>NC_134020.1:34216750-36793000 GCF_040712315.1 Castanea sativa
TTTCTTTTTTGTGTTTCACTTAAAAAGAGAAAAAAAAATTGTCTAAAAAATTATTAAAAGAGAAAAAAAATTGTCAAAAACTAAAAAATTACCATAACCTAAAAAATTTATCAAAAAATTACTCAAAATTATGTTGTTAACGGACATTTTATAATGCCCGTTAACACATCCCAACAAACAAAAGGGTATGCATTTGATTGGCCTTTGGAAAGTGCCTCGGAGAGTGAGATTATTATTGTGTCCAAAGCAAAGGAACTGAATTTGGCTCGTGCCTCCAAATATATACAAAAGTGAAGGATACAACGAATGTGTTTGGATAGTGTTTTTTGTTTTGTTTTGTGGCCCACGTATTTCAGGAGCAAATAACACTTTTATGGCTACTATTTATGCACGGTTCATTAACGGTAGCTGTACAGTTCATTAACGGTAGCTGCAACTTTTGACCAATTCAACCGTGAATAATACATCATATATTGTTAATGAGATCCACACATTTCACTTTTTAACAACTTTTTAATTAAAAATAGGTCTTACGGTACTATTCACATATTTAAAAATTATTTTACTACAGTATTTTTTGTTTTTAGTTTTCAATTTCAGCAAAATAAGTTATGTCCAAACAGACCCGTTACATATGATAATACTAATGATTGGTGTCTTGTTGAAATTCACGAACCGACACAATATAGTATTTCGCAAGTCACAACCAACTTCACAAATATTTATACAATACTTTATTAATGATAAATAATAAAATAAAATTCATATAATAATCAATAATATCGTATCAAGTCAACAGTTGTAAAATATATTGTGAAAAATTTAGTCAACATTTGTAAATTATATTGTGAAAAATTTTGTTCTGTCTTACTCTTCGGGGAATCTAAGCTCTACTACAAAAGTCACATGATGAAATTCGAATGCACCAATTCATGCTGTTAATTCAATTGTAAATTTTGTTTTGTCTTACTTTTCCATGAATCTAAGCTCTACCGCAAGAGTCCCATGATGAAATTTGTATACACTAAGTGGCGGACTTAAAATTTTTTTTTAGGATGGTCATTAATAAAATTTAAGAAAGAGACAATTTAAACATATTAACCTTACAAAAAAAAAAAAACATAAATACATAAAATATTACAATTTTTTGTATTAACAAAGAGAATAAGAAAAAAAAAGACTAATAAAAAATAAAGTGCAAATTGAAAATACTAACATGAGAATAATAAAGTGACCACACTAATTTCATAACAAATCTTATGCAACAAGTTGTTAGCTCGTTATTGGTGGGTAAAACATGTCAATATTGAACTCAAATTAAAATTACTACTAGCTTACCGCATAAGATTTATTGTAGAAAAGTTATGGATGTAATATTACTCTTATATTTATTGAACTCAAATTCTTATGAGTCTTAAGTAAAAGTGTTCAACATTTTTATTAAGATAGTTAAAATAGGTTAATTTAGTAAATAATATATATTTATTAAAAAATATATATATACAATATTTTTAAGTTAGAGGTCCCAGAACATATTAATTTAATATAATTATTTATATAAATATTTTTTACATACATAAATTTTTTTTTTGGGACAAGTGAGGGTGTATAAGCAGAGCCGCCAGTGACACCAATCCGTGAAATGTTTTGTCAGTGTAAACATCCGCAGATAATTCCAAAATAGCATCTGGCTCCGGTCAATTTTTACGTACCACTAGCTAGCTAACTGACGTACTTGGGATGACCACAGCAATACATAATATTCGCTTTAGAGGTAAAGCATTTAAGAGCTTTTTAATACCAACCACATAAACAAACACCTAATGCAACAAAATCATCTCAGTGACCGCTCAAGTAGCATTCCCTTGAGGATTCATCATTAATCAGCTCCATATGGTGCCTATTTGGCTGGAGCCCAATCTGAATAAACAAGAATATCCCCAAAAGCAAGAAAACATGACAAACTAACTTTTGCCTTCACATAAACCATCTGCTCCATAATATAAGAATCCATGATTCAGTTTAGTTCAGCATCAACAACATCAGCAGCAGCAGCAGTAGATGCATTTAAAAGCTTCTCTATACAGGAGAGATGACACCGTTGCCCATATCCATCAATCGTGGCTAAGGGCGCCGGCGTCATTTTCCTTGTATAAGGAACCTTTCTTGTTGACGAAGTTATCTCTGTAATTTGACAAGTAATGTGGAACCAAAGGTTGGTGTTTTATATCCTCTTGTGTTGCTATATTTGTATCGTGCAACCTTTTTTTCTTTGCGTTTAAATGCTGCTTTTGCATGCCTTGTGGGAGTTGTATGTGCCTATCCAGTTGCTATATATGAATTGATCGATGTACATGTTTACATGAGCTCTGAGTTATACGCAGGCTAGGTCACCCTTCTTCTGCTTTTGGGGGAAAAAAATAGCCGTGCGATATGTTATATGTGTACCCACATAAACCCCCCGAAGTTCTGACTCATGCATGTCATTCAAAACGTGACCTTGAAAGGTGGTACCTGGTGCTTAAGGTCAAGCTACTCACGTCTACAAAATTTGGAAAAGGTGATTACTTCTCTTATTATTAGAGAATAATTCGACTTGAGCCTGCAACATACGTTTCTTGATGGAATGAACCTTTTATTGCAATACACGTGACCTTGATTCTACCTTGTTCTTTTGACAACTTTACTTCAGCTGACTTTAAACATCTCACTAATGAAGATGAATTCTTCTTGTTGCTTGACTATCATCTGAAAAAGCTATTGAAGTTTATGAGTAGTGTTACATGTACAATAGTTTTACAATAATTCACAACAAATAGTAAATGATAAATTATTATTGGTTTTCATTTGAGCCAACCACTAACATCATTTTTTTACATATTATTAACAACTTGTCATTTAGGCTCTAGTATGAATTATTGTGAAAATATCATGTCTTGTAACTTTACTCTTCAATAATTAGTGTAGGTATAGTAAAACTCATTAGAGTATCGTAACTTTAATCTTCAATAATTAGTGCAAGTATGGTAAAACTAAGAGTATATTGTTAGGATTAGTGCTCTTAAATCTTATTGTATGATGCTATGCATGTTATTATGTATGACATTATATATAACTTAATGTTGTATTTAATAAAGTTGTTTTATTATTATCTGAAATAATGGTAATATGAATATTGGGACATTATCATATAGTTCATGAGATGCATAGTATGTGATTTATGTGAAAAGTCACAGAAAATATAAATCATAAGTTCTTTGTAAACTTAGAATTGTAGTTCGTATTCGGTGATGAAATTGGGTTTTCCATCTGCGAAGATTATAACATATTAACTAAGATGATTTGTTTTGATCATGAAAATGGAGATTTCTAGTTGGTATGTTGATATGTTTTAAGAGTTAAAACATATTGAACTGGACCAGTGTGAGATTTATTATTCTCCTAACGACTATCAAATGAATAATAAACTTACGATTTATATTTGCATGAACTCTTAATCCTGAGAGAATAATGGACTTGATCATGAAGTGTGGGTTGCTTTAATATATCAGGAGTGAGGTCTAAAGAAACGATCAAAATCTCAGTATGTTGGGCAACCGCATTTAGTGTTGATGGAACATATATTCTCAAGATGGAATTCATAGTCTCTTAACGGAGATACAAAATATTCCCTTGAGATAAGTTTAATGGTTTTGTTATTTAGAATGTTAGGCCTAACTACTTTAGTAAATTGTTGCTAGAGTATATATTTATGAAATTGGATTGCATAAATATATGATGAATAACTTAAAGGATTAAACCGGGTACTCAATGATAAGATGTAGTGATTTACAAAGTGGCAGTCTACATTCATGACTTTGTATTATTATGAATATTTTATGAAGGGGTTGCATGTACAATAAAGTCTTGGGATATAATTTATAGATAAGGCCTAGAGTGCAACTATTTTTATATAGTGATATTAAATATAGTTAATGGTAACTTTGGACTTGTCAAGAGTTGACAGAAAAACCCAAGGCCCATTGATGCTAGTGTCTTATTGGTCTATTTTGGTCCCACTCCAAGCCACATACTAAAACTCAATTGGAAAGGCCCAAAAGGCCAGTCTAATTAGATAATCAGTTAGATACATAGGGAGAAACATACATAAATTTCTGTAGAAAATTGAAAAAACACTATTGCGAAGGGGTTGCATGTACAATAAAATCTTGGGATTAATTTATAGATAAGGCCTAGAGTGCAACTATTTTTATATAGTGATATTAAATATAGTTAATGGTAACTTTGGACTTGTCAAGAGTTGATAGAAAAACCCAAGGCCCATTGATGCTAGTGTCTTATTGGTCCATTTTGGTCCCACTCCAAGCCACATACTAAAACTCAATTGGAAAGGCCCAAAAGGCCAGTCTAATTAGATAATCAGTTAGATACATAGGGAGAAACATACAGAAATTTCTGTAGAAAATTGAAAAAACACTATTGCGAAGTGGTGTAAGAAGTGTTAGACACTTTGACATTCTCCCTTTGTAACTGATTGAGAGACCACACATCTTGGGCGTAAAGTGGAATTGGAGTGAAGATTGAAAGTGTTCCCGAGAACTTATGATCTTTGGTTTTGAATTTCATCGCTCCAAGGTACGCTCTCTTGTTCTTGAATTCTAAAACTTACATAGTGCATGTTATTGATTGTGAATGAAGTAGATCCGTTAATTTTTCGCTGCATATGTTTTGTATGAGATACAAACCTTGTTTAATCCTATAATCCTACATATATACTCTTAATATCAGTTTTAGGGCAAAGACACTCATCTTGAAAAAGTACTTTTTATTTATTTATTAATTATTGTTGTTGTTGTTGTTGTTGTTGTTGTTGAGTATATACTCTTAACATCTGTCTTAGGGCAAAGACACTCATCTTGAAAAAGTACTTTTTATTTATTTATTATTATTATTGTTGTTGTTGTTGTTGTTATTGAGTATATACTCTTAACATCTGTTTTAGGGCAAAGACACTCATTTTGAAAAAGTACTTATTTATTTGTTTATATATTTATTATTGTTATTGTTGTTGTTGTTGAGTATATACTCTTTACATCTATTTTAGGGCAAAGACACTCATCTTGAAAAAGTACTTTTTATTTATTTATTGTTGTTGTTGTTGTAAAAGGTTTAAAAGTATTCTTTTTTACCTATTAACTCTTACATCTCACATACGTTGTTTTTAAACCTGGACAGGACTGGCTAGTCCAACTGGGTTAATTGAGAATCGATCTTGAGACCGGTTCTATAAGAACCCGGTTCATCTATGTCATTATTTTGGTAAGAATTGATGAAAATAATTAGTGTAGGTATGGTAAAACTCATTAGAGTACCGTAACTTTAATCTTCAATAATTAGTGCAAGTATGGTAAAACCAAGAGCATATACTCTTAACATTTTTTTCAGGACAAAGATACTCATCTTGAAAAAGTACTTTTTATTTATTTATTGTTGTTGTTGTTGTTGTTGTTGTTGTAATAAAAGGTTTAAAAAGTATTATTTTTACCTATTAACTTTTACATCTCACATACATTGTTTTTAAACCTAGACCGGACTTGGTTCAACCGGGTTAACTGAGAATTGATCTTGAGACCGGTTCTATAAGAACCCAGTTCATCTATGTCATTTTTTTGGTAAAAATTGATGAAAATATGTTGCTGGTAGGGCTTGAATCTGCTCTCAACAAGTGAAATAACATCTCTAGCACGCAAACCATTGGGCCACGCACATCTTGTTAGTCAAGAATGAAAAATTAATAAATATAAACCAATTTAAGTATCAAATATATTAAAAAATTAAATAACACATCACGGTTTGACCTCGGTTAAACCTCAATCTGACCTCAAAAATCTTGAACCTCTCCCTTTCCCGGTTTATTAAACGGTTTGAGTTTCAAAACCATGCTCATATACAGATTGTAATTGCATGGTGCAATAGCTAATTGTACTGGATCTCAATTCTCTCGTGATATAAACCTAACCAATTATGATTTCATCCTACATTGTTAATGTTTTATAGATATGGTAAATTTTCAATTTTTGGGATCTACTCTATAATGATTTTTCTTTTATCATCATGTTAAAACACCAATTGGTATTATGGTGTAGGCGCGCAGGGTTCAAATCTCAAATCTCCACAATAAACTTTACTAGTTGAGCTAATTGGAACCCACAAATTGTTAATGTTAAGACTTAATTTGTAATGTTTTATATTTGATGGTTTATAATAAGAGAAATATTATGTTCACAACATTTTCATAATAAATTCTAAGTAGCAGGTATTGTTAATTGCTGTTACGGAGGGACAAAAAAGTAATTAAAGTGGTGGTTTTTAAATTAGAACTAATTTACCACCTATAATTTGTTGTGAAAATATTGTGGTTTGTGGACATAAAACTTCTCTTATATTAATGCTCACTTTAATTTATTTACTCAAATAGTGGGGTAAATCTTTATTTTTTGTTAATTCTTTTTAATATGGAAGTTTCTATTTTCATGCCGTGTTTTTAAGTTAGGTTTTTTCGGGTGCATCATTGGTTACCTAAGAAACACATACACGGCATATGTCCACACGGTTGCCTGTGTGTCCGTGCAATTAATGTCTATTGGCAATTTTTTTTTTATAAAGTTTTTTCACTGTAGTGCAATCTGAAGTGTTGATCAAGCTTTAGGACTATAAAATTTTGATCAATCTCTCTTTCTCAATTTGAAATGCTAGAGTTTCTTATCTTTCTCAGTCTCTCTTTCTCACTACAATTTTAGTACTCTCTGAATCTGTTTGATGTACTGCTTAGAGGCTCTGGGCAAGGCTGGTTGGTGCTCGTATTGGCTTGTCAATGATCCTCTCTCCTCGATGACGAACTCTATCAGCTACGAAGCTACTCTTGATCTATAGAATTTTGCTTCAATAGAGGGAGAGAAGAGAAAATTAGAGTAAATGAGAGGAATATGATTTAATGAAACTTGTTTAGATATTTTTTAACAGGGGAGGAGGAGGGATTTGAAGGGTTTGGAGGGCTATAACCTTTTTTTTTTTTCCTGTTTTTGTGATTTCATTTTATTTTACATTTAGTTTTGATAATATTGGTTTGTTATATGTTTGGTTATTTGATAATAGTGGTCTGAGTAGTTAAATTAAATTATTGTTATATGCTGGTTTATGATGTATTTATATTTGTAAGAGAAATGTTATGTCTACAATATTTTCATAATATTTTAATAATAAATCCTAAATGATAGGTTGTTACTGGTTGTTATTGTTGGGGCAAAAAAGTAATCTTTGTGTTAGATTCAAATTTGAACCAATAACAACTAACCCACCTATGATTTGTTGTGAAAATGTTGTAAACGTAGCACCTCTTTATTTGTAAATAGTAGCACGTGTAGGCAAATTCACTCTAATTGTTTGGTTTTGTATTGATTCCATATACTTCGCTATATTTAATCCTTTAAAAAGATTGGCTATATAACTAGTAATAAAATTTAATATTTTGATTTCAATGTGTGATTGGGTGAGTAATTTATGAGGAAAGCATCTACAATTGATGATATATATATATATATATATAGAGAGAGAGAGAGAGAGAGAGAGAGAGAGAGAGAGAGAGAGAGGTGTTCAAGATTTGGGGGTTAATTACTACTAAATTTTTAAGAATAATCTTTCTCAAACAAATTTTAAAAATAATGCTAGAGATACAAAGTCTTTTATAAAAAATTTTGCAAACTGCTAATGTGGTGAGTAGTCATTTTTTCCGAAACTTTACATGTTGAATACTTTTGTTTTTTACTTTTTAATACAAAATAGAAATTCTACACTAGCCTAATCTAAGTATAAGAAAAAAGAAAAAAGAAATCCAAATAGGTATCCATATAGTACCAACAAAATATCAACCAAGATAAATACTTAAAATCATTATTTTTTCGTACATTAAAATGTAATCATCTACCAACAAAGACAAAATAATACAAAATAATATTATTTCTTAAGAGCATCAGTTATTGCAAAAAAAAAAACAAATTCACAAACCAAAACTTACTTTTGCTACTTTAATATAGCATTTGAAATGTCTCATACAGTAGTATTTTTGATATTTGGTGTTTTAAATACTAAGGGCTCATTTGGTAACGTTGTTCTAATAATGTTTGTATTTTTTGAGAAATAAGTATGGGCGAAAAAGTATGTGAAAATACGTGTAATATTGTTTAAAAACTGAAAAGTGTTGCTTAAAATGTCATATCAAATAACCCCTAAATATTTATCATTTAGAACACTTAATGCTATATTACTTTAATATTGGGCTGACTAAGATTTTTGTTTTTTGTTTTTTTTAAGTTTTTGAGTTTGATAGTTGTTAATTAGGGGAAGGGGTCTAAGTATTCTAAAGACAGAAGTGCAGCTCTAAAAAAAAAAAAAACCAATAGAATTTTTTTTATCTTTTTTTCTTTGGGTTAGGGGACCCAACAAAAAATTTCATTTTTTTTCTTTGGACCGCACAGGGGGGGGGGGGGGGGTGGGGGGTGCCATGGATCCAACTTGAGTTCATCCTTACTTGTCCCCCATACCCTACAAGCAATTATACTTATAGAGTGACCACTGTACTAAAGATACGCGGTGGTCATGTTAAATACTTTTTTTAGAAGATGGTCATGTCAAATACTTGAATCCCCTAAAAAGTTCAAAGATATGGATCTATAGAAATAAATATTACTTTCTTAATGAGAGCTTAACACAATATGAGAATATCCTGTTAATTAATAATTTTACCATGGAAGATTGTTTTTATTTAAGAATTTTTATTTTTAATTTGTTCCCAATGGAGAATTTTTTTGGCTTTGCTATGTAAAGTTTGGCTCCCCAAACCTAAAATATTGGCTCTGTCCATGCTTCTCTAAGGATTATCGAAAGATAACTCACATTTCTCTTTAAGCTGTTAGAAAAGATGGAAAAGAGATCCACAAGAATAAACATATTTTGTGCCTCATGGTCTGAAAATTAATGTTACTCCTCTTCTCAAATCTTTATGACATTTTTCCCCCTTATTAGGCTTTAGTTTTTTTTTTTTTTTTAGGTTGCAATTTTCATTGAAATGTTACCATTTTTTTTCCTCGTAGATTAAATTCTTATTGGGATTTTAGATTAAAATTTTGAGACTTTTTAGGTGGAGATATCGAAAAAATTAGGACCATTGGATGTTGAGGGCCCGTGGCCGACCAAATATAAGTTAGATTATTGGTAATTAGGCAAAACAAACATGTCAAGGGGGAATGGACAATTTCTACTCCAAGCTGTAGTGGTGTGTGCGGTTCGGTTATATCAGATTTTTCCCAAATTTGTAACCGAACCAATAAGTATTTGTTTTCTCTTAACTGGAACCGATGCACACCACCAAGGGTTGGTTTTCCGACCTATAGTGGTGCAGTTTTATGTGGTCGGTTTTATCGGTTTGAAATTTTAAAATATGTATTTTAAAATTTTGGACTTTCAAGCCCAATATCCATACATTGACATGTTCAAAACTTCAAGCAAATAGAAACTCTTATCTATTTAGCAAGCTGTCAAATTACATGGGCAAGCTTAAACTCTAATTATTTAGCTACCAACTTGTTAAATGTCCAATAGTCCATCTATCAAGTATTCATTAAAAAAAAAAGGGTCCAATTTGTAAAAGAATTGATATAATAAAGCTCCCAAATTCAATAATTAAATAGAATAAATATAAAAAACAAAAAACAAAAGCAGCAATAAAACAGTAAAAGAGACATTGATATATGTGTGTGCGTGCGCGCGCACCCACAAACCTAATAAGTAACGAGTCTTTGTTTTAAAGTTCTTCAACCTGGGTCACTTTCAATTTCAGTTTTCCACAACTGGGTTTGACTAACAATACTAGACTCTTAAAGAGAGAGACACTTAAGGAATTACGAGCGAGAAATGGGAGAGATACCTGTGGTTCGCTGATGATTGGGCTGAGGTTGAGTGGTTGGCACCGCGGTGGCAACTTGGAGAGAGAGAGAGAGAGAGTACAGAAAAAAAAGGAGAGAAAAGAAAGAATTTATAGTGGTAGGATACCTAGCACAAAATGATGACATTTTGATGCTTGTGTTAAAAAAAAAATGACACAGGAAAACGACACTGTTTTAATCCATTTATATATAAATATATTAAATACAATATCGCTCAGTTCAGATTAACTTCAATTTCAAACTTCACCTCCATTGGTTGCACTGCACCGGCTTCAGAATGCGTTTCTCTCACCTCTTGCCAGCCTCAGCTCAGCGGTCAGCCCCTCCAGTGGTGGGGCTATGTTGGTGACGGTCGGTTCCTTTGGCCCCAGTATTGCTTTGCTCACCCCTACTCCAAAGCTTACACTTCCTTTTTATTCTCTTTTTCGTATTATCTTTCTCTCTCTAAAAGAATGTCCTTAATTAATTATATTAAATTTTTTAGTGAGAGTTATAACTTTGAACTACAATTTTTTTTTTTTTTTAAGGAATCGACTACAACTAAATTCATAGCCAAACTTTAACCTTATAATAAACGAAATCATCTTTTCTTTTCTTTTCTTTTTTCATTTGGTTTCTCAAACTTGGCATATTAAATCTCCATCGTTCACTTTGGACATTCTTTGAGTTTAGATAAGCTTTCAGGTGCACAACCAGTTAGCAACTAGTGGATTATAAAAACAAGCATCGGGTTATTTGATAATAGAAACAAGCAACAAGTTGCCCGGACAAAAATTTGGGCAGGTACGTAAAAATCTTGTATTATACAAGTTGCATTCCTACTGTACTGTAAGTCTGTTACAATCCATTTGCCTTCATCACAACTGGATTGAAGGCGACAAGCTCCCCGAATTATTCCATCAAAAATAATTCAAGCTGAGCTTAGTGCATTCTCATTAAGTCTCTTATAAAAAATGTCATTTTGACACACCTAAGACTTACTTTATTATTTTAACACACTATTTTACATTTTACAGCTTACAATTTATCACATCTTCTATTCTTTGATTCTATACATTAAAATAATATATCTACACATTAAAATAATATTTAAGTAAAATTGCCACCAAATCCACAGCAACACACCACTGCCCACAACCACAAATCTCAAATCCACAACACCATCCCAAATCTCACACCCATAACTTGATTGAGAGAGGTTGGAGGCGAGTTGTGGAGAATTAAGGGGGCGAGATTGGCGTGGCATGAGGAACTACGCATCGAGGTCGGCAGCGAGTTGTAGAGAATGAGGCGGCGAAATCGGCGGCAACAGCAGTGGAGGACGACGCAGCTTCTTCTGATTTGGGTTTGGTCGGACCCATCGCACCGCAACCGACCTCCAAAACCAACAAAAATCCAAACCCATCAAAACCACCCAATACCGAAATCACAACCAACTCCACCACCCAAACCCAAAACTCAACCAACAACCCGGCAAAAACCCGAACCCAACTAACCCATCTACTGTCTCAACCAATCACGACCCAATCCATAGCTCTGCCGCTCGATAAAGAGAGAAGAAAGAAGTTTATTTGGGGATTTGAGGTGTAAAGAGAAAGAAAGACGTTTGAGGTTGAGGTGGAGGTTGAGGGAGGAGTTGGGAATCTAATCTGAAGAGGAAAGAGGCAAAGAAAGAACACGGGTTGGGAGAGAGACAAATTGTGAGAAGAGAGAGAAAAAATCAAATAAAGAAGTGAGAGGAGAGAAAAGTCGAATAAAAAATCATTACTTTGGTTTGGCATTTGTGTCCGTACAATTTGGAACGATACAGACACAAATGCCAAATTTTTGGTGTTTAGTGTGCCAAATGCCAAATATTTGGCATTTGGCATACCTGATGAGAATGCTCTTATAACAGTTTTGTCACACACATCTTACCATTATTACATAAAAGCATCATAGAAGAGAAAAGGATGACATAATTTCAGGGGATGACGTCCAGATCAAGCCAAATTCTTATGAACAGAAAAACTTGTTTAAATAATCAGTTGGCATTTGTTAATTTAAACAACCATTCTGCTATTAATGACAACGAGGTCCAGGCTATGATAATTAACTTGGATGTCCAACAATTACAAATAATTCAAGAACAGCTTTTATAAATGTGAAGAGCCGGACCGTAACATGCAGCTGGTGAGCTTACCACGATCCCTCGGCACCAACTGTTGGGTTCTGGAAAGCAGAAAATCCCCAGAACGTCTTCAATGAGTATGGCTGAGAAACAGTTACACCTTCTTCAGTGATTTTTGCTATCTGCAAGTTCCCAATTTCAGGCATATTAAATTTAATTCAAAGAATACTACCAAATCATATTACAACCTGAAATTATATTCTAATAGATATTTCAAATAAGGTAGCATAGAACAAAGATAAGTGCTCCGGAAATAAGCCAGCCTTGTAGAAATCACATATACGTTGAATATGTATGTACAGAGCAGGTTAAATAGCAATTCATGTCACATCCACATCAAAGATTTAAAGGCCTAACCACAATTTTGGTCCATATACTTTTGCCATAGTTAGAGTTTTGTCCTCGTACAAATGCATAAAGTTCATCCTTCAACTTTCAAAATCAAGGTTCTGGAACCATGAACCTTGTTGATTTCATCCCTCAACTTTCAAAATCATGTCAATTTTATCCTTATCCAAGGATAAAATTGACTTGATTTTGAAAGTTGAGAATCAAAGTTGAAAATTAATTGAGGATGAAATTGACACAATTATACGTATAGTGATGAAATTGAAATTGCCCCTATTTTGGAGGACCAAAAGTGTAGTTTGGCAAGATTTAATAATTGGAAATGCTTCCAAACACTCCAATTGGCTATTGGCTACAATTTGCCACTATATTGAAAACAATGGTTTGTTAATGAAAATTTATTAACCAGTGCTTCCAACAGAACCATGTTTCTAAGTCTCATGAATATTTCTCCATGTGAGATTCAAGCTAACATGACCATGAAATCCAGAGAGAGAGAGATGGGTTTTTAATTTTTTTTTTTTTTAAATTTTTTTTGCAAAGAGCTTTATAGCTCAACTAACATGTTCTGGTGTTTTCAGTGGACGCATCTAGAGTTTAAATCCCCATTTCCCCATTATATCTATCAACAAATTATCAAAAAATAAGACATTCTTAAAGATATCTCAATTTACATTAGAATATTCTAATATTATATAGTATCAGAATCAAAGTAAGAATTCTCAAACAACAGTTTTTGCAGAAATGATGAAAACAATTGTTTGATTTTTTTATCCTCATTGATATTTCAACCAAAATTTAGTGGAATGACAATATTAGAGACAGATCTTACACAAAAAAAAAAGCACTAAATCTAATTAAGATTTTATTTTATATATAGAAAAAAAAGATATAGACACACCAAAAAAAGAAAAAAAAAAAGATAATTTGTTCCAACAACTTGAAAAAAGTTCAATTGTTCTGCAGTGTTTTCCTCGCAGAACTATAACCTATTTATCAAAGGGTTTTACAAATTAAGCATAATTATGAAGCAAATATTATAAGGAAACAACAAACCTGAAGCTTGTTGATAGCTGAGCGGTCACGATATAGAAGTACACGCATACATTTCTCCAATAACTTGACACCATCTTCAAAACTCAAGTTCTCATGCCACTCATCACGAAGAATAGGGCGGGCAAGGTGATTTCCGAATCCAGTCGCTACATGGTCATCCTCAAAGTTCACACCTATCATGCTAACCTGAATAAGAATCACAATCACAGCAACTGAATTAATATTATCAAATGAACATAGGAAGCCATAGAACATCAAATAAAATGATTAACTAGACCTACCATGCCAAGGTACTTGTGCCCGTTTTTAACTCCACCAAGAATAAGTGAGTTCCACAGTGGATTAAACTTGTTACGCCTATTATACATCACCCGAGTCAAATAGCTGTGCACCTCTTTAGGCCCCAAAGAATTTCCATCATCCCACATGTTGTCGTACAGGCTACAAAGAACAAACCACTAAATCAATATCACTTAGCAAAAACAATTAAACAAAGACCCCCCCTGCCAAACCTCCTTTTCCAACAACGCCTAGAAAGAGAGAGGGAACAAAGGTAAAAACGGGTGCATAGTTCCATCTCCCTCCATCTGTCTGAAAACAACCAATACTTACATAAATTATCAAAAAGAAAAATCAATACTTACATAAGCTCATCAAGATAACGTAAAATCTCCTGAAAATCACTTATTTCCCCACTTGCGCCGAGAAGAGAATGTTTTCCAACAGGCTTTATGCGCTCCACACTCTTGTACCGCAGGGTAGATCCGTAGGAGCCTGTTAAGTTAATCCAGTGTTAAAATGAAGCCAGATTTCATAACAGAGAAGTTTCCCAATTGTAATTTTAAAATGAAATAAGGAAACAGTTGATATGGTACGTAACTGCCACAGTCATAGTTTTCAAAATGGTTCTAACAAGTTATCCACAATGTGGAGTCTGGCGAATGAAATATTAGTCAACTACATTAAGATGAACCTTAGAGTCAAGAAAACCCAATAACAGAATAAAAGACTGGAAGGAAAATAATGTGCCCCTAAACTATCACAAATAAGGACATAATAAGATTTTGCTATTATATGTCTGGCTGTCTGGGATTTGAGGAAGCAAGCTTTGAGCTTGACTCTTAGGAGCAAAATTTTAGAATAACAAAAGCAGGTACTCAAATAAATTACTAAAGAATACTAAGTAGGGCGATGTTCGTACTAAACACCTTGTGAAAGAATTCATAATTTTAGAATACTTGTTGTAGAGAAATTTTAGAATAGCATAAGCAGGTACTCAAAATAGATATAAACGAAATTTCTCTAGAACAAGAATAAGCCTAACCCAATGTTTGGATGGAGGGTGACGGGGGGAGGGGGAGAGGAGAAGAAAGGAAGACCGGAATGTACTAAATTTTAGTATATTCTGGCCTAGTTCCCCCTCAACTTCTATTCTCCTCTCCTCTGCACCCACCTCGTCTCCCTCATATATCTCAACTGCATTTTGACAATGTTAGTTTTTTCACAGACGGGCAATTCAAATTCATACGTCCAACAATCCAATTACACTAACCAAAGAGTTCACAACTCAAACTAAGACCCTATCAGCTGTCAAATAGTAATGTACGTATGCAAATACGAATGTGTCGGACTCGCACTATATCCTCCCTCAATTTATAAAACATCATTATATCAACAGCCAAAAGAAGGTTATCAACTTATCTGATTCAAGTA
The DNA here is from genome assembly GCF_040712315.1 of Castanea sativa. Classification (NCBI taxonomy): domain Eukaryota; kingdom Viridiplantae; phylum Streptophyta; class Magnoliopsida; order Fagales; family Fagaceae; genus Castanea; species Castanea sativa. The sequence goes on from NC_134020.1 coordinate 34,232,039, forward strand.
CAACACCAATTTAGAATAATAAGACTTTCCCAAAAATAATAATTATAATAATAAAATTGAAATACAACATGAATGAGCTGAACATTTAACCTCCCATGTCAGAAGCCATGAGAATCCCATCCTTGTACTTGATAGCAACTACAGATGTGCCCGTAACATATGGGTACCTAAACCAACCCAAAAAACAACAAATACCAAAATCAAAAAATTAGGTTACATAGTTATGTTACCCGACACAAATTCCTTAAAATTCCCAAAAATCTAACAACCTAAACCCTAAATCCGTATACAAATATATATATTTGGAGAGAGAGAGAGAGAGAGAGAGAAGCAGCATACAGGGTTCTTTGAGAGTCGACTTCAGAGGCGAGTAGGCTATTATGCTGATTGGATTGATTTGATTCCATTGTCAACTGCGAAGAGAGCAAAGAATGGGTGCTCAGTGAGTGTGAGAGAGAGAGAGAGAGAGATCTGATTTATTACGGCGATAAATCAATGATTGCGTTAAGAGAAATAGTAGCTAGAAAGAACTTACACTGGTTTTTCGAGTCAATAATCGGCTGTGGAGTTTTGCTGTGATTCACAGATTTTGGTGTATATAGCAGAACGACGAGTATACTTCTTCGACTCCGAGATCTGATGCTGCTTTTTCAATGTCTTTTCCCTTTGTTCAAGAAAGAGCTTTAGATGGGCTGCTATATTTGTGGGCTGTACCCGGCCCAAATTTAAGCCCACTCGGAAATTTAATTTTTAAAGGAAGGGGAAGGAGTGGGCTCGGCCTAATGTATTAGATATGAGTAGGCATTAGGATAATCCATCTCTTTTTATGTAATGGGTAATGTATGCACAAAATATTTTGCAAGACAGGAAATTAATATTGTACACAACCCTGGTGGGTTGGCCGAGGGGTTGGGTACACGATCTCAAAGTGTTTGTCTCAAGTTCGATTGGGTGTACTTCCTAGTTCAAGTATGAGTATTTGCATTTTGAAAAAAACTCCCGGAGCTAGTGATACCCTATTAGGGCTCACCCGTTGCGAACAGTAATTAGTTTCTGGTTGAAAGTTTTGAGGATACACTGTGGGAAAAAAATTTAATATTGTACACATTGACATCACAACTTATCATCAAGTTAGGAATGTGGAAACAAAAATTATGAAATTTATTCTCACATTATGTTTGTAAGGTGGGAAAAGAACAAAATGAAAATTGTAACAGCGAAAAAGCAATAAATCAACTTTGTGGAAATAAATGAAGATTTTACTGTTTGCTATCACAATAAATTTGTTTAGAGATGGGAAGTCAAATTTGTTTGTAATATATAATGCATGAACTAAGAAGGTTTACGTCATAGAATTGAATGAGAAATGACACTTCTTCTATTAATTCACAATTTAAGAACTGGTTAAGAAAAAACACAAGTGTTAGTTCTCGGGTCTAGTCCGAGGTTGTGGTTACAGATGGATAAATTATTTTCTTTCTCTTTTCACCCTCTCCCTCATTTGGATCTTCTTCTTACTTTTAAATCTAGCTACAACTTATCTAAATCTTACACTTGGAGGGCTAAGATTGCATTCCTAGAACTCTTACCCCATCCAGAACATACTAGCAAGCTTTACACTATAATCTTAGTTGTGCCACCACTATTCATGGTCATTTCCTCATTAATGCAGCTAGAGGATAAATTATTTTTGATGGGAACTAAAAATCGAGCAATCTCCAATTCGTCCATAATAGTCATCCAGAGCCAGAAACGTTAGTCCAACATAAGAAGGTCGTCCATCGTCAGAAGGTCGTACATGTGCATAAGGGTCGTCCATCAAGAAAGCGCTTGGACGACCCCCCAACACTTAGAAAATTCTTAGAATGGATTTAGGTACAAAAGCTTGTAATTCGGACCACATTCTACTATTTCTAAGTATGAGCAAAATCCTTGTTCATCGCTATAACTTCTCACTAAGTATCTAACTTCCAATGGCAGTTGTAGAAGATAAGATTAAATATTCTAACTTCTATAGCACTTGTGGCAGTTAAGTCTGAACCTTCAAACTTCCACACACGTTGAGGAAGTTACTAAACAAGTAACCACTCCAAAGCTCACTATATAAGGACTCATCTACATCAAATGAAAGTAAGTTTCCACTACTCCTAAAAGTTAGAATTCTTAAGTTCTAGGGAGAAAAACTAAATTAAGCATTGGAGGGTTCTTGGCTGGTTCACCCCGATCACCTTTGATCTTGTGTTTTTTCTTTTCAGGCCTTCCAAGCAACCATTAGCCCATTGAAGCCTGGACATTCAGCCTATTGATTTTCTTTGCATTATCAGTTGGTGCCGTCTGTGGGAAACTTAAATTTGTGATTTGCAATTTATCTTCCTAAGACAAAAGGCTGTATGGTTTGGACAAGGTCAATGGCCACTAGTCCATGCCAACAGGAGAGTGGGAACGCTTCCAGCCATCCCAACCGCGCCCATCAGTCAACACCAGCCATGCAACCGCCTTCCATCCAACAAATTCAGTCTATGGCTGCCGCAGTGGCAGAGCTGACTCGTTAGAATCAAGAATTGACTCGAGAAATCAACCATAGGAGGCAACGTCATGAACGATGCACAAAAGGGCAAGCTCAAAGTCAAGAAGTTAGAGAATGAGAAAATGCTGAGCACGAGAACCACTCAAGGGGTACCGCTTTATGCAAGGTGCCAACTTGGAGAGGGAGATGGATCAAATGAGGAAGGTCATGGACGAGAGGAGGGTCATGGATGAGATAAGGGAGAATATAAGAAGGAAGAATCACGTAGATAATTTAGTTCATCGAACCAATTCCCCTTTCATGGCTTCCATTAATAGTCACCCCTTGCCTTCCAAGTTCAAGATGCCTTCCTTGGATTCATATGATGGATTATGCTACCGTGTGATCACATAGCAACTTTCAAGACTACAATGCACCTTCAAGGAGTTCTAGATGAGATAATGTGCGGAGCCTTCCCAACCACCCTTAAGGGGCCGTCACGAGTGTAGTTTAGCAAGATACCTTCGAACACTGTTGGTTCTTTTGAAGAGTTGAGTAAGTTGTTTGTCAATAACTTTATCGAAGGACAAAGACACAAACGCTCCTCATCCAGTTTGTTGGCTATAGAGCAAGGAGAAAACGAGAGCTTACGGTCCTTCATCACTCGCTTCAATAGGGAGGCCTTAACGGTAGACAAGATGGACGACAAGTTGCTATTGGCAGCCTTCCACAATGGAGTTAGTTCCGATTTGTTCATTCACAAGCTCTACGATCAAGAGCCGCAGACCATGGCTGAACTCGTCCATTCAGCCCAAAGTTTCATGAATGCAGAGAATGCAATCATCGCCAAGAAGAGGAATAGAGAAGAGTGAATAAAAGCAAACCTTCCACGCCATCTTGAACAGGACTCTTGTCCAAAGAAGGCCTGGACGAGAGAGAAAAAAGATCAAGATAACAGGAAGGTAGGATCATTTTTGGGAAGGAGTAAAAAATACACGCCACTGAACGCATCACTTGATCAGGTGCTTATGCAAATCAAGGATGACCTATCCTTGAATTGGCTAGAAAAAATGAAGGGAGATCCGAACAAGCGCAATAAGAACAAGTCTTGCCGCTTCCATAGGGACCATGGGCATGATACAGATGAGTGCTATGACTCAAAGCAACAGATAGAGACTCTTATCAGACAAGGAAAGTTGAGGCATTTTGTTGAATGAGACCATAAAGACGAAAAGTTGAAAAGAAAAGTAGAAGAGTCATTGCGACCCCCACTTAGAGAGATAAGAGTTATTATAGGAGGAACTTCAACAGGGAATCTTCCAAGTCAAGAAAGACATGCCTGAAGGTGGTGTAGAATGTCCAACTCTCTGGATGACCACCTAGGACGAGGGGGGCAGACGAACAAGCCATTACGTTCACAGACGAGAACGCTGGAAGAGTTTATCACCTACATGACGACGCAATCGTCATCACTTTTCTCATTGCAGGTTATACAACTAGAAAGGTGTTGGTGGATAATGGGAGTTCGACAGACATCTTATATTACCCCGCCTTCCAACAAATGACGCTTGGACAAGATCAATTCTGTCCAGTAAATTCGCTTTTGGTAGGATTTAGAGGAATTAAAGTGCAACTTGTAGGCACTATTACACTACTTGTAATGGTGGGAGCATATCCACAACAGATAACCAAGGAAGTGAATTTTCTTGCTGTGGACTGTTCGTCTTCTTATAACGCCATCATTGGAAGACCAATTTTAAACAATTGGAAGGCAATGACATCTATGTACCACCTATCAGTCAAATTCCCAACAGAGTATGGGATAGGGCAAGTGCAAGGAGATCAGTTAGCCGCTAAAGAGTGTTACCTAGCCATGTTGGCTATGGATGAGCATGTACAAACAATGAGCATTGAGGAAAGAAGGGTTGTTGCAGAGCCCACCGAAGTACTGGAAGACAACCCTCTAGAATAGGGTAATCTCGAAAAGTTTACTAGAATTGGAGCAAGTATGTAGGAGAAGACGAAGCAAGACCTCATCCAGTTTTTAAGGAAGAGTATCGATGTTTTGCATGGAGTCATGAAGACATGCCAGGAATTGACCGAAGTGTTATTACTCATCGGTTAAATGTGCACTCATCTTCCAAGCCTGTTCGTCAGAAGAAGAGGGTCTTTGCTCCTGAGTAAGACAATGCTATTAAGGAAGAGGTCCAGAAGTTAACCATACTAAAATTTATTCGGGAAGTCTATTACCCGGATTGGTTAGCTAATGTGGTGATGGTCAAGAAGACAAATGGCAAGTGGAGGATGTGTGTAGACTTCACTGATTTAAACAAAGCTTACCCTAAGGATGGTTATCCTTTGCCACGTATTGATTAGTTGGTGGATTCAACAGTAGGTCATTAGTTGCTAAGCTTCATGGACGCCTTCTCGGGGTATAATTGGATAAAAATGGACAAGGGCAGATCAAGAGAAAACATCCTTCATTACCAGTCAAGGTTTATTTTGTTATGAGGTAATGCCCTTTGGTTTGAAGAATATGGGGGCAACTTATTAGAGGTTAGTTAATCACATGTTTTGTCCATAAATAGGACGGAATGTAGAGGTGTATGTGGATGATATACTAGTGAAGAGCTTGGACAAAGAGAAACATCTGGATGACCTACAAAAGACCTTTGACACACTTAGACTATACAATATGATGTTGAATCTAAGTAAGTGTGCATTTGAGGTTTCGTCAGGGAAGTTTTTAGGATTCATGGTTTCACAAAGGGGAATTAAAGCGAATACAGATAAGATCCAAGCCATACTGAACATGGAACCACCAAAGAATGTTAAGGAAGTCCAGTGCTTCACTAGACTAGTTGCAGCTCTAAACAGGTTTGTCTCAAAAGTTACAGATAAATGTTTATCCTTTTTCAAAGTTTTCAGGAAGACATTTGAATGGACGGACGAATGCCAAAAGGCTTTCTAGGATTTTAAAGTTTATCTTACCACGCTTCCCTGCTAAGTCCATCCATACCAAGTGAGGAGTTATATTTATACTTAGCAATGTCCCCACATGCTGTAAGTTCAACATTAATCAGGGAAGAGGGGATGGTGCAAAAGCCTGTGTATTATACAAGCCGAGCACAAAGGGGAGCAGAAGGACGATACCCAGTGATGGAAAAATTGGCTTTTGCATTAATAAAGACTTCTAGAAAGTTAAGGCATTACTTTTAGGCTTATGTTATCAATGTCATGACAAATCATCCACTCAAGAAGGCGATGAACAAGTTGGAAGCCGCAGGATGACTGATCCAATGAGCCGTTGAACTTAGTGAGTTTAACATCAGATACCAACCAAGAAATGCAATAAAGGCTCAAGCTCTAGCAGATTTCATTGCAGAATTCACTCCAAGTCATGATGGTTTAGACGGAGTGGAAGAGGTTAAAACATAGGTCGTCCATGTGGATAGGTCGTCTACACTATATGCAAGAGGAATAGGAGTTGTTTTGTAATCCCCAAAAGGAGATAAGTTGAAGTATAAGGTTCATCTACAGTATCAAACAACCAACAATGAAGTTGAGTATGAAGCTCTTCTTAAAAGGATAGAATTGGCTAAGTCCTTAGAGGCAGAGTCAATAGTCGTCCAGGGAGACTCTTAGTTGGTTATAGGTCAAGTGAATGGAACATGTGAAGTTAAAGAAGGAAGGATGAAGAAATATCTTAATAAGGTGAGACACCTTGTTAAAAATTAATAGAAGCTAGTTTCATTCAAGTCCTAAAGGAAGAAAATATGTAAGCAGACACCTTAGCCAAGGAAGCATCAGTAGGTGGAATGGTGAACGAGTCTGATGAAGTTCAATACATGCCAAGCATAGATCTTTCGGAGGTACAGCAGATAGAAGGTGAAGAAAATTGGATGACCCCAATAGTCACCTACCTAAAAGATGGAAGGCTTCTAGAAGAAAGAGACGAGGCTAGAAAGCTAAGGATCAGATCAGCTATGTACGTCTTTATAGACGAGGTGCTATACAAGAGAGGCTTCTCCCAGCCTTACCTAAGGTGTTTAGCTCCAGATGTAGCAAACTATGTATTGAGAGAAGTCCATAAAGGAGCATGTGGCAACCATTCAGGAGTTAGAGCACTCGTCCACAAGATCGTCCGTGTAGGTTATTACTGGCCAACCATTTAAGCAAATGCTAAGGCTTATGTGAAGGTGTGCGATCAATGTCAGCGATTCAGTAACGTCCTTAGACAACCGTCAGAATACCTTACCCCAATGATAGCCCTATGGTCCTTAGCACAATGAGGATTGGATATTTTGGGCCCCTTTTCAATTGGAACCAAACATATGAAGTTTTTGGTGGTGGAGATTGATTACTTTACTAAGTGGGTGGAAGCTGCACCTATGGCAAAAATCTCGTAGCGAAATGTCAAAAACTTCTTCTGGAAGAGCATTGTATGTAGGTTTGGGGTATCTAGGGTACTAGTGTCTGATAATGGACGACAATTTGATAACACACCTTTTAGAGATTTTTGCGAGCAACTTGGAATCAGGAATCATTATTCCTCACCCTTCCACCCACAAGCAAATGGACAAGTAGAATTTGCAAACCGATCCTTGTTAAAGATCATCGGGACTCGGCTTAAGGGGGCAAAGGGAGTATGGCCAGATGAACTACCAAGTGTTCTATGGGTTTATAGGACGACTGTAAGGAACCCCACAGGGGAAGTTCCTTTCAAACTAGCCCATGGAAGTGAAGCAGTCATACTTGTAGAAGTGCACATGGCTAACCACTAGGTGATGAAGTATCAAGACGAGGAGAATGAAGAACAACTTCATCTTAACCTCGATCTTATTGACGAGGTAAGGATGGATGCAAAGCAGAGGACATCAAGATACCAAAGTCTTATGGCTAAGCAATATGATGCAATGGTGAAACCCAGACGCTTCAATATTGGGGATCTCATCGTTTAAAGGGTCTCATTGGCAACCAAAAACCCGGCTCATGAAAAGCTATGGCCTAATTGGGAAGAACCTTATAAGGTTATCAACTGCAAAATGTAAGGATCATACTATTCAGAAGCCCAAGATGGACAGAAGCTAGAGCACATTTGGAATGTTGAGCATCTAAGAAGATACTATCAATGAAGGGTCAGCCTAGACGAGCATCACCATTTTCGAGCATCTTGGACGAAGTTGACGTTATGTTTTGTTTTCCTCATTTTTGCTTATGTTTATTACTACTACTGCATGTCTTTAATATTTTAATTCCTTAAAAGTGCATTAGTTTCCAACTTTTGCGCTGTCTATGGACGAATTTGTGATTAACGAAGTCATGTATTTAGTTTGTCTGTTTGTGTATAAGTATTTTTAATTCCCTAAAGGCATTAGCTTTTAAGCATGTGCTATGCTTGTGGACGATATTTTTTATATACAGTTTGGATTCCCAATGTATATAATGTTGTGTGAATTTCTAATTCTTATGTTATCTTCACTCAAACTAATCCATAAGGTGGCTAAAGGCCTAAGAAAAGTAAAATCTCTAGATGCAGGGATGTAACGTCTATAAGCTTTCTTAAAATGAGGATGAAGCAAAGAAAAAGAAACCAAGGTATATTCGTCTAAGCACTAGACGAGGTAAAACCTAACGTATATTCATCCAATTAATGGACAAGGAAAAACGTGCACATAAAAATATTACAAAATCCATGGATGAATTTAACCAGCCAAACAGTTTCATCTTTGGACGAGTAAATATCTTGACCAAAGACGAGTAAAAGATCGTCCAACCTACGAATGAAGAATAATGCAAGCTATAAGTCAAATTTATGGATGAACAAAGCTAGAAAAAGAAATACCATTCATAGACGAGTTATACTTGTTGATGGTAAACTAAAAATCTAACCAACTCTAATTCGTCCATAGGAGGCGTCCAGAACAGAAGGGACATCCCACATAAGAAGGACCGTTTGTGAGAAGGTTATCTATAGAAGGACGACCTTCCGTGGGAACAAGGTGCGCTCGTCAGGAAGGCTCCTAGACGACCCCTTGACACTTAGGAAATTCCCAAGCGTAGATTTACTTACATCTCAGTGTTCCAAGACATGAATAGGATCCAAGTTCATTAAAATAAATCAATCTAAATATGTTAAAGAGTATAGTAATAACCTGTAAATTTGTATACAAGTATGTGAATGTGACAAAAAAACAATTATAGTCTGTCACATAAGATAGTTGTGAAAAATATGTATAATATATATATTTGAAAAATATGTTTAATATTAGTTGAGGTTGTAGAATAAGTCAAATGGTTGTGAATATAAATATAAATATATATATATATATTTTTTTTTAAAGTTAAACACTAAATTACAGCGTATGGTAATTATCAAATTGACAACCTGGACAATTAAAAGCTTAAAAAAGAGAAGTTATATTACTATGGTAACTGTTAAGTGGAGTAAATTGTAAAGCTTTTCCTCTTTTAATTTTTGGGTGTCAGGGCTGTTTTTCTATAACAGGATAAGCTACTCTTTTTATTTTATTTTTTTTCCCTATGTCTGGCAAAGCATATAAGAAATGAACATAGATGCTATAATACTCATGGGACTTTTCAAGAGGAGTCAGGGGGGCCAAGTGCCCCCCTGACGCCCCCTTAGCTTAGCCTCCGACTAAAAAGTACAATGAGTCTCATGAATAATATCAAAAATAAGCTAAATAGTAAAATAATATGGCTTTATAATATGTTCTCAAATGCAACCTTAGTGTCAGACAAGCTGAAAATTTCGGCTTATTTGCAATTTCATAGACTCCACAAGCTAAAAATTTCAATTCATCACTCTCACTCATCAGTCATTAGTAAAAACACATACACTCCACAAGCACAAACATTTTTTTAGGTTTTGAAGGAAACTAGGAAAGGATTTTAGATTAAATACCTGTGAAGGCTCGAGCAACCAACGGCGGCAACAAGATGGGGCTCGCGTGGGCGGCGGTGACAGCTGAGACTCTCGTTGTTTCAGCTGGGGTCGCCGTTGGCAAGGGCGCAAGAGACTTTTACTGCCAAGGAGATGAAAGTGTTCTCAGGCACGTCTCCCAACGAGGTTGTGGGTCATCATCTCCATAAGCTCGTCCAGGTAGTGTACTTGTGCAAATTCATCCATTTTTTCGCATTTTCTTAAGGTCTAGTTCCTCTTTTCTTCTTCTTTTTTACAGGTGTTGAGGGAGAGCCTTCACATCACCTCAGAGTTCCTTACCCAGGAGACGAAGGTGGCGTCGACAGCGTCTCGGGTGGAGGTTTTGGAGGCAGAAAACTCCAAACTAAAGAAGGAGCAGATTACTACTATGGGTGAGGCTAACATTGTCAATGAGCAGGTTAAAGGCCTCTCTGACGAGCTGAGGGTGGAGAAACAGTTAGCCTCAGAGAAGGACGAACAGCTTTTGGCCGCGAAGGAAAAACTCAAGACGATTGCTACTAAGTCCATGGAGGCCTTTCAGATGACGGAGGAGTACAACACAGTCCTCTTCAGCTGGTACTTCAAGGGTTCTGAGCTCTTGAGGCGGTACCTTGCCAAACACCCCACCAAAGTGGATCTAGAAGATGTGGACAAGGAACTGGCAGCTGACGAAGCCTCCCAGCCCACGGCTCTTGAGGACGATGCTCTTGCTCTCCCTTCTCCTGCTACTGATGCTTGAACTTGCTTTATCTGCTTTTTCTTTGTGATATATATATATATATATATATATGTTTTTTGGGTGCCCAGTGTGTTTTGGGCTTTCTGATTCTAGTTTTAGAACAATTTTTCATTTTACTTTAAGAACAATGTTTTTGCCCAGTGTTTATGGGCTTTTAAATATAATTTTGATATAATGCTGGATGCCCGTTGTTTTTGGGCCTTTAATAATAATTTAGTACTTACTTATTTTTGCTCATTTCTTGCATAATACTTAGTGAATGTGTGTGGTCTCTGTCCGCTTAATCTCTATGTGTCAGTAACTTACACTGTTGTTACTTAACTAGAATTTTCGTTGACTCACACTTGATAAAGGGGTCTTGATTCGTCAGCAACTTGCATCCGTCTAGGTGAGATCTTATTGCAATGCTAATTTTATTTGACTTACACACAGTGAAGGAATTTTGTCATTCCTTGGCTTCGTCAGTAACTTACATCTGTCTACGCGGAATCTTGTTACTTATCTAATTTTCTTTGACTTACAGCCAGTGAAGGGATTTTTTCATTCCTTGGCTTCGTCAGTAACTTACATCCATCTACGCGGAATCTTGTTACTCAGCCAATTTTTGTGACTTAAGGGATCTTGTCATTCTTTGACTTCGTCAGTAACTTACATCCGTTAGAGCGGAATCTTGTTACTCAGCCAATTTTTGTGACTTACACCCATTTAAGGGATCTTGTCATTCTTTAACTTCGTCAGTAACTTACATCCGTCAAAACAGAATCTTGTTACTCAGCCAATTTTTTGGCTTACACTCATTTAAAGGATCTTGTCATTCTTTGACTTCGTCAGTAACTTACATCTGTCAAAGTGGAATCTTGTTACTCAGCCAATTTTTTGGCTTTTAAACGGTTAGGTATGTTTGCACTAAGTCATTGCTGAATAGTCCTTTTGTTACTTTCAAAAAATGCATACAATTATTTGTTATATCTATTGATGGTATATTTTCAGGTGCTCAATGTTCCATAATCGTGGCAATCTCTGCCCATCTAAGGTCTCCAGGTGGTAACTGTCTTGTTTGGAGTAATGGACGACTCGGTAGGGTCTTTCCCAAGTTTAGCCGAGTTTCCCTTAGGCTAGGTCCTTGGTTGCTTAGGTGATTTTGCGTAGAACAAGGTCTCCTATGTTAAGTCGTTTGAGCTTCACTCTCTTATTGAAGTACTTGGTCATCTTCTGTTGATATTTCGTCATTCTGTTGGAGGCTTCTTCTTTGATCTCGTCCAAGCAATCCAGGTTGATCTTTAATTTATCGTTGTTGCCTTCTTCATGGAACGTTCCTTGTCCTATGCTGGTTATTCCCACCTCGACTGGGATTACTGCCTTAGTGCCATAAGTGAGTCTGAAGGGGGTTTCTCCTATCGGGGTTCTTGCTATAGTCTTGTAAGCCCATAAGACATTGGGTAATTCCTCCGGCCATGCTCCCTTTGCGTCGTCCAGCCTGACTTTGATGATCTTAAGTAGTGTTCAATTAGTCACTTCTGTCTGTTCATTCGCTTATGGGTGTCCTAAGAATGAGTACTGGTTCTTGATCCCTAGGCTTGAGCAAAAGTCTCTGAAACGTTGACTGTCAAATTGTCGTCTGTTGTCTGATATAATCATCTGTGGAATACTGAACCTGCAAATTATGTTCTTCCATATGAAGCTCTGGATTTTTGCTTCAATGATGGTTGATAATGTTTCTGCTTCAACCCATTTTGTGAAGTAGTCAATAGCGACTAGTAGAAACTTTACCTACCTCTTACCTCGAGGCAATGGGCCAACGATGTCAATCCCCCATTGTGCAAATGGCCATGGGGAGGCTATCTTCGTCAACTTCTCTGCTGGAAGGTGTTGAACATTCTCAAACCTCTGGCATTTGTCGTAATTCTTGACGAGCTCCCTCGCGTCCACCTGCAAAGTAGGCCAGAAGTAACTTGTTCTGATAACTTTACTTACCAAGGATCTAGGGCCTGCATGGTCTCCGCAAATCCCTTCATGGATCTCCTCCAGGATGTATTTGGCCTCTTCTTCGTTGACGCACTTCAAGTACGGCATGGAAAAGCCTCTCTTATACAAGGCGTCGTTCAGGATAGTGAATCTGATTGCTCTCTTCCTGACCTTTCTGGCCTCCTCGACGTCCTACGGAAGGTATCCATCTTGAAGGAAAGATATGATCGAGGTCATCCAGTTACTTGTGCTCTGGATTGCGAAAGTAAAGAGTTCTTCAATGCTAGGGTGCTTCTGGACGTAAAGGGCTGTTTGGTACATAATTTTAAACACATGTTTCATTTTTTGAACAATATTACATGTATTTTCATACACTTTTTCATCCACACATATTTCTAAAAAAACTGAAAACTGTTATTTAAACACAGGTATCAAATAGGCCCTAAGTGTTTTTACCTTTTTTTTTTCTTTTTTCTTTTTTCTTTCTTGAGCTCATGAGCTCATTCCTTTTTTATTTTCTTGCATAAATTTTTTAACACTTTAACTTTTATAACAGGAAATATTTATGAGATTTGCTGGAGACATGATAGGTAGAAGATGACTGATTTGATAATCTCCAACAATTTTTTAATCAATTGTATCAACCATAATAAAATATAAGTATTATATTTATATAAAAACACCACCTCAATTTTTTTTTTCTTTTTCTTTTTTTCATTTGTGGTTTAATGAAAATTTATTAGAATAAAAACCTTAGAATATGCATTTATAAGTGAGGTTTTCAATTTTTTGAGAAAAAAAGAGATAAAAAACCAAACAAGGCGTTTGACAATCCAAAAAAAAAAGATAAATGGTATAATGAGTTGTATATTTGTTTAATACTAAGCTTGTTTTTAATAGCTATTTTCAAACTATATGTAAATGATATACATGTTTTCATAAAAAGCTAAAGCATAGCTACGTTGTTTTTTTTTTTTTTTTTTTTTGTGCTAACAAAAAAAAAGAAATTCACATGTGCGGTCATTGCCTTCGCTTGTTCAAACCTTGTGTTGCATGGCATGAATCACCAAAGCAATAATAGAGCTTGCCCATTTCTCAAATCCATAACTAACCTTAGGATCTGGGCAAGGCAATAGACACAATAATGCATGGAAGGTTCAGCTCCATTTATGTCGTACGACAGATATATCCATTTCAGGTAATTGACTTTTGGCTACACCATCATGATGGAATATGGAATATAAGATGACTTCAACTTGTGATGGGTAGTCTTCCTGGTTAACGTCGAAGAAAATCTCAGTCCTTAATTTTTACTATAAATAGGTCACTGACCTTAATGGTTTCCAATCAAATTAAACCCTCAAATTTTCTTCATGGGCAATCCAACGTGGCCTTTTTTTTCCTTCTCTAAGCAGGAATGCCTCTTCTGCTTCTTCGGAGACGAGAGATCTCTCTGCTTTTCTGGAGCCGAGAAATCTCTCGATTACTCTGACGGCTCCACCAGAGAGAAATCCTGTTTCTCCTCTTGCACCGATGCCACAAGAGGCAGCCAGTTGTGTTAACAGGGATTTTCTCCTCCGGGATTGGATTTGAGTCTGGCTCTTGCTCCCCATCTTGCACCAAAGCCACAGGAGGCAGGCGGCCGTGCTTATTTGGGAGTGGATTTGAAGCTATCTCTTGCTCCTCCGGGGTTGAACCTGCCTTTTGCTACAGAGCCACAAGAAGCAGACGGTCTTGCTCCTCTGGATTTGAACCTGTCTCCCTCGGGAATGGATTTGAAGCTACCTCTTGCTCCTCCGGGATTAAACCTGCCTCTTGCACCAGAGCCACAAGAAGCAGGCGGTCTTGCTCCTCTGGATTTGAACCTGCCTCCCCCGGGAATGGATTTGAACCTTTCTCAAGGTGGACTGCCACTTACTCTCGAGGCGCAGGAGGCAGACGTTGTTTACTCTCAAGTATTATATTTATATAAAAACACCAACTCATTTATTTTTCTTTTTCTTTTTTTCATTTTTGGTTTAATGAAAATTCATTAGAATAAAAACCTTAGAATATGCATTTATAAGTGAGGTTTTCAATTTTTTGAGAAAAAAGAGATAATCAACCAAACAAGGCGTTTGACAATCCAAAAAATAAGATAAATGGTATAATAAGTTGTAAATTTGTTTAATACTAAGCTTGTTTTTAATAGCTATTTTCACACTATATGGAAATGATATACATGTTTTTCATAAAAAGCTAAGGCATAGTTACATTGTTTTTTTTTTTTTGGTAACAAAAAAAAAAAGGAAATTCACATGTGTGGTCATTGCCTTTGCTCACTCAAGCCTTGTTTTGCATGGCGTGGAATCGCCAAAGCAGTAATAGAGCTTGCCATTTCTCAAATCCATAACTAACATTGGGATCATCTAGGCAAGGCAATAGTGGAATTTGCCACTACTCAAATCCATAACTCCTAAACTCGTAAGTATAATGAATCATAAGGATTTCTTACCATTAAATCACACCATTAGGTGATAGTCATGTTGTGGTAGTCATGTTGTTTTGATTTTAGACAAGTTACAAATAAATTAAAACTTATTCAAAATTCAATTGATATTTAATTTAATAGAAATTGAGAATAAAGTTTAGCAAATTTTATAATTTGTAGTGAGATGTATTTTCAATAAATATAATAACATAAAATTTGCCATAATTGCTTCTTTTTTTTTTAACTTATTGACATTTTTTTATTATAATTTTTTTATGAGTATTATAATTGATACATGATAAAAGTGATATCATTAAATACTATACTATATAATAAAAATTGAGCTCATAAATCGTAATTGCATCAAATGGTTGTACCAAATTGCAGCAACCAAAATGATGACTTAATTATTCTTATCAATAATTTTAATGAGAACGTATTTGTTCTTATCTATATATAGAAACAAACATAAACACACAAGGAAGAAAGAATGTGGTTTTAACACAAACAGACTCTATTCAAAAACCATTTAATATATATAGCCTATTTTTATAAACTTTTCATTGAAATTCTTAATATGCATCCTTAATTTTTCGTCATCATTTTTTAATGTTGAATTTTCATTTTTTTTTTGGAGTAATTTGAATTTTCATTCTTAAAAACAAAAACTTTAACCATATCATTGTTGTATCAAAATTTAATAACTTAAAAACTCTAATTTAGTATTTAAAGCATTTGCAACAGGCTCAACAAAGAGTCTACTAATCCAAACTTTACCGATTGTCCCTAAACACAAAGCCAAACTAGTTTTTGAACAGTTGCTAAATATTTCAGGCGAGGCCACAGTAGCTAGTTAAACCATTTTTATTTTTTTTATTCTCTCTTTCTTCATTCTCTCAAATCCTCTCTCTCTCTCCTAAACTCAATTGCCAGCAAAATTGGGTTGTTGAACTGGCTAGGTTGGTATATTTGATGATGGATGAGGTGTGGGTTGATTTGGTAGTGGTTGTGCGTCATCGATTCGTTGGTGGTTGGGCGATTTTATGGTGGGTTTTTGTCATCGTTTCCATTGGGTTGATATGTGTTTGAGTTGTGATCTGGTTGGGTCGCATGTGGGTCTGAGTGGTTTTTTTTTTTGAATTGGGTCAATTTTTGATTTGTAGTGAGGTGCTTTGTGTTTTATGTGTTTGGTTTGGTTATTGATGTTGTGATCTTCAAATAATTTGTATGAGGTATTGTATGGGTTGGATTGTTGGTGTTGTGAACTTGTAATTTGGGTTTGAGTATTGTGTTGTGATCTGAGAAAATGTTGACATGGGGAAACATGATTGAGTAATATATATATATATATATATATATATATATATATATATATATATTAGGAGTGAGAAAAACTAATATTTAAATAGAGTAGCAATAGAATATTGAGGCCGAAGTAGTCGTCTATAAATAATACATTAACTAAAGTAACAAAAGTTGAGTTTTTGGGGTCAAAATAGCTTAAAAAACCAATGAGGCTGATGCTAATCCTCTTATAATACTTAATTAATTTACTCTATATCTCCTCTCAAATATTCTCAAAATCTCATTTGTTTATGCATCTTCTTTCCATCCTAGCACCTCTTATGTCCCATATGTCAATTACATGATTACAAGACAATCATAATTGCCAGTGTGTGTTAAAATACTTGCTAAAAAGAAATAATTACCCGTTAGAAGGCAATGAATGTTAGAAACTTGGAATAAATCTTACAATAAGTATTATTATCTGTGAGTTTTTTCAATAATTTTTATTATTTGAAAACAAAGAATAAAAAAATGAGGCGTTTGACAAACCATAAAATAAGTTTTAAATTTTTTAAAGTTAGCAAATATTGTAAAATACAAAGCTTGTTTTTAAATTTTAATGCGCTATTTTCATATTTTTTGAAACCACATAAATGTTTTAAAAAAAAAGAATAAGCTAAACCATATTTTAGAATGGAAATCTAAGATCATATGGTGACAACTGATTTGGTTCCATGGTGCAATTCCTTAACATGCTTTTATTGGTTGGCTAGCCATTCAGAACAGGTTGTTGACAAAGGAAATACCTTTGAAACGAGGGGTAATTGTTGATGCTAATTGTGCAATATGCAGAAAGAGAATTGAAAACAGGAAGCATTGTTTCTTTGAATATCCCATATCTAAGAAAGTATGTAGAATTATTATGGGCCGTTGTTTTATTAGGAATCAGAAATTTCAGTGTGGGAGGAAATCATTTAGGACTTACTTCTTCTTCTTTTTTTTTTTTGCTAAACAACATGAAGGTTTTTTTTTTTTTTAATAGAGTTTCAATTTATGACGTTCATTTTTGTGATTTTTTGTTTTTTATTATTAGATCAAGACACCATTCGGTTTTTTTAATAGTACAAGATTATCTTTGTTTTATTAAAATTCTTAACTCACAAGTTACTTGAGTTAATTAGATAAAATAATTTTTATTTATGAATTTATACAAAATAGGTTCAACAACCTTGTATTGTTTTAATTTTTTTTTATAACATAATGGAATATTATAATATTAGTAATAACCTTCAAATAATAATTTGATATCTTATTAACTTATTTACTAACTTTCACAAATCAATCTCAAGTCTAAACACACACACACACGTGTACATGTATGTATGTATTTCTCTTTTTGGGTAATAACACTCCCCTCCTTTGAGATTTGTGGGAATGACACTCAACCCCAAACCTAAAAAGAAAAAATACTTCCCTCCCTTGAGGTTTAAAGAAATTAACATTCCCCCTCCTATTTATATTAATAACAAAATATTCTAAATTTTTTTAAGAGTTTCTTTACAAAAGTTTAGCCATGGTTAATAAAAATATTATTGATAAATTTAGAATAAAAAATAAAAATATATCAAGCACCAAAACACTTGCAATGACAAATCACTCTATTACCCATTAAAAAAAGGGGGAAAAAGCAAAAGTTATACTTAATATATTAAAATACACTTTAATTAAAATTTTAAAATAACGTATTTTAATTTTGAAATGGAGAATAATTTTGGAAACTTACTCTTAAGTAAAGGATAGGTTAGTTACACAATATTTTTAATATTAATTTAACAAAGTTTGATCAAACGGATGTCAAGAGGGTAAAGTGTTTTTTCCTTTCAAATTTAGGATGGACTGTCATTTCTCTAAACCTCATAAAAGGGGAGTGTAATTACCCCTATATATTTATATTTATATTTAAATCTAGTCTAATACTCACGAGTTTATTTACAAATATATTAATACGTTTGAGTAAGATTTGTTTAGTAATTGATCATCCCAAATATAAGCTTAAAATTGGTTCATTTGCTAAATAAATAAACATAAAAAAAATTCCTAAGCAATCATCATAAATAGTTTTATTGTACAACTTTATGTCTCAATCACAATTTTGCATCATAACTTGATGCGAAAAGTAATGTGAAATGTCTACTTAGATGTGAAAATTCATCATTGTTTCAATATTACGTCTATTTTCACAATTTTCTGGCCGAAAGTCTAAGGCCATAACATTTTTTTTCTCAAAATTTTGTCACAATTCTAACGTAGTGTGAGTGATAAAAAAAAAATTGTGAGTCTATGTAAAAGTGATAAACAAATAAAGTTGTGGCAAAGAAAGTTGTAGTCTTAAAAGGATTAAGATCCCATTGGGTGCATTTAACCCCTTCCCCTCTCACAAATTTTTTACCACTTCACTTTTTTACTTTTTTTTTTTATAAACAAAATTTAATGGTTGAAAGGAAAAGTTTATTTTTTAAACTTTCAATCTCAGTTATTGACAATAATTAAAGGGAAAGGATTTGCTGAAACTAAGTCTGTAGTAAATCTTGCAAAATGCCACATGTTAGTCTAAGATATTGACACCTATCCAAGCATATTTTAAATGAAACTTCCGTTAACTCACTTAACCCTAACGTCTCTCTCTTTTTTGCGCTCTTTCTCTATCACAGGCGGTAAACCAAATAATTAATAAAGTCACAGCAAAGTCCCTCTCTCCCTCTCATGGTATTTCAATTTTCAAAACAAAAATCTCTCTCTCTCAAAGCCCTTATCGGCATCTCTCTCTCAGATAACCCACCACCACATGCTCTACCACCACATGCTCCAGCTACCAAATGGACGGTTAAATACTCGTTGCTCCATTGATAATGTATGGAGAAGCAAACATTATACATATTATATGCCCATAAACAGTTCACCACATTTTTTTTTCTTTCTTTTCTAATATTATATTTTTTTCAATGGTTGGAATTAATTAATTTTTTTTTAAATTCTTATTCTTAAAGCAATTGATCATGATGTATTGCAACACAATACACTTGATCTCAATCTCTCTGTGCTCTCTTTTAATTTTGGCAAAAGTGCAAAATTGACCCTCTAACTTTCAGCTTTTGTCATTTCAGTTCTCTAACTTTCAGCTTTGTCATTTCAGTCCTCTAAGTTTCAATTTTTGTCAATGTAGTCTTCCATTAGAACTCAGTTATCTTTTTTCTGTTAAGTAATCAAAACTACACCGTTTTGACTTTTTTTTATAATAATTTTCATAGTTAAAAGAAAACTAAAAAAAGAAGAAGTCAAAAATGGCAAATGCAAATCCAAAGGGAATCGATGGAGTTCGGATTAGTTGGAACGTGTGGCCATGAACGAAAGTTAAAGCGAGCAAGTGCATAATCCCACTCGCTGCCTCCATTTCTCCAATCCGCCCTTACCTTGACATCCCCATGCTTCGCTTTGCTGCAAAATTCTCAACCCTTACGCTTGCGTCGTCTTCGCCACCAAGATCTGGATCTGCCCCTTCTGTTACTAGCGTAACCATTTCCCTCCTCACTATTCCATGATCTTCGGTACCAATCTCCCCAACAAAGTCTACGCTCAACACACCACCGATTAATACACTCTCCCCGGTTTTTGTTTTCGTGCTCAATACTTGCATGATCGAGGAGGAGATGGGCTATGTCAAATCGGCTTTGAGGCGTGCGGCGTGCCATTGGCTTGTTGACTGAGAACACCCTTGTTGGCTATGTTTCATTTAGGACTAAGATTCAGGTTCATGATTTGGACTTCTTCGACATGTTCAAGGTTTTGATTTCTCAAGTAAGGGGAACAATGTCATTCCCCTTACTTTTTTTATTTTTTATTTTACATCTTTTTTTAATATTCTTTTGATTATGAAAATTATTATAAAAAAGAGAGCTAAAAGTTAGTGGGTCACTTAACGGAAAAAGATAATTGAGTTCTAACAGAAGACTACATTGACAAAAATTGAAACTTAGAAGACTGAAATGACAAAGCCAAAAATTAGAAAACTAAAATGATAAAAACTAAAAGTTAGAGGGCCAATTTTATATTTTTACCTTTAATTTTTTATTCTTCTTCAAATATGCACCCCCCCCCCCCCCCCCCCCCCAACAAACAGAGAATCTTTTAAAGATAATCTCAATCTGCAACTTTAAGTGTGTTTTCAATTGATTAGACCTTACTCGAATCAATGTAATTATTTAATGATCAACCGTTATCTCCTGAATGTGTTACACACCAATTGGTAACTAGAACACTAACTTTTTTCGTTCCACAGTGCACCACAATGGTACCATACTTATGTGTTGTACAATTGTACATTCTTTTTAATACCACTTATTGCTAAAAATTGAAAACTAAAAATATTATAACAAAATAATTTTTAAATGTGTGAATAATACTGTGAGACCCAGTTTTAAAGTTGATTTTGCCAAATTCCGTACTTGCAGGTTCCATGAACAGTGCACAAAACCCACTGTTTAAATGCAAACGCAGATGTGAGTTTGGATTTCAAGAGTATCCAAATTCACGCAAAATCTAATCTAATTCTCACTTACTAATCCGGGTCATGTAAATAGATGTCCTTATAACAGTTATTAATAAATCATAATTGAAAAGTTTTGGCATTACTTTCATGAAAAATATAAAAAGTTGTTAATAACATTTTTTATTTTATTATTCTCTCAATAAAATATTTAAAAAAAAAAACTCTTAAGCTAATGCCCCTTAATTAATTTTAAGTTTTAAAGAAATATGGATTGCATACTCCCTCTTTATACTTTAAAAACATTTTGTTTAACAAATATCTATGAATAAGCTCATAAATACGAGACTAGATTTAACTATAGATAACATATAATATTTTAATTTTATTGTATATATGTCTAAAAATATACTTACGTAGACTTCAAATTGGATTATATAAGTTTGTAAATAAATTTATATGATATCAAATTATTATATGTAGTTTAATTATAATATAATCAATCTATTCGTAGTGAAAATTTATAAATTTATAAGAGGATAAAATAAATAAAACTGAGCTTTTAACAATTAGTTAAACTCAACTAGTTTACGACCTTATGCATACAAATTTTAGTTATAGTTTTATTATAGAGTGCCTTAAGGACACAAATTAAACTGCATATATATATATATATATAGATATATATATATATATCTTTATAAAAATAAATTAATTAATTAAGTAGGACAAAAATATAAAAACATAAATAATCACAATTAATTTATGCGTGAAAACCACAAACTAATAAATTATTAATAAGTGCATTTTTTTTATAAGTATACACTGAATCTCATAATTGGATATTTGTTATTTCTTAACAAATATATATCCTTTGCTACGCATAATTGAATATCATAATTTGATATTTAATAGGAATCATCAACCCAAAATGCTAATTATTTTAAGTACTTTTTTTTCATATAGTTAATTTTCAGTAAGTAGGAAAAAAAGTGTAACAAATAGCATGAAATTTGTTTGGGACATATATTATGTATGGAAACATAATTGAAACATATATTTTTATATTCACACACAGGTTCAAAAGCTTTCTTCTCAAAAAAAAAAAAAAAAATCAAAAGTTTAAGAAAAAAAATCATGATTTTTAAGAAAGTAAGAAATTACAACCACAAGAATTCTTGATTCATTTTTTTTTATATAAAAATTTAGCCGGCACCATAAATCATGGCATTACCACTACAATATTATGTGAAGCCATATATATATATATATATATATATATATATATATCATTTCCATATATATATATGGAAATGATATTATTTCAATATAGAGAGAGCAAAAACCAACCAAAAAAAAAAAAAAAAAAACTACTACGTTCATAATATTTTTATAACAAATTATAGGTGATTGGTTGTTATTGGTTCAAATTTAAACTTACCATTGAGATTACTTTTTTACTCTAATAATAACAACTAGTAACAATCTATCATTTATAATTTATTATAAAAATATCGTGGATATAATATTTCATGGGAGAGAATGAGATGGTGTCTCCGTCGTGGTGGTTCCTGTTGCCTGGGGTTGTGGAACTCAAAAACATCTAATCGACTAGACAAATTATCATTGCGCTCAATCCCATGGGTGTCAATTTTATCCGGTCATAGTAGCTCTGTTCACAAACTAGAGAGAGCGTGAGTATGTGTTTACTGTGTAAAGCTGTGAACAATTGCTCGCAATTATAGATAACAGTTTCCTTGATTTAATTCCAGAAAAATGATGGACCCCACCTTTTTGTTACAATTGCTCGCAAATAACAGTTTCTCTTGATTTAAATCCAGAAAATTGATGGGCTCCACAATTCTGTTATCTTGTTTGGCTGTTTGTTCTCAATTTGCGTTTGACATTAATTATTTTTGTCAGTTTATTTTACTATTT
The DNA here is from genome assembly GCF_040712315.1 of Castanea sativa. Taxonomy (NCBI): domain Eukaryota; kingdom Viridiplantae; phylum Streptophyta; class Magnoliopsida; order Fagales; family Fagaceae; genus Castanea; species Castanea sativa. The sequence continues at coordinate 34,254,430 of NC_134020.1, forward strand.
AATTTATTTTTGTTATTATTTATTGGTCTTATTATATTTTTTAATACTATTCATGGATTCCATTGTACTATTTCAGCTAATTTTTACTTTTATCTACCATATTTTTAGCAAAAAATTTTTCATTTCAGCTAAATAGATTGTTTCCAAACGGATACTTAACAGAGTAACTGGCATAACAAATTTTACAATTTCTTTGACACCTGAGAATATCATTATTATTTGGGACCACTGTTACATCACTTTATAGTAAACTAATTAAAAACTGCCACATTAGAGGATGTTATTGATGAGGTAAAAAAGTAATTTTAGTGGTAGATTTGAATTAGAACTAATAACAACTAGCCACTTATGTTTTGTTATGGAAATACATTACTATAAAAATATTATGGACATATCATCTCATGTTCTAAAAAGTAAAAATACATGAAAACTTGTTTTCAAAAAACACCATAAACACAAAATGGAAAAAGTGAAAACCCCCATTTTCTCTTTCTCTCACTCTATATATTTTTAAACTACTAAGCATGTCAACATATGTAATTGTTTTTTTCGTTCATTCCTTCTTCTTCTTCTTCTTCTTCTTCTTCTTCTTCTCTCTCTCTCTCTCTCTCTCTCTCTCTCTCTCTCTCTCCGTATGGGGCCCGTTTCCACAACATTCCGCCACTACAGAATGCTCTGTATTTCAGAAAATGCTCTGTATTGTTTATTTAAGTGGATTCATCACTTCCTTTATATGCTATCGACTATCCGTTTTAGACAATGAATACAAATAATGAACTAATGCATTGTTCAATACGATGACCCTTGCCTTTATGGTAATGCGAACATAAGTCCTCTGATGCACAATGAAGCTTGTGAGGAATTTCAACCAGGTCTTTTATATAAATATAAGTGACATGATCAGAAGAATTATCATCTCCATTCGGCTTTTCATATTATAATGTGGAAGAGAAATAAAAATAATGTGAGATGTGATTTGGAATAAAATTTATAACTCTAGGTCAACTAAACAACTTGTGATGACGAGATTGCAACACAAAGGTTATCTTATGCCTTTTTTTGTTTTTTGGTGATAATTGAAGGTTATCTTATCTTTTTGTGATGACGAGATTCCCCTCGTTGCTTGTTGTGGCTACGGAGGCAGGTACAATAATGGCGGTTGTGGAGGAAATTCCTGGTCAATGGAAGCCAAATATTTGTTGGTTCATGTGAACACCTTGGTGTAAATTGGAATGAAATTCACTATACAGAAGCTGCTAATAAGTTTGTTTTCAACCAAATTTCAACCGGGGCCTTCTCCTATCCACTTGTACCCAGGGAAATGGCTTGTCGCAACATTTAGATTCTTAGGCACTTATATATAAAAATAAATAAACTAATTCTTGTACCATGAGTTATTTACTTATTATGTACTCTTTGTTGGAAAAATAGTATGAAGTGAATAAGAAATGAAAATGTTATTAAAAGTGGTAAAAATACTGAGTCCCACATAAAAAAGGAAAGAGATAATATATGAGTTTATAGGCCAAAATGGCCCAATACCACAATTTTCAGAAATTTTTAGCAAAAAAACACTGTTTCGGAACTAAATAGGAAAATACCACTTTTATGGTACTCGAGTCTGTCAAACTCGAGTACCATTTGGAACTCGAGTTTAAGACACTCGAGTTCCTAGAACTTTTGCCACCGTGGCACTGTTGAGGTGGAAATTTGGCGAATAAAAAAATAATGTGGTACTCGAGCTTGGTATACTCGAGTACCATGCAACACAATACTCGAGTATAACATGCTCGAGTACCTTTTATAAATAAAAAGTCAATTATTATTTCTACAGTACTCGAGCTCACCAAGCTCGAGTACCTTGTAACTTTTTTTTTTTTTTTGTTGGATTATCGACAAATAAACATAAACATAAAATGTTGTTTATTTTATTTCTATAGTTCTCGAGCTCACCAAGCTCGAGTACCTTGTAACTTTATTTTATTTTGTTTTGGGATTATCAACAAATAAACATAAACATAAAAATGTTGTTTATTCTATTTCTACAGTACTCCAGCTCACTAAGCTCGAGTACCTTGTAACTTTTCTTTTTTTTTTTTTTTTTTTTTGGGATTATCGACAAATAAACATAAACATAAAAATAAGTAGCTTTTGTATTTATTTATTTAAATAGAAGCATTGTAAAATACAGAGATTTTAATTTCAAAATATGAATTTAATTTCTACATTAAGTAAAAATATTCACTGTTTTCTCATAAAAATTGTTCACTCTCTTTTTTGCGTAAATTATTTTCTGTTCACTATTTAAAAAATTGTTCGCTGTTTTCTCATAAAACACCTAATAAAATTGTGTTTTCTAAATTTAAACTCCAAATCTGAATGCTTTTTCATGTTTGAATTTCACAATAATTGAATCTATTTTCTGCATTGATAAAATCTACTTCTACATTAATATAATTTTCTCTCTGCACATCATGTTTACTGTATATTCGAATCTGCTTACTGCATTTATAAAATTTGATTTTTGCATTAAGTAAAACTGTTCACTGTTTTCTCATAAAAATTGTTCACTGTTTTCTGCATAAACTATTTCTAGCATTCTGCGTAAAATTATTTTCTGTTCAGCATTATTTAAAAAATTGTTCACTCACTTTTCTACGTAAATTATTTTTTGTTCACTATTTAAAAAATTGTTCGCTGTTTTCTCATAAAACACCTAGTGAAATCGTGCTTTCTAAATTTAAACGCCAAATCTGAATGCTTTTTCATGTTTGAATTTCACAATAATCGAATCTATTTTTCTGCATTGATAAAATCTATTTCTATATTAATTAAAATTTGCACTCTGCACATCATGTTTACTGTATATTCGAATCTGCTTACTGCATTCATAAAATCTGTTTTTTGCCTTAAGTAAAATTGTTCACTGTTTTCTCATAAAAAAATTTCACTGTTTTCTACATAAACTATTTCTAGCATTTTGCTTAAAATTATTTTCTGTTCAGCATTATTTAAAAAATTGTTCACTATCTTTTCTACGTAAATTATTTTTTGTTCACTATTTAAAAAATTGTTCGCTGTTTTCTCATAAAACACCTAGTGAAATCGTGTTTTCTAAATTTAAACGCCAAATTATCAGAAAACAGCAAACAATTTTTTAAATAGTGAACAAAAAATAATTTACGCAGAAAAGTGAGTGAACAATTTTTTAAATAATGTTGAACAGAAAATAATTTTATGCAGAATACTAGAAATAGTTTATGCAGAAAATAGTGAACAATTTTTATGAGAAAACAGTGAACAGTTTTACTTAATGCAAAAATCAAATTTTATGAATGCAGTAAGCAGATTCGAATATACAGTAAACATGATGTGCAGAGAGAAAATTTTATTAATGTAGAAGTAGATTTTATCAATGCAGAAAAATAGATTCAATTATTGTGAAATTCAAACATGAAAAAGCATTCAGATTTGGCGTTTAAATTTAGAAAATACGATTTTACTAGGTGTTTTATGAGAAAACAGCGAACAATTTTTTAAATAGTGAACAAAAAATAATTTACGCAGAAACGTGAGTGAACAATTTTTTTAAATAATGCTGAAAAGAAAATAATTTTATGCAGAATGCTAGAAATAGTTTATGCAGAAAACAGTGAACAATTTTTATGAGAAAACAATGAACAGTTTTACTTAATGCAAAAAACAAATTTTATGAATGCAGTAAGCAGATTCGAATATACAGTAAACATGATGTGCAGAGAGAAAATTTTATTAACGTAGAAGTAGATTTTATCAATGCAGAAAAATATATTCGATTATTGTGAAATTCAAACATGAAAAAGCATTCAGATTTGGCGTTTAAATTTAGAAAACACGATTTCATTAGGTGTTTTATGAGAAAACAGCGAACAATTTTTTAAATAGTGAACAAAAAATAATTTACGCAGAAAAGTGAGTGAACAATTTTTATGAGAAAACAGTGAACAGTTTTACTTAATGTGGAAATTAAATTCATATTTTGAAATGAAAATCTCTGTATTTTACAATGCTTCTATTTAAATAAATAAATACATAAAAAAGCTACTTATTTTTATGTTTATGTTTATGTTTATTTGTCGATAGTCCCAAAAAAAAGAAAAGAAAAGAAAAGTTACAAGGTACTCGAGCTTAGTGAGCTCGAGTACTGTAGAAATAAAATAAACAATATTTTATGTTTATGTTTATTTGTCGATAATCGAAAAAAAAAAAAAAAAGTTACAAGGTACTCGAGCTTGGTGAGCTCGAGTACTGTAGAAATAAAATAAACAACATTTTATGTTTATGTTTATTTGTCGATAATCCAAAAAAAAAAAAGTTACAAGGTACTCGTGCTTGGTGAGCTCGAGTACTGTAGAAATAAAATAAACAACATTTTATTTATAAAAGGTACTCGAGCATGTTATACTCGAGTATTGTGTTGCATGGTACTTGAGTATACCAAGCTCGAGTATCACATTATTTTTTTTATTCGCCAAATTTCCACCTCAGCAGTGCCACGGTGGCAAAACTTGTAGGAACTCGAGTGTCTTAAACTCGAGTTCCAAATGGTACTCGAGTTTGACAAACTCGAGTACCATAAAAGTGGTATTTTCCTATTTAGTTCCGAAACAGTGTTTTTTTGCTAAAAATTTCTGAAAATTGTGGTATTGGGCCATTTTGGCCTGAGTTTATATGCTTATGAGTTGGACATTGGGTTGGGCTTTTAGCATATGCGGACTAGGCCTACTTGTCCAAATCATAATATTTTATTATTTTAATTTTTGAGTCAGTTAGTCTATGCATAGCAGTTACTACTGAAACAGAGTGCTTGTTCAGTAACATATAATTTTACATAGTCCCTCATTCAAAAAAACTACTTTTTTGAGAAACTCTCCTAGTGAGAATATTTCATGCATTTTATTGTGTCAAAGAGAGAGAAAGAGACATTGAGTAGTTTGCAGGGCACGACCTTGTGTGCTTCGTTTTCGTACTATAGATCATTTTATCCTGGGAGGCAGACGTCCGTAAGTTTTAAAGTATCACAATGATTGTATGAGGGGCGAAATTTGCTCTAGGGAGTTGTGTCAAACACAATACTTGATCTGAATCATTCATCTTTCACGCATTTGGCTGTGAGTTTTTGATTATTTGTAGTTTTCTTATTATAATATTCAGTATTTGTTTATTACTTTTGTCTATCACATCTATTTGTGTTATTTCTTATTCTTAGATTTGTGTATTGTTCCTTTTACTTAATCACAAAAGTAAATTGTTGAAATATATCCAACCATCTTAAAACAGATTTTGTTTTCTTTAATTTATTTTTGTGATGATTGCGAAAGGAATTTCTTGCGTGGTTATATTGTTTATATTATTGTTGCGTGTATCGGTGTAATTCTTGAGCAACACTGTTTAATCTTGAGTCTGATGCAATTGTTGTGTTTTATGATATTGTCAAACGTAGCTGTTGGTGCCGCTGTGTTCCGTTGTTAATTATTTGTTTTTTGATAATGGTTCTACAGTTTTGTTGGCTTGTATTTGGTTCTCTCTTTACTGGTGTTAACAGTATTTTTGCGATTCAATCCGATTGAATAGTTATTTCACTTTTTGTAATATTCATTTGTGAACCTGTGCTATTAGTTGCCTAGTAAACTAAGATTTTGATCATTTTTCAACGCTGTGTAAAAGGTATCATTTGGAATTTAGTTTTGAGGATTGGCATTTAATTGGTTATTATTATTTTTTTTATGGGAAATACTAGATTCTATTAGAAATCAGAATGATCAATTACAAGTCTGTCATGAGCACACACATGCTCTAAAATACTAGGACATTCCTCTACCCAGGCTACATAGTCCTCAACATTCTTGGCGTGTTGGGCTAAAACATGAGCAGGGACATTTCCCTGTCGTTTGGTATGAGAAAACTTCTACTGCCTAAACAACGAGGCTTGATACAGTGCTTTGGCTATCACGTTCCTCACAGAAGACGGCAGAGAGACTAGCCCTTGCACTACGTTGTAGATTTCCAACGAGGCACATTCGAATTCTACATCTCTGACTCCCACATCCCTGGCAAAGATAACACCGGCTTCCAAGGCTTTTGCTTCGGCTTCGATGGCACCCAGAGGCTACTTCTAGTTCTTGCTCAGAGCAGCGACCACTTCCCCAGCATCATCCTTGATAATTACACTGCACCTGCCTATTTTCTATTTGCGAAGACTGCCCATCAGTATTGACTTTATAGTGGCCACGGCTTGGTGGCTGCCATAAGACCGTGGGAGTAGCTTTAGTCTGGTTTCCAATTTTTAATTCATTTGTTGCGTGAGACTCCTCCACCAAGTGTATGGCGTTTCTCAGAATTGTTCTACCAGCCATTCCTTTTCCACCCAATCGAAGCACATTCCTGTTCTTCCAAATACCCCAATAGACCGTGATGACCCGATCAAGGAGCCCAGGACTAATATCTTCCCTCCTCTGTAAGTTCTCAACCATGTCTAGCAAGTTCCATCTCGGTGAGATGTCAAACAGGTGCACAAATTTGCTTGTCGTCCAAACTTCTTTCGCATGATCACAGAACCAAAGCAAATGGCAGATAGTCTCCTCATCTTGTCCACAAACCCCATTCGGCACGATTTTCCGCTTTGCCAGATTTATTTTTGTGGCAAGAATGTCACGGCCCGCTTTCCACGTGAAGTATTTAATTTTCAGTGGAACATGTAGGTGCCATATTGCCTTCCATACCTTCCTACGCACCATCTCATTTGAGCAATCCACCATGGCTATGTGTATCTGCTCTTCCAAGGCTAGCGCATAGGCACTTTTGACGGTGAATTTCCTGCTTCTGTTTTCTGCCTATATTAATCTATCATTGGTGTCATTTGTACTCAGAGGCATACTCATTATTACCTCACTATCCTCGGGAAGAAACCAGCTCTTGATCTTGTCCACATTCCACTCTCCAGTTGCTCTGTTTATGAGTTCGCAAACCAGAGCATTTTTCGAGTTTGGCCTCTCCGGTGTTAACACCTTATACATGTTTGGCCTAGGAAGCCACTTGTCCCACCACACTCTGATACGACTACCATTCCCCACCTGCCACCTCATACCTCTTCGAACTACACTCTGAGCTACCAAAAGACTTTGCCAGGCATATGATGTCCTCGGTCCAAGACTTGCCTCAACAAAATTGCACCGAGGGAAGTATTTAGCTTTGAATATTCGGCTAAACAGTGAGGTAGAATTGGTTTGCAACCGCTACCCCTGCTTAGTCAATAAGGCCAGGTTGAAACTCTTTAAGTCTCGAAATCCCAAACCCCCTTTTTCCTTCGGCTAGCACATCTTGTCCTAACTTAACCATGCAAGTTTCTTCTCGTTTGTCATCTGTCCCCACCAGAACTGTCTGATAATTCTGGTAAGCTCCTCACATAATTTACTTGGTAGCAAAAAACAACTCATCAAGTAGGCGGGCACAGCTTGGGCCACGAATTTAATCAAAATCTCATTTCTTGCAGGTGTAAGTAATTTTTCCTTCCAACCCAATACCTTGTTTGCAACTTTCTGCTTAAGTTGAGCGAAAGTATTATTCTTAGACCTCCCCACAAGTGACGGCAGACCAAGGTAAGATTCATGAGGCTTGATTACCTGAGCACCAAACATGGTTTTCACTCGCTCCTTTGTTCCAGCATCGGTATTTGGGCTGAAGTACAGGGATGTTTTGGTGCAGTTCAATTGTTGACTTGAGGAGAGTTCATAGACTTTGAGAATCCTTTGGATTTCCATGGCTTCCCTCATTATTGCTTTTCCAAACACCAAGCTGTTGTAGGTGAAAAATAGGTGGGATATTCTAGGTCCTCTAGCTGAGGCAGCTACACCTTTGATACTTTTTCTTTGGGCAGCATGATGTAAAAGGCCAACAAACCCTCAGCGGAAATGAGGAAGAGGTAAGGCGACAATGGGTCACCTTGCCTCAGACCTCGGGTTGGCCAGATTTGGCCGCAAGGTTGCCCATTGATCTGTATTGCATACTTTATTGAAGACACACATTGCATCACAATGCTAATCCATTTCTCATGAAAGCCAAGCTTCCTCATGATTTGTTGCAAACAATCCCATTCAACACGATCGTATACCTCGTTCATATCCAACTTTACAGCCATCTCATCGCATTCGCCCTTCTTTTTCTTGCTTATATGGTTCATCAACTCATGTGCCACCAACACATTGTTTATGATGAGGCATTCCGCCACTAAACACTTTGATTCTCCCCTATGATATCCTATAACACTGTTTTCATCCTGTTTACCACCACTTTGGAAGCAATTTTATAAGCCACATTACATAAAGAGATTGGTCTATAATTAGTCACTTTTTTCGGATTCTTTATTTTTGGAATAAGCACTATATTAGTGTCATGGAATTTTGGGAGGGCTATACCATGATTTAAAAATGTAAGTGTTGTATGGATGACAATGGATTTAACAGTAGGCCAGGAATGATGGTAAAATAAAGGGGGCATACCATCTGGACCTGAAGCCGTTAAAGGATGCTTTTGTTTTAGAGCTTTTTCCACCTCCACAGCTTGAAAGTTTTGGGAAAGTGTAGAATTCATTCGATCAGTGACTTTTGGGAACACTGCGTCAATCAGCTCTTGCTCCACTCTTGGCCGTGAGGTAGAAAATAGGTGCTCAAAATAATCTACAAAGGTTTGTCCAATCTGATCCGCATCCTCCTGCCATACATTATTGGTGTCTAGAATCCTACTAATGGTGTTCCGCTGATACAGGTTCGAAGCTTATGTGTGGAAAAAGGTTGTGTTTTTTTCCCCTACTTCATCCAACTGTTTCGACTTCTCTGGTGCCACATTTCCTCTTCGATGCCAAGCCATCTGTTCAGCTCCGTTTTCATTGCATGGATTGATTCTAAGTCCATAGTATCGCCATTCATGGACTCAAGTGCCTGGAGTATATTTTGAAGGATAGCAATCTGCTTTCCCACGTGGCCGAATGTATGCTTATTCCATAACTCTAATGCACTTTGGCACTCATCCAAGCATGCCTCCAAAGGCCACCGCAACACCCTGTTTTGGCCTCTTTCCCACGCTTCCTCTACCACATCCTTCCAACGCCCATCCTCGAGCCACATGGATTCAAAGCGAAACCGTTTTGCTTGTTGCCGCTTCCATCAAGGACACCGAGCTTCCTTGAGCACAAGGATGCTATGATCTGAGACCAAGTTGGATACATGATATAGCTTCACCGTCGGGAACAACGCTACCTAGTCTGTGGACACTAAAGCTCTGTCCAATCTTTCACAAACCCAGCCATGACCCCTTAATCTTCTGCTCCAAGTAAAATCCAAGCCCACATAGCCTAAGTCCCTCAAACGGCACCTGTTGATTACCCCACGGAAGCTTCTCATTTGCCTTTCAGGTCTCACCCCTCCACCATCTTTCTCCCTAGCATACATTATTTCATTATAATCTCCCATGCAAACCCACGACAAATTGCTTTTGTGACTTAAACTCTCCAAAAGTTTCCATGATTCCTCTCTCTTACCTATCTCCGGATGTCCATAAAATTTGGTAAAGCGCCACTTCTTCATCTCCTGTTCTTCAGTAACGATTGCGTCGATATGTCTAGGAGTAAGTCAGTACATCCACCTTCATTGTGTTTTTCCACAAAAGAGCCAAACCTCCGCCACGCCGAACATTAGGGACCACTAGGCCTTGCTGTCTTTCTATTCTTCTTTTGATTCTGTCCATCTCAGAGACATCAAACTTAGTTTCCATTAGGAAAACTAAGGTGAGATCTTTCTCCAAAACTACCTTTTGGAGTGTTTTGACTGTTAGGGGGTTCCTAAGCCCCCTACAGTTCCAACTAATGGCATTCATGGTGCCCGGCGTGGCTGGTTAGCAGCCTCCGTCGATCCCAAGTGGTGTGCTAAGAGTTTGCCAAACTCCCTGACTTCTCCATCCATTCATGCTTTCTTACCATTATTTGCATTGTTCTCCAACTCATGTAGTGGCGACCCTAATCTCCTCTTTACTCCTAAATCAGCCTGATCAACTTCCATAGACATCACAACACTTCTGCCCTCTCCTTGAGTTTGCATGCTTTCCTTACCCAAGGCCGTGTCCTTTCCATGGAGTCCTCTGTTTTCTTTGTTTTTCTTTTGGCTACCTTCAGTGGTTCTCTTCATTTTATGGGGCTTTAGCTGTTTTGGAGAGATAGGCCCCTTTCTGAAACTTACATCGGATTGAGACAAGCCCAAGATGGCATCCTGTTTATGTTCAGACTTCATTAAGGGTCCCTGAAGCCTAAGAGCTGAAATGTGGGTTGGGCTTCTGTGGTAAGCCCATTTGCATGCGACCCTTCGTTCCTTTCCAACTTGGCATTGTTCTGTTTCAACGAGATTTCCTCCCTCTCCAAATTACTTTCCTTACATTGTGCCAAGTTTACGTCAGAAGCTTCTCCCGATATTGCTGCATCGATATCCCGAAGTTGCTGCTCGAAATTCGCAATCAGCAGGATCTTCGGGATTTTGATTTGGATGTGACCTGGTAGGGTCTCGGTGTTTACCACATCTGCCTAAGTCTCCATCAACCTCTCCGCCAGGCCTGGGTTATTGTTGCTAGGAGTATCGATTGCCGTCGCACGACCTGTGATACCGTTCTTCCTATGTTCCCCTGTCTTTGCCCCCTCTTCCCTGATCCTAAAGTCTCCATTTTTCGCCTCTGTAATTGTCAGGGGTTTTTGGTATTTGTCCTGAGTCGCGCGTATCCACGGGCCGAACTGCTTCTCCTCAGGCCTTAGCGTTTCTTTGCTACAAATTCCTTGCAGGCAGTCCCGTTCATCGTGATCAATTCTCCCACATAAGTAGCAGAAGATCGGCAGTCTCTCATATTTGAAATCCACCCATTTCAGGCCATGCTCTCCCAAACGAACCTTCCAACCTCAGCACAGTGGCATGGAGATGTCCATGAGCACCCTTATTCGTATGAAATTCCCAAGGTAGAAACCTTTCCCGTTTGCATTCACTTTCCCCACCTCCCTTAGTGTTGCTCCTATACTCATACCCACCACCTTCGTTTGACACATTGTAGGCAGACCATGAATTTGGACCCAAAATGGGGACATGTCAAATTTGATGTCCTTTACCACCTCACCCCTCCCTAACTTATGGAGGATCAATAAGTATTTATCAAAAGACCACAGGCTAAGGAAGAGCACTCTATCCATGTCATCCTTTGTTTGGAAAGGAAACATGATTTTGTTTTTGCCCAAATCACTGACCTCAAAAGTATTCTCCATTTTCCATACCGTTTTCAGCACTCTGGTCACAGATTCCAGGTAGACTCTCCTCTTTGTAAAGAACTTCCCAATGAGAACAAGGCCATCCTCTGGCAGAGATTCATGGATTGTTACTTCAGCCTCTTCTCTTGACGACAGTTGTAGACCTGCGCATCTCTCCGTGATCTCCTCCATATTTCGTTTGAGACAACTACCTTGTTCTACCGCTTGCATGGAGAGAAAAGTACCTTATGGCAACCCTTGTGCTAATGATAGCCCCTTTTTTCACCTCTAGAGTTTCCGTAGAAAGCCTAGAGAGAAAACTAGAGATAGTGAGACTCGTCTGGTTGCTTCTTAGCTATTAATTGGTTATTATTAAACTTTGTTTTATTTGACTTTAAGTTAGTCTTATCTATAACGTTTGCAAGCCACTTGTTGGCGTTGGTTTCAAAGTACATATCCTTTGTCAGTTTTAATTAATGTTATAATCATTTGATGCATTTGACTTGAATTCAGTGATGAAGTCAAAGCAAATGTTTCATTTGCATCTCTTGGTAAGTGGTGGTTGGTCATTGTAATACATACACGATAGTATATGGAAAGGCAATGAGTAATTGCTTTAATTTGTGTACTTTATATTGAATTCTCACATGTAATTGCGGTGTATTTTCAGAGTTTGGCCTATGGCTATTTAGTATCTTGGTGTGAAATATTATTTTATTATAGTCACTTGGCCTTTATGTCAATAGGATGGTTTTAGCCGTTTATGTGCAATGGTATATGAGTTTGATGAACAAAGAAAATTTGGTCAATATAATAGAGTCAATTTTTTTAATCTATTTTTTTAGACTCAATATGGGCGTGGTTGTTGATAGGTAAAAAAAGTATTGACCCCCTTGTGATGGATTAAATTGATTAATTAGCCAAATTTATTAACTAATCAAATTAACAGTCAAATGCGTGATAACACAAACAAATCACCAATAAACTAAAATGCAGTGAAAAATAAATTTGACACGGTGATTTGTTTATGAATGAGGAAAACCTCCAAAACAAAAACCCCACCGGGTGATTTTTTTACCACTCCCGAGAATCCACTATTATCACAACAAGCGATTACAAGTAAAGGAATCCCAGTATCTTTTACCAACCTACAGTTGAATCTTTACCCCAATACCCAATTGGACTTGTTCTGTAGTGACAATCTCTTCTTTTCAATGCACGGCTCCCAGTACTTAACTAACCAATTTGATGCGCGGATCCTAGTACGCGACTTACTCATTTGCACGAATCCCAGTACGTGACTAACTCCACAGCAACCCTTTGATTATTGTAGTTAATTTGCAGCAGTTTCACATAGAAACACCAATAAGATCTTCAATGTTGGTGCAAGAGACTTTGCTTGGTTACAGAACTCAAAGGCATACAAGAAACGCAGCAAGAACTCTTTCTTCTGTAGGAGGAGGCTAAGGTTTCAAAAAGAAAACCTTATGAAGCTCTTTAGGGTTAGGTTTTTCTTTTTCCACCTCCTTTAAATATGAGCTTAATGGGCTCTCTTATTCCAAATAGGTTTACACAAACCTTGGGCTTGCCTAGTCCAATAAGAATTATACAAACCCATAAACAAATAGCCTTTTAGAGTAAAAATGTTGCTGGCTATAATTTGAGACCCTTAAGCTAGATCGATCGAGACATCTATCGAGCTTTAATGAATCTCGACAGATCGAGCTTTTGTCAAGGAGGTATCGAGACTTGTAGTTTGCACTTTTCTTGAGCAGTTCTTGAGTAATCTTCATGTCTTCAAATTTAACCACTTGTAATGATCATCTTGAACCTACTTAGACTTATCCAAATACAAGTAAAGTGCGTTTTATCAAAGGATATGTTAATTACATAAAAATATCTCCCCAACAGTTGCCATTTTTTAGTTTTTGGTTAGCCTTTTCTATTTCATCAAGTGATCCTCTAATTGATAATTAAAATAGCATTATAAGAGCTATTTGTGATGATTTCAAAAGTGAGGATATAAGTCCGATATTTGATAGCGTCAAACTTGAAAAAGAGTGAGACAATTTGCACACCAATTGGGCTGTAATTATGGGTCTTCACTTTTAGTTAAAGAGTGTAATGATCATGTTTAGGCCAAATATATTATTTACGTATTGATATGAATAATACATGATTGTTGTGTATAGCTTTTTAATTTGTTTTGAGTACATATAGCCTTATTTAATTTCATGCGCGCGCGCGCACACGTATATATTTGAGCATGTGTGAACTTGATTGGATATTAATGTGTTTAATCCCAGTATATGTTTTATAATATTTCTTTGGATGAAATATATGTTACATGCCTTAGTTGACATACTTGAGTTGTCTAAAATTTGGAATGCACAAGAGTCTGTTATGAGTGCTTATTAAGCAAGTAAGGATGAGGCATTAGAGATATTCATTCATTATAAGAATGAAATTGAGAATTAACTCAATGAATACAATAAGTTCTTGAATATCATAGAACTTATAGGGAGAAGCTATTATTTTCATTATTATATTTTCGTTGAGATGCCTTAAAAGAAAACCACTAAGACACCTTGTGAATTATGGAAAGAGTGATCGTCTTTTTATAAATTCTTTAAATGTGGGGGTGTTTGATGTAGGTGGTGGTTCCTATTCCTAAAGGATAAAGAACCATTGATTGTGTTTTCATTGGTTATGGTCATAACAGTAGTGCATAGTGCTTTCTAATTTATGAATCTATTATTTTTATATGCATGACAATTAATTAGAATATATTTCAAGTGTTAAACTTTCTTAAAGAAAATTTGAGTCTACGTTTAGCATCTCTCATCAAGAGTTGATGGAAGAGAGGTTGAACCTAAGTATAGTAAAAGGACAAACGTCATGGTTGTTTGGTCCAAATTATCTAATTTATATATTAGAAGATGAACTTAAAGCTTCAAAGAAGCAAAATCCTAAAGTGTCTTCTTGGAAAAGAGATTGTCAATAGTGCAATAAATCCATCTTTGAAATCTATGCATAATAATTGGTGGATCTATCACCTAAGAGTTTGAGAGTTGATGGAATTATTGACTATTACAAGGAAAGACTTGTTGTAGAAGGCTATAAAGAAAAGGAAGATATGAGATACACAATAAACCAAAGGGGTTTATGGTTCTTGTACAAGGAAACAAAGTGTGTAAGCTTGTTAAATCTTTGTATGGATTGAAGCAAGTTTCAATGCAATGACATGAGAAATTTGACAACGAGATGATGTCAAATGAGTTCAGATTTAATGTGACTATTGTGTGATGTGAAATATATCACAAGAGGCTATGTTGTCGTGGGATATGCTCGTGTAAGTGTTGTAAATGTGATACAAGAAATGAAAATTTCTAATACATCTAATAGACTTGTCTTGTCTCAATCACATGTGAAATGTGATGATAGTCTAGTGAGAACACCTTATATAAAGAGCATATATGTCTTTTGGGAAGTTTATAAATCTAAACAGATATGCATTGCTGGATATTTGTGCCTCCTAATTGTATATACTGGTAGGGCACAAAGTTATGGTAGGTATCTGCATATTTTTTGGAGATAATACCTTGAGGCAGTTGCTCTTAAATGGAAGTATTTCCAGATTATAAAACGGATCCGTAATCAATTGTTTATGTGGAGAGCAAATAAACTGCATGTTCATCGAGGGGAATGTGGTCAAAGCCTATTACCTAAAAGTCTTGGTGGTTGCCACCACATTTAATGCATCCTACCAAACTTCTTGGCTGCATTTATGTGGAGAAGACCCCTGACAGTGTTGCCTTGGTTGCTGCAACTCACAAGGGGTTTGAGAAGGCGTTTGATGGGATAGACACTCAATTAGTGGCCTAGATAATCAACACATGGAGGGCTGAGATCATTTAAGGGGAGGTATATAATGTAAGGGATCCTCCAAAGGAGAAGGGGGAAAAGGTAGAAGAAAACATTGTAGAAGCAAGAACTAGACTTGTAATCAACTTCAACAAGAAAATGTATAGAAGATTCAATCTCCTCGGATTGTGCTGAGGATGATTTACCTTGAGCATAACTATTTTATTCTTGTTTTCTTTTCATCTGGGCTAACTAGCATTGTTGTTTGATTTATTAGAGCTTAGTTTTCTAGCCCATTCTCTATAAATTTATTGTATTGGGCTCTTTAGGCCTAGATCATTTTCCCTTTAGTCTTAGGCACCAAATTAGGTCCTTACAACTATCATTAGAAAGAAAACACTACTTGTGTTTTATTGGTCATTGCAACTAACAGCTCACTTAAGAGGAAGGAAAAAATTATATGGAAAAAAATGAAAAGAATAATTTTATAATAGTCATTTCATTTTCTTGTTTGGAAATTTGAGAGTTTTATTTATTTATTTATGTTTTATACAAGATAGAAATTCTTTTTTAGCATAATTTAAGTGTATACGTGTATACGTGTATGAAGCTCCCTCTCGGAGACTTGAACCTCGACTCTTGCCCTCCAAATCCCACAAGCACATATAGAAGAGCTGCATAGCCCAATACCATCATACTTACGTGCATCATTAACCAATGAGATTGAAGAGCGGGTACTAATATTCTGGATTGATGCATTTCGGTTAAAAAACCAGAAGTAGCAAAGCCTTGGGTCAAAATAACAATTGGCGCGGTTATTGCACTTAAATGGTTTTTGTGTTTTTTTAAATATGGAACCATATGAATAATGGACAAACTCCATGAAAGAAAAATGAATGATTCGTATAAATCACTTAATGGTAAATGCCTCGAATAAATCCAACGAGTAACTAATAATCCTGTTATACAGACAAAAGTAGTTATTATGCCTTTTTTGGACGAATCATATAGTCCTGCGATTTCATTAACTAATAAGATTAGTAAACGAATTGTAATTACAATTGAAACGACCGAAAAGGATATATGAATTAATATATGCTCTAAATATTTGTGGATTTCTCATTGCGCGAAGGACGAGCAGTGATATTGTTTGAGAGTTTTAAATCTCAAACAATGAAATAAAATGAATATTCTAAAATAATTATTTTTGTGGGGGACGAGGATCCCAAATCTAATTTAAATGGGCAGTTAAGGTTAATTCTGAGGACGTGCCTCGAATCTCAGGGACGAGCACTAGTTATGTGAGGGGCATAAAGTTAAAACATCAAAAAGGAAAGAAAGCAGACTTGGCACGAAATACGAGAAAGATGAAGAAAGAAGGGCATAAAAGCCATCCCCTCAACATTAAATATAAGACAACTACTCCTTTGGCCGCATTAATGAGGAAATGACTATGAATAGTAGTGGCACAGCTAAGATTATAGTATAAAAATTGCTAGTATGTTTTAGATGGGATAAGAGTTCTAGGAATGCAATCCAAGTGTAAGATTCAAAGAAAAGTGATGATTCAAAGAAAATTAGTAGGCTGAATACTCCAGGCTTCAATGGGCCAGTGGTTGCTCGGAAGGCTTGAAAAGAAAAAACACAAGATCAAAGGTGACCGGGGTGAACCGGCCAATAAACCTCCGATGCTTAAGTTAGTTTTTCTCTCTAAAAGTCAAGAATTCCAACTTTAAGGAGTAGTGAAAACTTACTTTCATTTAATGTGAATGAGTCCTTATATAGTGAGCTTTGGAATGGTTACTTGTTTAGTAACTTCCTCGACGTGAGTGGAAGTTAGAAGGTTCAGACTTAACTTCCACAACTGCTATAGAAGTTAGAATGTTCAATATTATGTTCTACAATTGTCATTGGAAGTTAAGTACTTAGTGAGAAGTTATAGCGATGAACAAAGATTTTGCTCATACTTCGAAATAGTAGATCGTGGTCCGAATTACAAACTTTTGTACATAAATCCATTATGAGAATTTTCTAAGTGTGGGGGGTCATCTAGGCGCTTTCTTGATGGATGACCCTTATGCCCATGTACAACCTTCTTATGTCAGGCTAACCTTTCTGGCTCTGGACGACTATTATGGACAAATTAGAGATGGCTCGATTTTTAGTTCACCATCAGTTGCCCCCTTGTCCAAGGGTCGTCCAGAGTACTGTAGCATTTACTGTTGACTTTTGACTCGTGTCAGTACTTTAATGGTTAAATGTCGTGCCATATGTCGTCATTACTCTAGCCGAATTTTGTTGTTCTAGATCGTGCCACATGTCGTAATCTCATTGGTTAACTTGTTGCGTCGATTCAATTTTTCGAGGAAAATGCCACGCGTCAACTTCTGGCTGGTCCACATCGCTTTGCTGACCTCACCTATAGGCCTTATAAATATGTGCATTCTCTCTCTTACCCTTCACTTTTCTCATAATTTCTCTTCTGCCATCTCGTCCAAGAGCCATCTCGTCCAAGAGCCGTCTAGTCTTCATCTTTAGTGTCATCAAGTATTTCCTTCCTTTTATCCTTAGGTTTTCGTCTTATTCTTTCTTCCAATTATGTCTGAGTCTAGTAGTAGTTTAGAAAGAGAGATAGATGAATACCAGGATGTGTCTTCTGGAAGAGGCGGTAGTTATGAGAGTGGTGAGGGTAGTACCAGCAATAGTAGTGATAGTAGTTCCTCAGACGAGCATTATTCATCTGGGGTTCCTGGTTTTCCTTTAGAGGAATTCCAGAAAATGCAATGTATGATGGCGTCTGGGGCAGAGGCTAGCTTGTCCAGAAGATCACCTAGTCCTCCTCAGGACGAAGAAGGGGAGGAAGACAATATAATTTATAGTTGTGCTCCTGAGGTAGCGTCTACTCTGGCCGTGCCTAAGTTAAAAACCCTTGTAGGTAGATATTAAATTCCAAGGGAGTTTAGGCCTCGTCTACCTGAAGAGGGGGAATGGTGTTGTTCTCTTTCTTCTGGTTTTGGTGTATATACATCTTACCTTCTAGCAGGTCTTAGGTTCCCCTTAAACTTTTTTTGTACAGGTCTCTTCCATAGGTTGGGTATTGGACCGAACCAGCTCAATCCCAATAGATGGAGAACGATAGTTGTCATGCAAGTGCTATGGCGTGAGGCATTAGAAGGGAACTGTCCAATCACAGTGGACGAGTTCCTTTACTGTTATAAGCCCTCAGAAATAAAACAATCCGCTAGTTTTTACCAGCTCTTGTCTAGAAGCCCTCATTTTAGTTTGATAAAGTGTCGTAGTTCTTCTGACAAACTTTAGAAGACTAAATTCTTTATTATTTCTAGAAATTGGGTTGGGAACCCAGTTGATGTAAATAGTGCACCCTTTCCTCCTTTTACCAGCACCCTAGGTCGTCTTTGTCCTGATGGTATGTCTTCCTTCCATTCTTTATTATTTATTTTCTCGAACTTTTTTTTACTCGTCTAACCTTCCTTTGTATTGGTGTACCTATTACTCCTCCACGTTTGGACAAATTTTATTTGGATCGTATTGACCAAGCACGTGCCTTCCCTGAGAGGTCCTATCACAACCCAAATTCGATACCTGGATTTGTGACCATGACCAACATGTTAATATCAAGCCTAAACCTGGTATTAACAAGAACCAACTAAACTCTTTACAAAAGCTTTTACAAAAGCTTCCCTATTTCTTTTCATTCTTGTTTCTTAACTTAAAAGATATAACTTTTCACTGGACATTCAGAGCATCTACATTGTACTTCAAAGAATAACATAATCCACCAGTTACTCAAATTCTGAATTTTACATAATACATCTCTTAATACTTTAAGGTACACAACTTTCATTAAATCCTAAAATACACAATACTGTAAAACTAAACATCAAATTACTAGTTTGGGTTCTATACTTTCAAAACTAAAATCAGCTCATTCCAAAACTCGACTAAGGCTTCCTCTACTCTAAAATAAAACCTATTAACTGAAAGAGTGGAAGGGGTGAGCTACACAGCACAGTAAGGGAAAGATACATAAGAATTTAGTAAGAATGCATGTAAATCAAATTATTTCATTTTATAAATATTCAAATAGAAGAACATTTTTTCATGCATAGTATTTTATACTATTTATAATAATAACTTATACGCTCTTTGTAGGAAAATATTTGTTTTCCTTTTTCTTATCAGATTAATATTACCAAAACCTTTAGGATTGAATTTCTTTCATTTTTTACAGTCACCAAATATAATATTGATTGTTTAAAAATCATATACATACATACATACATACATACATATCTGTGTGTGTGTGTGTATATATATATATATATTCTTGTTACAAAATAATCATTTTAACTTAAATCAGATAATTGGTAACTTTGTTTTATACTAGAAACATTTTAACAAATAAGAAGACTTTTCTTTATAAACTTCTTCTTGTAAAATATTATAACTTTCATACTCATAAAACTTAACGTTTCATAAAAAGCAGATATCTGATAATTTTTTTAACATAAACTTATACTTTCATCATAAGTTTTATCTTTAAAGCATAACAAAACTTCAGAAATTTTTATCTTTAAAGAATAGCTTTTCTTTTCATCATAAACTTCCTTTCATGTGAGTTTTTAACTTTTCATAATGCATTTAAACAATTGATTATCTCATGATCAATAAAATAATATAGTTGTTCATAACGTATTGGTTAGTCCATATCTGATAAGTCTGTACTTATTTGGGAGGCTTCTAGTACCACTGTGCTAGGCATCCAGCATTCCCCACAGTGCTAGGCATCCAGCATTCCCCACAGTGCCAGGTATTCTCGGGATCACATCATAATACATATCTTTCAACCATGGGGGTAGGTTGACTTCCTCCACAAGTTGGCCGTAACCAATAAGGGCGGGTACAGCAGAGCCAGTCCCACATTAATGGCCAATCAAATAACATTTTCCATGAAAAGCCAGTAATTAAACCCCTACTGGCAGAGTTCAGATCATCAGAGGACATAACCTGAAAACATTTCATACTTATACATCATATTGAAATTCATAATTCGGGTAACATTTTATAATAAAAGCATTTCCATTGTTTTCTTTAAACATCATGTTCGTGGATTTAGTAACAGCATCAATATGCTTAAATCATATACATAAAGTTTCGAGAACTCGTGAGCATATCTTTGCTTGAAATATGATTATATGTCATATCTCTAATAAGAAATCTTTTAATGCATAATACACTTTAAAATAACCTCATGACTTACCAAATGTTCATATAACTTATTCCTTACCTGAAAGCAGGGAACTAAGAGCCTACAGTCGAAGGAGCTTAAACTTGGGTACTGGTAACACGTAAACCAAATACCAAAACTTATTACTATCAATTACTTCTTATCATAAACTTATGCATTCATCTCAAAACCTATATCTTAAAATCAAGGAAATCCTAATCCCACCTCAACGAGGTTTCCCAAACACAAGATACATTCATCAAACAACATGATGTATCAACTCATATAGAAACCATTATTTTAATGTTCATATCCAGAATGTGTTTGAGATTGGAAGCAAAGGTGCACGCAAAATACAACATGAACAAAACAGCTTCATAAAAAACAACAAACGAGTGGTTTAAAACCCCTCCTTTGAGCACTAAACCTTGAACCAAGTCATACAAAATTTATCTATGATCTAGACATACCAAATGATGAGCATAATAAATTATAGCTCAAATCATTCACCCTAACTTTAGAATTAAATACTCAAAGTTAGGCATATCCCTTATGGTTCATTGTTTTATTCTAGCAGCATATACTTCACTTATAAAATACAAATGGGCTATCTAAACACATCCAATCCTCATGTAATTTTACAGAGAAACTCCTCTGGATGTGTAGTAAAGATCATATCAATTTCGGAGTTAAATCATAAAACCATAATTTACTAAAAATCATACAATACAGCATACTCAAATCTGTCCTAACAGAATTTTATGCAATTTAGAAATTAAACCATTATTTTTAAATTGATCCAAATGCTGTGAGACCACTTCCAATACAACTATATGTGTCTTAGGTTTCATAGAAAATATTCCTAGCATCCAAATTCACTGTATACAATTTAATATATAATTTATTATGCGTAAACACAGAATCTGTCACAGTGATAGCTTTGCAACATTTTCTTGTAAATTCATAAACAATTATCAAACGATGATATTTTCATATGAAATTTAGTACACACATACTAGACATATTATATAATAATCTCCAATAAACCTTTTACCCATAGCTATCCTAGAAAAATACAGGATTTATAATAACCAAACAGGTTAAACAGTTAGTTCAATTCTTAACAAGTTCATGAACTAACTCTTAACAAGCTTCAATTACTAAATCAACTACACATTCAGCACCTCAAATAGCACTTTCATAAAGTATATCTAGTTATTTTACTCATTTTAACACTTATCCATAATAGATTTTATCTTAGTTTATCATCTAGGAGCACATGCAAGCATAATAATGATTCAATTCATATTTGAGCAATCAACAATTTCTAGAATCCAGCACACCCATATACAAAATCATATAACCATCACTCAAGTTTAAAAATGAACAATAGACTAAAAGAATTAGATTTTCCCCTTATCGTAAGCATGATTCTCGGAGTGATAGAGCTAGAGTGACTCTAGCTTTAAACTGAGAACAAAAACTTAAGAAGAATTGAAGAGATCTTTTTCCTTACTGTTGGACCCGTAGGTGTGAGAGGGAGAGAAAAGTTGAGAGCTTTTCTTTCTTTTGGTGTTGATCCGTGGGTATGAAAGAGAGAGAGAGTTTCTTGAGTCTACTAGGTGCTTAAGAAAGTCAAAGAGGAGATAATGTGCAACCAATAAGAACAAAAGGGAAAAAAACAAAAGAGTAAAGAAAGAAAGACCAAGGAAGAATCTAGTTCAGCCAAGAAGTCAAGGAAAGTGGCTTGAGTGGAGCACGTGTATGCTAAGGAGAAAAATGGGCTGATGACTCATCCTCACTACTTTTCAAAATACACTTTCCACTCTTCCATAACCTTATATTCTATAAAGACCCAAAGTATAAAATAACTTTGCATATTAACCCTTTCCTTAAACACTTAATTAAACATCAACAACTATATATTTAATAACTTAACAACTTAATATAGTTTTGTACATACTTATACTTAGTATATATATCTATAATACAAATAGTCATTTCAATTATTTATAATCTTTACAATTCTTATCCAAAAGCATTATAAAGTAATATATTTATTAAATACTCTTCTATTAATTATAAAAAAATGGCTTAAAATAATAATTAACCATTCAAACACATAGTTTAATTATAAAGCTGGGTCGGGGTGTTACAGATCCTTCCACAACTTAGTGACTCTCAGTCATCTAGCTGTTTGGGAATGTGGTCCTGAGCCCTTTGCAGAGAACCTTACACACGAAGAGACTACTCGTCGAAGTAAGTATTGTCCATCATCTCCTTTTTTTTTTTACTAATTTTGTTTTATTTGTCGTAGGGTTGGCTACCATGAAGGAAAACAAAGAGAAGGCTGTTACAAGTGGTGATAAGGAAGTCCAAGTTCAAGACAATGCTACTCCTATTGTCTAGAAGCTTGTAGTCCAAACAGGGAAAAGGAAGGGCATATCCAGTTTCGTGGACCTTGGCGACCTTCCGAGTCGTCGAGGCTCTAAGAAGCAAAAGTCTAACAAGACTCCTCCTCCCAAGGTTTCAAAGTTTACTCCTCCGACGGTAGACCTGGACAACCCGGCAGTGAACTTGGTACCCGTCCAACCTGAAAACCTTCCTCCTTCTGCAGCCAAAGCTTTTCATAGGACTCATCCTTTAGAGCCAGCCAAGCGTCCTCCTAACTTGGTGTTGGATGAGGGTTATGCTTGGAGGTCGTTCAAAGTACTCGTCACTGAAAATGAGGTGAATGCTTGTTACAACATGTCAGTAAAGGACTTTGAACGTTCTGCCATCCATGACCTTTTTAAGGTAAGTAGCTTTTCATTATCTCTAGTTCCTTTTCTAAGAATTTTAGAGAAAATTTCTAACTCTCCCTTGTCTATCCATTTTTCAGGCCATGTCAAAGTTTTACACTGCATCCACCCAAGGCAAGGAGCTTTGTGCTAAAGCTAAGGCTGCTAAGGAGAAGAATAAGGAGCTGGCTTATGAGGTCCTCTTGAAGAAAGGGGAAGTAATCAGGCAGAGTAACAAGGTCACTTGTCTTCTGGCAGTTGAGACGAAGTTGAAGAATGAAATTGAGGAGCTCAAGGTAAACTCCATTGAAAAGGAGACCCGCATCACTCACCTTGAGGGGAAGGTTTTGGGGCTCACCTCGTCCATGGAGAAGGCTAAGGAAGAAGCCATTGCAGCTTTCATGAGATCAGACACGTTTAAGAATCGTCTAGATCGTCACTATGCTGCTGGCTACAAGGACTTCTACGCAGATGCCAAGGAGACTTATCCTAAAGTGGATTTTGACTCCTTCAAAATTCCTACTGCCACAGAAAGTTCCCTGCTTCCAATGAGTTCCGAAGACGTCAATGTGGTGGACGATGCTTTAACTGAACCTACTCAGGACGCCACTACTACCAGCAAAGACGACCCAAAGTCTGGGGGCAATGCCCTCAGTGGTTTATCCCAGTAAATTTATTTTTTTCCTTTAGAAAAACTTTTTTATTTTAGTTTATTGGAAATGCCCATTGTTTTGGGCTTCACTTTTTAAAATTCATTCAAGTACAATTCCCTCGTCCAAGTTTATGGATGAACAACATATACAATTGCCTTCATTGGCTTTGAATAACTCAAGGGTTTTTGGAAGGTGGCCGTCTACCTTTCTTTAGCTTTTATGAATGAATGTATACTTTTATTTTTTCATTTCTTACTTCTTGTTGAACATGTTATATGCTTTATGAACGAATTTTGTTTATATCGTTTGTGAGAGACCTTGAAAGTTCCTCTCAAAAAAGAGAGATTTTTGTGGTGTGCTTTTTAGGCACCTCTCTTTTTGGGTAATTGTTGTGGAGTCACCATTTATTTTCTTATGTACAAAAAATAAGAAAAACTAAAGTACAAATTTACATGATTGAAATGCCACATTGTTATTGATTGAATGGAAAGATACAAGTTTGAAAGTTTGAACATTACATGGCTTTGAGTCCTAGTTACAATCTACCAAAATACATGGCTTTTTTTCCTAGTTACAATCTACCCAAAATAAATAAAGACAAGACTAGATCTACTTAGCCAGAGACCTAAATCTGGAGGCTAGGTTACAAAATAGGAATGTGTAAGACACCTATTTCGCTAAGACAATATCTGGTCTTTTAGACTCTTGTGACCAATATACCATTTTATACATGTCATGAATGATATGTTGAACATGTGAAATAAACTAAACCACACAAATTCCTTTATGAATGTATCTCCTTTTTTGTTTAAAAATTCTACGACTAAGGGGGCTTGATCTTGACAAAGGTAGTGTTTGCGACCAACAGGCTTGATCTTGACAAAATGAGTGTCTGAAACTAACAGGCTTGATCTTGACAAAAGGAGTGTCTGCAACCAACAATATTGATCTTGACAAAAAGAGTGTCTGTGACCAATAAGCTTGATCTTGACAAAAGGAGTGTCTGTGACCAACATGCTTGATCTTGATGAAAGGAGTGTTTGCGACTAACAGGCTTGATCTTAACAAAAGGGGTGTCTGCGACCAACAGGCTCGATCTTGATGAAAGGAGTGTCTGTGATCATGACATTGATCTTGGATACGTAGGTTCCTCTGACCAATGAATCTAATCTTAACTAAGGTAATGTCTGCGACTATGAAATTGATCTTGGATACGTAGGTTCTTGCGACCAATGAATCTGATCTTGACTAAGGTAATTAAGGGTTTCTCGTCCTTGAAACCAAGTTGTTGCCTGTAAAAATAAAAATTTGGAATCAGTCTCTAACTGATAAGTGCTTTGTGTTCTCACTGTTTCTTGAGATGTGTGATCTTCATTCACCTCTTTCTTAACTTGAACTTTATCAAGAAAAGTTTTGATTGAAAAAGATTTCATTTTTGAAAAACATTTGATTTTTGAAACTTGAAAGTTTCGAAATTGAAATTCAAAATTTTAAGACTTTGAAACTTTGAGATTTTGACTTGAAATTTAGAATTTGAAATCTGAAATTTTGAGATTTGGGATTTTGAAAATTAAGGCTTGAAATTTAGATCATGAATTTTGGGGTTTGAATTTTTTTTTCTTTGAAAATTGGAGGTTTGGATTTAGAAAAAGATTTGGTATTGAAAAATGTGAATTTTTTCATTTTTTTTTTATGACTTCGAGATGAAAATTTTGAGAAATTGAAGTTTCAAAAGATATTTGGAAAGCTTTGGAATTTTTTTTTTGGTTGACTAAGTCAACTTAGTTTGACTAAGTTGACTCAGCTTTTGGCTGAGTTTAAAGTGTGGGGGCTGAATTTTTGGCCCCCCACTTTCCTTGTCTCTCTTTTTTCTTTTTTTGTTTCATCCTTCTCCACCTCTCTTCCTCCATTTTTACTATTCACTCTCTTCTTCCCCTTGATTTTTTTTTCTTCATCTCACAATTTCTTCTCATAAAAAACACTTTTCTAAACTTTTCAACCTTCCTTCATCCATCTCTATCAATATTTCTTTAGATCCTTGTATTTTGAACATTTTCAGCACACACCTATTTTGGTAAAACCCATTTTCCAAATCCATTTTTCTTTGCATCAAGATAACTTCTTCTTCCAAGGGGCTTCTTTTCTTACTTTTCATGGTAAGATATATGATCCAACATTTGATTGGCATGAGGAAGATGAACTTCTTCAAAACCTTAAGACCCATGCTTTATATTGTCATGTAGACACGAATGTGAGTTTTTTCTTTGGTTTCCATGCTTGGAAAAATGTTGTTACATATTTCATTGAAAGTTTCATGGTGAGATATTTCCATTTGGTTGTTTGAAATTTGAGGCATTGTGTGATGGGTTTTGTTGGAAAAATGTTGGCTTTGGAGCATTCTTGAAGTATTTTTTTTTTTCATGGTGCAATTTAGACAATGTTGGTGGCTTATGGAATTTTGACAATGTAGGTAGATATTGTGATGTTGTTGGATGAATTTTGGTTTGGCATTTGGGAGTATTAGTATTGTGAAAATTTTGTGGTAGGCTTATGTGAATATGTTCATGATATATATGGAAAAAGTTTATTGGCATGTGTAAACTTTGTGTTTATGGACATGGAAAAATTTTGTTGGTAAATTTGTGGGTATGGAAGATTTTTGGACATGGAAATAATTTTATGGGCATGAAATTTTGGAAAATTTTGTTGGGCATGTGATGTGGGTTCTTGGAAAAATTTTGTGATTATGATTTTGGCCATGTGAGAATTTATTTGTGCATGGGCATGAGTTTATGGATTTTTTTTTTTTTGTTGCTATTTTGGAAATGTGGGAATTTTTTTTATGGCTATGGAAAAATTTGGTAGTTGTGTATGGATATGTGAAGAATTTTGATTGTAATGAAATTTTGGTGGGGCATTGTTTTTTTTTGTTTTTTTTTTGTCATGAAAATTGATGAGCGGAACTTGTGTGTTGCAAAGCCTTAAGAGTCGAGACAATCTCCAAATGTTAAAAAGTGCATGGGCAGCATTGTCTCCTAGCTTCAAAAACATCATCAATGAAGCAGGTTTTGGCACTTTCTTCAAAACCTTGTTGAATCATGAGACGCATGAATACAAAGATCTTCAGTTACTTTTTACCTTGGCAGAATGCTTCTGGGATACTACATGTACCTTCCACTTTCCTTGTATTGGGGAGGTAATCTTGACACCTTATGATTTTTCTGTTATCACTGGTCTGAGGTTGGGAGTTGAAAGAATTCTTGCCAATGATTCCTTTACTCCAGCTGAACTCAAGAAACTTCTATGTGTAGTGCCTTCTAGAATAAAGAGTAACAATATCCCTTTGTCTTGGCTATGTGAAAATATTCCTTATTATGAGACTGCGGCAAAAGGTTCTCGTATGTTCATGCTTTTTTTTTGTTGGGACTTTCTTGTGTCCGGATTTAGGCAATATTGTGAATCTGCACTACTTAGAAAGCTTGAGAAAAATTGGACAAATCCAGAATTATGACTGGGGCAGCATGGCCTATGCTACTCTGATGCACTTCATGACCCTACTCTCTAGGCGGAGTCTTTCAAGCTTGGGTGGGGTTCCATTTGTATGGCATGTGAGGTTTTGAATTTTTTTTTTTTTTTTATGTGTAGGCTTTGGAAAATTATATTAGTTTTATGGAAATGGTGTTGTGGCAATTTTTCAGGTCTGGATGTATAAGTATTTTGGAGTGGGTCATGAAACCCAGGAGGAAGTTACTGGCATTTTTCCTAGATTTCTCCGTTGGTTGCCCCAGTATCGTTTGTCAGTGACCTCTAGGCGTTCTTTTGGAAATTTGGCGCTTGGTGATTGACAATTTGACTACTGATGACGTAAGTCCTTCTTCTTCTCTTATCATTTTTGTGCGGGATCTTTGGTGCTTGATTATGGTTTAATCTTTTCTCATTCTAGATTTCTTTGTGGTTTTTTAGGTGTCTTTAGATCATTGGGCTCGATGTGAGGGGTATGCAGAGTGTAAATGGGCTTTGGAGCTTAATGGTTGTCAGGCATTGTTTGAATGTGGGCATGGAATGTATTAGTATCTTGGTGATTGAGTGTTGCCCCGAGTTCATCATGTATATCCTCCTACAACAATTCCAGTTCCTCCTTGTCCCTCCATTTGGTTAGCTGACTTTCTGATTGCTAAGAGATTGCTCAAGCCAGTTTGGGCTTTGTTGTTCTAGGAACAGCAGGATCTTATTTTGAATTTATTGAAACTTATTTGCAAGGTTGCTTGGTTGACCAAACGGTACTTCTTTTCCTTTCTAAAGTCAAATCTTCATTTTGCAAATTCTTTCCATATTTTTGCTTGGTGACAAAATTTGCATGTTGGATTTTTAGCCTCTACCTTTTGAAGGAAAGGAAGAGGGAGATGAAGAAGAAGAAATTCCTTCTCCTTATCATGTTGGTAGTTCTTCTAGTTCTTTCATGGAGACTTATCCTCATTTTACTACATGGCAATATGATGTGATGAATCATGATGGATCGTATAGTTCCATACCTTTGAATAGGCCAGAGCACGTGCCAAATGTTCCTTGGCCTGATTCGGTGTGTTCTTGAATTTTAAGTTCCTTGTCCTTACTTCTTCTTCGCTTATTGGATGGTTCATGATTTGGCGAATTTGTGTTTCAGGTTGATATGGATCTTGTGGAGGAAAGCATGCGGATGATAGGAGGCTTGCAGTTATTGGCTCGTACTCAATCCTGCCAATATGTGCTCAATGATTCGAGCTGGGTATGCTTTGTTGCTCTCCAAGTATCTCTAGCTTGAATTATACTTGATGGTGTAACTAACACCTGATTCTATTGTCTTTTCAGGCACATAGAATGGAAGCTGCTAATGTTACCAGAAGAACTTTGGAGTGAAGGATTAGGAGCCTCGAACTTGAAAATCGTCAATACGATCCTCGCTTTTTCTCGAGTCAAGAAGGAAATACTGAAGGTGGCTCCTCTAGAGGTGGATCAAGGAGATCACGCAGGCTTTAAGTCCCAGTGATGTATGACTTGTATTTTTATTTTTCCTGCAAAACGAAAGGAAGTGTTCCATAGACAATCTTGTATTAATTTCCTTGTTTAGCACTTTGTCCTTGGCATCGCCTTGGATCATGTAGCAACTCCAACTAAGATAAGTTTAGAATTCACCTAATGAGGTCTTGTAGTATCAATTTAAACTTATCTTGATTAGCTCTGTTGGAATCTGCACTTGCTTGAATGAGGCAGAGCCGAATGCCCCTCGTTTAAAAATGAATGCATGGTTTCTGAAAGTCTTGATGATGAAAATTTCTTTCCTTTTTTTTTTTATATATATATAGAAAAGTGATGATGGCGCCCCCCTTTTTTTGAAGATAAAATGAGCCATAGGCGAATGCCCCTAGTTTATAAAGGAATGCATGAATTTTGAAAATCTCAATGATGGTGATTTTTTTGAAAAAATGATGATGATTTTCTTTTTTTCAAAAATTGCATCAGGCGTGGGCGAATGCCCCTAGTTTGGAACATAAATTCACGAGTCTTTTAAAAAATTTGATTTGATCAATTTAAAAAAAAAAATGATGCAAGTGATAATTTTTGAAACAAGTGAGTTAGATACGTCAGAGTGTCCCAGTTTGACTAAAACAAAATCTTTTTGAGTGTCAAACGATCTAAAAAAAAGTCTGAGAACGTGAAATTGCATGGGTGTACGATGGAGAGGTTGTGTGCCACTTGGCACATGAGGAGTGTCATTCGTCACTTTTGGAGTGCCGAATGGCACTAGGTCATGTTATGATGTTTGCGCCATGGTGGGCCGACTCCTTACAATTTTCCAATGCATGTTTCGCGTTTTCGCATTTTTTGAAAAATATTTACTTCTTTTGTGATCATGAAACACTTTCCTAGTCAGCAACAAACTCTCTGAAACTTATTTCAAACCTGATTAGGAATTGATGTAGCTCATATAAATGGATTCTCCTGCAACAATTCTCTGCATAAAGGTTAGCAACACACAATAATCACAAGCAAAAGTCATCCATGGCTAGCAATCAAAATTTTTCTCATTCAACAATTCATGATATCAACAGATAAATTCATAGCTTTAATTTTAACACCAAAAACCAATTTTACAGCCTTCCAACTAGAGGGAATTAAGGCATTGAGGAATTTCAAGATCAAGTGGGACTTCCTTCGTGCTACTGTGAAATTCTGGGATCCGGAAGATCATGTGTTTCGGTTTAACACGGCTGAACTCTGTCTGACAATTGAAGAAATTTTTGCTATCCTGGGCTATGATCCAAGCAGAAAATCTATTGCGGTTTCTTGTGATCCCAGGCATAAGGAATCTTTGTCTAATGCACTCGGTCTTCCTACTTCCATTACTGATAGTATGATTGAAGGCCATATGGTGAATCTTCGTGCAATTATCTCTCGGCTAATTGACAAACGCACCTATGGAGTGATCGACAATATGCAGAAAAACTTTGGTTTGGCCTTATGCTTCATGGGAAAACTTTTGCTTTGCTCTGGAAGATATAAGTGTTGTGAGCCAAATTAGGGATGCTGACAATCCTGTTTCTTTGATCTTGGCAGAAACTCTTCTAAGACTGGATGTTATATTTCATGGTGGAAAAACTCGAAACTTCTTAGGGAGTCCTTTGACTTTGCAGATATGGCTTATGGAGTGACTGGACATGATTGCCAAGCCTACAACCGGTAATTATGGACCTAGCAGTTTTTTTAGTAGGGTTGTAATCAAAACTAAGTGCCAAACTGAGAGTGATTAGGTGAAGTATCTAGACAAGAAATCTAGTGCTTCAATTCAATGGGACTGTTATTGGTGGAAGTGCCCACCCCCTCTACTACGGTCTCTAGGATCAGATCATATCTTCCTTGTTGGGTTATGGAGGGCAACTTTCTACAAGGGTGGACCAATCTTTTGTCAAGGTTCACTTTCACAGGATGACTACAGAATATTCTAATTGGCTGATAGACAGGATTGTTGATAAGGAAGTTAAGAGGGTTGCTATGAGAGAACAATTTCTCAAAGACGACCGGGAAAGACTCGACGAAGATAACTATGAATTCAAAAGAAGACACAAGGAGGGTGAAGCACTTAACACAAAAGAAATTAATGACTAGAAAAAGAAAAGACTGAATACAAAGTGACCTTTTTTTTTGGCTTTGAGCATGTTTATTTAGAAGTTGATGTGAAAACTCTTATTTTTAGGAATTATTTAGGGTTTACAGGTTAGGGGTTCTATTTATGGTATAGGCTTTTGGGGTTTGGTTTTTTATGGTTTGCTTAGGGTTTAGGTTTTCGTGTAATGACATGGTTTAATGGAATAGCTGAATTTTTGAAAAAATTCAATTAATAAGGAAACGGTGGGTTTTGGGAAATTGTAACTGGACCAATGCATGGTTGCCTACGTACCCCCTTTGATAGAAGGATCAGGTTATCACGTAGTTCATTGGTTTTTTTATTTGCCTTAATTTTTGCTAGGCTGCCCTTTCGGGTTTTCAACCTAGCAGGCTCTCTCACTCTTTTTTTTTACTCTCCTTTTACGTAGGTCGCCTTTTCGGGTTTTCAACCTACCTCTCTTTTTTTGTTGCTCTAATTTTTGCCTAAATCGTCATTTCTGGTTTTCAGCCCAGCGAGCCCCTTTTTTGTCTTTTTTTGTTGTTGTTTTTTTTTTTTTTATAGCTTGGTTTGCAACTACCACTTCAGACATGGTACTTCTTCAATTGATCCATGTTGGTTGGCTCAATGAAAGGGTTTGCATCTAAATCCATTAACCTTACTGCTCCTCTAGAGTATATTTGCTTGATGATGTATGAACCTGCTTAATTTTGCTTGAACTTCCTGTTTGCGTCTTGGACTGAGGCTCGAATTTCTTTCAACACTAGGTCTCCCAACTTCAAAAGCTTTCCTAAGTCTCCTTTGGTATCCTTGAATGTGATACAAGGCTTTGAGTATTTTCTCATCCAACATGCATAACTGGTCATATTTGCTTTGCAACAAATCTGCTTCAGGGATTTCACTTTTCAGTACTGTCCTTAGTAATCGGACTCCCATGTTAATGGGAAGGACTGCTTCCATTCCATACACCAATGAATAAATAGTGGCTCCTGTGGAAGATCGGATTGATGTTCTATACCCTCAAAGTGCATAGGGTAGTTGTAGGTGCCAGTCCTTGTAATTCTCTGTGCTCTTCTTCAAGATTTACCCTATATTTTTATTAGCAACCTCAATTGCTCCATTGGTTTGAGGACGGTAAGGTGAAGACTTGAAGTGCTGAATGTTGAACCATCGCAGTAGCTTATTTGTTTCCCCTTTAAAATGTAACCCATTGTCAGAGATAATCTCATGTGGTACCCCATATCTGCAGATGATATTGGTTTGAATGAATTGAGTAACTTTCTTTGAATTCAAGTCTTTGTATGAGGCGGCTTCTACCCATTTGGTAAAGTAATCTATAGCTACAAGTATGAATTCATGTCTATTGGATGCAGTTGGATGAATCTTCCCTATAATGTCTTTCCCCATGTAGAGAAGGGCCAAGGTGATGTCATAGTATGTAGTGGTATGGGTGGCATGTGTTTCAGATTTCCATAGACTTGGCATTTATAACATTTGCAAACATGAGCCGCATAGTCGGCTTTCATGGTGGTCCAGTAGTAGCCTTGTCTTATTATCTTCCTTAACAACATGTGCGCATTCATATGTGGCCCATAACTTGACTCATGAACTTCTTCGATTATTTTTTGTGCCTCCTTAGCGGCTACACAAAGGAGATGAATTCCATCATATGATCTTCTGTAAAGTATTTCACCACAAATAATATAATTAGTGGACAACCTTTGGAGGGTCGATTGGTCATTCTTGTCTACAGATGGTGGGTATGTCCCATCCTTGAGGTACTGTAGGATGTCTGAATACCATTCACCTTCCCCATTCTTTCCCTCATCTTCTTCTATTGTCATGCAGTAGGCAGGTTCTTCTTTCTGTTCCAACACTATCGGTCTGGCTTCATCTTCTTTTGGCCTATCCACCATAGATGCTATGGTTGCTAGAGCATTTGCAATTTAATTTTGCATCCTTGGCACATACTAGTATTGGATCTTGTTGAATTTTGATGCCCATTTCTGAAGACATTCATGATAAGGCATAAGCCTTTTTTCTTTGATCTTCCATTTATTCTGAATCTGAGAGATTATTAGAGCTGAATCTCCGTATACCTCCAACTCCTTCACTCCTAGGCCTAAGGCTGCTTGTAGACCCATAATGCAGGCTTCATATTCTATGGCACTGTTGGTGGTAGAGAAATTAAGTCTACCAGAAAATGGAATGTGTTCCTTTTGGTGAAATTAAGATAACACCAATTTCACTCCCATTTTGATTTGTTGTTCCATCAAAGTACATCTTCCATGATCTACTTCAATCCCCATGATATCTTCAACCGGAAAGTCTCCTTGGATCTCTTCAGCTTTTTCTGATGAACAATGGGCTAAGTGATCGGCAATTGCTTTCCCTTTCACAGATTTCTGAGTCACGTACTTAATATCAAATTCTGACAAAAGCAAGACTCATTTAGCAGTCTTCCCATCATGCACAGGTTTTTTCATTAAATATTTCAAAGGATCCATCTTTGCAATTAACAAAATCTTATAAGCAAGCATATAATGTCTGAATTTGCGGGTTGCCCAAACAAGTGTTACACATTTCTTTTCTAAGGGTGGGTACTTTTCTTCATAAGGCAACATCTTCTTGCTGATATAGTAAATCGCATTCTCCTTTCTGGTTTCCTCTAGGTATTGAGCAAGTAGTGTTGTATCTGTAAAGGTGAGATACAACAACAATGGCATTTTTCAGGTACTGGTGGGACAAGTATTGGTGGTTTCATCAGATAACTCTTGATCTTCTCAAAAGCTTCTTGACATTGTTCATTCCATACTATAGGGACTTCCTTCTTAAGTAGTTTAAGGATTGATTCACATGTCATGGTGAACTGGGCTATGAACCTGCTAATGTACTGTATCCTCCCTAGAAATCCTCAGATCTCTTTTTCAGTTCTTGGAGGTTTCATCTCCAAAATTGCCTTGATTTTTTTTTGGATCAACTTCTATTCCTCTTTGGCTTACCATAAACCCTAGCAGTTTTCCGGATGTGACTCCAAAAGTGCATTCTTGGGATTCAATTGTAACTTGTAGAATCAGATTCTTTCAAAGAACTTCCTCAAAGCTGGTATGTGCCCTTCACGATCTTTGGACTTCACTATCATGTCATCAACATAAACTTCTACTTCTTTATAGATCAAATCATGCAGCAAGGTGGTGGTTGCACGTTGGTAAGTAGCACCAGCATTTTTAAGACCAAATGGCATGACCTTGTAGCAGTATGTCCCCCATGGTGTAATGAAGGGGGTCTTCTCCATATCTTCTAAAGCCATCTTGATTTGGTTGTACCTTGAAAATTCGTACATAAACGATAGCAAAGCATGCCCTACTTGTCAACCAGGATATCGATATGAGGCAAAGGGAAATCATCTTTTAGGATGGCTTTGTTCAAATCTTCAAAATTTACACACATTCTGACATTCCCATCTTTCTTTGGTACCGGGACCACATTAGCTAACCATTCTGGATAGTTGACCACTCTTAGCAATCCAGCATTGTACTGTTTCTCCACTTCTTCCCTGCTCTTAAGAATCCATTCTAGCTTCATTGTTCTCAACTTCTGCTTGACTAGCTTTATGGTTGGATTTGTTGGAATGCAATGTTGTACTATATATGTATCAATCCCAAGTATGTTTTCATATGACCTGGCAAAGACCTCCTTGAACTCTGTCAGTAGTTCCACTAATGCATCTCTCTCTGAGGTGGTTAAAGTGTTTTCCACTTGGATTATTTTAGGCTCATCCTCAGTTCCCAGGTTAATGGGTTGGGTTTTTTCTTTTATAGGTTCTAGGTATTCATGTTTTAATTCCTTATTATTAAGAGTTTTTTTACCAATTTCAGAAGTAAAAACATTCAAAGCCAGCAAATAAGTAGAATCAGATTTCATATTTAAAGGAAAAAAGTTCTCAACAGACTCCATAGACTCAACTGGAAAACTATCACAAACAGACTTAATAGGAACAGAAATACTAGCAGAAATAGACTCAATAGGAGCAGAAACAATGTTCTCGACAGGGGTAACTGGTTTAGCGGTTTTGATCTTTTTGGCGAACGTGATTGACTTGATAGTCTTGATCTTCCCCACAGAGTCCTCCATGGAGTGGGCGGCTCCCTCCCATGCCTAGTTCTTCAACTCGGTCATGGCTTCCACAATTACAGATGGCTCCCAGTAAGCTCCTTCTTCCCTCAGCATTAGTATTGCGAGATCTATATCCATATAATCTGTAGCTTCTTCTTCAATCTTCATGTCTGTAGGCTTGTCTGTCACAAAGCATCCAGACGCTCTATGTTATCCATCCATTCATCAAACAAGTCGTGCTTGCCTCCTTCTTCCCTCTTATTACTACATTCAGCATTCTCAAGTGTCATGATTCCGAGACTGTGAACCATTAGCTTTTGGTCTAGAGTAGCCAACCTGGCATCTATGTCATCTTCCTCTTCAGTAGTAGGTAAACTTGGTTTTGAATCGTAATACGACCCCAATTCTGGAACTTCTCTTCCATGCTTGTTAGACTTAGGGCCAGACCTTGAGCTAATATTAGTGATATCACTCCAATCTGAAAGGTGCCCATAGGGATATTCTTCATGGTACATTTAGTTGGCTTGTGCATTCTCCTCTCTTGCACTCTCTAACACATTCATTAGTCTGTATTGATCACTATTAGTATCACTCGACCTGTTAACCTCGACGTCGTCTTCAATGTCTTGATCATAATAGTCCACACCACTATCATATTCCTCATAGAAGAAGTTTGCGTCTTTATCTTCTCTATCACTAGGGGGTTCACCCAATCATTACCACTGTATGGGCTATCATAACTTCTGCTGCTGTTGTCCTCACTATCGGTGCTACTGTCATCATTATGTCCACCATCATTGTTGCTGCTGTCACTACTACTATCACTCTTGTCGTCGCTTTCATCTTCATCATCACTAGGGGTTGCTCCCCCTTCTTCATCTTCGTTGTGGGTTCTTAGCTCATATGGGCTCTTTAATGCAGGCCAGCAAGCCTCCCAATATTCTTCTTCTTTTTATGTTGCAAATAAGATCTCCAAGAAGCGTAGTCATGGCATTAGGATCCATGTAATCAGCCCAATCAGTAGGAACCCACGTTGTATCTTCTTTTTTCAACT
Source organism: Castanea sativa (assembly GCF_040712315.1). Lineage (NCBI taxonomy): Eukaryota > Viridiplantae > Streptophyta > Magnoliopsida > Fagales > Fagaceae > Castanea > Castanea sativa. Next base: position 34,290,597 of record NC_134020.1, read on the forward strand.
CTGGAGCCTTGTTGTGGTAATCAAGTAGTATCTCAAATCCGGGTACCACTTTTCTTGTCATAGGATCAAATCTCGGTTCAGGGAATCCCCAATAACGTTGGCTCTCTCCAGCTTTTACAAACTTCCCATTCAACGCAGGAGTGTAGGGCTTTAGAGGTTCTGAAGGACAAGGGAGTCATTTTGCTTTGGCTTTGGCTCGAGCCATCTTTCTCACTTCTATCTCTAGCAAATCATCATCAGTGGGCTTATAGCCTAGCCTAAAAGGTGGTGTGGCAGTAGGAATCTTTGAGTCCTGAACAGTTGGCTTCTTCACAGTTCTCCCTAAATTCATCCTCGGAAGGTAATTCATTCTTCTCATCATTGCTACCACATTGTTGTTACCATAAGGAGCAAAGTCCATTGAGATCTTCTCGACTTCTCTTTCTCTCTTTTCAAAGCTAGGCCTCTCAATCTTAAAGTCATCCAAGGTCAATGGCTTTTTTGTGGAGTCGATACCATAAATAGGCTTAGGCACAGTCAAAGTATCCCCATAGATGGTCACAATAGCTCCTTCATGTGGAACCGAACCTTTTGATATAAGGAAGAAGGTACAGCCTCCGTGTCATGGATCCAGGGTCACCCAAGGAGCATGTAAAATCATGAGTCTATATTAAGGACCTGAAAATCCACCTTCTTGACCATTGGTCCTATGGTAAGCTCTAATGTTATGGTCCCCTTGTAAGCTCTAATGTTATGGTCCCCAAGACCTCTCTTCTATTGTTGTCATATGCCCTCTTATGTTGATTTGTAGGCACAAAGTCTTCAATACTGAGGCCTAGGCAGCTTGCAATCTTCAAAGGACACACATTCAAAGCCCTTCCATCATCTATCAAAACCATCAGTATCCTCTTCCCCATGGAATCTACAATGATATGCAAAGGGTCATTGTGATGCTTCCCTTCTTGGTTAGATCCTTGTTAGAATAAGAGATGGTGAGTTCCTTATTTATGGATCCAATCATAGCATTCAGATCCTGGTAGGTTGTGGTTGTAAGGACTTGGATTTGGTTAAGCAGATCTACTAGGTTTTGATGGTGTTTGTATGAGGCCATGAGTAAACCCTATAGGGATATGTTGGCTTGTGTCTTTTGTAGTTGCTTGAGGACTTCATCTTCCTCGGCAGGTGTTTGTTAGGTAGATCTATTCAAGGCTTCCACTAGATTGTCGGTCTCTAAATGTGGGGGTTTGAAGTGTCTCCCCCCATTTGTGGGTGTTTGGTTATTTATTTTGGGTTTGAAGTGTCTCCTCCCGTTTGTGGGTGGTTGGTTCTTCGTTTAGGGTTTAAAGTGTCTCCCCCCATTTGTGGGTGTTTGGTTGCTCATTTGAGGTTTGAAGTGTCTCCTCCCATTTATGGGTGTTTGGTAATCCTTGGGTTCTGATACTTCATTCCATATGTCATATCTTGTGATGGTGGTAGATGTCATATCCATTAATTCTTTTCATGTCATCATGAAGCATTCGGGTAGGTCATAAATCAGGTCGGATAGGTCTTCCTTATTTTTCTCTTCAATCATTAAGCAATGAATCCTTGGTCCTTTCCTAAAATTGTGATTGGATAAAGGATTATTAGTGACCATAGGCCTTGTAGGCGGCACAATCACCTTGTTGTCTATTAGGTCTTGAATTGCATGACGAATGGCAAAATAACGGTCGGTATCATGACCAGGGCCTTGGTGATAAACACATCTTTTACTCACATCAAACTTTGAGGGCAAAGGGTTTGGAATTAGTCTTGGGTCTAAGGTTTTCAGTAATCATTTTTCTTTTAGCTTGCCATACACTTGGCTTATGGGCATGTACAACTCATGAAATTCCTTCCTAGGTCTAGGCCTTTGTGGCGCTTGCACCAGTGCAATAGGTGCAATCAATTGATAAGGATCACTTTTATGGATGTTGGAAATTTCTGTAGTCTTAGATCCTACATTCTTTTTAAACCTTGGTGGGTCATCAGTTTTTATGGTTCCATTGTTTATAGCATCCTCAATTTGGGTTCTAGCAGCAATTAAAGCTTTAAAATTAGGAAAGTATTATGCAAATAAATATTTATGATACATAGGTAATAAATTCTTTACAACCATGGTTAATTGTTTTTCCTCACTTGGCCTACTCATCATTTGTGCGGCCTTAGCTCTCCACTTGGTAATGAAAGTGGAGAAGGACTCCTTCAGCTCTTGCTTGGTAGTCTCGAGATCTCTTCTTGTGATGTCCACTTTCATATTGTACTTGTATTGCTTGTGAAACTCTCGGCAAATGTCCTCCCAACTTCTTGCCTTCATATCATCCAGGTTGAGGAACCACCTAAGAGCATCTTTGGTCAGGGTGTTTTGGAACATCTGAGCAAGTACTTCCTCAGTCACTCCTAAGGGCTGCATAGCCCTCATATACATCTTCAGATGAGACTTTGGGTAGTTGGTCCCATTAAACTTGTCCAAGGTTGGCATCTTGAACTTAGGTGGCAATCTTGCATTAGGGAATAGTGAGAGAGAATCGTAGTCCATAAGGTCCTCCATCTTACAGGCTCTTCTAATCATCTCTTCCATTTTATTCATCCTCTCGTTAATCTTTTTCTCACTCTCTATGGCTGGTGGATCATGATCAGTCTTGTCCTCCTCTTGACTACTTTTCAAATTCTGAAACTGTTGCATCATACTCTTCACGTCTTCCTTTCGTTGAATCTGACTAGCTACCATAGTGTTGAGTAGCTCTTGAGTGTTCATGGATTCCTTTAGGTTTGGGTGTTCTCCTTCATCTACCATAGTGTGAAGAGCTTTAAACTTCTTATGGCTTGAACTGTCTTGGAGGCCGAAGATGGAGTTGTGATGTTGCAGCAGTGGAGTTTCTTCTATCCTTGATGGCTTCAGTATGGTGATGGGAGTAACGGGCCTGGAACTAGAGCTACTAGCGTGAGTGTCGGGCTTAGGTTCTCTTTGTTGCCTTCCTTCAGATCTTGACCAAATTCTCCCTTAATGACAAGCTTGGTCGGGTTAATCAAAGCTAAGACTCCATCTACATCCATCAGTAGATTGGATGTTTCGGGCTTCAAAGGGCTAGCGACTGTTTTGAAGGCCTGAAAAGGAAGAACAAACGATCAAAGGTGACCGGGGTTGATCGGCCAGGAACCCTCCGATGCCAAAGTTAGTTTCTCTCCTAAATTCTAGAGTTCCAACTTTTCAGGAATTGTAAAAACGTACCTTTGTCTGGTCTGAATGGGCATTTATATAATGTGCCCAAGAAATGGTTATTAGATTTGTAACTTTCCCTATATTTGGTGTGGTCCAAAGGTTCAAGGATAACTTTCACAACCATTATAGGAGTTACACTTTTTCATACAACTGTCATTGGAAGTTATGTATATAATAAGGAGTTGTAGTAATGAACATGGATCCTATTCATGTCTTGGAACACTGAGATGTAAGTAAATCTATGCTTGGGAATTTCCTAAGTGTCAAGGGGTCATCCAGGAGCCTTCCTGACGAGCGCACCTTGTTCCCATGGAAGGTTGTCCTTCTATGGATGACGTTCTCACGGACGGTTGTCCTTTCACAGACGACTTTCTTGTGTGGGATGTCCCTTCTGTTCTGGACACCTCCCATAGATGAGTTGGAGTTGGTTAGATTTTTAGTTTATCATCAGTCGCCCCTTTGTCCAAAGGTCATCCAGAGCACTGAAGGATCTACTGGTGTCCTTTGGACGCGTGTCACGATATTGGTAATCAGACGTTCCACATGTCACAATTTTAATGGCTGAATTTTATTGTTCCAAAATGTGCCACGTGTCACAGTTGCATTGGTGAACTGTCGCATCAATTCAAGTTTTCAAGGGAAATGCCACGCAGCGCTTCCCGGTTGGTCACGTCTTTCCAGGTACCAATTTTCAACGCCTATAAATAGTGGAATTTCTCTCGTACCCTTTACATTTCTCAAATTTTCTTCTTTGACATTTCCCATCCATCACCTCATCTAGAAGTATTCCAGCGTCCCTAGTTTTCCATCGTCTAAAGCCAGGTATCTTCTTTATACTCGTCTTTAGGTTTTCCTTAATTTTTCGAAATGTCTGAAATTGTCGTTTCTTCGTCTAGTAATAGTGTTGATAAGGAGATAGACGAGTATCACAACTCCACTAGCTACAGTGGCTATAGTAGTGATAGTAGTTGCGGGGGTAACACCACGGACGTGGAGTATACTTCTAGGGTCCCTGGGGTTCCTCTAGAAGTCCTTCAAGAACAACTTAGGACAAGAGTAGTGTTTGGGTCTGGGGCCAATCCTTCGAATGCTCTCCCGTCCACCCTTCAGGACGAGGTTGAAACCATATACAGCTGTGTTGTGGGAGTCCCTTCTAGGACGGACGATAAGAAGTTAGCGTCTCTTAGGAGTTGGTATCAAATTCTAGATGAGTTGAACCCTAGGTTGGCCGTTCGAGAGGAATGATGTTGCCAACCTCGTTTTGGTGTAAGAGTCTATGAGGCTTATCTTTTAAGAGGTCTTAGGTTGCCTCTTAATGCTTTTGCTAGGGAGTTACTCACTAAGTTAGGTTTAGGGCTGTGTCAATTTAACCCCAATGTATGGAGACTAGTTGTCTCTATGCAAATTTTGTGGAGAGAGATGTTTGAAAGGGATCGTCCTCTCACCATGGACGAATTCCTTTATTGTTATAAACCCTCTGAAATTAACCAATCCCTTGGCTTTTATCAATTCACAACCAGAGGGAGAGATTGTAGGATAATAAAGTCTTTGATTACGTCAGATAGAAACTGGAAGACGGAGTTTTTCTTCGTCTCTGGTTTCTAGGCAGGACACCCTATTGAGGTTGGCAAGGATCCATTTGCCCCATATACTGGGGAGTTAGGGAACCTTCGTCCTGAAGGTATGCTTATTACCATTGTGTTGTTATCTTTATTATGTATGTCGTCCTATTATTACCATTCGTCTCTGGTTTCTGGGCAGGACACCCTGTTGAGGTTGGCAAGGATTCATTTGCCCCATATACTGGGGAGTTAGGGAACCTTCGTCCTGAAGGTATGCTTATTACCATTGTGTTGTTATCTTTATTATGTATGTCATCCTATAGTTATTTAACCCCCTTTCTTTTTTACAGGTGTTAGACGACTGTCCTTGAACAAGTTTTACCTTGGATGCATTCAAAAAGCTTGTCTTCACCCTGAGAGGGATTTCCACTCCTTGGTTACTCTTCAACGCCTCGCTACTTGGGGACTTGGTCTTGAGCCCTCTCCTGAAGCCACTGCTCACGAACTTACAGTCCGTAGACATAAGTTTTTACTTTGAAAATTTCCTTTTTATGTCATCTTTAGGAATGATTCTAACAATTTTCTTTGCAGGAATGGCTATTATGAAGGAGAACAAAGGGAAGGAGATAGTGGACGAGGCTGTTAGGCCAGAGGCTCAGTCTCAGCCTCATATTTCCATTGGGGATAAAAGAAAGAATTTGTCTAAGAAGCTGGATTTGGAAAATCTTCCCAGTCATTGAAGGCGTAAGAAGGCAAAACATGGGTCGTCTAAGCCTGAAATTGTTAAGCCAGGCACTGCCCCTTCTATCTCCCAAGTGCCACCCGTCCAAGTCCTTGACATGGAAGTGCCTGATCCTGCTGGCGTTACTTCATCCAGGACCGTTACCCCTGCTTCATCTCAGCCTCGTCCAAAAGTTCCTATGAACATGATTGAAAACGAGGACCTAGCTTGGGAGAGATTTGAAAAGTCTGTGATTGAGGAAAATGTGGCTGCTTGCTATGATATGTCCTTGAAGGAGTTTGAGCACTTTGCTGTCCATGACCTCTTTTAAGGTATGTAACTTTATCTTTTACCTCGTCCTGTCATTTTGCTGCGGCCATTGTTTTTATTTTTAATAGGACTTTTAATCGTTTGCATAGGCAATGTCAAAGTTCATCGCAGTGTCTAGGCAGGCCACAGATATGGATAAGGAGAGGGCCAAGCTTGAGACGAAGCTACGGCAAGTTAAGGACGATTGCAGAGGCTGGGCTGAGGTAGCAGGCAAGGCTAAGGACTAGGTTAAGGAGTTTAAGAATCTCGTCGAGGAGCTGAAGGCTGACATCGTTGAGAAGGACACTCATCTTGACCATTTTCAGAAGAGGAATGACGAGTTAAGTACCATTCTCAAGGATGCCAAAAAGGTAGATGTGGAGGAATTCAAAGCTTCAAGCCAGTTTATTGACCTTCTAGACACGAACTATGCTACTAGCTTCGAAGATTTTCGCATGGACGTCGTCGAACGCTTCCCCGAGGTAGATTTTAGCCTCATCAACCTTCACCTTGGTGGCTCTGCTAGCTCCCTCCTCCAAACGAGCTCAGAAGAAGTTAATGTTAAGGACGATGCCACCACGCAGCCCGCCCAGGACGAGTCTAAGGCCAGAGATGCCCCTCAGTTAAAACTTGTATCAAAAAAAGTTTATCTCAGTTCTCTTTTCTCTTCTTTTTTTTTTTGAAAAAGGTCCATAGTTTGAGACCATTTGAAATTTGTTTAAGTACATTTCACTCGTCTAGGAAATTAGGACGAGTTCACAAACAATTGCCTTTTTTAGGTTTTTACTTTATAAGGGTTTTTGGACGATGGTCGTCTATCCTGTAAAGCTTTGACTTATGAATGTTTATTTTCATTATTTGTCTATCATTTAACATATTATTGTATGGACGGGTGTATTTTCTTGTTTACACCACTCATGTTTCTGGCTTTTAAGTATTTTGCCCATTCCCAAGTGTTGGAGGGTTGTCCACGTACCTTTCCTATGGATGACCTGTTTGTATGTGGACAGCTCGTTTGCCATTTAAATTTTTGAAGCACAACTCATCCTAAGAGTGGCAGTGATAATTTTGCCAGTTCTTTTCCTCGTCTATGGGCTTGGACAACTGGCATTCATCTTTCGTCAAGATGTTTCTAGTGTTTCACTCGTCCAAGACAAGGGATTGTCTGGGCTAAGGACGCTCATCTATGTACTTCAAATGCTCACTGTATGCTTTTTCTCGTCCACTACTTGGGCGTTACGCTTACAGTTCTTTCTCGTTCTTTTCTTTGGACGAGTATAAATTTTCTGGTCTGTGTATTAGACGAGTATGCCTTGGCTTATTTTTCTTTGCTTTATCCTCATTTCAAGGAAAGCTTTTGAACATTACATCTCTACGTCTAGAGATTTTCATTTGTCCTAGGCTTTAGCCTTCTTGTGGGTACTATTATGGAAATTAGATTCATGCATTAAATACATTAGAAATCCAAATCATATTTATTATATAAACATCGTCCACAAATATAGCACTCGTTTAGAAGCTAGTGCCTTATGAAATTAAAATACTTATACAAGTACATAACCTCGTCTTTCATAAACTTGCCTGTAGACGGTGCAAAAGTTAGGAACTAGTGCACTTTGTATTTTCAAAACACGTAATAGTAGTAGTAAAAACATGCAATGATAGTAGACATGGGTAAACACGTAGACCACAGCTGTAATCTCGTTCATAACACTCGTCCATGGTAATTCTCGTCCAAGCTCACCCTTTATTGATAGTACCTTCTTAAATGCTCCACGTTCCAAGGATGTTCTAGCTTCCGTCCATCCAGAGCTTCCAAGTAGTACGACCCCTGCCTCTTGCAGTTAATTACCCTATAGGGTCCTTCCCAATTGGGCCCTATCTTTTGCTCTGCATCTATCGAGGTTAAGACAGAGTTTTTCTTCATTCTCTTCCTCTTGGTACTTCATCACTTGATGGTTAGCCATGTGAACTTCCGTAGGTATGACTGCTTCACTTCCATAGGCTAGGTTTCTCCTGTCGGGGGCCTCACAATCGTTCTGTAAGCCCAAAGAACACCTAGCAGCTTATCTGGCCATACCCTCTTTGCCCATTTGAGCCGAGTCTTGATCAATTTTAGCAAGGATCGATTTGTCACTTCTGCTTGTCCGTTCGCCTGTGGATAAAAGGGTGAAAAATAGTGATTCTTGATTCCAAACTGTTCACAAAAGTCCCTAAAAGGTGCATTGTCAAACTGTTGCCCATTATCAGATATTAGTACTCTAGGTACCCTGAACCTACATACAATGTTCTTCCAAACAAAGTTCTTAACATTTTGCTAAGTAATTTTTACAGGAGGTTCAGCCTCCACCCACTTGGTAAAGTAGTCAATCCCTACTACCAAAAATTTCATCTGTCTGGTTCCTAACAGGAATGGACCTAGGATATCCAGTCCCCATTATGCAAATGGCCATAGGGCCATCATTGGGGTCTAGTACTTTGAAGGCTGTCTAGGAACGTTGCTGAAGTGCTAACACTGGTCACACACCTTGACATAAGCCTTAGCGTCTGCTTGGATCGCTGGCCAGTAGTAGCCTGCACAGACGGCCTTATGGACTAGCGACCTCGCTCCCGAGTGATTTCCATATGCTCCTTCATGGATCTCCCTCAATATATAATTTGACTCGTCCGAAGCCAGGCACCTTAGGTAGGGCTGAGAAAAGCCTCACTTGTATAGTACTTCATCTATAAGGACATACTTGGTAGCCCTGACCTTTAATTTCCTAGCCTCGTCCTTGTCTTCTAGAAGCCGTCCATCCTTGAGATAAGCTATTATTGGACTCATCCAAATTTTTCCCCTCCTATTTGCTGTATCTCTAGAAGATCTATGCTCAGCATGTATTGGATTTTGTTATACTCGTCCCTAATTCCTCCTGCCGAAGCTGCTTTCGCCAAGGTATTTGCTTCCATGTTTTCCTCTCTCGGGAGTTGTATAAAACTGGCTTCTTTAAACTTCTGTATGAGCCGCTTCACTTTGTTGAGATATATCTTCATTCGCTTTTCTTTAGCTTCACACATTCCATTCACTTGGTTAATAACCAATTGAGAGTCTCCCTTAACTACTACTGACTCCGCCCCTAAAGACTTAGCCAATTCTAGCCCTTTAAGAAGAGCTTCATACTCAGCTTTGTTGTTGGTGGTTTGGTATTGTAGATGGGCTGCGTATTCCAACTTGTCTCCTTCAGGGGACTTCAGTATGACTACAATCCCTCCTACGTATAGCGTGGACGAGCCATCTACATTGATAACCCACCTTTGAGTTTCTACGTCCAGCTCGTCTTGACTGGGAGTGAATCCGCAATGAAGCCTGTCAACGCTTGTGCCTTTATCACGCTCCTTGGTTGGTACCGGACATCGAACTCACTAAGCTCCATAGCCCATTGAATTAATCATCCTGCGGCTTCCAACTTGTTCATTGTTTTTTTAGGGGATGATCTGTTAGGACATTAATAACATGAGCTTGAAAATAATGTCCTAATTTCCTGGAAGCTGTGATTAAAGCAAAGACTAGCTTCTCCATCATTGGATATTGTCCTTCCGCTCCTCTCAGCGCCATACTCGTATAATATACCGGCTTCTAAATCCACCTTTCTTCTCTTACCAATGCCGAGCTCACTGCATGTGGGGACACCGCCAAGTACAAATATAATTCTTCACCAGGTACGAATGGGCTCAGCAAAGGTGCTGTGGTGAGGTAAGCGTTAAGGTCTTGGAAAGTCTTCTGACACTCGTCCATCCACTCAAATGCCTTTCTAAGAACCTTAAAGAATGGTAAACATTTGTCAGTAGCTTTCAAAACGAACCTGTTAAAGGCGGCAACTCATCCAATGAGAGATTGGACTTCTTTGATATTTTTCGGTAGCTCCATATTTAGTATCGCTTGGATTTTTTCGGGATTTTCCTCAATTCCTCTATGTGAAACCATGAACCCCAGGAACTTCCCTGATGAAACTCCAAAAGCACACTTGCTTGGATTCAACTTCATGGTATACCGCCTAAGTGTATTAAAGGTTTCTTGAAGGTCGTCTAGATGCTTCTCCTCATCCAAACTCTTCACCAGCATGTTATCCACATAAACCTCCACATTCCGCCCGATTTATGGACGAAACATATGGTTAACAAGTCTTTGGTAAGTCTCCCCCACGTTCTTTAAACCGAAAGACATCACCTTATAGCAAAATAACCCATGGCTAGTAATGAAGGAGGTTTTCTCTTGATCTACCTCGTCCATCTTTATTTGGTTGTAGCCTGAAAAGGCGTCCATAAACTCAGTAGTTTATGACTCGCTGTCGAGTCCATCAGCTGGTCAATGCGTGGCGATAGATAACTGTCCTTGGGGCAAGTCTTGTTTAAATCAGTAAAGTCCACGCACATCCTCCACTTGCCATTGGCCTTCTTAACCATAACCACATTAGCTAACTAGTCTGGATAATAGGCTTTCCGGATAAATTTTGTTGTGACTAGCTTCTGGACCTCTTCTTTGATGGCCTCGTCTCGTTCAGGAGCAAAAACCCTCTTCTTCTGACGGACAGGCTTGGAGTGAGGATACACATTTAGACGATGGGTAATGACACTAGGGTCAATACCTGGCATGTCCTCGTGACTCACGCAAACACATCAAAGCTTTTCTTCAAGAACTGGACCAAGGTTTGCTTTGTCTTCTTTTCCATACTCGCCCTAACCCTAGTAAATTTCTCAGGATTGTTCTCGTCCAAAGGAATATCCTCCAGTACCTCAGTGGGCTCCGCAATGATCCTTTTTTCACCTATGTTCATCGTCTACAAGTGCTCGTCCATAGCCAACATGTCCAAATAGCATTCTCTGGCGACTAATTGATCTCCTTGTACTTGACACACTCCATACTCAGTCGGGAACTTGACAAACGAATGGTAGGTAGAGGTTACTACCTTCCAATAATAGCATTGTATAATGATGAATAATTAACAATGAGAAAGTTTACCTCTTTGGTTATTTGTTGCGGGTATGCTCCGACCACCACAGGCAATGTAATGGTGTTTGCAAGTTGCACTTTCATTCCTCCAAATCCTACCAAGGGTGAATTCACTGGACGAAGCTGATCTCGTCCTAGCCTCATTTGTTGGAAGGTGGGATAATACAAGATGTCCGTTGAGTTGCCATTGTCTACCAACACCCTTCTAGTCGTGTAATAAGCAATAAGCAGGGTAATGACGATTGCGTCGTCATGAGGGTGGTGAACTCTTTCAGCATCCTCGTTCGTGAATGTAATGGCTTGCTCGTCAACTCCCCTCATCCTTGGAGATCGTCCAAACAGGTGGACGTTTTGTATCACCTTTAGGTATGTCTTCCTTAACTTGGATGACTGACCTGTTGAGGTTTCTCCTATAATAACTCTTATCTCTCCAAGTAGGGGTTGTGACGAATCCTCCACCTTTGCCTTCAACTTCTCGTCCTTGTAATCTCATCCAAGAAAGTTCCTCAACTTTTCTTGCTTGATTAGATTCTCTATCTGCTGCTTCAAATCAAAATACTCGTCTGTGTCATGCCCATGGTCTCTGTGGAAGCGGCAATACTTGTTTCTATTGCGCTTGTTGGGATCTCCTTTCATTTTCTTTGGCCACTTCAAGGACGGGTCATCCTTGATTTGCATAAGTACTTGCTCGAGGGGCGTATTTAAGGGAGTGTATTGCTGATTCCTCACCGAAGAACTCGGTTTCTTGCTATCTCTATCTTTCTTCTCTCCTGCCCGTACCTTCTTTGAACGGGGGCCCTACTCAAGATAACGTGGGTGATTCGCTTCCACACGCTCTGCTCTTTTCCTCTTCTTGGCTATGATTGCATCCTCCGCATTCATCAAATTTTGGGCTGAATGGACGAGTTCAACCATGGTTTGTGGCTCTTGCTCGTAAAGCTTATGAATGAATAAGTCAGAGTTGACCCCATTGTAGAAGGCAGCCAATAGCAACTTGTCATCCACCGTCAAAGCTTCTCTGTTGAACCAAGTAATGAAGGACCGCAAACTCTCATTTTCCCCTTGTTCTATAGTTAGCAAACTGGAAGAGGAACGCTTGTGGCATTGTCCTCCAATGAAATTGTTAACAAACAACTTACTCAACTCTTCGAATGAGCCCACAGTGTTTGGGGGTATCTTGCTGAACCAAGCTAGTAGCCCTTGATCTTGTTCAAACCATACAGCCTTTTGTCTAGGAAATTCGAACTGTGAAAACACAAGTAATCAAAAATCTAAATAACACTTTCCCACAGACAGCGCCAACTGATGATGCGAAGAAAATCAGTAGACTGGATGTTTCGTGCTTCAAAGGGCTAGCGACTATTTTGAAGGCCTGAAAAGGAAGAACAAACGATCAAGGGTGACCGGGGTTGACCGGCCAAGAACCCTCCGATACCAAAGTTAGTTTCTCTCTTAAATTCTAGAGTTCCAACTTTTCAGGAATTGTAAAAACGTACCTTTGTCTGGTCTGAAAGAAATGGTTATTAGATTTGTAACTTTCCCTATATTTGGTGAGGTTCGAAGGTTCAAGGATAAGTTCCACAACCGTTATAGGAGTTACACTTTTTCATATAATTGTCATTGGAAGTTATGTATATAATAAGGAGTTGTGAATTTAAAGAATTAAATTAAATATTTAAACTTTATGTATTTAGATTAATTTTTTACTTTGTTTGTTAATGACTATGCAACAATTTAAAAAAACGAAAAAAAAGTCAGAGCCTATTCAATAAATTAAACTTGGAATGAAAAAAAAAAATAGTTTACATTTACATTTATATTAAATTTTGTATGACAATTACAGTTATTTACAACTTTTTATTCATTTGGATATTCATATTGATTAATTTTTTTAGGTTATTTTTGTTTAATATTTTATTTAAATCTTGCCCCTAAATTGAAATTCTAACTCCGCCACTGTTTTTAGTATTATTTATCAGTCCTATTGTACTATTTCAGCTAATTTTTTTCTTTATTTATAGTATTTTTAGCAAAAATTTTTTAGTTTTAGCTAAATAAGTGGTTCCAAATAGAAATAAACTTTTTAACATTTTGAAAAAAGAAAAAAAAAAAATTCTTCCAAAGTTTTTTTTTAATAAAAATTATCCATTATTGGGATAAAAACAAAAAAATGGACATATGCCAGCGTAGCGTACCGACTGTGGTCTATTTATTCAAAAAAGAAAAAAGAAAAGAAAAGGAAAAAAAGGAGAGTCCATGAAAAGTGGTTTGTGTACCGTCTCACTGCGGGCGTGTCTAGGGGGGGACGCATTAGCAATTTGAGTCCATCTTCTCTTGTTTAGGTTACTTTGATATTCACACTTTTCTGTGGGACCCACTCGTGGTGGACTTTCACTCCGCCTCCATGATCATGCCACGTCAATACCTAACGTTACAACCCCACATTCATTTAAAGTACTTACTTTGATTCCCACGAATAAAGAGGTCAAAAAAAGCTTTTTAAAATGCAAAATCTTCCGAGCCGTCCGATTCCTCTTTCGGTAACTAGATTGGATACGTGGCAAAATCATAACAGCCTAAGGCCACGGAGAGAAAAACAACCCTGTCCCGCACCCGATAATTCCCGGGAGCAAAAGCGCGCGTGCCACATAATCTTTACACGTGAGCGCACCGAAGCCGAACCCGGACTTGTTCTCGTGGAAAAAACCGGATTGGATAATCGTCGATAGGTCCGAACTTTGTAGTAAGTAATAGGGGATTTGGTTTTCTGGTTGGGTCATCGGTCAAAAAAGAAACGCTATACGCAAAACGCAAACAGGTCAGAGAGTTCGATTGGGTAGAAAGAGAGGAGAAAAAAAAAAAAAAAAGAAGTCGGCGTGAGTTTCCCAAATCCCTAAATTCTTTCCAATCGGCCTTTAATTTCTTCGTAAGATTTAAATCGATTCTCAGAATATTTTCACTTAGGGTTTTGATTTTCGATTCTAAATTTCCTTTGATTAGTTTGTTTTGTTTTTTGTTTTTAAATAAAATTCGATTGATTTTTTTTTTTGGTGTATAATTTTGATATTTTTTTTTTGATTAGATCGATTGTTGTTTGCGGAGCACTATGAGGTCGGTTTTGTTGGTTTGCTGACTGGTAATCCGTTTGTTTCGACTACAGGCTTTAATTTTTTGGGGTTAAGAAAAATGGATTTGGTAGCTAGTTGCAAGGTATATAGCTACTTTTCTGTTTTTAATTTTAATTTTTTAAATTATTTGTTTCACTGTGTTTAGTTTGAACTTTTAAATTTTACTTTTTTTTTTTTTAATATGTTTGTGTTATTTTGTAAATTCATACTGTTTGTTAATTTGATTACTGTTGAGATGGAATTTACGCCGCGCGATCATGCGGCTTACATGATGTGTTGAATTTAGCTGACAAGTTAATGGTCGCGATGTTGTTGTGCTTAGTTTGGTTATTGATATATTTGATGATGTAAACTCAAATGGCTTCGACTGCTACCTCTTGGTTGTTATCATTTTTGTTAGTATATAGAGTGGATGCTGGAATGAGGCAGCACCGAAGGTGTTGCTACTACTTGGTTTTCTATGCAACTGCTGCACCTCCATTCGTCCCGAGCAATAGATGCAGCGTTATTGCTTTATTGACGGATTCCAATTTTGTCTTTATATAAAGTAGTTTGTTGTTAACTATAGGATACTTCATGCTAGTTGTAGTTGAACTAAATTGTGTCTCCTCCCTCATGAATAAATGGTGGGGAGAGAGCTGTGTGTTGAAGTATCCGTAAAAAGAAAGGAGCTTATTTACTTAGTATTCTTGTTTCAAGCTATAAGCAAACATTGGGAAGTGTTGTTTGAGTCGATAAATTGATATAAATGTTTTTATCTATTTATTTATTATGCTGTTCACTAAAGGAGATAAGAATAGTATGACGGAACAAAATACATGTGCTTAACCCTGACTAGTCTCTCGAGGATCCATAGCTGACTTCAAAAATTATGAGAATATAGGTTGGTGCCAGGTTAATCTTGTTTTCCCCTTCTCATACCTGGCACCTTTAATGAGCAATCCATGGAGGTGATTATCTATTTTCTTTATGGATAGATATCTTTTAAATCAAAGTGCATACTTTTCAAAGCACATTAATGCAGTGTAGGAAAGAAGATATCTGGAAACTGATTAGATCTGGAATTTGTTGAGATTTCACTATATGGAGCTTTGCATATGCTCAACCTTAAATCTGGAAAGGAAGGAGCATGTATTTTTTTTGGGTTTTCAGTTAAATTTTCTTGATTCTGTATTTTTAAGATTGTTGGTTGGTGTTTATCTATTTGAGTATTTTTATGCCAACTTCCTGTTTCTGCTTGTAGGATAAATTAGCTTATTTCCGAATAAAAGAGCTCAAGGATGTCCTCACTCAATTATGTCTTTCAAAGCAAGGGAAGAAGCAGGTGAGATGCCAGAATTATTTCTTTTGTTGCTACTGGCATCATTATCTTAAGTGCAAATATGGTTGTGTAAAAAGAAAAATGAAGCTGCCCGAGTGTTGGATCTCATCTAACTGTGCTTTCACATTCTGTAGCTTTTTTTTTTTGATAAGTAAGAACGATATAGAAATGAACGGCTACTCTATGCATGAAAAACATAGAGCAAACGCAGGAAGTACAAGAAGAAAAACAGAAAGAAAACAAAAAAGAAACCAAGACAACATATTAATTGCAAAGGAGAAAGAGAGCTAAGAAATGAAGGGAGGGAATCACTAGACTTGAGTCCCAAGCTCGAGACCAATCAAAGAGAGTCCCACTAAAAGAACAAGCACCGGAGCTATCCAGGTCTTCAAAAGTCCTTTGATTCCGTTCCTTCCAAATGCACCATAGGATGCATAACGGAACTCAGTTCCAAATCTGAGACGAATGCTTCCCCAACCAATTCCACTATCCAAAAAGCAAATCTGGGATCGATCTAGGAATAACCCAAGACAAGCCAAAAGTAATAAAAGGAAAAGCACCACAACCGATGAGCCATCTCACAATGAAGAAGTAAGTGGTCTACTGTCTCTCCACAATGCCGACACATAATGCACTGGTCTACAAAATCAAATCTCCTCAATCTCAAGTTATCACCCGTAAGGATCTTATTCCAAGCAACACACCAAACAAAAAAAGAAACCCGTCTAGGAGCCTTAACTCTTCGTATACCTTTCCAAGGAAAGACAATTGAGGGGGAATTTCGCAATTTGTTATAATACGACCGGATGTCAAAATTCCCGTTAGGTTTCAACTTCCATCTCAACCGGTCCCCAACATCCAAAGGAGGAGTATTAGCTCCCAATATACAGAGAAAATGCAGCCTTTGATCCGTCTCTCAATCATTGAGTTATCGACTAAAACGAACACCCCAAATTCTTTTATCCTCCGCCCCCTGCCTTGATAGAGAAGCTTCTACAAATGCCTTCTTGTCAATGGTAATACCATACAGCCTTGGGAAAGCCAATTGGAAATGTTGATCCCCATACCACCCATCCTGCCAAAACCTCACTCTATTCCCACCCCAACAACAAACTGACAATTTTTGCTAAAATCCTCTCATCCCATGCGAATGCCTCTCCACAAACCACACCCCTGAGCTCCCTTACCTAGCTTTGAGGTCCAACCCCCCCACTCTTCCCCATATCTTGAAACTAGCACCCTCCTCCATAACCGATCCTCTTTCTTCCCAAACCGCCACAACCATTTCCCCAGTAAGGCCTTATTGAAAGTGGTAAGTTTTCTTATCCCCAAGCCACCGCTAGCTATAGGCGCACAAACTTTATCCCATCCAGCCAGATGAATCTTGCTATCACCCCATAGAAAATCTCTTTGCAACTTTTCAATTTTATTAGCCACATAAGTAGGAATGGTGAATAGAGATAGAAAATAGGTAGGAAGAGTAGATAACGTAATCTTGAGTAACATCAATCGACCCCCTTTAGACAAATACAACTTCTTCCACCCGGCTAATTTCCGCTCAATTTTTTCCAAAATGGGATTCCAAATTGAAGGGGAGTTGTGTGAAGCCCCCAACGGCATGCCAAGATAAGACATAGGCAAAGAACCAACTTTACAGCCCAAAATATTAGCCAGGGCATGCACATCATCAACCTCCCCTATTGGAACCAATTCACTCTTGTGCACATATGAATTCGTTGAGGATTTCATTGTTCTTTTTTCCCTTTCTCTCTGTTTAAATTGTGTCACAATTTATTAAGGTGATTTATCAATGATTTTTAATAGTACCTTTTTGCACCTTATAGTATGCTTGCTTTATTTGCAATCTGTCTCTTTCTCATTCTTCCTCATTACGGCATTTGCACTGCCAATCTAAGCTTGGATTGCTTGAGTTTTGCAAAAGTCAAGATTTCCATTAGCTGTGTAATTTCCTTTCATTTTTGTATTCAAGAGAGTATGACTGGCTGGATTTTCTGGAGAGAGAATATAAAACTCGCAAAAAATTTAGCCCAAATTCGGCTGATTCATTATTTATCCGTTAATGAGCCTGTGTATCGCAATGAATTTTTTATATGCAATATCTTTTATATTTCTAAATTATATGGAATGAAATACTTGAATTGTTTATGAATATTGGATGTAGGACCTTGTTGATCGGATTTTAGCCCTCCTCTCTGATGATCCAGGTAAAAGTCTTCTTCCATTATTTCTTTGCAAATTCAAATGTTTAAACGATCTTAGTTGCTACTTTAAATTTCATGTTATTTTCCTAGTTGTGTCACCCCCCCTCCCCCTTTTCTCTCCTCCTCTTTCATGTGTAGCTAGTGTTGGTAAAAGCGAGGGGCGCACTTAAGCGCAAGCGCGCGCCTGATTGAAGTGAAGCGCACATTTTTAAAAAATAATTTTAAAAATTTTAAAATTATTATTAATGAGAAATGCAACAATCAAATGATCAAATTATCATATAAATTGAAATAAAACTTTTTATATAATTTATATGACAATTAGATATGCCTTACTTTTGCAATTTTAACACAAAAATTGCGAGTCATTTTATTTTTTTGGATAAGCTAGATATCAATACTTCCATGTAATATCCTTTCTTAAATCTCCTATATCTATAATGCCCTATGACTAATTAGTAATATTAGTTAATAATTTAATCACTTAATGACTATAACTCTAGAAGAATTAGTTTGCTATGTTCAAAATCAACCACTAAAGTAACTAAACAATTACCACATATATTATATCATATGTTTTTTTTTTTTCCATGAATGAGCTAAGAATACGAGGTCATTGCAACATGGCAATTGGTACCAAGGAGCTAGGTGGGTTATTGTTTCAGGGAGAAAAAATAAAAATAGAGAAGATCTGGGAGGTTGTGGGTTGGGTTTTAGAACAAGTTATACTCAAAATATTTTTTTTTATAAGTAATTTGCACTAAAAATATACAAAATCAATAGTTTATATCAATAATGTCAAGATCCTATAGCTTTAATTCAGTTTTGGTTTTTTTTTTTTTTTTAAATATAAAAAATCTCTAAAATATAAAAAATCTCTAAAAAGCACGCTTTGAGCTTTTTGAAAAAGCTCAAAAAAGCGTGCATCTTTGAATGAGCTTAACTTTTGAGGCAAAAAGCGTTGGAGCCTTGGGGCTTCAAGTTTTGAGCTTGAGCGCGCTTTTAACAGCACTGTGTGTAGCTGCTTGTGGTATTAGAGTAGGGCTTGCTCTGCATTTTCATTAAAATCGTCTTACCAACATGGAAACTGATAAGCCCTATGATTCTAGTATCATAGAATCTTAAGATGTTGAATTCAAATCTTATTTGAAAGAATAGTTTGAAGTTAAGGAGTTGTGATTTCTCAAAGGATCTTATTACATGTAAAGGCTAACATTTTTTTTGGACTTTATACTCCCCCTATTCTGTTTTGTTTGTCCAATATTCCATTTTTGGCTGTCCCAAAATGTGTCCAGTTTAAAAAGTTAACAGTCATTAATTTACTAAATCCCCAATGTACCCTGCCCTTGATTTATTAAGGTTTAATTTCTGGAAAGTTTATAGCCAATGAGCTATAGCTCAACTCACTTCCTCCTCCCATGATAATGGGATGGAGGGTGACTGGCTGAGGTTGTGGGTTAAAAAGACCCATTGAGTGTGTGTGTAACTCACCAATAAAACAATTCTTGGAAGTTTTAGGGGCGATTTCGAAGAGTTAATACTTTAAATAATTTTCTCTATAAAAGTTAGCTTTTCTAAACTGGACAAACAAAGAAGGACCGAGGAAGTATTTGTTTGTATTTTAAGCATCTGTTAATTCTTTGAACAAACTTAGTTATTCTTTTCCATTGATGCCATTGATTCATGTTATTTTTTTACCATTCTTTTCCATTAATGTGGATGTGTCATTTTGCTTGGTGGTGGGGGAATTGAATATACGTGTCTATCTGTAATGCTTTGGAATATTTCGTAAGCATGTTAGCTCTTGTGTTATGTGCTTTCTACTTCAGATTTTGTACTTTGGTTTTATTATTCCCAAATGTGACAGGTTTTGTGGCTTTATAAGAACTGTAAGTTTCAATATTATTTCTTTTACAGTTTCCAAACCGTGGGGGGCCAAGAAAAATGCTGTTGAAAAGGAAAAAGTGGCAAAACTAGTGGATGACACATATAGGTTTGCCTTTTGTATAATGTATTTCTTCCATGATTTGATTGGCAATGTTATTGATGGTCTGGAAAGCACGGACATGGCATTTGGGCTGCTGTGCCCATGTCCGACACGTACAGGACATGGGAAACGCGTTGGACACGGCTTCATGCATGTCCCAGCCATTTGTTTTTGTTGAAAAATTGCGGGACACGGCAGGTACACGGTTGGAACATGGCCTGTGCCCAAAAATAAAATGGCTGAAACGCACCACCTCTCATGCCAATCTCCTCCCACTTCTTCCTCTCATGCCAATCTCCCCCGCCGATCATCTTGTTCTTCTTCCTCCTCTCACGCCAATTTTCTTCTTCCCCTCCTCCCACGTTGATCTCTTCTTCTTCTTCTTCAGCTCTTAGATCTAATTTTCTCTTTTACAGTTTTCCCCCTTTGCCCTCCTTGTCATGTTCGTGTGTACCTTTTTATTGTTTTGTTTGCCTCACTGTTACACATGAAAGGCTATTTTATCTCCAGCCATCCACGTGAACAAAAGATGTGTAAGTAGGTGCTTCTTTTCAAAATTTTCTCTTTTATGAGTTGAAGTCCACCACCTATCAAGCCAGGTAGTTTAACTTTTTACAATTCTTTTGCATTATCTAGGTAGACAGTACACATGTATATATATTATAATTGGCTAGGCTTTAATATGCTTCTAAAAGAACTTTTTATTATTTAAAAACAAATAATATTTTTATTATGAAATTTTTTTATATATTTATATATATATATAATTAATTAATATACGTATCCCTGCTGTACCTGTGTTCTAATTTTTCAAAAGTAGCCGTGCCGTACCTATACCGGTACCCATACCCGTATCTGTGTCCGTGCTTCCTAGTTGATGGTAATGCCACATATTGGCTTTCTAATACCTCTACTTACTATTTAGTTGTGCATCTATGGTTAATAATACCTTCTGTCTGCTCAAATAGCATGCTTTAACTCCTTTCTTTTGCCTCTTTCCCCTCTTTGACATGCATGCATCTTTTGTATTCCCAGAAAAATGCAGGTATCTGGAGCTACTGATTTAGCATCAAAGGCACCAGGCGTGTCAGATAGTAGTAATGTGAAAGTTAAAGGGGAAAATGACGAACACTTCCAACCTGAGACAAAGGTTCGATGTCTTTGTGGGAATTCATTGGATATAGAGTCAAAAATTAAGGTAGGTATAGTTAATAGTTGATGGTTTTTTTCTCTCTCTAGACACTTGGATTGTAATTAATTCAATGGATGTGTAGTGCCATTCATTTTGATATATTGGTAATCACATAAGTTGCAGTTGCTTCTAAGACATTCAATTGATTGGCAATGCATCGTGTCCCTGTTTTACTTTGCAGTGTGAGGATTCAAGGTGCAACGTGTGGCAACATATCGGTTGTGTTATAATTCCAGAAAGACCCATGGAAGGCATCCCCCCAGTACCCGACAAATTTTATTGTGAAATCTGTCGACTCAGTCGAGCTGACCCGTATGTATCTCATGTTCTAATTTGTTTTCTGAACTGCATGCGGGCATGCCATTACTGTTTTATTTATTGAGATTTTTGGTATGGCTATTTTGGTTTGGTACTGTACCTGTTGGCAATCTTTTAGCCTCACTTTTTTGGGTCTTTTTTACTGTTGTTGTTGGAAGCATGGTTTTAAAAACCGGACTTGATGGTCCGACCGGTTTAACCAGGAACTGGTCATTAGTCCGGTCTGGTTATGTTTAAAAACCGGAAATCACTCAAAAACCGGAAATAACCAAAAACCGGCCGATTCAATCGTAAAACCGGAAACCGGTATGGTTGAACCGGTTATTGGCCGATCATGGCCCTCACTACCTCTTCTCTGCTTCTCATGGCAAATTCTCTTCAACTTTTTGGCTTCTGACGAGGAAGGTGCAAGATTGCTGTTCTCTAATTTGTAAAATCTCAGATCAAGGATAAAAGGAGATTTGGGGAGACACTTAGATTGGGTAAAATCTCATATTTGTTTAAGAATATGTGAGAAAATGATTATGAAATAAGAAATATCTCTTGGTTTGGGCGAGGAGTCGAACTAAGCTTTGGAGGAACAGAGAGAGAGAGGAAACTCCAGCTTTGCCGCTGCTTCTTCTTCAGAGTGAGAGAGAGAGATTTCAGCAATTTGTTTACACCTTTTAGACAAGGAGAGGAGAGGACAAGCTTTTTAAAAAGTTTGGTATAATTGTGGGTGGATATCCTTTGGCCAAGTTGATGGTTAGGTGGGAGTGGCAGACCATTTTGTGATTCACTGATTCTACATTTATTTGCACTTCCTTTTTTTGATACAGCACTTCCTTAACACGGTAAGGTTATTGCAATATTCAAGAGAAGGACAAGCATAAAATATTTTTATAATAAATGCAATTTTTTAAGAAGAAATATTTAGATGTGAAATTATATTAACATAGATAAATATTTTTTAAATTAAATAATGATTTTGCTAAAAATACTGAAAATTATATATGATTATAAAACTTTAAAACCATGACCTTTTTTATTTGGTGGTTTGTTTAGGTTAACTTCTTTTTCTTCCTCTAAAAAAAATGATAATTTATTTTTCTTTTAATTTGAGTTAAATTTAACATGAAAATACTTATAAAATTTAATATCTTTTTTTTTTTTTTGTAAATATCAATAGCTATATTCTTATTTATTTAATTTTATTATTTTTTATAATTATTTATTTATTAATTAAATTATTTATGACGTTACCAGTTTGGCCATCGGTTGGACCCCGGTCCGACCAGAAAACCGATAATCAGTCCCTTTTTCGGTTCTTTCACTGTACTCAAAACCATGGTTGGAAGGGGTTCTTTATCTGCGTTCTTTTGGGGTGTAATTTTTGAGGAGTCTCATCTGTATATGTAGGATTGTGTGATTGATTGTTTGGTCCCTAGCTATATACTCCCAACAAAGTTGGGTGACTATTTTTTGATATCAATAAGAATTGCATTAATGATAAAAAAAATTTAAATGATTGGTTAAAGTTACACCTAGTGTAACTTTAATCTATGTTACACTATTTTTTATTTTTTTATTGGATGTGAATTTTTGACCAATCCACCGTTTGATTACATCTTCTAATAAACCCAAACTTGCAAAATTTCAAGATGATCAGAGATTAATGGCTATCTTGTCTATAAATTTTTTATATTTCTAGTCTTTGTATATTCAAAATATACATAAAAAAGAGTTTATAGTAAATGACATCCGATTGGCATGAAATCGGGCATGCGTATTAAGAAGTGAAGACATGTAGTGCAACGGTTTGATTACACCATTCTATACTTTTTTATTGGATGTGAATTTTGTAAAATACACTGTCGGAGTGCATGTTCTTTTTTTATAACCTAAATGCTTTCAAAGTTTCAACATGATTAGAGATCAATAGCTATCTCATTTATAAAAAGTTTGAATTTCTAGTCTTTGTATATTAAAATTATACATAAAAATGAGTTTATGGATCGAATGGTAAATAACATCTAATTGTCATAAAATTTGGCATGCATATTAAGAACATAAAGACATGTTTTAAATGATTCTCATGATAATTTCTATTTGATTTGTGAAGTTACTCTAAAATTAAAACTTTTGATATTTTTGGAGATACAACAAAATCAACTTTCTTTTGTGGACCTGAAACTAGATGAGACATTGGTTCAATAGGGATGCTCCCATGCGGTAACTCTCCTGGTCTTTTGGTTGAAGCCAAAGGTTTATGAGGAAGAGGTCATGAATTTCTGGACCAGATAGTACTTTATCAGAGGAAAAAAAACCTTTGGACCAGATTTTACAGTTAATACATAAATTAGGCCATCCATATATTGTTTAAAATATTTCAGTGCGATGGACAAAGTGCACAAGTGCTTATTTGTTGATGAAATTGAGTTTATATGATGGCTTTAGGCGCTGTTATGCATGATTGAAGAAGATGTTGAAAATGGCTGATGATTCACTAGATATCATTACTCTAGTTAAAGCTGACTGGCAAGTTTGATTCCTGTAGGTGGCCTAAAAATGATGTGGAGTTATTTGAATTTAAAATTAGTTGAAATGATAAAATATTTATATGATGCCTTGTTGCCATCATCTTTTCTTCTCGTGCTCCTGCCTTTTTCTTTACTTTAGTAAAAGGAAGTTGGCTTGACTGTATGTGTACTTGTCTCCACTCACATTAGCTGCATGCTAAAAATGATAGAATTGTTTAAATTTTATACATGCCTTTGGGGTTAGAATGATTTTTCTTTACGACATCTGTCATTGGCTTGATTCCCTACTTGATATTAGGAAAAGATAGTTGGAAGCAGGGAACTTAGTACCTATCATTTAATTACACATAATACGAAGTTCTTCTGTTGTGTAAATTAACAAAAATGTTAAATAGGTATATGCTATGGATGAAGAAGATATGATGACATTCTAGTTAACAAATTGTATGAAGAAGATGTTAAATTAGGAATAGGGTATTAATTTTGAAAATGGCATGATTTAGAAGTGGAGCTGTTGAGATACTTCATACTAGGCTTGAGATTTTATTTTTAGGCACAACGATTCCCGACCTTGTTTGTACTTACTGTCGACTGCAGCATAATGTGTCAAAAATGTATCTGCAGCCTTTTGAGGATTTCTGTCATTTTGAAGCTTTTATCTGGTTTTATATTTTTCTTTTTGGTATAATTCATTTGATTGAGGAGCCATCTGCTAATCATGCTATAAGTTGTTATGGTGTGTGTGTCTATATATATATATATATATATATATATTTGCCCCTCTTCCCCCGTGTTATATAACTTACTTTTTATGAACTTTTGGGAGCTCTAGTTTTTTATATTTGTGATCTGTTTATTTCTGTACAGATTTTGGGTTACGATGGCACATCCTTTATTTCCTGTGAAGTTGATTACAACAAGTGTTCCAACTGATGGGTGAGTTTGTCGTGTTTTTTCCTTTATGCTGACAATGGATCTCACTTTTTATCCTTCCCCTTATTAATGGTTTGTAAGTAGAGTGGAAATATTTATGGAACTGTTTTGAGAGAGAGAGAGAGAGAGAGAGAGAGAGAGAGTAAGGGCCCGTTTGGTTTTGAGATAGCTCAGTTTTCATAACTCAGTTTTCAAAACTCATAACTCAATTCTCAGTTTTTGAAATCACCCCTTTGCTGTTTCCTGTTTCCATCACTCTAACTCAATTTTTTGAGTTTTGAGTGATGGAAACAAGTGTTGAAAACCAAGCCAAACATAAAATTTTTTGCGGGACCCACATGTTTTGAGAACTCAATTATGAAAACTGAGTGATATGATCTAGAAACTCACTCATCCAAACAAGCTCTAAATGTGTTTGGTCAATTATTGATCTAAACACTTGATTTTTATATGTGGGTTTTTTTTAAACCTTTTGTCTTGTCCAGTACGAACCCTGTGCAAAGTATGGAGAAATCATTTCAACTCACAAGGGCGGACAAGGACTTACTGTCGAAACAAGAATATGATGTTCAGGTCGGTTAGTATCTTGCAATTAGTGTATAGAATGATTTATAGCGAACTTACAACTGATTCAGTTGTAGATGAGTTGATTTGTGCATATTGATATTGTTTTTTAGGCCTGGTGTATGCTCTTGAATGACAAAGTTCCATTTAGGATGCAGTGGCCACAATTTGCAGATCTGCAGGTTAATGGTATGGTGATTAAGGCAAATGATATGCTTTTGTATGATCATACTTTTAGGCTGCGTCTAAAGCAAAACTTTTGCTCATGTCTTATATAACTTTCAGGTATGCCTGTTCGTACGATTAATAGACCTGGCTCCCAACTGCTTGGGGCTAATGGTCGCGATGATGGTCCAATTGTGAGTTTCTTCCCCTGCTTAAATATAAGCCTTTTCTTGTATGTACCAACGTCTTTATTATGGTCCAACTTGATATTTGTGTGTGCACCCATTTATTTATTTTTATATGCCAGATTTCTGTGTGTGATTGCTTATCAAATTGCTATTTCTACGTATTTCATACAATTATTGGTTTTATATATTTATTTATTAATAAATTCTAAGTTATTCATTTAGTTTATTAATTTACTTTTGTTGTCTCAGATCACACCATATACGAGAGACGGAATTAATAAGATTTGCTTAACAGGATGTGATTCTCGCATTTTCTGCGTAGGTGTTCGAATTGTAAAGCGCCGCAGTGTTCAGCAGGTATCTCTGATTTTGCTTGAATTCAACTTGGAAGAGTTTTCTTAGTTATAAAAGTTGTAATTTCTTTAGTTATGCCTTTTGGTAAAGGGAAGGGAAATTGCTATGCTGTCCTCTAAAATGCTGTTTTTATGGAACTTCAAAGATAGATTTTTAAATGGAACAATGTGCCGGGAAAGTTCATGGCCATTTGTCGTGAAATGAAAGTAAACTGTGATGCCTACTTCATTTGATTTAGGAATCACATATATGATGCATTGCTCATTAATCTTTATCAAGCGTCTGGTTTGTTAGTGTCTGATGAGGGGGGAAAGGGGTTGTATTACCTTTTTATTCACAATCAGACTCTTGTTTGCTTGCTTTCTTCCCCATTTCTTGCTATAATCCAGCTTTTTTATATTAGTGAGCATTTGATCATGTGGGAACCAATTGATGCAAATTTAAGTGAGAAAATTTACTTAAAAAAGGAGAAGGCAAGTCAATCATTTTGTTTGTCTTTCAATTTTTGTAGCTATTAGTATTTTTTGAATAATTACTGATACTTTTGGCATCTTAAAAGCACAGACAAACACTACAAAGACATGGCAATTCTTTAAAAAATAGGACATGACATGGGGTTTTATTACATATTATTTACAATAAGATTGGTGAAATTCTGGTTTGCTTGCTTTCTTCTTCATTTCTCATTTCAATCCAACATTTATATTACCAAGCATTTGATCACGCAGGAACCAATTGATGCAAATTAAAGTGAGAAAATTACTTAAAAAAAGAAAAAGGCAAGACAATCATTATATTTGTCATTTAATTCTGGTAGCCGTAGATATTTGTAGAATAGTTATTGTTGCTCTTAGCATCTAAGAAGCACGACACAAAACACAAATTCTTGGAAAAATATGACATGACACAGTGGAAACATGCCAATCAATTAATTGATTAATATGTATTTTAGGTGTCATTAATATATTTTATGTTTAAAAAATAACTATAAAAATATTTGAAAACATATCTAAAATATTTCAACCAAAATAAATAATTAAAAAAAAAAAAAGAAAGAGATTTAAGTGCTCTACTAAAAACAATAATTGAAAAAAAAATGCAATCAACTCTTCTGCTGTGTTTATCAATGCAAACTGCAACAGAGTAATAATAATCAAACAAATTTGACTATTTTTTAAGTTTTAACAATATCATTAAAAAAAAAAAAAAGAGCAAACCTGCAGAGAGCCAGAGAGAGGCCCAAAGCCCCAAACTTAGTGTCATTCCCCAAAGTTGCACATAAAAGGAAAAACAAAAATCCTAACACATGCTTTTTCATGGCTGAGAGAAAAAGGGTCAAAAAATGCTACCATGTTTAGCCAAGAGAGAGAAAGAGCAAGCAATTGTACTCCCAGTAGCGCTGATAACCACCAATTTGAGTCACCGGAGTTCGTATAAGTCAGTGAATGAGCACTAGAGCAGATCATGAGAGGGAGAGAGAGAAGACTAGAGATAGTTCGATCTGATCTGGGACACGAGAAAGAGAGTGCAAGGGCCTTCACTCTTGATTGCTGCTCAGATTTTTAACCTCTTTTTTTCTGTCAACTTTTGCATGGCCGTTCTGGGATGATGTCACAACTGCCCCAGCCATGTGTGTGTGTGTGTGTGTGTGTGTGTGTGTATAAAGATGGCTGCTTCGTATTCTCTTCTTCGGCTTAGCCAAACTCGTATTCCTCAGGGTAGTAGGAGAGATACCCTTTACTGGCGGCTTAAAGGGAATGGTAAGTTTGACACTCGGTCTTACTACCTTGCGATCCGGGGTGTTTTGAATTCTTGGCTTCCTTGGAAGGGGGTTTGGAAACCAAAGATCCCTAATGGCCTGTTTGGATGTTTAAAAAAGGAGGGGGAGTAGAGTAGAGTGAAGGGGAGTAATTCAATTACCTTGTTTGAGAGTTTTTTAAGGAAGGAGGGGGAGGGGTTTGGAGGGGTTTGAAGGGGTTTCAACTACTTCCAACTACTTCCAACCACCTCATTTTTAATTCCCCCAAATTGGAGAGATTTGGAGGGAGAGTAGAGCACATAAAATTATTGATAAAGTAAATTACCTAATTTACCCTTATTATATTTATAAAATTACAATGTTAAAAACAAGGGGAAGGGCTAATTACTCCCTTCCCCCTTACTAATTATAAAAACATCCAAACAAGGTGGAGGGTAATCATTCTCCTCTACTCTCCTCCCCACTACTCCCCTCCCCTCTACTCCCCTCTACTCTCCTCCTTCTCTAAACTCCCAAACAGGCCATAAGCGCGTGGCGTTCTCTTTGTGGTCTGCTGCTCATGGTCAGATCCTCACTTTGGATAAACTAATGCTTAAGGGACGCCCTTTGGCTTATAGGTGTTGTGTGTGTTGCAGTGATGGAGAGTCGGTTAACCACCTTCTTCATTGTCCTGTTACCCATTCCCTTTGGACTTGTATGCTTCAAGCCTTTGGTATTCTTTGGGTTATGCCAGGTTCGATGGCGGGTTTGTTATCTTACTAGCATCAATGGCATGGGAAGCATAAGTCGGACATTTGGAACTTGGTTCCAGGGTGCTTAATGTGGATTGTGCGGTTGGAACGAAATCGTTGATCCTTTGAGGACAGAGAAGACATTGGTTGAGTTAAAGCTTCTATGCCATCGTAGTCTTTTGGAGTGGTCTCGTTGTTGGGGTTTTACTGATTTTTCTTCTATCTTTGAGTTTTTGTTCTCCCTTGGTTTAGTTTCCTAAATCCCCTCGGTTTATTGTTCTGTTTATTCCTTTTATTTCTTGTTGTTCATCATCATGAACTTCTTGTATGTCTCTTTTTTCTACCATTTATAAAAGCTTTCTGATTACCTATCAAAAAAAATTTATTTTTTTGCCATGTTCTTGGTGTGGCAAACACACCATGCTTCTTAATTTGGCATTACCAAACTTTGAATCAGTGATTCACATTTAGGGTGTGTAGCCTTTGGCTTATGATTATCTGTTACCTGGTTAGTGCTCTGGGAGACTGGAACTAGTGCTGGTGTTATTTTGTTGTGATTAGTTTGTCTATGTCTTCATTGTAGTATTGTTAAGTTATTCTTTTGTAACTTGTGCCCATAGATCCAGTTAATTGCAGCACTATAATGCCTGAGGAATGGCACTTGTAGTTTTGGGATATACTTTAAATGGTTTTATTTGATATAAATTTTGACTTCAGTATTTGCATCATAATGAATATGTGCACTAAATAATTTTCATGACATGTTTGGCTGAATTGATGTGTCTGAATAATTTAGCTGTAAGTTTTACATTCTGTTGAATTTGCAAATTGATAAAACCAGGTGGGCAAATTTGGGTTTTAATTCAAAGAAAAAAAAAAAGATTATAATAACTCATATTAAGAACTCAAGAGTTATTGCTAACCTTTGTCACTGTTAATTGACTCTCCATTTCCTTGGTTATCATCTGAGGTGTTGATTTTTCTTTGACATCCAGATTCTCAACTTAATTCCCAAAGAGTCTGATGGAGAGCATCTGGAAGACGCTCTTGCTCGTGTTTGTCGTTGTGTCGGTGGTGGAACTGCTACAGATAATGCTGATAGCGACAGTGATATAGAAGTCGTTGCAGATTATTTTGGTGTCAATCTACGTTGTCCTGTAAGTCCACTTCAAAATTTGTGAATTACAAATATTTTCTTTAATTTAGGCATGTAGTTATGCACTACATACTTTAATAAAAAAGGTAGTTGTTTACTTCACACTGGAAACATAATTAATCTTGATGTAGCTATACAGTGTTTAATATATAAATTTGTGTATATATATATATATATATATATATTTCATTTACCTGCCTTTCTTTTATAAAACTGGTAATCTGTCTGCTTCTAAGTTAATTTTAACTACTCAACCTGAAGGGGTAGCACAGTCGGTTGGGGATCATGCCTCTTTAAGCAGGTCACTAGTTTGAATCTTCCATTCCCCCTGCTCTGGGGGCTATAACTTTTGCGCCGTGTGTGTGTGCGCGCGCGTGTAAATAAGCTAATTTAATTACTCAGGAAAGCATTTAGTATGTTGTTAGTTCTTGAATTACACCTTTTCTCTTTTCTGTTTAGTGAAAAGCTTAACAAGCAGAATATGGGATGTCTTTATCCTACCGCATTACTTGTAAAGTATTTTGAAATGTTCTTGTGAAAGTTTCTGAAAAGAAGCAATCCAACTGGTTGGGCAAATTAATGGATTGCTATTTATTTTCTGTAATTAATAATTATAAGAGTTATAGTCGTTACCTTGAGACCTGGAAAGGCTGCTACCATGTTCTTATTATTATCTCTATGAAAAAGGTATACTAGGACTTCTTGTGGTAAAAAAACCTAGGATGGTTAAAATTAATGTCTAGCTTCTGTATATAATGTTGCTTATTACTTTTTGCTTCATGCTTAATATACTGGTAGTGGTACAGGAGTTGACAAAGTTTAATGTTGAAATTCGAAGAGACATAATCACCCAAGTGCAAGGTGGTAGTATGCCTGAATGCCATCTCACTAGCACACCTAAAATCATGTGATTTGTTCGTTTTGTTTATTGTTTTGATGTGTGATTAAAAATGAAATGAGTAAATAATTGAGTAGAATATGATGATTATTGGTTAGAGTGGAAGCTTCCCCTCCTTCCCCCTTCCACATTTTCTTTGCTTCAAATTCTCTGCAAATGCACATTATCGTGATCATATATCTGCAGTTACCATCTGGTTTGACCAGTCAATAAACTAGCCTTATTCCCTTGACTTCCTTTCCATAATTTTTTATATTATTTTATTGTAACTCCTGTATGTTGTGAATCACATATGAGGTTTGTTGGTCTTACCATTTGACCTTGTATGGTCTTGGTGGTGCTATTATCCTCATGTGGTGCAGATGTGTGCTTTCTCTGGCATATGCCTTGGTGGCTTTTACAGATTTGGGGTAATTTTTGTAGCACATAAATATACTGCAGGATTCGTGATACAAACACTTGAACATAATTCTACATATTTTGATTACTATTAAACTTGTATTGGGTTGTATTTTCTTTACTACATTGACCTAGAAGTGAATGGTTCTTGTTAAGGGTTGTGAATGCTAGATTCCAAGGTTTCAGCAATTGTTCTGATTTGCTATGTTTATGTTTATTTATGTAATTTCTTTATTTGATTGTATACCCTTGTAGACTCCCCGTGTACTCGGGTGTCTCTTGCCTTGATATCTATAAATCTTTATTATAAAAAAAAATGTTTATTTGTTACTCTAATATGTAGATGAGTGGTTCAAGAATGAAGGTCGCAGGAAGATTCAAACCTTGTGTTCACATGGGTTGTTTTGATCTTGAGGTTTTTGTGGAATTAAATCAACGTTCTAGAAAGGTAAGCTTCAATACATGATACTAAGCTTTTTTGGGTGGTCCTTTTGTAGTGAATTTTTGTGTTTAAATGAAGCATTGGATTGTGGTTGCAGTGGCAATGCCCCATTTGTCTCAAGAACTATGCATTGGAGAATATCATTATTGACCCTTATTTCAATCGTGTTGCATCTCTGGTAATACATTTTCTGTTCTTTTTTGAGTTTAGAGTTGTCATAGGATTGTTGGCAAGATGTGTTGACACAATTTATTCTGGTATTGTGTTTCAGATGAGGGGTTGTGGAGAAGATGTAACGGAAATTGAGGTGAAGCCTGATGGTTCTTGGCGTGTAAAGACTAAAAATGAAAGTGAGCGGAGGGATCTGGGGGAGCTTGCACAGTGGCATTTTCCTGATGGTACTCTTTGTGTCCCTGATGTGGAAGTTAAATCAAAAATGGAAGGGATGAAGCAGATTAAACAGGAAGGTATTTCAGAAGGTCATACTGGTTTGAAACTCGGTATAAGGAAGAATCGTAATGGCTTCTGGGAAGTCAGCAAACCTGAAGATGTGAACACGTCTTCTGATAATAGATTACAAGAGAGGTTTGGAAACCATGAACAGAAAGTTATTCCAATGTGCAGCAGTGCCACAGGAAGTGAAGATCCAAGTGTAAATCAGGATCCTGAAGTGAATTTTGACAACTCTAACAACAATGTGATTGAAATGGATTCCATGTCTCTGAATGTTGATTCAGCATTTGGATTAGGGCGAAACCCCTCTGCACTAGTAGAGGATGCGGAAGTTATTGTTCTCAGTGACTCGGAGGGAGAGGATGGCATGTTAGTATCTTCTGGAACCATCTATAAGAAGAACCGAACTGATGCTGGTGGGATGACTTTTCCTGGAATTTCTGAAACATATCCAGAAGATCCTCTTGGAACTGGTGCATGTATGAGTCTTTTCAATGCCAATGATGATGAATTTGGGATGCCACCCCTCTGGTCACTACAGCCTGGAGCTCATGCAGGACCAGGTTTTCAGTTATTTAGTTCTGAGGCAGATGTGCCAGATGTGCCAGATAGCCTAGTCAATTTACACCATGGTTCTATGAATTGTTCCACCTCTATGAATGGCTATACATTGACTCCAGAGACTGCCATGGGACCTGCTAACCTAGTCCCAGATTCTTCGGTTGGTCGTGCTGATACTGACATTAATGATGGTTTAGTTGATAATCCCTTTGCATTTGCTGCGGATGATCCCTCGCTGCAAATATTTCTTCCCACAAGGCCTTCAGCTGCATCACTAGAGACTGATATGAGAGATCAGGCTGATTTATCAAATGGTGTTCGTACTGAGGATTGGATTTCTCTTAGGCTTGGGGGTGGTGCCAGTGGCAGTAATGGTGAGTCTGCGGCTCCAAATGGATTGAATTCGAGACAGCAAATTCCACCTGGAGATGGAACCTTGGATTCTTTGGCTGATACTGGTTTGTTCCCTTTCGACTTTGAATTGCTATAGCTCTGTTATAATTTCAGAGACAATATCCTGATAGGCAGTTTGGATAATGCTTCATGCTTGATCTTTTATACAAGTGTTTATGCTTTTGTTTGACACCATTGCTGTCACTTGGAATTTTGAATAGTAACAGATTATTCTAGTAGTTTCGGAAAGTTTCTACCAGACATTTTTCTCAGGATTTGAAGCCAGGTTTGGAATCTAGAGACAAGATGGGTTTTTACATTCCTTCATTTATTTATTTGCATGTGTGTGGTGCCATATTTTAGCCTGGAAGTTCCAGGGAATGATCCACTCATGAATCTTGATGTGCGGCATCAGCATGTGAATGCACTGTTTCAGTAATTTGATTTTGGAGACACTGAAACCTGGCCTTCTGCAAGTTTTCTGTTTAATCTCTTCAGAATTGTAGGGCTGATTGTTCTTTTCTTCCTGGTGCAGCTTCTTTGCTTCTTGGTATGAATGATGTTAAATCTGACAAGTCTAGTAGACAAAGATCAGAGGATAGCCCTTTCTCGTTTCCTCGCCAAAAACGTTCTGTAAGGCCGCGGTTGTATCTTTCTATAGACTCCGACTCTGAATAGAGAAACTGGACCTTTTTAATAGATTGAATTTTTTCTGGGCATAGAAAACATATCTTACAGTGATCTTATGATCCGCATAAGCTCAAGTTCTGTATTTGTAGTCAAACAAAGTTGAGACATTTTGGTGCACATGAAATGGAATGGAAGTTTTGAATTTGGTGCAAGGCATCTACGGCAAACAACACAAGAAAACTGTTATTACCTATTGAAAGATCTCTCCTGGCTACTGCAGATTTGTTTTCTGAAGTTGGTAAGTTACTGGCTTGAATGTCATTTCCAGTTGTCATTTATACTTGTAAGTTGTGTTTATAATAACTGTTGTTTTAACAGGTTTATTTCGTGCATTTCTGCTAAATTCTCATTGAAGATCTGCAGGTCCAGTGCTGGTAAATTGTATAGCAGATTGTCATTTTATTTTGAACTTTGAACATTAGGAATTAAATCCTTTGGTTTAAAACCTTTGGATGTAGAAAGGGTGATACCCCTTAAGAATACATATATCTGTCATCTTGTCTCTGTTTTGTGATGAGAGCAAATAGGCTGTAAATGTTCATTCAGATTCAGTTATTTATAGAAATAAAAAAATCATCAAATGGTTGTTCCACGGAGTGTCACTTTTCTCAATCCAGCTTCTTCTTCTTCTTGTTTTTATTTTTTATTTTGTTGTTGCTAAAATATTTTGTTAACAACAAAAATAAATGCAATGATCCTCTCGGCAGGAAGGGATAAGAGAGATGGGTAAGTGCCCATGTGCCAGGGAAGAGGCTGCCTGGTTACGGGCAATAAAATTTTAACCAGGATTTACATGAACACAACTTCAGACAGCAAAATACATAAAAGATACTGTCTCTGATTTTATTAGAGATATACCAGTGAGAGTTGGGCACACGAGTTTGAATAGGTTCAATCACCCCCAAGTAGTCACCTTAAAAATTAATAGGAAAGCTTCAAAGAGGCTGCTTTTTAAACTGCCATTAGGGGCTTGTGTTAGTTTCAGCCTAAATGGGGGGATACTGAAAGTAAGTTCTTCCAAGCATGAACAATTTTCCCAGAAGCATTGACATTGCTTCCAGAGTGACACAATCCGAGCTAATGGCATTGTCAAAACTCTATTTCCACCCTCCCTCACTAGCATGTAACCATAATCTACAGGATTCTTCTTTCCTTTGACATGATTCCCAAGCTTCTAATTGGTTTCAATAGGATTTGTCACTCTGTTGCGTAGATTGCAAGGGGCAACAATCAAAACCAGTAGATGAGTGAGTGCCATATGAGGCACTTGGCTCTGTTTGTTAATTTTCACCCGCTCCTTATCTCTGTTTGTTAGCTTAAACCAGCCAAGTTAGCTAGAGAATCTTGTCAACATCAAAAATCTTCTCATGCCAATGCCTCTCACATATTTAGAGGCTCTTACAAAACCCAGATGAAGCTTAAAGATAACAGTGTCTGCCATTACCTCAGAAGAAATCTCAAAAGATTCTATCAAGTGAATCGCGGACACAGTTTGGAGGAGTCCAAAGATGGCATATTGGCTACGGATTGCTGACAACACTTATTTCACCAGTGGCTTGAGCTGCCTGTGATAGAACTCTCGCTTTCCATCATTGAAACAAGCATTATTTTTCGCCAAGGTAGGCAACTTTGGGATCAGACTGTTTTAAGCCAACGAATGCACGTTGCCTATATGCTAGGTGATGACTGATAACATTTTTGCTAAAGAAAATTGAGGATTTGTATTTGTTCAAAGATAAACCAAACCAGGCCTCAAATTGATCAAGGCACTCAATTCATTTTCCGCAGCTCGAGTAGTAAGATTGTCCACAAACATCAAGAGTGATACTGTTGGATTGCCGCTAGCAACTTGCATACCCTTTAATTCCCCTTATTTACTCCCTGTTTATCAACAATCTTGACAAGGAATCAGCTACCAAGATGAATAACAAAAGGTAAGATAAGATCACCTTTGTTTTAAGCCACGGTTTGATTTAAAGAAGCCTATTGGTACCTTCATAAATTAGGATTGATAAAGTATAGATAGTTCTACATTGTTCAATTCGTCGGATCTAGCTTTTGAAAATCCTAGGTGTTTGATTTGTTGAGTTTTGAGTTATATAACCCAAAACTCAAAAAACGTGGGCCCTACTGAATTTGGAGTGGTTTGGTTTAGTCTTGGTTATGGAAAAAACTCAAAATTTTGAGTTAGAGTGATGGAAAATGAATTCATTGTTTAGGCAGTTTTCAAATTTTAAGATATGAGTTTCGCTGTTTCGGTGATGTTATTGTAATTAGATGCAACTTTGTGAGGCCCAAGTTAGTGACTTGTCTACTTCGAAGTCAATACCGTTGCTCTCTCTTTCTTCTTTGGCATTACCTCCAACCTTCACATAACTCTCTTAACTACAACTACAGCCAGCTCTATCTGTGCTTCTTCTCTTCTCAACCATTACAACTCCCGACACCAAGCAAACCAAACACCAAGCAACTTAAAATAATAATGATAACCATAGCTTATCTTCCCTTGCTTCTTTCACATCAAATGGATGATCTCGTGTGCCACGATAGTGTTATCTTGGGTGACGCTGCCAAAGATGAAAGTCCCGTCATGCCATTGAGACGAGTTTTAGGGGGAAATAATCTTGAGTTTGTTGGTTAAGTAGTTTTTATTTGTAATACCACCTGTCACCATTTCAAAGCAATAGCATGCGAGTGTGGAATCTTGCCTATGAATTGCGCAAAGATTTGAGTTAACTAATCATTTTTATAAATATAATTCAACTTATATATGAATTATTCAAAGTGTTTATAACCTAAAAGTACGCACCTTTTTTGAAATGAGTGTTTTCTATATAATTATAAAAATTTTCATATAAATATATATAAAGATAACTCATTCTCAAAACACAAGCAAAATCAGGCAAAGTTCAGAAAGTAAAGTATGCACTTCCTAGCAAAAACAAAGCATTCATCCAAAATAGTTCAAACTAATGCATGAAAAAGCAAAATCAAAATACAAATGTATTCACCGTCATCCAAATTGGAAAGTGATTCAAAAAGCCAATAATGACTTTTAAGATCACAAAAAAGTTAAAGAAAAAGATAAAGAAGTCAACAAGACAATCAATGACAATGGAAACTAAAGAGAGAGTTTTGAACATGTTTTGACTTTTATAAAGTAGTACATTTCTACATAAAAGAAGATGCACCGCCATATTTCTCCATAAAATCGCTTGTAGCCTTTATTCTTCTTCTCTCTCTCATCTTCTTGTAACCTTCAATTCTAGATAGCTCCAAGCTTACATTCCAAAGTTCAATAATAATATTGTAAATCAATCAATCAATATCTATATCTAATCTAATCTAATCTAATACTATATATAAAAGCAGAAACCTTTAAAGAGGTGTTGCCATGTCAGGAAAAATACCCACTTAAAATGCTGCCATGTATACAATTTATTTTTAAAGATACCGCACGGTGCGTTTGTTGAGGCTCACTTTCATCAAACATGTTTCTAAAATAAAAAAAAGACAAGCAGCTTATCCACACACAAAAAAAAAAAAAAAAATCACACACACACACACACACAAACACACACACACAAACACAAACCCTTAGGGCCTGTTTGGATTTTTTTTTTTTTTTTGGTCATTACTCATCACTCCTCACTCAATTTTTTTCACTCATCACTCATCACTTAAAATACCCCAATTTTTCCAAACACACCCGTTTGGCACCATCAAACAATTTATCATCACTCAAATATTTTTACTATTTTGTGGGACCCATGCTTGACTCACTCAGCCCCTAATAACTCTCTCTCTCTCTCTCTCTCTCTCTCTCTCATGTCTTTCTTTTTGGTCTCATAAGCAGATCAACCTTTTTCTCCACCAGCCTTCATCTATTTTCACTTCCATTTTTTGTTTTCTCACTCTAAAAAATTCCAAGCATTTCTCACGGTGGGGTTTTTTTTTTTTTTTTTCTCAGGCGTGGGCGTGGGCTTGGGCTGGATTGGATCGGGTAGCGGCGTGGGCGTGGGCTGGCGTGGGTCGGGTGGAGGCATGGGCGTGGGTCTGGCGGCGTAATCAAGTGGTGCTAATCGGCAGCTTGGGTTTTCTGTTGGGTTTGGTGGCGTGGTTGTCGGCGTGGTGGGTTTCTTTGTTTTTTTTTTTTTTCCTCTTGGTGGTTCTTGTGGTGGTTGTTTCTTGTGGCTGTTGTTGGTGGTGGGTTTGGCAATGGTGGTTGCTGGCAAGTGGCGTGGTGGTGGCTATTGTGGTTGTAGTGGTGGTTGCTGAAACCCAATGAAAGAAGAAGAAAAAAAAAAAAAACCCCAGAAACCTGAACCCAGTGAAAGAAGAAGAAAAGAAGAAGAAGAAGAAGAAGCAGTAGTGTGAAAGGGAAAATAAAAAAAGGAGAAGAAGAAGACCACTCACTGAACCCAGTGAGGAAAAAAAAAAGTGGTCAAAAGTTGTGGCTGATGTTAATGTTTATTTATGGAAATGCCATTGAAAACAGAGTTATAGAAACTGAAAACACCTAAAGATGTGTTTTCAGTTTCCATAACTCATCACTCAAAAATCAGAGAATTGAGTGATGGAAACAAAAACTGCAAACTACTGAAAACAAAATCCAAACAGCCTTTTGAGTTATGGGTCCCACCATTTTTGAGTTATGAGTTATGAAAACAGCAGATCCAAACGACGCCTAAAATGCAAACTCCATATTTCACTCTGACTTCCGCCACTTCGATGTAACTCCATAGCCGCACAGATCAGAATACCGTGTTCCAGACTCTGATTTCCACCTCTTCGCTGCAACTCCATAGCCACACAGATCAGAACACCGTGTTCCAAACCAACAAGCATACGAAAAATGAAAATCCAAAAGGAAGCGAAAAAAAAAGACTATGTTCGTCTTCTGCAACAGTGAAAATTGAAAAACTTAGTTCGTCCTCTGCAAAAGATAATTCAGAAGGTAGGCATTTTCCCCCTTTTTTTGTTTTCTATTCAATTACCGTTTCTAGGGTTTTGAAAATTACTGTAGAGTGTAGATTTATTGATGATTTCTCTCAAATTGAAATCGATTTGGTGCTGAAGAACATACATTTATGTGTTGCTAAAAAAATATAGTTCTGTCATTTCATTTATGTTGTTTTTAATTTTTTGTTGAAATATTTTCCCCTCTTTATATTTTCGTTTCCCATGCCTATTTTCTACCATTGTTGTTAAGGTTTTTGCAGTATATATTTAAAGTTTTTCATTTGTAGTTGCTCTGATTTGAAAAAAATGAAACCCTAGAACATAGAGAATAAGAAGGTATTGAACATTAAAACACCTTTCTTCCTCCACTGATTCCAATCTGGTGACCGACACACAATACAGGGATCTTCCACAAAGTTGAACTCGAATTCTTTCATTTAAAAAAAAAAAAAAAAAAAACCTATAGACAGGAAGAGCTTCCTATTAAGTTTCGGGTTATTGGCCTCTGGAACAAAAGTCATAGGATGCTAGCTAGATTGATTGGTAGATTAGAGGTCTTCCGTCTAGCCTCTTGCTCCTTATCTCAGACAGAGCACAACGGGTAAGGAAAGTGCTGTTAGGCCGGAGTGTCTTTTTCTTCAGGGGTCGAGCAGCATTTGGTGATTTCATTATCCGAGAGTGGGACGAAGTCTTTCTTTTCCTTTTTCATTCTTAAAAAAAAGTATCCGCATTCAGTCTCTCAACTGAGATCTACGACATTTCCTCTAACCTTTGGTAATGTAAGCTAATCCAATAATGGAACTACGGAATCTGTAGCATGTTTACCCCCCTTTAGATAATGCATCCGATGGAAGAAGGCTAGCTTTCGTTAGGGAATTTCTCATCACAGAAGGAACGAAGTAGCTTGATCGAAGATAAGAGAGAGAGGATAAACCCATACGGGATGATATGATAGTACTTTATAGCACAGTTTACCTGTCATTGATAGGGGCCTGGTATTATGGTTGAGCAAGTAAACAACTACCTTGATTTCAAAGCGCAACAGCTGTTCAAAGAATATCAATGTGCGTCGGACTTCCTTCTCATCATATTGGAAAGCCGCACTCGTCTCTGATGTATAGGAAGTAGTTGGCCTCACATACATCCTTCCCGACCACCCGGCCTTAGCGTATGTCGGCGATACCCGTGGGTGGAAGAAAGACCTCTTATCAAAAGAACGAGTGGTGTGACGTGATCTACTCAATTAATGGGAAAAAGCACAAAGTTGGACTCTTTCATTCAATATATAATTATATATGCAAAGATTATTTACCTTCCTATATTGAAGAAAGGTAGCATAAATAAAGAAAATTTACCTTTCTTCATTGGGCTTTAGCCTTTAAGGTACCATCATTTATTGGCAATAAATCTCATCCAAAATATGTCCAAAAAAAAAAAAACTGATGTAAATGTATAGGTCCGAATATTTGTGTACTGGTGTGTGTGAGATTTGTAACCAGTTATAGTACAGTTGTTGTGTATGTTCAAGTGTACCATGTAAAGGTCAGATTATATGCTTGCTATGATGAAAGAGTTACTTCCCCTGTGTTCGGCTTTCTTACTGCTATTGTCCTTTTGTATTTGCCTCCACTGTCTTTTCTCTTAACTTTCTGCTATGCTGTGATGAAAGATTTTTGTTATTTTGATTCAGTTAAA
This sequence comes from Castanea sativa, assembly GCF_040712315.1. Taxonomy (NCBI): domain Eukaryota; kingdom Viridiplantae; phylum Streptophyta; class Magnoliopsida; order Fagales; family Fagaceae; genus Castanea; species Castanea sativa. Next base: position 34,330,429 of record NC_134020.1, read on the forward strand.
TAATATTCTGGTTTGTTTATTTATATAAAAGATATCTAGGAGTCAACTAATTTACTCAGTTTTGGGGGCAATTATGTTAGATATAGAATCATCTAAACTTAGTTTTATTATTTTGTAATTCAAATCCAAAGCACAATAAATATAGATTCACAGTAACAAAATTCACAATATCAAGTAATATATTTGATATAGGGATCCTTCACTGAGTGAACATTAATATATTTGCAATATATATTTAAAGTTTTTCTTTAATTTCCGATTTATTTTTACAATTTCTTTAGTTCTTTTTGTTCGATTGTTGTATTGATTAAATTTTGTTTTTGTTTGGTAGTTTTTTGTCATGTTTGTGCTTTTTTTGGTTCACCCCTAAAATTTGAATTAATTTATGCTTTGTGCAGATCTATATTTTGTTGATTTTCATTATTATTTCTTTATTGATATATGTCTCTATTGATATAAATTTTTATCCTTTTTTTTAATAGAAAGTAGGAATTGCTTTAATTTTTTTTACCCTATTTCCAGCAGCCTTATAGAAGGTTGGAAATCTCTTCAAATTTTTGTTCACTATGCTTTCTAATCAATTTCACTTATTTGTGTTTGTGTTTGTTGGTTTTTGAGACATTTTAGTTTGTAATAGTGAGGGCTGTATAATTGCTAATTTCAATTTCAAGCCAGTTTTGTATATTTAGTTTGTGGTCCCTAGCATAAAGTGTTTCATGTACAGTAGCTGTTGATTTTTATAATTCAAAAAATCTATCATATGTGTGTGCACCTACACTTTGGTGTTAGTTCTTGAATTTTTATTGAAAATTTAGCTTTGCAACCCAATGAACTGCTCAAATGTATTTTTTGATTCAGATCCATGGAGGATTGTACCAACTGTAGGTTTCACAATAGTAACTTTTTGAAATACAGTTTCTACAATTTCGAATCCTACCTAAATTTTAATGGTTGGTTATCTTTTAAACTTAATAATTTCATTATAATTTTTGGGCTTTTTTTTTCTCTTAGCTGTTCTGTTATTTGTAACGGGGAGTGAAATTGTAGAATTTTGAATATTTGCTCAAGTTTATTTTTTGTTTTCCATGAAGAGCTCGCTAATGACCATATTTATGAGACAGATTCTTTGAGTGACATGCATGGTTTATGTGAAGGGAGCATTTCACTGCAATTGCATTCTTCATATCTGTTTGATTTTTTAACCTGCTTCTTCAACTATTTTTTATTATTATTATTATTATATTTAGGGACTCTAATCGTAGTATACATTTGACAGTTCTTTCATTGTTATAAACTTTAGTATGTGTGTAACTAACTTCATTCTATTTTTTGGTTCCTAAGTTATTTGGTCTCATTTCTATTTTCTTTTTAAAAATTTAAATATGCAATGTACTCCCTGTTCAACTTCTTTACATTTATTTTCCTCAACTATCTATTCCTAAATTCTATAATCAAATATTTACTTTTATCCCATTCTGAGTCTAAATGGCCTTTTGTACTAAAAAGAAGGCAGCATCAAGTGTCTGTTTGCTTTTTTGAATCTATAGTTTTTTAATGTTTCTGCTTCTCCATTACTTTCTTTGAGCCTTGATTTAATATTTATTTGATTTAAAGTTTGGTTGAGTGGACTATTAGGATATGAGTTGCACTACAACATAGTACTTACCAATTTAAACTCTGTTCCTGCAATATGCTTTAATGGGTATTCTTTTCTTTTCTTAGCAGAATTACTTCATGCTTCCTGAATCTCATATGAAGAAATTTATTGAGTAATTGATATTACTTGAAATTGTTTTACTTAATATTAGATTTCTTCCTTTTAAAATTTGTATGGTTTTTATTTTAGACTTGCTTGAATTAGTGTAGGATATTTGTGTCTGTCAATACATGAGGTGAGATTAGCCAAATAGGCAGTTTGCTTAACTACAGGTTATTTGATTAGTATGGTGTTCTACTCAACCTAACTTTGTGCAACATTTTATTTTTTGGCAAACTGTGTGACAACATGAATGTGTAGAACTTATGAATATTTGAATTTCTATATTAAAACCATGCAAGTTTAATAAGTATTTGAAATTTACAAGAGATGTGAAATGATTCCTCTTTTTTCTTTCTACACATTGTATATTACATTTGATTAAATCAAATTTATTATTTTTCTCTTTTTTCTATATTTTTTTTAAGGAAAACATTTAAAGATGAAAAGTAACAAAAAAAAATGAAAGTGCAATAAGTTACTTTGTAAGGAATTTAAAGATAAAACATAACAAATAAATAACAAATTCTCATACATTGCGCGGGTTAAAAGCTAGTGCTATATATAAAAGCAGAAGCCTTTAAAAAGGCGCTGCCACATTAAGAAAAAATGCCACTTAAAATACTGCCCACATTTACATTTATTCTTTAAAATACCGTACGGTGCGTTTGGAGAGACTCACTTTCATCGAACCGTATTTGTTGATCAAAATTCAGACTCAAGGTCCGTTTGGATAGAACTTGATGGGGTACTGATTTTGCCTATCTCCAAGTCGTCCATAAAGGTCGTCCATGGCCAGTTTGGACTTGTAAACACCCTTCTTGACCTACCTTCAGCTACCTCGTCCAGGTAGGAAGAACTCTGGACGAGGTAAGCACCACCAGTGATGCGCTCGTCCAGAGTGCCGACAGCCTCGTCTTGAAGGAATTTGCCCGATAGATGAAACAGCCCCTGCGCGTGTAACAAAGCACACCCAACTGAGGAACTCCTAGACGAGGGTATCACACTTAGGAAAATCTCCGAATAAGATGTGATAATCCCTTATCCCACGCATAACCGCCAGGTATCCGTTGTGAAACAAGAACATAACTTCCAAGCGGTTATGCAAGTTGCGTTCTATTTCTATCTCTCCTTGAAGTCAGGAGAAGTTCCAATTTTGGTAACCGCCTATGAGAACACTATATAAAGGCTGTTTCAGACAACCCCAAGGGATGTTCATTTTCTACTCCAAAAAAGTTGAAACTCAGATAACATAGAGAGAAAAACTAACTTTGCCATCGGAGGATTTTTGGCCGGCAGCCCCGGTCGCCTTTGATTCACTTTTCTTTCTTTTCCAGGCCGTAGAGAGAACCAGTGGTCCTTTAAAGTCCGAAGCATCCAGCCTACTGATTTTCTTGGCATCATCAGTTGGCGCCGTCTGTGGGGACAAGAGTTATTCTATCCCAGACAAAAGGCTGAATGGTTCGAACAAGATCAAGGGCTACCAGCCCAGGCCACCAGGAGAGTAGGGATGCTTCCAGCAATCCCCTTCGCGATCGCATATCGGCACCTGTAATGCAACCGCCTTCTATTCAGCACATACAATCCATGGCTGCCGCTATGGCAGAACTGACACGTCAGAACCAGGAGTTGAATAGGGAGATCAACCTCAGGAGGCAGCGTCAAGGACACATGGAGGGAAGGGCCCCAAGTCAGGAAGGAGGAGGGGAAAATGTAGAGTCCGAAGATCAAACACGGGGTACCGCTTCGAGAAGGGTGCCGCATTTGGAAAAAGAAATGGACCAGATGAGAAAAGCCATAGATGAAATGAGGGAAAACATGAGGCGAGCAAACCCAGTCGATGATATGGTCCATCGAACTGACTCCCCTTTCACAGCTTCCATCAACAGTCACCCTCTACCCCCGAAATTCAAAATGCCTTCTTTAGACTCGTACGATGGAAATCGCGACCCTTGCGATCACATTGCAACTTTCAAGACGACCATGCACCTGCAGGGGGTCCCAGACGAGATCATGTGCAGAGCTTTCCCACCACACACTCAAGGGACAACGCGAGTGTGGTTCGGTAAGATTCCCCAAACTCAGTGGGATCATTTGAAGAACTGAGTAAGCTGTTTGTCAACAACTTCATTGGAGGACAGCGTCACAAACGTTCCTCCTCTAGCCTGCTGACCATAGAGCAAAGGGAAAATGAAAGTTTGCGATCTTTTATCACCCGGTTTAATAGGGAAGCCTTAACGGTGGACGAGATGGATGACAAGCTATTGCTGGCCGCTTTCCACAATGGGGTCAATTCTGACTTGTTCATTCATAAGCTCTACGAACAGGAACCACAGACTATGGCCGAGCTTGTCCATTCAGCCCAGAATTTTATAAATGCTGAAGACGCCATCATAGCCAAGAAAAGAAAAAGGGCAGAGCGCTCGGAAGTGGGCCACCATCGCTACCCGGACCAGGGACCTCGTCCGAAGAAAGTTCGGGTAGACGAGAGAAAAGATAAGGATGGTAAGAAGGCCAGTTCCTCTGCAAGGAATCAGCAATACACGCCCCTGACTATGCCATTAGAGCTGGTTCTTATGCAGATCAAGGATGATCCATCCTTGAAGTGGCCGGACAAATTGAAGGGAGACCCCAACAAGCGTAATAGGAGTAAGTACTGCCGTTTTCACAGGGACCATGGGCATGATACGGACGAGTGCTTTGACTTGAAGCAGCAGATAGAAAATCTCATTAGACAGGGAAAATTGAGGAACTTCCTTGGACGAGACCAGAGAGATGAGAAAATTAAGGCCAAGGTGGAAGAATCATCACGCCCCCCACTAGGAGAAATAAGGGTAATTATAGGAGGAAGCTCGACGACGCAGTCGTCCAAGTCAAGGAAGACATACCTGAAGGTGGTGCAGAACATCCAACAGTCTGGACAACCTACCAGGACGAGGGAGGTAAACCAACAGGCTGTTACTTTCACGGACGAGGAGGCAGGACGAATTCACCACCCACACGATGACGCGATAGTCATCACCCTACTCATCTCTGACTACACGACCAGGAGGGTACTGATAGACAATGGCAGCTCTGCAGACATTCTCTACTACCCCGCATTCCAACAAATGAGACTAGGACGAGATCAGCTTCGACCAGTGAACTCGCCGTTGGTAGGATTTGGAGGAATGAAGGTGCAACCTGTGGGCACCATCACGTGCCGATGGTCGTCGGAACATATCCAACAGATAACCAAGGAGGTGAACTTCCTTGTTGTTGATTGTGCATCGTCATACAATGCGATTATTGGAAGGCCAACTTTGAACAAATTGAAAGCGGTAACCTCTACCTACCACTCCGTCCATCAAATTCCCGACCGAGCACGGAGTAGGCCAGGTACAAGGAACCGTGGGCGCGAGGAGAATGCTACTTAGCTATGCGGCCTGGCCATGGACGAGCACAAGGCGATGAGTATAGACGGAAGAAGGGTTGTGGCTGAGCCCACTGAAGCATTAGAGGACGTCCCTTTGGACGATAACCAGCCTGAGAAGTCTACCAGAGTTGGGGCGAGCATGGAAGAGGGGGCAAAGCACGCTTTGGTTCGGTTTCTGAAAAAAAACCTCGATGTCTTTGCATGGAGTCATGAGGACATACCTGGCATCGATCCGAGCGTCATTACTCATAGCCTGAACGTGTGTCCCTATTCGAAACCAGTGCGTCAGAAGAGAAGAGTTTTTGCTCCCGAGCGAGACAATGCCATTAAGGAAGAGGTGCAGAAGTTGGTCGTCGCGAAGTTTATCCGAGAAGTTCATTACCCGGATTGGTTAGCGAACGTGGTCATGGTCAAGAAAGTCAATGACAAGTGGCAGATGTGCGTGGACTTCACTGATCTAAACAAAGCTTGCCCCAAGGATAGCTACCTGTTGCCGCGCATTGACCAGTTAGTGGACTCGACGGCAGGTCACAGGATACTTAGCTTCATGGACGCTTTCTCGGGGTATAACCAGATTCAGATGAATGAAGCGGATCAGGAGAAAACCTCATTCGTCACGAGCCAAGGGTTGTATTGCTACAAGGTTATGCCCTTTGGTTTGAAGAACACAGGGGCGACCTACCAAAGGCTGGTTAACCATATGTTCCGTCCTCAAATCGGGCGAAATGTGGAAGTTTATGTGGACGACATGCTGGTGAAGAGCCAGGACGAGGATAAACATCTTGACGACCTTCAAGAGACCTTTGATACATTGCGACGGTACCACATGAAATTAAATCCGAGCAAGTGTGCTTTCGGGGTTTCATTGGGTAAATTCTTGGGGTTTATGGTGTCGCACAGAGGAATCGAGGCGAATCCGGATAAAATCCAGGCGATACTGAACATGGAGCCACCGAAAAATATCAAGGAAGTCCAGTCTCTTACTGGACGAGTCGCCGCCCTCAACAGGTTCGTATCGAAAGCTACTGACAAATGTTTACCATTCTTTAAAATCCTTAGGAAGGCTTTTGAATGGACGGACGAGTGTCAGAAGGCCTTCCAAGACTTGAAGACATATCTAATGACGGCACCACTGTTGAGCCCGTCTGTACTTGGGGAAGAGTTGTACTTGTACTTGGCGGTGTCCCCACACGCAGTAAGCTTAGCGTTAGTCAGGGAAGAAGGGAGAGTCCAGAAGCCAGTCTATTACACAAGCCACGCAATGAGAGGGGCAGAAGGACGATACTCGATGATGGAGAAACTAGCTTTCGCATTAATCACGGCTTCCAGGAAGCTAAGACATTATTTTCAGGCACACATCATCAACGTCCTTACAGACCATCCCATAAAAAAGGCGATGAACAAGTTGGAAGCTGCTGGACGGCTAGTACAGTGGGCCGTTGAGCTCAGTGAGTTTGATATCAGGTACCTCCCAAGGACCACGATAAAAGCGCAGGCGTTGGTAGATTTCATTGCAGAATTCACCCCTAGTCAGGACGACCTGAACAAGGATGAAGGAAATGAAATGTGGGTGGTTAATGTAGACGGGTCGTCCACACTGTATGCAGGAGGGATTGGAATTATACTGAAGTCCCTTGAGGGTGACAAGCTGGAGTATGCAGCCCGTTTGCAGTATCCAACTACCAACAACGAGGCTGAGTACAAGGCTCTACTCAAGGGGTTGGAATTGGCCAAGTCCTTAGGGGCGGAGTCGTTAACAATCAGAGGAGACTCTCAACTGGTCATTAACCAAGTAAATGGGATGTGTGATGTCAAAGAGGATCGAATGAAGAAGTACCTTAACAAAGTGAAACGCCTTGCCCAAAAATTTTCAGCTATAAGTTTTATTCAACATCCTAGGGAGGAGAATACTGAAGCAGACGCCTTGGCAAAAGCCGCCTCGGCAGGAGCCATAGACGAGTTCGGCGACATCCAGTACATGTCGAGCATAGACATCCCTGACATACATCATATAGGAGGAGAAGAAAATTGGATGAGTCCGATAATAATCTACCTCAAAGATGGGAGGCTTCCAGAAGACAAGGATGAAGCGAGAAAGTTAAGGGTCAGGTCAGCCAAGTATGTCCTCATAAATGAGGTGTTGTACAAGCGAGGCTTTTCCCAACCCTACTTGAGATGCCTGGCTCCTAACGAGTCCAATTATGTTCTGAGAGAAGTTCATGAAGGATCGTGCGGAAATCATTCAAGGGCGAGGTCCCTTGTCCATAAGATCGTCCGTGCCGGCTACTATTGGCCAACAATGCAGGCAGACGCCAAAGCCTATGTCAAGGTATGCGACCAATGCCAGCGTTATAGCAATGTGCCCAGACAGCCGTCAAAGTATCAGACCCCAATGACAGCCCCATGGCCCTTCGCACAGTGGGGACTGGATATCTTGGGTCCTTTTCCCATAGGAGTCCGGCAAATGAAGTTTTTGGTGGTAGGGATAGATTACTTTACCAAGTGGGTGGAAGCCGAGCCTCTTGCAGAAATCACTCAGCAGAACGTGAAGAATTTTGTATGGAAGAATATCCTATGCAGGTTCGGAGTACCCAGGGTATTAGTATCTGACAACGGACGTCAATTTGACAACGCACCCTTCAGGGACTTCTGCAATCATTTTGGCATCAAGAATCACTATTCTTCACCCTCCCATCCACAGGTAAATGGGCAAGCAGAAGTAGCAAACCGATCCCTGCTGAAAATCATCAAGACTCGGCTTGAGGGGGCAAAAGGGATATGGCCAGACGAGCTGCTAGGTGTTCTTTGGGCCTATAGGACGACTACACGAACTCCAACAGGAGAGACCCCTTTTAAACTAGCCTATGGGAGTGAAGCTGTTATACCAGCGGAGGTCCATATGGCAAGTCACCAAGTGATGAAGTACCAGAAGAAAGACAACGGGGAACAACTTCGCCTTGACCTCGATGTTATTGATGAGGTGAGAATGGATGCGGAGCAAAGGAAGGCGAGGTACAAAAATCTCATGGCCAGACAGCATGACGCCATGGTAAAACCCAGACGGTTCAGTGTCGGGGACCTTGTCCTCAAAAGGGTCTCCTTGGCGACTAGGAACCCAGCTCATGGAAAACTGGGACCCAATTGGGAAGGACCCTACAGGGTAATCAACTGCAAAAGGCAGGGGTCCTACTACCTGGAAGCCCTGGACGGGCGGAAGTTAGAGCATCCTTGGAACGTGGAACATCTGCGAAGGTACTATCGGTAATGAAAGGGGACGAGGGAAGTCTGGCAAAATTACAGTTGTGATTTGCAGGTTTGTTTATATTTACTTTTTCTTTTACTGCTGTTATGGTGTGTTATGAATAAAAGTGCACTAGTTCTTAAACTTTTGCACTACTTACAGACTAGCTTATGAAAGACGATGCTATGTACTTGAGTATTTTAATCAGGTACTAGCTTGTAAGCATGTGCCAAGTTTGTGAACAATGTTCATGTAATAATATGGTTTGGATCTCTTATGTATTTGAATTCCAGTTTCCTTGATAATACCCATGGACGAGGCAAAAGCCTTAGACAAGTAAAATCTCTGGATGAAGACAAACTCATCTAAGATTTCCTTTAAACGAGGATAATGCAGAGAAGAAAAAATGCTAAGGCATGCTCGTCCAAGCTTTCCTTAGAAAAGAATGAGGATAAAGCAAAGAAAAAATGCTAAGGCATTCTCGTCCAAGCTTTCCTTAGAAAAGAATGAGGATAAAGCAAAGAAAAAATGCTAAGGCATGCTCGTCCAAGCTTTCCTTAGCCAAAGCCCACTCGTCTAAAAAGGAAAGTAGGCATTAACGCATGACATCCCAACGACGAGCATATGGTCAAGACGATTGCAAACTCGTGAAAATACGAGTAATAATAGCCTAAAGGGCAGGCAAAATGATCATCATCGTCCTAAACGAGTCGTCCATGAGGGAATTGTGTAAACGATCACCCAACACTTGGGAATATTGCTTAAAAGGCAATGGAATAAAATATAAAAATGCATAAACTCGTCCATGGAACAACAATAGTAATCGAAAATAAACATTCATTAAACGTTAAAGGGTGGACGACCATCGTCCAAAAACCCTTAAGAAATAAGCCTTGAAAGGCAATTGTTTATAAACTCGCTAAAAGTACTCCAGACGAGATAAATGTATTATACATCTTAAAAAAAGAAAAAAGAAAAAAGAAAAAAAAAGACAAGCAAAACACTTGGACAAATAGTACTAAATCTTTCAACAACAAAGGGCATCAGGCATCAGGGTCGTCTTGAGCAGGCTTGGTTGAGGCATTGTCTTCAACATTGACATCTTCAGAGCTAGTCTGAAGAAAAGAACTGGTAGCACCTCCCAGTTGAAGGACGATGGGGCTGAAATCAACTTCTGGAAATTTTTCTTTCGCCTCCATGCGAAAATCTTCAAATCCAGCTGCATAGTTGGCGTCCAGAAGGTCAGTGAATTGCTTCGAAGCCCTAAATTCCTCCACAGCCTCGTCCTTAGCCCTCACAAGGGAATTTCTTAGCTCGTCGATCTTCCCCTGAAAGTGGTCAAGACGAGAGTCTTTTTCCACTATATCAGCCTTTAGTTCCTCGACGAGGTTCAGCAAACCCTTGGCCGCGTCCTTAGCCTCGGCAGCCGTCTCAGCCCAGCCCTTGCACTCATCTTTGACCTCCTTGATCCTCCTCTCCAACAGCAGGCTCGTCCTGTCCAGCTTAGTAGCCTGCCTGGATGCAGCTATAAACTTGGACATGGCCTGCACAAACAAATAAGAATTTTTGTATCAAGCAAAGTAAACAAGCATAAAAAACTAATGACGAGAGCATATGTGTATCAGTTACCTTGAAAAGATCGTGGACACCCAAGTGCTCAAAATCTTTCAGGGACATGTTATAGCATGCAGCCATGTCCTCGTCAGACACTGCCTGTTGGAACCTCTCCCAAGCCAAGCCCTCACTCTCAAGAAGGTTAGGCACAACATCAACGGGAGGTTGGGATGAGGCAGGAACGCCGGTCTTGGACAGTGGGGTGGGAGCAGGCTTAGACAACTCCACGTCGAAGATCTGGACGGACGGTGGTTGAGGAGGAGGAACAGGGGGAACGGGAGAGACGACCCTAGGCTTGGACGACTTTCTGTGCTTGGCTCTCCAGCTGGGGAGGTTTTCAAGATTGATGGCCTTTGATAGGCTCCTCTTATCGCCCACAGCAGGACGAGCCCTAGCCTCTGTGTCTTGCTTGTCACGTTCATCTGCAACCCCTTTGCCTTTGTTTTCCTTCAGGGTAGCCATCCCTAAAATAAACAGCGATAGTAATGAATGTAGGTGAGTAAGTCAACAAATGCGTCTGAGACGACAAAAAAAAAAGAGAAGAAGAAGGGGGAAATGCAAGACGAGAACTCACGACGACGAACTGTGATCTCGTGGGCTAAGGCTTCCGGAGAGGGCTCTGGGCCAAGTCCCCAAGTCGCAAGACGCTGGAGGGTAACCAAGGAATGGAAGTCCCTCTCTGGATGAAGACGAGCCTTCTGAACACGTCTTAGATAAAATTTGATCAGCGACGACCTTCTAACACCTGCGACAAGGACGAAGAGATTAGCTCAGAAAGATATGTAATAAAGGTGATGCGATAACGATGAGCGTACCTTTAGGTTGAAGGTTCCCTAACTCCCCTGTATATGGAGGAAATGAATCCCTGCTCACATCAACGGGGCGTCCCGCCTAAAAAACCTGAGACGAAGAAGAACTCCGTCTTCCAACTCCTATCTGAGGTAACCAGAGATTTTATTATCCTACAGTCTTTTCTCCTGGCCGTGAATTGATAAAAGCCACGAGATTGACTAATTTCAGAGGGTTTATAACAAAAAAGGAATTCGTCCACGGTAAGAGGACAATCCCCTTCGAAAACCTCTCTCCACAAAACTTGCATAGAAACAACTAGTCTCCATGCATTAGGATTTAGCTGACATAAACCTATACCTAACCTAGTAAGTAACTCCCTAGCGAAAGCGTTAAGAGGAAGCCTAAGACCCCCTAGGAGATAGGCTTCGTAAACCCCAATACCAAAATGAGGTTGGCAACACCATTCATCACGGACGGCCAATCTAGGATTTAGCTTGTCTGGAATTTGGTACCAGCTTCGAAGAGATGCTAATTTTCTCTCGTCTGTCCTAGCCGGGACCCCTACAGCACAGCTGTATACAGTCTCAACCTCGTCCTTCTGGGTGGACGAGGGAGCACTAGAAGGGCCAGCCTTGGACCCTGACATCACTCTCGTCCTAAACTCTTCCTGGAAAACTTCTAAGGGAACCCCAGGAACCCCAGAAATATACTCGTCCGTAGTATTGCCACCGCTACTACTGTTATCACTACTAGAACCACTATAGCTAGTTGTGTTACAATACTCGTCTATCTCCCTATTAACACTATTGCTAGACGAAGAAAAAACCTCGGACATTGTGGAAATGTAAGGGAAACCTAAAGACGAGCGTAGAGAAAATACCTGGCTCTAGACGACGGAAACTAGGGACGCTGGAATACTCCTAGACGAGGCAACGGACGAGAGATGTCAAACAAGGAAATTTGAAAAATGGAGAGGGTATGGGAGGAAATCCACTATTTATATGCGTTGAAAAGTAAGGCCTGAAACGAAATATCCAATCAGGGAAAGCCGCGTGGCAACTTCCTCAAAAACTCAAATCGACATGACGGTTATCCAAGTAAATGATGACACGTGGCACAATGTGGTGGCCGTTAAAGCCCCACCCTCTACCTTGAGGCACGTGGGATAATATGTTGAAGTGTGTCCAAAAACCGAAGAACTTTGGACGACCCTTAAACAAGGGGGCAACTGATGGGGTACTGATTTTGCCTATCTCCAAGTCGTCCATAAAGGTCGTCCATGGCCAGTTTGGACTTGTAAACACCCTTCTTGACCTACCTTCAGCTACCTCGTCCAGGTAGGAAGAACTCTGGACGAGGTAAGCACCACCAGTGATGCGCACGTCCAGAGTGCCGACAGCCTCGTCTTGAAGGAATTTGCCCGATAGATGAAACAGCCCCTGCGCGTGTAACAAAGCACACCCAACTGAGGAACTCCTAGACGAGGGTATCACACATAGGAAAATCTCCGAATAAGATGTGATAATCCCTTATCCTACGCATAACCGCCAGGTATCCGTTGTGAAACAAGAACATAACTTCCAAGCGGTTATGCAAGTTGCGTTCTATTTCTATCTCTCCTTGAAGTCAGGAGAAGTTCCAATTTTGGTAACCGCCTATGAGAACACTATATAAAGGCTGTTTCAGACAACCCCAAGGGATGTTCATTTTCTACTCCAAAAAAGTTGGAACTCAGATAACATAGAGAGAAAAACTAACTTTGCCATCGGAGGATTTTTGGCCGGCAGCCCCGGTCGCCTTTGATTCGCTTTTCTTTCTTTTCCAGGCCGTAGAGAGAACCAGTGGTCCTTTGAAGTCCGAAGCATCCAGCCTACTGATTTTCTTGGCATCATCAGAACTTATTGCTGAAAACTGAAAACACTATAGCAAAATAATTTTTAAATGTGTAAATATTACTGTCGGACCCATTTTTAATTAAAAAATGCTGAAAAGTGAAGTTTATGGGTCCCGTGAACAGTGCACGGGACCCACTTATACACAGAAAAGGGCTAAAAAGTCTACTTTTGCGGCTACTGTTCATGCACAGTACATGAACAGTAGCCTTTGTCCCTTAAAAGCTGCGCAGGAAAAAAAAAAAAAAAAAAAACTGAAACGTGAACGTAGACGCAGACGCTGGATCCAAACGCCACCTCACTCTAACTTGCGATTCTTCGCTGCACACACAGATCGGCCTAGCGTGTTCCAACCCATCAAACAGACGACAAAAAAAAAAAAACCTCTGCAACAGTGAAAACCATCACCGTCAAAAGGTTTTCTTTATTCTTTTTGAAATTCTATGATTTATGTTTGGGTGTTTGGTAGTATAGGTTCAATTTAGGCATTTGGGTTACATTTGATTCTGATAAAGGTTATTAAATTAGATTTGGTTTATGGTTGGGGTATTTGTGTTGTTTGTTTGGTTTTGTATTTTGGAGTTAAAATTGTTTTCGGTAATTTTTTTATCAGCGTGGATTGCAAAGAGTATTTTTGGTCTTTTCAATTTCTTTACGCTTCTTAAATGTGCATTCCTAGCGAAGAGCTTCCAATCTTTTCACTCTGCATTTATCAAGTACAAATTTAGGTTTTTTATTTAATTTTTAACTCTCTCTTGGATTCAGTTGTAGATTTCATTTGTCATTGATTGATTTCAATTCCAAATCTGTGTAATAAAAAAAATTAAAGGGTTTTTCTTTTTCTGGGTTTGTAGGTGGGAAGGCAAATCCTTGGAAGCAATCCAAGTCTCTCCTTTGCTTTTGTGCTGTTCCTTCCCTGCAACAACAAATGTTTCATTCTTAATTTCTGTTCTTACAATGTTTACACCTTTTTACTTCTATACCCATCACAGTTGTTTAGATTCCGTCTTCCCAATTGATTTTTGATATCTGATTTCCTTTCTCTTTTGTCTTTTTCTCTAATCGTAGTATACCATATTTCTGTGCCAGACATTTTTTTTTTTGATAAGTAATAAATATATATATTCAAGAACACTACCTTATGCAGAAAACATAAGGTAGAGAGAAAAGTACAAAGGGAAAGAAAGAGAAAAAAGAAAAAAGAAAGGAAAAGATACTAATTACACAAAAGAGAGCTAAGAAACATAGGGGGAGAGTCACTAGAGGTGAGTCCCTCCAGTCAAACAGAGAGCCACTGAAAGAAGCTAATAGCTGGTCATCCGAACTTTCTATATCCTCAAACGTCCTCCTATTTCTCTCCCTTCAAAGACACCATATCAAGGATAAAGGAGCTAAATTTCAAATGCTAGATACATGCTTTTCAGGTCAATTCCACCAACCAAAAAGAGTATCCGCAACCGATCTTGACAAGACCTAAGAAATCCCTAAAGATCTAAACACCAAACTCCACAACCAATGAGCCTTACCACAATGAAGTAACAAATGACCCACCGTCTCCTCATTGGGTCTTTAATAATAAAAAAATACTGCATCAAGGTTAGAGGTACCTAATTTCTCATTTATTTTTTCTATTTCTTGGGTTTTTTTTTGTCATTATTGTTTTTTGTTAGATTTTTTTTCCCTGTTTGGCAGATTTTTGTTAGATTTAGTTTTTCTTCCCGTTTGCACCTCAAATTTGAATTCATTTAATTATAGCATAAAAAAGGCTTAAGAATTACACATTAAGTTCTTTTCATCATACCCTTTTCTTATTTACTTAATTTTTTGTTTTCTTATTTACTTAATTTTTTGTTTTATTTCAGATTATGAGAGATGTACCTGTTCAGCGATCCATTTCATTTTTTTTTTTTTTAGGGATTGTTTGGTTTGGCGAAATTGCTGAACCTTTACACTGTTAAATAAAAAAAAAAAAAACCACCATATATATAAGGCCCTAATCAGTTTTCACAATAATTGAGAAGAAATGGTTGTAAGAGGCAAAATTGCAGAGACAGATAGAGAAATCTAAGGGAATTTATCACTATCAGACTGGTCTCCCTTTGATTTCCTCCTTCAAGTCACCTTCATACTTACTTAGACTCCTTAGACATTTCCGGTAAAGTTTTCAACTATTAATTTACAATTTGCTGACAAAATATGTTTTATTTTTGGTATTTCAATTGAATTGCTTTTGATTAGGGCTTAAGTTTGGGTAAATTATTCTTTAGGATGATTAACAGATAACAGATATTAATTAAAATAGTTAAGGTTTCAATTTTTTTTTTAATGTCTTGACAATGTTGTTGGGTGATCATTTAATAATTTTTGTCTTCTTCTAATTCTGCTGTATTGGATATTGTTTATTTTAATTCGTTATGCATAGACTTGGATGACGGGTGAATTAGAAATTTAATTCATAGATTGATGGGGTTGGAGATGTAGTGGGTTTTGAAAATTCCAACCAATAATTGGCTTCTGTTGGTAGTATGTTTGTTGCTTTGAATGGCTGAAAAAAAGTTTCAAGGTTTATATCATCAATTCCCTTTTTAATATATATTGACAAGGGTGTCTAATATTACATTATAATTCAATTTTAAGAGCCCTGTTTTGAACTGTTTTGCGCAAGAACAACTACCCAAACAAGTTCAAAGGTTCGCATAGCCTAATTGTTTTACTTCTTGATTTTATTTTCTAATGCAATTCTCTTGTTCTTTTTCTTTTTTTTTTTTTCTTTCAAAAAAGGTACTCTATGTATGCAGTTTGGGCTTTTTACCATTTAGGTAGTGATAAAGTTAAGCCAGCATATTCACAACAAAAGATAAAAAGAAACCCAGAAAAAACAAACTGCCCAAAAGAGAAAAAAAAAAAAAAAAATCCTTTGTTAAAGCAAAGAAATTAAAACTGATTTTAAAATATCTAACTTTGAAAAATTGACTATGAAAATCAAGTTTGTATGTTTGCAATCAGATTGAGAAAAGAGTATCAATTGCGCAAACATCTAAGAGTTATTTGAAGGCTTAAAAAACTCTAATTGTGTGGAAAAGTCAACTAGATGGTTTCTGGTGATTGTTCAAAATTCCTGCCTTTTTTAATTCTTTAAAAAATAGATGTAAACAGAGTAACGATTTGGAGGCTAGATAAGAGAAGGAAGAGAGTGTTTAGTGGTCTAAGGAAGATTATTTGTGGAAACTCCAAGCAAGATTTAGTACTTTACATTGTGTAGGCGGGACAGTTATTACATTTGAATACAAAACATTCTTGCCCAGTTCATGAGTTACAAAGTTAGCATCCCTTTAGATCCAATAAAAACAATAACTCACAAAAGAATAAGTCAAACCTAATGCATCATTCCACAGTGACTGAATCTCCTAAATTGTTTCATCACTTTTTGGTATCCCACTTTCATAAACAACACAATCTATCAAAGTTCCATGCTAACAGACATTGTTGTTGCTATTTGATTTGTCTATACAGACTTTCTTACCATGCTACCAGACATTGTTGTTGCTTTTACTATATGTTTAAATATACTACATTATTTAGGTTTGAATGCATACGGTGGAGGTATGTGAACTAAGTTTATGTTAAATGCAATGTCTCATGTTATGCCACTTAGGAAAAATACCCACTTAAATTT
The DNA here is from genome assembly GCF_040712315.1 of Castanea sativa. Lineage (NCBI taxonomy): Eukaryota > Viridiplantae > Streptophyta > Magnoliopsida > Fagales > Fagaceae > Castanea > Castanea sativa. The sequence continues at coordinate 34,346,815 of NC_134020.1, forward strand.
CTGCCATGTCAAGATTAAACCAATCAGTTCGGCCCAATTCCTTACCGTTTGGAAGGACAAACATATTAGGCTAAAGAACCCTCTTCAATCCCAATTAAACTGCTAAAATAAAAAACAAAAACTATGAAGTAGACATATAGAGAATGTCTATCAATTCCTCAAAAAAAAAAAAAAAAAACTCTTCGTCTTAGTTTCGTTGAAACTAAGATCAGAGTTCACTCATTTCTTTTTATTTCCAGGTGGAAGATGAAGCCAACTTCAGCATCAAGAACGAAAAAGATTCCCCTCAAACAATGCTTCCGATGGGGTTCTTATTCTATCTCTGACTTTTTTTTTTTCACAAATTTAAAAGGTAAATTAGATCTGTTATATGTTTTTAACTTTTACAATTTGAATAGGGTTTGTTTCCAAATTTAAATTGAAGTGGAATCTTTCTACATTCTAGAGTTTCTAATTTCATTAAAGCAAAGGTACTAATTTCTTTTCCTAATATTCTCTTCAATTATGGTTTGCTGTCAATTTAATTATTTTGATTCATAATCCTACAAGATGAAGTCCTACCTAAATTTTTAATGATTAGTGATCTTTTAAAGTTAATAATTTCACTTTAACTTTTGGGTTTTTGTTTTCCCTCTTACCTGTTCTGTTATTTGTAAGGGGGAGTAAAATTATGGGATTTTGAATATTTGCTCAAGGTTTTTTTTTTGTTTGCCCTGAAGAGTTTGCTAATGAGTATATGAATGAGACAGGTTCTTTGAGTGACATGTATGGTTTATGTGACGGAAGCATTTTCCTGCAATTGCATTCTTTGTGTCTTTTGGGTTTTTTAAACTACTTCTACAATTGTTTTTATTTATTTAATAAGGGATTCCAATAGTTGTGTGCTTTTGATCGTTGTTTCATTGTTATAAACTTTAGTATGTGTGAAACCAGTTTGATTCTATTTTTTTGGTTCCTAAGTTATTTGTTCTCATTTTTCTTTTCTTTTAAAAAATTTAAATATGCAGCATAGTACCCCTCTCCAACTTCTTTATATTTATTTTGCTCTCACTTTCTGTTTCAAAATTATGTAATCAAATATTTTCTTTTAAATTTTATTGATTCTCAAATATTCTATGTTCTCATTCTTTTATTCATAGTGGTTCATAGGAATGGTAGATGAGAATATCACATTTGTCAAGTAAGTTTAAGATCTGGTGTAATTCGAGTTTATAGTTGTTTTGTTGAGGTTTTTAATTTTTGTTTTTTTAGAATAAAAAAACTACATTAGTTTTTCCATGTAGCAATTTAGCATATGGGACCCTCTATGATAGTGGGTTTTGTATGCATTAATAATGATTGCAAATTTGCAATTGTTAAGACTTGATTTTACACAAATTAAATTTTTTCTGTTGGGTGATTCTTTGAGTATGAAAGTCGATATATCATGATTATTGCGTGTGCATTATCATATATTTGTTTTAAGTCATCATAAAATCCTGGATTTGTTTGCAATTAGCCAATATTAGAAGTATCTATACATTTCATTTTTAATCATCTATTGTAAAATTATGTTACGGTTATTCGAATTTTGTGGCCTATAGTTTTCTAATACTTTCTGTAATACCAGAAATAGGATGGGTTTGTGTCAATTAATGATCTTTGCAACTTCAATGCTTTAGTTTTATATATATTGAGGTAATATAATATTTGTGTGTGGGATTTGGTACTGCAGTGGTAAAAGGGTGGTCAGTGACTCAAATTATTGGTGTCATAATATTGAAACTACCAGAAATAGTGGACACTGAGTCATTGAGATATTAGCGTGTGTTTTGAATTGGATTAATTGATGGACTATCCATTTTATTCCTATTCATAAAATTTTAATGGAATTGTTTTGGATAGCTAGAATGCTAAATAGAGTGGAGGATTGCATCGCAAATCTATTTTATTTCATGCGAGTTTCAGAGCATTTTAGAACAATAAAACCATCATAATATCAGAACCATAATCATTAGTTGTGGCATCAGCAACAAAATCAGAAGTTTCAATTGGATTTGTCATGTGGTTTCGCATTCAATTGTTCTTCTTCCATGTGTTCACAAAAAATTAACTAAAGGTATCCATGGTTGAATTGTTAACTAACAGCTCCTACCCATGTATAAGAATTTTGTTATGAAGCCTATTTGAATGCAAAATATCTAATAAAATGTCTGACAGAAAGTGCAGTATATGTTTCGTATTAATGTTATAGGTTATAGCATCTTATAACACTGATCTTGAATGCCATTTGATATTCTATAATGAATTAAACTATCAAAAAGGGTTAGGATAAGTGTATTAGTCAATAATAATAATAAAAAAACAACAACGAAAACAAAGATATATCATTTATCTTAACATTTATTTAGAGATTGTTTTTTGTGTAATGTGTAATGAGCATTAACTTACTGTGTGTTTGTTGAGTTTGCAGCATCTTTACCTGTTTGATAAAATGTGTTTAAAATTGCAATTTATTACTGTCATTTTTTTTTCCTCCCAAATGTAAGACTAATTGGAGTGCAATTTGTTGGGTCTAAATTTGCTGAATTATTTGTTGGGTCTTAATTTCACTAATTTTTGCATATAGGCTCAGGCTGCTGTTCTTCCTATTAAATAAGTAGTGTTGTACTCAAAAGTTGTTGGTTTGTATGTGAATGGTTTGATTCAAGTGCTAATTTTAAGGTAGATCAATACGTTTTTTCATATCTATGTGTGAGTAGACTCAGGTTTGAATTGGTTTTTGTTCTGGATTCAATTGGTCTAAAACACTATTATGATTCCATTAATCTTTTTCAATCTTCTTCCGATAGCCAAATAGATAGTTAGAGTTCTCTTTGATTTTTTTCTTCCTGCTATGTTTTGTAATCAAGTTGGCTTATTTATGTGTTTGTGAGGTTTTCCAATTCAGTCTAACTCAATGATTACATTGTCTTGCTTTTAAGGGTTTTGAGTTCTATTAGTGATTATTCTGTAAGTGTTGAAATGCATGATTTATGTTTTGCAAAAAAATTTTTAGTAATTCCCACACATGAAGTGCTGTTTATACCTAAAGTTAATATGTCTAGAAGTTCACATTACAACTATAATTACAAAAGACAAAAGACAGTACTTTATGAGCTTATGATTGCCAAATGCTATAATTACGATCTTCATTTTTATTATTGTTACTGGATTACCATATTTTGAACCCTTGCTTTTGGTACATCTAAATATGGCAGAGATCATTCTCAATTCTTAAGACTCAATTTGGTTAGTGACTTATCATGTTTTAATTAGAAAAAAAGTTTTGGCTTCACATCTACCACTTATCTTTTAAATTTTGTAGCACGTTTCTAGGAGTTGATATGAAGCAAAATGGATAATAAGCAGGGCTAATTGTCATGGCTAACTACAATATAAGAACATGCTAGAACAAATTAAATTCATTTACTTTGGGAGTTATATCTCAGAAGGCCTTTTAATTCTCCATTATTGGGGAATTTCACCAATTGGAAATATTTATGCTTTAATGTTTTTAAAAAAATAAAAAATTTGATGCATTCTCTTTGAGAGAACCTTTAAATCCTCTAAATCCTCCATTATTGGTGAGATTTGTAGATTGAACATATAAGTGTTTTACTGTGGTTAAAAAAAAAAAAGTAATGCTAACTATTTTCTGTCCAATTTTATCCATAGTTTGTAGTTATCAACAAAAAAAAAAAAAAAAATTTATTCTTAGTTTGTAATTTCAAAGTTTTTTCTATTATATCTTTTTTCTTTTATGTGGATCAGATTTGCCAATTGAAGAGTGGTTGTATTGCTAACATATAATTTATAAGATTTTTAATTAAAAATCAGTATTTTAAAGAAAATTTGATTATAATGAGAATTGTTTTGATACTTTTTTTTTATTTTTTGTAGCTATGATCATATATGTTTGGATATTGGGTCATCTTTGTTTACTATAGGTTTCGTGCCTCCACAATGCATGTCAATACCATGTAATGCTGAAGTAGGTATCTTAATTCTTTAATTTTTAGGTGTTAATTCTAAATAAGTTGGCTTCCTGTCAAAATGATTGGATATGGAGTTCTATGGGTTTTTTTTTTTCAATTCGTTAATCAAGATAACGTTAAGTTTCAAGAATATATACTCTATTTTGTGATTTTAGTATTCTACTCTAATATGTATGGACTTCATTATAACCACTACTCTTACAAGAGTCCTTACATCACATTCTTTATTTTACAATACACCATATTAAAATAATGTTTTTTTACACCTAACACAGGTCATGTGTGTTTGAGTGACAGAAAAAGAATAAAAAAGGATTATGTGTGTTTGGGATGTAGAAGGATATATTTAGTTATTGTTTTGGGATGTTATTCTATTTGGTCAAAGAGAACTTTTAAATCCTCTATTGTTGTTGAGATTTGCAGATTGTACATATTTGTTTTACTGTGGTTAAAAAAAGGTTAATTGATGCATTTTCTTAGAGATTATTATTATTGTAGATGTTTAAATGAAGCAGAGCATGAACACTGGTTGAACCCTATTGTTATAGCAATGTTAACTATTGTTTTAGCAATGTTAACTATTGTTTGTCCAATTTTATACATAGTCTCTAATTTCAATGTTTTCTCTATGGTACATTTTTCCTTATATGTGGATCAGATATGCCAATTGAAGAGTGCTAACATATAATTTATAAGATTTCCAATTGAAAATCAACATTTTAAAGAAAGTTTGACTATGATGAGAACTATTTTGGTGCTTATTTTTTCTAGCTATGATCACACATGTTTCGATTGTGGGTCATCTTTGTTTACGATAAGTTTTGTTCCTCTACAACGCATGTCAGTACCATGTAAAATATTTTTTACATCATTTTACAATTGTGAGCAAATTTAAGACTTAACGATATTGAAATTCTTTAGATATCCTATAATGCCAAAGTAGGTATCTTAATTCTTTAACTTTTAGGTGGTAGTTCTAAATAAGTTGGCTTTCTGTCAAAATGATTGGATATGAAATTTTATGGTTGTGTTTTTCTCTTTAATTCCTTCATCAAGATAATGTTCAATTTTATTTTCATTGTCCAAGCATATATACTCTATTTTGTGACTTCATTATTCCACTCTAATATTAATGGGAATATTAAATTAAATAGTTAAAATTGTGTTTGGTGTTAAACAAAGTTCAAAAGTGTTTTTACGGTTCATTTGTTTAAACACAACAAGCTTTTCTGGATTTTACATAATTATAATTGTTAAGCCGATATACATACAATAAATGAAAGTCAATTTCTAGAGCCTCATCCATTCTAAATACCTTTTTCTTTCCACATGTTTTTGTAAAAGCATAAAGGCAAATAAGACAGATTATGATTTTTACAAACATATAAAGGGTCATTCATTGTAATAGTCACTTGAGCTATTGTGAAAATTTATAAAGGTAACATTTCACTGAAATAGAAGACTTGGAATAGAACTTAGAGACAAAGGTATCAATTGTACTTATACAACTTAAAAAATTTACAATAACCTTTACGTTTCTTTAAAAATTTTCTTTTATATTGCAACACATATTGATGACATGCAAAGTCAAGATTTTTAATGACAACAACATAAATATGGGGTATTATATTGCATGTCTTATATGAAAGACAAAAGCCAAACTTATCAAATGATTTTTATGATGAGTGTTGTAAAGCTGACCCTAAATCATAAAATGACCCCGTGCATTGCGCGGGTTAAACACTAGTGTATATATATATAACTGAAGCTTCTGAATCTCTCACAATGTTCCACATCATCATTTTAATAAAAAGAAAAAAAAATTTAAAACTAAATAGTGAGAGTCCTAACAGGAATCTTTCTCTTTTTTCCTTAATCCTAAATTTTTTTTTACATGAATATATTTTTTTTTTTTTTTTGAAACCTAGAGTGAGTCTTTTTTTTTTTTTAATCTAACGTGACATCATCATTTTAATTTATAAAAAAGTTTTAATTTTTTAAACTAAATAGTGAGAGAGTCCTAATAGGAGTCTCTCTCCCTCTTTTTCCTTAATCCTAAATTTTTTTTTTTACTTGAAACTTTCTGTAAGGACACAATTTGCACCCAAACCCACAGTGAGAAGGGAATAGGCCAAAAAAGCCCAATACAATGAAATTTGTAGAGAGTGAACTTGAAATCTAGGTTTTAATGATGTTAGATAACTAGAATAATGAGCTCGATCACGACATTACACACAAGGAACTGTTTATATGAAAGAAATTTGTCCTTGGACACAAGCCGATGATGATTTATATTATTTCTTTCAAAGATAGACTACAACTAAGGATGGTGATGTATACAGTGTTATCCCTTTATTTTTCCGTCCCCTTTCTCTGAGCACCTTCCTCTTCCTTCTATATCACCTCCCACCCATGGATCAAATTCTTGATTTAAATACTTGTCCCATCTCCCTCCCCTCAAGTCTTTGAAGGCAACTGTAAAGCTGAATCCTGATGCTCAGGCCTCACTTCCCCATTAATGCGGCCAGAGAAGCAATTGCAGAGCATTCAATGCGGTGGCCGTGATAGCAACTTTATTAAAAATATCACACCGCCCTTCTTCTTATCTTCTACATATACCATGCTTACCCTTACCTATAAGATCTTCTAGAATAGTGTCTGCGAAGGTCAACCAACCTTTCTTCTACCTCGGCTTTAGATAGCCAAGGACATATCCCTCATCGGACCATTCTCTTAGATATGCTTGACCAGATATCACCTCTTTACCTTTTAGCATTGCTTCGTGGGCTGACATTTACACATTCTCGGACCATTCAGTGTCCTCGGATTGGGTCTTTAGCCCAATTAATACCTTTGGACCAAACCAACATATATCCCGGGGCCCATTGACCCTACACTTTCTTTTTTCTTTTTTCTGTTTTTGAAACCTAAAGTGAGTCATTTAAAAAAAAAATATTCTAACGTGAGGTCTAATTAAAAAAAAATTATAATTATTTTTTTATCCTAATTCTAACGTAAGTATCTTAAAAAGTCAAAATTTTCAGTTTATATTATATATAGATAATAATAATAATAATAATAATAATATGGCAATCTCTAAGAATATGAGAATACAATTTGTAGATCTACTATCAAGATAACATAGATTAGATTAGTGATGAATAGTAAATTTAATTGTAGTTGATTATTATGTGAAGTCATCACCATAGAATAGCCCACGTCGGAATGTGTTATGTGGAACCAATGATATGAAAGAAAGAGAATTTTTCTAAACTATTATATTGAACAAAAAATTACTTATTTTCATTTATTTTCAAGTTATACATTTTTTAAAGCTAAATCATAAACCTTTAAACAAAATAAGTACTTTTAATTTTTATTTAACTATCTTGTGCATCGCACGGGTTAGTGACTAATATATATAAAATGAGAGACTTCATTTGAGAGAATATGAGGTTTTGCCAAGTGGCTCTCTCCTTTAGGATTCTTTTGCAAAAAAAGATATGGACCTTTTGTTTTCTTTGTTTCATCGTTTCAAGACTATTCATCTATCTCTCACCAAGATGAGTAGTCTTTATTTACTAAATAAACACCAATTAAAAGATAATGACTCTTTATTTTCTTAGGTACATCGTTTCAAGATTATTTTTTCCTTTTTAGGTTTTCACCTCTTGCACTTCTACTCCTTTATATACCCTTGCCCATAGTCTTTTACATTATCCTAACTCAAATGCACATATGAGATTCTCCAAACTAGGAAGAATGTAAACGACTTGTGGTTTTGATGCGGAAGTCAAAGGTCATGTGGATTTTGTGAGGGTTATGATTGGATATGAGCCTTTGGTTGTTTGAGATTTTTGGAGTTGGAGTTTTTGTGTTGGGTTTACGGTGATGTGTGACTGTATTTTTGCCAACAAGCTGAAGCCATGAAGAACCCTTTATGGGATTTGAGACTTTTGATTTGATAAATATATGTCACTGTATACTATTTTGTCAACCTTCAACCCTTATTTCACTTTTTCTTTTCTTTTTTTACCTATTCTCTACATTAGACTTTTTGTATTTTTTTTACTTATTCTCTACAATAGTCTTTTTGTATTTTTTTTTTTTTTTTACTTTTACTTTGATACTAATGTATTGTATTGCACACGCATAAATGAAACAATTTTTTTCCCTTATTAGTGTGAAGTATTAGAATTGTATTCAAAATTATGAATGAGGTTTATAATTTAATAGATTTGAGAAAATTTGTTAATAGTTAATATGAAGTTATTTTATATGAATTTAATAAATCATACAAAGACTTTTAGATTTTTTTTTTTTTTTTTTTGCAATTTTCCTTCTACTATATATATTGCTGAATTTCCTTATACTATATTTGAATGCTTGGGAGCTTGCTTCACAAATATATCAAATACTAAAAATATTTTGAATATGAACATTGAGGAAAATTGCATGGATACTCTAACAAAGCTAATTAAAGAAAAAGGCATACCATCAGTTTGGAAAACAAGTATTTTCATTATTCCTTATTCTATATATAATAACTACAATTTAGTACCAATTTTTTTATATATTATTTTTAATATTAAATTTATAATATGATATGGTCTCCTAGGAATGCCTAATAACTATAGAATTTCAATCTCATATACCAATATTAGTAAACAAAAGCCAATCAATAGTTTGGAACTACTTCTAGAATAAGAAAAGTTATAAATATGAATTAAGAAAAGGGAGCTAAAGCATTCGACAATAGTTTTGGAAAACATAAATACCATATACAATAGAAAACATAAAAATTATTTCTAAATAAAATTGCAAAGTGTCCGCGCATCGCGCGGGAAATTATCTAGTTCAAACAAAAAGAAGGTTTAAACTACGAAGAGCACACACCCAGCATGGCCTGCAACAAACCATTCCAACCCTCCTTCAATACAAAAATGTTTTCACTACAAAATAGCCTATTATAGAGGGAATTAAGAACATTTGTTCCGCTGCCAGAATACATCATTTTTAATTTGTTGCAAAATAACCTCTTGAAAAACACTTCGCCATTAAACATTATTACTATTTATCCTCTATTACTTATAACATGTAGGACATGGTCTTCCATAGAAGTCTTCAATCTTGTACTTTAAAATATTTTTAATCGTGTAATCCAATAGCACAAGTTTATTTTATTATTTTTTTAGTATAAATGGCACAGTAATTTGAGACATCCGCTATACAACTAACAATGAACATTCTAATACCCTAATAAGATTAGATACTTTTTTTCCCAGAGTAGTTCTAAAAATATGGACCCCATTTGCATGACAATGAGATGTTGATAAAAGATGTGGAGGCTTCCCAAGCATAGCTCTCTAGAGTGGCAGCCCTCAACCATCTCAATATTCACATTTCAAATAACATTCTTATCTTGAATTAATTACAAAACCTTCAGCAACAAGAAAAGAGAGAACACACAAATTCATTGGGTTGCACAAGTCCCTCATGGTCACTGCAAACAGACTTCCCTGGGCATTCCAAACATTCCTCTTCTCTAACCCAAGATAAGTCATTTCCTTTTTTATAGAAGAGGAAACACAGGGTATCTAATGAAATTAAACCAATGCTTAAAATGGGGGCATCAACATAACAAAGATCTTCAAAACAAGCTACAAAAACTTAGAATACTGAGTTCCATCTACACATTAAACATATAAAATTAAAAAGGGTCATCTATGATGTTTTAAAAGAAAATATTTCTACAGATAGTAAAGAAAGCCATCATATTCGTATCCCCTACCACAAATCATGAAGGATTACTACCCAGGCTCATTCAATTCTTAGGAGACATCAAAGGCAAAGCTGCATTTCAAGGCTAAAAACTCTCTTCACTAAGAACATATCAATAACATATATAAACTTTTTATAAATAAAAAGTACCACAATTCATATGGAAAAATGACCAACTTGGTTTCTTTTAACCTTGGTGGTTGCAAAAATGATAAGTCACTCCCTCTTTTTCACCTAACAAGCATTAATGCATTCCCTCTTCAAAGGTTAAATCAAGGCCATATGAGTGTGCCCAAATGGACTGGTAATCTGGATGGTTCTGACAGCATAATCTGTGTGGCTTAGAGAACTTACAACACCCCCCCCCCCCCCCAAACCCCCAAGAACAAAAAGAACTGTTGGCTTGAGAACCAGTATTGAATCACTTCTTTTGGCACCTGGGTGTTGATATTAAAAAGTCACAGGAACCATCATTCTTCACTAGCAAATGGGGGGGGGGGGGGGGGGAGGGGGGACTTTGAAGCCCTGAAGCTCTCACAACCAAAAACAACTATGCAAGCTATAGTCTGTGTGGGTGGCTTAGAGAACTTACAACCCCCCTCCCCCTCTTCCCCAAAAAAAAAAAAGTTTTGGCTTGAGAACCAGTATTGAAACACAATTTCTTTTAGCACCTTTTGTGGGGGATGGGGGTGGGGGGTATTATTAAGTCACAGGAATCATCATTCTTCAGTAGCAATGGGGGACTTCGAATGCCTGAAGCTCTCACAACCAGGGCAATTATGCAAGCTCTCATGAATATAGATGTCACAATCAAGGCAGAAGTGCTGTTTGCATTTTGGGCAAGCGACACGAAGGCTAGGTTTGTTTCCTGAGACAAAATCAATTAAAAGGGGAAAAAAAGAATCAGCAGGAAAGGCTAGGACATATCTCATATGGACACAAATATAATACTTACAAAATCATTAGAAAAGAAAAGAATCAAGGGACGCTTAGAACTTCAATGCTGTATCTGACTCTTCTAAGATTTCATTAGCTTAGATTATATTTGTATCAGCCCTTTTTTCTCTCATTTACATCATAGTACAATATTGTTCTCATAAGTCATCATCCTGTCTTAGTTCTAGTTCTATACCACCACTTGCCTGACCTTGCTGCCCATTTTGTAGCACCAAATGAATCGGGTGCTAAAGCACCAAGCCTAGAGGGACCAGATTTTCTAGACTTACTAGATCATTCAAGAAACTAATATATCATTTATTTTGAAAAATATATTTTCAAGAGACCACAGTCTAGCCCCATTTTCTTCTATCCCTATGCATTACTTCAATAAAGTTGAAACCCAAAAAGAGTATAACATGATTCAGCAATATATATATATATATATATATATATATATATATATATATATTCCTACTACCAAATGCAATTTCAGCACTATCATAAAAGATCAATTGGCAGGCCAAACTGTGGATTGCCCATGTAATAGATGCTTTGCAAAAAAATTTCTTATTCATCCTATGCAACTGCTTACCAGGATTTGGAAAACTTTGTTGGCAGCCAAAACAAGATCTTGGTAATCTGTTATGTGGATCATTCAGAACTGATGGAGACACCTCATCAAATGGTACTATCGGAAAGAGATGATGATATGACCTTGCCAAATGGGGTGAAGAAATGAGTGTCAACCCACATATACGACATTCAGTAGGTAATTCACACACACGTGCTTTGCATCTTGGACAAGTGTAACCCCCTCCAACCTTAGCCTCCTTGTGACATGAACAAATTGCTATAGAACTCTCTGCTGCTCTTTGTGGGAAACCCATCTTTATCAAATTAGCAATGGCAAATTCTGCTATGGCTGGAGGTGGGGGAGCATGTTCCAGTATTAACTCTTTAAAGTGGGACTGCCAAAAAAAGGGAAAAAAAAGTTTGTAAAAAAAACTCTGAATGATCGAATGTAGTAAGCAGCACTCCAAACCATTATCCTCATAGCAACTTCACTTTCTTGAATTTCTATTAGACTCAGGTGGATTTAAATGAATATCAGATTTTTGTTTCTTCTAAGTTATCATTTTAATGATTACAACAATTAGTGCTTCATTTAGAATGCCATTTTGCACTCAAATGCCTGGAGACAAAAATTTAATTATTTTAGTTACAATATAGAAGCACCCACTAGTTAGTAGATCTCACCTCATCCATGGCAACAGAGTAAGAGCCACCAGTTTCTTGGCAGAGATGTTTGCATATAAAAATTTCTGCAGAGAGACCAATAACTGAACACCTCATTTTTGACTTCTTGCATTTCTGGATAGTCTCCAATATATCTCCTGGATCGCAAGTACTAAGAGCAGAATATAAGATGAGAACTTCTCGATGACCATATGATGGAATCTGATTTAGATACCCATGAACAAGATCCAGGGCATTCTGTAGGGAGGATTCACCAGAGCACTCCAGTTTACCCATCAACGCTTTAACATGGGACTCAGGACTGCCACCAAGATCTGTTAAGCAATGAGCAATTCCGTCTTTTATAGTCACAAGACCAAGCTGACTAAGAGGATTCTGGTCAAAGAACTCCCTAATAAAAGCCTCAACATGTTTTGCAACCACAGCCATTCGGCTTGGTCGATAATCCATCTCTGCAGCTGCCTACACGTATAGAGAGAAGGCAAATGAAAAAAAATATAAATAAATATAAACAATGCAAATTAATCAATCCAAAGAATTGCCAAAACTTCTAAATCCATGCTGTCAAATCTACCCTAGTCATTATTGATTGAAGGTAGTTTCCAATTAAAAGCCAGATCTGGTGCTTTATCCAGTTCTTTATATGTTGGGCATGCCACATGTAAAAACATATTTTTCCTAGATGTCAAATTAGTTGTAGGTTAAACATATTTTGCCAAACCCACTTTCAAGAAAATATTTTAGAGGGTCAGAAACATGTAAAGTCTGTTGTATGTTGTATTACCTAGATACAGTCATTAGGCATGGCAGGAGAAATGCCAATTAAGCAGATCTTACAATTTACAATTCAATACTCACCACAAAGATGCAATATTTTGATTTCTCAATCCAGCATATAATTACTAGCACGTTGTTCTAGCAGATCATATTAACAAACCATTTGCATAAAATTCAAAAGGGAACTACTACAAGACAGGTATCAAGTGATGATTCCAATACCCTTGAGAGGTCAACAACAATGTAGAGATAGCGAATGAGACCCTTCTGGATCCGAGCAGTAGTTGCCTGGGAGGAGAGAGAGCGAATGCGCCGGCGATATTGCGCATGGTAAAGGGTCGTGTTATCCACGGGGCGGAGAAGCCCAGACTCATCTTCTTGCAGAGACTCCCATGACCTCTCATCCGCATAAGTCCTCTCCCAAGCATCAAGGTCTCCCTCACTTCCTTCGTCATCATCATCTTCCTCTGTCTCCCCATTCAATCGTCTTCCATTTCCATTGTTCATGTTTCCCTAAGCCAAGGAAGCAATGGGTTCTCAGATGGAGACCAAGCTGCAAGATAAATTCTGTTGATGTGTTAGAACAGATATTACTTCAGAAATATTTTCACTCAAACAATCAAAAGAGTCCTCAAATATTATTATATTTACTGAAGATTAACAATTAGATATCCATTAAGATAAAACTTTGGGTTAATTTCACTTTCCTCCCTAAACTATTGGGTCCATCTCAATGTCTTCTCGACTTTAAAATAAAATTGAGCAATGTCCCCGATTCTGTTAAATTAAAAATTTGTTAATGGACAATGTCAATTTTTTGGGTTCTATGACCTGACCACATTGATTGTATACAGGTTCTGAGAGAGAGAGAGAGAGAGAGAGAGAGAAAGAGAGAGAGAGAGAACAACAACAACAAACTCTGAATTCAAAGAAGAAAAAATTGCTAAACCAAATCCACATCCAATCCATTTAGCAAAAAAAATCCATAAAAAAACCCAACTCATCATACTCTTATATAATAAAAATCAACATAAATTCTTATGCAAAAATCAAAGGGAAAAAAAAACCCCCAAATTAAGCCACACTATCATTGACAAAAAGACATCATTAGTCATTACAGAGAACTATGGAACTTCATTTCTTTTAACTTCAGTTTTCTCAGGAAACAAACATTAATGAGACGAGCCCACCACCACCACCACCACCACCAAACCCTCTGGAAAACTAAACTCAACTACACTAGAAACAAACAAACAACAACAACATCGTGAAGGTTAACACTATGCCCAATAAGCGAAACATCTCCATCCGATACGATATCAATTCAAGAAAACTCTCTCCAAAGCTTAGGCCCTTCAAAGTCTCTCCTCAAAGAAGCTCAAATGCTTATCCCACGTGTTTACCCAGGTCTAAGAACTCAAAAACAACAACACAAACATTTACTAAATTAACACATACCCAGTTATCCAAGGTACCCAAAGATAAAGGCTGAACCTGAAGTTGCATTTTTTTTTATTTCAATCTATCAATTTGGGTCAATAAGTTAAATAGGGAAAATCTCAATGTTATAGCTTATTCACTATTCACTCCCAAAGTCTTCACAACTCAAGCCCTCTGATATAGATTCCAACACACCAACATCAGTTTCAACCTTTGCAAAAATCAAACCTTGATGTTCTTTTTTTTACAATAATCGACGAAGTTTTCAGGATCTGTTGCTAGAAATATAAGATATTACAATTAAACATAAACACAATGTCTTAGAGATTGATTAAAGCTATGCATACACCCAGATACAAACATGGTCTAATACGAAACAAGGTGGTCCTGTTCATATATTTAGTTGATCTATCTATAAGCTAATAGAGACGAAATTCGAACCAAAAAATTATAGAAAAGATTGAACACAATGAATGGGGCTTACGGTTTTCTCAGTTGGCAAACGGGTTTTTGCTTCTTTTTTTTTTTTTTTCGGCGGAGGCTTGGGATGCCGAGTCGAGGCGGTGGAAAGGCGCAGCGTCGCGACGGTGCTGTGATCAGATTGAATGGGAGAGAAGAGAAGAACAGAGAAGGGGTGGTGGGTTTTTTGTAATCTCAAGACAAGAATGTGTCCGTTGCTTTAAGAGAGACTGAGTAAAGTAGGCTTATTGAGTGAGTGAGAGAGAGAGTTTTTACTTGAATGATGAGACTATGAGAGAGAGAGAGACTTGCAATTCTAAGTACATTTTTACGGAGGCCAGAACTTAGATACATATGCTTAGGCTTTGTTTGTTTGGTATGTCTGCTGGAACAGTACTTTTTGGTGTTTAAATACTGAGAATTAAGAGCTCGAAAAAAATGTGTGAACCCCAAAAAAAATATGTTTGACAGGAGAGTTTAGTCAGGAGTATTTGAATCATGCTTATATATAAATTATAAAAAAAAAAAAATTGTTTGAATCACAATTGTTAATTTAGGTATTTTGAAAACACATCAAGAGCAGTTTTCAGCTTTTGAATAACAATGTTGTTACTTAGTCACATGTTTTAAAAATTAGCCACCTATCTAGTTACTAAGAAAGCAAATGGGATTTACGATTTTTTTCCCCTGTTAAAAACCCATTAAGAAAGTAGGAGTGATAATCTAATAGAACTCAAAACAAGGAAGATTAAAAAGGGCATTTGATAATGAGAGAGCTTCAAAACCAGGTAATAGGTCAGGGTTTCTGAATTCATAAGGTAAAACATGGTATTGAAATTGAATATTCAAAATATAAATTTTCTTAAAGCATTTGATAATCTACCAATATAGATTATGAGAAAGTTTCAAAACTAGTTAAAAGGGTTTGTAAATTCAAGAGAAAAATAAAAAGTACCAGAGAGGGGGAGATCCCTGAGGAACTGAGCATGGAAGGCTACAAGAGCATATAGAACAACCTGGGCGCTTATGCATTATTGGGCTTTCCTTGCATTCATTGTGGAGAGAGACAGAGAGAAGTGACAGAGCTTCTAAGTATATTAGATTTTTAAAATGGGTAACAAAAGAATAGTTCTATAATGTGTTGTATTGTATTTAAGTTTTGTCATTTTGCAACTAAAAGATTAATATAACTTTTCAAATGTTTTATAGATGGGTTAGAGGATTTTAACCCTTAACGTATCCATTGAAAATATCATATGTGCCACTCTTGAGAAAAAAATCTAACTTACGCTCTGTTTGTTTTAACAATGATGTTTTCTAGAAAATGAGTTATTTTCTAAAAAACATTTTTTATAAAACTATATCATTTTCTCATGTTTGGTAGCAACTTTAATTGAGTTGAAAAAAATTTCTTAACTTCCCTTATTTAGCTTGTTATGAGATAGAGTTGTTTTCCAAAAAAATTTAATGGAAAACAATCTCTAAAAATAAGTCATACTTTTTATGTTGATCAAAGATAATTTTCCTTTGACTTATCTTTTTTTTATGCAACCAAACACTGAAAAATAAGGAAAATTATTTTTACACTAGGTTTTCCATTGAAACAAACGGAGCGTTAAAACAACACGTTCATAAATAATACTCCCTCCGTCCCATTTAGTTTGTCATCTATTCTATTTTAGAATGTCCCAAAATATCGTTCTATTTCTAAAAATAAAAGTTATTAATTTACTAATATTCATATTATACCCTACTTTATTTTCAAAACTATTTGAAAAGAAAACTAAGTATAATATTTATATTTATAAAAAAATCAATTTAATTAAGGCACTTTTTTAGTTGCCTCATTAAGATTTTTTTTTTTAAAAAAAGCTGATAAATTTATTTAAGGGTAGTTTTGTAAACTTATACATTTTTATAAGGCAGACAAGACAATAAATGATGTTCCCTTAAAAAATTTGACTTTTCAAATAGGACAAACAAAGTAAGATGGTGAAAGTAACAATGTAAAATTAATCATAATTAATTTTCCCCTAATCAAACCCATTGCCGATGGCCCGAACAAGCCCATCTTAAGGATCAAGCTTGGGGGGGGGGGGGGATCCTTGTTGAGTTCTTCCCTTGGGATCTCCACGGTCGA
This sequence comes from Castanea sativa, assembly GCF_040712315.1. Lineage (NCBI taxonomy): Eukaryota > Viridiplantae > Streptophyta > Magnoliopsida > Fagales > Fagaceae > Castanea > Castanea sativa. Next base: position 34,363,624 of record NC_134020.1, read on the forward strand.
ACCGAACCAAGCTTCCAATAATATGTCTAAGGAAAATTGAGGCTCATGATCTCGTACAACCCTCAAGTCTCGAGGTTCCTAAGTTGACCTTAATACCTCTTGATGAACAAAGCCCCCATGCTGAGTAGTAAACCTTTTGAATTGGGAAACGATAACTTCTTTTTTTTTTTTTTGATACAAGGAAACGATAACTTAAAAGGGAAGAAAGTTGTCACCTTTGCATTTATTACTACCAACTACTGACAATTATCTAGCATTAAAATGCTAAATAACCTGTCTGAACAATGGAGGAAATAATATTAGGCCTACAACCCCTCCACAAATCTGACGACAACATGAACGATTTGACAAAGGTCATCACCGCCATCTCACCCTTCTTTAGGGAACAAGTTTGTTTTGCCTATAAGTACCCCATTCTCTTCAAAAAGAAGAGAACAAGGCAGAATAACATTGAGAAACACCCATGGAGGACTAAAAAATTAGGGTAGAAAGAAACTCACAATGTCAATTTTAAGATTATAACTTTTGGGTATCATTTGTGGTTTTCTTAGGGTGTGTTTGGATACCGCGTATCTATATATATAATCGAAACCTCTGAAACTCTCACAATTTTTCACGTCAGCACAATATTTAAATAAAAATAACTCACAATTTTCCACATCAGCCCAATATTTAAATAAAGATTTTATTTTATTTAAATAAAATTATTTTTGTTTAGTCCAAACTTAACAAGGAGTGAAACTCTATCTCTCTAACAAGTCCAACTTAAACTCAAACTCATCATTATTATTTTTTTAAACAAAATTATTTTTGTTTAATCCAAATTTAATAATGAGTGAAACTCTATATATAAAACTGAAAGCTCTAAAACTCTTACAATTTTCCACATCGGCACAATATTTAAAGATAAATATCATATTATTTAAATAAAATTATTTTTGTTTAATCCAAACTTAACAATGAGTGAAACTCTATCTCTCTAACAAGTCCAACTTAAACTCAAACTCAAACATTGATAATTTATCTCCAAATTTGCGAGCCAAAGCCTCTGAATCTCTCATAATTTTCCACATCAACACAATATTTAAATAAAATTATCATTTTACAAATTTTTGTAAGTCATTGCACATTTAAGCAGCGGCTTCTTCATCAAATTGTAACACAAATTGAAGTTATACAAAAGCAAATTATGCAATGGTGTAGTTTCTTAAATTTTTTATAAAATTATTTTAGTCTACCTCACAAATATGTAAGTTCCCATGCATACAGGGACAGACCCAGGTGGAGGCCTAAGGGGGCCCCGGCCCCCTAAGCCCAAAAAAAAATTTTAGTAAGTAAATTTTCCACAAAAAAAAAAAAACAAAAACAAAAACAAGAAGAAGACTTACCCCCCACCCCCTTCTTTTTAGCCCAAGCCCCCCTCCGAAAATCTTGAACCATCCCACTGAGTTAGCCAACCCAGAGCCCATGTAAATGTTAAAAAAAAAAAAAAAAAAGAGTAGACCCACTGAGCCAGTAGTCCAAAACCAAATGGAAAAACGAAATGAAAAAAAAAAAAAAAAAAAGAGAGAAAGCTAGAGGCAAGAAAGAGTGAGAAGCGAGACAGATAGAGTAGAGAGTAGTACAAAGAAATTGAGAGAGTGAGAGGCGAGAAAGACCCATCTTGCCGCTGTCCACGCTGTGATGCCGCCACCACGCGAGAAAGACTCATCTTGCTGCCCACGCCGCCATCACGCGAGACCCATCTCGTAAACCCGCCCCAGTCCCTGTCAACTGTCGCTTGTCGCAGACCCAAAAGGCCACTCACCTACTCCGCCATGCCGACATGAGACCCATCTTCCTGTCGGTTGCTCAATTTGCCCAGTCCAGTAGTTCACAAGTATTTATTCTATCCTTCAAAACCTAATATAATTTTTGATTGTTTGTGAATCTGACTATCTGTGCCTGTGGACTTGTGGTATTTGTGTTTTTACTGATAGTGATGAACTGATGTTGGTGATTGTGAATTGAATTTGTGTCTGTGGTGTTTTTTTTGGGCCTTTTGGCTTCGTTACTCTCTGTCACTCTGTGTTTGTGACTCTCTCTCTTATATTGTATAGCAAAGAGAGATAGAGAGAGAACATGTTTGATTGTTTGTTGACTAGTAGTTGTGCAATAACAAGGACAAGTGAAAGAAAAAAAAAAGGGTAAATTTAGGAAAAGATTTTGGGGATAATGCATAATAAATCATATAATATAGTAAATTGTCACATAAATTTAAGAAAATAACAGTAATTCACTTACGCCTATTGGTAACTCATAATGCTAAATTAGATAAATTTATAAATTGAAAAGAAGTGAAAAATACTAAATTTATACATTGAAAGGGATATAGTTTTGACATTTAGTTTGGATTCAATCATAGATAATTTTGAAGATTTAAAAGAGCGTCGAGTTCCTTTTTCATAGATAATTGTATTAAGAAGCAATAGTGTTTCGTGTCTTTTGTTTTTGTTGGTAGTTGGTTGTATCTTAATATATTAAGAAACAATGGTTTTTGTGTATTTGTCTTGGTTGATAGTTTTTTAATACTATATGGATGCGTATTTTTTTAAAAAAATTCGCTTAACTCCGGCCCCCCTAGCCTAAAATCCTAAGTCTGTCCCTTCATGCATAGCACGGGTTAGTGACTAGTTTTGCTAAAACTGAAAACTTATTGCTGAAAGTATTGTAAATAAATGTAAAAGTTAGTTGAAATAGTACAATAGGCTCATGAATAGTATCAAAAAGTGCAATGGGCTCATGAATAGTAGCAAAAATAAGCTGAATAGTAAAATAATTTTAATTTTTCATTTCAATCCAAACGCACTTAGAATGTGTTTGGATTCAGCTTCCACGTCCAGCGTCCACGTCTGGCTTCCTTTTTTTTTCTTTTTCAGCGTGTCTGTCACTGTTCATTGGCCATGAACAGTGATTTTTGGCATGAACAGTACTTTTTACACATTTAAAAATTATTTTGCTACAGTGTTTTCAGTAATAAGTTCTATCCAAACAGACTCTTAGTAACATAAATTATGAAATTTAATAAACTTGGTCATGGTTTAACACAAATGGTGTGTATCCTTATAGCCAGGTGATATGCTCCCGAGGGGAACAACATATTTCAAGCTAAAAATGCTAAACTTATGTTAATGGGACATGTAATAAAAAAGACTACTCGCGCCCACCGTGGGGCTCGAACCCACGACCACAAGGTTAAGAGCCTTGCGCTCTACCAACTGAGCTAGACGGGCCACTTGTTATTGCATTTGTCGTTGTAATTATAAAACCCATTGTAATTCCATACGACTGCATTTTTTATTTTTTTAAACGTGTCATATCCGTGAGTTTCCAACTGATGCAACTTCGAAACTTTAATTTTAGGAGGTTTCTACTTTCTAGTTTTTGTAGCACTATGGAGAATTTCATCTTCCATGAGAGAGTACAAGTTTTGTTCCAGCTTTGGTCTCATCATCTAGATGTGCCTCTTTCGCAGTCTTAGTCCAAGATCATGAGTATATTTGGGGTGGTAATAGAAGATTTTAAGGTTCCTTAGTTTCCTACACTCCTTCTAAGAAACCCTACAGATAGGCTAAAAATTAAAAAAAAATTTAAAAAAAAAAGAACAAAAAATGATGTTACCTATGGTGTCAGTCCGTCAGATAGTTTTAGAACTCTAACAAATTTGTACCTTTGGAGTCACTAAACCCAGGCTAAATCCCTTTAAATAATTTTTTTAAAAGAACAAAAAATCAAACTAAACCTCAGATCAATATATTTTTGTTTTTACAGGGGAAGGTATTTTCTTTTTGACTGCTTTTAGAATTACCCTGATAATGACTGAATCATACGTACAGAAATTCAGGCATTGTTTCCCATTAAGTCATTCTTCCTTGAAGTTATGATGAAAGGCACCCTAGAATAATGTGAATTATTCAAACAGGGGTGTTTAGCATATGATCAGGGACTGTTGTTGTATGATTGCATGACACAAGTTTGGACAATGGGAAATTAAGCGAAGATTTCTGCAGAACAGTACAAGCCAATAAATTATAAATTATCCCTACATTTTGGCCAAAAGCTCTCTCATCTAAAGAATACAAAATGGCCAGAAACCCCGGAACCCAGAGTCAATCATCAATGGACTTGAATAGGGTGAGTAAAACAGCGGTCTCATCTCAGATAGGTTTCACTCAGCCAAGTTAGCAATGGAAAAGTGCAGTCTGAACTCATATTCACGAGTCCTTTGCAGCTGTTGTCAGCAGCAATAAGCCTATTACAAGAAAAATGCAGCAGCCCTAACAAGTACTCAGTCTTCAGTTTCCAAAGCCAGAACTGGAAGGATGCTCAGGGCTGAGGAACCAAGATGCATACCTCGAACCATCCCTCCATATCCAACTTTAATCCTGTGGCACAAAAGCAAGATGGAATCCCAAAGTGCTGTTCTTCCCTGAAAATAAATAACATAATTATTTTTAAGACATAGACACTACTATGCATAAATGACTAACTAGCACCAACACGTTAAGTATATTCACATTTGCAAAAGGGCACACACATAGGGGACAGAGAAATGTCAATACAGACATTGCTTTTCTCTAATGAATGACTAAGAAAAAAATAGCTAATAAGAATGTTTATTGCATGGATGGATGCCAAAGCCTAGATCTATCACACTAAAGGCACCTAGTAAATAGAAGCTTGACCCATCCAATAAAGCTATCAAGACTGGACAAAACAGGCAAAACACATACAAGATGTCAATCCTGGCTTATATGGGGAAAAAAATATTCAATCATGCCCAACAATACATATTCGATGTAATGGGAAAACAAAATCTTAATTAGATATGTAATGTACTTGCCCTGAACCCTACAAAATTTTAAGCACAATGAGACCTCTTCATTAGAAAATAACAGCGCAAGACATATTCAATGTAATCAGAAAATTGATCATATCGAATATTAACCTGAAGTGAAAATTGAAGCTTTTTATCCCAGTATAAGGCAAAGATTGGGGGGCTTTGCCTTCCAATAATCAGTATAGAAGCTCCTGGATGAAAAAAAGAAGGTACACCAGATACGACCGCAACATATTTGTCAGGAAACCTTTCTTTTGGAGGCAGAACTCCCAAGAACAATGGGTTCTTGATAGACTGGGCTCCAACATAAGATGTTGGATCCACATGTAGCATCCACTTTGGGTGCTCTAGGAAAGCACAGAATAAATACAAAAGCAAGTGAGAATCAGTTGGAAGCTCAAGAGTCCACTTCTTGTTCTTTTTGTCATATACCTCCCCACTTCCAAGATACTCATAATTTTTCAAGCAGGTTCCTTCAGCGAGCTCTGAGAAATTCCACATGCAAGTAATCTAAGGTTAGATTACACAGACAAAACAGTTGTGATAAGATATTCTAGATTAGCATACTCTAATTCAGAAGTCTATGGGAGACCTAAGAAAGGCAATAAGCATATGGAGAAAAAAATCAAGATTCCAATTACCTCGGATCCGTTGTACAGTATAATCTGCTCGAACACTGCTTTGAGGTAGCAATCCTTTAACCCACTCTCCTTTCACCAAAGCATGAAGTCTCTGGTGTTCAGTGATAGCATCTACGCACTCCTGCATAATAGGGATCAAGGGATTCTGTTGTGGGGATTGTTGCAGGTTGGCTAGAGGCAACTTGGCTGCACATGATGGAAACAACCACATAAAACATCAGCAAAGGACTGTAAACAAAACAAATCCCGTAATTTCAAAATAACCTATATCAAATAATTGATGGTGGGGCAGCTTACATGTGGAAGAATCAATAGTCTGCACAAGAGTAGCACGTAACTGATGAAGAATTCCATCTTCATCTAGAGTAAATGCTGGTTGCCACTCCTTAGTCCTATCAATTGGAGAAACAGAAGTTGGAGTTCCAGTAGTTGGTAAATCACTTCCGACTTGACTTATTGTAATTGAAATACCTAGTCTAGCAGCTGCTTGCATTACCTACAAATACAAGAATTCTAGATAAGTATCAATAGAACGACATTGTAGAGGAATTTATGCTACTGATTATCTCATTTGATTTCAGCTCTTTGCAGTATCCAGGACAATCTTTCATGCAACATGACTAGGGACCTTCATATGTCCATAGAGCATGTGTTAATATTATGAAAAAAGGAACATTAATCTTTAAGATGCTTGACGCTAGTCAAACTTTTAATTAAACATGTGCTTGCAATCCATTTCCCTCTGTATTACCATAACCCAATAAGAAGAAGAAGGGGCGTGAGCCCGGGGGAGAGGGGTGTTAGGTTTTAAGAACTTGCATCACTATCATTCAAGGCACCAAACTCTTTTCTAATTTTTCTCAGTTTTTCAAGTCAATTCCAAATTATGTCAAGTTTTAAACTTATATGAGAAACCAGTACCAAGCAAAGTTGAAAAGTAATCATATCATGCTGATTTATTCCTGAATATAATATGGGTTTTCCAAATTATGTTCTGTAGTATTATATTGATAAACATATGCTTTTTCATTTTTTCTAAACTCAAGTAGGAATCCCCAATAAAAGCCCAGCAATTAATACTTCCACCTATCATTTATATCACTCAAGAAAGTCTAGAATTTCAATTTGGGAAGAATAAATCCCAAATCCCACATTTTTACCATAAACAAACTGTAATCAAGATGAAAATTAATTAAACGCAACATGCCATGAGTATTTATTGAGAACATCATACTTTTTCACAAAATACAAAGTAGCCAAAGAAATAAAAACAAAAGGATGAGAGAAGGAGGTGATGATTGACCTGAATATGACTCATTTCAATCTTTTTAAGTAGAGGATTAAGCAAAACTGAAGAAAACCATTGTCTGATGTGGTCACGCCATTGCTCAATTTGAGGATAGATGCCCAAATGTTCAAAAGCTTCAATGGACTCTTCCATGGACATAGGTGCAGGAAGGTCACCCTCTCCTTTCTTGGGGGGAGTGCTAAACTTCTGGGAACCTGGAGACATCCTCACAGACCTTAACGGTGTACTCCTAGTAGTTCCAGAGGTATTAGCTGAACTGGAAATTGTATTCGGACTGGCTATGCTAAAACCACTAATGGTTGGGGGGGGAGTAGCCAGTTTCCCTGCTGATTCTGTTATTTTCTCATCTACTTCTGCCAAAAACTGTTCAAGCTGTTCTTCTGATGTTATCTCTTTTCCAGAGGAGGTTCGCTTATTTGACCAAGGAGACGAGACCACCGAATCCACCCCAGGCGAATTCTGAACAGAAGGCAATTGTGAAACAGAACCAGGGACAAGATATAAAGAAGAGGAAGAACTTGGTGATTTGGACGGGGTGCTGACAGCACGGATCCTATTTCCCCCACTGGAGTTTGATCTATCTGCACTCGTTCTTGATGAACGATTTGGGCTGGTAATTGGCTGATGAAGTGGAACAAGGACATCTGAAGAAGGTGTCAAGTGAGGTCTAGACTTGGGAGGTTTCTTCGAAGAATCGGATACTACTTGTTTAACCTTTGGTTTTATTCCCAAAAGTTCTAGTTGATGGTTCGAAAGACATGTTTGATCCTTATTTCCTTTATTGGAAGATAAAACAGGCACAGCAGCAATATTTCTTTCTCTACGCAGAGAGATGGCTTTAAAGAGGGCAAAGATAGTTCCAAAAAAGACTAAGCCCACTATAGTCTGTATTGCCTTGACAAACAAATCTGAGACACAAAAACAAGATTTTCAAAATAGATATAGCAATTAGAGCAGTCAGTAAACTAATCTAAGGAATTTTTTTTCTTTTTTAAAAACTTACATGCTGTTTCTTGGGGAAGACTTTTGAACTTCAAATCATCAATGAACCCATTCTCCCTTCAAAAAGTCAATTGAAGATAATTAGCGACATGAATTTCAAAAGCAAAACCCATGGACATAATTAAGAACTTAAAATGCATTATTCTAGTTTGGATTTTTTTTTTTTTTTGGTTGGAGAGAAAAGAAAATGGACAATAAACACTTGAATCTATGTTGCTTATAATAGAAAATCTCAATTAATTTCAGCACATAAGCAATAAATGTCTTGTTTTCTTTTCCTACTTTGTTTAGGACTTAAGTCCTTTTCTTGCTTATAAATTTTTTTCCATCTCCTACTAGCATAATAAGTTTGAAAATCTAAGAATTCAAGGTTCAGTTTTGTTAAGCAATAAAAATTTTTGTCGGAATTTTTCCTGTATAAGTTTAAATTTTGACTCAATGTAGTGAGATACTCATGACTCAAAACTTTTACTTTTCTTTCCTCTCCTTTTCCCACATTCAAAGGGTTTGAAAACTAAGTCACAAAACCCTATGGCATTGACACTTTCACATTCGAAACACTTTCTTGCTCCTCAAAGCAACAACAATTCATTTAAATTTTATCACCAAGAGTAAATAAGACCGAAAAGCAATCGAATCAAGTTCCAAAATTTACAAAAATTGTCCCATCAATTCATCTTGATAATGCAAGATTTAAAACCATAGAGAAACTAATAACACTTATCTTTGGGAGCATAAAAGAGCGTTTTTAAAACTCAAAAACTCCGTTTCGCAACAGAATCTCCTCGTAGCTTTTTACAAGCGCTAATTTTAAACTAAAAAAAAAAAAAAACAAGTTTCAAACTAGGGGAAGCTTTTAAAAAACTAGAAAAATAAAACTAAATTGAAAGTGAAACTAGAGAGAGAAAGAAGAAATAGTACCGAGAAAGAACGGTGAGAAGAGCGCAGGCGGAGGCGGAGGAGAGACAGAAGATGCAGAGGAGGGTGTATTTGGGAGGCTGTAAGCTTTTAGCGGTGAGGGCAGCGGAGAGGGCTGCGTTCTGGTACACCGCGAACTTGGAAGGCTTCGGTGGAGCCGACCCCTTTTTATCTCTAGATTCCATGGTTAGGGTTTGTTTGTAACAGACACAATTAGAGAAAGATAGAGACAGAGAGTGGTCTCACTGAGACACTGTGTTTATGGAATCATGGTTTTCAGTCACCGTCTCGGCTGGGAGTTCGGAGTGTGTTTTCAATTCAAAAGTTTCAAACTTGGTGGGAGTGACTGATGACTGAGACTAGCTCAATTCGATAAATATAATAAATTGTCGCTAACGAATGCCTAACAACTTTTCTAAGGCGGTATTTCGAGATATTAAGGCGACTTTTTCGACCAACGGGTACTCGTCACCAAATTATTTTTTCCTTTTTTTCTTACCAAAATTTAAGGCATGGCAATTTGGGCCCAACCCACGGGTACCCAGCCAGGCCCGACCATAATGGGTCAGGTTTTACCTGATCTCTGAAGCAAATGGGGTGAGTCTAGGTTTTAATTAAAATAACTCAAAACAGGTTCGGGTATTATGCAAACTTGACCCTAAACTCGACTCGGTTACATATATAATATTAAAAAAAAATTAAAAACCCTAACCCTAAGTATAAATATATTCTAAACTCATTCATCTCTTAGCTCTCTCACTCACACGGCCACAAGCAATCAAGCACAGGCACAGCTCTCTACTCTCTCAACTCCGTTTCGTCCTCGTTGTTGCTGATCCCGCACTGTTGCACAGCCCTCTGCCCCTTTCATCTCCCTCGCCCATCTGCCATATCCCTCACCCATCTCACACCCTGCTAGTTAGCCACCCTCTCACGGCCTCACTCAGCCGCCCCCCTCATTGCCTCGCTTAGCTATTCACTCATGGCCTTACGGCCTCACTCCACGTCGTTCTCCATTTTTTTTTCTTTTTTCTAAGTTTAGTTCATCTCAATCATATGAGTTTGTGTTTGTGTTTACGATTTATGTGTTTTTGTTTGTGTTTGTGATTTTGAAATAAAAAATCATAAATCTGAAATTTGTGTTTGGTTTGTGATTTTGAAAGGGAAAATCATAAATCTGAATTTTGTGTTTGTGATATCTGTGTTTATGTTTGGATTTGTGTTTGTGTTTTTGATTTTGGGCTAAAAAATCATAAATCGAAATTTGTGTTTTTGGTTTTGGGCTGGGTTGGGCATGAGGGGACAGGGCCCGCGGGGACCCGACGATGTAAGGACCCAAAGAAAAGTGTTAGCCACATCTACGCTATACCTTAAAAGGATTAGTCACAAATGAAGTTCTTTATAATTGTTAATAAAGCCAGCTCAACCTAGTAAATACCCGATGTAGGACTCATCACACACCCACACATATCAAACAATCAATCAAATCGGGGCATCACAATCCCCCCACTTAAATCTCTAACGTCCTCGTTAGGGATCACTTTGTGGAGTAGTGTCTCCAAGCCTACACGGGGTTACCAGGCTGGTTCTGATACCATATGTAACGACCTAAGAAAAAGCGCTAGCCACATCTACACTGTACCTCAAAAGAACTAGTCACAATTAAGGTTCCTTGTAGTTGTTAATAAAGCCTAGTTCAACTCAGTAAATACCCGATGTGGGACTCATCATACACCCACACACATCAAACAATCAATCAAATTGGGGCATCATAGACGAGGTGGGTTTGGGGAGAGAAAAAAACCCGTTTATTAAATGGTCTAGGTTCGGGTCACAGTAGTAGGCCCGCGGGTCGGGTTCGAGAATAGAAAAACCCACCCCAAACTCGACCCGTTGCCATTCCTACAAAATTTTGATGGGACGACTGTAATTTAAAAAATAAGTAGTAATTTAAAAAGTTATAAACTCTAAATATTAGTTATATAAAAAATATATATTTATATATATATATCCTAAATTTCAGGGCTATGTTAAGGATACAAATTTTTTTTAAATATTTTTTGCAACTTGTTAAATTGACTAGTTATGATTAAAGTAACATCAATTTTCATAGATCTATTACTAATATCAATTTTATTATACAACAAGTTTTTTTAACAATAGCAAAAAATATTATCCATACTTATTTAAATTTTACCGTTGGTTACATTTTATGTATTCTTACAATGGTGTCAAAAAAATTTATGTTATGATTTTTTTTTCATATAATTTTTTAAGATTTAAGTTATGGGGGGTTCGAGGAGCAGAGAGGATTAGACCACGGAAAAGCTTGTCTAAGCTAGCCCGAGGAGATGAGTAAGATCCGAGGAGTCCACTTGCTTGAGGATGGAAGCAGAAACAGGGTAGTTAGTATCTTACAAAGGCCTAATAAGGGAAAAGGGGACCATGGAAGGAGCAAGGGACGTGGCAGGAAGTATCCTGAAAGATATACTTCCTACCCTCGCATTGAATGCTTCATACCAACAATGTCAGTTGCATTAATGTGGAAATGACACCTGAACAGTGACTTCACAGCTAGCAGCCCCTTCTACCACCTTCAGAAGAGCTGTGATGGGACAATTACCCTGAGGAATGTTTAAAGGCGTACAAGTGTAGAGCTATGATGCAAGAAAGAAGGACATAAAAGGTAGGGAACCTTCCAGAAGTAAGGGGCTTTTCTCTGGAATATAGAAAAACAAGGAAGTGAACAATGTATTACTGGGTTTAAAACTTGTAACATTCATATATAAGAAATGAATCCTCAGACTTACCCGAGGAGAGCATTTTTCTCAATCACTACTTATACTTCATTTCTTTATCACTCTAGTCTCATTGGCTATACGCTAGAACTTAGTTTAGAATTGCACTTGAAGTGTTTTCTCACTCTCTCTCAATAAATTCTATTGTTTGGGCTTGATTTGAAGGATAAGGTATTATTGTTCTTAGTGGGCTTGGGTCTTTATTTTCTGAGCACTTACATAAGCAATCACAATCTATAAAAATAGTTTTCTCTCTTTCTTTCGATTTTATAAAGAATCGGATTTTTCAAGATTGTGGATGTTTATATTTGTACAAATACCGAAACTAGCATAATACAAACCTCAAAGTGTTGATTTGGTGATTCAAACTCTTAGGTTCAAAATTTATAACCATTATCTTAGAGTGCTCCTAAGAGATTTCTTTTTGTAATTACTTAATGTGTGTAGGATGGGAGAACTACGCACATTCAAGGAATACTTATGTGCTCGAAAAACTCTAAACATCAATAATAGAAAAAAATTTATATAAAGAAATTATGACAATAAATGTTATTGTTATTATTCAAAAACTTGACTACAAATTTATTGTTAAGAAAACCAATGATATATATATATATATATAAGGACACAAGTTGCACCCAAACCCAAAAAACAAGATTGGGATAGGCCTAAAAAGCCCAATACAATGAATTTGTAGAGAGTGAGCTTGAAATCTAGGTTCTAGTGATTTTAAATAACAAAGATAATGGGCTAGATTGCAACATCATACAGATAAGATAGTTTATATAAAAAAAAATTGTCCTCGGACTCAAGCCGAGGAGGCTAGTTCCTATATTTCTCTTTCTCAAAGACAGGTTACAGATATTGATCTTAATGTCTACAGTGTTTTCTTTCTCCTATTTTCGATCCCTTTTCCTGAATATCTTTTCCTCCTTTTATATCATCTTTCTTCTTCTCTTCATCCTCCACGTATGGATCAGATTACTAGTTTGGATACTTGTTCCATCAGTCCATCCTTGAAGTCTTTAGAGATAGCTGTAAGGCTGAACTCTGATGCTTAGGCATCACTTCCCCATTAATACGGCCAAATGTTTAGCTGCAGAGCATTTAATGTGGTGGTAGCAGCTTCATCTTGGATATTTCATAGCCCTTATTCCTATCCTGTACACCTACCATACATATCTTTACTTATAGGATCTCCTAGAATATTGCCTTTGGACTTCGGGCAACCCTTTCCTATCTCGGCTTTATTTATCCGAGAATGGACTCCTCCTCGGACCACCTTCCAGGATGACCTTGATCAACCTCCGCTTCTTTATCCATCAGCACTGCCTCTTGGGTCGATATTCCCACATCCTCGAACCATTTAGTGTCCTCAGATTGGGCCTCTCGCCCAATACATACTCTTGGGCCAATTGACCCTACAATATATATATATATATATATATATATATATATATATATATATATTATTAGACTAAGATATCAATTAGTTTTTTGGTAAGCAGGATTGAACCTCAAATCTTTTATTCAACTATCACAAACTTACCAGTTGAGCTAATTAAAACTAATCAGAAATAACTGATAAAGTTTATGATATTTTTTCACAAAAATGTTATACTAAAGTATTTAATATCATATTCAATTATTATATAATTAAAGTTGAGACATAAAAGCTGTGTTTACTTTAAAATGACTATCTTCTCTTTACTATAAGCGGTCACATTCTTATTAATTATCAATATAATTTACCATAAATCAACCTCTATTGCCAAGATATAAAATGAGTTATTAATTGTTAAGATAGTTACTTTGACAAAACTCTCGTATCTTTTTTTTTTATAAGAATCATAAAACTCTATTTGACTTTATTAACTATATTTCAAGAAATTTTAAATTTGACTTAATAGGGGTTCAAAGAGAGAGAGAGAGAGAGAGAGAGAGATGCATTGAGAGCAACATTGTATTCATTTATCCACGATATTGCATATCCTCGATAGTTTAACCTTTTTAATACATATCGAGGGTTCCATCCTCCGTTCTTATAAATTATTTAGCATTTGAGCAACATTAAATTCATTTATCCGTGACATTTTGTAGCCTAGGCAATTCAACATTTTTAATACATATCGATGGTCCCATCCTCCGCTCTCATAAATTATTTAGCATTTGAGCAAAATTGTATTCATTTATCCGTGACATTCTATATCCTAGGTAGTTCAACCTTTTTAATACATATCAATAGTCCCATCCTCCGCTCTCTCATCAATTATTTAACATTTTGATTTTATTCTTTTATCTCTCCCATTATAAACTCAGCACCCGTATATAACAAAATTAATTATGATGGTCACACTTTTTGCAAATTTATAAACCTCAGAAAATATGGCTCGCATATTATGATTTAAATAAAAATCTCAAGGAAAAGTTTAAAAAAAAAAATGCTACAATCACTAGAGCAGGATGTGTTATGCAAATTGTATTTATTTATTTATTTATTTGTTTTATTTGGGATAATTATGCAAATTGTATCCTCTTATAGTTAGTTTGGATTGAGAGTGAGGGAGCGAGAGTAAAGTAAAATTGGCTTAAAATTAGTTTATAAAGCCAAGTGTACTTTACTCATCTCAATCCAAATAAACCATTATAATTTTGTGATAGAGAGGAGGCTAGGATATGAATCATATGATATAAACTCCAAATCATTACAAAGTGGATCCTATAGTTTAGAATTGAATAATATTTATTCATTAAAAAAGTTGTATGGTAATTAAAATAAAAAAGAGGAAGGATAGGATAGAATAAGATAGGATTGTTGACGCATTGGCACATGTAAGCCTAGTCAACGAGTGAAGCAGGCATGAACCGGGACAAACCGGTGAGTTTCAGTCGTATACACTAAAAACTCCCACTAGTTTGGTCACTTTACTCCACTCCTCTTTAGTAATTATCACCTGTGCCAAGTCCAGTGAACTTAAAAAAACATCTCTCAAATCATAGCAACTTGTCATATAAAATAAAAAAGGATTTTGCTATTTTTGAAAATATTTTTTTGAAAATATTAACAACTTTTTCAATTTTCGAGAAAATATTTTAAAAAATGAATAACTTAAAGTGTGCTCTAAGGGCACACGTTAATCGGACCTAATAAAAAATCTAAACTGCCTATACAAATCACATCAAAAATTTTTTTTGACAGCCTATAAAAATCACATGGGTTTGGTTAATGTGTACCATAAGGACACACGTTAATCCATTCATTTATAGAAAAATTTTCTCGAAAATTAAAAAAATTATCAAAATCTTTCAATTTTCAAGAAAAACTTTCCAAAAATGATAAGTTATTACGTGTCCTTAGGACACACATTAGCAAAATCCAAATCACATTACTAGCTTTGAGTTTTAATCACGATCTCAGAGGTTCATATGAGCTCGGCTGTACCTTATAGAAACCCTAGAATAATTAAAATTGCCATATTTGGATACGGACAAGCTATGAGCTCGGCTGTACCTTAAAAATTTACACTGCTATAGCCTATAGCCTATAGCCTATAGCCTATAAGTTAAGGGGTTCCCTACTCTGTCTGACCTATCCTTCTTCTTCCGATTCTTTCAATTAATCTTTTCCTTCTAATTTTCTCTTCTCTTTGAACTCCAAAACCAAAAATTAGATAGCGTAGCGATGCAAAGGTTTATTGCAGCGAGGTCTGTATGTGCCAGTATTTTCACAAGGAAGAGACACTTTTCTACCGCTCTACTCTTCGATGATACTCAGATACAGGTCTCTCTCAATATATGTATGCATGCATGCATGTATGTATGTATGTATGTATGTATGTGTGTGTGTGTGTGTGTATGTTTGTGCGTTCCAATGTCTGTTTTTGTGTGTGTGTGTGTTTGTGATTTATTTTGGAAATTGTGTTATGAATCTAATTTGTTTTGATTAGTATTAGGTAATAATGATAGTGCTACGTTTTGTTGATTTCAAATCAGTGTGTTGTTAATCTAACAAATTGATTAATCTTGAAGGAAATGACATGGACCATTGATTTTTTATTATACATACGCTATTCTTGAGGTGTTGTATTACAAAAGCAGTTTCTTTGTTCACATGTCAAAAGCCTTTTAGATGTATGTTGATTGAATCATATACTTAATTTGATGTTTTGATCATAACTATCATGGTGTTGTATTTTTATAAAGTGCAGGAGAATTATATGAAATGTTATGTTTAAACTTTCTATGACTAGTTTATTAAAATACTGTTCATTGATAATTGTTTTCAATTTACTATATAAAATTTTTAAGAAATTGAAATAGGAAAAATATCAATTGCAAACATTATTAAGTGAAATTTGAACTTCAAACATTATACAATTGCAAATAGGAAAAATATCAATTTTTTTTTAATAAAAGTTTTTATTTTATTTTTTTTTATATGTCATGAATAATTATATTAGAGGTTATAAGATGCTATATTTGATTCGAATATGCACTTTACTTCAATTAGGTGTGTGCTTGCGCTTTGCGCTTAGGCTCCAAGAAGCCTGTGTGCTTGACGCTTTTTTTTACCAACATTGTTTCAAATAAATTAGTTTAACTTAGGATGAGGTAGATTAATTTGGATTAGGATAAGTTATGATTTGTTGTGTCGATTAATTCTAGAAAGTTGAAGCCTATTTTATGTCACTGAAATTTCATGTGTAAATTCTGATTTACTCAATTGATATAGATAGTCATGGTTTTCCAAGTTACAAATTGTTATCTAGTCTAGGAATTATATATCAACTTTGTCAAAGTAGTCCATTTTATTAGCCCTTGGTTTCCTTGAAGCAACCAATAAAAAAATTGTGCACGTAGCTAATGATATTAGAGCAAGTCATGTAGGAGTCTCCATTTTGAGCGATTAGAAGCTAAGATTAGCATTCTAGCTTCAGGACAACAAATTTTCAAAGAGATGCAACAGATGCTTGCTATGATGTATGCTCACCTCGATCAATTTCATGGTAAGTTGGTAACCAAAGTCGTGATCATGCAAAAAGCTACCAAAGTCACGATCATGCAAAAAGCTCACTGGTGCCATAGTTGATGTGGGACGGGGAGGTCCAGTGATTGAACCAAGTACAACGAGTTCGAGTTGTGTTATCATTCCAAAAGTAGCAAAACTCAAATATTCACATTTCAATGGCAATGAGGACCCAACTAGCTAAATATTTTCGAGTGGAGCAGTTTTTTAGAGTTTCAATATATTCTCAATGTTTGGAAGTTTACCAAATCCTAAATGAAATTTTGGTATTGCTAGAGAATGGGATATTTGAGATGCCCCATGGGTAAAATTGTGGATGAACGAAAGATAGTCATGATTTCCCAAGTTACAAATTGTTAGCTAGTCTAACTTGGAAGTTTGAATTCCCTCAAGGGAGACCATTATATCAAACTTGAAGGCATTGGTTCCATTGTAGCAATCAATAAAATATTGTGTATGTAACATATTGGTTTTCTAATGGCCTGTCTTGTGTGAATTTGCACGTTCTATGCCAACTTAGGCTATATCAAGGGGGAGTTCCAATTGTGAATAGTTATTTTTGGTTATAGCACAAATGTGGCTAGCCCTACTCAAATTGTGACAACCATGTGATTAGTAGTGTTGTAGTGTAACAGGTCTTGACAAGGATATTAGAGATTTGAGTGAGGAAGATTGTGATATCCAAATTGTGTGGAATTGGACTTTTTTTTTAATAGGTAAAAATAATTATTGGAAAACAAGGAAATTGTGTGAATTTGGACTATTAAGTTGTTAGGCATATTAGGTTGATCTAGGCTATATTAACAACTGCGGAGAGCTCTTGATATGGCTGGCCTTTTAGGGTGAAATTAACTGTAGTTATAATTTGAAATTTCAAGTGCTCAAATGCTTGGATTCAAACCAATGAAATAAATCTTGTTGATCACCCAGCAAGTTAGTAAATACAAAAGAGAAAGATAATCCATGTATACATGCTTTCAATTTTTTTTTTTACAGGTTTTAATATTTTGCATTTTCTATTTTAGGTAAAAGATTGAATAACTGCAAAAGAGATGCTTTTATTGCAAAAGGAGAAAGTAGGGACTGATTTTTTTTTTGTCAGTGAGCTCCTCAAACTTCTGTTTTGGTTTTTGACTAACTGTCAATAAAAATTGTAAAAAACATTTTGACTTAGTTTCATGTCGATATGAAAGAAGAGGCACTTATGTGTGTGTTTTTGCTAAGCTTCTTCTTGTAACTCAAGAAGCTGTTGAAGAATTTGATCTAACTTGAGACTCTTTTTTTAGCTATTTTTTAGAAAAGCTTTCTTCAAAGAGCATATGCTTCTAACTATAAAAAAGAAAAAAAGAGCATATGTTACTAGCTAAGTAGGTTCTATAATGCCTATAGCATTTTGACATATTTCTATGCAATTTTTGTAGTTCAAAGAAAGTGTTGCTCAATTTGCTCAAGAGAACATTGCCCCTCATGCATCAAAAATAGATCAAACGAATTCTTTCCCACAGGTATGTACAAGTTATACTTTTTTCATGTTATAAACTCTACTTATCCTGTAGTTAAGCTATGAATGTATTTCGTTTTCTTATTTCAGGGGATTAACTTATGGAAACTCATGGGTGAATTCAATCTCCATGGAATTACAGCACCAGGTAGAGTTTTAAATGAATAGAAGAATTTGGTTAATCCACCTCTATAGGAGTTTTCACTGCCTTGTGTTATGGTTTGTGGTATGTTTTGATGGAAGATCTCCATATTCATCTGCAACCAATTTTTTTTCTCCTCTTGGGCTGTGTTATTTCTTATTGTTTAAGATTATGGAGTAATTGAACTAAGTATTTGTATTTTCAAAATATGGATTAATTGAACCAAGTGGTTCTATTTCCAAAATAAGTTTTCCTCATTAAATTGATTAAACTAAGTGTTGCTATTTCCAAAATATGGATTAATTGGACTAAGTGGTTCTATTTCCAAAATAAGTTCTCCTCATTAAGTTAATTAAACTAAGTGTTGCTATTTCCAAAATATGGATTAATTGAACCAAGTGTTTATATTTCCAAAATAAGTTTTCTTCATTACGTTACTTGAACTAAGTCTAGTCCCACTACAAAGAATTGGTTCCGCAATTTAGTTCATTTTTTATGTATTGTCATCATGTTCCACCCTGTTTTCAGAATTTCCAGTAGTTAACTCTTGGTTCTCTTGTAGAGGAATATGGAGGACTAGGTCTAGGTTACTTGTATCACTGTATAGCGATGGAAGAAATAAGTCGTGCTTCTGGGTCTGTTGGCCTCTCCTATGGTGCCCATTCTAACCTTTGCATTAATCAATTGGTAATAAAGAGAACTATCTTTCAGTTTGTAATAATATTTAGATGTTACTTATTCTTAACCCCCGTTTCCTTCCTTTTTGTAGGTGAGGAATGGAAACACTGCCCAGAAACAGAAATACTTGCCAAAGGTTCTTTATTGATCTATTTCCAAATTATATATTTCCATTATTTACAGCCATGACTTATTCAGATGACAAATACTGACAAATACTTGGTCTAGGTTACTAATACTACTTATTCAGATAATTGCTCCAGCAAGTAAAGTATAAGAAGATCTATGATAACATAGCAATGGATAGTATAGCAAATTATGTTGGTTCAAGTATGGCTCATCAAGCAAATGGGTTTTACCTCAAATGTCACTTCTTTCTCCCACAAGAATTGTTGGAGGTGAGCTTGTGGGTTTAGAACCCATGGGGTACTAGTGCAACTTGCCAATAAAAAATAATGGCTCATCAAAAAACAAGTTTTTGGTGAATCCTTTGAAAGAGATGGTTGAATTTGCCAACACCAACAGCTTTTTATATGAAAACTTTCCATGCCTCGTATAATCCATAATAAGGTCATAATTTGACCAATCATGGTAATTTGTGTGAATTAAACTGTGATGAAAAAAGGGGAAGAACCTCCAGGTAAATTGAATTGAATTGAATGCTACTTGCTCTCTTCTAATGCACGACACCACTTCTGCCCCCCCCCCCCCTCCCCCCCTCCATCTTCAACTTCCTATATTTAGATGAATTTGCTCTGATGTTGTTTACTTCTTTTTGCTAACCTTGTTAATCTCTTTTTCTGAAGCTTATCAGTGGGGAGCATGTAGGAGCTCTTGCAATGAGTGAACCTAATGGTAACTTATTTACACTATTACTCTGTTTTTGTCTTATGTTTATAGATGTTGTTGAGGCCTATGCAACTTTTCTTTACATAGTTTTACTGATTTATCTTTTTTTGTTCTCAGCTGGATCTGATGTCGTTAGTATGAAATGCAAGACTGATCGGGTAGATGGGGGTTATATTATAAATGGAAACAAGATGTGGTGCACCAATGGCCCAGTTGCTCAAACATTGGTATTCTTGTTAGAATTGTTTTCCTCTTGTTATGCTTGTTATTATCATTGCACATTATTAGTTAATTGTATACTATATCTAGTGGCAAAACCATTCACTAGATGTTGGAAAAATAAATGTCAGTTTACTATGTATGAGGTACACGTCAGCCAACATACAGTTTGATCTTGAAATTTATACTTTTAAATTTCTTTTCTCATGAACATGAGAGGATTTCAGATTTTCTATAGTTCTCTGTAGAGAGCATTCTGCCACAGAATAGCCATTACTTTCTGTGTCTAGTGGTCAACTCTCTATGTCCTCACCAGTGGACTGCAGCATATACTGAGGGATGCGACTTAGTGCCATACAATTTTAGGGTTGGCGTTAATATATGAGATTCAAATAGATGCAACCTTTTGCTCCATGATAGAAACTCTGTAGTGTTGTGACTTGTGATTAGTTTCTCTCTGGTAATATTCATGTTAGATCCACCATCTTGTGAGGTTAATGTTTCAATGTTCAGAACTCAATGCTAAGAAGCTTCTTTAGCGTACAACGTTTTTATCTTTTCTTTGGGTTCTAATTGACAGCATTCTATTCGTATGATTGTATGATCATCTTCTCTAAGTAATTGACAGTAGGGACAAAATCCCCTTCTTTCAATGAGAATGACTCCAAGGTTGAAAATAGATGGTTTAATCAATTGAACAGATAAAGGCACCCTTGAATGTTAACCCAAAAAAAAGCTAGAAAATTTTCCTGTTTTTTAGAGCTAACCAATTATATTTGCTTCTGGGCCATATTCTTATGCATGCAAGTGAATCACCTGTCTTCATTTGTGGGTAGATGATCATACATCATCTAGGTTCTTACTGCAATTTTCTTGAATCTATTTGAATTAAAATTGAAGGGAAAAGAGTTAACTCTAGTCCTCAAAGGCATTTTGTTTTGCCTTATTGCATGGTCAAAATTATGGATGATAACAGAATTTAATAGCTTATACAACTATCAATTTGGCTTTTTAGACTGTATTACTTTTCTTATATTCTTGTGTTTCTTACAACTGATTTGTAGAACTGGGACAGGTTGTTTATGCGAAAACAGACACAACAGCTGGCTCAAAAGGAATCACAGCATTCATCATTGAAAAGGGAATGCCCGGGTACTTGCACTAGAGTTGATTTAGTGTTATCTTTTCACATGTGCAAGTCAAACTTTTTATTGGATGTCATTGGGAAATATAATTGAGCAATTATCTCATGTTGGGCTATAGCCAGTCCAAGAGGGGAACTTTGGTAATGGGGCTTCATAGATGGCATGTGCACTGGTTACAAATAGCATTAGTATGAGCCAGACAATATCTCAAACATTGGGACTTTTATACACATGATCAAAACTGTTTAAAACATGATTGTGATTCCCACCTCAAGTTTAGATGAGCAATGCGCTGTGGCTATGCCAACTGCATGATGATTTGATTGATAAGAGAAGTAAGGACTAAGGAGGGACTTATAAAAAAAAAAAAGGAGGGTTCTGGGAGAGAGACCATATATATATATAGAATAAACATGTTTTCTGGAGGTAGACATTCATATTGAGAGTATGTTAATATTCTTAAATAGATAATACTGAACAAGGTGGAATGGTTTCTTTTCATTGGCACCCAATGTGAATAAAAATGAAGATTGCTTGAAATGATTAAAAGCAAAATAAAGTAACAATAGGAATATTTAAAAAAAAAAAAAAAATTAAAATTACCTTAGGAGGCTGAAACAGGAACATCTTGAATCCATGATGTTTTTGTAAATGTTAATTCTTTTTTTGGTGACTGCAGATTCAGTACTGCCCAGAAATTAGACAAACTTGGGATGCGCGGAAGTGATACGTATGTTATACTTTTCTTTAAATGTAATATCTTTGTTGAAGTCCAATTCTGACTCAGCTGTCCCTATCTTCAACTAATAATGGAATGGTCTGAGCAGATGTGAGCTTGTCTTTGAAAATTGCTTTGTTCCTGAAGAAAATGTTCTTGGACAGGAAGGAAAAGGTCTTGCATTCCATAATCTCATAATTTTGTTACTGGAAGGAAATTTTTTAATTATGTTGGATGCCTAATGTGAGTACCAACAAGTTGCATGCTTAGGATACTCTTATAAATTTAGGAACCCGGTTGCTCTTGAAACTTTGGGAACCTAATTACTCGTAATTTTGGTTAATTTGATTTGGAACTACTAATCAAAGTCGTAGTTGTCTAAAATCCCCCCCCCCCCATGCGGAAAAATCAGAACTTCTTGTTAAAGTGAATTATTGTCACCAATGGTCTTGTTATTATGTCACATTAATAGCGTAACTGAAAAAGTAGTAGTCCCCACCCCCCCTGCCGAAAATCAGAACTTCTTGTTAAACTGAATTATAATCGCCAACGGTCTTGTTATTATGTCACATTAATAGCGTAACCGAAATGTTTCTAGTTCTTGTTGTAGTAATTTATGATGACAGTCTATCTTACTTTACCCAAGTCTTATCTCTCATAAGACGTTTGCCTTTGATTTCAGGAGTCTATGTCATGATGTCAGGGCTTGATTTGGAGCGGCTTGTATTGGCAGCTGGGCCTCTAGGTATTATGCAGGCATGTCTTGATGTTGTTCTACCTTATGTTCGACAGCGTGAGCAGTTTGGTCGTCCAATTGGGGAATTTCAATTTATACAGGTTCATGATTATTATTGACACAACTGATTATTCTGATGATGTGTAGTTGTTTCAGTGCATGAATCCTAATCCTTATGTTGATTATTGATCTACAATTGCAGGGTAAAATTGCCGACATGTATACTTCTTTACAATCCTCAAGGCATGGGATTCTGATTTTATGATGCACTGTTATTTACAGTCATTAATCTTTCATGTGGCAGAAATTAACTTTTTTTTTTTTTTCAGGTCATATGTGTATTCTGTTGCAAGAGACTCTGACAGTGGAAAAACTAACCCTAAGGTGCCTTTTAAATTTTGATATTTCTTTTTCTTTTCTTTCTTGGGTCCAAGTATAATTCTTCAGATTTTAATGCATCTAACAATATTTGAATCTCTAGCCAGCATGTTCGTGTTCATTGCAAATTCATATTGTAAAGTTGGGTCCATAATGAAATGAATTTTGCTGGTGAACGTTGGAGCTTTTGAAATCCACTCCAATCATCAAAGCTATAATAAATGTCACATTTTTTTGGTTATTAGCCCAAAAAAAAAAAATTGCTTTTAGGGTTACCCTTGGATTGACAATTAAAGAAGGCAGACCAGTTTTGACTGCAAATACTGGCTGCTCTTTGTTTTACTTATGATTTCTATTAGTCTACATCAATATGAATGCTAGTGTGTGGTGATGTTATACATTATTGGCCCATTTTCTAAAAGCTTAATCATGAAGAATAATCTGTTCTCCAAGATTGTATTAGTGCTCCTTTTTCTTTTAAGCTCAACCCTTGTGTTCTTTTGTACTTATAAAGCCCACATTCATTTCAAAGTTATTGGGCAGGCTAGCATGTGAGGGAGGCTATTAAAGTGTGTCTACGTATTGATATGGTTGCATATTGTCATCTATTGATTTTCCATTCATATGTTTGTTGCAAATGAATTTTGATCAAGTTTGAAGAAACACTGCAAAGTTGCCATGGAATGTTGCCCCCCCCCCCCCCCCCCGGCGCGCTGCTTCACCCCTCGGAATTGTCTCCAATTTGATATTGTTATAATTTCTGTTTTCTATTGCTTCTATGAATGATTATGGAGCAATGGCAATGCTGCCACATATTTTTTTCATTCATGAAAGAGAAATTATAAGGTTCTCATATAGCAGCATAAGATTGCTAACTGAATCATAAGCTAACCAGAACACAAATTTTCAGGATTGTGCTGGAGTAATACTTTGTGCAGCTGAAAGAGCCACCCAAGTTGCTTTACAGGTGAAAGTTCATTGCACAACTTCTGTTCTTATTTATTCTTGTTATGCTTATGTAATGGTTGCATTTATTCACTTGATGCATATCTTAATCCTTGATCCTTGGGGATTTTTCTTCCCTCCCAAAGAAGAATTTGTCTAAGCTAACACGAGCAAGGATCCTTAGTAAAATAAACTCAACAAATGCTGAAGATCTGTAGTTGGTACTGTTCTACCCCTTTGATTCGTGTAGGGCCATATTGCTTGAATGCCCTAGCTGAAGCCTGTAACACATAAGAATTCATGCAAATTTATTTATTTTTCCCCCACTAAGAAATCTGTAGAACCAATCCAATAGAGCCCCTCCTTATCTTGACCTGTGACCAGTAGCATTACAGCAGTGATAGAGATTTCATTCATTGAATAGATTACATGCATACAAATACAATCCCTGCAAAATAGTATGCTTATATTGCCGATTAGTTATAGCTTAAATGACACTTCTTTCATAATAATGGGATAGAGATTGAAGTTGTGGGTTTAAGACCCACTGGGTGTGTTACCAATTAAAAAAAAAAAAGGTTTGCTTATATGCAATATTGCAGGCTATACAATGTTTAGGTGGTAATGGATACGTGAACGAGTATACAACTGGTCGTCTGCTTCGAGATGCCAAATTGTATGAAATTGGGGCAGGGACTAGTGAGATCAGACGAATGATTATAGGTCGTGAACTCTTTAAGGAACAGTAGGAGAGAAGTTGTGCGTTCTTTTTTAAGTTGCTGGACTGAAGCATCCTCCAGTGTCACTTGTTCCTTCCAGGAGAATCATACATGCAGCCCAAGCTGTTTGAGATTCTTTACAGTGAATATAAAATTTTGCGTCAAGAAAAGAAAAGTCCAGATGAAGATGAATATTCACTGGTTCACTGGTTGAATAAGATAAATTTAAGGCATGAACTTCAAACTAGCTTGCCATGTCTCATTAAAAACAAAGATGCTGGAGTTGAAACTAATTTATATTCATTATCTTTAACTTAGATATGATTACAATTTAGTATGTTAAGTTTCAATTTTTATTTTTTATTTTTCATTTTAGTCCTTCAATTTGCATTCGTTTACAATGTAATCCTTTCTGGCTATGTCTAATTTGTACCATTATATCAAACAAAATGGCGTTGATTTGGGAAAGTAAATAATATTGGATGGAACCAGATGGAAGGACAGAAAAATAGAGAAAAAAGATATGGTTAAAGAAATGGAATTTAAAAAATGAAACTTAAAAGAGTTGAATTAAAAAAATGTTTAACTTAAAGGATATAATTTGTAATTTTGACCTTATTTTTATTAAAGTCCGGGAGAAACATAAGTAAGCTTGTAGTTGGTGGCAAGGCAAGGGAATCAATTTTGTATTGTAGGTTATTTCGGTTTGTTTAGGAGAACAAAATATTTTAGTACTGGTATCAGCCAGTGTATAGTTTTGGGGTTAAGTATCACCATATATAATAATAATAATAATAATAAAATTACACCATCTAATAACTTTTTATTGGAATAATAATCTGAAAATATCTTCATTGAATTACATGTTCTTAATATTCTTAAAATGCATGCTAAATTTCACGCAAATCAAACTTTATTTACCATTAAATTCTTAAACTTATTTTTTATGCATAATTTTAAACTACAAAATTTTAAATTTTAAATATTTGTTTGATGACACAGTTATTGATTTTTAATCCTCTTGAAATTTTGCAAACTTAGAAAATATATGAAAATAATGTAATTCACCGGTGGACTTGGTTAAAATTAACATTTAATAAAAAAATAGTGGTGTAAATATATTATTTGTATTTGTATGTGATAAAAAATATTGCCAGTGTTAGAACGTTATTGACTTCCTTTGGTTGGTGGCAAGCTAAAACCGTTACCAATCAAATTGTATCCAAAAAAAAAATCAAATTGTATCCATAAAGAATTATTTTCAGTCTCTTGATGTAGAGATCTTTACACATTGCCTCCAACCCTAAAGAACGGATCGTGAGGGCAATCAAGGAACTATCTATATATATATGTATCCATGAAAACTTATGAGACATTTGTATTTATTCTTTTTGTTGGATTTAGACATTTTGTTCTCAATCTTTTTGTCATAACACAGAAAATCCCTTGGCATCTCTGTGAAAATTATGTGTTTGGACAACATCTGTGAAGCTTTAAATCCACATTCGTGCACATTAGTTTGACCTTGACTCTTCTATTAACCCTGAAACCTCCCCAGGGGAAAAGTGTCATTATTGGGTTTTACATTGAACCATCCATTAATAAAACAAAAACAGAAACATTAAAAAAAAATTCAAGTCCTCCGTTTCAAAGAGTGAAGCCATTCAATGAACCACCAACAATTTTGACGAATAAAAAAGGGCTCTTTATTTAAGAGTACCAAAGGAGGTTGTTAGAAAGTTAAAGAAATTGCTGGTAAAAGATATCAATCTGCCTTTTTTTTTTGGTAGAAAAACTGCCTTAATATATATGTAGCAAAGCATCAGCCACGGGGCTGCCTAATATTCTGTATATATGAGAATAAACCAAACGTTTAAAAGAGTTCAATGAACTTAGGACTTCCCTGTGGCCTAGGCATGCAAATTTATTGTTCAGTATCTTCATTGATAATAGCAACCACTGAACTTAGAATTCACCAGAAGGGAGATAAGTAGCCAGAAGCAGGTGTTTATAAGTAGCACACACAAACAGATCAAACATATAATAATACTTACTAATACAAAAGTAATCCTTAAACCCTAATTACTGTGGGAGAAGAGTCCGGTTGGCCTACTGATGAAGACTTCGAGGCTTCCATTACAACTGGTGCTTGTTCCAAACAGCTCTGAGTATCGTCGCTGATCAGTCCAATGGTCATCTTCTCCACTTCTTCTTGGGTATATATATGGATCTTGGACACAACATTACAGAACTCGCTGCCACCAGAAAATAAATACCAAACACAAAAGTCATGAATGAGATGCAATCTATACCTTAGATCTTCCAAAAGAACCACAATAAACAAGGTTTGCCATCAGTTTGTCTTGTAAAGTTCGCTACCTCCAGTTTCCTTCCACTGCTTCTTTCATTTTTATTTTTACATGTTTTAATCGTATAATTTTACTACCATATGAATCAACTGAAAAACAAAATAGCTTCACCGGATGCCATCTTTCTTGTAATTTAAAAAATTTTCCCAATATGCATCTCCAAAATGTACTCTACCATAATATGAGAACTTATTAATCTCAACTTATTGAGCCACAGCCATTGAACACTGTTGTTATTACCAATAATAATAGTAGTATTCATTTTCATTTACTACTACTACAATTATTTTCAGGGGTAAGAGGAGAGATCAAACCTCTCTCTCTCTCTCTTCCCCCCTCCCCCTCCCCCCCCCCCCCCCCCCCCCCCACACACACAGACACATTTTTTTTCTTACAACAAAAATGTGACCAGGTTTATAAATGTGTTTAATTTGATTACCATCACACAATAAACTGGTTATTAGGTATAACAAATAGCAGAAGGTTATTTCTAACAAGAGACACTTACTGCCATGGGTCATCCCCAACGACCATTACATCGTTCTCACTGTCGGTGTACAAGATCCGCCATCCTTTATCAGGATCTTGTAGAAGGCCTTCCATGCTAAACAGCCGTTCTAGTTCACTCAGGAGGTCACCGTATCCATTTAGCCTTGAGAGATCAATGGCCCTTCCTACTAAGCTGCCTTGCTTGTGAACCTTCACTCATATTATGTAACATAAGTGGGCAAAGGAAGTAAAAAAGGCTAGTAACTATCCAAAGTTGCTTGTATTGTAGCTTACCTTAGTGCAACTCCTCTTACCAGAAACTTGTGAATTTGGAGTTTCCCCAGTCAAAGAAAACCCAAAAAGTTTACAGCCAGTCACAATTCCATTAAAATTTTCATCTTTTGGATTTCTCATATTTGTCCCTAAAGTGGGAGGAGCAGGCACGTGTGTTGCTGGCCTATGCTCATTTGGTAGATTTGGCTTTCCAAATTCATTTGTTATAACCCCTGTCTGAATAGAAGATGGGTTGAATGAGACATTCTCTCTTGTTAAGTTATTTGCAAAAGAGCGCATTCTGGGATCTGAGCCAGCTTTATACATGTCTTTATAATGAAAATACATGCTTTGAAGGCTCTCTGATTCCAGTGGATAGAAATTGGGTTTGGATGCTTGATACATGTTGAAAGAATTGCAACCAGGACTGGGTTTTCTCCAAGCATCTAAATTAAATTCAGATTTTCTTGTCAATGATCTCAGTGGGCATATTTCTTGACCTTGCAAGACCTTTGGAAATCTATCAGATTCCACAAAGCCTGTGTAGGTGGTGGGATGAGCCGTCAAATACTCACTAATATTAGACTTTTCAATCCCAGTTGATGCTCGATTTTGATGTGCAGGGGATCGCATCTCAAAATCCAGTGGACGGTTTACAGTATCACATCCATAGAAGGGTGATATGAAACCTATATTTTCTTGACCTTGCAAGACCTTAGAGGATCTTACAGACTCCTCAAAGTCCAAAAACCCACCCCCTCCTGCTGCAAGAAAAATCAGACTATCTCAATGGAAAATACAAATAGATTTTTTTTTTTTTTTTGCTGAAGGAAAATACAAATAACTAAGAGTTAATTTTACTAGCTCATTGGAAAGATTTGTACCAGTTACAGGGTTGTCAGGTGGGGCTGGCTGCAGACCTGTCCTCAGTTTTTTAAGCCTTGGGGAAGACTGAATGCTCAAGGGTGGGAGAGAAACAGAAGGATCAATCTCCCATGGTGAAACTCGATCACGATGATCGCTTGCTATATCCTCGTCCCACCTGACCTGTTGTGTATTATAAAAGATATTAATGCTAAAATGGTCATGTCATGTTCATTAGAGAACTCGTGTTTTTCAATATGAATTTCGTGACACAAAAAAGATGCATGTGTAGTGTATTCGTCAGATGAGTTTAAATGTCATTAAGACAGTATTCATTGAAGGGCCTGCCAAGGCCATATTTAATTCAATTTTAGACCAAAAATTCATTTGGATGGACACAATAATCTGCACTTAAAGAGTGGTTCCCTAGGTAATTACTAGATTCCAGAATGGTGATTAAATCATGATGTCATATTTCTATGTGAAGGTGTTTATTAGCACTTTTTTGTTTGTTTGTTTGGGGGTGGGGGACTTTGTGCTAACTTACATCAAGAAAATGGACTATAAAAGATCATTTGAGTAAAATTCAATGGTATCTCAAACTCAAGTACATTCACTATAGTTGATAATATTTAAAGAAAAACAACAAAGCTCACCATCAAACATCTCCATTTTGAGTTAGGCCACCTGTAGGGATCCATGTCACTTATTCCAGTGACTACGCCACTACACCTGTGAGGAAGCAGAATCTGATATTATATCCTGAGAAGAGAATCATAGTGAGGCAAAAATATTGGTCATGTCATGTAATCAAATGAAATCAAAGAAGACCTTCTTTCTGGTGAATCATCCATTTCAAATCTCATTTTGAATCTTGTCCCAATTGTCACTGGATTGGTGATGCTTTTGACATATTTTTGGTAGGGTATGACAAACTCTGCATGACTTGCCCTGCGGTTCAGCATTGAACAGAACATGTTACAAAGTTATTTCTATCCAAGCATATGCTTTACCAACTATGCTTAAAAGTTTCTAAAAATCAGTAAGACAACAAACAGACACCTTTAAGAGCTATTACTTCACATCACATGATTAATGCTTTTCAATTTGGGAAGACTTCAAAATACCCAAATAGAAAATAAAACGAGAGAGTTATCATAATGAGTTCAAGTGGGGGGGGGGGGGGGGGCCGGTGGGGAAAAAGGGGGAAAACTATAGCTTGATATAAAGGTCACATGGAGAGGTATTTAAAATTCCTATTCAATGACAAATTTCTCGTTCTTTATCTCTAATATATGTAAATTAGATATACTAATATTTTAAATTTTATATATTGTAATACAAATTCTAGATTTCTATTTTCAATGTGTTATAAATATATATATATATATATTTTAAAAAATTATATAAAATTTTTGGATGTCGTAGCACAGATCTTTCCAGCTTCCTACACGATTGAAACCTTTTAAACCTCCTAAGGTTGAGCATTTCCATGATTCCATGCTCAGATGCTCTTCCGCCCTCACATCAACTTCATGGTCTACAACAATCAGCATATTCGATTCTTTTGGAGTTGTTTGATAACACAACCAAGGGGCAACCTGCCCAATGCTGAGGGCCTGGTTATCATACTATTGTGGTTAAGCTCTTTCACATCCTAAACAATAGGATCATTTGCAATGTTCCCTTAAATTCGAACAATCAACACCTAAACTATGCGATTAGTTGTAACGCCCCCACTAGTAGAATCCTTTCAATTTGAGTCATATTAACCTAAATTTTAACATGCTTATCATGTGATAAAAATATTTATAAAAAAAAAACACATGATCATGATCATGTGATAAGTGTGTGAATTTGAAGGTAAATGGAAATTAGAGAAACTTTAAAGGCAGAGGGACATTGCAACTTGACCCCATAATCTAGAAGGTTGGTTGCCGAGATTTGAAGTTTAAAGAGGACATTGCAATTGACCTTATAGTTTAGGGTGGGAGAATGCAAGTCATCCTTTAATCATTGTGCACATTTAACACAAGATAGAGAGAAGCCCCTGAGAGGTGTTATTGGAGGATTCCTAGAAAACTGACATGGTTGGATCCATAGTACAAAGATGGAAGCTCCCAAACCCATCAACAGACTTCGCAAAAAACATATAGGACTACTCACATTATTATAGTTTCTAATAATTCCACCCACGATTCATGTCCACGCATACATCTTATCATAAACGTCAAACATCCATGAACTACCAATGTATAAATGAATTGCCCGCACATTCATGGAGGCAAGACTTGTGATTTGTAGCCATATTCTACAATCTCAATTAAGTTGTTTTCATTCAAAGCATTAAGTCTCCCTCACCCTACTAAGATAAGTTATATTCTCTTGGCAGCACTCTGTTGCTAGTGCTTGTGTTATTTTGCTTTAACAAGGAACAAAGAACATGCTTCAGTTTCCCTTTTCTTTCTCAGTTTCTTTATTTCTTTCTAGCACATATTTTCAAATTGGCCTCGCATATAATTGACACTTATGTTTCATTGCCCTTGTTAAATCTTGCCCTTAAGATCATGAGGTGAATATAAAATACACTAGCATACTCAAGAATACAGTCATCTGGTTTGTCAAGACTTCCTCTACAGGCTATCATCATAACCACACAAGCCTTAACTCAGGCCTTAATTCAAAAGCTTCAATGAAACATTAAACATACATGACCTAAATTAACAGATTAAATTCTTAGCTAGAGAAGATTTAAGTAAGAAAAAAAAATCCACTGCAATCATATTTACTATTGATATCAACTACCAATGTTACCTGAGAAACAAGACGGTCAATTAAGTTGATAGGAAACATATTATGGAAGACACAACAATTTTAACAATAGTTTATAAGGTGCATTTTCTTAGATAAAATAAGCAGATGATGGACAGTAGGTAATACCTTGGACTGTAGAAAACATGGAATTTGCTCTTAGTGGATATTGCATTAGCCACTAGTGAAAGCACTTTTGGATAAGAATTCTCATTGCCAATAATTGAATCAGGAAGACCATTTCTTGGTCGAACAGCTCTTCTAATTCCTAACCTCAGCTCTCCATTTTCACCCCTAGAAAGATCATCATAAATGTTTGAAAGACATTAATATAACTAGATGGTGGACACATTGGGGCACATGTGGACACCAAATGGAACATGTTATTTTGTAGGCATGGAATTGAAAATTTTGCCCCCTAAATGTCTGTTACTTGTTTAGTTCAATTAGGTAGCAAATGAAATTTGTCTATTTCTCTACATGAATAGAAAATTTCTGATATGTCCTTTAAAAAAAAATTCTGACATTTTGAGATATGTAGATCTTTTATTTTATATTATGGTATAATAGATACTCTTCATTAAGAAAAGGTGAAATAAAATATGCCTTCGTTCCTATGAGAAAGGAAACGTACTGACAACCATGTGGTGACCAAATGCCACTAGAATTTTGAAAAGCATATATACCTTAGAAAGAGCACAGCATCCCCTGAAACAAGATTCTTTTGGCTTACAAAAATACTCCATCCTGTAGTGAGCAGATGCCGCCTTGGCTGACCTGAAAAGAAATAAAAATCACACTCAATCAATGTTTCTGTCAATTAAACCTCAACAGAGTTATATCAGCATTACCTCTATAAATATGTCGAAACCTCCACTCCACGCCATGCAGGTCTTTCGCAACAAGCTCTTGAGAGGGCCTCTGCTGCTTATAATCCTACAATGAAGGAAATCCAATCAATTTTACAAGTCAATTTAATCACAGTGACTCAGTTAAATTATCTATTTAGAAAAGGAGAGAATATAATATCTTTAAAGTCACACCAAAGGAGGGAAACAGTCTTCAGCAGCTCTACGAGGAACAGAGAAGCCTCCATGAGTGCTGGTATCAGAAGCAGTGAGTGTTTTGCAGAACATGTGGGGAGTAGACTTTGTGGGTGATCCTCCACCCCCTTCCTCATCCACCCCTAACTCCTCAAGCTCTTTTCCCTCTGAATTCTTTCCCACCAACTACAAAACAAACAAAATTGGCATCATCATCATCAAAATATTACCTCTCCCAAACCCCATAAAAGTGGGAGCTCTGTGCACTGTATGTGACATTTTTTTTTACCCTCCTAGAACAAAGGAGTATTGTAACAGAGAAATTAATTTCAAAGCAACAAGGATCTAAGAAGTCACTAGAACATTGATTTTTTTTTTTTCCTTCTATTGACATAAAATACTAGTATTTGCTAAAATCCAAGCAGCAATAGAATCATACCTCTGGATGAGGAAGCAAAGTAACCTGTGTGTAGACCTCATCATTCTCCTTATTGGCCTGTTTCAAGAGAGAACAAACATCATAACCAAGTTAAAAGAATATTGAATTGTGTGTGAGCTAAATTGGAGGAACTTTACAAAGAAGAAAGCACACACAATTCAATCAAAACTTTTTTTTTTGAAAAAAAAAAAAGGCAAAAAACTCAGAACTCACTAGAAGTTGGACATTTACAACACTGCAGAAGATCTGTGGTTGGAGATCAAAGGTTGGCATCTCCATGGGTGAGAAAGGAGAGGCTGAGGCAGCTTGTTCCAAGTGACCTTGAGGGAAGTAGACAACCACATTTCCTTTCTTGGGCAGAGAGGTGAGAGGGCCAGCACAAGCATGCCAGAGCTCCAAATAAATGGAAGAAGACACATTGGGAGGTGAAGATGAATTTGAAGAACATGAAGAAGTAGAAGAGGACAGACAACAGACACAGCCACCCTTGCCACAATTCCCATTACAATATGCATTCTTCTCCACCTCACTCACTGCATGGTTCAGATCAATTTCCATGAATACCCAGAGTTGGTTCTTGTGTGTGGCTCAATACAAGTACAACCAAATAGCCAACCCAACACCACCAGAATATGAAAAATAAAAAATAAAAAAAAGAAAAAAAAATAAAAAAAGGAGGGGATGAGAGTAATCAAGTGGTCATAGCAAAGGGTACTACCACAAAACCAAAACTAATAAGAAATTGGGAAATGGGGTCAAATCAAAATAAGGAATTCATATATATATATATATATATATTATATATATATTAAGGGGTACCCACAAAGCTAAAACAGGAGAGGAGTGGAAGCCTATGAATAGAAAACAACAAGAAAGTCATGTTTGGGAGGATACCAAGCCAAAGGGCTAAAAGATGAGAAGAAAAGAGGTGGGTATCAAATAATAACAAGAAATTCAAAGTATGATTCCCCCCCCATTTGCAGGTACTGAGAAGGGGGAGCAGAAGCAGCAGACATAGACAATTGCATAGGAAGCACAGAAGCAAAAGGCAAAAAAAGCCAATGTGAGAGTAGTGGCTTTTAGACTTAAGACTGTTAAGAGAGAGAAACTGTGTTGGGTGGGGGGGACAGGCTAAGACAGTACAGAACCCACACTCTCCCCCACCCCTCTCTCTCTCTCTCTCCTTTGCTTTGTCTTTGCTTTATCTTTTTCTCTCTTTTTTTTATTCATAATTTCTGTCACTGTGGGTGAGGCCCTCCACCCAGACAAAAGGGGGGTTTTCATTCAATACTTCAATGTGTACAACACAAAAAAAAAAAAAAAAAAAGATATTTCCCCAATTAATAATAGCAAGCTACCATTAGGCTAGCCATCCTCAAGAAAAAGAAAATAAAGCAACTCATTTAAAGCTAAGCACATTTACAACTTCTTTTGTTTACCTGTATAAAATCACATTATTTATTGCCTTGACATTTTTTTTTTTAGAAAGGGTAATATATTAGCATTTAGCAACAACCTTTTTAAGCCATTCTTGAGAAACTTTGTTGGCTTTTGATAAAATCAAGCTATTTTGTAACAGAAGCGTTTAATCTATATTATAGCAGCGTTTTACAAAAAAATAAAAACTTTTTAAGTCAATTGGCAGTTTCTGATGTTTTCGACGGACATCCGTGTTTGTATTCACTTGACATACATGAAAAAAGAAAGGGTGCATATAAGGTAATGAAGAAAAAGTTGTAAATGGTCCAGCAGAAAATGGTCCTGTTGCAAATGGGTAATCTTTTTTCAGTTATGTTGCATTCACTGGAGGCTTGAGAATTGAGATATCAGACCAGACAGTGCCACAGTGGTTCATCAATAGAAAAACAAAAGAGAAATGGAGAGAATTGTCAATGTGAAAGTTGGGACCCTTGAGACTTTTGGCAGCAACTATCGTGGGCGTGTTGTTAGTTGTTAGGACTCAGTGACTCAGAGAGCTCTCAGCAGTCCCACTCTTCCTATATCTCAAGTCTCATCACTCTTTGTTCTTTATATTTTTCTGGAGATACTGTTTCTACTCGACCTAATAATGGAGTGCAATTCAAGCGCCTTCTTAAATGTGTTTTGTTCAGCCAACAGAAATATATGTATATATATATGTATATCAATAAATCCTTCAGCAATGCTTCATTGCTATGTCTATGCAGAAGAAATTTAAAGATGTATACTATGATTCATTAATTTATTTTACAAAAATTAGTAGAATTTTTAAATTTAGATTAAAAAAGAAACTTTTGTTCCCCTTTATTTTTTTGTTTTAGACAAATAAAAAATTCAAAAGTAATCCAACATTCATAAATGTTTGAAATTTGTTTTATCATAAAGTACTTATGAATGTTGAATTACTTTGTGATGAGACACTAGTTTTTTATTTAAAAAAAATTAATAATAGGTATCAAGAAGGTAGAAAATTTTAATTTTAAATGATGCAATACATGAATAGATGTGTTTTACCAAAAAAAATCAAATTCTATGGTTATATAAAATCAATAATTATTCACCACATCAACAAATTTTTAAAAAAAAATTAATGTATGTAATTCTAGCATTTTTCTATAAAAATAAAATAAAATTCAGATTTTGGTTAAAGAGAAAATTTTTCTTTCCTTAAATTATAAACATTTTAATGAATAATCAATGGTTATTGTAATGGTTTTAATTTTTTAGTACTTTGGAGTAATACTCATTCATTTTATGTAATAGATTTTACTAATAAAATTTATGATGAGATTTATGTGAGAGGCATAAGCATTGCTTTTGAACTATATTAAATACTAACCAAGTAATATATATATATATATATATATATATATATATATATATATATATGTGGGGAGTAAAAAGATCTTGATAGTAATATGGGCCGTTGGGTCTTGCTAAGTAAGGCCGACCTGCTCTTGAGTTTAGGACTTGTTAGTACTTTAAGTCGGCCCATACGCCGAGGATCCGAGGGTCCAGCCGAGGATGGTTTTCCCCTCGGACTGACACTAGAGAACCCGGAACTTCATGGTAAAGGTTAGGGAATGACACGGTCAAGATCAATGGTTAAAGGGGGTGAACCCTTGAATGTCCTAGAAGCACCGATGTTGGAAGAATATCAAAGATAAAGGCTGCTACCTCCACATTAAAGACCCTGCACCTACCACCCTGGCCGCATTAATGGGGAAGTGACACTTGAACAGTGGAAGGGAAACTTCTAGTTACTGTTCAAAGGCACTAAGAAAAGAAATATCTAGGCTAAGGGAGGAATTGGGGGCAACACGTGTATAAAGTATTAAAAAGGGGAGTATTTAAGGGGGGACCTAGAACAGAAACGGGACGGAACTTTTTGTAACCTAAAAAAGAAAAAAAACAAAGAAAGAGATATAATATAAGAACAGCTCTCGGCTTACGTCCGAGGAGGCCTATTTACATTACTCCTTGTTGTTTCCAGGTACTGGCAATCTTTAATCTGTCATTTAATCCCTATACATTTCTAATCTAGGTTTAAAGCCCACACTCTACAAATTCATATTGTTTAAGGCTCATTGGGCCTGAGCCCATAACTGTTCTTGGGTCCAGGCGTACTTGTGCGCTTACAATATATATATATATATAAGTAGAGACCTCGTGCGGGAGAATATGAGGTTCTGCCAAGTAGTACATTGTATGACATTTTTTTCATTTGGACTTTCACCTCATTCAAAATTTGCATTTATGTTAGATACATTTATTTCAATGTATTAATATAAGAGAAATGATATGTCCACAACATTTTTACAACAAATCTTAAGTGGCAGATTGTTACTGGTTGTTATTGTTGGGGTAAAAAAGTAATCTTAGTGTTAAGTTCAAATTTGAACCAATAATAACTAACCACCTATGATTTGTTGTGAAAATGTTGTAAAAATGTTGTGGACGTAGCACCTCTCATAATTCAAACAATTTGTATACATTTATAATTTTAAATGCTTTGGATAGATACGAATGAATCTAAAAAGTTATGGGAAAAATATGAATTAAGAAAACTTCTCAATTTTCTGCATAAGCTAACTTCAATGCAAAAGTGCAAGAGTCAGATTCAACAAATTGAGTAATATGATTATTTGTATTTACATTTGTCCAATATAAATCTCCATTTCCTTTGAATTTAAAAATTAAATTTCCATAATTTTTCTCACAATATCTTTAATTCCCTTTCTGAAAGGTATGTTAATTTCCAAAATATTATGTTCGTCTTATATATTTTGTTTATATTTTATGTATACATTTTTACTGATGTAGCATTCTAATGTGTTTGGGCTGATTTTTTCATATTATGTGCCAATTGAGATTTTTGGTTTTTCATACGATGCATATACTTGATAAGGATTTGTAGTATTTTTTGGTATTTTGGTTGCTTTTATTCAATTAAAATTTGGAGGTTAAATTGTGATATTATTGTATCACTATGTCATTATTTTTTCTATTATTGTATCATGAAAATTCTAGCAGTTTTTATAGCTAATTGATTAAGATATCCTTCTATCAATTTTCTCTCTATTATAATTACGATATTTGAAAATCAAATTTTTCTTCAATTAAAATGTTAATGTGCCTTAATTTTATCTCTGATATCAATTTTGAAATCAATGAAAAGCTACTTTCATTGACATAAAAATTGTAGGTGTTGATATAGAGACTTTAGTGGCATAAGAAAGATACCTAGGAAGATACCTAGAAATTAACATTATAGAATCTATATATAAAGCATAAATCATACTAGAAAGATACCTAGAAATCAACAGTTTGTAGGTGATAATGTGAATTGTGATTTAATGACATTTATTGGTTGCATGAATTGGAGGAATTTTTTCTCCAATGTATTTAGTTTAAATTTAGTTTTACTAAAAAACTTCAAAGATTAACTATGACTAACAATAATCGTATTTATGATGGGTTATAAATAACTTCTTATAAAATTTATCAAAATGCATTGCACATCGCACTTGATATCAACTAATTTTTATAATTGTTCGAGTTGCAACCATAATAAATATCAACTAATTATTCAATACTCCATGAGCAATGCTCACTCGCTAATACTGCGGTAACATAATAGTGGATAAATTTATGATGAGAGAGGAAGAAATATTACTCTAAAAGTATTTAATAATTTATGATTAAAAAAAAGCATTTAATAATTTTCAATATTCAACATGTATAAAATGAGATTCATCAATTTTACATTATATGCCCTCGCATGCAAAAAGTGGTAGAAGGTAGGGTCTTATACCTTTTGCTTCAATAATACATTAGTCTAATACCTTTTGCTTCAATAATACATTTGAAAGTTTTAATTATGAATAAAAAAGGATGATTCATGATTTTGTGTCAGTGTGTGGTCTTGCGAAACTGTTGGTAACGTGAATTATGCTATTGATTGGTATTTACGAGAAAACAATTATATATAAGTTTTCAAACTTTACATGAAAACATTATATGAATAGCTTATGGGCTAGGTTAAGGTTTATTATTGTCCTAGGAAAAAAATATGCAGCTGGATTGAGGGGTTATTATTGTATCCAAAAAGACTACATATAGAGCCCAACTTAATTATTTTGAGTACAGAACAACTAAACACAATAACATATAGATTAATTGTTACTTCCTTAAGGGTCAGTTTGGATACTGTTTATTTCCACTGAAAATTGAAAACAATAAAAATAAAAAATTTACTGTTCACACGATTGGCACTGTTCATAAGCCTAAAATCACTGTTCATGGATAATGAACAGTGCAAGAAGCGCTCAACTGAAGAAGAAAAAAAAAAATGCAGGAAACGCAAACGCAGCTCATAAATGCTAAATCCAAACGCCACCTAACTCTTGAAAATGAAAAGTTAAGGTTCAAACTTCATATGACATAAATAGTAGAGCATAATAGCAGCCAATTCATGGGCTAGGTTGAAAATTATTATTTTACCAAAAAAGAAGAAGAAGAGAGTTATGTAGCTGTATTGAGGAGCAATACTCGATCACATACTTTTACAAAATTTTGGCCACAACTCATTATGCGAATTGTGAGTGATAAAAGTGTAAACTTATATGAACCCACTAAACTGATCAACACGTGATGAATTGTGAC
Source organism: Castanea sativa (assembly GCF_040712315.1). Lineage (NCBI taxonomy): Eukaryota > Viridiplantae > Streptophyta > Magnoliopsida > Fagales > Fagaceae > Castanea > Castanea sativa. The sequence goes on from NC_134020.1 coordinate 34,402,659, forward strand.
TAAAATTGTGTGGTGTTAACATTTTCCTATTTTGAGGGTTATAATTGTACCCAAAAAGAAGGATACATAGAAAAAGCCGAAACCATCGTGCAGCTGGGCCCTGGGTCTCCGTGCAAGAAGCATGGGCGAGTGGATTGGAAAAGTTTATAGGTGACAAACTCAAACTGTGGGAGAGAGAGACATAGCACATACAATAGTGACAATACAGAAAATAAGCCTAGAGGTACTGCAACAACATTCATTCATGACAAATTTAGAGTAATGTGAGGCCGAAGTTGTTAACTGTAGACAATAAAGTAGTCTCGGTGGTGGATATTACAGGAATTAGCAATTACATAACAATTCAACATTTGTAAAATTTATTAAGAAAACTGTTCTCGAGTCTCGACAATTCAACAGTAACCTGCGTCTTTGGCGCTGCTGCACTGCATAGCCCCCCCCACCCCCACATCACAGATTACACTCCTCTCTCTCTCTCTCTGTAGTATCCTCTAATTTACTAAACCGTCCTTGTCTCTCTTTCTCTATATGAATTCTGAATTGTATGTTTCGTACTGAAATTTGCAGTACACGGGCATTCCATCATTAAAATACAAGGCTTTTACCCCAATCAACTGTTATAGCGGGGAGCAGGGACAATATGGGCATTCTATTTACTCTTTGTTGTCACTTGTTAATTGGCAGTTGCTAAGGTCTTTTGGGTTGGGTTGATCCGCGGGTCAACTTTTGTTTTTGTTTTTGTTTTTTTAAGAGAAATACTTGTTATATCATATATGCACACTGTTTTGAGAGAGGGAGAGGCTTTCGCCAGTTCTACTGGACACATTAAAATATAGACACGTATTTAAAATTGGACAAGTGTCCACATTTTAACATGTTTAGTGAAATTGGTCACTGGACACAAGCCCAACCCATTGAAAAATGCTGTGGTTGCAAATTTTTTTACAACTTGCTAAGTACCAAGTTGTGAGTGGTGGATAAAAATTAGTGAGTTCATGGAGTCCACGTCTCTACCACTCACAACTCACCATGTGATTAGTTATAATAAATGTGGTGAAATTTTTTGTGACATTAATATTTCTCAACTGTTTTTACATACCACCAAAAACCGCAATTTTTTTTTTTTTTGGGTTGTGTAAAACTTTGTAAAATACTTTGTGTATAATAAATACAATCTTTTTTCAAATTTGATTTCCTTGTTTGGGTTGGTTATTCTCATACTTCACATTTTTAGAATATCAAATGTCTATCTCTCTCTAGGGCAGTGATGCAAATCTCCCCAAAAAAATATGTGTAATGCATAATGATGTTCACCTAAATGCTTAAATATCATGATGCATGACACTTTTTTATTCTTTTTGTCTTTGTTAATCAAAAGAAATTGTATTTATGTATTGGGATATTTTTTTGTGACATTGATAATTTCAAACTATCTCTTTATTAGATTTTCTATAATTTAAGTTTTTTAATTAATAACTATCCTAAAAAAAATTCTTAAATTATACAGCGTCCTACAGTAAAATGCAAATATATAACACCAATAATTGATTTGTCAATCTGTGATCTCCCTCCACTAGGTCCATCACCTACTAACAATCTATCTATCATTGTATTTGACTATGACCTCGGGAGTAACATTCTTTATTCAAAACCCATAATTTGTGTGCTTGTTATTAATAACCTTTTTCTTCTTGTTTTCAGGAAATAAAATTTATGTAAAACAGTTAAATAAATTATAGTAACTCATTTATTCTATTTGTTTTTAGTCTAGATAATTTTTTGTATAAAATTTATGTAATATGCTTGTAGCATTAATTGTTTCCTGTAACACATTCTCATATTTTTCAAAACTATTTTTTTTAAATTAAGGAAAAAAAAAAAACCACTATCTGCCTATGTAGTAATCCTACTATGATTATGTCTTTAAAGATAAATTTTGAGATGCTAGTTATTATTCTATTATTGTCAAAACTATTTCTTTCAATTTTGTTTTTATTTTGTGAAATCATTGGTGTAATGGCAAAAAAGCTAGAAATCACCCTTGTGGTCTTAAATGATGATTTTACTGTTTGCTATCACAACAAATTTGTTTAGAGATGAGAAGTCAAATATATTTTTTGATATCCAATGCAAAAACTAAGAAGGGTTATTTCATAGAATTGAATGAGAAACGGTATTTATTCCATTAATTCATAGTTGGAAAATTGATTAAGAAAAAAACACAAGTGTTGATCCTCGGGTCTAGTCCGAGGATGAGATTACAAAATGGATAAACTCTTTTTTTTTTTTTTTTTTTGACTCTCTCTCTCCTCCTCCCTCCTCTTATCTAGATCTTCTTCTTGCTTTTATATTCAACTACAATGTATCTGGATCCTACACTTGGAGGGTTAGGATCACATTTCTAGAACTCTAGTCCCATTGAGAACATACCAGCAAGCTTTACGTTAAAATCTTAGCTGTGCTGCCATTGTTCATGGTCACTTTCTCATTAATACGACCAGATGAGTGGTTGTCTTATATTTAATGCGGAGGGGGTGACTTCTATACCCTTATTTCTTCATCCTTATCGTATTTCGTGTCAAGTTTGCTTTCTTTCATTTTTGATGGTTTAACATTATGTCATTCATATAACTAGTGCTCATCCCTCGAGGTCCGAGGTATGTCCTCGGAACCTTCATCAAGTGTGCTACCCCAATCTCTTTTCGAATTGTGAGATCAACGCCCTAGATCAATTGTTGGATTCTAGCTCTTCAGAAATAACCTTGATTGCCTATTTAAATTGTTTTTGGGATCCTCGTCCCCCCACAATTGGACTAGTGAATTATGAACTATAAATTTAAGAATTTATGTATTATTTAACTTTGAAACTAATACCTTTTTAATTGTTAAAGTACAAAATTGAGTGAAGGATGTGATTTGATATAAAATTTGTTTTTGGTTCTTAATATATATACGGCCTTGGTTCGATTTTGGTCCCTTATATATAAGGTTGGTTTATTTTAATCCCTCAAAAAGCACCCCATGATTACGTTTCCTTTCTAAAATTTTGAGGCCAAATTTGCTTTTTTAAATTCGAGGACTAAAATCGAATTTGAAGGACAAAAATTATATCTTTCTTTGTTATGAATTTTTATTTTATATATCAATTATGTAATTTATCAAATGTAAAATTTGAGATTTAATAAAAGTTTAATTGGAATTTGTGTGGTATGAAACACATAGAAATTTATTTTTTTAAGCAGTGTACCGAGTAATAAAGCAAATGGAAACTATAGCGCTGCAATAATTTATCAATTTTATGAATTCTAATAATTGTGTCTTTTTGGGCTCTTGTACTAATATTGTTGTACTAAAAGCATTGTAATTCAATTAATATTTTTTTGTGTTTCCATAAATATAATTAGGGTTTAAATAATTTCTCTCTTAACTATCAAATTATCATAAAGATATTGTAATTGTGATTTGTGACCTCTTTTTGAACCATTTTGGCACGGATTTGTGATTTGTAGAGAGTATTGGAAGTCAAAATCTACAAGAAGCTCCGTTTGAATATAAGATGATAAGTCATGATCTCTTTTTTTTTTTAAGTTTTTTTTTTTTTTCAAGAAGTTTTAAGTTTAATTAACAGCTGAAATGGCCCTTTCTTTCATGTTCGAGGATGGATTGGTACGCCATTATCATATAACAAACTCATAATAAGAGCCTACAGTAAAAGGATAATTTTAGCCCATGACCATGAGTGGCAAATACATACTGATGGCAACATGACACCCTTAATTCGGTGACAAATGCAATGGACAAAAAAGTGGCAGCCACAGCTTCATTACTAAGAATTTTATATATATATATATATATATATATATATATATATATTTCTTTTTTCTTTTTTATTAAAACAGTTGAAACCATAAGAGATGAATGGAGTTGTCATGGTGACTTCATTTTCTTGACATACCAATTTATATTTTTGTTATACATAAAGTGGGTTATACTTGCTTTAAAAAAGGGTAGAGTATAGTGTATTTTATTAAAAAAAAAAGTAATGCTAACGAATGTCCTTAGGGTATTGATTAACAATCTGTTTTAGGAAAATTTTGACACAATTTTTATGAGAAATGAAGAAAGCTGTCAAAAAATTAATTTTTTTTCCCATTAAAACTTTATTTAAATGAATTATTAACCAATACCCTAAGGACATTTGTTATCATTTTTATATATATATATATATAAATCCGATTTTATTCTAGTCTATTTCAAACTTGAGAATTGGGATTCCCCGCCAAAAGGAGAAACGGTTATAAAAAAAAAAAAAAAAAAATGGAGCCTCTAAATAGGCATTATTGAAAGAGTTTATTGGTTTTGACCCAAAAATCATCTTACATGGGGAGTGGAGAAGATTCCTATGCGAACATAAATGAGTGTTTTTTGATCAAGAGGAAGTTGGATAGCTTTTGGGAATGAAAGATATTCATATTTTATAGCGTTTGCTTAAGATAATTGTATCTTTTATCAGCAGATTAAAATATCAATTGATTTTTGATGTATGTGAAGATTAAACCTCTAGATCATTTATTCAAGTATTAAAAATTTTATCAATTGAGCTAACTGGAACCTATAACTAATTTTTAGTTTTTATTATACTTTTTTTACCTTAAAAAATTTATAATTTCTGATCAGGAGCATTGATATTGAAGTTTAGAAATCCACTTCCTATGTGTCATATTCTTCTTCCCTCTTATCTCACTTTTTTTTTTTTTTTGTTGAGATTCTTGTCTCACTTTGTTACCATGCAATCGTATTTACAATAATCGATAGTCACCCTCCCAACATGGCCACATGGAATTTTGATATTTTGCTTTACATCCTCTTGCTCTTTGTGTTTGGAAGTAATGAATGAATATGACGTTGAAAATGATCGTTGGAATATCTCATTCGTAAATTGGGTTACACATTTTGACATTCGGTGTCTGATTGCTCTTGTTCAACTAACAACTAATAACAATAATTCTAGAGTGACAACATTTTTTATAATTGCCAAAGGGGTAGTTTTTATACAAGTACTCAACTCTCGTGAAAATTATTGTCTAATAGAAATTATTTTTCTATTTCTAGGGAGATTTAAATTTTATTTTTATAGTTATAATAAATTAATAATGGAGGTGAAATATTTGATTTTTGATTTTTTTCATAAAAGAAAACATGAAATATCATTAAGATATAAGACTCTTGAAATTTGTAAGGAGAGACTAAAATATGAAAGAAAAAGTGAAAATATAGTTTGAGAATACATGTGTTTGGAAGCAACTTGTTAAGGAAGTTACTCCTAAAAAAATTTAAAATCAATTGTTCTCCATTTTTAATCTTAACCTCTTGTAAGTGCACAATTTGAACCCGGACCTAAACGAGTGATGGACTCAGGCCCAAAAAGTCTTATACAATGAAATTTATAAAGCGTGAGTTTGAAATCTAGGCTTTACGTATATTGGACAACCAATAGGTAGACTAGATCGCCACTACCTACGCAATCAATAGATGAAAATAACTGAAACTCTCCTCGGACGTAAGCCGAGGATCACTTGTATTGCCTTTCTTTCTTTAAACAAAAGATTATGACTGAAGATAATATGTACAGTGATTTTCCTATCTCTTCCTCTCTTTTTTCTCCGATCCCCCCTTTTTCCTAATGCCTCTTTTCTTTCTTATATCCCTTTTCTTCTCCCTTTCATCTTCCATGTGTACCACAGAATACCCAATTAGATACTTGTCCCATCCATCACCTTCTTGAAGTCTTCAAACAATAGCTGGAAGGCTGAACATTACTGTTCAGAGGTTATTTCTCCATTAATGCGGCCAAAGAGGTAGGTGCAGGGTCTTTAATACGGTGGTAACAGCCTTTTCCCTTGATATTTCTCATACGTTCTCTCTCTCTATAACTATGTGGAACACATCTTTACCCAACAAGCTTTCCAGAATTCTCTTCCTAAACATCATGACGTGTCATACGATCTTCACTTGACTTAGCCGAGGAGATGCTTCTCCTCGGACAACCTTATCAACCTTTCTAGCAAGAGCTGGCTTGTGGGCCTCAAAAGCTCTGCTCAGACAGGATCACACCGCCAAATCAGACGTAAGGCCCAAATGTGTGTTCTGACCATTTTTACCCACACACCTCTAATTCACAAAGGTTAATGAAACTAATTAAAATATAGTGAACCTAAAATTATCAATATTCTTATTATTATTGACATTAATTTTTCTAATAACACATTTAAATAATTTTTTTTTAGTATTGCTTTTAAAAAATGATGGGAAAATTTTCAAGCTTCAAATTTTGGTTTCCTAGTTTAATTTCAGCTTAAAAAATGGGAGGGTTAGCGGGAAAAAGATTACCCTTACTCTTTTTTCTCACTTTTTCCTAACCTTTAAATTTACTTTTCCTTGGCTTCTCCAACTAGAATGTCACATATTTGAATCTCAACATGAAATTAAGGTTGTGAATGAGTCGATATGAGTATTAAAAGTTTAGACTAATTTATTTAATTTTATTTCGAATACGAATTGAGTTCAAGATTATCACCAAACAAGGTTATATGTTCAAGATTTGTTCATTTTCTTATTAAACAATCTTGAGTTTCGTTCATCATCAATGGATCAAGTGCACTAGACTCAATATTTGTCCATTTCATGGTGTACTTTGACACATGTTAACAAAAGTATAATATTATTAATAAAATATGCTAACGGGCGTTCGAATGCACTCGTTAAGAAAGAATCAAGCAAGTGCTATTATATTGAGAATTCACAAAAACAAATAAACAATAGTTGATTGATTGTAATGAAAAACTCAACCTAATCAATCCATTTCGACACTCACCTATTTTTTTTTATAATTTAAATGAATAATAGTTTCATTACCTAGATATTATTCACTTGTCTAAGAGAATCATTTCTTTTTTTGGGTGAGAAACTTAGAGGAGAATAGTGGATACGTAAAGTTGCTTATTTTTCACCATACTGATGAGAGTGAATAAAGTGAGCGTCCACGCTTAGCTGAGTGCACGTGGGGATTGAATTCTTCTTTTTCCAAAAGGAAAGCTAGTTAACATTATGACACAGATACTGAAATGTCACACCAACATTTGTCGCTGAATATAATTAACCTCACTTTTATTAAAGGCCAATACAAGTGTCTTCTCTCACAGGGTTTATCCAAAAAATGAAAAATGTGTTTACTACTTCTCAACCACGAAAGAAAAAGAAAGAGAGAGAGAGAGAGAGAAACTGTGTGTTTCTGTGTATCCATAAAAAAAAAAACACTGCTATAGGCACAGTGTGTGAAGCAGAGAGAAAGAGAGAGAGATTAAAAAAAGGAAGTCCCTCGAGACTCATGCCGGCTACTTTCTGCTGCTCCCAATCACTGCTCGACAAACACAACTCAAATTTTTTTCTCTTTCTCTATTTATCACTGATTCTTTGTTTTTCTTTAATCAAAATTTGTGTTTGTCCGGTGCATTGTTTTTGTTTGTTTATCTTTCTTCTTTAATTTCTAATCGCCCGCATTCATCGTACCCTTTCTCATATGTCCATGTCTCCCTAAGCCCAAGGCTTTATACGATGATGACCCTACTAGCCTACTAGCCTACTAGCTACTCATGCATGCACAAAAGTGTTGGTTGGCACACACTTGTCCAAAGTTGGTGAGAGATAATGTTCTTTACTAATGATAGTAATAATGTATGTGCTTTTGTTGCATTTCTTTTAGTAAATTTACTAATCTTATAGTATACCCATTCATTTGGTTTAGATAATGTGACACCAAAGATTATTACTATTAGCTGTTGTATTATATGTGCCTATAAAATTAACCCTAAAGATTGCATGTACGACCCCATATAACTAGGCTTGGACTAGCTTAGCTTAATAAAGCTAAACTAGTTTGGCTTATGTGCCTAAAAAAGGAGCCTATATACTCACTATAATTCCGAAAATAGACCTCGTGGGTCCTATTTATGGGACAAATGGTATCCCCATGATTACCAACTTGCAATTGGAGTATCTTAGGCATAACTAAGTGCTTTTAACAAAGTTTTATATTTGACAACAACCAAAAAAAAAAAAGAGATCGAGGGTCATACACATTCATTTCATTAAAATTTTTTTTAAGGACAATACTTTACTAAGAAACATTATTATAGATAAAAGATCTTGTGGTTTGGGGCTAAGATATGCTTTTAGTGCTTTCATTATCGCTAAATTATGATAAGGAAAGGGTTGAGTGAGAGGGACCCATACCCGATCCATGTCTCACGGCTCATAAAATTCCTTAATTAACTCAAAACTCATATATTCTCTTCTCAAAATTGGTACAACACCATAATAAAAGAGTGGGAAAAAATATAAGGGGTTAATTGAGGCCCAATTTTGGAGATGAAAAGAGGTTCTACTGCTTCGGTTAACTTTTAAGTAAAATTTTTTTGGATTGATAACTTGGTGCTAGAGAACTGTTTTATTTTTGCATTTTGTTTTCAATTTTTGTTTTTTGTTTTTTGCGTTTTTTTTTTGGATACAAATCTTAAAGCCCAACTTCGGCCCAACTTATTTAATCCTCCTGAGTCCTGAGGGTCTCGAGCACAAACTAAAACACGTGTATGGTAAGGGCATTTTTGTAAACAGCATATTCTATTTTACATTTTTTTGGCCTTTTGCCCCTAAATTGTTTCTCTCATTCTTTTTTTTTTGGGTTTAATTTTTTTAATTTTTTTTACAGTGGATTCAAGTAGTTTATTAGGCCTAGGTGTAATCTAAATTGTTAGTTCATGTTAGAAATACTAATTGAATTGTATTTCTCAAGAATTAAACCGTACAAAAGTGTATTTACATAGAAGACATATGAGTGTAGTACAAATATGTGTTACATAAGACAATTCAAGTAGTTTATTAGACCGAGGTGTAATCCCAATTGTTAGTTCATGTTAGAAATACGGATTGAATTATACTTTTTAAGAATTAAACCGCATAGGAGAGCATTTATATAGAAGACATATAAGTGTAGTACAAGTACGTATATTACATAAGACAAGAAAAGTGAGTTTTAAGTTGAAAGAATATGCACATATTAACAGTCCAATCAAATCCTGTATATAATTAATTATGTAAGTTAATTTCATACTCTGTAGAAACCACTCTAAGAGGCTCATAATATATATATATTTTTTTTTGGGTGGGTGGGTGGGTGTTGTTTTTGAGGGGTCAGTTTGCATTTTAGCGAGGAAAAACTAGCAAAGTCATTGTTGGTATGAATATTATGTTGCAGGAAACCAATTTCAATCATGGTTATTCCAAACCATTCTTATGTTTCCCTTACATGGAACCTAGAAGCTCCAAAATAAATGTGTTTGTGCCTGCCCCCTTAAAACTTACAAGTCCAAAAAATTGATGCCCTGAATTCCTAACACACAGGAAACTCTGACCCCTATCATGTGGCTATGTTTTTATAGCTAATTTGAGAGTGATAAATTTATATAAATTATATCTCTTAGCAACTTGCCAGAGGGGCAGTTGTAATATCAACCTCAACTACTAGACCCATAATAATAACATCTTTGGGATATCTGACAATTGACAAATACTAAATTTCATCGTGGTATGTCAATAGGGTCATAATCATAAACTCGTAATAATCTCTATAACAACAATTTGGTAGGGTCTCAAAATTATTTTTGTTTTTAGGGAAAAGGAAACCTAACAAAGCATAACTCGAACCCACTCGAACCAAGATCTAAGGGGCTTGTATTAACAATATATATTTTTGTCTTACAAAGCTGATTTTTTTTAGAGAGTTTCAACCTATGACATCCACTTCTGATAATAGTTTTTTATCATCAGACTAAGATGCTAATCGGTTTTTGGTGTAGGCGGAGATTGGACTTCAGATATCTTATTTTACCATCATAAACTTTACTAGTTGAACTAACTAGAACCTACTATAAAATTGATGTTCTAAATCCCATGAACTTGGCAAAGGGAGCAAGTGATTTAAAAAAAAAAAAGTTAATGCCAAAAATAAAAAATACTTATTATTTATTTGCTGGAAATATATAATTCCTCTATGTATTTTATTTTCTTTCATGTCGTTTGAGGAAATAATTTTTTAATAAAGAAAATGGAAAATTTGAAAGTGTTTCTGTATATCCATATCCACGGTTTTTGGGCCGTAGTGAGCTAACAAGTGCACAGTGCACAGAGTTGAAGACTTTCGGTTTTTTGTCAACTTTGGCAGCAGGATTTAGCTATGCTCTGGCAATAATGGGCCAATATGTTTGTGATCCTTTTTAAGAAGTGGGCTCCAGCTTTAATTTTTGTTTTGTCGAACTCGGACATGATAAGATCCATTCACGAATTATTGGTGTTTGATTTAAACTGGGCCTGGTTTGAAACACGTGGCCTTTATCAAATTGTGTCTTATGTCTAAGGTTAAACTTTCAAAAATTCTAACATGCAAGTTTGTTTTGTTTTGTTTTATTTATTTTTTATTTTATTTTTATTACAATAAGCGAGGAGGGCAGATAGTATACAAACCTTGATTCTCCTCATAACTCAATATGATATTTTTCGTTATTTTTTTCCGAATTTTTTTCAATCAATCAATAAATTTTAAAATTTTAGCTTGATATATTTCTGAATTATATTTTAAGAAATTTTGTCATTATTGGAGAGAGTTTTAACCCATCAATCGGTTTTTTGGTGTAGGTGGAGATTAAATCTCAAATTTCTTATTCAACCATTAGAGATTTACCAGTTGAGCTAACTGGAATCCATAAATTTTGTTACTATTGATATCGAGATATATGCAGTTGTTTTTTTTTTTTTTTTTTGAGATTCGATTTTTAAGGATGTTAACATGTTTCTTTCGAGAACTAAAACCTTGATTTCATCGATCGGGTATATGCATAATAATATGGCGATCAAGTTTGGGCAATATGATGTTTGCATATGGCATCGTCATTCAATGGTCATGTCGTTTTGTGTTTACCATATTTTTTTTGATGTACACGTGGTATGTAAGTTGGGGAGCACAATGCGTGTGAGTGTTCCCCCAAATTGTCTTGCAACTTGTCTTGGTTAATTTAAATTTGGGTTTAATTTATATGAAAAATGTTATGTCTACGTCTCTTATGCAAATTTTTTTGTGCATACATCCATCACTGATTTTGATTTAAAGTTAGATGCGACAAATGGAATCTTGGATTAGTCTACGGAAAAAAGTGTAAAAAAGAAGTGCTAGTTAGTCTATAGGGAGCACCACTTATTTGAATGATTATGCGGCCCAAATTGACTGAGAGTTAATGCAGCAAGTTTATAAATGCAATAAACTTTATAATTTAAAAAAAATGTTAAGGAGGTATATTATGATTGATATATATATATATAATAAAAGGGTAAAAATTAGTTCACATATCTTGTTATACACTATCTCGTACACACTTAAATTGCACATAAATCGTGATTTAAAATCAATTTTCAACTTGAAAATTGTGACTTTAAGTTATGATTTATGTGCAGTTTGAGTGTGTAAAATAAATACCACCCTAATAAAAATTTGTGAAAATGATAGAATCATGTAAAAGTGATTTTGAGTTGACTACAACTTTTTTTTTTTTCCTTTGTTGGGTAAAACCAACTACAACTTATCACTTTAGGAAGTTGTGAAAATAAAATTATGAGTTTTTTAATGTCTATAGCCGTGCTTTAGTTAATGAGCTGGTGCTACCATATATAATTGATAGATGAATGCTTAGGCTAGCTCGACTCCATGAGTTTAGTTTGGGATTTTGGAGAGGATAAAAAAAGTGTTATATCCACAACATTTTTCTAATAAATTATAGGTAGTAAGTTGTGATTGGTTCTAATTTAAATCTCTAAGGCTACAATTGAAATTACTTTTTTGCCATTAATAATAAGTTAATAACCCGTAACAACTTGCTACTTATGATTTATTGTTATGAAAATGTTGTGTACATAACATTTTTCTAAAAAAAAATAGGAGGGAGATTGAGATTTTCATCCACTTGGTATGGATGAAAACGAGAATGGAAAGTAAGGATGAGTTACATTCTCCATCTGGGCCTAGAAAATTTAATCCACCTCAGTTAGAGAGAAAAGATGAAGGAAGGAGCACAATTACAATTTTCTCCCCGATGTGATTCTAATATTCATTTGTAAAAAAAAAAAAAAAAATTATTGTAATAAAACTTTAAGTACTATAAAGATAAAAATAAAAGTAGTTTCTTATATAATAGTGGTATGATGTTTCTTTCATTCATCTTCTCTTCCCAAGTAAAAAAAAAAAAAAAAAGGAAAGATACACATTCTCTATCCTCCTTACTTTTTTTATCCCCCTATCAAAGCACACATGAAGGAGTGGTTCTTTTTGTATGGAAGAATAAGCCTATATTTGTACCCCTAACTTTAAGCTTAATTCTTTGTTATCCTTGTGCACTAATGAGGAGTGAGAGCACATGACTCATGTCGCACATGCGAGTTTGATTGGTAGATTTATGTATACAATGATAAGTAACCTAACATTTTACAAACTGTCAGTATGATTAGTTGTTATACACATGATCCAAGGAAAGATCATTGGCAATTTGCTAAATGAATCTTGAGATACATTTTGGGAATTGATGAATTGGGTTTGAGACTTGAGCAAAGATTGAAGATACACAATTGGTTAATTATGTTGACTCGGACTATGTAAGTGATCAAGATAAGTGTCATTATGTTATGGGCTACTTGTGTTTACATTTGCAAAAGCATTGGTGAGTTTGGAACCTTGGAGGTCAATTCTACAGTCCACTATAGCATTGTCAACCATTGAGGTTGAATTATGTATGGAACAATAAAAGCCAACGATTCTCATTTTTATCCCATATAAAAGTTTCATTTAGATTTTTATTGTTCCAATTACTTATTTGGAAATCTTTCTAAAATCCGTAATAGTTTTCACTACTAAACTTGTGTGGAAGTGCCATCCCACACATGGTTTTTTGTTTTGTTTTCTATTGTTGTTGTTGTTTTTATCTTTTATTTTAATTATCATATTATCTTTGTTCCTATTATTTTTATTTGGTTAAAGATTTTCTTTAAAGCTAATAATACTTTTCACAATTAATCTTGTAAGGAAGGCCCTCTTGCACAACAATAACCAACTTTCAAAATTTTTTTTTTTGAGAAGAACTTTCAAATTTTATGTATACAAAGCTATTTTATGGATATTTATAATTAACAGATGAGCTGGTACATACATAAGCTGAACTTGGTCAAAAAAGCCCGCTCCGAATCCTCTAAATAGGCAATTCCGTTTTCATCATCTTGATCTTGTTGGCTTTCATTCTTTAAACCCTAATTTTGAGTTTTAGTGACCTCTGTCAGTTCTATTTGCGCTATATTATTTGAACCATCCATGTCTGTGGCTTGGTGAATTTCTTGATGTTCTTCAACAATTTCAATTTCGCTAGAAACATGGTTGACATTCTCAGAGAATGTTAGCACCCGGTGATGATGAGAAGACAAATCGAGGGAACCAAAGGTTCTGTTGCTGCTTGATGGAGTAGACAAATAATCTGAACCATATTGTGAAAGATCTTGTTTTCGTTTCTTCTTGTCCCTCGATTCAGCATACCATTTCTTTATAACATGCACTGTTTGATCTTCTAGCGCCGCACTTTTGAATTGTGATCCCATCTGTGCAAACGATAGCCCAGTTTATGTATAAGCTAATAAGCATGTGCATGCATGAATTCATTCATGTAGATGCACGTATAAATACCTGGGTTACAAGAGCATAGAGGGGAAGAGTAATGTAGCCGCACAAGACTTGAACTATCACCCTATATATAGATAGAATTCAAAATAAACAACTTTTAGTGAACAAATTTAAATTAATAATGCTAGGCACACAACAAATCTCACACTAAAACTATTGCATGACACATTATAATCAGAGCAATATCATTTTTATGTTGATCAATTGCGATCTATTACAACATATTATCTTAACAGTAATGAAAAATTGTGTCTTTAACTTTATTGAATTAAATTGCATGGAGATACATATAAATGTGAATCTTAGAAATTTCTTGGATGGTGGTGATGGGAAAATAAAGAAATCACTTAATTGGGGAAACAAAAGGAGAGGGAAAAAAATTGATCACGTACGCTAATACCATCCGGATAATGAGAATTTCAAGGCTTTCATGGTAGCAAGACTTTATTCCATATTGTAACTGAATAGTAAAAGAAAGATGAACTTGTTAAATGAGTTCACAATCACTTGACTATATATATATATACAATGCAAATAGAATAAGACCAAAAGGAAGCCATACCGTGACCCAAGTAAAGAAAGAAATCTCAAATGCATTCTGGAAAAAGAACGATAAATTAAAACAGTCAGTTCATTTTAGCAATTTTACCTAGAGTAAGAAGATTAATTATCATTTTTTGATTTAAGTATGAGGAGGAATATATTACCATAAACAAAGTAAAATGTAAAAGGGTTAGGACAAATTTTGGGTGATTGAACCAGAAGAGATTGTCATTGGGTTGCACGATAGGTGCTCCTTTGATTACGTGAGTCTGATTTTTGAGTTCAATAGCCATTTTCGCTACAATTACTTCGAGTTTGGTTCCAAGAACTAGCACTGTCTACAATGCATGAAAATCGGCTGTTAAACGACATTGTAAAATGTCACAACTATAAGAAACTGCATTACAAGTTTTGAATATACTTACAATTAATGGGATAAATGATACCCAGAGGTAGAAATGCGAACCTGTTTTAGTTTAATTATGAGTATAATTTATTAAGTTAGTTGACTGTAAAGATGGAACATAATATGATAAAAAGAAATAAAAAGTAATCAAGGACTCTTTGCTCACCGTACACATCCACAAGTATGAAAATGACGAAGATAAACCACATTACAGGGCTGTTCACATAGTTTAAAAAATATGTTATTAAGTTTGATAATATAGAGATCGAAAAGTAAAAGCATAATTAATAGTATGAGAAAGTCTAAAAACACAAAAATTTTGACAAAAAAGTTGACACTTGGTTGATGTGGTAAATTGTAAACAATCGATAAAAAAATGAAATCAATAAAAAGTGCCAACTCAGCGTGTGTGAAAAATGTTGTTAAATTTCTTGTGCATGTAGTTTTACTTAAATAATATAGGAAATGAAATTTATTTAGTACAATATAAAGACATGTTCGTTTGATTCAAAAAAAAAATAAAAATTCAGCAAAAACAACCGAAATGAAAAGGCATAGAAATACATAAAGGATAATATAGAATGAATAATTTGAGATGGAGGAGTCAATTTGGACAATTCTTAAACCTTAGGGGGATAATACAAAATTGATAACACAGGAGGTTAGTTTGCAATTGATTCATACCCCATGGGATCAACCTGCATTTTACCTAAAATTTTTTAAAATATAATGCAAATGAGAAATGAAATGTAAGGTATATTGTGAAAGTTGTTACCTAAAATAGACACGAAAATTTTTTGTTGGTCCAAAATATAGAAATTATGTATAATTAAATGTGAATGCTCTGAGTCATAGTATGAAGAATGCCCTTCATTTCTTTTTTCTATTATACTTATTTGAGAGAGAGAGAGAGAGAGAGAGAGAGAGAGAGAGAGAGGTGCCAACAATTGCCTAGCAATGCTTACATGTCGGCCCTTTCAGGCTAACCTTCATTTTGATGTGAGCTAGTAAGGCCCGCGGAGCCCATTTTGGATGGAAAAATAGCCCAAACTAACTACAATTTATTTACCTACTGCGGATCGCCCCATCGTTTTGGATTGGGACTAAATGGGGTTTGATGGGTCTATTGAGCATGCATATCAAAGTTCGCTGGACTTTATTTATTTATTTATTTTTAGATACGTTTCATAATGATGTTTTTTTTTTATCATGAGGTTAAAAATATTAATTGATTTTGATATAAACAGGATTTTGAATCCTAAATTTCTTATTTTACAACAAAACACTTTAATAATTGAACTAGCTAAAACTCACAAAAATTTGTTAAACTTGGCAAGCAGGAAAAAAAAAAAAGTTATTGATATAAAGTAGAATATGAATATCAATCATCAATTGGGCAAACGCATTTTATAGTGGGTGTATAAATTCAAAACCTGATGCCCACTACAACTCTGAAATCATCCTCCAGTGATCGTTGTATATACTTTTGGAAATTGTAGTTGTTATTTGCTGACAAATGGGCCTACAAAATCAGTGGACGAGAGTTATATTAGTGTCATCTTCGCCTTTTTTCCATTAATAAATAAATAAATAAAAATAATGACATATGCAGCTAAGCTCTTGTATATTGTGTACACATTGAATCTCATTCATCTAAAAATAAAGAGAGAAAAAGGCAGAAATTGAAAATAGTGCATTCCAATTTGTAGATAGTTTAAAATATTGTGTTTACTAATTTTTTATTATTATAAATTTTAACATCTTGAAGACACTTTTATTTTTTACATATTGGTAAAGAAATTACACTATTCTCAATAAACTTTACATGATTTTGAGAATCATGAATCATATAATGAGTAAGACTTAGGTACAGTACTTAGGTGCTGTTCTTTAGGTTCTCATTTTAAGATTTTGTCATGTGGATATAATTTCATGGGACGGAAGTATATTTTTTAGTTAAGTAGCCACATGACTGAATCTTAAAAGGGGAATCTAAGGAACAACACCTAAAGTATTGTATATACGTTTTGTCCATCATATAATATAATAATTAGAGTTATAAATGAGCCGAGTTTTGTCGAGCATTGAATGTTCAAGATTGGCTTGACAACAAATTTAAAATGTTCAAATTTGGTTTGAGCTTAAGCTTGAGCTCGTCAAAAAGTACAAAACGCTAAACTTGGCTTGACTTGGCTTAATTCATTAGTTAAGCCTAGCTTGAACTCAAACCCAAGATTTATATTGAGTTTTTGAACTTGAGATCTAACACAAACACATTATCGATCAAGGCCTTTTGGTTTGAATGAGTGGTCTAACTCTCAATTAATTAAATGATTAGTAAGATATGAGTTTATTTTCAAGTCCATATCAAACTTATTACTAAGTCCATATCAAGCTTATTAGTTACTACCAAGTTCACAAACCAACCTAAACTTGTCTTGTTTTTTATTGAACCCTTTGTTCATGAACAATTTTTTTAGCTTGAACTTGACTCATTTATCAAACAAGTTTAAAATCAAGGCTCAAACTTAGCTTGTTTATAAACAAATAAACATAAATGAGTTTTTTTATTGAATAAAGTGCAAACTGTTTATGAATGATTTAGTTCAAAATAATGACTATCTAGGATGAAAACTGTAATTCAGAAAAGTAGAATGAGAAACTAACCGAGATAAAACCGTGGCGTAGAGTGAGGTAGTCAACTCTGGCTACTGAATTGAAGAATTGACGGAAGAAGCATTTCTGGTTCAATTCAAATTTATATACAAAAATTACACTGTTAGACTTAGAGCTACGTGTGTAAATTCTTGAGGGAAGGACAAAAATGGAAGTATATCACAATGAAAAGAAAATGAACTCACAATCCAAAGAAGGAATGATATTCTTGTAAAAGAACTCATATGTCGGCGCCCAAAGGTTGTTTGTCTTGTAACTCTAAATCGATCGGGATCTAAATAAAGAGTCATGATGTGAAAAAAATAAAATAAATAAAAATGGTGGAATCAGCTTGTAGTAAAAGAATTTGAACCCTGAAATAATCTTTATTTAGCCATATTGAAATAATGTAAAAAATAGTGGATATGATGATTCAAATTCTTATACTGGCATGGGATAAAAGCTAGAAAAAAGGAGAATACCAAGCAGGCATATGCTGAGTTTGAAAATATGTTACCAGAAAATAAAAATTGCAAATAAGATCGCATATTTTTACTAACTTTTTTCTAATATTTTATTTTTCATTGAGATTCTTTTACGGCCACAATAAAATCTCACAATGACCATAATGGTATCTGTGGCCATCATTGCAATCAATTTAGCATGGCGGCATTTGTGGCAATATCCACATTCTTTATGGCTAGGGTTTTGCAATCATGCTATTTATCTTACACCAATTATTTTCTTCATTTGAGACATTTGACCAAACAACATGACTCTTCAAAAACATGGAAATCTGTCCTGAAAGGCTTCTGGGTTATAGCAATGGCTTCGTCTAGACTCTATGTTTTTTGATCTATTTGGGTCCGGTTAATGTGTACCCCTAAGAGCACACATTAAACCATTTATTTTTAGAAATATTTTATAGGAAATTGAAAAAGATGTAAAACTTTTTAAATTCCTGATAAAACTTTTTCCAAAAATGGTATACTATTGTGTAAGTTAAGAAGTAGAGGACACGTTGCAATTAAGAAATTTTTTTAATCTTTGTGGATGATATTCTTTCTAATTTCTCAATTTTCGATTAAAAATAAATTTAATATATTTTTAAGTCCTTTTTCATTGATGTGCTAAGAAAATCAAGGAGGCTAAAAGAAAAAAATTTTCTCTCAAAATTGGTAGAATACTGTAACATAATCTTACCATTAGCTACTTGGTATTCAACTGTCTGAGTTTCTTTCTCCCAAGCTTCCCAGCGCCTCATCTATTAACATTCCTCCAATTCCAATGGCCAAATTAGAGGGGGGGAAAAAAACAAAAAACAAAAAGGAAACAAAAAACTATTTACATCTAGGTTTTATATCAAGTTTCTTAATTATTGAAGTTAATTTTGAGAGACGGAGTGTGTGTATTGCTGGTAAAAAATATTTATATCAATGAGTTATATAATGTTATTTTTCTTAGTGAGATAATAAAGATAACTTTATTTTAGAATAAACTAATAAGTTAAAAAATTTAAGTGGTGTCATCACCTTAGTTATTTTGGTTTGACAAATGAATTTATGACCAAACGTATGCCGTTAAGTGTAGATAAAAGTTGTTGGGTAGCCTTTTTGTAGGTGCATAGTGCATTAAAGAGTTTACTCACTATTTTTAAAAAAATTATTAAAAGAAAGTTTAGGTATGTGAAAAAAACAAAAGTCCAATTATATTTAAAGAAAAAGTGAAAAACACATGCAAGTATGCAACTACGCAACTACTTTAAATTTGGGTATGAATACTTATGAATCATTTTCCCCCATCAATAAAGTGTATTATACTTCATAATTAGTCGCTAATTCATGTGATGTATATGAAAACTATTGAGTATGAGATTTTAATAATATTATATTACTTTTTTATGATTTTTTTTGTGTGCTTGTCTAAGAAATTATTTGAAATTTTCAAATAAAATGAGTATGGTCAATTTTCAACCTTCAATGGAATTTTATACCTGAAAAGATAAGTGACATTTAGTGGTGGAGCCAACAATATTTTCCAAAGGGACCAAGCACAAATACAATGAAGTTCTTAAGAAAAAAAAATTATTTCATAAATTAACTTTAACTCAACAAAATTGTGCCCTATATTTTTCATTCGGGTCAACATAGCTAACCCATTTAATAAACAAGTTGTGTTCGTGTTTAACATATGAATCCGTTTGACCCATTTAGCTTATAAAAGTATTAGCTTTTGTTATTATTGTTTAATTTATGGTTGTAATTATATGTTTATTACTATATATATGGTTATGATTGTATTTTAATTTTAGATATATGACAATTGATAACAAGTTATTCAGGTCAGGTATTACTTAAACTAATCAAACAAGTTATTAAATAGGTTAAACGTGTCGTGTCGGGTCAAATTTTCTAATTAAACAGGTCGTGTTAGGGTTGAGAATTTTTGACACGTTTACTAAACATGTCAGGTACAGGTCAACCCATATAACTGAATACTCATGGTTTGACATGGTACGAACTCGTTTTGCATACACAAATTATTCCCCCCCAGTCCAAATATAAAATTTGATCATACATGTTTATTTTTAAATAGAAAATTTTTACAATTATGTTTGTATATGGAATTTTATATTCTAGTATTATGCATTCGTTATGATTGTGTTTTTATATAGAATTATATATATTCTACTATATAAAGAAAATATGATTTACAAAAATTCTAATGGAAGGTATGAATATAGATAGAATATAATATAAATTAATTAAAAAATAATAGTATAATGACGTGGCACAATTTTATAAAGTGAAACAACTTCAGTGTTTTATAGATTATAAATTATAATGACGTCTACAAACTCTTCTTAGATCTCTGAAATGTAGTATATGTTATGATGCACTACTGAAATCTTAATTAGAATAACAAATAAGGATGCCATCCTTGAATATTTTGTCCAAATTCATCTAATGCTCACAAAAACGGGCAGTACGATTTCAACTATTCCCTCCTTCAATTGTTTCAACTGATCTTTATTTTATCTGTGATCTGAGTACAAGATCAAATTTAATATTTTATACATAATTTTTTGCCTTTGCAAATATACCGTAGTCCATTATGTATTGGGTGCATTGACTTGCATATATATAATTAGAGCCAACGAGGGGGGCAGCTATTTTGCACTTAATTATTATTTTTATTTAAAAAAAACTCTAAGATCATGTATTCAAATTAACTGGGTTTGAGGTTGAGATTTCCACCAAAGATTGCTCAAAAAGGAAATTAATAGGACAAATTTAAAGTGTTGTTATTCCTAATGAAAAATACTAATTGTATTTCTTGTGCACACATCTTTTCTACAAAGATAATGTCCAAATAAAACTAATTTCTTATATTCTAAGATTTGGTTAGGAAGGTGGTTGTTACTTGTTAATCATATCAATCTAAATTTCCACTTTGTTTTCTAGTATATTTAATTTAAGTCTTTCACATTACATCATTAACAACTTTCACTAAAATATTCAAAAGTAAACATGCAATTTGCCTCAAAATTAAATTGCAAAAGTAGGCATACCTTGGCCCTTCCTAAAGCCATGGTCAGAAAACTATAGATAATCTGCATGATCGCTAACACAAAGATGAAATTGTTGAGCTGAAGGATCCCTTCTTGTGATATAAAAGATGTCTTTCCCTGCAAACCAATCACAATTAATAATGATAAGAAAATAAGGAAAAAAAAAAAACTCCTCTTCTCTAAACTAGTAATGTTACACACAATATATTCATAATTACTAACATGATATATTGCCATTAGAAAAATATCATAGGTGACACCAATTTTATTATGCGAGAATCAGAAGAAGATTATTTCAATAATTGTGAAAAATGTCATAAATAATTAAGATTGATAGAACATACTTGGGAACCACAATAATCAGAATTGCTAGTGCTAGTAGTAGTAGTATCAGCTTCTGCCAATCTTCTTTCTAGCCATGGAATATCCCCAAAAGCATCTTTTGCCTGCAATGAATGTTCAAATGTGCCAGTCCCTATGTCAGAAAATCCCACTGCTTTAGTTGTTTGTATAGATGCACTTTTGCGGCAAGGAAGCATTGAGTTTGCAACATTGATGGGTATGCAGATTTTGGCAATGTATCTTTGAGTTGCGGCTAATATAAGAGACATGAATCCCAAGAACATCAACACTGCAACAGCACCAAATAAAACCAAGTAAATGAATAAATCAATCGGACACTTAATACATATACTGATTAAATTGTATAATTTAGAAACCTACCTGATTTAAGCTTCTCCACAGCTTCAAACAAAGAAGTCTTTCGGTGTCTTTTAAGCAACTGCACCAATAAACCATTGTTAAATAATCAAGTAGCTACCTTTGACTTAGCATTTATGAACTTATTAAAAGCAAGAAAGTTCATCAATCAAATTGCAGACCATGTTATATACTATTCCCGTGTGTAAATCAATAGTTAATTTTGGTTTACTTACATTGGAAAGAAGATGGATCAAGTGCTCGATAAAGATCGAGAGGTAGATGAAGATAAAGCAAACGGTTGCCAAAGCCCAAACAGGTGTGTCTTGTAGAGATGGAGAAGTGCTTTCTCCCTCGGAAGCCATGTTTAATTTCTTCTCTACGTTTCTTCGTGAGAGCTTGTTGATGAGTATCAGCTGGGACGAGAAATTAATAAAGAGTAGACGCTGGAATTTGTGAATGAAAATATATAACACTACCAAAGACCAAAGAAGTCTAGAATGAAAGTTTGAAGAGGCGTTTAGCGTTTAACTTTAACCCTTCAACGCTGCTTGGACTTTGGCCATCTTGACGTCTACACAACCTGCATTCGGGGGAGGTCTTACCTACTATAGAAGTTTGACTCAGCTGTGGTTAGCGGTTGGGGGCTATATATTTTATTTTATTTTATGCTTTTATTTTATTTTTATTTTAATATAGCTCATAGATTGTAAGAGCATTTACAGCAGTGGAGCTAAATAGCTATATTGCTATTTTAGCTCCACTCAAACCACAAAATCCCATACGCAGCAGTGGAGGCAAAGTTAAAATTTTTTAGCTTTGCGCTACAGTGCTCATGTATCAATACATGAGCACTGTAGCTGAAAGTTATAAAAAAAAATAGTATTTTATTCGGGTTCGATTAAAAAACATTTATCAGACTCCCTGCTCCCTGGCTTTCATTTCACGCTATCCCTCCTCGCTTCAGTCACTCCGGAAAGCTCATCCATTTCAGTCTCTCCTTCTCTGAAGCTCACCGCCCTCTCTGAAGCTCACCGCCGACGCCGTCTTTCTCTTCACAGCCCTCTCTGAAGCTCACCGCCACCGCCGTCAACGCCGTCTTCTCTCTTCAGTCACTTCGGAAGTCTCTCCATTTCACTCTCTCCTTCACTTTCTCTTCACAGTCGCTCTCTGAAGCTCGCCGCCGACCCACGCCGACGCCGTCTCAACTCTCTCAAGCTCACCGCCGATCAACCTCAGCCCACGCCGTCGAAGCTCTCAACTCTCTCAAGCTCACCGTCGCCGGCCCTTACCGTCTTCAACGTCACCGTTCCACCGCCGATCAACTGAGACCCATGCCGATCAACCCTCTCGGCCTCAGACCCACGCCGATCAGCCCTCTCAGCTCACCGCCGATCAGCCCTCTGTTTCACTTCAGGTCAGTTGAACATTTGTGAATTGGCAAAACGAATTTGTATGGGACAGAATGTATTTGGGAATTTTCTGTGTGCAGGGTAATTTTCTGTGTGTATGGAATTTTCTGTGTGTACAGATTCAAGTCAGTTGAACATTTGTGAATTGACAGAACGTATTTGTATTGGACAGAATGTATTGGGAATTTTCTGTGTGCAGGGTAATTTTATGTGTGTATGGAATTTTCTGTGTGTACAGAATGTATTGGACTGAATGTATTTGTGATGAAATGGATTGGAATTTTTCTGTTTGCAGGAATTTATGGATTTCATAACCATGATATTACTAAAAAAAGAACCAAAATGAAGTTTGTAAAAAGAACCACATCCTACACAGTTTCTAGAATACACGTTTATATGGAGAAATGTTGGTTGACTGATTTCATCTCTGTCCATCAACTAGTACTAAAAAAGAAATTGTTGTTACGTTATTGTTATCATGATGATTGAGAAATTGTTTTAGTAAAAAAAAAAATGTATAAGTATAATTTGGGCGGTGGTGGAAGGGTCGGTGGCGGCGGCAGCCGCGGTGGTGGAAGAATCGGTGTTGGTGGTAGTGGTGGCGGTGGCTGCGGCGGTAGCGACTGCGGTGGCGGTGGCAGTTGCGGTGGTGGAAGAATTGGCGGCGGTGGCGGCAGCGGTAGCGGTGGCGGTAGCGATTGCGGTGGCGGTGGAAGAGTCGATGGTAGCGGTTGCGGGTAGTTGTGATGGTTGTTTATTGTAATGAATATATTATTTTATTGTAGTAGATATATTATTTTATTGTGATGTTTATATTATTTTATTGTGTTAAAAACTAAAATAGATCCACTGCTGCAGCATGTTTTGTAAAGTGAATAGGTAAAATAGATAAAGTAACTTTTGGTGGAGCTAAAAAGCTAAATTTTTAGCTCTACTGCTGTGGATGCTCTAACGGGCAGCTATACGAACATGTCCAAAATAAGGTTATTTGGTTGTGTCAGCGTGCACGTGGGCATGCCATAGCCATGACTATGCTGGGATGACCAAAATTTGATTTTTCAATATTTTTATTGGAAACACAAGTTAAACTACAAAACACTTGGGTCTGTTTGGTAAGCATATTCAAATTCATATTTTTACATTTTAAACAATTTTAAACATATTTTTACACATTTTTTCACACACACAAAAGAAAATATTAGAGCTACTATAAAGTTTATTTCACAATTTATAAATTAATGTGTCAAGAATTAGGTTAATAACACTTAAACAACATAATAAATGTTTAAGTTATTTTTTGTGATTAATAACATATTAATTTATAAATAAATTTTTTTATACTCGTATCCCAACATAACTTTAACCAAAATCTTTAATAAAAATTTCGCAGAAAATGCTCCGCCCATATACGTTACTTACTGTATGGGTGTACAAGATGTTTTCCTCTCCTTTGGGAAAGGGTGGCAGACAGAGACAATGGAGTAATGTTCGGCCAATTAAATACATGACATCTGTCGAGCTGATTTTCCATGCACATATATTATATAAAAGACTAAATAAATTAAATGATGGTTGGGTCAGTATTTTGATTTTAATTTTTTTAAAGTGAACTTTGACTTTTAGTGTTTAAAATATTTTCATAATTTTTTTACTCACTAACCTTTTTTATTTGTTTTTATTTTTGTTACTTTGTTTTAATTAGGGCTTGCGATGGGGCTGGTATTTGGTGTACCAGGTATATATGCCGAGTCACTCACACACTGACAGGTCCCACACATTGTGGGGCCCGCCTCTGTGTGAGAGATGCCGAGTACAACATATAATTTTCGCTTGGGGCTGGTTTTGGTAGAGGGGTTCTACACGGCAGTTATAGGAGCAATTATTCTTCATACGCCTGATTGTGCACCTAACTTGTGGAGGGTGAGAATTGGTCAACACGAAGTGTGGTGTACCATACTGGTTCGGTGCAATTAGATCAGTTATTTCTCTATTTTCTCAAGAACTAAACACAATGCAATTAACACCCCGAAACTATGTCATAATCATTTAAAAACTCAAATCTTCCACACACGAAAAAAAAATTCACAATATTTCTCTAAAGAAGATCCCAT
The DNA here is from genome assembly GCF_040712315.1 of Castanea sativa. NCBI lineage: Eukaryota > Viridiplantae > Streptophyta > Magnoliopsida > Fagales > Fagaceae > Castanea > Castanea sativa. The sequence goes on from NC_134020.1 coordinate 34,427,881, forward strand.
TTCAAATCACAAATAATAAAAAATAAATAAAACAAATTCCAACCCTTAAAAGATAAAATAAAACCATTGAAAACAGAATACACAAGCAAACCTAGTAGAAAGCATTGCAAGGAGGAGCATGGTAGGTATGAGCATAAAAACTTTTTTTAGAAACTTCCAAAGAATAGCTGTGATTCAATTATTCTCAATAGATCAACAAGGATTGAGACTTGCAATTTTAACTTTTCTGGAGTAGTCTTGTGTCTTCAACAGTACCACTTGTTAATCACTTGTTGTTGATGAAGTATGAAATCAGTGGGCTATATACTTTGAACTTTGTGTATAATTTGAAAACCTGAAAAAAAAGAAAAAAAGAAAAAAGAAGGAAACACACTATCGGAGTGCATTAGTGTAGTGTTGGCCAAGGACCCTTCAGAATTCCCTCAAGATCTCCATGAACTCTCAAAATATAAGAGTTAGTCAATTTCTCACATACCTTTGATTTGATGAAGTCTAACTATTATATAGGAGATCTTGAGTGGATCTCCTTGTTTAGTTCCACTCTCCTCATAGGAGACGTGTTGGCTTAGTGGAGTGAGTGTAAGTGATTTTTGGGAAATTTACTAGGGATGGTAATTTTTGCCTGACCCGCGAGTACCCAGCTCGACCCAACCCTAATGGGCCAGATTTTACCCGGCCAGATTAAAAATAGGGTCGAGTTTGGGTTTTAAAAAAAAAAACCTGAACCAGGTCTGGGTCAGGTCCAGGTTTTTTCCAAAACCGGGCCTGGACCCGGACCCAGCCCAACCCGGTTTTATATATATATATATATATAGTTACTAAAATACCCTAATATATATATATATATAGTTATAAACCCTAAAATTTTATATTCTCATTTCATTTAAGCTCAAGCCGCCTCTTTAGCTCACCATCTCCCTCACTCACTCACAATCTCACTCACTCTTAATCTCACTGCTGGCCCAACTGCCCAACGCCTCACTGCCGTCCCAAGTTGCCTCAACTCTCTCACTCATTATCTCACACGACCGCCTCTCCTTCTTCATCTCTTAGCTCTCTCACTCACATAGCCACAAGCCCACAAGTAGTCAAGCATAGACACAGCTCTCTACTCTCTCAACTTTGTTTCATCCTCGGCGTCGCACAACCCTCTGCCCCTCTCATCTTCCTTGCCCATGGCCTCATGGCCTTGCTCCACGGCTCCACCTCGTCCTCCATTTTTTTTTTTTTGGGTTTAGTTCATCCCAATCATGTGAGTTTGTGTTTGTGTTAATGATTTCTGTACTTGTGATTTTGAAAGTGAAAATCATAGATTTGAAATTTGTGTTTGGTTTGTGATTTTGAAAGGGAAAATCATAGATCTAAATTTTGTGTTTATGATTTTTGTGTTTATGGTTGTGATTATGTTTGGATTTGTGTTAGTGTTTGTAATTTTGGGCCAAAAAATCATATATTGAAATTTGTGTTTTTGATTTTGGGCTGGGCTAGGCATGAGAGGACGAGGCCCACGGGGGCCTGACGGGGCGGGTTCAGAGTGGGAAAAAAACCCCGTTTATTAATCGGGCCGAGTTCAGGTTACAGTAGTAGACTCACGGGTCGGGTTCAGGCATAGAAAAACCTGCCCCAAACCTAACCCGTTGCTATTCCTAAAATTCACTTCCACATTCGGAAGTAGTGGACTTGGGAGATAAACTCCAAATATGATGAATGAAGCTAAAATTACAAAGTGTTGAACATGGATTACTATGGACGATGACATTGTGTAGACGATCCCTTTAGATGAGCAGCTTGGATGATGACTCATTTTTATTCTCCATTAGTTGTACTTCTTAAACACACTAAAACTAAGACTCAAATACATGTAAATTATGTTTTAATTTTGAATATGTCAATGCACAGAAATATGACTCTTAGTGTGTGTGGCAAAAATTATATTTGCCAACTTATTTTACTATTCAGCTTATTTTTGCTATTATTCATGGGCCCTACTGCACTTTTTTGTACTATTCGTGAGTCCTACTGTACTATTTTAGCTAACTTTTACTTTTATTTACGGTACTTTCAGTAAAAAGTTTTCAATTTTAACAAAATAAGCGAATCCCAAACAGACCCTTAATCATCAAAAATTTTATTTGTTTCCAAATATGCAAGTTACTGCCTCCACCACGGTTCTAAGCTTATCCCATACGATCATCTTAGACATTTATGGGAGTTATTATCATCATTATTATTGATTGTTGTTATTACTATAATTATAATTCTAGAGATACGTCAATGTGTTTCTTGTATGCCCAATTGGAAAAAAGGATATATATCTCTGCATCTGAATTTTGCATGCATGCGACACACCTCCCAAGACATATATTCTTGACTTGGTTAATTTCCGTTTATTCAATTCCATTAATCTGAGTTGATGTCATTAGCGCACGTCTTAAATCCCAAACGAAGTTTGTAAAAATGCACGGGAGTAAAAAAATATTATAGCCACCGGATTTAACTTGGGTCAGCGTAGCCATGCATCAAATTGACATATTCTATTATGGCTCATTCCATTTTCAAATTGCATTACTCTAATTTCTTGTGATTCTGCAAGACTGTAAACGTTGGTCGTGAACTGTGATAGAAGTGTTGGAAAAGGGTTTGTATATTGTGATTTTTTGCTAGAAAAACGATACGTGATGGACTAGAAGTCTAGAAGAGTTGGGGAAACAAGATGATAACTAATTTATTGTCCACAAATCCAAAATACCTGGGAAACTTATTCAAGGTTTGGAAGCAGTCAACTTTTGGTCTTATGTACAATAGTTCTATACTTGGTTTATAAAACGAAGTTACGAAGGACAATTTGATCTTGTCCCCATTTCGTGTGTACATAGCTTAGCCATCCAATATTGAATTGTAGTAGCATATGTGAGGAAAACATTTCCAAATTCCTAATACACAACTGGGTTAAGCTTTACCTAGGGTATGTGATGGTTTTCCACTTTTTCTATATTATATATGCAAGAATCTACCATAAGTGGAAAGCTGAGAGATAGCGTATTCTAAAACGACAAAACCCCTTGTGAGGTTCAGATGTCTTAATCAAGTTATTCAAAGTAACTAAACCATAAGATCGGACTTTGTTGACGTTTTACTTGTCGTGAATTCAAAATTATTGAGGAGTAGTCATCATGTCAACTATTGTGATAGTGTTGAACGGACAGAAACATTTATTTAGGGTCATTGTATTAGTATATATTTATATTAACAATACTTGTTCATGTAAAATTGTTATCCATAAAATAATTGTTATTACTAAGGACGATTGTCATTACTAAAGACAATTGTTATCACTAAAGATGACTGTCATTACTAAGGATGATTGTAAGCACACATTAATACTTAGATATAAATTCATCACTTAAATGGCACAAGTGTAACAGACGTATAGCCTTTCCAACCATCAGCTACCAGCTTACAGCTGTTACAACTACCTTAAACTGACCATTATATAGCTGTTACAAGACATTGAATGGGAAAGTTAAATGGCTATTAAATGAGCCATTTAACCCTCGAGCTCAACCATAACTGATGGATAGCGATAACATGCTCATCCGTATTTACAAACCGTCTATGTTAATGACGAGTATAAGTATGGACGAGCGTAAGCGCATTAGTTTCAGATAACATTTAATGTCCAAATAATAAATGAGCATGGAGTCGTTACTGCTGTCCAATTATGAGCATTTAATGGTCGTTACAGACGTTAAAGGGCTGAGGATAAATGGTCATTATTAGGCCATAAATCCTCTAGCTGTGGTACAACGTTAGAGAGGTCATTAGATTGAGTATTTACTCATACAAAAGCTATAAAAAGCCAGAAGAGACAAGTAAATGATTCATATTGAACACACACATACACAAATTACTTTACAGATTACAAATTTCTAAAGAGTTTAAGCTAATTTAAGCATTGGAGGGTTATTGGCAGGCCCCAAACTGGTGTCATTATTTGCTTAGTGCTTTCTTTGGTATAAGATCTCCAGGTCGTCCATCATATTGATAAGGTGAAATCGTGCTTCATCACTTGTATTTTAAGCCTAATTAAGTTGTACTAGACCTTCAAGTTGTTTTTGTAGATAACATAGTTTTAACGTCTTTATATAGCATCAATTGACTCATAGTATTTCCAGCAAAAAAGAAAAAAATGTTGACACATTTATTAATGAGATCTCAACAATAAAGATGTAAGATCTCAACAATTTTTTGTTGTTGGAAAATATAGCTATGAAAACAAGTTTTGATTCAACAAAATATAAACTTTGAGAAATTAGCAATAACATAAATTGAAAGAGAGTTAGAATTACCTCACAAACTATATATAGAATCATGCAAATAGTATTGTCCTTAAAGGTTGATTTGTGTCATTCGGAGTAGAACACGATGCAAATGGCTCTTTTAGTTGATCAACCTTTTAGGATTAGACTATAGTAATTTTTCAAGTTGGACACAAACCTAGGCAAGCAAAAAAAAAAAACTCTTATTTTGTCTTTCCTTAAACCAAAAATTAGGAGTTGAAGTTTCTGTGTAGAAGAGCATAACAGAGGGAGAGAAATGTGGTTGTGAGAGGCTGAAAAATCTGAAGAGAAGAGAGAGGGACTTAGTTTTATAAGCTAACACAAAACAAAGCCTAATGAGTTGTCTAATAGGCTAGACCTCCAACAGGCATTGTGCAGATTTGGTGCCTTACAGACAGCTCATTAAATGCCAATGGGCTATACCTAATGGCTTAAAAAGGGAAGGAAAAATAATAAAGCCTAATGGGCTAAACTTTAATTGGCTTGAAAAGGGAAGGAAAAATAATAAAGCCTAAGAGTGATAGTTACAAGCCTAAGTCCATCACCTAGCTTGCTTACTTAACCAATGAGGGTTATAAACATCAGAGGTAGCTCACTCCTGACCAATGTGGGACACAAAGCATAATACTTAAGTGTTTGAAAGTTGAAACACACACACTCATGCCAACATTTTCGTTATAGATGTTGATCTCTAAAATCAAACTACGATAATTAGGGCATGTTTGGTAACTATTTTTTTCCATATTTTCTGTTTTCAAAAATAATTTTCTATTTTTGAAACTAAAAAATTTGTTTGGCAACCTTAAATGGACAGAAAACCAAAATTGTTCTCAAAACTCATTTTGTGAAGGAAATTGAAAACATGCAAAAGACTGTTTTCAGTTTCTAATTTTCAAAAGTCAATGAAAATACGCATTTAATTTAATGAATCTGTTTCATTTAATGAGTTAACATTAAAATTCAAATCCTAGTAACAACATATTTTAGTATTTTTTTATTTTTTTTCTTCAAAAACTATTTTTTTAATTTTAACTAACTAAACATGTTCTTGATTTCAAAAATACAAGAAAATTGTTTTTTTCTTTATATTCCCAAAAACAAGTTTTTAAAGATAGAAAACAAAAATTGTTGCCAAATATAACCTTATGTTTCTGCCATTTATTTCTCTTTCTTCTCACCCTCACTCCAAATTTCAACAAAAATTCTTATATTGCCAATGCTAGTTTTAGTGGCTCGCTTAAGCGAGAATAGACTCACTTGAGCATGCAACACAAAATGTTAAATGTAGAATATACTCTCTTGAGCATACAATAATTGACATGCAACATTGAAGTGTTGGGACTTCAATGAGCTGCTTGAGCAAGGACAGGCGAGAGTACAAGTGAGCTTGGGTGAGTGTTTGTTTGATGTCCACTAGGTAGCTGCTTGAGCGAGACAATTATCATAAGCGTTGTTTCTGCAGATTTTGCCCCAAACACAATGGAAAAGAGACATTTTCCTCCATTAATAGCTAGTAACAGAATTCTACAAATTGAATTCTAACTTAGTTGTATCTTACGAATTAGTATTGGTTAAACGGCTAATGCATCAGTGGAGCAAAAGCCATATTTTTTGGCTATTGAGTTACAGTGCATAACCATCTTATTATTTTATTGTGTTGGTGGTGATGATTGTTGTTTATTGTAGTAGATTTATTATTTTCTTGTATTGAATGCTAAAATAAAACCATTGATGTTGGGTATTTTGTAAAGTGAGGTAGTAAAATAGATAACGTAGCTTTTTGTGGTGCCAAATTACTAAAATTCTGGCACCACCAATACTAATGCTCTTAGAGATAGATTTGCCTACAACCCATTGGCAAGCTTTTTAAGTGAGGGTGAATTAATATTGTCTTAAAGATAACAATTATCCTATAAAAGAAAAAGACAACAATTAATTTGTGCCACTAAACCTTTCAATAATGTGTTTATTCCATTGTTTTACCCCATAATCCTTACCAATTTTTAATTATTCTTCTTATTGGGTCGAATTCATATGTAAAACGCTCGTGCATAACAAGAAACCAAAAATAAAAAGAGTACTGCCACTTTTACAACATAAGATTTTCAAACATAGGTGGAAACTTACATGAAAGGTGCCATATCAATCAATTAAAAATCATATTAACATGTGATGAAGCAGAATTTCACCTCATTAGTACAATGAATGACCTGGAGCTCATCAGTATGTACCTCGACAGTACTATGGATGACCTAGAGATCTTATACCAAAGAAATCACTAAGTAGATAATGGCACCGGTTTGGAGTTTGCCGAGGACCATCCGATGCTTGAATTAGTTTAAACTCTTTAGAAATCTGTAATTTGTAGAGTAATCTGTGTGTGTGTTCAACATGAATCATTTACCTGTCTCTCTTGGCTTTTTATAACCTTTGTGAGAGTAAATGCTCAATCTACTGGTCTCTCTAACGTTGTACCACAGCTGAAGGATTTATGGCCTGTGATGAAGCAGAATTTCACCTCATCAGTATGCTCCACGTTAGTACGATGAATGACTTGGAGCTTGTCAGTATGTATCTCGTCAGTACTATGGACGACCTGGAGATCCTGTACCAAAGAAAGTACTAAGTAGATAATGAAACTGGTTTGGGGTCTGCCAAAGACCTTTCGATACTTAAATTAGCTTAAACTTTTTAGAAATCTGTAATCTGTAAAATAATTTGTGTGTGTGTTCAACATAAATCATTTACCTGTCTCTCTTGACTTTTTATAGCCTTTGTGTGAGTAAATGCTCAATCTACTGGCCTTTCTAACGTTGTACCCCATAACTGGAAGATTTATGGCCTAATAATGACCATTTATCCTCAAACCCTTTAACGTCTGTAACAAACATTTAATGCTCATAATTAGACAGCATCAACGACTCCGGGCTCCTTTATCATTTAGATATTACATATTGTTTGGAACTAATACGTTTACGCTCGTTCATACTTTTACTCGTTATTAACATGGACGGTTTGTAAGTATGGACAAGCACATTATCGCTATCCCTTAGTTATGGTTGAGCTGGAGGGTTAAATAGCTCATTTGATAGCCATTTAACTTCCCCATTCAATGTCCTGTAACGGCTGTGTAATAGTCAGCTTGAGGTAGTTGTAACAGCTGTGAGTTGATGGTTGAAAAGGTTGTACGTCCGTTATACTTGCACCATTTAAGTGAGAAATTTATATTTGAACATTAATGTGTGCTTACGATTGTCCTTAGTAATGACAGTCGTCTTTAATAATGACAATTGTCTTTAGTGATGATGGTCGTTCTGTCATTACTATCACTTTATGGATGACCATTTTACATCACTCATCAACATGTAAGTAATTTTTTTTTCCCATTATTACACTTAAAAAAAAAAAGTTTTATTTATTTATTACAAAATCCAAACAATGATTCAACAACTTTTTGTTGATACTCCAGTGACCACCATCCACCACGATTTAAAGCCTTTCATAGCCAAGGGCCATCGTTTCTTCCCTCAACCAAGGCTCCAAACAAAGTGCTTATATACATAGTTGCATTAATCTCCATTGATCCAGTTCTTTGTGTGTATTATTTTTCCTTTTACAGCAACTTTGATTGCTAAGTGATGATTAGGATGTGCCAAAAGAAGTGACTGCAAGCTTGCAACAACTTCATTTTTACTCTTCCCTGGCTACTACCATCTAAAGTCTAAACCACGGCAAGTTGTTCACCTGAAAAGAGAAAGGGTTTGCGATGAGTTCCCAACTCCCCGAAAAACAAATGTATCATTATCTAACAATTTTTGCATAGTATACGTAACGGGCATTTGGTCTAGTGGTATGATTCTCGCTTAGGGTGCGAGAGGTCCCGAGTTCAATTCTCGGAATGCCCCCAAAATTTTTCCATTTTTCCCCCTTATTCTGTTATGGCTAAAAATTTGCTGCTAATTGTTCGCCAAGAAAATAAGATATATGAAGATCATACAAGCGGACAATTTCTATCTTGCTACTAATTATTGTCATATTGCTGCCTAATTCAAAAAGGTTGGAATACCAATCCAATTGCAAATTGGTTGATAAAATATTTGATACAAATACAAATACAGAAACTGAATCGAAACAGGTCAGTCCTCATTCTCAAAAAAAGAAAAAAAAGAAAAAAGAGACAGGTCAGTCTAAGAGCATTTGCTATTACACATGCCAAAAGGCCCAAAACCTTAACTATCCAGATTCTATAAACATTACCAGAGTCAATTTGTTTTACTTTCAGTCTCCTCAACAAAATGTTCCTTGGTCTGTTCTTGATCGAGCTCATTACCAGTGGGTTCCCATGTACCAGATTGTTCAACACCTGAATTCACCTCTCCTGTGTTGCTTCTATCCTTCAATAATCCATAGCTAGCAGAAACTTCTCTCCACTCTGTCTGCTCAGATAGATACCCGTGTCGTATCAAATACCGCTTCAGCTCAACGCGGAGGCTCCTAATAGGCTACCATTTACAAGCCAGAAATTAACAGCTATACATATTCATAATACATATACAAGTACTTCTTGTCATGCAATGATAACAAAGTGATTATCGCAATGTTCAATCAGTTTGGAATAATAATTAATTGTTTCATGTATCGGATAGATGTATCCTCTATTTCTTAGTGTGTATCTCACACTGAGAGAAATGATGAATGTATCAAGTACATGAGATCCTGAAATAGGCCTATTCAATACTATCAGAACTTTCCAAATGGGAGTATGGGACTGAAAATATTCTAATTAGGCTTACATTACATTCTTAGTTTTAAATTTTTAGTTTTCTGTTAACCAGATTTCCAGAACTTTTTAGACAGTTGATTGATTACCTGAACTTTCTTAATTTCTTACATAGCTTCGTTAGTGTTTTCTTACAATGAGACATGGAAAATTGGCAACTCCAATTATAAAAAGCATAAGCTTGCAAAGACAAAACAAAATTTTAAAAGAAAAAGTGAAACACCAAACCTCAGCTTTGGATTCAAAGGCAAGCCCAAAGAAAGCAGCCGAAACAAAATGCTTGCCCACAGACTCCGCCAATTTGATCTGACTGAGCCAATAAGACGAAGTCTCGAGCCTATCAAACCGGCATTTGCTACAATTCTCTGCACTATGGTATGGCGTGCCTGGACTCTTAGCCCTTGTCAAAGGCCGCGGCGCCACTGGAGTTTTTGGCAAAACCACATTGTTTGCCTCCAAATTCGTCGCATCATTTTCTTCAACTTCTTCTGGAAAGGAAACAATTTTTTTCTTCAACTTGGGTATTGTTTTTTCAGGGGTACTCTGCTCCAAGGCCTCTGTTACGGGTTCCGTGGCTGTATCGGTAGTTGGCAGAGTGGTTCGGGTCGATTTAGGTTGCTTTTGAGCAATTCTACTTATGGGTTTGATTATAGGTTTTTCGGTTACAGTTTTTACATGTACGTTTGTGTTGCGGACTGTTCCAAAGACCCGCCTTTGCCTGAAAACAGAGAGTGTAACACCTTATTTTTGAACTAAATACATGAAAAAAGAAAAAGAGAGAGTAAGTTATTACCTTGAAATTGGAGGTTCTTTGTTAAGGTTTTTTGTTGATTCAGTGGCATTTCGGTTAGTTTTTGGTTTTATGGGACGAGATTTGCCTTATTTTGTGAAGAAAAAAAGGTTAGATTTAGTAAGCAAAAAATATAAACTAAAGTTGAGAAAAGAGAGAAACAAAATGGTACCTGGGTATGGGGTAGAATTATGATCCATTGCAAGGAGTCACAAACAAGGTGCAGAGGAATTTGAAGGTGTAAAATTTGAATTGTTTGGAAAATTAAGTCATGAAGAAGTGACTTTATGGGGAAAGAGGGACGACAATACAAAGCAAATAGATTGAAAGTTTGAAACTTTGAATTAACAAATGGGCGGCAACAGGTTCCCACTAGCGGTTAGAAAGGTATACTTGGGCCGAATTCGAATTGCAACTCTTATTTGGGCCAGTTGGGCCATTCAAAATGTGTTATTGAAAGTATGGCTTTACTGTTTGCGGATTAGTTTTGGCTGGGGAAAGGAATTTTGAATATCTCAGAAAGATTGAAAGAACTGCAAATTGAGGAAAAACTTTCACAATAACTTTAGCCCTATTGACAAACTTAACTGTCTTAAACGTTTTGTAGAATTTGAATTGCTCTATAATGCCTTTTTTGAAAATAATATTGCAAACAAAGACATGTTTCATAAATGTGATCATATAAGTTGTGATCGTAATAACAAAAATGTTATACTTAATGCACAAAACTCATTTTTGTGTCTACGATCATATTTAGTTTTTTTTTTTTTTTGTAATGCAAGATTTATTATTTTTAAGTAACGGTTGAAAAATACCATAACTTGTGGGATTCATTTTATGTGAGAGGATGTTGCATGTAAATGTTAAGCTAAGCACTACCTCATGGTGTGTGGGGATGACAAATGGTGGAAATGAAATTTTGATTTGACTTCTTTTTGTATTTGAGTTTTGCTACTTGAAGAGGTTGAAAGCTACCGTCGTTTAATAAAAAAAAGAAAAAAATTTGGCTACAAACTTGGTTATAACTCAAGGCTACAACTCACACTAAAAAAAGTTAACATGGCTAAATATTTTGAAAATCTAACTGTTGAATTGCATATTCTTTATATTCTTGACACACATTTCAAATTTCGTGCTAATTGGATGTTATTTACTATTCAATCTATAAAATTATTTTTAACGCATGATTTAGACTACAAAACTTGAAGTTTAAACATTTGGTTCATGACATAGTTATTGATTTTTGATTTTTTAAAACTTTTGAAAGCATAAATGATATAAGAAGAAAATGTAATCCATTGATAGATACTAGCCACAATCAAGTTTTTAGACAAACTTTTTCCATTAAAAAAAAATCTGTGCAGGGGTGGAATTAGAAATTTTCGTTTGGGAGGGCTAAGTTACAGCACTAATATATTTATCAAGATAACCATCCACACACACATATATATACACACGCTTTTTTTTTTATATACACACACATATATACACACACTTTTTTATTTGATAAGTTATATATATACACACACCCAACAAAAAAAAAGAGCTTAGTATTTTCAATCAAAATTATGTTTGATAGCGATCTTTCATAAAATAAAATTCATTTTTATCATTTTCATAATGAAATTCTTAAAAAGTTTCATTTTTGATACAAATTATCAAATTTTATACTAAAGTGAGTAAAAAAATATTTCAATTGAACTAATGAAATTTTCAAATATATGAATGATTCAAAATTTGGAGGAACAAGTTAGGCTCTAAACATATTTGAAGCTATCTTTCTTGAACTCATTATATGACAACTAAAGAGACATTTCGTGTAAAATTTTAGTGACAAGATTTTTTAATAAGTCAATGACTTGTTAATCGTCATATAATGAGTTAAAAAATATAGATTCAAACATTTTTGGTGCCAAACTTTATTAAATATTTAACAGATATAAGAGCATATTTTACAATAAAAATAAAATGGTTAAAAATAAAGTTATGTCTTTATAACTATTAGACCAATTATTTTTTTAAAAGTATCATTGGATTCATTCAAATACTTGTGGGGGCCGGCTCTTATTTTTTATTACTAAATTTTGAAAACATTAAAATAATTATAGATATAATTTTCAAAATTTCCCCACCTTTGAACGGATCCGGATCCTCTCCATTTCCCCTTGAAATGGAGAGAGTCCAGTTCACGGACAGGATCATTTTGAAGCAAGATCGACGGTAAAAAACGTGCCACGTCATAACTTAACCAAACCACACTTAACTATAGTTAAACACTTAAACTAGAGGCTCTCTCACCAAACCCATCTGAATATTTCAAACTCTCTTTCTCACTCTCTTCTCCAAGGTTTGACCGGTTCTCACACTCCAACCCACACCCACAACTTGGTCTGCACTCGTTCGCCATATCCAACTCATCCATCTCAGAAAAACACGGACACCCATTTGGGTCCTCATCATCACCCAAGGTTAACTCAGATCAGAGACCTTTAAAAAAAAAAAAAAAAAAAACTCAGATCAGAGACAGAGATAAGCGATCTAGGAGACGGCGGTGATTGAACCCAGAAATCACGAAATCACGAAAAATCAGAAACCTTGAAACCCAGAAATCACGAAAAAGAAGAAATCAACGAAGATAAAAACCCAAACCATGAAGACAGAAAAAACAAACTAGAGAGGCGGCAAAAGCGACCTAGGAGGCGGCGGTGATTGAACCCAGGTGGCGAAGGCTTTCAGGCGGTGATGACGTGGTTTTTTTATGTTTCTCTCTGGATCTTTGGGTGGGTTTCTTGATTCTTGTTATTGATTCTTTCTGGGTCTTTGGGTTTCTTGATTATTGATGTTTCATTGGGTTTGTTGAGGGAACTCGTTTCTTGATTCTTGATGTTTTTCTCTGGATTTCGTTGGGTTTGTTGACGGAGTGCTGTTGCCAATGGACACGAGAGAGTGAGGAGATGGAGTGAGTGAAAGAGCATGGCTGAGAAATCGAGTCTACAAGGCTCGATTTCAATTTAAATGAAACCGAGTTCAATTAACATGATTTTAGTGCTCCAAAATTGAGTATGTTGCACTTGAGATGTTAGTTTCGTGATTTTTGGGTTTCAAGATTTCTTCTTTTTCGTGATTTCGTGATTTTTGAGTTTCAAGGTTTCTGGGTTCAATCCCCGCCAATCGATTATCTCTGTCTCTGATCTGAGTTTTTTTTTTTTTTTTTGAAAGGTCTCTAATCTGAGTTAACCTTAGTATAACCAGAGTTTGAATTACTTGAGTTAAGGTTTTAACATTTTATTAACGTGGCACATCTTAGACCCTACATGTATTTCAAATTAATCTCAACCGTGAAATGGACACTCTCCATTTCAAAAGGAAATGGAGAGGATCCGGATCCCCTTTGAACATAGCTCGCCTCTGTCTATTTGTTTTACTTGAGAATAGAATAGTCACACAACTTCCAAAAAATATAAAGAGCAAAATAGCCATCCGGATTTGTCTTTTAAGTATTAACCAATTTCAACGTCTTCGGATAGCGAAATCCAAAGACGAATGGCGGTCCTATCAATTTCTTGCTTTAAATAGGGCTGGCCCCAGGCCATGGCCTAAAGCCCCCTAAAATGGAAAGACCTCCAAATATGGGGCAGTAAGTTTTTTTTTTTTTTTATTTACATAAATTAAAGCAAAAATGTGAATTAGGGGTACATTTTTTTCCCTAAGGCCTAAAATATTAGAGTTATGGTAGTATATTACATGTTTTCTTACATAATTAGCTTGAAACTCCATGCATATACATAGATACACTTAAAGATATACAATAAGATGCATACTATAATTTCTATATATATAATTTAAATACTATTGATAGTCATTTTTATATTGGGTTAACTCTTTAAAATTTTTTGTAAGGATATTATTAGATATAAAATGTAAATTGTCCATGTTTTTATTTTATTTTATTGTGAAGCACTTTTTATTTTATTTTTTACAATTCATTTGTTCTTGATTCTTTAGTTTTTGTACTTAATAATTCACTTGGATAAATATTTATGATGTGGTCCCACATTTGATTCTAAAATTAAGAAATAAAACTCTTTAAAAATAAATAATTTAGGACACATGGCGCAAAATTGAAACTCTAATTTAGAATTTTAATTTGAGTTTCTCTCAGTTTCATATATTATTATATATATAGATTCCTATAAATTGATCTATCACTAATCACATGAAGTAATTTAATACTCATTTATTCTTTTGTTAAAGTATCACCTCATTGCCACATCAGTTTGTAAGCTTTTTGTAATAAAATTTATATTAAGTTTAGCATTTTCTCCTAAACAAAAAAAATATGAATTAATAGAAATGCAACCTAATCTCTATTAAGTGAATGAAAAATGCTAAAATTAATACAAATTTTACGATAGGAAACTTATAAACTGATGTGACAGTAATATGATCGGTGTCACTTAAATAGTATAATAAATGAATGTTTGAATAACTTTTTTTAATTGGTGACATGCTAGTTTATAAAACTTATATAGTAAGTATCATTAGCTCATTTTAGGTGAATTGGTCATTTTAATAAGTATGAATTAATAATAGATTTGAAATAATCCCTACAAATTATGGGGTCTATAGCCGCGTTTCAAAAATGCGGCTATAGACCCCGAAAACGCGGCTATAGACCTGAAGCCGCGTTTTCTATGGCCGTGTTTACAACCCCGGCCTAAGTGGCGCAGCAACAGACCCTGCGGGTCTGTAGCCGCGTTTTTAAAAACGCGGCTATAGTCAGCGACCTATAGCCGCGTTTTTAAAAAACGCGGCTACAAACCTGCTTTGAGCTGCATTTAAACCGCGGCTATAGGTCTTTTTAAAAATAAAAAAAAAATTTACTGGAGTTTTTTTTTCCCCAAAAAATTCAGCTTTTTTTTAAAACAAAAAAAATTTTCTGGGTTTTTTTTTCCCCAAAAAATTCAAAATTCAAACAAATTTTTTTTTTAAATTAAACACAAACCCAAAAAATTCAAAATCAAACACAAACCCAAAAATTTTAAAATCAAACACACCCATAAAATTCAAAATCAAACACAATATACTGACAATACAAATGCAACGTGCTCCAAAATATAACAATACAAACCATGAATCTCCTCTCATTCAACAAAACCAACCCAAATTTAACACTAAATCCATTCAAAGAACACAAAAGCTCAAGAACACAAACCTATTTAAACATAAGCACAATATCAACAACACAATAACAAAAATAACTTCTAGCAAAAGTATAATACCTATAAAAAAAATTAGAGAATTTTTACCTCAAATAGTAGAGATGAGTGAGCCTTTAGCTTTTCTTATGAAGTTTTCCAGTGACCCTTGCTTGAAAAATGAAGTATATGGTGGTGTGGAGCGTACCGGTGTGTGCGTTGTGTTGAAAGAAAAAAAGAAGGAACGAGAGAAAAAAAGAAGGAAAGAGAGAAAAAAAGAAAGAAGAAGCAGCAGTAAAGAAACAAAGAAAAAAAAAAGAGCAGTGTTGGAGTGAAGAAGGAAAAAAAAAAAAAAAAGAGAAAGAAAGGAGAGCTGGGCGTGACTTGCAGAGAAGAAAGAAAGAACTGAAGAAAGCAGACAACAATGACCAAGAAAGAAAAGATAAGAGAGGGGGTAGGTGGGAAAGTGGGGTTCTGGGTTTTTTTAATGGTGTTATCTATAGCCGCGTTTTCAAAAACGCGGCTATAGCCCCTACCTTATGTTAAAATATCAATTTATTTGGATGCACGTACAGCTCATCCTTTTAAAAAATATATATATTATTTCACTGGACCTATAGCCGCGTTTTTGAAAACAAACGCGGCTATAGCCCCGACCTTATATTAAAAAAATTTTATTCGGATGCCCAGGTTATTAGTGTAAAAAAATATATATGGACCTATAGCCGCGTTTTTAAAAACGCGGCTATAGCCCCCCTTATATATAAAAAAAAATTTTTATTTGGATACACAAGTCATCTTTTTAAAATATATATATTATTTGACTGGACCTATAGCCGTGTTTATATAGTCCGGACGTAAAACGCAGCTCAAGACAGTAGAAATGCGGCTTTAGACCTAACCTATGGCCGCGTTTAACAAAACGTAGCTATTGGTTGGGTCTGAAGCCGCGTCTCTAGGAAACGGCGCTATAAGTTTGGTCTATAGCCGCGTTTCTTTTAAACGCAGCTATAGGTCAGGTATAGCCGCGTTTTTTATAAGTAATATTTAGATGTAAAATGTCCCTTTAAAATTTTCGCCTTAAGTCTCAAATTATTTTGGGTTGGCCCTGGCTCTAGAGAACCCTTCTTGTCTCTCTCCACATTTACTTACTCTTACAAATCCTCAATTTCTCATCCTTGTCCCACTCATCCTTTTGTTTTCACTATGAAAGCTTCTTCAAATTCTGGAAAACCAAATCAGAGTCAACATGGGCTCTTAGGCTTTAGTGATGGAGCCACAAACGATGGTGAGATCCCATTAACCAACACCACAAGGCACATTACTCCAAACTGCGTTGTTTTGTTCAAGCGATATCACTATACTGACCATGAAAATTCTTTGGTGACGACCGAATTAATTAATCCTTGTCTCTCTGTGCCTTCACGTCGAATGTTACTGTTGCTTTGCCATTTGCTTGCGGAGGTGGTCAATGAGTGTTTGAAAGCTAAATCTAAAGGGTATTGTATTTTGGTCTTTATTATTTAGGGCAAGTTGTGTGCATGATTATGCTCAATTAGAACAGAGTGCATATTTTTCTTGGTGGGAGGATCAATAGATATTGTTGACGTGGTCCTCTCGGAGGAGTGAATAATTTCTTACTATATCTTTTATACTCGTTATTGAACTCTAGTTTATTAAAAACATGCACTAAGCACTGAGTGTCCAAACCACAAAAGTATATTATGTTTGGAGTTTATACACCCACACATCTCAGAACACGAGTGGTGGGTCTCATGTGTTATGAGAGATTGAGTGTATACACCCTCAAGAGGGCCTAGACATGATATACTCTCTTGTCAAAACATAGGACTACCGCCTCAAGTTAATGTCTAATGCCTACCTATAAAAGGACCACTTGCTTTTTACTTAGGATTTGAGAAAAAAATTGTAAGGGTTTAGTCCCCGAATGTGGGTTTTGTCCAACTGTTAATGAATGAGCATTCAAATGAAGCCCAAGTTGTATAACTGTAGGAAAATTATCAAGACTTTTGCCTTAAATTTTGCACGAATTATTTGACCCAAACTTTAATATTAATGTGTTGACTTGAATCTTAGTGAAAATTAAGCAACGAATGGTATATTATGATTATTATCAAGTGAGAGTAGTTAATTATTATGGCGTTCATTCTCAAAAAAAAAAAAAAAAAAATTATTATTATTATTATGGCGTTGATTTTCTCTACTACAAAGAAACAAAATATGGCGTTGATTTCAGTTTTATTTATTTATTTATTTATTTTTTAAAGGTACAACTTTTTTGAAGAACCTCATTTTTATAAAATTGTAGCAAATGGTCATAGTCGTATATTTTGTACGTTTACGTGATCTCAGCAAAAAAAAAGAAAAAAAAGAAAAAGAAAAAAGAAGAAGATATCATTATCAAACTTCCGTCCACGCAATTTGATATATACCTATGCTAAATTTTGATTACTATGATGTTCTAATTATCAACACCCGGGCCTGCAACTTTCAACATTTCAATTAGGTTTATAGTCCACATTCAGAATTCAGACCACAAAAGGTCCAAAAACAAGTCAATATCACCATATAATTGGACCTGTTCTTAACTTCTTATTCATGTCCAAATTCAGTAGGCAAAAATGTATTTTTCTTTTCCCCCTATATATTTTACGGGATTAAATCCTAGATTTCAAACTTATGAAAGAGGTGATATGTCATCTAACTATTAGATCGTCGAAAGATACTAAGGTTCTTTTAGTCCAACACATTTGTGTTGTTGACTTGTCGTTGCTTGCTTGAATATTTCTAATTTGGAAACTTAAATTTATCAATAATTAATATGGACTAGGATTCAGTGCGTGCAATTACTCCATTTTCTCTTATATATTTTTTTCACTGCTTCACTTTTTAATATTTATTTTTTTAATTTAATAGTTAAAATTGAAAGTTGCTTTTTTAACTTTCAATCATGCAATTGCATGCGGTCATATAGCACCTCATCTCAATCATGTGGATATCACGTACAAAAGACCACATAAATAGAGACTTGATCTAATAAAACTCTCTATCTCTATTTTATTTATTTATTGTTTTGCTACAGAGACTCGATCTAATTCCTTAAATGAGTAGCTCATGATTCATCCATATATCTACTTCTTTATTCTAATTTATGAGGCCCTGGCCACGCTCTAAAAGCACCCATCATCCCAAGTTCATCATTAATTCTTGACGTATACGCATGATTGGGCATGGTTTTGCGTCTTTCAGATTCAAAGTCAAGAACAGTGGAGAGGTTCTACTTTGAATCATTATAGCTAGTTTCATAAATTTTATTCCCTTAGATGCGAAAATTGGACCAGCACTTTCAATGGTCACAAATGCTCTTATTCCATCGCTTTATCATGTAACTTCTATGCGCCTACTGCGTAGTGTTTATTTACTTTCCGACACAAAGCTTTATAGCAGACTCTAAGCTCTTGTGTCTTTCCAGGAAGTTTAAAGTGTAGAAATCTGATGTAAAGTCGAATCTGGTTGGGACAGTGCTCCAAGGAACTATTATACATGCACACGTATGTGGCTGAGTGGCATAAATGTAATTCAAACCTGAAAGGTCATTAATTATATATACTCATTAGGACTCACAAAGAGCTAATACAATCCATAAAGGCGTATCAATCCAATAGTACCGTGCACTGATTGAGTTAGCTAGGGTTGAAAGAAATGATATCACTGGTTAAACAATTAGTTTGTCTTGTTGGATGTTAATTTTTATTTGAAAGATAGTATTTATTTCACACCATGTAACATATACAAGTGTATGGGTAAGTTTTTTGTACAAGTATGTGTGTTAAGCAAGACAAATATAGCGTACGTATCTAAAGCTCACTAGCCTATTACACGTTAATACTGGTGGTTTGTATGCATGCACTATTCCACTTGCCTCAAATTAACATAATAAAATATAAAATGATCATATCTTGAGAACTTGTAGGTTTTTTTTTAAATAATTTTTTTTGAAATTTTTTATTACTATTATTTGTAAGATACAATAAATTTGAACCTATAATGTATAATTTGTGATAATTACTCTTTTCAAGTCAAAACATAAAGTAATTTTTAAGATAAGCGAAATTTGATTCAAGTCTACAATAAAAACCTCTACCACTTAAGTTTTCTAGAACCCATATAACAAAAGATGTATATAGTTTTAATTTCTTGATCAAGAATTACAACCGAAGGACATGAAGTTTGCTATTTTTCAAAATATGGAGTATAAATTTTCTAAAGATCGAAGAGAAACAACGAAGACTGTGAAGATTATTCTCGAGAATTTTAATTCAACGAATTTTAGGAGGTGCAAACAATTTGCTTAGGTTATATATTTTATCTTCTAAAAAATAGGTTATAAATATATTTTCGTTTTCTTTCTTGTAATTGCAGTGCATGTACATCTACTTTTCTTTCTACCGTAGATTACCCTAAAAACTATTCTCGAGAATTTTAATTCAACTACATAATATTTCTGTCATAGACTTCGTGACATGACCAACTAATGTTCATTAAAACCGACACCACAATGTGATAACTATCCATGTAATTTTTAGAGCACGTAATTAAGATTCAATATTATTATAATATTTCCAAAAGCTGAAATGCATCAAGCAATTAGTAAAAGGTTTACTACTTGTTAGATTGATCATTGGTCACAAATGAGTAAATGAGAAGGTTTTCACATGGCCCCATGCAATGTTATTGTTTATCTAATGGCGCCTCTCAATGCATTTATTGGTTGGGATACACAAATACTTCATTTGGAGTGCCGTAATTATATCGTACTTATATTATAATAATGTCTTATTTATCGTATCATGTTAAATTTTTCAAAAAATAATTGTGTTATCGTATCGTACCCGTGTTGGTGCATTCTAGTTTTCTGATACTTAAAAAAAGCATTTGCACTTAGAGGTCCCTAGTTTTGATAGGTGATGCCCCTTCTAGAACTGATATTTATTGAGAAAATTCCTGTGAAAGTAAGACACTGGTGCCCCCTTTTAGTCAATGATATTCCTTCCCACGAGTTGGAGTATCCGGTCAATAACGAACATTGTTTTTAGGTTCAGAATTCAAATTGAATGTGGAAACAAAAGATGGGTCAAATTAAGGGACACCCCAATATAGGAGGGCAAGTTGGGCACCCAAAGGGAGTCTTTAACTCACTCATGGTCTATTTTGTTTTACATTATACGCAGAGTTAGGTCATATTGACTGATCCATATGTGATATGACTCATGTGGGATCAATCATTTCCAATAATCTCATGATTTGGAAAAGGTTTTATATATTATGGATTGTACATATGAAGTTTTGTTCATGCTAATTAAAAGAGAAATGACAACTATACTTGTGCACACGTACAAAAATTCTTATTTTTAAATCTGTAACATAAGTATATATAAAATGGTCCGGTTAATATAGGCTCTTAGGGCATATATTAATTATCTATTTAAAGAAAATTTTTATAAAAAATTAAAAAAAATTGTCAAAAAAATTAATCACATTTTCACCTTATTATAAAAAATAAAAAAAATTAAAATAGTTTACTAACGTATGTCTTAAAACCCAGCGTAAAATTAAGTATGTCTTTCCTATAAAAAAGAAAAAAGAAAAAAGTATGTCTTCCTTCAAAAAATAAAAAATAAAAAAAGTCCAAGATGACTTGCATTTTGAAATCTCTTCTAGAAATGTTCTGGGTCATTAAAATGAGTTTGGGGTAAAACAAACAATTTCAACCCCAAAAAAAAAAAAAAAAAAAAAAAAATCTCTTCATGATGGAAGGTTGACTCTAGACATGAATGCGCTGACCTTTTCAATTGCTATAATCATTTTGCGAGGCTTTTTCCCAGGAAAGCGTATCTGGACACAATGTAACTTGAGAGAGTTTTTATTATCCTAATTACCGGTCTTTTCAGTTAGAAAAGCCACAACCAAACAAGCACTAAAACAATTTAATCATTTGGTCTCACCGAGACTTTGTCAATGGTTTTTGGATAGAAAGCTACGGAATTTATATTCGAATGGTTTATATGAACAATGTTAAAAATCTTGATGGCTAGCAATATAATCTAAAGTTATATATTGGTAGTCTTACCTATTAAAAAAAAAAAAAAAAGAGAATTGCTATATTTATAATATTTTTACAATACTTTTATATCAAATTAAAATTAGTAATAACTTACCACTTAAAATTTGTTATAAAAATATTGTAGTCATACTACTCTAAAAATAATGTTATATTTTGGTAGTGAAATATCAATCAAAGTAATGGAATGGCTACTACTCAAAGGTCCAACCCAAGCATGCATGCCCCTCAATCATCACACTGAGTAATAAACTTTCCTTTCTTTAAATGTGAAATAAAAGAAACAGTTTTATTTTAAATGAAATTTTCTTAGTTGTGAGAGAATTCTTTAAATTGAAATCATCCATGAATCACATCAATTAGATTGCAATTTCCTGGTGATAAACGACACAAGTGATACTTAATTCTTTCAAAACATCAACATGGCCTAGGATAACGTACGAAGCTGCTAGTTTTTTGACTTGTATGATGTCTATTACAATAAGACAATCACACAAATACATGTTCTTGTCTACAATTAACAGCAGTCTGGTCAATAGCATCTAATACTAACTATATATTGGTTTGATTCTAGTAAAATTAAAAAAAAAAAAAAAAAACCCTCTACATATTGGTTCACGTAAGAGTTTCATTTTGTAATTCCATAATTGGAATTGCGGTAGAAAGAACTTTTACCATAGAACTTTTGTTCTGGAGTTTTTGTGATAAATATCTTTAACCCCGCGCCCGCCGGGAGGGGGGGGGGTGTTGTGGGTGGAGGAGGTGACCAAATTTTTTTACATATAATATATTACATTGGTATGTTCTGGAATATGGAGTGGACAAAGTGGTAGTCTGGTAGAGGAGAAAAGTAAAAAGAAAAGTCAAAAGTGAAGATAGAGATCAGAGAGAAGGGAAATAATCAAGGAAGTCAATACCGTACCGGAAGCTGTACCGGTTTGGCTAGCGGTACGATATATTTCGGATACCGGTCAATACCGGTGTACCGTTTCGGGTTTACCGCTAATTTTATATATCCTTACATAAATTAAAATTCTTTTAAGTATATATATATATATATATATATATATATATATATATATATATATATATATATATATAAATATTTACATTTAACTTTATTTATTTTTTTATACGTTAATTGGTCAAAATTCATATAATTTGTAAGTTTATACTATTTTTATTTTTTATTTTTTTAAGAAGATATGATTGTACTTATTTAAAGTCTCACAAAAATAGCAGTAGAATTTATCTAATAAGAAAAAAGAAATAAAATCCTCAAAAAAAAGATAAAAGAGAAAAGAAAAGAGTGGTTGTAAAATATTTTAAATTGTCATTTGTACTTGTCAAAAGTTATTGTTTACGGTTGGATGACAGTAAAAAGTTTGAGTCAAACGTGTAACAGTAAATTATCTAAAAAAAAGTGTAGCAGTAATATTAATGTGTTGTCAGTGGGAGTATTATTGTTTAATAAAAGATGTTACGGTCTTAACATTTTATAATATTTTCACAATAAACTTACTAGTTATTACTGATTTTAATTTGAACACATCACCTAACTATTTTTTTTTATCAATATTAGTTAGTAACAACCAACTACTTAAAATTTATTGTGAAAATATTATAGTAACATTTCTCAAATTTAATTTCTTATTCTTTATTTTTTTTTTCCTTACCTTTTTTTTCGTCCACACGGTTCATTTTCTTTTCTTTTTTCCTCTTTTTTTCTCCTCCACTCCTTTCTCTTATCTCTATCTTCACGTCTTTCTGGCACTTCATTAGTACAACTCTCTTGACTTTTCTTCTTTCTTTTCCTCTCTTTTTTCTTCTCTGGCACTTCATCAATTCATGGCTTCATTCTCTCTTGACTATTCTTCTTTCTTTTCTTCATCAGTTCATCCAGAGCCCGCTTCAACTTTCTTTTTTCTTTTCTTCAATAGCATTAGCACTTCGCCGACAACCTTTTTCCCCTCCCATTAGCGCAGGTCCTCCTCCCCACCAAGGCTCAGATGGGTCAGTTTTTTTTTTTTTTGGTTCTAATTTGATTAATTTTAAAATTGTGATTTGGGTTTGTATTTTGATGGAGAGTTCCGTCGATTTTGCGCTTCACCTTTGTTTTCTGATGAGAAGCAAATAGAGAGTTGTGTACTTCTTTTCCTCCTTCTCTGTTTTCTTTCATTACAAATGAGATTTTTGTGTTTCGGCCCGGTATCTATTTACCGGCCGAAACAGTCGGATTTCGCCGGTACAGCCGGTACGAGGCCGGTATGGCCGGTATTTTTTCCGGTACGAAACAGAGGTGTACCTGTACCGGTGCACTGGCCGGAACGGTATATACCGGCCGTACCGGCCGGTACGGTACGAAATCACCCACACTGGAAATAATACATGTGTGGAGGAGAAAAAAAGAGGAAAAAATAATAAAGAAATGTGTGGATGAAGAAAAAAGAGATAAGGGAAAATTAAAATAAAGAATAAGAAATTAAAATTAAGAAATGCTACCATAATATTTTCACAATATTTTTATAATAAATTTTAAGTGTAGGGTTATTACTAGCTAATACTAATGAAAAAAATAATAATTTAAGTAGTGTGTTTGAATTAAAATCAATAACAATTTATCAAATATGATTTGTTGTGAAAGTATAGTACAAATATTGGGAACGTGACCTTCATGTTAACATTAGATGATTCTACAAGTCATTATATTATTGCCACAAGTGCTCCACTAGATTTTTTAAAAACTACTAGTGAAAAAAAATAATTTAAGTGATGTGTTCAAATTAAAATTAATAACAACTTACCATACATAATTTGTTGTAAAAATATTGTACAAATGTTGGGAACGTGACACTTCATATTAACATTAGATGATCCTACAAGTCATTATATTCTTGCCACAAGTGCTCCACTAGATATGTTAAAAAAATATCTCCACCAGTCTCTTTTTCGGTTCTTTTACCATACTAGTTTTTAAAACCATGATTTTATGTTAGATTCTATATGGTAATTACATTAGCATATAGTTGTTTATTTATTTTGTTATTAGCATTGATAATTTTTTTTAGATTCTTTTTTTTTTTTTTTACTTTTAATCTTGCTCCCCTGACCCAAATACCTAGCTCTGCCACTGTTTTTAACTGAAAAGAGTTTTAGCACTAATGATAAATGGTATGTTTGGTATGGTGTAATAGCTTCTTTAATGGAATAGCTATTCATGTGTAACAACAATTCGGTCGTTTGATCGTATTTTTATTACATGGATTAGTTATTACGTACAAAGGAATAACTATTCTTTAAATTGAAGAGTAGTTATCCCTCTTTAAAATGAATGTAATAACTATTCCTTATAGTGTGTTTGTTTGGAGAGATTTTAGAGAAGATGGAAAATTAATGAGAGAAAAGTGGAGAGAGAAATTTTAAAATTTTAATGAATGTTTGGTTGAGAGGGGAAGTGGAAAAAAATGTTGTGGGACCCCGTGTTTTTTTCCCGGGCTCACTAAAAAGTTTTTTCTCCCAAATGGGGAGAAATATAGGGGAGAAGCTCACTAACATGAGCTGCCCAAAATGCCTTGCACATTCTTCTTTGTTAACTTTTTTTTCTTTATCTATTACTAATCTTTGCACATTCACGATGTTTTGGGTTTTTTTTTTGGTTTCATCTCACTTTTTTTTTCTTTCATTTTTTTAATTACTTTCGTTCATAGTCTCTTTGCCCCCGTCCCCCCTTTTTTTATTACCAATATGCACATTCACGTTGTTTTGTTTTGTTTTTTTCCTTAATTTTTAACTCACTTTTTTTTCTTTCTTTTGTTTTTATCACTTTCTTCTGTAGTTCCTTTCTTGTTTTTTTCCCCCCTATAGTTTTTGGATCTGGCCTGTGCCTTTAGTATAATAATTAAAAAAAAGAGTGAAATTTCCAAACATAGTTTTTTAAATAAATAAATGTGTATAAAAAAAAATTGTATTGCCTTTTGTTTTATTCAATAGGGACATAATTGTAAATTTATACCAATTTCATTTTTCATAGTTTTCCATCTCTTCACTTTTCCATCCTCCCAACTAAACACATATGAGAGAAAACTAAAATTTTTCTATCCTCCTATTTTTCCACATTTCTAACCAAACGGACCATTAATACAAATATAGGCTTTAAAATCAATATATTTCCAAAAATATAAATTTTCCTTTTACATCATCTTTTACAGGCTTTCCATATTTCACAAAGACTTTCCATATATAATAACCAAACTTATGGATAGTAATAGTTATTCCATTACAATATCTTCTATTCTCAGTAATAAAGATTACTATTCCTAATGTAATATTCATTTAGTGTACCAAACATGCCAAAAGTGTTTTGAAGTTGTTACCCTTATTTAGAGCATTAGCATTGGGGGATGTAAAACCCCCCGATTGCTATTTTACAATCCCAAAACATAAAAAATCCACTTTATCCGAGTGTGTATATCCAAATTTTTTTACAACCTTGCTACACTGAATTCTTAGCATTCACATCCAGGGATGCAAAATAGTATTTATTTTATATCCTCAAAATCTACTTTATCTATTTTATTATCTCCACCCAACATCTCAATTTCTAATTTTACATACAATTCATTAAAATAATATAAATTATACCAACATATAATATGAACAAATCAATTCTACAATGATGTGACAAAAGAGAGAGGAGAGAGACAATATTTGAGAATAAAAAACTTTTACTACCTAGCTACAGTGAGTTCTTATTTATAACAACTCACTGTAAAAAATTTTGAGTTTACACACCTGAGTAAAACATTTTTTTGGTGTGTAAGGGTGTAAGAAAACAACTTGGGGGGGGGGGGGGGTTTACACCCCCAATGCTAATGCTCACTGTAGCAAGTTGTAAGGAATATTTTAATGTGAAAATATTCTCTTTCCTTCCTATTTGAGTTCATTCTCTCTCTCTCTTTCTTTCAGCCTTATACTCTCTCTCTCTCTCTCGCTTGTTTGGTTGTTCCCCATGGTGGAGATTGGTGGGTTTGGGTTGCATATATCATGGTGGAGATTGATGAGTTTCGGTCGTGGTGTTGTGGTTTGGGTCTGCGATTTGTGTCACAATGGTTGCTAGGCTTGGTTACAGTGTTTAAGTTTTGGTGGTGGCTAGGTTTTGTTTGCTGTGGTGGTGGTGGTAGCTGGTGGCTTAGGTTTTGGGTTTTGTTTGGGTGTTTGGTGAGTTTCAGTTTAGGTATTTTGAGTTTCAGCTTGGGTATTGGGTTTTGTTTAGGTTTGGGTTTGGATTTGAATCGGCAATTGTGGTGGTGGGTGGGGCGATTTGGTTGCTTGGCGGTGGGTGGTTTGAGTTTTGGGTTTGAGCATTGGCTTTTGTTTGGGTATTAGGTTTGGGTTTGAATAGGTAGCTTTGGTGGTTGGTGGTGTGATTATTACTCGGTGGTAGGTGGCAGTAACGGGTGGTTTGGGTTTTTGGTATGAGTTTGGGTTTGAATCAATGGCTTTGGTGGTGGGTGTTATGATTGAGTTGCTTGACGGCGGCAGTGGGTGGTGTGATTAGGTTGCTTGGTGGTGGCAGTTGGTAGCTGAGAGAGAGAGATGGGAAAAGAGACCAAAATTAGATAGAGAAGAGAGATAAAATATATATATATATATATATATATATAATTTTGTTGTGCAATTATATTATTTTAATAGGTAGCATGTAAAAATAAGAATTGGGAAGTTGAGTGTATTGTTAAATGGGTTAGTAAAATAGATAAAATAGTGTTTGAGGATATAAAATAGGTATATATATATATGTATGATATTTTTTTACATCATCGGATGTGAATGCTCGTAGTAACCAAATAAAGAGTTTAAGATGTGAGCAATGACAAAATTGGACATATAAAAAAAATGTTTTTTTTATAAAATTTTATTTTAATATTTAAACCCAATTAATGCAATTAATCGCCAATAATAGTACTACTACTACTAATAATAATAATAATAATTATTATTATTATTATTATTATTATTATTATTATTATTATTATTATTATTATTATTATTATTATTATTGTAGAGACCTTAAAGATAGTCCCCAAGGAGGGGTTCTCGAATCTCCTTTCTAACAACTCCACACAATAAAGATATAATTAAATAGTAGAAACAAAACACTCTACAATGAGAAACGCAAATAGCGAATCTCTTTGACCATTAAAATAGTCTCTTTTCTATTACAAATGCTCATATGTCTATGGGAAGCTTTTTCTTTGGTTCCCGTGGTATTACACTGAATGTTCCTCTCTTTCTATTTTTCTAAGATAGGTCTTTCTTTCTTTTTTTCTAGATCCTCCACTCCTTTTGGTCTCTTTCCCTTTTATAGCTTCAATCCTTGTTCTCCCCCTTACAGCTGTTCTACTTCTACCCAAAATATCAAGGTTATTTTTCTCTTACTTTATCGGGTTTCTCACCTTCTTATCTTGGGATTCTGATGGCCTGGGGGTTACATGTACTGTTCAAGCTATCTCATGCGCCATTAATGCGGCAGAAGTTAGGTAAGCCCCCTCATTAAATGCAGAGGTAAAGATCTTCCTCCTTCTTCCACCTTTTAGGAGTTTCCTGTGGTTGCTAATATCTTTCAGAGACCACATAGCGATCATCTGTGCTTCAAGATTCGGCTAAGGCTAATAGCTTCCCTTTTCCACGGTAATGTGCTAACCGTGGTACTCCACCTTATCCTAAAACACCTATGGCGATCCAACTTTCATCCCTTTCACGGATTATTACTCTTTGAGCATTCCTCTCAGCTAAGAAGCTAGGCCTGACTACTTTCCCATGGTCCAGTGGCTCTTTGGGCCCCAGGCCCGAGTGGTGATTGTTTCACTCCCCATAATTATTATTATTATTATTATTATTATTATTATTATTATTATTATTATTATTATTATTATTATTATTATTGATTATCATCATCATCATCATCATCATCATCAACTTTCTGTCTCAATTATAAAATTCTCCTTTAAGGCTTTAGTAATTGTTAGGGTCGACTAGACAAACCTAGAATAATAGGAGTTTGGTTGCCTTGTTGTAGCTAAGGCTATTCAACTCCTTACTCAGTAGGGTTTAAAGAAGGTTTCATTTAGGAAGAAGTTTTACTCATGAGTTCATTGCCTTGGGTAGGCAGTCAGTGTGTACTTCAACTAGATCATCTGTATTTCAGAGAAGGAAGGCCACCTTCCAAGGGCAAAGTGGCAAATGGCTAAATTTAGGGTCTGTTTGATTGAGAGATGAAAAAGTTGGAAGATAGAAGATATTTTTGTTTCTCTTATTTGTTTTTGGTTGGAGGTGGAAAAGTGGAGGGATAGAAAAGTTTATTGTTTGGTTGAGAAGAAGAATGGGAGAATAGAAAATAGAGTTTGTATAAATGCACTCATATCATATGCCCTTATTAAAAAAATGATGCCTAATTTTTTTTTTTTTGAAAAGGGTATCACCTAAGTTTATGAAAAAAAAAAAAAAAAAAAGAATCATGCCTAGTTAAAAAGAAAAAGTAAAAAAAAAAAATCACATTCAGTTAAACCCAAAAAAAAAAAGTAAAGAAAGAAGAAGATCAAAACAACTTAAAAAGAACCAAACACCAAACAAAAAAAGACAAGAAGACAAAAAGACAAGAACAAAAGCAATGTAGCATGCCCTGGTAAATGTAAAAGAAAAAAAAAAACCAACATGTGAGAAGAGAGGTAGTTCAGTCATTTGACTGCAACTACTCTCCTCTCTGTTTTCTCTCCAAATTGGGGAGATAGCATTTTGGTGAGTCTGTACAGAAAGCACTTGGATTCCACTAATTTTACCTTCTTAAAATCCACTTAACCAAACACCTCAAAAAATATTTTATCTCCTATTTTATCTTCTCTCTTTTCCATCTTCCCCAAAATTAACCCAACCAAACAAACCCTTAGAGTAGTGTTAAATGATTGCATCCTAAAGGATATAGGGTTTGAAGCATAGATGGAAAAAATGAACACACACCCAAACCTGAACTTGATAACCTACTCAATCTTGAAGTAAAAATATGGGTAAAGGTAGGATTTTTTAGACCGATGAAAAGTGGGTAGACCAAAACTTGACTTGCTAGAAGGATGGGTTGGGTCAAGTCGACCTGTGGGTTATTAGGTTGACCTTTTTTTAAAGAGATTTTTTATGTGTGTGTGTGTGTGTCTATTTTATTTTATTTTGCTTGTTTAGGCTTTCTAACTCCGTTTTTCCTATTAAAAAAAAAAAAAAAAACTTTGGGATTTTCTAAGAATTTTTATTCTAAAAACCTATGGGATTTTTTCATTGAAAACTTTTTCCTAAAAACTCATTGGAATTTTCTTAAAAGGCATTCTTCCAAAAACCCATGGATTTTTCCCCAAAGAAACAGTTTTCCAAAAACATGGAATTTTCCTTTTGAAGAAATATCATTCCAAAACTCATTGGACTTCAACATTTGAAAATTATTTTCACAAAATTCTTAGAATTTCTCATAAAAAGTATTTTTCCAAATTCCTGTTACGAATCCATAGAATTTTCCATCCTTTTGAAAATAAACTTCATTTTACAAAAAGACCATGACATTTCCCCTTTTCTAAAATAAGAACTTTCACAAAATTATTTTTCTTGGAAAAAAAATAATTTTGATTGATGTAAAAGCCCTCTTTTTTGATAATACCAAAAAGACAAATAACATATTTTTTTAAAATTATTTTACAAGATCCCTTTTCTAAAATATGTTTTGAAAAAATCCTAAAAGAACTTGAATTAAATATCCTTTGAAAAATCCCTTAAAAAAACTTGTTTTCCATAAAACCACCATTTTTCATAATGATTTCCAATTTTTTTAAAAATAGTGATTATAATCCACGGTTTAAATTTAAGAGGACTCCAAACTCAAGCCAACATAGACCCCCTCCCTCGAAATTAAACCTTTTTCGTTTTTTTGTTGTCCTTTTTGTAGGACAAAATACATGGGAGATTAAATTGCAAAATTAACCTTACTATGCTTTCTAAAGGAGAGAGGTTAGACATATTTAATTCAAATGTAATTTAATTTTCCAACAAATAAGTGATAAGTATGTGTACTTGCAAAACAGTTTCAAAATAAACCCTTTTCCGAAATCCCAAATACCAAAATGTTTAAGATACCTTTCAAGTAGTGAGTCATGGGAATGTATTTAAAATAAGGTATCATCAAATGGTGGGTGTTGTAGGGTGCTTAAAATAAGCTTATAAGTTATTAGGATTTTCTTAGTTAAACTAGGAAAGAAAATCAATTAGACTTAAGTGACTAATAACACATTTGGAAATAACCAATAGTTGGTAACGGATACTTATAAATGAATGAAAGATAAAATGACACACTTATACATGTACAATGGTACATAACTCTAAATGTCACACAAAAGTCATCACACGGTACGAGTACGACATCAAAAAAATCTGATGGTCGACACTGACCATTAAAAATAATGATTGCATAGCCAAATCAAACCAATTACATGTACCTATCATAAAAATGAAAGAAATCCAAAACAATATTCATGTGATAAGTTTATTCAACAATGCATGAAAGGACACTCTAGCAACTCCAAAATCTTCTGAAAATAGTTTCCATAAAATTAGCGGGTTAGAATCAGCGTGAGAGAGAGATTTTAGGGTTAAGTTTAAAGGGCAGCCTTGAAACCTTCTTTCGTCATAAAATTGAGAGGAGCAATATTATTCTGGTTTGGGTTCAAGGTTTAATGGCAGAGTATGAAGGGCACTCAAATGGGTGTTGGTTTTTAATTGGGGAAGATGAGCAATATCATTTGGATTGGCGAAGGCACCCATACAAGTTTGGGTCAGAGATTCTCGTGGTGTAATTTTGAATAAAAACTAATTTGCTACCTCATTGCGCAGTTAGATACATAGGCAAGAAACTACTTAATAAAAAAATTATAAACTTTTTCTTTTTTTTGAGGAACAAAAAAAAAAAAAAAAAAAGGAACTTAAATGCACATTTAAAACATCAAGCTCTAAAATTTCTCAGTTTGTGAACTCTTAGGGCAATTGTTAATTAAAGTGTTTTTTTGTAAACTATTTTTTTCGATGAACATTTATGTTTACTTTTGTTTGAGCAAGTAAATGTGAACTCTCAAGGCAACGACGTCCGACGCTGCTGACTCTGCTATATATCAGATTCACACAACAGACCAGTCATGCATGGCGGGCTTCAGCCTATACGCTGAATCTGTTTCTATTGGCTGGTGCTATGAGACCTAATAAATTTTCTCAGGATTATGGGATTAAAATTGATTTTTAGTCATGATGTTATATATAAGTATTGTTTAGATATTTTTCAAGAGGTTTACGTTTGCCTGTACCTCTGGTCCTCTTATATCTGACCGCCAAGCAAATCAAGACCACACAGGTCACGACTTGCGAACAACTTCAATATCGTACAGTCAAAAAATAAAATAAAAATCAATGGTCATCTATTTTTCCATTGGTGAACTTGGAGAATGTTCTAAAGCAGTTATAAGAAACGTGTGGTACAAAACTAGCTAAGATCTTGAGTTAATGAAGCTGAAGAAAAATGGCTGATGATTGTGCCCTTTTAAGCAATTTTTATTAGAATAAAATGACATTGTCAAAACATGTGGTCAATCAATTTTGGCATTTCATTGATCTTGCAATCTAATTAACCTCAATCTTAGTCTTCGATATGCTCAGTCATCAAAATTATAATCCCCTCTCACATAAATCGTTTGTCCAAAATTATTTTTTACTAGATTGTGAATTGCAATCATTGCTTACATATATGAAGTGAATTTTTACTTCTAATGGCTTTTAATTAGTGAATAAATTAAACACTGCACAAATTTTAGTGGAAGGAGCTAAGAGCATTGTAAATTGTAACACCACCGGTTGGAATTTCTTAATATTTTTAACAGAAATATCAAGGGTTCAAACCACCTCCACCCCTAATTATCGATGTATAAATAAAAAATAAAAAATAAAAGTAGTGGAAGGAAACTTGTCACCAATTGGCATGATTGAGTATGGTGGCATTTGGATCCGGATGAAACTGCGTCTGCTGTTTTTTTTTTTTTTTTGGCGCCTCTTCCATGAACAGTGCATTTAGGCTTATGAACAGTGCCAAGCGTGTGAACAGTAACTTTATCATTATTATTATTATTATTATTATTATTATTATTATTATTTTCAGTTTTCAGCAAATTAAGCGCTATCCAAACGGACTTTATGTCTCACCTTAGTTATAATGTTAAGTAGCAAAAGGTGACAAGTCTCACACTAAGTAAAAAATGATATATTCCATTTGAAATTGATCATTTTCATAAATTGGATTATACACTACAGAATTAAAGGTGAGTCTATTTTTTTTTAGCAAGATATAAAAGGGTGAGTCTATTTTAATTTTTAAATGACGTACTATCATTTATACTAGTAGATATAAGAAATAAAATCTTAACTCTAAAATGTTTCTCTCTAATTAACTTGAAATAGAGTGGATCAAATTCCTTACAGTTAAAAAAGTTGGTAAAACTCCATTATCAATGATATAAATTAATTGGTCATTTGGAGGTTTTGATCGTACTTGATTATTTTGGGGATTTTTAAGTAATTCTGGTCGAGCACAACCTAGACTTGCTTGATTGGAACATTTAAAGCAAACAAGTTTGTGAGACACTTTTCTCAACTCTCACTTGAGCAAAATCATAATATTTTGAAATCTGAGTTTTACTAGAACTATAATTTATGCTACTCTTTTTACCCTGCCTTGTGCACCCATATAAACCATAGGTTGCATGACTTTAAGACCAAAATAGACTTGTAGTGGCTAAGTTGATAGATTCAGATCCGAAGCTTTCTTCTTGAGTCTAATAAAAGAAAAATCACCCATGTACTTTGATCCAAAAAAAAAAAAAAAAAAAAAAAAGGTATTCTTGATACACCTTGAGCTTTAAACTTTTATTTGAAACCACAAAGTTTGATTCAAGTGAGTTCACAATTACTATAAATATTTAAGGACTTCATTGAAGTGTTGGAGGTTTTGGTTCGTGTAGACAAGAGGTTAGAACATCCACAGCAGTGGAGCTAAAAATTTAGCAATTTAGCTCCATCAAAAGTTACTTTATCTATTTTACCTACACACATGCTGCAGCAGTGGATCTATTTTAGCTTTCAACACAATAAAATAATATAAACATCACAATAAAATAATATATTTACCACAATAAAATAATACATTTCACTACAATAAAAACACCACAATAAAAAAGTAATGTGAACGCAAAATAAAAAATTAATTTTTTTTTTAGCTCTCATGAACAGTGCATATCTATCTATAGATGTGCACTGTAGCAATGAGCTAAAAAAAAATAGATTTAGCTCCACTGCTGCATGCTTCTTTTTGGTGTTTTGGTGGAGTTAAAATAGCTATATAGCTATTTAGCTTCACTGCTATAAGTGCTCTTACATAAATATTCGACATAATTGGAACATTGGTGTGATTTTTTCCGCTGAAGAGATTCTTCATTAATTTTTCACTTCGTTATCAATTATGTGGTTTGCTTTTAGTACTTCTTTACATCTTTAATTTTTTTTAGATTTTGTATTATAAATGCCGTTGAGATAACTATTTGTACAAATCATTATGGAATTATCATAACTTAGGCAAGAGAGTACCATTTTTTTTTTTTTTCTAAATAGAAAAAAGAGGTTTCTGGTGTTGGCTTATCAACCACACGCCACGTGACTGTAATAAATAATATCAGGTGTACCACACAGACTTTACTGAAATTATTGCTCCTCTCTAAGTGAAGAGACAAGGATTCTTAGGAGCTGTTTGGATTTGTTATTTCCATAACTCATAACTCAAAAATGGTGGGACCCATAGCTAAGAAGGCTGTTTGGATTTTGTTTGCGGTTTTTGTTTCTATCACTCATAACTCTGATTTTTGAGTGATGAGTTATGAAAAATGAAAACACATTAGTGTTTTCAGTTTCCATAACTCTATTTTCAATGACATTTTTGTAATTAAAACTACATACTGGGTCCCACTGGTCTTGTCATGTCAGCTGTCCCTTCTCTCTCCCATCGGTAACTCTTTTTTTTCTTCTTCTTCTTCTTTTTTTTTTTTCTCCACTTTTCCTTCTTTCTCTCTTCTTCTTTATCTGTTCTTCTTCAGAGCAAAAAGCTCATACTCACCGACCACTCATACATTGATGATCTGTTCTTTCTTTTTTTTTTTTTTTTATTTTTTTTTTCTTCTTTTCTTTCCTTTTCAATTCAAACAATACCCACAAACTTTTCAATTCAAACAATCTCCAAAAAAAAAAAAAACGAAATCGTTGGAATGAAAAAAAAAAAAAAAAACCAGATCGGAGCCTTCTCAGATATAAGAAGCAGAAGAATGAAGATTCAAACATCGAAGTTACTAACTCCGATCTCAGATAAAACCAAACCAAAACCCAAAAAAAAAAAAAAAAAGCAAAAGGGATCTTGGCACGGCACAGCAGTGGAATGAGGAATATTGTCGTTAGCCAATTCCAGCTCGGCACGACAGGGAAAACGACGGATTGGCATCGCTGGGTTGAGAAGGTGGGAGATTGGCGCCACTGGGTTGAGAAGGCAAAGTCGATGAAGTTGAAGCTGAAGCCGAAGCTAAGGTTGCTTTTGTCGTCGAGATCGAGTCCTTGAGAAAATCTAAGAGGATGAGAAACACCTCGATTTTTCTAACGAGAAAGCGCGAGTTCTTGCGCTGGAACTCTAGATTGTTGTTGTTGTTGCTGTTGTTGTTGGTTGAGGAAGATGAGGTGGGAATGGGGTTTGGGTGTTTAAGAAGGCCTGGGAAAGGTTTGATTAGCTAGGTTCAGGTTTGTGTTTTGAGAGAGTAACAAGGGTGGAGTGGAAATGAGAAAAGAGAAAATGGTGGGGAATGTGTTCCGCAGGTAGGCTTAACAGACCTTTTGACCAACTTACAGGAATGGGTCACACAAAAAAGTAGAAAAATTGAGTGATAAGAAGTTAAGTAAAGTGTGCCAAACGGGTGGGTATTAGGAAATTTAGATATTTTAAGTGATGAGTGATGAGTGATGAAAATTGAGTGAGGAGTAATAAGTGATGAAAAAAAAAATCCAAACAAGCCCCTACCCTTATGTGGCAAGAGAGTACCATTTGGGGGCATACAAATCTTGGGCCTCCAATATGAAGAATGGTGAGCTCCAATTACCATGGCTTAGGATTAGGATATGGTGGGCCCAAGGCCAAGACAGGCTGGCTAGCTCTCAGTTCAGCTCCTCTCTAATGGCCTGTTTGGGAGTTTAGAGAAAGAGGAGAGTAGAGGGGAGTAGAGGGGAGGGGAATAGTGGGGAGGAGAGTAGAGGAGAATAATTACCCTCCACCTTGTTTGGATGTTTTTATAATTAGTAAGGGGGAAGGGAGTAATTAGTCATTCCCCTTGTTTTTAACATTGTAATTTTATAAATATAATAAGGGTAAATTAGGTAATTTACTTTATCAATAATTTTATGTGCTCTACTCTCCCTCCAAATCTCTCCAATTTGGGGGAATTAAAAATGAGGGGGTTGGAGGTAGTTGAAACCCCTTCAAACCCCTCCCCCTCCTTCCTTAAAAAACTCTCAAACAAGGTAATTAAATTACTCACATTCCCTCTACTCTACTCCCCCTCCTTTTTTAAACATCCAAACAGGCCATAAGTGAGGAGGCACGGATTCTTACCCCTATGTGGCAAGAGAGTACCATATCCATATCCCCTCCAATTACAATGGCTTAGGATTAGGCTATGGTGGGCCCAAGACCAAGACAGGCTGGCTAGCTCTTAGTTCAGCTCGAGGAAAGATGATCCCCAATCTTGGTAGATATAATATAAGTAGTCGGTTCAGGAGCATGACTCCTCAAATTGTATGCCACCAAAATATAAATCTATTTCTTAAAACATAAGCACAAAATAACACCACAAGTTGCTATAGGAGAAAAAATAATAAGACAAAAATATCATTTTCATTAGACGTTACTAATATTATGTCCATAAAAATAAAATGTTGTTGGTGCAGACAAGACCAAACCAAAATAATTTGAGGCTCAAGGCGAAAATTTTAAAGAGACCTATTATATCTAAATATTACTTAAATAATAAAGTTTATTTTTTCATTTCAAATCTATTATTAATTCATACTTATTAATATGACCAATTCACCTAAAGTGAGCTAATGATACTTACTTTATAAGTTTTACAAACTACAATATCACCAATAAAAAAAAAGTTATTCAAACATTCATTTATTATATAGTTTAAGTGATACTGATCATATTACTGTTACATCAATTTGTAAGTTTTTTGTCATAAAATTTGTATTAGCTTTAACATTTTTCATTCATTTAATGGAGATTAGGTTGCATTCTGTTAATTCTTTTTTTTTTTTGAGAAAATGCTAAACTTACTATAAATTTTATTATAAAATGTTTACAAACTGATATGACAATTATGTGACACTTTAACAAAAGAATAAATGAGTATTGAATTATTTCATGTAATTGATGACATGTCAATTTATAGGACTTGGTGTAAAAAAAATTGTAATATACTAGCATAACTCTAATATTTTAGACTTTGAAAAAAAAAAAAAAAAAAAAACACCTAACACACATTTTTCTTTAATTTATTTTAAAAAATTACAGACCCATATTTGTGGGCGTTTTCATGTTAGGGGCCTTAGGCCATGGCCTCAGGCCTAGGGCCGGCCTGGGTGCAGAAATTTCGTTTGAAAAAACAAAACTGAAAAAGTCAAGAAACGTATATGTGTAGAAACGTATTTATAATTTTATTAAATATTAAATTATTTACACTCACAGTCAAGCCACGGCCTATTTAATAGCTGCTGATCTTTTTTTCCTCTGTTCTATAAATGTGAAAGAAGCAAAAGGTATATCTGGACTCAGTTGTAAAGTGTTTTTTTTTTTTTTTGAAATAAGAGTTATTAAGTATTAATTAACAATTGGTTTGAAATTGTGAATCATGAAAGATTGTTAAGTACACTCAGAATATAAAAAAATGATATTTTTTCATTTTACATTTATGATAAATTCTAACATTAATTTAATTTGTAAATTTCATCATAGATTTAATGAGTAGAATCTACTACAGATATGGGAGGACACAATTTTACATACTTTGAGAGTTAATACCTTTGAATATCTCGTAGAGTAATATTTTTTGTTTGACAAAGGGTGGTGCAAAAAGGTATTTGCTCGGGGAGTGATCAACGGCTGTGATTTTATATTGATCCTAATTATCTAGGTCGGTAAAGACGTACTGCTGTATACGATTACGAATTAGTCAACCGGTACTTTGAATTTTTTGTTCAAGTCACGGACTCTCTCAGTATGAAGGCCAAAAAAATAATGACTCATTTATGCCTTAAAGAGTTTCATACTTTCCTAATATATTTAGAGAGGTGCTACGTTCACAATATTTTTACAACAAATCATAGATGATTAGTTGTTATTGGTTCAAATTTGAACCTAACATTAAGATTACTTTTTTGCCCCAACAATAACAACCAGTAACATCCTGCCACTTAAGATTTGTTGTAAAAATGTTATAAAAATGTTATGGACATATCATTTCTCATATATTTATTAAAAAAAAAAAAAGAGTTTCATAATTTCCAAGTAGGTGCCACAATAACAAAGGTATATATAGAATTTAAGGTAACACATTTAAAGTATATATTAGGATTGAATTATAATAAATTTCATTTTCACAAGAGTTGAGTGGACAAACTTTTTATGATTTTCATTTAAATATACTATTTAATATCAATTTTTTTACTTATTAATAACAACTTGTCACTTTAATAATTATGAATCTTCTTATGTGCTTCTAAAATTTATCAAAAAATAAAACAAATGAGTAATGATTATCTCACACTCATCATTTTGCATTTTCTTTTATATTTTTCAACATATTTGTTTTTAATTTTAAAATAAGTATATCAGAGCATATAATTATAAATATTTTATAAAAAAGTATAAGTAAAACGAGGGTAAGAAAACAAAAACGTGGATTTTTTGTCTCTCTCTCATGGATTCATTTCGATTTTTCAGTGTCCCTCATTTCACGCGTCAAAATTGTCAAAGTCGTATCCACTTGGCCCTTCTATTTTTTTTTTCCTCAAGTTCCTTCTACACAAACTCCCTTATATATACCCCAAGATATTTAAGCTCTCATTTGTCCATACATATTTTTCTACTACTACATCACAATTATTTATATAGCTTCACACCTAGTTTTTCATCTCTTGAAACTATATACTTCATCAATTTCATACACAGTTTCAAATCTCTCAAAACTGGAATCCATCAACTCACGCGGGTTTCTATGCTTTCCTAGTTTCAAAGCCCTCCAAACTGTACTTTGTCAACGAACCAATAAAAAAAATTTCTTTTTCGAGTCATCCCTGGAGTTGAATACCTCATTCGAGAATTTCTGGCCGCCATCGAGCTTTATATATGTTTTATTGTTAAGTTCTCTCTAGCTGTAAGAGGTTTGGTAATTTGAGGTCATGGCAGGAGCAGCTGGAGGAAGATCTTTAGAAGAAACACCGACTTGGGCTGTTGCCGTGGTGTGTTTCATTTTGGTTCTAGTATCCATTATCATCGAGCACATCATTCATCTCATAGGAAAGGTATGTCTATGACTACTTCTACTTCAACAATTCTCAATTTGGTTTTCGGGGTTTTACTGCTTGGACATGTTTATTTGATTCTGAGTTCAGAATATTGAGATCTTTTCATTGCACCAACTTGCAGTGGTTGAAGAAGAAACATAAAAGAGCTTTATATGAAGCACTAGAAAAGATCAAATCAGGTACACACCACTATTCCTCATGTTCATCTCAATGTTAAAATTAGACAAACTATATACTATTGAAGTATTAATTAACTTTTTTTTGTTTGTTTGTTGCTCTTTTGGTTCATGCAGAGCTTATGTTATTGGGATTTATATCCTTGCTTTTAACGGTAGGACAAGGTCCAATTTCAAGTGCATGTGTATCCCAGAAAATTGGAGCATCATGGCATCCATGCAGTAAGGAAGAAGAGGCTCTAAGCCAAGAGTATCAAACGAATTCAGCCAATGGCCGGAGGCTACTAACTGTATCGGCTTCCAGCGAAGGGTTTCGTCGCATTTTAGCAGGCGCAGCCTCATCTACAGATAAATGTGCAGAAAGGGTGTGTTTATATTCCATCTTTTGTCTCTTCTTATACCTTAAAGAAAGAATAGGCAATACATTGCAATTTTCAAATATTTTTTATTATTATGTGCCTTTTGAATGATAGTATATCAGTTTGAATGAGAATATTATACAAGAAACTAAAATCAAATCAAATATATATGTAAAACCAAGGTTTGGAATTCCATAGCAAACTTGCAATTTGCGCAGAATGGGGACAAGGGACACTTTGTCAATTGTCTAGTTTACAGCGTATGGAATGATTTAATTTGTCCACGGTTTTACACCAAAGTTCTTGACTTTTTTTGTCTGTTCAGTAACATTCTTTTCCTTTTACTTACGTGCCTCTTACTGTTTATTTTTTAATCCTATTATGTGGTTGTGGAATAAAAAATTAATTTATTCAAAAGAATCTTTATGAGCTGGTGATGACTTATGTGCTAATTTAGCTAGGTTCATCGTTGTGTTTAAAAAAGGAACAAAAAGCAAGCATATGGTATACATTTGTGTCTAATTAGATCTTAATTTGGGTATGTTTGCTATTCTAATTTGCAGAATATGGTCCCATTTGTGTCCAAAGATGGTATTCATCAACTACACATTTTTATCTTCGTGTTGGCTCTATTTCACGTCCTTTATTGCGTTCTCACACTGGTTTTGGGTAGAGCCAAGGTATATATTCATTTATCCTACCAAATTTACTTACATTACTTTTACCTATTTTTTTCCCCGAAACTCACACTAGGCCTGTTTGGTTCCAGATGAGAAGTTGGAAGCATTGGGAGACTGAAACAAGAACAGCTGAGTACCAGTTCTCACACGGTTAGCCCAAATTAACATTATGTAGCTTGATTTTGTGCTTATACATAGGTACACTTACATTTGTATACTGACAAAGCCTAGTGTTGCATGTGTCACAGACCCAGAGCGATTCAGGTTTGCAAGGGACACATCATTTGGGAGAAGACACTTGAGCTTTTGGACCAAAACACCTGCTCTCATGTGGATAGTAAGTAACTCTTTTCCTCTTTTCCCATTTGAGTTTACTTTGGTACAGTGGTGCTAAAAAAGCTTATGCTTCTTGCCAAAAATTAACACTTAGATAAAAGAACTCTCTCTTAAATTATGCCAAAAAGTAGGAAGAAAATAAATCCCAAGTTTGAATTTTTCAGAAGCTAGCAGTACTTGTACACTTTCTTGAACTTTTTATAGGTAACACTTAGGTAAACTTCATTTTCATTCTCCTGCAAAACAATAAAAAAAAGAACCCCACAAGCCAACTTGACGAAGCATGTAGACGAAAGATGAATTATTTGAATCCCCTTCTATAGGAGAACATATCTCTTTCTTAGATTTGACATCAAGTCATGGAATTATTAAATACCAATGGTTTCAATTGAAAGTTTCAAGAACAAGAATTACTCTACGCTGATTACAGTCACTCATGAGATATATAGCTAGATTTGATTATGCGTGTTTTCTAGTTATTATTGTCACCATAGAAATTATAAGGACCAGTTTTGTGGGCATATGATGCATTCCCACTTTGAAAATCACGTGACGTTCTACTATACCTAACAAAACGGACCCATGTCCCATTAATTATCAACAAAGAACAGGGCTCACAATCATTCTCCAAAAAAAAAGAAGTCTAGGGCTCATATTTAAATAAAATTCCCTCTAGCCTTTTGTTTTTGGTTCACATTGATTGTCATTTACCAAGAAAGTTCAATATACTATTTGGTTGGTATTTTTATTGAACTCTAGTCTCAAATCTACTTCTGAGTATCACATCTAAAAGTAATTGTACCATATTATAAACTAAATCGATGACTTTAGAATTATTTTCAAGTAGAATACCCTTTAGGATCTCTTTTTTTATTTTTATTTTTTTGAGATAAATCAAATTCCCTTTAGGATGTTAAAAGAAAAAAAAAAAAAAAGGAATTTCAAAACCTCGAAGTATTACTAATGGTTCGTTTGGGATTCACTTATTTTGCTAAAACTGAAATTTTTTTGCTAAAAGTACTGTAAATAAAGGTAAAAATTAATTGAAATAGTATAGCAAAACTCATGAATAATATAAAAAAGTGCAATCAAACTTATAAATAGTAGCAAAAATAAGTTAAATAATAAAATAAAATGGTAAAAATAATTTTTTCCAACATAAATTTTATATGCATTATGTATTGATGAGCTTTGAAAGGCAACCCTCTCTAGATTATGTGCTTGTCAAGAGTCACTAAACATTACCTGCACCGAAAAGGTGACCTTTATACTGTGCATTTGTTTATTAAAAAATATCAGTTAAGAATTGCTCAAATTAAATAAAAAAAATACTAAAAAATTAGAAGAGCCTGATATCCTTTCCTTCGTACACGCAGGTACACATATATGATATGACATTTCCTTCGTATAAATATATATATTAGATTTTATTAATATGTGTCCTAAAAATATACAATAGTATATTATTTTTGAAAAAAAATTTATTTAGAATTGAAAAGATTTTATAACTTTTTTAATTTTTCATAAAATATTTTTAAAAATAAATGGCTTAATATATACCCTTAGGACACATATTAACCGAACCCATATATATATTGATGATAAATTTTTCCTTAGTATATATTATAAGGTTTCCCTTGAGTCCTTGACAACATCAATTTTCTATTTTATGCCATTGCTGGCGTAGGAGTAGCTGTGCTGCTATGCCTTAATTTCTTTTCTTTTCTTTTCTTTTCTTTTCTTTTATGGAATACGGTAACGGTCTTGGTGAATACCGATTTAGGACAACATGATAACGGTCTTGGTATGGCAAGTTTTGAAAACGACGTAGTAGCTAGCCGTCCAAAGATGGTCCAGGACTGGACAATTTATTTATTACTATTATTTTATGTTTTGTATGAATTTTTCTTCTATACATTTATGCAGCTTTTTTTCTTTTCTTTTTTGAGAAGGAATTGACTTACATTTATGTAGCTGTTTATTAAAAAAAGAAAAAATTATGTAGCTTATTTGACTATTTTTTATTCCAACTTCCAATTGACGAATCTGTCCTCGTTAACAATATGAATTTTTCTCCAAGTCATAGTCAAATAAGTACTTTCAGTAAGAGACTTCCTTTTTTTTTTTTTAATTTTCTTCTTCTAGAAATTCATTTTCACGTTTATTTTCCTTTTGCAGGTATGTTTCTTCAGGCAGTTTGTCAGGTCGGTTCCTAAAGTTGATTACTTGACCTTGAGACATGGATTTATCATGGTAATTATTTCTTCTAATAAGAGTATCTACATTTTACGTAACCCATATTGCTTTTTTTTTTTGGGCAAAAATTTCTTTTAGTAAAGAGATTATTTGGGCTTGCAAGGCAGGCCTTGAAACCAACTATAATCTGCTACTACGTGGACTATATTGTTTGAGGTCAAAGAAATCTCTAAAATATTAAACTACGCAAGAAAACAGCATATATTATTTAAGGAGAAGAAATTTTGTTTGGTCAATTCCATGTTGTCCAATAATAATAACAAAGAATGTCAACCAATTGAGTTGCAAGTTGGAACATTGAAAAATTCTGTTTTTCTCATTTAGGAGTAATGTAAAACGTGTGCCCTCAAATTCCTGAACTTTAGATGTCTAAATCGTTTCATTCTATGATTTTTCCCCCACTAAGTTTTCCCTTATTTGTATGCAATAAATCAGGCACATTTGGCACCTCAAAGCCATCAGAAATTTAACTTCCAAAAGTATATCAATAGATCATTGGAAGAGGATTTCAAGGTTGTTGTGGGAATCAGGTTGGTGCTTCAGGCCCTTACTTTTTATCAGATTCAATGTTAGTTCAGCTTTGTTTGTCCCACATTTTTTTAATACTATTCGTATACATCAGATGTTAAATGTGAACATTCTTGATCCAAAAAAAAAAGAGAAGAGATAGCTAATGTGAAAGTGTAAACATTGTGTATACTAAAAATAACGTTAAAGAGTGTGAAATAATGATTTTTTTCTCTCTTAATTAATTATCTATACACCCCTAATTAACTCCAATGACTTATGTAACATTTTCTTGTTGTCAATTTTCAGCCCTCCTATCTGGTTTTTGGCAGTGCTATTCTTGCTCTTTAACACTCATGGTGAGTAAAGAACAATTTTTAAAGTATATACTTATTTATGTTTAGTAAAAAAAGATATATATTCTCTCTTCTATATAGAATGCCAAAATCCGATACATGTCTCACACGATTGATTACAAATTGTTTAGGGCCTAGCACAAGCAATGCATGGGAATAAAAAAAAAATGACACAGCCTAAAAGAAAGGAAATTTCTAAACTTAACAAAAAGATTCCTTATAAAACACATAAATGGTGTATTCTTGACTATAAGTTTGTTCCTGAATATTTTTGGCCGAATTATTTGACTAAAGTTCTCTTCCTTTTGCAGGCTTGAAATCTTATCTATGGCTACCAATTATCCCATTG
This sequence comes from Castanea sativa, assembly GCF_040712315.1. Classification (NCBI taxonomy): domain Eukaryota; kingdom Viridiplantae; phylum Streptophyta; class Magnoliopsida; order Fagales; family Fagaceae; genus Castanea; species Castanea sativa. The sequence goes on from NC_134020.1 coordinate 34,471,892, forward strand.
ATTGTAAGCAAATTATCTGTGTCTCTGAGATATATAATTCATTTTTTATAAACAGTTTTCAAATGTTAACATAATTAGCAGATCTAACGGCTAAAAATGCACCTGCAGGTCATACTATTAGTTGGGACCAAGCTACAGGTGATCATAACCAAAATGGCATTGAGAATCCAAGAGAGAGGAGAGGTTGTGAAGGGTACCCCAGTGGTTCAACCAGGTGATGACCTCTTCTGGTTCAATCACCCTCGCCTCATTCTCTACCTCATTAACTTTGTTCTATTTCAGGTACTTTTTCAATTTTCTATCTTCTATAGATTTGATTTAATTAATCCAACATCATCATTATTCACTTACACTTCATTGTGGTCTTTATTCTTTATTGCAGAATGCCTTTCAGCTTGCTTTCTTTGCATGGGCTACAGTAAGCTTCTATATTCTATTTCCCTATGTTTAGCACTAAAAAAAGTACGAGTGAAAAATTGGAAAAAGAGAGAATGAAAAACGTGCTTAAATTTGAAGCCAATTATTGTGCTTCACTACCATTTCCATTGTGTATTACACAAAAGCTAAGCATATATATATATTGAAGTATTGAACGCAAAACAAACACGACATATGTCTAAAATTGATCATATATCAGTCTTGTATTCCGTTCAATACACTGGATGGAAGCCTTATCCAAAAGAAAATTCATGAATTGTGTATCATTATGCCTTTTGGTAAAGGTAGGAGGTTGGAGTGAGTTTTGCAATCAAAATTTACCAATTAAAAACAAAACAACGTATTGTGATCTTTCTTTAGAATGTATGTTCTTTAGTTCAAAAACGATTATAGGATATTTTACTAAAATTTGTATAAATATGCTGAACCTCCCTTTCTTTTCTTTTTTGGGTTTTTCAGTATGAATTTGGTTTGCGATCATGTTTCCACAAGCATACAGAGGATATCGTCATCAGAATCTCAATGGGGTACGTCTCAAACTTCTTACATTCATAATGCTCAAATTATATCAACTTAAATTTTCTAATATACTAACAAAATGGTGGTGCTTTCTCAGGGTCCTCATACAAATTCTCTGCAGCTACGTCACTCTACCACTCTATGCCCTCGTAACACAGGTAAAGCAATGGCTAAGACATATACACATTAACATGTCAAATAAAAAAAGTATATAAATTTTTCTAAAATGGTTCAACATCATAATGCTTGAGTTTTTTTTTTTTAATGTTATGAGCAGATGGGTTCAACCATGAAACCAACCATATTCAATGAAAGAGTAGCCTTGGCTTTACGCAACTGGCACCACTCAGCTAAGAAGCACCTAAAGGAGAACAAGGGGTCTGTATCCGTAACACCTATGTCTAGTAGACCAGCAACCCCATCCCACCACTTGTCCCCGGTTCATCTCTTGCGCAACTACAGGAGTGAAATGGACAGCGTCCAAGCTTCACCAAGAATATCCAATTTTGACATTGAGCATTGGGAAACCGAGTCCCCCTCCCCATCATACCGCCACCGGCCGGTTGGCGATGGCTCCCTCTCTTATCACCACCACCAAACGGACCAAAGTTACATAGAGTATGACAAGGATGTCAATGAGTTGAACTTGGGTCAGGTGGCTCCAATACCACAACCAGCTCGTGCACAACATGAAATTGATATCGGACCAAAGGACTTTTCGTTTGATAAAAGACAAGTGCTTGAAAAAAAGTAACGAGCGTGTGAAAATTTCGCTACATTGAAATTGATTGGAGATAATGACGACAAGGAAGAGGAGGGAAAAGAATGATGCCATGATTGGAGTGAACGTACAGATCGGGGAATTGTTTTGAGTTGCATAATCTTTTGATATGCTTTGAAATTTTTGAATCGAAATGTAGAGATACTGATGCGTTCATTTTTTCCACTGCATATGTATATACATACTTTGAATAATTTTTTAATGCAAATAAATGGCCAAAACTTCTCCACAGGAGATTTCCTTAATTGAAAAAAAATTAACACATGCAATTAGACTGAGTAAAAGGTCCAAGGAGTAATTAATATTTTTCAAATAAGTTTGTTAATGTTTATCATATTTTTCAAATAAATTAAATAAAACTGTTCTGAAATTTCTTGAAAAGGCAGTCAGATTTTTTGGAATATGGTACAATTTTCATTTAGGTTTTACTCGACTTTTTTTTTTTTTATAGAATAAAACCTTTTCTGCTTTTAATTCATAGTAGAAAGGTCTGAAACATAACAAACATGAAGGTTTGGGGAACACACTCCACTCAGATTAAAAAAAAGAAAAAAGAATACCTGGCTTTCTTGGCTAAAGTGTGAGCTAGAGCATTGCCTTACCGATAAGTATGAGAGAGAGAAACTTGATCCGTAAAAGTTAACATAAGACGAAGTGTCTTCTACAAGAAGACCAAACTCCAAATGGATTAGATTATTGTGTTGGAGAGCGTTAATTGAAACTTTGGAGTCACCCTCAAAACTGGAACTATGGAAACCAAGCTCCAAGATGAACAAAACAGCTTGACGTGAAGCCAAGGTCTCCAAAACAGAAACTGAAGATGGCAAAGGGATTTTCTCGAACAGATTTGCCGTAATTTCCCCTTGGGAATTTCGAACAACCACCTGGTATGTGCTTCCTGCGAGTCTTCAAACACAACCCCATCAAAATTTGTTTTCAATTCATTGGGGGTCAAGAGGCTTCCAAGTAGGCCTGGTGAGTTACTCGAGCTTGCTGAAATTCTTGTAGTAGGTGAGTTACTTGGTTGAACAGCTGCTCCACAGGGATAGCATTCCCATGAACTTTGATTTTGTTTCTACGATTCCACACTGACCAGCACAGCATATCAAAAGGCAAAGATTTCTATTTCTTAAATGTGTATCCAAGTTAGTAGAGCCATAAATTTAGCAATACACCTGTCAATACCTTCAAGCTTTTCCTAGACAACAAATTCAAGCTAAAAGATCTTGGCACTTTAAAGTATTTCTTAGGCCTTGAAGTTGTTAGAACTGAGAAGGGTATTAGCTTATGTCAAAGGAAATTACCTTGAAGCTACTTTCTGATACAAGTTTTCTAGCTAGCAAGCCTACCAATGTGCCAATGGAGCAGTCTGCCAAATTCAATGGGGGAGGATGTTCCCGATCCTTCCTTGTACAGAAGGTTGATAGGTAAATTGTTCTATTTGACACTCACTAGACCAGACATATGCTACTTAGTATACAAGCTTAGCCAGTTCATGAGTTCTCCCAAAGTGCCTCACTTGCAAGCAGCTTATAGAGTTCTTAATACCTAAAGAAGACACCAGGTCAAGGTTTGTTTCTTTTTGCAAGCTCAGAATTGAGATTTTAGGCCTACTGTGATGCTGATTGGGCAGCATGTCTAGATACCAGAAGGTCCATATTAGGCTTTTGTGTCTTTCTTGGTGAGTCTTTGATTTCTTGGAAGTATAAGAAGCAATAGGTTGTATGAAGATCTTCAGCAGAGTCTAAATACAAATCAATGGCTATAGTCACAAGTGAAATTGTTTGGCTAATAGCTTTGCTTAAGACCTTTGGACTAGAGCACAATCAAGCAGCTTCTCTTTACTGTGATATCAAGGCAACTATTTATATTGCTGCAAATCCAGTTTTCCACAAAAGAACAAAGCATATAGAGATAGATTGTTACTTCATTTGAGAGAAGATTCAAGATGGTGCGATCAAAACCTTTCATGTTCCTACTAGACACCAGATTGCAGATTTCTTCACTAAGGCACTTGGACAAACAATTTCATTATTTGTTATCCAAGATAAACTTAGTAAACATATATTTTTCACCTTGAGGGGAGTGTTAAAGCATGGATTATCTTGTAGATAGTAGTTCTGTATTTTGTATATTGTAGTTTGTATATAGAAGTGATAAGCTACAGTAGTATAGAGTAGTAGTGCATTAAACGGGTGCCATTTATACAATGCACAATTAGTTAGTTAGTTTTATCTCTCTGCCACTTGTCATGTTTGTATTGGTTGTCTTGATTGTTAGTTATGTGGCTATACTTTCCTGTTGCTCTGTTTTAGCTATATAAGGGGCAGAGTAAGATATTTATGAATATACGAAATCATTCACAACAATACACATACTCTCTCTCTCTCTACACCATAGGACTTTCAAGCTTGTGTGTGATTTCAAAACCAACACCAACATCAATAGATCTATAATTTTAGTTATTTGATTAAAATAATATAAAAAATTCATTAAAAAGTAGCGTGAACATGACTAAAATAGATTTTTTTTATTAAAAAAGTAGTGCGAACACAACAATTTAATATATTTTAGCAGTGCATTGTAGCTGTGGAGCCAAAATATGTGGCTTTGGCACCACCAATATAGCCACATTTTAGTATTTAGTGGAGCTTAAAAGCTATAGTAACTATGCATCGTAGCTATGGAGCCAAAAAATATTGATTTGCCTCAACTAATGTAACCACATTTTGGTATTTAGTGATGCTAAAAATAGCAATATAGATTTTTTAGCACCACCACCAATACTAAAGTGGAGGCTGCCCATCATTGTGAACACTGAGAAATTCCTTTTCCCAAATTGATCTATTCTTTTTACAATCCCACCAAGCATGTACTATAGTTCCTTCAGCCATAGGCTGCACGTAGGGCCTGAGATAAGTTTTCTTTTCACTAGTTGTTTAATTTACTCGTAGTAATGATAAGTTTTTGTAAGAGAAATTGGATTGGTGGTTGAAAATAATATTAAATGGGTTTCTAGTAGTTTCAAATAAGTTGAAATAGGACTATTATACCTATCTATGTATATTGCAACTACGCGTGAGTTTGGCATTTTGCTGAATTTCAGCGTTTTGATTATTTTTGTTGGTCCATTTTCACAGTAGATGGGGCCCATAGCTGCCCCATAGCTGAAAGAGTAGCTTATTTTTGACAAAAACGGTTTGTTTAGCAATGGCCGTTTTTTGAAAAATTGCTTTCTCTTCAACTGTATCTTGCAAGATCTCCCTTCTTCTTCCTCATTAATGCCCCAACTTCGTCTTCAAGCTCTTAAATTTTACATCTACCACCAATTGCCCAAATTTATATGAAGCATCTGATACACAAATTTATGCGAAGCATCTGATACACAAGCATTTGTATTGAAACTTGGGTTTTAAGAGTTGACTGAAAGCTCAATTCTTTTACTATACTTGACAAAATAACCCTAACTTAACAATCCAACGCAAGCTAGCTTAAACCAAGGTTGGACAGGGCCAATTTTAATAGTTGTTATGGGTTCGGTTAGGTTACAGATTGCTCAATTCAAAGATCTCAATTTAGGTTAAAAAATATCCTTACCTTTGTTCACATCTCTTCTAAAAAAGGATACATGTGCAAGTATTTAACCATAACCAAAAGGAATGGGCCTTACCTTTGTTCACCAAATAGGTGTTTTGTTAACAAAGTTGTTCATTCCAATCCATTAGGTCAGAATTCAATGAAATATTTCGTACTAATAATAAAATTGGTACACTAAATTGCCTTGTACCGTCTTGGCTCAAATTGACTGGTATTTGGATTTTGCTCAACTCAATATATAAAAAGCGTGAATGCACGTAGCTGTAGTAGCGAAGCTATAATAGTTTTGGTTTATTCAAGCCCCATGGTTTCATTGGCTTTTTTTTCTTTTCTTTTTTGTGTGGGTAATATCACCTGTTGATCATGCTTTCTCAATTTTTTATTTTTTTTTATTTATATACATATAAGCTGTTACACTAAAAAAAAAAAAATATTAACGCAACAAATTGCCATAATATTTTCACAATTATATAAGTGTAAATTCCTTATAGGCCAAAAGAAAATAATAAAACATCATATTAAAACCAACTACAACTAAAAATAAAGATATTGTAAAGAAAAAAAAAAAGTTCGACATCTACAATTTTTTTCACAATACTTTCATAACAAATCTTGAGGTAGTAAATTGTTATTGGATCCAATTTAAACTAACCAATGAAATTACTTTTTTTTTACCAATAACAACCCGTAACAACCTATTACTTATGATTTGTAGTGAAAATATTGTGGATATATCATTTTTTTGTGAAAATATTAAGACATTTTGTTGTTGTCGTAATATTTTCACAACTATTGAAATGTTAATTCTTTAAGAGTCCAAATAAAATATTAAAAAAATTATAAAGGTACTACAAAAATGTTGTACCATTTTGTTGTGTTTTTTAAAAAAAAAATTGGTTTAGTCAACTTTGTTGAACCAAAATTCATTATTTTACATATAGTTTTCATGGGTTGACTTTTTGCATTTTTTTATTGTATTTTTATTTTTATGCACTATTTTAAGTAAAAACACATAGTTTTATACACACAAAAAATAAAATAAAATAAAATAATAACTTAGGATAAAAACATTTTTCATCCTTTATGTTTGAGATAGTTCATAATTCCTCCTTAAACTTGAAAATTAAGCAATTTTCCCCTTAATATTATGGAAAGGGTTGGGTACAAGTTACACCTAGCATAACTCTAAGTAATGTTACACCACTCAATGTTTTTTAATTGGATGCGAATATTGACAAATTCACTGTTAGATTACATTATTTTCATATATTCTTCATGCTTGCAAAATTTTGAAGTGATCAAAGATTAATAGTCATATCATCAATCAATTGTTAAAATTCAAATTTTTATAGTTTAAAATAATGCTAAAAGATGAGTTTATAGATCAAATGGTAAATAATATCCGATTAATATGAAAATTGGTATGCATTTTAAAAACATATAGAACATGTAATTTAACGATTGAATTTTTAAAATATTAATTCAATAACAAGTTATTGGATGGTGTAACATTACTTGGAGTTACACCAGGTGTAACTTGAACCTAGCCCTTATGAAAAATAGCAAATATATCATATTGTTATGCTCTCAGTTAGATCCTAATGAAAGTTTATGATTCTTAAAATATTACATTATATAATGTCTAAAATGTTCCCACCAAATTTTAACATTCCAAAAATTTTCTTCATGTATTTTGAGTTTTAGATAGTAGTAATGCTTAGAAAGTTTGAATGGTGATATAAAGGTGTTTTATTTATCACCTGGAGAACATTGATTTTCTAGGTTTAAATTTTCAAAATTTATAATCAATATATATATATATATATATATATATATATATATATATATATATATAAAAGAAAAGACTTTATGTTGGAAAGTATGAGGTTGTACCATTTGACGTATTTCTTGAAGTTCTCTTTATTTAGTTTTCTACTTCAACAAAGTTTGCATTTATATGAAAGTATTAGTTCATTGAATTAGCCAATAGATAAATGCATATATCAATTATGTATTGTTGTGCATTAAATATTTATATTAAATGAATTTATATGATTATTTTTATAAACTCTATATAGAAAATAATTTTTAGTTGGAATAATGATAATAAATTTAGAATATGACATTCTTATTCATGTTTAGTTGCTTTGACAACAATTGTCACAATAGCCATAAAAAAAATTAAATATTTGTAAATTCACTAAAATTAATCTTAATCCTTTAAATTTCCTAACTCCTTTGTGTTTGTGTGTGTGTGTAGAACTAACACTGTAGTATGTATTATATATAATTAGCTTGTAACCCCATGCATATGCATGAATACACTTAAAAATATATAATAAGATGCATAATATATTTTATATATATATATATATATATATAATTTAACTACTATTGATAGTCATTTTTATATCTTGTTAACTTTTTAAAAAATCTTATGAGGATATTATTAGATATAAAATGTAAATTGTTCTTTTTTTTATAAAAATATTGTGAAACACCTTTTTTTTACAATTCATTTATTCTAAAATCTTTGGGTTTTGTACTTAATAACCCACTTGAATGAATATTTATGATGTGGTCCATATTTGATTCTAAAATTAAGAAATAAAACTCTTTAAGATAAATAATTTAGGACACATGACACAAAATTAGAACTCTAATTTGGAATTCTAATTTGAGTTTCTCTTAGGCCTCGTTTGAAAGGAGGGAATGGAATGGAATGAAAAGAATAATTTTAGAATATTTTTTCCTTCCCTTGTTTGAGAGTTTTAATGTAAGGAATGTAAAGTCCATTCCCTTGTTTGGGAGTTTAATTGGGAGGGAATGGAATGGGTAGGAGAGAACACTCATTCCTCTCTATTCCCTTAAAACCTCAAATTTTCATTCCCCCCAAAATTGGGAGGAATGGGAGGGAACGAAATTAGATTCAATGATTTTTTTACTAAAACTCCCAAAATACCCCTATATATTCAATCCGTTATTTTAAAATAGGGGATCTAATAGTAATATTGTTATAAAATGATTCCATTCTATTCTTTCTATGTTACTCCCAAACAAGATTACTTACATTCCATTGAAACCATGTCCTACAAAAAGGAAGGGAAAATTTTAGTAACACACAATCAAGAATGTAAAATAATAATAATAATAATAATTGAAGGATATATGCATTTTTTAGTTGTCATATGAAACATGTCTATCTATAATAACTACTATATCATGCAATTTTCAATTTGTAAACACATATATATAGTATGATCAAATCACTATACTACTCTCAGTGTATTTCTATTTTATCTATATATAAAATAACTAAAAATACAATTTTTTACAATGAAATTTATTGAAATATCTTTTCTATATATCGATAGTTGGGTGGGATGTGAATCCTGAATGTTTCTATTGGAAATTGAGGAGTCAATCAGTTAAATTACAAGATTTTTTGTACAACTTATTGAAATTTTGGAGAAAACTAATAATAAATTGCATTGTACATCATGCACAAACTCAACTAGTTTATCTAATGGAAAATTCAATAAAGCATGCCTTTTGTTATCCCCTTTTTTTCTTTTGTTGCCTAAAATGGGTGTTCATTAAAAACTAAGTAAGCTAAACATTGCACCTAGGCTCATGTAGAATGATAAAGAAGAAAGTATGAATGATTTTTTTTTTTTCATTGTGTATGGTCAAAGGTATTTGATGAAAGTTTCAATTGTAACATATGACATCATTCATGATGAAAATTTAAATATTGTGATAATGTCTTAACAAAACTCAGTTTCTTATTGTTGGAAGATAGTGATATTTGTTATCATTCTTAGAAATTTTTAGTGAGTAGATATTGTCTTTAGCAAATAAGTACTAAGAAACTATTATAGTAAAATAGATATTTATATGTTAAATAGTTACTCTAACTTTGTACGTGACATACATTTTTTATATATAAAGTTTTGTACTTCTTTAAATAGAAATTTTATCTTAGTTTTCTCACTCAAGAGGTAACAAGTGTTACCCTAACAGTATTGTATAGTGTTAAGAAAATTTAGGGTCTGTTTGGGATCCACTTATTTTGCTGAAATTGAAAACTTTTTACTGAAAGTACTGTAGATAAGGGTAAAAGTTAACTAAAATAGTATAGTGAGACCCATGAATAGTACCAAAAAGAACAGTAGGACCCATGAATAGTAGTAAAAATAAGCTAAATAGTAAAATAAGTTGGCAAAATTAATCATGCCAAACGAACACTCAATTGGCATATTTTATGGAGAGAGAGAGAGACCTATGAAAAACAATATAAGAAAACTTCTCCATGATCTTTTTTTTTTTTTTTCATTTTTAATTCTAGTCACTAGGAATTGAGATTAGATGTAACACAAAATATCTATGGTATTGTACGCAATAGCTCTTAATGGCTAAAATTAAGAGTTAAAAAAAGCAAATTTTAATCTCAATTATTAAATAAAAAAAGTGAAAAAAAAAATGAGAGCGGTAAAAACTCTCTGTGAGAGGGAAATGGGGTAATTACACCCTCCCGATCTTAGTCCACAGCGAGGTAACTAATCAAAGATGATAGAAGACTTTTTCTTCCTTTTAATGATAAGGCTTAAAAGTCTTCATTGCAGACCGTGTATAAAGAATTTGAGGCCCACACTCATATATGGGCCACAGCCACGCTTGACGTACCTGGACTACCCACCAATGCCTGAAAATCCACTACAACACAGGAGACCTGCACAAATGGCGTATGGATCCAAGCGTTACACACGTGACACCCACATCAACACATATATGATCATCATTTTGCTGTCGTGTTGAAAACTCTGAAAAAAAAGACTTGCAGCCTTGCAGAGGGTTATATATGTTTCTCTCTCCGTGTGTCTGCAGCTAAACGACAAACAAAGCCCTCGGCAATCCGCAGATTTTCATTTCTTTCCCAGCACCTGCCCATAATTTTCCATCTCTCTTTCTAGTTTCTACTACCTCTGCCCACTGTTTCCTTTATTTGCTCATCTCTTTCACTCAAACCAATACAATTCTTCTTTATATATGCAGTGCTAATTAGTAACTACCAAATCACCATATTAGCATCGAAAAGCTAGAGTTAGAGAGAGAGAAAAAAAAAAAGAGAGATGGAGATTGTGGGTGGGTTGCTAGGGAAATTGGGTCGCCGCTGCTATGCATTTTTATGTTTGGGAGTGCTACTTGTGTCTGTAACCATAGCTCACTACGTCCATGCTGCTGAGCCAAGTGACCCACGGGAGCGCACAAGACGGCGTCTTCGTGCTTCTCATGGTCCTTCTATTCATCCCTGCAGCTAAAGCTACTGAGCTTATTGCCACCAGTTTCATCAAGTTCATGGGGTTTGAATAAGCAGGCTAATTCGGAGAGCTTATTCCTGTTTGAACTGAGGCAAAGCTCTTCTTGGAAGACTGTAGATTTTACTGTTCTTAGTGGTAGATAACTGGATATAACTCTGTATATATGTATATATATCTGCCTTCTTAGTTAAAGTAGATCACACTTTAGCTTTACATCTCTTACTTGCAAGCAGGTCATGGATGTTACATAAATGGTTGTTTGAGCTGATCAGAATGGCTATCACAATCTTCTTGATTGATAAAGATACATTACCGCGCGTCATGGACATGAGAAAATATTGTAGTCTCAAATTTCTATCACTTGCAACGAAGAAAAGATCAGTGTGATCTAACGAACAAGGCAGAAAAGTTGAGAATTTAAAGCTGATGTCTCTGCTCAATTAGTTTCCTCAATTTGAGCGTGGCACCTATATTTTGATCGGAGTGTTTCCAAAGAGAAAAGCCCGCCAGTAGCACTAGCAAAACTAAGTAGCTAACCTCAAATTTCCGATTAGTCAATGGAATTAACGAAGAATACAACTAACTTGCTTTTCTCAGCTTCTGGTTTAGTTTTGGTTAAATTTTAATTTTAAAAAAATTCTTAATTACATTTAATAAATATAAGAATAAACTTCACCAATGACCCTTAAATTTTTGGGTTATATTTATTTTGGATTTTAAGTTTAAAATTTTTCATTTTGATCCACGAAATAGTCCTTCAATATTATTGCAGTATTAAGATAAAAATAATTTTACAAGTACTTCAAGGAAAAAATCAAATTTGTCCACTATTAATTAAAGGTGCACAAATAGCTCTTTACACAAACCCTTCACCATTCCTTTTCTCTCTTGAAGCTCAACTTTGAAAAATTCTAGCTCTTACTCCACCAAAATTTTTTTGTGTTGGCAAATCAAATCCATCTAGTCTCTGGTGAGTTGTCTTAGGACAAACGTATTCCTGGGGGTCATTCCTATCCTACTAAGAGCATTCTGACAACATGCCCATGTGCCCTCCATATGTAAATGGAGGGAGTCATCTGGGTAGATTTTTTCTTCCTTCTTCTTGGATGATCATCATCATGGCTGGAATAGCATCATCATTGCTTTTTGGAACTAGGATGGGGTAGGGGCAATAAGTGACCCTGACATGCATGGATAAGGCCAAGGGGATCCAAGGACTTGGTGTTTTATGGTGAGGGTTAGAAAGTCATGGCTTATTCCACATTAGAAGAAGATTCAGACTCAGACAATTATGATGCCTCAGACCCAAAAATCCAAATTGGACTGTCTTAATTGCTTGGTGAAGTGTCTCATATTTCGTAATCCATGATTATGGGAAAAGAGAAATCATTTGGTCTCTAGTGAGATGTCTTGGGACAAACATACACATGGGGGTCATTCCTTGATCAATTTGGATTAACAAAGCATCATTAGTTTAGGTCATGTTTGGGACTGCCATATCAAAGACATGATTTTGATGCTTGTAAGCAAGCTAATAGTGAAGTGTAGTTGCATATGTGTCTTATACTTGAAAGGCTCTTGTAATCTAAACTTGCACCTTGAGAGCATTACAAAGGTGAGGATCTTTGAGAGGCATATTAAAGTTTGGAAAGAGTGTGACAAAAACTGTTCCCGCATTTCATTATGAAGAATTGTGAAGAAATCTTCTAGTGTTTGGGATTGGGCTACCTGTCATTGCCAAAATTCTCCTAAATTGATCCACCATTCTCTTATGCTTCCAATGAGTATTGCAACACACTTAGCAATAACTTGGGCAACAGTAGAATTTGGAGCTTGGAGTTCAGCAGTGTACCATGAAAACATGTTTAAAAATTCGTCATGCCACCTAGAAGGAGGAACATTATCAATGGTAAACAGGTTTTTTAAATCTGTGCTTGATGAGTGGGTTAAATGGGTTTGGTTGTCAGGGACAAAAGGCGGTGGAGGAAAAATTGTCAGTAGCGGTGGAAGCGGTTTAGGGTGGAGAACATCATCTGCTTCTATAGCTGGATAGTCTTCTGCTTGGTTCATGAACACTTCTTCTAAACCAAGATCAGACAGGTTTAAATCAGTGACATTAATTATTAGGAGCACAAAACGATCTCTTGGATTTTTAAGGATAATGTTTTTTAAGAGGGATGCAATTGGATTTGGAGGATCAGGATCTACAACCAACATGTTCATATCCAGAGGTTTTGGAAGAAGCACCAATGACTGGATCTGGAGGCTGGTATAATGGTTCTTTGTCTTTTTTTTTTTAGGGGAAGGTTCATTCTGTGGCCTTGCATGGGATTCTGGCTTAAGTGGAGATGGATATGTTATGCCTGGGAGAATTCCACTTATTTTGAAGGGTTTTAATCAGGATGTGTCATGGCTAATGGCTGGAGATTTTGTCCAAGAAAGGTTGATGAAAATGGAGAGGTTAAAGTTAAGGACAGGTCTTTATATAATGATTGTCAAGGTTGGTAAGGAGTATAGACAAACATTGGGGAGGGTTGGGTAGCTGCATTCTGTGACCTCTCTGTGGATTGAAGTTGTGTCAGCAATTGTTTTCTTTCTTTTTTCTTTCTGCCCTATGAGAGGGAAATGGACAGACATATCTTGGACTGTGGATACAATTGTTGTCAGTTCTTGCTTAACCATCTTGATTTTTTTTTTCTTCAAATCATCAATAAGAGAATCTAAGGATGACAAGGTGTGGGTAACTACCTCAGCTAGCTTCTGTTAGTTATCAAGGGTTTTTGAAAGGGCTTGGTTTTGTGCCACATCATTTTCTGCTTGCCAATTTAGAGCTACTTCTACTGATGAAACATGTCTTCTAGTTCTATCTAGGTTGGTTCCAACATAATTTTTGATTTTCCAAACATGCTTTATGCTGGTTTGAGGATGTTCAAAACTTTCAAGAGGAGGAAAATCTTGTGAGTAGGAAGGAGATGTATGGTCAAACATGTAACAAGATAAGAGTTTTTGTGACTGGGTTTGACTAGGAGGAAGAGGTTGGCATCTAGGTAGTTGGGGAAGAACTTTCTAGTAGCATGGGATTAGTGGAGGTTTAGGGTTTTGATCATAATCTTCTTTGAACATGGTTTCTTTACATGAGGAAGAATGAGGGATTTTCGCTATCTACTTCTAGGATAGAGAACATAATAGTCAAATTTTCCAAAGGGTTCTCCAAGGAGGTCTACCTTAGAATCACCTGCTTCATATCTTTCTTTTAAGATTTGTTGGGTAGATTTTTTCTCCCTTCTTCTTGGATGATCATCATCATGGACTTCTTCTTCTCTAAATTCAAGACAACCACAAATATCCCACCATATGTAGCCAGAGGGTGATTTGCCTTCATAGTAGGGCTTTTCGTCTTCATGAAATGCTTTAATCTTAAGGTCAGCTTCAAAAAACATATGACACAGGTTGAAGCGTAGCAATCTGATTTGGAAAAATTGTCACATCTTTCTTTTTTGGTGGGGCCACCAAAAACCTTGTTTCAACTTCACCATTTTCCTTCCTAATAAAGAAAGGATTGTTAAACTAGACTGGCTTAATCGTTTGGTGAAGTGTCTCATACTTTGTAATACATGATTATGGGAAAAGAGAAGTCATTTGATCTCTAGTGAGTTGTCTTAGGATAAATGTATACATGGAGGTCATTCCTAGATCAACTTGGATTAATAAAGCATCATTAGTTTGGGCCATGTCTGGGACTGTCATATCAAATGCATGATTTTGAAGCCTATAAGCAAAGCTGACAATGAAGTGTAGCTGCATATGTGTCTTGTACTTGAGAGGCTCTTGTAATCTAAACTTGCACCTTGAGATTTGAGAGCATCACAAAGGTAAGGATCTTTGAGAATAGTATTTGGCTCAATCAAGGTAATCCCAATACTAATCACTTTCATGTATACATTCTTCAACATAGGATCTAAATTCCATAGCCTTTGGAATCTTCAATATTATAGTTTTATGATATTCCCTAAAAAATCAAGTAATTGATTTCTTTCGAGGCCTTTACAGTTCTAACAAGACTATTTTTTTTTTTTTTTTTTTTCCATTTTTTTAGATTTGAACAATTCAGGTTAGCTCTGTCAGGTGTAATTCTTGAACCCTCAGGTGAGGAAATTAAGGATGTCCTCTTTTAGATTAGCCATTTAAAAGCTCTAGGGCTTGATGGTTTTCATGGTATTTTCTTACAATAATTTTGGCACATAGTAAGACTCTTTACTATGGCCTCTACTGATCAGAACATTTTCTCAATTGGGACACATGCCACCTGAGTGGGCCGAAACTAATCTAGATTTAATTCTTAAGTGTGAAATTGCCATATGAGTATTTGTATTTCATCTCTTTTATTTTCTTTACTTACACCTTAAACTTCTGCTGAGTCTAATGAGGTTCAGGTGCGGAGCCTTCCACTGTTTGTCAAATTCAGGCAATGAAATCTACATTTTAAATTCTCTTCGATACGAGGTTCAATAATGTAATGCTAAAATTAGATTCCCAAATGGTGATTTACATTATTAATAATTTGTTTTCTCCTTAATTGTTAGCTTTAATTTTGTATAGTGAAGCCAACCAGTGATCTAATCTAAAGTTTTGGTTAAAAGGGCGAAACAATAACAAGAGCTGATTCAACAATATCTTTGATGTCCTTTTTTTTGTATCAACATTAGTTATATGATATTTTGTAATACTAATATCCCCTAAAGTTATACTTTATACTATATTCTGTTTAGCTTAATACATACCACCTTTTACATAATAATAATAATAATAATAATAATAATAATAATAATAATAATAATAATAATAATAATAATAATAATAATAATAATTGTGGGGGGTAAAAATGCTTAAATGCACATTTGGGTCTTGGGCCTGGTTTGTTGGTATAAGTCTGTTCAATCAGAGTTTTCGAGGTCCACAGGCCAGTTCGCGCTACAAGGGGCAGAGGAATTGTCCGATGAGGAGTATCTCCTCGGACGGGCCCAATAAAGGCCATGAGACGTGCTAAAGGATTTAGAGACAGAATTCTGGAAAATCTGTTGGGTAAAAGCGTGATCCAAGCACTCGTTAGAAGGAGGAACGCGCGAGAAATATCTGAGGAAAAAAGCTGCTACCACCGCATTAAAGGCCGTACATCTACCTCCCTAGCCGCATTAATGGAGGAATGACCTCTGAACAGTAATATTCAGCCTTCCAGCTATTATTTGAAGATTTCAAGAAGGTGGTGGATGAGACAAGTATCTAGGAGGAAAATCTGTGCTACACGTGGGAGAGAAAGAAGAGAAGAAGAGGGATATAAGAGGACATGAGAGGTATGAAGAGGGGGACGGAGAAAAAATTGGAAGACCAATTGTAATATTTTGCTTAAAGAAAGAAAGATAATACAAGCTGTCCTCGACTTACATCCGAGGAGAGTTTTTTGTCATATTTATCTATTATTTGCATAGATTGCGGCATTCTAGCCTGTTTATCAACTCTCCAATATCCCTAACCTAGATTTCAAACCCATACTCTACAAATTTCATTGTATAAGACTCTTTGGGTCTGGGTCCATCTAGTGATTAGACCGGGTACAAATTGTGCACTTACAATAATAATAATAATAATAATAATAATAATAATAATAATAATTTTAAAAAATAATAATAATAATAATAATTGTAAGGGAAAAAATTGACACATGACCCAAAAATGGCTCGAATAGTGGCCCAATAAGCCCACCACAATAGATTTGTTAGAGAATGAGTTGGATATGTATTACTTAATAAGTTAAAGTTAATCACAATGAGGTAAAAACACTTATGGAATGACTAAGACAATAAATTATGAAGAAAAGAAACTCCTCAGTCTGGCCCGAGGAGTGTCTATTTTATATATGTATGTTTCTTTCTCAGTTATACAAAAATTTCAGCTCTTGGGTACAAAGTCCTTTCTTTCCCATATTTCTTGATCTCCCTCTTGTGGATCCTAATTTTTCTTTTATATTTTAACACAAATCATCCTAATCCTATACTTGGAGGGCTGAGATTGCATTCCTGGAACTTTTGTCTCATCCAAAACATGCTAGTAAACATTTACCCTGCAATCTTAGTTGTGCAACCACTGTTCATGGTCATTTCCTCATTAATGCAGCTAGGAAAGTAGTTGTTTTATATTTAATGCAAAGGAGATGACTTTTACACCATTCTTCCTTCATTCATATTGTATTCTATGCCAAGTTTGCTTTCTTCCCTTTGTAATATTTTAACCTCATGCGTCCCAGACAGCTAATGCTCGTCTCGAAGATCCAAGGTGTATTCTTAGGAATATTATTAGTCGACCACTTAAATTAGATTAGGGATTCTCGTCCTCACAATAATAATAATGATAATAATTTATCATATAGAATTGCAAAATCTAAAGATATTTAAGAAGATTGCTAAAAGTCTTGTAGTTTAAGATCCATAATTCAAATCTTCATTTTCCTTTTGTTATGGTAAGTTTGTAACTACTAAACTAGTGTAAAAAGAAAAATAAAAAGAAAAAGAAAATCATATGGTTGTGATGATGATCTAACAAACTGTACAACTTAAAACTGTATTATCAATCACACTGGAGTGTAGCTTGATGGTAGGAGTCCTCGTCCTACACTCAGAGAGGAGCGGTTCGAGCGATAGCCCTAACAAAGCTTGTGTGGTATACGTGGTATTACTCATTACCGTCACGTAACGTGGGGTCGATGAGCCCACATCGGAGACCCAATTTTTTTTATTCAGCAAAAAAAAAAAAAAAACTGTATTATCATCTTAAAAAAAAAACAAAAAAAAAAAAAACGTAAAACTGTATTATATACTCATTTAAAAAAGAAAAACCGTATTATATAGCCAAGTCGCGGGTAGAACAAAACAAAACCACCTAACGTACTTATTCGCTGCACAACTTATTACCTGTCTACCTGCCTCACTGAATTCAAGCTTTTTATATTATTATTATTATTATAAGTTTATAGTCTCATACATATCCAAGTCTTCAGAAATTCGTAAAAGACTTTATCCTTTATTTCTCAAATCTCAACAACTCTCTCTCTCTCACTCTTCTTGCTTTGCTCGTTTCGTAACAATGGCGCGAGGCACATCACAGTCCCAATCAGCGTCCTCCTCGACCTCGAGGCCCGGCGTCGTGGCTCCGCGCGGCTCTGCGGCCGCGACGGCCGGAATGAGGCGACGTCGGCTCGGCGGAGGGTCCGCTTCCACCAACGCCACCTCCGGCGGGATCGGAGGAGGTGCCGGCGGCGGCGGCAACATGCTGAGGTTCTACACCGACGACGCTCCCGGCCTGAAGATCTCGCCGACCGTCGTGCTCGTCATGAGCCTCTGCTTCATCGGCTTCGTCACCGCGCTCCACGTCTTCGGCAAGCTCTACCGCCGATCCGCCGCCGCTTAATTTTCTGCTCTCAGTTTCGGATTCGGAGCTCTTAGATCGCTGTTCTAGATTCACACTGATCTTCGGATCTTTGACTCGGTAACTGAACGCTTCGTTTTCGTTTTCGTTTTTTTTTTTTTGTCTCTGTAAATTTTTGTCGGCCTGTACTTTCTTCGTTTTTGTTAATTTCGGATTCGTCGGCTTTTATTAACTTCGGAAAAAGCCTTGCTTTAGTTCCGATCATCTGGTTTTATTTACTCAAATCTGCTTGGATTTTACATTTGCAGATTGCATAATTTCTTTGATCAATGTTAGCTGATTTCGTTTTTTGAATTTATTTTTCATTTTTTTTTGGACCTGATGTTAGATCATATCAATTGCGTAGTTGAAGATTGATATAAAAATAGTAAAACTTTATGAACGGTTTCTACAATATACTTTGTTATAAATCATCAAAAGTATGAATGCTTTAGCTTTTCTGAGTGACTTGAATTTATGTCAGGTTCTCACATGGAAGTTTTGAAATGAACCGTACCATAATTGGAAACAATCTTTTTTAGGAAAAACAAAAGGAAAGTAGAAGAAAGAAGATCGCAGACATATTGATCAAACTTGTTAATTATTGTAATGTGTACGCATAGCCACATATTAGAAGTTCCATAACTTTCCTCAAAGAAGTTTGATAATAACCAAAGAAAAACAAAATCTAGGGACCCATCCAATTTTACAACATGCAAAAGGTCGACTCGACTGTGAGTGGACCACTTACAATTTGCCAATATCAGCAAGTTGTGAAATTGGGTGTGTCAACAGTGTTGTTGATTACCAAAATGCAACTTTTTTTTTTTTCTTGTTTGGACTTTCTTTATCGTACATCTTATAGACAAGTCCCCTATCAATTTTCTTTCTTCATTACTGACACTAGCAATTTTTGTTTCTCTACTTTAAGGTTATATTAATTAGGGTGATCAGAAGAGATGAAAGGGCATGGTAGCTAGAATATATACTTAGGAGAGGAGAGACAAAGGTCGGTAATGAAGGAAGAACTGATAATTATTCTGTCTTCTATTTGTTGGCTATATGCAGGCTTCATTTATAGAGAAACCAAAAATGTGTATTGTTTCCTCTCTTGGTTTGGTTCCTTGTCTGTCTCACCAGTCATCACTCTCCAATGGAAATGATAATAATAGCAAAAATGTAAAGTCAAAAGTCCCTCCAGTATTGAACATTCTGTGGGAGCCACTGTCCAACATTCCAATGGTCATAAAGATTTCTGATATGTTCCTTAGCTGACTAAAGATCTCCTTATGATATATATTGACTGTGGTTAATGATACAGCTGGGAGTTGGGCAGTATTGGCCTACTTGAAACAGTCACGTTTCTTCCTGTAGAGATAAACGGTTAGTTGGAGTCACTAGGGTCTGCATAAAGAAATTAAAATCACAAATTTTTACTTGGTGGTTAGAGGGCAATGAGAATCATTAAGTTAACTGTATGAATCATGCTTTTTTTTTAAAATGAAATTCTATATTGGCTACTTGATTGTTGTTCATCGCAATTCAAATCTTAAAAGTATACTTCTGCCTGTTTCTTGTTACAAATTGTCCGATAATTTATGATTGCTTAAAGGCATGGAGATTGGTTTCAGCAAAATTCTATTTTTTGTTGTTGCTCTTGATGAGGATTAGCAGACAGGTACCTCTACCAAGTAGAAATTACATCACCCTTGCAGTCAGTGTCATCAGAACCTCTCTACTACCTAGCTTATGAGAGATGAGGAATGAACAAATCATGCTAATGATGCCATCTTCATGTAATGCTGTATATTGTAATGCCAATCAATCAGTATCAGAGATTATAGTTTCTGATTGTGTCATTTAGGGAAGCTAGTCTGAAGAAAAATGTCTTGATCTGTTAGTTGGAGATATCTTTTATGTCACTCTTGCTGTCAGTGTGATAGTCAGACTGAACGCAATGCAACCTGGTTTATGAGAGGTGAGGGATGAACAGGCCATCTTGAAGGAAGCTTTATCTCTGTGGCTTTTAAGTTTGAAATGATAGATATAGAAATGAGATAGGCACTACTTGGCTAATATAGAGCAAGGAAAAAGTGATTTTCTTTTAAAATTGATGAACCACTGAGAAGGAATAGTTCATGAAAACTGAGTATCTTTGCTGCATTTGGGGCTTAGAAGAGTGCTAACTTTGGGGAATTCTTTCTAATTTTGGTGGCTTATATATATATGATAAAGTCGCATGATATAAGTGCTGTGCAGTGTGCACGTTTACAAATGAGAATGAGAATGAGAATGAGAATGAGAATAGAGCTCATTGCTCATTAGAGATTTGGGATATATTTTATTTTATTTATTTTTTAAGAAGCTGGCTTTGGGATTAATAGGGTAAAGATTGTAGAGGATATACCGGAGACATGATGTGAAGATCGAAATAGATCTATATATTACCCTGATATATGAGGAAGCTACTGTCAAATTTTGCTCTCATAGAATATGACCGAACCAATCTATAAGTGATTCGCATAAAATTCTCTAAATGGTGATCCTTCAATTGCTAAATGTTCATATATTCCTTGCCAAGCTTGATTGCTTCCCATGCCTGTCCGGTATCTCGTAGTTTTTAGTAACTTATTTGTTTAAAATGAAACAAAAAGATTAAAGTTAACTTAGGGGTTGTTTGGTAATAAAGTTTAAAAAATGTTTTCAGTTTTTTAAAAGCCGACAATGGTGAGTAACGCTTTTAAATCATGTCTTTAGTAAGAGTATTGTGAATATCTTTTGTAGAATACAGTTTCCAAAATACAGTGTTAAAAGCATGTACTTTGAAAATTTCAGAACGTAAACAGTTTTTAATGGCATTGTGGTAAAACAAATTTGACATGACATAGACAATACCCCCAACTACTCTCTTCCCTACTGTTGATCCAGTTACTCACCTAACTTTAGTGGCAAAGTCATGTTATACTCAGGGTGTTCTCAGGATCACCTTGACTTGAATATTTTTTTATATATAATAATTACATTTTTTTATTTGTTTACCCTTAAAAAAAATTAGGTACATCCTCAATCAAAATTAGGAACACCTTCAAATTTAAAAAAAAAATTATTTATTCTCTTTTTAAGCAAAAAAAAAAAAAAATTGTAACATAGACAAAGCCCACGGTAAGCCCACAGCAAGCCCAACAGATTATAGAGGTAGCAAACCCACATATTCTAAAAAAAAACCCAATACAGAGCAAATCACTAAATCAGAAATCAAACCCACGGTCACGTCGCTCGCAGAGCAAACCAAACCCCAATACAGACAGAGCAGACCAAACCCTAAACCCCAATACAGTGCAAACCAAACCCACGGTTACGTTGCTCGTAGCTCACTCGTCTTCGTCGTTGTCGTCGCTCATCACCCCTCATCGCAGATCGCAGTCTTGCAGATCGGGATCGCAGAGCTACTTTGGTGCTCGGTGCTTGGTGCTCGTGCTCCCTCCCTCAAGGTATTTCTCTCTCTTTTCCTCTCTAACTCTCTCTCAATCTCTCAGTCTCTCTCTCTTTATCTGAATTTGAAATGAAATTAATGAAGAGAGTCTCTCTCTTTATTCTTTAATAGTCTAACTCGGTAACTCTTTCTCTTTTGAACTGTGACTCTAAGTATGTGATTGGTTATTGGCTGAATGGCGGGCCGAACCTTTACTCTTGTCCCTTTAGCTTTATTTGTATTTTGTTTTTGTTTTTTTGTTTTTTTTTTTGCCTATTTTTTGACTTTTTAAATTTGGCTTTATCTTATTCTTATCCGTTGGTATTGGTGTTGGTGAGATATTGATTGTCTTTTAGTGTAATGTGTATTGTGATTTGTGATTGTGAAATTTTCTGATTAGCAGTTGGCTATTGTGATTGGGGGCCTAAGGCATGAGGTTTGTGCTTGTCTATTGAGTGGGGTGGGGTAGATGGGCACATGGGGCCGGATTACACTACTTTAATTATTGTGTTGCACATAGGATGTGTAATGTGCACATGGCTGGCTCTTTTAGTGTAATATGCACATAAGGCTGAACAATATAACAAATTAAAACAGTATAATTAATGACAAATAAATTAAAGCAATATAGTTTATTGTTACTCTAAACAACAATTATTAAAGCAATATAATTAACCAATTCATTATAAAAGACAAACAAATTAAATTATGTTAGACTAAACAACAATTATTAATTTTATAATTAATGAAACAACAATATAACAAATTATAGTTTATAAAAGACAAACAAATTAATGAAACAACTAAACAACAATAATTAATCATTTTATTAATATTTCAAATGAACTTATAGTTTATTGTTTATTCTTTTGCTAGAATTATGGACAAATATTTGATAAGAAAATCACGTACCTAAAAAAGACATTCTTAGGAAAAAATTTTAGGAACATCCTAGAAAATTTTTTTTGGAACACCCTAGAAAATTTTTATTCATTGCATCTGTCTCTCTCATTCACATACACTTCAACGACATTTTTGCTCTCTTGTTTCTCATCGTCACATGACAAATTAGGGTCTTGAAGGGGTGTTTTGGGACCTCAGACGATGAGTATTTCATTGACAAAACCATTGCTTCTCTCTCTCTCTCTCTCTCTCTCTCTCTCTCATTTATTTGTTTGTCGAGAAAATTACGCCTGCAAACTATAAGCTCTCTTTATATGTAGGAAATCTATGTAGATTCCTTTTTGTCAAATAAGTCCACTTTTTCTAAAAAAATTGCTGACTATAAGCTTTAACCTCTCTCCAAGCATAATTCCTGGTAGAAAAGCTTTGTGTTCTAAACTCTTAAAAAACAAATTTGAAAACATGGTGATAAATACAAATTTTTGCATTATGTATTTTTTGAAAATAGTTTTTCAACCTAATTCTATAAAAACTGTTTTCACATTATTTTGAAAACAAAAGCACGGAACTTTTTACCAAACAGGCCCTTATTTTTTTAGGGTAAATTACATATTTCCACCATAAATTATCATCATGACTACACCTAACCTCTTGAACTTTCAAAATATATGATCGACTCCTGAACTCTAATG
This sequence comes from Castanea sativa, assembly GCF_040712315.1. Classification (NCBI taxonomy): domain Eukaryota; kingdom Viridiplantae; phylum Streptophyta; class Magnoliopsida; order Fagales; family Fagaceae; genus Castanea; species Castanea sativa. Next base: position 34,495,073 of record NC_134020.1, read on the forward strand.
AAATTTAGCATTAAAAAACTAATTTACCCTTCAATTATTTGTTTTGGAGATGGGTAAATTGGTTTTTTAATACTAAATTCCATTAGACTTGACACCAAAATAAACGATAGGAAATATGGAGGGTCAATTGTGTGTTTCAGTAGCTCAAAGGGTTAAGTAAAAACAAAGCCATATGTCTTTTCCCAATTCATTCACTATAAATTCAAACTCTTCTTTGCCTTACCATTGCCCCTATCTCTGCTTTGTTCAATGGAGAGTGCATAATCCTTGGACTTGGATTCTTACCGCAAAGTCAACTCCAAACTCTTAACCAAAAAGTTATCTTTTAGTTGCTAATGGGAATAGTTATTTTGTAGTTTAGGAGTATTACTCCCTCCTCTCATATAAGGTGGGAGAGAAGAACAAGCAGGCTCGCTTCTAACAAAACTCAGATGAGAGACATCCATAGCAAGCTTGAGGGACCAATTCCAGCAACAATAAATAAACTTCCAATGAGATTTTCGTAAGTATGTTTGGATTCATTTAATCAATCCAGCAAGAATAAAGTGACATTTTAATCGATCTATGTATAATAAGTAGTGATTTAACTAAAGGTGAGACTACAAGTCCAATAAGGCAATATGAACTTAGGGATCTTAAACATATTTAACCAACAGAGTAAAATGGAATAAAATGAAAATAATGCAAGAATAAACAATTAGACGATTAAAAAAGTAAATCAAACAAGGGGAGGTCACAATTTTAGGTGATACATATTTATATAATTGATACATTCGAAAAGAAATAAATAATCTGGTGATGGGCTTGCATGTTAGGTAATGGGCTGAAGGAGCATTAATGTTTGTAGTGACAGATACTGGCCATCACTAGATGATCTAGGCCAATGGGCCAATGAAGTAAAAATGGCTGAATTGTGATTTTGCAATTAACCCATTCAATGCGTCTACACTGCTCTCTCTCTCTCTCTCTCTCTACCGAATTTCTAGCCGTTGAGATACCAGTATTCTGCTCTTTGTTCACCACGTGGCAAACCATTTCAGAATTCCTCATCCCGAAAATCTAACCATTTGATCTGCGTCCACCACGTGTATCACTGATTGGTTATTATAGTACTTTCCAAAAGTTGCTTTATTTCTCTTATACTTGTAGTTGCAACTAATCTCCATCATTTTACAGTGTAACTCAAGCCTAAACCTAAACTTGGTCCCTTCCTTCTGCCGCAAACCTAAGCTTAACAGTGAAAGCATTTCAATCCGATTCAGATGCGTTTCCAAATCTTGTAACTCCATTATCACCAACACACTTCAACCTCAACCACAACCAAGCCAAATCATTGATGTCCAATAACAGTCAAAGTCACAACGGTGGTTTTCTGCTATATACTCCAGTCATTGTTCTGAGAATGATACGCAAATCCATAAGCCAAATCAAGATTATTTGTGTACTGAAAGTTACAGTAATTCTGTTAGAGTCGCTTATGGACTTGCGTATCTTTCTCAAGACAATGAAGTCGAGAGTACTTGTGGGTTTTCATGGGAAGCACGCTGTATGCTCCGGCGCACCCGGTTCACTCAACTGGTCCGTGCTCAGCTTAGCCGTATCCTAGTCGTTCGGGACCAAAACGGTCAGCAATTCTCAATTCTCGGTGAGTAAGATTTTTTTTTTAAAATATTTATTTGTAATATAATTAGATAGTTGGGAGAATGAGATTTAAATCTTGGGCGTCTCTTTGAAACTCAGCAGTCACCACCACCAAATAAAAAAAACCCACTACCCACTACCACCAACAATTAATCACAATATGTATGAAACTCACCAGTGACCACCATGTGAGGAAAAAAAAACTCAGAACACCGGAGGAAAAAAATTTAGCCGATTTCCTCCTACGGCGAGGGTCGATCTCAGTATGAGAAGAAAGAGGCGACGGGTTTGGCTTTTTTGGGTTTGGCTTTGTGGGTTTGGCTACTGATTTTGTTTAATGTGATTGGTGGGGTTTTCCGGTGATTGGGTTTGCTGGTGATTGGGCATGCTGTGATAGGTCGGTTTCGCCTGCGATTGGGTTTGGTGGTTAAAGTTGGTGCTTGGTTGGTTTCGCCGGTGATTTTATTTGTTGTGATCGTTGGTGATTGGGGGAGGTGTTGTTGAAGGTGGGTCTTTGATTGTTGTTTCTATGGAGTTGGGTCGAGAGAGACAAAGAGAACACAGGCGAGAGAGAGAAAAGAGAAGACAGAGAAGAGCGAAAGAGAGTACGGAGGAGAGAGGTGAATAAAAAAAAAAATTAAAAATTTTTTAGCATTTTTTCGTAGTGTCTCAAATTTAAAATGTCACTGTAACTCAGTGCTAAAATTTATTAGATTTAAAAGGTTTTTGGTGTGTCAAATATTTGATCAAATATTTGGTATTAGCACACCTCATACCAGTGACCAATTGAGAGTCATGGATGTGGTTTAATGCCGATGGAAGACTACTAGTGCCTGTTGGATCTAGAGCAATGAGATTGCAATTTGCATGGGTGAATTATTGGCTAGTCCTAGATTTAGCCACATCTAGGACATTTAGTACCGGTTCAATGCTTTTGTCAGATTGGGGTTGCCGGAAGAATGTCTAGCCTTTGAGGAAAGTAATTATATTTTATTTTTTGTTTTTGTGAGACAATTTTGAGGAAAATATATATATTTATATGAAAAATTCTTTAAGTATATTTGAAGTAAGAAAAAATGATGTGTGAAGGTTGTAATGTTGTATGGGTTCCATGTGGCCACTTCCCCCAAAATTTGTCCCATACAACATTACAACCTTCAAACATCATTTTATTACTTGCCAATTCACTATCCCTTTACTTGGTTTCAAAAACAGTGGGCTTGGCCTTGCCTCACAAACATGGGTTGGGGTTGATGGTTGTCTAGAAGTCAGTAACGTAGTGTTGAAGAAGGTGCCTAGGTTGGTTGATTTGCTCAAATATTTAGACCTCTGGCGCTCTAACTTTGTGCATTGGAAGTGTAACCCCATGTTCTTCAGGCCCAAAAGGCTAAACTAATGGGTGTCTAAGAGTTATAAATAATCATATGTTGAAATAATTTAAACTTTCAAAAAAAGTATACAAAAGACACATTTTCGTTAACAATATCACCTACAATGGGTATATGATTTCCCCAAATGTAGGATTTAATTTGAACCTTGAAAAAGAAAAGTGAGAGTTATGATTTTTTTTTTAAAGTTAACCTACAACGTCCGCTTCTAATACTCTTTATATAAAAACTAAGACATCAAAATCACTCTTTATATAAAGACTAAGATATCAATCAGTTTTTAGTATAGCTAGAAATTAAACTTAAATCTTTGGGTAAATTCCACAAACCACCCCTAAGGTTTTGGATAATATCCAACTAGGTCAAACACATTTTAAAACTTACCAATTTCATCCTAAAAAGACAATTTTGTCCCTAACCTCGTTAGCATCCGTTTCTTTTATTTTTTTCTCTCATTTCTCAAACGTAACAGATCTGCTCTCTCTCTACCTCCTTCGTTCTTCTTCCCTCTGATCTCTGCGTTTTTTTTTTTTGGGTGCTAATCCTAACCTCTCTGCACTCGTCTCAGACCTCACGGCCTTCTTCGCATGATCAGAGGTCGGGTCCCACATGTTATCGAGGCGTGGACGGAGCTCCTCCTCGCCATGCTCACACGCGTCGTTGTGGCTGCAAGACTCTGTGTCGCGCCTGAAGTAGGAGTAGAGGCTAGTCTTCCACAGCGGCGATAGTGCCTCTATCTTTCGCTTCTCGCCCGATACGGCGTCTTCTATGGATTGTGGTTGTTGGTTGCCGGTGATGGGTTGTGGTTTGTTATGGGTATTTTGGTGGTGGTGGATTCCGATCTGTGGTGGGTTTGTTGTGGGTTTGAGTTTTTTTATTTGGGTTTTGTGGTTGGTGGTTGTTTAAGGTGGTGGGTCTGATTTGGGGTGGATTTGAAATGGAGGTGGTTATGGGTTTTGATCTAGGGTGGATTTGCAGTGAGGTGGTTGTGGGTTACGAAGTGATGATTGGAATTTTTGGATTTGGGTTTTATTGATGGGGGTTTGGTTGGGTTTTGTTGCCGGTGGTGGCCACTGGGTTTAGTGGCCAGAGGTGGTTGCTGGGTTTAGTGGCCGGTGATGGTGGTGGTGGGTTCCAATATGGAATGAATTTGCAATGGGGTGGTTTTGGGTTTTGATGTGGTGGTGAGTTTTCTATGTGTTGGAGGATTTGGATACTATTGGAGCAAATTTGACTGGGTTTTGGGTATGGGTAGTAAAATTGTTTTGTGGCTCTTGCTGTAGTTAATCTGAGTGGTTGTGGCTGATCTGAGGAGAGAGAGTGAGGGAGGAGGGAAGAGGGAAGAGTAACAGAGAGGGACAGAGAAAAACTAATGGAGTTTAACGTTTTTTAGTGGTGTCCAAGGACAAAATAGTCTTTAAGGACCAAATTGGTATTAATCCAAACCTTCGGTTGGTTTGTGGAATTTACTCTAAATCTTTTATTCAATTGTTAAAAACTTGAGAGGTGCTACGTCCACAACATTTTTACAACAAATTATAGGTGGTTAGTTGTTATTGGTTCAAATTTGAACCTAATACTTAGATTACTTTTTTGCCCCAACAATCACAACCAGTAATATCCTGCTACTTAGAATTTGTTGTAAAAATATCGTGAAAATATTGTGGACATATCATTTCTCTAAAAACTTTCTTAGTTGTTTTAACTAGATCCCACGTTCTAGAGTTATGTGGTAAACTATGAAATTTAAAATATAATTTTGAAAAGAAAAAGAATTGAAGAAGCATTGGGAAAGTTGGACATACAGATACAGGGCGTTGAACTTGAACCCGCCAAAAAATCATCTTTGTCCACGCTGTTCTCTCTCTCTCTCTCTCTCTCTCTCTCTCTCTCTTCCCAAACCACTCTCTAAGCTCGACTTCACATTTGGCCACACAGCGTCCGAAAATCTCGAGACACAGATAGTAACAAACAAACACAATGCCAGGAACAACGCCAATCCGAAAAACGAACGCGCCTTTTTTTATTCTCTTTCCCCGCGAACGATTCATTCTCGAGCTTTCTCTATCCCTCCAAGAAAACACAAAAAAAAAAAAGAGCGTGATCGACATTCTCTTCCGCGTCGACGAGATATGCAAGAAGTACGACAAGTACGACATCGAAAAGCAACGCGACCTCAATGCCTACGGCGACGATGCCTTCGCTCACCTCTACTCCTCCATCGAAGCCGAAATCGAAGCTGCTTTTCGTGTCCGAATCTCTATCATTTTATCAATTTTTTTTTTCCTTTTTCTTAACTGAATCTGTTTTTTTTTTTTCCCCTCAAATGATTTGGAATTTTATTGAATGAAATATGCAGAAATCCGAGATAGCTTCAATGGAGACTAACAGGGCATCTGCTGTGGCAATGAATGCGGAGGTTCGTTGAACCAAGGCTCGATTGATGAATGAAATTCCCAAGCTGCGAAAATTGGCAATGAAGAAGGTAAATTTTTTATTGAATTTTATTTATGCTTCAAAAAAGAATTTAATATATGTGCAAATTTTGAAATTTTATAGGCTGTGAAATTTCTTTTAAGATTTATGGATTTTTTCATAATTTATGTTTTTTTTTTGGGGTTTCCTATTTGCTAGCTTGGTAATTGCTAAAACTATGTAATGATAGCTCCAAATTTATTTGTATGCGAAAAAAACACAGATAGTATGTTACAATACCTCCAAATTTTAGTATGGAATCTACCTTTCTAACTGCTAAAACTATGTGATGATAAATCCAAAATCAAGTTCATATTGTTATCCATACATAGTAATATAAAATGAACTAAATTAGAAACAATTAGGACCCCACCAGAATATAACAAAAATGACAAAAAGAATACGAAGATTTAGAGACAAACGCTTCGAAGAGGACAAACAATAACCTCTGTCGTATGATCAAACCAATGCTAGTTAAATTTTCTTGAGTTCTTGATATTAATGTCCATTTAACATGTGTTATTCGTTGAAAATTACTGTATAAATTTTACCACAAAAGGCTCAATTTTAAAGGGGTAGAGCGATATCTAAAAGGGGGGGAGGGTGGGAGTTACTAAGTCTTAGGTTTAGTAATTTTAACATGTAGGAAGACCCTTGTTTTACTTATGATCAATTAAGGGAGTTCATGGTGGGTTAATTACCAACATTGGCTTCTCTACTAACTTGGCATATGTTAGCCACTTTGCATGTTATAGCTTTCACTTTGGAGCTCGATAAAGGGGTCTTCCATTTTTGTTTGTCATATTTGACCAGCAATGCTTCCTTGGAGTTAATACAAACCTTGGCAAGTTCTTGCTATCTTTATACCCACCTAGCTAGGTAGACATTTCTTATGAGTGATGATTCCACTTTGCTCTCATGTAACACTTGCCACCTTATGATGGTATCGCTGCTATTGCCTATTTCCTTTCTAGACCGATGTGGGGTTGCTTTTACAACCATATATTTCACCTAACCAATGTGCACAAAGCCCTGTAGTTGATGGGTATCATGAAGTTAGGTCCTAACAAAAACTTTGAGTGCAAAGTTTGTGAGAACAAGTCTTTTGGAGCAAGTTTTTGAGAAAACCAGCCTTGCAGCACCAGAACAGAATGCGGAGTAGGAGTGGTATGGATGAAATGGGCACAAATATATCCATAGAAAACCTTATGTAAACAATGAAGTGAGATCCATGACCCAAAGAAATATATAAAGAAGTAAAATAAAAAGGGCCTTGCATTGAAGTTCACCCAGAGGATAGGCATGAGATGTATGTCTCAAACTGCTGCTTGTATAGTTCTCAAAACTGGACTTTTCATTTGGTTATTGTCCTGACTTTCCAAATTACATGGTGAAGGTTCATTTTTCTTCATACTGATTTGCATATTGGCAAATATTAATTATGCAAAGCCATTAAACTTGAATTCTCTATGGTATCTAATAAACCAGGTTAAAGGTCTTTCAAAAGAAGATCTAGCCGCCCGTGATGATCTGGTTATTACACTGCCTGAGAGGATTCAAGCAATTCCAGATGGTACCACAACTGCAGCCAAACAAACTGGAGGGTGGGGAGCTTCAGCATCCCATAAGAATATCAAGTTCGACTCATCAGGTGCCAGTGCTTCTGTAATCTATCTTGAGTCACAATTTTTAATGAATTTGAACATTTCAATTGATTGTTAATACTTGATTGTTTCACTACCAACCTCAGATGGAAATTTTGACAGTGATTTTTTCCAGCAAACTGAAGAATCAAGTCAATTTAGACAAGAATATGAAATGCGGAAAATGAAACAGGCATGTAGGATTCCTGATTATTATCTTTATGTCCATACTGCAATTGGATGGCTTAAGGCAGATGATATGATTGGGCTACTGCCTTGTATCATTTCCAGTTCTGCACTCTCATTTCATTAAATATATAAACTGCAGGATCAAGGTCTTGATTTCATATCAGATGGATTGGGTACACTGAAAAATTTGGCTGAAGATATGAATGAGGTTGGTCATTCATGTAGTTTGATTTGATTGTGCTGCCATAAGAAACTTGAGATTAATCAGTTGTTTCAATATGTTCAGGAAATGGACAGGCAGGTTCCATTAGTTGATGAGATTGAGACAAAGGTGAGAAATTTATTACTTCAGTATGATCATTGTCTTTCCAATCAGATCATGCTCGCAAGCAACGTTGAAAATGTTTCGTAAGTGTAATTACTTACTGGTATTTTTGGTGGTTTTATAGGCGGACAAGGTGACATCTGATGTGAAAAGTACTAACATTAGGCTCAAGAAAAGTCTGACCCAGGTACCTGTCGTAAAATTTACCAATATATTATGCACTCGTTTCTTCTGGTGAGACTGGTATGGTTGAGATAAACTGTACTGGTTTTGTTTCAGTTGAGATCCAGTTGAAACTTTTGCATTGACATCATTCTGGTGTGTATAATTCTTGGTATCATTTCCTACCTATATAAGTAAGTCCTGTCTCTCTCAGAATAAAATAATATTTTTAGAATATGGTATGTGATTATGTTATCAGCTTCTTGATGACCTTTTATTTATATTATTTTTTATCATGGGCCAAAAGGTCTTATATTTATTAATTGCTGATTAAAATTATGTAAGATTTTTGCTTGAATTTGTTAATTTGATTGGGCAAATCAAATAATGATTATGAAATATGACTTTTGTTTATTTGAGTTATGGGTCTCCAGAAATTTTTTTTTTTTTGATTGGCAAAGTGATGGATCTTGAACCCATGACCTCGCTCTCTAATGTGGATAGAAAGAGTTTGAGGAGAAACACGATTAAATACCAAGAGGTTCAAGATTTGTGGGCTAGGTTTGATGTGGGACTTTCTTGGCACATTTCATAGCTTACTTAGTTATTATTGAGTCTTAGGATTAAGTTTTTTTACGTTCAAAAGTTGCTGGTTTAATTTTAATAAATTTACTAGAATAAGGGAAATTTGGTAATTTTCAGATTTGGGAATGGGCTGTCCTTGGCTGTACCAAATGCCCATAAGTCTTAATTTATGTTTTGGGTCTTTTTCTTATTTGGTTTAAAAGTTATTGAGTACTTTTTCTTTGTTATTAGTAATCCTAGTAATAGGTTATTTAGAGTTCTAGTCCGTCTAGGAAAGGATTAACAATAACCTATATAAAGGCTTTAATGTAGACTTTGTAGTCAATATTGAAAGTTAGAGTGATTCTAATAAAACTCTAGCAGCTTCTTTTAAGCTTTGAGGGTGTGAATGCCTTCTCCTACCTAAGTGTGATTGCTTAGGAAAGCCTAGGTGTGATTGCCTAGTGTTTACCTTTCTTTATTTCTTGTTCTATTCACTATTTTAACACCAAAATCAAAGTATTCAAGATACAATTTAGTGCGGAATTTCAAAAGATCAATCCTTATAAGTGGAGGAGGTGCCAGTTGACCTAGAGTTTCCAGGAATCATTCCAGTTGAGAGATTAAATATCAGAATACTGCCAGGGTTATGAAATGGAGGATTTGACTTTTGCACAGGCCTCTCATCCCAAGGACTTTGTTCCACAGTTTGAAGTGTGCCAAGATTCTTTTTTTTTTTGAAGAAACTGTAGCAAGTTTTGCATGTGTTCACAAAATTAAGAGATCTTTCTTTCATTTCTCACATAAAGGATAATAGCATTTGCAATTTTGTTAACTTTATGGCTTCATACATAAGTGGAAGGCTATGCCAAAACCATCCCTGTACTCTAATAAAAGCATATGCTGCATGGTATTGGGTCCTCTTTTTTTGTTGCTAACCCAAAAACATCACGGACACTACGGAAAAATTGGTTTTTAAAGTGATTTTGGTCAATGACTACTGTTCACTTGGCTCTTTGAGAGAGAGAGAGAGAGAGAGAGAGAGAGAGAGATGGCTGTCAAACAATGGTTTATGTGTTTTAATTATCCAATCTAAGAAAAAACAATGGTTTATGTAGCTGGAAAAACCAGTATGCATGAGGATTTATTAAGTTTAGAATTACAATATTTATATGCCAATGAAGAAAGATCAGTTGGTTAACAACTGCATATGAACACAGTGAATATGAAGGAATTTTCATCTTTTTGAATGGCAAGATTTGGGGGAGGATAGGATCATACCAAATTAGCAATAGTGTCAAACTTTTCTGGAAGTCATAGTGAACTGTTTTTGGTGTTCCCTCTCTCTCTCTCTCTCACCCTGATTTTGTCTCTTACAAGAAGGCAATACAAGCCACTATGGGCCTGTTATCAGGTCAACTTTGTAGAGTAAGCATTGACCCTGTATATATATAAATGAGTCACTGTTTATTTATGTTTTATTTGCTAGTCTCATAATATTTGTGAGGACTTGTGAAGCATTGGTTTTCTTTCTGCCCTCATATGTATTGTTAATGGAATAGATAAACACCAGCCTTCAAAGATCATTTATTCTTTTAAGAGTTACTTACTCTCAAGTAATCTGGCTTGTTTAATGAATTTGTAAATTATACATCTTGTGCCATTGTTGGAAGCATTGACAGTTAAAGCTGCTCTTATTGCCTTTATAGTTTTGATGAGTATCTAAATGTTGTAGAATGTTAAAATCAGTTAAAGCTGCTCTTAGTACTTTTGGCATACTTAGTAATCCAATAAATCTCTTTATAATATGTCACCTGATCTTGTATTCTTTGACAGTATATTCTACTTTTTATTTTTTTTAATTATGTTTCACTTTTGTTTGTTTCAGTATTTTGAGCTGAACTGATTTCGAAGGCTTCTTCTACAGCGTATTGTATCATAAAGCTGTCTGGTAATAACCTTCATTATTTGAGGGATTCTCATGTATCTTTTCAAGACCATCTGTTCATCAATTATTTAATTTGTACTGGCCTTTTAAAGATTGGTCTAGATTTTCCTAACAAAGTAGACTACCTATAAATTTTAGCTTACCACAGTTTCAAGCTTATAGGTAATGATCAAATTGTGTCACAGTGATATGCTATCGCTTTTCTTTTTCGTTTTTGCCCATTTCGAATGAAAACCTTTTTTTCTCTTTCACCTTGATCAACACAATGAAATTATTGAGCATCCTCTCCCATACCCCCACAAAATAGGGAGCTTTGTGCACTAGGTACCTTCTGTTTTTACCAATTAGTTAGGATCTGTCATTCTAGACCAATGGTGTCCCTGTAAATGGTACTAATTTCCTTAACTGTAGAGATCCAGGATGATACTTCAAAGTTGCGAGGAAAATGTGCACACTGATATTTTGGGCAAGTTTATGCATATAGTTTAAATGATGTCATTACTAGAAAACTATAATGTACGGCTATATGAGCAGCAAGTGCATGTGCCCTTAAATATTCGAATGGACTTTTATGCTCTTGTTGAATGGCAATTTAGGCAGATTAACTCTGCCTTAATCTGCCTTCTCTATTTAGGATAGGCCTCCTGATTATAGGAACATGAACTGAATTTAAGATGCGCACAACTAATGTTACAACTGAAGCACACTCAATTTCAAGTTTATGTAAGACTATATAAGTAGAGATTATTTCGCAACTAATAGGTTTCAAGTTTTATTTATTTTCATGGTCCTGCATATAACTATGCCTAGCCATTAGATTCGTAATTTCACTGTTTGTTATTAAAGAAAGCACAAATTCAGATATTTGACATAGAGTCCATGCTCTACAGTACAGAATTAAATACAAAGTATGCTTCATAATTTCTGATTTCATTCGATTAATTGGCCATTGCCACTGGAGACTAATTTGCCTCACGTGCCTTATCTACATCTAATGTGACCTTTGTCTTCGTGACTGTGCCACCACAGTTAAGGAACCTTTTGCCTTTTAGGAAGCATTGTTCAGTGTAAGTTCTTTTCTGTGAAGGATAATTCAATAATCTCCTGAATTAATGATGGGTCCTGAGGGCTTAGGGTTGAAAATGTCTTGGGACTGGTCTTGGCTGTAGTAGTTCATATCATAAATGGCCAGTGTCTTACTAGGTTGAAGATCCTTGTTTTCGTTCCTGTCCTTTAGAATCTCATTGGACAGGAAATTCTCATAATACTTACTTTCCTCACTAGATTTCCTTTCCAATTGGTTGATATAACTCCCCAAAGAAGAAACTGGTATTGGAGTATTCAAATTATTGGGACCATTGCCATAAACTGAAGTAAAACTGTTGGCTTTGTTGCTTGCATCAAAGCTTAAACTTGAAATGGTCTGAATGGGAGGGAGAGCTTGACTGGCAAGTATTGAAGCAAGCAGTTGACAGTCTTTGTCTTGGCAATCTCTTATAATGTCAGAATAATAGTTTATATTTGTAGGCAGCACCTCAACTTTCGGTGGGTATCTTGGGAGTTCCAGCCCACAGCTGTTTTGATCTTCACTTGTGTTCTTTGATATGATGCCTTTTGTTCAAACCTGGCATAATACCCATTCATCCAACTGTGACAACAAAGAGGCAATATTTCCATTCATTTAATTGGATTATATTTGATGAAGTTAGTGTGAAGATCCAAAGCACAAATGAATAACGAAATTAACATTAAGAAAAATCATTTATATGAAATCATGTTGAAGCATGGACCTAGGTCACTTTCTTTATGATGTCAGGTCCTTGGCCTTCTGGGTGCCACATGAAAATATAATAGCTATTCAACAATTGTATGTCCCTTTTGCCTAGACAAGATTGGATATCGTAAAGTTTGGGAAACAATTTATTTCCTAAAGTGCTGAACTATCCTTGAACTTGTACAGTCTTTTGTTTTGTTAATGACTGAATAGGGCTCGTATGGAAATCTCCACAATTGAGGGAAATGAGTAGAGAGGAACTTGCAAAGTGCCCCTAATCCCAAAAAAATGAATCATCACATCTGTGAACTTGTGCAAATGTTAAACCTTTAATTTTCCAATCATTTTATGCCCTTTGCTTATTAATCTTTGTTGCTTTCGTTGTTGTCTCTGCTTGCTGCTCCCTGGCTGGGGAATCAAGATATTGATATTGAAAGTTGAGCTTAAGCTATTTCCGGAAGGCAGTTGATATATTATAGATGATGCTAGCAAATAGTTCAGGATTGTAGGTTACATGTGGGAATCAAAAACAGGGGGATGTATAGATAATGGCCTGAAGTAAGTTCTTTGGACATTCTGTTATACTTGGGGAGTTGACATCTTAACTCAGATTATCAAGAAGGTTCTTTTTATGTTGTTCAACATCCTTGCCTGTTAGGGTTGCTGTTGTTATCCTCTCAGTACAAAGGGATAAGAATTGAGGGAGAAAAACAGAAGGTGCAACATGAATCCATTGCAGCTAAGCTTGTGTAGAATGGGATTTAAAAAAAAAAAAATAATAATAATAAGAAGAGAAAATAATTAAGGACTTGTACCTGGACTCCAGTGTAAGCTATCTATGTTATCACTACTTTCTAGACCCTATTTTCGTTATATATGTAGAGATTATCATTGACACCCATACCCACTTACTCTCATAGACCCGTTTAACCTTGAGGATATACTCATGTCGAGCAGTCTATATTCATCCATGACCCAATCTGTCTTAACTGCTTTTGGAGGCCGACCAGTATAAAAGACTAGAGCTTTCTTGACTCCTATGCACTCTGATCTACAAGAGGTTAGAATTGGCTTGTCAGTACCACTGGCTTTCCTGTAACCCGAAGCTGTTCCTCTGTTAGGCCTTGCTCCATTCAAGTGCTTCCGATTTCTCTGGCTAAAGAAGTACCGTTCATCTTCTCCAAACAAAGCTTTCTCTGTATAAAGTAGGAGAAAAAAAAATAATACAATTCAGTTATGTTAGGGTGTAATGGATGAGAAATAAAATGAGTGAAAGTGCAGAACAGGCTGGGTAGTTCCCATGGACTGTGCTTATACAGATCTATTTCAGCAACTATGGTTGCTGGGAGTGGACGTGAAGTCACTTTGTTTTGCAAGTAATTAACAATGAGTTCTTCATCAGATGGACGGAATCTGAAACCAGGAGGTAGTTGGGAAATTGAACTATGTTTTTTTCCCCATAGGAATCAATGATGAAGAAGAGAAGGGAAACTTAGTAAGTTGTGAACAGGAGAGTACAGAGACGAGGCAAATATATAATTTATATGGTATTTCATGAAGATGAGGACATATATGTAAAGATAATAAACAGGAAGGAACCAATAAAACTTACGTTGGGGCATAAAGAAACGCGAAAGCAACTTGTTCGGCATTACTTTGTTGGAATTGACATTCAACGAGTGTCTTGGTTATGTTGACATGGTCATTGGTGACCATACCCCATACTATTGAATCCCTTTAATAATAATATATTAGGCTTTATGTTAGTATAATTTCCAATAGGTCCAATAAAAAAAAAATTCTAATAGACAGTGACGGCATCGGGATTTTATTTTTTTGGGTGAGGGTACAAAACAACAGTAAATACAATAATCAAAACTTAGTCCCAAAATTTTGGGGGGTTAGTTATGACTCTTAGGTCTACTCTTTTATGACAGCATCTCTCCTCTCAATTTGTGCAATAAATGTGGTTTTATATAGAAAATTCGAAATCATTAGGTTAATTCATTAGATGTTCAAAGTCGATTTACTCATTGCCACAATTTCTCTAAGTGAGGGTTGGAACTTGAATGAACTCTTATGGACAACATAGTTGTGGCAACTTCAAATAGTCATATCTTATTTTTAAAAATCCAAATTAGGTTTAATTTGTGTCCATTCTAAAGTCCCATAACTTTTTAATGAATTAGTTTTTACAAAAATTCATTATAGTGTAAAACATATAGGCAAAAGATCATCAATTCAGCATCTTGAACAAATTAAAACTTTATCACCTTTGAGCAACTTCAGACTTATGCTCAACCTTAACACAATTCTTTGGATACAACCTGAAAGCTCGGATTTGTGTTAAAAACACAAGAGCTGTTTAGACTCCAAAAAAATAAATTACGATTCGATTGATTTTACTCTAACTTAAACTAAGTGCAGAATAGAGTAAATGCGAGCGAACAAACAAAACAACTACTCTGAACCATATTCAACAAATCACAGCAGTAAAATGAAAGCTAAAAGAGTAGGGAAGAGAGATGCAAACACAAGATAACACACCGATGTGTTATCGAAGAGGAAACCGAAGAACTCGGCGAAAAACCTTTCCGCTGCCTTCCAAGCGGTAAATCGATCCACTAGAGAATAAAGTTAGAGTACACGAATAACAAAAGACCCTTGAAGCCTAATCTACCCAATGTACTTGAGCCCTCTAAGCTCCTGCTACTAACAGACTTCACGGAGTCATGTCTTCTCTAGCTTTCCAGATCCCACAATACGCCCGATTGCATCCGCCAAACCTCACCGGCTTCTTTTGGCAAATCCCCAAAGCTTCCCAATCTCCAAAACACTCTCTATACTTTGAAAAGATGTGGGTTGTGTTTGGGTACAAATCTTCTCTTAAGGTATGACAATAGGAAAGGGAAGGAGAAGAAGTTATGATAATTTCTCACTAAGGATTAGTAGCTCTCTCTCTAAAAGATGGGTGTGTGTATTGTTGAAAACCTAACTAGGGTTTTTCTCTCTAAATGGTCTCCTTACACATTTATGGGTAATGAGGGTATATATAGTATGGATGAAGGGTTAGAAAGTCACACTTAAAAATCCTCAAAGCAGAGAGTTTCACGGGTACCTCGCTGGAAGGCCTTACCCGCGAGACACTCGCAAAATTGACAGCCTGGCACGACTCTTTAGCTTCTAGTCATGTGCTTCTCATATACCTTTTTCGCGGGAACCTTTCTCTCGAACTTTTCGCAAGCTAGTCGCGAAATGCACTGATTTTCAATTAAGTTTAAGTCTTCACCAACTTAATACTAAGCCCAATACAATAAAATTTCACAAAAATACAAGGAAACAAATTTATGCAATTACAACATTTTTTGTCATGAAATAAAGTTAACATAAAACATAGTTGTAAATCACAACTTTATACAACCAAAATTTGATATGTTTAGGCACTAGGATTTGCCAAGATATTTGAACCCTGACAATCTCCCTTTTGCCAATTAGGTGCCAAAACATATTGAAATGAAATATGAAATCATTCCTCTTTAGGGTTACTTTAGTTAATTTATAGTGAGATTAATTAATTTAACAAATTAACCGATTAGAAAAACATAATTTATACCAGTTAATTACCACACGCATACAAATCACCATATGTAATGCAACAAACAATAAAATAAAGGAGTCCAACAATATCATGAGTACAAAGTGGAAAACCTTAGGAACTAACTCCAAGAAGAAATTTACTAATAAATTTGAAGTGTGCAATAGAAACTAACTCCTATCTCTACTTGAGACCTCCAATTAAAGTTACAGTTGTTACCCCACAAATGGTACCCATGACTCCAAGAACTTCTTGAAGATTCCATATTCGTAGCAAACCATGGGATGGCTCTGTGACTTTGGTCTTGATTTGCACTATAGCATCAACAACACAATAAAATAACTTTAGTATTTACTTTTGTACTCACGGGGTTAAAAACTTAAAAACGTAGAGGCTAGAGTTTTCTCTCTAAATAACATAAGTTAATTTACCTTTACAACCTTATGAAAGTTATGCATAATGAGCCTCTATATAGGCTCTCTAATTAGGTTTAAAATACCCCACATCGTTGGATTTATGATTTTTGTATCTTAAAGATTGAGCCTTGATCGAGAGTTGATCAAGAGGCTATTCTTGATTGATTAAGAGATGATCAAGGGCCAGTCGAGATTCCAAAGATTAGGGTCAAATGTGTCTTGTGTTGGCAAACCATTTTCCAAAACCTTATTCAAATGTAACTGAGTTATAAGTTTTTAGTGTCTAGAATTGTTGTTAAAGATCTACATTGAAGACATAAGAAACTACTTAAAACCTAAAGGTTATGCTGCCTCAACTGTAGGCTTGATCACAGGTCAACTAGTAGAGCTCTAAGAATTCTATTTTCTAGAGTTATGATGCATGATGACTAAGATGCCTAGGGATTCGTGAAATAGGAGGGTCCGTTTGGATAGAACTTATTGCTGAAAACTGATAACTGAAAACACTGTAGCAAAATAATTTTTAAATGTGTAAATAGTGCTGCGGGACCCATTTTTAATAAAAAATTGCTAAAAAAGTACATGCACAGCGCGCACAGTGCACGCACAGTACGCGCACAGTGCGCGCACTGCGCGCTTGTCTCCTGCAGCAGCAGCAAAAAAAAAAAAAAAAAAGGCAAAACTTGGACGCAAAACGTGGACGCTGCATCCAAACCGCACCTTAGGCTGAGTTTGGATACGGATGAAAATTATTGCGTCCGCGTCTGTGCGTTTTTTTTTTTTTTTTTTTTTTTTTTTCTTCTGCTGATGCACGATTCAGGGGGGACAGCGGTTACTGTTCATGCACTGTGCATGAACAGTAGCCGATTTTGTTGACTTTTCAGCACCTCTGTGGGTCCCGTGTACTGTTCACGGGACCCACAAACTTCACTTTTCAGATTTTTTTAAATTAAAAATGGGACCCACGATACTATTCACACATTTAAAAATTATTTTGGTACAGTGTTTTCTGTTTTCAGTTTTCAGTTTTCAGCAATAAGCTGTATCCAAACGGACCCTTAAAGTCATATTAGGGCTGAGTTTGGATACGGATGAAAATTACTGCGTCCGCGTCTGTGCATTTTTTTTTTTTTTTTTTCTCCCGCTGATGCACGATCCAGGGGGGACAGCGGTTACTGTTCATGCACTGTGCATGAACAGTAGCCGATTTTGTTGACTTTTCAGCACCTCTGTGGGTCCCGTGTACTGTTCACGGGACCCACAAACTTCACTTTTCAGATTTTTTAAAATTAAAAATGGGACCCACGGCACTATTCACACATTTAAAAATTATTTTGGTACAGTGTTTTCAGTTTTCAGTTTTCAACAATAAGCTGTATCCAAACGGACCCCTAGGTCACCATAAATAAAAGAACATTTTGGTGAAGAGGAGTTTTGCTACAATGACTGTGCGCCAAGGGTTTTGTACCAAGCGTCATCTCAAGGACTATATTGAAGATCAAGTAGCATTTTCAAGTGAAGTTCCTGTGTAAAGACTACTACAGTCAAGTTGTTGCTATTGTGAGTTAGACATGGATTGGATATCCATGCACAGTTGAAGAGATCAACAAGATAAAAGAGTTCGATGGGTTGGAGTTGTGTGTAGTCACATGAGTAAATACAATGGTGCTAACTTCAAATAGTTATATCTTACTTATTTCAAATCCAAATTAAGTCAAATTTGTATCCATTTTGAAAGTCTAAAGATATTGGTTCGAGTAAAACAAGTTTCTCTAAATATTCATTATGGTGTAAAAGATATGAGTAGAATATCATCGACTCGGCCTCTTTGAGCAAATCAAAATGTAGTCATTTTGGAGCAATTTTTGATCCAAACTCAAGTACTCAACCTTAATACAATTTTATTGATACAACCAAAATTTGATATGTTTTGAAACTAAAATTTGCCAACACATTTATGAACTGTAGGAGACATGATAATTAGCACACGCTGTAAAAAAATTTCATTGACAACCAAATTTTGTTTTGGTTATTCATATACTTATCTTCTCAGAAGTTGGGGAAGCGGACGAGAATAAACTAGTTGACTCAATTGCTCTGACACAAAATTTATCAGCAAGTTGATTCTAATGATGCACAAATTGTTTCAATTGTTGTTAAAGTTCTCACAATCTCAAATTACAAGATACTTTCAAATTATTGATAATGTTGGGGAAGCTAAAAAAGGCAAACACGTTACTTTTGAATGAAACGAAACTAAACACATTAACTTCTAAATGAAAACTTCGAATTCACGAGGGGTTTTAGGATCCACAAAGTGACAGGGTTTTAGAATCCACTAGAGATAAATAATAAACAAACATATTTGTAATTTCATAAATCTGAAAAACTAAATTGCCTTGAATGCTACAATGCTTTTAAATGGTAAAAAGAAAACACAGGGCATTTAGAAAACCTTAATTTGTGCTAATTGTGAAAATTAAAAATACCATATTTAGGAGATGTCCTAAAACATACTGTTCTTATTTTAACTTTTAAACTAAAAGTTATTAAGAAAATAAATATTACTGAAAACAGCCAAAAGGCCCAAAATGCATATTTCAAGGGCTTAATGAAGGAATTTGCCCAAAAAGCAGCTTCAGTTGTGGTTAAAGGCAACTAGTTTTACTGTGGTTAAAGGCAACTAGTTTTACTCTCAGCGCTTTCGCTTCATGTTATCAATGATTTATATTGGTACTTTTCTACTTTCCGAATTTCTCGCACACTAACGTCTAATGGTCTTTCTCTTTCTGCTCAAGAAAAGTGTGTGCTGTCACTAATTGTTGCTTAGAAAAAATTCTAGAGGGAGTAAAAACAAGTACGTCCCATAGTGTTTCAACTATTTGTTCTTGTAGTTGGCAATAATTTTCGATTTCTGTGGACTTTGAAAGAAAATAGGTGATTGGATCTTGTAGAATTTGTCCAGACGGCATACGGTTCCCACTGTTTAATTAGTTTAACTTTATAGAGGAAAAAACAAGTTGAGTAAGGCGTGTGTCTGCTGACTCTACCCTTCCGTTTAATTAGCATATGAGAAATGATATGTCTACTATATTTTCACAATATTTTTACAATAAATCTTAAGTGGCAGGTTGTTACTGGTTGTTATTATTAGGACAAAAAAAATAATCTTAGTGTTAGGTTCAAATTTGAACCAATAACAACTAACCACTTATGATTTGTTGTGAAAATATTATAGACGTAGCATCTCTCTAGCAGATATTATACTATGTAAGCCCGAAAATTTGGTAGAGAATTCAATTTAAGAGGGGAATAAAATGTGATATTTTCAATATCACTTAATTTGAGTGTCAATTTGGTATTAGACTTTTTGATTTTTGATTTTATTTTATAGAATTTTGTTCTATTATGTCCACTTTTAATGATTGTGCTCTTTATCATTAAACCAAGACACCAATCGATTTTTGGTACAAATGAGGATTGAACTCAAATCTCTTATTCTAATGATTGTGTTCTTTATCATTAAACCAAGACATCAATCGATTTTTGGTACAAGTGAGGATTGAATTCAAATTTCTTATTATAATGATTGTGTTATTTATCATCAAATCAAGACACCAATTGATTTTTGGTGTCGATTTTTAGTGCAAGGGGAGACTGAACCCATATTTTTTATTCAACAATCAGAGATCTTATTAGTTAAGCTAGTTAGAATCTATAGACTTTTTGATTTAAACAATTACAATTTTTGAACATTGTACTAATATTTTTTTTGAAAATAACATTTTTTTTAGAAACAAACAAACTGCTAAACACACACATAATTACGTAGTGATGTATACAATTTGCCATGTATTTAATAACATATTTGATCACATGATGTATACAATTTTTTTTGAAATAATAATCAATAATTTTAAAATGTCATTATAATTATTATACACACATGATTACATTTGTTAACTTTAAATAAATATACTGACAAAAGGTCTAATTTTTTACCAAACTAAAGTGCAGGGAGTGAATTGTTCAAAACTTCAAATTGAAAGTTAAAGTACCAAATTAAAAGTCACATTGAAATTTAAGTTTGATGTTTGCAAAAACCTTAAAGATGCTCCACTCGTCTTTATCCCAACCCTGACATTGTTTTCACCGAGCCAAGGGGCTTTGAGAAGCAGTACGTAATTACCACGCATCATCAGTTGGAGTAATATATCACAGGGATGGCTCAAACTTTACAATCTTTCGCAAATTTTTTATTAAGAAAATCAACTCACCCATGCCCACTTGAGCTACTTGGAATCTCTCCAGTGGCATTGGAATTAGGATAAATATTATTTATCATAAAAAGGTAGCTTTTATAAGCATCTTTTATCAAATCAATCCGATGATGCCCAGGTCTTGATTTGTTTCTAATTAGACTACTGGTTTTAGTTTTTTTTTTTTTTTTGCTGAAGACTACTGGTTTTAGTTTTGAACTTACCTGTTCGAAAAGATTCTATTAAAAAGAAAAAAGAAAAAAAAAAAAACCTTACCTGTTCTAAAACGTAAAACATGTCAGGAATGATTAGCTTTGTTCCAATCGATTTATATTGGCGAGTCTTATGTGTAAGAAGAAAACGAATCCTAGGTAAGTTTGTCTGTTAAGGTTTGTCTTTTAATGCGTTGATAAAGAAGCTTATCTTTGTCTTTTAATGTGTTTGATAAAAAAGCTTATCCTTTTTTATGAACGTGTATAATTAATTGAAAAAGGTGATAAGATAAGTTTTTCATGTCACTATAAGTAAATGCATGGTTTTGAAACTCGGACCGTTTGTTGAACTGTAAAAGAAAAAAGTTCAAAGTTTTTGAGGTTGAATCGGGGTCGAACCGTGATGATGTCATAATTAATTGAATAATTAAATAAAGTTTAAATATATATATTAAATTTATAAAACTAGCAAAATTGACTAATATATCTATATATGTGGGGAAAATTTAATGATTTTCAAGTATATATTTAATAATTAAATAAGAAAGTTAATAATATAAAATAATAACCATGAAAACATTAAAATTTATGTTTAATTTTTGAAGTAAAGTTGTATATTTTTGAAGGATTTTAATTATAATTTTTTTTAATTCATTATAAGAGATAGATAATTTAATTAAGTAGAATAAAATTGTGTTAAGTTGTTTTTATATAAAAAAAAAATTGCTAAGGGGTTGGACCGCATAGTTCTTGCTACCGGTTTGTGCGGTCCAACCCTGGTTTTAAGGGTTCACAGAATTAACAAAAAATTCGGTTTTTTATGCTTAAAAAACTGGTTTTCATCCCGGTTCCCGGTTTTCACGGTCCAACCTCCCAGTCTGGTCCAGGTCTAAAAACAGTGAGTAAATGTTGTCTAACCGTGAAATGTTTTCAATGTTACTTATTAATCAAGATGATATTAGGAAAAAAAAAATAAAGGATTTGCTGTGGAAAGACCCCAGTCTTGAATGAGTGGGTTTTACCTTTTCCTTTAGGAATATGACACCACTTTATGTATGATAATTTGCTTACATATAGAATCACATGAATTAATCAGAGAGAGAAAACTGTAGAAAAAGATCGCTTAAAAGGACTGGTTCTCTAGCTTCCTTAACCCACTACTGAATAGTTCGTTCGGAAGGCAAGGCCTCTAGATCGCATTTAAATAGATTTTCGGAAGCATGTTCAAGTCTTCGCCTTCCCACTTCAAAGAAATGTCCTTGGTAACGACCTTCTACAAATTTGCTTTCCATAATGGCTTTTGGGTCAAAGTGGTGGGTGGGTAGGTATCGATCTTTGGTCTCATTGGTAGTCTCAATCCAACTCATACTAAAAGGATGAATTTTGGATATACTAAATTGCGGCTCACCTGCTCTTAGCTAATTGTATGATAAGAGTTGAAGTTGTTGAAGTCAGTCATGTTGAATTGGAGTTAGTTATGCTGAGCTGGAGTTATTCTGTTATGGTTGTTACAAGTAGTTAGTTAGTTGGTATAACTAATTGATAGTTAGTTAGTAGCTTTAGTGTAATGGAATTGGTATTGTAAAGCCTATAAAGGAGATTATATGAATTGTAAAGAATCATTCATAATGTTAATATAGAATCTTCTCTCTATTCACTTCTCTCTCTCTCTCTCTCTCTCTCTCTCTCTCTCATTTACAATTTCCTTAGGAGGCCTTGTTCCCTCGAAAAACTACTCAACTTATATCTATTTTTTCTTGAATTGAATTGATCCTATCAAATTGGTATCAGATTCGATTTTGTCACTATGGCAGAAACTCGATCTTCTTCTTTTCTTAATGAAAAAGTCAATGCTCTGTCATTGACAATAGAGTAACACGACCAAGAATTTTGTATAGTTCTTCAAAAGCTAGATGCAGTCACAAGTATGTTGCAGACCCTATTAGAAATTATGCAAGGAATTTCAAAAGTTGGCAATGGTTGGCAATAAAGCTACATCCCCTCCAAGAACTTCATCTCCAATGACCACAAATCATCAATATTCCATTCTGGCAACTATTCCTAAAGTTGTGAGATTGGAGTTTTCGAGGTTTAAGGGTGAGAATCCATCGGGTTGGGTTTATAAGGTTCACCAATTCTTCCAATTATACAATACTCCACCTAACCAGAAAATTTTGTTGGCCTCATACCATATGGAAGATGAAGCTCTGGTATTGTTTCAAGATGCTAAGGAATCTGGCCAGTTCACGAGTTAGGAAGCATTTGTGACAGCCTTACATGTTAGGTTTGGTGCATCAACCTATGATGACCTAATGGAAACTCTAACTAGGCGAAGACAAGTAAGTTTAGTAGCTATCTACAAGGGTCAATTTGAGGCATTGTCTAATCGAATCAAGGAACTCTCTGAGAAGCACAAGTTGAGTTGTTTCTTGAGTGGGTTGAAGGATGAAATAAGGTTTCCAGTGAAGATGTTGAATCCTCAGAATTTGAACACAACATTTGGACTTGCAAAAATCCAAGAAGAATACCTTCAGGCTAGTAAGAAGATAAGGCCATGGAATGATAATCAGAAGGGATCAATTCTTGGTCCACCACCATTGGTCAAGAATGAAGCTAGGGGTGTCAAATTGCCAATTCAGAAGCTGTCACCATCTCAGGTAGAGGAAAGGAAGAATAAGGGCTTGTGTTTTCATTGTGATGATAAATGGGTTGTTGGTCACCAATGTAAAACCCCTAGAGTCTTTTTGTTGAAAAGGTTATTGCAACAATTAACCTGTTCATATGAGGTAGATCCTAAAGATGAGTCAGTGGAGGAAGTTAGTGACCATTTAGGGAGTTCACAGGCCATAGTAGATGGGACAACTAAAATTATTCTTTATGCTCTGCTTGGTAGTCCATCACTAGGTACTATGAGAGTGTGGGGAAGGATTAACAATGAAGAAATAATAATCTTGATTGATTCTGGTAGTACTCATAATTTCTTGGATGTGTCTGTGGTAGTCCTTGCAAATACCCTTATTTATTGCAAATTGTTTTGAGGTGAAGGTAGCTAATGGAGCTGTGTTGAGAACAAAGGGGGCTTGTCATGCAATTTCTTTGAAAATACAGGGCACTAATTTCTTGTTGGATCTGAATGTGTTGGCCTTGGGAGGCTATGATGTAGTTTTCAGGACTCAATAGTTATACACTTTGGGTTTAATTCAATGGGATTTCAAGAAGCTGACAATGGGGTTCATTCAGTTGGGGAAATCAATTTTGCTTCAAGGATTGAAACCATCTGGTCTAGCTCTTCAAGATGCTGATGTTTTCTTCAAGCCTACCATCAAGAAAGGTTTACTTTGGCAGATCATCAACTGTAAATCTTCTACAGACCCAGTTTAGCAACATGCTGTGATTGACATCTTGCTGTAGGAATTCAACAAAGTCTTTGCTTTAACTACTGACCTACCACCTTATAGAGGTCATGAACACCAGATTGTATTAAAGGAGGATACTCAACCAATCTGCGAAAGACCTTACAGGTAGACGTGGCAAAATGGGTGGGTCGGGTCGGGTCGGGTCGGGTTAATTGGGTTTGCGGGTCAAACGGGTCACATGTCATTTTTAAATGGGTCAATCGGGTTGCGGGTTGGGTCGGGTTGGGTTGACTCATATTTTTTAAATAAGTTTTTTTTGACAACCTGTTTAGAGAGAATGAATAAAATCAATTAAGCAAATGAATTGCACTTAACGCCACTTGTTAATATCCTTCCAATTCTGACAGTTTTGGGCACGACAAAAATTATTTATAGTCATAAATTCATGATGGAAAAAGTCTTCAATGTTAATAGTTCACTGTCAAAATGCATATAATTACAAGTTTACATCTTCAAAAAGAGATAGATCTTAAAACAAACAAAACAAGTAAGCCAGCAAAGTAGCAAGTTATTGGTCTTCTAAAGTGCATATGTGCCGAATGTGTGAAGAAGGGCAGGCCGGAGGCGCAAGAGAAACTGAGAAAGACTGAAAGAGTAGAGGCGTAGAGCTGAAGTACTGAACTAAGGAACTTTCAGGTTTGTAACTTTGTATTGTGCATTTTGTTATTTTGTGTCTTTGGCTTTGGAAAATCTGAAAATGGACTACAGCTGGCAAGCATTGACCATTGAATGAGATTTTTTTTTTAATGGTTGTGACAGCCCTGTGTAACGTGTTGGACTTGTTGGTGTTGCGAGTTGTCTTGTCATAACAATTGTTTCAATTATTTATTTGTTTATAATTTTATATGATTATATCTGAATCATCTGATTACTAGTTTTGGTACTTAGGTGCTTTATGCACGTAGTATCTGGAGGTAATTTAAATATTTTTTTAGAAATTTTTTTTTAATGGGTTGGGTCACGGGTTATCCGGGTCGGGTCGTGTTAACCCACAAAAAAATCGGGTCGGGTCACGGGTCAACCCGTTTTTGCTTCGGGTCAAAAAAATCGGGTTCGAGTCAGGTATTTTTTGGGTTGGGTTAGAAAATTCTGACCCGTATTGCCACGTCTACTTACAGGTATCCATTTCATCAAAAGTGTGAAATCTAAAAAATTGTGCATGATTTAGTTGAAGCTGGTTCTATTAGAGTGAGTCACAATACATTTTCTTCTTTTGTCTTACTGGTGAGAAAAGCAGATGGTAGTTGGAGAATGTGTGTTGATTATAGATCTCTAAATCAAGCTACTGTTAAGAATAAATATCCTATTTCTGTTGTGGTTGAATTGCTTGATGAATTGGGTGGTGCTACAATTTTCTCTAAGTTAGACCTTAGATCAAGTTACCACCAAATTAGAATGAAAGATTCTGATATACTTAAGACAACATTTAGAACTCATGAAGGGCACTATGATTTTCTAGTTATGCCTTTTGGATTAACTAATTCTCCATCTACTTTCCAATCTTTGATGAATCACATTTTTAAACCCCACTTGAGGAAGTTTGTTTTGGTCTTCTTTGATGATATTTTAGTCTTTAGCAAGACCTTAGAAGATCATGTGGAAAATTTGAGGGCTGTTTTAACCATCATACTTGCTAATCAATTATATGCAAAGCAAAGCAAGTGTGCCTTTGGTTTTGTTAAGGTGGAGTACTTGGGTCATATCATTTCAAGTCAAGGGGTCAAAACTGACCCTAAAAAAACTAAAGCTATGTTACAATGGCCTACTCCAAAGTCTGTGAAGGCATTGAGGGGTTTCTTAGGGTTAACTGGATATTATAGGAAGCTTATTCAGGGTTTTGGTATCATAGCAGCCCCTTTGAATGCTTTATTAAAGAAGGATGCATTTTAGTGGACTTCACAAGTTGAATCTACTTTTAATTCTCTCAAATTGGCTATCTCAAGTCCCCCAGTTCTAGCTTTGCCTGATTTTTCAAAGCTGTTTGTGGTAGAATGTGATGTTTGTGGTAGAATGTGATGCTTGTGGTGTGGGGTTAGGTGCTGTTCTTATGCTAGAAGGAAGGCCATTGGCTTTTCATAGTGAAGCCTTTAAGGGTCGATGTTTGCACCTCTCTACCTATGAGAATGAGTTTTTGGCTGTGGTGAAGGCAGTAAAAAAATGGAGACCTTACTTGGTAGGGAAACCTTTTGTCATTGAAACTGACCAGCAGAGTTTGAAGTTTCTTCTTGAACAAAGGGTGGGCATACCTGCTCAACAAAAATGAATTATGAAGCTCTTGGGTTATTCTTTTGTGGTTGAGTATAAAAAGGGTAAGGATAATAAGGTTGCTGATGCTTTATCTTGAAGAATGGAGGGTGTTCTCAACTCCATGGTTTCTGTTCCTGCTGACACCGATGAGGACAGTGGATTAGGGTATGCTAACCAGGTTGTGGCCTTGTTTTTAATTTCTTTCCCTTGTCCTTCTTGGCTGAGCATTCTATAGGACAATTACCTTAATGAGCAGAAATACCAACAGCTTCTTGCTTCTTTTACTTGCAGTAAAGGGTTCTCTTTGCATAATGGTATTATTTTGTACAAGGATAAGATCTTTTTGAGTGCTCTCCTTTAAAACCTTTGGTTTTATAGCACATGCATGACTCACCACTTGGAGGTCACTCAAGGTATTTGAAGACTCTACATAGGGTGAAACAAGATTTTTTTTGGAAGGGTATAAAATCAAATGTTAAGTCCCATATTAAATGTTGTGAGACATGTCAAAGAATCAAGGTGGACACATCAAAACCTGTTGGGTTATTACAGCAACTTTCCATTCCTATCAAGCCTTGGGTTGACATTAGGTTGTTTTTGTCGATGTTTCCATGGGGTATGAGGTTGTTTTTGTTGTGGTTGATAGGCTCACAAAGTATGTGCATTTCTTACCTTTATCCCATCCTTTTACTGCTACTAAGGTAGCTTTTGTGTTCATGAAGGAAGTTTTTAGATTGCATGGCATGCCTACTTCTATTGTAAGTGACAGTGATGCAGTTTTTATTGCTTAGTTCTGGAAGGAGTTGTTCAGATTACAGGGCATTGAATTGGCCATGTCCTTTGCTTACCATCCACAGTCTGATGGACAAATTGAAGTGGTTAATAGAAGCCTAGAACATTAGCTCAAGGCCTTTGTTAATGATAAACCTCACACTTGGGTTACATGGTTACATTTGGCAGAACACTGGTTCAATACTAATTTCCACACCTACACTAAAATGACACCATTTGAAGCTCTTTATGGTTAGCCCCCTCCAGAATTGCTTGATTATGTTCCAAGTACTACACAGGTAGTAGCTGTGGATCAATTGTTACAGCAGAGACAACACTTGTTACCACTTTAACAGCAGAATTTGGAGACAACTCAGGCAAGAATGAAGGCTTAGGCTAATCAGTATAGGACTGACAAGTCCTTTTCAGTTGGTGATTGGGTTTACCTTAAACTCCAACCTTATAGGCAGTTTTCTCTTAGGTCCAGCAACTTTCACAAGCTGTCCCCCAGATATTATGGTCCTTTCCAAATTCTGCAAAGGATTGGAAAGGTGGCATACAAGCTTGATCTACCTACTAGCTGCTCTATTCACCCAGTTTTCCACATTTCTTGTTTAAAGCTCAAATTGGGCAGTAATGTGGTTCCTATTCCTACTCTTCCACATGTTGATGATGATGGGTTTGTTCAATCTTGAACCTATTGCTATCCTTCAAACTCGATCTAAGCAGTTGAGGACTAGATCCATCACTGAGGTTTTGGTTTAGTGGTAGGGCCAACTTCCAGAAGATGCTACTTGGGAGTCCTTGTTTTTCCTCCGAAATAAGTTTCCCCACCTTGTGGGCAAGGTTCTTTGAAAGGAGGGGTGATGTGTAGTGATTTGGATTATGCTATTGGTGAGGGTAGTGCAGAATTAGTGGTGCACATCTAGTGTGTTGTAGTGGAATTGTGTCTTGAATTGCTTTATGCAGCTGGAGTTGTTATATTTGCTTATGTAGTGTGTTGTAGTGGAATTATGTCCTTAAATTGCTTTATGCAGTTGGAGTTGTTATGTTTGCTTATGTAGTATGTTGTTCAAACTAAAGTTACAAGTACTTGAAAATTGGCATGGACCTTGTGGACAAGGTCTTTTTTAAGGGGAAGGGAATGATAAGAGCTGAAGCTGTTGAAGTCAGTCATGCTGAGCTGGAGGTAGTTATGCTGAGCTGGAGTTATTCTGTTATGGTTGTTACAAGTTGTTAGTTGGTATAACTAATTGATAGTTAGTCAGTAGCTTTAGTGTAATGGAATTGGTATTGTAAAGCCTTTAAAGGGGATTATATGAATTGTAAAAAATCATTTAGAATGTTAATACAAAATCTTCTCTCTATTCACTTGTCTCCCTCTCTCTCTCTCCCATTTACCATTTCCTTAGGAGGCCTAGTTCCCTTGAAGAACTTTTCAACATCTCTCTATTTTTTCTTGAATTGAATTGATCCTATCATTGTAATAGGCAGACACCTTTCCTTAAGGCAGCATGCCTCAAGAAGAAGCCATATACTAACTCTACTTGATGCTCATATGCTATTCTTCCCCACTCATCACCTTGCTTGTCGCATTATAAGCTTGCTGTTTTGCTGTACTATAAGAAGGAAGATGACCCAGCAAGCAACTATTTGTGTAGGTACAATAGAGTAGCTTGTTGAATTCCTAAAAACAACAAGACTATCCATCTTTGAGACCGTGGGCCTCAACTTTCACTTCAATCACAAGTCTTGAAGACCCTTGAGCTACAAAACTAAGACAAGGAAGGTTTAGGTGGATCTTAACATAAGAATAACTACCTATGGGAATGGTGTCTAAGCTTGAACTGCTGAAATTGGCACAGAGTATGACAGAGTGAACCAAATGATTGTATTGTACAGATGGAACGAGTGGTGCTAAAGAATGATAATGATCAGTAAAGTAGATATTAGTTTGGTAGTTTCGTTTTTGCTGATTCGTGGGGGGTCGTGGAAGATTTGGGTTCGAGTCCCAAGCCCCCCTTGTGATAGATGCACGGAATACCCGGCATCGTTTGATTTCTCATTAGTATCTAGTAAATACTCATGTTTTCTATTTTTTTACTCTTCTTCATTTTCTTATTTATATGGGCCTTAATCTTCATTTTCAAATATGTCTATCATAGAATGACAAACGAGCAGAGAAATAAAAAAAAGAGACTTCTTCAGTTTCTTTATTTCATTATTTATTTTATAATAATGTTATATCTCAAGGAGCTACGACATATCATTATTACTTGGGCTTTTTCATGGTTGGGCTTTACTTTGTTTTCCAAATCTCCCTTCATTTGGTCGGTTGGTTCGGAAGAATCATTAGCTTCTTCTCAATTTCAGATGAAGAGGATAAAAGGGTTTGTTCATATGTAGTTATCTAGAACAATAATAAAAACTTCCTTAAGGTTAATTAGAATTTACAACCTCTGTTTTGGTCATCCTAGTTTAAAAATTCATTTGTTTTCTCTTTGAATATATATACATTTTGAAGTTAGAGTATATATTAATAAACTATCAAGAGTCTCATAACTCACTAGTATTCATGGTTTTTAAAACCGGAACAATGAACCAGAAGACAGTCTGGTTCCTGATTTTTACTGATTCTTGATTTGTCTTTCCTTGTTTCGACCATATATGTTAACCGTTTGTCTATATATTTTAAAAAAAAAGGTATTGCAAATTACACTTTTAATATTTGAGGGTGTTTAGATTTTACACGCTGTAGTTTCAAAATTTGGATTTTACCCCTTAAAGTTTTGGAGTGTTTGGATTTTATAACTTGACATTTTAGAATTTAGATTTTATCCCCAAAATTTTAGGGATGTTTGGATTTTACTCCCCATAGTTTTGGGGGTAAAATCCAAATTATAAAATGTTAAGGTATAAAATCCAAAAACCCTCAAACTTTAGGAGATAAAACTCAAATTTGAAAATTTTAGGGTGTAAAATCCAAACATCCCAAAACTTTAGGGGTGTAATTTGCAATTTACCCATTTAAAAACAACAAGTGATTCAAACCTTGGTTTTCTTCATAATGGCTTTCTTAGAGCATGTACATTAGTTCGTGGTTAAAATCTGTCTATTTTATCATAGGAACCTACAGTTTTTTTATTTTGTTAATATATTCACTTTTCAAAATACCTCACATCATATTATCTATTTTACAATATATTTTATTAAAATACTATTTTCTTATCAATTTTTTATTATAATTATCTCAAATCATATCTCTCTATTCCTCAACAAAAAATCAGTGCCCCTCAATCTAAAAGAATTACTAGAATATTCATTTGCATATCTACAATAATTGTGTAAATTTACACAGTATGGGAGAGGTGCCCTGTGGAGTTTGGGCCAGAACTCACTTCGAGGTATTCCACTAGGGGCCCAACTTCCGACCAAACCGTACCTCTCTAGATTCAACGGTATTGGATCTGCAACTTTGGATTCTAACCATTAGGGCTGTTGATCCATTCTGCGGAATTCCTTGTATTTAGGCTTTTGACAATGGGGACTTGTTAGCCAATGTTTTTGTTTGGGCTTTGTCACTCTAAAACGTCCAAATGATTTGAGCTTCCATTAGTTTTAGGCTCGTCGTGGCCTGTTTAAAAAATGGGGTGGGAATACATGTGAGGAGCAGAACTACTTTACATCCGTAGCACCTTATCCAAAAGTCAATAACATTTGTAGGCCGACAAAGTAATTAAAAAAAAAAAAAAAGTATCAATTTAGTGCATGAAAGGATAAAGTAAACATTGCAGCGATATCAGACCATCAAGTCCTGACGTAAAATTTTCAACTTGTGTTCAGTTCATGCTTGACTCCAATTGGGCCTGACAAATTACATAACCCATTTCGAATAATTATGAAAAGAATAATACTGCTTAAAAGTGAACTTATCCTTTTGAAGGCCCAAACCATGAATTATTACATAATTTGTGTGTGTGTGTGTGTATATATATATATATATATATATATTTGAAAATCTGGGGAGGGGCCATGATCACTTGTGATCCAGACATTAAGAATTTGTAAATGTAGTCAACCTAACCCACCATCAAAATCAATAGTAAGATCATGATGTAGACAATCTTCTAAAGCACACATGGTGATTTCTTTTCTTCTTAACTTGTTGGTCTGTTTTGTATTCTTGGGTACTTCTAGGCGAATTTCATTGTAAAAGATTGGAAGTTAAAAATACCATTTTAGTTTGCCCCAGAAAGGGAGATAATACATATGTGAATATAGTTTGTCGAGAAATTATTAAGTCCATTGCTAACGTGGTCTTCTATGACCTCTAAACTAATAAAATGTTATTATTTATGCAAATATGATATCATCTGGTAATTTTTTATTTTTTATTTTTTATTCTTTGTGCTGATTCAGAAATTTACTCACACATTTGCATAGATGACATCGTATCATTAATTGAGAGGACCACATTAGCAGTCCTCCTAGTGGATTTAATAATTTCCCCAGCTTGTCTACCATTTCAATTTTCTCATCTGAAGTAGCACTATAGTGATTTAGACCTTGATCTGACATCTTATAATAATTCATCCAAAAAATATATATACCTAAATTTTATGAATTGAACACTTTTTCACTTTTGAGAGAAATGATCTGATAGAAGAAAGTAATTGCTTGAAACATTGTATTTTATTTAATAGATCAATAGTTGGGGAAGGGGGATATTTGAACCCGATTATCTACATTAAAGAGATTAGGATAGAAAGTGCCATTTAAATTGTCAATCAATTGAGTTTGAACTACAAATTTCTTGACAGGCTTGATATTAGACGACAAGATACAAAAGCATTCCGGAAATGCTAAACTACATCTCCGCATTTATTGCTAATATATTTATTGCAAATGTTGCCACACATTCTGGAATGAAGAGGATTGTAGCCCTCTTATTCATTACCTGTAAAATGACACAAATTTTTGGGGATAACGAAGAAGTCTTATTAATACACCATAAAGTTACTAGAGGTTATACCGTGTCGTTGGACCAAAAATGATAAAAAAAAAAAAAGACACCATAAAGTTTTTCATGCTCATGACGCCATAAAGTTACCCCTAATTTTGTAACTTATTCTTTGTTTATGTCAATGAAATTAAAATAAAATCTTATTATTTATAACTTTTGACAATTTAAACTTTGCCTACACCAAAAATAATTGGTGTTTTAGCTTGATAATAAGAATAATCATTATGAATGGGTCGTTATAGATTTAAATTCTACTATATTTATAAAAAATAAAAAATATAACAATTTGGTGTTGATCTAACTTATCTAATTTGAGTTAATCTATAATGACTACACATACATAGTGAATAAGACAACACGCATATGTATAAGGATTAACGGGTGCATAATCATGTTGGACTACTTACACAATTTTAATTAATCCTACAGAAAAATAACATTTTATAATTCTCATAACATCTTTTCAATGCCTATAAATTAACTTCAAATATCAAGGATTCAATTGTTTTTTGATTAATAAAAATTATTTTTATCACAATAACTGTACAATACATCCTTGATGTTTTATTTTTTCACCATAATTTTCAAGTGTCAAATAAAAAAAAAAAATCCTATAAAATGTTTCACGTGGAGGGGATAGGGGCAACATAGTCTTCACAATATTTGTAAATAATTTGATATAACTTGAGAATTTTCATTGCCAAATTATTGACTAAATTAAAAATTATATTCAATTAAGCTATTCACAAGAATTTAAATAGAAAATAGATATTGTATAGAAAAATTGTGAAACATAAACATACTTGAATGTGATGTGGACACATCCAATGGAGGAGGAGGAGGCTGATTATGGTCATGTGGAGGGTCATAGTCAGAGAACAAAGTCTTCTCATTAATTATCAGTAAGTAACATGAAATGTCGTAAGAAATTTCCTTTGCCAATTTATTAACTAAATTAAAATTAATTTCCAATTCATCTATTTACAAAAGTTTATGTAGAAAATGTATATTATATAGGAAAACTAACAGACATACTCAAAAGTGAAGTTGACACATCCAACGGAGGAGGAGGGGGCTAAAGAAAGGTATGCGGTGGATCGTAGTTAGGGAACAAAGTCTTTTCATTCTCTACAAATAAATTAAAATGTTATGAGAAATTCTCTTTGCCAAATTGTCAACTAAATTACAAATTAATTTCTATTAAACTATTTAGAACAATTTATGTAGAAAATGGCTATTGTATAGAAAAATTATAAAAAATACTTAAAAGTGAAGTGGACACATCCAATGGTGGAGGAGGGGGCCAGCGAAAGGTATGTGGAGGGTCATAGTCAGGGAACAAAGTATTCTCATTATTTGTAAATAACATGAATTGTCTTGAGAGAATGCATTTGCCAAATCATTAACTAAATTAAAATGGATTCCAACTTGACAACCCGCAACAATTTATGTAGAAAAAAAGATAATATTTAAAAAAAAAAAATCATCCAATGTACTTGAAAGTGAAGTGGACACATCCAATGGAGGAGGAGCATGCTGATTATGGTCATGTGGAGGGTCATAGTTAGGAAACAAAGTCTTCTCATTATCTGTGAGAAACATGAAACGTAGTGAGAAATTTCCTTTGTTAATTTACGAACTAAATTAATATTAATTTTTAATTCATCTATTTACAAAAGTTATATATAAAATGTATATTATATAGATAAATTAACAAACATACTCGAAAGTGAAGTGGACACATCCAATGGAGGAGGTGGGGGCTGATTATGATCATGTGGTGGATTGTAGTTGGGTAACAGAGTCTTATCATTCTCTACAAATAAGTTGAAATGGTATGAGAAATTCTCTTTGCCAAATTGTCAACTAAATTACAAATTAATTTCTATGCAACTATTCATAACAATTTATGTAGAAAATGGCTATTGTATAGAAAAATTAGCAAACATACTTAAAAGTGAAGTGGGCAAATCCAATGGTGGAGGAGGGGGCCAACGAAAGGTATGTGGAAGGTCATAGTCGGGGAACAAGTATTCTCATTATCTATAAGATACATGAATTGTTGTGAGGGAATGCCTTTGCCAAATCATTAACTAAATTAAAATGCATTCCAACTTGACTATGCGCAATAATTTATGTAGAAAAAAGAATATATAGAAAAATCATCAAATGTACTTGAAAGTGAAGTGGACACGTCCAATGGAGGAGGAGGAGACTGATTATGATCATGTGGTGGGTCATAGTCAGGGAACAAAGTCTTCTTATTCTCTGCAAATAAATTGAAATGTTATGAGAAATTCTTTTTGCCAAATTGTCAACTAAATTACAAATTAATTTCTATTCAACTATTCTAAACAATTTATGTAGAGAATGGCTATGGTATTGAAAAATTATCAAACATACTTAAAAGTGAAGTAGACACATCCAATGGTGGAGGAGAAGGCCAACGAAAGGTATGTGGAGAGTCATAGTCGGGGAACAAAGTATTCTCATTACCTGTAAATAACATGAATTGTCTTGAGAGAATGCCTTTGCCAAAGCATTGACTAAATTAAAATGCATTCCTACTTGACTACTCGCAACAGTTTTTGTAGAAAAAAGATAATATATAGAAAAATCATCAAAAGTAATTGAAAGTGAAATGGACACGATGGAGGATAAGGAGGCTGTTTATGATCATGTGGAGGATCATAGTCAGGGAAAAAAGTTTTCTCATTATTTGTAAGTAACATGAAACGTAGTGAAAATTTTCCTTTGCTAATTTATTAACTAAATTAAAATTAATTTTCAATTCATCTATTTACAAAAGTTTATGTAGAAAATGTATATTATATAGAAAAATTAACAAACATACTCAAAAGTGAAGTGGACATATCCAACGGAGGAGGAGGGGGCTGATTATGATCATGTCATGAGAAATTCTCTTTGCCAAATTGTATACTAAATTATATAAAAAAATTTCTCATGGTTCTCTTCTGTATTATGGAGAAACGAAAGTCTGTTCAACATTGTTACGAATGTAGCATACATACCCGGCCAAAGGGAATTGGCGAGCGAAGCACACTGTGGTAAAGCTAAGCAAGAGGAAGAAACACAACTGCTCTTGAAAATCAATCCCTCTCTTTCACTATGTCACTCCCTTACAAAAAGCCTAAAGCTAGTACATGAAATCCTGTAATGACAACCCGTATTTATATAGGAAAAATGATGCCTATTGACTATTGTCTTGACAACTGGTCTACGATGATTACCGGCTGAATAGTTTCTACCCTAAAACCTACTATACGTAACAAGCATGCATTTAGCAAATTAAATCTATATCTTTAAACAACTGGACAAGTTTGGCGATCCTCAAAAAAAAAAAAAAAAAAAAAAAAAAAGAAGAAGAAGAAGAAGAAGAAAAAAAAGTCAGATTTCATTGTTAATACTTAATGTACTTCCCAAAAATAATAAAATCTAGAGAGATAAAACTTTTTTATCTCCCTAAATGTTAAGAGGCTCATAAGTGGAATTTTTTTTTATTTTTTATTTTTTATTTTTTTATCTCCCTAAATGTTTATTTTTATTTTTAATTATTTTTTATACAAGATAGAATTTATATAAGTGTATATGTGTGTGAATCTCTCTCGTAGAGACTTGAACCCTGATTATTGCCACCACACCTCACAAGCATTTATACTTGTGGAGTGACCACCACACTAAGGGTGCGAGGTGGTTCTTCCTAAATGTTAAGGTGCTTATAAATGGTTATATGTAATAAATAAAAGAGAGACAAAAATGCTAGTATTAATTAGATGAGATGAGATGAGTTTTTTTTGTTTTTGTTTTTTTTTGGGTGAGAAATCCATCTATTGATAGTTTTATTAAGTAGCTAGTAAATCATTGTTTACAAAAGCAACTAAATCTGGTGCAGCAGACTCCAACTAGATAGAAAGTGGGAAAGAAAAATGCTAATATTAATTAGATGAGATGAGGTGGAAAGCAATACATACTAGCTTTTTTTTTTTTTTTTCCTAACCGTTAGATGTATGAGAAATCAATAATTTAAAATTGGCGTAACTCTTTTGAAGTTACACCAAGTGTAATTTGAACTCATCTCATATATATATATGATTATTTTGAACTCTTTTCACGTTTGAGAGCAATGATTTGATAATAGAAGAAAATAATTGCTTGAAATTATAAATTTTATTTAGTTAATAGATCGATAGTTGGGGAAGGGGGATATTTGAACCCTGATTATCAACCTTAAAGACGTTAGGATAGGACGTGCCATTTTAAATTTTAATTGCCAACCATTTGAGTTTGAGCTACAAAGTTTTTGAAATGCTTGATATTAGATGACAAGATACAAAAGTTTTCTGAAAATGCTAAATGACATTTCCACATTTATTGTTAATACTTTATATTTAATCAACGATTGCAAAAATTTAGAGTCTGTCTTTGCAACGTTGCCACCCTTTCTGGAACGAAGAGGATTGTAGATCTCCTATTTATTCGCTGCAAAATGACACAAATTTTTGTGGTTACTGATGATGTCTTATTTTTAGTACACTACGTGACACACAAATAAGTAAATAATTCCTGAAAATTTTCCCAATAAAAAACTTTTTTTTTTTTTTTGAGAATTTTTCCAATAAGAAACTATTACAGTATTACTTATTAGAGGTTATTTTATTCCATGTCGTTCGACCAAAAAAGATAGAATAAAAAGACACCATAAAGTTTTTTCATATTCATGGCGCCATAAAGTAATTATCCATAATTTTATAACTTATACTTTTTTATGTCATTGAAATTCAAATAAAATCTAATTATTTATAACTTTTGGCAATTCGAACTTTGCCTACACTAAAAATAGTTGGTGTTGTAGCTTGATAATAAGAACAATTATTATGAAGAGGATGTTATAGATTTAAAATCTACTGTATTT
This sequence comes from Castanea sativa, assembly GCF_040712315.1. Lineage (NCBI taxonomy): Eukaryota > Viridiplantae > Streptophyta > Magnoliopsida > Fagales > Fagaceae > Castanea > Castanea sativa. The sequence continues at coordinate 34,532,054 of NC_134020.1, forward strand.
ATATAATAAATAAAACAATATGGTGTAGATCTAACTAATCTGATAAGGATAATTTTATAGTTAAACCATGACGAGGAAAAAAGGTGACAAACCCAATGATCCCATCGGCAACGCTTACCACAAGTGGCTGCATCATGAAGTCTACAGCTTCGTAATGGTTGACGACCCTAACAAAGGGACGACGACATAAGCTGACGACCCTAACAAAGGGACGAAGCTATAAACTGACGACCCTAACAAAGGGACGAAGCTATAAGCTGACGACCCTAATAAAGGGACGATGCGGTAGGCTGACGAGAACAAGCTGAAGAGGGTAAGTGAACCTTCATCTATAGCCTTACTTGATCTCCACGCATACGTGTATAAGGAAAGTTTTTGCGCCACACGCTTAACCCTAGGAGGTATACAAAATCCAAGAGGTTCTTTCTTGGAAGGAAAGGACTTCTTGCCAAGGCACGAATGTCAACCCCACACTACTATAAATACCCCAAAACTCTCATAAATCAAGGTACGCATAATTCATCCTAGCTCTAACACTCTAGATTTGTGAACAAGAGACTTCTCTAACTTGATTGTCGGAGGGTATTTGGCCGGCACCACATCGATACTCCTCTTAAGGTCTTCAGCTTTTGTCTTGTGCAGGTTCTCTATCGGGAGCACGTGAGGATCGTGTGACTTACTGATGATTTTCGGTATCATCATTATCTAATTTGAGTTAATCTATAATAAATGCATATACATGGTAAATAAGAGTATAAGTCTATAAGACAACACGTACGTATATATGTATAACAATTAGCGGGTGCACAAACATGTTGCCCTACTTATAGAATTTTAATTTATTCTACATTAAAATAACTTTTTATAATTCTCATAACATATTTTCAATTCGTATAAATTAACTTCAAATATTTTCTCAAAAAAAAAAAAAAAACACTTCAAATATCAAGAACTCAACTGTTTTTTTAATTAATAAAAATTAATTTTTAACACAATAATTATACTGTAGAGTGTAGATCCTTGATGTGTTAAGTTTTCACTGCAAATTTAGGTGTCAAATAAATAAATAAATAACCTACAAAATGTTTCATGTGGAGGGGATAAGGCGGACAAATTCTTCAAAATATTTGTAAATAATGTGATATATCTTGAGAATTTCCTTTACCAAATTATTAACTAAATTAAAAATTAATTTCAATTAAGATATTCATAAGAATTTATGTAGAAAATGGATACTATATAGAAAAAGGGTCAAACACAAACATACTTGAAAGTGAAGTGGACATGTCCAATGAAGGAGGACGAGGCCGATTATGGTCATGTGGAGGGGTGTAGTCGGGGAACAAAGTCTCCTCTTTCTCTGCAAGTAAAATTAATTGTCTTGATAAATCTCTTTGCCAAATTGTAAACTAAATTAAAAATTCATTTCTATTAATCTATTCACAACAATTTACGTAGAAAATGGCTGTTGTAAAGAAAAATGATCAAACATACTCGAAAGCATAGTGGAAACATCTGACGGAGGATGAAAGGTATGAGGAGGGGTGTAGTCGGGGAACAAAGTCTCCTCTTTCTCTGCAATTAAAATGAATTGTCTTGAGAAACTCTCTTTGCAAATTGTCAACTAAATTAAAAATTAATTTCTATTAATCTATTCACAACAATTTATGTAGAAAATGACTATTGTAAAGAAAAATTATCAAACATACTCGAAAGTAAAGTGGACATATCCGATGGAGGACGAAAGGTATGTAGAGGGGTGTAGTCGGGGAACAAAGTCTCCTCTTTCTCTGCAAGTAAAATGAATTGTCTTGAGAAATACTCTTTACAAATTGTCAACTAAATTAAAAATTAATTTCTATTAATCTATTTACAACAATTTATGTAGAAAGTAGCTATTGTAAAGAAAAATTATCAAACATACTTGAAAGTAAAGTGGACACATCTGGGGGAGGACGAAAGGTATGTGGAGGGGTGTAGTCGGGGAACAAAGTCTCCTCTTTCTCTGCAAGTAAAATGAATTGTCTTGAGAAACCCTCTTTGCAAATTGTCAACTAAATTAAAAATTAATTTCTATTAATCTATTCACAACAATTTATGTAGAAAATGGCTGTTGTAAAGATAAATTATCAAACATACTCGAAAGTAAAGTGGACATATCTGACGGAGGACGAAAGGTATGTGGAGGGGTGTAGTCGGGGAACAAAGTCTCCTCTTTCTCTGCAAGTAAAATGAATTGTCTTGAGAAATCCTCTTTACAAATTGTCAACTAAATTAAAAATTAATTTCTATTAATCTATTTACAACAATTTATGTAGAAAATAGCTGTTGTAAAGAAAAATTATCAAACATACTCGAAAGTGAAGTGGACCCATCTGGGGGAGGACGAAAGGTATGTGGAGGGGTGTAGTCAGGGAGCAAAGTCTCCTCGTTCTCTGCAAGTAAAATGAATTGTCTTGAGAAATTCTCTTTGCCAAATTGTCAGCTAAATTAAAAATTAATTTCTATTAAGCTATTCATAACAATTTATGTAGAAAATGGTTTTTGTAAAGAAAAATTATCAAACATACTTAAAAGTGAAGTGGACACATCCGATGGAGGTCGAAAGGTATGTGAAGGGGTGTAGTCAGGGAAAAAAGTCTCCTCATTCTTTGCAAGTAAAATATATTGTCTTAAGAAAATATCTTTGCCAAATTGCCAACTAAATTAAAAAGAAAAAAAAAATTCTCATGATTCTCTTATATAATATGGAGAAATGAAAGTCTATTCAACATTGTTACAAATGTAGCATACATACCCAAAGGGATTTGGCGAGTGAAGCACGCTGTGGCAAAGCTAAGCAAGAGGAAGAAGCACAACCGTGCTTGAAAATCCATTGCTCTCTTTCACTATCTCACTCTCTTACAAAAATCTTGAAGCTAGTACATGAAAATCTTGTAATGACAACCCCTATTTATATAGAACAATGTATCTCTCCAAACTAGTTTGGAGAGAAAGTTTTCAAACTTCTCATATATATTTTTTTTGGGTGTGAATTTTGAAAATCTAATCGTTAAATTTCATTTTCCTTATATTCTTAACATACATATCAAATTTTGTTCAAATAAAATATTATTTAACATTCGATCAATAAATATATTTTTTATACATAATTTTAGATCATAAAAATTTGAAATTTTAACAATTGTTTGATGATATAGCAATTAATCTTTGACCTTTTTTAAATTATGCAGGCATGAAGAATATAATAAAAACATTCAATCCAATGATTAGATTTTCAAAATTTACACTCAATACAAAGATATATAAGGAGTTTGAAGGGCTTCTTTCTAAACTAGTTTGGAGAGAAACTTTGTTCATATATATAGGGAAAAATGATGTTTATTGTTATGACAATTGGTCTATCATACTTTTTTAACTACAACATTTGACTTTTGGTTAAACTAATGAAATTTTGTCATATTATGTCTTGAGGCCTCACAATTTTACACATCAATATTTATTATGAGATGGTTCAATTAAACCTGATGTAAGTTTAAAAGAATTACATCATTTACAATTGATCATGTCATTATTGGAAATTTATTGTTTGCCATCTCAATTTATTTCATTAATGGCATCATTTTCTCTCTCTCCTATTTATTAGGTTTGAGGGGCAAATGTTTCTTTGTAATAAATAAGCCCTCACTAAATGTAATAAATAAAAGATAGAAAAAGAAAATGCCATTAAAGAAAAAAATAAGTCCCCACTAAATGTAATAACTAAGAAAGAGAGAGAAAAAAAAGTTGCCATTAATGGGATAAACTGATTATTTTCAAAAGGGCTTATTACACTTCAATCCCTTAAGGTTTGGAAGAATGACACTCCACCCCAAACATAAATGGAAAAAAAAAAAAAAAAACTTACCTCTTTTAAGGTTTGAAGAAAATTAACACTCCCATAATAATAAATACATTTTGATAACAATTATCATTATCAAATTTTGTATTTAATTTTTCATATAGAAACTCAATCATAATAAAATCCTAATTATCAAATTTAATACTTATATACAAAATAAAAGTGAAAAAAATAATTTTTAAAGAAAAAATTGTATTTTTTTTTCATGCATCATGGGTTGCTGATTAGATAGTAATTTTATTATATTCATTACTGTAATATGTTTTTTTTAATTAAAGCTAAATTAGACTCTAAATTTAAATTCTCTATAAAAATCTTGTCATAATTAAAATAAAATTATATTATTAATGACCATAATTTCCTATTAAAACTAGCATAATGATTAATTTCCTATATTTAATTAGACTAACTAAAAAATAAAATACAGTTAATAACTATTATAATTACCTATTACTAACTAGAGAGATGCTACGTCCACAACATTTTTACAACAAATCACAGGTAGTTAGTTGTTATTGGTTCAAATTTGAACCTAACATGAAGATTACTTTTTTGCCCCAATAATAATAACTAGTAACAACCTGCCACTTAGGATTTGTTGTAAAAATGTTGTGGACATATCATTTCTCTAATAACTATCATGATGATTAAATTTTATACTTATAAGACAATAGCAAAAAGATTATTAATAATTATTATGATTATTAAAATCATATTTTTACAAAATAAAATATACAAGAAAAAAAATCATACTTGGTTGAGCTTCTATGCTTGGGTTAAATGTTAATAAATATTAGGGTAAATTGTAAATTACACCCTTAAAGTTTGAGGGTGTTTGGATTTTATACCCTGAAGTTTCAGAATTTAGATTTTACTCTCTTGAAGTTTGAGAGTGTTTGAATTTTATACCCTGACGTTTCAAAATTTGGAATTTACCTCCTAAATTTTAGGGGTATTTGGATTTTACTTTCCAAAGTTTGGGAATATTTGGATTTTACACCCTAACATTTCAGAATTTGGGGGTGATAAATCCAAAGTCCAAACACTCCCAAACTTTTGGAGGTAAAATCCAAATTCTGAAACGTCAGGAAGTAAAATCTAAACACCCCAAATTTCAGAGGGTAAAATCCAAATTTTGAAATTTTAGGATGTAAGATCCAAACACTTCCAAACTTTAGGGGTATAATTTGCAATTCACCCTAACTATTATTATGATTAAATTTTAATATTGAGAAAAGTTAACAATGCTCGAAGATCATTGATTTATGACATATTCTTGTAAACTTTTTATGGGAAAAAAAAAAATAATTTTTTTGAAAGTTTTTATATTTTTCATAAAAGTGGTATCAAAACATTTCTAAAATAGTTTATTAACAATTACTTTAAAGGCATCCGCTAATATGACCCTTTTATATTTAGACAATAGTTTTGTAATAATAATATGATTATTAAATTTATATTTATATTAAAAAATAATAGCTAGAAAGAAATCATATTTGGTTGAGCTTCTATGTCTGGGTTAAATTTAGCATTAATGTCCTCGGTAGGCAAAGTATTGAAGCTATTTGCCACAAATGCATCTTTAATCTATCATGAATCTTGGATTTCCTAATAAGCCTGAACTTGAAGTCTTTGACCTGTTGGGTTAAAATGAATTGACCCCTTGGAAATTAATTAATTACCCAAGTTAATTAATCAGTCAAATTATATGCAATAGCGTGGTAGCACAAATAAATCACCAAATAACTAAATGCAGCGAAAAATAAATTTGACACAGGTGATTTGTTTACGAATGGGGAAAACCACCGAGGCAAAATCCCACCGGGTAAATTTAAGTGCACCACTCCCAAGAATCCACTATTATCAATCACAAGAGGTTACAAGGATAAGGAATTTTACCAAACCCTATGGCCTATCCCGAAATACCAACCTAATAGCACTCACAATTTTTAATCAAGCACACAATCTTAAAATGCATGAAACATAGTTATAATGCATAAAAAATGCAATGCATGAACATATGACAACAAAATCACAAAAACCAACCCAAAAATTTCATTAAAAAACTTAAAAACCCCAAAATTTTTGAAAAACCCCAAAAACCAAGGTCTAAATGCATGAATGCATGTAGAAAGAGGGATTTAGAAGACTTACCAAGTGATTCTAGCTTGGATTAGTCTGAAGACTTGATGGATAGAGGGATTTTAGAGAGAAAAAGGGTTTTAGATCGAGAGAGAATAGTTTTTTGTTGAAGAGGAGAGTGAAGAATGAAGTCTTAATCGTGTCTGACCTTTATATAGAAATCACAGTTTGATGGATCGAAGATGCTATCGAGATCTGTCGAGCACTAAATCTTGACAGAAATGAATCTGTCGAGGTGTTGTCAAGAATCTGTCGATGGCAAAACACTTCGATAGATTGAGAAGTTGTTGAGAATCTATCAGTCACACAGAATCCTTATAAATTTTGGCTCCATGGATCGAGAAGCTATTGAGATGCTGTCGAGATTTCGTCAAGAAGAAACCCAGAAATCTCGATGGATTGAAGATCTTTCGAGATTCTATCAAGGCTGAAGAAAGAAAGCTCGATAGAAGATGAATCTGTTGAGGATCTGTTGAGAAGCTGTCGAGCTTAAGGAAAAACACATAAAGATGAATGCAATAAGCAAGCCACTCAAACAAGGATCCAAGCAACATATTAAGCTTTCAAAACATCTTTCTACATATAATCAAAGCATCCATAGATCCAGAAGCGCGCGCGCACGCACACACACACACACTAAACAAGTCTAACCAATTTTATATTTCAAAAACAAGTTAAGACAGCTTAGTGAGCATATAATAACACATATATTTCTTGTGATTGCCAAATCACATTATACCTGCATATGTATTAAAAGTAGCAAAGAATTTTTACGTGTTATGTGTGAAAACATAACAAGTGTGCACAAGTTTCTCATATTGTGACAATTTGAGATATGAGAACATCAAAGTACACTCACACACAATCATAACTGTTTGATGTGGACTATCACTTTTGAGGTATATCATATAACTCCCACATCTCCTAGAAACACACTTACAACCATATTTAAAAGCATTTTGATTCTTTTTGCTTTTATATTCTTTGTATATTTTCTTTTTGAACATATCATGCATGGGCATATATAGAGAGAGAAGAAATACCCAATTATGTAAGCCAAAACATCATAATTTTGCTATGCCGAAGCACACAAATGTTATACATGATTGGCGGGCTTTAGTGGTGAGATGATTATTTATGCCTTTCTTTCAGGATTTTCTAGTCCTTCCCGTCCAAAAGAGTGATATGAGTATTAAGTGTAAAAGAGACAAACTTAATCGTACTCATCATAAACACGAGCCATATCTCACTTGCTTAGTTGTGTATTAAAGTGCTGTTAGGACATATGAGATTCATGTTAGGAACATAAGTCAACATTTTATGTAATTGACTAATCCTTTGACAAAACGCACTTTACTTGTATTTGGGTAGATTTAGGATGTGTTTAATGCTTCAAGAAATAAGGTTTTAAGTTCAAGTGTTAAAGCCATGCAAGTCTGTCCAAGAATCAAGTGAAGAAGTGTTGGTCATTAAAGCTCAACAGCTAGTAGCTATCCTGGTTTAAAAAGCTGTTTCAGCCCGAGGCTCGATAGTTGCTTGATAGATAGGGTATTTGTCGAGGTTTATGAAAAATAGATTTTCAGTTCTAATTTTTATCCAATTCGTGAATGTATGTTTGGGTTTTCTTTTATCACAACCCTAAACATATATAAGGATTATTTTAAGGGCCATCACAGGTTGCACAAGAGCACAATTGCACAAGTGTGAAGTAAAGTGTGACCGAAAACCTAGTTTGCCTTAGTTCATCTTGAAGAAGTTGCTGTGTTTGTACACCGTAGGGTTTTATGACCAAGCAACTTCGTGATCTTCATCTTTGATGAATTGAAGAACTTTGCAGCTAACATCCTTCCTCAAGTTGGTAAGTGAGTCATGTACTAGGATTTGTGCAAAGGAGTTAGTCACGTATTGGGATTTGTGCAAAGGAGTAAGCCGCGTACTAGGATCCGCGCATCGATTAGTTAGTCACGTGCTAGGAACCATGCAATACAAGGAGAGATTGTCACTATAGAACAAGTCCAATTGGGTATTGGTATAAGGGTTCAACTATAGGTTGGTATAAGGTACTGGGATTCATTTACTTGTAACCGCTTGTCTTGATAATAGTGGATTCTCGGAAGTGGTGACCTTAAAATCACCCAGGGGGTTTTTGCCTCAGTGGTTTTCCCCATTCGTAAATAAATCACCGTGTCAACTTTATTTTCCGTTGCATTATACTTTAGTTGGTGATTTGTTTTTCTACCACGTACATTGCATGTTAATTTGATTTATTAATAAACTTGGGTGATTAATCAATTAATTAATTACAAGAGGTCAATACATTCTTGGCCTATCAAGTGGTATCAGAGCAGGCACACTCTGATTAGGTTTTAATTTTTGCTGCGTGATCCATTGACCCCCATTGTCATGAAAACTCTTGATTGTTTTGATTTGTTTGATCTTGTGTTGAATGATGATGATGATGATATTCAAGATGCCTATTGTGAGCTTTATAATTTTTGTACAAAATCTCTTGAATATTCTACAAAATTAAAAGCTAATTTTAAAAAGGTCAAATTTGAAAGAGATGGATTGATTGCAAAATTGGATGAAGCAAATAATTTGAATGAGAAATTTAAAAATCAAATTTCATCTTAGCTGGAAAAAATTAAGAATTTGGAAAAGCAACTAGTTGAATTTAAAACTGAAGTTGAAAATTTAACTAGTGCCAAACTTGTGTTGAGCCTAACTCAAAAGAAAAAGATTTTTATATTCCTCCATTTAAAAGGAATAATCAAGAGTTGAAGGCTAATATTGCTAGGATAGACAAAGGTATACAATCTGATATTAACCCTGAAGTTTCTAAACCTATGTCTAAAACTCCTTCTAAGTTGAATGAAAAATTTGAATTTGTTCCCATTTGTCATCATTGTCATATTGTTGGTCATATTAGGCCAAATTGTCCTAAATTGAGGTCTCTGCCAACCTCTAAGGTTAGACCTCCTTCTAGGAAGCATAGTAGTTCAAAAACTAATCATGTTTGTCACCATTGTGGTGCTTCTAGTCACACTCGGCCTAATTGTTTCATGTTATTTCCTCATAAGTGAGTGTCAAATAGGTCTCATCCTTTGTCTAAAGGCTCTGTAACTATTCTTGGTGAGTTATTAAAAGCTTTGAGCTTTTTGACTCAATTTCAGGAGAATTCTAATTCCTCTATGTCCTTTAGTAGTTATACTAGGACACGTGTCTTTTCATCTTCACGGCTAAAGACTCGTGTTGTGTGAGTGATAAAGGATCCTAAGACTTAATTTTCTTTCTGTTTGTCCTCTGCTTTAATTCTTTCTATCTAAAGTAGGACTCTCTTGTTTGATTTCTTATCTTTTTGGAATCATGCTTTCATGCTTATGCATCTTGTTTTATGCTTTCTTTTTATTTGACTAACATGTTTTTGTTTGTCTGTTTTTTTAGTTTAAGTTTTTTTGTTTTTCATTAAGAAAGAAAAAAGAAAAATAGTGTGTGTTTGTGTACATTGGTACTTATGTACCTTGAATGGCCAATGAAACAAAATTTTTTAAACTTTGTATCTCTTGTAGCTTAGATTAGCATCTCTATGCACAACTAAGCAAGTAAACTTTGTGGCTCTTGTTTGTGATGAGTAAGATTAAGTAATTTCTTGTACTTAACACTCGTATCACTCTTTTTGAGGGGAATGACTAAAAAATTTTAAGAGAAATGCATAAATAACCATCTCACCACTGTTGCCCGCCAATTATGAAATGACATCGGTATATTTCGGCATAACAAAAGTGCAATGTCAAAAAGCTTAACATAATTGGGTATTTCTTTTCTCTCTCTTATATGCCCATGCATGATATGCTTAATAAAAGAAAAATATGCAAAGAAAAATTAAAGCAAAAGAAACAAAGTGCTTTAAAATATGATTGTAGGTGTGTATTCTAGGAGATGTGGGAATTATAGGATGTACCTCGAAGGTGATAGTCCCCGTCAAGCAGTTATGATTGTGTGTGAGTTAAATTGATTTACTCATATCTCAAATTGTCATAAAATGTAGACACTCATGCAATCTTGTGATTTTTTTCACACACTACATACAATATTCTTTGCTACTTTTGATACATGTGCAGGTACAATGTGATTTGGCTATCACAAGGTTTGCATGTGTTAATGTATACTCACTAAACTGTCTTAACTTGTTTTTGAAATATAAAATTGGTTAAACTTGTTTAGTGTGTGTGTGTGTGTGTGTGTGTTTTGGAATGCATGACATTTTTTTTTTTTTTGTTGAGAGATGATTTTGAGAGCTTAAAATGTTGGTTGGATCCTTGGTTGAGTTGCATGTTTGATTGCATTCATGTCTATGTTTTTCTCTTCTTTGAAAAACTAGTTTTAAGCAACTCGACAGCTCCTCGACACCTCTCGACAGCTAGGCTATCTATTGAGCTCTTTAGCTTCTTTTTATCGCAATCTCGATAGCTTCTCGATAGCTCCTCAATCCATCGAGAAAGTTTTTGTCTCCTCGATAGATTCTCGATAGTTCCTTGATCCATCGAGCCTTTTTGCTGAGAAAATCTTTGGACAGCTCCTTGATAGCTAGCTCGATAGCTATTTCTCACTGTTTTAATTCTCGACAGCTCTTGATTGTTCTCGATCCATCGAGAATTATGAGATTCCTATAAATAGGATCAGGGCGATTTCTGCTTATTTCTCCTCGATCTCTCTTGATAGAACCAGCCTCTTCACCTTCCAAAACCTCTCTCACTCACTCCAAACCTCTTCCCCACTCGTTTTTCGGTCTCAAGATGTTTTTTCTTCTTTGGTATGATGTTTTCTCACTCATTAATCATACATTTCATATCTTTTGACCTAACTTTTGGGGTTTTTGAAATCTTTTGGGATTTTTCAAAATTGTTGAGGTTTTTGATAAAATTTTGGGATGGGATTTGTTTAAATGATCTTGCATCATCATGCATTGCATTACATATGCATTATAACAATGATTCATGCATTCTAGATGTGTGTTTCACCTTTGTTGCAATGTTGTGTGCTAGTAAGTTTGGATTGGGCTGAGCCCATGATGTTTTTATTATTGCATATTGCATGCTCATGCATTTTCATGTATACGCACCTTCAATTCTTTATATTCTTATATATTGATTGTGTTGGTGCTTCTCTCTCTCTCTCTCTCTCTCTCTCTCTCTCTCCTTCTTTTAGTTAGTTGCTTTATGGCACCTAAAAGAAAATCTACTTTGTCTTGGAAACCTCTTCATTTCAGGGCATCCTCTTCTGATTCTACGCCCCTCCCACATTCTGTTCCATGATAATAAAGCCTGCAAGGACTTTTTGGAGAACTTTTCTAGACGAGACATTCATTCGGAACACCAAGTCATTTTATCAGACTTCTCCGATACTGACCTACCCACTGTCATTCATAGTAGGGGTTGGGAGTCACTGTGTGGCGTCCCGGTCACCTGTCCTTCTGTGATCATACAGGAGTTTTACTCCAACATGTACGGATTTGATTATTCAATACCTCTTTTTGTCACTTGCGTTTGAGCTACACGTATCGTGGTCACTCTGGATATTGTATCCAAGGTGCTCCATGTCCTGAGGGTAGCGTATTCTGACTACCCCAGATGTGATTGTTTGAGGACTGTGTCCAAAGACAAGCTCATGTCGTCTTTATGTGAGCGACCTTCTAATTGGGGTGATCGTTAATACACTCATTGCTTAGCCTTTGCTAAAGGTCCGAAGTTCATTAACATAGTGATGACTTTTGTTTTACATCCATTGTCTCACTATAACTCCATCACAGAGCCCTGTGCTTGAATTTTGCTTTCCCTTCTAGAGCATCTTACTATAGACTTCCCCTCTCATTTCATTCTATCCCTCATAGATGTCTATAGGGATATGGCGACCCGTGATAAACTCATATTTCCTTCGGCTATCAAGCGGATCATTCACCATTTTTTGTCTCTTATCCTGAGCCGGACCACTTCTTAGTCATGTGTGTCATAGATGCCGCTACCATTAAACGGAGCGAGGCACAGCTACGATCAAGGCAGCCTGGGATGACGATTCCTCCAGCTTCTACCGCTCCATCCACTTCCACTCCTTCTTCTTTCACAGGTGGGGTGACTCTCGAGGACATCATGACACAGCTTGTGCGCATGGATGCTCGCCTTGACACTCGCAGTGATGAGTTGTGTCAGGCGAACACCCGCGTTGGTCTTATTGCACGACGACAGACTGTCATGGGTGGTTTTGTTGCTTCCTCTCCATCTCCATCGGCTTCAAAGGATGAGAGTGATGATGGCTCTGGTAGTGATGATGCTGATGAGGACGATGGTGCTATGTCGCCTAGTGATGATAAGATGTCTATTTGATGTATTTACCCTTTGTCACTCGTGAACAAAAGGGAGAGTAGTTTTGGATATAAGAGTAGTCATACTCATAGGGGGAGGGTTAGTATAGGAAATTTTGTAAGGGCGAGTGTTTATATTTTTTGATTTTTGTTAGGGGGAGTGCTTATATTTTGGGATGTAGTGAGGTCTTTTGTATCTTTTTCTTTTCTTACTCTTTTAGATACATTGTTCATGTACCTTAGGTCTTGTGACCACTTTGTGATAGCAAACCTTGTACTTGTTGGTGATAGCAAACCTTGTACTTGTTGATGATATATATACATTTGAGGTTGTTATTACAGTTCTTTCACCTATCTTTACATGTGTTGTTTCTTTTCTCTCTTTATGCACATGCTTCTTATATCTTGTATGCAATCTTTTATTTCTGTTTCACACTAAGATGCCTTGATGAGTTTTGTTTAAAGTGTTTTAGAAATACAGGTTGTCAAAGTCTTCCTTGCCATGAACTCTCTTCTTGCAAAGTTTTTCAAGAGTTTGTGATATGATAGATTTTATTGTATTCAACAAGTGAGTATGAGTTGAGTGATTTATGACTTCTCTCATATTTTCATTTGTTTGTTGTGGTTTTGTCATGGATTGCTAAAGGGGGAGATTGTTAGGACATATGTGATTTATGTTAGGAACATAAGTCAACATTTTATGTAATTGGCTAATCCTTTGACAAAACGCACTTTACTTGTATTTAGGTAGATCTAGAATGTGTTTAATGCTTCAAGAAACAAGGTTTCAAGTTCAAGTATTAAAGCCATGCAAGTCTTTCCAAGAATCAAGTGAAGAAGTGTTGGTCATTAAAGCTCGACAGCTAGTATCTATCGAGGTTTAAAAAGTTGTTTTAGCTCGAGGCTCGATAGTTGCTTGATAGATAGGGTATCTGTTGAGGTTTATGAAAAACAGATTTTTAGTTTTGATTTTCATCCAATCCATGAATGTATGTTTGGGCTTTCTTTTCTCACAACCCTAAACATATATAATGATTATTTTAAGGGCCGTCACAGGTTGCACAATTGCACAAGTGTGAATGGAAACCTAGTTTGCCCTAGTTCATCTTGAAGAAGTTGTTAGGTTTGTACACCGTAAGGTTTTGTGACCAAGCAACTTCGTGATCTTCATTTGTGATGAACTAAAGAAATTTGCAGCCAACATCCTTTCTCAAGTTGGTGAGTGAGTCACGTATTGGGATTCGTGTAAAGGAGTAAGCCGCATACTGGGATCCGCGCATTGATTGGTTAGTCACGTAATAGGATTTCTTTACTTGTAACTGCTTGTTTTGATAGTACTGGATTCTCGGGAGTGGTGACCTTAAAATCACCCGGTGGGGTTTTTGCCTTGGAAGTTGTCCCCATTCGTAAACAAATCACTGTGTCAACTTTATTTTCCGCTACATTATACTTTAGTTGGTGATTTGTTTGTACTGCCACTACATTGGATGCTAATTTGATTGATTAGTAAACTTGGGTAAAATTAATTTGTCAATTAATCACAAGGGGTCAATATATTCTTGGCCTATCAAGTGCTCATCTAAGCTACAAGAGACACAAAGTTTAGAAAACTTTGTTTCAATGACCATCCAAAGTACACAAGTACCAATATACACAAACACATACTGTTTTTGTATTTTTCTAATTTTTTCAATTTTTTTTTATTTTTATGAAAAAAAAATAAAGCAAAACTAAAAATAAACAAACAAAAACATATTAAACAAAGAAAGCATAAAACTAGACTAACTCAAAAGCTTGAAAGCAAAACAAACAAGTAATGCATAAACATAAAGGGAGAGAGAGAGAGAGTGAGAGAGAGTGTCTGAATCACTTTGAGCCTTTTTCCTTCCACATATTGGAAGAACCTATCCTTTGTGTGAACCTTTGATCCTAAGGAGAGGAGGAAGAGTTGAAACCGTTCAAGTTCGAAAGGAATATGACGCTTTTGAGAAGATCTCTAGGAGGACCCATAGATGGTGGAAACTAACCTTAACCACCAGATGATAACACACTATTTCTCTGTTGAGTGGCTAACCACTTATAGCAATTTGGACGAGTGTGTCCCGATGCTCCACAGTGATGACAGAAATGCGGCTTCTTTGGTTGAAACTTTTTGTTATTGTTCTTCTTATTCCTAGGGTTTCTAGTCTCTTTCTTTTCAACCTTAGGGGGTGCTTCTAGAATAGATTTTCTCTTGTCTAAGTTCTCACTAACTATATTAGTTTTAGACCCATTGTTCTTAGAATTAACATTATTAGCAACTGAGATAAAAACAGTTCTACTAGAAGGGGCAATATGAGAATAGTTAGAGAGTTCATACCCTAACCCGGTTCTGTTAGAAGCTGATTTTTGGAGGTTTAGCATTTCATCCAGCTTTGCATTGAAAGTCGTCTCTAATTGAGCTCAAACTTGGAACAATTCTGCTTCAAGCTTCTTGGTTCTTTTAGCCAAGAAATTGTTCTCAAAATGCAGTGCTCCAATGACTTGGTTGGCTTCATCAACCTTGGTAGGGAGCTCCTCTCGTTCTAGCTCCACTTCACTAAGCTTTTTAGTGGACAACCTATACAACTTCTCATGCTTTTTAGACATCTTGTATAACTTTGCATAGGCTGTATGGATGTCATCTTGATCTGACATTTTCTCAAACTTGGATTTCACCAAGTTCTCTTCTTCATCTACTTCTTCCATGATCCCCTCAGTAGGACCCACTGTGGCAGTGAAAACACTCAAGATTCCCTCATCATCACTATCATCTGACTTGATCTTAGGCTTGGTATCACTTAAGATAGCAACAAGATCCTTGCTTTTCCCAATTGACTTGAGATATGTTGAACATTCTTATTTCATGTGTCCAAGACCTTGACATCCGAAGCACTTTGGTCTGGAGGGAATAGTAAATTGACCGCCATCCCTAGCATCCTTCTTCCCTCTGTCTTAACTTTTGAATTGAGAAGAACTAGATTGCTTATGGTCATTGTCAAAACTTTTCACATTGGCGTTCTTCATGAACTTCTTGAACTGCCTAGTGATGTAGGACTTCATCTTGGAATCTTCATAATTTGAAGACTCATCAGTCTCATTGCTTTTGGCCTTCAGTGCCATGCTCTTACTTCTGGTTTCTTTCCTAAGTCTAGTTAAACCCAATTCATAGGTTTGCAAGTTGCCAATCAGCTCTGCCAAAGGAATGGTGTCAATCTCCTTTGATTCTTCTATTGTTGTTATCTTGGCATGAAACCTCTCAGGCAGAGACTTTAGCACCTTTCTTACAACCTTGGGTTCGAGAATGGTTTCTCCAAGATTAAAGGCTGAGTTGACTATGTCCTTGAGTTTTGCATAGAACTCATCAAATAACTCATCCTTCTCCATCTTTATCTCCTCAAATCTAGTCGTGAGCCTTTGGAGCTTTGAATCCTTGACAGCCTTGGTACCTTCACAGGTTGTCTGGAGGATGGTCCATGCTTCCTTTGCAGTTTCAGTTGAGGATATTTTCTTAAACTCCTCATTCGTGACCGCACTGAATATTGCGTTCAATGCTCTGCTGTTGAAGTTTGCCGCTTTGATCTTTGCATCATCCCAATCAGCCGGCGCTTCCTTTGGTCTAGTCCAGCCAATCTCCACAGCTTGCCATACTTTCTCATCTAAAGACAGCAAGAAAGCTCTCATGCATACTTTCTAATATGCATAGTTAGTGCCATCAAATAAAGGAGGAATAATAAGAAATTGTCGTCTATTCATGACAAATAGGGGCAAATGGATCACACAGCAAAGATTAAAACCTAATCAGAGTGTGTTGCTTGCTCACTCCCAAGTGTAGGAGATCGTCGCAATATAATTCCCGGCGTACCGAGGTTGTACCACAAGGAGCAGGGTAAATTCAAAGACAATATAATTAAAAAATAATTTAGGTGAAGAAGAAAAGTAATTTTGCTAGGTGATTGTTAATAAGAATAATAATAAAAACTAATTTAAATCAATAATGTAAATATCAAGGCATCGGGGTGTTTCCCTATATCAATATGAAATTCTTTGTGGTCTAAGAAAATATATATTTCATAATTGATTATTTTTATACAATTAAAAACTTATGATTTGGTTGAATTGAGACAATTCAAGAATGCATGATAACATCGATTAATAATGCGGTTAGAATAGTTTTCAGAAAAACCCATTCACTTTAAAACGTGATTTCTATTTGAAACTATTAGAAATTCATCTAAACAATAAGAAAAACATGATTAAAATTATTAAAAACATGGAAGAACTAATACATAAAAAAAAATCTAATTGAACAATCAAATATGTTGTTGATAAAAACTTAGGAAGAATCACATTGAATATTCATACCGTATAGAAGAAATATAACCCCTAGCCCTAGTAAAGAGTTTATGCTGCCATTAGAGAAAGGAAAATACAAGGTTTTCTTTGCCAAAATTCGTTCTACACAGCCTCCTTTCAAAACCCTAACATAAAAGTGTCCAAAGAAAATAAAACTTTTACTATTTTAATTTCCTTCCAAGTTTACAGCAGTAACTTGTGAATTAATTTCGGCCTTCAAAAATTGAGAATTTTGAAATATTCAAAATTGAAAAGTTGTAGATATTTAAGTTACAGTTCTAACCCATTTAGCCTTGTGTCAATTGTATTTTTGATGAGAGAGATACGCCCAAAATACTGATCAGTGCTCAAATCAGATTTTTCCTTTTCAGATTCTGTCTTTTTGATTTCTTTCCTTATTTGAAGCTTCCAATCATGATAGACGATCCAAGAACTCCAGCTGCACCTCCTTAGACATTTAAGAACGGTCCTTTAGCTCCACTTTAATTCTAGTTTGGCCTCTATTCTCTCACAAATTCCTGTAAACTCATCTTTCTCACATGATTTTCTAAAAGTAGAAAATTACACAATGAATGACATCTTATTCAAGAAATTATGTAAAGATAAATAATAGGGACTAATGCAAATCATGACTTAATTATACAAATTAAGCATAGTAATAAGGAGATAATGCCCACATAAATATATAACAAGTTTACATTTTAAGGCGTTATCATGTGCCCATTCTGATACCACTTGTTGGGTTAAAATGAATTGACTCCTTAAAAATTAATTAATTACCCAAGTTAATTAATTAGTTAAATTACATGTAATAGCGTGATAGCACAAACAAATCATCAAATAATACAAATTAAGCATAGTAATAAGGAGATAACGCCCACATAAATATATAACAAGTTTACATTTTAAGGCGTTATCATGTGCCCATTCTGATACCACTTGTTGGGTTAAAATGAATTGACTCCTTAAAAATTAATTAATTACCCAAGTTAATTAATTAGTTAAATTACATGTAATAGCGTGATAGCACAAACAAATCATCAAATATATATATAAAAGTAGATATATCTTTGACTCCCACTAAAACGTTGCCTACAAAATAGGACCACTCTCCTGATGGTTTTCAAATTACTCTTCTTTTTTTAAAGGTTAATAATTTGCATCCATTATAATTTGAAATTACAATAAACGTATAGTTACTTTGAAAAAGTGGGTTAGTGGAAAAATGTTCCTATTTTGTAGGTAATGTTTAAGTGCAAGCTAGACATGTATTTTTACCAGACTATCCTTTAGTTTTGTCTATACTACTATATAAAGGGCTTCCCTTGTTTGGACCGGATTTTATTTTATTTTTTTTCAAAATACCCCTACACCCCTAGGTTTAAGTAGAGACAAAACTAAAGAATAGTTTGATAAAAATATATGTCTAACTTGCACTAAAACATTACCTACAAATTTGGAACACTCTTCCACTAAAACATTACCTACAAATTTGGAACACTCTTCCACTAACCCACTTATTCAAAGCAACTATATGTTTTTTTTTTTTAAATAGAAAAATAAGTTAAACACCCCACTTTTACCCAAAACAAATCTAAATATATAAAAAAACTAAACTAAATAGATATGTACACTTTTTTTTTTTGTCTCTACTTTTTTTAAGTAGAGACAAAACTGAAGGACAATCTGGTAAAAATACAACTCTAACTTCCACTAAAATATTGCCTACAAAAAAGGAACACTCTCCATTCAGGTATTTGAAATGCTCCAACTACCTAAGCTCCTGTTTTCAAAAAAAAAAAATTCACTTTTTTTTTTTTACCTTTAATAAGTCTTATCGTGTCTCTCTCTAAAATTCAACGCTTCTTCGATCTCATCTCTCATCTGAGTCATCTCTCATCTCTTATCCCCACTCCACCGAAATCCGTTTACATCTGCTGCTTCTTCTTGTTCTGTAGGAAAATGGGTACGTGTGTTGCTAATAAATCAAGAAACCCACTTTTCTTTTATTATTGTTTTCTTTTGCAGAAATCAAGGTCATCATTTGAGCAATCCTAAAGAGTATGCAGCGTATAACATGTCCGATTAAAAGGCCTGACATAAATGGAATTTATATTCATGAACAGTCTCAATTACTTTAGGTTCATGACCATATTGAAAATATTGTAATTTTGTTGTTTAAGGGCAGTCTTATATAGATATGCTTTACGAGTTGTGTTTAGTTGAGTTAAGATTTTGTTGGATTAGCTGTCAGTTTTGCAAGTTTTTTTTTAATAAGTAGGGTACGTGTGGTGCTAATAAATCAAGAAACCCACTTGCTTTTATTAAAATTAGAGTAAGGCATCTAAAAATATTTTGCACTCTTTATTCTACTCTTACTTTTTCTGGTCTTACTCTTTATTTTTTTTGTATTTTTTTTAGGGTGACATACACTACAAAAAACGCGGGTCTTAGGCCGCGTTTTTTTCAGCCGCGTTTGCAAAAACGCGGCCTAAGACCCTACTTGGGTCACGTTTTTAAAAAACGCACCCATAGAACCTATATTATGGCCGCGTGTGACGAACGCAGCCCAAGCCCAACTCTGTAGCCGCGTTTTTTGGACCAATGGCCGCGTTTTTCTGGAATGGGCTGAAGCCGCGTTTTAAAAACGCGGCTTCAGACCCATCTGGAATTTTTTTTTTTTTTTTTTAATATATGTCTTGAAGCCGCGTTTATAGAACACGGCTATAGGTCTGTCCTAAAGCCGCGTTTATTAAAAACGCGGCCATAGTCACCCCCTGATGCTGCGTTTATAGAAACGTGGCTTCAAGCACCCTGAAGCTGCGTTTATGTAAACGGGGCTACAACACCTACTATAAATTAAAAAAAGAAAAACCAAAAGTCACTCTCTATTCAGGCTCCATCTAATTCAAAACTCTCTGGCACTTCCCTTCGAACCCTAAGCGACTCCATTGCCTCCAAGCCTCCATCTCTCAAGCCCTCACCCTCCATCTTAACGACAAGTCTCACTCTCACTTCCAATGGAGCTAGCACCGAGTTTCTCTCTCTCTTTTGTGGATTGAGTAAGTTGATATTTTCTGCGTTTTTGATTGGTTCTTGAATCTTAGGGTTTGTATTTTCATTTCTCTATGCGAAATTTTCTTGCAATTTTAGGGTTTTCATGTGAGGCACTCTTTGGAAATATTTTAGGGTTTCGAATTTGAATGTACTTTTCTAGTTTCTTTTTGGGCTTTTTTGGAAGTTGAAACTCATAGAAATGGATTCTCTCTCTGTGGAAATTCTTTGGGGAAATTGTTAGACTCTCCGTTTGCGCTGGGAAAATTGAGCAAAAGAAACGAAAATGAGTAATTTTTTTCTCTTTTAATCTAAATAATTTTCTCCTTATTATTATATTTATTTTCTCCTTATTGAGTAAAATAATTTTTTTCTCTTTTATTATTATTTGTGCTCCTAATTAGTTGGATACTTCGTGATCGTTTATTGGACTCCGGAGGGTTCGGCTTCATCAATGAAATGGTTTTAGCAAGTTGCTTGTTTCCTTAAATCCTATTACCCCTGCTTTATCTTACCGCTTCCTTTAAATGTCTTGAAATGATGGGTTTTTTTGTTTGGGTCTTAGTTTGATTATTATCACGTTAATTACTTTTTTGCAATCGATGAATGCACATAGGTTGAAATAGTGGCCCAATTTGGTGTAGTTTTTCTTCTTTTTGCACCGGGCTTGGAGTTATCCCCGCAATTATATGATTTATTTGCAACGTACACCCATCTAGGTGTCGTGCGCATTGTGCCTAGTGGAACTTGGCGCAAATTAGCAACCCAAACACATTCTAACAAGGCACTCATTTGTTTTCGTGTCCTCTACACCAACTCATTCGGTGTTTGATTTTGTATTCCAAACTTTGGTGCTTATGGTTTAATTATATGTTTTTCGCACCATGGAGTTGAAGCTCGATCGTTTGACAAAAGTCCAAACTGAATAGTTTGTTTATTGTGATTTTGGTATGTTATTGCATGGAAGTCCTTATTTCCATCATTGTAAATTCCATGTTATTATGCATTTTCGTTTTGCTTGATTGGTGTATCTTAAAAATGTGAAGAGTGCATTGATATTTATTGGGTTTGCTACCGATGTTGCACATTGAGACTTTTCAGCTGGGGACATGAGTAGTGTTGAATATTCATAGGATAGTTTCATTTTTTGGAGACATATGTAGAAAAAAGTTTGTCTCTAGCAATAGAGCCTAATTAAATGGGGCTTTTCATAGAGAATTTTAGGCATAACTGGAGTTACCATAGGGGTGATTCAGTGAGATCCATACTCCACTCATCACTTGTATGTGAGTTTCATTTCCATTGGAAATAAATAAATAAGAAATGCAGGGTTTTTCATCGTAAGTTGCATTTTTCTTACATATCTCTTGGGATTTATATCCACTTTACTGAGATGTATTAATGTGATAAAATGGCATGATTAATTCAATTCTCTTAGCTTTCTCTTAAGGGAAAATTTGCTGCACCTGTAACTAAAGAAGAGCTTGGAAGGGTCACGCAGACTTTTCTTCACACCCTTGCTGCTCAGGTTCTCATTTCCATTGTTTGATGATTTTGCATCACCCCCTTCCCCTGGTTGGTTGTTTGCACTTACAGATGCTTGTAAGATAAGTGCTTAGTCTATTGCTCTTGCATGAGTCTTATACAAAATTTCATTCCTAATTTTCCAATTATTAAAACTTGTAGTCTGAGCTAACTCATGCCTCTAATTGTATTATTTGATGGAGATTTCAAAAAATTTGTTCTGTAGGTGTCTTTAAGAATGTAGGAATTGGGCCAGAAGTGGAAAGGATTGGCAAATACAAAAGTTTGCTCAAGTTTGCCTTAAATATAGAACAACATAAATGAAAAAACAGCTGCTTTCCTCAATGCTCTTTTTTTTCCTTGGTGCAGGTGGTTGGAGTATGGGCTGTCCTAGAAATGCAGAAGCAATTGGCAAATACTTCACATCCCAAATTACGAGTCTTCTTATGAGGAAAGTTTGGTAAGAATAATCATAATTCTGCTCAATTATAGTGTGTCATAGGAAAAAAAAAGGTCCTACATATATACTTTAAATAAGATATGACTAATCAATGTATGGATGACCTTAATTTTACTGAACTTTATGACTTGTCTGTTATGTTTGTGTGCTGGAATGAGAATGAATAGTGGCACCATTTGTTTGTAGCAGTTAATTTAGATTCCTTGAAGAATATGGAATAGAAGGTCCTTTTTTTAATGATTTTTTTAATGTTATAAATATATCATTCCGTACAATTTTTCCACCCATTCAATGTTTTTTGTTTGATTAAATTAATGAGCATTGAAAAATAACTTGACCTCATGCATTGGGTTACAGGGAGGGGTTATTTATGGGTAACTAAATTTTTTTTAATGCTCCTTAAGTTAATCAAACAAAATATTCATTTGGGCCATATTTATTGTATTAGTTCTTTTTTAGGCTTGATGGGCTTGAGCCAATAGTTAGATTCATCTTCAACTTCCAGCCTTTTGGGCCATGCGTAAAACTTCAAAGTGGTTTGAATTAGGATTAGCCATATGTCCAATTTTCGAAACTGTCCAAATATATCTAATAAATTGTAAAAAATAAAACTAAAACCAAGTTCTGTGTGAGGAGGTTGTAAAAAATAAAACTAAAACCAAAGCAATTTCAAAACCGTGACCATACTATCCCCTGTAATGTGCAAAGTCTATACTATCCCCTGTATTTCCAACACTACATGGAACATGGAAGAGCAGAATATGCAATACTTAATATTGAGTCCAAAACAACCCTATGTTCCTTTTTGAAATGTCCAAATTTTTAATTTAGTTGCTGTAAGATAGGGTTGTTCCTTTTTTTCCTATTACACTTTTTGACTATCAAGCTCTACAGGTGGAAACCTTTGGTGCAATGGCAAAAATTGAGAAAATTGCATTTATTCTAGAACAAGTATGTGCCTCTTTTTGTGTTGTTTTTATTATTCTCAGCACTTGTTCATTACTGAAAGGTTTTTTGAGGGGGAAGTGTTATAAAACTTATGCTAACTGCATGTAACTTGTTTCAAAAAACAAGTTGCAGGTTCGTTTGTGCTTTAGACCGCCAGGATTATGTTTGTGCCCAAATCCTGTCAAGGAAGATCAGTCCAAGGGTTTTTGATATTGATACTTCAAAAGAAAAGAAAAAGCCTAAAGAAGGTGACAATCTTGTTGAAGAGGCTGTTGTTGATATACCATTTCTATTGGAGTTGAAGCGGATTTACTATGAACTAATGTTAAGGTAGAGTGGTTCTTGCATTTTCTTTCTTCACTGCAACTTTTAATTATTCTTTCCATAAATTTCTTTTTGCCTCTTTTTAGACGTTGATTCCTTAACAAAGTTTTTATTGAAAGTTTATACAATGTCAATTAAAATCTTGAATCCTTGCATGCAATAATCTTTTGTGGCTCTAGTAAATGTTAAAGCTTTGTTTGTTATGGTGAAAGTATTTGGTAACTAGTTGTTCAACTTGCCTGCAATTGTACCTACTTTCTTATTGATTGAATATATTAATGACCTAATGCTCAATGGAAAATTCCATACATTATTATGGTACTATTTGTCTTCTTTCTACAACAATATCAGATTGATCACTTGGACTTATTTGGCATTGCCACTAGTCAAGCTAATTTTAGCAGTAGTACTTATCTACTTTGACCACTATGATATAGTTTCTTATCTGGTTCATACCATTTGATGTCATGAAAGCTATTGTAGAGATGATTAGAGATGCTTGACTAGATTGATTTACAATGTGAATGAAAAGTGACAAATTAATGGTTAAATTAACTGAAAGCTCGTTATATTCTAATTTTTTGCTAGCAAGTGGCATCTGATATATGGGACTTGGTGGTAAAAGTTCCTTTTTTTTTTTTTATTTTTTAAATAATGGATAATGCATTTGTGGGGTATCATTTTATTTAACTTTCTTTATATGTGATAAAAGTTTCCAACAATCATGCCTCTTTGATAAGTTTTCATATATAAAGTCCTGATTGCATTATCCAGGTTACAAAATTGTATTTCACAATTAGAATCTTCTTTCTATTGCTAATCTTTGAAGTAATAAAAATATTAGGGTGAAAAAATAAACACTTAGCCACATTATTATATATGCTTTTGACTCTATGATATTTAGTCATGTTGAGTTTCTCATAAGCCATCAATTTCACCAATTATGTGCATGTCAGTTTGCATATTTCTAGTTTCTGATACAGTTTGGAAGAATTTTTGTAAGTTCTATGCATTTTGATAATCCTTATAGTGATATACAATCCTAAGCTAGTTAAAAACAGTGTTCCATAACTAACAAGTAGTCAAAAACATGTGAATGGTGCTGATTGTCAAGAGAGATTTCCATGATTTAATTCAAAAAAGTATTCAGGGGCTATAGCTGCGTTCAAAATGCAGCCATAGTTGTGGGCTAAAGCCGCGTTTTAAAAACGTGGCCATAGAGATGGCCTGAAGCCGCATTTTTAAAATGCGGCTATAATCCTTTCCTAAAGCCGCGTTTTAAAAACGCGGCTAGAGTATGTCCTATGGCCACGATTGAAAAAATGTGGCCATAGACCCCTCAAGCCTATAGTTACGCATATTAGGTCACGGTAGAAAACGTGGCCCAAAAAAACGCGGCTATAGACCAAATGGTCCTATAGCCACGTTTTTCTAAGCTATAGCCACGTTTTAAAAACGCGGCTATAGAACCCTTTTTTTGTAGTGATATTAACAATTTTGTTAGCTTGCATAGTAGGCACATTGGATGAATTCGGGTGAGTGAAGTGGTAGTCAATTTATCAAGTAGTTATTAAAGACCATATTTTTGTAAATATTTTACCTATATATGCCTATATTTATTAATTAATTTGTGTAATGCTATGTTTTCAATTAATTGAAACAGTTACACTTTAGTTTCATTTTCATCTCTTCCCTATGAAATTTAATATTATCATTTGCTATGCCTTTCATTGCACATTTTTTTCAAAAAAGAAAATACTTTAAAAAAAATTAAAAGGAATGGTAATGTTGATAGCCCTTCTTAGTTCTTTTTTTTATAGCTTTTTTAAGCATCCTAAAATTTAGGTATGGATGTGTACTAAGTGTCTATCTTTTAGGATTAAATATAATTACATAACTACCATTCAAAAAATTTTGAGTTTACAACATGAGAGTCTTTAGCATTTGAAATTTTTGTTATGATTATGGATGTGTAATATAGTAACTAGCTATCTTTTAGGACTAAGTGGTTGCCTATTTGGATTTAAAAAAAATTGATAACTCATTTAAAAAAAAAAAAAGAAAATACATTTTTCTTAGAATTAAAGCAATGGTAACGTTAACAGCCCTTCTTAGTTTTTTTTTTTTGGCTTTAAAGCATCCTAAAATTTAGTTATGGTTGTGTACTAACTGCCTATCTTTTAGGATTAAATAACTACCATTTTAAAAAATTGAAAAAAAAAAAAATCCGAGTTTACAACGTGAGAGTATTTAACATTTGAAAATTTTGTTATGGATATGCAATAACTAGCTAACTTTTAGGACTAAGTGGCTGCCTTCTAGGATTTAAAAAAAAAAAAATGCTGATATCTATTATTTAAAAAAAAAGAGGTGCTACGTCCACAACATTTTTACAACAAATTATAGGTGGTTGGTTGTTATTGGTTTAAATTTGAACCTAATACTAATATTACTTTTTTGCTCTAACAATAACAACCAGTAACAACCTGCCATTTAAGATTTGTTGTAAACATGTTGTGGACAAATCATTTCTCTTAAAAAAAATGATAATTGTGACACTATGACCAATATATCTTTTTATGTCATTACAAAGTTCACAATCCAAATGGAATAATTTTCATTCATTAAACTTTTGGGCTTGGGTTCAAAAAAATAATAGATGCACCAAAAAAAATTACATCGCTTGATATTAAATTCAGAGAATAGGTGGACTTCTCAAACTGTATTCTTGGTGTTTTAAGAAATAATACTATTTAAATTTTCTTTTACTTCAACTAAGCCTTAATCCTATTTCCATCTTTGTGAGAATTAAATTTGAGGGTGTGAAAGACATTGAAAATTATATATTTACACTCAAATTCAGCTACCAATCAATTTTAATCCAACCAAACACTTAAATAAATTGTTATACAAATTAAATCAAACAAAAAACCATATTCACAATGAAAACTACACAAATGTTTATATCCAAAATCAAGGTACTACACAAATGTATTCAAAAGCTACTAACATTTCCGTATTCAAGGTGTTTTAAAAATTTTAATACAAATTTAATTATTATTTTTATTTAGTTATTTTTATGGATTTTAATACTAAGTGATTATCTTTTAAGATTATATATAACTTCATATATAATTCCCATTAAAAAATTATTAAGAAAAAAAATTAATAACATGAAAGCCTTTTCAATAAAACAAGCTTCTGAGGCTCTTCTATTTCTTTGGTAAATGTTAATAATTTGAATCTATTATAATTTGAGATTATTACATTTTCCAATCGCAAAATACCGAGGGTGTGATGAAAAAAATATTTCATCCACAAACGTCTAATACTCATTATACTCTTAACTAGGTATTTTGTGATTGGAAAATGTAGCAATCGCAAATTATAATGGATTCAAATTATTAACCTTTACCAAAAAAATAGAAGAACATTTGAACAAGTAAAGAAACTGGTTTGAAGTTTGAAGTTTGAACCAATTATTTTCTCAGGAAATCTAATACATGACCATGTAAATAATAACTGAACAATTTTGCATTTCGTCAACACAAGTGGAAGAATAAACTAAAATTGAGCATGACCAGAAAAAGAAGGAAATCTATCAAACCCAAGATTGTTAGGAAGATTCTTAGATCCTTAACTGAGGACTTTAGACCCAAGGTAACTGCCATTACTAAAAGTAAGGATGTGGACTCCATCCTTGTTGATGAACTTGTAGGATCTCTTCAGTCCTATGAGTTAGACCTACCCAAAACCAACAAATTCAAATCAATGGCTCTTAAGTCAGTTGATGATGTTGATGATAATGGATTTGATGGTGATCTCTCTTTTATAGAGATTTCATACCTTGCCAAGAACTTTAGAAACTTTCTTAAGAATAACAATAGAAGGGCAAGAGGTAAAAGCAATGCTGAACCTAAGAACTTTAAGAAAAATGAACCAACTAAATTCAATAATTTTGAAAAATTAAAAGAAAAAGTTGGTCATTCTTCTGGTAATTCACTAGGTCAACAATGTTTTGGTTGTCAAGGGTATGGTCATATGAAATCTAAATGTCCAACATTCTTGAGATCAAAGGGTAAAGCTATGGCTGTAAACCTTAGTGAAGATGAAGTTTTTGATCATGAGACTGTAAGTGATGAAGATGGAAACTTCTTTGCTTTCACAACTACTTATGTAGTTAATGAAAGCAATTTGATTGAAGAGAACCCTTTTGATGGGGAACTCTCTAACAGTGTTGACTTGCAAGAAGCTTATAACAAGCTGTGCAAGGTTGTTGCAAAAGATGCAATGAGTGTTGATTTAGGGCTAAAGAAGATAGCCACTCTGGAAAAAGAAAAGAAAAAATTGTTGCTAAATTTTCTTGATGCTAATGAACTAATTAATAAGGTGAAGACTAAAAATTGTATGTTGCTTGATAAGATTGAGAATCTAGAACTAGAATTATCTGTTGCTAGAAAACAAACAAATAGGTCTGCTAGTTCTAAACTTGATTACATGCTGAGTATTCAGAAGTCTCCCTTAGATAAATCAGGTTTAGGTTTTGTTGATAGCATCTCTGTGTCTGAAACTCATTCCACAAACTTTGTTCCTTCTTCTGAACCATCTAAAGTTGAAATTGTTAAGCCAAAAGAAGAAGTTTCTGCTCCTAGGAAGAAGATTAGGGTAGATCTTAAAAAGTCTAAGCCTAAGAATCCTAACTCACCTAAGGGTAAGAAGCATGATAGACCATTGTGGGTTTGTCATTTTTGTGGAAAAGCTGGGCATACTCGCCAAAATTGTTTCAAGTTGCAAGCTATTAAGCAAAGCGAATAAGCAAAAAGTACCTGTGCCTCAAGCACAAGATCCTATGGTACTTATTGGTGAATTGGTAAAGACTTTAAACCTTTATTCCAATGTTGGAGTTGCTCATCATTCTAATCTGAAAAATAACTCCAAAGCCAAAGTTGCATCTAAACAGTTTTGGATGCAAAAGGCTCAATCTAATTGAGTCTTTTTGAAATAGTCCTTGTGCTTCATTTCAAAATCCTTTATGACCACTTTCTTGATTCTTGTTTTCTTTTGTTCCTAGGATTTACATTGCATTACATTCATGCATTTCATATTAGGTTGTTTTTGTTTTGTATTACATATCATGGATCTTTACTTGAGGTTGACTGTTTTATCTTTGCATAACATGCCTATGTACCTTGGTTAGCTTGGATGAGCTTATTTTTCTGCACTTTGCTAGTATTAGCTATATAGTGCATGTTGTGTGTGAGTTGTTTAAAGTTTTTTATCACATGATCTTGATTTTGAAGTCACATGTCTTTAATTGTAAGGACTAAAAAAATCCTAAGAGAAAGGTATAAATAACCATCTCACCACTGTTTACTAGCCAATCATGAAAACCTTAGTGCATTTAAAAAGGTTTTGTGCTCGAGAAATTGTAGCACTTGCACATAAAAAATCATAAGGTGTTGCCTTTGAAAGAAAAGAAAAGGTTGGAAAAGAAAATATGCATAAAAAATAAAATGAAATATGATAAGGCAAAAAAAAAAAAAAAATGCATGGTTGCAAGCTTGTTTTCTAGGAGATGTGAGAGTTATATGATGTAACTCTTTAGGGGATAGTCGCTTTCAAATTTATGTGATGAATAATGTAGAAATTGTGATTGATTACTATCTACTTATCACCTCACATGTATCTCATGCTGTTACTAGTTGCACACACTTCACTAGTTATTCTTGCCAAACTTAGTACATGAAATTGTGTGTGAATTTGGTTTGGCCATCCAAGATTATATATTCTATGATTTTGATATAAAATATGTTCAATGGTTAAAAATTTGGGGTAAAAAGGATTGAAAACCTTGTTTTTGAAGTTTTGGGTTGAAAACAAATGTTTTTGAAAAACTTTTGAAGTCATTCTCATGCATTTCATTCATGAAATTATTTGAATTGAGTGTTTTCTGCATAAACTTCTGCTGTTTTTCAAAAATTCCAGGTTTCCAAAATTTCAATCGATTGAATTTGTTTTTTGACTGATCGAAAATTTTAAAGAAAACAATCTGCTTGGCTCGATTGGTACCCGATCGGTACTCGACTGATCGAGATTCAAAAGAAAAGAACATAAAAGTCTTTTCCTCAGCACATGTTCATCACTTGTTCAAAGTCTTTTCTCTCTTTGTCTTCCTTTTCTTTCTCAACCGATCCAATCCAAGCTTGTTTTTCATTTTCTTCCTTAAATCTTCAAGGGTTTTTGTCCTCAAGTGTAGGTAAGACCTAAATACCCTTCATTTTTCAATTTATTTACATTTTACATGCATTTTTCATGCATTTTCTTTAGGATTTTTGAACTAAATGTTTTTGGGGATTTTGATGTTTGGGTTGTTTTTATTCATTTTTGATCAATGGGTTTTTGTTCCTAGTTCATATACATGTGATTCTCATGCATCAATTTGATCAATTTTGTGTTTTGAGAAAAATTTGAAATTCTAGGGCTTGAAACTTTGAGAAAATGGGGTTTTTGTTCAATTGGGCTAAAATTGATGAAATTGACTGGTGTAATTGATAGATTAATTCATTATATGAAGTTTTCTAACTAGTGTGATGATTAATTGATCAATTTGATTTGGTTTTGAAAAGTGGATTTTTTAAAATTTGGGGTTTTTGATTAAAACTCTTTTATTCAAGTCAATTGTGGATATATGTGCATTCATTACATGCATCATATAGTTTGTTATTTGTTGATATATTTTCTGCTCTAACCCCCTCTAATGCAGTCTAGCCTTGGTTTGTGTGTCTTCCTTGTTTTGTTTTCCTTCCTATTCTTAGAATCATGATTAGGAAAACTAGAGCTAAGAAAAACACTGCCCCCTCCTCCTCTTCTGACTTTGAGAACACTAGATTTCAGTTTAAATCTAATCAAGAAACCTATGAGAAATTGAATATCTTTGGGTCTGTTTGGGCTAAAAGGAAAGTTATCCTAGATGAGGTTAATCCTGAGATTCGTAGGAACTTTGAGAGTCAAGGTTGGTTACCTCTTCTGGATGTTGAGTGTCCTCCTCCGACTGCTTTGATTAGAGAGTTTTATTCAAACCTCTCTATCCACTCCAATGATTCCAACATTCACTATGTAAAGACCTTGATAAGGGGTCAAGAGTTTGTCATTACCCGTGAGTTAGTGGCTTCTGCTCTTGGTGTACCTTTGGTACAGCAGCCTATGTATCCTTATACAGAGATTCCTCCCCTTGATGACATTATGTCTCTTCTTATTGGTACTACCATTAGTTGGGGTACTAATCTTAGGATTACCACACATGAGCTTGCTAAGCTCAATTACATGTTTTTTAGGATTTCTTGTCATAGCATCTGACCTATTTCTCACACCATTCCCATTGAGACATGTACGTTTTTGTACGCTCTCATTACTGATGCTCCTATCAATTTTCCTACTCTTTTCATTCATTCTCTTGTTGAGGTTCATAGGAGTAGTGCAAAATCTCATGTTTTTTTTTTTCTAGGTTTTTATCCATAGGATTCTTTTAGATTTAGGTTTAGAGGTCTTCCCCCCTTTTGAGCTTGTTCATATCATCACTCCCATAGGTACCACCTTTCTTAGGCAAAGGGCTGCTCAGTTAAAGACTAGCTCTAAACGCCCTCGAGTCGAGTCATCTACAAGTGATGCATCTAAAGACCCTCTTACTGGCGATCCTTCAGCTGAGGAGTTTGTTGATCCCACTGCTACTGTGGATCCTCCACTGTCTACATCATCGTCTTCTTCTATGAGTACTATGCTAGAGACGTGTCTTATTGTTCAAGCGGCGCATGGTCAGCTTTTGTTGGATTTGCTTAATGAGGTTTCAGCCTTATGAGCAAATTTGGCTGCTGCTAGAGGTGATTCTTCACCGGCTCCACCCTCGAATCAGTCTTGATTGCCCTTTGGCAATACGTCACAAAAAGGGGGAGTACATAGATAGGGGGAGATGAGATATTTTTTTTAGGAGATGAGATGTATTTGATGTAGATTGTATGTAGGGCCATATGATGTGATTGTATATGTTAGGGAGAGACTTTGTTTTTATTTATTTATATTTTTTATGTTCTTGTTTCACAAACTATGCTACTTTGGTTATAATTTATATTTTGAGGTTATTCATGGTATTTGTCTTTTATTTTAGTTTTTGTGAAATCAAGAAATTTATTTTGGTTTACTTGTATTTTCCACACATGCGTTTATAGTTTGTTTAGTGTTTCAGGAATTTACAAGTTAATTCAGTCGAGTTGCTGTCTACTTTTGCAACTGATAGATAGGAGTTTGGGTGAATTGTATTTCGGGCAATAATGTGTATGTAGGCTATTTTTCTTTAAGCAATTTGTTTTGTGATATGTGTTTTGTCACAGATTGCCAAAGGGGGAGATTGTTAGGTTCTAAGACTTTAGGAACTAATATATTAGAACTTCAATTTGTATATGTTGGCAAACCATGATCAAAACATTTAGTTTAGGTTTAGACTTGCTCAAAGATTGGTTTTATGTAAGGTTTGAATCGAGTAATTGCAGGAATTTAATGGTCAAATTCTGCAAGGCTTGATCAATCGAAAATTAGACTCATTTGATCGAATCTCGCAGAACAATAGATTTCCGCAATATTATCAAACCAGCCCAAGCCCATATGACGTGTAGGGTTACGTGTTTTACTCCAAGTACAAAAGGAAAAACCCTAGCTACGTTTTAGAAGTCTTTGTTGAGTTGTGTGTTGAATCTTTTGTGAGATCTAGAGGTGTTTACCTTTATACACACACATTGAGCTATCAATATGGTTGTTTCAGTTGCTATATAAAGAACTTTAAAGAAGATCTTAATCCTTTGAGTGGAGTCTCAAAGTCACAAGTAGGTGAACTTGTGGTTGCTGCAGATCAAGGAAAGAAGTAGTCCGTGGACTCAAAGTTGTCATGCGGTCGTGGTAGTAATTTTCTATACGAGGTAGAAATAGGATGTTAGTGGTCTAAGTCTTATTGTACAAACTTTAATTCTTTCATAGTGGATTTGTTTT
Organism: Castanea sativa; assembly: GCF_040712315.1. Classification (NCBI taxonomy): domain Eukaryota; kingdom Viridiplantae; phylum Streptophyta; class Magnoliopsida; order Fagales; family Fagaceae; genus Castanea; species Castanea sativa. Next base: position 34,564,175 of record NC_134020.1, read on the forward strand.
TACTTTGAGGATAGCTAGGTTAAATCCTCCCCAGGTTTTTTACTAGTTAGGTTTTCTTGGGTCATCGGATCTTTGTGTTCTTTACTTTCTGCATTATACTTGTTCTACACATATTTGTTTAACCTGGACTTAATTAACAAACTTGTTAATCAACTAGGCTTAGTATTAGGTTAAAAATATTGTGTTAAGGGGTCTAAAACCTAACAATTATGAACAACAGTTTTGAACCTTCCACACTAACCATACACTGCCACCAACAAAGCGAAGGGAAATTATCGGAATCCTTTTGGTCTAGAAATTATTTTGGAAAAAAATCATGCTTTCAAAACCTTTAGGTACCTAGAATATTAATCTCTTCAAGAACATGGAAATAACAATTAGGCATTCACCTAGAGTAACTGGGTCATGTTCAACCTCTTTATTTGTAGTTGTCCACTCCAAATGCTCAAGAGCATTTGCAACTAAAAAAACCCCAACAACAATTGTAGCCTTTTCCCATTTCTTATATAATTCAGTGTGATTGGTTTGATTAGTGAAAAACACACCCGAGTACATCCTGTTTTGCGCTTCACTAAGCAACTTATTTGCATCCCTCTTCCTTAAAAAGAAAAGAAAAAACAACATGAATAACATTCTCTACTGAAGGTTTCAATTTCGAAAATTTAAAGCATGAAATCAATTTCCAAATACCAATTCACAAAGGAACGCAAATAATATAAAATAAGGTAAAATTATCGAACATTATGAAAGCTATGATGAATTGAGGACAATGCACAACCCACATATGCACATAGGGCAGGACAATCATTAAAGGGTTTTTGAGCTAACCATAACCTCACTCTAAAAAAGAACTTAAAAAGGTTTCGCTAATGTCCACATCATAGTAACACACAAAACCTTTAAAACCCAAAACTACTGACACATTCACTTCACAATAAAAAAAAAAAAACATTCTAGTTGACCATGAATTAGTAGTTTATGAAAACAATACATGAGATAGTATAAAATATAGCCCGATCATGAAACTGTAAATCCTAAATAGCCACAAAAAAAAAAAAAAAAACCATGAAACTGAAACACATGAAAGCAAAACCTGTAGGATTGGGAGGCTAAGATCAAAATTAGATACTGCTGCCAAGTATGCATAATTAACCTTCACTTTTCTTAGATGAACTCCTCTACACATATTCATTCTGACGCAGTCTAGTTTCTTCTTTGTCATGTCAAGATCTTTTTCAATCATCATTATGATAGATTTCAAATAACTTTTAGACTTGCATTTTCTGAGACACTCAATTAAATAGAGATTAGAAAAACAAGATGTATTTGAAACAAATGATCTTTTCTTGCCAATAGCAGCCATGACAACAGGGGTCAATGAATCACATAACAAAGATTAAAACCTAATCAAAGTGTGCCTGCTCTAATACCACTTGATAGGCCAAAAATATATTAACCCCTTGTGATGAATTAATTGATTAATTACCCAAGTTTATTAATTAATCAAATTAACATGCAATGTATGTGACAGCACAAACAAATCACCAACTAAAATAAAATGCAACGGAAAATAAAGTTGACACGGTAATTTGTTTATGAATGGGGAAAACCTACACGGAAAAAACCCCACCGGGTGATTTTAAGGTCATCTCTCCTGAGAATTCACTATTATCACAACAAGCGGTTACAAGTAAAAGAATCACAGTACCTTATATCAACCTACAGTTGAATCCTTACCCCAATACCTAATTGGACTTGTTCTTTAATGACAATCTTTCCTTTTGATGCATGGCTCCTAGTACGTGACTAACCAATAGATGCGCGGATCCTAGTACACGACTTGATTACTAACTTGAGAAGGATGTTGACTGCAAAGTTCTTCAATTCATCACATGATGAAGATCACGAAGTTGCTTGATCACAAAACCCTATGGTGTAAAAACACAGCAACTTCTTCAAGAAAAAGAAGAACTATGGTAAATTCTGTCTCCGGTCACAATTTGCATAAGCGAAATTTTGCTACACGCATGAGCAACTTTAGCAACCTTTGACGGCCCTTAAAACAATCCTTATATATGTTTAGAGTTGTGAGAAAAGAAGGCCCAAACATTCATTCACGGATTGTGATGGGAAATTTAGACCCCGGTTGATAGAATTAACAAGTTTCAAACCCAAGTTGTTAATTAGATTTATTATGTATAAAACTTGTTAAAGCAAACAAACATCAATATCATGTTAGAATCATACGCAGCGGAAAAGTAAATAAGACAAGATATGATGACCTAGGAAAACTAATGAAACTAACTAGTTTCACAGTAAAAAACTTAGGGGGAAACTTTCTCGAAAAACAATTCACTATAATAAAGAGAAGTTTTAGATCTAGTACAAAACCTTTATTCCTAGACTCTACAATCCCCGTAGATGAACTTACAGCAGAAACTTTCTACTGCTTCAGAACCTCTAAACTCTTCAATATACGAACGCCACCTTTTTGATGCACGGATCCTAGTACATGACTAACTCCTTTGCACGAATCCTAGTACATGACTAACTCCTTTGCACAAATCCCAGTACGTGACTAACTCCTTTGCACGAATCCTAGTACGTGACTCACTCACCAACTTGAGGAAGAAGAATGTTGGCTGCAAAGTTCTTCACTTCATCAACAATGAAGATCAAGAAGCACTTGGTTACAAAACCCTAAGGCGCAAAGATGTAGTAGCTTCTTTCAGAGAGAATAAGGCTTCAGTCACCTTTTGCATGTGTTCTCTTGTATTCTTATGTGTGACGGCCTTTAAAATAAGCCTCATATATGCCTAGGGTTGTGAGAAAAGAAACCCTACACATACAAATCAGCATTAGCCGAATATCAGATCTAGAAATCTGAATTTTGTAAAGCTCGATAGATACAGCTATCGAGACTTCGATAGATAGCTATCTGTCGAGTAGCTATCGAGATTTAATGAATTAGTACTTCTTCACTTGTTTCTTGGATAGATTTGCATGGCTTCAATACTAGACTTGAACTCTTGTTCTTTGAAGTATTAAACACATTCTAGATCTACCCAAATACAAGTAAAGTGTGTTTTGTCAAAGGATTATCCAATTACATAAAATAGTGACATATGTTCCTAACATTGAATCACATATGTCCTAATAGATTGGAATGAAATCAGATCTGAAAAGCTGATTTTCCTAAATCTCGAAGATACCCTATTTATCAAACACCTGTCGAGCCTCGGGCTAAAACAGTTTTTTAAGCCTCGATAGATACTAGTTGTCGAGCTTTAACATCTAGCACTTCTTCACTTGATTCTTGGACAGACTTCCATGGCTTTAACACTTGAACTTGAAACCTTGTTCCTTGAAGCATTAAACACATCCTAGATCTACCCAAATACAAGTAAAGTGTGTTTTGTCAAAGGATTAGCCAATACATGATAACATATGTTCCTAACATGAATCACATATGTCTTAACAAAGTTAATTATTCAATCACTAAAATAATATACTTGCATTTGCATTAGTTTCATGAATGTTTTAACTTCTGTCCTAAATCCTAAAGCCTATGAGCCTATCCAATGTAATTTAAAAAGCGAAAACAAAAAATTATTGGTGGCATAAGTTTTACGAAGGTCTCAATGTCAACAGTGCAAGGTAAATAACAGAAAGATAATAGAAAAAATACCCAAAGCCCATTAATCCAAATTCCCAAAAGGGGAAAAAAGAGAGTTATTTTAGCAATATAAATGTAAGTGTTCACTATTCTAATATGTTTTGATATTTGCAAAATTGTAGTACTCATTGGTTGATTTTTTTTATCTCAATGTGTGTTGTATAAAGGTCTGAAATTTTGAAGAAAGGGCACCATACAATTTAGTGTGATCCAAAATCTACCAATTTAAAAGGGCAATTGATGAAATAAACAAACATACTCCAAACAAACATACAATGTTTGAAAATAATAATTGCAACAAAGTAATGCAAATTCAGAACCAATAATCCAAATCCAAAGAAAAAAATAGAAAAATCTTCAACCTCTAGAGGAAGGAGCCTAAGTTTGAAAAACCCCACTAAAGTATTCGATTTGTACCACAATAAGACATAGAAACAGTAAATATATCAATAAGTATATGAAAAATTGACAATCAAAATCAAATTCAAAAATGAAATGGAAGGACATGTCAATCTCACTGTCTATAGGACTGTTTCTGTAAAGAAAAATGCATGTTTTAGTATACTGTGTAGTATTGGAGAAACAAAAAAGAAAAACAATTCTTGGGAATATCTGAGGACCTTAAACAATCATAAATTATGAACATTCTCCGTTAACAGAAATAATTTTTCTTTCAAAAAATCACATGCCCAAACCTAAGCCTAAATTAAAATAAATTCTATTAAAAGACAATATTAAAAACTCCAGCAACTTGAAACTAAAACAAACCATAATTGAAGAGAATATTAGAAAAAGAAATTAATACCTTTGCTTTGATGACATTAGAGTCTCTACATTGTGAAAAATTCCACTTCATCTCTGCAAAGAAACTGAATGATTTAAATCCAAAAGAGGCAAATTAAAAAAAATATTAACAAAAATTTTTAATAAAAATTGTCACATATCAGAATCCTATTTTCTAATTCCTAATTTTTGAATTTAAATCTAGAACCAAAGCCAACTGTAATTGTAAAATGAACACAAACACTTGTGCAAATACACATACACTAAAAAAAAATTTAATGTTTTATGTTTTGGGGTGTATTGTTTTCTTACTACCTCTGTTTTTGCTTTTAATACACATACACTCACTTTGTGTTGGAAGCTTCCACTGCCCATTTTAGCACTACCTCGAATTCTCACCTACATGCTCTATATGCCTTTTTTTTTTTTTTTTTTTTTCTTTTTTGCTTTTTGCTTTTGCTTTTGCTTCTTTATATTTTAAAGTTTTTGTAACAAATATTCAAGTCATTGGGTTCACACATTATTTCATCTTATGCATAACTTTTAATTTCTCACAAACCAAAAACACAATAAGGGTGTGTTTGGATACTGCTTATTTTGCTGAAATTGTAAACTGAAAACACTGTAGTAAAATAATTTTTAAATGTGTGAATAGTGCCATGAGACCTATTTTTAATGAAATTTTTGTTGAAAAAATAGGTTTGTGGATCTTGTGAACAGTGCATGAGACCTACTAGAAAGCTGAAACGTGCTTCTCAAAAAAAAAAAAAAAAAAAAGCTAAAATGCTAGACGTGGACGCAGACTAAGTAAATGAAGTAAGTAAAATCTGTATTTTCTTCTTTACACGACATTCAAAGCAACCTTAAAAATGGTTTGCAGATAACTATTTGAAAGAAAATCCCAGAACACTCCTTTCACATATTCTTAGAGATTAAAATTACACGGCATAGGATCTTATCAATTATTATGCTATTTCCAAGTAAAGCAGAATAGATTCATAACAATGGAATTTCTCACCAAAGCAATTCATTGTTATTTCTAATTGAAGAGACAAAAACACAAACAATAATAAGAATGAATGTGCTAAAAACAAAAGCAATTGGTGACAAAACATGACACTATGGTTGTGGATTTAAAAGACAGCATGTGACCACAAAGTGCATTGAGCACCAGAAATATTGGACTGTAATGATGTTATTGAAGAAGTTGATCACCAAATATGTTAATGCATATTAAATTAACAACATAGTAAAGGATACAATGTGTTTGGGGGCAGATTTAACTATACATTTGAACCTAAAGTTTAAATCTTTATCAAATTTAAATAAGTCTATAATCAGTTCTATTAAAGATGAAGAATGATTGATTGATAGCTGCTATCATGTGTGGTCTGCCAGCTAAGGAAATCGCTGTAGAAGCCAAGAAGTCTTAAGTTTTTTTTTTTTTTTTTCCAAAAATACAACGATTCTAGAACAAGTTAAAAGTTATATATTCTATACAATTAAAAGTTATATATTTTACTAATAGATTGATAAATAAAACTACAGTCAAGAAAATGAATAAACTTGACATCTACACTACTTTAAAGAATTGAAAAGCAAGGTTGTGGCTTAATTTATTTGATACACTCATCATTTGCTGATCAAAAAGGCAAAAAAATATTAAATTCCCATATCATTTGCATCTTTTTTTCAAAAACAAAAAAAAAAAGCTTCAACAATGCAATCGACTGTTGCTTTTATTCATTTTTATTTCTAATTGAATTTGAGCTCTACCCCGAATTCTCACCTACATGCTCTATATGCCTCCTTTTTTTTTTTCCTTTTCTTTTTGCTTTTGTTTCTTTATGTTTTGAAGTTTTTGAAACAAATATTCAAGTTATTGGGTTCACACATTATTTCTTCTTACTTATGCATAACTTTTAATTTCTCACAAACCAAAAAACACAATAAGTAAATAAAGTAAGATTGATCTGTATTTTGTTTTTTACACAACATTCAAAGCAACCTTAAAAATGGTTTGTAGACAACTATCTGGAAAAAATCCCCTAACATTCCTTTCAAGTATTTGTCATGGTAAGAACGTGGAAACATATACTTACAAAGATGCCCTTAAATCAATGTTATAGTAGTGAAGCTAAAATTTTTTTTACAGTGACTTATGAACAATTATGAAGCATATATAAATCATTAAACAAACTTTATTAAAAATCAATTACATAGATAACAAATACTCACAAAGCCTTGGTAGCTTCTCAAGATTATCAAAGGAAATAGAAACTCAACCACAAAGCCTTGTCTATATTTGTCCATTTTTACCACCCTTTCTTCTACCAAAGTTCCAGACTTGTCCGGTAAATTCACCTACTCAGCTACCCTATTTTCAATTAATATAATGGTGGTTAGGATGTTGATCAGTGTTCCACCTAGTTCCTTAAGTTCCATATAGGTTATAAAGTAAAAGTTATGTAAACATGGGATTATGGAAAGAGTTTATCGGGTTTTAGAAAAGTTTGTAGGAAAATATATGAAATTTTCCCCTGTGCATTGAATAGGGCTCAATTTTGTTTCAGATAATAGAAAATAAATAAAAAAATTGTTGTAATTCTATCAAATTTATCATTGCTTCCCATATGTAGAATCCTACTAAGACCTAGCATCAAACACCTCACAGGCACTATTATAGAGACTCTTTTTATCATTTTGTCGAATAAAGCAAAAACTGATATTTAACATGCCACAATTAAAAGCACAACCACCATTCAAAATTTGAGAGATAATTAGGATAATTAATCGATATTTAGTTATAATAAAAAAAGAAGACAAAGTAGAAGAAGAGTTTGAAGAAGTTACCCATGATTGGATTAGACTATAACTGAATCAAGCGAAGAATGAACTTTGCCCATACACACAAATCATCTTTCACCATCGTCATCGCAAAATCTCTACTTGAATCTCAAATCATGAACCTTGAATCACAGAAATCATAGGTCCTCTTCTTTGGCTTGCTCTTGCTCTTCTTTGTCATCTTCTTCTTTGACAAACTTTATCTTAACAAACTATATGCCCAAAAGAACACCATATGAGTTATTTCAGATTAGTCTACATGCCCAAGCTGAAGGAAATTAGCAAGAGCAATTGGAGTCAGTAATTTTTTTTTATTAATTTAAAGGAGAAGAGAATAGTGTCAGATGTGGGAAATTTTGGGCCACTCCTCCCCTATCTCTCTTTCCCAGCGTTCATCTAGAATCAGACTCCCCCAGATCTCAAATTTCTATAATGGAGTTATAGGAACAAGGTTCAGCAATGACTTTAACTTTGGGCAATCGTAGATCTTCAGAATCTTTTTTTGCTTTTGGGTTGTGGGTTTGATATGGTTTGATTATGGTGGTTTGTGTGTTGCGGTTGTTGTGGGTGCTGTTGCCTGCTAAGTTGTGGTGGTTGTGGGTGAAACGGGAAAAGAGAAGGGGAACAATAGAAATATTGTTCGAGGAAGGAGATCTCTGTTGGTTTGTGGGTATGGTGGGTTTTGATTGAGGAAGGAGAAGGCGGAGAGTGGGTTTTGCGTTCATCAGGTTTTAGAAAAGTTTTATGTTTCGTGAAAAGTTTTTTTTTTGTGTTTATGTTTTAAAAAAAAAAATATTGTGCTGATGTGGAAAATTGTGGGAGGTTCAGAGGATTCGGTTATATATATATATATATATATTGATTATTTTAATTAAGATTTAAGTCCTGAAGAATAAGTGCATTAAAAAAAAAAGTTACCATCACTCTTGACATGATGGTCACTTCACAAGTATAGGTGCTTGTAAAGTGTTGGGGTAAAGGATAAGGTTCAAGTCTTGTCGCTAACCATATGTGTTCATAAAATATATCAATAATATTGATTTTACATAAAATTTTTAAAAAAAGTGGATGAAAGAAGAATTTCCTTTTCTTGATGAAATGAGAATACTATATTGCACAAGTAAATTTGTCATACTCATACCTTCCTCTTTTTTTTTGATGAAATGAGAATACTATGTGTTCATAATTTTTTATTTTTTATTTTATTTTATTTTATTTTATTTTATTTTTTCCTGAAAACCAATATTCAACAAGTACTACAACGTGCTCATGATTGATTTATTCAGGCATCACCTTAGCAATTAATTGTGACAATGTCAAGACTTCAATTTTGCAATAGTTCAGGGTTGGACTCAGGATTTCAAGTTAGGGAGGGCAAAGTATGAGTAAAAAATAAAACTTCAAATAAGCATCTATATAGTCAATAGGGAAACCAAAAATACTTTATAGGAGGCCAAGCCAAAGATAATAAAAGTTTTTAACTAAAAAAAATCATGACAAAAAAAAAAGCTTTATTTTACAAAATTAATAAACAAGTCTATAAGAATGAGTGAATGGCTTAATTTAACTACTCAAGCAAATACTATTATAATAGAAACACTATTATTAAATTAAAATATAGGGAAATTCTTCTTTTACATTGTAAAATTTTATAATATAAATTTATATTGTATAAAAAAAAGTGACAAATATTATATACATTTGCAAAAAATATATAATATTTACCATTTTTTTACAAATATATACAATATTTATTACATTTTGTATGTCTATCACACATTTTTACATTGAAATTGCAATGTAGACATAAAAATTACATTGAATATAAAGCAAATTGATGATCACTCACAAGTTAACAATATAGCTACTAGTCCTCTACAATACTACACAATGATCTTATTTGGTTTGATTGAACTACACTTGTCAACATATCAATCTATATTCATCCATAAAAAAAAAAAATCAATAAAATAATAACATAATTAACAATCCTATTTTATATTACTATTTTACAAGTTACTATAGTTTTCCATCACTTCACTAAAACAAAGAGCAGCTAAGTATTAAACTCAAAGTGAACATGTTTGAATATACAAACAGAGAGAGGAATTCAAAGAGAGATAAATACAGCAGTGGAGTCATAGAGGGCCTGGAGGCTAGATTTGCGCCGATTGTCCCTTGTTGGCTAGTCAGATCTTCAACTTGATGGAGCTCTTTTCAGCAAGCAGTGATGGGTGAAGAATGGGGTTGTTTGCGATCTGTTTGTGTCTATCCGAAACTGTGATACTTTGTTGTCGTGTTCCCTTCTTACTGTCGTTGGCGCCACCGTAGTCGTAAAGTGAAGTCCCAGAACCGAACAGTAAGGCCTGTTTGAGCTAGGAGAGCGTGTAGGGCATGAGAGGTATAGGGTTGGTTACGGTATGTGTTACGAAATGCAACAGTTGTGAGAAAAACATGATAATTGAGTGTTATAACTAGGATAGTATGGATAGGTTGTGGAGAGCCAATTCTTCTGTTAGTTTAGGATTGGTTGTCCTCCTGATATTGTGAATGAGGAAGATCACACTGTTGAAGAAAGTGAGTACCCTGATTTCCAGAAATGGAATATCCCAAAAGTCTCTGCTAAGTCTGTTTATCAGCTTAGTTGGGCTGAAAATATGTCTTTTTCTGAATATAGAGTTAGAACTGTTGAACAAACTTTTTCTATCTCTAGAACTCATGAAAAATGTTGTTTGTTTTCCAAGAAAAATATTAATGATTTTATGACTAAAAAACTTAAATATTTGCATATTGGTCTTGTTCAAGTTGCTATTAAACCATTGACCAGAAAAGGAATTAATGCTTCTGTTCTCATGTGTTTAAGAGATGCTAGATTTAAGAAATTTAATGATAGCATTCTTGGTATGATTACTACTTCTCTGTATGATGGTCCTATTTATTTTGATTGTTATCCTAATCTTGCTCTTGCTTTGGATGATCCAAATATTGTTAAAGCTTTGACTTTGAACATATTGACATTTGGTTATGACATGGATAAAGGTAGTAAGCCTTTTGCTCTTATTTACCGAATTTATTATCGATTGTTTGATTCTCAATTGAGTCCTCGTGCTAGACGAAGAGATCTTGCTGGTAAAACCATGTTAATCCAATGTTCTACTCCTGATGCTAAGATTCAAGTCCCCAAAATGATTCAATGGCAAGATGTTACTCTTCCCAAAGAATGGATTTTGGAAAAAGAATCTCCACCTGTTAAACCTATTTTTGATGAACTTGATCTCACTCATATTCAACAATATCTTGATGGCACTGTTAAAATATGTTTTGGTGATAACAAACCCTTAAGGATCAACGAAGGAAGACATTCCTTTGCTGGATCTGAAAGCGTTTCAAAAATAGATCGAAATTTTGATGATTTTTTGCAAAAGAATTTTGAAAAACCTGATTTGAAGCTAAAAGGAGTTTCAAGTAACAACTCCCAAGTTAGCACTGCTTTTTATTCTACTAAACCTGAGCCTTCCTCTCCATATAGCAGAACTGCTAATGAAGAAGAAGAAGATACTAAATCTATTGCTCCATCTGTTTCTGATTTTCCCCTATTGAAACCCCTGTTTACCAAAGTCAGTTAAGAGTTCTAAATGTTGTTGATGAGAACTTTGAAATTGATATGGTTGATTTGTATAATGAATTTATTTATACTAAAAACAGAAGTAAAAGAAAATATTACCAAAGCACTTTTGCTCAGTTTGAAAAAGATTGTGTTAAAAGGAAATGGAAAGAAAAAATGAATCAATTGATGAAACATATTTTGTTTTTTGAGTTCCTTGAAAATTATTATGTTTCAAAAGATGAAGTTTCAAAACATCATTTGAATGTAATAAAGAAATCAAATTTTGTTAAGGAAGACAAAACCACTGTTAGGTCTAGTCATCCACCCCTTGAAACTGTTTTGATAACTTGCCAAAATACTGAGGTGAAGACCTCCCCTTTCAAAATTGCTGATGATAAAACCTTTGTTTCTGCTATTATTGAACAAAACAACTTTACTAATTAATCTTTGCATATTATTGGTCAACAGCTTGACTGCATTGAAGAAAAAATTGTTGACAAAATTGCTGTTTCACAACCTGAGAAACTTTTGATTGATTTACCCCTTCAAAATACAAAGTTGAAGTTTAAAACTTCTCAGTCAAAAACCCTTGAGATTGTTGAAAAATGCTTCTTGATTTGAAATTTAAAACCGAGAGTAATTCTACAAGTGCTACTCGAACTATTTCATGAAATGAGAAAGAAATTGTTTCTAATGAAAACACAGATTCTGACTCATTATCTTCTGTTTCTACTAAAAAGACTTTTGATGATGATTTACTAGAAATTAAAATTTTTTTTGAAAAACCCAATCCTGTGTCTCTTACCCAATTTTCTATTTCTACTGATGATTCGTCTAGTTCAGTTGATGATAAAATTGGTTGTAGAGATTCCTGTTGTATTAATATAAAATCTGTTAATATGTTAACCAAAGATGAAGAAACTTTGGAAAGATTTAATAAAAATAAATCCAAAGAATTAACTGTTAATGATCTCCAACATGAAATCAATGTTGTCAAACAAGAGATAATTGAGTTGAAGAATGAATTTAGAATTGTTAAAAGTGATAACAATAAACCATAATTGTTACTGTTAAAAATGGATAAAACTCTTGGTAAAATTCAATTTGATAATAACCAAGATGAGCATAAAGATAAATCCACTCAGCAGGCTCTTCTTTCTGATAAAGGTATTGCTGATTCTCAACTTAATCTTGTTAACAAAGTGCTGCCTCCAAAATGGTTTACAAAAGTAAAAATTGTTGTTTCCCATGATTATCATTTCAATGTTATTGCTATAATTGATTCTGGTGTGGATATGAATTGTATCCGAGAGGGATTGATCCCTTCCAAATATTTTGAAAAATCAACTGAAAGATTGTTTTCTGCTAATGGTACTCAAATGAAGATTAGATATGAATTGAATAATGCTCATGTTTGCCATGATAATGTCTGTTTCAAGATTCACTTTGTTCTTGTTAAAAACATGACTGATAAAGTGATTCCTAGACTTCCATTTATAAATGCTTTGTATCCCTTACTTGTTGAACATGATGGAATTACTAAAGTAAAATTCAAATTTGCTTCAAAGTTTGAAATTGATACTGATTATGCTTTGAATCTGATTCATGCTAAAACTAACCATCTAAACTTCCTTAAACAAGAAGTTAGATACAAGAAAATTGCTGAACAACTTTCTGATAAACTGTTGCAGTCAAAATTGATAATTTTCAAAAAACTCTGATTGATGATGTTTGCTCTGATGTTAAAGATTTTGATGAAAAGAGCATTCCTACTAAAGCTTGCCCTGTTCAAATGAATGCTGAGACTGTTGAATTTTGTAAAAAAGAAATCCATGATCTGCTTAAGAAAAAACTCATTAGAAATAGCAAGTCCCCCTTGGTCTTGTGCTACTTTCTATGTTCAGAAAAATACTGAGATTGAGAGAGGTACCCTCATCTAGTGATCAATTATAAGCCCTTGAATAAGGTTTTATAATGGATTAGGTATCCCATACCTAACAAAAATGATCTTGTTAATAGACTGAGTGAGGCTATGGTATTTTCCAAGTTTGACATGAAATCTGGATTTTGGCAAATCCAAATTAGTGAGAATGATAGGTATAAAACTGCTTTTACTACTCCTTTTGGGCATTATGAGTGGAATGTTATGCCTTTTGGTCTTAAGAATGCCCCTAGTGCATTCCAAAATATTATGAATGGCATTTTTAATCCTTTCAGCCATTTCACCATTGTTTAAATTGATGATGTTCTTGTTTACTCTAACTCTATGGATGAACACTGGAAACATTTGTACTTGTTTCTAGATACTATTAAAAGAAATGGTCTTGTTGTCTCTGCTAAGAAAATTAATTTGTTTTAAAAAAAAAAGTTCGTTTCCTTGGCTATGACATCTCTGAAGGACAAATTTGTCCTATTGATAGAACCATTCAATTTGCTGATAAATTCCCTGATGTCATCACTGATAAAACTCAGCTTCAAAGATTTCTTGGGTCTCTAAATTATGTTGCTGATTTCTATAGGATATGAGGAAACAATGTAAACCCCTTTTTGATCGGTTACAAAGTAATCCTCCACCTTGGTCTGATGTCCATACTTCCCTTGTTAAACAAATCAAATCTCATGTTAAGACATTACCCTGTCTCAGTATTCCTACTGTTAATACTTTCAAAATTGTTGAGACTGATGCTTCTAACATTGGTTATGGTGGTATTTTGAATAAAGAATTTCCCCGGATTCATCTGAACAAATTGTTCGCTTCTACTCTGGAATCTAGAACACTGTACAGTTAAATTATAGTACTATTAAATAAGAGATTTTATCTATAGTACTATGTATTTTAAAGTTTCAAAGTGATTTATTAAACCAAAAGTTTTTGTTAAGAATTGATTGCAAAAGTGCTAAATATGTTATTGAAAAAGATGTTGAAAATATTGCTTCAAAACATATTTTTGCTAGATGGCAAGCTATTTGTTAAGGACATATTTTATGTAGTTGGCTAATCCTTTAACAAAACACACTTTACTTGTAATTGGGTAGATCTAGGATGTGTTTAATACTTCAAAGAACATGTTGTTCAATTCTAGTATTAAAGCCATGAAGATTGGACCAAGAAACAAGTGAAGAAAATGTGTTTAATAAAGCTAGACACTTGCTGGACAGCTACTCGACAGATAGCTATCTATCGAGGTTTAATGAGGCTTGATAGATGCTATCTATCGAGGTTACGGAAATCAGAATTTTCAGATCTGATTTTTGGGCCAGGCTTTTGTATTTGTGTAGGGTTTCTTTTCTCACAACCCTAGGCATATATAAGGCTTATTTTAGAGGCAGTCACACAAGAGAATACAAGGAGAACATATGAAAAAAGTGACCGAAGCCTTATTCTCTCTGAAAGAAGCTACTGCGTCTTTTGCGCCTTAGGGTTTTGTAACCAAGTGCCTCTTGATCTTCATTGTTGATGAAGTGAAGAAATTTGCAACCAACATCTTCTTCTCTAGTTGGTGATTGAAGTCGCGTACTGGGATCCGCACAATTGGTTAGTCATGTACTGGGATTCGTGCATCAAAGGGTGGTGTTCATCTATTGAAGAGTTCAGAGGTTCTGAAGAGGTAGAAGGTTTCTGCTGTGAGTTCATCTACGGGGATTGTAGAGTCTAGGGACAAAGGTTTTGTACTAGATCTGAAACTTCTCTTTACTATAGTGGATTGCTTTTCGGGAAGGTTTCCCCCCAGGTTTTTTACTGTGAAACTGGTTGGTTTCATTAGTTTTCCTGGGTCATCATATCTTGTCTTATTTACTTTTCCACTGCACTTAGTTTTGACATGATATTGATGTTTGTTTGTTTTAACAAGTCTTATGCATAATAAATCTAATTAACAATTTGGGTTTAAAACTTGTTAACTTTATCAACCGGGGTCTAAATTACCCAACACTATTTTAAGTGTTTTCGATTTTGATATTGAATATATTAAAGGATCTCAAAATACCATCCCTGATTTTCTCACCCGTGAATTTCTGCAGTGTCACAATGGCAAGTAGGTGGTCAAAAGACAAGAGCCCTGCCACTGATAAACCAATTGTTAAAAAATAACTTGTTTCCTCCTTGGAGATTGTTAACCGCTTCACTCCCTTAGGTACCATTCCTAAGCCTAATTATTCTTCTATTTTGGTCTCACCCTATGATCCTTATGCTTTAACCCCAGTTAATCAACCTGTTAAAATTGTTTACCCCAAAGCTTCCAATGCTTCCCAGTATGTTAGAAAACAATATTTTCAAAACCTGTTTTCCATTGAGTTAAATAGGAATTCCATTCCTGATCCCTTCACACTTGCCACCAGCTACTTCCCCCCAATGTTTCATTGGATCCCTAAACATAATGGAAAGTCTGTGCAATATTATTCTAATATTTTGCATCATGAAAAATCAATCACTATTAAAGCCATAACTGATAACGCTGATGCTACTAAGGTTATTTACCACAGTGTTTTCTTGAATCATATTATTTCTGAAGAAATGTGGGGCCCCAACCTTGCCTCCACAAGAAGGCTACCAAACTCATTTGTCCCTTATTCATATCATGATTACCTCACTGCTTGGTTCAGATTTATGTTACACCAGAATGAAAGCATGACTCATTCATGGTTTGTTAATTTTGATAAGGAGTTCAATTCTAATTTGCCTCTTTGGTTCATCCGCTGGTGGACCCAGTTTGGCTCTACTATTGAAATACTCCTAGAACCACTGATTAATTCTTTTCAATATTTTAAAAGTGTGTTCAAAGTTAATGCTCATGGTGCTAAATTCCCTCCTTTGCTCCACTTCATTAAGAGATACAAGGTTCCTTCGATCCTGAAATGGCAATATGATAAGGACTGAGATGTTCTTGTGCACCGCTGGTATGTTAAATGGTGGGATAAGTTTCCACACACACAGTCAGTTATTAACAATGTTAACATGGATTTTCAACCAAATGCTTTACCCGCAGTGAAAATTAATACCCCAGTGCAAAAGGCTGAACTAGCTGATGCACTTGCTTCCACACCGACTAAAACTGTTAAAGACTCTGTTAAGCCTAAGAAGAAGGGTTCTACTTTAGATGAAATTCGCAAGGACCCTAATGCTTTATATGCTCTCCTTAAGATGTTAACAAAGGAGAAAGAAGCTGCTGATGATTCAGGAGATGAACGGTCCTCTGAAGCATCTGTTACAAAAAACCCTTACTACCCCTATCTTGAACCTTATCCCAAAGATTGGTTTGGGCATGATGAGGAAGATACTCCTGACCTAGGAGCAATTTGATGTCTTCACTATTTGTCTAGCCTGCACAAAGGCCACTACTAGTGCTCTTCTGATAAATGCTGCTTCCACTATTTGTCTAGCCTGCATAAAGGCCCTGATTAATGCTCTCACTATTTGTCTAGCCTACACAAAGGCCCTGATTGATGCTACTCTCACTATTTGTTTGGCCTACACAACAGCCAAATTGCTACAATATTTACTCTTAATGAAAGCTTCAATTATTGTACTGCTATTCCTGGTACTACTTTTGCTAAAGGAGATTCCGCATGATGCTACCTAATCTCTTTCGGTATAAAACGCCAAAAGGGGCAATGATTAAAGTGTTTCTACAAATCGAAGAGATTCTACCGGTTCTGATGAGGAAAAGAAAAGTTGCTGTTCACAGTCACTGTTCACTGTACTTTTTACTGTTCACAGCTACTGTTTTCTATAGTTCACTGTACTTTTACTGTTCACTACGTTTTTGCCTATTTAAGGGGGGATGTCCCTTAAATTTAAACCAGGATTCTTTAGAGCCCTCTTTAGGAATATTGTGTTTTCCTTTAGATATTCTCTTCAAAATTTTATTCACTACTACACTATTTCCCTATTTACGAATCTTGTAATTAGAACTAGTTTCAAGTTTTGTACTGTTAACCTGTTGGGATCCTGTAACTACTACTGCTGTAAGTATTGTTATCTATTTTCAATAATAACTACTTTCAACTTTGTGTTACTTTGATTATATTATAACTGCTTGGCTGGTTCTACCGCCTCATTATTTTAAATTACTTTGTTTATATACTGCTTATTTTGTTTATTATATTGCTTGACCGGTTCTACCGCCTTATTACTTTCTTTCAATAGATTATTAAACAGTGCTTCTGCTATATATATATATATAAAGATGAGTTTTTTTTTTTCATTTCTATTAGGAGAGTTTTGATTTAAGAGTCTTGAATAGAAAAGACTTGGATTTATTTTTTCTATTTATCCTTTTGTGATTGTTTGAATTTATTAAAATTACTTTGTTGCTTATTTTGGAGGAGTTACTGGTCAACAACTCAATGAATGGCCAAATTTTATTTTTGATTTTGGGTTCTTTATATCAAAATTTTCTCTTTGGGTTAAAAGTGTGAAACTATTCGAGGTCTAAAGCAATTAATTTCCGAAATTCTAGGGGGGCCGGTAAGTAAATCACTCTTAAATTTTAAGATAATTTATGTGAGAGTTATATATGTATTTTTACTGGGTTATCCCCAAGTTTTGTCTCTTCTTAAACATTGGGTATAGGGGTATTTTTGGACCACCAAAATGTTCATTCCAAATAGGAGAAACCCTTTAAATAGTAGTAGTATAGTCTATGGTTATCAATATCCCTATCTGGATCTTAGGATATTAAGATACTAAGATCCTACATCCCTAAAACGTTTTGGATCTCTCTAGGATCTCTAATAAAGTGAAATTTGTGTGAGATTCCAATCCAGATCTCAGGATCTTATAGAATTCCAATCTCATAGAGATAATAAAGATCCAGTGCTATACAGGAAAATTCAATTTTTTTCATGTGCTTATTTTGGGCCTCCAAATGGAGTTCAAAGACCCTAAACTAATAAAAAATGTAATAAACAGATCAGCATAGTGGCCCTAGCCCAAATTGATTTTAAAAAAGTAAAAAAAAAAAACCCCTAATGCTCACGTTAGTCACCAGTCGTCACTTTAACCTAATAAATAAAATCACAAAAGACAAAAAAGAAGAGAAGAGACTAGACTACTAGAGAAGGGAAGGCGGGTGCGAAAAGCTAAGAAATCTGAGGGTGATGCTACTGTGAGAGAGATCATTAACTACAAAGGTGATTTTTTTTAATAATTTAATTTTGCTAATAATGACTACAATGATGTTTATAATGATCAACCGTACTTTGAGAAACCCATCCAAGATAACCAAACCTTTGGCCTTGATGATGATTGAGTGTCATTGTGGTGTTATTCGAAATATTTTTATTTGTGTAGGACATTAGGTATTGACTGTTTCTTAAATACATTGGTTTCCAAATTTCCAAAAAGAAAAAAAGAACAAAAACAAAAATTTTGGTTAAGTGAATTACAAATCCCTAATGGTGTCAGACATAAAACAAGGGGTGTGAGGCGTTAAAAAAAAAAAAAAAAAAAAAAAAAAAAAAAAAAAAAAAAAAAAACTCAAATTACTATTGGGGGTTGTAAAACCCCCAAATTACTATTTTTTTTACCATCAAACCAACAAAAACAAGCATTATTCCAGTTGCTATTTCTATTTTTTTTTTTTTTTGCAATTTAGCTATAGTAAGATGGTACTTTTAGACGATACTGTAGCAAGTTGCAAAATCATTTTTATTAAATTTTATTACTTCTCCTCTCTCTCTCTCTCTCTCTCTCTCTCTCTCTCTCTCTCTCTGTAATCTCAGCCTCTCTCCCCACTCCTTTTGTCTAGGTCTCTCTCTCCTTCTTCTCTCTCAAATCGGCATGGAGACAATGGTCTATGGTGGAGGCATGGAAATTGGCTTCTGTGGTGAAGGCATAGACATGGTGGAGCCGTGGTTATGGATAGGTAATTGTGGTTTTGTTCTTGGGTCACGGCGGTTGTTGAGATAATGGGTTTGTTGGGCTTTATTCTTGGTTGAATTAGTGCGGGTTGTAGCAGAAACAATGGGTTTTGGTGTGGTAGTTCGTGGTTGAGCCTTGGAGGTCATGGGTTGTGGTTATGGTGGCGTTTGTGGTGGAAGTTGGGGGGTTTTGGGTTGTGGTTGTGGTTGGGCCACGATGGTTCTGTTCTTGGCACGGTGGTTGTGTTTTGTTCTTAGGTCATGGTGGTTGCTGTGATGGTGGGTTCGCTGCTTTGCTCCTAGTTGGGTTGGTGATGGTTGTGGTGGTTAAACTATGGGTTTTGGTGTGGTGGTGCGTCCTATTGTTGGTGGTGGTGTGGTTGAGAGGGAGAGAGAGAGAGAGAGAGAAATCAGAGAGAAGAGAGATAGATAGTTTTATATTATTTAATTGTATAATTTATATTATTTTAATGTGTTATATGTTAAAATAAAAGTTGAGATGTTAGGTGTATTGTAAAATGATATTATATAATAGATAAAGTAGATTTTTACATGGTAAAATAGAAACTATTATGCAATTCCGGATGCTAATGCTCTTATAGACTTATAGTTTAATATATTTTACTTTATTAAATCCTAAAATTAAATAAAAAAAATAATTATGCAACACAAAATAATAATAATAATAATAATAATAATAATAATAATAATAATAATAACAATAATAATAATAATAATAATAATAATAATAATAATAATAATAATAATAATAATAATTGTTGGGTTCTAAGACTTTGGGTTTAAATGTATTAGAACTTCATTTTGTAATGTTGGCAAACCATGATCAAAATGTTTAGTTTTGTTTTAGACTTGCTCAAAGTATGTTGAAGTGTAAAGTTGGAATCGAGTGCAATGCAGGATTTACTATGTAAATCTGCCTAGCTCGATCTTTCGAAAATTAGACTCGATCGATCGAAGCTAGTGCAGATTGTTTTTTTGCAGAATTTTCAACTTAGCCCAAGCCCGTTCTATGTGTAGGGTTTTATGTTTTGCCCTAGGTATAAAAGGGAAAACCCTAGCCACGTTTTATGGATGCTCTTTATGCTGTGTGTGTGAATCTTTTGTGAGATCTAGAGGTGTTTGCCTTCACATATACTTAGGGTTATCAAGATCTAGATTGATGTCAAGAGCTTGGTGATCAATTCAATTGTAGATTCAAGAGCTTAAAGATATACAAGTGGGAGTGCTTGTGCTTGCTGGGAATCCAAGAAAGAAGTAGTCTGTGGACTAGGAGCTGTCATGTGGTTGTGGTAGTAAGTTTCCTACTCGAGGTAGCAATAGGATGTTAGTGGTTTGAGTCACTATTGTGTAAACTTCAATTCTTTCATAGTGGATTCAATTTTACCTTGAGGATAGCTAAGTTAAACCCTCCCCAGGTTTTTTACCGGTTTGGTTTTCCTGGGTCATTATATTGTTGTGTTCTTTATTTTCCACACTTTACAATGATATGATTTATATGTGTTAACCTAGATCTGCATAATTTACCTAAGTTAATCACTTGGCTAAATAACTAGGTTAATCTGGTTGTGTTTAAAGGGTCTAAAAACATACAAGTGGTATTAGAGTGGGTTAGCTCTTGTGTTTAGATCCTTTGATCTAAGAGTTGATCCTTGACCCCTGTTGTCATGGAACACGGTCACTCTCTTGTGATCCCACCTCACTTTGATGGGAATAATTATGCTTATTGTAACGTAAGGATGAAAACATTCTTGAAATCTATTGATGAGAGAGTTTGGAACTCCGTTGAATATGGATGGGAGAAGTCCACTACTCTAGTGAGTGAGTGGCAAACTTCTCAGAAAGAAGCAGACGCTTTTAATAGCAAAGTTATGAATGCTATTTTTAATGCTGTTTCTATGGAGGAATTCAAGAGAATTTCTAATGTTGGTTGCTCACACTGCATGGAATATTCTCCAAACTGTGCATGAAGGCACAAAGGTAGTTAAGATCAATAAGCTGCAGTAGTTAACAACTAGATTTGAAAGCATTAGGATGTCTGATGATGAAACTTTTGATGAATTCTATGCTAAGCTTAATGATATTGTTAATTCTACTCATAATTTGGGTGAAATCTATGATCAACCTAAAATTGTTAGGAAGATACTTAGATCTTTAACTGAAGATTTTAGACCCAAAGTAATTGCCATCATTGAAAGTAAGGATGTGGACTCCATCCCTATTGATGAACTTTTAGGATCTCTTCAGTCCTATGAGTTTGACCTACCGAAGACTAGAAAATCCAAATCAATGGCTCTTTAGTTTGTTGATGATGTTGATATGAGTGGATTTGATGATGAGCTCTCTGCTACAGAGATTGCCTATCTTGCTAAGAACTTTAGAAATTTTCTTAAGAATAACAACAGAAGGGCAAGAGGTAAAAACAATGCTGAACATAAAAATTTTAGTAGGAATGAGCCCACTAAGGTGAACAATAATGAGAAACCTAAAGAAAAAGTCGGTCAACCTTCTAATAGTTCTATGGGTCAACAATGTTTTGGCTATCAAGGGTATGGTCATGTGAAACCTGAATGCCCAATATTCTTGAGGTCTAAAGGCAAGGCTATGGCTGTAACCCTTAGTGATAATGAAGTTTTTGACAATGAGTCTGGTAGTGATGAGGATGGAAACTTCATTACTTTCACTGCTACTGCTGTAGTTGATGAAAGTGTTGCTGTTGAGGAGAACCCTTCTGATGGGGAACTCTCTGAGGATGCAAATTTACAAGAAGTCTACAATAAGCTTTGCAAAGTTGTTGCAAAGGATGCTATGAGTGTTGATCCAGACTTAAATAAAATTGCATCTCTTGAACTTGATAAGAAAAATTTTCTTGTGAAATTGTTTAATGCTAATGAATTGTTGAATAATGTGAAGACTGAGAACATGCTTTTGCTTGATAAAGTTAAGAATTTGGAACATGAATTATCAGTTGTTAGAGAACAATCTAATAGGTCTGCTAGTTCCAAACTTGATCATATGTTGAGTGTTTAAAAGTCCCCTTCAGAAAAAACTGGCTTAGGTTTTGTAGAAAGCATCTCTGTTTTTGAAACACATTCCACAAACTTTGTTTCTTCTTCTGAGCCCCCTGTGAGTGAGGTTGTCAAACCTGTAGAAGTAACACCTCCTAGGAAAATTAGGGTTGATCTTCAAGAGTCTAAACCTAAGACGTCTAATCCTCCTAAGGGAAAGTTGCATGATAGACCTGTATGGGTTTGTCATTTTTGTGGAAAGTTTGGGCACATTCGTCTAAACTGTTTCAAGCTGCAAGCTGCTAAGTGAGCAAATAAACCAAAAGTACCTGTGCCTCAAGCACAAGATCCTATGGTACTTATTGGTGAGTTGGTAAAGGCTTTAAATCTTTATACCAATCCTAGAGTTGCTTAAAATTCTAATGTGAATAATAACTCCAATGCTAGAGTTGCATCTAAAAAGCTTTGGATGCAAAAGGCTCGATCTAATTGAGTTTTTCTGACATGGTCTTTGTGCTTCATCGCTCTTATCTTTGTGACCATTCTTCTTTGTTGTTTTTGTTTTCCTTGTCTTTCTAAGATTTGCATTGCATAACATTCATGCATTTCATTCTAGGTTGTTTTTGTTATTTTGATAAAAAAATAAATAAATAAAACAAAGAACAAAAAAAAAAAAGGAAAAGGAAAAGGGAAGCAAAATGTGTTTTGCATTATTTTTCTTGAATTTGAAATCAAGGTTGGCCATTTCATTTTTACATAACATGTTTATGTACCTTGTTTAGCTAGGATGAGCTTATTTTATTGCACTTTACTAGTTTGAGCTTTGTAGTGCATGTTGTGTCGGAAGATGTTTATAGTTTTGATCACTTTGTCTTGATCTTAAAGTCACGTGCCTTTGATTGTCGGATTTGATCTTAATGAGAAAGGCATAAATAGCCATCTCATCACTGTTTACTAGCCAATCATGAACATCTTAGTGCATATCGTAAGATTGTGTGCTTGAGAAAGTGTAGCACATGCACAAAAAGAACATAAGGTGTAGCCTCAGTTTAAACGCTAAAATTGGTGTGTACATTATTGGACTATAATTAAATCAATAAAATAAAATTGGTGTGTACATTATCCCGGCTTATGCTTAATAAGTTTCTGATCAAATAAAATTGGAGTGTACATTATGAGGAAACTCAAGAAACTTACATGATTGCAAGCTTTTATTCTAGGAGATGTGAGAGTTATATGATGTAAATCTTTAAGGGATAGTCTCTTTTAAATGTACGTGATGGATTTTGTAGAAATTGTGCTTGATTTCTATTCACATATCACCTCACATGTACCTCAATCTCTTGCTAGTTGCATACACTACACAAGTTACTCTTTGCTAAACTTTGTACATGTTATTGTGTGTGATTTTGGTTTGGCCAACCAAGTTTGAAAAATTCCTTGAATTTTATGCAAAACATATTTGAAGTTTGAGAATTTAAGGTGAATTGATTGAAAATATTAATTTTTTTGAAAACTGGGTTCAAAACATGTGTTTTTGAAAAGCATTTCATCTCATACTCATGCATTTTATTCATAAATTAATATGCTTTGAGGAGTTTCTGCATAAAAGTGCTTTGTTTTTTAAAAAACTTTTTTGGTTTTTCCAGAATTTAGATCGATCGAACCTGTTTCTCGACCGATCGAAATTGCGATTAAAATATTTTTTTGGTTCTGTGTGTTTCGATCAGTGCTCAATTGATATTCAATCAATCGAATGGCATTTTCGATCGATTGAATATGTTTTTCAATCAATCGAAAGTCGTATAGAGAGGTTTTTTTTTTTATTTTTTTATTTTTTTATTTTTTAAATCTGAGTTTTCTCATGTGTTCATTTACTATTTCAAAATTTCAACACTCTTTCTCTCTCTATTCGATCGGTCTAAGGGTCCAAGCAAGATTTTGGTTGTTTTCCCTTGAAATGTTTGCAAGGTTTTTGTCATCTAAGACCGGTAAGACCTTTTTTTTTCCTTCTTTTTCTTTTATTTTCATCTTTCATGCATTTTTTTTTTTTGTTTTACATTTTGAGGAGAATTTCGAACCTAAGGGATTTTGGGATTTGTGTTGATTCAAGCTTTTTCTTGTGAAATTGATCAATGGGTTTTTGTTGTGGGATGATTTACAATAGTTCTTGGTGAATTAATTTGATCAATTTGATGAATTTTGAAAATTTGAAAACTCTAGGGCTTGAAATTACACGATTTGGGAATTTTGTTCAATTTGGTTTAAATTGATGAAATTGGCTTGTTGGATTGATTAATTTGATCATTATAATGTATTATCTATCTTTTTTAATGATCAATTGGTCAATTTCTTGAAAATTGTATAAGTGGTTTTTCAAAATTTTGGTGTTTTTGATATAAACTCTATGCTCAAGCCAATTTTGTGTTTTTAAAGTTAAGTTGAACTTATTCTCATTGTATTAGATCATGCATCATTTGATTATACTGTTCATGCATCATTTGATTATACTGTTCGTGCATCATATAGATTGTTATTTTTCTATATTGTTTTATGCTAACTTGCAATCTACCCTTAGTTTTTCTTTTTTTCTTGGTTCTTTCTGTGTGTCTTGTCCTATCCATAGCACCATGCCTAGGAAGACTAGAGCTAATAGGAAAGCCTCCTCTTCTTCTGCACTTCCTTTTGATGATGAGTGAGTGCCCTTTGGCAATTCGTCACAAAAAGGGGGAGTACATATGTTGTAGAGAGGAGTTTTTGATGTTAGGGGGAGTTTTTGATGCTTTGGAGCTATGGAGTTTTTAGATTGCATCTAAGTGCTTCATTCTATATTTACATTTTTTGGCTCATGATGTTTTGTGTATGGATTATCCATGATAGGGGGAGATACTTTGATTATATATATTTCTTGTTGTTTCACATTGTTTATTGATTTATATTTATGAGGTTATTCATGATATATGTCTGTATTGTGTGTTATTTCAAATCAAGAAGTTATATTTGTGTTACTTGTATTTCCTACATATGCGTTTATGTGTTTGTTAAGTGTTACAGGAATATACAGGTTGATTCAGTTGTGCTGCTGTCTACACTTGCAATCGATGGATAGTAGTTAGGTTGAATTTGTTGTGTTGGGCTATGATTTTGTAAAGGGTTGTTTTGTTTGTAACTTTGAGCATTTTGTTTAAGTTTGTGTTTTGTCACAGATTTCCCAAGAGGGACTTTGTTGGGTTCTAAGACTTTGAGTTTAAATGTATTAGAACTTCATTTTGTAATGCTGGCAAATCATGATCAAGATGTTTAGTCTTGTTTTAGACTTGCTCAAAGTATGTTGAAGTGCAAAGTTGGAATCGAGTGCACTGCAAGATTTACTGTGTAAATCTGTCTGGCTCGATCGATCGAAAATTAAACTTGATCGATCGAAGCTCGTGCAGATTGTTTTTCTACAGAATTTTCCAACTCAGCCCAAGCCTGTTCTACGTGTAGGGTTTTACGTTTTGCCTTAGGTGTAAAAGGGAAAACCCTAGCCATGTTTTATGGATGCTCTTTAGTTGTGTGTGTGAATCTTTTGTGAGATCTAGAGGTGTTTGCCTTTACATACACTTAGGGTTATCAAGATCTAGATTGATGTCAAGAGCTTGGTGATCAATTCAGTTGTAAATTCAAGAGCTTAAAGATATACAAGCAGGAGTGCTTGTGCTTGCTGGGAGTCCAAGAAAGAAGTAGTCTGTGGACTCGAAGCTGTTACGTGGTCGTGGTAGTAAGTTTCCTACTCGAGGTAGCAATATGATGTTAATGATCTAAGTCACTATTGTGTAAACTTCAATTCTTTCATAGAGGATTCAGTTTTACCTTGAGGATAGCTGGGTTAATTCCTCCCCAGGTTTTTTACCAGTTTGGTTTTCCTGGGTCATCATATTATTGTGTTCTTTATTTTCCACACTTTACAATGATATGATTTATATGTGTTAACTTAGATCTGGTTGTGTTTAAGGGTTCTAAAAACGTACAATAATAATAATAATAATAATAATAATAATAATAATAATAATTATAATAATAATAATAATAATAATAATAATAATTGTAAGGACGCAGTTTGGTGCCTAAACCCAAAAGGAAAAGGGTCTAGGCCCAAAGAGTCCAATACAATGAATTTGTAGAGAGTGGATTAGGAAAATAGGCTTTAATGAATTAGATAGTAATTACAGTGAGCCAAGATGATAAGAAAACAAGAATAAATTGATTTTTCCCAAAGAAAATCGTCCTCGTTACAGTCCGAGGAGACTAGTTCTTATATATATATATATATATATATATATATATATATTTTTTTTTTTTTTGTTTTGAATTTGGTTACAAGTCCAGTTCTTGTTGCTACAATGTTTTTTCTCTCAAATCTTCGATCCCCCCTATAAGGGGCTTCTTTCTCTATTATATACCCCACTCTTCTTCATCTCCACCATTCACGTGTAGGTCAAGTTTTTGGCTTTGATCCTTGTCCCATCAGCACATTTTTAAAATTTTTGGGAGTAGTTGTAAGGCTACTGGCCATTGTTTAGGTATCACCTCCACATTAATGCGGCCAGAGGGTTAGTTGTAGAGCATTCAATACTGTGGTAGTAGCTTTCCCTTAGATATTTCTTAGCTTCCCTTTATCCTAGTTTTCCCTGATGTTTATCCTTATCAGTAGAACCTTTCGAAGTGTTGCTCTCGAGGGCAGACCAATACTTCTACCCTCTACTTTGCTTAGACGAGGAAGCATTCCTCCTAGGAATATCTTCCCAAACCTTTATAGTCATAGTTTGCTCGTAGAGTTCTGGCTCTTACGTCTTCCCTATTGTCTATCTGTCCTCGGACCACTTAGCGTCCTTGGACAAGGCCCACGACCCAATATATACTCTTGGGCCCTTTATCCCTACAATAGCCCCTCAAAATTTCCTTCTTTTGCTCCTTGGAAAAGAAAGGTATTTTGATACCATAATCCCAATTCTGCTTTTCCCTCACATCATTCCTGTCTGTGTAGGTGTCTTTTCAACTACCTAGAAGCACACTTTTGGCACTTCGGCATCCGGAATGCATTTGCAATTAATTCTTGCGGCTCTATGTTCCCCACGTTCTATGGTATGATGGGGATCCAATGGCTGGGGATTTTTACGGGAATTCAAGCAGGAATTCTCCCACTTGCTTTTCTCTCTCTCATATATATACTATTAAGAAGGTTCATTTACTTCACTTTTTGCATTCTAAAAATTCAAGAGCTAGTCCGAGGACCTTTCTTCCTTCCTGTAAGTTGTTCTTAGCAATCTTTTCTTCCTCTTCAGTCCTTTTTTTTTTAGTTCATTTAGATCTCTTTCTTCCTTGGCCTATCCACTTTCATCTCATCTCTTTAGTTTCTTTACTTTTCTTTACACACATGGGGAGATTTGCTTATCTAGTAGACACCCTAGAGGGTCTAGAGAGTTTCAAGACTCTATACCGAATCCCACCAGGGGTTTCCATTAGGTATCGCAAACAGGGGGAGTGGCACACCATGATGCAAGAGGGAGAAGTCGTAATCCCTATGATTGCCTTTATAGAAGGAGGGATGAGAATCCTTATTGGCAGAGTCATGAGGGATTACCTAATAGCTCATAGGCTTTCCCCCACCCAGTGTGCCCCCAAGATGTTTAGGATCTTAGATAGTGTAGATGCCCTAAACAAGAAAATGGGCTTAAATTTCACCTATCACGATGTCAACTGAATTTACAACCTTCAACACTTAAAAGGGCAAGGATATTACCTAAAAACTAGGGTTCCTGAGGTTAGGCTCATCTCATGCCTCCCTGCATCCAAAAAAGGCATGAACAAAGATTTTCTACTCATCTTAAAGGAGTGGCACGATGGCCTCCACTATCCGATGAGATATGGGATACCAGGTGGGGTTCTTAGCTCTAGGCTTATTACTCTAAAGTCACCCCCTTTTCTCTTATACATCTTCTGCATCCTTTTCTCTCTGTTTGTGTGTGTTTGTAGTTGAAATATTCTTTGATTCATGCCATTTTTTTGACAATTTTTTTAATGGTTTTGCAGATAAGCACGCCACCATTCCAAACCTAAATCTTGTCAACCAGCCAAACCTAGAAAAAATACTGAAAGCCGAGGTTTTTGTAGAAGTCGTAATCCCTATGATTGCCTTTATAGAAGGAGGGATGAGAATCCTTATTGGCAGAGTCATGAGGGATTACCTAATAGCTCATAGGCTTTCCCCCACCCAGTGTGCCCCCAAGATGTTTAGGATCTTAGATAGTGTAGACGCCCTAAACGAGAAAATGGGCTTAAATTTCACCTATCACGATGTCAACTGGATTTACAACCTTCAACACTTAAAAGGGCAAGGATATTACCTAAAAACTAGGGTTCCTGAGGTTAGGCTCATCTCATGCCTCCTTGCATCCAAAAAAGGCATGAACAAAGATTTTCTACTCATCTTAAAAGAGTGGCACGATGGCCTCCACTATCCGATGAGATATGGGATACCAGGTGGGGTTCTTAGCTCTAGGCTTATTACTCTAAAGTCACCCCCTTTTCTCTTATACATCTTCTGCATCCTTTTCTCTCTGTTTGTGTGTGTTTGTAGTTGAAATATTCTTTGATTCATGCCATTTTTTTGACAATTTTTTTAATGGTTTTGCAGATAAGCACGCCACCATTCCAAACCTAAATCTTGTCAACCAGCCAAACCTAGAAAAAATACTGAAAGCCGAGGTTTTTGTTCACAGTGATGGTCAGTTAAGAGTAGCCCACCTCGTCCTCAGCTACAACCCTTTTTCGACTAGTTTCCAAGCATTAAAGTGTGTGATCAAGGCGAAAGACACACGCTTGCACCAGATAAGCGTTGCCGCCCCAACTTTCCTCATCACTAGCCCTACTCCAAGAGGGGTACTTGAAGTAACCCTGCTTTTTCAGTATACAGTCGGAGAAGCCACCTCTTCTTAGCCTGCTATCAAAGAAGAAGAGGAGGAATAGATAGTTGAAGTCTTAGATTCTGAAGACGATTTTGAAATTTTCAACCTACCCTTCTCCTCGAAAAGTCTGGTTGGTGATCTCAGCCTTCTCCCCCCAATATAAGTAAGTCACTCCCAAAAAGATCCCGCCATCCCGGACGCTATAGTGATCCAGCGCAAGACCAAATCAATTCTTCAGGACCTAATGAAGTCCTAGGTAGGAGGCCATGTGCCAGAGAAAGCTGCCCAGACCAAACCTCCCACCCCTCCATCCACCCAAGCTCACCGACCCGACCCCACTGATCTTAAGAGGAAGAGGGATCAAAGAGGTAAAGAGGTGGTGGAAGGGGGGAAAAAGCTACTCTTTCAAGGAGGCCGAGCTCTAAAAGGGAGCCAGACAGGCCAGAATAACGCAGACAATGGTGGAGAAAAGAGGTGACTCTCAGGTCTTTGTTCTAGCTTGGTCTCCTGCCTTGGTGTTAGATAGAGCTGCCTTGACCGTTGATGCCTCCATCAGGGATTTCCAACAAGGGAGGGCCAGATATGTGGCCGATGCCATGGAGCATGCCTTATTGCTTCCTGAGGACATGGCCGACCTAAGGTCGATGAGAAAACATGAGGTGTTCCTCAGCCTAAAGTGGGACCTCACTTTGGTAAGTCCACCAACTACCCCCTCTATCTTATTTTATTTATTCATTTTTTTAAAACTCGTACTTATACTTGGTTTCTCTAACCTTCATATTTTTTATTTTTTATTTGTTTGAAAGGCTGTCCAAGCTGGGCACAAAGCCGAGGAAATAGTCACCAGCTCCCATAAATCAATGAAGGAGGAGGAGGCTAGGGGCATTGCTATCGTGGCGGCTTTCAAGTTAGCGGAGAGAAAGATACAAGAGCTTAATACTAAGATAATTGAAGCTAAACGGGAAAAGAAAAGCGCTGAGGCCGCTTTAAACGGGGTAGAGAAGCAAGTGGAGGCTCAGCGTAAGTAGCTCCGTCAGGCCCAGGACAAGCTCGCCACAGCCAAAAAACAAATAAAAGTCCTAACGAAGAAACTGGAGGAGGCCGAGAAGGCCAAGGACCAAGTTGAGTAGGACGGATATGAAGTGGGAGTGACAGAGACCGAGGAGGCCCTCAAGGCTGAGGTCTCAGAGGTGTGTAGGTACTACTGCCTTAAAGTGTGGAATGAGGCCCTCAACCAAGTTGGAGTTGAGGCCTCCTCTACCCTTAGGAGAGCAGAGAGTGTATATTACCCTCCTGCCATCCGTGCTTCTAGCTCCTCGAGCTCTAAAGCTGACATTGCCTCTAAGGAGGCAGATACTGGCAAGGATAGCCCAGCTAAGGTCCTTCCTTTTTCTGAAGGTCCTTCCAAGGAGGCCAAGCAGCCTAAGGTTGTTGAAAAGGAAGCTGATACAACCAAGGAATTGACCCTTGAGGTCACCCAGCCTCCAGCTGCTCCTAAGGGCCCCTCCAAGGAGAAAAAGGCCCCCTACAATATAAAGCTTGTCCTCGTAACTCTGCCTATGACTACCAAGGAGGACCTCAAGGGTAAAGGCCCAGCATCTTCAACAACAATCCTTGCCTAGCTCATCAAGACCCTAGCAAAAGACAAACTTGTACTTAAAATTAAGTAGTTCTTAGAATAGTTTTTTTTTTTTTTTTTAATTGTTGTTTTTGGCCTCCCAAATTTGTAATCAAGTTGCCTTTTTTCAAGGCTTGGTTTAATGACAGTTATAAAATTTTTATTATACATGTTTTGTGCAAGCTTCTGATATATCCTGTCCTTTACTTTACACTTAATTGGTATAAGAATGAGGGACAATAGTGTCTGAATTGACACATGGCTATGTACTTAACATTAATAATCATTTGTGTAAGTGACAACATCATTGCCCTACTTCGCATAATTAATTACAAAATAAGTGAAGCTTTCCAAGTTTACATTTTTCAACCAAAAATGACTTTAACTTAGAGAACATACCTTTCACACTTAGCTAACATAAAAAACAAAATATAATTTAATTCAGTTATATTTATAAGTGATAATCAATTGCCACATCCTATACAATCAACAATAGATTTGGCAAAACCATCCAAGTTTATAATCTCAACAAAATATATCATTAACTTCACAAACATACCTTACACATAACTTAAAGAACCTTGCATTCATCGATGGTTCCACATAATCCTCCCTTTAGCAATAGATAAATGTTTCCCTTCTCTTAAATTACCACAATGAGAATCTTGATTATACATCATAGCTAGACTGGTTACTAATTTTCCAAGGCATGTGATTCGGGGAACCTGACATGGCCGAGGTTCTGTTTAGCATTTAGTTAAATGTTTAGTAGTGCTAATTTACCTAAGGTAGGTGGTCCAATGAACCAGGAATAACCGAGGTTTTGTTTAACACTTAGTAAGATAACAAGAGGTGTTAATTTACTCAAGGTATGCGGTCCGAGGAGCCAGGCACGACTAAGGTTCTTTTTAACACTTAGTTAAATAATGAGAAGTATTAATTTACCCAAGGTATGTGGTCCAAGGAACCATGCATGACCAAGGTTCTGTTTAATACTTAAGCAGATAATAAGAAGTATTAATTTACCTATGGTCTATGGTCCAAGGAGCCAAGCATGACCAATGTTCTGTTTAATACTTAAACATATGATGAGAAGTATTAATTTACCCAAGATATGTGGTCCGAGAAGTTAGACATTGACCAAGGTTTTGTTTAATACTTAGTTAAATAATGAGAAATATTAATTTACTCAAGGTATGTGGTCCGAGAAACCAGGCATGACCAAGGTTCTATTTAATACTTAGTTAAATAATGAGAAGTATTAATTTGCCCAAAGTATGTGGTTCGAGTAACCAGGCATGACCAAGGCTCTGTTTAATACTTAAGCATGTAATAAGAAGTATTAATTTACCGAAGGTTTGTGGTCTGAGGAGCCAGGCATGACCAAGGTTCTGTTTAATACTTAGACAAATAATCAATGCAACAAATAATATCTTAAGTAAAATATGGCAGAAATGCCTTTCATTAGTAGTAATACCTCTGTAGGTTATTTACATTCCAGGGGCGTGGTACAACTTTTTCATCTAGATCTTCTAGGAAGTATGCTCCTATACCAGCTATCGAGATCATACAATATGGCCTTTCCCAATTAGGCCTTAACTTTCCCCATGTTGGATTCTTTGCAGTACCCAAAACCTTCCGCAGTACCAAGTCTCTAAGAGTTAATGGTCTTAACTTCACATTTGAGTCGTACCCCTGCTTAAGTTTTTGTTGATAATATGCCAATTGAATCATGGCAAAGTCTCTTCATTCTTCAATCAAATCCAAGCTCTTCTCTAATAACATGTCATTGTTGTCGGGAGTAAACAAACTTATCCTCACCATTAGGAATCCAATTTCCAGAGGAATTATAGCTTCGTCCCCATAAGTCAAAGAAAAGGGAGTCTCCCTCGTGGACCTACGAGGGGTAGTCTGATATGTCCAAAGAACATGTGGCAATTCTTCCATCCATTTGCCCTTAGCATTGTCCAACCTCTTTTTGAGCCCATTAACAATGACTTTGTTCATCGCCTCGGCTTGTCCATTTCCTTAGGGATAAGCCTGGGTTGAATATCTGTTCTTAATACCTATTTCACAACAATACCTCCTGAAAGCCTTGCTATCAAACTGAAGCTCATTGTCCGAGATAAGGGTGTGAGGAATCTTAAACCGAGTGACAATATTTTTCCACACAAATCTCTTAGCATCCACATCTCTGATGTTTGCTAGGGGCTCAGCTTCAACCCATTTGGTGAAGTAATTAGTGACATCCACATTTTCCTGCTGCTTTAGGGAAATGTCGCACAATGTCCAAGCCCCATTGAGTAAAAGGCCATGGACTAGAGAGAGGATTAAGAACGCACTCTGGCTGATGAATGTTTAGGGCAAACCTCTGGCATTGGTCACACTTCCTCACATATTCTTGTGCTCCCTTTTACATACTTGGCCACCAATATCCTTGAGTGAAGGCCCTGTGAGACAGTGATCTGCCTCTGTATGACTTCCATAAATCCTTTCTTGTAATCCTTCTAAGAGGGGCTCTATTGCCTTAGGATGGATACAAAAAAAATATGGCCTAGAAAAGGAACAATTGTACAATTTTTGGTCCTTGTGCAACAAAAAACAATGAGCTTTTCTTCACACTTTATCGACCTCTCCTTTCTCCTTGGGCAAGATGTCATCCTGAAGGAACATAACAATGGGATCCATCTAACTATGTCTCACTCTAATCTGATGAATCTGCGTCCCCTCTTTCTTTACCTTGGCAGGTTTACACAAATCTTCAACTAGGATGACCCGAGGTAAACTCAGGGCAAAGAAGGTTGCGAGCATGGCTAGAAAGTTAGCATGAGTATTTCTGCTTTTAAGGATTTGTTGTAAGGCGAAAGACTTGAACCCTGATTGTAAATGTCTGACCTGACTCAAATACTCTTGCATTCTCAGATCCCTAGCTTCTAATTCTCCCCCTACCTATCCAACAACCAGCCTGGAATCTGAAAATACTTCTACTACCTCTCCTCCCATTTTCTAAACCATAGTCATCCCTACTAACAAAGCTTCATATTCTGCCTCATTATTTGTGGCTGAGAAGCCTAACCTTAAGGATTTCTCAATAACAATTCCTTCAGGAGATACCATGACTAACCCCACCCTGGACTCTCTTTGATTAGCAGCACCATCAACATATACCTTCTAGGACAGGGGTTCTTGTGAGGAGACCATTGCAACTAATTTTTCATCCATGTTTACGCGTAGCATGCACCACTACCAATATGGCCTTTTCCAATGGTAGATACCGAACATCTGCTTCATGTAAGGACTTGCTCATGACCCCACCATCAACCTGTATCAGTACCAGGCTAACTGTATAGGGAGTAACAACAATGTAAGCAAACATGACCTCATCCTCCTTAGGCTTGGACATGATGGGTGGCTGAAAAAGGTATTCCTTTAACTGTTGAAAGGCCAGGACACACTCCTTGGTCCATTCAAACCCTTTCCACTTATTCAACAACTGGAAGAAAGGTCTATACCTGTCTACTGATTGAGAGATAAATCGATTCAGGGTGACAATCATTCCTATTAGTCTCTGGACTTCTTTGGGGATCCGAGGAGGCTGCAGACTATTAATCGCTTTAATTTGGTCAGGATTGGCTTCAATTCCGCAATGAGTGACCATGTAACCCAAAAACTTTCCTGAACCAACCCCAAAAGAGCACTTAGAAGTGTTAAGGGGGAGCTTGTGTTTCCTCAATATTCTGGAGAAATTTTTGAGGTCACTAACATGCTCGGATACTAACTTACTCTTCACCACCATATCATCTATATAAATCTCAATATTTTTTCCTAGTTAAGGCTTAAACATCCTGGTCATTATCCTTTGATAGGTGGATCTGGTGTACTTTAAACTAAAGGGCATTACATTGTAGTGGTAATTTCCAGTAGGAGTAACAAAAGTTGTTTTCTCTTGATCATCTAAAGCTAAGGGTATCTGATAGCAACCTTGGAAGGCATCTAAAAAACTCATCCGAGGATGGCCTACAGTGGCATCCACTAACTGGTCTATCTGAGGCATGGGAAAGGGGTCCTTGGGGTAAACTTTGTTCAAATCTGTGAAATCTATACATACTCATCATTTCCCATTTTTCTTCTTCACCACCACCGTGTTGGTCAACTACTCAGGGTAGAACACCTCCTTAATAGCCCTAGCCTGCTTGAGCTTGATCACCTCCTCCTTAATAGCCTCAGAATACTCTTTAGATGAGCGCCGAGGTAGTTGCTTTTTGGGCATGATGGCTGGATTGACATTTAAATAATGGCAAATGAAATTTGGATCCACCCTAGGAGTTTCGTAAGCACTCCATGCAAACACATCAATATTCTTCCTAAGAAACACTATCAGCTTCTCCTTCTCCCAAGGAGGCAACTGAGCTCTGAGCTAGAAAAACTTTTCCGTTTCATCATCTATAACAATTTTTTCTAACTTCTTACACTTTACCCCTTCCATTGAACATCTACAGATAGCACTGACATTTTTGATTGCTATAAGCCCTCTCCAGTAGAGGCCGAGGACTCCATCCCAATCTGATGCCTAATTGCAGCCACCAAGCACTGTCTAGCCATAGATTGGCTTCCAACCACTTTCTCTACCCGGTCCCCTGATGGGTACTTCACCTTGCGATGCAAAGTGGAAGAAATGGCCCCCATGGCATGAAGCCAGGGTCTCACCATAATGGCAGTATAGGGGGAGTAAGCATCCACAACAATAAAGTCCACCTCGACCACCTCTGAACCTGCCTGGACCAGTAGTCTAATTTGACCCATCGGGACAACAACTTTCCCATCAAAACCTACCAAAGGTGAATCATCACATGCCAAATCCTCAAGTTTCAACTTTAGCCCCTTGTACACATCAGGGTATGTGATTTCTACACCGCTGCCCTGATCCACCAACACCCTCTTCAATCATAGACCATATTCTAAGAGTGACAACCAGGGCATTGTCGTATGGCTGCACAGTTCCAACCTTATCTTCATCGGAAAAACTCAATGCTGGTCGGACCTCCATCTTTCTCCACTTTAGCTCAGGGGACGAGTCCTCTACGAATGGCTGAGCTACGGACAGTACCCTAGAAGGGTGGGAACTAGTCCTTCTCGGAACTGCAAGAATAACTCTGATTGTGCCCAAAGGTGGCTTTGAAGAAGCATCTCTCTAAGATCTTAACCCTGCCTGATCTCCTTGCCCATTGGGGTGATATAAAAATTGATTTAACCTACCACTTCAGACCAGCTGCTCCAGGTGATTCCATAAAGTTTTGCAGTCCTTTGTAGTATGCCCTTGCTTTTGGTGGTATTGGCAATGAAGGCATTGGTTTCGCCTTGTGGGATCCCCTCCCATCTTATTTGGCCACTAAAAATATGGTCCATTCTTAATTTTTTCTAGGATTTGATGCACTGGTTCTCAGAATATAGTGTTAACCAATTGAGCAGCAGCAGTTCCAAATTGCCTAGCAAAATCTTGCCGATGACAATTATTATTATACTTGTCTGACCTGAAGTCCCTCCTATCTTGAGAGACCACCTTAGCCTTGCCTTTACCTAGTTGTTGGTCCTCTTCGACTCGCTTGTACTTGTCAATGTGGTCCATGAGTTGACGTACATTTTTGACAGGTTTTCCAATCTAAGACTTCCTCAAACCATGCTCGGCAGGTAGGACGACCTTGAATGTCTTTATAGCCACGTCATCAAAATTCCCATCTATTTCATTGAACATTTTCCAGTATCGGTTAGAGTACGTCTTTAGGATTTCCCCCTTTCGCATAGTCATAGACAACAGGGAGTCTAGAGGTCGGGGAACTCTGCTGCAAGTGACGAAACGAGAACCAAAGGCTCTTGTGAGCTCTTTAAAGGAGGCAATAGAGCCTTCCTCTAGACTATTGAACCATTTCATCTCCACGGGCCCCAAATTGGATGGGAACACTTTGCACATCAAGGATTCATTCTTGGGAGTGAATAGTCATCTTCTGGTTGAAGTAGCTCACATGCTCCACAAAGTCTATCTTGCCATTGTAGATAGTGAATGTTGGCTGAGTAAATCGTCGAGGAAGCTTCTCCCTCTCAATCCTTCGAGTAAAGGGTGACTTAGAAATCTGATTTAAGGCCCTGCTTATAGCATTGTTGCCCAGGCCCCTGTGAGTTGGACTTTTCCCTCTCCGCCTATAATGGCGCTCCTCATCACACAAAAAAGACTCATTGGGGGGAGTCCTTGGCCTAGGCCAGTAGCTATTGTCACTATCACCGCCAGAAGAATGGTCAAAACTAGAGGGAGTCCCCCTATGTCGCTCGCAGCGTAACCTCTTATGCAATCGATTAATCTCCAGTTGCATGCTTCTAGTGTTTTCCTCATAGGAGATATGACTCCCATTACGAGACTGGTCCCCACCAGTGTATGCGGTGTGCACATTAACCTTTCGGTCCCTTCTCCACTTAAGATTGACAAAATGATACTGGCATTGAGACCCAATAGACTCCTCCCAATTTGACTTTGTGCCTACCATAATTGAATGCTAATCTCACCAAAGCTTAAGTATTTCCCCACAGACGGTGCCAATTGTAAGGACGTAATTTAGTGCCTAAACCTAAAAGGAAAAGGATCTAGGCCTAAAGAGCCCAATACAATGAATTTGTAGAGAGTGGGCTAGGAAACTAGGCTTTAATGAATTAGATAGTAATTACAATGAACCTAGATGATAAGAAAACAAGAATAAACTGGTTTTGCCTAAAGAAAATTGTCATTGGCACAGTCCGAGGAGACTAGTTCTTATATATATATATATATCTTTTGAATTTGGTTATAAGTCTAGTTCTTGTTACTACTGTGTTTTTTCTCTCAAATCTCTGATCCCCCTTGTAAGGGGTTTTTTTCTTTATTATATATGCCACTCTTTTTCTTCTCCACCATCCACGTGTAGGTTAAGTTGTTGACTTTGATCATTATCCCATCAACACCTTCCTAAAGTCTTTGGGAGTAGCTGTAAGGCTGTTGGCCACTATTCAAGTATCACCTCCACATTAATGCGACCAAAGGGTGAGCTGCAGAGCATTTAATACGGTGGTAACAGTTTTCCCTTAAATATTTCTTAGCTTCCCTCTGTCCTATGTTTCCCTGATGTTTACGCTTATAAGTAGAACATTTCGAAGCATTGCCCTCAAGGGCAGACCAATCCTTCTGACATTTGCTTTGCTTAGCCGAGGAGGCATTCCTCCTCAGACTATCTTCCCAAATCTTTGTAGTCATAGTTTGCTCGTGGAGTTCTGGCTTTTACGTCTTCCCTATCGTCTATCTATCTTTAAACCACTAAGCATCCTCGGATAAGGCCCATGACCCAATATATACTCTTGGGCCCTTTATCCCTACAATAATAATAATAATAATAATAATAATAATAATAATAATAATAATAATAATAATAATAATTGTGGGGGTAAAATGGTCAAAACATGCATTTGGACCTTGGGCTTGATTTGGTTGTGTGAGCCTATCCGAGTAGAGCCTTTGAGGCCCACAAGCCAGCTCTTGCTAGAAAGGTTGATGCGGTTGTCCGAGGAAAGACATCTCATCGGCTAAGTCAAGTAAAGATTGTATGACACGTCATGATATTTGGGGAGAGAATTTTGGAAGGTTTGGTGGGTAAAGATGTGTTCCACACTGTTATCGAGAGGAAGAACGTATGAGAAATATCAAGGGAAAAGGCTGCTACCACTGCATTAAAAACCCTGCACCTACCTCTCTGGCCGCATTAATGGAGAAATGACATCTGAGCAGTACAAGTTAGCCTTACAGCTGTTATTTGAGGACTTCCAGAGGGCGGTGGAGAGAAAAAAAGATCTGGATCATTGATTTGATCCATACGTGGAAGGTAGGGGAAAGAAGGGAGGAGATATAAAAGGAAGAGAAAGACATTATAGAAGGGAATGGGAGAAAAAAGAGAGGAAGAGATAGAGAAAACATTGTACACATTATCTTCAGTTTTAATCTTTTGTTTAAAGAAAGAAAGACAATACAAGTGATCCTCGGCTTACGTCCGAGAAGAATTTTCGTTATTTTCATCCATTGATTGCGTAGGTAGTGGCGATCTAGCCCACCTATCTGTTGTCCAATATTCATAAAACCTAGGTTTCAAGTCTACGCTCTACAAATTTCATTGTATAAGGTTTTTTGGGCCTGAGCCCATCACTTGGTTGGGTTCGGGTACAAATTGTGCACTTAATAATAATAATAATAATAATAATAATAATAATAATAATAATATTAGGTCTATTTTTAAGAGTTGCGCTAAAAACACAACAAAATGTCATAACAGTTAAAGTGTCAGCTCACTATAGGTTAAAATAAAATAAAATGAAATAATAAAATATTATATTTAAACCCCACCACAACTAAAAATAAGACTGTTTTGAAAGTATTGTAATTTTTTTTTTTTTGGTCCTTAGACCTTCACTTTTATTTATTTATTTTTATGATTCAATAATAGGGTGAATGAAGATTTCGACCCTAATTCTACATAACTCATAATAATCATGGCTAGTTTTGTGACCATGATTACATTTGGATGTTCCAATAATTATATCACACTTGGTAGGAGTTAAAATGTCATGATGCAAAGATTATTGTATCTATCTAAAAAAAAGTATATGGTAAATATTTTCTTATTTTTTTTACGTACTTTTTAAAAATAAATGCATTATACCCGTACCATGCACATACATATTATTCAATGTTTTCATATTTTTATGCCGAATTTTGGAAACATACTTTCTAAAAAGATGTCGAATAATATTCATCCATATACTTACCATATTAAACGCATAACGTATTTTACTAATTATGTTATTTGCTTTGAGTTGTTTATGTGAGAAATTGTATATGCTTTGAGTTGTTTAACTTAGAATTTGGTATTTTGTGAGTTGTAACTTTTGAACTTTGAACTTTGTTTATGTAATTGTAATTTGGTACTTTTCTTTTTGTTAGTAATTTACTAATTTGTGTAAAAAATTTTACTTTTTACTATGTTTCTTTAATACATATATTGAACTATAATTATGAGTATTTTTTAGTATATTTTTTTAATTGAAAAGTAGAATCTTACTATACTTATGCCGATCCTATAATCCAATACCCAAACTGATCTCAAATATAGAAAACAATTATTTGTTTGTGCTTAAAAACATGTACTATTAGCACTCTTGGGTCCTATTTTACCGTAGGATGGGCCAAAGGGCTACATTTTTTTTTTTTTTTTTGCCACTATTAGCCTGCACACAAACATTAAAACCCAAATAGCATCTTATGAAACATAATAATAAGTAAAAAGGGTTAGTGATTATCTTTTGGTGAAAGATAAAGTAAATCCAATATATGTATATATATGAGCATTCATCTTAAATGTTGAGTCACCCTAACTTCGGCAAACTTGAGAACTATCAAAGGATGTTCAAAGCTGTGAGGTTTGGGATCTGCCTAAAGTGAACATTCTTCTTCCATCCTTGTAATTAATGAAAATAGTATTTCAAGGCGGAAAACTATGGGTAGGAGAGATTAGAGGAAGAGAGGAACAACCACTTCTTCAGATTTCTCCTCCCCTTCTGAACAAATCGTACCTCTCTAGATTCAATGGTGATGGCTTAGGTTCCTTTTGCAAGCTTAGGTTGCTAATCACTAGCATCCGAGGATGCAAAAAAAAAAAAATCTATTTTGTATTCTCAAAAACTATTTTATCTATTTTATCAATTCATTTTACAACTTACCCTACATTCCAGTTTTTATTTTTTACATACAACTCAATAAAATAATATAAACTATCTAATAAAATAATAAAAAAGTATTATTATTTCTCTCTTTTCTCCCATTATTTTTTTCTCTTCACACATAACCACAAGATTAAATATAATTTTTTTTCTTTACAACCTATGAATAGTAAGGTTGCAAATATTTTTAGGTATCCAAATCCAGATGAAGTGGATTTTTGCTCTATTGAGTTGTAAAATAGCAACTAAGGGTGTTTACATGCCCCAATACTAGTGCTCTAATTAAGCTTCCTAACGGGTATCTGTTCTGCAACATAACCTAGGCTAGCTTCCTCAAGTTTTATCGGACCCAGGGCTTCGGATTTTTAGGCTTGGGCCACTAGGGGCACATGCTGAGAACATATCGTGGCAGATTTAGGGCTCTTGACTTATTCTGCGGAATTCGTTGTATTTTGCCTTCTGATAATGGGGACTTGTTAGCCAATGTTTTAGTTTGGGCGTTGTCACTCTCAAAGGCCAACAAATTTGGGCTTCCATTGGGTTTAGGCTCGTTGTGGCCTGTTTAAAAAATGGGGTGGAAACACGTAAGATTATGTTTTGTGTAACTAATGCTCTTCACTTTAGGTTAAGGAGCAGAACTACTTTACACCCGTAACACCTTATCCAAAACTGAATTACATTTGTAGGCCAACAAAATAATAAAAAGAGCTCAATTAGTAAAGCATTTTATTGTCAAATAAGAGCTCTGGAGTTCGGTTAAAACTCCCTAAACAAAAAGTAATAAAAAAAGTCTCAATTTAGTGCATGAAAAGTGATTGATAATTCTGACATGAAATTTTCGACTTGTGTTCAGTTCATGCTTTACACCAATTTGGGCTGACAAATTACATAACCCCATTTCGAATAATTATGAAAAGAACATCACTGCTTAAGATTTCTGCAAATATTGTCGTAGCTAGGTGCCAAAAACTAAACATGTTCTTTAGTTTCATCATTACCGCGCTTGATGATATGCAGCATACACCTAATAAAAAAAAGTTCTCAATATGAGATTTAAAT
Source organism: Castanea sativa (assembly GCF_040712315.1). NCBI lineage: Eukaryota > Viridiplantae > Streptophyta > Magnoliopsida > Fagales > Fagaceae > Castanea > Castanea sativa. Next base: position 34,605,384 of record NC_134020.1, read on the forward strand.
TTTTAGTGTTGAATTTTCTGTTCGAGCAAGACTGTGGATATATTAGAAGTTAGAACCTAAAGAAAACTTATGGTTATGGCTCATGGGCTTGTTCTCTTTTCCCCGTGCTTTGACTCCAAATGAGACAACTCAATAAATTACAAGTGAATAATCTCTTGAACTATCTATAATAGGTTAGACTAATAACTTCCCCAATTTCACTCCATCAAAAGTGAACTTATCCTCTATTAAAAATGTATGTGTATATGAAAATCCCTTCTAGAGATTTGAACCCGGCCCATATTTCTTTATTCCACAAAAACTTTATATTTGTAGAATAATCCTCACACAAAAGGTGCACAGTAGTAATGAACTTATCCTTTTGAAGGCCAAACCATAAAGTATTACATAATTTTTATTTATATTATAGAAAACAATTGTGGAGGGGCCATGTCCCCTTGATCTACTAATAGTTACGTCCCAGCCATTAAGAACTTGCACATGTAGGCAACATGACCCACTACCAAAATCAATAGTAAGATCATGATGTCTTCTAAAGCACAAATGGTGATTTCTTTCTTCTTAACTTGTTGGTCTGTTTTGTGTTCTTTGGTACTTCCAGGCGAATTTCATTGTAAAAGATTGGAAGTTAAAATACCATTTCAGTTTGCGCCAGAAAGGGAGATAATACATATATGAATTCAGCTGGTCCCCCATTTCAATTTTCCCATGTCAAGTAGCACTAGTGATTTTGACCTCGATCTGACCTCTTATGATAATTCATCCAAAAAAATATATATATATACCTAAAATTTAAGAATTGAACTCTTTTCACGTTTGAGAGCAATGATATAATAGAAGAAAGTAATTGCTTGAAAATACGTATTTTATTTTATTTTTTAAATACATATTTTATTTAATAGGTCGATAGTTGGGAAAGGGGGATATTTGAACCCGATTATCAACATTAAAGAGACTAGGATAGAAAGTGTCATTTTAATTGCCAAACAGTTGAGTTTGAGTTACAAAGTTCTTGTCAAGCTTGATGTTATATGACAAGATACAAAAGCTTTCCAGAATTGCTAAACGACATCTCCACATTTATTGCTAATATATTATTATATATAACCAACTATCACAAAAATTTAGAGTCTTGTCTTGCAAACGTTGCCACCCATTAATTTTGGAAGGAAGAGAATTGTAGCCCTCCTATTCATTACCTGTAAAATGACACAAATTTTTAGGGTTAACGAAGAAGTCTTATATTAGTACACCATAAAGTTATTAGAGGTTATTCCATGTCGTTAGACCAAAATTGATAAAAGAAAAGACACCATAAAGTTTTTCATGTTCATGGCGCCATAAAGTTACCCATAATTTTGTAACTTATTCTTTGTTTATGTCATTGAAATTAAAATAAAATCTTATTATTTATAACTTTTGACAATTCAAACTTTGCCTAGACCAAAGTTAATTGGTGTTTTAGTTAGATAATAAGAACAATCATTATGATGGGATCGTTATAAATTTAAATTCTATTATATTTATAAAAAATAAAAAATAAAACAATTTGGTGTAGATCTAACTTATCTAATTTGAGTTAATCTATAATGACTACACATACATAATGAATAAGACAACCTGTATATTTATAAGGATTAACAGGTACGTAAACATGTTAGACTACTTCCACAATTTTAATTTATTCTACAGAAAAATAACATTTTATAATTCTCATAACATTTTTTATTCTCTATAAATTAACTTCAAATATCAAGGATTCAATTGTTTTTTAATTAATAAAAATGAATTTTTATCACAATAACTGTACAATACATCCTTGATGTGTTATTTTTTCACCATAATTTTCAGGTGTCAAATAAAAAAAAATCCTATAAAATGTTTCACGTGGAGGGGATAGGGGCAACAAAGGCTTCACAGTATTTGTTAATAATTTGATATAACTTGAGAATTTTCAATGGCAAATTATTAACTTAAGCTATTCACAAGAATTTAGGTAGAAAACAAATATTGTATAGAAAAATTGTGAGACATAAACATACTTGAATGTGAAGTGGACACGTCCAATGGTGGAGGAGGAGGCTGATTATGGTCATGTGGAGGGTCATAGTCGGGGAACAAAGTATTTTCATTATCTGTAAGTAACATGAAACGTTGTGAGAAATTTCCTTTGTCAATTTATTAACTAAATTAAAATCAATTTTCAATTTATCTGTTTACAAAATTTTATGTAGAAAATGTATATTATATAGGAAAACAAACGGACATACTTGAAAGTAAGGTAGACACATCCAACGGAGGAGGAGGGGGCTCACGAAAGGTATGTGGTGGATCATAGTCGGGGAACAAAGTCTTCTCATTCTCTACAAATAAATTGAAACATCATGAGAAATTCTCTTTGCCAAATTGTCAACCCAATTGCAAATTAATTTCTATTCAACTATTTAGAAACATTTATGGAAAAAATAACTATTGGATAGAAAAATTATCAAATATACTTAAAAGTGAAGTAGACACATCCAACGGTGGAGGAGGGGCGGGCAAGCGAAAGGTGTGTAAAGGGAACAAAGTATTCTCATTATCTGTAAATAACATGAATTGTCTTGAGAGAATGTTTTTGCGAAATCATTAACTAAATTAAAATGCATTCCAACTTGACTACCCACAACAATTTATGTAGAAAAAAGATAATATATAGTAAAATCATCAAATGTACTTGAAAGTGAAGTGGACACGTCCAATGCAGGAGGAGGAGGCTGATTATGGTCATGTGGAGGGTCATAGTCAAGGAACAAAGTCTTCTCATTATCTGTATGTAACATGAAACATCGTGAGAAATTTCCTTATCTAGTTTATTAACTAAATTAAAATTTTAATTTTCAATTCATCTTTTTACAAAAGTTTATGCAGATAATGTATATTAAAAGAAAACTAACAAACATACTCGAAACTGAATTGGACACATCCAATGGAGGAGGAGGGGGCTGACGAAAGGTATGTGGTGGATCGTAGTCGGGGAATAAAGTCTTCTCATTCTCTGCAAATAAATTAAAATGTCATGAGAAATTATCTTTGCCAAATTTTCAACTAAATTACAAATTAATTTCTATTCAACTATTCATAACAATTTATGTAGAAAATGGCTATTGTATAGAAAAATTAGCAAACATACTTAAAAGTGAAGTGGACACATCCAACGGTGGAGGAGGGGCGGGCAAGCGAAAGGTGTGTAAAGGGAACAAAGTATTCTCATTATCTGTAAATAACATGAATTGTCTTGAGAGAATGTTTTTGCGAAATCATTAACTAAATTAAAATGCATTCCAACTTGACTACCCACAATAATTTATGTAGAAAAAAGATAATATATAGTAAAATCATCAAATGTACTTGAAAGTGAAGTGGACACGTCCAAGGCAGGAGGAGGAGGCTGATTATGGTCATGTGGAGGGTCGTAGTCAGGGAACAAAGTCTTCTCATTATCTGTAAGTAACATGAAATGTAGATGAGATTAACAAACATGTGGATTAACAGGTACGTAAACACCTTATTAACTAAATTAAAATTGATTTTCAATTCATCTGTTTAGAAAAGTTTATGTAGAAAATGTATATTATATAGAAAAATTAACAAACATACTCAAAAGTGAAGTGGACACATCCAACGGAGGAGGCGGCGGCTGATTATGATCATGTGGTGGATCATAGTCAGGGAACAAAGTTTTCTCATTCTCTGCAAATAAAATGAAATATCATGAGAAATTCTCTTTGCCAAATTGTCAAATAAATCAAATATTTTTTTTTTTAAATCTCATGATTCTCTTCTATATTATGGAGAAATGAAAGTATGTTCAACTTTGTTATGAATGTAGCATACATACCCAAAGGGAATTGGCGAGCGAAGCACACTGTGGTAAAGCTAAGCAAGAGGAAGAAACACAATCGCTCTTGAAAATCCATCCCTCTCTTTCACTATCTCACTCTCTTACAAAAATTCTGAAGCTAGTACGTGAAAACCTTGTAATGACAACCCGTATATATAAGGAAAAATGATGTCTATTGACTATTGTCTTGACAACTGGTCTACCATGATTACCGGCTGAATAGTTTCTATCCTAAAACCTACTATACGTAATAAGCATTTAGCAAATTGACAAAAATGCTTGACACCTGGAACATTTATGTCAAGAAATTAATTGCTTGAGATTATATCCCTAAATGTTAAGATACTTATAAATTGTTATACGTAATAAATAAGATAGACACAAAAATGCTAGTATTAATTACTTGAGTTTTTTTTTTTTTTTGGGTGAAAACAAGGCATTCATTCATTCATTCAATAATATGGAAAGAATCTTGGTACAAAGCCTCCACCACAGGTGGTGGTGAATCCTCTACCCAATAGACTTCATCTCTAATATTTTTTGCATACCTAGCTAATGAATGTGCCACCATATTCCCCCCTCTCTTTATACAACTAATTGAAACATGCTGCATCCCATTAAGGTAAGCACAAATATCCTCAAAAATATGACCAAGTAAGGAGTTATGGCAAGACAAACCCTAGACAACTCTTAGATGAGATGAGTTGGAAAGCAATAAATACTAACTTTTTTTTTCTACCGTTAGATATGTGAGAAATCAATGGTTTAAAATAGGTGTAACTAGGTATAATTTGAATCCATTTCATATATATATATATATATATATATAGACACCAGGTGTAGTTCTACGTAATGTTACACAACTCAATATTTTTTAATTGGATGCGAAAATTTTAACAAATCAATCGTTAGATTACATTGCCTTTGTATATTCTCCATATTTGCAAAATTTCAAGGTGATCAAATATCAATAGCCATATTATCAATCAATTGTTTAAATTCAAGTTTTTGTAGTTTAAAATATTGCATAAAATATGAGTTTATGAATCGAATAGTAAATAAGTTACACATTTTTTATACTGTAGATTTCTAAGAAATCTAATGATTAGAAAATCACTATAATCAATGTCATCTTTAAAATTAATTACTTTCCATATTAGCTAACCTAATTAATTTGAGATTATATTATATTATATTCTACTTTCTTTCTCTCTCCTAATTAATTCATACCTAACATTGCACAAATGCCTATTCTTAATGTTCTTGAGTTGCAGATTTTCTTTCTTATAAACTTATATTCTTATTTGGTATTTTGTGAAGTTTAGATAATCCTAACCTAAGAATATTCACGTATTGGCTCCTTAAACGTTTTTCTTTTTTTAATTTTTTTATGGTTGGTGGCTCCTTAAATGTTGAGAGAGAGAGAGAGAGAGAGAGAGAGAGAGAGAGAGAGAGAGAGAGAGAGAGAGAGAGAGAGAGAGAGAGAGAGAGAGAGAGAGAGAGAGAGAGAGAGAGAGTTAATATGGTAAGAATTCCTACTCTCCTAGCATTATTGTTGTCTTGTCATATGGTATGGTGAGTAATTCTTAGGTACTCCCGGAGTACGGAGAATAGTGTTTTCTCCTCTTACATTCATAGTAGGGTCCGCTCATTAAATTCATGGTGGGGTCCACCATGAATGTGAGAGGAAAGAGCACCATTTCACTATACTCCAAGACTACCTAAGAATTTTCCATGGTAGGGATTAGAATTTGAAATACAAACAAATTCTATTCACTATGGGTCAAATTTTGATCGTTCAATCTCATTATAATCTTTACAATTTGATAATTTTATTTTATCTCTAAGGATCATATTTGGTTTCATTTGTTTTTCTCCTTATAAAAACAATATCTAAGAGGCTAAGATCATTTAACAGTAACTTTTCCTCACTAAGATAAATATCTCCCTTATTGAGAGCATCCATCTGCTGTTGATTTTCACATTCCACCACAAGATTTGTGAATCCAAAATAAAGAAATCTAATCTAGACCCAAATAGTCATTTGCTAAATGGCCTCACATATCAAATAATCAAATATGTAAATACCAGATAAGAATAAGTCCATGAGAAAGAAAATCTACAACTCAAGAACATTGAGAATAGGCTCTTGTGCAAGGTTATGGCTGAATTAATTAGGAGAGAGAAAAAAAAGTAGAAAAGAAAATACTATAACATTATGTAAAATTAATTAGGTTAGCTAATATGAACAACAATTAATTATAAAGATGACATTGATTATAGATATTTTCTAACCCTTAGATTTCATAAAAAACTACGATCTAAAAAATGTATAATTTTTGTAGAGTTATATATATACTATGCCTAAAATTTATGCTTTGAATTCTTTTCATGTTTGAGAGCAATGATCTGATAGAAGAAAATAATTGCTGGAAATTATATATTTTATTTAATTAATAGATCGATAGTTGGAGAAGGGGGATATTTGAACCCTAATTACCAACCTTAAAGACATCAAGATAGGAAGTGCCATTTTAAATTTTTAATTGCCAATCAGTTGAGTTTGAGCTACAAAGTTCTTGATATTAGATGACAAGATACAAAAGTTTTCTGAAAATGCTAAACTACGTTTCCACATTTATTGTTAATACATTATATTTAATCAACGATCGCAAAAATTTAGTTTTTCTTCGCAACGTTGCCACCCTATCTAGAATGAAGAGGGTTGTAGCTCTCCTATCCACTCGTTGCAAAATGACACAAATTTTTGTGGTTAATGAAGATGCCTTATTATTAGTACTAGGGGTGTTCGCGGTGCAGTATGGTGCGGTTTTGGGCCATTTTTAGCACCACACTTTGCGGTGCGGTTTAGCTAAAACCATAACTGTACCGCACCTTAATTTTTGGGGTCACATGTGCGGTGCGGTTTAAAGTTTAGCCAAAACTATAACTGCACCACACCTCATTTTTGCGATCACATATGCGATGCGATATATAAGATGCGATTTGAATGATTTGAAGTTGATATATTTTTCAAATTTTGGGTTTTTTCTACCCAGCCCAAAACTAATTTTTCTCTTTATTTTGGTCCAAGTTTTAAACTATTGAGCTAGCTTATTTTATTTTATTTTGGGCTTGTTTTCCTAATCAACACTTGCTAGGGTTGTCAAACTACTTATAAAAAAAAAGGGTTATCAAACTTTTTTTTTTTTTTGAAAACTAGGTTTATTAAACTATTAATAATATATTTAATATTAAAAATAATTAAATATATTAACATATAGAGAGGGTACGGTGCGGTGCGGTTTGTGCGGTTTTCTTATTATAAAACCACAAACCGCACTGCACCATGCGGTGCGGTGTGGTTATGCTATTTTGCGAGCGGTTTTGGTGCGGTTTGTGTGGTTTATGCGGTTTGGTGAACACCCCTATTTAGTACACAACATGATAGACAAATAAGTAAATAATTCTTGAAAATTTTTCCAATAAGAAACTTTTTTTTTTTTTTTGAGAATTTTTCCAATAAGAAACTATTATTACTTATTAGAGGTTATTTTATTCCATGTCATTCGACCAAAAAAGATAAAATAAAAAGACAGCATAAAGTTTTTATGTTCATGTCGCCTTAAAGTAATTTCCCATAACTTCATAACTTATACTTTGTTATGTCATTGAAATTCATATAAAATCTAATCATTCAAAAATTTTGACAATTCAAACTTTGCCTACACTAAAAATAGTTAGTGTAAGTGCACAATTGCACCTGGCCCCAAGAACAGTTACGGGCTCAGGCCCAATGAGCCTTAAACAATATGATTTGTAGAGCGTGGGCTTGAAACCCAGGTTAGAAGTGTATAAGGATTAAATGACAAGCCAAAGATGGTAAACACTTGAAAACAACAATGAATACTGTAAATCAACCTGCTCGGACGTAAGCCGAGAACTGTTCTTATATTATTTCTCTCTCTTTTTTCTCTTTCTTTTAGGTTACAAAGAAGGGGTCCCCCTTTCTGTTCTAAGTTGCTCCTTAAATACTCCTCTTTTTGATACTTTGTACACGTGTTGCCCCAACTCCCCCTTAGCCTAGATATTTCTTTTCTCAATGCCTTTGAATAGTAACCAGAAGTTTCCCTTCCACTGTTCAGGTGTCACTTCCCCATTAATGCGGCCAGGGTGGCAGGTGCAGGGTCTTTAATGTGGAGGTGACAGCCTTTATCCTTGGTGTTTCTCTAACATCGGTGCTTCTAGGACATTCAAGGGCTTACCCCTTTTATCCATTGGTTCTGACCATGTCATTGCTTAACGTTTATCATGAAGTCCCGGGTTCTCCGGTATCCGTCCGAAGAGGAATTCACCCTCGACTGGATCCTCGGATCCTCGGCGCATGGGCCGACCCGTAGTACTAACAAGTTCTAAACTCAAGAGCAGGTCGGCCTTCCTTAGCACGGCCCAAAGGCCCATATCTCCATCAGGGTCTTTTTACTCCCCACAATAGCCCCTCAAAACACTAATTTTCAACGTCCGAGGAGAAAAATAGGGTTTTGATCTGACGAGAACCTACTCTACACACTTTGTGAGTGATTACACGTGCATAAATCGTTTCGCGTCCCAGAAGATGCCACCTGGCGGTTTTATTTTCAAAAACGCGCGCATTTATGACTGTAAGCCACACTTTGTCTTCCACGTTCAACGGCGAGATGGGTATCCAACGGTCCTCGTTACTCCACGAAAATTTGGGCGGGATAAACATAATTTCGAGGCCGCTTTTCCGCACATCGTTACGCTTCGGGAACCTGCGCCTTCATTTAATTTCCCAGGGGCTAATCCCATCAAAACATCAGCAATCATACTTTACCTGCAGAAAACGGTGAAAATTTGCACACCTTTATCTTTGTAAGTTCTTGCTCTCTCTCTCTCTAACCTTTTCTCCTCGAATATAGTCCTCGGCTGTCCTCGTAGACATTCTCCCCTTTAGAGTTTAGCCTTTCGTTCTTTTCTGATGGGTAGGTTTAAGTGTCTAGTTGATACCGCCGCTGGAATGGAAGGCTTCAGAGCCAAGTACCACATTCCCGGCGATGTAGGTTTGAAATATTGCCCGGCAGTAGCCGTGGCCGGTTCTAGAAAGGAGGGAGAGGTTATCATCCCAATGATAGCCTTTATAGAGGGTGGGATGACCCTCCCAATGAGGCCTGTAACTAGGGAATACCTCTGCAACCACCGGTTGTGTCCCGATCAATGCCTCCCAAACGTTTTTAGAGTTTTGGGTAGCGTCGATGCTCTAAACGAGCAAATGGGTCTAAACCTCACCTGGCACGATGTTGTCTTTCTATACGAGTCCCATAAACTCTCCAAAGTAGGTTACTACATTAAATCCCGCTCCAGCGTCGTTAGGCTAATCTCATGCCCTTGAATCCAACAAAGGCATGAAGGATGACTACCTGATCGTCTCTGGAAACTGGCACGACGGCCTCCACTGCCCAGTTGAGTGGGGAGATCTAGGTGCGACACCTTAGGATTAGCCTTCCTTCCCCCGCACAAACTCCTCTAATATTTACAAAAATACACACTTACATGCATTCACGTTTACTTAGGTTCATCGTGTATTGTATGAATCTGACCATATTCGTTTGATTTGGTGTCTTCCTTTGCAGATAAGCGACACGTGCGCCCACGCTTAAGCCACTGCAACGTTGCAGATCTTAACCGGGTACTGCGCTCCGAGGTGTTTGTCAGCGAGGACCTACAACTCAGAGCGGCTCATCTGATCCTAGGATACACTCCCATCTCCTCGGACTTCCAGGAGATAGAAAACGCCATAGTAGCCGGTGACCGAAGGCGAAGGAAGATAAACGTAGCCCGGCCCCACTTTTTGGACGACCACGATCTCCCTGACGCCCCTGACACCGTTTTATACGGACAGCCCATCGCGGCAACCCCCCTCGCTGTGCATTCTCAGGCGACTGTTGTTCCAGAAGAGCAGGTGTCTTCTTCGCATACGCTAGACGAAGAGATAGATCAATTCCAACTCGAAGACACCGAAAGACCTCAAGGGACTCGGTTCGTCGTACTTTCCGACGAGGAGGAAGAAGCCACCGAGGCCTCCGGAATTCGTAGGGGTTCATAGTTGCCCGACCGGAAGACTGATCCGAGGAAGATATGGTTAGGATGCAGGATCACCTAACCAAGAGAGGTGCAAAGGTCGCCGGGAAGAAGACGGGGGCGTCCCAAGTTCCCCCATCTTTGCCACCTCCCCCTCCTCCAGCTGAGCCAAAACTTCCAGCCGAGGCTCCCACGAAGAAGAGCAAAGGGGATATTGAGGGGACGCTCAGCAAGGACCCCCACAAACCACGACAACAACCCCCGATCCGGTTCGGCTAGGCCAGGCTGGATAAAGGCAAGGGTAGGGCCCGCTCAGTTGAAAGTGGGGAGATTAGGGATGAGGCCGAAGTGCACCGAGCACCGGTCACCTGGTCCCCTGACTTAAGATTGGATGGTGCTCCCATCGCATGTTATTAAAGACTTAACAGAAGGTGACATGTTTGAGATATCCCGCCAATCCAAAGATAAGGGCGGATTCAACAAGGCCATGCCCACCAGCGGCCGAAGTGTTGGAGCGCCTCTCACGCCGCCCAAGGATATGGAGACCTTGGAAAAAATGAGCCGGCCACAACTATTCCTTTCTTTAAAAAGGGACCTAGCGGATTTGGTAAGTTTCCCCCTTTTTAGGAATATTCCACTTCTAACAATATTCATAAGTTTTCTACTATTCCTAATTCCATCATATTTTGTTACAGGCCATTCAGGAGGTCTTCGTAGCCGAGAAGTTCATAGAAGACACTCGGAAGAAGGCCAGAACTGAGCTGGAGATCAGGATGGAGACTGAGAAGTCCTTGGGCACAGCCCTCGCTGAGAACGAGAAGCTTGTCGCGGAGGTGGCTGATCTGAAGAGAGAAAAGAATGGGGTGGAGTCTAATCTGAAGACCATGAAGACCCAGATAGAAGGGCAGCGCAAACTCCTTCGCGAAAAAGATGATGAGCTCTCCTGAGCCCAAAGGGAACGCTCGGATTTGGAAAAGGAGCTTGCGCTAATGAAAGAAGAAGCCAGCTCATTCCAACGTTCTCTACAGACTACCAAGCAGACGAGCTACGAGGAAGGGGTAGCAACCACCGAGGAGCAGCTGACAGAGGCCTTCGCGGCTTTGTGCCGGGAATACTGTCAGAAAGTCTGGGGGGAAGCCCTAAACGTAGCTGGAGTTCCGCTATCCTCGGATCTGAGGAAGTCCGAGAACGTTTGGCTTCCCCTGGAGATACAGGAGATTGAAGAGGCCCTTGCTGCTACTCCTATCCCTGAGTCAACTCTCCCTGCTCTGCCTCCGATGGTCCCACAGCTGATTCCAGATCCTACAGAACCTTCAGGTTCCAACAAAGAGAAGGAAGGAGGAGGGGATGCAGAGAAGGATTTGAGCCGACGGTGGAACCCAACGTCCTTCCAACGAAGACATTAGACAAAGGAAAGCAAGTCACGACTTCCTTTGAGCTGAGTTGAAAGAGATGAGGGAACCCGGCACTTCTCAGCAAGATCCTCCTCCAAAAGCTTAGGACCTAGCTTAGGGCTTCTCTTTCTCAATGTTCAGCCTTTATATGTAATACATGTCCAAATGATTAATGAAGAACAACTTTATTTGATTTTCAATCGTGTTGCATCTGTTTTTACTCTATTCTTTTTATAATTATCGCAAAAATTTCCCATTAATACATAGCAAAAGTTTCTCAGAGTAAACAAATCTAACTCCAAGGATTGCACAGCCACAACTTCCACATAATCATGCGCATGTTCTTAAAGACTTAACAGAAGGTGACATGTTTGAGATATTTAAACAATGCCTTGATTAAAAAGAAGAAAAGACCTCATATAACGATCAAACCCTTGTAATGTATAGCACCGTTTCTAGTAGGATGTAAGGTCAGAGGACCATTCCTTACACAAATTTGCTTAACACTTAAAGATATAAAACTTAAGATCCGAATTAATGACCAGTAAGGCATTAATTTCCAGGCGCAATAAGAAATTAAATTTAATCAAGTTTGTGGTCCGAGGACAAGACTTAAACAATTTCCCGTTGGTTCTGAAGATCAATAAGCTTAAATGTCAATTTGTCCAAAGTAGGAGGTCTAAGGACCCGGCATAACTAAGGTTCTGTTTAACAAATGACAAGACATCAATTTCCACAAGGTTTGTGGTCCGAGGACTGCACTTAACCAAGTTTCTGTTTGATTCTTAAGATCAGTAACTTCAAATGTTAATTTTCCCAAAGTATGAGGTCCGAAGACCCGGCATAACTAAGGTTCTGTTTAACAAATGACAAGACATCAATTTCCACAAGGTTTGTGGTCCGAGGACTGCACTTAACCAAGTTTCTGTTTGATTCTTAAGATCAGTAACTTCAAATGTTAATTTCCCCAAAGTAGGAGGTCCGAAGACCCGGCATAACTAAGGTTCTGTTTAACAAATGACAAGACATCAATTTTCACAAGGTTTGTGGTCCGAGGACCGCACTTAACCAAGTTTCGTTTGATTCTTAAGATCGGTAACTTCAAATGTTAATTTCCCCAAAGTAGGAGGTCCGAAGACCCGGCATAACTAAGGTTACGTTTAACAAATGACAAGACATCAATTTCCACAAGGTTTGTGGTCCGAGGACTGCACTTAACCAAGTTTCGTTTGATTCTTAAGATCGGTAACTTCAAATGTTAATTTCCCCAAAGTAGGAGGTCCGAAGACCCGCATAACTAAGGTTACGTTTAACAAATGACAAGACATCAATTTCCACAAGGTTTGTGGTCCGAGACCCCACTTAACCAAGTTTCGTTTGATTCTTAAGATCGGTAACTTCAAATGTTAATTTCCCCCAAAGTAGGAGGTCCGAAGACCGCATAACTAAGGTTCTGTTTAACAAATGACAAGACATCAATTTCCACAAGGTTTGTGGTCCGAGGTACCGCACTTAACCAAGTTTCGTTTGATTCTTAAGATCGGTAACTTCAAATGTTAATTTCCCCAAAGTAGGAGATCCGAGACCCGGCATAACTAAGGTTAGGTTTAACAAATGACAAGACATCAATTTCCACAAGGTTTGTGGTCCGAGGATTTGTACTTAACCAAGTTTCGTTTGATTCTTAAGATCAAGAACTTCAAATGTTAATTTCCCCAAAGTAGGAGGTCCGAAGACCCGGCATAACTAAGGTTACGTTTAACAAATGACAAGACATCAATTTCCACAAGGTTTGTGGTCCGAGGACCGCACTTAACAGCAAGTTTCTGTTTGATTCTTAAGATCAGTAACTTCAAATGTTAATTTCCCCAAAGTAGGAGGTCCGAAGACCCGGCATAACTAAGGTTCTGTTTAACAAATGACAAGACATCAATTTCCACAAGGTTTGTGGTCCGAGGACTGCACTTAACCAAGTTTTTGTTTGATTCTTAAGAACAGTAACTTCATGCGTCAGAGGTAGTCATAACTTTGAAATGTTCACTGATAAAAGCACATTTTATTAATAATAATATCTTCTAAGATTATTTACATTCCATGGGCGGGGTACAATTCTTTCATCTAGGTCAACTAGCCGATAGGACCCTATGCCTGCTACTGAAATAATGCGATAGGGGCCTTCTCAGTTGGGTCCTAATTTACCCCAAGCTGGGTTCTTAGAGGTGCCCACAACCTTTCTTAGTACGAGATCACCAGGTGCAAGTGGCCTTAGCCTCACGTGGGCGTCATATCCTCGTTTTAGCTTCTGTTGATAATAAGCCATTTGGACCATTGCTGCCTCGCGCCGTTCCTCAAGCAAATCTAGGCCTTTTTCCAGGAGCCCATTGTTATTCTCCGGGCTAAAGGAGCTGGTCTTTAGGGTGGGAAAACCAGATTCCAGAGGTATCACCGCCTCGGCTCCGTAAGTCATAGAGAATGGAGTTTCTCCAGTGGACCTGCGCGGTGTGGTCCGATACGTCCACAGAACATGAGGGAGCTCTTCTACCCATCTGCCTTTCGCATCATCCAACCTTTTCTTCGGCCATCGACAATGACTTTGTTAACGACCTCGGCTTGCCCATTTCCTCTAGGATAAGCCGGGGTGGAATATCTATTTATGATACCCATGTCACCACAATACTTCCTAAAAGCCTTACTTGTCGGGAATGAACACCATTGTCGAGATGAGTGTGTGTGGTATACCGAATCTAGTAACGATGTTTTTCCGGACAAACTTCTTGGAGTCAACATCTCTTATATTTGCTAAGGGCTCGGCCTCAACCCATTTAGTGAAATGATACGTCTCATTCCCACAAGAAGCCATCTTTTATTGCCCGTTGCCCTCGGAAATGGCCCAACTATGTCTAGTCCCCACTATGCGAAGGGCCAAGGACTTGGAAAGGGGTTAAGAACTCCTCCAGGGTTGATGAATATTAGGAGCAAGCCTCGACACTTGATCACATTTCCCTGGCATAGTCTTGGGCCTCTCTTTGCATATTGGGCCACCAATAACCCCGAGTCGAGCTCGCTGGGCTAAGGATCTTCCCCCGGTGTGGCCGCCACAAATCCCTTCATGCAATTCTTCTAGAAGCCCCTCCGTTGAATCGGTGGTGTACACACAACAAGTACGGTCCCGAAAAGGATCGTTTGTACGATTTTTGGTCCTCGGACAACCAGCAACGTGGCGCCTTTCGGCGTATCTTATCTGCTTCAGATTTGTCCTCAGGAAGGACATCATCCCTAAGAAAAGATACGACCGGGTCGATCCAACTAGGTCCAGGCCTTATTAGATGGATACGAGGCGCGTTGGTAATGACAAGAGAGGGTTCTAGTAAATCCTCAACGAGGATAACCCTAGGTAAACCTTGAGCCGAGGACGTTGCCAGCGTGGCTAAGGAGTCTGCATGGGTGTTTCCGCTCCGAGAGATATGAGTTAAGGCGAAGGAGTCAAATTCGGTTTCTTTGGCGCTTAATCCGGCCAAATATTCCTGCATCCTTGGATCTCTAGCCTCCATGGTTCCCGTGACCTGGCCGACCACCAGTTGAGAATCCGAGAAGATATGGATTTCCTTTCCACCCATTCTATGCACCATTTTCATGCCTACCAAGACCGCTTCGTATTCGGCCTCATTGTTAGTAGCCGAGAACGCCAATCTCAAAGATTTTTCAAAGACAATTCCCTCTGGGGACGTTAGAACAAGTCCAACACCAGATCCTCTCTGATTAGCCGCCCCATCCACATACACTTTCCAAATCAGAGGCATGACAGCCGTAATCACACCAACTGATTTTTCATCCATGTGCGCTTCTTTTAGAGTTTCTTCCAGTAATGGCTCGGCAAATTCCGCCACCAAGTCAGCGAGGACCTGGCCCTTCACCGAGGTGCGAGGCTTATACTTTACATCAAAAGCCCCTAGGATGGTCCCCCACTTTGCTATCCTTCCTGAGTAGTCGGCGCTACGCAGCATGCCTTAAGGGGCAATTGGGTCGGAACAACCACCGTGTGGGAGCGAAAATAATGGGGAAGCTTTCGCGTGGCATGAACCACGGCCGTAGCGCTTTCTCTAAGGGTTGATAACGCACCTCGGCATCACCCAAAGATTTACTAACGTAATATACCCCGGTCTTTGCACCCCGTTATCATCTCTTATCGGGACCAGGAGCTAACCGCGTGGACGGCCACCTTGCCAGATAAGCAAACAAAATCTCATGCGCCTCGGGACGAGACGAATGGGTGGCCGAGAAAGATATTGCTTGAGCTCGTTGAAAAGCTAACTCGGTCCTCGGTCCATTGAAACCCTTTCCACTTATTCAACTTGGAAGAAAGGACGACACCGGTCAGCTGACCGAGATATGAACCTGTTCAAAGCGGCAATCATTCCCGTCAACTTTTGAATTTCTTTTGGGTTCCGAGGAGGTTGCAAGTCCTGAATAGCCTTGACCTGCACTGGATTTACCTTTATGCCTCTATGAGTAATCATGTATCCCAAGAACTTTCCAGACCCCACGCCGAAAGAGCATTTTGAGGCGTTGAGGCGCAACTTGTACCTTCTCAGTATCTAAAAAGTGTCGGCCAAATCTTTCACGTGTGAGGGTATTGTTTTGCTTTTGACCACCATATCATCAACATATACCTCAATGGTTTTCCCCATTTGTTGTTCGAACATTCTGGTCATCATCCTTTGATAGGTAGCCCCGGCATTCTTCAAGCTGAATGGCATGACCTTATAATGATAATTCCCCGTCGGTGTAATGAAGGCAGTTTTCTCCTGATCGTCTAATGCCAAGGGAATCTGGTGATAACCCTGGAAGGCGTCCAAAAAGCTCATCCGAGGATGTCCGACAGTGGCATCCACCAATTGATCAATATGTGGCATTGGGAACGAATCTTTAGGGCAGGCCTTGTTCAGATCAGTAAAGTCCACACATACCCTCCACGTTCCATTTTTCTTTTTAACAACGATTGTATGGGCTAACCACTCGGGGTAGAAAACTTCTTTGATAGCCCCAGCCCTCTTGAGTTTAAGCACCTCTTCCTTCACAGCCTCGGAATGTTCCCTGGAAGAGCGCCGAGGTGGCTGCCTTCTCGGAATAATGGCTGGGTTGACATTTAAGTGATGACAAATGAAGCCCGGGTCCACGCCTGGAGCTTCATAAGGATCCCATGCAAAAACATCAACATTATCCTTCAAGAACTCTAACAACTCCATCTTCTCTTGGTGTGGCAAAAGTACATCGACTTGGAAGAATCTCTCCGGGTCATCGGCCACTGGAAACTTCTCTAATCCCTCGCACTGTGTCTCATCTCCTGTCACCATTCCAGATGAATCAGGAGCCGTTAACTGCTATAAGTCTTTGGTGACCAAAGCCGAAGACTCGGTTTCTCGATGCGATCTTGCAGCCGATATGCCTTTGCCCGGCTACCGATTGGCTGCCGAGGATTTCCTCAACATATTCCCCCGAGGGGAATTTAACTTTAACATGTAAGGTAGAGGAGGCGGCTCCAAGCGCATGCCGCCAAGGCCTGGCAAGGATGGCTGTGTATGGAGAGTACGCATTAACCACGATGAAGTCCACCTCCACCGTTTCTGAGCCGGATTGGACGGGCAAACGGATCTGTCCCTTCGGCACAACGGCTCTCCCTTCAAAGCTTATAAGTGGCGAATCATAAGGAGTAAGGTCTTCCAACTTCAACCTTAACCCCTTAAATAGATCAGGGTACATGATATCTGCACCGCTGCCCTGATCTATCATCACCCTTCTCACGTCATAGTTCCCTATCCTGAGGGTAACCACAAGAGCATCGTCATGGGGCTGGATAGTCCCTACCTTATCTTCCTCCGAGAAGTCCAAGACGGGCAAAATGCCCTTCAACCTCTTCGGCCTGTGACACACATCCTCGGTCTGTGGATGGGAAACCGCCATCACCCTAGTGGGACTCCGAACCGGTCTGCCGGAGGCGGCGAAGATAACATTAATTGTTCCCAATGCCGGCCGAGACGTATTGTTCCTCACAGTTGTTTAAGCCAACTTTGACCGACCCGGTGGGGCCGACACGGTCGCTTTAACTTTCCTCTCCGACGAGCTGCTCCCGGATGGTTCCACGAGGGTCCGAGTTCTCGGTAGTGTGGCCCACATCCCGTGAAATCTTGGCAAAAGTGGTTGTGATTCCTCTTCGCGAGGTGCTCCTGCCATCTTATCGAGGCCATTTAAAGAAGGGTTCCTTACGAACTTTCTCCAGCAGCTGATGTACTGGTTCCCGGAATACAGTGTTCACGGCCTGAGGTGCTGCCGAGGCGGATTGTCCAACGTAATCTCTCCTCGGCCTGTTATTGTGATATCTGTCCGACTTGAAATCCCTTCTCTCTTGCAGGATAACCTTCTCCTTTCCCTTTCCTTGCTGTTGGTCTTCCTCCACTCTCTTATACTCGTCAATACGATCCATGAGGCGACGTACACTGCGAACAGGCTTTTTAGTCAAAGACTTTCTCAGGTCGTGATCAGTAGGGAGGCCTACCTTAAAGGTATTAAGCGCCACCTCATCAAAGTCGCCATCTATTTCATTAAACATCTCCCAGTAACGATCAGAGTATGCTTTCAACGTCTCCCCTTCCCTCATGGTCATGGATAACAGCGAGTCCAATGGCCGAGGTACTCTGCTACACGTGATGAACCGTGAAGCGAATGCCCTAGTAAGCTCCCCAAACGAACTTATAGACCCCGACTTAAGGCCGTTGAACCACCTCATAGCAACAGGTCCCAGGCTAGAGGGGAAAACTTTGCACATCAGAGTCTCGTTGTGAAAGTGCACCGCCATCCTCTGGTTAAAGTGACTCACATGCTCCACCGGATCAGTCCGGCCATTATAGATAGTGAAAGTGGGCTGGGTAAACCTTCTGGGAAGCCTTCCTTTCTCAATCCTCCGTGCAAATGGAGATTTGGAGAGCTGGTGCAACGCCCTACTCATAGCATCGTTGCCTAAGCCCCTAGAACGAGGCTTCTTACGTCTGCGAGTTGGCCGGTCGCCCTCCTCATCGAAGGATGTTGCACTGGCGGGAGAGCGCGACCTTGAGCTGTAGCCAGCCCCCCTATCCTCCTCTGAGGAAGAATTAGATGAGGACGGTGAAAACCTACGCTTGGCGCGGCGTAGCTTTCTCTTTAAACGGTTGATTTCCTTCTGCATGGATTTAGAACCCTCATCGTGGGTGGTGCTACCCCCTTCATGAATATGGCTAGCACCTGGATATTCTGTATGGACACTCCCCTCACGATCCCTTCGATGTTCAAGACATTCGAAATGATCCACCGGCTGTGATCCCTGTGACTCAGCACGGTGAGCACCTAAGCCTGCCATAGTATCCCTGCCACTTCTAGACTAGATTTCCCACAGACGGCGCCAATTGTAAGTGCACAATTGCACCTGGCCCCAAGAACAGTTACGGGCTCAGGCCCAATGAGCCTTAAACAATATGATTTGTAGAGCGTGGGCTTGAAACCCAGGTTAGAAGTGTATGAGGATTAAATGACAAGCCAAAGATGGTAAACACTTGAAAACAACAATGAATACTGTAAATCAACCTGCTCGGACGTAAGCCGAGAACTGTTCTTATATTATTTCTCTCTCTTTTTTCTCTTTCTTTTAGGTTACAAAGAAGGGGTCCCCCTTTCTATTCTAAGTTGCTCCTTAAATACTTCTCTTTTTGATACTTTGTACACCTGTTGCCCCAACTCCCCCTTAGCCTAGATATTTCTTTTCTCAGTGCCTTTGAATAGTAACCAGAAGTTTCCCTTCCACTGTTCAGGTGTCACTTCCCCATTAATGCGGCCAGGGTGGCAGGTGCAGGGTCTTTAATGTGGAGGTGACAGCCTTTATCCTTGGTGTTTCTCTAACATCGGTGCTTCTAGGACATTCAAGGGCTTACCCCTTTTATCCATTGGTTCTGACCATGTCATTGCCTAACGTTTATCATGAAGTCCCGGGTTCTCCGGTGTCCGTCCGAAGAGGAATTCACCCTCGACTGGATCCTCGGATCCTCGGCGCATGGGCCGACCCGTAGTACTAACAAGTTCTAAACTCAAGAGCAGGTCGGCCTTCCTTAGCACGGCCCAAAGGCCCATATCTCCATCAGGGTCTTTTTACTCCCCACAGTTAGTATCATAGTTTTTTTTTTTTTTTTTTTTTTTGAGAGAGAGATAATTACAACATGCTGCTAATCTCACAACTCGAACCATTTTCCCCCCTAGACCTCCAAGCACTTTGTGAATGCAGTGGTACCAATTCAGCTTTAAGGCCTTTGGCAGTTAGTATTGTAGCTTGATAATAAGAATAATTATTATGAAGAGGATGTTATAGATTTAAAATCTACTGTATTTATATAATAAATAAAACAATATGACGTAGATCTTTTTTTTTTTTTGAAGAAAAATATGGTGTAGATCTATCTTATCTAATTTAAGTTAATCTATACATAATAATTTCACATACATAGTGAATAAGAGTAAAAGTCTATAAGACAACACGTACGTATATATGTACAACAATTAACGGATGAATAAGCATGTTTCACTACTTACGGAATTTTAATTTATTCTACAGTTAATAACTTTTAATAATTCTCATAATATCATCGCACACCTTTGATGCGATGGTCACTCCACAAGTATAAGTGCTTGTAGGGTATGGGGGCAAGGGCCGAGATTCAAGTCTCCAAGAGGAAGCTTCACACACATATACACTTAGATTATGTTAGAGTAGAAATTTTATCTTGTTTAAAAAATATAATAATAATAATAATTCTCATAACATCTTTTCAATTCCTATAAATTAACTTCAAATATTTTCTCAAAAAAAATTCAAATATCAAGAACTCAATTGTTTTTTAATTAATAAAAATTAATTTTCAACACAATAATTGTACAGCAGAGTGTAGGTCCTTGATGTGTTAAGTTTTCACCACAATTTTAGGTGTCAAATAAATAAATGAAAAACCTACAAAATGTTTCATGTGGAGGGGATAGGGGGGACAAAGTCTTCACAATATTTGTAAATAATGTGACATATCTTCAGAATTCCCCTTGCTAGATTATTAACTAAATTAAAATTTAATTTCAAATAAGCAATTTACAAGAATTTATGTAGAAAACAGATATTGTATAGAAAAATGGTCAAACATAAACATACTTGAAAGTGAAGTGGACATGTCCAACGAAGGAGGACGAGACCGATTATGGTCATGTGGAGGGTCATAGTTAGGGAACAAAGTCTTCTCATTATTTGTAAGTAACATGAAATGTCTTCTCATTATCTATTCACGACAATTTATGTAGAAAATGACTATTGTAAAGAAAAATGATCAAACATACTCAAAAGTAAAGTGGACACATCTAGGGGAGGATGAAAGGTATGTGGAGGGGTGTAGTCGGGGAGCAGAGTATCATCTTTCTCTGCAAGTAAAATGAATTGTCTTGAGAAACCCTTTTTACAAATTGTCAACTAAATTAGAATTTAATTTCTATTAATCTATTCACAACAATTTATGTAGAAAATGGTTGTTGTAAAGAAAAATAATCAAACATACTCGAAAGTAAAGTGGACACATTTGGGGGAGGACGAAACGTATGTGGAGGGGTGTAGTCGGGGAACAAAGTCTCCTCTTTCTTTGCAAGTAATATGAATTGTCTTGAGAAACCCTCTTTGCAAATTGTCAACTAAATTAAAATTTAATTTCTATTAATCTATTCACAACAATTTATGTAGAAAATGGCTACTGTAAAGAAAAATGATCAAACATACTCGAAAATAGAGTGGACACATCTGGGGGAGGACGAAAGGTATGTGGAGGGGTGTAGTCGGGGAACAAAGTCTCCTCTTTCTCTGTAAGTAAAATGAATTGTCATGAGAAATTCTCTTTGCCAATTTGTCAGCTAAATTAAAAATTAATTTCTATTAAGTTATTCACAACAATTTATGTAGAAAATGGTTGTTATGAAGAAAAATTATCAAGCATACTTGAAAATAAAGTGGACACATCTGATGGAGGATGAAAGGTATGTGAAGGGGTGTAGTCAGGGAACAAAGTCTCCTCTTTCTCTGCAAGGAAAATGAATTTTCTTGAGAAACCCTCTTTGCAAATTGTCAACTAAATTAAAATTTAATTTCTATTAATCTATTCGCAACAATTTATGTAGAAAATGGCTATTGTAAAGAAAAATGATCAAACATACTTGAAAGTAAAGTGGACACATCTGGGGGAGGACGAAAGGTATGTGGAGGGGTGTAGTCGGGAAACAAAGTCTCCTCTTTTCTACAAGTAAAATGAATTGTCTTGAGAAACCCTCTTTGCCAAATTTTCTGCTAAGTTAAAAATTAATTTCTATTAAGCTATTCACAACAATTTATGTAGAAAATGGTTTTGTAAAGAAAAATTATCAAACATACTTAAAAGTGAAGTGGACACATCCGACGAAGGTTGAAAGGTATGTGGAGGGGTATGTGTTGGGATGTAGTCGAAGAACAAAGTCTCCTCATTATTTGTGAGTAAAATGAATTGTCTTAAGAAAATCTTTTTGCCAAATTGCCAACTAAATTAAAAATAAAAAAATTTCTCATGATTCTCTTCTATATTATGGAGAAATGAAAGTTTGTTCAACATTGTTTCGAATGTAGAATACATACCCAAAGGGATTTGGCGAGCAAAGCACACTGTGGCAAAGCTATGCAAGAGGAAGAAGCACAACTGTGCTTGAAAATCCATCGCTCTCTTTCACTAGTGCACAATCTTACAAAAAGCCTGAAGCTAGTACATGAAAATCTTGTAATGACAACTCCTATTTATATAGAGCAATGTTTCTCTCAAAACTAGTTTGGAAAGAAAGTTTTCAAATTTCTCATATATTTCTTTTTTGTGTGTAAATTTTGAAAATCTAACTATAGAATTTCATTTTCCTTATATTCTTAACATGCATATCAAATTTTGTTCAAATCAGATGTCATTTAACATTCAATCAATAAATATATTTTATATCACAAAAAATTGAAATTTTAACAATTGTTTGATGACATGGCAATTAATCTTTGACCTTCTTGAAATTGTGCAGACATGAACTATATAATAAAAAAAATTTAATCTAATGGTTAGATTTTCAAAATTTATACTCAATATATAGATATATAAGGACTTTGAATGGTTTCTTTCCAAACTAGTTTAGAGAGAAACTTTGTTGATTTTTATAAGGAAATATGATGTTTATTGTCATGACAAATGGTCTATCATACATTTTTAACAACGACATTTGACTTTCGGTTAAACTAATGATATTTTGTCATATTATGTCTTGAGGCCTCGCAATTTTACACATCAATATTCATTATGAGATGGTTCAAGTTAAAACTACTGTAACTTCACAAAAATTACATCATTTACAATTGATCATGTCATTATTGGGAATTTATTGTTTGCCATCTCAATTTATGTCATTAATAGCATCATTTTCTCTCTCTCCTATTTATTAGGTTTGAGAGGCAAATGTTTCTTTGTAATAAATAAGCCCTCACTAAATGTAATAAATAAAAGATAGAAAAAAAAATGTCATTAAAGAAACAAATAAGTCCCCACTAAATGTAATAACTAAGAAAGAGAGAGAGAGAAAAAAAAGATGCCATTAATGATATAAATTGATTATTTCCAAAAGGGCTTATTACATTGAGTAATGTTAGAATCACAAACTATTTTACAATATTTTTACAAACTGTTAATGTGGCTAGCTTTTAACTGGTTTTCATCTAAACCCACCATTAATATTACTTTTTTATTTACCAATAATTACTCACCACATTGGTAGATTGTAAAAAAAAAAAAAAAAATTGTAGAAAATTTTGTATTTCTAGCATTACTCTATTAAATTTCCCTCCTTTGAGGTTTGGGAGAACGATACTTCACCCCAAACATGAATGGGAAAAAAAAACACTTACCTCCTTTAAGGTTGAAGAAATTAACACTCCCTTAATAATAAATACATTTTAATAACAATTATCATTATAAATTTTTTGTCTTTAATTTTTCATATACAAACACAATTATAATAAAATGTTTTGATTTTATACCTTGAAATTTTAGAATTTGAATTTTACCCCTTTGAAGTTTGAGAGTATTTGGATTTTACACCCTAATATTTTAGAATTTGAAATTTACTCTTAGGGGTTTTTGGATTTTACTTCTTAAAGTTTTGGAGTATTTGGAATTTGCACCATGAAATTTTCAGAATTTGGGGGTGTTAAATCCAAAGTCCAAATTTCAGAAGGTGAAATCCAAATTCTGAAATTTCAATTTATTAATTCCAAATACCTCTAAACTTTAGGGATGTAATTTGCAATTTACCCTAACTATTATAATGATTAAATTTTAATATTAAGAAAAGTTAACGGATGCTCTAAGAACATTGGTTTATAACATATTCTTGTAAACTTTTGTGGGAAAAGAAAAAAACAATTAATTTAAATTTTTTTTTTTTAATTTTTCATAAAAGTGATCAAAACATTTCTTAAATAGTTTATTAACAATAGCTCTAAAGGTAGTCACTAATATGTCCCTTTTATATTTAGAAAATAATTTTGTAATAATATGATTAATAATTTATATTATATTAAAAAATAAAAGCTAGAAAAAAAAAATCATATTTGGTTGAGCTCCTATGTCCGGGTAAAATTTAGCATTAATGTCCTCGGTAGTCCTCCTGGGATCCTTTCTATCTTGGAATGTTCTAAATGGCCTTAATTTACTGTGTGTGTGTCAAAAAAACTGGACTAATTTATCCAAGTCCCAACCCAATTTATTTTGTTACATTAATTAATTAGTCGGGATGCCACCATGCAAGGCACATTATGCTAATTGTTCTCTGGGTTTAGTAAGTGCACCTTTTGAGTAATTACATTTTTTTTGCTTAATTGAATTTTTGTTTGTGATTAGAACGTGAATTTGACTTTCACTTGTAAGGAAAATATTATTGCTACTTATTCTTTCTTTGTAAAGTCGAATATCTTAATTGAATTTTTGTTTGTGGTTATAACTTGAATTCAACTTTCACTTGTATGGAAAGTATAATTGCTACTTATTTTTTCTTTGTAAAGTTAACTACTATCTTATATAATTATTTTGACTTTCACCTGTATAGAAAGTTAATTGATGCCATTAGTATCATTACTTCCAATAACAAAATGCTAAAATTGAGGTAATTACTCACAAAATTTTCTTAAGAATTTATTAGGGAATATGTTAAATAAGAACATATTATATCAATCTTCCTATAAATTACTAATTTATTTTGTTTGTGCATGTCAACCTTCCTATAAAATGCATATTAATGTAATTTGCAAGATTACTTCAAGATTACTTCAATCATGTCTTTTTTATTTCTTTAACTAATTTAATCATTTGTACATATTTAGAAAGTTTAAATTAATTTGGTTGACACTTTAATTAGAATTGCTGTTTAAATAGCTTAGATTTTTTTTTTTTTTTTTAAATTAAACATGTATTTGACATTTGAAACTTTAATTACTAGGGAAAAAAAGTGCTCTCCCAAATCGAATCTTGAATTAGTCAACATAACGAACATGTCCTTTAATTAGAATTACTGTTTAAATAGCTTAGAATTAAAAATAATAATAAAAAATATAAAAAATTAAACATGTATTTGACAGTACTTCAATTACTAGGAAAAAAAAGTGCTCTCCCAATTCGAATTTTGACAATATAATCACCATGTCCTATAAAATGTGTTAACTATAGCATTACAACACCATATCTTACGAGGACAAATTTCTGTCACATGCCCAGTAGATCGAACACGGTATTTAGCTCTCAATTTTTCGATACAAAAACTATCCTTGTCGGATAGAATCCACCAAGCAAGCTCGGCGGCAATCATTGTTTCATTGAAGTTTTCAAAGGATCAAAACCCCAAGGTTCTTGGTTGTTGAATCATTAGTTCTCTCATTTTTGTAATAGTTGTAATTAATAATTGAAAATAGAAAATTGATTTTATGGTTAGAAAATGGAAAATTACTGTAGTTAGAACTTTGAACGCCATGTCTATTATGTAACAAGAACATGTTGTATATCATATAATTCCTGCTTCTAAATATAACATTTTGGGATGATATCCCAAAATGTTATATTCACTACTCAATTTATGATATCCCAAAATATTATATTTACTACTCAATTGAATAAATATGTGATATCATTTATATAACATTTTGGGATATGTGTATGTTCCACACCATTTAATACCTAGATTTAGTCTACTAATTAGTTATAAATTAAGTTAATCAAGAGTTAAGTCCCGAAGAAAATTATGTTTATTTAATAAAAAACTTATCACCATGCATACTTGGCGCGATAATCACTTTACAAGGAAGATTAGAATTATATGATATAATTTCACACACTTATCATATAATTTATGCTCAGAATAATCATGACTTTTTAAGGAAGACTTCATTCAATTAAAAATTATGGATAAAATGTGACAAAATCGTCAACAAAATTAACAGAGGATGTAAATAGAACTAATTTTGTAGACAACAAAGCTTGCATACCGATGTGGTCTAATAGTGCATATAAGTGCATATCTTGCAAGCTTCATTATTTTTCATAAAATAATTGCCATTTCATTGTCACTTTCTTTGGCAAAACTGTTTGCAAATGTTTTATATTGAAAATACTAAAATTATTATAAATTTTATTGTAAAAGAAAGTTTAGTTTAATTTTCTGTGTATCTTACATAAGAATTTTTAATACTTGCATTCAAAATTATTTTGCCTCTTAACTAAGAGCATTCTCATCATTTAAATTAAAATAGCACAAGTCCCTAAATTTGTCCAATGAATTCAAAAATTCACCCTCATTAGCTCATGTATATATCATTATGCAAAATAAGATTTCACTTTAGTCCAAGAGGAAAAGATAACGACCAAAGTTGCCTAGGGTGGACAGTTCAATATAAAGTCATCCTTAAGAGGGAAGGACAATGACCAAAGTCGCCTATGGGTGGACAAATGGCCAAAGTTGCCTACGGGGGGTTGGTCCAAAGTAAAGTCATTCCCAAGAGACAAGTGTGGGCACAATAGAATGTCAAGAGATGCCACCTAGTTTTTACAATGGTCTGGGAACCATATATATTGCGTCCTCTCGAGAAAGGACCATTGATCTTACTAGCAGAAATATGGGTTCAGAGTTGAAGTACGAACTTGGGAAGGTGTTAGGCACCCAAAACCGCTCAACCTTAAGGTTGGCTTCCCCTCATTGTGTCTTATGTCTTAACCTTATTAAAGGCACACTTAATATTAATTGTTATCTAACTCACACACACACACACACACACACACACACACACACACACACACTAACATGTATCTAAACACACAACATGTCATCAATCATCCCTAACCATACATCTATCATGCTTGTCAAACAAAGCCTAACATACATCTAAACATATCATCACATCATAAACCCTAACATTCATTTAGCATGGCATGACATAAACCCTAGCATGTTACTATCATCATATCATCATATCCATTCAAGGTAGAAACATTGGCATTAAAAGGTTCAAACAAACATGTGATTAAGCGCAACTCATTGAAACAATCATATTCACATCTATCATTAAACAAAATCCTACTCAAAGATGCATGTTTGTGTGAATGCATAACTTACCTCATTTACCTTGTAGTAACTCAGCTCCTACAACATTATGCATGAGCATATGAATGCATGTTTACAAAGGCAGCCCAACTAATTTGGAGGCCTAAGACGATATATTTAAATGAGGCCTCTTCGTTATCACTTTTTTTATAAGTCTTTTTTGTTATCACTTAAATAATGTTTAACAAGTATTTAATATCATAATTTTTTTATAACAAAATGTGCTTTTTTTTGTAATATGCTTTTTTTTTTTTAAATGCTAAAGCTATAGCAAATTTTATTATTAAAAAAAAAAAACTTACAAACAATGTAGCAATGATGTGATTAGTGACACTTCAAGAAAATAATAAACAAGTATTTGAATGAAGGATGTTAGGATATTATAAATTTGATAACATGAGGTTTATAACGATATATCACCAATTCAAAAATGTATTTAATAAGTTATTTACGTTCACAAATTATATTAATTGTTACATCAATTTTTAAAGCTTTTGAAGTAAAATTTATAATATTTTTAGCATTTTTCTATTTGAATTATTTTTTATAATTAATGACACGTATTTGTAAAACACACATATTTAAAGTTGTATTATCTCTAACATTACTCAATTCTTTGGAACTTCTTAAAAGTAGAAAAAAAAAATGTAAAACTATTTTTTTCCCTATATTTCCCAAAAAAATATATCAATTTTTGCCCAAAATTTGGGGGCCTTTCTCTAATAGGGGGCCCTAGGCGATGGCCTAATTGGCCTAGGCCTAGGGCTAGCCCTACATGTTCATGGAATCAAAACAAAGATAGAACAAACCCTAATTCTAACATGCGAAGGCAAACAAGCAATTTAAACATGTGAAACAAAAGACTTAAAACCATACAAACATGTCAAAGAGGTTAAACAGATGTATACATTTGAAGGCAGAAGCAAAAAAAGATATAAAAAAAAATTAGGGTTTCTAGGCTGATTCATCTCCACACATGAACAATTCTGCGTGCGCATAATCAAGCCTGCATGCGCAAGCAAGATTATGCGCACATGGGTTTCTACCTAGAAACACAGCAAAGCTTTAAAATGCTAAATCTAACATCCTAACATACTTTTTAGACATACAAATACATAAACCTAGAATACATAAACATATTATAACAAGAAACTAAAGCAAACAGAAAGATTAAAGAGCAAAAAAAAAAAAAAAAAAAAAAAAGGAAAAGTTTAGACTAGATACCTCAAACAAAAGCTCTTCAAGCTTGATTTTTTACTGTTCCCCTTAATCAAATCTATTCACAATTCAATAAATGAGTGTTTAGTAAACCTAAACTCAAAGATCAAGGCCAGAAAAGGCCATAATCAAAAGAAAATTGACTTGAGGATATTTTGTGAAAATCTCCCTCTTTGATTCACTAATTCTAGTGAATCTTAGTATTTTCCCATGAGATTTTTGTGTGTTTTGAAAATATACCATATAAGGCTACTTATAGTGTTAAAATAGGTGTTTGGAACGACTCCTAAATGATGTGGGATTCGTTCCAAATCTCAACATTAATGCAGAAAACTTATCTTGTTTAGTTTCTGGAATTCCTTATGCGCGCACAAGATCGTGCCTGCGTGCGCATGTAGAAAGTTGCGTGCATATGCCGATTCATACGTGTGCATAGCGAGGGTTTTCTTGGCCTCACTTTTTCAAAAATAGATTTGTTTGTTCAATAAAAGTTATATTTTCCATTTTAACATTTCTCAAGTTAATTTAACATCTGATTGGTCCCTAAACCAACCCTGGGTCTTAAAATTCAATATCATTGGGGAACGGGGGCCCGAGTCGTAAGGGGTACAAAATACAGTATCTATAGGAAGGACAGTGACCAAAGTCACCTATGAGTGGACGGTCCAAAGTAAAGTCATCCCCAAAAGGAAGGACAACGACCAAAGTCGCCTACGAGTGGACAGACGACTAAATCGCCTACAGATAAACGATCCAAAGTAAATTCATCCTCAAGAGGGAAGGACAATGGCCAAAGTCGCCTATGGGTAGACGGTCCAACATAAAGTTGTCCAACATTGAGTTCTTGCCAAGAGGGAAGAACAAAGACCAAAGTCGCTTACGGGTGGACAGACGGCCAAAGTTGCCTACGAGTGGATGGTCTAAAGTAAAGTCGTCCCCAAGAGGGAAGGATAGTGACTGAAGTCACCTATGGGTGGACGGTCTAACATAAAGTCATCCTTAAGAAGGAAGGACAACAACCAAAGTCACCTACGGGTGGACAGACAGCCAAAGTCGCCTATGGGTGGACAGTCCAAAGTAAAGCTATCCCCAAGAGGGAAAGACAACAACCAAAGTCACCTACGGGAGGACAGTTCAACATAAAGTCATCCCAAAAGGAAAGGATAATGACCAAAATCACCTATGGGTGGACGGTCCAAAGGAAAGTCATCCCTAAGGGGGAAGGACAATGACTAAAGTCGCCTACGGGTGGATAAAAAACCAAAGTTGCTGAGGGTGGGTGGTCCAAAGTAAATTCATACCTAAGAGGGAATAATAACAACCAAAATTGACTACAGGTGGATGGAAGAACCAAGCCAACCACTAGTGCCTTGGCAAAAAATCTAAGTCTTCCTACCTACAGGTGGACAAACAAACTGAGCCATCCATGAGTGCCTTGGTCAAAAATCTAAGTCTTTCTACCTACGGGAGGATGGACGAACCAAGCCACTCACAAATGCCTTGGTAAAAAATTTAAGTCCTACTACCTACGCGTGGACGGACGAATACCAAGTTTCCAACGAGTGCCTTGGTAAAAGATCTAAGTCCTCCTACCTACAGGGTGATGAATGATCCAAGTTACCAAGGTGACAAACAATCCAAGTGATCCTCCCAAGATGATCGACTTAAGTAGAGATCATCTAACCAAGTCACCAAGGTGACGAATGATCCAAGTGATCCTCTAAAGATGATCGACTCAAGTAGAAATCGTCGAACCAAGTCACCAAGGTGACGAAGGACCCTCTAAAGATGATCGAGTCAAGTAGCGATCCTTCGATGACAATCGACTTAAGTAATGATCCTCCAATTAAGTCACTCATGGAATGGGGGGCAAGCGAAAGAACCCCCAACATTCTACGATTACAGCATAAGCCTTCATCTTTTGCACTCGTCCACATGTGTGTCGACCACGAAATAAGGGGGTAATTGATAGGGAATATTTTCACTAGAATTTTTTTTTTTCTAACACCATAGAGTTTTCGGTCACCAGAAACATCATGAGCTTACCAAAAGAATCTTCAGTCACCAAAAGCATCATCGATCAAAAAGGGAGTGTGCCACCATGCGCCATACTCTGCCTTGACGATTGTTAGTCATCATGTACCAATGAGTCATTAGGTACCCAGTGATTGTTAAGTACCTTCCTTAACACAGCGTGATACGCTTCGCCCTAATAATCATCATATATCAATAGGTCGTTGAGCACCAAGGGGTCGTCAAGGACCTAGCAATCGTCAGGTACTTTTCTTAACACTGCACAACACGCTCTGCCTTGACAGCCGTCATGTATCAATGAGTCGTCAGGTATCTAGTAGTTGTCAGGTACCTTCCCTGACAATGCACGACACTTTCTGCCCTGACAGTTGTTATGTGTCAATGGGTTATCAGGTACCTATCAATCGTTAGGTACCTTCACTAACAGTGCGTGATACATTCCACCCTGACGATCATCATATATCAATGGGTCATTAGGGACCCAATGATCATCAGGTACCTTCCTTGACACTGCACGACATGCTCTGCCTTGACGGTCGTTACGTATCAATGAGTCGTTAGGTACCCAGCAATCATCAGGTACCTTCCCTGACATCGCTTGACATGCTCTGCCTTGATGGTCGTCCTGTATCAATAAGTTGTTATGTACCAAGGGGTCGTCAAGGACCTAGTGGTCGTTAGGTACCATTCTTGACACCGCACAACATGCTTCGTCTTGATGGTCGTAACGTATCAATGGATTGTCAGCTACCAAGGGGTTGTCAAGTACATTTCCTAACACTGTGTAAAACGCTTTGCCCTGATGGTTGTCATGTATTAATGGGTCCCCAAGTACGGTCGTCAAGTACCTTCCTTGACACCATGAGACACATTCCTCTCTAACAATCGTCACGCATCAAGGGGTTGTCACGTATTAAGGGGTCGTCAGGTACTTTCCTTGATACCACGTGACACATTACACCCTGATGGTCGCTACGTACCAAGGGGTCGTTAGGTATCCTATTCATCGTCCAAACATGTAGAATCTAACTTGTCTAAATTGATGAGGCACCTTTGATAGAAGACCTACTATAATCGTCCAATCAACAAACCAACTTACACACTAATAAGGGTATTCTCGTCCAATAAAGTCCTTCAAGAACTTTGACCCATTAGGATGGAATGCTTTGCCACTAACCCAGGGTATGAGCCTCTTCTGGTGGGACTCGCCAACTACAGACCCATGGATGAACTTCTTATTTAACTTCCTTGAAGTCTCTACAAATCAGTGCTCCACATATGTGCCCAATAGATGGTTGCATTTGTACTCGACAGATGGTCACATCTTATCCTTCGTATTCATACCGATAGATGGATGGTTATATTAATTGTTGAGTAATTGGGTCCCACAATGAATGGTCATATTGATGGTTAAGTAATTGGGTCCCACAAACCTTTACGTATTCTTCACTCATGCATCCTTATATGGAAAGAATTTGCGCACCACGCCCAAAGACTATACTGCACGCTCGTGTCTTCCCTATATGGGAAGAAAAGCCCAAGATCTTAGGGTCTTAACTCCAAATCTTCTCTACAAGGAAAAACCCTACATTCAAGGGATCTTGGTTAGCTCTACACCACTATATAAGCACTAGGCCTCCTCTTTCTTGAGGTAAGTGCAATTTCCCAACTCTTATACTTTTGAGTTATTGGAGATTCTTCTATCACTGACTTAACCTTTGGAGGGTCTTTGGCCGACACCCCACCGATTCTCTTTGTTGGTTCTTCGTCTTCTTTTTCTTCAAGTACCTCATTTGGCGTGCGTGTGGATGATCAATTCATTGAAGATTTTATGCATCATCAATTAATGTGAGTGATTTTGGGATTCAGATGTGTAAAATTGAGCAATTTTTATAGTTTATATTGTTTATTGCAAATGCTTTTACACAAGTGTGTGTGTGTCTATATATATATATATATAGATTCTCCAGTACATATAAGCGCATATCTTGCAAGCTTCCGCATATTACTTTTCATAAAATGAATGCCATTTCATTGTCACTTTCTTTGGCAAAACTGTTTGCAAATGTTTTATATTGAAAATACTAAAATTAGTTTAATTTTCTCTTTATCTTAGATAATAATTTTTAATACTTGGATTCAAAATCATTTTGCCTCTTAACTAAGAGCATTCTCATCATTTAAGTTAAAATAGAATGAGTCCCTAAATTTGCCCAATAAATCCAAAAATTCACCCTCATCAGCTCATGTATATATCATTATGCAAAATAAGATTTTCACTTTAGTGTTTGCAAAATAAGCTTATGCAATTTTTTTTTTTTTAATTTCGTTAGTTTACTATATAGGGTGACGGAAGAGGGTGGTGGATGTTGGTTGTTGTTTGTTTATTTGTTTTTGTATTTTTTGGAGAAGGTGAGTGTTTTTAATAGACTAGATGTTGGTTGTGAATGAAGATGTAAAGTTGAATTTATTCAATTATGTGTTGGTTTTATTACGTGCCAAATTTGCTTGTAATTTAGTATTTAGAAACCTTGTATTTAGGTGGGAATAATGTAAGGGTTACGTGTGAGAGAGTGTGAAGATTTGATCAAGAGTGTGCAACAAAAATGTGACTCGTGATTGGAACTCGCGATTAACTCGTGAGTGGTGACTTGCCAAAATGAAGCACACGTGTAAAGTATGCAAGAAGTTGAAGAGTCAGGACAACTGGATCACTACAGGACAAAAAGTACAATTTGGCCTAGTCTGGTAATTGGTGCCTAGAACTCGCAACTCATCCCAGTCGCGAAGTGACTCGCCAATGCACCCTGTTTTGCTGAAAAGTGATTTTTCATATTCCATTTCATACCTTACTATAGATCCATGAAATGTATGAGTGAGAAAGATCTTCTAGAGAGAATTTTGATAAACCCTAGAGAAAAACAAGATTGATTCATCCACAATTTTATACACTTGATTCTCCAGATTCCTTTACTTTCACCCTCTCCATTGTCATACCCATGAGAGGATTATAGACCAAATCCTTAATTCACCAAATTCAGAGTAGTGAGAAGGTTCTTGGTGTTTAGGAAGCAGTTCAAGAGAGAACCAATTCATATTGGTTGATGCAATGGGCTAATTGCGGGATCCGGAGAGCTAGAGAAGACACGATTCGGCATAACCTTGTTGGAGCAAGAAGCTTGGAGGGTCTATTGCTATTTATGTATCCCAATTGATTTTCTAGGGGATCATTTACCGTTTGAAGGTAGGTAGAGAGGGTTTTCGTTGAGTTCTTTGGTTTCCTCTTCGATAACACGTGCCGGTGTTATCTTGTGTTTGCATCTCTCTTTCCCTTACTCTTAGCTTTTAATTTCTGCTGGTTGTGATTTATTAATGGATTAGAGTGGTGTGTTAATTTGGGTATTGCTTATATTTCTTATTCCACACATATATTGTTTGAATATAAGCTTGCTTTGGAAAATTTGTTTTTGGGGGGTCTAAACATTTACAAGTATTTGATACATTAAGTGAGTTTTCAATTAGTATTAGAGTGGGTACATTTTGACAAATTTCTATATCTTTAGTGTGATCCTTGACCCTTAGGATGGATAGGTTTCATTCCCTCAATGCACCTCTTTTCTTTGATGGGAGTAATTACGCATTTTGGAAAGTGCGTATGCACGCATTTTTGTGTTCCATTGATGAGAGTGTGTGGGATGCTATAGAAGTTGGTTGGACAAGGCTAGAGGCTGCCAAATCTACTTGAGATAAGGCAGCTCTTGCAGCAGCTAATGCTAATAGCAAAGCTTTTAATGCTATATTTTGTGATGTCTCACTGGATGGATGTCATAGGATTTCTCATGTGTCTATTGCCAAGGAGGCATGGTAAATTTTGGAGACTACCTACGAAGGCACCAAGAAGGTGAAGGATGCCAAGCTTCAAATGCTTATCACTCGGTTTGAAGAATTGAAGATGAGCAAAGATGAATCATTCAACTCATTCTATAGAAATTTGAATGAAGTGGTAATCGAAAAATTGAACTTGGGAGAGAAGACGGAAGACTCTAAAGTTGTAAGAAAAATCCTTAGATCATTGCCAGAGAGCTTTCGAGCCAAGGTGACTGCCATTGAGGAGAGCAAGGATCTTGATGAGATAAAGGTCCAAGAACTTATCGGCTCTCTTTAAACATATGAGCTCACTCTACCATCTCAAAGGAAGAGCAAATCCCTTGCTCTTAAGACGATCAAGGAGAGAATTGAAGCTCAAGATTCCTCGAAAGAGGACGAAGTTGAAAAAGAGGTGGCATTCCTTGGAAAGAACTTTCATAAGTTCTTGAAGTTCAAAAGGGAGTGGAAGTCATTTGAGAAAGGAAAATTCTCCAATTTCAAGAAAGATAAGAAGGAATTCAAAAGGAAGGATTCCAAAGACCCCTCTTCTTCTCAAGGAATCACATGCTATGAGTGCAATAGGCATGGTCATTTGAAGAAAGAATGCCCTACCTACTTGAAGGCAAATGATAGAGCTCTTGCTACAACCTTTAGTGATTCGGATAGCTCAAACTCTGATTCTGAATAAAGCTGTGATGGGGGAAAAAACTACTCCGCTTACATGACCATTGCACTCGTAGATTTTTCGAAAGATTTATGTACTCTAAAGGAAGAGCTTGGTGAACATACCAAAGTGGAATCTATTGGTGTTGGAAATGAATTCGATGATGATGAAGAAGAGTGCGTTTATGAAGGAGCAAATAGATTGCAAGAATCATACAATGCACTTCTTGAAAAAAGTGGAGAATATGCAAGAGTGGCTAAGGTAGCCATTAGAAAGATGAAGAAAGCCGAAGAGGATTATAAAAGTATCCTTGCACGGTACAAACAAATCAAGTGTGAAGTTGAAGGGTTAAATGAAGAACTAAACAATACCTATTCCAGGATCAAGTTTCTTGAACTTGAGGTTGTTCAAGCAAATGCCAAAGTAGAGTCTATTGCTTCCAAGAAACTTGATGAAGTGCTTGCCTATCAAAAGCCCTCTTTGGATAGAAGTGACATAAGATATACTTGAGAAAGTAGCTCAAGCTCTAAAGTGTCTAAGGAAATGAAGTTTGTTAAGGCTAAAGAAGCATAAACTCCTCTTGTTGATAATGTAAAAACTAAAAAAGAAGCCAATTGTGGTGAACCAAATATTTTTAACAAAGTCTGTCAATCCAATTGTGGCTAAGCCCAAGGCAAGAGAAAAGTCTCTTCCTAAGACACAAAGATGTCCACAAACGTAACACTAGACTGAATTGCTACAAGCTCCAAGCATTGAAGAATGCGGATCTTCAAAAGCCAAAAAGACAAGGAAAAGGCAATAGGAAACCCAAGCAACCTAAAGGGCAAGAAGGAGAACCCATGAGGTGATGAAGATGATTGACACCATCATCTCATGTTTGGCCAACTTTACCTTAAGGTTTGAGAATCATGACTCAAGTACCCAATCCTTAATAGATATCATCCCAAAAGCACGTGCCGTGTGGATGAAGAATGGTACTCATGCATAAGCATTATAACATGTTCATGCATTAGCATTATAATATGTTCATGAATTAATTCTATCTATATAATGTGACAATGTTGTTCGCTTGTTTATTTTACATTATAGCATGTTTTTAAATTTTTGTTGTTTAAAACATTTGGTTGTTTGTTGTTTTTGATCATTCTTTACTTTGCTTTGTGTCAAAAATCCAAAAACACATAAAAAATATAAAATCCAAAAAGTTTGATCGGCGGTGTTGTGCATTGTCACTTGTATGTTTAGCCTTGTACCTCCGTGCTAATGGCTTTGTGCATTAATGAGCTTAGGTTGTTCTCTATGGACTTGTATCTTTGTGGGAAACATCTTGACATCTATGTCATTGTTGTAAATAGATCTTCAAACTTGTCATGAATGATTAGTCAATAGTTTTGTTGATCTTGAGACATGCATAGGCTTGTGCCTATATCTCTTCCCGCTCTTTTTTTTTTTTTTTGGCTTAAAAGCTCAACAAATGTTAAATCTCGAAAAGGGACAATAAGTTGAAAAAGCCATCGCACAAATTGGTATTTGACTAGGAAAAAGGGAAAGTGACATGTATTTAAAATTTATGGTGCCAAAAGCCAAAGGCTTACTCATCAAATTGAAATATAAAAAATTTCAGGCATCGATCTCAAAAAGAGATGTAAAGATCAAAATGATAAAAAAAAAAAAAGCCAAATGAAAAGCTTCTAACTCAATGTAATCAAGTTTATGTGGGAGGTCATATATATTCATTTCTACAATTGAGAGGTCACTCTACTTAGCGCTAGTTATGTATGACTTGGTTGAGTTGATCATTGAAGCTTCACATTAGACTAAAGACTATCTCATATTTGATACCCAGCCACATCACACATGTCTATGTTCAATGAATGTCTTATTCATTTGTGTGATTGTACTTGATTAAATATGCTGTACATACTCAAGCATCTGTCGATCAAACCCAAAAAGATTTTTGAGTATTTTAATTGTTTTCAGAAAGTATTTTGATTTGAAAATTTTCACAAAAATCCAAAATTTTGCAACTTTACATTTTGGCTACTCAATCACGAGTGATGAGTTTTCAAACTCAAGTTGCGAGCTCAACCCGAGGGTTTCGCGACTCATTGGCGAGTAAAAGATCCAGTTACAAAAAAGACTTAGAATTTTTTTCAATATTTGGGTTTAAGGATTTTTGACGACTCATTCGCGAGTTGCGAGTTCATCCAAAGACTTTCGCGACTCACTGGCGAGTGAAAGTCCCAGTCGCGAAAAAGACTAAGAGAAATTTTTCAAAATCTGGGTTCAAGGGATTTTGGCGACTCAATTTGGTGACTCATTTTCGAGTCAGCTGAGTCACAAAAAATGCATGTTTTGCAAAAATAGGGCTAAAACTCAAATAGTTTTTCAAAATTTTTCAGTTTTCCTTGCATCATGTGCATGTCTTTTCGTCTTCTCTGCCTCTCCCTCTCCAAAAACCTCCATTTTTCTCTTCAATCTTCACTCCAAATCCAAGAAAAGGTATGGTTTTTCACTCCTTTTTAATTTATTTTAAGTTTAAAGCATTCTATTTCATGGATTTGTTGGTTTTGTTGAGATATTGAAATATTGTTGAAGAACAAGGGTTTTTGTAGTTTTTGATGAAGTTGATAATGGGTTTTGTTGAGAACGATGCTATAATGCTTGTTTTTCATGTTTTTATCAAGATTATCATATGCTCATGCATTATACAATGTTTTGTGTTGTGGTGTGCTTACCATTTTGTTGATAAAATGTCTATTTAGATGTTTTTGTGTGTATTTTTGGACTCCATTGAGTACAATTTTTGGGGATAATCATGTTTCCATGTTTGGAACAACTAATGGTTATGTGTTTCACAGTTTGCTCCTTACATGTTTTCATGCCTCTTATATGCACACTTTTCCATATGATGCACACACACAATCTTTGACATATTGAGTGATTAATGCCATGATTATATCATGCTTTGATGTTTAACATCTTCACATGTCAATTTTTTTAATTGCTCTTTGAATTTCTGTTTTTAGGTTTTAAGTCATAGTTTTGTTTTTGGTACTAACTTGTTGCTAATGAAGTTCGTTGCCATTTGTTTTCATCTTGCTCTTTGCTATTTCATGATCTTTGCTTGAAGATGTCTCCTTTCAAAAGGTCAGCAGTGAAAAGAGGTAGTAGCAAAGGGGAGGAACCTGACATTGACCTCACTAGTTTCTCCCTTAAGTCAAAGAAAACTCGATCCTCAGCTGGAGTTTTCATCGAGTTTTCGATGACACCTGATTTAGATCCTATACCGCATTTCAAGCGTATTCAAGCTACTTCAAAAGTGCCCCCATTGTAATTGAACGGGTGGTTGAGCAAGCTACCCTTCTTGATACAAACATTCCTAAATAGTTCATTTCTAAGGATTGGAACTACCTTCTATCGAATCATGATGATCCTTATGAAGAGCTTGTGAAAGAGTTTTATGTGAATACCCTTTTTGATGGTGAAGAGCTACAATGTTGGGTGAGAGGAAAGGACTTCACTATAATGCCTTCATCTCTTGCTCTCATTTTAAATATCAGTCAACTAATGTTTACAAAACCACTGGTGTATGATGAGATGAACCCGGATCTTGAAAATTTTCATGACATTTTTAGAGAAAATTTGGATGTCTTCAAATGGGAAATCGATTGGTCTGTCATCTTTATCTCCTAAGTTGAGGTTGCTCACAACAATAATGTTGCATAATCTCTATCATCTCTCGAGCACCGAATATATGAATCTTGGTTGGGCTCTATTTCTTTATGACTTGATTACCGATGAATAAATTGATGTATGCTCTCATATCTTTCACGTTTTGGTCAAAACTGATGAGAGAACGGCCTCTAGGAATTGTCTTCCATTTTTTTACCTCATCAGAAAGATATTGAAATTAAAAGGAGTACCCACAATGGAAGATGAGTTTCCTAAACCAAAACAAAGACTAATCAACATTAGCACTCTCAATGCTATAATCGGCCATTCCCGAAAGAATGTTAAGCAAGAGAGTAATGCTTCTCAAGGTGATACAAGCTCTATCTCACACTCCTATGATGAGAAGTTGGACAACATCATGCACTCTCAGCACACCCGATTTGAGACAACGTTTATCTCTCTCCGAACTTAATTGGATTAAATCCAAAGGAAGCTAGAAGAAGATAATGAGTAGCTATTCCATGACAAAAAAGGGGAGAGATAGGGGGAGAGAGCTAAATCAAAAGGGGAGCAAGAAATGCAAGAGCAAGCAATCAAGCAGCAAGCTTTTCTAGTTTTTCATTGTTGCTGTTACTGGTCTATGTTCATATTTCATATTTTAAGCTTATGTTGTGCACTTGACTATGTACTATGTTATGGTACTTCTATATACCCTTGCTTATGTAGCTTAGTACTTTTAGTTAATGTCTTGCATTTTGTTTAGTACTCTTGTGCCCTTGTTCGATCTTGTTTCTTTGATGCAATTTAAACCTAATGCTTCTTGCTTTATTGTTCTTGCATTAGTTGAGTGTTAGACATGCAAATGATACTTTGCATTGAGCTTATTTGCTTGCATGTCCGGATATTCATTCACCGTGTGAATGCTCATTGTAGTCACTAAATATAGTGATTGTTTTTGTATGGTCAAGTTATGCTTCATTATCATATTCATACTTGTTTGATCGTATTGTACTTGCTCTATATGCATTCTAAGTTTTCCACTTACAATGAACTTAATGAGTGCATTTTGTGCATTTTGTATGAACTTAATGGTTCAAGAGCTTCACAGATCTAGAATCAGGTATGAGTGAGTCTTGGCAACTGTTCCAAACTCACATTTTTAAGTCTAGAGTCTATTTTAGGGTTTTGTCACGGAATAGCCAAAGGGGAAGATTGTAAAGTTGAATTTATTTAACTATGTGTTGGCTTTATTCCGTGCCAAATTTGCTTGTAATTCAGTATTTAAAAATCTTGTATTTAGGTGGGAATAATGTAAGGGTTATGTGTGAGAGAGTGTGAAGATTTGATCAAGAGTGTGCAACAAAAAGGTGACTCGCGACTGACTTACCAAAATGAAGCACATGTGTGAAGCATGCACGAAGATGAAGAGTCAGGATAGTTGGATCACTACAAGACAAAAAGTACAGTCTGACTTAGTTTGGTAACTGGCTACTAGAACTCAGGACTCATCCCAATCGCGGAGTGATTCGCCAATGCACTCTGTTTTGCTGAAAAGTGACTTTTCACATTTCATCTCATACCCTACTATAAATACCCTTATACCCACAAAATGTATGAGTGAGAGAGGTCTTCTAGAAAGAATTTTGATAGAAAAACCCTAGAGAAAAACAAGATGGATTCATCCACAATCTTATACACTTAATTCTCTAAATTCTTCTACTCTCACCATCTCCATTGTCATACCCACGAGAGGATTATTGACCAAATCCTTACCTCACCAAATTCAGAGTAGTGGGAAGGTTCTTGGTATTTGAGAGGCAGTTCAAGAGAAAATCAATTCATATTGGTTGATGCAATGGGCTAATTACGGGATCTAGAAAGCTAGAGAAGACATAGTTTGGCGTAACCTTGTTGGAGCAAGAAGCTTGGAGGGCTTAGGTGCATTAGGTAGATTAGGCTTGGAGGGTCTATTGCTATTCATGTATCTCAATTGATTTTCTAGTGGATCATTTATTGCTTGGAGGACGGCGGAGAGGTTTTTCGTCGAGTTCTTCGGTTTTCTCTTCAATAACACGTGCTGGTGTTATCTTGTATTTGCATCTCTCTTTCCCTTACTCTTAGCTTTTAATTTCTGCTGGTTGTGATTTATTAATGGCTTAAAGTAGTGTGTTAATTTGGGTATTGCTTATATTTCTTATTCTGCACATATATTGTTTGAATATAAGCTTGCTTTGGAAAATTTGTTTTTGGAGGCCTAAACATTTACAAGTGTTTTATACACTAAATGAGTTTTCAGAAGAGAGAAACAATTAGAAATTTTCTTTTGAAATTTTAATAAAATATAATATTGAATAGATAATCAGCTGTAAATGTTTGAAAAGTGATTAACTAAAATAGAAAAGTAGATTATTACTCTAAAATAGACAGAAAACAACTTTTTATTTATTTATTATTTTGCTTGATAGGGGGCTTCTACTTGTCAACACAAACTAAAAGTGCTAATCAAGCTGTGTTGGACAGTAACCCTTCACATGGTACTCAAAACCAACTTGTGTTGAATCTCAGAAGACAAAGTCAAGTCACTTAATCTTGGGGATGGAAAAAAGTACCCGACCCATGGGTACCTAGTCCAACCTGACCTTAATGGGGCAGGTTTTACTTAACCCATAAAACAATAGGGTTGGTTTTTGGATTTTGAAAATAAAACCTGAAATGGGTTCGGGTTGGGTACGAGTTTTAGTGAAACTCGCCCTGAACTCGAACCCAAACCTGACTCGTTAAAGAGCAAAATTACCAAAAACCTTGAATATATATATAACCTTAGAAAACCCTAACTACTAAATCTCTAACTCTCCTCTCACTCAGCCGCCTCTCTCTCTCTCTCTCTCTTCCTCTCTCTCTCTCTCTCAAGCCCTCAAATCTCAATCTTAGCAGTGCCTTTCTCTCTCTCATCTCTCATGCACTACTGCCACCCCCCCCCCCTTCACAGCCTCGCTCAACCTCACAGTCCAATGACCTTATTCAACCTCACGACTTTGTTTATTCAGCTTCACGGCTATGATTTTTCTTTTTTGGTTCATTTCATCTTTCATTGTTTTTTCTTTGTTTGTATTTGTGATTTCTGTGTTTGTGTTTTTTATTTTGATTTTGAAAAGGAAAATCATAAACCTGAAAATTTTGTATTAGTGATTTTTGTGTTTGTGTTTGTGTTAGGGTTTCCGTGTTTGTGTTAGGATTTGTGTTTGTGTTTGTGATTTTGAAAGGGAAAATTTGAAAATTGTGTTTGT
Source organism: Castanea sativa (assembly GCF_040712315.1). Classification (NCBI taxonomy): domain Eukaryota; kingdom Viridiplantae; phylum Streptophyta; class Magnoliopsida; order Fagales; family Fagaceae; genus Castanea; species Castanea sativa. Next base: position 34,647,252 of record NC_134020.1, read on the forward strand.
GAAAATTTGTGTTTGTGTTAGGATTTTTGTTCGTGATTGTGATTTTGAAAGGGAAAATCTGAAAATTTTGTGTTTATGATATCTGTGTTTGTGATTTTGGTTGGGAAAATCATAAATCAAAAACTTTTGTGTTTTTGATTTCTGTGTTTTTGTTGTGATTTAGGGTCAGGCATGACGGGACGGGTCCCACGGGCCCCAGCGGGGCAAGTTTGAGGTTGAAAAAAAAAACACATTTATTAAACAGGGCAGATTCGGGCCCACAAGGTGGGTTCAGGTTTAAAGAAACCCACCCAAACCAAATTCGTTACCATTCCTACTTAATCTTTTGCCTATATTCTGAGATGCTCCTCCTTATCGATCAAGTCGCGACATTGCTTGTGATAGGCTGCATAAACTAATGTGAATGTTCTATTATATTTTGAAAGTGACCAATACAAATAGTTAAAAATAGGCTAAAATGTAAAACTGACATTCTAATTTTCTTCAAATTTTATTTCAGTCCTCTAATTTTATTTTTGTTCATTTCAGTCCTCTAAGTTTTAGATTTATTCAATTAAGACATTTTTGTTAACTTTTGTTAAAAAATATTTTAAAAAAATTCTATAAAATATTTTTCAATCATTAATTGAATTTTTTTAATTTAAAAAATTTGAAGAAAAATTTATAAAATTGAAAAATAACCAAACATATAACAAAAGTTGATGAAAAAACTTTAATTAAATAAACTTAAAAATTAAAAAACTGAAATAAAACTTAAAAAATTTTAAAAAGATAATTTTGCACTTTACCCTTAAAAATATCACATCATCCAACATTACTGATAAATGAAAATGTACCAGGGATAAAAATCCTAGTATGAACAGAATTATTTATTGAATCAAGGATTCTGCGAGATAAACAGAAAAAGATGACCGAGTCAACTCAGAAAAAGATTCTCCAATTGTTTCACCTCACCAGCCACCGTGGGAGAGAAATTCAAAAGAAAATGAGAGAGAGACAGAGAGAGAGAAGGGGAGTTGGCTTAGTGTCTCGTGGATTGGTGGACATAGAGAGCGGTACGAGTCATCTCTTGTCTTTGTTATATCAACTTTTCCTCTTCTCTCTCTTATTACTGCCACTGACAATGCCAGAATGGGTCCCCCACCTACCCAGTCAGGTCTCACGGACGGCACCACCCTCTCAACCTGTCTTTCTCTCTCTCTCTTTCTTTTCAATCTTTCTTTCTTCTTGGTCCTTATTACAATTATAGCATAATCATTTTTACCTCATGAATGGCTGTAAAGGCATGTGACTTTTCTCTACTCTCCCTCGCCTTTTTCACACTTAGATACGATTTTTAACACTTTATTTATATGCTTTTCACTTTGTTTTCTTTCAAAATTTTCTTGCTTCCTTATATTAAAATAATACAAGTTGAAACAGATAACCCTGAAAAGACACACACAAACATTGCTCTCTTTATAATATGTATATATGGATTTAAAAAAGAAAAAAAAATTCTTAGTAACATACTTACCAAAGATATCGTGTTGATAAATAGATATAAAGATAGAGACAGTGGTCCAGCTTAGTCTATGACTGACCGACTTTGAGGAAGCCGTGTAAGATAAGGAGAGATAGATAGAGAGAGAGAGATAGAAAGAGGAATTAAAATATTCTCTCTAGCTAGCTTTCATTTTCTCTTTGGCTTTTCCTTTCAAGTTTCAAGTAGCTAGAGCGAAGAAGATGGTTTGCCAGATGAGCCTGATTAAGATTCTTAAAACCAAGTTTCTTTGTTTTCAGTGAAAGGAAAGGATTGCGTATACTCTGATTTCTCGGATTAGATTTGCAGTTCAGCTTTTTGGTTTTTTCTTTATTTTGGTAGTGTACTTTTGTAGCTCCAGTGAAATTGTTCTTCTGGTTTAGCTAGTTTAGGATACAACAAGTTTCTTAGAATTCAGCTCCAAATGATGTCTGAAGATGGGATTCCTGTTCCCTCCACTGTCGGAGGGTTTGTTCAAGAACTGAACTCAAACCCTAACCCTAATCCAAATTCAATTCCATTGAAGAGAAAGAGAAGCTTACCAGGAACACCAGGCAAGCATCTATTCCTCTATCTGCTTCATACCCAACTCTTTTCTTTTCTTTGTGTTTATGTTAACAAAATTTATTCACATATTTTCTTAAGTAAAATTGTTTTTTGTTGAAGCAGATCCAGATGCAGAAGTCATAGCTTTGTCACCAAAATCCTTAATGGCAACAAACCGATTCTTATGTGAAATTTGCAACAAGGGTTTCCAGAGGGACCAGAACTTGCAGCTTCACCGACGCGGCCACAATCTTCCATGGAAGCTAAAGCAAAGAACAAACAAAGAAGTTCGCAAAAAGGTGTACGTTTGTCCAGAGAAGAGCTGCGTGCACCACGATCCGTCAAGGGCGCTAGGAGATCTCACTGGAATAAAGAAGCACTTCAGCCGAAAGCACGGCGAGAAGAAATGGAAGTGCGAGAAATGTTCTAAGAAGTATGCGGTGCAGTCAGATTGGAAGGCCCATAGCAAGATTTGTGGGACTAGAGAGTACAAATGTGACTGCGGCACACTCTTCTCCAGGTATTACTTCTATTTTTTGTTCCTCGAAATTCTTTACTTTATATGATTTGTTTGTTGAAGAATTTAATACACTCACGTAGATGCTTTTATGGGCTTTTCTATTTGAATTTATTGCGGTTTGACTAAAAGGATCTGTAAGTGTATATAGTTATATATTTAACGAAGTTGAACTGGGGTTTGTGGGTATAATAAATACAGGAAGGATAGCTTTATAACTCATAGAGCATTCTGTGATGCTTTAGCTGAAGAAAATGCAAGGTTCACTTCAGTTTCAGCTGTCAATCAAAACTTTAAACATGATTTGATTAATGGGACAATATCGAATCCTCAACTAGCTGGAATCCCCCAATTACCCTCAGCCTTTCATCCAGAATTTGCTGGCTCCGAATCAGTGAGCAATCTTATAGCAGATGGGCAAAAGCCAAAGCTACCACTGTGGCTAGACAATGCTGCTCAGCTCAGACAAATTGGGATTACAAATAATTCTAATGCCTACTTAGCAAGCTTGCCTGAATTGATTCCAAATGCATCTATGAGTAATATGTTTGGATCGACCTCTCAGATGCAATGGCTTAATAAGTACCCAGAAGCATCCTTTACAAGTGCCGATCTCACTATATCATCATTGCCAAGGGTACTAAAGGAGGAACAAGAAAACAAAGGAAATTTGTCGGAAAGTGGAGTTACTTTGTATCCTAATAATAACCAGAATCAGCAAACAGGACCAGGTCACATGTCAGCCACTGCACTTTTACAGAAAGCAGCCCAAATAGGATCTACAAGGAGCAATCCATCATTCAACGGCACAGCTTTTGGGTTGATGTGTACATCTCACTCACATGTGTCAAACAGTAGAAATGAAGTTCAGAAAATTTTCAGGCAACAGAATCAAGCTGGGAACATGAACGAATTGTTAAGTTCTTTCCCTTCTTCAACTCCAAACACCACAGTTGGAGATGGGTCAATGTTGGTAAATTCAAACTCGAGCTCATTCTTGCAGAATACCAAGAATTTGGAGCATTGGCTAATGTCAAACAATGGGAAGCATGACCAACACGTTCCAGCTGGAAAGCACCATGCCAGTTCAAATGAAGTTGAGCGCAGTCTAACTAGAGATTTTCTTGGTGTTGGTGGTGATGCAAGCAGACCCTTCTTGCAGCAAGAGCTAGCTAAGTTTGCTTCAATGGGTTCAGCAATGGACTTGAGCCACTACACTAGTGGGCATCATTGAACTCCAATGAAGGTAAGCCCCTTGATGTACTATATGATTTCATGACACTAGCTAGCTAGTTTATGATAGCACATACACTGAGAAATTAGAGTAGGTGATCGATCCTGAGTTGAATATCCGTGGAAGCAAGCGAGTCAACTTGGGGGAGAGTGAGAGAAAGAGAGAGATAGTGAAGTCTTGTGAGTAGTCAGGGAAGAAGAAGAGGGCCACAATGAAGAGACTGAACAAAAAATAGGGAGATGGCAATCAGAGATTCAGAGGGCAAGAGAGTAGTCGGGGCCCTCCATGCATGTAGTAGTACCACTTTCTTCTTTTATCTTTTTCCCACAAACGTTTGATAAAAACGTTGTGAGACAAAAGTGCTCGTGACTGTTTTTTTTTTTTTTCCTGTACGTCTATGCCTCTGCCAGTTGCTATTCCTTCCAACTGTGACGGCTGTGAACATTTTTCCACTGTGGATTTGAATTTTAAATAAAGGGTTACAGGTCACTTCTAGCTTTTTCACTCGTTTCATTTGCTCCCACGTTGAGTCGAAAATAATTGTCAATCATGATGGAGAAGACTAAGTTGATCTCTGAGATGGGTTTTGGCCTTTTTAACTACAATCTATAATAATGTCAGTGGGAAGGCCGAACTAATAATGTCAAGTTGGCTTTTGCAAAAACGATAATTACTGCCATTTTTAGTCTCTGTGATGTTTGGTTTAGGAAATTCTATATATGCACACTTACGTTCAAATATTTTAATGTTAAAAATTTAATGATGTTTATGCTTGGCCAAATTGTTAGAAATGTTATAACTGTATTTGGAATTACTAGAAAACCCTGAGAAATTATTATTATTATTATTATTATTTTCAAAAGTAACCTTGCACAACTTTAATTTGACTTAAAATAATAAGGACAATCTATTCACTCATGTGCCCGAGAAGAAAATTACATTTGACTCTTCTTTTACGTACATATGTAACTGTTAAAATGTTCACTTGGTTTTACATTATAAAATAGAGTTTTTAATTAGGCAGAGTTTTACAGTGAGACAATTTGGCGTGAGAGAAGAATGGAGGGTAAGGAAGAGAAGAAGAGTAGAGAGGATGGAAATGGTTATCCTTTCCCTTATTTGATGTTTTAAAAACTTTTGATATACCTCTCTCTTTTGTAAGGATGCTTTAAAATTAAGAGAAATAGATTGGTTGAGGAAAATGGTCGTATAAATTGAAATTTACAATCTTGTTAGTTTATGAAAATAGACATAAGGGAAAAATTAATAATTTAAGTTTCTTTAAAAAAAAAAAAAACTAAATACATATAAGCGGAACTGCTATATATGCTCTATGGTACCAAATGTTGGACTATTAAGAGGTAACATATCCATAAAATGAGTGTAGTTGAAATGCAAATATGAAGATGGATATGTGGAAATAGAAAGAAAGATATGATTTGAAATAAGGAAATTCGCTTAAGGCTGTGGGCTAGCTCCTATTGATAAAAAGATGAGAGAGGCTTAATATGGTTTGATCATGTCTAGAGGAGAGTGACTAATCACATAATTAGAGGTAATAAAAAAAATAAGTCATTTCAATTAAGGAAGTGATAGAGAATATAACTTGAAAAAGAATAAAAAAAAATAAAAGAATATATATGGCTGACCCTAATTAACTTGTTGAAATTTTGGGACTAAGACTATGTTGTTGTTATTGTTGTTTGTGCGTGTATAATTTCATTCTCCTCCCCCTCTAAATTCTCCCCATTTGTGAGTAAAAAATGAGAGATTTGGAGGGGTAAAATACCTATTTTCAAAAAAAATTATTTTTTTATGGTGTCACACTCATTACTCTCAAAAAGAGGGGGGGGGGGGGGAGGACAGTTGTTACTCTGACAGAATGATTCGTTAGAATAAACACATGTATTAGTTCTTATGTAACTTGTATATGAGAGTGATATAAAAAATATTATACATTTTATTACAAATTGACATGCCAAATTTTTTTTTTAAAAGGAAAATGTTTTTGAAAAAATTGTTTATTATATTGTTAATGCGACACACCAATTGTATTCATTAGAATGTTAGTTTATAAACCTTTTATGATAAAATTACTATTAGTTTTGACATCCCACTTTTAAACTACCCCCTCCCCCAAATAAAACTAATGTAGCTCATAATTGTCAGGTAATGCATGAATTTATGTTTGTGTTTTTACATCAATACTCGGCACCTATATTACACATACTGTAATTTTAAGTAATATTACACTATCTAATATTTTTAAAATAAGATGTGAATTTTAATAAATCCATAGCTGGATTACATTATATTTGTATATTCTCCATACTTACAAAATTTAAAGATAATCAAAGATCAATAGTCATGACATAAATCAATTTTTAAATTTAAGTTTTTGTAGTTTAAAATAATGTATAAAAGATGAGCTTATGTATTGGATGATAAATTACATCTGATTGGCATGAAAATTGACATGCATGTTAAGAACATATGGAACATGTAATTCAACGGTTGCATTTTCAAACCATGAATTCAATAACAAATTATTGGAGTGATGTAATATTGATTAGAGTTACACATAACTTGAACCCAATCCCCACCCCCAACACACACACACACACACACACACACACACACACACATATTGGTATCATTGTAAATTCAATTTCTATTGAATTTTGTATGTTCCAGTTAATTGAACTAGTAAAATCTCTTATCGTCTAATAAGAGATCTTGGGTTTAATCCATTACTATACTAAAAACCAATTAATATCTTGGCTTGATGATAAAGAACAATTGCATGGTAGGTAATACACTTACCCACCATATGGGCATTTATTTATAATGTAACTTTTATCCAAAGCATTCAAGGAATTTTTCCTCCAAATGAATGCTCTTAGTTTAATGACAGAACTATTATAGAAACTTCACAAAACGCATATATGGGAGCTGGAAATGCCAAGAAGGGAATGAAGATACTCCAACTAGGCTTACTAGGGTCATTTGGATCTTGATCAAATGGTTATGGTATGCTTGAAGATACTTTGTTGGCCAAAATACATTTTGGTCTCTCCAAAATTTATATTTACTTTTAATTTAAGCTCTTAATTTTAATTTCTTTAATTCGATCATTAGAGTTTAATATTAATATCCATACTTATATGCATGTGTATGGCCACGTCATCTACTCAGCTCGCTTAGAACAATGCCACATCATCTATTTTGTTCAACCATTCCGAGGTTCCCTTGTCAAATTATCTAACTAGTTAATGTAGTCCATCCAAACCATTAGAAAAAATCTAGGATCACACTATTTTGTACAACAATTTTTATTTGATAGACTACAAGTGGAGAAAAAAAAAAAGTGATGAATTTATGTGAAAGTGAAAATCAGTAAATCACAATCTGCCATATAAAATAGTTGTGATAAAAATATGATAAATGATGTGGTATTAAAATTAATCAAAACATTATTTACCAGTACCCACAAAAAACAAAAAATTAAGCAAAATGGACTCCACTTTAATCACAAGGAACACACCATAAAAAGGAATGGAGGAACCAAGAAAGGGGCATGTCACCAAAAAATTTAAAGAAAATTATATTAATTTCTCCTTTAACACACTTAGCAGCTGATTTAAGCATCAGAGTACAAGTGGTATCGAGAGATCACACCGATGTCCTTTTCTAACTCCTTTTTGCATGCATTAATTCTCTGACTCAATTGTAACGATTTGAATCATTAGAGTTAATTATAATTGTTAATTTAAAGTGTCCTTTCAAACCCGATAAAATTACTTCAATTACATATCATTTTGACATAGAGATAAGCCAAAGTAATTAAGTTGTTTTTGTGTAAAGTTCAGTGAGAAAAATAAAAAGAAACTTGAGAAAAAGATGGCCATTCTTTTCTCACAAGAGAGATCATAAAGTTCAACATTACCAGCATTGGTTTAAAAACAAAAAAATGCATTGGTTTGCCTTCACAAACTGGCATGGCATGGTACAAATGGAACAGGGAAAGATGGAAAGCACTTACAGTGCATCACGACCAGTCAATCCAACTCAGTAAAACCACACAGAACAAGACAAGTGAACCCCACCAACAATATGCCCACCTTGGTGTACATACCATCAACTTCTCTAATGACCAAAAAAGAAAAGGTAAAACACAAAAATAAACCAAAAAAAAGTGTTCCTTTGGTCACAAAGAAAATGCTGCAATATTCACAGCAATTCCAATGTACAACCACATTCCATTCAGGATGAGACTCACTGCACCGGACTCATTCACTTTAGTAGCAACCGGAGGACTTTCTGTCGGTGCCGATACTGTAGGCTCATAACCACTAAAAATATCCAGAGGAAGAAGCACTTTGTCCACTTGATAAACAACCAAGTTATCATCTGAGTATAATGTTTTGCCTAGTGTGGCCTTGACAACGCCAGTGGCAAGCTGAACTTGCTTGCCGGAAGAAGTCACATTCAGTGGGAACTCACCTTTGCCTGTACCTCCGGCTTGGGTCGGCACTGGATTGCTCAAAGTTTGGAAGTTTGACAGAGTAACACCAGTTGCTAAGATATGAAACTGTATAAGTTGGACCTTTTGTAGGTCAGTGAGAGAATTTATAGTGCCCGATCGAAGGTCTGAAAATGCCTTATCGTTTGGAGCAAAAACAGTATAGCCAGTGGTTGATTTCTGGACCTCCCCGTTGAGTTGGTCAGACATTCCAGTACTCTTTAAGAGGCGGATAAAGACGGTGAACTCACCCGGCTTGTCGAGGATTTTGAGGATATCGGGAGTCTGGGCTATAGTTTTGGAACAATGGAAGAGAAAAATAAGTACAAGTGAGAAGGAAAAGACAGTCAGTTTAGTCATCTTTGTAGTGTATGTTGAAAGGTGGACTTTTTATTCTTTCTGGAAATTTTGGAGATGCCAATAGTGATAGTGGTGCTTGAAGTTGAAAGAGTACTTGATATGTGTGAAAGGGAGGAGAGGAGGTTTTTATTAAGGCTGGGAGAGAGTGAAGTTAGGTGAGAGGGCACAATTCTAGTTGCAAATCCTTTGTTGTTTGCAGCTTATCTGTCTTGGAAAGGTAGAGGATGAATGGATATAGAGTGTGAGATTTTGCTATTTTAGCAACTAGATTGCTTGGAAAGACAGGAAAGAGAGAGTTGATCTCAATAAATCGAGTTTGTAGGCAAATAAAAGTGTAAATGATTGCTTTGCTTTCACAGACTAAACAAAAAGATAGTAGATGGGGCACAAGAAAAGGGACTTGACAATCACAGACTATAAATTCCATACATGCAATGGCAATTCTTTTTTCTTTTCCTTTTTTTTTTTTATAAAAAAAAAATTTCCCTTTCTTTAATTTTTTATTTTGACCTTTTTTACCTATATACTATACTTGCTATTATCTTCACATAATTATTTCATCTTATTATGAAGTGATAATGAAGCCTACGGTATATTAGTCATTAGATCTAACAATATTCGAATTCTAATGATAATGAGGCCCATCTTACTATATAATAATATTATATAAATTGACGTTGATTAATCTTTAAGATAATGTTTTGTCCTTTCAACTAACTTTTGGTTGCGTGGAGCAGGCACGGATATCCATTCTTACAATTATTTGGTACATTACTTTTTTTCTAAAAAAGAAGATTTATGGCTTGTTTGGGAGTTTAGAGAGGGAGGAGAGTAGAGGGGAGTAGAGGGGAGGGGAGTAGTGGGAAGGAGAGTAGAGGAGAATAATTACCCTCCACCTTGTTTGGATGTTTTTATAATTAGTAAGGGGGAAGGGAGTAATTAGCCATTCCCCTTGTTTTTAATATTGTAATTTTATAAATATAATAAGGGTAAATTAGGTAATTTACTTTATAAATAATTTTATGTGCTCTACTCTCCCTCCAAATCTCTCCAATTTGGGGGAATTAAAAATGAGGGGGTTGGAGGTAGTTGAAACCCCTCCAAACCCCTCCAAATCTCTCTCCCTCATTCCTTAAAAAACTCCCAAACAAGGTAATTGAATTACTCTCCTTCCCTCTACTCTACTCCCCCTCCTTTTTTAAACATCCAAACATGCCATTAGGTTCGTCTCAATAAAGAGGACTTGACAGTGGAACAAGGAGGTTCGTTCCTGTATTAGCCTCCCCAGACCAATAATATTCATAAAATTGAGTCTTAATGAAAAAATGTATATTATATATATGAGAATGGGAAATAACCTATAAGTTCTAATGTGCGCTCACTACTTATTGTGCCACAAGAGTATTAAATATGGTTTTTTTTCCCCTGATTTTTAGTCAGACATTGTTTGCATCTTTGGACAGAAGTGCGCTGATGTTAAACTTTTGTTTTAGGTTCATTTCTTCTTGATAATGACCTCAAGTTGATTTTCACTAACATTGCATCAATTTTTAATCCTATTAAAGCTACATGTTAGATTTGATTTACGGGCAACATAAATTGAATATAGCCATATAGGTGGGGAGAACAAAGAAGCATGCATGTTGCTGCAAAGATTCAAATAAGCACAGAGGTCGGATGTCCTAGTGATCACCAATGGGAAGTCTATAAATTAAGAATGAGCAACTCACTAGAAAGTAGACCAATTGGTGGGTTGGTCAGAGGCACTCTAAGGCTGTGTGTGGCAAAGTGGTTTTTAGAAAGGATGGAAAAACAAAAAAGAGAGAAAATGAGGAGGCAACTATTTGGAGTGTATTTGGTTGGGTGGGGAAGAAGAAAAAGAAATGGTAGGACCCAAGTGTTTTCTCCCCAAACCCACCAAAATGTTTTTTCTCTAAAATGGAAAAAAAACAAGGAGGGAGAAAATGAAGTACCTTGTGGTACGAAAATGCCCATGGGTTTCATCCACGCCTAGTTGCGTGTTTTTTTTTTCTTTCGTCCAGTTGCTCTCTTTTTTTCGTCCCCTTGCACATACACAATTTATTTTGCTAAAAAAAGTGTTACTTTTTTGTTTTATTTAATGGAGGCATTATTGTAAATTTATATCAATTTTACTTTTCCATCTTCTCATTTTTCTTCTTAACTAAACAAATAAGTTTTCTATTTCTTCACTTTTCTATCCTTCCAACCAAACACAAATAGGAGAAAACTAAATTTCTTCTATCCACTCCTCATTTTTTATCCTTCCACTTTTCCCCTCTTCCAACCAAACGGACCCTAATAGTCAAGTTAGTGGAAATTCCAAAAAGGCTAAAGATACTTCATACATATGCATGGCTTGTTCCAAAACCTCAAAAATTCAGTTTTTAGAGCCCAAAGAGTCCCTCTTTGATGGGGCATGGCCCCAAAATCCTTTGGAACATCCAAAACCCTAAAAATAAGTTGGAAAACCCTAGTTTAAACCTATAAATGCATCCTTATGCCTCAAAACTAAGACGGCGTTTGGTAATGTTGTTCTAGTAATGTTGTTTATATTTTTTAGAAATACATGTGAGTGAAAAAGTGTGTAGAAATATGTGTAATGTTATTTAAACACTGAAAAATGTTGTTTAAAATCCCTTGCCAAACACCCCTTAAGACCCTTGCAAGAGAGAGTTGATTTTTCACTAAAACTTCTCCAAAACTGTTTTCTAACTTTGATTTTTCTGCACGTCAAGCACTAAACATGTTTTTTACAATTCAAAACCTCTCTCTATTACTCATTAGGGCAGAAACTACTTTCTAATCCAAATCAAAAAACTTTTTTAAACAATATTTTTAAGAACATCTTTTATTTTGAGTTGTGATTACTTATGAACTATTGAATAATTTTCACTACAACAAAGTTGATTTTTTCTGAGGGTCAAAACCCTTGAAAAAAGTATTAAAAGCCCTCAAAAGATAATATTTTGAGGACCTTTGAAACAAATTTCCTCGAAACGGAAATTTCTATGGCCTTCGTGACCCTTGAAACCGAAATTTCAATAGCCTACATGACCCTCGAAACAATTTTTTTTATCTTTATCAAGTATCGGCAACCTTTGAAAATTTTAAAAGGGATAAAAGAACAATAACCTTTTTTTGAGGGTCTCCCAACCCTCAAAATAAGGTTTTTCTCTTTTTAAAAAAATGAATAAATGAAAACCCACAACCATGCACATAGACTTTAAAGAACCACATATTAAAAAATCTATATTATACCAAAACACAAATATCAAAACAAAATTCAATTAGCTTTCCAAGTAACTAAATTCTTCATTCTTGAAGTTTATGTAGACATTTTCATATTAACATAAAGGAACTTAGTATTTTAACTAGATAAAGGAGAAAGAAAAAAGAAAAAAGGAAGAAGAAGAAGAAGAAGAAGAAGAAGAAGAAGAAGAGAAATGAATCAGTACAAGAACGATGCATAATCAAAATTCTTATCTTAATATTATTCTATTTCAATTAGGGGTGTCTAGAAGACCCGGCAACCTGTTCAACCTGGCAAACCCGCCCGCCGCCGATCTGCCGCCACCCGATCCAACAATTTCGGCAGTTGGACGCGGGTTCTAAACTCGATAACCCAACCCCGCTCGGGTTGGTTGTCAGTTTTTTGCTTCAAAACCCGTGACACCCAACCCAAACCGAACCTTTATCCTTTCCGGCGAAGTTTAACAAATTTTCGACTAGATTCGGCGAGATCTCGCCTTTATCTGACGAAATCTAGGCCATATCTCGATGGATCCGGCCATATTTCTATCTGATCTTGCCGAATCCAGCCAGATCTCGACGGATCCGGCCAAATTTTGGCTAGATCTCGCTGATCTGGCCAAAAATCGTTCTCGGCGATAAAACCCGATACTCGACCGATACAACCCGAAACTGACGAGACCCGAACTGGAAAATCCAACTAGATCATTGGGTTAGTTTCAGGCCATATTTTCCTCCACCCGAATAATTTGGGTTGGGTCCAGGTTAGGCACAAACCCGACCCGTGGACACCCCTAATTTCAATGCAAAACAACCTGATGTACTAATGTTTAAAGGGTCTCACATAAAGGATTCTGCATTCTCCTAGTACTTCTCAAAGACTGATGCATAGCCACCAACTTTCCCTTGCATTAACAACTGCAAGGAAATAGACAAACCAATTAATCATGCACTTTTTAAATGGCTGAGGTGTTTGATTGAAAAATTGTCATACAATGAAGTCCATATGAAAAAATGAATCTTGATCTCCTATGAAGAAATTACAAGTCATTTTCTCAAGGAAAAAACACAAACTGAGATGAAAGAAAATCCAAACTAACAAACATATTATGCAACTATAAACAAACTATAAAACCCAGGATAATTAAACTGCAAGAGAATTGTAGGAAGTTCCTTGAGAAATACCTACAACAACTGAAACATGGACTTCATATGAACAAGACTCTGTATCATAAACACTGCCAAGATAATTCAGTGGAAGAGATAATTGGAAGAGAAGTCCATTCACCATGACCTGCACCATGACATTAATCCATAATTTGTGTAACCATCAGCCAATCCTTTCTGAAAATATAAATTTCATTACTAGCATATAAGAACATATATTACCAAATCACCAACTGTCATCTCGCCATTCATAATTCCATCTGAACATAACACCATAGCTATATTGAAAGAGCCGTGCTAAATATTACATTTGGGCCGAAGTTCAAATATGCAAGGCTACGTTGTGTTTTTAAAGCAACATCTTCATACCCTAAGCAATTGAATCACCAACAGCAACAAAAGGGCATTAAGATTCAATTAGAGTAAATTTGTAATGAAAATAATTGAAAGGATATAACTTGCACTTTTGTCATACTATTAGGAAGGAAGGGGGGGGGGGGACTGAGAAGGCAAGAGATTAAAAAGAACATAAATAATAAAGAAAATCCAAAACCACCTGAACCATATTAAAATTGATTTGGTGGTTGGCCACGTAAAATCATCATTTCAAACCATTAGAAGCATGAAGGAGAAGCGATCACCAAGTCCCAATTAGTGTAGGAGTGGCAACAGACTAGGATTGAGATGGGAAGCCCCTTCTTAAACCTGAACCCACAGAAGCAAATTTTGTTCTAGACCATCAAAAACACAGGTTCCCACTTTGGAAACCCAAACCCAGCCCACCCAGTTAGCTGGCATTGTGCACACAAAAGACAACCTACAAGTTGGGTAATTGCCCATTAGATTGAAGTTTGCCCAACTTATTTACTACATTACACAGCCAATGAAGAAGGAATAAAGGTTTTCTCCATGAGGCAGCAAAGCAACTAAGCCTCTTGATTCCTAACTATCCTAGAACCAGGTGGGCTATAACCCTTTAAAACCAATACACCTAAATTGATAATTAAGCGTCAATGTAATAACTACCATACCACTAAGATAACTTACTCTTGAAGTACTCATCATATTGATCAACTTCAAAAGCTTCATTGTTGAAGTACTTGACAGTCTAGGAAAAAATGGACAGAATTGGAGAAAATAAGGCATCAGATAATCCATATGGAAAAAATAAGGCATCAAACGATCCATAAGGAGAAAATCAAACATTAAAAGTACATCACAGCCTCACCTCTTCTGGTACACATCACCAATGGCTCGAGAAAGAGGAAGTTCAACATTGACCCAAGGCTTACCCCAAAGAGTGACAACGATACCACCAGCTACTACAATTCGAGCTCTTTCATCATCTCTACCTGGACTATGATCTTCTATTAGTTCAGTAGTTGAAAGACTGGCTGTCAAGTTACCTGTCATTTTTATGTAAACATATAGATATTCAATTATTAGGTTAAAATAAGGTGAAGTTTTATACTCCTTTACTTGATGTACAACTAATGCTTAGGAAAGTCCTATTTTAGGTCAAAGCATTAAGAGAGAGGAATTCTTTATCATCTTAGCACATATCTAGTAGACACAACTAATTACAACTCAAATCAGCTAAACCTTTATTCCCATTAATTAGGATCAATTATCTTCTGGATGCAACTGGTTAAAGAGTCAATATTCAATATCACTAATAAAAATAAATAAATAAATAAAAAAATGGAGATATCAGAGAACCAGTACCCTGACCAGACTGGATTTTCCTTGTGCATAAAAGGGCCTTTGAGTCACCAACATTGGCAATTAAAATCTTCCCGCACTACAAAAAACGCGAGCTATAGCCGCGTTTTTTGGCCGCGTTTATAAAAAAAAGCAGCTATAGCTGATCTATAGCCGCGTTTTTAAGAAACGCAGCTATAGACATAATCTATAGCTGCGTTTTTCGAAAATGCGGCTATAGGTCCTCCTCTAGCTGCGTTTTCAAACGCATCTCCAGCCGAATAATTTTTTTTTTAAAGTGGGGCCTGGAGCTGCGTTTGAAAACGCAGCCAGAGGGGGACCTATAGCCGCGTTTTTTAAAAACGCGGCTATAGGTCCCTTCTGGCTTGGAGTTGCGCTTAGAAAAGCAGCCATAAGGGACCTATAGCCGCGTTTTTAAAAAACGCGGCTATAGGTCCCCCTCAGCCAAATTAATTTTCTTAATTTTAAAGGCCTGGAGTTTGCAACAGTGGGGGCCTATAGCCGCGTTTTCCAAAAACGCGGCTATAGGCCCCCCTCTGGCTGTGCTTTTAGAAACGCGGCTCAAAAAAAAAAAAAAAAAAAAAATTCTCACGTGCCCCTTCCTTTCCCACCTGCATCCTCACCTACCCACTCTCAATATAAGTGCCTTTCTTCTTTTTTTTTTTTTTTTTTTTTCTTACTTCATTCTTCATTCTTCACTCAGGTTCTTCTCTCTTTCCTTTTTTTTTTTTTTTTTTTTTTCACTAACTCTTCAGGTTCTTCTTCTTTTTTTTTTTTTTTCCTTTTTCTTTCTTCCTTCATTTTCCAACGTAACTCTTTTTTTTTTTTTTTTCTTTGTTTCTTTGGAGTTCCTGCATCTTTTTTTCACAACTCTTTTTTGTTTTTTTTTTCTTTGTTTCTTTCTAGCTACTTCTTCTTTTTTTCTTCATCTCAGTCACTGATTTTTCTATAGATCTAGTTTTTTTTTTTGTTATTTTATGTTTAGTTAGTAAGAAAATGGAGAAAATGCTAAAAATTTTGAATTTGTGCTATTGTGTCCCTGATATTGTGTTTATGTTTAAATGGGTTTGTGTTTCTGAGCTTGTACTTGAATGGTTTTAGTGTTATATTTTGGAGCAAATTGTGGTTGTATTGTTAGTATGTTGTGTTTGATTTTGAATTTTTTGGGTGTGTTTGTATTGTGAGAATGTTGTGTTTGATTTTGAAATTTTTGGGTTTGTATTTGATTTTGAATTTTCTGGGTTTCCTTTTAATTTTGAATTTTATTTTTGGTTTGAATTTTGAATTTCTTGGGGAAAAAAAACACCCCGAATTTTTATTTTTTTTTGTTTTTTAAAAAACCTATAGCCGCGTTTTTGAAAAACGCGGCTATAGGTCTCAGACTATAGCCGTGGGTAAACAACGCGGCTTTAGGTCCAATCTTTAGCCGCGGTTGTAAAAACGCGGCTATAGACCCATAGGGGCTGTTGCTGCGCTGCTTAGGCCGTGTTTACAAACGCGGCTCTAGAAAACGCGGCTATAGGCTATAGCCGCGTTTTTGGGGTCTATAGCTGCGTTTTTGAAACGCGGCTTTAGACCCCGTTTTTTGTAGTGCCATCAAGAGTTTAAGCCATCTCATAGTTTACGCAAGGCAAGTGTCAATGATCACCTCAAATGCTACTGCTTGTTTAACTTGTCTTAGGTTACTAGCACTTCCTCAAAAGGGTACAGGTATAGAAGATGTTGTTAACATATAAACGCGTTTTGATATATGCAGGACACAAATAACACAGGATGCCTATAATCTTATCCTATTATGGCCATGCCAAAGCAATAGAGTGTGTGTATATATATATATATATATATATATATATATATATATATTCACTCAAAGTAAATTGCTTAAACAAGGCAACAAGCAACATACCTTCTGTGCGTAGACATTAATCAGGGCATTGTACATTGTGGAAGGCGGCTTCAACCCCACAGACTTCATAACATCCAAGCACTCAATCGTACTCAATCAAGACCCCCTTCATAAAATTTGGTTCTTTTTAAATTTTACAGGAATAACACCATCTGCAATTTGCAGCTTGCACAACTTGGTAGCAGTAATCCTTAGTGTCTCAGTTACCTGCACAAAACAAACTTTTAAGAGATTAAAATTAAATTAACAACAGGCAGAAAATCCTAAGAGTGAATGCTGTATAAACCTGTGGAGCAGCTTTGGCACTCTTCCACAAGATTGCCGCTCATGCTTCTGGACTGAACCATGACAAGAATAGAGCCAAAACAAACGAAACAGGTGAGAACGTAGGGATTTAACATATTAAAACAATTTGCAGAAACTGAGTTAGGAAGGACTTGTGTTGGAGCATTTTAATATTAAATAATTAAAATGAATAAATGTTATAACATAAATATAAAGATGTGGGAGTGAACGTGGAAGATGAGGAGTTAGTGAAAATGTTTAATTCCACATTGAAAAGGGGAGAGACTATTTTGTTCTTTTTAATTGTGGTGATTAATGAGCTAACATGAATTGTCTCAAATATTGGGTCAGATACGTGCCCAAGGGGGAGGTGAAGGGTGGAGGTTACCGTATCTGTTGGTGAGTAAATGACCCTAATTAATATTCCATTTTTATTATGGAAAATAATGAGCCATTAACCCACTTAATGGATTATCCGTTTGGGCCTTTTCATTATTCAGAAAACTCCTTATCCCATCATTAATTGTGTAACTCTAGCCTATCAGAATAATATCCAATATTTAATCTTGAAACACCCACTATATCAGAATAATGGACCTAATTAATCAGATTAATTTGGGTAGTTATTTCGTGAGGCCCATTGAGCTTATAAATAGACCCATTAAGACACAATCCAAGTTACTGCAATATACAAAAAAAAAAAAAAATAGAGAGATTCTTGGCAAGGAAGGGTGTTCTTTCTGGTAGAGCTTTGGGCTTGAACACTTTGTGCAGAGGTTATTCTAGCCATACGACACTTGTTGGACTGTTGTATCTTGGGGAAGACAAGTTAGAGACGGTCTACACCGGTTACAAAGTTTAGCCAACCAAGGGCTTGAATCTCCTTAAAGAGAGTGAGTGCCGCGCCTCAGTCCAAATAGTGTTGTGTAATCTCTTTCTTTAAATTAATAAAAATTCAGAAGTATTATTCCGTTTCTCTTCGTGTTATTTCCATTATCATTGTGTTTGCACCAACAACTTGTATCCATAATGGGAAAGAAAAAGAGAAAATTGCATCACATAATCCAAAGCATGGGTGTGTGGCCACATAAAACTAAAGATGAAACTATTTTGTTTATAAGGCAGGACCATTAAACAATAGAAACATTATTTCATCTAGCAAAAATAGCTCTTTGCCCATCTCAAACTGAGAATCAAAATGGAGAACTATGCTAGCAACTTCTAATGCTTATAATTAGACTCAGCTTATTTTACAAATGAACATATTATCAATAGCAAACGGATATATTTAGCAGCCTCACAAGCAATTATTACAGATGAAACTTTCTGAATATTTTTGTATGACATTAATCCATAGTAATTACTTTCAATTAGAAGGTAAAAGGTATGCATCATGAGAACTTGGAAGTCATCATTTAAATGTCAAATTGCCCATATCTGCAATCAAAATTTTAACTCAAATGGAAGGTCTTATTCCTGTTACCCACATACTCAAATGATGAATTTTCCAACACTACAAGAAGTTTTACAAGTTTATAATGCATCAATATGATGCATTGACACCATGCCATAACTACACCGAGTTAATACTTTCAGGTCAGACATAAACATCTTATCAAAAACAAAAAAGAATGCAGGCTTTGTATTCATTGGAAAAGAACAATATCAAATATAAGGGAAAAATAGATTACCAATTCCAAGCTACATAACTTGAAAATGAATTTATAAAATCCATAAGCTCTAGTAAGTTTTATAAGCAATATGAGTGTAAAAATCTCTGCAATGTAAAGAAGCTGAACAGAGCATTGAATTGCAATGACCCAAACCAAACAAAAATTAAATTGATACTATTGATAAACTAATGCTCGTTTCCATAGGAAACCTAAAATTTAACAAACACAGCAACACAAAAAAAATCATAGATCCAACCTATACTTAAATTGATATTATTGAAATACTACACCATTAACACTTACCAACTCCTTTTTAAGCATTTCTTCAACATAATATGTTCAAACCTCATACATCCAACCCATACTTCAGATTCCAAAGGACAGATATGTAATTCCATTTCCAAAGTATCCAAACCCTAGCCCCAAATTATATTATTGGAGAGGAAGAGAAATATCAATGGAGAGAATGAGAGTGTTGAAATCTCATACAAGCTCAAGGTTCTACAATGGCGGATTGACAATCACAGAGAGAGAGAGAGAGAGAGAGAGAGAGAGAGAGAGAAGAGTATGAGAGAATGATTGAGAAAATGTATATATGTATATGATAAATATCTGCCCCTATTCTTTATATAATGAGAACAGAGGAGCGGGAAAATCATAACGAAATAACAAACTATCCAACCAATCTAAGCATGACAAGTACAATTAACTACTCTATTTTGTTTACTATACAAACGACATGTCGTTATGTACATTATTATAACTAGTTGCATATCCATGCGTTGCGTGTGATAATTTTTTTAGGATGATTTCATTAAATATTTTATTAATACTATAATTAAAAAATAAAACTTAATAATATAATTCTATTTATTAACCATTGGTTTTTTATTATTTTTTAAATTAATAAAAACCTTAAATATACCTTTTTTTTACCTTTACACACACACACACACACACACACACACACACACATATATAGTGAATCTTTACACATACCTTTAAGAAAACTCTATATATTCCAATTTTTTGGACACGTAAAATTATAGACTCTTACTCCATAATTATAGTGGCTAATTAATTAATTATATATATATATATATATATATATATATATATATATATATATATATATTAGTGATCTCATTTGTAAAACTTCTTACCATTATCATAAATTTACTAACTGATGATTTGCATAATAAAGACAATAAATGAGAGGTAGCATTGTTCATTAGATTTTCGAAAGTAATAGTGTATGAAAATTATATATATATATATATATATATATATTATAAATAAGGTTAAATGAAATGTCAAAAAATGGATTTTTAAATTTTCTAACTTTATTTCTTATATAATTTCTTATACTATCAGAGAACATCTCTTTTTTAGTTATGATTAATATGGTTTCCATAGTTAGAGTTTGATTAGTTTTAAATTTAAATTTAGTACTATGATTGTATTTAATTTTTGATTGTTGATTTAATTTTTTGAGTGAATTTAACGGTTTACGTTTCTATACTGTAAAGTTTTTAAAGTTCTCCACACGGTAATTTCTATTTTATTTTTACTTCTCCTTACAACCTCTTTGTTTTCCAATCAACGATTACTAATTGACATTTTTTTTCTTTATCTACTCTTTATTACTTTGTATTGGTTTTTTTCTATACCATCTCTCTCTCTCTCTCTCTCTCTCTCTCTCTCTCTCTCTCTCTCTCTCTCTCTCTCTCTCTCTCTCTCCATTGGCAACTTATCGTTTTCCAAAATTTGATGATGATTCTATGACAATAAATATGCATTATTATTAGTTTTATTTATTTATTTAGTGTTTCTAACTTGATTTGTTTTGTATTTCATTCTTCCTTTGATGCATTGGGTGTGAGAATGAGTGTTTCCCTAGCATTACTCCACTTAATGTGGACAATCTTATTTATTTAATTTAGGCAAAATATTATACTTTAAAATTTTTAAAATAAAAAAGGAGTCGAAATATAAATAATTTAATGATATTTGTGGGGGATGTGGCTGAATCTAAATGTTAAATAAAATGATATGAGAAAAAAATAAAAATAAAATACATAACAATAAACGCTAACTTATCAAAATAATTTTATATAATATAATTATAGTACATTCTTATATACTATTTTTAATTATTTATAATGCAATATGATAATATTTAACAATCAAAGTCATAAAAAAAAATTTAAAAAAAAAAAGCTTAAAACACAAAACTAAATCCCATCAACCAAAATAGAGTTCTAAAGAATACAAAACTTTATCAAGCTAAAATAGAGATGCAAGAAAAATAAAAATAAAAATCCACCGAAAAATTGAGGGAGAAAGAGTGAGAAATAACCACTTTTTTGTGAGAGAAAATTATGTAAAGAATGAAAGAGTAAATAACAAATTTATACTAAGAGGATGATAATAAAAAGAAACAAAATAAAGGAAGATAAAAGGAAAGAGGAAGAGTGATATCAAGGTAGAATGTTTGGGCATATGAAAAGGAAAAGAGAAGGAGAAAGGTTAGAGAAAGTCTAAATGTTAAAAAAACGAGTACAATTTGATGAGCATAATTTTTTTTTTTTGAATTTAAGTAAAATATTACATTTTTTTTAAAAACAAAAAGAGAGAGAAAATATAAATAATTTAAAAATAAGGAGGCTGTGGTTGAATTTCAATATTGAGTAAAATAGAAGAGAAGAAAAAAATAAGAAAAATTAAAAGATATAACAATAAACATTAAATTATCCAAATTATGCTATGTAATGGAATACTATTTTATTTTTATCTACTATCTTTAATTTTTTATAATGTAATCGGATAAAATTTAACAATCAAAGAGCAAAATAATAATAATAATAACTTAAAATGCAAAACTAAATTGTATCAACCTAAATTAGAGTTCTTAAAAACACAAAAATTTATCAACCTAAAGCGGAGATGCAATAAAAAATAAAAATCCACCAAAATAGAGAGAGAGAGAGAGAGAGAGAGAGAGAGAGAGAGAGAGAGAGAGAGAGAGAGAGAGAGAGAACCTTTTTGTGAAAGAAAACTATGCAAAGAATAGAAAAGAGTGATAAATTTATAGTAAGAAAGAAGGGATAAGAAGAGACAACTAAAGGAAGATGAAGGGAAAGATGAATAACAATATTAAAGTAGAGGGTAGTGGGAAGATGAAAAGGTAAGGGGAAGAAGAAAAATTGAAGAAACTGTAAATATTTAAAAAATAAGTGAATGTAAAAAAAATTATTGGAAAATTGGAAATAAAAAATATATATATAGATGTTAAAACCGATAAAGATGAATATGTAAAGTCAATAATCTATATATATATATATTGTAAAAAAAATAGAAAAAAATAAAAAATAATAATTATGCGGCGAGTGGCGTGGCAATGAGGTGGGGGCAACAAGAGCTCAACAGCAATAAATGTCACGCTTCAGCTTTTAGTAATATATAGATATAGATATCTACTACTAAACTGTAGGAGGCTAAGTAGAAATAAGACTTGAACTGCTTCATCAATCTGCTTTAGCTTCTAACACTTCCCCTCAAGATGAACCATAGATGTTAATCAAGTTCATCTTGGAAAGAAAGTGAAAGAATTATTTTTGCCCAAAAGCTTTGGTGAAGAAATCTGCAATTTGATGCCTTATAGGAACATGAAATGTTTTAATAACTCCATCTTCAATCTTTTCCTAAAATGGCAGTCAATTTTAATATGTTTTGTTCTCTCATGGTAAACAGGATTTGCAGCAATGTAGAGAGCTGCCTTGCTATCACAGTAAAGGAAAGCAGGCTGCATATGGTTTAAACCAAAGGTTTTGAGCAAAGCAATAAGCCAAAGTACCTCACTAGTTATTGTTGCCATAGATCTATACTCTGATTCAACAAAAGATCTTGACACTACCTGTTGTTTCTTACTCTTCCAAGAAATCAGTGAATCAACCAAAAACACACAAAGCCCTGTGATTGATCTTCCAGTATAAGGGTAGGCTGCCTAGTCAGCATCACAATAAGATTTCAATTGCAACTCTGAGCTTGCAGAATGAAACAAGCCTTGTCCTGGTGTCTTCTTCAAGTATTTGAGGATCCTATAAGTAGCTTGAAAATGAGGCACTTTAGGTGAATTCATGAACTGGCTTAATTTGTGGACTGCATAACAAATGTCAAGCCTTGATAATGTCAAATAAAGAAGTCTCCCTATTAAGCTTCTATACAATGAAGGATCTGAGACAACATCACCAACAATACTACTGAATTTAGCAGATTGTTCCATGGGAATGCTTGTTGGCTTACAAGCTAACATGCCAGCGTCAAACAGGAGCTCAAGAGTGTATTTTCTCTGAAATAATGAAATTCCACTTGAAGTTCTTGCTACCTTAAGACCTAGGAAATACTTTAAAGTTCCTAAATCTTTGAGCTTAAATTTGCTGTCTAGAAACTATTTAAACACATTCACAACATCCACATCATTACTTGCAATGAGTATGTCATCAACATAAACAAGAATGATGATAATAGAACCTCCCTTAACTCTGGTGAAGATAGAGTAGCCTAACTTGGATTAAATAAACCCTTGATCCACAATTGTAGAGGACAACTTTGCAAACCATTGTCTACTGGCCTGCTTAAGCCTATAAGAGACTTGGTAAGTCTACAAACCTCCCCCTTGCTGCCAAATCTAGGTGGAGGAAGTATATAAACCTCTTTATGTAAGTCTCCATGTAAGAAAGCATTGTTGACATCTAACTGAGTTAGATGACAACCATGAATAGCAACAAGTGCCAAAAGAGTCCTAACAGTGACAAACTCCACCACAAGAGAGAAAGTCTCATAAAAATCTATACCCTCAGTTTGAGTAAAACCTTTAGCCATCAAATTGCCCTTGTACCTCTCAATAGAACCATCAGCCTTTAACTTGATTTTATAAACCCATTTACACCCTATAGGTACCTTACTAGAAGGAAGCTTGCACATAACCCAAGTGTTGTTAGCTTGAAGAGCATCAATTTCAGCTTTCATGGCATCAAGCCATTTAGGATCATTCAAAGCTTGAGCATAAGAATCAGGTTCCTTAGCAATGGTTAAGGCAAGGGAAAAAGATTTATGAGAAGAAGAGAGTTTGGCATATGAAAGGGTTGAAGCAAGAGGGTAAAGAATACCTGTATCATTAGAAGCAGTGGAATCATCTGCTTGAGGAAGTGAAACTGAGACGGACACATGTGCAGAAGCCAAGTTGCAATGATAGTCTTGAAGATAACTAGGTGGTTTCCTAACTCTAGAAGACTGCATAATAGGTGGAGACTAAGGAATATCACAAGGTGCATTGTCAAAATCAAGGTGGACAAGGTTAGGAAACTCATCAGGAGGAGCAACTAAATCTGTGGATAATGAAGGAGTCAATTCTGCAATAGGAAAAGAAGGACCAAAATCTGGTATGGTAGGTTGAGAAGGAAACATAGAAGGTGAAGAAGGAATAGAAAAAGACTCAGAATGGGAAATCCAATGTTTGAAAGGAAAGATAGATTCTTTAAAAATAACATGTCTAGAGACAAAACTAGTTTTAGTAGCCAAATCATAAACCTTATAGCCCTTAGTACCAAAAGGATAACTATGGAACAAACAAGGCTTAGCCTTGGCATCAAACTTGGTCTTATCTCTAGAAAGGTGGAAGCAAAGCATAAGCAAACAAAAGTCCTTAAATGACCATTAGAAGGTGAATGTCCTAACAACTTCTTAAGAAGTGACATTGTGCAAAATTGGACTAGGGATCCTATTAATGAAATAAGTGGCTGTGAGAACACAATCACCCCAGAACCTTAAAGGCAAATTTGCTTGAAATCTCAATGCCCTAGCTACAGTAAGAAGATGTTGGTGTTTTCTTTCAACAACTGAATTTTGCTGAGGTGTTTCCACATAAGAAAGCTGGTGCATAATCCCTTTGGAATCATAAAAGGAATTCAAAGCAAATTCTGGACCATTATCTGATCTAATGATCTTATTAGGAAGCTTAAACTGAGTAAGTATGAGATTATAAAATGATTGAAGCAAAACAGAAGCTTCTGATTTATGCTTCATTAGAAAAACCCAGGTGCACCTATTATAGTCATCCACTAAGGTGAGAAAATACTTAGATCCATTTAGAGATGGTGTGGAAAATGGACCCCAGATATCAACTTGTATTAAATCAAAACATGAAGATCAATGAGAAACAGATGTAGGAAAAGATAATCTATTTTGCTTAGCTAGAGGACAGATGGAACAATCAAAAGTTTTATTATTGCAAGAAATGATATCTGGTACAATAGATTGTAACAAATCTAGTCTTTGGGTAGAGGGATGTCCTAACCTACAGTGCGGTAGACTAGTTTTATCAATAGCATTCATATTACAAGAATTGAGAGCTATTACATGTGAAAAAGCAGAAGAAAACTTGGAAAGAGCATTAGAAACACATGTTGGTAATCTATCTAGCAAGTTGCTTTGCAATGTGTATAATCCTCCTTGTTTTCTACCCAACCCAATCATATTCCAGAGCTGTAAGTCCTGAATGAAACAGTATTGTGAAAAGAAAATACAACAACAAGAAGGATGTTGGGTCAGTTTACTGATAGAAATCAGATTAAAAGAGAAAGTAGGAATGCAAAGCACATTTTCAAGAGTTAAAGTAGGTGATAGTTGCATGATTCCAATGTGAGTGACTTTAGCTATATCTCCATTAGGGAGTCTAACAGAAATTTGCACTATGGAAGTGATTGAGGTGAAAAATGTTAAAGAATGGACCATATGATCAATGGCTCCACTGTCAAGGATCCAATCAGTGGACTAAATATGAGAAGTGTTGACAATAGAAGAGAAAACTGAATATTCAAGAGAGGGAAAATACCATAAACCTGATAGATTATGTCCTTGAAGATCAACTGAAGGCTAAGTGATGATATTTGCAACCTGATGCAACTACCTCTGATGGTGCTTGAGTACCAAAATGGCATTGGGAGTTCAGCAAACCAAGTAATTGTTGATATTTTGACCTAGTGAGGTTGACACCTTCATTAGAATTATCCTCAATAACAACAACATTGTTGGCCAATGGTGTTGGAGCAGCAGCAACTTGATCTTTATTAGTCTTAAACTTATAGCCAGGAGGGTATCCATGCAACTTATAGCATTTATCAACCACATAACCCATGACACCATAGTGAGTGCATTGAGGCCTTCAGGTTTTGGACTTAGAAAATTCTTAACATTCTTGGCTGCTAATGCTGCTACTAAAGTAGCTACTCTGTCAAGCTGCATCTTCTTGGCAGCACCTACCTTTATCTGCTTCTCATCTTGAAGTATAAGAGAGAACAATTTGCTCAATGGAGGAATAGGATCCATAAGAAAAATTTGTCCTCGAGCTGTTGCATAAGTATCATTCAACCCCATCAAGAATGACATGGTACAATCCTTTACTTGATGACCATAGGTAGAAATTCTATAGTTGACAAATTCGCCCCAAAGTCCCTTGAATTTAATGTAGTAAGCTTTGATGGTCAAATTTTCTCGTGTCAAAGAACTCACCTCCTTTCTTAATTCGAAAATTCTAGGAGCATTACCCTGTGAATACCTACACTACAAGTCAACCCAAACTTCCCTTTCTGTCTTGAAGTACACCACACTGGGTTGCAAGTCCTTAGAAATGGAATTGAACAACGAGGCCAAAACATTACTATTACACTTGCACCAACCTGCATAGTAAGGGTGATTCATAGACTGTGGCTTTCGTATGGAACCAGCAATGAAGCCTAACTTGGTTTTGGCATCTAAAGAAATAAGAACTACTCTACTCCATGTGTTATAATTCTCCTTATTCAGATGTGAACCACAAGGGACATACTAGGATTATCACTACTAGACAAAAAATAGGGACTAGATAGATTTTCCCATGGTTGAACAACTGGTATAGAGGGACTAGATGCACTATCAGTCATTGTTAATCCAATGAAGATCAAGATTCACAATTCAAAAATCAACTGAATATCAAGACAAGAATTGATTTTGTACAAATCAACACTATTGTATACAAAAATCAACTCAGAATTTACGAGCAACCAAACACTAAGATCAATACAAAACCTTGATGATTGAAGAAGTAGAACCATTGAATTCACAATCCAGAAATTGAAAACCCTAAATCAAGAATCTCAATTTGCTATTGTGAATGAAAGAATCAAGATTTCAATCGTGCTCAAAGAAAATCAAGATTTTGAAAGAAAGAAACTGGTGCAGAAATCAAAAGAAACACATAAAGAGATATTTCTACTTGATTTGAAGAAAGCACCAAAGAAAAACAAGAAATCAAACTAAGAAACTTTAGAGATTACTAGATTGAAGACTCTCCAAATTAGTTTAGCTATAACACCATGTTGAAATCTCATACAAGCTTAAGGTTTTACAATGGCGGATTGACAATCACACATGGAGAGAGAGAGAGAGAGAGAGAGAGAGAGAGAGAGAGAGAGAGAGAGAGAGAGAGAGAGAGAGAGAGAGAGAGAGAGAGAGAGAGAGAGGGTATGAGAGAATGATTGAGAAAATGTATGTGTATATGATAAATATCTGCCACTATTCTTTATATAATGAGAACAGAGGAGCAGGAAAATCATAACAGAATAACAAACTATCCAACCAATCTAAGCATGACAAGTGGCAAAGCTGTACAACTAACAATTAACTACTCTATTAAGTTGACTGTACAAATGACATGGCATTCTGTACATTATTATAATATCTACTACTAAACTGTAGGCAGCTTAAGCAGAAATAAGACTTGAACTGCTTCATCAATCTGCTTTAGCTTCTAATAGGGAGAGAGAAAACAAGAAAGAATACCGAAATTCTTTTGCAAAGTTCTACTAGGTAATTTCCAAATTCAATTTTTTTTTTTGGGAAACAAACAGAGAGAGAGACTTTATTCCAAGGGTAAAAACATTTGGATATCTTTTATTAAGGGTTCTGTTAGAATTCCGTTGAAGAATGTAAAAATTTAGAGGCAAAAATTACGCAGGATTTTAGTGTTGTAGTTTATTTCAAGGGTTTTAATGACCATTGTAACAAGATTAGTCATATTTTAATTAGCGTGCTAGTTTTTAGCGTTTATTTCAACTATTTTCATTGAACCCTTGGAAAAAGTGGGTTGAAACAAGTCATGTTTTTTGTAGTGTTCATTTGTTTGATTATAATTGAATCTTGTTGTGTAGGCATTGAGGGGCTAATTAAATTTCAAACAAGTTGTGTTCCATAAGTAAGGTGACTCTGTCTTCATGGCTCTTCCTTAATTTTGGTTTTGTATAACTTATATTCTTATTGTTCATATTTGATATATATTATATGTTCTTAGCGATATGTTTTGTTTTTTTTTTTTTAATTTTGTTTTGTTGTATCTCATCATGTTTCGATTGGAGAGTTGAATGATTTGATATATTGATGAACATGTTTTGATGTTGTTCTTGTTTGTTGTTAGATCCAATGCATATTTAGGAATAGATTTTATTTTGTTCATCTTTGATATCTTTGTTGTTAGTTTAGGTTGTTTAGTTTTATATTAGAAGCATGTTAGGTTGATTTGATTGTTGTTTTGTTGCTTGCATTAAAACTGTGTTTCTAAGCATGTATGCGTGTGCATACTTATGTATGCATACGCATACTCGTGCCTAGAAATGCAAATTTAGGGTTCTTTCAATTTTGATTGTTTTGCTTAGTTTTAATCCTCTGTTTAAGTCTAGTTGAGTCTAGTTTTCACTTGTTTAGGTCTAGGGTTAGTAGAATAACATATTTCACATGCTTGGATTGATAGATTGATAATTAGGATTTATATTTTAAATAAATCACATGAACATGCATATGAACTTGAATATGCATTGATGCATAGGTGTTGTGGTGCTTTGAGGTAAGTGAGGTAAGTCATGCATAGTTACATGAACATGCATTTGATTGGGATGGCATGATATGGTTTATGAACATGATGAATATGCTTGGTTAATACCATGATGCTATGCTTGGATGTTTGGGATATGCTTGATGTTTATGCCCTGTTGATGCTACTGTATTGTGATATGCTTGTTGCCAAGGATGAGATGAGATAGGTGTATACTTGGGCTGTGATATGCCATGATAGATGAGTAATTAGGTTTCGGGATGATTGATGTCATGTTGATTGTTAGATGCATGTTAGCATGTGTGTGAGTGTAGATGCAATGTTGAATGTGCCCTTTAATAAGATTAAGAGATAAGACACAATGAGAGGAAGCCAACCCTAAGATTGAGCGGTTTTAGGTGCCTAACACCTTCCCAAGACCATACCTTTACTCCAAACTCATATATCTGGTAGTAAGATCAGTAGTCCTCCCTCGAGAGGATGTTATATAAATGGTTCCTAGACCATTCCAAAAACTAGGTGGCAACTCCCTGTTGTGTCCACAACTCCACATTGCAGTTTTTCTTGCCCTTTCTTGGGGTTTCTCACATACTCTTTTATTATTCATGGAAGAAATATATTGTTTTTAAGCATTGACAAATGGTATTTCAAATGTACTAGTGTTATGGTTTAGAGATGCACATTTTGCAGCTTCTAAAATCTAACTTTTACCTACACCTACCATCATGGGCAAGTGTGATTTCTCCCCTTCAACAACCTTACAATTTTCATTTTCTTTGTATAAGGAGGAAGTGGAAGCTTCTTAGTCCAAGACTGCTTAATAAAAACTACAAGTTTGACATTCTTGATATATGTATCAATACATGTTTGATAGATCCAAAATCTCAAAACATATCACGTAACCTGATAGATCGAGAATCGTACTGATAGAATTTAGATCCTACTCAATTAGTCATCTAAGCTTCTAGGATTTCATGCCTCTAAAGCCAAGCTATTAAAGAAAACCTAGGTAACGTAAAAAAAAGTAATTTTCTTTAGAGTTGTGGGTTGTACACCTAAGGTGAATGTTAACTGAATTCTCTCAAAGTATCAATTGGTGATTCAAAATTGATGACTCAAGCTTCCAATTATTCTTTGAAGTTGTTGCCATTGTTAGGGTGAAAAATTTTTCCCTTCGAAAAATGTGTTGTAATTGGGTGGGGGCCAAATTGAAATTTGAATATGGCCTTGAAGTACGGCCCAAAGGCTATTGGTGAAACATTTGAGAGATTCCCTTTTTCATTCCTTTTTACTAGATTAGGCTCGACAAGGATTATGGGAAAGCCCAAAACATTTCCTATAGTAAACACGTCAGCACAAATGAAAAAGCCCACTGCAACAAAGAAACATCCCAGCAGTAAAATATTCCAGTGTTATAATGTTCCAGCAGTAAAATAAGATAGAACTGAATAAACCTCAAGCTGTTAGTTATTTCATAATTTAAATAGAGTGTCTACATTTCCAAAGTCATCATCTGAGAGACCCATTGAGAGAAAATCCTCCATTATAACAACGTGAGTGAAAAACTCTATAGTCACAAATACATTATAACCTTCAATTGTAAAGCAATAAACAAACACTATGAGATCCACTATAACAAATGATGGAGAAAGCTTAGTGTGAGATGAAGGGAGAGAGAGAGAGAGATTCTAACTAGCGCAACAAGATCACTTTTATGCCAGGTTATGCTCATAATAATTGTATATGTAGTGAGTAGTAAGGGTCATTTTGGTAGTATGTGTAGCGAGAAAGTATTTAGCAATGTTGCTGAGATTTTCTGCTTGGGGGATGGATGGGTATTTATGAGTAGTAGTATGAGGGGTATTTATAAGCTAAGGCTGAAGAGCGTAGTTACTAACTTGAGTACTAAGAACTTAGAAGCTTAGAACCTCATTAAAGAGCTAAGAAGATAATTAGGGCAAGAGAGTAAGTAGAGAAGTTATGAAAGATTAGTTTTTCTCTTGTGGTCTAGTATGGTGTGTTGCTGAGGAGCTTTATTTATAGTTGAGTTTAAGGGGGTATTTAGCAAAGAATCTTAGCTAAAATCTGTCCCAATTAGTAATAAATTTTCAAAAGATCCATCCTAGGATTTGTCTAAGAATGGTATGTTCAACTTTAAGGAGTATTTGCTATTTCAATTAATATTAGCTGGAGGTTCTAACTTAGCATTAAATGCTGGATTGTCCTCAGCCAATGGAATTAGAGTTAGGGCTAGTGATCTTGGTTATCTGTGGCTATTATAAGAGTTTCTAGGGTAGATTGTGTCATACCAAACCAGGTGGCAATCTTGGAGCCCTTTGTTGGAAACTCTGCTGAAGATCCCCTCGGTGCCCTCCAAACCACATTTTTCTAAGTTTCCCCATTAGGATTCATGTGCTTGGTTCATGAAGAAGATAATATATAATTTTAGCAAGGTAATGAGTTGTATAGTAGTAATTCCAGAAGCTTCTAAGGTTTGGTTATGGCTTCCCTTAGCCTCTTGACCGATATTATTGGAAAAGAGAGGGAGAGTGGCTGACTTCAGCCTTCATACATCAACAAGGCTTTTTGTCTTGTCAAAATGATTAGAAATCAACTTCTCAAGGAAGAGTTTAAGCTCAACTTGACATGTGTCCCCTTCTGTCCTGATTTGACAAGTTGAAGGTGATTGTAGTGAGTCCTAGTTGTCATTGAGCTCTTGGGCTTGCATGTCCCTACAAAATAGATAGTCTTGCCATGGGTTTGTACTATATATGAGCTTTTGTAGTTGTAGTTTCTTATGGAAAAAATAAGTATAATTCCCATAGATTTTGTAGAATAAATAGTTTTATGAGATGGGTAATATGTCATAGATATTTTTTATGTTTCCCATGAGTTATCATATTTACTAGGGAATTTAGCATGTCAAAATATGTTGTTGCCAAAGATTATTAACTTTGGGCTTTAAGCATAATATAGTATTTTTGCCAAATAATATTTGGGCTTTGATAGAATAATTGTTTGGCCAAAAAATTAATAGTTTTGGGGTTTTGATAAAATGTTACCAAAGTAGTATTGGGCTTTTTGTAAAAGATTGACAAAAATAGTATTGGAATTTTTGTAAAATCCTACTAAAATAATATTTGGGCTTTTAATAAGTGTCGAGTGGAAAATTGATGCCTCTATCTAAAATGTTGGGAAGCCAAACCGAAACTCGACTATGGGCTCTTGAGATGACACCCAAAGGCTTTCGGTGTGATGACAAATCCTATCTTGACAAATCCTATCCAAACAAGAAACAAAAGCTGCACTTGACAAAATAGCAACAAAAGCCCAATGAAAAGCACATTACAATACTTAATTAGTACATTAGTGGTTCTGGTCTGAAAGTTCAAGTGAATTAAAATCTCCAGCGGTAAGGGTAAAATTACACTTAGTCCAGAAAGACAAATTTAAACAGTCCCATGGTTAATGATTAAATAAGTTTAGGAATGTGCTAACTCCTGGGGGTCCTTGCATGTCTTGGTTAGGGGAGTTCATTATACTTTTAGCCACCATTACATCAACGTGAGGAAAGAGTTCGATTGTTACATATACATTATATCCTTCAATGGTAAAATAAAAAGTAAAAATTGAAGGTTCCATGGGAAGAGGGAAAGGATTAATTGGCATGGTATGAAGGGAGAGAGGGATCCCAACTCAGTGCAGCAAGTATCAAACTAGGATTTTGGTGAGTGTGTGTTCATAAGGCATAGATGAGACAATGTGGGCTATTTTGAGTGATTGAGATGGGATTAACTCTAAGATTAAGGCCTTTTGTGAGTAGTAGGCTGTTGTGACTAGTTAGGAGACATTTCTGAGCTGTGATTATTTAAAGGGGAGTAAACAATATTTGAGGTTAGATGAGTGTGGGCTGAAGGGGATGAGTAATGAACTTAAAGGGAGCTCAACTAATAACAAATAGATCAGGGGTTTCAGAAGGAGTAGTTTTTTTTTTTAAGGCTGAGATGCTTATGTTTTTATAGTGGAGTTTTAGGGAAACATTAATTAACAAGAGTCCAAAAAATGTAGGGTTAATCAGAGGTGAGAAGCCAAGGTTAATCTTCCTGGGATTTTGGTCAGAAGTAGATAGCTTACTTTATGGGCTACTTTGATTCTTTGAGTAATGATAAGATCTTAGAGTGTTTTGCATTAAATGTCAAGATTTCTGGGGCTGAGCTTAATCAACATGATTGGGACGTGTATCAAAAGCAAATCCTAAAGCTGCAACTGAGATTTAGACCCCCAAGAAGTAAGATTCAACACCCTAAGCCAGGTGTCAAGTTCTAAGCCTACTTTAGGGCGTTCCGCTGGAGGTCCCCTTATGCCCTCCGAACTACATGTTCCCAATTTTTTCCCCTTTAGGATTCATGGGCTTGGGACATGAATCATGTCTCGAACATTTTTAACATTTATAGCATCAATTTGCTGGTGCTTGGATAATTTGGTTTCAGCTCCCGTTCCACTAGAGCTGTAGTCTTGAGGAAGGTGAAGGAGTTCCATCATCCTTTAGGTTGCAGCTGATGTTACAAGCCTCGGGTACTGTTCACGTCAGGTAGAGAGTGACAAAAACTGATGGGACAGCCCCTAGTTCATCCCTAAGGACTTGGTTCTCTTGTTGTACTTTTGGTCAAGGATGAACAAAGGTTGTTTGCACACTTCCAGCCCTCTACCTCTTGCTGGGATCTCTTGGGTTTGGCTTGTTCACTTGGGCTGGTTCCTTTGTGTGCATCCTACAAAATCAACAATACATGTTGCCATGGGTTTTCCTTTCTCATGGACTTTTATTAGTAGGTATTCTTTGGGTTCCTATAGATACTTGCAATGGGTTTTTAGGCAATTAAATGTAATGTTTGCAACAATATGACAAGTCTTAAAGTACCTTTGATAATAACCTTTACTATGATGGATTCCATATCATAAATAATGTTCATGGCTTCTAATAGTCGCATCATAATTTAAATAACAAGCTTGTGGAATTGAGTACTTTCCATGAGTGTTGATGTCATGACACAAATGGTGATCATGTACTTCATGGGTTTATAACGTCATCTTTAAGACAACCCCCGATGAGTTTTTAATATAAGACGATCGCGATATGTAGGCAACGATTATATCATGATATATATTCTTTTTCTTTTGCCAAGCGTTTAATAATCTTGGATTTTTTTGATAAAATAGTGCAAATGAAAGAATGGATATCGCCAATAGGGACTTGGGCTTTTGATATTGCCAATGAAGATTGGGCTTTCAATATTGCCAGTGGAAACTAGGCTTTAGATATTGCCAATGAAAATTGGGCTTTGATGTTGCCAATGAAAATTGGGCTTTGATGTCACTAATGGAGATTGGGCTTTGATTATGGACTTGAATTCCATTGATAAAGTTGCTTTGCCATGGATTTGAATCGTGGGGCTTTTCAAACCTTGCCGAGCATAAGTATTCTCAATTTTTAGAAGAATCAGATTTTATCTCACTTTACTAAATAATTTGGGCTTTTATAAGAAAATATTGGGCCCTGTAGCCCAGTTTTGTGGTAGAAAGGAGAAAGGTTGTGGGCAAGCATGGTGATAGTTAAGCATGTCCAATAAAACACAGGAAAATAAATAGGTTTTATTTAAATAACATTGGGTGCAAAGAAAAGTACCTCAACAATAAGATATTGCCAAAAGTAGTTTTTGGCATTTTTAATAAGATATTTTGAGATTTTGTAACATATTTTCATGTAGCAACAGGCTTTGTACAGAGTGTCGTGTAGCAACAATAGTAATAGGGTTGTAGCGATGGGCTTTGTAAGGGGTGCTATGCAACAATGGGCTTTGTAAAGAATGCCGTGTAGCAACGAGCTTTGTAATAAGGTGCCGTGTAGCAACGAGCTTTGTAATAAGGTACCGTGTAGCAATGAGCTTTGTTATAGTGTCATGTAGCAGCAGGCTTTGTGAAGAGTACCGTGTAGCAACGAGCTTAGTAATAAATTGGTTGGGCTTTTTGGGTTTTGCCCATAAGATAAATGAGTTTGGGCTTTTATAGAGATGGTTTAATTTTATGGCCCAATTTTGATTATGATATGAGAAGTATTTGTGTGGGTTCAATATAGGAAATATTTGTGGGGGCCTAATTTGGGTAGTAATATTGGAAATATTTGTGAGAGCCCAAAATAATTTATGGGACTTGTATGGGTATTTTTGGTGAGTAGGTAAATGAAATTAGGACATGAGGCACGTGAGAAAAATTGTACCTCAACATTTAGCCCCCCCTGTAATGTGTGAGCAGCTTGCCTTGGGTCACATGTGTGAATTTGAACGAGTCCAGCTGATTGTGTTTCATGGAGTGAAAGAGGGAGATAAAGTGAGCCTGAGAAAGCTTTTCTTTTGCATTCATGGCTGATAGACAGAACTGATGGGAATATTTACGAAATTCCCAAACCTGTGAGATGCAAAAATAGAGAAAAATATACGCTAAAGAAAATAATCACATACAAGACAATATTTATGTGGTTCAGCAATTTGCCTACATTCACGGAATTGCAGGGATTTCACTATTCTCAAGGAAAAATACAGAGTGCGGTGGTATAATTTTCTCTCTCAAAAAACAACATAAAACTTTAATCTTCAAAACAACAGTTTTTACATCCTACGCACAAGATTCACAATAGGCTACAAAAAAGTGGCCAAAAATTGCCTTCGGGAAAAATTTTGGCTTGTTCATGAGCGCTACAGCTTGGGCCTATCGGCCCAAGCCTCAGTTTCATGAACTAAGCCTTATAAAATCTCCCATTAAAAATTGTAACAATATTATTTCGGGTTAGGTCATAGTCCAGATCAAACACAACTAGAGGGTCCACAAAGCCCAACAAATCTCCCACTTGGAGACTAGTTCAATCACCAACATCATCTACAATCCTCCAAAGACAATCCCTCATCAGTGTAACTCACCCTCCTATCCTCAAGCTAGAAGACCAACTAAAGCTGCACATAGCTTCATCTTCTCAGTAGCGACACCCTTAGTCAACATGTCTACCGAGTTCTTAGATCCACTAATCTTCTCAAGTATTACCAGTTTATCTTTAACAAGGTAACGGATAAAATGATATCTCATATGTATATGCTTCGACTTTGAATGGAAAGCCAAATTTTTAGCAAGAAAAATTGCACTCTATCACTGTGTAGAATGGCAAACTCCTGCTTCTTACCCAATTCATCCAAGAAGCTATGTAGCCAAATCATCTCCTTTTCAGCTTCAGTCGCTACAACAGACTCAGTTTTTGTAGTAGATAAAGCAACAATCTTTTGTAGATTTGAAGCCCAAGATATAGTTGTACCACCTAGAGTAAATACAAACCCAGTTGTACTCTTTCTACTATCAATATCACCTGCTAAATCAGCATCTACATAACCCTGTAGTTTCAAACTTGCATCTGTGAAGTAAAGACATATATTTGTTGAGCCTCTCAGATACCTTAGAATCCACTTGATTTTCTCCTAATGCTGCTTTCTTGGCCTACTCATGTATCTACTCATGACTCCCACGGCATGTGCAATGTCTAGCCTTGTACACACCATAGCATACATCAAGCTGCCAATAGCTGAGGCATAGGGCACCATGCTTATGTGGTCCCTTTCTTCCTTTGTCTTCGTTGATTGTTTTTTACTTAGTATAAAATGACTACCCAAGGGTGTGCCCACTGGTTTAGCTTCATTCATGTTGAACTTGTAGAGAATCTTCTTCACATATTCTGCTTGTGAAAGCTTCAATGTACCATTAGCCTTGTCTCTAATGATTCTCATACCAAGGATTTGTTTTGCAGCACCCAAATCCTTCATTGCAAACTGTTTTGACAATTGCTTTTTCAAATTATTGATCTCCTCAGTGCTAGACCTTGCAATGAGCATATCATCCACATACAATAGTAAAATGATATAAGAATTGTCATAGAACTTAACATAACAACAATGATTAGCTTCACATCTCTTGAACCCAGTTCTATTCATAAAATTATCAAATTTTTTGTAACACTATCTTGGAGCTTGCTTTAGGCCATATAAGCTCTTTCTTAGTTTGCAGACTAGACTTTCTTGTCCCTAAACAATAAACCCTTCTGACTGACTCATGTAAATGTCTTCCTCCAAGTCACCATAAAGAAATGTTGTCTTCACAGCTAACTGCTCAAGATGTAGATTTTCTGCAACCACCATTCCCAGTACAAGTCTAATTGTTGACATTTTCACAACTGGAGAAAATATTTCTAAATAGTTGATGCCCTTCTTTTGCTGGAACCCTTTGACAATTAATTTGGCCTTGTAGCGTTTGCTACCATCATGTACATTCCTTATTCTGTATACCCACTTTTTTTTGCAAAGCCTTCTTTCCTTCTAGCAATTCAGTAAGTTTCCATGTCTGATTCCCCAACAAAGAATCCATCTCATCCTTTATGGCTAACTCCGACTTGCTTGAATTTTCATCTTACAAGGCTTCATCATAACACTCTGGCTCACCATCATCCATCAACAAGAGATAATTTAAAGCAGGTGAATAATGCAGTGGAGGTCTAGTGATCCTAGAAGATCTACGAACTTCAGCTACAAGTGTACTCTGATCTACTTGTGAATTTACATTCTCCTTATCTTCTTTACCCTCCTTTTAGATAGTTTTTTTAGTCAGTTCATTTAAGTTGACAAACTCAATTTTCTTTTGATCTATCTTTGTAACATCTGTCACTACAATTGATTTGTCTTTATACATAACCTGTTCATTAAATATCACATTTTTGCTTCTAATGATTTTTCTGTTTTGTTCATCCCAAAACCGATAGCCAAATTTCTCATCACCATAGCTAATAAAAAAACAAACATATTTTAGACTTTTCATCAAGTTTACTACAAGCATTAGAATCAATATGAACACAAGAAACACAATCAAAAACTTTTAAATGGGAAAACTTTACCTCTTTACCACTCCAAACCTCTTCAGGTTTTCTGAACTCCATGGGAATTGATGGTCCTTGGTTTATCAGGTGAGCTACAGTACTAACAACATCAGTCTAGAAAGTTTTTGGTAATCCAGCATGCAACCTCATACTCCTAGCACGCTCATTGAGAGTTTTGTTCATGCGCTTAGCCACACCATTCTGCTGTGGTGTCCTAGGAATGGTCTTCTTCATTTTATTTCCATGTGCAACACAATACTCATTGAACCCTCCATCTATGTACTCTCCTCCATTGTCTAACCTCAGATGTTTACTTTCAAATATGTTTCTGTCTCAACCATGGCCTTCCACTTCTTAAAAGTCTCAAATACAACAGATTTATTTTTTAGAAAATAAACTCATACCTTTTTACTTAAGTCATCAATGAAAGTAATTTAGTACCTTGAACCTCTAAGGGATGCAACCGGAGAAGGTCCCTACAAATCAATGTGTACTAACTCCAATTTTTCAACCTTTGATGTCTTACCAGTTTTTCCTCACCCTTTTCTACTTTCCTAAGATGCAGCTTTCACACATGTCAAGATTTATAGACTTCAATTTTGGTAGTTTCCCTTTTGACAGTAGCATCTTCATTCATTTCTCACTTATGTGACCAAGTTTGCAGTGCCACAGACTTGCATCAGTACTTGCTTCAGCAACTGCAATTATGTACTTTGGACTTGAGGTCATATACAGAGTATCAGTTTTCCTTCCACGAGCCAATACCATGGCCCCCTTTGTGACCTTCCAGGTACCACCAACAAATAGTATTGCATTCCTTTCATCATCAAGTTGTCCTACAGAAATCAGATTCCTTCTCAGGTCAGGAATATGTCGAACCTTCTGCAGTAATCAAACAGACCCATTGGGCAATATAATCCGGACGTCTCCCTTACCTACAACATCCAAGGCTTCTCCATCAGCCAAATACACCTTACCAAAATCACCTTCAACATAGTTCTGTATGATTTCTTGGTGTGGAATGGTATGAAACGACTTCCTGAGTCCATAACCCATTCATCAAGTGGATTGTCTATAGCAAGAAGTAGTGCATCTTGTACCTCATTTGTTACAGCATTAGCAAAATCATCATCATTCTTCTCCTTAGGACTTTTGCACTGTCTCTTAAAATGGCCAGCTTTGACATAGTTCCAACATTGTACCTGTTGGCTAGATCTAGATTTACTTTTGTTCCCATTAGAATTTCTAGATTTTGATCTGCCCCAATTTGAATTTCTGTCATTACCTTTACCACTTGTCTCAAGGTTTAGGGTAGAACCAAGCCCTGAGGTTTCACCTGCATCTTCACCATTTACGATAGTAGTTGTGGAGGATAATACACCTTTGCTAATTATGTGAACAATAGAGAGATTGCCCAAGTAGTGATAGGTCTCCTATTGATGATTATGTGAACAATAGAGAGATTGACCAAGTAGTAATCAGAACCTCTCAAGGTTTAACAATTATATGAGAAAGTGGTAGCTGATTTCTATCCTCTTTTAAGTAATACTGTCATATTCCAAAGGTTTGAGATTCCTGTAGAGGGTCTGTTACCATTGGAAGAGATTGTAAAGAAATATCCTAACTTTATGACAAGATGCAAGCTAGGTGTTTCATTGAGAAAGTCTGGA
Organism: Castanea sativa; assembly: GCF_040712315.1. Taxonomy (NCBI): domain Eukaryota; kingdom Viridiplantae; phylum Streptophyta; class Magnoliopsida; order Fagales; family Fagaceae; genus Castanea; species Castanea sativa. The sequence continues at coordinate 34,686,533 of NC_134020.1, forward strand.
CTTCAGTTGCTTATTATAGTGCTGCTGGATATATAGCGTACAAGGTTGAGAGTTCAAATTTGAAGAAGGTACTTGAGTGGAAGAATGCCCTCAAGGATTTTCTATTTATGAAGTTTGGGGTCCAATTCATTCTTGATAAGATTCGGACTGATTCTAAGTTATGTATTACTCGAGATAATGAGAATAAGTTGAGTGAGCTTGCAGTAGAGATAGCTGTTCTTGAGAAGGAAATTGTAGCAAAGGCAGTCAGGCTTGCTCTTATGATAAGTCAAAGGGACGGGATAATGCAATCATCATCAGTTGGAGGTGCTTCTTCCTCAACATAAACCTTTGGCGATGATGTATTAGACTAGCTTTTCATTAGTAATTTAGTACTTTGAACCATTTGTCCTCAAGTTATGATGTAGTGAAATATGTTATGTATTTTGAATTTATTCAGCTATGTAGATTGTGTTTTGTATAAAGATGTATCAACCATATGAACTTTATGTAGTAGTTTGGTATTTCCCCAGCTGTATAAGATGAGTTTTGTTTATGTTTAGATACATGCATTTGTCTTATGAAGAATGTCTTATTTTATTATATAACAGTATGTTCAAGCTAAAATATAGTCATAGAAATCATATATGTAATTTTGAAAATATTTGTTGTGGTCATGACTATTTTGATTCAAAATACCCAACTGTTAAAGTTGTTACTATGTTTATAGTTTGGAATATGCATGATTATGTATGGAAAGTAATATTAGAGTGCTTGTAAATATAAGAGATTCGTATTTGAGGCAAAAGGAAATGCTTACTTCTTATTCATATAGTAGTAGTTTATGATTGCACAACAAAGGGTTAAAATTGTTGAGTTAAAATTGTAGTTTAGTAACAACAAAGGGTTAAATTTGACTCATTGTAAAGGGGAGGGGGGCTCATCGTATGGACCACAATTTGACTCCCTAAAATATCTCAAAAAATAATCCCACGAGGCATGATGTCAAATGCCATAAAAGACTTAAGTGTGTCTCAATTATTATTAATTGATTTTGAGGCAAAATTAATGAAATTTGTGTAGAAAGGAAATTTGTACCTGTTTAATAAAATGTCTCAATGAAGATGGATGCACTCCTTTTTTCTTAAACTATTATCAATCAATAGAATGTACAATATACAGTAATGGGTTAATCTTTTTTTTTTAAATGTTATTTTGAATCAGATTTAAGTTGGGTCAGATTAAAGTTAGGTTTTTTTTTCCCCACTTTTTTTGTTATAGTTTCATATGTAGAAACATAAAGCTTCTTTCTTTGTTTGATAAAATCTTGCACCCGTCAATTTGGGGAGTGTTTAATGTATTTATTTAAAAATTAATTAATTATTTGTTGATATGGTGATTGAAGTTTTGGTCTTCAACAAGTTAATTTCGTGTGTGAAGGTTGTTGACCCCAATCCCATACTTTGTATTATTTTAGTTGTGTTTACTAATGAAGGCACTTTGAAGTTATGCTGCATACTCTGTCCTAGATTAGTTTCTAGCCTCAGTCCTAGACCTATCCCAAAAAACCCTAAGGCTAAAATGACCCCAAATTGAAAACGTTGAAATTGGCCTCTCCCTCAATCCTAGATCGTGTGGAGAAAGGATTCTGTGTTTTCTCGGGTAATTTTTCTTCCTAAATTTTTTCTCAGGTCTCTCGCTTCACACCCCTCACTGATTCCCACAAATTAATTTTTCTACATGATTTACAAATCACTAAATTAAATTCCAAATCTATAACTGTATCTTCTTTCCCAACTATTATTTTTTTCTTCATTTCAACATTCATGTGCATATGGCAATCTGAACTGAGGTAGTAAGCACAAAGAGTGACCTAACCATACTACAAATTTTTTTACTTTTAATTGCTTACCAGATTTGCTAGATAGTTATACTTTCTTATATATTAGTTTGCTATTTTTATGGTTCTTAACACGTTGCCTGCTTTGTCTTTTTCTTTGTACTTTTTAATCATAATTGTGGTGAAGTTTTATTTACGTGTCCCAAAAAAGAAAATCTGGTAGTGTTGTTGGCTATACTAATTATTAATTTTTTGTTTCTTGTTGGATTATTGTAAGGAATGTCAACTATGTAAGATTTTTCATTAAAGTGATGAAGATGTCAAATATGAAGCAGTGGAATAAATTGAAGCTCTGAAGTATTAATCAATGATGGATAAATACAAAATAGTTGTGAAGAAGCTAAAGTTGGCATCAATAGGATCATGGCTATTTTTTGTAGTTTGTTTTGGTGTATGCCAACAAAACAAAAGCAGCCTATATGCTGTTACCTTGATGTAACTTTTTGAATATTGATGCCAATAATAGTGATGTATCAGAAAATGTATCTTTATGTTAGCTTTTGGTTTACTAGAAAATTGTAGATTAATGTTACCTTTTGTTGAGTTTATGAAGTTCAATGAAAATTTAGCTTTATGTTAACTTTGATAATCATTGGATACCAAAGACAGACAACACCAAAGGTTCGACACCACTGATTAAGGTAGGTAAACAACACTGTTGCATTTTATATAATCTAAATTATAGGTATTAAGGCAAACAACAACGACACACTATATATAATCTAAATTCCAGAACCATGTCCAGAAAAAAAAAAAAAAAAAAAATCTTACTCAAGCTTTGACAAATTTCATTTTGCAATGACATATTTTCAAGTTTAACAGAATAGGTATTCCCATAAGAGTTTCCCATGCTATTAATGTAGCAATAGAGTCATGTATATCACCTAAATATGCAATCTATAAAAATGCAGCTTTATTCAGGATAAATAGATGAGAATTATCACCTAAAGTTGCAGAATTATGTTAAGGACAAAAAAAAATAATAATAATAATAATTCATAGAATTATTTGAGGGTACATAATCTATATCACCTAAAGCTCCAAAATTATCACCACCAAATGTATGTGGATTAAATAAAACAGATTATTTTTTAATGCCTAGTTATATGTTCTCAAATTGTCCAAGGTTTGTTCTTTTTCTTGGCTTGCATACTTTGAATTTGAATCTTTGGCACTTGCAGCAGCAGCTATTATAATGTATCCTACATTATAACACACAAAACAATATATGCATAAGCATCAAAATATTTATTCCCCTAAAAAATAAAAAATAACTTAAAGCACAAAGTTAACCTTGCCTCATTAAGATTTCTGAACATGAATTAACCCATTAAGATTTTTGAACCTTCCCCCATGGTGAATGTCAAAATTTAAATCATCTTCCTCCATGTTGTTGTCTCTGTTCTGTATTAAATATTAGCTTCAGTAGAGAAAAAAAAAAAAAAAAAAAGCTTTCTCATAGGCTTTTGATAAATTACCACTAAGAGTAAATAAGAATAATAAGCTTTTGAACAGCATAAGTCATAACCATCAACTAATAAGTAATAACAATCAAGTATTTGTAAGAAAACCCATTAGTTTGGTCCATTTCTTTACTGTCTTTAACAAAAGCAATTCATTATTCAATCCAAATCATCAAAGAACAATTTAATGGTATGCCAATATTACAACTAACATATGCAAACAACTTGTGCTTATCAACAATGCAATTAGAACAGTTAAAGAGAAACATCATTGCCCCGAAAACTAGCATCATGTAAATCTAGCACAGATGTTAAGAAGAACACTAGAGTCCACTTCAAGAGCTTTTCTCCGAATATTATAATCCAAATATTATAATGATTTCATACACTTCAAATGAACTTGTTCAAGAACACCCGTATCATCAAACTTAATCATCATGTAAATCTAACCAATTTAGAAGGCAACACCATCACAAGGTAGAATCCAATCATCGTCTCTCATACTATAAGCAACCTTTGCACCTTGGCATAAAAAAAAAAAGAAATTGATCAAGTAATTATCATATTTCATTACCACCAAAAACTATTGATCTATGTTCTCCCCAAAAACTACATATGAAACTATAACCAAAAAAAAAAAAGTCGAAAAAAAACCCCAACTTTAATCTGATTCAAAAGAACATTTAAAAAAGAAAAAAGAAAAAAAGATTAACCCATTACTGTATATTGTATATTCCATTGATTGATAATAGTTTAAGAACAAAGGAGTGCATCCATCTTCATTGAGACGTTTTATCAAACAGGTACAAACTTCCTTTCTACACAAACATTCATTTGGAGTTTTATTTTTATTTTTATTTTTTTTTTCAAATCTGTAATTTTGGGAACAAAAAAGCATACAAAAAAGATGTGAAAAAATAAGAAGAATAGAAACAGAAAAAGAGAGAAAAAAAAAAAAAAACCTTCTTGTGACTGTCGGGTGTTGGAAGGAGCAAGAAAGCTTCCGATGTAGGATGATTTTACTAGAAAAATAATATTTTGAGGTTTTCTAATGAGACAAAGGCTGGTCTCGTTAGAACTTGCAATGTTCGGTAGTGTTGTGCCACCGAAGACGCTGTAGATGGGCAGTGGCTGTTGGGGTTTGAGAGTGAGTAGGGGCTATGGTGGCATGAGGACTGGGGAGAGAGAGAATGAGATTTGATTTTGAAAAGAGGAAAAGTATTTGGTTTTTGGTTTTGCAGAGAGTAAATGGCGGGTGTTTCAAATTTTTTAAGGACAATTTAGTGATTTTGGTTTGTGTGGGTTTTATAGCCATTGTCTTCATTGTCTGAATGAATATTTGCATTTATGGGATATGGAGTCATTGATATTAATGGCTGGCTTTTATTGTCTGCCAATGGCTATTCGTCTGTTGGTGCCCGTATGTTACTCTTTAGCTGTCTTTGGCATTGAATGTCTTTTATGAATTTGTCTGTCATTGATGTTTGTACACTACGCCTTGCATTGAATAACATTTAATTAGTTTGTCGAGAGATGGACAATCTTAACAATTCATCAGTAATAAATGCAGAGGTGTAATAGACTTCAATGGTCTTCTGCCCAATAGTCCATCGATTACGCTTCTGTCTGTCTAGCGCATTAACCGTTACTCATGTCATTTATGGAGAATTCATTTAATGTATGTTGTAGTCGTTCGTCACATGGATGATGTTGGCTTGATGAACGAAACTGGTGTTCTCTTCTTTTGCTATATGACGAACAAGGGTGATTTTTCTCTTCTACAAAATATATATATATATATATGTGTGTGTGTGTGTGTGTGTGTGTGTGTGTGCGCGCGCGTGTATATATATATATATATATATATATATATATATATATATATAGAGAGAGAGAGAGAGAGAGAGAGAGAGAGAGAGAGAGAGAGAGAGAGAGAAGAAGAAGAAGAAGAAGAAGAAGAAGAAATTTAGAGAAAAATGAAAGTTTTTTTTTTTTTTTTCTTTTTAGAAAAGAAATTGAAATGATTTAGTAGTAAATGAATAGTCATTTTTAGTAAAATCTCTTTATGAGTCTTTTAGTTTTAAAAAGAGATGGCATGTCATAATAATATGTTAAGAGAAGTATATCCTTCAGTTTCGGGATCCAACTTTTATAATATATTATAAATATTGTCATCTCTCCATTATATTTCTTTTATCCGACTTCTAAGGCTTACAAGCAGCATCTCCTTATATACATTGTACAGAGAGGTTATTCACTACCTTTAGGTTAAAAAAAGGTTACATCTCATTACACTCTTTATTGAACGCACTCCTTGTGAAAATCGTATGATCAAAACCAGATTTCAGCCTAAGTGGCAGTGCATGTATTGTGGGTATGTAATGGCTGGTGTGTGATAATCATTATACTTACACTCTCCAACACTTTTGTAGTGGACTTGCACTCAGCAGAAAAATCTATTAATGTCCATCGAAAGTCACAGAAATTTCCCTATAGAGAAAATATATGTACGCTACGGTGACACTATAGAGTCTGGTGTCTTGAAATGTGAAAGGTAGGCTAATTCATGAACTGCGTCGGCAATCTTCTCGATGCATGGTACAACATCAATTAGGATTAAAGCAACTGCCGCAGGTGGTATAATCTCTCGCAGATTATAATCTTCCAAAAGGATCATATCAAGTAAAACGTTTAGCTTTTGAGAAGCGACTTTTGATTTTTCTATGCGGATATTAACTGATGTTGGTTTGGTCATTTCTTTAACTGCTGTTGCTAATTCCTTAAGAGCTTTTCCAGTTTCTGAGCAAATTTGTGTGCATTGCTCTTGAATTTTGCTTCTGAACTCATAGGGTGCCTGTGAGGATGGCAAAAAATAGGTTAGTGAAGTCACTTTATGATATGGTTAAAGGGTAATCATTCAATATTTCAGACGTATAACATGTGGTACTTAGGGACGAAGCCAAGAATATTTTCCTTCAGAGGGTAGACCCTCTAGGAACAAAATGAAATTGTACAGAACTCAAATCACCATATACGCACGCACCCTCACATGTAGTTATGTATGTGTTTATTCTTTGCTTGAAATAAGAGTAAATTTCTTCATATTTTGTGAGAAATAACTAAACTAAAATTATATGTAAAATTTTAATTTATTGTTAGATTTTTATTACCAAAAATCATGGTTATGTAAAAAATTTCATATAAAATTGAATAAGTTATTTCTTCTCTATATATTAAAAGGATTCAGAAAATTAGTTTTAGCTTCCAAAAATGTCAAAAATACCACTAATCTAATTAGATAATCTTTATTTTTTTTAAATAAAAAATGGGTTAAAATTGTAATTCAACAAAATTAAAAAAAAAAAAACTACCAGAGAAATCTTTTTCCTAAAAATTAGCGGGCTCTCTCTATTTAAATATATATCTCACATATATTTGATACATTTTTTCCAAAAATTAACACAGACTAAACCCATCAGTTTACACCATTTCAAAGAGCCTCATCACATGTGCAAGCGCATGTGATGAGACTAGTATATTATAACGTAATTAAAATATAGAATTTATAGAAAAAAGTGAATTTAGATCAATTATATGGCATGCATAATATATTTTTATCTTGTTATGAGATAATTTTTTACTTTGTTGAAACTTTCAGTATTTTAAAACTTTGAAATTTTATTTATAAAAAATATGTTTAGCTACCACACGTAATATTAATAAACTTGTTGAATACGCTAGATGCTTAGAATATATAAAAAATAAAAAATAAAAATTGAAAAAAATGTAAAACTGACCCTCTAATTTTCACTTTTTTTTTTTCATTTTAGTCCTCTAACTTTTAGTTTTGTTAATTTAGTCCTATAACTTTCAATTTTTGTCAATTCGATACTCCGTTAAACTTCAGTTACCGCTATTCGTTAGACCACTAAAATGATTTTTGTACTATACTTTTCACTACTACTGCAAAAGCCAAAGCAAGAAAGCAAAAGCCAAGAAAGACCCAACTCTCACGAAACTAGTTTGGTGATTGATGATTCCATTGCACCCACACCCAGAGAACTCGATCTTGTACTTCTTGGTCATATTTGGATACAGAATCCCCCAATTTTGATCATTCCTTTGCTTCACTTCCTTGTCAAATAGCTCATATATATACACCTCCGCCACTCCTTCCTTCCTCAGCGGTGTACTGGTCCCCGATCTCAAATGCTCCACAAGTTCTTAAGATAAATCTCGGCGTAAGCTGGATTAACCTCGACCTTGCTCGCGTCGACGCTGGAGCTCAGTTACCCAATCTCGACCACAACCACTAGAATATTCTCGTAGCCGACGACGACCATGGCGCTAACCACCGCATCCACCATCATGTCGAAGAGGTTCCGGTACCGCAATTCCAAACATTCTAGACAACTTTGTCATTCCAGCATCATATAATTAACCAAAAATAGTCTGGGGGGATTTGGGTTTTTTTTATCCCCAGATTTTTCTTATTTTCTTTTAATTTTGATTTAAAAAAAAAAAAACTTGCAAAACAACGTCGTTTCAGTGGGTCTAACGGCAGTAGATAACAGAAGTTTAATGGAGTACTGAATTGACAAAAATTGAAAGTTAGAGGATTGAATTGACAAAACTGAAAGTCAGAAGACTGAAATTAAAAAAAAAATGTGTAAGTTAGAAGGTCAGTTTTACATTTTTACAAAAAAAAATTGACCCATAATTAACAAATTAATAAAACTCTGTGTGGGCAGGGGGCCATGGCCCAAAGGATGTATAAAAAAATTTACTTAACAGACTAGTTTTTTTTTTCTTTTATTATTATTATTTTTTTTGGTGGGAGGGCAATTTATATATATTTTTTGGAAGCTAGACTCTAAAATTTTTAATACTACGAACAAGCATATAAAAATTAATAAAACTTTGCGTGGGCAAGGGGCCATGGCCCATGGCCCACTTGGTCTAAAGGTAGATCTACCCTTGGTAGTATTCTTTTTTTTTCTTTTCTTTTCTTTTCTTTTCTTGAGTGTGAAAATGAAAGACTTTTCTTTTCATATGATAATAAGTTCTCCTCGTAAGTTATTGTACCAATAGAATGAGTATCACGTCACTATATTATAAAATAACTAATAAATTTTATAATTAAGGAATGTATAGACATCCAACAGGGCCAACGCTACTTTCTACTGTCTCTCCGTTCTTTTTCATCGGTTCTCCATCACCCTCCGTCACCACCATCTCATCCCCTCCAGTTGCCTCTCCTCTTCCATTACTTTGCTCCTTACACTCTTCCTTGTACGGGGTAGCACTTGGCAAGTTGCCTCGCTTAACTTGATGTCCACCTCAATAGATCCAGCAAAGAGAGGCAAGCGTTTTAAGGTTGATAATTGGCTATGGCTAGATTTCAGGTTTCAGAGTTTGAAATTTAGAAGGTCAACTTGGTCACTTCACATTATATAAATGGATGAGTTATAGAGTTAACTAAGTTGACTCGGCCATGGTTGAGTTAACTCAGCTCATATATAGTTTGTTAGGTTTATCCATATTATTATTATTTTTTTTTAAAATAAGTTTTTCTTTTTGATTATGGACTTTACTTTAAATATAATGCACAATGAGATGATCAAAATGAGGAAAATTAATGGAACTAGTTGTTCTATCTGTTGCTCATCCAATCCTATATCCCGTTTCTCTCTAAACTCAATCCGTGGAACATGATTATGGGTTAAAGATGTGCTAACCTTTGTGACTACTGATAGTAATTGGCAAGAGGAAAAGAATGAAGTTTTTGATTGAGTTTGGAAAGACTTAAAATTATTTTTGTTTTGAGTTTGGCTATTGCTAAATACGGCATCGGATTAAGAAATTTCAAGTGGAGGAGGGCGAAGGAGGTGGGAGGGGGAGACGAAGATGAGGAGTAACAGAGGAATGACTGGGATTGAGTTTGGAGAGAGAAGGGATTTGGGTTGGATGAGTATTGGAGAGACAACTAGATTTGTTCATTTTTCTAACATGGATGTGACTTGGATTTTTAATTGATGCGGTTGATTTTGGTTGGGGCAAACCTGTCATATCATAGGTCATATAAGCTTTTTAGTTCACACTATTTGCATCAAATTAATTGTAAATTGAAAATAACAATAATTAAATTGACTGTTATTAAAATATAGAGATTATATTAATCGTGATAACAAAATATAGGGATCAAATTTTTTTTTTTTTGTCAAAATTAAATATATGCATGAGTATACAAATTTTGGTCAACTTTAATTATATCTGCCAAAAAAAAAAAAATCTATATTTGATGACCTGTGGAAATAAATTATCTATTTAGAAATTTAGTGATGATTTACTTGGAATTCAAAGTTAAAGTAGCTATTAAGAGCTTCAATTTTGTAGGCACATTCCCGTGTTAAAGCTCCAACTTTAACATATTGTTTCCAGGGATGCTTGAACCCAAAACGATATTGCCATTCCCATCTAGCTAGATTAGCCTGAAAGTTTAAAAACATATATATAATCAAAAAATATATATATAAGTTGAATAAAATGGAATTCAAATAATTTTTTATTTTTGGGATGCAGACGAGGGTTTGGGTGACAAATTTTATACCCACCATAGTTTCTTCACTGCTTTTGGAAGTAAGAACGCTTTTATATCCTTTACGAAATGGTTTATTATCCAATGGTTGCCCATCCTCTGATTTTGGAAAGTATTCACCCTTATGAAAGTATTCACCCTTAAATCCTGAAAGTTTGTATTGGTCAATACTGATTCCCAAATTTAAAATAAATATTTTAAGAAAATTCAATGAGAAATTGAAATAAAAAAGAAGAAAAGAAAAGAGAATGAAAAGGAATATGGGGCATGAAGGTCTGATATTTATTTTACTAGGATTATAGGAATGTATATTACCGTATATGAAATATTATAATGGCAGTATTATTTTAGAAGTATACCTTCTAAGAAATTCCCTAGCTTTTCTATGTTATTAGCAATCAAATTTTGCAAATTCTCTCCATTCCAAACAGGGCATATACCGATGCATACAACAATAGCGATGACGCTACCGATGATGATTGTTAGTATCCTGTCAATGACGATTTTTCGCAAATCTGGTGTTCGGGAACTCGATACAGATACCATGGAGAAGGTCAATATGAATATCATTAGCCCGTAATCATACGGCTTGAGTGCGGGAATGAATCTCATAAATGTACAAATTGCACCTGCATATCACACCTCTCAACCAATAAAATGTGTATGAAAGGTTCGAACTTTTTATTACTAAAATATCAGAATCTGTATGTTTGTAACATGTTACCTATGGTAAAGACGAAGAATCCAAGCACCATGAACTCCCCTGGCAGATTAGAACCTGCAGAACGAAATGCTATGTTATGGATTCCAACACCTAGAGCAGCACCTGACGACGTTGCCATCATCCTGTTTAAGCCTTTTCCCAGGGTTGCTCCTATAGAAGATGTAAAACAAAACAAAACAAAGACGTTGAGCTCCAATTCTGTAGCTGTTATACTATAAATAGGTTGCAAGCTTAATTACCAACAGAAAACTCAAAGATAAGAACAACTGTCATAAGAGCCCATATTCCATCTTGGTTGAAACGATCATAGATTGGTTTGATGTAGAACAAGAAGGAAGCCAATGTGACAGCCAGGCCTACTTTTAGTCCATGGACTATTCTCCGTGGATCATCTTGTCCAATTTTCTTAATCGTCATTGCCACCCCGTATACCTTGTTATCCCATAACCGCTGCAGCAATGACTTGCGCCACTCCGATGGCAATCCATAATTATAATTAGTGATAGGTCCAACAGTCTCAGGACTCATCATCGTTGCTCTCTGTGTTGAAAGGGCAAGGTTTCTACGGTTGAAAGAGAAATAATAATGAGGATAGAGCCCAACAATAGTAAGAAGATAGAAGGGTTTGGGAGCTATGATGTTCAGCGAAAATGTCTAGTAGAGAGAACATTTGTTAATGAAATAAATGGAATTGAGGCTTAAATTTTATTCTATTGACTGTGTTCTCTATCGCTATATATTGGTTTATGAAGCACGCACGAGCGGGTCAACTATTTGAAAAATAACATATAAAAAAGAAAAAAGAAAAAAAAAAGAAAAAAAAAAAAAAAAAAAAAAACTATAGATATAGAAAGCCAAATTCATGACATCCCTACACAAGCACGCATGCTGCATGCATCCCACAAAAAAGAAAAAGTTGACTCTCCATATTCTAAAATTGATTAATGGACGGAAAAAACTAGGAAAGTCTACAATTAAACTGCTATATATATATATATATTTAATTTGAACCTTCTATTATTAAAGTTTTTTTTTCTTTGGGAGAGGGAGACCCGTGAATTCAAAATTAGATGATTTCTTAATTGAATAAGTTTAGTGACGCAATTTGTTTTATAACATTTTATAATTTGTTGTGAGTTCTAAAAGCGATGCTATAAGTTGATAGTAGCGATAAGTTCATGTAAAAGTGATTTTCCACTGCTCATAATTGTCATTTTAATAATTTGTGAAAAAATAACATTTTGTAAGTGGCGAAAAATAAATATGATATTAGCGATAGATCTATGTAAAAGTGATTCTCCATAGCTTATAATTGTCATTTTAATAATTTGAAGAAAAAAAAATTGTGTACATAACATTAAGGCTGTCCACAGGTCAGTCCGGGTCGGGTTTGTGCCCAACCCAGAACCGACCCAACAGAATCGGGTTTTGGGAAAACTCACCCGCCACCGACCGCCGAAGTAAACAGGTCTGGTGGATTAGGCCTTCAACGGGTAGCGGAAGGGTTGGTTGGCATCAAAGATTTGAGAAAATGGCGTGGAAACTGCGAGAAAATGTGACAAAAACCTAGATCTGGGGAAAATCTCATCGGAATCTATGAGATTTCACCAAATCCGGCGGTAATGTCACCAAATTCGATGAGATTTCACTAGATTTGGTCAAAATCTCACCTGATCTACGTGAAATAGCGCCTGAATCCAAGTTTTTTTGCCAAGATCTGGGTTTTTATTGCCAGAATCTGGAATTTTGTCGCCGGAATCTGGGTTTTTCGCCGGACAATGGGTTTTCGTCGGTCAGTTCGGGTTTTCGGGGGAGAGAAATCGAAATAGACCCGTCGGAATCGGTTTCTAGTAGAGAAAATTCGTCGTCGACCGCCAGAGTAGGTCAGGTCAGTCAGTTTCGGATCGATTCTGGTCGGGTCTCTAGGTGGGCCGGGTCACCAGATTTGTTTGGACAGCCCTACATAACATAGTTCTTAACTGCCATTTTCCACACATTTAACCAATAAAATATCGCCAATGACATATTAGCCCAAGAGATTTTTTATTTATTTATTTATTTTGGAGCTAGAGATTCATTCACTTATTGGGGGTCAATAGATATACATGTATGTGGGGTCCAAGAAATTTTGGGAAAGATATATATTCATGCGGAGGGTGAAGAAAGAATTCTTAGGAAAGATATACATTCGTGTGGAGGGCGAAGAAATCTTTGGGCTAGATTATTATTAATATTATTATTTTTTCTTTAATTTTTTTTTCCTTCAGAAATTTTTAACCTATGCTATTTATTCCTGATAATAACTTTTTATTATTAGACCAACACTCAAATTTTTTTTTTTGATGTAGGTAAGGATTGAACCTCAAATATCAAATTTTGTCCTTACTGGTCATTTGTTTTTGAAAAATTGAGAAAGCTTCTATTAAAGGAGGAGGTGTGGATTCGATTTGACTCAATTGGTAAAGTCTTTTATGATTGAATAAAAGATTTGAGGTTCAATTCGCACCCACACCAAAAATCGATTGTTGTCTTAGTTTGATAATAAAGAACACAATCAGTAGAAGTTGACGTCATAGGTTGAAACTCTATAAAATAAAATAAATAAAAATAAATAAAGGAGGAGATACATCATTCATTATATGCATGAGTCTACCCTCTCAAATAAGGGTGGACCCCACACTGATATACAATTGGATGCGTGACTCCTCCCTCTCAGATAAGCGGTGGACTCCACATATATCATGGTTGTCAAATCGCGATCTAGATCGTAGGATTGCACAATTTTACGATCTCACCTCACTAAAACGTTTAGAATCGCACTAGAATAGTAAAAATGGTAGGATCGTATGTAGGATCGTGTAGGATCGTAGGATGGTATGGGATCCTATCGATCCACCAAAAACAAAAAAAAATTGGTTTTTTTTTTTTATGGGATAAATTTTTTGTTTTGATGAAACTTTAAGGGTTTTTATTTTGTCATGTTGTGATGGTATGACTTTTTATATTATTTTTATAAAATTATGTTAACCTAAGTAAATGTTTTCTAGTTTCTAGTTCACTTGTAATCAAAATGAATGGATGCTTCATCACTTCTAAATGAAGAATTTGATTTTGGCTTTGCTGCCTTTTAAGCTATAATATTGTTAAATTTTTTTTTATCAATATACTAATTTGTGTTCTAATAATACTAAAATATTTTTTTATATATATAATTTTATCAGTTATGCTAGTATTTGTATATTGATTGATTGATTTTTTTTAAGCATGCTCTTTAATTGTTGCTGAGTGTTATAACTTGAACAGTTGGGTCTGAAATTGTATCTTAATGTCTTTTGCAGTTCTAGTATACAAATATATAATGTCTACATAGATAATGAAATGGATGATGATGATTAGGAATTTAGGACGGTGGTTATAAGAACCATTGAATGAGAATAATTAAATGTTCACTTTACCTTAATATTCATCTTGCTTTTAGATTTCATATTGTAGTTAGCTAGTTTCCATTTGCTAACTTATTTTGGATTTCAAACTTGGAACTTAGAAAATATTTTCCATTTGTTTTGATAAATATTTTGGTATTTGGTTTCCAATTAAACATTTATTGAACTTCTTAGATACATTTGGTCAAAACTCAAATATATTTGTTTTGTTAGTATAGACTTAGCGATGTATGACATGCAAATTACATCATATGATAGAAATCTTAGTTTTTTATGGATGAATTTATAATTTATGTGACTATTCAACATACAAAGTCATTATCAATGAGTTTTTTGCTTTAAATCTGAAAACATGTAGGATCTTACGATTTACGATCCCACCTACCTTCAACGATCCTACGTAGGATCCCGATTTTGACAACCTTGACATATATTATGCATCAGGTGCATGATTTCACATGAAGGTGGACCCCATATTGATATATCATTGGGTGCATGAATCCACCCTAATGTGAGATGAAGGTTTCATGTATTCAATACATAGTTTGTTTTTCTCTATTAAAGAGGTTAAAGAGGTTTACTTATCAGTTATCCCCTACCATTTTTTCAATTAAAAAATATTTGATAACTTTTCAATAGGATTGGTTCAATAATTTGAGGCCAAGAGGTGAACCATAAAATTTTTAGAAAGGGCTAGGCTAATTAATATATATAAAAAAAATTAAATCCAAAGAATAGTTACGTGTATATGGATTGAGTTTAAGTTATACCTAATGTAAATTTAAGTAATGTTACACTGCCTAATAACTTTTTATTAGATCAATATAGCAAACATTTCACTATTAAATTATATGTTCTTTATGTTTGTAACACACATAACAAGTTTCATGTCAATCGAATGTTATTTACTATTCGATCTATAAACTCATATTTTATGCACAATTATAAATAAAAAAACTTAAATATTTGAACATGACATAATTGTTGATCTCATATCATCTTGAAATTTTGCAAGCATATCTATAAAATCAATCAAGTAAAACTTAGAGAAAGTTCAATTAGAATCAATTTTATTCCATATGTCTAAATTTATGTGGGGACCACACCATAATTATTCATTTAAGTTATTTAATATTTGTGTCAAGTGAGTAAATGAGTGCAAAATACTAAGAATCTAATATTAATGAACTATAAAATGTTTTAAAAAAAATCACATATACTCAATAAAAATCACTACACAACAAGATCACCACATGTTCTATCTTTTTAAAAATTAGAAAAAAAAATGATCATAAGTAGTATTAAATTTAGGTAAGAATTTTAATATGTGACTAATTACGTTTACTTTAAAAATAATAATTTGCTAATTAGTTATATTTTTATGATAAAAATTGTGTTTAATTTTAAATAAATAAATAAATATATATATATACACACACACATGTATGCATGTGTTACATGCTATTTTTAAAAAAATAATTTGACGAATTATTTATATTTTTATAATAAAAATTATGTTTAATTTTAAATGTATTCATGCGTTTGCATGAGTTACATATTAGTAAAGTCTAAAAGAAAAATCTAATCCAATGGTAGATTTGTAAAAATTTAGATCCAATAAAAATATATTGAGTGGTTTAACATAATTTAAAGTTGAAAAATACTACGTCTACAATATTTTTATTATACTTTCACAATAAATCTTATGTGGCAAGTGGTTACTAGTTGTTATTGGTGGGAAAAAAATAATTCAAGCCGTAGATTTAAAATAGAACCAATAACAACTTACCATCTATGAATTATTTATGAAAATTTTGTGAACATAACACTTCTCATTAAAGTTATATCATGTGTAATACTTATCTATTTTTTGGAAAATTTACCACATATACACTTTGATTTTTTTTTTTTACTAAGAGATTATATGAGTTATTTATTTTGAGTAAAAAATTATTTATAATCAGTTATTAGCGTAAATGCCAAATATCTTTTTTAATGAGTTACTTATATTATAAGTTTAAAAAATGATTAATTATTTACTTATGTAAATGTCAATTAATTTTTTAAAGTCTAAATGAAATAATTTTAAAATATTCATTTTCTTGTCATTTTCTTGTTTGGGAGTTAAGTGGGAAAGAATGGAATGAGTAACAGGAAACATTCATTCCTCTTTATTCCCTCAGAACCTCCAATTTAAATTCTCCCTTAAATTGGAAAGAATTGGAGGGAATGAAATTAGATTTAATAAATTTTTTACTAAAATTTCCAAAATATCCCTATATATTTAGCCATTTATTTTAAAATAGGGGTCTAACTAGACTTGTGTGGGTAAAATGGTCAAAACGCGTATTTTGAGCCTTAGGCTTGATATTGGCAGTGTAAGTCTGTCCGAGCAAGGCCTTTGAGGTCCACGAGTCAGCTTTTGCTGGAAAGGTTGATGATGTAGTCCGAGGAGAAGCATCCCCTTTGCTGAGTCCAATAAAGATTGTATGGTATGTCATGATGTTTGAGGAGAGAGTTCTGAAAAATTTAGTGGATAAAGATATGTTTCACGCTATTGTAGAAAGGAAGAATATATGAGAAATATCAAGGGATAAAGATGCTACCACCGCATTAAAGACCTGCACCTACTTCTTTAGTCGCATTAATGGGGAAATGACATCTGAACAGTACCAGTTAGCCTTACAGCTTTTATTTGAGGACCTCCAGAGGGCGGTGGAGAATAAAAAAGATCTGGATTATTGATTTGTGTTACATGTGGACGGTGAAGGGAGGAGGAAGAGTGATATAAAAGGAAAAATAGAAAGAAAAATGGGGGGATCTTCTTCTTCCTCTTCAATTGTAATTTATTGTTAAAAGAAAGAAAGGTAATACTAATCATCCTCGGCTTATGTCCGAGGAGAATTTCTGTTATTTTTATCCATTGATTGTGTAGATAGTGGCAATCTAGCCCGCCTATCTGTTGTCCAATATCCATAAAGCCTAGGTTTCAAACTCATGCTCTAAAAATTTCATTGTATAAGGCTCTTTGGGCTTGAGCCCATCACTCGTTTGGGTCCGGGTACAAATTGTGCACTTACAATTGGCGCCGTCTGTGAGAACCTTGTGCTTAAGGAATTGGAACACAATAGCAGGCTGAGGTCTGCATCACGCAGAGTCTCAGGGGTCCCAGCGTGAGGATCATTTCCAGCGACTTGAACATGAAAGGGATCGAGAGGGTAGTGTACATACGGTGCGCACCGGCGGAAGTCGTTCGTGCGGTGGAAGAAAAGTCCCCCATCAAGATGATGTGAAGGCCATGCAGAAGGAGATTGATCACCTTAAGAAGAAGTTACGCCATGCTAGACGGAGGAGGACACCATCTCTTTCTGATCCTTCTTCTAAGGGCTCCCAAGGCAGTAGTTACAAGCCAAGGTCCAGAACTCCTCCTAGTGAAACATTCTCATTTGAGAAGGACGATTTTCATGGTCGTAGGGATAAGAAGTCTTTCTCTAAGGGCTTGGGGAACGATGCTATGAGTAGGGTGTTGCATCAGATCCCCAAGTCACCTTTCACACGTAGGATCGAACGGGGAGAGCTTCCACAACGGTTCGCTAAGCCCACATTCACCATCTATAATGGCAAAACAGACCCAGTCGAGCACGTCAGTCACTTCAATCAGAGGATGGCGGTGTACTCTAAGAACGAAACTTTAATGTACAAAGTCTTCCCTTCAAGCTTGGGACTTGTGGCGATGAGATGGTTTAATGGCCTGAAGGCAAGTTCTACCGATTCTTTCATGGAGCTCACTAGGGCATTTGGCTCTCGATTCATTACCTGTAGTAGAGTTCCTCGGCCCTTGGACTCATTGTTGTCCATGGCTATGAGGGAGGGAGAGACCTTAAAGACGTATTCTGATAGATACTGGGAGATGTTTAATGAAATCGATGGCAATTTTGATGAGGTGGCGATTAACACTTTTAAGGTGGGCCTTCAACTGATCACAACTTGAGGAAATCTCTGACCAAAAAGCCTGTGCTGAGTGTACGTCGGCTCATGGATCGTATTGACAAATACAAAAAAGTCGAGGAAGATCAACAGCAAGGGAAGGGGAAGGCGAAGGTTATCCCTCAGGAGAGGAGGAATTTCAGGTCCGATAGATACAATAGCAGCAGGCAGAGGAGAGATTTCGCTAGGCAATCTGGTTCGACCACCCCTCAAGTAGTCAACATTGTATTCCGAGAACCGGTACATCAGTTGTTGGAGAGCATTTGGAAGGAACCATACTTCAAATGGCCCAATAAGATGGCTGGGGATCCTACGAAGTGGAACCAGAATCTCATTTACCAATATCATCAGGACGTAGGTCATACTACCGAGAACTGTCGGGCACTCTGGAACCATTTGGAGCAGTTGGTTAGTGAAGGAAAATTGAAGCAATATTTGTATCAGCGCAATGGACAAGAAGGCCATTCAGGTTCGATCAATTAAAGGAACAACTCATCCTGGCCCCCCTTGGGAACGATTAATGTTATTTTCGCTACTCTAGGCAGGACCAGCTCCTATCCTGCTAAGGTGATGTCCGTGTCACATATCCTCGCCGAGGAGTCTGGCTCGAAGCCAAAGAGAATTAAAGGGGTTACTCCACCTATTTTGGGCTTCTCGGATGAGGATAAGGTTGGGACCATTCAACTGCATGACGATGCTCTGGTGGTTACGCTGAGGATAGGGGGTTATGATGTAAAGAGGGTGATGGTCAATCTAGGTAGTGATGCGGATATTATGTACCCTGATTTGTTCAAGGGACTCGATTTAAAGCTCGAAGATTTTACAGCTTATGATTCCCCATTGATAAGTTTTGAAGGAAAAGCCATCATACCAAAGGGACAAATTCGTCTGCTCGTGCAGTCAGGTCTGGAAACTGTTGACGTGGATTTCATTGTGGTTGACGCCTATTCCCCGTACACGGCTATCGTGGCAAAGCCTTGGCTGCATGCTCTAGGCATTGTTTCCTCAACTCTACATGTCAAAGTGAAGTTCCCGTTGGGAGGACAAATCGAAGAGATTCTCGGGAGCCAATCAGTAGCAAGACAATGCATATCGGTTGCAATTCTGCATCAAGCTGAACCAGAGTCCTCAGTCTCGGCTTCGCAAGACTTATAGCAATTAACATCTCTAGATGCGCCCAGCGCAGTTACAGCAGAGGAAGCAACATGCAAAGAGTTGGAAAGCGTTCTTATAGGTGACGATCCTAAAAAGTTCTTTTAGGTCAGTGTTTGGCTGCCCCATCAGGAGAAGATGGAGTTGGTTATGTTTTTGAAAAATAATATCGACGTATTTGCCTAGGATCCTTATGAAGCCCCTGGGGTCGACCCAAACTTCGTTTGCCATCATTTGAACATCAATTCTACTGTTGTCCCGAGGAGGCAGCCACCTCAGCGTTCTTCTAAAGAACATGCCGAGGCCGTCAAGGAAAAAGTGCTCAAGCTCAAAAGGGCTGAGACTATTAAAGAAGTTTTTTTATCCGAAATGATTGGTGCACATAGTAGTGGTAAAGAAGAAGAACGGGAAGTGGAAAGTGTGTGTGGACTTCACGGACCTGAACAAGGCTTGTCCTAAGGATTCGTTTCCAATGCCTCGCATAGATCAGTTGGTGGATGCTACAGTTGGACATCCTCAGATGAGTTTTTTGGATGTTTTCTAAGGCTATCACCAAATACCTTTGGCACAAGGTGTTCAGGAGAAAACAACCTTCATTACTCCTATAGGGAATTATCATTACAACGTGATGTCATTTGGTTTGAAAAACGCAGGGGCTACCTATCAAAGGATGATGACCAGGATGTTTGAGTTGCAGTTGGGAAAGACTATTGAAGTGTATGTGGATAACATGGTGGTGAAAAGCAAGGTCATGCCCATACATCTAAAAGATTTGGATGATACTTTTCAGATTCTGAGGAAGTACAGGTTACACCTTAATGCCTCTAAGTGCTCTTTTGGCATAGGCTCTGGTAAATACCTAGGCTACATGGCGACTCATAGAGGAATAGAAGTGAATCCGACACAAGTCAAGGCAATTAATAGCCTGAAACCTCCTCAAAATCCAAAAGAGGTTCAAAAGCTAACAGGGATGATGGATGCTCTTAACAGGTTTATCTCTCGTTTCGCTGATAGGTGTAGACCTTTCTTCCCGTTGCTGAATAAGTGGAAGGGATTCGAGTGGACCGAGGAGTGTGCTTTAGCTTTTCAACAACTTAAGGAATACCTTTCTTAACCACCCATCATGTCTCGGCCAGAGATGGATGAGATCCTATTTGCCTATATAGCGGTGGCCATTCATGCTGTCAGTTTGGTTCTAATTCGTGACGATGGTGGTGTGCAAAGACTAGTTTATTATGTGAGAAAATCTTTAAATGAAGCTAAAGTACGTTACTTGCCGTTGGAGAAAGTGATTCTGGCCGTAGTGCATGCTACGCGTAAGCTTCCTCACTACTTTCAGTCTCATACAGTTGTTGTGTTGACCCAGCTTCCTCTTAAGTCGGTATTGCTGAGTGCTGATTACTCTGGGAGCGTAGCTAAGTGGGGAACTATCTTAGGGGTTTTTGATATTAAGTATATGCCTCTCACCTCTGTGAAGGGCCAGGTCCTTGTTGATTTCGTGGCAGAATTTGCTGAACCTTCCTTAGAAGAAACTGCAAAGGAGTTGCACATGGATGAAAAATCAGTTGGCATGATCACGTGCAAGGAACTTCCGGTTTGGAAAGTATATGTTGATGGGGCGGTGAACCAGAGAGGGTTAGGTGTCGGGCTAGTTTTGGTATCCCCTAAAGGAATTACTTTTGAGAAATCGTTGAGATTGGGGTTCTCGGCCACTAATAATGAGGTTGAGTATGAAGCTGTTTTGGTTGGGATATATGGTCTACAAAATGGGGGGAAAGTCAGTTCAAATGTTCTCGGATTCTCAGTTAGTCGTGGGCCAAGTGCTAGGGACATTGGAGGCTAGAGATCCAAGAATGCAAGAATATCTGACTAAGGTTAGATACTTACGATCCAAATTTGATTCTTTTGTCCTGACGCATGTTTTTAGGAGTGGAAACACGCATGCTGATTCATTAGCCACGTTGGCAACATCCTCGGCTCAAGGTCTGCCTAGGGTCATCCTTGTGGAAGACTTATTGAAACCTGCTTAGACGGCGATAGCTGTTGTCCATATTCATCAAATTAGGGTCAAACCTAGTTGGATGGACTCCATAATATCCTTTCTTAAGAACGACGCTCTGCCTGAGGAGAGATCTGAGGCAGATAAAGTTCGTAGGAAGGCGCCTCGATTCTGGTTGTTTGAGGATTAGAAGCTGTATAAATGCTCCTTCTCTGGGCCATACTTGCTATGTATACATCCCGAAGCAACGGAGTCACCGTTGGAGGAATTGCATGAAGGGATTTGTAGAAGTCACGCAGGTGGAAGGTCTTTAGCTCATAGAGCTCTGACCCAGGGGTATTGGTGGCTCAACATGCAGAGAGAGGTCCAGGATTATGTGAAAAAATGAGACCAATGCTAGAGATTTGCTCCTAATATCCATCAGCTCGGTGGTGTACTTAACCCTTTGTTTAGTCCTTGGTCGTTCGCTCAATGGGGATTGGACATAGTAGGGCCTTTCCCAAAGGCTGTGGGAAATAAAAGGTGGTTGCTTGTAGGAATCGATTACTTTACCAAGTGGGTTGAAGCAGAGCCTTTGTCAAACATTAGAGATGTTAATGCAAAGAAGTTTGTTTGGAAGAATATTATCACTAGGTTTGGAATACCTCATACTCTTATTTCAGACAATGGCTTGCAGTTTGATAGTAAAGCTTTCAGAAAGTACTGTTGTGATCTAGGTATCAGGAATAGGTACTCCACTCCAACTTATCCACAAGGAAATGGGCAGGCTGAGGCAGTTAACAAAGTCATAGTCACTGGACTTAAGAAGAGGCTAGATGATGAAAAAGGAAGGTGGGATAAGAATTTCCACATGTTCTGTGGACATATCGGACTATACCACGAAGATCCACAGGAGAAACGCCATTCTCCATGACTTATGGGGCCGAGGCCGTGATACCTTTGGAAACTGGGTTTCCAACGTTAAGGACAACCTTTTTCAGCCCAGATAATAACAACGGCTTACTGGAGAAAAGCCTGGACCTAGTTGAGGAACGAAGGGAGAATGCAATGGTTCAGCTAGCTTATTATTAGCATAAGCTTAAACGGGGGTACGATGCTCATGTGAAGTTAAGGCCGCTTGCACCTGTAGACTTGGTGTTAAGGAAGGTCTTGGGTAATGCTAAGAACCCAACATGGGGGAAGCTAGGACCTACTTGGGAAGGACCATATCGAATTATTTCTATAGCGGGCATAGGGGCATATCGTCTAGCAGACTTAGATGAAAAAGTTGTACAACGTTCGTGGAATGTAAATAACCTGCGAATGTACTATTATCAATGAAAGACTCTTTTGTCATCTTTTGTTCCATTATTATTATGTTATGATTTTAATTCGTTTTTATAAGTATCAAACAGAAACTTGGTTATGTATAGCTTCTCGGACCACATACCTCGTGGAAATTGATATATTATCAAGTGTTAAACAGAACTTTAGTTATATCTGGTCCTCGGGCCCTCTACTTTGGGGAAATTAACATTATGGTTCGTTTTTATAAGTATCAAACAGAAACTTGGTCATGTATGGCTCCTTGGACCACATACCTCATGGAAATTGATATATTATCAAGTGTTAAACATAACCTTAGTTACGTCTGGTCCTCGGGCCATCTACTTTGGGGAAATTAACACTATGGTTCGTTTTTATAAGTATCAAACAGAAACTTGGTCATGTATGGCTCCTCGGACCACATACCTCGTGGAAATTGATATATTATCAAGTGTTAAACAGAACCTTAGTTACATCTGGTCCTCAGGCCATCTACTTTGGGGAAATTAACACTATGATTCGTTTTTATAAGTATCAAACAGAAACTTGGTTATGTATAGCTTCTCGGACCACATATCTCGTGGAAATTGATATATTATCAAGTGTTAAACAGAATCTTAGTTACGTCTGGTCCTCGGGCCATCTACTTTGGGGAAATTAACACTATGGTTCGATTTTATAAGTATCAAACAAAAACTTGGTCGTGTATGGCTCCTTGGACCACATACCTCGTGGAAATTGATATATTATCAAGTGTTAAACAGGACTTTAGTTACGTCTGGTCATCGGGCCATTTACTTTGGAAAAATTAACACTATGGTTCGTTTTTATAAGTATCAAACAAAAACTTGGTCATGTATGGCTCTTTGGACCACATACCTCGTGAAAATTGATATTTTTCTAAATGTTAAACAGAACCTTAGTTACGTCCGATCCTCGGGCCATCTACTTTGGGGAAATTAACATTATGGTTCGTTTTTATAAGTATCAAACGGAAACTTGGTCATGTATGGCTCCTCAGATCATATACCTCGTGGAAATTGATATATTATCAAGTGTTAAATGGAACCTTAGTTATGTCTGGTCCTCGAACCATCTACTTTGGGAAATTTGGATATGTTTGGTTCCTTAGGCCACCTACCATGGTAAGCTTTAAGTTCTGCTTTGCGGCCAAATTGAACATTAAATCAAGTCTTAAACTGTATTTTTCTTGTTTCAAGTTTAGATGTATTCATACCAATTTGACTGTATGCTGTTGTACTTTGGATATTACGGTTTCAATACGTAGTTTATCTACTGATAAGTCAAGTTGATAAAGTAAGTGTAGTTTCATGTTGGATTACTAGTATTGACTGAGGCATTATAAAGATGTCCTTGTACATTGGGATGTTAAGTCAATTATGCTATGCATGTAATTTACATTAAAGCAAAAAAAACAAAAAGGTAAATATTTTAGTAAAGGAAATTAACAATAAATTAAAGATCAATCTTTTGAATTTGTCATTGATTCTGTCAGTGGGTACATTGGAAATGAAATTCTAAGGTAGAGGGATCAGAATAAAAGTTATGAAGAAAATGAAAAGTTGCATAAAGGAAAATTTCCTAGATAGCCTATTCCTTGAGCTTAAGTGGAGGGTCTTGGTTAGACTTCTTTGTAGCCTCTTTCACTTTGTCATCCTTCGCCGTTTGCTTAGGCTCATCTTTGGAAGTGGCTTGGACTTGTTTTCCTTTGTCCTTTTCCACTAGTGGAGGAGCATTTGGCTCGGAATGTTCGCCTAAGCGCTTCCCAGCCTTATCACCTTGTTCCTTCTCTTTGTCAGAACTAGTAAGTTCTTTGGGAGATGGAATAGGTTCTTGAATTAAAGGTGGCTGTATCGAAGGCACTGCCTCGGAGGTAGTTGGAATGGGGGGAAGGTCTTCAATCACTTGGATGTCCTCTGGAATCCAAATGTTCTCAGACTTTCTCCATTCAAAAGTTGTGGGGACTCCTACCACGTTTAGGGCTTCTGCCCAAACTTGTTGACAGTACTCCCTACACAATTCTGCTAGCTCCTCGGTCAACCGAGCTTCCGTTGCCTCAACCCCTTCATTGTAAGAAGCCTTCTTGGCAGCCTCCATGGTTTCCTTGAGGATACGAGCCTCTTCCTTGGCTTGAGCAAGCTCATTTTTTAAGTCTGAATTTTCTTGCTGAGCCTTGGATAGATCCTCCTCTTTTTGGCACAGAAGTTTGCGCTGCCCCTCCACTTGGGCCTTAGTGGTTTTGAGGCTGGCCTCGGCACTATTTCTCTCCCTCTTCTCATCTACTAATTTTTTGGTCAAATCTTCGCTGTCTACCATGGCACGGCCTAAGGCCTTCTCGGTCTCAACCCTGATCTGGAGCTCAGCCGCAGCCTGTTTCCGAGAGTCCTATACCCACTTCTCGACGACAAAAATCTCTTGAATGACCTGCGTTGAAGTGTTAAACATGCACATTATGGTAGAAACAACATAAGAAGCATGTATGAAAGACTTTACGTAGAGAGATAATAAAAACAGCAAGATAGAAGTAATTGGAGGACACTTACCAAAACCAAGTCCCCTTTAAGGGAGAGGAAGAGGTATGGCTAACTCATCTTCTCCAAAGCCTCCATGTCCTTCGGTAGAAGAATAGGCTGCTCTAGAGCGTTAGCCAGATGATGGGCATGTCCTTGCTGGAACGCCCTGATGCTGGAGTGGCTAGGAATTGGAGCCCTATCTAGTTCAAGTGTAGGAGACCAATTAGCCAGTGTGCGATGCACCTCAGCCTGGCCATGGCTTTCCCCACTCTCAACAGAATGGGCGCGCGTTCTGCCCTTAGCAACTTTTTGTTGTTGTTGCTGCTTCAGCTTCTTTTGTTGGGCCACTTCTGTCTTTTCGGCCTCATTTTTCCTTTTCTTTTTAGGGTCAAAGGCAAGAATCTTGGGTTCAAAAGGAGGAGGAGGAGGTGGTAGCTAGGGAGGAGGTTGAGGTCCAACTGCGCCCTTTTTGGGAGCTTGTGTGCCCCCCCTGGACATCAATGCTCTTAGGCTGGACATCTCTTCTTCCTTGGCACTAGTGTCAACTTGCGCTGTTACTAGGCCTTTTACACCGGAACCCTCTGCGGGTTCATTTTCTTCGTTCGAGAGTATGACGACGTGATCCTCTTGAGGCCTTTCAACTTCCTCGAGATGGAATTAATCAATTTCCTCTTCATGGGACAGCTGTGAAGATGCTGTCTCTTCTCGGATATTTGTCTCCTGAGGACGTGTCGATAGAGGGACCGCTCTAATCGGTTGTGTGTATAAAATGACAGAAGGATCGTCCGGTTGTTCGTGGACAGAAAGGAAACCAGGTCTCAAGATGTCTATCCTTCTGCGTCTCTTGTCACCTGCGATGATTGCGTTGTCGATATCTTGGAAGTCCTCAGATAGAGGGTTGTATTCCAATATGAGATGGGCTGCTCTCACTTGCAGGTCTGCACTCACGAACACCTCAGATCGTAAAACGCGGTTGAGGTCTGCGACACTGCAAAGGCTCAGACGAGGCCGTACGTGTTGTTTGTCTGCAAAAACATCCGAGAATACAAGCATGGTTAGAGCAATGATGAATACCAAATAAAAAAGTTATAACATGCAATGTAACTAGAAATGATAAAGTTAATAGAACCAAGTCACAGGTTATGGAATCTAACTCCTATGGAGTCACACTTGGGTATCCCCATACGATTGGGTAATGAGGACTGTCGTACCACATTCCAAAAGCAATAAGGTAGTCGTCCTTCATACCTTTGTTGGATTTAGGAAGACAGAATATGAGCCTAACAATACTAGATCTAGATTTGAGGTAGTATCCTATGTCTTTAAGTTTATGACACTCGTACATATAAATGATGTCGTGCCATGTAAGGTTCAGACCCATTTGCTCATTTAGAGCATCGACACAGCCTAAAACTCTAAACACGTTAGGTGTGCATTGGTCTAGGCATAGCCTATGGTTGCAGAGGTACTCACTGGTTACATTTTTCATAGGAAGTGTCATCCCACCCTCTAAAAAGGCGATGATGGGAATGACAACTTCCCCTTCTTCTCTATCGCCAGCTATAGCTTTAAGGGAACAATACCTCAAACTGTAGAATACAATATTTAGCTCGAAAACCCTCCATACCAGCATTGGTATCCACTAGACACTTGAATCTACCCATTCGGTCAGGGCAAGCGTGAAACTTTAGAGAGTGGAAGGGTATAACTAATGGCCGAGAACAATAGCTGAGGAGAAATGAACTTAAAGGATTGAGAACTTACGGGAAATAGGTAAACGGTTCTTCGCGAGCTTCTTGAGAGGAGAGAGAATAGGAGCTTTTGAGATTTGATTGATTTCTAAAGTGAGAGGTTGAATTTTGGTTTCCTAGATGTTTAGGCGTATGGGAAGCGGCATTGAATGGGAGTTATCTCGCCCAAATCTGAGTGGAAGATCCGAACCGTTAGATGTGCATCGCACTGTTGGATGTGGGGGATAAGGCGTTGCCTACAGCAATTAATGCGTGTCTAGCGGATTTCGAAGCGTCAGTGGCGGTTTAAAAGAGGCGAGATGTTGTTTTCACGCGTGTTGATTTGAAAAGCGTATGAAGGTTGTGGTGATGTGTCAAAACTTCACTTTCCTTCCCTGATGGGGAGAAAAACGAAGTTTTGAGGGGCTGTTGTGTGGGTAAAATGGTCAAAACACGTATCTTGGGTCTTGGGCCTAATATTAGCGATGTAAGCCTGTTCGAGCAGGGCCTTTGAGGCCCACGAGTCAGCTTTTGCTGGAAAGGTTGATGATGTAGTCTGAGGAGAAGCATCTCTTTGGCTAAGTCCAATAAAGATTGTATGGTACGTCATGATGTTTGAGGAGAGAGTTTTGGAAAGTTTAGTGGGTAAAGATATGTTTCACGCTGTTGTAGAAAGGAAGAATATATGAGAAATATCAAGGGAAAAATCTGCTACCACCGCATTAAAGACCTTGCATCTACCTCTCTGGCCGCATTAATGGGGAAATGACATTTGAACAGTACCAGTTAGCCTTACAGCTATTATTTGAGGACCTCCAGAGGGCGGTGGAGAATAAAAAAGATCTGGATTATTGATTTGTATTACATGTGGACTGTGAAGGGAAGAGGAAGAGTGATATAAAAGGAAAAAGAGAAAGAAAAAGGGGGGGGGTCTTCTTCTTCCTCTTCAATTGTAATTTATTGTTAAAAGAAAGAAAGGCAATACAAATCATCCTTGGCTTATGTCTGAGGAAAATTTCTGTTATTTTTATCCATTGATTGTGTAGATAGTGGCAATCTAGCCTGCCTATCTGTTGTCCAATATCCATAAACCCTAGGTTTCAAGCCCATGCTCTACAAATTTCATTGTATAAGACTCTTTGGGTCTGAGCCCATCACTTGTTTGGGTCCAGGTACAAATTGTGCACTTACAAGACTAATAGCAATACTGATCATAAAATAATTTTATTTCATTCCCTCTATGTTATTCCTAAACAAGGTTACTTACATTCCATCCTAATTCTCAAAATTATTTAATTCTATTATGTTAATTTCTTTTCCATTCATTTCCCATACTTAAATGCATTTCATTCATTTACATTTCTTTATGATCATTCTATTCCATTACTTTATGAACTCCAAAACGAAGGCTTAGGGCTATTATTTAAGTTTTATATATTATAAGTTCATATTTATTTTTCAAAGTGAGACTTTGTTTAGACCCCTTAAACAGATTATTTAACCTAATATATTAGCCAAGTGATTACTTAGAGTATATTTCAGATCTAGGTTAAACATAAACCATCATATCATGCAAAGTTGCTGAAAAGTAAATAACACCACGATATGATTACCTAGAAAAACCAATGAAACTAACTCGTTTCAAGGTAAAAACCAGGGGAGAATTTGACCTAGCTATCCTTAAGATAAACCAAATCCACTATAAGAAAATTGAAGTTTTTACAAAAGATTTAATCCTAAATCTCATGCTACCTCATGTAGTAATTTATTGACAAGACCATGTGCAAGCTCCGAATCCACAAACTCCTTCTCTTCTTAGATTAATAGCAACACAAGCACACCTTAGCTTGTGGCTTTGAGACTCCACTCAAAGGTTTTAGATCACCATCAGTAGTTGATCTTAAATGCAGCAACTAGTTCTACCAATCCTTGATTGTAGTTTAAGCTACAGTGAAGGTACAGAACCTCTCAAATCTCACAAAGAGTAACACACAAGTCTTCCAAAAGTCTCCAAAACGTAGCTAGGGTTTTCTTTTATATATGGAGAAGTTTAAGTGAAACCCTAAATGTTTTTGTTGTGATTGGACTAAAATAACCTTCTGCAGAAAACCCTATCTATGATTTTTGATCAGTCGGGTCTATTTCTCAATCGGTCAAAAAAGACCGAACTTGAATTCTCTTTTCTGCAATTAGCTGGACTTTGAAATCTTGAAACACACTTATTTAAGCACACTCAAAACACTTATACTAGACTTGTTTTGCTCTCAGTTTGCCAACATAATACAACCATGATTCTAAACATTTAATCTAAATCTTTAGAACATAACAATCACCCCCTTTGGAAATCCATGGCAAAACACATACAAATGTAATGTTTAAACAAAACCAGCTCAAATACAAGTTATTGTCCAAAAACATATCTTACACAACTACTAACTATTAGTTGCTAGTATAATCAGCAGCCAGCTGTTGAAAGATTTAACCTGTAAATTCCCTAAACATCGAAAACAACTCATAAACGCATGTGTGGAAAATATAGTTAACCATTCTAAACAAAATTTAAACTTTGAAACCACCAAAACAAACAATTTGATAGTAAACACATCAACATGAATAACCTCAGAATCATCAACTATCATAATCTCATCACATCAATGTTTAAATGAAACAAAGAAAATAACTAAAAAACAAAAATACATCAAAACTGAAACTGAATAAAACAAAATATAATAAAGCAAAGTACTTTCCCTAGCCAAAATACATGTGTACTCCCCTTATATACATAAATCTACTCCCCATTTTTGTTATGAATTTCCAAAGGCAATATCAATCCTCAAAGGGTGGAGGTGATGAAAAAGAACTCCTATAATCTGAGAAATCAGCTCTCAATGATGCAACCTTAGTCAAGAGCTCATCAAGCAGCTGTCCTTGAGCAACCTGAGTTGTCTTGATGGATTGCATCATGGCTCGGAGTGACAATGGAGGATTAACATCCTGAGCATGTCCAGCAAGGTCCACAACAACAGTCGGATCCACATAAGTCTCTTCAACAGCAAGCATGGCACCAGAGGTAGTAGAACCATCTCCTAATGGTCTATTAGATGTCCCAGTGCTTGGCTTAGCACTCTTCATCTATGCTTGTCTTTGTCTAAGATAGGTAGTTCCTATGGGGGCCATAATGTGTACTAACTCTAGGGAAGGAAACTCTAACAACTCTAAAAATCTCAAAATCCTAAAAATAACAAAGGAAAGAAAAGCTTTTGACCTTTACTCTTACTCCTATAGACATCCACAATGGTATGAATATACATAGAAGAGAAACACATAGAACCATTTGTGATAAGAGCATATAAAAAAGCACAACGCACTATAAGTACTGTATAAATATGAGAGATAAAATAGATGTTATGACAAGTCATCCATAAGTATAATGAGTTAAACTCCGTAAACTCACAAGAGTTGATTCTTGGTTCTGATCCCCAAGAAACAGGACGACCACAAAAAAAGGACATCATATCATCTACAGCAGGAAACTCTGTGTAAGGATAAACGGGTTTACGAACTAAAGGTACTCTTAAAGCCTCAGAAACAACTTGTTTACTTATTGTGAACTCTTGACCACGGATACAAGTAGTCAAATAATGACCACCGGTGTCCTCTAAATAAACAAAAAGATTAGAGTAAAACTCTCGAATCAAGGAAGCAAGAGGAGTACCAGACAACTCACATAGAGAAACCCAATCCTAGCCGCAAAATTCCTACGTATGGAAGGATCTAACTTACTCAAAACTATTTCCTTTTCACCCCAAATTGACTTATATTTGTTCAAGGTCTCATAGGTTTCCTCACATTTATCAGACAAAAACTTAACACCTATAGTAGAACTAGATGAAGAGGAAGAACCAGGGTTCCTTTTGGCTCTAGTCTTAAATTTCCCACTAGGTTTAGGAGCCATGACTAAGGGTCAAAAAAAAAAAAAAACAAACAAACAAACACACACACACACACACACACACACACACACACACACACACACACACACACACAAACCAAGGGCAAACTACATAAGAAGGATTAGAGATAAAATAACATGCAAATTTAAAAACTATATGATGCATGACATTTAATCTTGCATGATGCATGATCTAATGTTCTTACACAACCCAAAAACATCCCAATTTGCAAAATTGACAAGGTAAATTTAAGAATTATAGAAAACTTTTCAATTTTGAAAAGCCTAATTCTCAAAAATCCTTATATTGATCAATTGAACAACACAACATATATAAAACAGGTTACAATTACTCAATTTATCAACAACATTAGCCAATTTCACTCAAATTTGTCCAATTTCACAAAATCCCCAAATTCTCAAGAACTTAGAACCCTAATTTCGAAATTTCTAATAAAACTTTAAAATTTTGAAATTAAAGCATGTGAATCATGTTTAAATGATGCATGAACAAAAACCCATGGTTTAGATTTGAACAAAACCCAATATTCATTAAAAAAAAAAAACCCAAAATTTTCTAATGTGCAAAAATCCCTAAAAAAATCAATGAAAAATTCATGAAAGTATGTCATATGATGAAAAAGAAAGGGTATAAAGGTCTTACCTAATATAGATGAAGAAAACCTTAGAAGGTTTGACCACGGAAAAGACAAAAAAAAAAAAATTGGATGAGGAATTGAGAGAGGAATCAAAGAGATAGACAAAAAGAACTTTTGAAAAAGTCAAATTTTATTCTTATATGTTTCAAAATTTTGAGATTTGATCGATAGAGAGGAATCGGGTAGGAATCGAAACCAACATGAAAGTAGGCTCGATCGGTCTAGAGGAATTGGGAAGGAATTAAGACAACTTGAGACTTTTTAAGAGAAAATCCATTTTTTTTTCCTTTACATTTCGATTGATCGAAGAATAGGCTCAATCGGTTGAGTTTCAAAGAAACACAAATTTTGAAAAATCTGGAAAACTTTTTTGCAGAATCATTTGGAAAACTGTTTTTATGATATGACATGTATGTTCATGACTTCAAATGATTTTCAAAATCAAAATTTTCAAAAAGTGACTCAACTTTATCAAATTCCTCACTCTTTAATTTTCTCACACCTCAGAGATGCATTAAACACTTCAAGAAATTTAACTTTGGTAGGCCACAAAAAAACATCACAACACAATCAGATGTAACATTTAACAAAGTTTTTATTGTGGTGTGCGCAACTAGCAAGTGCATAAGATACTCACAAGGTGATATGTAAACAGAGAGTAAACACATTTTCTACATTATTCATCACATAAGTTTGAAAGTGACTATCACTTAAAGAGTTACATCATATAACTCCCACATCTCCTAGAAAACACGCTTGCAACTATGCAATTTTTTTTTTTATTGATTTTGATTTTTCTTGTTCTTTTGAAGCATATTTTTCTTTATTTTTATTTTTGCTTCTTTCAACTAATGTACAATAACACCTTAAGAATTTTTCTATGCAAGTGCTACACCTTACCGAGCATGACTTATAATTTCCACACAGGTGTTCGTGATTGGTGAGTAACAGTGGTAAGATAGTTATTTATGCATTTCTCATAGGATTTTTTAGTTCTTACATTTTAAATAATGTGACTTCAAAATCAAGAGCGTGTTTACAACCCATAAACAACTCACATAATATAAGCACTACATCATATTGTCAAACAGACTCACTAAGATTGAGTCTATTTTGCAAACAGACTCACTGAGATTGAGTCTATCTACGATTTTTGATCGGTCGAGTCTATTTTTCGATCGGTTGAGAAAGGCAGAACTAGAATTCTCTTTTTTGCAATTAGCTAGACTTTGAAATCTTGAAACACACTTATTTACTAGACTTGTATTGCTCTTGGTTTGCCAACACAATACAGCCATGATTCTAAACATTTAATTTAAATATTTAGAACCTAACACAAGGAAATGAAAAATAAAATAAGGAGAAAGATAGGAAGTTTCAAGAGTAGAGGAGTATGGCCCTCTAGGCCCCACCTTTCTTTTGCCCTTGCCCAAGGTAGGAGGAGTTCGTGCTCCAACCACTACTAGGAAGATGATATGTGTCTCGATCGTCCTGTATAATACATATGACTCATTTGATTAGTTGGGTTATAAGTAAGTCATGTTTGGAGCCAAACTTGTCACCTAAGGTGATAACTTTGTGATATATTTTCTTCCATATTTTGTATAAGAACACAAATAAAACTAATAGAAGTAGTCAAATTGTATTTAGAGAGCTTTGATTATGATTACTAATTTTTTTATTGTTTTGATTACATGATCGAAAGTGAAGGATAGATGATAAAAGGCAATAAATTTTGAGAATTATAATTTTCATTACCATTTTTTGTGGAGAGAGAGAGAGAGGGAGTTGTATTGCATGGGGAAATTGAGAGTTTTAGAACATGTAAAAATGGATCATCAAGCATAGGAAAAGGAAATTAATCAGTAGTCTTCTTACTTCTTCCACTCAACATGGGAAAGGCTCACCCGTGATCTCTCTCTCTCTCTCTCACTCACACACACACACACACACACACACACACACAACTAGTGTAGGGAAAACTGAACTAGTCTAGGATTAGCTCATAATTTTTGGGCCTTTAGTCTTCTTCTACTTAATGTAGCACTAGCATTAGGTGTGTGACGAGCATTGGCACGCCAAACTCCAAAAACAATTCCTCATGAGATGTGTCAAATGCCAAAAAACTTTGACACATGCCATAGTGATGTTCTACTTTTAGAACAACAAGACTAACGTGCTAAAAATTTATGTATTATTTTTATTACTTTCTCTCTCTTGTATTAACTGAAAATGAATAAAAAAATAATATATAAAGAATATTTAAATAAAATAGTAAAATAATAGAAGATATGATGTAAGATATATTGTAAAATAATGTGTTAAAATAGATAAATTAATTTTTTGACGTGTCAAAATAGCATTTTGTTTGCACAGCTGATGCTAAATGCTAAATGCTAAATTTTAGCACTTCAGCGCACCATAGAGCAAAAGTGAGCTCCATCATCTGTCCTAGTGTATGGTACCACATGCCATTATTGTTTTTATTCTTTCTTTTCATTTTCTTCTCTCCTCTCACATGTCATGTCTGTGATTTTGGGGTTGAGTTTTTTATTTTATTTTAATAAAAGGTTGATTTTATTTTAGGTTATTTTAATGGTGATGTGTTAAAAGTAAGAGATAAAATGTAGAGTTTATTGCCAAATGTTTTGTTAAAATAGATAAAATAACTTTTTTGTATGTTAAAATAGATTGTTTTAAAAACAGCTAATACTAATGCTCTTATGGAGTTGGAAAAGGAAATAGAATTGCCATTTGTGAATAGGGGAAGAAAAATTCTAGTGATAGTATGTGTGATATATGTGTGTGTGTGTGTGTGTGTGTGTGTGTAGAGAGAGAGAGAGAGAGAGAGAGAGAGAGAGAGAGAGAGAGAGAGAGAGAGAGTTGGGTTCAAGTTGCACCAGATTTAACTTTATAAGTAGTGTTATACCACTCAATATTTTTTAATTGGATGCGAATATTAACAAATCTATCGTTGGATTACATTAACCTCGTATATTCTCCATGCTTCTAGAATTTCAAGATAATCAAGGATCAATAACTATGTCATAATAATTTGTTTAAATTATGGGTTCGATTTAAGTTACACATGATGTAACTCTAAGCAACATTACACCATCCAATAACTTATTATTGAATTCATATTTTGAAAATCCAACCATTAAATTACATGTTTTATATGTTCTTAATATGCATTTCAATTTAAACAAATGATTGATTATGTAGTTGTTGAACTTTAATTACCTTAAAATTTTGTAGATATGGAGAATATATGGATATAATGTAATCCAATTGTGAATTTGGCAAAAGTCGCATTTAGTTAAAAAAATATTAAATGACATAATATTACTTAAATTTACACTATATATATTGTAGAAGAAAAATGTTGTACTTGAAGCTCCTACAAAATGAGAAAAAAGAAAGAAAGAAGAGAAGTTCTATTGACCCCATCCATTAAGCATAGAAAAAAAAAAGGGTTTAACTAACATATACCCTTAGGGTATATGTTAGTAAACCATTTTAGGAAATTTTTTATGAGAAAGCAAAAAAGTAATTAACTTTTGAGTAAACTACATAATTAGTCCTTAACCTTTACACTATATCTCAATTTAATCCTTAACCTTTCAGATGTGTCAATTTGGTCTCTAACATTTTGGTATTGTGTCAAAATAGTCTCAACTGTTAAGTGATGGATGAAAAATGTTGAGATGGCTAATGGTCAATATAAAATATTATTTTTTGTCACATAGACTGCCGCATGTATTGCTTCATCAATATAATTAGGTTTTAAAAAACTAGTGTCGTGGGTCCTTCAAATTTTTTTTTTTTTTTTTTTTTGCTTTGATTTTCTTTTGCTTTGCTTTCATGGGAAACAAACAAGATTACAAATCCAAAATTGAAAAATTAAACTTTATATTCCTTGCATTTTCCTAGTGTAGATGCTCATTTTTTGCGAGCCCAATAAGGAAGCAGGCCTAAAGTCATGGGCAAAAGAAAGTAGTATAGAGTGTCATTAGGCTAAGTGGCAAGAATAACGGATAATGGGTCTAAAAAGCAAATAAATGGATCCTGAGAAAGTAAGTGGGCCTAAAAAGGCCCGGAAGAAAGTAACAACAAACTCATGGGCTATATGGATGTGGGAAAGTGAAAATGGGTCACAGCTGCTATAGCAAGCCCAAAGTAGTGCAAATAAAGAAAGTAAGGGGCTATGGAAAACCCATGAGCCCCAAGGGAAAGGTGAGAAATACTTGGGCCGAAGAAGCCCAAGAAGTTAGTAAAAGCCCATGGGAAACACTTAAATTGGAAAAAAAGGGCCAAGGATGCCCAAGAGAATAAGTGGGCCAATGACACCCAAATGAAAGTAGGCGGGACAATGGGAGCCCGCGAGTAGCAAAGGGCCTAGTGAGATCATTGGGCATTTGGAGAAAGAATAAACAGAAAAAGTCTAAAGCGGCCCAGCAAGCTTGGGTCAGGTAGACCTCATGGCAGGCACAACAGAACTGCGTGGCAGGAAGCAAGTAACAGGAGCTGGGAATAAAGACATGAAACGGCCCACAACTAGGTAAGGCCCAGCCCTTAGAAGATGCAGGCCATAAATGAGGAGTCAGGCGAAACAGCCCATGCCGAAAGAAGCCAAAAACAAGCAGCAGACTGGGCAGTTTAACGTTCAGACCGCGGCAGACAGATGAGCAATAGGCAGAATTTTGAACAAGCATGAAGGCAAGGCACGCACAAGGCCCAGGTACCACCAGCCTATACCCAGCCAATATAGGAAATTGTGAGGTCACGGGTCAGAGGTAAGGGGGGTATGGTCTGGCGGTGGGGAGGGGAAAAACCCATTTTCATGTTTCCTGGTCAAGCCCTTTTGGAAGTACTGTCCTGCTAGGATGACATACAACCCAAAAGAGGTAAAGTTGGGTGGGAACCACCAGGTGCATGCCGAGAGAGGTAGAGGGAAGGAGAGTATTCACACCGTGGCAGGTAAGAATGCCATAAGGAGCAAGCAAAACAAAAAAGCCTTCTCTGACTGAGGCGGAGGGGCGTTGGCTAGGTGACTGACCAGTCAGTGATGGTCGACAAAGGAATCCATGCCAGACAAAGACGGTTAAGGGCTAAAATGGTAAAAAGCCAAGCACGGTTGGCCCTATATAAGGAGCCCTATTGTGCATGGCTAGAGGAAAAAGAGGGGGGAGACGGCCAAAAACCTCTGTGAGATAGTGGCTAGAATCACAAAAACAGGGGAACAAGAAAACAAAGGGAAAAAGGAGAAAAAGAATAGAAAAGAGAGTAAAAAAAAAAAAAAAAAAACAAAAGAAAAGAAAGGATTAAAGAAACAGAGAAAAATAAGTAAGAAAGAAACAGAGGGAATAGAGTGATTGGCATGCACCGAATGGGTTAATCTCTCTCTCCCCTTTCAACTCATGCTCTCTGGTAACAAAAGGAAGAAACTTCATTCAACCCAAGTCAGTTAGGCCCATTCCTTCAAAGCAGCTAATTTCCTCCTCAAAGAGATTAGTCGCGTTGAAGGAATGGTTTCCTTTCCTGACACAAACTCTGTGGAACGGCTTAAAGCGGCAGGTTGACATTTGTTTCTTTAATACGCTCCTTATTCTCTATCTAATACTCATTATTTTGTTACCATCGTGTAAAATGGGCACCCTTCATTAAGGCCCACTAACTATTTTGCCTAAATTCTTATTATTATCTTTATTATATCTGTTTGCTGTAGTTAACGTGATAGTTCTGCCTGCCGTAAGCGTACGATCAAGACCTGACTAACAAGGACATTGTTTGTGCACAAGCCGGACCAGGAAGGTTTGCTCTTGGACCGGTCTCAACTCCTCAATCCAGAAAACTTTGGGCCTAGTGTAGTGGCAAACGGCCCAGCCCAACACTTGCAAAAAAAGCCCACACACCTAGCTACCAGACCAAGGAAAAACAAAACTTTGAAGATTAAGCCATTCACCCAATTTCCTTGTTCTTCTTGCTTGGTGTCAACACTATCGTGCTTATTGGAATCAAAATTTCCTCTTCTTTAATTAATCTCAACCAATGATCAAATCTTTTACCCTTGCTCTTCCTACACGCCATCAAAGTGTTGTGCTTGTTAGCTCATTTTATATTTCTTATTTAATCCCAGTCCCACCCAAATATCAAAATAGTCCATAAAATTCTTTAGTCCTACTAACAATATGTTGTTAGGCCTAGTATCAGACTTTATCAGCATCAATACAATTACGCTTGTGAGCTATGAAAATAATAGTGGACTTTATGGAGGGCCTTTAAATTTCTATAATCAACATAAATATTGTGTATTTGAAGTTTCTTTAAGAAATGGGTTTGTTGTTAGTTTCGCAATTTTTGCTTTTTCATTAATATTGCTTTTCCCTTGTTTGATTTCAAAAAATGTAGGAAAATGAAGTTGAATTTTTCAATTATGGGTTTCTAATCACGTTTGTTTCCCAAGAAAGCAAAGCAAAAGAAGATGAAAGGAAAAAAGAAAAATGAAGGACACGTAGCACTAGTTTTTTTTTTTTTTTAAGTTTATGCTGATGTGGCATTACATGTGGCAGTTTATGTGGCAAAAAAAAAAAAAAGATATTTTATTTTGACAATTAGCCACCTCAATATTTTTCATCCATCACTTAACGGTTGAGACCATTTTAGCATAATACCAAAAGGTTAGAGACTAAATTGACACATTTGAAATGTTAGGGACTAAAATATTTAAAAATTGATTATGTAGTTTACACTTAACTTTTTTGACAATTTTTTTCAATTTTTTATAAAAAGTTTCTTAAAATAGATAATTAATGTGTGTGGCATACATTAAACCAGACTAAAAAAAAAAAAAAAAAAAAAGATCTAGGACTAGTCTACATAATATTGTCCAACAAGTTTAAAATACTTATCATATCTTTACATCGGTGTTATCCGGCGAATATATCATTGTTATTCTTTTCTCTCTTTTTTGGGTAAAATAAAAATAAAATTGTCAAAGGCTATTAGTACCTTCATAGTTCATAGTTTATTCATAAGTGTTCGTCAACGAAAATGTCAACGTCATTCAAACCTCTATAGTTTAATAGTTTATATACATAGGGGTAGGTCAGCCAAATTTTATTTTATTTCTTTGAGGAGAAGAAAACTTTCATTCACATCAAAGAAGAGAAACATTTACATCAAAGAACAAAGCCTTTAAGGCAGCAGGAGGAGGATCTTCAATACAAATTACATCCTCAAAGATAGATTTTGCAAACTTAGCTAATAAGTGCGCCACTGAGTTGCCAGATCTTCTAACATATGAGAAAGAGCCTTTTACGAAAACCAACCCCCAACATTTTTATTTCTAGCAAAATATGCTCAAGTCGTGAGTATTCCGTATCTAGTTCAAAGTAATCTTTTAAGATTTTGTTAAGAATATTGTAACATGCATCGGTGTTTCTATATTTAGGTTTCCATTTGTTTCAATGATGTAATGAAAATTTTCTGTATTTTTTTTTTTTTTTGTCTGGCAGTATCAGAAAAAAAATGTAAAAAAAAAACTATTTTTTGTCAATAAAAAATAGTATTAAAATTTCAACTTTTTTTAAAAGATTTTTTCTCTTAAATTTTTTTCGAAAAACAATTCTATTTCATACTATTGAAAACAACTCTCACATTTTTAAAGATGCTATCAAATATAAAAAAATGAGATAGTTTTCTAAAAAGAGTCATGTTTATTTCGCATACTCATTTACACATAGTGCACACACTCACCACTTTTGCACAAAAATTGTAACTTAAACTCACGACTTTAGTTTAAGAAAATAAAAAATAGGTGTATTGTGTGTGTAAGTAAGTGTTTACGATAGACATTTCCTTCCAAAAAAAAAATACTATGGTTTATAGTATATAGGAAAATGAAGTAATTTTCCAAAAAAAATCCTTTATAGAATTTGACCAAATAGAAATGTTAATGTTGAAACAAATGAAGCAATAATTGTAATATATATTTTAGTTTTGGTAACAACAGAAGATGTGTTAACTAACAACACATTAGTCTATTACAAAAATTGTCAGCTTCATCAAAAGTTAGCAAGGGAGCCACACAGCAGTGAGTTATCAGTTATCAAATATTACAATATCCAAAGTTTGAGAACTTCCCAACTTTGCTAACCGATCACCACATTGGTTTGCTTTGGGCTATTCGTACTCCATTGAAGAATTAAGGATCGTCCCTAAGAGGTTCTGCAAAGGGGTTCGTTTTGTATTAAGAGTTATTAATCATACCAACTACTATTTCTGCATCAAGTTCAACATTCAGATGAGATTCCTTGTTGCTGTGTAGGAAACAACCTATCTTTCGACACCCACAGTTCATCCAAAAACACTTGCCGTATTGCCCAATGCTTTAGAGAATCCTGCAACCCAATTTCCTTTACTGAGATCCTCCCCCTGCCTTACCTGTACTTCCTATCAAAGATCCATTTGTATTCAACTTAATTTAACAACATGACATGGGTTTCTTCCACTTGATTTGAGCCTACAATCTTGGATGCTTGTTTTGATGTTGGCAGTGACAACAAAGAATTCGGCCGCAAGTCTTTTGTAGCGGATGTAGATGTTTTCCATTATCCCAGACTAGTGTGTAGCCCTATGCATATGCACGGATACAAATAAAAACAATTACAATTATACGTTTCAAAATATACATTTCTTTTAGAAGAGGTTCAAATTATATATGTTATTAGTTTACACTTTTTTTAAACCATACATTTCTAATATAATTCACTTGCCACAAAAATAAAAAACTTAGATAGACACGTGGTAGAAAAGTAAACTCCAATTGAAACTTAATTTAAAATCTAATTGGATTTGGACTCTTCAATTTTTATACTCAATAATTCATTGGGCACAAAATTAAAAATTAAATGGGACACGTGGAACAAAATTGAACATTTAATTAAATTAAAGATTTCAATTTCACCCGGAGTTCCTAGACCATCTTTTGCAACCAAACTCCATCATTTCCAATCTAACAATCCTTAAATTATCTGTTTTATACATGGTTTTAAAAACCGGACCGGACCAGCTAGTTCAACTAAGAGCCGGCCTTCAATCCGGTCCAATTATAGTAAAAAACTAAAAATAGCTTAAAAATCAATAAATAGTGAAAACCGGCCAGTTCAACTTGAGAATCGAAAATCAAGGTGGTCGAACTAGTTACTGATCGGTTGGTCATTTTTTGTCTTTTCCCAGCCTAAAACTACTTCGTTTTGGCCAGGAACTTAAAAACCAACCCTAACTCCTAAACACAGAGTCCAAATCTACTGTCTCATCTTTCCTACTCTACCCTATACTCCACCAATGAATATTTGCCATATGTACACTTATTTAAGTCAAATCTAATTTTTAGCCTTTCATTATTCCAGTTTATTTCGCTAATATAAATCAAAAACCAAAAAAAGTAAAACACAAAAACTTAAATAATCCCCACCAGCCACCACCACCATTCCTCCACCACCACCAACTTCGCCAGCGCTACCTGGAGAAGATCGCCGGTGACATCAATGGCTATCCACCACCGCTCCTTATCTTCAAAATCCATGTCTAATATTAGTTTTATGACATCTTGTTGGTGGGTATCCATGACCACCATTCTTCTTCAAATCCAAGTCTGGTACCCAGACACGGTGGCTTTGATGGCATCGCCATCTCTTCCTAGAGGCACTGAATAAGAGTGGTGGATCGGTGGTGATTGATGCCGTGTTGGTTTTTTTTTTTTTTTTTTTGGTAACTGACAACTGGTGGTGGTGGGTGGATGGCCGGCAGGGGTGGCTGGCCGTTGACGATGTCAGATCTCCTCATGATGGCGCCAACGAAGGTTGTTGGTGGTGGTGGCGGTGGCGGTGGGGGTGGAGGAATAGTAATGGTGGCTGTGGGGAGGGTTTGGGTTTTTTAATATTTTAGGAAGCTAAATAACAAAAATCTGAAAACTAAATTTGACTTAAATAGGTGTACATATGGCAAATATTTATTGGTGGAGTATGGTGTGAAATAGGAAAGATGAGACGGAAGATTTGGACTCCTAAACACAAAACACTCTCATCTCACGCCTCAAGCCTCATCTCAAGCACTCTGCTCAAGCACTCTGCCTCTCTGCCTCACTCTCATGGTCTCAAGCTCTCTGCCTCACTGAACTCAAGCTCACTCTCTCTGAATATCCCTCACTCTCTCTGCCTCACTCTCACGGTCTCACCTCACACACGCCTCTGAATTTTTTTTTTTCCAATCTCAAGCCTAAGGTTCGGATTTTATGTGAAATTCTATGGTTTTGTGGTTGATTTTTTATTGGGTTTGCTTTTTTATTTATTTATGTGCTTAGAAATATTTTGGTGGTGTTTTAGTATTGTGCTTGGGAATTTTGTTGGGATCTGGTTGTTGTTTCCAGCGTCAACGGATGAGTCCCCAAACACGATAATTGCTGGAACTTTGGCACCAGTTCTGGCAACTAGTATTAGAAGAAATAAGGTTAAAAGGAACCATTTGATATACATGTATGCAGGGCCGGCCCAACAAAATTTGGGGCCTAAGGCGGAAATTTTATATAAGGCCTTTTTATATATAAACATTAATTAAATAAATATATATAACACTAATTAAATTAAGACTAATTTGACGTAAATACAAAAATTGATGAATAATAATAATAAAACTAAGGTTAATTTCATACAGAGGATTAAATATTATAGTTGAACCATAAATTTAAACAAAAAGAATTAGAAAAAATATTTTTTAAAAAAAAAACTTACTTTAACTTGGATATATAACTATGCATAGTTAAGTACAGTTGTAACTTAAATTTTAATTTATATATTCTTTTTAAGAGAAAGAGATAGATAAATATTATTTGGTGTGTGGCTTTGTAGGATATTAGTTTACAAAAATTAAGATCTCAAACTATTAGAGGAGATTAGTCATCATTGATGATCTATCACATTTGCAGCATTTTTTTTTGAAACATTTTAGGGTTTCAATTGGTTTTAATTTCTATTGGTCTCCTATTTTGGAAGCTTTGTTAGAAATGAAAAAGAAAAATACTAAAAATACTGTAAAATGTTCACAATATAATGTGATAATGACTGTAATTGATGAAATTCAACAACTTAATTTATTTGTGTTTGAATTAATTTTTTATGTGATTGGCGACATGTTAGTTAAATTTAAACTTAAACCTATAGTAAAATTTGTGGTATCTTTAATATCACTTTAAAAAAAAGTACAAATTATTTAAAAAATGTTATATTTTTATAAAATTTTGGGCCTTTACAAATAAAAATTGGGCCTTTTTTTAGTTGGAAATTTTTTTTTTGGTTGTGGGGCCTTAGGCCTAGGCCTAAGTTGCCTAGGCCTTGAGCCGGCACTGCATGTATGCCATTTGATATACAAAGTTTGTACTACTTGTCTGAAACAACCTGTAACATTGAAGTAGAATAGGGCTGCTATGATAAATAAATATCGGATGGAAAATTTATGAATCAGCTTGATTCAAAGTTTTGGGTAGATAGGTGGTTGGGAGTTTTAATTGCTATACAAACATGAAGATAATTAGTACTTACACTATGCTACTTGTCTTATAGAGTGGAAAATTAAGTCTTATACCTATACGCCCTCAATTAACTGGTATAGATGGATTTTGGTGGTATTTTAGTATTATGTTTGGGAATTTTGAGTGCGGCTTCAATCTAAGATTAAAAAGTTCAATATTTTGGTTCTGGGTTTTACATTTTATGGATAAAAATTTAGCGGTGGTTTATTATTGTGCTTAGAAATGTTGAGTGCTGCTTCAATCTAAGACCATCAATTTGACTCTTATTAAAATTTTGGTTTTGGGGCTGATCTGTTTCTGGGTTTGCTTTTTATGGATTGAATTTTAGTGGGGTTTTGCTTTTTATAGATTGAATTTTAGTGGGATTTGCCATTTGGATGTAAATGTAATGATTAATAAACTTATTTATTTGGTTTTGTTGAAAGTTTATTATGTTAAGGATGATTGTTTTGTAATGTTATTATGTTAGATTCTTTAAAAAGATGTTATATACTTATATACTTGTATTTTTTTAAAGGAAACATATTTATTACTATTAGTTTGTTAGTTTTAGTATATTAAAAAATTATTAATTATTTATATAGTTTAAATAAATAATAATTAAATTATTTATGGCGTCACCGGTCCGACCATAAAATCGGTAATTAGCTCATTTTTCGGTTCTTTCACCGTACCGGTTTTTAAAACCATGATTTTATATCCCCAAGTTTCATGTTGATTTCAAATTCATTAATTCCTTTACAAATTAGGAACTATTAGAGATACCTGGCTTGATGAACTATATTGCACATGCTAATATTGATATGCTTTCTAGTTCAAATGCAAAGAAACCATTAAATGTGTAGTAGAGTTATTTTTCTAAAAGTCCTAGTGCAGACCATTGAACATCTATATTATAGTTTTAGTACTCAAAGGAGGTTAGATAACTCAATGCACCTTTCAGTAGGTTTAACCACCTCCCCTCCCTCTTCCCTCTTCCCGCTTTTGCTAGAACCATTGCCCCCTCTTAAAACACACAAAATCTTGAACTAAGTCCCATGAGCTATCTTACAATGCATCATAGAAAAATGATACTTTTATTTGGACCAATCGAACCCAGAACCTAATCAATTTGCTCATTTATCATAATGTCAATATTTGTAAGAGTATTGTGGTAAACAACACCTTTACATGATGAAATAATCTCTGCATAACTGATAAAAAGGAAATAATAT
Source organism: Castanea sativa (assembly GCF_040712315.1). Lineage (NCBI taxonomy): Eukaryota > Viridiplantae > Streptophyta > Magnoliopsida > Fagales > Fagaceae > Castanea > Castanea sativa. The sequence goes on from NC_134020.1 coordinate 34,730,762, forward strand.
CTCCTCCATAAATTATAAACTACGCAACTCAGTTAATTGCATATGGTTTTCATCGCCCCAATTAGTTGCACATTACATGCCATCATTCAACAACATCATAAACATGTCATAGCACCAAAGAAAAACCAATACTTATTTTGTAGCAATTTGTTATACTCACTATAGAGATATATAAGTTATTTACCTGAGCAAGAACAGAGCCTGCGAACTGTACATTAGATTCCAAGGTCTTTTGAACAACCTATAAGTTATTTGAAAGCATGAGTGAGAAGTAGGAAATATGACATGTAAAATAATTTTTCCGATTTCTTCTACTCAGCCAATTGATAAATCATGGGTAGAAGACAACTTACAGCTATAGCCTCTGCCTTTTCTAAATTAAGGCCATGATCAACGTCATCAGCATGGCAAAGGTTTTCATATTGGGAAAATACTTGCTCAAAACCCAAACCGTTAATTTAAGTTGCACATGCTCTTTCAATTTCATCACCAACTTTATGAAGGATATAAAGCCAGCTAGACAACGAACTTGCACATAAGCATACTTTCTAATATAAATTTCCGTATCTCTTAGCTGAAAGCATCTCCAAAATACACAGGGAGGTCCAAGAAACATCCAGCGGTGACTCTCTCACTGAAGACAACACAAAACATGAGTGAAGAATCACAAAACTCTTTTGCAACAAAGCAACTCAAACGTTTCAAAATACATAAAACACACCCACCCAAAGCATACCAACCGCAAACCAACATATATAAATCCATCACAAAAAAGTTTAAAAAACAAAAACAAAACAACTTAACTCATAATTGCAAGCGGCATCACGATTGAGGAGAGAAATAGAAGAACGGCTCGAAGGTGGTAGTGGCACTCTGATCTCTCTCTCTCTCTCTCTCTCTCTCTCTCTCTCTCTCTCTCTCTCTCTCTCTCTCTCTCTCTCTCTCTGTGTCTCTGTGCGCCTTAAGGGCCCTCTCTTCCTCTCAGTGCCTTACGATTGTCTCTCCAGCTCCCGATTTCAATATAGACAGTGAAACAATGCATTTCAACGGTCTACAAAAGCTGGTCCAAGTTTAGTGACTCTTATGTGTTATTACGTTGGTCTCTTTGGTTTTCACGATTGGCATGAAAATTAAAACTACTAACTTTGACATAATAACTCACTTGGAACACAAATTAAGAAGTTAAATTGGACAGGTGGTGCAAAATTCAGATTTGAATTGCACACCTGGAATAATAGTTATAATGTAGTCCCCATATAAATTTAGACACATGACACAAAATTGGAGCTCTAATTTGAAATTTTTGAGTTTCTCTCAACTTCACCTATTATTATATATATAGATTCTCAGTTCTGAATTGGAATGCATTTTTGTGCAACTAGAGTTGCCAAATGGCTAGGGGAAATTAAAATTTTGAAGGAATGGGGGCAAACTAGGATATATTTTGGGTTATGTGATGAGTAATAACTCCGTTAATTGGGTAATGGGCTTTTCAAGAAACATTGGGACTACCACCAATTTCATAGCCAAGCCTTAGGCCATGAGGGATGAGCTCTCAAGAAACATTGGGACGGGCACCAATTTTAGAGTCTATTTGGGATTTGTTTGTTTTGCTAAAATTAAAATTTTTTTGTTGAAAATACTGTAGATAAAAATAAAAATTAGCTGAAATAATACAATGAAACTCATAAATAATATCAAAAAGTGCAGTGAGACCCATTAATAATAGTAAAAATAAGCTAAATAGTCAAATAAGCTGGCAAAATTAAGTCATGCCAAACGCACACTTAGTCTAGGGCTAGTAGTAGCTTTTAATCACTCTTATTTAAAATGATGTGAAAACTGTACTTTAAAAAATATTGTAAAAATAAGTGTTTAAAATACTCGAAGTACAAAAAAAAAAGTGTTTGGTACTATGTTTTAAACAACATGTTTTAAAATGTGAAAAAATATTGTTATGTTTGGTATGTGTATGTATATTTTTTTTAAATGGTAACTTTTTGACATTCACAATTATTTTATTAATATTTATTAGAGGAGTGAAGATAGAAGGAATGTGAAAGAGAAGGGAGGAAAAGAAAGAAAAAAAAAAGAAAAAAAGAGAAAAAGATGAGGCGAGAGAGAGAGAGAGAGAGAGAGAGATGTAGTTATGTTCGGTCTTATCAAGTGGGTCCCACACGTTTCTAAATATTTACAAAATTACCATTGAACAATGTTATTTGAAAACTAAAAGCTAGTAAAAGAGTTCTTTAAATTCAGTGTTCAAACACCCTAAAATGAGAAACGTAACTCAAATACTCCTAAATAAAATCTCTTACCAAATGTGTTGCTTCTTTCTTTTTCTTTTCTTTTTTTTCTAAACCCACAATTTTAAATGTTTAGACATTAAAAACTGTTGTTTAAGCTATCTTACCAAACAGACCCCTAATTGCTATAGAGATTGAATTGGGTGTTAAAGTGGTAGTGGATTTAGGGTGAGTTTGTGATGTCGCGGAAGTTACAAAAAAACAAACACGTTGCTTTTGAATGAAAAAAAAAAAATTAAACACGTTAGCTTCTGAATGAAAACCTCAAATCCACGAGGGGCCCCTTGAATCCACGAGGTGATAGGGTTTTGGAATTCAGTATAGAGAAATAGAAAAAGCCTGTATTTTTAAAAATCTAGAAAAAAGACTAAATTGTCCTAGAGGCTAAAATTTGTTTAAATAGTGAAAAGAAACCCTAGGGCGGCTAGGAAAATATCCAAAACCCTAATTCGCGCTAATCACGTAATTAGGTGGCAAAATAGTAATCTTTGCCAAAAATAGCAAAATTGAAAATAATGTCTCTAAGAGATGTTCCAAAATAGACAAGACCTTATTTTGACCTTCAAATTAAAATTTATTAAAGAAAAACAAATATTACTATAAATAGCAAAAACACTGTTTTCAAGGCTTTAACGAAGGATTTGCCTAAATTTAGGTGACGCTTGAGGTCTTGAGTCTAGATCAAAATGTTATTTCCCTTCAACCTGCCAAATTTCATGCAATTTCGATATCATCACCCCGATGGCCTCTACTAGCACCTTGCCTTGATCTTGCACCATGACCTCTGGCGCCTGTGCTGCTCTAGGAAGGCATATGCTATCAGTTCTACATCAGTTTGACATCAGCTTTAAGCTTTTAAATTTTATGTACAGTTTTTTAAAACATCATTTTTTTCCCCGCTTTTATCAACTTTTTCAAGGTACAAATATATTGTAGCACACTTTCATCGAAAAATTTTTAGCAAAAAATTCGATAAGTTGTTCCCAAATGGACACTTAATGTCAAAATTTTGAAATCACTAACCATTTTAACACTTTTCTTGTGGCTGGCTATAGGCAATTGATTTCCCAAATACCCTAAGGGTTTTGTTTAGTTAGGGAATTGGAAAAGTATGAGAATAGAAAATGGTGAAAGAATGGCAAAGTGAGAGGATAAAAATGATTTAGTTTTCCCTCATGTGTGTCATGTGTGTTAGGTTGGAAGGATGAAAAACTCATTTGTTTGAATACGGAGAAAAGTGGGAGGATAGAAAATAAAGTTTGTATAAATTTACTCACATGCTCCTATTAGATAATAAAAAATTGCACATTCTATTTTTATTATATAAAAAACTTGAGCAAAAGAGCCCAAAACAAATGAGTAAAAAAAAGGATGAACATAAAAAATAAAAATAAAAAACAACTAGAATTAACAAATGAGAACCCAAAAAAAAAATGTGAAGGAAAAAAATTATGAAGGCCAAAAAAGAAGAAGAAAAGAAACCAAACTGAATGATAAAAAGTAACAAAGCAGGAAAAAAAATGTATGAAAAATAAGAGGAGAAAAAGTACAAAAACCAATTGAAGAAAATGACAAAAACCAAAACACTAGTTGAACTTTGAAGGAGAACATTTTTGGCTAAAATGACTGGTGCTTTTTGTTCTCCACTTTTCTCTTCATTTTAGAAAGATCAATTTTTAGTGGGCCTAGGGAGAAAATGCTTGAGCCCCCCAAAAAATCCTTCCACTTTTCTCTTCTCACTAAACACTTAAAACCTAATTTTTCTTTTTCCTTTTCTATCTTCCTATTTCACTTCAAACCAAATGCAACCTAAGCGAAGGTGAACCATTGCTATAAAAAGGCAAATAGATGTGTTGACACTTTTGCTAGGGTGAAAACTCATTAGCCTATTGTTTTTAGTGAATTTTAATTTTCCTCCACTACAAGAAATCGGTACTATTGCAGTGGGTTTTTACGATGGGTGTAAAATCTGCCACTATATGTTGCATATTGCACGTTTTTTCGGACCGCCGCTGTACATTGGATCTATTGCGGTGTTTTTTCGGACCACCGCAGTAGTTCTAATCCTTTGCAGCACACTACAGCGGCGGTACATAGAACTACCGCAATATGTGTGTTTTAGCGATGTTTACATAGATATAGCAGCACTCTAGAAGCCTACCACAATAAATATAGCATTTGAGGGGATACTATAGCGGCAATATCAAAAACCACCACAATATGTAAGTTTTAGCGGCGTTATACCTAGCTACAATGGCGCCCCATAAACCCGCCGCTATAGCTAAGATTTACTAGCATTTGTTTCGGTCTATAACGGCGGTTTTGTGACCGCCGGAATAGACCTTTGAATTATCCATAATTAGTCCAATTTTTTCCCTTTTTCCCCCCACCTAAATCAATCAATTTAGACCCTAACCTTTTCATTTTTCATCCGATTGTATCCCTCTAAAAACACACACACACACACACACACTCTCTCTCTCTCTCTCTCAAATTAAAATCTCACATCGTTGATCTCAATGCCCAAAGATCAATCTTCCCACCACTACCATGCACTCTCACTCTCAAACCCTAGATTGGGCCTTTCTCTATTAGCACTCACAACCGCCGCTAGCCAATTGAAGCCCCCAATGATTAATATTTGAATATTAATTTCACCAAGTCTAGTGGTGTTGGGACTATCAATTAAGTTTGACCGGGTTTGACCAATTTAAACTAAACTTTAACAGCAGCTTTCTCTAAATACAACAATTTGATTGTGACCATAATTTATTAAAATTAACTTTTCATTACACTCTTCAGATCCAACAGTTAGATTTTAAATCTAAGTTTGGTGCTTGATAAACATGTGCTGTGTACCTGTATAGTTATGTTTTCTCAATCTGACCATCCAATTGGTCTCAAATTTAACCAACACTAATATGTCACCATACTCTTCAATCCCAATTATCAAGATTTGAATATGATTTTCACCAAGTCTAGTGGTCTCGGGACTATCTATTAAATTTGACCGGGTTTGACCAACTTTAACTGCACATTTCTCTAAATCCAACCATTTAATTGTGACCATAATTTATCAGAATTAACATTTCATTACACTCTTCAAATCCAAATGTTAGATTTTAGATCTAAGTATGGTGCGTGATGGACATGTGTTTTGTACCTATATGACTATGTTCTCTTAATCTAACCATCCAATTGGTCTCAAATTTTACCAACATCAATATGTCACCATACTCTTTGTGTGGGCCTTTTTTGCAAGTGTTGGGCTGGGCCGCCTGCTGCTACACTAGGCCCAAAGATTTCTGGATCAGGGAGTTGGGATCGGTCCAAGAGCAACCTTCCTCAGTCCGGCTTATGCGCAAATGATGAGTCTAAGCCCAAGGGAAGACGCTGCAAAGTGGGCTTATTCCTTGTTTCTGCCACAGAAGGAATTTTCTCCAGAATCTGCCATAGGTCTAACTTTTCTGCTGTGCGGTAAAATTGTCTGCTATGCAGTAAAACTATCTGCTGTGCGATAAAGCTTTCTGCTGTGCAATTAAGCTTTCTGCTGTGCTAATAGAGCTGTTTGCCGTGCAGTGAAACTTTCTGCTGTGTTAATAAAGCTGTCTGCCGGCAGTTAAGCTTCCTGCTATGCTAATAAAGCTGCCTGCCGCGCAGTTAAGCTTTCTGTTGTGTTAATAAAGTTGCTTGCTACGAATGACTACTCTTCATTTTCTGCAGAAATACTTTTCTACTTCCTACACACAAAAAAATCTAAAACCCAAAGAAAATACCAATAAAGCAAGTGTTAGCTTACATGGGTTAGCATATTCTCAAATATATACATACGTATATTCATAAATATACTTATACGTATACACAGAATGTGAGAAACAACATATATGTATATATACTTGTGGTAGGATAATGGGTCCAAAGTAAAATACGTAACAACAGATATAGAAGAAAGTTTCGGCAGGAAAGGTTAAGATAACACGGTAAATACAATAAAAAGGTGTTACAACAGAATAACTAGTACAGCAAGTAAAAATACCACAGCAGGACAACTGATGCGATAGACATGATAAAAAACGTGCTACAATAGGATAACTAAATACAGCAGATTTAAGTTTTAATGAGTGAAATCAAATATATTTGCGCTCAAAATCAAATATTGAGTCTTCCTATAGAATAAGTAAACCAAGAAGGAACCCAAACCCTAAATTGAACAAACTTGTCATAAGCTCCTGCCATAAGCTTTTGCCATCAAAGTTGTGCATTTTGGAGAATAGGCCTAAATGGCTACTAGCTATCATTTTTTGGAGACTTCAAAAAAAGAGTGGGTTTGCTAAGAAGGAGGGAAAAGATGGTCTATTGATGCATGCCCCTATTCATGCCACGTTTTCTCTCTTCTTTTTACCACTTTCTTTCTTTCTCTCCGTTCTATTTTATTTTTACTCTTAGTTTCCTTACTACTCTCTTGCCGTAAATTGTTTTTCTCATTTAGGTCTTTTCCTTTAGGTGCTTCCTCTTTTGGGTCCCCTTCCCATTGGGTCTCCCGAGCTTCCTTCCTCCCCTCTCGGTTCCTTTTTTCTCATCCATAGCTACCTCCTTTTGTAGTAAGCTAATTCAATGAGATTTATCCCTTTTACCCCTAGCGCTTCACCAATTGTTTTTGGTTCGTTGTGGGCATCCATTCAGGACTACCCACTGACCCATTGGTTGCCCCGACCACTACCATTGCTCAGTTTGTTTGTTGCACCATTCTCATTTCACAACATAATTCCTTTCGCTTGTTCTTACTGTATACCTTCATTGGGCTAACTCACTACCTAGCTCTATGGCATGCATCAGATGGTCTCAACCATTTATTACTTCTTTTGTGTAAGATACCATCCCAACAAGGTATACTCCTAAAAGAAGTTATGCAGGAAACCAAATATAGACCCACTTTTCCCCCCACCACCAAACCACACCCTCTGAATCCTCTTGGCCGCGGGCCCACCTCCCTTGTATTGGCTAGGTACAGGTTGGTGGTGCTCCGGCCCTTCTGTCTTTGTCTTCTTTCGTTCCCACGCCATTTATGTGGTAGCAGATTAGTTCTGTTTCGTCCTGCTGCGTGTCTTTTGTCTTATGTGTTTGTTATTTCCTTAGGTTTGACTTTTCTTTCCTTCACGTGATTCCTGCAGCTGACACTTCCTTCCGTTCCTTATTTCTTTTCATCATGCTTCTTCATATTAGCTTTCACGCCTATTTTTTTTTATACAAAAGGATTTGGGCCTTTGTGGGCCAAATAATGATGAACTGATCAAAAAGGTCTTAGGCCCAATTTATCTTCATCCGCCGAAGCCATTTCGCTGAAGAACTATATTCTGCGGCAAATTTGTATTCTGCGGCAGATTTGTATTGTTATAGCTCATTTTCCCATGCATTTCTTCCTTTGGACCTCTTTTGCTCTTTGGTCTTCTTGGTGGGCCTTTGGGCCTTGCTTTTCATCTTGCAACTTATTGGGCTTTCTTCCTCATAGGCTTTTGGGTCTGAATTTGCAAAAATGGGCATCAACACTCTTCAATCCTAATTATCAAGATTTGAATATGAATTTCACCAAGTCTAGTGGTATTGGGACCATCTATTAAGTTTGACTGGGTTTGACCAACTTTGACTAAATTTTAACCGTATCTTTCTCTAAATCCAACCGTTTAATTGTGACCATAATTTACCAGAGTAAACCTTTCATTACACTTTTCAAATCTAACGGCTAGATTTCAAATCTAAGTATGGCATGTGATGAACATGTGTTATGTACCTATATGGCTATATATATTCTCTCAATCTAACCATCCAATTGGTCTCAAATTTCACCAACATCAATATGTCACCATACTCTTCAATTCTAATGATCAAGATTTGAATATGAATTTCACCAAGTCTAATGATATCAGGACCATCTATTTACTTTGATCGGGTTTGACTAACTTTGACAAAACTTTGACCACGCATTTCTCTAAATCCAATTGTTTGATTGTGACCATAATTTACTAGAATTAACCTTTCATTATACTCTTCAAATCTAACGGTTAAATTTCAAATCTAATTATAGCGCATGATGGATATGTATTGTGTACTTTTATGGTTCTGTTTACTCAATCTGACTATTCAATTGGTCTCAAATTTCACCAACACCAGTATGTTACCATACTCTTCAATTCTATTGATCAAGATTTGAATATGAATTTCACCAAGTCCAATGGTCTTGGACACTCAGGACCATCAATTAAGTTTGATCGGGTTTGACCAACTTTGACTAAACTTTGACCGCGTCTTTCTCCAAATCCAACCGTTTGATTGTGACCATAATTTACCAGAATTAACCTTTCATTACACTCTTCAAATTCAATGGTTAGATTTCAAATCTAAGTATGGTGCGTGATTAACATGTGTTGTATACTTGTATGGTTATGTTCTCTCAATCTGACCATCTAATTAGTCATATTATTTTTTTAAAAAATAAACGTAATTAGTCACATATTAAAATTCTTATATAAATTTAATAATAGCTATGATAATTTTTTTAATAAAATAGAATGTGTGATAATTTTTGTTGTGTGGTATTTTTTTTTTTTTTTGAGAAAGTTGTGTGGTGAATTTTATTGAGTATATGTGATTGTTTCTTGTTTTTAAATTGTATTTCATAGCTCATTAATATTAGATTCTTAATATTTTGCACTCATTAACTCACTTAGATATATAGATATGTTTGATTCATATATAATTACAAAATGCATAACAAAATGGTAATTGCTAGTCAAAAATGGTAATTAATTAAAACTTGTCTTCTTTTATTTATTTTTTTTCCTCAAAATAAATCTGTCTTCTTTTATTTTTTCCACCCAAAAATTTGTTCCCATCCTAACGTGTTTAACTTATAGCTTTTTTCCCTCAAAGCCAAAATCTGACGTTCTACTTAGGCTTTTACTTAGTTTTTTTTCCTCCAAAATTTGTTTCCCTCTCTCTAAGACATCAATTTTCTTCTCTCTTTCTCTCCCTCCTCATCGACGGTCCAGAACAGCCTCCTCCTCCAAAATCCAAGCTAGATTTCATTATGAACGAAGTTGAAGAGCTCCAATCTTCGAAACCCATAAACCAAATAACCCAATCAACTACTAAACCTGAAGTTATCTTCGATCTGAGCGGACCCACCAAGGCTGAGAGAATAACGGTTCAAATATCGCACCCGTGGCCCGAGTGGGTGGACTTGATGGAATGCTTGTTGAAGAGGGGTTACTTTGAAAGCAATGGAAACCCATTTCGAAACGGCGAAATGAGTCCCAAAGGATCCAACTATATCTGGACTGCGTGCCTTAATTTCGCATGAGATCGGTTTGATCTTTTAAGGTAATGAGGGATTTAATTAAGTGGAAGAATTTGATTAAATTGTGATTTGTGAATTTTTTTCGTTTGGATTTTAATTTTCTATGATTGTTCGGGTTTAAAGGTTTGGTTTTGAAGTATGTTCGGTTTAAAGTTTTGGAATGAGAAAAATGTATGATTGGTTTTTTATCTGGGTTTAAGTGTGCATGCAACCTGTTTGATTTTGGAGCTATATGAAACACATGGTATTTGAGATCTCTTTCTTATTTTTGGGCCGCTCAGGTTAGTGGGGTTTTGTGAAAATTGATGTTTGAGCTCACTTTAATGAATTTTGTAAATAAAAAGCTTTTGGGGGTTTTTATTTATTTTTGATATAGTTGCCATCTTTCTTATTCTAGTAGCAATTGGAGATGGATTCAATAAGATTAATAGAGTGCTAGAATAATATCAAGTTGTTCGTAGTAGTATTTTGGCTTTGGGTTTGATATCCTGAATAATATTAAGTTATTAGTAGTATTTTTGGCTTTGGGTTTGATATCCTGGATAAGAGTAGCTGTTCATAAATAAAATAGATGATGGTGTCATGGTTGGTGTTTGAGTTTGTATATTGGAAGTTGAATTTCTTATGCACTTGATACATACTTGATAGTTAAGTAGGAAATAAATTGTTTCAAGGGCCAAGAGTGAACTTTTATAGAGAAGTTAACTTTTACTTCAATGTGATTTTTTCATAGCACATTCAAATCTATTAACGTGAATGCATTATCTACATTTTATGATTAATTGTCTAATATTTTCACCGAAATTGATGCTTTTCATGATGTTTTTCTCATGATTAAAGGGTTTCTCATATTGAACTCAGCGAAGCCTACTCGGACCAATTACTTTGAGTTGGATAGTTGAATCCCTTTTTCATCATTAAGTCTTATCTAGAGCTGTAGATGCCTTCCTTTATATTAATGGGGATCCCATATCATGCTTGGCAAAGTCCTACTTCCAGTTACTTTGTCTTAAGTAGCTGAATCCCTTGTCATCATTAAGTGTTATGATCTTTTTACGTCCAAGTTCTTGAGGTCTACCTATGAATGGGACTTGTGAATGTTAGTGGGTTTCAGATATGGTTAAGCGGCTTTAACTTTGAAAGATGGACTGCCTACTAGTGCATGTCTAGCGTTAAGATACCATATTCAACTCGGATTTCACAGAAATTTGTTCCTAAATATTCAATAGCATCTGTTAAATACTTTTGTGTTATGTTGAGGTGAAAGAAATTGCATGTCTAAAGGAGTTTTTGATTAACTTCCTTTATTTTTAACATTGTATTGGAAATTTTTGTACTCGAGGTTGGAAACTACATAGGTATTTTTATGCATCAAGTAACTTATAGGTGAAAAAGCTTTTGAACTTCAGGGAGTCCAGTTTCCTCTCTGCTGAATTTGATGGCTACTAATATAGATCATGGAGGGTTCGCAAGATATATATATATATATATATATATATATATATATATATAGTTTGGAAGTCTTTTACGTTTCTCATCTTGATAGTCATGCCAATAGGCTTTGCCTCAAATGGCACTTCTTTTTCCCATAAGAATGGATGAAATGTGAGGTTGTGAGTGCAAATTCTACTCAATACATGCAACTATAAAATAAATAAATAAAGGATTGTTTCCTCTGATTATACTAAAAAATCATAAAGATGCTGGTATGCTTCTATCTATGACTTATAAATAATAACTCCACTTGTGTCTATGCTTATTGTCAAATATATTGTGTATGCTTCTCAATATAATTTTTGTTGTCTTGAATCAAATGATGTTGCTAAGGTCGTATTTGTGGGGTAGGATTTGGTCCAAGCCCAAGTAGCTGAAGTAGCAAGAGTGCTCTCACGGACCTTCAAATACGATCAAGTCAAGCAAAGGACGACGAAGTTGCACAACTGAAGGCTTCCTTGGCTAATATGCAGGAGAAATTGTCCTCTTTTGACGAAATGAAGGAAAGACTTAGTGCTGGTTTGGATCCAGCTTATTATGCTGCGTCTGCGTTTTGTTTTTTTTTTTTCTTCTGCTGCGGGGGGGACAAGCGCGCACTGTGCGCGTACTGTGCGCGCATTGTTCATGTACGTTTTTAGCAATTTTTTATTAAAAATGGATCCCGCAGTACTATTTACACATTTAAAAATTATTTTGCTACAGTGTTTTCAGTTTTCAGTTTTCAGCAATAAGTTCTATCCAAACGGACCCTTAGACAATTTCAAGAGATGGAGCAAAGAATGACTCGCATGCTTCAACAAATGCAACAAATAACTTCACAATGCAGTTAGGTTGGCATTAATGTTTGTTTAATTCCTTTGATCATGCTATTTCCTTGATGAGTTTGTCTTATAATTTGCTGTGACGGTTGGCATTAATGTTTGTTTGCTGAGTTCCTTGCTGATAATTTGCTATGATGGATATGTTGTTTTGGATTTGATAGTACTCAAATTGCAATTACTAATTGGTTGCCAGTAGTGGTAGTCAATGAAACTCGTTTAAGTATTGAAGGCAGTAAAGTTATTTATTTAGTTATTCACCCTTGCAATTTAGCCAATAGGAAGTGCTAGTTGAGCTACAACGCTTTTGGCTGTTGTTTTGATTTCTAATAATACTCAAATTGCAATTGCTAATTGGTTGTTAGTAGTGGCAGTCAATGAAACTAATTTATTCAATTATTTGCTCTTGCAATTTTGCCATAATTAGTGGAATTTGAATGGCTAGGTTAAAAGGCTGAAGTCTTAGCAACTAACTGATAACTTGTTTGTGTTATTAACTATTTGTGGTAGCCCTTCTTGGTTGGTTTACAGGTGAGTATGTTTGTTTATAAATGTTTTTGCCATTGGAGTCGAATGTATATCACATTTTGTTCTTATCTTATTGTGCATCATGTAATCAGCCACTGCCATTGACTTAAGTTGCAGTATTTTCACATTTTGATTCTGTGATCTCTTGAGTATTGTTTGTTTCACTCATTCTTAAGCAACATGCCTCAGAGTTTTCTTGTGGATTTTAGTATTACAATTTTCCAAATAAATTTAGAATTCCAAGCCACTCTCTTAAGATATGGTTATATAGAGCTTAGAATAAGTTGCTGAGAATACCCCATGTCTTTTTTTTTCAATAGATGCCATATTGATATTACTTGCATTGTTTTGGTTGATCTTTCATACTTGTACATGCTGATATGACAACCAAAGCAATTTTGGATGTTGCAAAGCAATTTTGGATTCCAATATTTGATATCATTGTGTCCTAATTATTACTTTTTTTTTTTGTATGTAGGACGTTCCTCCGATCCTACAATCCCCAGCTTTCCAAAAATCATCATCTGCATCCCATCAACCAAGTAGCTTATAAATTTTATGTTGGTGTTTGAGGAAATTTTGTGTACAAAGAACCACATTTGATCAAACACATTTTTTGCAAGTGTTGACAAATATTTTGAAACACTTTGAACCTTTGACTATGGTATTAACTTAGTTTAAGTGTTGAAGGACTTTTTGTGTACAAAGGACCACATCTTTCTTTTGTTAATTTTATGATGATGGTTATAGACAATATTATGTATTTGATAATATATTTCTATGTTAATATAATGTTAGTTTGGAGACATTTGTGGTGTTATCTAGTTACATTTGTGGTATTGTCTTAGTGGAACTAAAATTATTACAAGTTATTTGTAATAGAAATGTGGTTTTAGAACCCAAGAGAGGAAAACAAATTAACCTATAGAGGCAAGTAAAAACCGCCGCTGAAGGACTAAAATTTTGAAATAATTGGAGACCTATAACGGCGTTTATAGCCCACTGCTAAAGCCTCACACATATAGCGGCGAGCGTAACTGCCGCTAGTTTGTTGTTTAATAAACCTTATAGCGGCGCTTAATGCCCGCCGCTAAAAGGTCACTTGACCCTAATGGTAACCTCATATGGCAGCAGTTTTATGCCCACCACAGTAGGCCAAAAGCATCGCTAAGTGGCCAATCTATTGCGGCGGTCACTGCATCAATAGATCTATAGCAGCACCGCAATAGTGGCGGGTAGAACCGCCGCAATAGCCTCCGCTGCTAAAGGTCAAATGGACCTTTAGTGGCGGTTTTTTGGGCTTTTGTAGCGGTTTTGGTCCTTTGCAATAGTACATTTTTTTGTAGTACTCCCAAATTTTAGATGTGTCCTTATCATATCCATAATTGTACTCTAATTGGCTTTGTTCCAAGACTTTTGTTCTTTTTTCTGCTTAGTTGAATGAAGTTTTCATTTTACCCCTAAAAAAAGAAAAGGAAAAAGAGCAAGATAGTATCAACATTTTTTAAGTTTTAATTTCATTCAACACACTAATTTGACACCTGAGATTAGTTTAACATGAGTCGATAACTTGGGTTGGGTTCAAATTGGGAATTTTTAAAACCTGAGTAAGCGACCCAACCTACACTACTAGTAGGTTAATATATATATATATATAAAATTTAGTTTTGATTATTTTAAATTTCGGAACTCAACTAAAGTGTTTTCTTTGATTTATTTTTAAAATTTGAGAATTAGTTTTGACGAGATTAAACAAATTGTATAAATTACAATAATTAATTGAATAATGAGCTTAAAATAGTGTAACAAAACCTTAGTTTTTATTAGGCTAGACAAAATGGGTCTAGCCTAACCGAAAGTATGTACCTAAATTTTATCCAAATGACATATGTTTTTTACATGCCCAAGAGTGGGAAAGAAAGAAACTTGAGATACAAATCTCACTTGGCCCTTTAGAAGCAAGAGTTTATAATGAATATTGGGTGGTTTGGGTTTGTTGGTTTTTTTTTTTTTTGGTAAAAAAACCCCAACACTACATCTAATATTATAACGTTTTAAACCTTGCAACTTATTGCCAATTGAGACATGTTTGGAGTCGAACATTTCAATCAGGTCGGGTTACATATAGGTTATTTTTATTATTATTATTTTGGTCAAATTCAATAATCCTAGTAAAGGTTCACCATGGATTTAAGCTTAGCATTTAATCAACTACCTTAATCTTGTGGGGTTTGCCTTTTTTATTTTTAGAGTGATTTCTCACCAATTTCTTATTTAAGGTATCTAATATCATTTTTTCTAAAATATATTTGATCATTGGTGTTAGGATTTTTATTGTTGGTGAATCCCTTGAAAAATTTTCCATGTATTTTTTTTCCTGTTTTGTAATATTGGGTAATGAAGGCTAGAATTGAACCTTCAGAGTGGTGTACATCAAAGTATTTCGGTTGTGCGAAGATTCAACCTCAGTCGGTCAACTGAAATTCAAATCCCTGATCATGCAATACCACTCTCCATCAAACAAGACCCTAATAGAAAGTCTTTGCCAACCAAATTCCTATTAGGGGAATTTATCCTAATATGCTTCAAGAAATGGTTGTGTGCCACACTCAAGCCAAACCCAACTTATATTTAAACCCTACATAAATCCTTATCTTTGTAGATGGAAGAAGACCACCAAAGCCAAAAGAAAAACCCTGTTAACCCTATTTGTCTTTAAACTCTCCAAATTGATAAAACCATTATGAGGAGATTTCAAAGTACACCCAAAGCATTACAACACCTCCTGTGTTATTGGAGTGTTGTGCTAAAATCACACAGATGACCAAAAATCTTCTTGTGGCCTTGAAGTAATTGATAGATTGGTTTGGCGGTTGTAGTGGCGGAGCCAAGAATCTATGTTTAGGGAGGCTGAGTTATAAATAAGACGATTACATTTTTTTTCTAATATATATCCATACTATGTACAATTATCTAAAATATATAGTAGTATCATAAACACATTTCAATATACAATACATTTTTTTTGGGTGATACATATATACAGTTAAGTGGATTAATTTATAACTCAATATAGTTTTTAATTTGCCTATCAACCTAGGTTTTCAAGTTAAATTACAACACATTAATTATAATAATTAAGATAAAAGGATATTATTAATAGGCTAAAAGATGGCTAAAAATTAGACAACACCCATTGAAATGCATAAAAATAAATTGAATCAAAATATCTAGTAATATATTTTGTCAAATTAATGATAAGTTTTTATATTTATATGTTATATAATATATTTATCAATTAAAAAAAATAAATAATAGATAAAGACAAGTCATAGTGGTTCTAGGACCATAATTATTTTACAAATTTTTGCATAACTCTATCATGAAAGATTGTGAATGGTTATCTATTACTTATATATGGGCTCATTAATTTTTCTCCAGCAATCATACTTGTCTACATCTTGTAACAAAAAAGTTGTGAAATAAGTCGTGGTAATATATTTCTTTCGAACCACACTTGGGAGTAAACTAAACTACTAAAGTGATATATCAAGTTTACTTTTGACATGTTTGTTTTTGAATCATACATGTGATCCTTTCTTAAAAGCTTTATTGTATTGGAATTAGAGAAAGTAGTTTGGAAGCCTTGGAGTTTATAAATTGTATAGCACTAAATCAATTACTTGAAGCATAGAAGAGAAGGGAAAGGCAAATGGGATAGAGAGACGAAGGAGAAAACTAAGAGAACATAAACTGCAAATCTCCTGGCAATGGCACCAATATAATGGCGTAATTTTTTGAAGATGAAGAAAAAAAGTGTGTTAAACACAGTCTCCTTCAACTGTCAATACCAAAGTAAGCTAAAGAGATTTTTTTTTTTTTTCTTCAAAAGATGAGAAAGGGCATTTCTTGAAATTATTTTTCTTTCTTCAGAAAATTGTTAAACCAAAGGAGTTTCCCTGAAAAACAAACGGAGGATGGCGGGCAAAAAAGGTATGTTGTGTCCCAAGGCCAAATGGCAAATAATTCTAAAGTAGTTGAAGTAGTTTGAATTTGAATAGAATTCTAATAAAATTATGCAGTAGATTAGGATGAGGATTAAGATTTAATTTCAATTTGTATTTAAATTTAAGTAGGAGTTAGATCCTATGTTTTAGGACTTGGTTGTGATGAAGCTTATTTACTCGCTAGTATTTATGTACGTAAGAATTATGAATGAAGCAAGCAAAAAATTAACCAAAAAATGTCTATTTCTTCTCTCAAGTTCAGGAGATTAGTCATCTTGAATTGACTACACTATCTTTTATTTCTCAGTTCACAACAGGGTACCTTAGAAAAATCTTCTCCTTCAACTGTCAATACCAAAGTAAGCTACAGAGATTTTTTTTTTCTTATTGAAAAAACGAGAAAGGGCAGTTTTTGAAATTTTTTTTCTTTCTTCAGAAAATTATTAAACCAAAGGAGTTTCTCTGAAAAACAAATGGAGGATGGAGGGCCAGAAGGGTACCTTAGAAAAATCTTCTAAAATTTTGGGATATTTCATTTATGAGGGCATATATTTCGGTTAAAAAAAAAAATTGGGGGCCAAAGCCCCTCTCGGCCCCAACATAGCTCCGCCACTGGGCGGTTGGAGTCTCAGTTAGCTACGACAAATCACTCTAAAGACAAAAGTTAAGGAAGCAGTTGCAGTTAAGAGGTTATGAGTTTAGATACAAGTCAAGTTACATGTATTGGAGGTTTTGTAAGTCTTGATTGTATCACAACCTATTCATAGTAGATTTGACAAGATTGGACTAGGTCCCGAACTGTTTTTCCTCCTAGGTTTTCACTTTGTAAATAAATCCTCGTCTCTTGTGTGGTTGTTCGTGTTGTGATTGTTCATTCATATTATTGAGTCCGGCTTATTAACTACTTGGACTTAATTTGTGAAATTGATGAAGTTTAATGCTCAGTTAACTATGTAATTTTTCAACCATATATAATTCAGTTTATTAAGTCAGGCACTTAGGCTCAGGCTAATTAACTATGTGACCAGAATTCAAAAGAGAGAATTTAATGCTCAATTCCACTATTCCAATGACACAACCGTTCCCATAAAATTTTTTTTTTTTTTATACAACCGTTGAAAAATCATAGAAAATTCTCAAGTACACAGAAATATTACAAATTAAAAATAAAAGGAACAATAATTAAATAAAATAAACCAAAGACAAAGCCTTAGCATCTTTAGTTCTCATCACAAATTTGAATGGTACAGATTGGACAGGGAGAGAAGGCAATTATTTAAAAGCACTCGGTGTTAATTACGACGGCTCACCCGAACTCAGGAAAATCATAGGCCCTAAACAATTGGAACCCACTTATCAAAATCCAACATGCATATTTATGCCATCAAGTCCCTTCGTGACAGTGATGCAATCACAGCAACTCCAATGGACACCAATATTCCATGCCTGTTGAGACTCACAGTCACTGCACCAGACGCATCCACTTTTGCAGCAACAGACGGAGTATCTGTATCTGCATCATCATCATTGTCCGTACTCTTAGGCTTTGACAATGTTGGTGCTGAGGCTGGGGCCTTATGCTTAGGCTTAGGACTAAAAATGTCAACAGGAAGAAGCACTTGATCCACTTGATATATTTCAAGCTGGTTATCCGAATACACAGTTCCACCCAATGTGGTATTAACAAGAATAGTAGAGATGTTCACTTGGTTGCCAGCAGTGGTCACGGTTAGTGGGAACTCACCGGCAGTGGTATCTCCGGCCTCTGTGGGCACAGGATTGCTCAGAGTTTGGAAATTTGACAGAGTAACAATTGTGTTTAATATGTGAAATTGTACTAGTTGGGTCTTTTGTAGGTCGGACAAAGAGTTTATAGTGCCTGGTTTGAGGCTTGAAAATGCAGCATCAGTAGGAGCAAAGATAGTAAACCCATTATTTGAATTGTTAAGCTGGCCGTATAATTGGTCAGACACTCCGGTACTTTTTAAGAGGCGGATAAAGACTGAGAACCCACCAGCCTTTCCAAGGATTTTCGTTACATCAGGGACACCTTTCTGTATGGGTGGGACCTTGGCAGACTGGACTGGGGCTGGGGCCTTGGCAGGCTGAACTACTGGCGGAGTGGCAGGCTGTACTGGAGCCTTCGCAGGCTGGACTGGAGCATTTGCTGGCTGGGCCGGAGCTGCAGCCGGCTGGCCTAAAGTTGTGGTGCAATGGAAGAAAAATACAAGTAAAATTGAGAGGAGGAAGACAGTCTGTTTTATCATCTTTGAAGTGATTTTGTTGTGTGGAGGACTGTTTTGTTTTGCTGGGAAGTATTGAAATGCAAGAGTGGTGCTTGCACTTGCACTTGCAGAAGTGTTTGATATGTGTTGGTGTGGAGAAAGGGCTTTTATTATGGCTGGGAGACACTACAATTAGGTGAAAGTGTTCACTTCTAGTTACAAAACCTAAGTTGTTTGCAGCTAATCTGTCTTGGAAAGGTAAAGGAAAGATTGGATAAAATGAGAGACTTTGTTGTTTTAGCAACTAGTTTGCTTGGGAAGGCAGGAAAAAGAGAGGGGGTCTCAATTGTGTGAGCGGGGAAATAAAGATGCTTGTCATATCGTCTGCTCTCACAATCACACAGAATTATTCTTAGCTATGAAAATCATTTGTTTGCTGCAAGCCTAAGGAGGAAGTTGAAAACAAAAGGTAGTATTCAACTTTCATAGCCCACAAGTACGAGTCACCACAAAGGGTGACACTACCATTAGCCTATCACTTTATCCCATCACCCCCTCCCCCACTATCTATCTATCAAAATAAAAATAAAAATTACTCTTCCTCTTTTCTGGTTAATTCCTAAAATTCAACACTTTGATCTGCCATATGCAATTAGTTAGATTGGGATGTCTTTGAAGTTATAAATTTTTTTTTTTTTTTGCAGAAGAAAGAATTAAAATATAGGATTATAATCATTAATTAAGGTTCATTTCAGTTCCAGCTACAAAGCAAAATTTTCAATTAGTTATTTTGAATTTTGATTAATGTTACAGTTCTTAATCCTCAGCTAGAATACCTCATTTTTATCAGCCTTTCGCTGCTGCTAGACCATTCCAATCTCAGTTCAATCCAAATGTAAGTGCAAACAATTCTGATGCTATTTTACCAACCACGTTAATCAAATGAGTTTGCCAGATTTGGTTCCAATTGAATCTATGAAGAATGCATGGATAAAATGAGAGGTTTTGTGGTTTAGCATCTAGTTTGCTTCCAGAAGGCAGGAAAAAGAAAGGGGATCTCAAATTCTCAATTATTTGGATGTGGAGGCAGATAAAGATGTATATGATTGCTTTGCTTTCACAGACGGAACAAAAATGCGCTTAGATGGGACACGAGAGGAGGGGTTTAGCAATCAGAGGCCGAGGGCCAGACCTTCTCTAAAGTTACATGCAGTAGCAATTCTTTTCATTGCATCCTCTTGTTGATTTATTATCAAAGTTGTTGATAGAATGAAACAAGGAATAAAATTCATTTTTTTAATGTTTAGTGTGTAAAATCTAAGCAATGATGTACTTTGCAATTTACTTCTGAATTTTTAATTAGCAACTACAACACTCGTAATTGGCGATACTATACATTATTTGATATTATCTTACATAATTATTTATTTCAATTTATCTGAAATGATAATAGAGATTATTTGACATTAATCATACATAATCATTTCAATTTATTTGAAATAATAATGAAGCCTAAAATAAATATTATCTCAGAGTACTTTTTTCTTTTTTCTTTTCTTAAAGATAATTTGATATTTTTTTTTAAATGAAAATAATTTTTGGGCCTTTCAACTAATTTTAGGTTGAAGTAGAGCTGGTAATGGTACACATTTCTTTTTCTAGGAAGATTTAAGCTCATCTTAATAAAGAAGGGTGAAAATGAGGGAGGATCTTTCCAATAATTGCCTCTAAATTCATGGAATTAAATCTTAATGAAACTATGTAAAACTAAAATACCAATATTTTGAATATATATATATATTTAAAGGGATTGGAGAAGTAAACCTACATGATATTATGAGTGTTCTACTCTACCTCTCCCAAAGAAGGAAATATGCTTATTATGAGTTTTTAGTAAGAAATTAATGTTTGCATCGAAGAACGTGCTTATGTTAAGCTTTTGTTTTCGGTTCATTTCTTCTAGAAAAAAGAACTTACTTCCCTCTTTCCTTTTCACCAACATTGCATCAACTGGATAGAACTTCCTTTCTTTTTTTTTTTTAATCGAATTAAATCAAGTAGAAAGTATCTGTTGTGTCATTATTGTGAGCTCAACTCTTTTATTTGATGTTTAACTCAATAAACACATCAGCATTACCATACTAATCCGGATCAAATGACAATTTTGCCCCTCAAAATTTTGGTCCCCCCTCAATTGAAATCATGGCTTCGTTTCTGATCACACCACCACTTGGTAGCCTGAGCAAAGGTGGTGCTAGGGAAATAAAAAATGGGGAAAAAGTGAATGGACAAGCACCAAAAATTATTTGATGGGGGAATGGAAAAAAGAGCATAGATGGGGCAGAGGTTTCAAAATTTGAGGGATAAAAGTGTGATTTTATCTACAATTTTTTTTGTTTAAAACAGACATACTTACCTGGCTGTTTAGCTGGTTTTTTTTCATGTCTCATCAGCATGAAATTAAATCCTAATGAAACTATGCAAATTAGCAGTATTTGAATGTATTTTTTAAGAGTTTGGAGAAGCAACCTTCTAAGATATTGCGAGTGCTCTACTACTATACTTTTAGGTTACTTTTGGCGTTGGCTGAAAGAGATGGTTTTTATTTTTTATCTTTTACTATTTAATTTATTTTTTTTACTATTTATAAGTTTAATTGCACTTTTTTTGTATTATTCATAGATTCAGCTGTTCTATTTCAGCTAATTTTTAACTTCATTTACAATATTTTCAATAAAAAGCTTTTAGGTTCAACTAAATAATTGCCTTCTAAGATTTGTATAATAATTTTTTTTTGGTAACAAGACAGTAAAATAAATTCAAAATAGAAGAGTTCCAACATATAATTACAAAACGAGTTAAAACAAAGTTTGACAAATTAAAATTTAAGAAAGGCTATGCTTTGAATAACAAAAGGCAAGTCATACATCCATCCAAGCTTTGCAAAGCAGCCAGCTGTTTGATTTTCCTTCATGGTAGGAATGGGTTAGTTCTAGATGGGAATCGAGCTCATGAGGGATATGAAATCTCTCTCAATTCTGGCATAAAAATTACGCGCAGTGATATTGTTTGTTAGAAAATTCAAAAGCAGGTTTACTACAAGTTCGACTATTAGATGGGTTGATCTAATTGATTTAGCAAATTGAATTTCATCTCTAATTGCCCATAACTCAACTAAAACATTGTTGCCCAGAAAATGGGTGGATCCAATTGCAAGACTTCAATTGATTTAATAAATTAAAGTTCATCTGCTTTTTTATAAACTTGTGAGAGATTGATAGGATATAAAACCATCAATATTTGCATGGCCTCTGAACCTTTAAAATAAGGAAAATAGCTCTCTCTCTCTCTCAATAGGACAAGTATCCCTACTAAAAAAGGTAAAGAATTTTTGCCTGTGGTAGTTTAGTGAGCCATGAATATTTTGCATATTTTTCATCGTACACTCTTTTTACAGCACATAAATCACTTTAGCCTGCTTTGTTTTATTCATAAACACAAATCCAAATAGTAATCTAGGCTATTGCATCAATCAATCATCATCAACGATACAAAGATATATCAACAAGCATTTGTCTTACGGAGAAGCTATATAATAGATGGAGCTAGATCTGAACAATCTAAGATCAAAGACGATTGTAGTGGCAAGAAAATCAACAATCCACCCCGAGCCCAAGAACTGAACAATAACTAGACACTGCATGCAGGTTCGATTCCTTCATAGCTAATTTATTTTTATAGCATGTTTAGGCATAGTTAGGTTTTATCATGCTTTTATAATTAAAACTATTTCAAAAACATGTGCTAAGTTAGATTAGTTTCCAAGTGTTAGGCTAGATTATGGAGTTTCTCATCTTAGATTTGTTTTTAGCGTTAGCTGTAATTCTATGATCATAACTCCTATGCTCATGCATCGTGGCTTAATTACATTAATTCAATATAATGAAAGATCTATTAATATTTTTTTTTCATGATATCTATTTTCTTTGTTGCATTACGTTCATCTAAGATAGATCGATGTCTGTGTTTTCTTTACATGTATAGGATGGACAACAATTCACTTGATATATTAAAAAAATGGATTTAGATGTTAAAGCTCCAGATTTAATGCCTAGTTTGATTTTTAGCAAATCATGTGAAATATGCTCATATGTCAGGTAGGAATTGCATCCAGGGTTTATATCTTCACATCTTGGCAATTGCAAGTTCATCCATATCCATACATCTGAATCATATTCATTCATCTTACAATAAGTTATTGTGCGAAGTTAGTGTTTCTTTTCTTGTCATTATCATGATTTGATGAGTCCTTAATGGCTAATGTGCTTATATTGACTTGTTAGTTATTATTCTTGAATATGTAAATACACAGTGCAGGAGTTTCTATAATTTTTCTGTTTTGATATTTTTATTACTTAATTGTGTAATGGTTGAGAGAATTTGTTTATATTTGATAATTGTATTATAGGAGACCAATTTAATTAGATTGGGTGCAATGGGTGTCAAGCACCTTCTTACTCGGTAAAATAACCCCCAAACTTAATCTTTGGGATGTATAGGTTAATACTTTTTATGCAATTTTTTCTTGATGTTTCTAAATGTAATTAAGAAATAAAGAAATGTAATTTTCTTGTTAGATTGTTTTTAGAACCAAAGTCATGCACTTATTTTTTTTAACAAACGATGTATGTAATATTGTGATCTTCATTATTCATTCATCAATTCTTAATTATCTTTAAAAAAAATTAATGTGGTGACTTCATTGTAAGTCCCTTGGATTATGGGGTATCAATTATTGACAGATGAATCTATACCTTGAGATTTGTAACCGGTGGATATTTTCTCTTTACTTGTCAAGGAGGAGAAACATAATGAAAAAGTGGTCTTCTTGGGTCGTAGTTTCCAAACTAGCCTTTTTCAAGAAATGCAAGCTTTCACCATAAAAATAGCCCCCCTATCCTTATTAATGACATCGGGAATCCTTAGAAAATGAGTACTATTCAGAGAAAGTGGTAAAAAAGAGAGAATTGTAAGAAAATCTTCAGGAATAGGGAAGATTTATCGAAAGATTTCTTGAACCTAAAGTTAGGAAATCAAGTGTGGAAGTTCCCCTCTTCAACAAGTTGGACTATGCACTAGATTAGATCACTTGTCTCATCTAGAATTCTAATACTCACTTTCTGAACAAAGGCAATAAACAAGGATGCCCTAAAAGACCTTATCCCCAAGCCAACTATCAAAAACACAAAACATGATTGGAGAATGCTTCCAAGGCTGCTAAGTATATCATCTTATAAATATTTCATATCTATAATATCTAAACACTTAAGTGTAATATTTATTATTGTTATACTCTTGTTGAGTCACATCAGCGAAATATTTCGGTTCTTTTGGTCTACTCAATCCACTTCAGACCAATGTGGTCCATTTAATCCACTTCGATGATGTTTTGAGAAGAGAGTTTTAGTAGAAAAATGAGCTACTTTTTTTACAATTAATTATGTCACATTCTCAACATAATGTTGGTAGGTTTTTAATAAAATACATTTTTCTTATATTATTAAAGTCTTATATTCTTTTTTCTAATGTAAGTGATGGATTTACTTATATTTGCTTCATTTTTTAGGTCATTCAAGAAGTATGTAGGATGAATAGTTTGTAAAGAGCACTAGAAACAAATTTTAACCACACATTATATTATTTACAAAATATCTCTTATATGATAATTGAATGTAAAAATGCATTATGTTTCCTTAAAAAAATTACTTACAAAATTTAAGATACTTTCAAATAACATATATAGATAGATTAATTTAGAAAATATAATATATTGCATTAACTATATTTTGTTGAAAAATAATCACATCATTTTAACACTTATTAGTCTTATCTACTATTTTCATTTTTGACTTAACGAAAAAACAAATCATCAAATTTTTCTACACGTTGCATGGGACTGTGAGTCTATGACTAATATAGTAGAATAAAATAGAAGCCATAGCAATAAGGTAACTGTGGCAAGGCATATATTGCACTATTTCCCCACACGGCCACACATAATATATCATGGAACTTCCAAAGTTACATATATTTAGATTGTAGATATTTATTCCTAAATTTAGGTTAGGATACTTCACACCATCCTTGCATTAGCTTAGTAAATACACAATATGTTGTGAATCACACTTGTACATTCCATCACTTGCCGCGACTCCACATGCCATCATATAGCACCACACAACAATAAAACTAGATATGGCAAAATGGGTCAGAAAATTCTGACCCAACCCAACTCGAAAAATACTCAACCCGAACCCTTTTTTTACCCGAAGCAAAAACGGGTGACCCGTGACCCGTGACCCGACCCGAACCCGAACCATTTTTTTTTGGGGTAAAAAAAATTAGTAAAATTAAGACAATATTGGTATAATTGTTTATTGTGAGCTTTAAACAAACAATTGATACATTTACATAACTACATGCAAATTAATTGAAAGATAAATGGTTAAACATTCTGTAATAAGTAAAGATTTTTAAATATCAAATAGCAAAATACATGCCAAGATAATCTGATTATAGTAGAGTTAAAAACATAGATTTAAAATTATAGATATGTGCGAGAAATATTCACAAGTGTGAAAATAGTGAAGCCAAAGTATCAAATTAGCATAAATTATGAATACTTAGACCTATTTTTTAACAATTTATGTCCAAAATAAACGACTTTTCAAAATAAATTATGATATTTCTTAAAGTGTGTGTTGCTTAATAATGATATGATATTCATAAAAGAGACCATGTATAAATAAGTAAGCAATCAAATTTTAATGTATATCTCAAATTGAAATAGAGTGTCAAGCACAAATGATAATAGATTATAAAGTTAATTTTTAAGATTGTAAATTTCTTATATATTTTTATTCTTTATCAAAATGAGCTATCCAATAAGTCACTTGTAATTTTGTTTTATATTTTGGAATGTCAATATTGTGTAGAAATAAAACTTGTGTATTTGTTTTACTTATCTTTGTGTTATTTTGTTTTAGATAACAATATTAGGATTTGTATAATTTTAAAATTATTGAATAAGTATTAATAAGTTTAACTGAGTTTATTCTTGATATAAGTGGTGAATTCAAAATAATGCATTTTATATCAAGTAATTTGTTGCATAACTTTTTAAATGGCAAATACATGTTGTTTTCTTCATAAAAATAAAATAAAATAAAAATTCATGTGACACGACCCGAACCTGAACCCGAACCCGACCCAACCCGCCCGTTTTGCCATGTCTAAATAAAACCACCGTGCCAGGATCTGAATCAATTTTTGGGTAATTGTCTAGTTGCTCTATCTCATATTCATGATGTGAATGAAGGTTTCGTGCAAATGATTATTTGAAATTACAAAATTCTAAGTAATTTTCTATACGAGCTAAACAACAGAAAATATTTTTCAATTTATTTTGAAGGTTGCCGCCAAATATGAGAAAATGGGTTAGCTTTTCCACAAAAAAAAAAACGTTTTGAAGGAGCTAATAGTCAATTTTCCAGATAATATTTTCTAAAAGATAAGGAAATGTTATCTACCGAAACAATCAAACAGAAAATACATTTGATCTTTAGAATTCGGAAAGTTACATGTTGGAGCTCAAAGTAACAACGTACTCTTGAAAAATCATTAAATAAAAACTCTCAAGTACATAGAAATCGGAAAAAAAGGAAAAAGAAAAAAGCTTCATCACAGATTGGTCTTAATACGCATCGCACAGGAAAAGGTGGAAATTATTTGAAAGAACTCAGAATCGATTTCGACCGTTCACCCAAACTCAGCAAAATCACGCGGCACTAGAAAAATGGAACCCACCTAACAAGCATTTTCTCATACACCATGAACTCCCTTCGTGAGAATGAATGCGACCAAAACAACTTCAATGGACACCAATACTCCATGCCCACTGATACTTACTGGGCTGGACTCGTTCACTTTGGTAGAATCAGACTGAGACTCATCATCATTGTCCTTAGGCGTTGACAATAATGTTGGTGCAGGGGCTGGTGCCTTATGCTTCTTAGGCTTAGGATTAAAAATGTCAAGAGGTAGAAGCACTTTCTCCACTTGATATATATCAAGCTGGTTATCCGAATACACAGTTCCACCCAACGTGGTATTAACAAGACCAGTAGAGATGTTCACTTGGTTGCCAGCAGTCATTACGCTTAGTGGGAACTCACCGTCACTAGTATCTCCAGCCTCTGTGGGCACTGGATTGCTCAGAGTTTGGAAATTTGACAGACTAATGACTGTGTTTAATATGTGAAATTGTACTAGTTGGGTCTTTTGTAGGTCGGACAAAGAGTTTATAGTGCCCGCTTTGAGGTTCGAAAATGCAGCATCAGTAGGAGCAAACATAGTAAACCCATTATTTGAATTGTTAAGCTGGCCGTATAATTGGTCAGAAACTCCGGTACTTTTTAAGAGACGAATAAAGATTGAGAACCCACTGGTCTTTCCAAGGATTTTGGTGACATCAGGGACACTTTTCTGTGTTGGCGGGACCTTGGCAGATTGGACTGGGGCTGGGGCCTTGGCAGGCTGAACTACAGGCGGAGTGGCAGGCTGTACTGGAGCATTTGCAGGCTGGACTGGAGCATTTGCTGGCTGGGCTGGAGCTGCGGCGGGCTGGCCTAAAGTTGTGATGCAATGTAAGAGAAATACAAGTAAAATTGGGAGGGAGAAGAGAATCTGTTTTGCCATCTTTGAAGTTATTTTTGTTGTGTGGAGGACTGTTTTGTATTGATGGGAAGTTTTGAAATGCAAGAGTGGTGCTTGCACTTGCACTTGCACTTGCACTTGCAGAAATGTTTGATATGTGTTGGAGGGAAGAGAGGGCTTTTATTATGGCTGGGAGACGGTGCAATTAGGTGAAAGGGCTCACTTCTAGTTACAAAATCTAAGTTGTTTGCAGCTAATCTGTCTTGGAAAGGTAGAGGAAAGAATGGATAAAATGATAGATTTTGTTGTTTTAGGCTTTTAGCAACTAGTTTGCTTGGGAAGGCAGGAAAAAAGATAGGGGATCTCAATTGTGTGAGCGGGAAAATAAAGATGCTTGTCATAGCTTGTGCTTTCACAATCACAGATAATTATTCTTAGCCATGAAAATCATTTGTTTTCTACAACCTATGGAGGAAGTTGTAAACAAAAGATAGTATTAGGAGGCACCACAAAAGGAGTACTATCATTGGCCTATCACTTGAATCCCATCACCCCTCCCCCATTATTTATCTATCCAAAAATAAATAAAAATTACTCTTGTTTCTGGTTAATTCCTCAAACAGAGTAAACTTCAACACTATTCTTCCATTTGCAATTAGTTGTAATATGATGTATTTTGAGTTAATATTTTTTGTTTTTGCAGATAAAAGAGTTAAAATACAGGATTATAATCATTAATTAATGTCCATTTCAGTCCTAGCTACATATCCAAATTTTCAATTTTTTGTTTGGAATTTTGATTAATGAGACACTCCATCTTCCTCAACAAGCTAGAATCCCCCAATTTTCATCCCAATCTCAGTTCAATCCAAATGTAAGTGCAAACAATTCTGGTGCTTTTTTACCAACCGGGTTTAATTAAATGAGTTTGCGAGATTCGGTTCCAATTGCATCTATGAAAAATGAATGAATAAAATGAGAGATTTTGTGGTTTTAGCAGCTAGTTGGCTTCGGGAAGGCAGGAAAAAGCGGAGGGATCTCAAATTCTCAATTAATCTGAAGTAGATGTAGATAAAGATGTAAATGATTGCTTTGCTTTCACAGACGGAATAAGATGAGCGTGGATGGAACGTGGGAGGAAGGATTTAGCGATCAAAGGCCAAGGGCCAGACCCTCCCTAAAGTTACGTGCTGTAGCAATTATTTTTATTGCAGTATATTTTATTTATTTATTTATTAGTTGCGGATCCGCATGTACATGTGCAACATGTTGTACAAGATATTTTTATTTTGGGGTCTCATTAAATTTATTTTTAATAAAATTTGGACTAATGAGATAAAGAGCAATTTTTCTTTTATAATCATATTTTCATTTATTACAGAAACAACTGCAAATGTAATATATATTATTTTTGTTGTACCAAAATGAAAACAATACAATCATATTTAGAAATTTAAAAGGTAACTTAACTAAAATATTCATTCTTTAATAAAACTTATTGATAAGATTTTGTGTATTATTAAAAAGTACATAGAATTTGGAACTTATTTTTTCAATTTTGAACAAACTTTCTCTACCTAATTTTTCTACCCTACAATCCAAAACACCAAAAAACATATCTCAAAATTTAAAAATGGCAAAAATCCAAAATTGACCATCTAACTTTCAGCATTTTTCATTTCAGTCCTCTAACTTTCAGTTTTGTCATTTCAATCTTGTAATTTTCAATTCTTGTCAATTCAGTACTCCGTTAGACCTCAGTTACCTACTGCCGTTAAGTGAGCCAAAACGACGTCGTTTTGGCTCATTTTTTTTAAAATTTTGTAATTAAAAAAATTAAGAAAAATGTTATTAAAAAAGAAAACATTCATTTTTTTCTTAGTTTCTCTCTCATCGGACTCTCTCTCGCTTTCTCATTCTCTATCTCTCTCTCTCACAATGCCATGGTGCAAGGCCTCACCGCTGCCGCCGGCCTCCACCCACAACCTTCAGGCTGGCCTCTAAAAAAAACATTTAGAAAGACCTTCTGAATCGATCCTCTAAATCCAAAACTAACCCGACTTGACTCCAGATCCCCCTCCTCCGTCGCCCCAGTCCCCTGTGGCTGGAGCCTGAGTCCATTTCCCCAACTCAAAACACGTGATCAAAGTGTTCGTCGATGGGTACTCCGTGAAAGTCCCAAAGGGCATGACGGTCCTTCATGCATGTGAAATCGTTGGCGTCGATATCCCTCGATTCTACTACCACAGTCGCCTCTCCATCGCTGGAAACTGTCGCATATGCCTCGTCGAGGTTGAGAAAACGCCCAAACCCATTGCCTTTTGTGCCATGCCCACTCTTCCCAATTTGTTTTCTCTCTCTCTTTCTTCTCACTCTTCTTGCCGTTGCCGACCCAGACGGACTCTCCCTTCTTCCCCCAAAATTAGCAGTTTAGGGCTGTGGTCAGTACTACCTAGATTATGAAGGAGATGATCATAGGATTTTGGATATGAAGTTTAAGTTTAAGATTATGGGGGAGAGGGTATGAGATTATTTTCTTTGCTTTTAGATTTTGGTGGAGCGAGGGTATGAGACTTTGGGTTTCAGATTTTGGTGGAGTGAGTGATGAAGAGAGAGAGATGGAGAGGTGGAGGTCGACGGTGGCAAGGACGTTGTGGGTGGAGGCCGGCGGCGGTGGTGAGGCCTTGCACCACGGCTTTGTGAGAGAGAGAGAGAGAGAGAGAGAGAGAGAGAGAGAGAGAACGAGAAAGCGAGAGAGAAAATGAGAAAAAAATGAATGTTTTTTTTTTAATAATAGTTTTTTTAATTTTTTTTTAATTACAAATTAAAAAAAAAAAAAAAAAACAAAACAAAACGACGTTGTTTTGGCTCACTTAACGGAAGTAGCGGAGTACCGAATTGACAACAATTAAAAGTTAGAGGACTGAAATGAAAAAACTAAAAGTTAGAGGACTGAAATGAAAAAGGTTGAAAGTTAAAGGGTTAGTTTTGGATTTTTGCCTTTAAAAAATTAGTAAAACTCAACCAAACTACAATTGAAAATAAAAAATAAAGGGAAAAAATCAAACACAAATTCTTTAACCCAAATATGTAAAATATATTAAATTTCATGTGAGCAAGTCAAATATGCATAAACATTTTAAAATTTTTAATAAGGCTTTGAAGTCACACAATAGAAATAGATTTATGATCTCAAGCAAAAGTGTTGGCTGTAACTTTATACATAATAATTGTAACTTTTTTCCTTAATTTAAAAAAAAAAAAAAAACAAGAGTATAATTCCAAAGGGAAAATAAGTAGAGGAAAATTTTTGAAAAAATAAAAAGAAGAGTCATTTTGTAAATACTATCCTAATATAATCCAACATGTGAATAATTAATAGATAAATAAATAATTTAAACAAAAAATTGAATTTATTTTCTTAAAAAAATCAAAGAATAAACTAATGTGATAAGTAAGATGAAGAGCAATATAAAATGTTCATAAACGCGTAAAACAATTACTCAAGTATTTAGGAACATCATTTATCAAAGGTTTAACTACTTTTTGCTAATTTTTTAAAACAAAATATTTACAAACAATGTAAAAAAAAAAAACCATCTTCTTCAATAGCACAAATTTTTTTTCATTATATTTCCAAACTATCTTGTTAAAGTAAAATCTGATAACAACACAAAATAGGACATATTATAATATGATTTCCCCCCCAAATCAAGTCAACAATAAAATCCATTCCTTAAAAGCATTTAGTATTGTAAATAAAATGATGAAAATAAATATTTGCATCAAGGAACACAAATGAATTAATCAATAATAGAACAATGGGGTACAAACCTCTAGTAAGTGATCTACTACACTTGATTCGGACTTCTCTTATGGGGCAGATGTTAGGTTGTATCTTTTCTACCATAAAAAATTAATCAAGACTTGTGAATACCTTTTTATCAACATTTTTTTAAAACTCTTCATTGATCATTTTTCAATTATTTACATATAAATTAAAGTAAATGAAGATGTAAAGGCGAAATTAGATGTAATGTTAAAACCGCCCAAAATGAATATGTGTAGACAATTTTTTTAAAAGAAAATTTCATTGATTTATTATTTAGTTATAGAATCAAAATTAAAGTAGATGAATGTATAAAGTTAAACCACCTTAGATAAATTTGTATAGCTAATATATTTATATATAAATATTGTCAAAAAAAACTAAAGGTAAAAAGTAAATAAGAATAATAATGATATAGCCAATGACATGATGATTGAGATGGCTCAAAATAAGCATAGTAACAGTAAATACTATAAAAGACGCGTAGTTGGTGATACTATATTTGATATTATCATTTCTAATCATTTCAATTTATTTGAAATGATAATGAAGCCTACAATGAATCTCATCTTAGATTTTTTTTATATAAAAATAATTCAATAGTTGAGAAATGGAGGATTTGAGTTTTAATCATAGATTAGCTAAAATTATGTAAAGCACAAAAATGCAGAAGTTATAATTGAAGTTTTCTGAACTCAAAAGAACATGCTCCACACTCTCTACTTCAAGGTAGCTCCAACTCTAATCCGTCAAGAAGTCCAAGATTTGGCGAAGGAAGCAGCTCAGACCTTTAGGCACAAAAGCTGGAGTTAACTTCTTTATCTATAATACCAAAAAAAATAATTTATACTACTATATGTTATAAATAGATGTTGATTAATGTTTAAGGAAAGTTTTAGGCCTTTCAACTAATTTTAGGTTGAAGTAGAGCAGGTAATGGTATATATTTCTTTTTCTAGGAAGATTTAAGCTCATCTCAATAAAGAAGAGTGAAAAAGAGGGAGGATCTTTCCTATATTTGCCTCTCTAAATTCATAGAATTAGTCTTAATGAAACCATGTAAAATACCAATTTTTTTAATATATATTTTTTTAAAGGGATCGGAGAAGTAACCTATAAGATACTATTATGAGTGTTCTACTCTACCTCTCCCAGAGAAGGAAATATGCTTTATGAGTTTTTAGTAAAAAATGCATGTTTGCATCTATGCATTGAAGTTCGCTTAGGTTAAGCTTTTGTTTTCGGTTCATCTCTTCTTGCAAAAGAACTTACTTCCCTTTCAGTAACAGTCTAACATTGCATCAACTAGGTAGAACCTCCTCTCTCTCTCTCTCTTTCTCTCTCTCTCTCTCTCAAATTAAGTAAAAAGTATCTGTTATATCAGTATTATTAGCTCAACACTTTTATTTGATGTTTTAACTTTTAACACATCAACATTACGATACTAATCCAGATCAATTGAAGTTCCTGACCACTCACTCGCACATGAGAGAGAGAGAGAGAGAGATAGAGAGAGAGAGATGGGAAATAGGGAATAGTGAGAGTGGGAAAATTCTTAAGTACTCTCCGAGCATGGAGTATGGAAAAATGGTACTTCATTTTCTCACATTCAGAATTTAATAAATATACTCTACCATAAATATAAAAAGAGTGAATACCATTTTTCATATTTTGAGAGTACCTAAAAATTACTGTTAAGAGTGCGGGATAAACTCTACTACAAGCACCAAAAATTTTTTACACTCTTATACTCTCTCACCCCACCTCTTGGGGGTGGGGGGATAACTCTGCTACAAGCACCAAAATATTTTTGCACTCTCTTACTTACTCACCCCACTTGGACCCACGTAATTACAACACCAAAAAATAGTAAATAAAAAGAATATCGTGCGTAAAACTTTTGGTAAAAAGCTTGGTGCCTATGAACTTATGAATGGAGGGATGGAAAAAAAGAGCATATATGGGCAGAGGTTTCAAAATTTTAGGGATAAGAGTGTGAATTTATTTTTATCTATAATTTTGTGTTTAAAACAGACATGCTTACATGAATGTTAATTAAGCTGGCTTTTTTTGCTCACATGTCTCTTTAGCATGAAGTTAAGTATTAATGAAACTATGAAAATTACCAGTATTAATTTGAATGTATTTTTTAAGGGTTTGGAAAAGCAACCTTCTAAGATATTTAGAGTTTAGTATAATAGATTTTTTTTTTTTTTGATTGCAAGATTATAAAATAAATAAAAAATAGAAGAGTCATTACATATAATTATAGAAAGAGTCGCAACTAAGTTCAACAAATAAAAAAATATATAATTTTGAAAGCCAACAAATCAAAATTTAACAAAGGCTTAAGTAGTTATAACATATAACTGCGGTATGCTATGAACAAAGGCTTAAGTCATCCATCCATCCAAACTTGCTAAGCAGTCAGTTTCTTGATTTCTATCATGGTAGGAATGAGCTAGTTCAAGATGGGAATCAAGCTCAAGAGGGATATGCAATCTCTTTCAATTTCAACATAAAAATGATAAGCACAGTACATGATTCTTAAATTATCAATTATTCAAAAAGTTTAAGTGTTTTAGAAAATTGCTAATTTAACATGGTTAGAGTAGAAATTTCTAAGTTTGATCATTATTTTCTTCACTCTACCTCTCATTTAAAATTATACATGTAGGGTCTCACCTATGAAAAGAGAGTTTGAGCCTACATATACGTGAGGAGAGTATTAGAACTATATTGTTAAATGATTACATTTTTCTATTCTAATAGCTTATATCAATTATATTATTTATTAGAAAATGTAAAATCAATTTAGCATCAAGTTCGACTATTAGATGAGTGGATCCAATTGATTGAGCAAACTGAAGTTCATCTTTAACTGTCCATAATTCAGTTAAACATTGTTGCCCAACCAATGGGTACATCAAAAAAAAAAAAAAAAAATTGGGTAACATGACGATAAAATTAAGCAAAACAGAAGACTTATTACATATTTTTATAAAACGAATTGAAACCAAGTTTGACACATTAAAATTTATTAACGGCTTAAGTTGCTACTGAGGTATGCTATGAATAACAAAAGGCAAGTCATTCATCCATCCAAGATTCGCAAAGCAGTCAGCTGTTTGATTTTCCTTCATGGTAGGAATGGATTAGTTCTCTAGATGGGAATTGAGCTCATGAGGGATATGCAATCTCTATCAATTCTAGCATAAAAATGGTGTGCAGTGATATAGTTTATAGAAAATTCAAAATCAGGTTAGCTTAAAGTTCCACTATTAGATGGGTTGATCTAATTGATGTAGCAAATTGAAGTTCATCTCTAATTGCCCATAACTCAACTAAAATATTGTTCCTCAGTCAATGGGTGGATCCAATTGATGTTAGAAGCATGTGGTTAAATATTAAGCTTTTGGGACAATCAGTGATTTAATATGGTATCAAAGTATGAGATCTTTCGATCATTGTCTCATCCAATTTACCTCCTATTTAAAGTCTCACTTATTGGGCCTCACTTATTTAAAGATAGTTTCGATTCACACGTGAGGGAGAGTGATAAAAGTATGTGATTTAAATGATTAAATTTATCATATCTCAATAGTTTAAGTTTTTGGAACAGTTAGTAATTTAACAATTGCATGACTTCAATTGATTTAACAAATTGAATTTCATCCTTTTTTTTTTTTTTTCTAATTTCGTTTGATAGGATATAAAACCACCAATTGCATGGCCTCTGAGCCTTAAAAAATTAGGAAAATATCTCTCTCTATAAATAGGATAAGTATCCCAACTAAAATGGTCAAGATTTTTTTGCCTATGGTAGTTTAGTGAACCTCTAGGGCCTAGGTTTTTTACCCATCATATATAGCCATTAATATTTAATTTGAATATTTTTCATCGTACACACACTTTTCACAACACACAAATCACTTTAGCTTCCTTTGTTTTATTCACAAACACAAACCCAAATGGAATTCTACACTATTGCATCAATCAATCATCATCAACGAAACAAAGATTTATCAACAAGCATTTATCTTACAGAGAAGCTATATAATAGGTGGAAATCTGAACAATCTAAGATCAAAGACGATTGTAATGGCAAGAAAGATCAACAATCCACCCCGGGCCCAAGAACTGATCGATAGCTAGAAAGTGCAAGCAGGTATCTTCGATTCCTTCACAGCTGATTTTATTTTTAGAGCATGTTTAGTTAGGTTTTATCATGATTTTATAATTAAAAAAATTTCAAAAACGTGTGATAGGTTAGATTAGTTTCCAAGCGTTAGTCTAGACTCTAGATTATGGAGTTTATCATCTTAGATTTGTCTTTACCGTTAGTTGTAATTCTATAATCATAACTCCTATGCTCATGCATCATGCCTTGGTTAGATTAAATCGATAGAACAAAAGATCTATTCATTTTTGTCACGATTTTAACATATGTTTTCTTTGTTACACAACATTCACATGTCATATAGGATAGATGTCTGTGTTTTCTTTACGTAGGAATGACAATAGTTCACTTTGATATTATAAAAAAATGGATTTAGATCTTAAAGCTCCAGTTTGATGGCTAATTTGATTTTAAGCAAATCGTGTAAAATATTCTCATGTCATGTAAGAATCGCATCTAGGGTTTATATCTTCACATCTTAAAATGTTCATCCCATATTCATACATTTTAATTATCAGGAACAGACCCAGGATTTTAAGTTAGAGGAGGCTGGAGTATATGAAAACAAAAACTTCAAATAGGCATTCATATAGTATTAACAAATTATAAATACATCAAAATATTGTTTCTTAATACATTAAGTTGCAATCATCTACCAAAAAAAAATTAATACCAGGATAGCTATATATATATATTTTTTTTTAAGTTAGAGCATTTACAATAGTGCTACTAAAAAATTTAGATTTTAGCACCTTAAAAAGTTATTTTATCTATTTTTACTACCTGACTTTACAATACACCCTATATCAAATGTTCTATTTTTTTACTATTTCATTTAAAATAATATAAATAACTCATTAAAATAATAAGGATGAGAGAGAATTTGTGTTTTTTAATTAAAGGAATAATCTTAATAAAATATTGTATTTTATTTTTAACAACTTGTTATAGTCAACTGGCATTTATACCAGTTTAGTGTAATTGCAAAAAATTTAGCTTTAGCTTTGGCTTTAGCTTTTCCAATAACACATGGTTTTTTGGTTCTTTGGTAGTCAAATAGTTTTTTTTTGGCTAGAATACATCACCATTGTGAATTCTTTTATTGTTTTTATTAAGCTTTTGGATTGGATAGTTGCCAGTTGTGCTAGGCTTTCTAGGCTAATTGGAAAGGATGGAGACCTAAAGTTTATAACAAGGGGGCTAACCACAAAAAAAAAAAAAGCATATGTAAAAAAAAAATAATAATAATTGGGCCAGGGGAGCCCGAGTCCCTTGGGCCCCCGCCTAGTCCATCCCTGTTAATTATATTCATGCATTAAATAAGTTTTTGTACAACGTTTTTATTTTATTGTCATTATCATGATTTAATGAGTTCTTAAGAGCATCAGCATTAGCTGTTACAAAAGTATGCAATTTTAACACATCAAAAAACTTATTTTATTATTTTAACATATCATTTTATAATATACCATACATCACATGTTCTATTTTTCCATTCAATACATTAAAATAATATATACAATACATTAAAATAACATTAAAAAACTACTACAATTTATTTTTATTAAAAAAAAAAACAAATAAAACCCTTATAGTACCTACCACCCCCACAAACCACCACCACCCACACCCACCACTCACACCTCACCCCACCAGATCAGAACCCACCACTACCACAACCATCGGCCAAAATCACTCAACCACCACCGGCCAAAATCAACCAACCACCACCAACTATCAAAGTCAAACCACAACCCACTAAAACCAAATCAACCCAAACCCCAGAGAGAGAGAGAGAGAGAGAGAGAGAGAGAGAGAGAGAGAGAGAGAGAGAGAGAGAGAGAGAGAGAGAGAGAGAGAGAGAGAGAGAGAGAGAGAGAGAGAGAGAGAGAGAGAGGCCCAACAGTGAATAAAAAATAATAATAATTTTACAATTTGTGAACAACGCGCTTCCAAATTTGAGATTGCACTATTCATTCATACCAAATATTTTGGCATTTAGAACATCTCATGTGAGATGTTTTTTAGTGTGCCAAATGCCAAATATTTGGCATTTGGCACACCTAATACTAGTGCTCTAATGACTGATTAATGTGATTGACTTATTAGTTATTATTCTTAAATACGTTAGTACACAGTGATGGATATAAATTTTATTTTTTGATATTTTTATCACTTAAATTGTGTGACAATTTAGTGAATTTGTTTATATTGGCCATTAATGTACCATAGGTGACCAACTTAGGTTAGGTGTGATGGGTGTCAAACACCTTCTCACCTAGTTATATAACTCCTGAACTTAATCTTTGGGATGTAGGTTAATTTTTTTATGCACTCTTTTCTTGATGTTTCAAAATGTAACTAGGAAATAAATAAATAAAATTTAATTCCTCTCTATTTAGATTGTATCTAGGACTAAAGTCATGTACATATTTTTTCCAAATGATGTATGTAATCTTCATTATTCATCTCTAAAAATATTACTTTTAGAGATTTTCTTAGTTTTCTCCTTTTAAAAAAAAAAAATTTATGTGGTAACTCCATTTTAAGTCTCTTGGATTATTTGGAACGTTGGAACTCCTGCCTGCAGCTAGCCAAAGGGTACTACACTTTTCATGGGGCTAGGGTGTTGTCACTCCGAACAGTATCAGCTATGGCTCAATCCAACGTTCCCTAGCAGGTAAGTATCCCAATGGTTACGCTCATAAAAATCTGTCACAATTGTCGCCCCTGCTCACCATTTATTTCATAAAATAAAAAAAATTAAAAAAAAAAGTCTCTTGGATTATGGGGCATCGATTATCGATAGATAAATCCACACCTTAAGATTCGCAACTAGTGGATTTCTTCTCTTCACTTGTTAAGGAAGAGAAACGTAATGAAAAAGCAGTCGTAGTTTTCAATGCCAACCTTTTTCAAGCAATGCTAGTTTTCACTATAAATAGCCCCCTATATCCTTATTAAAGACATCAATAGGGAATCCTTAGAAAATGAGGACTATTAAGAGAAAGAAATAAAATAGAGAGAAGTGAAAGAAAATCTTCAAGAAGTGAAAGAAAATCTTCAAGAGTAGGAAAGAGTTCTTGAAAGCTTTCTTGAACCTAGCTCTCTTGTCTCTTAAGCAATCCAAAGTTATGAAATCAAGTTTGAAATTTCCTTTCTTCATAAAGTTGGATGAAGCACTAAAATAGACTACTTGTGTCATGTTATTATGATTTTAGTGTCCTACATAATTCAAGTGTGTGTAAATTTAACCGTATATATAAACTCTTGGACACTCTTTTGTGTAAGCTGGTTTTTAGACGTGAGTTCTACCCATAAATTGGTATCATTTGATGTTAGTTTTTCAAGAAAAAAATGTTTTAAAGAAGGAGTCAATTTTGGAGATAATATTTTCTAAGACGACTGATAATATTTTCAAACATGAAATACATTTGGAGCTCAAAGGAACAAGTCTGGAAAATCATTAATAAAAAATTAAAAACTCTCGAGTACATAGAAATTGGAATTTGAAAATGAAAAATAACAAACATTTTTAAGAATAAAAAAAATTAAAAACAAGATAAGTTCTCATCAGAGATTGGCATTAATACATATTGCAAAGGAAAAGATGAAAATTATTTCAAAGCACTCAGAATCGATTTCGACCGTTAAACCAAACACAGCAAAATCGCGCGGCACTAGAAAATTGGAAGCCACCTAAGAATATTAAGCAGGTACATATACACCATGAAGTCCCTTCGTGAGAATGAATGCGACCAAAATAACTTCAATGGACACCAATATTCCATGCCTGCTGAGACTTGCCGCACCAGACTCATCCACTTCTGTAGGAACAGACTGAGAATCGTCATCATCATTGTCCTTAGTCTTAGGCGTTAACGATGTTGGTGCCGAGGCTGGTGCCTTATGCTTAGGCTTAGGATTAAAAATGTCAAGAGGAAGAAGCACTTTCTCCACTTGATATATATCAAGCTGGTTATCCGAATACACAGTTCCACCCAACGTGGTATTAACAAGACCAGTAGAGATGTTCACTTGGTTGCCAGCAGTGATCACGGTTAGTGGGAACTCACCAGCACTGGTATCTCCGGCCTCTGTGGGCACTGGATTGCTCAAAGTTTGGAAATTTGACAGAGTAACAACTGTGTTTAATATGTGAAATTGTACTAGTTGGGTCTTTTGTAGATCGGACAAAGAGTTTATAGTGCCCGCTTTGAGGTTCGAAAATGCAGCATCAGTAGGAGCAAACATAGTAAACCCATTATTTGAATTGTTAAGCTGGCCGTATAATTGGTCAGAAACTCCGGTACTTTTTAAGAGACGAATAAAGATTGAGAACCCACTGGTCTTTCCAAGGATTTTGGTGACATCAGGGACACTTTTCTGTGTTGGTGGGACCTTGGCAGATTGAACTGGGGCAGGGGCCTTGGCAGGCTGAACTACTGGCGGAGTGGCGGGCTGGACTGGAGCATTTGCAGGCTGGACTGGAGCATTTGCTGGCTGGGCTGGAGCTGCGGCTGGCTGGCCTAAAGTTGTGATGCAATGTAAGAGAAATACAAGTAAAATTGAGAGGGAGAAGAGAGCCTGTTGTTTTGTCATCTTTGAAGTTAATTTATTGTGTGGAGGCTAGGACTGTGTTTTGCTTGGGAGTTGGGATGTTTTGCTTGCACTTGCACTTGCACTTGCAGGAGTGTGTTTTTTATGTTTGATATGTTTTGGAGGGAAGAGAGGGCTTTTATTATGGCTGGAGACAGTGCAATTATGTGAAACGGTACGCATCTAGTTACAAACACTTCGTTGTTTGCAGCTGACCTGTCTTAGAAAGGTGAAGGGACTAATGGATAGAAAGAGATTTTGTTGCCTTAGCAACTAGTTCGCTTGGGAAGGCAGGAAAGAGAGAGGAGATCTCAATCAATTGGGTGTACAGGCAGAAAAGGATGTATATGAATCATTTGATTGATTAGCTTTCACAGACTGAACAAAATTAGGGTAGATGTGATGCGAGAAAAGAGACTTAGCAATCAGATGCCGAGGCTTATTTAGCTTTACCTAAAGTCCGAAAATGAATACCATGTTTAAGGATATATGTAAGGACCTACATATTATATATGAGTGTGTTCAGCACCCAAAAAAAAAACATATTGTAAATGTTTACATCGATCGGAAAAATTGGTATAAAAGATTAGAAAAAAAAAAAAAAAAAAGTCTTAGCGGAAGAGATTATTGGCAGATAGTTTTATCCCTTTATTTTAGAGGTTGAGTTTCAGCCTCGAATTCACAACTTATCACTTTTGGTGGAATACACTTTTCATTGGGCTAAGACTTGACCTTTATGGAAAAAAAAAATAAATAAATAATATTCCTTCTTTTCTATTTATTTTTATTTTTAAATTGCCAAATATGATTAAACATGTAAACTTGTCAAGGGCGGCCCTAGGCAGTGTGTCCAGCCAAAATTATTATTTTATTTTATTTAAAAAAATTTTAAAAATATTTGACTCTCCTAAAATAAAATTTAAACAATCTGAACCTAAATTTTTTTATGCCCAACTAAAATAAGCTTGAATATGATCCTCTTTACAATATCTTGATCTTTTTAAACACAAGAAAAAATCTAACAATAAACCAATTTCATCAAAAATCTGTGGGGAAAAAAATAATAAGCCTAACAACAAAAGTAAAAATTTGTTCATCTTAAACCTTAGACAAAAAAAAAAAATTAGATATTAACAAATTTGAAATAAACTAATATATAAAAGTTTATTGTATATGGATCTCATTTGCAATTCACTTACAACAATAATTAATATATTTATTGTATTTAGAAACAATAGATAATTTTCAAGATTTTGTCTTAGCAACAATAATTAGTATGTTTATTGTATTAATAAATAATGTACCAAATGAAGTTATAATTTATCTTATAAAAATGTTATATTCACAACATTTTTACAATAAATTTTAAGTAATAAATTGTTACTCGCTCTATTAATGACGAGCAAAAAAATAATTTCAGTAGTTGGTTTGAATTAGAACCAATATCATTTTATCACCTAAGATTTGTTATGAAAGTTTTATGGATGTAGCACTTATCATCTTTTACTTTTGTGCTAATACATACTGGTATTATGGACAAATTTATAAAAATGAATCACCGAGCCCATAAAATACATCTCTTACTGACCCTCTTAAAAAATATCCCACCATTAAAAATTGTGTGTCTACGGTAAACAAATTTGCAGTCAAGAATCGTACATGCAATGTTTAAAGATTTGCCACTCAAATAGTGCAACCGAACCAACGTATTTGTTTTCAATCCTGCGTCGCATTAAAGAATGAGAAAACCAAAAAAAAAAAAATTTCCATATACTTAACATATCATTTAGAATGGGTGTAGATATTTTCTTTGCATAAATATTGAGATAATTCACATGAAGTGATAGAAAAAATGATAGAATATCAAATTTCTAGATTTCATATTCAATATTTATTTTTAGAATTACATGTGAATTATAATCACAAGTCATGTGAGAAACAATATCTAGTGTGTGCATTTTTATTTTCTTAAATGTTCATGCATTTTCAATTATACCATGCATGTTAAAATAGGTGGCATTGTGTATTTTTATTTCTATTTTAGTTTGCGTAATGTTCCTTCAATGAAGAACCCATAAGTGCCTTTGTTTTTTAGTCGTTGTGGGTTGACAAATTTTAGCCCAGACCAAACTTGGGCCGAGACCCATCAACCCCTAGCCCAATTTGCATGCATGTATAAGGTCTGAACTGAACCATCGCATAAGTTACCAAGTGACTACCATAGGATCTAGACAGATCCCACCTGCTTCCCTAGGAGGGGAAATAAGGACAATGAGCCTTGGGAGAGTCCGCCATCCGTGCACGGGCCTTGATGTCAAGTTCAAGTTATTAGGGAATCATTATAGTATGCCCACCCTCTTGATATGAGATTGGACATGTTAGAATAGTAGCCTAGACTTAAAAGACCACCTAAATCCTGTAAAAGGCGAGGCCCACGCACAGATGGAATATTCTCATCATTATCAATCCACTAACAAGATAGTATAAAAGAGAAGAGGCTCAAGAAGGAAAGGGGTTGGAACATTTTTTCTAGGAGGCAAAACACGAGTGAACGAGAGGCTGCCACATAATATTTAGGAAGAAATAGTCCAGCTCAAGACAATTTAAGGGTATCTCGACCACTTAAGAACCCCTTCGAGTAGTCCAATTGATAGTATACAACCACCCTACAACCATTCCGAACCACCATCTATCAACCCTACTCTTCTTGCGATCTCCCATTGTGACCTATACCTAGAGTATCATACAAATTAATTGGGGGTC
Organism: Castanea sativa; assembly: GCF_040712315.1. Lineage (NCBI taxonomy): Eukaryota > Viridiplantae > Streptophyta > Magnoliopsida > Fagales > Fagaceae > Castanea > Castanea sativa. The sequence continues at coordinate 34,773,580 of NC_134020.1, forward strand.
CACGCCCTCGTACAATTGTGGGTGGCACTACCACAGTTGTCATTTTTATCATGCAAACAATTCATGCCTGGGGTGGTTTCTACTTTATTTTTCTGTTTTTATTGGTTTTGTTCTTTTATTATATGATAAAGAAGGTGAGTCGTTTTGTTTTTTTTTTTTTTCTTTAAACGATTGTAGTTAGGACCAAATTCATATAATTTGGTTTATTTTGACATGTCTTGTAATTTCTTATTATTTATTTATGAACTTTATATTTGAGTTTTCTAAAAAAAATTATAAATCAAATAAGCTAGTGACAACCCCACGTAAGTCCTTAAGGGAAATAGTGTTAACAGTTAAATATCTAACTTGAAATTCACTACCGTGGAATTGCTTCTTTTCACTAGTTAAGAAGGAGCATATGGAATAAAATAAACGTGGATGGGGCTGTTTTTATGGAATCCGGAAGCTGCGGGGTGGGGGTGGTTATAAGGAATGGAGGGGGGCTGTTGATGGGAGCTATGAGCAAACGGGTGGAGCTACCTCTAAAGGCCTTGGAAACAGAGGCAAGGGCAATGCAGGAAGGAGTTCAGCTAGCATGGGAGCTGGGGTTGAGGGAGATCATAGTTGAAGGAGATGCCCAAGTAGTTATCAATGCTTTGCTTAATCCTGAAGCTTGCCCGTGGTCTATCCAGAAAATAATTGAGGGCTGTTTGCAAAGCCTTAGCTGCTTTAAGGCGTGGACTGCATCCCATGTTAGCAGAAAAGGAAATGTAGCAGCTCATGTGATGGCTAGGATGGCCAAATCTATTAAGGATTGTAAAATATGGGTAGAAGATACTCCTCCCATTATTGCTGACCAAGTGCTCAAAGATGTAACAAATTTGTATCACGTTTCGGTCTAATGAAGTTCTTTCCAGATTTCTAATCAAAAAAAAAAAAAAAAAAAAAGAAGGAGCATATTGTCGCCTCAGGTCTTTGTTCTCACAAGCCCCAGTCTAAGAGAATGTTGTCTAAGCAGCTGAACCCATTATTATAACTAATGTTGTCTAATAAAATAGAAGTAAAAGAAATGGGGTGAGAAATTTTTGACCCCCATTGATTTTCTTTTAATTAATTAAGCCAGGTGGATTAGTTAATCAATTATGCTTTGGATGGAAAATTGATTAGTAACTGTAACATAACCAATATTGCAAATAAAATAAGTACGAAAAATAAAGAGGACACACAATATGGTTATATAAAGTGCCTAAGACCTTTTCCGCACGTATAGGATTCATGAACCAATTTGGTTTGTAGACATTTATTCCTTAAGTTAGATTAGGAGACTTCACACCTTCTAGCATTGAAATGGTAATTAAACAATAGGTAGCTAATCACACCCGTAAATCCAATGATTTGTAGCAACTCCATACGCCTAGACGCTAGCAAAACTAGCACAACAAGAGGTCAAATCAAAAAAGGAAAATAATTTTTAGGTTGGTTTTCTAGTTGCTCAAACTAATATTCACATTGTTATTGACAGTTTTTGTGCATCTTATATTTGAATTTACAGAAAATATATAACTACTTTTACATATGAGCCAGCAGAAAATATTTTTCCAACTTATTCTTAGGGTCACAACCAAATACAAGAAAATGAGTTATTTTCCGAGTATATAATTTCTATCTTTATTCGACGTTAAAGTTTTCTAGAAAATTAGTTATTTTTCAAAATGTATTTTCTATAAGATCATCTCATTTTCTTATATTAAGTAGCAACTTTAAATATGTAAGAAAATGATATTCTAATTTCTCTTATTTAACCTGTCATAAGATAAAGTTATTTTCCAAAAAAATTAGTGAAAAATAATCTCTAAAATATAAACTATACTTTTTATGTTGACAGAAAATAATAATCATTTACCTCATTTTTCTAATGCTAACTAATATTAGAAAACGCAAAAAGTTATCTTTACACACAAATATTTGAAAATTCAAAGCAAACGAAGCTTAAAAATGTAAATAGATTTAATCACAAGAATTCAGCTCTCAGTCTCAGAGACATAAGTCTTTAAAAATCTGTAGTACATAGAAATTGGAACTTGAAAAAAGACAAGAACAAAAAATTAAAAATTAAAATAAAGCCTTAACATCAATAGTTCTCATCACAAATTGGCATTATACATATCAGACAGGAAAAGATGGCAATTATTTGAAAGCAGTCGGTGTAGATTACGACCGCTCACCCCAACTCAGCAAAGTCATACTGCACGAGACAATTGGAACCCACCTAAGAATATCAAACAAGTAAATTAACACCACCAAAGTCCCTCAGTGACAATGAATGCAACAAGTGCAACTCCATTAATGGACATCAATATTCCATTTCCATGCCTCTTGAGACTCAGTGCTCCAGACTCATCCACTTTTGTAGCAGCAGAAGGAGTGTCTGCATCTGCATCTGCATCTGCATCTGCACCGTTGTCCAAAGACTTAGGCTTTGACAATGTTGGTGCCGAGGCTGGTGCCTTTACCTTATGCTTAGGATTAGGACTAAAAATGTCAAGAGGAAGAAGCACTTGATCCACTTGATAAATATTAAGCTGGTTATCCGAATATACAGTTCCACCCAACGTGGTATTTACAAGAACAGTAGAGATGTTCACTTGGTTGCCAGCAGTGGTCACGGTTAGTGGGAACTCATTGGCATCTCCGGCCTCTGTGGGCACTGGATTGCTCAGAGTTTGGAAATTTGACAGAGTAACAACTGTGTTTAATATGTGAAATTGTACTAGTTGGGTCTTTTGTAGGTCGGACAAAGAGTTTATAGTGCCTGCTTTGAGGCTCGAAAATGCAGCATCAGTAGGAGCAAAGATGGTAAACCCATTATTTGAATTGTTGAGCTGGCCGTATAATTGGTCAGAAACTCCGGTACTCTTTAAGAGGCGGATATAGACTGAGAACCCGCCAGCCTTACCAAGGATTTTGGTGACATCAGGGACACCTTTCTTTGTGGGCGGGACCTTGGCAGACTGGACTGGGGCTGGGGCCTTGGCAGGCTGAACTACTGGTGGAGTGGCTGGCTGGACTGGAGCATTTGCAGGCTGAACTGGAGCATTTGCTGGCTGGGCTGGAGCTGCAGCGGGCTGGCCTAAAGTTGTGATGCAATGGAAGAGAAATACAAGTAAAATTGAGAGGGAGAAGAGAGCCTGTTTTGTCATCTTTGAAGTTATTTTTATTGTGTGGAGTTCTGAACTTTGCTTGGGATAATTTCAAATGCAAGAGTGACGCTTGTACTTGCACTTGCACTTGGAGGAGTGTTTGATATGTCTGGTGTTTGTGGGAGGGAAGAGAGGGCTTTTATTAAGGCTGTGAGACAGTTCAATTAGGTAAAAGGGTACACCTCTAGTTACAAAACCTTAGTTCTTTGCGGCTTATCTGTCTTGAAAACGTGGAGGAATGTCCAGTTACAAAACTTAATTGTTTGCACTTGCAGCTTATCTGTCTTGGAAAGGTGGAAATGGATAAAGTGAGAGATTTTGTTGTTTTAGCAACTAGTTTGCTTGGGAAGGTAGGAAAAGGAGAGGGGATCTCAATTGTGTGCGCGAGATAGTAAAGATGCCTGTCATTAATTTTGCTTTCACAATCACAGATCGTTGTCCTTAGCCATGAAACTCAATTATTTGCCACAAGCTTTATGAAGGAAGTTGAAAAGAAAAGATAGTAAACTCTTGTATCTAATTTCTTACCCTGTTTTGGTTAATTCCACAAACAGATTGCAATTAGTTATAAACACATAATGGGCTAACCTTCAAGTAGTAAAGTATGAGGGGTTTTCCATAAAAAAAAGAGTATCAGAGTTTAATAATAATTACTTTTTTGCTGAATAGTTTAATAATAATTACCTAAGGGTCACTTCAGTTCCAGCTACATACGAAAGTTCCAATTTTATTTATTATTGTGACAGTACTAGTTGCCAAACCTCAGCTAGAATGCCCCATGTTTTATCAGCGGCCTTGCACAGACAATCAAAGTTCTACCCAAATGCAAAAGCTAACAATTCTAGTGCTAGTTTAGCAACGGGGTTGATGAGGTTCCTTCAATTGGTTCTGATTGCATCTATTTGGACCGATCTACGTCTCTAGCCCAACGGGCTTTAGGCCCATTGAAGATTGAACTATAGTAATTGACCGTGTCCATATAAAGTCAGTCCTTTGTACAATACTATATATATATATATATATATATATATATATATATATATATATGTGTGTTTGTGTGTGTGTGTACACAATACTAGATGATGTGCTACACAATTCGTTGATACTTTACAATTTCATTTGAAATAATTTTTATGTATATTATAACCTATATATAATACTTATTTTGTTGTATAATATTTAAGTTTGCCCACAATATTGTTGAACACTTTGAAACTTGATTTTCTTTATATATATATATATATATATATATATATATATATATATATATATATATATTAATTGTATAATACTATAAGATTATAACATATTATAATATTTACTATTAAAAGTAGACTTTATTTTTTAAACTAATTAAAGTGGTGTTTGAAAGAGTAGTTTAAGTTATGTTGTTTGAGTGTTTTTTATATACGTGTGGGTAAAAAAGTGTGTGAGTCCCACCAGTTTGTGTTTAAACTATGAGCAACATTGCTAAAGCTGGGCTACCAAACGGGCTGTAAATGATTTTGAAATCTATAAATAAGAATTTAAAGAATTGTTGGGTTAAGATAGATTGACCTCAATTAATTAATTTAATTACCCAGGTTGATTAATTATGTCAAATTACATGCAAATCAATGAGACACCAACAAATAACCAAATAATCTAAATGCATCATAAATTAAATTGACACGGTGATTTGTTGACAAATGAGGAAAACCTTTCGCAAGACGATAACTTCACCGAATGAATTTAAGGTAACCACTCCCAAAAATCCACTAATCAATAATCAAGCAGTTACAAGTATGAAGAAGTGAAAATGGTGAATGGAAATGCAAAAAGTTTTGATGTAGGACATAATATACTTTTTAATTTTTTTGATTTATGTAATTTTCGTTATTTTAGGTTTATGTTAAGACTCTGTATAGATGTTGTAATTGGGTTAGTAACAAGCTATTGGATTGATTGTAACTGATTAGGATCTGTTGTATAGATAAGCTGGTACAATTAGGATGTGGTTGAGGGAAGTTAATTAGGTTGGTTAGTTATAATAACTAACTGAGAGTAACTACTAGAAGCTATAGAATTAGCTATTAAAAGACTTGTATCTCGTCATCAAACTCATAACACAAATAACAGAAGTTTCATTGTTCTTAATTCTCTAATTCTTCTCTCTATCTCTTCTCTACCTTAAGGAGGACTGGTTCCCTATTCCACTCATAATTCCCTATTCCACGATTAATTCCCACCTAAAAGCTTAACGGTTTAGGACATTTATTTCCAAGATTTTAGGTGTCTTTATTTTTTATTTTTTATTTTTTTGGTCAAACTTGGTTCCTATTATGGTTAGGTATTAATTAGAATTTATTTTAGATTATATTTTCTTGTCTGTCAAGTTTTATGGAGCCCTTAAATATGCCTCCAAGTCTGTAAACGTTTTTTAGTTTTATTGATTTTAATAAAAATACAGAGTTTTGTCTATTGTTTCTCTGGTGGATTCTAGGACCCTTTCTCATTGTGGACTCAAAGAACCCTCATGGATTCGAGATTATTTTTAGAATCAAATGTGTTTTGTTTCTTATTTTCTTGAAGTAAAGGTGTTCTGCTTCTTGACGCTTCCGCATCCGACGTTAAGTTTTGCGAATGTGAGAGAGATGAAATGTCTTGAAACATTGAATAAAAGAAAACAAAACTAAGTCTTAAAACATTAAACCAAAGGAAATAAAGAGTCATAATTTTTTAATTTGTTCTTATCTCTGGTGTGGCTTAAGAATATTTCAATTCTCTTCAAAGAGTGCAGTGCATGATATAACTTCATGCACTCCTTTATATATATATATATATATATATATATATATATATATATGTGTGTGTGTGTGTGTGTGTGTGTATATATATATATATATATTAAAGTTAGTCCCTCGTACAATATTTTATACAATTCAATACAATAAGAGTATTTAACATGTCATCAAATCCAGTGCTCTAACTCTCTAGTGTTCAAGAGTAATCTTATCTCCCTAAACGTTTTCTTGTTTCTTTTTTTGTTCTCCAATCTGCCACCGCCAAAAGTTATATGTTACTGCTGCCAACACCTAGACACTATGGGCTTGTTTGGATCCCCATGATTTTGAGTGATATCACTCAATTTTCATCACTAAGTTTCCTAAACACGTGGGTCCCACCAAAAAAATCTTGTTTGGCTTGGTTTTTGGGTGATGTTTCCATCACTCAAAACTCAAAAATTTGAGTGATAGATGATGCAAACTGAAAACAGAATTTTGGTGTTTTCAGTTTCTGAAATATGAGTTATGGTGGCAAAAGGTGAGTTATGTGATTGAGTAATGTGACCAAATAAGAATTTTGGAGTTTTTGAGATAAGGTGAGGTTTGGGTTATGAGTAATGAGTTTTGAGTTTGAGTTTTGAGTTTGAGTTATGAGTTATAAGTATTGAGTTATGAAAACTGAGTCATGGCCAAACCAAATGAGCCCTACATCTCTCAAAACCAATCTTTTTTTGTCACACCACAACCACCATTGGATATAACTAACAGAAGCATGCCGCCTTAAATTTTGGTCGCCAATTCCATATAACATACAAGCCACTCCAAGTGTTCAAGCTAGCGCACACACGACACAACGCTAGAAAGATATGATCACCAAATAGTTCCACATCGTCCCTAGCCTTACGTTAGCAAAGCCATGTATGCCACATCATTTGACGAGTCAGCACACTGACGACCCAACTTAGACAAGACCCTGTTAATGTGTATTGGGTTGTGAGCTTTAGGCACACCTTATTTACTTGTATAGCACACATACAATACTACACTCTTACTTGTACTACACACATCTGCCTTCTATATAAAGGCACTCATATATATATTCTATTATTTGAGAAATACAATACATATTCATTCAGTATTCTATCATAGTATCAGAGCCATTGATCTAACCTTTTTGGTGTCTTGCAGTATTGTCTTCTTCGGCATTTTTCGCTGCCTCAACCTTCTCTGGTCAATAAACTTATCTATGCCCTTTTTCTGACTGCTCTGCCACCGTCAGAGGCACTCCGGGTTGAATCATCATCTCCAGAAGATCTCTCTCCGTCGACAAGATCACTACCTTCATCGAATCTGACAATTTTGAAGTTTTGATTACAACACTAGCGATACAGTCTTATAGATTGTCAATCGATCTACACAACCCCGCCAGAATCAACACCTTCTAAGTGCCCATGTGCCCCCATGCGCCGCTCAAATATTCGGCGAGTTGCCCACGTGCCGATTTCAGGTTCGGCACGCGCCTCATACACTGGTGAAGTACCTGCTGATGTCATCACTGCCACGGCAGCCGCTTGTGTCATCTGCCACGTCAACACACTACATCATCCATTGACCTGTTGTGTCAGTGACCGTTGACTTTGATCGTGGACTTTGACCAGTGTTAACTGTTGACTTTTGACTCAAAGTTGACTTTTTGTAGTCCAAGTGCTTCTTACGTAGTTTTTTGCGTAGATTTCATTTTTGCAGTCCATTTTTGCATATATTTCTTTTAAATGAATAATAAGGACAGGACTTCTTTTATTGCAACAATCGTCGCCGACAATCCAACAAATGTTTTTGCAATTTTTGCAAATGTCTTAGCTAATATTGAGACTTACTATCAACGCAACAAATCAGTTGTTTCCATTTCTGTTGCTACTGTTTCTAACACTGAGAGTATCCAACCAATGGCTCCCATCTCCGCAAAGTCTAAGTGTTCTGGATCCACTATTACCATTTCCACAGTTGACCTACAAAACATTATCACTAATACCATTCATATGCTTCCTCTTCTCTTTCAATTTCATCTAGTATGTCTCCTTCCTCTTGGCTTATGGATTCTGCTTGTTGCAATTATATGACACCTCATTCATCATTATTTTCACAACTTGAGCCTACACCACACCCTCTTAATATTCGCACAGCTAATGGTTCCACAATATTTGGTCATAATATAGATTCTATCTCGACCTCTAACCTCTTGGTAAGGTCTTTAATGTTCCTAACATTTCTTACAATTTATTTTCTGTTGGGCAATTAGTTAAGTTGAGTTAATGCATTAACTTTGATTATTCTGGGTGTGTTGTGCAGGATCCAAGGATGGGATAGGAGCTTGGGACTAGTCCTAGAGTTGGGCGTATGTTTCTTGTGGACAATCTTCGTCTTCCACCTGCTACCTCTGTTTCTATTGCTGCTATAGTTTCTTCTATTCCTTCCCTTACTCTTTGGCATGCCCGACTTGGTCACGCATCCTCCTCTCGGGTACAACACTTGGCTTCTAGAGGTTTATTAGGTTCAATTTCCACAGAAAATTTTGATTGTGTTTCATATCAGTTAGGAAAACAACATGCTTTGCCTTTCGATACTAGTGAATCAATGTCCACTGATATCTTTGACTTAATTCATTTTGATGTCAGGGGGCCTTCCTCTGTCTCTAGTATTAGTGGATCTCGATGTTTTCTTATCTTTGTTGATGATTATTCTTGCTATAACTAGATTTTTCATATGAAACATCGCTCTAAATTATTGCAAATATATTCTAATTTTGCGAAAATGGTTGAAAATCAATTTTCCAAACTTATCAAAAATTTCCAATTAAATAATGCTCTTGAATACACTCAATATGCTTTCCAAGCTATTTTGCATTCCTATGGCACTATTCATCAACTAACTTATCCAGGTACCTCTCAGCAAAATGGTAGAGCCGAACGAAAATTTCGTCATATTCTTAACACTCTTCGTGCTCTTCTTCTCTCTGCCAAAGTTCTCGCTCCTTTTTTAGGTGAAGCTAGTCTCTATGTTGTCCATGCTATTAATTGCAATCTCAGTCCTGTCATCCAAAATCAAACTTCATATAAGCGCCTTTTTGGGTCACCTCCAGACTATCACCACCTTTTAGGCTATAAATGAGCCGAGCTTTGTCGAGTAGTGAATGTTCAAGCTCGGCTCGACAACAAAGGTAGAATGTTCAAGCTTGGCTTGAGCTTGATACGATCCTACAAATAATATTCAAGCTTGAGCTTGTTATAAAGTATAAAAGTTTGAGCTCGGCTTGGCTTGGCTTGATTCATTGGTCAAGCCAAACTCGAACTCAATATCAAGCCCAAACTCAAGCTCAATATCATGTTTTTGAGCTTGAGATGCAACACAAGTATATTATCAAGCCTATATCAAGTTTATTATCTAGCCTATTTGTTTTGGATGAGTGATCTCAACTTACAATTAATTTAAGTCTTAGAAGGATATAAGTTTACTTGTCAAGCTCATATCAATTTTATTACCAAACTCATAAATAAGCCTAGACTCAACTTGTTTTGTTACTTTTGTATCAAGCCTCGGTGTTCACAAGCTTGTTCATGAACAATATTTTTTATTTGGGCTCAGCTCGTTTATTAAATAAGCCTAAAACTAAAACTAAAACTTAAGCTTGGCTTGTTTATATACAAACAAACATGAACAAGCTTTTTATCGAGCCAAGCCCGAGCTGTTTATGAACGGCTTGGTTCATTTACAGCCCTACCACCTTTCCTCCTTCGGTTCTGCTTGTTTCATTCTTCTTCAGACATATGAGCATAACAAACTTAAGCCTCAGTCTAGACTTTGTTGTTTTCTTGGCTATGGCAAAACTCAAAAGGGTATCGGTGTTATGATCCTATCTCTCATCGTCTTCGTATCTCTCACAATGTTATCTTTTGGAAACATCGCTCTTTTGTCGAGCTCTCTCACTTTCGTGCCTCCCAATCTACCTCCTCTGTCTTGGATCTCTTTCCAGATGAGCCACATATTCCTTCTATAGTTACTCATGATCTTCCTATTGACTTCTCTGTCCAACCACTAGATATTTTTGATGCCTCTCCTGGATCACCCTCTAATAAATAGGTGAAAGATGAACAAGTCAGAGATGAGCCACCCAATCCTGAGCTTGGGTTCCCTGCTCCTACTCCGCCTGAAGATCTTGCACAAGACATTCCACCTCATCACTCAACTTGGGTAAGATCCATTCCTGCACATTTACTTGACTATCATTGTTATACAGCCCTTGCTACACTACATGAGCGTCACTCCTATCGTGAGGCCTCCACTGACCCTTTATGGTAGATTGCAATGAAAGAAAAACTTGATGCATTATCTAAAAACCATACTTGGGATTTGGTGACTCTCCCCCCTAGGTCCATAAGTGGATCTACAAGACCAAGACTCATTTTGATGGGTCCATTGAGCGTTATAAGGCTCGTCTTGTTGTAAAATATTTTACACAGGAGTATGGGATTGATTATGAAGAGACCTTTGCTTCGGTTGCTTATATTTCATCTGTTCGTGCCCTCTTAGCTGTTGCCGCTGCCAGTAAATGAGACATTTTTCAGATGAATGTCAGAAATGTCTTCCTTAATGGGGATTTAAGTGAATAAGTTTATATGCAACCTCCTCCTAGTTTCTCTGTTGAATCAAACACGGTTTGTCGCCTTCGACGTGCACTTTATGGCCTTAAACAAACTCCAAAAGCTTGGTTTGCCAAGTTCAGCTCCACTATTTTTTGCTTGGGTTACACTGCCAGTCTTTATGATTCTGCCTTATTTCTTTGTTGCACTAACAAATGCACCATTTTGCTTTTCCTATATGTGAATGATATGATCATAACTAGTGATGACCTCAATGGCATTCAAGAACTCAAAGATTTTCTCCGTCAGCAGTTTGAGATGAAAGATCTTGGACATATCAGCTATTTCTTGGGTCTTAAAGTCACTCATTCCATAGCTAGTCTTTATATTACTCAAGCCAAGTATGCTTCTAAACTTTTGTCTTGTGCTAGACTCACTAATAGTAAGACTATTGATACTCTGGTTGAATTTAATGCGCATCTAACTCCCTCGGAGGGGGGGAACCATTGTCTAATCCCTCTCTTTACAGACGATTGGTTGGCAGCCTAGTTTATCTCACTGTCACTCGTCCAAACATTTTCTACATTGTTCACTAGGTGAGCTAGTATTTATCTGCTCTACGAACGACTCACTATACTACTATTTTGCGCATTCTTCGATACCTGAAGGGCACTCTCTTCCATGGCCTTTTCTACTCAACTTAATCTCCTCTTGTTCTCCGTGCATTCTCTGATTCTGATTAGGCAGGAGATCTCACTGATCGCTGGTCCACCACTGGTTATTGCTATCTTCTTAGTTCTTCTCTAATTTCTTAGTGAAGCAAGAAACAAACCTTATGGCCTGCTCCAATACTAAAGCGGAATATCGTGCCCTTGCTAATACCACATCTGAGCTCATTTAGCTATAATGGCTTCTTAAGAACTTAGGTGTGTCCACATCCTCTACTACTCTTCTTTATTGTCACAACCAGAGTGCCATTCATATTGGTCACAATGATGTCTTCCATGACAGACTAAACACATTGAGATTGATTGTCATTTTATCCGTTATCATCTTGTCCATGGTGCTCTCAAGCTATTCTTAGTCTCTTCTAAAGATCGACTTACAGATATCTTCACAAAGTCACATCTCCTAAAAGACACCTTAGTGCTTTGGTTGACAATCTCAAGTTGGTCTCACACCCACCTTGAATTTGAGGGGGGCTAATAACGTGTATTGGGTTGCGGGCTTTAGGCCCACCTTGTTTACTTGTATAGCACACATACAATACTACACTCTTACTTGTACTACACACATCTATCTTCTATATAAAGGCACTCATATATATGCTATTATTTGAGAAATACAATACATATTCATTTAGTAATTCTATCGCACTGACAGCCTAACTTAGACAAGACCCAAACCAAATTTGGTTGATGAAATTCATGATCCCATTAGTAGTTCGAACCAAGCTTCTAAACTGGCTTGAACCATAAACTCGAACTGGCCTAATTTGTAGACTAGAGTTGAATTTGATCATGGTTTAAATTTTGTTGTTGTTGTCGTTGAAGTTTTAAGAAAACAAACACATTGCTTTCTAAATGAAAGGAAACTAAACATGTTAGCTTCTTTATGAAAACCTCGAATTCACAAAGTGATAGGTTTTTGGAATCCATCAGAGAGAAGCAATAGACAAAAATCTGAAATTTTATTAATCTGAAAATTGAATTGCCTTTAGAAACTACAACGTGTTTAAATAGTAAAAGGAAAACCCAGTATGGCTAGAAAACTTAAGGTGGGTAGGAAAGAGTACAAAACCCTAATTTGACTAAACAACATTAAAGACACCTAAAATTAAGGAATAATCTCTAATCCTAGAAATATGAAAATTACATAAAATTGCCAAAAATAAGAAAATTCAAAAATTAAATTGGAGATTTTGTCTTACATCAAATCCTTCCACTTGGGAAAAACTCGTCATCGAGTTAATAGTCGAGATTAGAAATCTTCCACTCCTAATAAAAAAATACTTTGAATGCTTCAATAATTTGATTCAATTTTAAAACTTGTATCCTTCATATAGTGTACCACAAAATTTATTCTCATCGACCTTCAATTTATTTTGGTTTTGTTGTTGGCATTTCAAATTTTGAACATATATTCATTTTCATATTAATATGCAAATCTATAATTAACAATTGTATAATCTAGTATATCATAATAATCATGCGAAAACCATAAATCAACAAACATCTTTTTCATTATTTGCCAAGAGCGAATTGAATGCTTACCTCAACGCTTTCTATAGATTTGAATGTCTTCCCACCATTCCTCTGCTTCTTCGTCCAATTTGTTACGCTCAAGTTTGACCATTCTTCATCAAAGATTTCCCAATAATCAAAATACTCTTCCAAATCAAGAGTAAATCAAATAAATCTAACTTACTCATCATCCCCATCAAAGAAGGGAATGTTCTGGTATTTGGGAGTGTGTCTTGAGTATATTGATGGCTGTTGCCATGGGAACATTTCCTAGCTAGTGGGGTAGCGATTGCTCGCTATAGTTCTTGTAATACTTGTTGGTCATGTAGCTGAAGTTTTAGAAATATATTTTCTTAAAACAAATCATTGTTAAAAAAAGTTTTGCTACCGAAAAAAGCAAATTTAAAATAGATTCGATCATAAGAATTCAAATAATGTTCTCAGTCTCATAGAGACAAGTCTTGAAAATTCTCAAGTACATAGAAATTGGAACTTAAAAATGACAAGAACAGGAAATTAAAATAAATAAATAAATAAAGCCTTAACATCAATAGTTCTCATCACAAACTGGCATTATAGATATTGGACAGGGAAAGATGGCATATATTTGAAAGTACTTGGTGTAGATTACGACCGTTCACCTGAAAATCATACGGCACAAGACAGTTGGAACCCACCTAAGAATATGAAGCAAATACATTTACAATTTTACACCATCAAAGTCCCTTCGTGACAATGAATGCAACCAGAGCAGCTCCAATGGACATCAATATTCCATCTCCATGCCTCTTGAGACTCAGTGCTCCAGACTCATCCACTTTTGTAGCAGCAGAAGGAGTGTTTGCATCTGCATCTGCATCTGCACCATTGTCCAAAGACTTAGGCTTTGACAATGTTGGTGCCGAGGCTAGTGCCTTATGCTTAGGCTTAGGATTAAAAATGCCAAGACGAAGAAGCACTTGATCCACTTGATAAATATTAAGTTGGTTATCCGAATACACAGTTCCACCCAACGTGGTATTAACAAGAACGGTAGAGATGTTCACCTGGTTGCCAGCGGTGGTCACGGTTAGTGGGAACTCACTGGCATCTCCGGCCTCTATGGGCACTAGATTGCTCAGAGTTTGAAAATTTAACAGGGTAACAACTGTGTTTAATATGTGAAACTGTACTAGTTGGGTCTTTTGTAGGTCCGACAAAGAGTTTATAGTGCCCGCTTTAAGGCTCGAAAATGCAGCATCAGTAGGAGCAAAGATGGTAAACCCATTATTTGAATTGTTGAGCTGGCCGTATAATTGGTCAGACACTCCGGTACTTTTTAAGAGGCGAATAAAGACTGAGAACCCACCTGCCTTTCCAAGGATTTTGGTGACATCCGGGACACCTTTCTTCGTGGGTGGGACCTTGGCAAACTGGACTGGGGCTGGGGCCTTGGCAGGCTGAACTGCTGGTGGAGTGGCGGGCTAGACTGGAGTATTTGCAGGCTGAACTGGTGCATTTGCTGGCTGGACTTGTGCTGCGGCAGGCTGACCTAAAGTTGTGATGCAATGGAAGAGAAAAACAAGCAAAATTGAAAGGGAGAAGAGAGCCTGTTTTGTCATCTTTGATGTTAATTTATTGTGTGGAGCACTGAATTTTGCTTGGGATATTTTCAAATGCAAGAGCGGCGGTTGCGCTTGCACTTGCTCTTGCACCTGGAGGAGTGGGCTTGTTTGATATGTCTGGTGTTTGTGGGAGGGAAGAGAGGGCTTTTATTAAGGCTGTAAGACAGTTCAATTAGGTGAAAGGGTACACCTCTAGTTACAAAACCTTAGTTCTTTGTAGCTAATCTGTCTTGGAAAGGTGAAGGAATGTATAGTTACAGAACTTAATTGTTTGCAGCTTATATGTCTTGGGAAGGTAGGAAAAGGAGAGGGGATCTCAATTGTGCGTGCGGGAAAGTAAAGATGCCTGTCATAACTTTTGCTTTCACAATCACAGATAATTGTTCTTAGCCATGAAACTCAATTATTTGCCACAAGCTTATGAAGGAAGTTGAAAAGAAAAGATAGTAAACTCTTGTATCTAATTTCTTACCCTGTTTTGGTTAATTCCTCAAACAAATTGCAATTAGTTATAAACACATAATGGGCTAACCTTTGAGTCAATATTTTTTTTATTACAGTTTTCAAGTAGTAAAAGCATGAGGATTTTTCCATAAGAAAAAAGTGTGAGGGTTCAATAATAATTACTTAAGGGCCACTTCAGTTCCTGCTACACATCGAAGTTTCAATTTTATTTAGGCATAAATGCACTTTTAGTTCCTACATTTTGACCCGATTTCTATTTTGATCCCTACATTTTATTTTTACTACTTTTAGTCCCTAAACCAATTAACGTGTGATGTTTAAGTCCTTACCGTCACCTAACTAACAGAAAATGCTGACGTGGCTAACGGTACAATAAAATAATAATTAAAAATTCTATTTTGGCATTCAAAAATTGCCACGTCAGCATCTAAATTAAAAATTAATTAATTAATTAATTTTAACTAAATAAAAAAAATTAAAAACAAAAAATCACATGAATTGAGATCTAAAAATGCCTTCAACAAAAACAATAAGAAACACAAACACAAATCCATTAAGAACAGGAACAAAATGCCTTGAACAAAAACCAATAAGAACATTTTCCTTTATTTGACATTTTCTCTTTTTTTTTTTCCTTAGAAAACAAACAGAATATTAGACAAGAACACAAACACAAACACAAATCCAGTAAGAACACCAACACAAACACAAACACAAACACAAACACAAACACAAATGCTGACAAATCCAGCAAGAATACAAACACAAACCCTTCAATCCATCTTTAGCAAAACCAGCAACAACCCAAAAAACACAAACACAAATCCAAAGAGGTCCACGACGCCAATCGGAGCAGATCTGATTCTTAAGAATAAAAAGCAGATCCGATTCTCAGAGCTCATCAATCGGAGCAAATCTTCTTTGGAAATGGACTCGGAAAATGTAGTAAAGGAAATGACGCCGTCGTCACTGTCCAGCCTCATCTCTCTGGCCTTCGCTTCCGCCTCCGCTTCCTCCTCCTCCTCCTCTGCTCAACAACCTTACTTCTCCGAGCTCCTCTCCTTCAAACTCGATTGTCTCCAAAAGGTTTTGGTTTTCTCTCTCTCTCTCTGCTTTTGTTTTATTGTGTGAGAAAATTTTGATACAAAAACTTGTAGGAGCCAGAGCTTCTTCGAGTCGATGCAGAGCGGATCCGGAGGCAAATGCAAGAGGTGGCTGTTGGGTAATCAATAACAATCTTGAATCTTTGAGCTGTTAGGTAAGCAAATTGGGTTGTTGCTGGTTTTGCTGAAATAATCACTCGATCCGAGACTACCCAGATTGGAAAGAAAAACCCAAGACGGATTTGCAGACGGAGACGAGCTGAGAGTGCTTGCGCCACGCCGCATTTTTGATGATCTTATCTAACGACAGCCCTATCACACCCCCGCTCTTGGATGGACCGCCTAGGGTTTGGGAAGCTGGCATTTTTTTTTACTCGTATTTGATTGGGATCTCAGAATCAGATAATGAGAATGACAATGTGAATGTCATTACATTCTTGATCATGTGGATTAGTGATTTGCTGGAGAATTCGGTCTTGAATGGTTGTTTTTTTGTTGTTGTTGATTTTTTTTTTCTAGGTTTGTGTTCTCAGGTCTGGGATTGTGTTCTTGCTGTTCTTGTTCAAGGCACTCTTAGATCTCAATTCATGTGATTTTTTGTTTTTAATTTATCTCATTTAGTTAAAATTAATTAATTATTTATTTTTAAATTTAGATGCTGACGTGGCAATTTTTTAATGCCAAAATAGATTTTTTAATTATTATTTTATTGTACCGTTAGCCACGTCAGCATTTTCTGTTAGTTGGGTGACGGTAAGGACTTAAACGTCACGCATTAATTGGTTTAAGGACTAAAAGTGGTAAAAATAAAATGTAGGGATTAAAATAGAAATCGGGTCAACATGTAAGGACTAAAAGTGTATTTACGCATTTTATTTATTATTGTTACAGTTGCCAAACCTCAGCTAAAATGCCCCATGTTTTATCAGCCTTACACTGACACTTAAGGGTGTGCATGGATCGGGTTAGGTCGGATTAAGGAGATTTTTTTACCCAACCCACCATGGTGGGTCAAAAAAAATTCAACCCAACCCAACCTATCATATAAGTCCAACCCAACTCACATGGGTTAGGTTGGGTTGTGTTGAACCCATGAGTTGGACAAATTTATTATTATTATTAAATTGAGTAGAAAAAAATATAAATATAAATATATTTTAAAAACCCAAAGATTAGTATCAATGATTCAATGGAACATTTTCTTTTCCAAGTGAAATCCCCTAGTATATGAAAGAGTGAAAAAGTGCTTTCGTTGTTGTGGAATAAGAAGCCTTCGTATCTTAATGCATGTATTCCTTAAGAGGCAAACAACATTAAAGACAAAACAACAATAGTAATTTACTAAGATTTGTATGAACTAATTGGCTTTTATATAGGATAAAAGAGCTAATTATTTTAAAAATTTTATTAATTATTAATATTTTTTAAATATATTTTAAATATATGGATAGATCGGGTCGGGTTGGGTCAGGTTTGGCAGGTTGGCACACCCCTAGTGTAACACTGGCTTGACCAAGACAATCTTAGCTCTACCCAAATGTAAGAGCAAACAATTCTAGTGCTAGTTTAACAACGGGGTTGATGAGGTTTCTTCAATTGGTTCCAATTGCATCTATTTGGACCGATCTACGTCTCTGACGGAATGACTAAACTACCGAAAACATGGTCTAGGAGAGTTTGGAATGATAGAAGTAAGCCGAACAGGTTTAGGCCCATTGAAGATTGAGCTATTGTAATACACTTAATTTGTACTGCACTCTATTGCCATTTTTTTTTTTTTTGGTTAAATGAAAAATGTGAACAAACACAAACCCAAGCCCAAGCCCAAGTTCAAGACCAACACTCAACTCAATATTTTCAAGTTGCACTCTATTGCCTTTATAACATACTAGCCTCATCACACGCACTTTGCACCTGCGATGAGGCTTTTTATATTTTATTTTTTGAGTTTACACGTTTTACTAATGGCAGTTTTATTTTATTTTTATTTTAAGAAATATTACATTAGTACTTGAATACTAATGTGAGAAAGAAATGTAGAGATGAGGGAAAAAAAACAGTTTGGTGATAAAAAAAAAAGTACATTTGTGAAAAAAAAAAACAGTTTTATTTTTATTTTTTTCAAAAAGAAGAAGATGCATTAGTACTTGACAACTAACATAAATGATGAATATGAAGGTGGGAGAAAAAAACTATTTTTTAACAAAAAAATAGCTAAATAGGAGTTTTTAAGTTACTAATTTTACCTGTCTATTGGTTATAATTTAAGCCTTAAAAATGGATGAATCTAAAGGTATTTTAAACATAAAAATTAAAAATCTCAAATGGGAGAAATCTCAAATAGTAATATAGATACACTGTGTCTATATAAAGTCAGCCCTTTGTAATATATTTTATACAATATAAGTCAGTCCTCACTCCCTTGTACAATATATTATACAATTCAATACAATAAGACATTAGTATTTAACATGTCCTCAAACCCAGTGCTCTAACTCTCTGATGTTCAAGAGTAATCTTGTCTCCCTAATCATTTTTTCGTTTCTTTTGTCTTCTTAAATCTGCCACTGCAAAAAGTGAGTTACTGCCGCCAACACCTAGACATTCCATCTCTCAAAACCAATCTTTGTTTATCACACCATATCCAACTGCGGTGGAACTGCAACCAATGGGCATGCCGCCTGAAATTTCGATCGCCAATTCCACATAGCATACATGCCACTCAAATTGTTCAAGCCTCCCCATGCTCGAGACACGTGCTAGCACACACACGACACACAATGCTAACAAGTAACAAGATATCATATGATCGTCAAATAGTGCCACATAATCCCTAGCCTTATGTCTGCAACGTCATGTATGCCACATCATTTGACAAATCTGCACACTGACCCGGCCTAGTTTAGACTTGACCCAAACAAAATTTGGTTGATCCAATTCATGCTCACATCAGCTGATCGAACTGCGCTTTTGAACTGGCTTGAACCATAAACTCGAACTAACTTAATTCGTGGACTAGAGTTGTATTTGATCAGGGTTTGAATTGAGTTGTTGACGTCGCAAAAGCTTTATGAAAATATATATATATATATATAAAATATATATACATATATATATATATATATTGTTTTCCAAATAAAAAGAAACTAATTACGTTAGAAAGCCTTGAATTCACAAGGCAATAGGGATTTAGAATTCAACAAAAAGAAGCAATAGACAAATGCTTGAAATTTTATTAATATAAAAACTTAATTGTCTTTAGAGACTATAATGCTTTTAAATAGTAAAAGGAAAACCTAGGGAGGTTAGAAAACTAGGGTGGCTAGAAAGGTTACAAAATTTTTTTTTTTTTTTTTTTTTATACAAGATAAAATTTCTACTCTAGCATAATCTAAGTGTATATGTGTGTGAAGTTCCCTTCTAGAGACTTGAACCCTGGCCCTTGCCCCCCACACCCCACAAGCATTTATACTCGTTAAGTGACCACCGCACCAAATGAAAGTGGTGGGAAAGGGTGCAAAATCCTGATTTGACTAAACAACATTAACAACACCTAAAATTAAGGAAATAATAACTTTAACCTTAAAAATCTGAAAATTACATAAAATTACCAAAAATAAGAAATTAAAAAAATTAATTTGAAGATTTTTTCCTATAGCAAATCCTCCCTGTTGAAAAAAACCCATCATCAAGTTGATAGTCAAGATCGGAAATCTTCCTT
Organism: Castanea sativa; assembly: GCF_040712315.1. NCBI lineage: Eukaryota > Viridiplantae > Streptophyta > Magnoliopsida > Fagales > Fagaceae > Castanea > Castanea sativa. The sequence goes on from NC_134020.1 coordinate 34,793,300, forward strand.
CAATAGTGTACCAGAAAATTTCTTCTCATTGACCTTTAATTTATTTGCAACATCAATCAACAAACAATTGATAATAAAACTAAAATTTTCTACTCCAAGTAAATCAACAAATTTTGTAATAATCTTCAACAAATCAACCGAAAATTGGGGAATATGGGTTATTGATTAATCCTCATATTTGACATTAACTTGATCTTTCACAATGTTCTCAATAGTTACTGTCTTTTGATTACTATCATTATCTGCAATCAACTCAATCTTCTTTTCTTTGACTTCTTCATAAAACTATTGAAAAGTGGCATCTTCAATATTAAACAAATTGTTGCAAATTTTGATCTTTTTCAACCACTTTAATATTTTCTTTTGAAATTGACTGCATCTTGCCAACCCTCAAACTCTTTTTTTTTTCTTAACACATGGATTTGGATGTGATAATTTTGGTTTCGTGGTTGTCATTCATGTTTTGAACATATATTCTGCTAGGGTTTTAGACCCTAATTGTCTCAAATTTTATCAAATATCGACCAAATAATTAATTAAATTAATAATGCAATATATCTGAATCAAACAAACATTAAACATTCACAAATCACATGAACACTAAGAATGATGACTCAAGAAAACTTTTGAAACTATGGTTTCAAAGTTTTTTTTTTTTTTTTTTTAAAGAAAATTTTAACCTAAACAATTCTCAAGACAACATTTTACTAATAGAATATAAGTTTGTACAATAGACTTAATCCTAAATCTACTGCTACCTTATGTAGTACTTACTCACGTGACCACACGTAGTTCTGTATCCATGGACTCTTCTCTTGTGAAACTGTTGCACACAAACTTTTTCAGTTTGTGACTTTGAGATCTTCACTCAAAGGTTTAAATCATCAACTGTGGTTGATTTGATGCAACAACTTTCCACTATAACTGGATCTGTTGTTTGCACAAAGTCTTTAGCTATACCTTCAAAAGGGTTTGGAAAAACTCCAGATCTGTGTACAAACACTACCCTCTTGAATGTGTAAAAATGTGCTCTAGGATTTTCATTTAAAAATCCTTAAGTTCCATCAAAAACCTAGATCCATTTGAGAAAGAAAGTGAGAATACATATCTACAAGAATCTCGATCGATCGAGATGTGCATCTCAATTGGTCGAGATAAGTGAGTCTTTTTTAAGCACTTACCTTTTCCAGATTTCTTGAGTCTTCATTTATGCTTTGTCTTGTTCCAAAATATTTCTAGACTAAAACACTAGACAAAACTAAGTTCTAAATGTTACAATTTGCTCATGGTTGTCAACCTAAAATTATGGACTTTACATATTCCTTTTCATATGAATATGCGGATCTATAATTAACACTTGTATAATCTAGAATATCATAATAATCATATTCCTTTTCATATGAATATGTGGATCTATAATTAACACTTGTATAATCTAGTATATCATAATAATCATATGGAAACCATAAATCAACTAACACATTTTTCATTCTTTGCTAAGAGCAAATTGGATGCTACCCTCAACACTTTCAATTGATTTGAATTTCTTCCCACCATTCCTCTACTTCTCTGCCCAATTTATTATGAACAAGTTTGACCTTTTCTTCGTCAAAGATTTCCCGATAATCAAATTACTCTTCCACGTCAAGACCCAATCAATAAAATCCAACTTACTCATCATGCCCATCAAAGAATGGAATGTCTTGTATTTAGGAGTGTGTCTTGAGTATATTGATAGGTGTTGCCATGGGATCATTTCCTAGCTAGAGGGATAGCTTGGCTGTAGTTCACGTAAGACTTGCTAAACATCTTACTGAAATTTTTGAAATATATTTTCTAAAAAAAAGTCATTGTTAAGAGATGGTTTGCTACCAAAAAAAGCAAATGTAAAATATATTTGATCATACAAATTCAAATAATGCCCTCAGTCACATAGAGACAATTCTTGAAAAATCCTTGAAAATCATAAAGTACATAGAAATTGGAACTTAAAAATGACAAGAACAAGAAATTTAAAAAAATAATAATAATCAAGATAAAGCCTTAACATCAATAGTTCTCATCACAAACTGGCATTATAGATATTGGACAGGGAAAGATGGCAATCATTTGAAAGCACTCAATGTGGATTACGACCGTTCACCCCAACTCAGCAAAATCGTAAGGCACGAGATAGTTGGAACCCACCTAAGAATATGAAGCAAATACATTTACAATTTTACACCATCAAAGTCCCTTCGTGACAATGAATGCAACCAGAGCAGCTCCAATAGACATCAATATTCCATTTCCATGCCTCTTGAGACTCAGTGCTCGAGACTCATCCACTTTTGTAGCAGCAGAAGGAGTGTCTGCATCTGCATCAGCATCTGCACCATTGTCCAAAGACTTAGGCTTTGACAATGTTGGTGCCGAGGCTGGTGCCTTATGCTTAGGCTTAGGATTAAAAATGTTAAGAGGAAGAAGCACTTGATCCACTTGATAAATATTAAGCTGGTTATCCGAATACACAGTTCCACCCAACGTGGTATTAACAAGAACAGTAGAGATGTTCACCTGGTTGCCAGCAGTGGTCACGGTTAGTGGGAACTCACTGGCATCTCCGGCCTCTGTGGGCACTGGATTGCTCAGAGTTTGGAAATTTGACAGAGTAACAACTGTGTTTAATATGTGAAATTGTACTAGTTGGGTCTTTTGTAGGTCAGACAAAGAGTTTATAGTGCCCGCTTTGAGGCTCGAAAATGCAGCATCAGTAGGAGCAAAGATGGTAAACCCATTATTTGAATTGTTGAGCTGGCCGTATAATTGGTCAGACACTCCGGTACTCTTTAAGAGGCGGATAAATACTGAGAACCCACCAGCCTTACCAAGGATTTTGGTGACATCGGGAACACCTTTCTTTGTGGGTGGGACCTTGGCAGACTGGACTGGGGTTGGGGCCTTGGCAGGCTGAACTACTGGTGGAGTGGCAGGCTGGACTGGTGCATTTGCAGGCTGAACTGGTGCATTTGCTGGCTGGACTGGAGCTGCGGCGGGCTGGCCTAAAGTTGTGAAGCAGTGGAAGAGTAATACAAGTAAAATTGATAGGGAGAAGAGAGCCTGTTTTGTCATCTTTGTAGTTCTTTTATTGTGGGGAGAACTGAATTTTGCTTGGGATGTTTTGAAATGCAAGAGTGGTGTTTGCACTTGCACTTGCACTTGCACTTGCAGGAGTGTTTGATATGTGTGGGAGGGAAGAGAGGGCTTTTATTAAGACTGGGAGACATTGCAATTAGGTGAAGGGTACACTTGTAGTTACGAATTACCTTAGTGATTTGCAGATCATCTGTCTTGGAAAGGTGGAGGAATGTCTAGTTACAAAACCTGAACACTTTGCAGTTTATCTTTCTTGGAAAGGTGCAGGAATGAAAGGATAAAGTGAGAGATCTTGTTGCTTTAGCAACTAGTTTGCTTGGGAAGGCAGGAAAAAGAGAGGGGATCTCTATTGTGTGTGCGGGAAAATATAGATTCTTCTCATGTCGTTTGCTTTCACAATCACAGATGATTATTCTTAGCTATGAAACTCATTTGTTTGCCACAAGCTTATGAAGGAAGTTGAAAAGCAAAGATAGTAAACTCCTGTATCAAATTTGTTACCCTGTTTTGGTTTATTTCCTCAAACAGAGTAAAATTCAACACTTTTAATGGGCTGTCCTTTGAGTTAATTTTTTTTTTTTTTTTTCCAGTTTTTAAAGAGTAAAAATTTGAGATTCCAATCATTAATTAAGGTTCACGTCATTTCCAACTACATATCCAAATTTCTTTCTTTTTTTTTTTTTTTTCTTTTTTTTTCTTTTTGCTTTGATTAATGTGACAATTCCCAATCCTCAACTAGCTAGAATTCCCCATTTTTAATCGCCCTTTCACTGACACTGGCTAGACCATGCCAATATCATTTCAACCCAAATGTAAGTGCAATCAATTCTAATGCTTGTTTAGCAACGGGTTAATGAGCTTGCCAGAATTGGTTCCAATTGCAGACTGTAAATTTCCCAAATCCTTGGCCAGGATAGTTTGGATTGGGTCACAAGGTTTGTGATAATATCATGATAAGGAAACCATTGTCGGGCACCGCATGATTATTACATATTTCCTTCATGTACCTTGTAGGAACTTCATTTTTTTTTTTTTTCCCTAAGCTTTTAATAAACTACCCTGTGATATATATTATTCGGTCATTGTCATTGGTGTGATCTGTCGGAATTCATGATGTCTAAACTCATGTGCCTTTTAGGTGTCTTGTAATTGTCATTGTCATCGGCTTCTAGTTTGTGTTTTCTTTAACCATCAGTGGGGTAGAGGGAATTATCTTAGATTCTTTTACATGAAAAAAAAAAAAGCAATGCTACCATCACAGTTCTCATGTCCTCATCTAACTTCTAAATTCTAATCATTGTCTAATAAGTAATAAAACATAAAAGGGATATTTCTCTCCCTTACCTAAAATCAATAAAAATAAATAAATTCCCCAAAAGATTTGGAAAGCTTTCTTCCTTAACACTAGGTGATAATTTAAAAAACCATGTGCATATGTTTTACTTACGCTACTTATTTAAAGTTCACTATGGGTCTGTTTGGATAGAACTTATTGCTGAAAATTGAAAACTGAAAATTGAAAACACTGTAGCAAAATAATTTTAAAATGTGTGAATAGTACCGCGGGACCCATTTTTAATGAAAAAGTTGCTGAAAAGTGAAATTTGTGGGTCCGTGAACAGTGCACGAATGCACTGTTCACAGAAGATTGGGTCAACACTTGCGGCTGGAGGAAAAAAAAAAAAACAAAAACAAAACAAAACGCAGACGCAGGAAACGCGCTATCCAAACTCCACCTATATGTCTGCTACTAATTATCTGTGATTATATACGTCTTATGACTTGGGAAAAAATTTATTTTCTTATGACTTACATTGATTGTATATGTTGGGTTATTTAGACCCCTGTTGTTTATTATGCCATGGAATTAATCAATGTAGTCCAATTATGCCAATTAAATAATTTTTGTTTTAACCAATTAAAACATATTAATTATATGGCATGTGGTGTCACCAATCCAATTCAATCAATCACACAAGAGACAACAATATGATGATAAAGTGAAAAATTGAGGAAAAATATTTAAGAGAAAAACCACTATTGGGGAAACCTTCCCCATGAACAATCTACTATAACAAGAGAGATTATTTCAATCTAAGAAAACCCTTTACCTACACTTTACAACTTATAAATTAACTTATTGTAGAAACTTTCTACTACTCCAGATCCTTTGAACTCTTCAACTACATCCTTAACTATATGAATGTTACATGAACGACCTCCAATTTACCCCCAAAAACCTCCTAAAAATTTGACTTTACCGCAATGATACATTGGGCCTGTGATTTCAGCTTTGATCCACTATGGCAACAATAACACCATAGAAGATGTAAGGACACAATTCAAATTCCCAAACTATGACTGGAGGGAGATGGGCTTGAAAGGCCTTTCTTTACAATAAATTTGTAGAGGATGGGTTTGTAATCTAGATTTCAAGGATGGTTTAGACAATCAGGGAAAGGACGGGCTTTGGGCCCAATGGGACAAATTAAAGAGTTGTTTGCAAGAGTAAGACTGAGAATTACTCCTCGGACGAAATCCGAGGATAATTTATAATAGTATTTTCTTAAGTTTGGATACAAATATTGATTATCATATACTATTGGCTCTTTTTCTTCCTGAAAAAGCCTCCCTCTTCCTCGTATGTCTTCCCTTCTATTTATATTCCTTTCCTTCTCTTCATCATCTTCCACTTTATGGTTGCAATCCTGATTTCGGATACTTGTCCCATCCATTCTTCCCTAAAGCCCGCTGGGATTAGGGACCAAGTTCCAAGCTCCATGCTCAGGTCCCATCCTTCCATCTATACAGCCGCCGTATCAATTACAGAGCTTTTAATGTATGGGCGGTGGTAGCAGCTTTACTTTAGATATTCCACCGCTCTTTCTATTGTCCTCCACGTGTACTGTGTATTCCCATAGTCGTAGGATTCTTTATAACATAACCCGGGGACACTAAACTTCTCTTCCTATGTCCTCGGCTTAACAATCCGAGGACAAATCTACTCCTCGGACGTATTTGGGCATTTAGATACTCCAAGATCATTTTGACGTCTTCGGATTTGGGTTTCTAGCCCAAAAGACTTCGTTGGGCCATCCTTCATAAATTACTGGGCCCAATACCCCTACAATAGCCCCTCGAGATTCTTTATTTTTTCACCTCAGGAGGAAAATAGGATCTCGACTTAAAAGACCTTTTTACCTTGCAGAATCTTGGCAATATTGCTGACGGAAATAACTTCTGAATTACCCATCGCGTGTTCCCGATGCTTCGATATGCGAAACGCCCCCGAATTAATTATTGGCGCCTCTATGTCTCCCACGTTTCAATGATGTGACACATATCCAACGGTCGAGAGCGATTCCTGTGTTGAGGCGGGAATTCGCCCGCTTCAAAACTCCTTTTGATATATAAATACTAATTTTCTTCAAAATTCTTCACACTACAGTAACCTCATAACATACCTGCCACACTTTCCATCTCCCCATACTTTCTCTTTCTATCAAGTACCCTGTCCGAGGTGACCGTGCTTTCTTCTTTTTTAAAAGTAAGTTCTTCAATACTCTTTTCCCTACTTATCAACTTTTTGTTTCTTTTGTTTCTTTTCCTTCCCATCTTCTCTTTTTCTCTGTATCTTTCATCCTCGGCGTAGTTCTTTGTTAGTTTTCTTCACACCCCCTTTTTTCAAAGATGGGTAGATTTGCGTCCCTGGTGGATTCAAACGAAAAAATATAGCAGTTTAAGGTTAAGTACAAAATCCCCTCGGATGTATCTATTAGGTACTGTAACGAGGAAGAATATTATACAAAAAGAAAAACGGGGGAAGTTGTAATCCCGATGATTGCGTTCATCGAAGGGGGAATGAAAATCCCAATGGGAACCGTGACTAGGGATTATTTTAGGGCTTTTAGATTAGCTCCCACCCAGTGCGCCCCAAATGTCTTTAGGATCCTAGGTTCCATAGATGCCCTAAATGAGAAGATGAACCTAGGGCTTACTCACCACGACGTGAACTGGGTTTATAACCTCCATTACCTAAGCAAAAAAGACGAATATTACCTAAAATCTAAATACCCAGAAGTTAGGCTAATTCAATGTCTGCCTGAATCAAATAAGGGCCTAAAAAATGACTTCCTGATCGTATCAGGAAATTGGCACGACGGCCTTCCCTGTCCGACAAGGGAAGGGACTCCAGGTGAAGTTTCTTTTACATACTATTACCCTTTGTCTTTCTACTTATTCTTACCCTCTTTTACTTGGATAACTCTACAGATCCACACGCCGCGGATCGTCATCCTAATCTTGTTGATTTCGGACGGTTGGATAGGATCCTACAAGCTGAGGTTTTCGTGCATACTGACGGCCAACTCCGAGCGGCTCATTTGATCCTCAGCTACACTCTGATATCCAAAGCTTTTCAGGCGCCGAAGTGCGTGATCAAAGCCCACGATCCTCGCCTTCCTCGGATTAGCGTTGCCGTTGAAGGTTTCTTGCTACCGGAGGGGACTACCATTCCTCAAGGCACTTTGGTCACCCAACCAATCCAACCACCACAATTCGTTCCAGTTGGGATTCCCACAGTCCCTTTCTCCACACAATCAATTTCTGGTGAAGCTGCGTCTTCCCACCCTACCGTAAAGGAAGAAGAAGAAGAAATAGTTGAGGTATCAGATTCCGAGGACGAGTTTGAGGTTTTTAATCAACCCTACTCTCCTGAAGATTCAACTCCCATCCTCGGCACCTCTACACAAATCTCAAAGTCTACTACTCAAGAACCTGACAATATGGGCATTCAACGTAAGATTAAGCCCAGCCTAAAAGATGTCCTCGAGGGCGCTGACAAGGGCCCTAGAGTCCAAGAACCTCCTAAAGAGGTGCGCCCTCGGACTCAAGAAAAGGGTGCTGACAAAGGCCCTGAAACTAGGCTTCCTCCTCCTCTCCCATCCTCCCAAACTCAACGCACCACCATAGCTGATCTTAAAAGAAAAAGGGATCAGCCGAAAGGGAAGGAAGTGGTGGAGGCAGGAAAGGGCTCTCTTTCCAAGGAGCCCGAGGTGGAAAAGGGTGGAGAGCAGGCCCGCACCATGCAGACTAGGTCGGAAAGAAGAACCGAACAACAGGTGGCCGTGCGCACCCCTATATGGCTTCCTGACATGTCCATGGACGACGAGGCCATCACCGTGGACGCGTCCATCAGAAACTCCGATGAAGGGACAGCTGCATGCGTCGCAGATGCATTGGAGCAGGCGCTGTTACTCCCCGAGGACATGGTTAAGCTTAGAAAGAAAAGGGACCACACCGTTTTTATGACTTTGAAGAAGGAGCTTGCAATGGTGAGTTTTTTTTCTAAAACCTTGGTTATTATTTTTATTACATATATATATATATATATATATATATATATATATATATATACATGTCTAAGTTTTATATGTTTCATTCGTAGGCCGTTCAATCTGCCCATAAGGCAGAAGAGATTGCCATCAGCTCCTACAAATCTCTGAGGGCCGAGGAATCCAAGCGTGAAACCGCCCAAAAGATCTCGGACCTTCACAAGAAGAAACTGCAGGAGGTCTCAACAAAGTTGGCTAAGGCAGAGAGTGATAAGGCAGGCTTAGAGGCTGATCTGAAAACAGCGACTAAACAGGCCGAGGATCAGCGCCTAATGCTTCGTCAAGCCGACGATAACCTCTTAGCAGCACGAAGGCTCATTGAGGATCTCAAGAAAGATCTGAACGAGTCTGAGATGGCCAAAGAGGAGGCCATCAAGGGCAAAGAGGAAGCCTTTGAGGAGAAGAAAAAGGCTGAGAAAGCAAAAGAAGAGGCCGAGATCTCAAGGGACCAAGCTGAACAAGACGGTTATGATATAGGTGTGAAGGAGGTCACCGAAACTTTCAAAGCTCAAGTTCCCGAGGTATGTAGGCATTACTGCCTCCAAGTGTGGAATGAGGCACTTTCCCAAGCTGGGGTTGATGCCTCTTCCACTCTTTGGAAAGCAGAGAGTGTCTACTATCCTCCTGCAATTCGAGCTTCTACCATTCCCCGAAGCCGCCCAAGAAGCCGCCCGTGGATCATCCGAGGATAAGGGAGGTGATTTGGCTGAAGACTTAATTCTTCCCGAAGATGCTCTTAAACAAGTTGATCCAAAGACAAGAAAAGGCACTTGAAGACGCATGCCCCTCAAGTGACCTTCAAGAATCTTCAAAGGATGAGTTGGGTGATCAAGCTAATCCAATAACTTTGATAGATGATCCCAAAGGCAAAGGAATTGCCGTTGAGTCCTCGGTTCAGCTTCCATCTCCTCAAGACCCCAAAGGCCCTCTGAAGATTAAGTTGAAACAGTGACTGCTTCTCCATAGTTTTTTGCTTGTTGCCTTTCTCTTTTTTATTTTTATTTTATTTTATTTCTAAGTGTAATTTCTAAGTGTAATTGCAAAAGTACTATTGGAATCTAATATAAGCACGAATGTTGTTTTCCTTGTTTAGATGATTCTTACTTTTTTGCTTTGTTTTGATCATATTATTCCAAAAGTACCATCTTTCTGCTCTTGACTAAAGTTAATAGCAATAACCTGAATTGAAATTGATACTCTAGGAAGGTTTAATTATGCCGGGAACTGCATTAAGTGATGCATTTAAGTAATTGATTCTTCATTTTGGATCTCTAGTTGAACTATGTAAAAATAAGGCATATGGTCTTTTGACTTAGGTATGCAAAGATTTGATGTTTTGAAAAAAAGAAAAGAAATGTTAGTTCTTCCCAAGTAAATGATCTGAGGACCAGGCCTAACTAAGGTTTTGTTTAACACTTGGTAAAGAATATCAATTTAGACGAGGTATGTGGTCCGAGGATCCAGACATACCAAGCTTCAGCTTGATACTTAGACGAACAAATTGAAATGTTAATTTTCCCAATGTAGATGATCCGAGGACCAGACGTAACTTAGGTTCTGTTTAACACTTAGTAAAGAACATCAATTTAGACGAGGTATGTGGTCCGAGGATCCAGGCATACCAAGCTTCAGCTTGATACTTAGACGAACAAATTGAAATGTTAATTTTCCCAAAGTAGATGATCCGAGGACCAGACGTAACTTAGGTTCTGTTTAACACTTAGTAAAGAATATCAATTTAGACGAGGTATGTGGTCCGAGGATCCAGGCATACCAAGCTTCAGCTTGATACTTAGACGAACAAATTGAAATGTTAATTTTCCCAAAGTAGATGATCCGAGGACCAGACGTAAATTAGGTTCTGTTTAACACTTAGTAAAGAATATCAATTTAGACGAGGTATGTGGTCCGAGGATCCAAGCATACCAAGCTTCAGCTTGATACTTAGACGAACAAATTGAAATGTTAATTTTCCCAAAGTAGATGATCCGAGGACCAGACGTAACTGAGGTTCTGTTTAACACTTAGTAAAAAATATCAATTTAGACGAGGTATGTGGTCCGAGGATCCAGGCATACCAAGCTTCAGCTTGATACTTAGACGAACAAATTGAAATGTTAATTTTCCCAAAGTAGATGATCCGAGGACCAGACGTAACTTAGGTTCTGTTTAACACTTTGTAAAGAATATCAATTTAGACGAGGTATGTGGTCCGAGGATCCAGGCATACCAAGCTTCAGCTTGATACTTAGACGAACAAATTGAAATGTTAATTTTCCCAAATTAGATGATCTGAGGACCAGACGTAACTTAGGTTCTGTTTAACATTCTAGTAAAGAATATCAATTTAGATGAACGAAGATAATGAACGTAATGTAGTTTACAACAAAAAATGGCCGAAGTGCCTTTTATTTAGTAATAGTACCTTCATAGATTATTTACATTCCAGGGACGCTGTACAACACGTTCGTCCAAATCTTCCAGATTATAGGCCCCTATTCCTGCGACCGAAGTAATACGATAAGGTCCTTCCCAGTTGGGCCCCAATTTTCCCCACGCAGGATTCTTCGTCGTGCCCAAAACTTTCCTTAATACTAAGTCACCGGGTCCAAGAGGTCGAAGTTTCACATGAGAATCATACCCCTGCTTGAGCTTATGTTGATAATAAGCTAGTTGAACCATGGCGTTTTCTCGTCGTTCCTCAACTAAGTCTAAGTTTCTCATTAATAGATCATCATTGCTATCTGGAATGAAGGATCTTTTCTTCAGGGTTGGGAACCCAGTCTCTAAGGGTATTACTGCATCGGCTCCATAAGTCATGGCGAAGGGTGTTTCACCTGTGGATCTTCGTGGTGTAGTTCGATACGTCCACAAGACATGTGGCAGTTCTTCCACCCACCTCCCTTTGGCGTCACCCAACCTCTTTTTGAGTCCGCTCACTATTACTTTGTTGACAGCCTCGGCTTGCCCATTTCCTTGGGGATAAGCCGGAGTGGAATATCTATTCGTGATGCCCAGACGATCACGCAGTACTTCCGAACGGCTTTGCTATCAAATTGTAAACCATTATCTGAAATGAGAGTATGAGGGATGCCGAACCTGGTAACGATATTCTTCCATACAAACTTTTTTGCTTCCATGTCTCTGATATTTGATAATGGCTCGGCTTCAACCCATTTGGTGAAATAATCTGTTCCCACGAGGAGCCACCGTCTGTTTCCTGTTGCTTTGGGGAAGGGTCCAACAATGTCCAAGCTCCATTGAGCAAAAGGCCAAGGGCTAGATAGAGGATTCAGGACTCCCTCTGGTTGATGTATATTTGGAGCGAATCTTTGACATTGGTCACACTTCTTTGCATAATCTTGCGCCTCCCTCTGCATATTTGGCCACCAATAGCCCTGAGTAAGGGCTCTGTGAGCTAAAGACCTTCCCCCTGTGTGACTTCCGCAAATCCCTTCGTGTAACTCTTCCAAAAGTAGCTCCGTTGCCTCGGGGTGCATACATAACAAATATGGTCCCGAAAAGGAACGTTTGTACAATTTCTAGTCCTCGGATAACCAGAAACGAGTGGCTTTCCTGCGAACTTTATCTGCTTCAGCTTTTTCTCCCGGCAGGATGTCATTTCTGAGAAATGTTACTATTTGATCCATCCAACTTGGCCCTGTCCTAATTTGAAGAATTTGAGTGGAGTTACCATCCGTCCCAGTGGGTTTCAACAGATCTTCAACAAGGATAACTCGTGGTAGACTTTGTGCCGAGGACGTTGCGAGCGTGGCTAATGAGTCGGCATGGGTATTGCCACATCTGGATACATGTAATAGTAAAAAAGACTCAAATTTGGATTGCATATACCTGACCTGGGTTAGGTATTCTCGCATTCTGGAATCCCTTGCTTCTAGCTTCCCTTCTACTTGGCCTACCACCAACAGTGAATCTGAGAACATTTGCACCGTCTTTCCTCCCATTTTATGAACCATGTTCATCCTTGCGAGGACGGCCTCATACTCTGCTTCGTTGTTGGTGGCCGAGAATCCTAATCTCAAAGATTTCTCAAAAGTAATTCCCTCTGGGGATATCAGAACTAGTCCTATACCAGTTCCCCTCTGATTTGCTGCTCCATCAACATGGACTTTCCATAATGGAGGCCCTTCGCACGAAATCATGCCTACTGACTTTTTACCCATGCCTTCTTGATAGTCTTCTAACGAAGGCTCAGCAAATTCCGCCACAAGGTCCGCGATGACCTGTCCCTTTATAGAGGTGCGAGGCATATATTTGATATCGAAAGCTCCTAGGACAGTTCCCCATTTGGCAATTCTTCCCATATAATCTGCACTTCGCAAAATCAATTTAAAAGGGAGTTATGTAAGAACAACAACCGTATGAGACTGGAAGTAATGGGGAAGTCTTCGTGTAGCATGTACCACCGCCAAGATAGCTTTCTCCAGTGGCAAATAACTCAGCTCGGCCTCATGCAGAGATTTGCTTACATAATAAACCGGTCTCTGGATATTATTGTCATCTCGGATAAGAACCAAACTAACTACATGGTTAGCCACTGCAATATATGCAAACAGAATTTCATCAACTTCTGGTCGAGACATAACTGGCGGTCGCGAGAGATATTCTTTAAGCTGTTGGAAAGCCACCGCGCACTCCTCGGTCCATTCAAAACCCTTCCATTTATTCAATAATTGAAAGAAAGGTCTACATCTGTCCGCGGATCGAGATATAAATCGGTTGAGAGCAGCAGTCATACCTATTAGCTTCTGCACTTCTTTGGGATTCCGAGGTGGGTGTAAGTTGTTTATTGCCTTAACCTGAGCAGGATTTACTTCAATTCCCCGGTGAGTCACCATATATCCTAGAAACTTGCCCGATCCCACACCAAAAGAGCATTTAGAGGCATTGAGCCGCAATTTATACTCTCTTAGCTTCGAAAAGTGTTGCTCGCATCTTCCGTATGTGCAGAACTTCTTTACTCTTTACCACCATATCGTCCACGTATACCTCAATAGTTTTTCCTAGCTGTGCCTCAAACATTCTCGTCATCATCCTTTGGTAGGTAGCCCCTGCGTTTTTCAAACCAAAGGGCATTACCTTATAATGATAATTTCCCGTAGGAGTGACGAATGCAAAGATTCTCCCGGTCCTCAACGGCTAAAGGTATCCGGTGATAACCTTGGAAAGCATCAAGAAAACTCATCCGAGGATGTCCAACAAAGAGCGTCAACCAATTGATCAATCCGAGGCATTGGGAATGAGTCCTTCGGGCAAGCTTTGTTTAAATCTGTGAAGTCTACACAAACTCTCCACTTCCCATTCTTCTTTTTCACCACCACCGTATGGGCTAACCTTTCAAGATAAAATACTTCTTTGATAGCACTCCGCCTTCGAGTTCGAGCACTTCCTCTTTTACGGCTTCGGAATGTTCTTTCGGAGGACCTCCGAGGTGGTTGCCTCCCGCACTGGCGCTTGGATTGACTTTTAAATGATGACATATGAAGCTCTGATCAACCCCTGTGGGCCTCATACGCATTCCAAGCAAATACATCCATATTTTTCCTTAAAAATAAAATCAGCTCTCCGATCTCTCTTCCTGTGGCAATTGAACTCCAACCTGAAAGAACTTCTCAGGGTCATTGTCTATGAGAATTTTCTCCAATTCTTCACATAACGCTTCATCTACCTTGGCTGCGGCAAGAGACTTTGATTGCTATGCTTCTCCGTTAGCCGAGGCCGGGGAGTCCGTTCCGTCGACGCACTGCAGCGTGACACACTGTCGAGCCACAAATTGACTCCCAAGTAACTCCACCACCTGGTCCCCAGAATGAAATTTGACTTTGACATGCAAGGTTGAGGAAACAGCCCCTAACGCATGCAGCCAAGGTCTCGCTACAATAGCCGTATAGGGAGAATAAGCATCAACCACGATGAAATCTACGTCTACCACCCGACCTCGATTGCACAGTAGCCTAATTTGTCCCTTCGGAACGATGCCTTCTCCTTCGAAGCTTATCAAGGGTGAGTCATATGCCATAAGATCTTCAACTCTTAACTTCAAGCCTCTAAATAGGTCAGTGGTACATGATATCTCGCGCCACTCGCCTTGATCAACCATTACCCTCTTTTACATCATAGTTCCCTATTCCGAGGGTTACCACTAAGGCATCATCATGAGGCTGGATGGTCCCCATCTTGTCCTCTTCGTAGAAACTTAGGACCGGCAGGATGCTTGCCTTAATCCTCTTTGGCCGATCCCGTGACTCTTCGGCCAATGTTCTAGCTACGACATTACCCCGAAAGGAGCCGAGCCGTCCTTCCGGTGCCGCAAAAATGACATCGATAGTACCTGTGAGGAGGTCTCGACGAAGGGCCGTCGTGGTTTGCTACTCCCGATTGGTTTCCTCGTCCATTAGGTTGGTACAGAACCTCAGCTTTCCCTCCTTAACCAATTGTTCTAAATGATTCCACAAAGTGCGACAATCCTCGTGGTATGACCCCTCTCCGGTGATAATGGCAATGGAGATTTTGGTTGCGTCTCAAAAGGTCTCCCGCCATTTTATTTGGCCATTTGAAAAAGGCTCATGCCTTATTTTCTCCAACGCTAGCCGCACCGGCTCCCCGAAGACGGTGTTGACCACTCGTGGGGGTATGTGACTAGCTCCGCCCGGAAAAATCTCGTGTGCCTATTGTTGTTGTATCCGTCCGACCCGAAATCCCTCCTTTCTGCGGATAACCTTCGCCTTGCCTTTTCCCCGTTGTCGATCTTCCTCAACCCTTTTGTACTCGTCGATGCGATCCATCAGTCGACGTACGCTTCTGACAGGTTTCTTCGTTAAGGACTTCCTCAAGTCATGCTCCGTTGGTAGGCCGACCTTGAAGGTCCTTATTGCTACATCATCAAAGTCTCCGTCAATCTCGTTGAACATTTCCCAATGCCTGTCCGAATACGTTTTCAGGGTTTCCCCTTCCCTCATAGCCATGGATAATAAAGAATCCAATGGACGAGGAACTCTACTGCACGTGATAAAGCGAGAACCAAATGCTCTAGTAAGCTCTTTGAAAGAATCAATGGAGCCTTAAGCCGTCAAGCCATCTCATGGCCACGGGCCCTGTGCTAGAAGGAAAGATCTTGCATAACAAAGTTTCATTCCTGGAATGCACTGCCATTCTCTGGCTGAAATGGCTTACGTGCTCCACAGGATCCGTCCGACCATTGTAAATAGTGAAGGCCGGTTGTGTGAAGCGCCGAGGTAACCTCCCTTCCTCCAATCTGCGCGTGAAGGATGACCTGGAGATTTGGTGTAACGCTCTTCCCATTGCGTCATTTCCCAAGCCCCTAGAGGGGTAGTCTCTGCCATGCCTCCCATGCAGATTGTCTTCTTCGGAAGAGAAATATTCACCTGGGGGAGTTCTGGATCTCTGCCCGTAACTGTCATCCTCGGATCCTTCCGAAGAGGGGTCAGAGACCAGAGGAGTTCCCCTTCGCCTTCGTGACGCAATCTCCTCTTTAGGCCATCAATCTCCTTTTGCATGGCCCTGGCATTTCTTTCATAAGGAACTCTGCTTCCTCATTGCGAATGACTTGCACTTCTGATGGTGTGTGTAGTATGTACACTTCCTTCTCGGTTCTCTCCGTGATCAGGATGCAAGGAGTGATCCTCACGCTGGGAGCCCACGGACTCCGCGCTGCGTTGTGGTCCTGATCCTACCATGATGTCCTAAACTTCCTTAAAGACTATATTCCCACAGACGGCGCCAATTGTAAGGACACAATTCAAATTCCCAAACTATGACTGGAGGGAGATGGGCTTGAAAGACCTTTCTTTACAATAAATTTGTAGAGAATGGGTTTGTAATCTAGATTTCAAGGATGGTTTAGAAAATCAGGGAAGGACGGGCTTTGGGTCCAATGGGACAAATTAAAGAGTTGTTTGCAAGAGTAAGACTGAGAATTACTCCTCGGACGAAATCCGAGGATAATTTATAATAGTATTTTCTTAAGTTTGGATACAAATATTGATTATCATATACTATTGGCTCTTTTTCTTCCTGAAAAAGCCTCCCTCTTCCTCGTATGTCTTCCCTTCTATTTATATTCCTTTCCTTCTCTTCATCATCTTCCACTTTATGGTTGCAATCCTGATTTCGGATACTTGTCCCATCCATTCTTCCCTAAAGCCCGCTAGGATTAGGGACCAAGTTCCAAGCTCCATGCTCAGGTCCCATCCTTCCATCTATACAGTCAGCCGTATCAATTACAGAGCTTTTAATGTATTGGCGGTGGTAGTAGCCTTTACTTTAGATATTCCACCGCTCTTTCTATTGTCCTCCACGTGTACTGTGTATTCCCATAGTCGTAGGATTCTTTATAACATAACCCGGGGACACTAAACTTCTCTTCCTATGTCCTCGGCTTAACAATCCGAGGACAAATCTACTCCTCGGACGTATTTGGGCATTTAGATACTCCAAGATCATTTTGACGTCTTCAGATTTGGGTTTCTAGCCCAAAAGACTTCGTTGGGCCATCCTTCATAAATTACTGGGCCCAATACCCCTGCAGAAGATATCTCTATAGTCTCTCTGTATTCACTGATTAAAAATGTGGAGGCTTTGATGTTCTCTCTAAAAAGCTGCCTCACAGTTGTATAGAAGTGGTTCATAATGGTTATTTATATGGGTGACCTTCAATAAGGTTAAAAAAGTAAAAAAATAAAAGCCAACAACTTCAATTAAATCACCTCAGCAAAATTGAATCCATGATTTTTTTTTTTTTTTAGAATGATTTTCGATTGCTCTTCAATCAATCAAATATCAGTCGAAGGTCAATCAAACATCAATTGAACAGCAGTCCAACAAAAGTCCAAATTTCAGATTATATTGTCATGGAATTTACCAATTCTAAACTTAACAATATAATTAAAAGTAAGTAAAAATACATTATTGATCCTAAAGTTTATACATTGAACATTTTTACTACCTAATATTTCAAATGAGTGATTTTAGGCCTTAAAATTAAAAATATGAGTCTTGTTGGTCATTCTGTCTATTTTCATTTCTACATAATAACTAGCAGAACAATGTGTAGATTACTTTTTATTAAAAAAAAATAATATGCATAAATTAAAGCCACTTTAAAGTTCTATTTTATATATATATTAGACACAACTTGTCTTGGCACTAGGGCTGTAAACGAGCCAAGTTTTGTCGAGTAGTGCATGTTCAAGCTTGACTTGTCAAAAAAAATCAAAAGTTTGAGCTTGTGATAAACCTAAAAATAGTGTTTGAACTTAAACTCATGAGAAAGCCAAAAAATTTGACCTTGACTTGACTTGGCTTGAATAATTAGTCAAGCCAAATTCAAGCTTAATATTAAGCTCAAACTCGAGCTCAGATCAAGTTTTAGAGCTTGAGATCTAAGAAAATTATATTATTGAATGTTTAAATCTCTAAAATTAAGAAAAAAGAAAAAGAAAATAGTATACTCATTTTATCATGCACCTAATCTTGCTTATGATTAGCTATTATTCAAATTAATAATTTACATCATTAAATTCATTCATTCATCATTCATTATCTACAACTTCAGTAATTATTCAAAATACAATTTTTACATTCACGTTAGATGGTGAAGGACTAGAAAAATACTTGTTTGTAACTATTATGAATGAGAAAATACTAACATATTTCGTAACTTTACTTTAGATAATTGATAGAGAATAGTCATATGTGGCCTATTTAATTATTTATTTATTTTTAAATGTAACTATAGTCTATAGTGGTTCCTGATCAGTTTAAAGGGAAGGAAAAAATTAAGGTAATATAGGTAGTGGTCTCATGTTGGCCATGTCATTATTGAGATATGTGTAATGAGTATAATTAGCTAACACATATAAACTTATAAATGAGTCTATACTTGAATTGTTGTGTATCAAGCCTAATAGTTCACGAGTTTGTTCATGAACAAATTTTTTTGCTTGGGCTCAGCTTGTTTATTAAACGAGCCTAAAACTAAGGCTCAAGCTTGACTTATTTATAAATAAACAAATGTGAACAAGCTTTTTATCGACCCAAGTCTAAGTTGTTCATGATCGGCTTGGTTCATTAATTTATAGCCCTACTTGGCATGGGTATATATATTAAATATCAAAGGGCTAAGGGGCCTAGAAGTTGAAAAACAAAACGTAAGAAAGATTTTAGAGATTTCTTATACCTTCTCCCATAATAGCCCCAAATTACAATCTAATTCTAACTCTTAATTTTTCAATCAATTAAAATATTAAAATAAAATAAAACAAGATTATGTGGCTTATTTCTCTTGTTGCTACTAAAATTAAGATGTTAAAGAAATTCATATTTCTGTTTTACACTTCACTTAGGAGATTGACACATGATAGTTCTTCTTCTTTTTTGGAAGTTGTTATCATTGGTAAAGCCCGACCACACCTTTTTCATGTCACAATATCTCTCTCCCATTTTCAAGCCATAGCAAGAATATATAAGTTTCTTCCCAAATTGCTATCATTCTTTTCCCCAATTTTTTTGTCTTCTTATTGCTGAATATTCAATTATTATTTTTTGTTTAGGAAAAAAAAAATCTTAATTCTCATTCGTATTTGATTTCACTCGTATACTGCATGTAAAACTAAGTTGAGAAATATTAGGACATTCTCTTAAAGAAAATATGTTGACAATTTAGAAAGTAATAAACCTTGGGATTATGATACTCAAACTTCAATTCCCAAAGAGGTCTTTTCTAATAATCTCCAAGGGATATTATTGAGAATTTCAATTTAGATTTGATGCTTGATTGCTTTAGTTATCAATAAGAAGTTAAACCACAATTTCAACTAGTGATATTTAGATTTTGTATTTTTTTTTTCCTCTTATACCAACCTACCTAGTACCTCTATGAAAATTGATTTGAATGTTGTGGTAAATTAACTATTTTGAATAAGAATTAAATTAATTGATTAAATATTCGTTTTTTATATATAAATATGATAAAATTTCATTATATAGTATTCATTTCTTGATAATTGTATTTTATCACCAAACTAAAATATCAATCTATTTTTTATGTAAACAGAGTTCAAACTCTTGATCTCTTATTTAATGATAGGGGATTTTACCAATTTGAACTAATTAAAATTATTGTTTAAACCAAAAATTTCATTGAAAATGAGAGTAGAGAAAAATTATTTATTAAGAAAAAAAATAGCATACAATTCAACCTTGATAGTACCGATACAGGAATAGATAGCAATTATTCGAAAGCACTCGTTGACAATGACAATGGCTTCTTAAGAACTTAGGTGTGTCCACATCCTCTACTACTCTTCTTTATTGTGACAACCAGAGTGCCATTCATATTGCTCACAATGATGTCTTCCATGAACAGACTAAACACATCGAGATTGATTGTCATTTTATCCGTTATCATCTTATCTCTGGTGCTCTCAAGCTATTCTTAGTCTCCTCTAAAGATCAACTTGTAGATATGTTCACCAAGTCACATCTCCTAAGAGACACGTTGGTCCTTTGGTTGACAACCTCAAGTTGGTCTCACACCCACCTTGAGTTTGAGGGGGGCTACTAACGTGTATTGGGTTGCGGGCTTTAGGCCCACCTTGTACACTTAATTGTCATTTTATCCATTATTATCTTGTCCATAGTGCTCTCAAGCTATTCTTAGTCTCCTCTAAAGATCAACTTGCAGATATCTTCACCAAGTCACATCTCCTCTGAGACACCTTGATGCTTTGGTTGACAACC
Source organism: Castanea sativa (assembly GCF_040712315.1). Lineage (NCBI taxonomy): Eukaryota > Viridiplantae > Streptophyta > Magnoliopsida > Fagales > Fagaceae > Castanea > Castanea sativa. The sequence goes on from NC_134020.1 coordinate 34,813,609, forward strand.
TCAAGTTGGTCTCACACCCACCTTGAATTTGAGGGGGGCTAATAACGTGTATTGGGTTGTGGGCTTTAGGCCCACCTTGTTTACTTGTATAGTACACATACAATACTACACTCTTACTTGTACTACACACATCTGCCTTCTATATAAAGGCACTCATGTATATTCTATTATTTGAGAAATACAATACATATTCATTTAGTAATTCTATTACACTGACAGCCTAACTTAGACAAGACCCAAACCAAATTTGGTTGATGAAATTCATGATCCCATCAGTAGTTCGAACCGAGCTTCTGAACTGGCTTGAACCATAAACTCGAACTGGCCTAATTTGTAGACTAGAGTTGAATTTGATCATGGTTTAAATTTTGTTGTTGTTGTCGTTGAAGTTTTAAGAAAACAAACACATTGCTTTCTAAATGAAAGGAAACTAAACATGTTAGCTTTTTTATGAAAATTTTGAATTCACAAAGTGATAGGTTTCTGGAATCCATCAGAGAGAAGCAATAGACAAAAATTTGAAATTTTATTAATTTGAAAATTGAATTGCCTTTAGAAACTACGTGTTTAAATAGTAAAAGGAAAACCTAGTATGGCTAGAAAACTTAAGGTGGGTAGGAAAGAGTACAAAACCCTAATTTGACTAAACAACATTAAAGACACCTAAAATTAAGGAAATAATCTCTAATCCTAGAAATATGAAAATTACATAAAATTGCCAAAAATAAGAAAATTCAAAAATCAAATTGGAGATTTTGTCTTACATCAAATCCTTCCACTTGGGAAAAACTCGTCATCGAGTTAATAGTCGAGATTAGAAATCTTCCACTCCTAATAAAAAAATACTTTGAATGCTTCAATAATTTGATTCAATATTAAAACTTGTATCCTTCATATAGTGTACCATAAAATTTATTCTCATCGACCTTCAATTTATTTTGGTTTTGTTGTTGGCATTTCAAATTTTGAACATATATTCATTTTCATATTAATATGCAAATCTATAATTAACAATTGTATAATCTAGTATATCATAATAATCATGCAAAAACCATAAATCAACAAACATCTTTTTCATTATTTGCCAAGAGCAAATTGAATGCTTACCTCAACGCTTTCTATAGATTTGAATGTCTTCCCACCATTCCTCTGCTTCCTCGTCCAATTTGTTACACTCAAGTTTGACCATTCTTCATCAAAGATTTCCCAATAATCAAAATACTCTTCCAAATCAAGAGTAAATCAAATAAATCTAACTTACTCATCATCCCCATCAAAGAAGGGAATGTTCTGGTATTTGGGAGTGTGTCTTGAGTATATTGATGGCTGTTGCCATGGGAACATTTCCTAGCTAGTGGGGTAGCGATTGCTCGCTATAGTTCTTGTAATACTTGTTGGTCATGTAGCTGAAGTTTTAGAAATATATTTTCTAAAAACAAATCATTGTTAAAAAAAGTTTTGCTACCGAAAAAAGCAAATTTAAAATAGATTCGATCATAAGAATTCAAATAATGTTCTCAGTCTCATAGAGACAAGTCTTGAAAATTCTCAAGTACATAGAAATTGGAACTTAAATATGACAAGAACAAGAAATTAAAATAAATAAATAAATAAAGCCTTAACATCAACAGTTCTCATCACAAATTGGCATTATAGATATTGGACAGGAAAAGATGGCATATATTTGAAAGTACTCGGTGTAGATTACGACCGTTCACCCGAAAATCATACGGTACGTGACAATTGGAACCCACCTAAGAATATGAAGCAAATACATTTACAAGTTTACACCATCAAAGTCCCTTCGTGACAATGAATGGAACCAGAGCAGCTCCAATGGATATCAATATTCCATCTCCATGCCTCTTGAGACTCAGTGCTCTAGACTCATCCACTTTTGTAGCAGCAGAAGAAGTGTCTGCAACTGCATCTGCATCTGCACCATTGTCCAAAGACTTAGGCTTTGACAATGTTGGTGCCGAGGCTGGTGCCTTATGCTTAGGCTTAGGATTAAAAATGTCAAGAGGAAGAAGCACTTGATCCACTTGATAAATATCAAGCTGGTTATCCGAATACACAGTTCTACCCAACATGGTATTAACAAGAACAGTAGAGATGTTCACCTGGTTGCCAGCAGTGGTCACGGTTAGTGGGAACTCATTGGCATCTCTAGCCTCTGTGGGCACTGGATTGCTCAGAGTTTGGAAATTTGACAGAGTAACAACTGTGTTTAATATGTGAAATTGTACTAGTTGGGTCTTTTGTAGGTCGGACAAAGACTTTATAGTGCCCGCTTTGAGGCTCGAAAATGCAGCATCAGTAGGAGCAAAGATGGTAAACCCATTATTTGAATTGTTGAGCTGACCGTATAATTGGTCAGACACTCCGGTACTCTTTAAGAGGCAAATAAAGACTGAGAACCCACCTGCCTTTCCAAGGATTTTGGTGACATCCGGGACACCTTTCTTTGTGGGTGGGACCTTGGCAAACTGGACTGGGGCTGGGGCCTTGGCAGGCTGAACTACTAGTGGAGTGGCGGGCTAGACTGGAGCATTTGCAGGCTGAACTGGTGCATTTGCTGGCTAGACTGGTGTTGCGGTAGGCTGGCCTAAAGTTGTGATGCAATGGAAGAGAAAAAAAAGTAAAATTGAAAGGGAGAAGAGAGCCTGTTTTGTCATCTTTGATGTTAATTTATTGTGTGGAGCACTGAATTTTGCTTGGGATATTTTCAAATGCAAGAATGGCGGTTGCGCTTGCACTTGGAGGAGTGGGCTTGTTTGATATGTCTGGTGTTTGTGAGAGGGAAGAGAGGGCTTTTATTAAGGCTGTGAGAGAGTTCAATTAGGTGAAAGGGTACACCTCTAGTTACAAAACCTTAGATCTTTGCAGCTTATTTGTCTTGGAAAGGTGGAGGAATGTCTAGTTACAGAACTTAATTGTTTGCAGCTTATATGTCTTGGGAAGGTAGGAAAAGGAGAGGGGATCTCAATTGTGCGTGCGGGAAAGTAAAGATGCCTGTCATAACTTTTGCTTTCACAATCACAGATAATTGTTCTTAGCCATGAAACTCAATTATTTGCCACAAGCTTATGAAGGAAGTTGAAAAGAAAAGATAGTAAACTCTTGTATCTAATTTCTTACCCTGTTTTGGTTAATTCCTCAAACAAATTGCAATTAGTTATAAACACATAATGGGCTAACCTTTGAGTCAATATATTAAAACTTTGAACTTAGCTTAATGTAGGTCCAAACACATTATTTTATCCAGATTAGGTATCAAATACATGCAAAGGCCATCATGCCTTATGGCAGAGGTCACTAGTTTAAATCTACCCTTTACCCTCTCCTGAGCCTAAATATATAGAAGCAATTTCTAAAACTATTACATGGGCAATTCAGTGAGAGCCCAAACATTTGCTCAGAACCTCTTTGTGAGTTGGTTGCAGGTAGAAACATATTATGGATCCACACAGTCACAACATTTTTTTTTTCTCAATGCCATATCATATATATACATAAGTTTAGGATGTAATAGAGAGATGTAATATTTTTTGCCTTGGTAATATTTTCTTGTCATTTTATTCCATTTATACGTACTAATTGAGTAACCATACTTTGTATGTAGTATGTTCCTTTGGCTGAACATTCTCCAAGTCTGCCAAAATCGTCAGCCGCATCCTATCAACCAAGCAGCTTATAAGTTTTATCTTAGTGTTCGAGGACTTTTTTGTGAACAAAGAACTATGGAAGAATGAGGCAGCATTTTTTGCAAGTGTTGAAGGATATTTTTTTAAACACTTTGGAACTTTGATTATTGTATTAGCTTAATTTGAACGGTTGTTTTACTCAAAAGACCACATCTTTTTTTGTTAATTTTATGATGATGGTTATAGACAATGATATGTATTTGAGAATATATTTCTATGCAAATATTACGTTAGTTTGGAGACATTCATGGTGTTGTTAATTAATTATATTTGTGGTATTGTGTTAGTAGAGCTAAAACTACTATAGGTTCTTTGTAACAGGTTTGAACAATATATTTGATGCAAAACAGGTTCTTTGTAACAGGTTGTCCCTTATATTTGATGTAAACAGTAGTTTCAAAGCCTACTGGGGGAAAAAAAAAAAAAAGAACCTATAGCGGCGGTCAAAAAGCGCCGCAATAGGTTCACATTTTATATATTAAATGAAACCCTATAGCGGCGCTTATAGCCCGCCGCTATAGGTTCAAACATATAGCGGCAGTCAAAAAGTGCCGCAATAGGTTCACATTTTATCTATTAAATGAAACCCTATAGCGGCGCTTATAGCCTGCCGCTATAGGTTCAAACATACAGTGGCGGTTTCACCCACCGCTAAAAGTGCAATTACAAGGTTTTACTTGCAAGCTTATAGCAGCGCTTTGCACTTGCCGCTAAAGGTGAACACAATAGCAGCGAGCACGACCCACCGCTAAAAGTCATCTAAAACGAATTCGAACGTTGTATAGCGGCGGTTTTATGCCCGCCGCAATAGACTAAAACCGCCGCTAAAAAGCATATCTACAACGACGGGTTTTTGTACCGCCGCAATAGAGATACAGTGTCGCGACAAGCCTGGCGGGTTGAACCGCCGCAATAGCCCCCACCGCAATAGGTTAAATGTACCTATAGCGGCGGTTTTTGGGGCTTTAGCGACGGTTTTGGCCCGCCGCAGTAGGCCAGTTTTTTTGTAGTGAAACTACCGAAAACATGGTCTAGGAGAGTTTGGAATGATAGAAGTAAGCCGAACAGGTTTAGGCCCATTGAAGATTGAGCTATTGTAATACACTTAATTTGTACCGCACTCTATTGCTTTTTTTTTTCTTTTTCTTTTTTTTGTTAAATGAAAAATGTGAACAAGCACAAACCCAAGCTCAAGACCAACACTCAGCCCAATATTTTCAAGTTGCATTCTATTGCCTTTATAACATACTAGCCTCATCACACGCACTTTGCATCTGCGATGAGGCTTTTCATATTTTATTTTTTGAGTTTACACGTTTTACTCATGGTATTTTTATTTTATTTTTATTTTAAGAAATATTACATTAGTACTTGAATACTAATGTGAGAAACAAATGTAGAGATGAGGGGGGAAAAAAAAAACAGTTTGGTGATAAAAAAAAAAAGTACATTTGTGAAAAAAAACAGTTTTATTTTTATTTTTTTCAAAAAGAAGAAGATGCATTAGTACTTGACAACTAACATAAGAGAAGTAGGAGTTTTTTTAAGTTACTAATTTTACCTGTCTATTCGCTATGATTTAAGCCTTAAAAACGAATGAATCTAAAGGTATTTTAAACATCAAAATTAAAAATCTCAAATTGGAGAAATCTCAAATAGTAATATAGATACACTGTGTCTATATAAAGTCAGCCCTTTGTAATATATTTTATACAATATAAGTCAGTCCCTCACTCCCTTGTACAATATATTATACAATTCAATACAATAAGACATTAGTATTTAACATGTCCTCAAACCCAGTGCTCTAACTCTCTGATGTTCAAGAGTAATCTTGTCTCCCTAATCATTTTTTCAGTTCTTTTGTCTTCTTAAATCTGCCACTGCAAAAAGTGAGTTACTGCCGCCAACACCTAGACAATCCATCTCTCAAAACCAATCTTTGTTTATCACACCATATCCAACTGCGGTGGAACTGCAACCAATGGGCATGCCGCCTAAAATTTCGATCACCAATTCCACATAGCATACATGCCACTCAAATTGTTCAAGCCTCACCATGCTCGAGACACGTGCTAGCACACACACGACACACAATGCTAACAAGTAACAAGATATCATATGATCGTCAAATAGTGCCACATAATCCCTAGCCTTATGTCTGCAACGTCATGTATGCCACATCATTTGACAAATCTGCACACTGACCCGGCCTAGTTTAGACTTGACCCAAACAAAATTTGGTTGATCCAATTCATGCTCACATCAGCTGATCGAACTGCGCTTTTGAACTGGCTTGAACCATAAACTCGAACTAACTTAATTCGTGGACTAGAGTTGTATTTGATCAGGGTTTGAATTGAGTTGTTGACGTCGCAAAAGCTTTATGAGAAAAAAAAAAAAAACATATTGTTTTCCAAATAAAAAGAAACTAATTACGTTAGAAAGCCTTGAATTCACAAGGCAATAGGGATTTAGAATTCAACAAAAAGAAGCAATAGACAAATGTTTGAAATTTTATTAATATAAAAACTTAATTGTCTTTAGAGACTATAATGCTTTTAAATAGTAAAAGGAAAACCTAGGGAGGTTAGAAAACTAGGGTGGCTAGAAAGGTTACAAAATCTTTTTTTTTTTTTATTTAATTTATACAAGATAGAATTTCTACTCTAGCATAATCTAAGTGTATATGTGTGTGAAGTTCTCTCCTAGAGACTTGAACCCCGGCCATTGCCCCCCACACCCCACAAGTATTTATACTCGTTAAGTGACCACCGCACCAAATGAAAGTGGTGGGAAAGGGTGCGAAATCCTGATTTGACTAAACAACATTAACAACACCTTAAATTAAGGAAATAATAACTTTAACCCTTAAAAATCTGAAAATTACATAAAATTACCAAAAATAAGAAATTAAAAAAATTAATTTGAAGATTTTTTCCTATAGCAAATCCTCCCTGTTGAAAAAAACCCATCATCAAGTTGATAGTCAAGATCGGAAATCTTCCTTCAATAGTGTACCAGAAAATTTCTTCTCATTGACCTTCAATTTATTTGCAACATCAATCAACAAACAATTGATAATAAAACTAAAATTTTCTACTCCAAGTAAATCAACAAATTTTGTAATAATCTTCAACAAATCAACCGAAAATTGGGGAATATGGGTTATTGATTAATCCTCATATTTGACATTAACTTGATCTTTCACAATGTTCTCAATAGTTACTATCTTTTGATTACTGTCATTATCTACAATCAACTCAATCTTCTTTTCTTTGACTTCATAAAACTATTGAAAAGTGGCATCTTTAATATTAAACAAATTGTTGCAAATTTTGATCTTTTTCAACCACTTTAATATTTTCTTTTGAAATTGACTACATCTTGCCAACCCTCAAACTCTTTTCTTTTCTTGACACATGGATTTGGATGTGATAATTTTGGTTTCATGGTTGTCATTCATGTTTTGAACATATATTCTATTAGGGTTTTAGACCCTAATTGTCTCAGATTTTATCAAATATCAACCAAATAATTAATTAAATTAATTATGCAATATATCTGAATCAAACAAACATCAAACATTCACAAATCACATGAACATTAAGAATGATGACTCAGGAAAACTTTTGAAACTATGGTTTCAAAGTTTTTTTTTTTTTTAAGAAAAATTTAACCTAAACAATTCTCAAGACAACATTTTACTAATAGAATATAAGTTTGTACAATAGACTTAACCCTAAATCTACTGCTACCTCATGTAGTACTTACTCACGTGACCACACGTAGTTCTGTATCCATGGACTCTTCTATTGTGAAACTGTTGCACACAAACTTTTTCAGTTTGTGACTTTGAGATCTTCACTCAAAGGTTTAAATCATCAACTGTGGTTGATTTGATGCAACAACTTTCCACTATAACTGGATCTGTTGTTTGCACAAAGTCTTCAGCTATACCTTTAAAAGGGTTTGGAAAAACTCCAGATCTGTGTACAAACACTACCCTCTTGAATGTGTAAAAATGTGCTCTAGGATTTTCATTTAAATATCCTTAAGGTCCATCAAAAACCTAGATCCATTTGAGAAAGAAAGTGAGAATACATATCTACAAGAATCTCGATCAATCAAGATGTGCATCTCAATTGGTCGAGATAAGTGAGTCTTTTTTCCGCACTTATCTTTTCCAGATTTCTTGAGTCTTCATTTATGCTTTGTCTTGTTCCAAAATATTTCTAGACTAAACCACTAGACAAAACTAAGTTCTAAATGTTACAATTTGCTTATGGTTGTCAACCTAAAATTATGGACTTTACATATTCCTTTTCATATGAATATGCGGATCTATAATTAGCACTTGTATAATCTAGTCTATATATTACTAAAAGTTGAAGCGTAGAGTTTAATGTTACTGCTCTCACGTTGCGCCACATCAGCTGTCACGTCATTTTTTTAAAAATATAATTTGTCCTACAATTTTAAAATGGTTTTTACAATTTTCAGCCCTATAAATGCAGCTCACTATTTTTTTATTTACTCCCACTATCACCTTATAATAAATCCAGCCCACTACTTATTTATTTACTTCCACTATTACCTATAATAAATCTGTATAATTAATATAGCTGACCTCTTATTTACTTAGTTCCACTATCAAGCCCAACCCAAAGCCTTTTCAGTTCAGCTTTAAGGTTTTTGTGAGTCTTTTCAGCTTAAAGGAAAAAACAAAAAACAAAAACAAAAACAAAAACAAAAAACAAAAACAAAAACAAAAACAACAACAACAACAACAACAACAACAACAACAACAAAGTTGATGCCTTTCAAGCTTTAGGGTTTTTTTTTTTTTTTTTTTCTTTCCAATTTTCCTATAATTGTTTTTAACATTTATTTTTTTTAATATTTACACTTTGCCAAACCTTTCTCTCTCCCTTACCATTTCATCTCTCCACTACTTCTTCAATCTTTCTCTCTCCCTTACCTTTTCATCTCCCCACTACCCTCTACATTAATATCATTTTTCCTCTTTCCCTTCATCTTCCTTTATTTTTGTCTCTTCTTATTCACACCCTCTTACTATAAATTTCTCACTATCTCTTCTATTCTATGCATAGTTTTCCCTCACAAAAAAATGGTTCTCTCTCTTTCCCTCTCTCTCTCTCTCTCTCTCTCTCTCTCTCTCTCTAAATTTTTTGGTGGATTTTTTTTTATTTTTCTTGCATCTCTACTTTAGGTTGATAATTTTTTATATTGTTTAAAACTCTATTTTGGGTTAATGCGATTTAGTTTTGTTTTTTAAATTGTTGTTGTTGTTTTTATTTTATTTTTTATTCTTTTTTATTGTTAAATATTATCCTATTTTGTTCTAAATAATTAAATATAGCATATAAAAATATAATATTATTCTATTACATAGCATGATTTGGATAATTTGGCATTTATTTTGTTACATATCATGATTTTTTATAGTGCTCAATTTAGATGTTAAACTATGAGATTTTACTAATTTTTGTTTATTTTCTAAGCCTTTGTGGTGGATAAAATACTCTTAATAGTTGTATTAGAAGTACTCTATAATGTCATTCATTTAAAGAAAAGCAAAGGTTAGCCAAACGAAAATAATCGGATAGATGACAAATTTTAACTTTTGCAATTTTATTTTTATTATTATTATTTTATAACAATGCATGTATAGAAATTTAATTCTTAGATTTTGCTAATAATTGTTTATTTGTAATATGTTTTGGGTGGCCAAAATTATAATTTCTACAAAGAAAATAACCTTAATAGATTATCAAAAATAAAAATTTATCCTAATATTGGTTCAATTGATCATTGTTAAGTTTTATTAATTTTTTTTGAGTTTACGTTTTTTTGGTGTTTTGGATTGTTCATATATTACATTTATGATTGTTTGTATAATAAATAAAAATATAATTACAAAATACATTAATCATTATTAGATTAGTTTAAATTGTAATTTTTTTTTAATAAAACCATTATCAAAATAATTATCATGCGCAACGCGCGAGTTCACGGCTAGTATAATCATATTCCTTTTCTTATGAATATGTGGATCTATAATTAACACTTGTATAATCTAGTATATCATAATAATCATATGGAAACCATAAATCAACTAACACATTTTTCATTCTTTGCTAAGAGCAAATTGGATGCTGCCCTCAACACTTTCAATTGATTTGAATTTCTTCACACCATTCCTCTACTTCTCTGTCCAATTTATTATGAACAAGTTTGACCTTTTCTTCATCATAGATTTCCCAATAATCAAAATATTCTTCCACATCAAGAGCCAATCAATAAAATCCAACTTACTCATCATGCCCATCAAAGAATGGAATGTCTTGTATTTAGGAGTGTGTCTTGAGTATATTGATAGGTGTTGCCATGGGATCATTTCCTAGCTAGAGGGATAGCTTCGTTGTAGTTCACGTAAGACTTGCTAAACATCTTACTAAAATTTTTGAAATATATTTTCTAAAAAACAGTCATTGTTAAGAGATGGTTTGCTACCAAAAAAAGCAAATGTAAAATATATTTGATCATAAAAATTTAAATAATGCCCTCAGTCACATAGAGACAAGTCTTGAAAAATCCTTGAAAATCATAAAGTACATAGAAATTGGAACTTAAAAATGACAAGAACAAGAAATTTTAAAAAAATAATAATCAAGATAAAGCCTTAGCATCAATAGTTCTCATCACAAACTGGCATTATAGATATTGGACAAGGAAAGATGGCAATCATTTGAAAGCATTCGGTGTGGATTACGACCGTTCACCCCAACTCAGCAAAATCATACGGCATGAGACAGTTGGAACCCACCTAAGAATATGAAGCAAATACATTTACAATTTTACACCATCAAAGTCCCTTCGTGACAATGAATGCAACCAGAGCAGCTCCAATAGACATCCATATTCCATTTCCATGCCTCTTGAGACTCAGTGCTCCAGACTCATCCACTTTTGTAGCAGCAGAATGAGTGTCTGCATCTGCATCAGCATCTGCACCATTGTCCAAAGACTTAGGCTTTGACAATGTTGGTGCCGAGGCTGGTGCCTTATGCTTAGGCTTAGGATTAAAAATGTTAAGAGGAAGAAGCACTTGATTTACTTGATAAATGTTAATTTGGTTATCCAAATACATAGTTCCACCCAATGTGGTATTAACAAGAACAGTAGAGATGTTTACCTGGTTGCCAGCGGTGGTCACGGTCAGTGGGAACTCACTAGCATCTCCAGCCTCTGTGGGCACTGGATTGCTCAAAGTTTGGAAATTTGACAGGGTAACAACTATGTTTAATATGTGAAACTGTACTAGTTAGGTCTTTTGTAGGTCAGACAAAGACTTTATAGTGCACGCTTTGAGGCTCGAAAATGCAGCATCAGTAGGAGCAAAGATGGTAAACCCATTATTTGAATTGTTGAGCTGGCCGTATAATTGGTCAGACACTCCGGTACTCTTTAAGAGGCGGATAAATACTGAGAACCCACCAGCCTTACCAAGGATTTTGGTGACATCGGGAACACCTTTCTTTGTGGGCGGGACCTTGGCAGACTGGACTGGGGCTGGGGCCCTGGCAGGCTGAACTACTGGTGGAGTGGCAGGCTGGACTGGTGCATTTGCAGGCTGAACTGGTGCATTTGCTGGCTGGACTGGAGCTGCGGCGGGCTGGCCTAAAGTTGTGAAGCAGTGGAAGAGTAATACAAGTAAAATTGATAGGGAGAAGAGAGCCTGTTTTGTCATCTTTGTAGTTCTTTTATTGTGGGGAGAACTGAATTTTGCTTGGGATGTTTTGAAATGCAAGAGTGGTGTTTGCACTTGCACTTGCACTTGCACTTGCACTTGCTGGAGTGTTTGATATGTGTGGGAGGGAAGAGAGGGCTTTTATTAAGACTGGGAGACATTGCAATTAGGTGAAGGGTACACTTGTAGTTACGAATTACCTTAGTGATTTGCAGATCATCTGTCTTGGAAAGGTGGAGGAATGTCTAGTTACAAAACCTGAACACTTTGCAGTTTATCTTTCTTGGAAAGGTGCAGGAATGAAAGGATAAAGTGAGAGATCTTGTTGCTTTAGCAACTAGTTTGCTTGGGAAGGCAGGAAAAAGAGAGGGGATCTCTATTGTGTGTGCGGGAAAATATAGATTCTTCTCATGTCGTTTGCTTTCACAATCACAGATGATTATTCTTAGCTATGAAACTCATTTGTTTGCCACAAGCTTATGAAGGAAGTTGAAAAGCAAAGATAGTAAACTCCTGTATCAAATTTGTTACCCTGTTTTGGTTTATTTCCTCAAACAGAGTAAAATTCAACACTTTTAATGGGCTGTCCTTTGAGTTAATTTTTTTTTTCCAGTTTTTAATGAGTAAAAATTTGAGATTCCAATCATTAATTAAGGTTCACGTCATTTCCAACTACATATCCAAATTTCTTTCTTTTCTTTCTTTTTTTTTTTTTGTTTTTTGTTTTTTGCTTTGATTAATGTGACAATTCCCAATCCTCAACTAGCTAGAATTCCCCATTTTTAATCGCCCTTTCACTGACACTGGCTAGACCATGCCAATATCATTTCAACCCAAATGTAAGTGCAATCAATTCTAATGCTTGTTTAGCAACGGGTTAATGAGCTTGCCAGAATTGGTTCCAATTGCAGACTGTAAATTTCCCAAATCCTGGGCGAGGATAGTTTGGATTGGGTCACGAGGTTTGTGATAATATCATGATAAGGAAACCATTGTCGGGCACCGCATGATTATTACATATTTCCTTCATGTACCTTGTAGGAACTTCAACTTTTTTTTTTTTTTCCCCTAAGCTTTTAATAAACTACCCTGTGATATATATTATTCGGTCATTGTCATTGGTGTGATCTGTCGGAATTCGTGATGTGTAAACTCATGTACCTTTTAGGTGTCTTGTAATTGTCATTGTCATCGGCTTCTAGTTTGTGTTTTCTTTAACCATCAGTGGGGTAGAGGGAATTATCTTAGATTCTTTTACATGAAAAAAAAGAAAAAGAAAAAAAGAAAGCAATGCTACCATCACAGTTCTCATGTCCTCATCTAACTTCTAAATTCTAATCATTGTCTAATAAGTAATAAAACATAAAAGGGATGTTTCTCTCCCTTACCTAAAATCAATTAAAATAAATAAATTCCCCAAAAGATTTGGAAAGCTTTCTTCCTTAACACTAGGTGATAATTTAAAAAACCATGTACATATGTTTTACTTACGCTACTTATTTAAAGTTCACTATATGTCTGCTACTAATTATTTGTGATTATATAAGTCTTATGACTTGGGAAAAAATTTATTTTCTTATGACTTACATTGATCGTATATGTTGGGTTATTTAGACCTCTGTTGTTTATTATGCCATGGAATTAATCAATGTAGTCCAATTATGCCAATTAAATAATTTTTGTTTTAACCAATTAAAACATATTAATTATATGGCATGTGGTGTCACCAATCCAATTCAATCAATCACACAAGAGACAACAATATGATGATAAAGTGAAAAATTGAGGAAAACTATTTAAGAGAAAAACCACTATTGGGGGAAACCTTCCCCATGAACAATATACTATAACAAGAGAGATTATTTCAATCTAAGAAAACCCTTTACCTAAACTCTACAACTTATAAATTAACTTATTGTAGAAACTTTCTACTACTCCAGATCCTTTGAACTCTTCAACTACATCCTTAACTATATGAATGTTCCATGAACGAACTCCAATTTACCCCCAAAAACCTCCTAAAAATTTGACTTTACCGCAATGATACATTGGGCCTGTGATTTCAGCTTTGATCCACTATGGCAACAATAACACCATAGAAGATATCTCTATAGTCTCTCTGTATTCACTGATTAAAAATGTGGAGGCTTTGATGTTCTCTCTAAAAAGCTGCCTCACAGTCGTATAGAAGTGGTTCATAATGGTTATTTATATGGGTGACTTTCAATAAGGTTAAAAAAGTAAAAAATAAAAGCCAACAACTTCAATTAAATCACCTCAGCAAAATTGAATCCATGATTTTTTTTTTTTTTGAGAATGATTTTCGATTGCTCGTCAATCAATCAAATATCAGTCGAAGGTCAATCAAACATCAATTGAACAGCAGTCCAACAAAAGTCCAAATTTCAGATTATATTGTCATGGAATTTGCCAATTCTAAACTCAACAATATAATTAAAAGTAAGTAAAAATACATTATTGATCCTAAAGTTTATACATTGAACATTTTTACTACCTAATATTTCAAATGAGAGATTTTAGGCCTTAGAATTAAAAATATGAGTCTTGTTGGGCATTCTGTCTCTTTTCATTTCTACATAATAACTAGCAGAAGAATGTATAGATTACTTTTTATTAAAAAAAATAATATGCATAAATTAAAGCCACTTTAAAGTTCTATTTTATATATATATTAGACAAAACTTGTCTTGGCACTAGGGCTGTAAATGAGCAGAGCTTTGTCGAGTAATGCATGTTCAAGCTTGACTCGTAAAAAAAAAATTCAAAAATTTGAGCTTGTGACAAGCCTAAAAATAGTGTTTGAACTTAAACTCATGAGAAAGTCAAAAAATTTGACCTTGACTTGACTTGGCTTGAATAATTAGTTAAGCCAAATTCAAGCTTAATATTAAACTCAAACTCGAGCTCAGATCAAGTTTTAGAGCTTGAGATCTAAAAAATTATATTATTGAATGCTTAAATCTCTAAAATTAAGAAAAAATAAAAAGAAAATAGTATACTCATTTTATCATGCACCTAATCTTGCTTATGATTAGCTATTATTCAAATTAATAATTTACATCATTAAATTCATTCATTCATCATTCATTATCTACAACTTCAGTAATTATTCAAAATACAATTTTTACATTCACGTTAGATGGTGAAGGACTAGAAAAATACTTGTTTGTAACTATTATGAATGAGAAAATACTAACATGTTTCGTAACTTTACTTTAGATAATTGATAGAGAATAATCATAGGTGGCCTACTTAATTATTTATTTATTTTTAAATGTAACTATAGTCTAAAGTGGTTCTTGATCAGTTTAAAGGGAAGGAAAAAATTAAGGTAATATAGGTAGTGGTCTCATGCTGGCCATATCATTATTAAGATATGTGTAATGAGTATAATTAGCTAACACATATAAACTTATAAATAAGTCTATACTTGAATTGTTGTGTATCAAGTCTAATAGCTTATGAGCTTGTTCGTGAACAAATGTTTTTGCTTGGGCTCGGCTTGTTTATTAAACGAGCCTAAAGCTAAAACTCAAGCTTGGTTTATTTATAAACAAACAAACGTGAATAGGCTTTTTATCGACCCAAGTTTAAGTTGTTCATGATCGGCTTGGTTCATTAATTTATAGTCCTACTTGGCACGGGTATATACATTAAATATCAAAGGGCTGAGGGGCCTAGAAGTTGAAAAACAAAACGTGAGAAAGATTTTTGAGATTTCTTATACCTTCTCCCATAATAGCCCCAAATTACAATCTTATTCTAACTCTTAATTTTTCAATCAATTAAAATATTAAAATAAAATAAAACAAGATTATGTGGCTTATTTCTCTTGTTGCTACTAAAATTAAGACGTTAAAGAAATTCATATTTCTGTTTTACACTTCACTTAGGAGATAGACAGATGATAGTTCTTCTTCTTTTTTGGAAGTTGTTATCATTGGCAAAGCCCGACCGCACCTTTTTCATGTCACAATATCTCTCTCCCATTTTCAAGCCATAGCAAGAATATATAAGTTTCTTCCCAAATCGCTATCATTCTTTTCCCCAATTTTTTTGTCTTCTTATTGCTGAATATTCAATTAATATTTTTTGTTTAGGAAAAAAAAATCTTAATTCTCATTCCTATTTGATTTCACTCGTATACTGCATGTAAAACTGAGTTGAGAAATATTAAGTCATTCTCTTAAAGAAAATATGTTGACAATTTAGAAAGTAATAAACCTTGGGATTATGATACTCAAACTTCAATTCCCAAAGAGGTCTTTTCTAATAATCTCCAAGGGATATTATTGAGAATTTCAATTTAGATTTGATTCTTGATTGCTTTAGTTATCAATAAGAAGTTAAACCACAATTTCAACTAGTGATATTTAGATTTTGTTTTTTTTTTTTTTTCCTTTTATACCAACCTACCTAGTACCTCTATGAAAATTGATTTGAATGTTGTGGTAAATTAACTATTTTGAATAAGAATTAAATTAATTGATGAAATATTCGTTTTTTATATATAAATATGATAAAATTTCAATATATAGTATTCATTTCTTGATAATTGTACTTTATCACCAAACTAAAATATCAATCTATTTTTTATGTAAGCAGAATTCAAACTCTTGATCTCTTATTTAATGATAGGGGATTTTACTAGTTTGAACGAATTAAAATTATTGTGTAAACCAAAAATTTCATTGAAAATGAGAATAGAGAAAAATTATTTATTAAGAAAAAAAATAGCATACAATTCAACCTTGACAGTACCGATACAGGGATAGATAGCAATTATTCGAAAGCACTCGGTGACAATGACGAGCGTTCAAACCCAACTCAACAAAATCGTAATACTAATAGACGATTTACACACCCAAAACACATCCAGCCGATCGATGCATATATCGTCACTTTTTTGTATCACAAAGACAATGCTGCAATGAAAACCGCAACTCCAATGGGCACCAATATTCCATGGGTTGCCAGACTATCTGCACCCGAATTAACCACTGTAGGAGTGGCAGTAGTAGTACTGGTCTTTGGACTGGCTGCTATCGGCGTCTTCTTAGGCTTAGGCTTAGGCTTGATTATAGCCGGGGCGGGAGCCAGTGCTGGAGCTGGTGATGGAACCTTTTGAACAAAAAGGTCAAGAGGAAGAAGCACTTTGTCTACTTGATAAATAGCAAGCTGAAAATTCGAATATAGAGTACCACTCACTGTGGCATTGACAAGGCCAGTCGAAATGTTTACTTGGTTTCCCATACTGGTCACATTAAGTGGGTAATCACCAGGTTTATTATCTCCTGCTTGTGTTCGCAATGGGTTGCTCACAGTTTGGAAGTTTTGCAAAGTATAATAAGTGGGCAAGATATGAAACTGTACAAGTCGGACCTTTTCTTCGTTATTGAGAGAGTTTAGAGTGCCGGCTTTGAGGTTGGCAAATGCATTATCGTTTGCAGCAAAAAGAGTGAAACGAATGTTTGAATCGTTGAGCTGCCCTCTGAGTTGATCAGACACTCCAGTGCTCTTTAAGAGGCGGATTAGGATGGTGAACCCACCAATCTTTTGAAGGATTTTGGCGACATCAGGGGGCCCGGGTGTAGCCGGTCCAGACGGAGCCACAGCAGGCAGCTTTGGGGCCGGAGCTGGCTGGCCTGAAGTGGTGGTGCAGTGGAAGAGAAAAACAAGTAAAAGTGAGAGTGAGAAGAAAGCTTGTTTGGCCATCTTTGTATGTATGTATAGTGAGCTGTGTTTTGTTTGGGGAGTTTGCTAATGCAAGAGTGGTACTTGCTGGAGTGTGTTTGATATGTGTTGAAGAGAGGAATTAGAGCCCTTTTATAAAGCCTTGGAGACAATGAAGTTAGGTGAAAGAATACAATCTTAGTTAAAACTTTAAAGAACTCAATCTTAGTTACAAAACCTTAGATGTTTGCAGTTCATCTTTCTGTGAGTGATGGAGGATGAGTGGATAGAATGAGAGAGAGATTTTATTTGCCGTTTGGTTTGCTTGGCAAGTCTCGAAAAACATTGGGGATCCGAAATGTGTTTGGATTTAGAAAGATGGAAATGATTGCTTAGCTTTCTCATACGATGAATCTTATATAGCTATAAAAGCTTATTTGCATGCCACAACCTAAAGAGATAACTCGCCTCCCTGGTCTCCTTCACTACTCCCAATTTTGCAAATCCTTTTCCCAGGTAGGGTGTCCTTTCTCCTCTTTCTAACACAGTTTGATTTCTTAGGAGATGGACAAAGTTGTATTTTCATAAACCAGTTTTAAAAAGAACATAAAGCAAAACAAAATAACAACTCAGACAGATTATGTTTTAATTTGAGACAAAGCCTTAAAAAATAAAAATAGCTTTCCAACTTCATTCTTCTTCTTCTTCAAGACACGGTGAGTAGTCTATGACTCTCTGCTAGAAGTAAGTTTTTCATACCATAGTTTTTGGTAGCATTTTTGCTAAAGAAGAGATTAAAAAAAATTAAATAAATAAATATTTAAAAATAAATAAATAATTTTGTTATTTAGGTTGCATTTTTTTTCATGTAAAAATATATTTTATTCCAATTTTATGTATCTAGTATGACAAAATGCTGGTCAACTTGAAAATATTTTCTGGTTGACCATAAAATTTGGGGCATTTTGGCGTACGTATTACATGCTTGTTTTCATACCCTTCCTCCCTACCCCAAGTTAGTTAACTCACCATCTCTCTCTCATCATCAACAATCAAGAATCTCAACCCAACCACCCCAAAATCAACCTCTGTTTTGCGATCGCCACTACACTCTCACCCACAAATCTCCACCTCCAACCTTCAAATCAACCTTTGGTTTGTGACCACCACGTCATTGTAGATCTTCATTTCTTAATCCTTCTGGTTTGTTAAAGTATATTGAGATCTACAAATTTCTAGGTTTTTATTTTTTTGGTTGTGTTTTGTATTTGATGAATACTGAATTTTATATTCAGTAGGTGGAATTTTTCATAGACCAAACACATAGAAATGTTTTTTGGAGTGCAAATAAATAGCTAAAAGTATTTTCAACTAAAACATTTTCCTGTCTATAAATATTTTCAATCAAAACAAACGTAGTCTAATTTAGTAAAAGGTGAGACAAGCATATCTTGTGTTAATCAACTTGGTGCCTTCTATAAACAAACAATAGGGACAAGTATAGATACAAACACGTACATATATATACTCAAGTATAGATACATCTCCATATAAGCATATGCATATATACATATCTAAATAGACAAGGTTTCTCTCCAAATTAGTTTTGAGGAAAAACTCTTCTATTCTCCTATATCTTTTTATTGGATATGAATCTTTAAAATCTAACTATTAAATTGTATATTCTTTATATTCTTAACACGCATGTCAAGTTTTGTTCAAATCGCATGTTATTTACTATTCAATCAATAAATTTATTTTTTATGCATAATTTTAGAGAATAAAACTTGAAATTTAAATATTTAATTAATGCCATAACTATTAATTTTTTATCTTCTTTAAATTTTGCAAGTATAGGGTATATAATAAAAACATGCAATCCAACGATTATATTTTCAAAATTCATATCCAATAAAGAGATATTAGAAAAGTTTGAAAGATTTCCTTCTAAACTAGTTTAGAAAGAAACATTTTCCGATATAGGTACATCTATTTATAAGTGTATACTTAGATTCATACCTACACACATATTTATATAATTATTCTCAGGATTATTATGATCTAACTAATGCAGGAATGTTCCAATGTTCACCGAGAATCTAACAAGAATGTTGTCATGCCCCCCAACTCAACAAATGAGCTAGGCACGCGACAACGACTGCATACCTATCGAACTTTGTCTTCCAGGTGCGCAAGGCTCCCACTAAATTCAAAAATTATTCTTTAATTGAGATTTGATAACAAATAAAAATTTAATTTACTATTCTCTCATAAACAATAAAACAGTAGAGGTAATCGCCAATAAATCAATAGTCAAAAGAAAATTTCTAGAAAATTACAACTAACTGAAAAGCTCACAAATTTCAAATCTTCTAACACCAAGTATATATTGATGTCAAATGCTAATACTCTTTTCGTGCTGACCACCTCAACAATAGCCCAAACCTTCTACTATTCAAAATTTGAAACAAAGCAAGACGGGATGAGCTCAACAACTCAATAAGTAACCAAAATCCTAACTAACTAGATCAAGCATATATACAAGTAAAATAAATAAAGTATTCAAATGATAAAACTCATGGGCTTATTATTTGTGTATCAATTAAATTGGAAAAGTAAGATATAATTTTCAATTAATTCCAAACATTAAAATTTTCATTTAACTTAAAGCAATGCATAGATTCAATCCAATTTCACATATTTAACAATCTTTATGAATATGATCACATTATATCCTTGTTTAAGCCTAGAACCATACATAAGTCGGTGGGAAGCTCAAAAGAAACAAATTATTATGCCAATTTTACCCTAATGTTGATGTAACTTAAATATGGACTTCTTATATAGCCAAAACAAAATCTCATTACATTTTCACAACAAATTGTGGTGTTGGAATGCCATAAGTCAAAATAAATAAAGATTAAAGTACATTTTTTGCCCTAAAATTTTGGTGCTTATTTCATTTTGGTCATTAACGTTTCAAAATTATCATTTTGGTTCTTCATGTTTGATTTTGTTTTCATATTGGTCTTGTCGTCCATTTCCATTAGTAATATGGGGATACTTTACATTATATGAGTGACGTGCCTTAATTGAATGTACTTTTCTAGACTCTTAACAATCAGATTTATAAAAAAGAAATAGATTATATGGGTGACATGTTTTTGATAAATACTTGTGGGGTGTGAGAGGTAAAGGCTGGGGTTCAAGTCTTCAAGAGGGAGTTTCACACGCATATATACTTAAATTATGCTATAATAGAAATTCTATTTTATATAAAAAGTAAAAAAAATAAAAATAACAAAATATATTGGTGATGTGTATAAACAGACAGCATTTATTTGACACCTAACAGAAAAATTACAATAGAGGTGGCAAGGCCAATATTAAAATAGAATTAAGCATAAACAGCTTTTGAAACATAAGGGTCAAGAGTGTATTTCAGTTTTTATTTTATTTTAACTTAAGTTAGGTTGACACCACAACTTGTGTAAATGTACTGAGAGATTTTGTTGTGGCCATAATAGAATTCCAGAAAATTACATCAACATTAGCATTTTCCCGCGAGTTTGCTTAAGTGCTGTGGTAATTATGGATTACTAAAATAATAAACATGTTTTAAATATATGAAAATTTCTATTACAAATAGTATTCACTTTTGTTAGATGTGTGCGCAGTTAGTTATAAAGAGCTTGCTTTAGTGATTTTTTCCTGGTTTCTTGGATTTTACGAGATGACTATATGAGATTCTAATTTGAATATCAAACATGATTTCATTAATAGGACAGTCGCAATCCTCAACCACCTAAAATTTCCAATTTAAAGGCAATATAAAAATCTTCAGATGTTATGAGACATTACCAAAGGCACTTGTTTTCATGCATAGTTCAACAAATAATAACTACAAGCTAACTGAGTTACGCTCCAATAGATAGGAATGATTATTCTTTCAATCTCTAGAAGATAAAATATGCATAGCAGATCATGTGCATAATTTGGCGAAGTCATTTGTATCTAAAAGATGTGATTTTTCTTAATGCTGATGAATGCCAAAGTATACCTTGACAGGTGTTTAAGCTTAATGGTAATTAAAACTATAATAGGGTTAGCATAGTTGAGATCTAAGCAAACACCACCCCTTTCCCCCACACCTAGTTTGTCCGATTCGGCAGAAATTATTTTTTTTTTTTTATAAATAAATATCAAATTGGATTCTGTAGGAAAATTATGTTTCTTGCTCCTCAATGTACACACAATGTTCATAATTTCGCACAAATTAAGTATCTTTTTCCCCTAAATGTCCACATTTAATTAACACATAATTACACATGATGTCTACAAACAATGTACAAAAAGAGTGTGAGATACAATCAAAGCCCTATTCTTTATGCACTCTCAATTTAGGACCAAATCATCAATTGGTTATTTCTAAAGCTCCATGTTCAAAAATGATCTACTTATATCATTTTGAATTTTGTTCGCATCAACATACAATCTTTCTCTCTTATGCTTATAAATTGTATTATAGGAGTACTACAAATTTTACAACATAATGGTTACAAAACTGATCTATCACAAATCATTAAAAAAATTCTAATATATATTAATTAAGTTATTGAAATCTACCAATTATATTCATTATTACATCATTTTATAAATATTTTGCATCAATTTTTACATTTTCATTTCTCTTAAACAATACATCATGCAAAGCAGTGCTCTACAACTCATGGCTTTCCAATGCATCTGCGCTAGAGAGCTAGTCCCGTTTTTTATCCAAGATATGCTAAATTAATATTTTTCTTTTACACTTCACTTTAGGAAATTAGGGCAAAATGGTTTCTTTTGTTTTTTCCCCCGTTTTACATTTCACTTTTAGAAGTTGTGACCATTGATTGAGCTCCACCGCACATCTTTCATGTCACAATACCTCTCTCTCATTTTAGCCCATATATAACAAGAATATATAACTCTCTTTCCAAATTGCTTTTATTCAAATATTTTTAGCCTCTTATTGCTGAATTTTTAATTGATACTAGTAGTATGTTTGTGTGATCGCGCGAATTAATTAAAATTTTAATGTAAAAAAAAAAAAAAAGACATATTATTAAACTATATATCATAATAATTAATAAGCCACTTAAAACTTTAAATTTACAATCGTAATATAAAACAATAATAATCATCATAGACTTACTTTTACCCTTATTGATCAATTTTTAGCTCCCTCTGGAACATTATACAAAATTCTTAATTAGAGAGACAACTTGAGATGAGAAGATACAGAAAAAATTATTTATTAGGAAAAGAGCATACAATCAACCTTAACAGTACAGAAACACTCGGTGACAATGATCAGGGTTCAAACCAACTCAGCAAAATCATAAAGTAGTAGACAATTTATACCCCAAAACATATCCAGCTGATGCATATATCGTCCCTTGTTTGTATCACAAAGTAAATGCTGCGATGAAAACCGCAACTCCAATCGACACCAACATTCCATGGATTGCGAGACTCACTGCACCAGAATTAACCACTGTAGGAGTAGCAGTAGTACCCGTCTTTGGACTGCCTGCTGCCGTAGTCTTCTTTGGCTTGGGCTTGGTTGGGGCTGGGGCTGGAGCTGGCGATGGAGGCTTTGCAACAAAAAGGTCAAGAGGAAGAAGAACTTTGTCTACTTGATATATAGCAAGCTGAAAATTCGAATAAAGAGTACCACTCACTGAAGCATTGACAAGGCCAGTCGAAATATTTACTTGGCTTCCAACACTACTCACATTTAGTGGGTAATCACCGGGTTTGTTATCTCCTGCCTGTGTTCGCACTGGGTTGCTCACAGTTTGGAAGTTTTCCAAAGTATAATAAGTGGGCAAGATATGAAACTGTATAAGTCGGACCTTTTCTTCGTTATTGAGAGAGTTTAGAGTGCCAGATTTGAGGTTGGAAAATGCATTATCGTTTGGAGCAAAAAGAGTGAAACGAATGTTTGAATCGTTGAGCTGCCCTCTGAGTTGGTCAGCCACTCCGGTGCTCTTTAAGAGGCGGATTAGGATCGTGAACCCTCCGACTTTTTGGAGGATTTTGGTGACGTCAGGGGGGCCGGGTGGAGCCGGAGCATTGGCAGGTGCAGCCGGAGCCACTGCAGGCAGCGTCGGGGCCTGAGCTGGCTGGCCTGAAGTTGTGGTGCAGTGGAAGAGAAAAACAAGTAGAAGTGAAAGGGAGAGAACTTGTTTGGCCATCTTTATATGTATGGTGGGCTGTGTTTAGCTTGGAAATTTGTTGATTCCAAGAGTGGTACTTGCTGAGTGTGTTTGATATGTGTTGAAGTGAGGAAGTGCCTTTTTATATAGGCTTGGAGACAATGAATTTAGGTGAAAGGGTACAATCTTACTTAAAAGAATTTAATCTTAGTTGCAAAACCTTAGATGTTAGCAGTTAATCTTTCTGTGAGAGGTGAAGCATAAGTGGATAGGATGAGAGAGAGATTTTATTTGCCGTTTTAGCTAACTAGTTTGCTTGGGAAATCAGGAAAAACATAGGGCATCCGAAATGTGTTTGGCTTTAGAAAGATGTGTATGATTGCTTAGCTTTTTCTCTTACGATGAATCTTACTTAGCCAAGCTCATTTGCATGCCACATCCTTAAGAAAAAAGCTTAAGGTTGAGACAAAGCTTTTAAAAAGCTAAGAAAGAGGTATTTGCATCAATCAATACCTAATCATTGAAACATTTTATTTTAAGCCGCAAATATAATCATTGAATAAAGTTGTATTTACATCAATCAATTCCTATTCGAAAACTCGAAAACTCTCCAAGAACACTCACATAACCCAAAATGCATCATAAGCACTTCAGTTACTATGAAAGTCTCTAAACAAATACTAAAATTGGTTATCCTAGACTCTAAATATTAATCTACACTTTTTATGTACAGTACTTATATAGAATGTCCACACTTTCATATTAGATGTGCATTGCACTGTGTTTTTAAGGAATGTCCACATTTAACACATAATTACATATGATGTGTATAGATAATGTATAACAAGAGTGTAAGATAATTTGTATACACTATGCACTCTCAACTTAGGACAAAATCATCGTTTGGTTCTTTTTAGTGCTCCATGTTTGTAAATGTTGAATTATATCATTTTCAATTTTGTTTGCCAACCATACAACCTTCATACAAACTGTAATATAAATACCATAAATTTTGTTATATAAAACTTATGAATTGATATGTTATTAATCACAAAAAATAATTTAAATATTAATTAATTAATTAGATTACTGAAGTCCATCAATCATACTTATAATTATTGCCACGTCAATTTGTAAATATTTTATAGTAAATTTTTTTATAAATTTAATATTTTCCTTTTTTTTCTTAAATAGTGCTTCATGCACAACACTCACCAACTCACAACTTAAACAATGCATGTGTTGTGTAGTGCAAATCTCATTTTTTATCCTTTTTTTTTTAATTAATAGTACAATAGGATAGAAAGGATTTGAAGCCTGAATGTTTCTATTAGAAACATCAAGAAATGTTAGTTTATCCAAGAGCTTTATCCTACAAGTATATAGTTCAAAATAAAATAACTGAATAGTAAAATAAAATGGAACAAGATTAATGTGATTTGGTTCACTAATGACTCCTCAATTAAGTTGAGATTTTCTTTTCTTTTCTTTTTCTTGTACACTTCCCTTTAGGAGATTAACATATAATAGCTTCTACTGATTTCCCACCCCTACCACCTTCTCCCGTTTACATATATTTGTGACTATTGGTGGAGCCCCACCACATATCTTTCCTGTCACAATACCTCTTTCCCATTTCAGGCCACAGCAAGAATATATAAGTTTCTACCCGAATTGCTTTCATTATTTTACCTAAAAAAAATTTATCCACTTATTTCTGGATTTTAATGATATATTTTGTTCCAGGAACAAAAAAACCTTAAATCTAATTCATATTTGATTCCATTCAAGATAATTTTTTTAATATATTTATACTAAATACTTGTTTTTTAAATTCTAATCTTATTAAGTATAACAATAATCACCAAGAAAAAGATTTCTTTTTTAATCCTTATTATAATTAATATAACTTTTAAAATTTAGGTAATTCCAATGAGAACTAAAACATTCTTTAAAAGAAAATATGTTTACAATTTAGAAAGCAATACACCTTTTGATTCTAATGCTTAAACTTCATTTCCCAAATAGATGTTTTCTAATCTCCAAGGATCGATGAAGTTTTGGGGCAAATAATTTTAGTACGGTCTATATTAAAGGGAAATTATTGAGAATTTCATTTTAGACCTTGTATTTGATTGTTTAAGTGAAATTACACTTTATCATCCTGAATTATACCATAAATTACACTTTGCACCCTAAACTATTCGAATATACAATTTGCATCTTAAACTATGAATATTGTTACACTTTGCACCCCTACGTTAGTTTTATAGTTAAGTTATACGGAAATATAAAGTATTTTGCACCCTAAACTATTCGAAATATAAAGCACATGACTTGCACATGTATATTGCTTAAGTGGCACAAACTTAAAAGACCAAAACCCCCTCTTCCCAGTCAATTAAAAACAAAACTTTTTATCTCTTTCAGCTCTCTCTCTCTCTCTCTCTCTCTCTCTCTCTCTCTCTCTCTCTCTCTCTCTCTCTCTCTCTCTCTCTCTCATGTGTATCAGTCTCTATCTCCAAATCAAAATTCTTGCAGCCCTAAATCCCCAAATCAAAATCATATTTGGTAGTTTTGATTGTGTATATGCTGCTATGATCGGTTGCTATAGCTTGGTCATGGTCCTTATGGAAGTGTTATGAATGATACTGGGGAAGAGAATTGATGAGGTAAAAAAAAGGGTGTGGGAATCGTGAACTGCTCTAAAATACAAAGTATTTGAAATCG
Organism: Castanea sativa; assembly: GCF_040712315.1. Lineage (NCBI taxonomy): Eukaryota > Viridiplantae > Streptophyta > Magnoliopsida > Fagales > Fagaceae > Castanea > Castanea sativa. The sequence goes on from NC_134020.1 coordinate 34,839,717, forward strand.
AATAAAGAATGATTTTAGTTTTTGTGATGAGAAGGGGCTTGGGTTAAAGGGTGAGCCATGCTAGTGGCAATCAAATAAAGAAAGGGAAAAAAAGAGAGAGTAAGTAATCAATTAACACAAAGTGGTGAAGCAGTTGGCAGGGGCTAATATGAGGCACAAGAGAGAGCTGGAAAAAAAAAGTTTTGTTTTTAATTTATTATAAAGAGGGTGTTTTGGTCTTTTAGGTTTTTCCCACTTAAGCAATATATATATGCAAGTCACTGGTTCACATTTCCATCTAATTTAATAGTAAAACTAATGTTAGGGTGCAAAGTGTAACAATGTCATAGTTTATGGTGCAAACTATGCATTTGCATAGTTTATAATGCAAAATGTAATCTAAAATATAGTTTAGGACGGTAAAATGTAATTTTTCCAAGAAATCTAAAAGTGCTTAAACCATAATTTTAATAAAGAATGCTTAGGTACCTACCAACTGAGTACCTCCATACAACAATTTATCAAAGATTACTTTAAGCTTATGTGAGAACCACCTGATCATTCTTCCATAAAAATTAATGAAGCATTTGATAGAAGGAGTCTGTTTTATTCATTATCAAAACTAGAGTCCCAAATTGGCAAAAATGAAGAATGAGGGGAATTTAACTATAATGATCTCAAGTTTAGAGGATCTTGGTGCATTTTACCCCTTTTGTTATGTCTATTGGTTTATAAAATACTTCTTATATATTAAAGCTATGTTTACTTTTCATATGTCACTATATATAACACGATATATATATATACACACACACGCTAACGATAAATTTGACCCATAAGATAAATTTTTAGCTCCATATGTTGGACAATTATACAAAATTCTCTGAAGAACAGAAGCTGGTAATGAGAAGGTATATATAGAAAAAACTATATTTATTTATTAAGGAAAAAAAAAGGCATACAATCAACCTTAACAACAGTAATACATGGAAAGATGTGGCAATTATTTGAAAGCACTCTGTGACAATAATATCAGAGTATAAATGAAGCTAATAGAATTAGTAGCAAGAGCAGAGGAGAAGCTAGCAAGATCAGTCACAGTGCAGACACATCAATAGCAGAGCATAGACAAAACGACAACAATGAGAAGTAGTTTCTATACGGCATGTAGTTTAGTGTGGTTAGATATTTACTTAAGTGACAACACGTGTGATAGGTTGTTAATTCTGTTTTGGTTAGTTATTTTGCTTTCACACTTGTACAGATTAGTATAAATATAGCTTCTGTAATCACTTTTATTTTTTAATGAGAATATTCAGTTTTAATTCTCTGTTTTGTGATATGGTATCAGAGCAAATTCCCAAATTCCTGTAGGGTTTTGTTTTGTTCCTTTTTCAGTTTTCTTTTCCAATTTTCCCGAGAAAATCTCTCTGTTTCTTGAGAAAATTGTGCTTCTTGAGAAAATTTTTCTTCGTGTCTGTGAGAGATTTCTTCTTTGTTTGCCAATTATGGTTTCCACTGCAAATACAAATGGTTCTACAGATGCTTCAACGTCTGTGACTCAAACTCCTTCCACACAAGATTCTCCAATGGACGACCCTCTGTTTTTGCATCATGCAGAAAATCCAAGTCTGGTTCTTGTCACACAGCCTTTGATAGGTGGAGAAAATTATGCAGCTTGGGCTCGTGCAGTGAGAAAAGCTTTACTCACCAAGAACAAATTAGGGTTTATTGATGGGACTCTGACTCTCTCATCACCATTGGTATCTACTCCTTCGAATGTGCAAGCTTGGATAAGGTGTGACAACATGGTTGGCACATGGCTAACCAATTCAGTCTCACCAAAGTTACAAGCAAGCATCATTTATGAAGACACTGCTCTGGAAATTTGGAATGACTTGAAGAATCGTTTTGCTCAGACTAATGGACCTAGAATCTTCAATCTTCAAAAGGACATTGCAGAGCTTCACCAAGGTGAGATGTCTGTTACTGATTTCTTTACTCAATTGAAGGTATTTTGGGATCAATTGCAAAACCTTAGTCCATTTCCTTCATGTACTTGTGGTAAATGTGTTTGCAATATTAATAAAAGGCTTACTGATCTACAAGTGAGAGAGTCTGTGATAAAATTTTTAATGGGATTGAATGATTCTTTCTCCCAAGTTCGATCTCAAGTCTTGCTTATGGATCCTATCCCATCTCTTAGTAAGGTGTACTCCTTGTTAATTCAAGAAGAGACACAAAGATCAGTCCCTAATGCCTCTGTTGCTAAGGTTGATTCTACTGCTCTAGCTGCTAAATTGTTCAATGAACATCTTGGTCCAAATCTTGGTAATTCTGGTGGCAAAGGGAAAGAGAGACCAACTTGTACTTTCTGTGGCAAGATTGGTCATACAGTAGATAAGTGTTATAAAAAGCATGGTTTTCCACCTGGGTTCAAGTTCAAGAACAGACCTCCTATGGCTCATCAAGTTTCTTCAGATGTATTGTCCACAACTTCCCCACTGCATCAACAGAATTCTGTTTTTACTCCTGAACAATGCCAGCAGCTTCTTGCTTTGTTTGGGGCTTCCAATTCATCTCTTGTAGCAACTTCAGCTTCACCCAAGGAGAGTCCAATGGCAAATGTAGCATCATCTTCTGCATCTATTGGTGTTCCAATGTCAGGTATTGACTTATCTCATAGTGTTTTCTCAGCCCAAGTAGTGAATAGAAGGGCTTATGACAAACAAACTTGGGTGCTAGATACTGGAGCTACTGACCATTTTGTTTGTTCAATGGATATGTTGACCTCAATTACTGCTACCATGCAGTCTTTGGTTCACTTGCCCAATGGGGAATCACTTAGAGTTACTCACATTGGAACTGTTGTTCTTTCTTCTTCACTTACCCTTTATAATGTTCTTTGTGTCCCATCTTTTAGTTTTAACTTGCTATCTGTTAGCTCACTTACACTTTCTCAGCCTTATTGTCTTGTTTTCCTCTCCACTTATTGTTTTATTCAGGACCTTTTATCTTGGAAAACGATTGGGGTGGGCAAGGCTGTTGATGGGTTGTACTTGTTGCAATGTGATACTCTCCAGCACATCTCTTCTTCTTCACTTGCAGACTACTTAATCAATCACAAGTTTCATGCTGCTACTAATCCTCCTTTCTCTGCAGCCACTTCTGCAACTCCAAGTTCCTCTTCTTCTCATCTTTGGCATGCAAGATTAGGTCATCCTTCTGATCTCAAGCTTAGACTTTTAGGTCCTCATATACCTTCTTTACAGTCTCCTTGTAATAAGACTTGTCAAGTCTGTCCTATGGCCAAACTTAAAAGATTACCTTTTCCTTTTAATAATAACATTAGTGCTTGTGCTTTTGATTTGGTTCATATGGATGTGTGGGGTCCTTATTCTGTTCCCACTCTAGATGGTTTCAAATATTTCTTAACAATTGTTGATGATGCAACCCGTGCAACTTGGTTATTCTTAATGAAATCTAAATCTGATGTCAGATCCTTGTTTCAATCTTTTTACACTATGGTTGTTACTCAATTTGGCCACAACATCAAATCCATTAGAACTGATAATGCCAAAGAGTTTGTCATGCCTGATTTCTTCAATTCTCATGGTATTATACATCAGCACAGCTGTGTTTATACTCCACAACAGAATTCTGTTGTGGAGAGAAAACACCAACACCTTCTTTCCATTGCAAGGGCATTGCAAATTCAATCACAAGTACCTCTCCAGTTCTGGGGTGATTGTGTTTTGACTGCTGCATACCTTATAAATAGACTTCCCTCTCCCTTATTGCATGACAAAACACCTTTTGAACTTTTGTTTCATAAGACACCAGATTATGATCATCTCAAAGTTTTTGGCTGCCTATGCTTTGCTTCTACTATTGTCCACTCTAGGACCAAATTCTCACCAAGGGCAAGAAGATGTGTTTTTCTTGGTTATCCTTGTAATGTCAAGGGTTATAAACTTTTTGATCTTGACACTCATTCTGTCTTTATCTCAAGGGATGTAGTGTTTCATGAATTTGTTTTCCCTTATGCCTCTTCATCAAATAATTCACTTCCTGCCATTCCTTTGCCCTTGCCTTGTGTTCCTTCTGTTCCTTCCTTGCATGATGATCCTTTTCTATCCAGTCCTTCTACCCCTATTGTTTCTTCTGATTCTATCATTCAAGTCCATCACACTCTTGATGATGATTTCCTTGATGACCTACCAGAAGCACCTCCTGAACCTATTGCAGACCCTTTTCCTCTTAGAAGATCTTCTAGGTCTGTTAAAAGACCCTCTTATCTGCAGGAGTTCCATTGCAATCAAGTTGCTGCTGATCAGCCTATGCATTCATCTCATTCAGGTACTTCTCATCCCATTTCTGCTCATGTTTCTTATCACCACCTCTCTCCTTCATATAAGACCTTTTGTTGTGCTATTTCCTCTCTAGTTGAACCCCAATTTTACTACCAAGCTGTGTCTGAACCCCAATGGCAAGCTGCCATGGCTGCTGAAATAGCAGCTCTTGAGGCCAATAATACTTGGACTTTGACCCCTTTACCTGCTGGTAAGAAGCCCATTGGCTGCAAATGGGTCTATAAAATCAAATATAAAGCTGATGGTTCAGTAGAGAGATACAAGGCTAGATTGGTGGCTAAAGGCTTCACTCAAAAGGAGGGTGTTGATTACTTTGAGACCTTTTCTCCAGTAGCTAAAATGGTGTCTGTCAAGGTTCTTCTTGCGGGCTCCATCAAAGGTTGGTTTTTGAGTCAACTAGATGTGAATAATGCCTTCCTCCATGGGGATTTGGATGAGGAAGTGTATATGGCTCTTCCACAGGGGTTTCACAGCCAGGGGGAGGTAGTTTGTAAGCTAAACAAATCTTTGTATAGGCTTAAGCAAGCCTCTAGGCAGTGGTTTGCCAAATTTTCAAATACTTTGCTTCAGCTTGGTTTCATTCAGTCCAAGGCTGATTACTCATTGTTTACCAGAAGACATGGTGACATTTTTATGGTTCTTTTGGTCTATGTAGATGATGTGTTAATAGCTTGCAATGACAAAGCTGAAGTAGACAGGTTTAAGGTCATGTTAGATGAGAAGTTTAAGCTTAAGGACTTGGGTGACTTGAAATATTTTCTTGGCTTGGAGGTTGCCAGGTCAGACAAAGGAATTGCCCTTTGTCAAAGGAAGTATACCCTTGAATTACTAAATGATGCTGGACTGCTTGGCTGTAAGTGTGCTAAAACACCCATGGAGCATAGTCTGAAGTTAAGCAGGTTTGAAGGAGAAGAGCTCAAGGATCCTAGTCATTACAGAAGACTTGTGGGCAGACTCTTGTACTTAACTATTACAAGACCTGATGTAACCTTTGCTGTCCACAGACTCAGTCAATTCATGGCCAAGCCTAGAAGACCTCATCTGGATGCAGCATATAGGGTGTTGCAGTATTTGAAAGGAGAACCAGGCAAAGGTCTTATGTTCTCTTCTAGTACAGATTTACATTTAAAAGGATTTGCAGATGCAGATTGGGCTGCATGTCCTGATACTAGGAGATCCGTGACTGGCTATAGCATCTTCATTGGTGATTCTTTAGTGTCTTGGAAGTCCAAGAAGCAATCTACAGTTTCAAGGTCTTCAGCAGAAGCAGAGTACAGGTCCATGGCTGTAGCAACGTGTGAAATAGTGTGGATCTTATATTTCCTTAAGGACATAGGAGTGAATCATGACAAAGAAGCCTTGCTATTCTGTGACAGTCAAGCTGCACTTCACATTGGATCTAATCCAGTTTTTCATGAGCGAACAAAACACATAGAGATAGACTGCCATGTGGTGAGGGACAAGGTCTTAGAGAAGGTGATTAAGTTGAATCATGTTAGGACTAATTGTCAATTGGCTGACTTGCTTACCAAAGCCTTAAGTTTCAATCAATTCTCAAGCCTCATTTGCAAAATGGGAATGCTTAACATTCATACACCAGCTGCTCTTGAGGGGGAGTATCAGAGTATAAATGAAGCTAATAGAATTAGTAGCAAGAGCAGAGGAGAAGCTAGCAAGATCAGTCACAGTGCAGACACATCAATAGCAGAGCATAGACAAAACGACAACAATGAGAAGTAGTTTCTATACGGCATGTAGTTTAGTGTGGTTAGATATTTACTTAAGTGACAACACGTGTGATAGGTTGTTAATTCTGTTTTGGTTAGTTATTTTGCTTTCACACTTGTACAGATTAGTATAAATATAGCTTCTGTAATCACTTTTATTTTTTAATGAGAATATTCAGTTTTAATTCTCTGTTTTGTGATAAATAACGAGCAAACAATCCAACTCAGCAAAATCATATAGTAGTAGACAATTTGCGCTACCAAAACATGTCCAGCTTCGAGTAATTATACAATGGAATACTATTATAGTTTACTTCATCATCTCATACAATAATGGATCACACTAATTAAATTAATTGTTTGATCCACTATTCATGTGAGAAAAAGAAATAGTCCATTAATATATTCGCGGAGTATTGTATAATTTTCAATATCCTCGTGTTGCATTTATCATCACCTTTTTTCTTTCTTTCATCACAAAGAAAATGGAATGAAAATAGCAACTCCAATCGACACCAATATTCCATGCTTCGCAAGACTCGCTGCACCAGAATCAACCACTATAGAAGAAGTACTAGTCTTTGGACTGGCTGCTGCCGGGGTCTTCTTAGCCTTCGGCTTAGTTGGGGCTGGTGCTGGAGCTGGTGATGGGGGCTTTGGAACAAAAAGGTCAAGAGGAAGAAGCACTTTGTCTACTTGATATATAGCAAGCTGAAAATTCGAATAAAGAGTACCGCTCACTGAAGCATTGACAAGGCCAGACGAAATGTTCACTTGGCTTCCAACACTGGTCACATTTAGTGGGTAATCACCAGGTTTGTTATCTCCTGCCTGTGTTCGCACTGGGTTGCTCACAGTTTGGAAGTTTTCCAAAGTATAATAAGTGGGCAAGATATGAAACTGTATAAGTCGGACCTTTTCTTCGTTACTGAGAGAGTTTAGGGTGCCAGCTTTGAGGTTGGAAAATGCGTTATCGTTTGGAGCAAAAAGAGTGAAACGAATGCTTGAATCGTTGAGCTGCCCTTTGAGTTGGTCAGCCACTCCAGTGCTCTTTAAGAGGCGGATTAGGATCGTGAACCCACCGACCTTTTGGAGGATTTTGATGACATCTGGAGGACCAGGCGGGGCCGGGGCATTGGCAGGTGAAGCCACAGCAGGCAGTGTTGGGGCCTGAGCTGGCTGCCCTAAGGTTGTGGTGCAGTGGAAGAGAAAAACAAGTAGAAGGGAAAGAAAGAAGAGAGCTTGTTTGGCCATCTTTGTATGTATGTATAGTGGGCTGTGTTTGGTTTTGGGAGTTTGCTGATGCAAGAGTTGTACTTGCTGGAGTGTGTTTGATATGTGTTGAAGGGATGGAAGTGGCTTTTTATATAGGCTGGGAGACAATGAATTTAGGTGAAAGGGTACAATCTTAGTTAAAAGAACTTAATCTTAGTTACAAAACCTTAGATGTTAGCAGTTCATCTTTTCTGTGAGAGGTGGAGGATGATTGGATAGAATGAGAGAGAGATTTTATTTGCAGTTTAGTTTGCTTGTGAAATCAGGAAAAACATAGGGGATCCGAATTGTGTTTTGGGATTAGAAAGATGGATATGATTGCTTAGCTTTCTCTTATGATGAATCTTATAGCTATAAAAACTCATTTGTTCATGCGACAACCTTTTGGTTATGGAGAAGATTTTCCTACTTGGTCTCCTTCCCTACTCCCACTGCAAATCCTTCTTCCCAGGTAGAGGATTTCCTTCCTTCTCTTTTTAACACTTAGTTTGTTTGCTTAGGAGATGGTGGAAGTTGTAATTTCCAAAATAAAATAAATAATTAAAAAAAAACCTTGTTTTTTAGATAACATAATAATAAGTTAATAACCCAGATACATACAATGTTTTAATATTTTAATTGAATATTTTCCTCTGAAATAAAAATAAAAATTTTGAAAAAAAGAATAGTAATTTGATGTTCTATGAAAATATACTATGTATTCACTTATTCACATGCTATTGCCAATGCTCTTTTTTTTTTTCTTTTTTTCTTTTTTGTTAGTTCTCTTGTATCGCGGTCCATTTTCATTGTTCTTCAAATTAAACACGAGAATATTGTCACTTGCATTTGATTTTGCCTTGGCATATAGTCACTTGATTTTATCATCTTCAATATCCATCATTATGATATAATCTTATACATAGTTATGATCGCTCTACTTGACCTAATATCCACTTGGTCTGTTGGTGGTGCTTGTCATCAGGCTCATCACATATTCTAGTTATGTTAATTAAACTTGGTCCCTTCTATAACCACTTAAACAATAGGTCAATAGCCTTCAAGCACTTTGTGTCTAGAAAAGTGTCAATTCTATTGCGAAACCTTTGGGTAAAGAAATGATTAATGCATTTTTCCTCTTATTACTCTTATGCCATATTTAACTTATTAAATCAAAGTGTATTCAATTATATCATTCTATAATAGATAAATTTATAGTGTTAATTGGTGCATCAATTTTTCCTTTTGTTAATCTTATATCTTAGATTCTTAGGTTGTTCATTAAATAAAAGCATATTCAAGATATACATTCCTAGAAATAGATATAAGTAAATCTTTTTAATAAAAGCCTTCCTTATTTTCAAAAAATAATTTTTTTCAAACATTTGGAGAATTAGATATATGAACACTATATTTTTATTTTTATTTTTAATTTTATTGTTAGAAGGAATAACAATTTCAAACTTTGTAGTTAGGAGTTAGAGGTCCTTATTGCATTTGTCATCCATATATATATATATATATATATGAGATTTTTTTTTAGTTTTTATTATTGTTATATTTTTCATATATTAACTTGTATGTGTTTAGGTCATTGTAGTGACCTTTATTATTTAAGGAATTTGAAATTGATTAAATTTTAAATGTTTCGTAAGTATTAAAAAATATTATTATACTTTGTGCGTGTAACCTCTAAATTATTCAATAAAAAAATTTTAAAGAATATTAATTATAAACAATATAATTTAAAAGATAGTTCATGGATTACAAAATTGACTAGATGGGAAAAAAATTATTCAGATTATGTAAATACCAACTTCATGTAAATATTTTTATTATATATAAGAAAATAGCATGTGTTAAATCAAATTACACATATATTTTAAGTAAAACTATTAGACTATTAGATATATATAGTCTAATAGATTTTTTTTTTCTCTGATTTTTTTATTAATAAATTTAGCTTGGTTCCTTGGAAAAAGTTTTAGGCCCGTCACTAATCCATTTTACGTTGAACTCAATGTAATACCACTTACAGAAAATGGAGAAGGATAATTTTTCCACTCAAGTTAATTTATTCATTATTCTGTCATGGTCAAGTTAATTTTTCCACTCAAGGACTTTATTACAGATGGGACGGCCTGGATTCACTTCAAGCCCGTAGATTACAAGATTTACTTGTTCACATGATTGTATCATGACAAAATTTCAATATACTTCCCTCGTCTATTAACTTCACACGCATAAATTACATCAATATGATAACATTTGCATTTTATGAGACTTGTTTATGTACTGCGGTAATTGTTGATGAAATTTTTATATTACTATTACAACATAAAATTTACTTTTACTATATATGTGTAGCTAGTTTTAGTCAGCTTGCTTTAGTGAATTGTTTTTGGTTTCTTGTACTTAAGGAGATAACAATATCAAATTATAATCCAAACTACCTGGAATTTCCAACTTAAAGCCAAAATTTATTTTCTTTTCTATAAGTGATGATTTATGACACATTACCACAAAGGTAGTTGTGCTCATACTTCAACAAATAATAACTAAAAGCTAACTGAGTTAAGCTCCAATAGCGAGAAATAATTATTATCTTTACTGTCTAGAGTTGAAATAAAGCATAGCAGATCAATAGCGTAATGATCATGTTCCCTTCGGAAGTGCCATCTATTATACATTGCTTAGTAATTTGTTCTCAAAATTATATGATTTGTCGTAATGCTGATGTTTAATGCTAATGTACCTTGCAGGTTTTTATTTAACATAAATTCAATAATTACAATAATCAAGTGTGAGATCCAAAGTTTCGAACCCTAATTCTTCTCTTCATTAAGAATCTATAGCAGGTAATGCTAAGCCGTACAAGGCTCTTGACTACCTTGTAGACGTTTTGCGTAAGTAGTAATTTAAAACCATAGTAAGACTTGCTAGCTAGAGTAGTTGAGATCTACTCCCCCACCCCCACCCCCCCCCAAAAAAAAAAAAAAGATTGCAATGAACATAGCTTTTAGTTTGTCCGGTAAGGCAGAAAATTTGATTTGATTTGGTTTGATTTTTTTTTTTTTTTTCTTTTGTGTGTGTATCAAGTTGGGGTGTGTTGGGAACATATGTACCACATGTTTTCGTGACTTCTACTCATGTATCTGTTCAAGTGAGACAGACACATATATTGATGGCATCATATTCTTTACGCACTCTCAGTTTAGGAAGAAATCATCATTTTGTTATCTCTAGTGCTCCATGGCCAAAAATGGTCGAATTTAATTCATATAATTTTCTTGAATCAATTCTCTCTTTTCCATATCTAAAATCAATTTTGTTTAATCACTGGAAGAACTATTTCTCTTAAACAGTAACTCATGCACTGCACTCCACTGCTCATGGCTTGCCAATACATGTGCGCTGCAGTGCTAGTTTCATTCTTGTATGTATTTCTTATCTAAAGCATCCATGATCGTTTATCCTAAAAGTATATAACTCAAAATGGAAATTTGAATGCTCAAGCCTAATGAATGACACAACTTCTCTAGAAAAATCAATTATACAAAATTCTCAAGTACGTGGAAACTGGAAGTGAAAAATAACATAATACCCTCAAAAAAATCAAAATTAAAACTTAACAGTACACTGGTACCCATCACAAACTGGCATCATACATAACAAAACAGCTAGGAAAATGGCAAATTATTTGAAAGCACTCGGTATTGATCACGACCCTTCAATCCAACTCACCAAAAATCATACGGGACTCGACAATTGGACCCCCAGCAAAGTTTATATCCAGCTGATGCATAATTCATCATGTTCCCTTTGTTACAAAGAAAGTAGAGCTGCAATCACAGCAACTCCAATGGACAACAAAAATCCATGTCTACTGAGTCTGAGACTCATTGCACCATTCTGATCCGCTGTGGCAGAATTAGGACTTCCTGCAGTAGCCTTCTTCTTAGTCTTAGCTTTAGGGCCAGCAGGGGCAGGTGCTGGTGCAGGAGGCCTAGGAGCAAAGATTGCCTGTGGAAGAAGCACTGAATCCACTTGATAAACAGCTAGCTGATTATCAGAATAAACTGAACCCCCTACTGTGGTATTGACAAGACCAGAGGAGATGTTCACTGAATTGCCTGAAGTTGTCACATTTAGTGGGAACTCACCAGGTCTGGAATCTCCAGCCTGTGTCCTCAATGGGTTACTCACGGTTTGGAAGTTTGATATAGATAGAAAATTGGGTAAGATGTGAAACTGTATTAGCTCAACCTTTTGTTCATCAGTAAGAGAATTAAGAGTGCCGGATTTGAGGTTGGAAAATGCGCTATCACTTGGAGCAAGTAAGGTTAGGCCGTTGTTTGTATCGTTGAGCTGCTGGTTGATTTGGTCAGCCACTTTGGTGCTCTTTAAGAGGCGGATTAAGATCGTGAACTGACCGGCCTTTTCTAGGATTTTGGTCACGTTGGTTGGCCCGGGTGGTGCCGGGGCCTGAGCTGGCTGGGCTAAAGTTGTGGTGCAATGGAAGATGAAAACTAGTACAAGGGAGAGGGAGAAGAAAGCCTGTTTGTTCATGTTTGTGGCGTGTTTTTTTGGGGAAGTGGGGTTGGTAGTGTTTTGCTTTGGCAATGTGCTAATGCAAGAGTGGTCCTTGTAGTAGAAAGAGTGTTTGATATGTATGAGAAAGAGGAGAGGGTTTTTATTAAGGTTGAGGTATGACAAAGTTAGGTGAAAGGGAACAATTATAGTTGCAAAACCACAGTTGTTAGCAGCTCATCGTTTTTATGGAAGGTGGTGAAATGAATGGATAGAATGAGAGAGATTTTGCTCTTTGAGCGACCAGTTTGCTTGGGAAGGCAGGAAAAACAGAAGGGATAATATCTCAAGTGGGTGTGTGGGCTAATAAAGATGTGCATGATTGCTTTGCTTTCACTTTTTAATTACGCAATTGTGCTACAAAAACGATTTCTTTGCCACCAACTTAAGAAAGAAGTTTCTAGCTGTAGGTTTCACAGTGGAAGAGCAAATCTATGATGAGGACCAATGACAGATTTGCAAGTGAGGTCCCAGTGGCCCAACCTCATGGATGTTACCCTCTGACCTATGCCAGCTTACTCAACGTTGATTGCTCCATGTGAATGGGTCACCAGCAGAGTTGACATACTGTTCACTGTAAATTCTTTTTTTTAGATATGCGTTCACTGTAAATTCTAGAATTGGTTTTTTTTTTTTGGGTTCAATTCAAGCAAATATTGTACTTTCGGCCCAAAAGCCAGTTGCTTGCTTTGTCAGACACTTGGTGCCTTCTAGGCCCATACGGTGCCAGACAATAGAACTCTATCATTATTTAGGCTTTCGGCATGAATCATGGACTTGTGGGTAATTTCCAATTAGGTCAGCTACTTCTCTGCATGATTGTCTGGCCTCACAAGGAGATGTTAAGACTTGAGCATTCACAATGAGGTTGCTAAAATGACTAAAATGATAGTCATTTTAGTAACCCAAACACTAAAATACGCCCTTAACAGCAAAGTTATCTATTTTGACTCAATGCTATAAATTTTTAGCTCTAAATTAGAGTTATTTGCACACGCTATTTTATTAGTCCCCCACACGCAACCTCTCCCACAAAAAAGAATATTTTAGATGAAAAGTAATAAAATAGGAAAATAGGAATAAAAAAAATATTTAAATAAAAAGCTAAAAATTATAGATGTTTTGATGTTGAGTGTATTGTAAAGCAAGTTATTAAAATAAATAAAGTAACTTTTTGAGTTGCTAAATCTATAATTTTTAGCAACTTTACTGTGAGTGCTCTAAGGTCCAAGGTATATTTAGTTATAAATTGTATAAATATAAAACAACATAATCTTCTTCTCTCTTTTTTAACTTGGTTTGAACCCACTCCCCCCTTCTCAATCCCCAAGCCCTCAAGGAGGAACCAATCCACTTCAGATGGGATGGGTTAAAGCAACTAGGGACGTAGCTATCTTTGGACTAGGGGCCAATGCCCCCCCCCCCCCTAAATTTTTTTAAAAAAAATATTGTTATATATATGTGTACTAGTTTTAGCAATTTTGTTCTATAAAATTACATTTTTTCCCGTAAACAATATTTTTGATTCTTTTAAAAGTAATGCTATACTCACAAACTTTTGTATAGCATTTTTACAAACTGTTGGTTTGCACATGGACTCACCACTCGCATTATTTTTTTTACTTACTAGTAATCATTTATTACATCAATAATTTATAAAAAAGTTTATAGCACTAGTATTTTCCTCATTTTAGTGACTATAAAAAAATTTATAGATCTAAAATTTAAAACAAAATATACAAGCCAAAAAAAAAAAAAAGCTCAACAAAAAAATTACCAATAGTAAAACTTAAAAAAAAAATTAAACTCAATTAACCAATTTTATTTAAAATAAACAACCCTATCATTTAAAAAATTCTAAACAAAAATAATTTTGTTCTTACTGATACAAAGAAAAAAAAAATCTCAAGCAGCTAAATAGTAGCAGAGTCAAAGGTTGAGATCGCTACACACAATTAACAGTAAAGCTGCCCCCCTTAACTCAAAAGTCTGGCTCCATCCCTGAAAGCAACCTAATCCTTAAACTATATAATACATGGGAAAATTTACTTAAATATTCTAAATAATTATTTATTTAAAAAAAAAATGTTCCAATATAAATTTCATATTGTTGTAAATACTGAAGTCAAAAACAAGTTTGAAAAGGGCAAAAAGGTCTTCTTCAACTTATTTTTTGCTAAAATTTTAATTATACCTTTTAAATTTGAGAGAATTGTTGTTTTCTTTCTTAAAGTTTATTTTGTCATTTTAGTCTTTAAACTTTAACATTTTTGACAAGTTGGTCCTTCCATCCATTATCATCTAAGAAGTTGTTGCTTTTCACATATGTGATACAACATTGTTTTACTGAAAGTAACCAAAATTTATGGATGACAATTGATTGAATGACTAACTTAGCATAAATGTTAAAGTTTAAAGACTTAAAAAAAATAAGGGGGTAAAAAGCCCATTAACTTAAACTTAATGGGTATAAAAGTATACATTATATTTTGATATATCGACTATAGAGCTTTACCATCATAATTTGGTGGGTGTGGAAGAGCAATGGCAGCCTAAAATAGTCAAACACACTTGGTGGAAAAAGAGGAAGAAATCGATCAACTTCCTGTCTGTGACCAAACATGAAAGAAGAAGAAGTTTGAGGAGGAGACTTCAGGGATGAAAAGGTCATGGCATTATTTGTGATAACAAAGACTCTACCTATGCCATTACCAAGGAAGGAGAAAGTGAGTCCCACACTAACAGTCAAGAAGAAAAAGATGGATTGTTAATGAAGAATAAAGTTATGGACATAGCGAATTATGTGCAACATCTTCATGAGTCAAGTGCTAAACTTGAGTGGAAGCTTCTTTCATAGGGAGAAAATGATGCAGTGCATTTGATGCCCTTATTTCCATATTTTTATATTTAAAAAAAAAAAAAAAAAAAAAAAAGAAGAAGAAGAAGAAGAAGGAAGTAAATTATTCATTTACTTGAGGGAAGTACACTAGTTAGAACAGTCTCTATACATAATTACATAACATAATCAAAATTTTTGATCCTTTGCCAAGTCTAATTGAGAAACGAATACAAGGCTTCCTTGGCTAAAAGTACCTGCCTTGAAATCTTCTACAAGGTTTAGCAAATCCTAACACACCATCTTATCCCTGCATCATAACTTTGGTCTCTGCTGTCCCAATAAGCACAATTCTTAATTTTGTTGGATGTTAAGAAAATTAGGTTATTTCTTTGAGAGACATCCATTTTTAAATTGCTGGTTGTTTGAACTAGGTCAGTATGCAATACATTAGGTTCCTCAATTGAATTCAAATACGTGGTTGTTTTGAATTTAATTTTCCTTCAAACAAATAATATTATTTGTGTTTTATTGGTCAATACAACCAAGTGTTTGAATTTAATTGGAGAATTTAATGAATTGCACATAAGTTATTGTATCTAAGTTTTACCCAACAATAACTGTGTGAGGATTTGGAGTAATTTTAAAAATAAATGATGTTTCTTCCATAGGGACCATAGAATTCACCGCATTCTTAACAGTGGAAATTGCTATTCAACTTCTTTGTGTGAACCTTTTGTAATCCATTCTTGCACCCACTGAGTAACTAAGGTTGTATATAATGCATCCGTTTTTAAAGTAAGAGGGGAACCAAACCACACCATTCTAGCAAAATGACAATGGAGGAACAAATGATCTATTATTTATACTTCCTTCCTACAGAAAGCATAGCAAGGTTTGTGTGACAGTGATAGATTTGTAGATGAGTTCTTGTTTGAATGGTAATGATTTATTCAAGAGTTTCTAAGATGAAAATTGTGATTTTATAGGGGGGTTTTAATTTTCCATTGCTTCTAACAGTGAAATTGAGTGAGATTTTGTATGATACCTTAGTCTTTGGCTTGACTATGTTTGCAACAGAGTGTAAGATTGTTCCACTGTGTATGCCCCTAAACATACTATGTGGCCATATTAATTGATCCTACTCACATGCGGTTGAAGTTGCTCTTTGCAAGATGTTGGAGACAGTTTGTCTATCATAGAGTCGTATCAATATCTATTCATTTCATCTATTTGTTGTTGAGTCTAAAAATTAATTCACTCCTTGAGGATGTCTTCCATGTGTGTGTATGACCTCTCTATTTGGTGTTGGCCAATGAGCATCATTGAGCAGTATATATTGCCCCCACTTGCCACACAGCATCAGTACAAGGTTACCCTACAAATTTGAATGCTTTTCCAACCCAAAGAAGTAGAATTTTGGGTATCACAGTAAGACATTGAAGAATTAATTAGATTCTTGGTAAGTATGTGCTAAGAGTGAAGTTGATTGTTTTATCAGCATCCAGAATTGTTTAGCTAACAAGAATTGATTCACTACCTCAATTTGTCTTAATCCTAGCTTTGTATCTTTTTTGGACTGACAAAGCTTCTCCCAAGCCACTTTGTGTAGATGCCTCTTATTGAGATCCCGTCCCCACCAAAAGTTGCATGTAATTTTGTCTATTTGTTGACAAATTTGTTTAGGTAACTTAAAATGCAACATATTATACAAAGGGATAGAGTTTAAGAGTGACTGTATAAGAGTTAATCTTCCTCCTTGTGGGAGAAACTTACCTTTCCAGGTCTGCAGTTTAAATTTTAGTCCATCAACTACAAGTTGAAACAGAAGTTTCTTAGATGGGCCAAAGTGTAGATAAATCTAGGTACTTTCTAGTATGTTCAGCTACATATGCTCCAAAAATATATTTGATTGTAAATCAAGTGCTTGGGTGAACAATATTTCTAATTTGTTGAAATTGACAACTTGCCTTAATAGTTGGAAATACCAATCCAATATGGATTTTATTGTTGTTGCAAGTTTTATCAATTTGGAAAAAGAAGATGGTATCATTAGCAAACATCGAATGATTGATGTTAACACTTATTCTGGAAATTGAGATTCCTTTAAGTAGATTTGTGTGTTCTTCTTGGTTCAAAGTAGGGAGACAAATAGTTTCGTTATCTCAATCATTTCTAGGCTTAAAAGATTCAATTGTGGCTCCATTTATCAATAGAATGTAGATGCCTAGTGATACATTATGATTTAAGTTGAAACCAATATGAGCTGAACCCCATGGTTTTGAGTATTGCTAGAATAAAGTTCCAACACATTCTATTATATTCCCAACAAAATAATGAACCAAAATCTGCCTTAATAGAGTCAGAGAAAGGAGCCAAGAATTATGTTGTCGATGAGGTATTTTGAAGAGCTTCAATGACAAATTTGGAATCATTTAAGCACAACAAAATTCAGATTATGTAGGATAGCTAGTTTCAGAGCTATGAGAGCAACATGTACCTTCCTAATAAAGATGTTAGTTGGAGGCATTAGAGAAGACTGTGCAAGGATGATCTCTTCAACTGCAGAGTCATTCCTGCAAGCCGCTGTTGTCAAGGAAAACTTAGGACTTATAGGAACATCAACATTAATTTTTAATCATCCTGTACGTTGTTGGTATCATTGCCTTCAAAGATATAAGTCAATACTGTTTTATGTTCTATTATTATACTTATTGTGATTTAGTAAACTTTTTTTTTCAATTCATGTACTGATTACCCCCCCCCCCCCACCCACCCCCTTTTTTCTCTTCTCTCTCTTTGGCTTTCTTTTTAAAAAAAGGGAAAAAAAAATGTTTTTATTACTTCTCAATGGGATGGGCCAATTTAGCTCAAGTTGTGTTAGTTCTAGGAACATTTCATTATCCAACTGTATCTGTTAACAGTGAGAACTAGGTCAGTTTTGTATTTGTCTACAAATTTTCTAAATGATGAAAATGAAAGGCTAGTTGGGAACATTCTCATCCATAATATGTTACATTTTATCTCAAAATTTTGTCTTTTTATTTTTGTCAAGGGCAGCTCAATATCTCATAAAGTCAAAAGCACATTGCAAGTCCTTTTTTTTTCCCCCATAATGGTAATCTTCCTCTAGTTATCGAGTCTGTTTGTAAGGCAGATTACGTAGCTTGTATTTTGTTTTCTTGATTTATGGTATTGCAAATTATAAATAAATAAAAAAGCACATTGCCACTTTGCTACATTTTACACATCTTAAGGTACATAATTTATCTTGAAGAAAAGTTACTTTGGCATAGATCAATCATCAATGAACTCATGATTCATGAATTCTAGAAGTGAAAAGGTTGAGAGAAAATACAATAATAATGATTACAAAGAAATAAACAGCAATAACAAAGAAAACTCTATATTTGTACAAAGGTGTTGACCTTACAATTATGCGCATTTGTCTAGTAGAAATGTTCAAACTGAAAGTCTAAAACACCAAAGAAATATAGTCCTTAAGCATTACCAATTATTATCCTTTTTATTTGCCCAAAAATAAAAAATAAAAATCTTTTGAATCTGAAGTGAACTAGCTGGATTAATGCCAAACTAAGACTAATCCTGTAAAAGAACTTTTTTCAAAGGAAAATAAAAAATTGGTCTAAAGATGTTACTTGTCCTTTTTTTTTTGAGGTCATGCTAACGGGTGCCCTTAGGGCAATGGTTAACAATTCATTTTATGAAAATTATTACATCACTTTTATGAAAAATGAAAAAAACTGTCAAAATATTGTCTTTTTATTTATTTTCCCATAAAAACTTTATTTAAATAAATTGTTAATCATTATTTTAAGAGCATCCGTTAATATTTCCCTTCTTTTTATAGAGAAGCTAACATTAATGGAATAATGGTAATGTTGTTATAGAAACTACTTACTAAATATATTCATTTCTAATCTTTCTTCTAATATAGTAATAATCTCAAACAAGTTAACTTTCCCTACATTATTTTCCTCACAAACATCTAAAACAAGAAAAAGCCAATCCATTCCATTCCTTTGTTAACTCCTAAACCTAGACTGAATGTTAGGGTACCCAATAATGTCTCTAGAGGATTGAAATAATTGTTAACAATTAGATAGTCAATATTCCTGAATTGGACTTTTTCTTAGCACATCGAAGATAACTACGCTGAGAGTCAAAGACAAAACAAGGTCCACTCATCCTGCGGCCCACAAGAATCCAAAGACTTTAACCAGTTCGCCCAACACTGTCTCCTCCTACTACATAAAAAATAAATACTAATAAATAAATAAACCCTAAATTCTAAGACTAAGTAAAATACCATAACTATTTACGTGGCAACTGTGAAAAAACATGTATCGTGTTTATATAAAGGTGATAAAAAATTAGTCAATGTATCCAAAAATAACCCAACTTTCACGCTAATCCCTTATTTTTCGAGAAATTACATGGTTCCTCGCAGTAGATCACATTACTTGTTTCTAATAAACCATTTTAGAAAAGTTTTGATCTTTTTATTAAAAAGACTTCCACATGTTTGAGTTTTGTTAAGTCAGTTTAACAAGGAAGTCAGTTTCTATTTAAATTTTTTTTTTATCTTAAACTGACTCTGCAATTTTTTTTAGCAGCATAGTAGACAAGTAACGTGGTTGAGCATAATTTCACCTATTTTCCAATCCCTGATTGGTCCACGTATACAACTTGTAATGCGTGCGTGGCGTTGGCCAGTGACCACACACCACCCTCTCTCCTACGAGATGTACACGATCCGCGCTCTTGATCCAGGCACTACCTTCTAAAGCAGAAACTAAGCAAACACATAAAAATCCAAAACAAACAGGAAAAAAAGATTTTAGAGAGAGAAACTAGAAAATGTCAGAGAGCGAAAGATTTTAGAGAGAGAGAGGGAGAGAGAGAACGGAGAATAGAGCGATTTGGCGAGGGAGGAACGAACGATGATTCACAATAACGGAAACAATGGCTACGGTAACGGAGTGCTGACGTCAGCGTCTCCCACGACGACGTCGTTGTCTCCTTCTTCAGCTTCAGCGAATGGGCAATCGACGCAGCAGCAGCAGCAGCAGCAAGGGTTGAAGACGTACTTCAAAACCCCGGAAGGAAGGTACAAGCTCCATTCCGAGAAGACTCACCCTCCTGGTATTCTTCCTTATTCCCATGGCAAATCAGTTTCTCAGGTAGGGTTTTTTCTTTCCTTTCTCCAGATTTTCCTTTCTTTTTTCATGTTTGGTTGACGAGAAAATGAGGTAGAAAAGTAGGAACCGAAAGAAAAATAAGTTCTATAACCTAATTTGAGTGCAATTAGTTGTAGTAGTTGTAGTAGTAGACTCGATTGATATGTTTCTTGAATCGCAAATTGCTGATTTTCAAAATTGTGGGTAATGATACTATGCAAATCTTGAATTTTTCAAAATTTTTGAAGAATTGACTTTTTTTTTTTTTTTGGGGATGTGATTTTTCCAGATAACACTAGCGCATCTCAAGGAAAAGCTTACACAAGCTGGATCAGCGTCGAGCTCGGGTGCGAGCACGAGTAGTGGAGTTAGATATGCTGCTGCAAGGCTGTTAGGGGTAGGGGGTGGGAATGGCAGTCGCGCCCTTAGTTTTGTAGGAGGGAATGGCACGAGTAAAGCCGCGAATGGAACTAGTAGAAGTAGTTCATTGGCTGCGTCAAATGGTAGTCATTCTATGCTTAATTCGAATTATGATGGTAAAGGGACATATCTGATATTCAATGTTGGGGATAGTTTATTTGTCAGCGACCTCAATACACACGATAAGGTAATTTCGTGTCCTTGGGGTGTCATGTTGGTGATATTTGCGTCTTTGTTTGTAAATTATATTGATGATATTTCTTTTTTTTAATGCAGGATCCTATTAAATCATTACATTTTAGCACTTCAAATCCTATCTGCCATTCATTTGATCCTGAAGCCAAGGATGGACATGACTTGCTTATAGGATTGAACTCGGGAGATGGTAGATGTTTCTTTTGTATGATATGATTTATGGGGGGTTCTTATAGGAAGAAGTTGTTTTGATTTTTTTTTTTTTTATGTTATTGTAGTTTACTCAGTGTCTCTGAGACAACAATTACAAGATGTTGGGAAGAAGCTTGTTGGTGCCCAACACTATAACAAGGAAGGTTCGGTCACAAACAGGCAAGACTAATTTCATTTTTATTTTGGTTCTTTATCTCATTCTCTATTTGTTATACTTTCCCATACTCACAGCATGCCCATGTTAAAATTCATTCTCTATATAGGGTAAACAGCTTTGTTTTGTTCTCCCTTTGTTATTGCGACTGCAACCAGAATAAATGTTAATAGAATTTTTCTTTTTTTTTCTTTTTTTAGGTTTTCATATTTTGTTTTTGTTTTTGTATTTGGACTTATTGTAGTTGAGGTTTTTATGGGATGTAATTGTGGCTTGATTAAGACTTTTCTTATTGATGTAATCCTTGAAGCTTATTAAAAAGAATCTTCATCAATTGTTTTGTGTCCCATTCCCTATTACCAATTATTTCTATTTTTCTTAGCCCAAATGTCATGCATCAATTTGGCATCAGAGCATATTGGATCCCCTTTAGCCACCCCAAAACCAGAAACTAAACACCCTGATGACTCAAATTGAAGTGAAAGTACTTACCTCACAAGTTCATAGCCTGTTTGAACCATATTTAGTTAACCCACAAGATATTCACCACTACCAAATTTGGCACCACTGCCTCCAAGAAAACCTTGAAACCCACCACCTCTCTTATGAAGCCCATCACTCCTATCTTTGCAAGATTGAGCCATTGAAGCCCCATCACAAAACAACCCTACCAGCGTCCATCTTCACCAATTTCAACTCTTTAGAGCCCATAAACCTGTGTAAAATCCAATCCATATGGGTCAAACCTGTGTCCACAGATGCTAGGTGCCCACAACCTTGTCCACACTAGATCGCTGAGATCCCATTACAAAGTCTATTGTTCTTTTAAATTTCTTTATCTGTGAAAGCATTTCCATAGTAATTCTCAATCGCCGTCAAGCTTGTTGAGTCCTCATCACTTAATTCTCACACAATGATGTTAATTAAAGCTCATACCTTGGCAAGCAGATCCACTGTGGCTCTCATTTCTGGCCGCAAACCAACTTAAGATTTTGTCTCAACAATGTGTGTTGTAGTCTTGCATGGTTTTTGTGCATCGTGCCTCCACTAGAAGTTCATTGGAATGCGCCTCATCTTTGTTGCTTAGGCCATATCGCTGCTCAATATGTCTCAACACGCATTCCTAGAAACTGGGATTGAGCGCCTTTTTAGCTGGTCCTCGACCATGCCATTTAAGGGTGCTAACTATCTCTCACTTGTAGCAAATTGGTTCATGAGCTCATAACAATAATAGATTTAAAAATTGACTAGGTACTGGGTTGGTCATGTCCAACTCAATTACAAAGGAAAGCAAGTGGGATTTGTTGTCTTCATTAGAGTTTGTTTGTGCAAGTTTGAAGCCCATTTGCCTTGCTTGAAAGTCAGGACACACAAGTTACTTCTCTGAAGCGTAGTCATTAGTCGTAGATCTAGCCAGCACAGAAATGTAATTCAAGTCAAGACCAGGTCATAAGTCATAACTAGCTCAACTTAGATTCTTGTTACAATTATTTGTTAAACTTATTATTCTAGTGGTGATTTTATTGGGGACATTTACATTTGATATTTTTCAAGACTCATGGATTTTCGCCAATTGATACTTGAGGTGGAACAATTCGTTGAACAAACATGTTTGTTAGATGACAAGAAGTTTAGGTTTGCCAAAATGACACTCATAGGTAGAGATAAGGATTATTGGTACAATATTGATAACCTTCGCTTTGGAAGGGATAAGCCTACCATAGCTGAATAGGAAAATGAAAGAAAAACTTAGACAGATACATCTACCCCAACCCTATCAAGAGTGATATCTACCCGAATCATGTTAGCATGTTGCATGGTTTCATGTTCTAAATCCCAGTCAGTCATGGAGCCTCCTCAAGTATTAATGGAAGCCATCCAAGACCTGTCGTGAGGATCAAGTTAATGGATCTTTCCTCCAACTGGGTGACATAACAATGAAAATATTGCTTCCCACACATGATACAATGTTGGTATTTAACATGGTGGTGATGAAGGGACATCAAGTATAACTTGAACCTAGTGTTAAAAAAGAAATACAGTTGCCAACAAAAATGTGGACTTAAATACGACTTAGACCATGTGTAGTAGAATTAATACAGCATGTTGGAGAGTCACTACTTGATGAAGAGAAAGTTTAACCAGAGAGAAGAATTAGAGAGTGCAGATGTTTAATGCATATGCTACTCATCATGCCTTCATGGTGCACGGAGTGAAAAGGCTTGAAACAATGGTGATTCATCAGGATGAAGATAAGATTGTGACATTAGCGACACTTTTTTATTTGAATCTAAAAAATAACATATGAATGAAAAATTAGAAAATAATATGTGCCGAATATAATTTGAAAATAACATGAATAAAAAAATTCTTTTCTTTTGGTATTTGGAGATTCTATCTGCTAGCTTTGTAGTAGGATTCGGTTTCCAAGTGTCTCTTTCAATAAGAACTTAAAATTATAGTTCTGAAATTTAATTGAAAACATTTTGTCATTAATCTGATTTTGTGGTGACTTCTGGAGAACCCATGTCATTTTTGAGCTTCATTTCAATACTTTTTTCTCTTCTTCAGCATTAGTGTCTTCTCCTTTAGGCGAAGTCGAATGTGTCACCATCTGGTGTTCCCAATAAATACTGTGGGTAAAGGAATCTGTCTCATTCTGACAAAGAATTACCATCCTCAAAGAGTTTCAACTAAGTAACTATTAATACCCGCTTATCCTCAATGGAGTTGATTCAGCCATATGCCTTTATTAAGAAAGGTTTAAAATTCTCTATAAAAAGACAGAATAACCACCTACAGTAATGAGAAATCTTGGAACCAAGAGACTCTCGTATCAATCGAGTTGTTAGAATAATGATTTAATTATTAAATTCATTCTTTCCTATCAACTTAAGCTTTTAGGATTAAGTGGTAATATATTATGGTATCAGAGCAGGCAGTCTTGAATTCGAATCCTGTCTTTACTCTACCTTCCATTTAAAGTTAAAAAATTCTACATGTTAGCACCTGCTTATTGAAAGGAAATGTTGGCCTACATATGTGGAGTGTTAGAATAATTTTGAAGTCATTAAATTTACCATTTTCTATCATTTTAAGCTTTTGGGACAAGCACAAATTCTGAAAATATTGATGTATTGGATATATCATCAAGGTCATCAACCTTGACAAAAGATGGTTGACCAAGACAACATAACTCATAAAGTTTGATCAATGAATTTACAGTACTCTATGTCTATGTATGATGGTTTTGATAGTCATCAGAATTGGAAGTTTAGAAGAAAAAAGTGAAGTCCTGCAGATATTCTACATTCTCTAGATCGTAATTGTATAAAAAGTAGTAGATATTATTTTAGTTGAATCATTCTTTGAATTTTCATGAAGTTTTCATGCGGGTTAAAGTGGTACATTTTGAGATAATTTATGTCATTGATTGTAAATTTGGGTCCTACCATGAATGGGTATTAGGTTAGATGTACGTTGGTTTTTCTAGACTATACAAAATGAAAAAGAGAAGGGAAAAAATAAATAAATAAAAAGAGAGGAGGGGGGGGGGGGGGTTGTTGACGAATTTGGGAGCAAATACTTTTTGTGTTGCAAGTTGTGGCATTTTTATTTAATTTAATGATGAGATGTGTGCATGTGTAATGTAATTACTAGTCTGAATGTGCAAATTGACTAGTTGTTTTTAACAGTCGATGTACCAGTGTTGCATGGGTTCCCAAAGCTGATGGTGCTTTTGTTGTTGCTCATGCTGATGGAAACTTGTATGTGTATGAAAAGGCAAGCCTCAACTTTATTCAATGTGCCTATTCTTGGCCTGCCTTTACTGTTATTTTCTGCTCTATTGCACAAGCTAAATCAAGTGTAACTTCCATTTTAATTCTAGAGTAAGGATGGTACTGGTGATACTACATTTCCAGTTGTAAAGGATCAAAATCAGTTTTCTGTGGCACATGCAAGGTCCAGTAAGGTAATTTTAATTGATATTCTTATTGCATCCTGACCCCTTTTTGTATTCAAGCAGCTCATTGCTATTCTATAATCGGCTACTTCAAATCCAGTGTAGCTTTTAAGATTACGGATTACTAGATAAAATGATGATTTATGCAGGTTGTTCTTAGACAATTACTAATGCAGAAAAATACACAAAGAGGGTATGCTAAGAATTAAGAAGAAATGAGAGTTGCTTAGAGTAGCTCACGGGTGGACTTATCAAAAAAAGAGTAGCTCACGGGTGGACTTATCAACAAAAAAAAAAAAAAAAGAGTAGCTCACGGGTGGACACACCTCTGCACAGAGAACCAATCTCTGAAACAATAGTAAAAAGCTTTGAATTCATTTACTAACTAGTCATTCAATTATAATAGTTCATAGAATTTATACTTCTAAGTCTAGAGGTTGAACTAGCTGTAATAGAAAGTAACTAATTGATAGCAGAATCTGTTATAGTAGTTTCATCAACTTACTGTCCAACTCAGCACACATGTGCACTAATGGATTTCAACTACTAACAATTAACTAACAAGCTTTTCATTATGCTGACATCACAATCTGAGATGCCCCTTCATCAATTGCTCATAACCATTGCAAATTGAAAAGCAGTTTTAGGTTTTAACAAGCAGTGTGGTTTTGTCTGTGTGGTATGTCAAGCTGTTGGACAGTTGAGTGGTCAAAACATATTCCAAGCCTATGCAAATAATTTTACATTATCCTAATTAAAACATAATCAATTGTGTTTAACTATTTAAAGTGGGGGACATGGGGACAACTTAATGTCAACAATTTGTGATGTTTAAAGCTTCATAAATTGTCTCTAACTTAATGTCAACAATTTTTGATGTTTTAAACGTCACAAATTGTCTGCATACATCTCAGCTAATAATTATAAAACCTTTTTCTTTTGGTTATTTTCTAAAGTTTATAGAAGATACAAACCCGAACCTATCTGCTTTTGTTGTTTCCCTCCTCTTCTCCTCATGGTTTCTTTATCTATTTCATCTTCAAATTTTTTATTTGCCTAGTAATCCACTTCTATTTTAATGGTTTGTTTGCAGAGTAATCCACTTTTAATTTAATGTTTTGTTTGCAGAGTAATCCAATTGCTAGATGGCATATCTGCCAAAGTTCAATCAACGGCATTGCTTTCTCTACTGATGGTGCATATTTGGCAACTGTTGGTAGAGATGGTATTCTCTTGATCCACTATTCTTGTGATTTTACAAGTATCACTTATTATAAAGGTACTGATGTTGAGCACTTTAATGTAGGATATCTACGGGTATTTGACTACCAAAAAGAACAACTAATATGTGGTGGAAAAAGTTATTATGGTGCTCTTCTATGTTGTGCCTGGAGGTAATTTGATATGTATGAGATTATTGCTTAGTCAATGTTTCCTCATTTATATATTTTCAGGATCTTCTAGTTACACACCACAAAGTGTTTCCTTATTATTACTTATCAACAAAAAAAAGTGTTTCCTTATTACTAATCCTTTAAAAATAATTAATTAATTATTCTGCTTCTTCCTGTTTCTCAGTATGGATGGAAAATACATCCTGACGGGTGGTGAAGATGATCTAGTTACAGTTTGGAGTATGGAAGATCGGAAGGTAGTAGCATGGGGTGAAGGTCACAACTCATGGGTAAAGTTTTGCTAAATTGTTAACTATTTAAATCAAGATTTGATAAGTTTTGATATGAGTTGCATATATATTGCCATCTTAAACATTTTAAAGAGGATGGCTTGCAGGTCAGTGGAGTGGCTTTTGACTCATATTGGTCATCACCAACATCAGATGGCACAGAAGAAAGTGTCATGTACCGGTTTGGTTCTGTAGGTCAGGTAATTTGTGCTCTCACACCCTTCTTTTCCAAACAAAAACACGCAAAACCAGAATGGAAAAATAAAAAGAAAGAAATAAAAGAACAAGTGTTACTGTATTTATTATCTGTTTAAAGCTGTTATTTGCTGCAAATATACACTGATGGATAGCTTTATCTGAAGTAAAGACCCCTTTATTTACTTTAATATAGAAATAGTAGGTACCTTACTTTTAAGGAATTGGTATGTCAATTATCTTCCCATGTAAAAGCTTCCTGGTGGTGTTCTCCTATCCAGGCCTTGTTATTGTTGTTGTTGTTGTTATTGCATGGTTCCTTCTTTGAATTAATTGCCACCTTTATTTTTGGTAATCATATCATTAAGTTTTAACAATGGTTGTGAAGATTACAGTTCATTTACATGTTGGAGTAATTGTTTCAGATAAAAAAGGTCAGAAGTGCCAGGTGCCTTGTGGTTATGATGATGAGTTTAAACTTTTCAAATGAAAAACAATTGGACAAGTTTTTGCTTGGAAAAATAGCGTAAATAGGTTGTATTATGTGTAAGGGTGTTGGAAAAATTAGGACTTATGGTTGGTGCGTTGGAAATTTGATGGTAAGAAGCTGGGCCTTGCTTTGTTAGGAACCATGTCCAGAGGTATTGCCCAAATGTTGATAAAGGTCTTCAATTTTTCACTTACTTTTTAAATCAGGAGTAAAAACCAAGATTTGTGGTTTTTCATTTTATAATAATCCAACTTCATGTGCCCTGAAATGGTTACATTTCTACTACCATACATTATTAAAAGATTTTTATACACAACTTTTTACTTTTTATCTGATTTTTGTCATGCATTCATATTATCCTGGAAGTGATTTCTAGTATTCGATTGTGTCCTGCCTTGCTCTTTTTATCGAAAAGTATGTACTATTGTCTAAATCTGCAACTTGGCGATATGTTTACAGGATACACAGTTGCTTTTGTGGGATTTATCAATGGATGAGATCGTAGTGCCACTTCGCCGTTGTCCACCTGGTGGGTCCCCCACTTTCAGCACCGGAAGCCAATCATCTCATTGGGACAGCATTAGCCCAGTGGGCACTCTACAACCTGCTCCGAGCATGCGAGATGTGCCAAAGCTCTCCCCATTAGTCGCCCACCGTGTTCATTCAGAACCCTTATCTGGCTTAATTTTTACTGAGGAATCTATTCTCACCGCATGTCGGGAAGGGTATGTAAAGATTTGGGTGAGACCATCAAATTCTGAAAGCCAATCAAGCAACCCAGAAATTCCTGTAGGTAATAGTTCAAAGGAGATACTGCCAGTGCCAGGCAAAACTGGTGCCTCTAGTTACAAGTCTGTACATTTGTAAGATAACACGAGAAGTGTCTTAGTTGGTGTTTCACGGCTATATGTTGTTCCCGCAATACCCAATTGGCCGGCCTCTGTTCTTACATGATTGCCGATGTTTTTGATGTCTTTGTTTTTCCTTTTCGTTCTTTTTTTTTTTTTTCTTAACAAAAAGCATGGCGATACTAATCTGTGGGAAACAAAGCTTGCTGGGATAGCTTTCTCCTTAACCTTCTTAAAAATACAAATGTCCTCTCTCGTGGGCACGTGTGCCCATATGAAAAAGACTATAGAACCCATTTCTGAGGGAAAACATGAGTCGTTTGCCAATGCCTTCCTCACTGGAGGTAAAACATTCTTAGCACTAAACACCTTGACACACTGTTAACACTCACTAATCTCTTAAAAATCATTTCAATCTCTTTATCTTTACAATACAACAGTGCAGTTCTGTTACATAAATCAACAAATTCCATGTTCATTAATACAAATGCACAAAACGGTTCACAATTCAACAACAGAATATTGATGAGACTAGCAAGAAAGTAGAACGAAACAAAGACAGGTGCGGCGGGCACTTGGAGTTGTGCTTTCTTCACATATTAGAGTTAATTTCATTCGTTTAATTTTTTTCACATTTTGGATTTTTATCAAATTGCTAGAGCCTAGAGGGCGCCATATTTATAAATTAGATAGAGAGAAAGCAACATATATTTAGGAGTTTTCGTTCTTTAACTAATTTATCATTTTGGGTTTTTATCAAATAGTAGGGGATCGTATCTATTTACTACATTTAAAAAAAGAATAGAAAAAAAAAAAAAAAAGCACTGCGAAATCATAAACTAAATAGAGAGAAAGACAAGAAAATGATACATTGAAATAGAGTGAAACAAGCCTTTAATATACTCTGATTAGTCATGGTTACCTACACAGAAAATTATTGTATTGTATATTCTAGGAGTACTATAAATATGTACTCTCTCCTCTTACATAAATTGTGAGTTACAATAAATTTAATTAGTAGAACTCACCGTTATGTAAAAGAGAGGAGTACTCATTTATAATACTCCAGAAGTACCTAATAATTACCCTAGTTACACCACTTTGGCCAATCACTTTAGTAATAGTGTCTTCTCAAAAAAAAAAAAAAAAAATCAACAGTAGTGTACGCAAAAGACTACCAGCACACTATTGGGTTACGATTCTGACAAGGGAAGTCCTCCCAAAGTGGTGGAAAGAGAGAGATACAGATACTAGTATTTCTTAAAAAATGGGTATTAGAAAATTTTGGTTTAAAAGAGGGAAGCTATCTAGTGGCAAAATAATTTGGGTTAAAAGTAGCTAAGGTTAGAAAAAGGGTAGTTGTTAGTTTTGGTTAAAAGAAGCTAGGGTTAAAAGAGGGTAGTGAATAGTTTTGTTGATTAGGAAGCCGACTCAAAAATTTTAAATAGGTGACAATATTTCATTGGTTGAAAAGACTACTTTAGCAATCCTCCCATGGGTTCTTATAATTTGTCCCTCTTTTATGCCTCCTGATGCAATTCCCTGCAAATTATTCAATCGTTTTTTTTGTTTTTTTTTTCCCCTTTAAATAATAAGATAGTTACCCAATTGCGGTATGTCATTCTTGGGTTTTATGATTATTTTGATGCTCTTAATTCTACTTTAAAAAATCCATATTTAGCAACTACTCTAAAGCAATACTTTCGGTCCTAAAAATGATAAAAATATATTGAAGGGCCATTCATGATCTTTCTTGCTCGTATTCTTATAGAAAAACATCTTAAATACTAAGCAATTGCAAGCAATTAGCTTTATCAGGGGTTATAATCTATTCTCTCAATGTCCTAGTTCTACTTTAGCTTCTTATTTTCTTTCTGGAATCCTCCAATTCTCTCGAATTTTTAGTGTTAAAAATTAAATAATGTCATATATTATGTTAAAAATGGGAGGAAATTGGAGAAAGTCATTTCCCTGCAAGTAATTCTTTTCTTAGGGGTTTTTGTTTTAGGAAAAAAAAAAAAAAAAAAAACTCAACCACTCAAAACACCTAGTGTATGTTTGGATTGCATTGAAAGCAAAAGACGTGTGCGTCTGCCTTTCTTTGTGTGGGTCCCATGCATTGTTCACGGGACTCGAAAGTACAGAATTCAACAAATTTTACTTTTAAACTAGGTCTCACTGTATTATTCACATTTAAAAATTATTTTGCTTACAATATTTTCAGTTTTCAGCAATAAACGGTATCCAAACACGCCCCTAATGAACTTACCATTAGTGCTCACTCTTATTGCATGTCCCCCATACTATGCTATAAATCTTTTTGCCTACCCAGCTTTCACTGCTCATTCTTTTTGCATGCTCCATTGCAATTCCAACCCCACTGCGACTCTTAACCCACCAAAAGTTTGGTTAAGGTGCTAACTTAATCCGCCAAAAGTTTTGCCCCAAGTTTATGAAATGGAGAGGGAAAGAGATAGTGCAACCAAATATTTTCATGTTCTGTGTTCTTATATGAGAAAATTCATTTTTAGGATACTTTCCGTGGGTACCATCCCCAACCACATTGCCTTCATCATGGACGGAAACCGGAGATATGCTAAGAAGCATAATCTATGGGCCGATGATGCTGCCGGCCACAAGGCTGGCTTTTTAGCTCTAACGTCTACGCTCAAGTACTGCTATGAACTGGGAATCAAGTGTGTATCGATCTATGCCTTTAGCATTGATAATTTCAAACGACGGCCTAATGAAGTTCAATATGTGATGGATCTGATGCTTGAGAAAATCCAGGGGTTACTTAAGGAAGAAAGTATTGTGCAAAAGTATGGTGCCAGAGTGTATTTTAGAGGTAACATGACACTTCTGACTGAGCCCATCAGGGTTGCTGCTGAAAAGGCAATGGTGGCCACTGCTAACAATACTGGGATGACGCTCTTCATCTGTGTGGCCTACACTTCCACTGATGAGATCGTGCATGCCATTCAAGAATCCTGCAATAATAAATGGGTTGGGATTCAAGAAGCGAATGGAAGTAAAGCTTGGAATCATGCAATTGGGGATGAAGAATATCAATTAGAGGAGAAAGCCATTATAAAACTAAGAGATATAGAGAAGCATATGTACATGGATGTAGCACCTGATCCTGACATTTTGATTCGAACTTCTGGCGAACATCGCCTGAGCAATTTCCAACTCTGGCAAACTACATATTGCCTATTGTATTCTCCCGCTGTGCTCTGGCCTGAGATTGGCCTAAGGCACTTGGTGAGAGCAGTATTAGACTTCCAACGGCACCGCTCTTATTTGGAGAAGAAAAAGAAGCAAGCTTAGCAAACAGCAACACAGTATCCTAAACCATGAGACTTGTTCATAGGTTTCCAGGATCTTATTTAACATGCAACCAAAAAGTACATTTTGTCCTCATGTTATGCAGATATCTTTAACTTTATTGTTTGTGGTCACCCACACAATTGTGAATGTGCAATATTATGCAGGAAAAGTCTTGTGCTTAAGTATTGAATATCACAAAGTAAAACAAGCAATAACAAAAATATAAGATAAATCCCCGTTATTCCAATTGAAAAGTGAGCTATGGCATGATTTCTTTCACATTGCTTGCCCAATTCATGGTAGGCAGGAAATAACAATATGCTCTGCAGAATTAATTCAAAGCATTGCTAATTAACTAGACCAAAATAAGAATGGCCCAATAAATCATTGCAAAAATAACCATATTTACAGCTCTTTGAATTCTATTCAAACCAGCTCACTGGCTGTCTAAAGAAGCAACCAGCCAAAACACATCTCCCTGTTTTGAAGAGTTTCTTAGACCAACATGAATATGGTTCAACTGTTCCAAGCGAACTTAGGTAGATGTGATGACACATGGATCCACTATAGTTGTACAACAAAGTAATATGATCTCTGGTTCTAAAATACACTTCCAACGGGCAAAACAGGACACAACGAAATGAGCTTCAATCAAGAAATTGCAGGATTATCGTCCCAATCAGCACCATTTTGAAGGTCCTAGGCTGCCTCATTCTCAGTCTCAGCAATTTTTCTCTCTGCCAAGGCATCCTTTGCCTTTAATTTTTCTGGTACAAAATCTATACAGACACAAGGGAAATACACCAGAGAGGAGGGTAAATAATAGCAGAAACTGCAGAAAAGTTTAGAGATCTCACTTTCAAATAGGAAAATCTTTTAAATAGAGGTAGCATAGAAGTACCTGAAAGAAAGTCGAAACTCCTCGTTTTACAAACAACTGATGCTGAAACAAGAAGAAGCATTTTAATACATACATCAACTTCCAAATATCTAACACAATTTATGGCAATTGATTTATTAAACAGGTGTTTGACCGCTTATGTACAGACTAATGGTTGCCATCAATTGAAAGCAATAAGCAGCAACAAAAATGCCTTAGTCCCAATATTTTGCCATTGGCTATGTATCCTCCACAGACTAATTGGAGTATTCCACAAAGTTCTGAATTCCAGTTTTCTAATAAACTAAAAGGAGAAAATGTCGAATGAATATCACATTTATTCGACATTTTCTAACACGTGTTTATAAGCGCTTGGACACCCTCCTTTTGCAAGCCAGTTTTCAAGGGTGAGTTTTAACTATGGGTTCCTAACATTTAGTATTAGAGTCTACCACCATGTCAAGTAATTGGTTGTAGCTCATTGAGTATGGGATCAAATGAGTTACGGCTTTGTGGTCAGATCTCGAACAAGGCGACCTAGAGGCTAGATTAAAAAACTGATAGGTGAGTGGAGCCATCAAAAAAGAGAAAGGGCAGTCATTGGGTTAGTGTCGCTAGAGTGTGCCATCCTAGACGTCAGCTACGAAGTGTGGTGCGTGGTGGTATGTTATGCTCCTAATGTCCCACATGGATTAAGTATAAGTTTAATCATGAGTTTATAAGCTCTTGGGGGCCCCCTCCCCCTACAAGCCGGTTTTCAAGGAAGGGAAAGTTCTGCATGTGGGTTCCTAACACTACCACAACATTTACTGGTAAAAGATAATTCAAAAACCCTTAGGTCCCAAGTTTCTTAGTTAGACAAGTAAATATATGACATTATGGGTAGCTCGGCAATGGTATTATACTTCCCTCAATAAATCACAAACCTAAATTCAAAGACGACTAAAGCCCCAATTTTCTTAGTTAGAAAATACAAGTTTCTTAGTTAGAAAAGTAAATATATGACATTATGGGTAGCTCGGCAATGGTATTGTACTTCCCTTAATAAATCATAAACCCCAACTCTTCCCTAAATTCTTTACCAGCATAAAGCTTCAACTTATGACCAACAATGTTTATAACACACTAATGCAGAGCAAATAGCCACATATGAAAGCCAAAACGATATAATCAATCAAAGTTCATCCAAATGTTCCACATCACAAATTATATAACTTAATAACAGCATTTGGCAAATAGCCTTGTAGCATTTAGTTCATCCAAGGTTCAAATCCCCCTCCTCCGCTATCGAATAAAAAAAAAAAACAACATTTGAAAGGAAAAGATAGTAGGGGACTTTACATACATAGGTGCTTGTAAGCAAGCGACTTTTTATGGTCCTGAACACAACACGCATGTGCTTCTTTTGTAAATTCCTCAAGGAACTTCTCCTGCAACCATTGAAGTAAGTAATTCATAAATACACCAACACACGAACCACCCAATATAACCCACATTTAATTTTCTTCAGCCATGTGTAAATAAACGAAAACAAAGCTGGAAAAAAAATTTTGATACCGTAGCTTTATTGACGAGAAAAAGGGCTTCATGGGTAATGCGCAAATCGGAGTCTTGGCTCCGAAGAATCGTCTTGATACGATTCATAGGAAACCTATGCGTCTTCGCTTCCTCTTTATCAACGACGTCGTTTACCTCTTCCTCCTGTCGTTTTTGCTTTTTTTGTTTGTGTTTCTGTAATTTGGTGTCGGCGGTTCCTTTATTCGCACCAGAACTTTTGTTGGGTTTTTGTTTTTCATCTTGTCCGGATTCAATGCTTGAAGATGGGATTATTATCACGTCCGAGGAGGAGTCGCTGACTGTGCCGTTGCTAACCTTGTTGTTGTTGTTGTTGTTGTTGTTCTTTTCTGGGTTGACTTTCGTGGTACTAGTAGTTTTGTTTTTCTTCTTGGGTGTGTTTTCGGGTTTGGTTTCTTTGCTCTTTTTCTCTTCTGTTGTGGATTTTTTGGAGGAAGCCATTGTTTTTTGAGTTTCTGGCTTTCTAGGTTCGAAGCTACTAGGAGTGTTTGTTTCTCAGATTTGGGGGTGGGACTTTGGAGAGGAAAAGTACGAACGGACAAAGATTCATGGGCTGTGGTCATTCAACCCAAATAAACTGGATGCTTCTTTGAAAATAGTTTTCCCGGCCTTTGTTGGTACTACGGGCCCATAAGCTGTGAGGGGGTATATAGGGTCTGTTTGGGTAAGCTGTTTGAAAATGTGCGTTTTTAAAAATAGCGTTTTTAAAATGTGCGTTTGGAAAACACAAATTTGAAAATCACAATAAAACGTTTGGTAAAACTTGTGTATAGTATTAGTTTAAAATTTCATTTCCGTGCAAATTACCAAAAAGGACTTAAAGACTTAATTT
The DNA here is from genome assembly GCF_040712315.1 of Castanea sativa. Taxonomy (NCBI): domain Eukaryota; kingdom Viridiplantae; phylum Streptophyta; class Magnoliopsida; order Fagales; family Fagaceae; genus Castanea; species Castanea sativa. Next base: position 34,874,457 of record NC_134020.1, read on the forward strand.
TGATATTGATATTATTCTATCATTTTTTAAGTAGCTCATGAAAATAATAATGATAAAAAAAAAAAAATAATAATAATAATTACAATATTCACTAATACCCACTAACGTTTCTTTAAAAAAAAGGTAAATATTATTAAAAGCAAAAACTAAATTAAAATAACCCCCAACTACTTTTCCTTCCCAATGCTAATGTCAACCTCAAATAAAGAAAGTGAAAAAGAGATAGCAGAGATAAGAGAGAGAGAGAAACAGAGATTTCATTCACATGGGCTTGCAAACTTCTTCTTGTAAATACGGACGGAGAGCAAGTGGACATGCAAGTTGTTCCTACAAGTAGTGCCTTCTTATTTCCATTTACGATAGTGATACAGCTGAGCTCGTTCTTGTTGTGACAACATTCTCCACTGCTACTGCAAATTCCGCCTGAGGCCTTGAGCAGTGCTGTCGCTGGAAAGTTAGGGAGGTTAGTTTATTTGTTGGCTAATGATTTTGTCATTTAGCAAATGCTTGAGGGTGTTTTAGGTATTCAAACCTTAAAAAGTATTACGAATCTGCGTTTTAAGTGGCGTTTTTCAGAAAGTTTGTTGCTACCTCAGTTTCAAAACGTGATATATGGTGTTTGAAAGAACGCAGTTTCTAGGAAAATCACAATACCAAACACACGCATATTTGCGTTTTTGATTAAAATGCGCGTTAAGAGTTTTGGTACAGCCTATCCAAACGGGCTCATAGAATGGCACAAGAAATACAATAAGCCTAAGGGTAGCGATTGTGTTTAGTTGGACAGAAAATATTATCCATCCCTAAAACATTTTTAGGTGAAAGTATATTTTGAAAAAAAAAAATTTTTTTTAAAGCATTTAGTTGCATTCAAGAAAATGCTTTAAAAAATATTTTTTAGTGTTTGGTTGTGCCTAAAAATGCTATGGAAAATAAATATTTTATTACTTTCTCACATTTTCTCATCTCCCCAAGTACATATGTAATAAAAATGAAAATTTTAGATAAATTTTTTTGATCCTCCCAACGGTGGCCTCAACCACCGGCAGCAGTGGTTGGCCACCAAAGACTAGGGTCGTTAGTGCAGGGTGATAAAAATAGTAGGAGTGGTGGTTTGGTTGATAAGTTTTGGATAAAACAGAAAATTTCTATCATAAGTGTCTTATTTTACAATCAACTGGAAAACAATTTCTGGTTGACCAACATTTTTCATCACCTCCATTGTTTAAAAAATTGGATTGGATCAGGAAAAATCGGTAAAAACCAATCAAGAACTATATATATTAAAAGTAATTTTGGTGATTGTAAACACCGCATTTTGTACCCGTTACAACTTGGGCTTTTGTTCTCTGATAATGTTAGAACTTTAAGGCCCAAGGTTGGTTTAGGGCCCAATCAGATGAAAATTGACTTAAGAAAAGTGCTTATAGAAAATATAATTTATTTTTTGGAGTATAAAACTATTTTTGGGAAAGAAAGGCCATGAAAACCCTAGGGTGTGCGTATGCATACACACATATGCATACGTGTACTCAGGCTCTACGTGCGCATACACGTGCATGCGTGCGCATGCTAGGGTTCCAAAAACTATGAAAGACAAGTTTTCTGTATTTAAACACTGTTTAGAACGAATCCCATGCGTGTGCATACACATGCATGTGTGCACATGCTAGGGTTCCAAAAACTATGAAAGACAAGTTTTCTATATTTCTCGGTTTGAAACGAATCCCACATCATCTGGGAGCCGCCTCAAACTAGGGGCGGCGCTATAGCTTATTCAAGGGGTTCATTTGAACCCCCTGACTTCAAAAAAATAAAATTTATATATGTAAAATATATATTTTTTTTAGTTTAATACTTTAATTTATTCTTAAAAATATTTTTTTGCACACCCTGACTTAAATCTTGCACACATTTATTACAAATATTTTCGACTCTAAGAGTAAAGATGTGTGTTTGTGAATTGTAAGTGTAATTCTTTTTTATAAATTTATATTATATGTGTGTGGGTGTGTCTAATATTAATTGTACATTACTTTTTGTTATAATGTTATTTGTGTAAATTATGATGTGTGTGGATGTTTGTGTGTACAATATAAATATAATATAACTTTATAATAGAGAGGGTTTTTTTACATGTATGTGTATTGTTATTGTATTATAATAACTTTTTGTTATAAAGTTAGTAAAATTCAAGAAAAAAATTGTAAATTTAGTGATTGTTCAAGCATTTGATTGGATAAGTAGACACATAGTGTGGGGAATAACAGGACCTAAGTAAGTATTTGGGCCTTGGGCTTTATTGATGGGCGCTAGTTCGTTTTAGACTAAAAGCCTCTAGAGCTGCAGGTCGGCCCATAGGTTGAGAGTCTGAGGATTCGTCCAAGGACGAATCTCTCCTCAGACAGACCCGTGATGACCCTGGGATTCGCCAAAAGGATCAAGGCAGAGTTCTGGAAAAATCGTTGGTTAAGAGGGGGATTCAAGTACCCTCTAGACGCAACGGTGTGAGAGAAATATCTCAGAAAAAGGCTGCTACCTCTACATTAAAGATCCTGCACCTACTTCCCTGACCGCATTAATGGAGAAGTGACCCCTGAACAGTAGGGAGGACCTTCTGGCCATTGTTTAAGCACTTCAGGAAGGTGGTGGAAAGGAGGAGAGAGGCTCTGAGGGTAAGATTTGTATGACACGTGGATAAAGAGGGAAGGAGAAGAGGTATTTAAAGAGGAAAGAGATTAAAGAAAGGGGGGGAGAAAACTAGAGAATGACTAAGAACTGTAATCTTTAAAAGAAAAAGAGAAAATATACATAAATCGTCCTCGGCTTACGTCCGAGGAGGTTCATTTGCCCTATTCGTCCATTGTTTGTAAATGCTGTAACATTCTAGCATGTTCATCAAGTTTCGAACACCACTAAACTAGATTGCAAACCCACACTCTACAAATTTAATTGTTTAAGGCTCATTGGGCTTGAGCCCATGTGTGTTTTTGGGTCCAGGCGCAATTGTGCACTTACAATTGGCGCCGTCTGTGGGAATCTAGTGTGAAAAAGAACTCAAACACCATGGCAGGCTTAGGCTCGTACCATGCAGAATCTCAGGGATCACAACCTAGGGATCGCAACCTAAGGATCCTCTTGAACGTCTTAAACGCCGGGAGGATCGAGAGGGTAGCGTTCACACTGAATATCCTGGAGCAAGTCATGCTCATGGTGGAGGCAGGGCCACCCACGAAGATGATGCTAAGGCCATGCAGAAGGAGATTGATCACCTTAAGAAGAAGCTGCGTCGCGTCAGGCTGAGGCGTGCTTCACCCTCGTCTAATACCTCTTCGGGGGAATCCCGGGAAAGTAGTTACAGTTCGAGGTCATGGTCACCCCCCAGTAAAACATCCTCTTGCGAAGAGGATGACCCACCAGGTCGTAGGAACAGGAAGCTCCCCTTTAGGGGCTTAGGGAACAATGCCATGAGTCGGGCGCTGCACCAACTCTCCAAATCGCCATTCTCACGCAGGATTGAGAATGGGAGGCTCCCCAAGAGGTTCACCCAGCCCACCTTCACCATTTATAATGGCCGGACCGACCCGGTGGAACATGTGAGCCACTTTAACCAAAGAATGGCGATGCATTCTCACAATGAGACCCTGATGTGCAAAGTCTTCCCTTCTAGCTTGGGACCTGTTGCTATGAGGTGGTTCAACGGTCTTAAATCAGGGTCTGTAGGTTCGTTCGGGGAACTGACTAGAGCATTCGCGTCATGGTTCATTACATGCAGCAGAGTTCCTCGACGTTGGACTCACTGTTGTCTATGGCTATGAAGGAGGGCGAGACGTTGAAAGCATACTCCGACAAGTACTGGGATATGTTTAACGAGATAGATGGTGATTTTGATGAGGTGGCGATCAATACCTTTAAAGTAGGCCTTCCAACTGATCATGACTTCAAGAAGTCCTTGACCAAAAAAACCCGTACGGAGTGTACGTCGCCTCATGGACTGTATTGACAAATACAAAAGGGTCGAGGAAGACCAACAGCAAGGGAAGGGTAAGGCGAAGGTTATCCTGCAAGAGTGAAGGGATTTCAGGTCAGACAGATACCACAACAACAAGATGAGAAGAGATTACTCCGGGCAGTCTGGCTCGGCAGCACCTCAAACTGTTAATACTGTATTTCGAGAGCCGGTGCACCAACTATTGGAGAAAGTTCGTAAGGAACCCTACTTCAAATGGCCCAATAAGATGGCGGGGGATCCTGCCAGGAGGAATCAGAATCTCTTTTGTCAGTACCATCAAGACGTGGGTCATACTACCAAGAACTGTCGGACCCTCTGGAACCACTTGGAGTAGCTTGTCAGCGAAGGAAAATTAAAGCAGCACCTGTACCAACCTAGCGGACAGGGCAGTCAGTCTGGCTCGAATAATTAGAGGAATAATTCATCTCGGCCTCCCTTGGGAACGATCAACGTTATCTTCGCTGCGCCTAGCAGGACTGGCTCATGTCCCACCAGGGTGATGGCAGTTTCGCACTCTCAAGTCGAGGAGGTGGGCTCTAAGCCGAAAAGATTGAAGCTGAATGTGCCCGTCTTAGGATTTTCAGAGGAAGATAAGGCTGGGACCATCCAACCCCATAACGATGCCTTAGTGGTCACTCTGAGGATAGGGAATTATGATGTGAAAAGGGTAATGATTGATCAAGGCAGCGGCGCGGATATCATGTATCCTGACTTATTTAAGGGGCTGAAGTTGAAGTTGGAGGACCTCACCCCTTACGACTCGTCGTTAATAAGTTTTGAAGGGAAGACCGTTATACCAAAGGGACAGATTCGGTTGCCCGTGCAATTTGGCTCGGAGATGGTTGAGGTGGATTTTATTGTGGTCGATGCATATTCCCCATACACAGCCATCCTCGCCCGGCCCTGGCTGCACGCTCTGGGGGCTGTCTCCTCCACCTGGCATGTTAAGGTTAAGTTCCCTTCGGGGGAGTGCATTGAAGAGATTCTCGGCAGCCAATTGGTGGCCAGGCAATGCATATCGGCCGCAGTGCTACATCAAACCGAAGCGCAGTCCTCGACCTCGGCTGTGAAAGACTTATAGCAATTAACGACTCTGGATGCGCCCGACGTGGTGACAGCAGAGGAGGCCATATGCGAGGACCTGGAGAAGTTTCTGATATCCGATGATCCTGAAAGGTTCTTCCAGGTTGGGGTACGTTTACCACACCAAGAGAAGATGGAATTGGTGGAGTTTCTAAAGACCAACATTGATGTTTTTGCCTGGGACCCCTACGAGGCTCCGGGGGTTGACCCAAGCTTCATTTGTCATCATTTGAACGTCAATCCTGCTATTCCTCCTATAAGGCAGCCCCCTCATCGCTCCTCTAAGGAACACTCCGAAGCCGTTAAAGAAGAGGTGCTCAAGCTCAAGAGGGCTGGGGCTATTAAGGAAGTTTTCTATTCGGAGTGGTTGGCGCACACGGTTGTGGTCAAAAAGAAAAATGAAAAATGGCGGGTATGTGTGGACTTCACAGATTTAAACAAAGCCTGCCCAAAGGACTCGTTCCCGATGCCGCGCATCGACCAGCTAGTGGATGCCACCGTCGGACATCCTCGGATGAGTTTTTTGGACGCCCTCTAGGGTTATCACCAAATTCCACTGGCGGCAGAAGATCAGGAGAAAACTGCCTTTATTACTCCAATAGGAAATTATCACTATAAAGTGATGCCGTTCGGATTGAAGAATGCTGGGGCTACTTACCAAAGGATGATGATCAGAATGTTTGAATTGCAACTTGGAAAGACCATTGAGATATATGTGGATGACATGGTAGTGAAGAGTAAGACGATATCTGTACACGTGAAAGATTTCCACGACACTTTTCAGGTACTTAGGAAGTACAAGTTGCATCTTAATGCCTCGAAGTGTTCCTTTGGTGTCGGTTCTGGGAAGTTCTTGGGTTATATGGTTACTCATAGAGGGATAGAGGTGAATCCGGCACAAATCAGAGCTATTCAAACCTTATAGCCACCTCGGAATCCAAAGGAAGTTCAGAAATTGACTGGAATGATCGCTGCTCTCAGCAGGTTCATCTCTCGATCAGCTGACCGATGCAGGCCTTTCTTCCAACTGTTGAATAAGTGGAGGGGGTTCCAATGGTCCGAGGAGTGCATTGTAGCCTTCCAACAACTTAAGGAATATCTTTCCCGGCCACCTATTATGTCTCAGCCTGAAGTAAATGAGGTCCTGTTTGCGTATCTGGCAGTGGCCGTCCACGCGGTCAGCCTGGTCCTCATAAGGGACGACGGTGGGGTGCAAAGACTGGTCTACTACGTCAGTAAAACTCTGAATGACGCCGAGGTGCGTTACCTACTTTTGGAGAAAGCACTTTTAGCCGTAGTTCATGCCACGCGGAGGCTTCCTCATTATTTCCAGTCCCACACCGTTGTAGTTTTGACCCAACTGCCTCTCAAGTCAGTGTTGCGCAGCGCTGACTACTCTAGAAGGGTGGCTAAATGAGGAACTATTTTGGGAGCTTTTGATATCAAATACATGCCGCGCACCTCAATAAAGGGCCAGGTTCTTGCAAATTTGATGGCGGAGTTCGCGGAACCATTGTTGGAGGAAGCTGTGAAGGAATCACACATAGATGAAAAATCAGTTGGTGTGATCACGGGCATAGGACCTCCCACTTGGGAAGTGTACGTTGATGGGGCAGTTAACTAGAAAGGATCTGGCATCGGACTTGCCCTAGTATCCCCCAAGGGAATTGTCTTTGAAAAATCTCTAAGGTTGGCGTTCTCGGCTACTACTAATGAGGCCGAGTATGAAGCAATCTTGGTCGGTATGAATATGGTGCATAGGATGGGCGGAAAGGGAGTTCATATGTGCTCGGATTCTCAGTTAGTGGTCGGCCAGGTGACAGGGACCATGGAGGCTAGGGACCCAAGAATGCAAGAATACTTGACCCAGGTCAAACGTTTACAATCTAAATTCGATTCCTTTATCCTATCTCACATTTCTAGAAATGGAAATACACATGCAGACTCTTTGGCTACCTTAGCAACATCCTCGGCTCAGAGTTTGCCTAGGATTATCCTTGTCGAAGATTTGCTAGAGCCAGCTCTTACCACTGTTCGTGCAGCTCGGATCCACTTAATAAGGCCTGGACCTAGTTGGATCGATCCTATGATATCTTTTCTGAAAAACGACATTCTTCCCGAGGACAAGTCTGAAGCAGACAAGATCCGTCGAAAGGCACCACGTTTCTGGTTGTCTGAGGATCAGAAATTGTATCAACGATCCTTCTCTAGACCATATTTGTTATGCGTGCACCTCGAATCAACGGAGGCGCTTTTGGAAGAACTGCATGAGGAAATTTGTGGGAGCCATACTGGGGAAAGGTCCCTAGCTCATAGGGCCTTGACTCAAGGATATTGGTGGCCCAATATGCAGAGGGAAGCTCAGGACTATGCAAGAAAGTGTGACCAATGCCAGAGGTTCGCTCCTAACATTCATCAACTTGGAGGAGTCCTTAATCCTCTCTCCAGTCCTTGGCCTTTCGCTTAATGGGGATTGGACATAGTAGGACCATTTCCAAGGGCTGTAGGAAACAAAAAGTGGCTGCTTGTGGGGACCGACTACTTCACTAAATGGGTAGAGGCTGAGCCCTTGGCAAATATTAGGGACGTCGATTCCAAGAAGTTCATCTGGAAAAACATCATTACTAGATTTGGGGTACCACATACACTCATTTCGGACAATGGCGTTCAATTTGATAGTAGAGCTTTTAGGAAATATTGTGGTGACATGGGCATCATAAATAGATACTCCACTCCAGCTTATCCTCAGGGAAACAGGCAAGCCAAGGCCGTTAACAAGTTTATAGTTAGTGGACTCAAGAAAAGGCTGGACGATGTGAAGGGCAGATGGGTAGAAGAACTACCACATGTTCTATGGACGTATCGAACTACGCCGCGTAGATCCACAGGAGAAACGTCATTCTCTATGACTTATGGGGCCGAGGCAGTGATACCTTTAGAATCTAGTTTCCCCACGCTAAGGACGAGTTCATTTAGTCCAGAAAATAACAACGGCCTCTTGGAGAAAGGCCTGGATTTAGTTGAGGAACGGCGAGAGACAGCTGTGGTCCAAATGGCTTATTATCAGCAGAAGCTTAAACGAGGGTATGATGCCCATGTTAAGCTAAGGCCACTTGCGCCTGGGGATCTGGTGCCGAGAAAAGTTGTGGGTACTGCTAGAAACCCAGCTTGGGGTAAACTAGGACCGAATTGAGAAGAACCATATCGGATTATTTCTGTAGCAGGCATAGGATCATATCGACTAGTTGTTCTAGATGAAAAAGTTGTACAACGCTCGTGGAATGTAAACAACCTACGAAGGTATTATTATTAATGTAAGATACTTTTGTCGTTCGTGGTCTAAATTATGAATGTATGCGGGCTTATAAATTACAACTCTCAAAATATCAAACAGAAACTTGGTAATGGATGGTCCTCGGACCACATACTTTGTGGAAATTGATATGTTCTAAAATATCAAACAGAAACTTGGTAATGCACGGTCCTCGGACCACATACCTTGTGGAAATTGATATGTTCTAAAATATCAAACAGAAACTTGGTAATGGATGGTCCTCAGACCGCATACCTTGTGGAAATTGATATGTTCTAAAATATCAAACAGAAACTTGGTAATGGATGGTCCTCGGGCCACATACCTTGTGAAAATTGATATGTTCTAAAATATCAAACAGAAACTTGGTAATGGATGGTCCTCGGGCCACATACCTTGTGGAAATTGATATATTCTAAAATATCAAACAGAAAGTTGGTAATGGATGGTCCTCGGACCATATACCTTGTGGAAATTGATATGTTTCTAAGTGTCAGACAGAAACTTGGTAATGCATGGTCCTCGGACCACATACCTTGTGGAAATTGATATCTTACTAAGTGTCAGACAGAAACTTGGTAATGCATGGTCCCCGAACCGCATACCTTGTGGAAATTGATGCCTTATCATTTGTTAAACAGAACCTTAGTTATGCCAGGTCTACAGACCTTCTACTCTGGGAAAATTAACATCTTAAGTTACTATTACTAAATGTCAAACAGAAATTTGATTAAGTATGGTCCTCTGACCACATACCTTGTGGAAATTGATGTCTTATCATTTGTTAAACAGAACCATGGTTAAATAGAATTTTAAGTTATACATCTTTAAGTATCAAGCAAAAATTTAGTAAGGTAGGGTACTCGGACCCCACACTTTACTAAGATTAGCGTTCCAGGTTACAAATTCTAAGTATCATATGGGTTTGCAAAGTGTGGCACTACTTACCATCTAAACCAAGTTGGTTTTTGGCAGGTTCTTGAACACTCTACTTTTCAAATGTTTGCAAAAAGTTAAGTTAGCCTGTTAGGCGTTCGTTATTACTTCGTGCTTGATATACTCCTAAGATGTAGTTTGAGAAGAATTCTTATGGTAAACACAAAGATAAAATAAATACAAGTCAAATGAAAATCAAACGAAACTGTCTTTCATTAATTGTTCTGACATACATTACATGCAAAATCTTAATTACAAAGAGAAAGAAGCCCTAGGCTCGGCCCTAAACTTTTGGAGGGGGGTCTTGTTGGGAAGTACTGGTAGCTTCAATGTTTTTTTAACTCTAACTCAAAGGAAGACAGAACTTGTTTTCCTCTGTCTGCTGTAGTTGTTGGAGGGACGATGGGCTCCATACTTTGACTTGGGTCCTTCTCGGCACCTTCATACCCTTCCTTCTCTTTATTGGAACTTGAAGGTTCTGTAGGATCCGGAATGGGCTCTGGGATCACAGGAGGGAGAGCAGAAGGAGCTGTCTTAGGGGCAGGTGCGACAGCAGGAGCCTCTTCTATCTCATGTATGTCAAGGGGAAGCCAAACGTTCTTGGGCTTCCTCAGCTCGGAAGCTTAAGGAACCCCTGCTACGTTTAGGGCTTTGCCCCAGACCTGCTGACAGTATTCTCGGCACAAGGCCGCGAACGCCTCTGTTAGCTGGTCTTCTGTCGCCGTCACCCCTTCCTTGTAGCTAGCCTTCTTCGCAGCCTCCAATGAATCCTTGAAGGTGCGAGCTTCCTTCTTCATCTGCGCAAGCTCCTTCTCCAGGTCAAAGTGTTCCTTCTATGCTTTGGAAAGCTCATCATTCTTTTTATGAAGAAGCTTGCGCTGCCCCTCCACTTGAGTCCTTATTGTTCTCAGGCTGGCCTCGGCGCCATCTCTTTCCCTTTTTACATTGGCCAGCTGAGAGGAGAGTTTCTCGTTTTCTGCGAGGGCCTGGCCTAGGGACTTCTCAGTCTCCATCCGGATCTCCTACTCCATTCCAACCTTCTTCCGAGAATCCTCCACGAGCTTCTCGGCAGCAAAGACCTCTTGAACAGCCTGTGACAAAGTATCAGAAGGTTAGACATAGGAAGACATTCACTAATAGTCAGATATCAAGAAAAACGACATGTGCATAAGAAGTGAAACTTACCAGGGCTAATTCCCTTTTCAAATAAAGGAACAGCTGAGGCTGGCTCATTTTTTCCAAGGCTTCCATATCCTTGGGCAGCAAAAGGGGACGTTCCAACGTCTCGGCCAGGTGGTGGGGTGTGGCCTTGTTGGAATGCCCTAATGCTGGACTGGCAAGAGATTGGTGCTCCGTCCAATCTCAAATTGGGAGACCAGGTAGCCGGTGCTCGGCGCACTTCGGCCAAGTCCCTAATCTCCCCGCTTTCAACTGAACGAGCACGTCCCTTGCCTTTGTCCAGTTTCTGCTGCTGAGCTTGTTGTGGCTGCTGTCTTGGTTTCTTCTGTTTTTCGCCACCAGCCTCCTCGGCCTCCCCCTTTCTTTTCTTCTTGGGCTCCTCAACCGGATGCTTAGGATCGGCTAGAGGAGGGGGTGGTGGCAAGGACGGAGGAACTTGGGACCCTCCCGCTCCTTTTTGGGTGACTCTCTCGCCTCTCTTAGTCAGAAGGCCTTTGAGCACGTCCATTTCTTCCTCCTCGGAATCGTCGTCAGGACGGGCAACTATTAAACCTGCAACTCCGGAGGCCTCGGCGGGCTCGTCTTCCTCGTCAGTGAGTACGACAAACTGGCTTCCTCAAGGTCTTTCGACATTTTCGAGCTGGAATTGGTCTATCTCCTTGTCCAACGAGTGCGACAAGGACACTTGCTCCTCCGGGGCAGCAGTTGTCTGAAAGTGCGTTGAGAGAGGTATCGCCACGATAGGTCGCGTGTATAGGATGGTGTTGGGCTCGTCAGGAATGTCGTGGTCGGTGAGAAAGTGCGGCCTTGCTATGTTTATTCTCCGGCGTCGCCTGTCCCCTGCGATAATCGCGTTCTTTATCTCTTGGAAATCCGAGGATATGGGGTCGTATCTTAATATTAGGTGAGCTGCTCTTACTTGCAAATCTTCACTCACGAAGACTTCTAAACGGAGGACGCAGTTTAAGTCGGCGACGTTACATTGGCTCAAGCGTGGGCGAACGAGCTGTTTATCTGCGAAAAGCAACACCCGAGGAGACAAATATGGTTAGATTTGTGATAAGCTCGAAAAATCAGAAATAACAGCGGGCAAAAAGGAATAAAATATTCAAAGGGGTTGAGATTGAGTTATGAGGAAGGGAAATTAACTCCTGAGGAGTCACACCTGGATCTCCCCATACGACTGGGCAGTGAGGGCCATCGTGCCAATTGCCTGAGGCAATAAGGTAGTCGTCCTTCATGCCTTTATTGGACTTGGGCAGACAAGAAATTAACCTAACTACACTAGACTGTGATTTAATGTAATAACCTACGCTCGTAAGTTTATGGCATTCGTACATAAAGGCAACATCGTGCCATGTGAGGTTCAAGCCCATCTGCTCATTTAGAGCGTCGACACTCCCTAAAACCCTAAATACATTGGGTGTGCATTGATCTGGGCATAATCTATGGTTGCGAAGATATTCCCTAGTTACACTCCTCATAGGGAGGGTCATCCCACCTTCTATGAAGGCAATCATAGGGATAATGACCTCTCCCGTCTTCCTAGAACCACTGACGGCTTCCGCTGGACAGTACTTCAAGCCTATGTCATTGGGAATCTGATATTTGGCCCTAAAGCCTTCCATCCCAACGGCGGTATCAACTAAGCACTTAAATCTACCCATCTAAGAGAAAGGAAAGGGCAAGTTTCAAGAGGAAAGTGGTTAAGAAGGAAGCCGAGGACAGAATCCGAGGAGAAAGGAGTAGAGAAAGTAAGAACATACAAGTTTGTAGTTATGCGAAGTTCCATGGGTTTTTGGAGAGAAAAGATGATGAATGATGCTCTGATGTGATTGAATTCTGAAGAAATGAATGAAGGCGCAGATTTTCAAACGTCATGACGTGCGGGAGGTGGCCTCGAAATTGGATTCGTCCCGCCCAAATTTTCAGGAGGCGACAAGGACTGTTAGATATTCATCTCATCGTTGAACGTGGGGAACAGGGTGTAACTTGCGGTTATAAATGCGCACGTTCTGGAATTCAAAAAGCCAAACGGCATTTTCTAGGAACGAAACGGTCTCCACACGCGTGGTGATATAAGAAACGTGTAGAGGGAGCTCTGGTCGGATCAAAACTCTATTTTTCTCCTCGAATAAGGAAAAATAAAGTTTTGAGGGGCTATTGTGGGGAATAAAAGGACCTAAGTAAGTATTTGGGCCTTGGGCTTTATTGATGGGCGCTAGTTCGTTTTAGACTAAAAGCCTCTAGAGCTGCAGGTCGGCCCATAGGTCGAGAGTCCGAGGATTCGTCCGGGGACGAATCTCTCCTCGGACAGACCCGCGATGACCCTGGGATTCGCCAAAAGGATCAAGGCAGAGTTCTGGAAAAACTGTTGGTTAAGAGAGGGATTCAAGTACCCTCTAGACGCAACGGTGTGAGAGAAATATCTCAGAAAAAGGTTGCTACCTCCACATTAAAGATCCTGCACCTACTTCCCTGGCCGCATTAATGGGGAAGTGACCCCTGAACAGTAGGGAGGACCTTCTGGCCATTGTTTAAGGACTTCAGGAAGGTGGTGGAAAGGAGGAGAGAGGCTCTGAGGGTAAGATTTGTGTGACACGTGGATATAGAGGGAAGGAGAAGAGGTATTTAAAGAGGAAAGAGATTAAAGAAAGGGGGGGAGAAAACTAGAGAAGGACTAAGAACTATAATATTTAAAAGAAAAAGAGAAAATATACATAAATCGTCCTCGGCTTACGTCCGAGGAGGTTCATTTGCCCTATTCGTCCATTGTTTGTAAATACTGTAACATTCTAGCCTGTTCATCAAGCTTCGAACACCACTAAATTAGATTGCGAACCCACACTCTATAAATTTAATTGTTTAAGGCTCATTGGGCCTGAGCCCACGTGTGTTTTTGGATCCAGGTGCAATTGTGCACTTACACATAGTGTTAATTTTATGTATGAATGAGTGTGATTGTGTGCGTTAATAATTAATACGGAGCCAATGAGTTGAGATTAGTCATTTAGTCTAAAATATTTTTATAAAACAAAGTCGAATAGATAATAACAATTGTATAAAGATAAAAATGTTAAACAAACTAAACAAAATAAAATGGTAATAGGCTCATAGCTACCCACATTGGCAATAGATACTCGAAATGAACTATCATGTAACATTCAAAATTTGAAATTTTAGAATAAAATTGTAAAACTTCATGTATTATTATTATTTTATTTTTTTGTCGATAACTCGATATATTTAAGATCTCTTTTTAATAAAAAAAAGTTTAATGAACCTCCTAAACAAAATTCCTAGAGCCGCCACTACCTCAAACCCCTATTTTTCAACTATATAAATCCATAAAAGGTACTTTTTCAAGGGATGACAAATTCTAGTAGTAAAACACGTAAGTCACTAGAAAATAGTAAAATACTCCTTTGATTTGGTTGTGAATAGATTGACTGAAGAGAACGGTCAAAATTAAGCTCTAAAGAGTTCCAGTGTTGAGGTAAAGTTTCTAACTTTGGCTGTTCACTTTTCTTTATTTTTCCTTTGTTCTTGTGTTTATATATGTGTTTTAATTGCTTAAATATGTTTGTTTTGCTTAGGTTTATTTCGTGTTTGTGTTTGAAGCATGCTAGGTTGTTAGATTTCTTCTTTTTGTTGGTTTTCTTTGTTCTCTATTCTAGTTTTCTGGGTTCTAGGTTCAAGGTTTCGGGTGTATATGAGCGCACATGCAACTTGCATGCGTACGCATACTCAAAATATGCATACAGTTGGGATACATACGCATGCCCTGTGTATGTGCACGCATACTTTTGCCCAGAAACTCTAAATTCATTTTTTTTTTTCCTCTGTTTTATTTACATGTTTAGCCTCTGTTTAACCTAGTTTTCACATCTGTATACATCGGTTTCCTTTGTTTTGCTCTATTTTGTTTAGGGGTGAGCAGAAAGTCATCGGCACTAATCCAACCGATCGGCAACGATCATCCCACACTACCACTGCAACCGACCGACGAAGCCAATGCCTGCGATCGGAGCGCGAAGGGAGTTCCGATGCCAGTGCTATGCAGTCGTCGGAGCTGGAAATCCGAAACCGATATATGCCGAACCGAACTGATTAAGGGCAGCTAAGCTATACGTTCTTCGTTCTCCCTCTACCATTTCAGTCAAAAAAAGTTCTTCGTTCTCTCCCCAAGTTTGGTAATTGGTACAGGTTCTGATTTTTTTTAATAAAATGTCGTCGTATGGGGGTGTTATTAAAAATAAAACAAAAAACAAAAGCAAAACGGTGCGTTTTATGCTAGGTTTTCACATTCTACCCCTAGTATAAATTCATTCGTTTTGTCTCAGAAATCAAAATCCTTTAACTCTCTCTCTCGCCTCTCGCCTAACACAGCGAACACACCTCAGCTAAGCTCTCGCTGTCACCTTTGCAACAGCCAGCAGGCGCCCGCTCACCAATCACGGCAAACCAACAGTAAGCCACCAGCAACCCTTTCTCTGATATAAATGATTTGTCTTCGTGTTTCCACCATTATAATGAGGGATAGAATTTATAGGCATCGTTTTCCATGGGTTCATCTATAATTAAATATGAAGGTTGATTTTGCAACTAAGCTCAGTGTTGTATTCTTCAAAATTTTACTGGAATGTAATGTCCATAGTTGTTCTTAAACCTATCTGTGCATGTCATTTATTGATCCTTATCAATGTCTCTTCCTTCTTCTTTTTTGTTAAAAAAGTTAAGTCTGCCTACCCATTTATATACGTGCAATGGTTTTTGGCATTGCCTTGGTTGATGAAAACTTGGCACGAAAACTCCTTGCCCACTTGATTCTATTGTTGAACTGAAACAAGTTCAGGGAGAAGTCTCTGAATGAAAATCTAATACCTATGAGGCAATAAAGCTGTCAATAAAGCTATCATTGGAAATATATAAAGTTTCTGTTGAACATATTTTTTTTATTGGTTGAATAGATTTTTTTTATTAAAAAAAAAAAACAAAAACAGATTATTAATGTTTCAAATCAAACAGACCAAACTGATTAAACCGAGTTGACCAAACCGCACCGCTATAGGTCGAAAAACCAACCCTAATCGGTATGCATCCGTTTTAATTATTACAAAACCGATCCCTATTGGTTCCGTAACAAATTTGAAAAAAAAAAACGAGCCAACCAAACCGCGCACACCCCTAGTTTTGTTTGTTTTAACTCTTCCATACTTAATAGGGTTTCTTTTTGTTTAAATGAAATAACATGCTTATCTAGAACTATTTGACAATGTCTCTGCCCTTGTTAATATATACTTATATGCCATGATAGATGTATGTTAGGTTTAGGGATGATTATGCCATGATTGTTTGCTCTTAGATGCATGTTAGTGTGTGTGTGTGTGAGAGAGAGAGTTAGAATAACATGTTAAATATGCCTTTAATGAGATTAAGACTTAGAACACAATGAGTGGAAGTCGGCCCACAGGTCAGGTGGGGTTGGGTGCCTAACACCTTCCTATCTCCATACCTAAACTCTAGACACGTGCTCTGGTAAAAAGCAGTCATTTCATGAAGGGCGCTATATTTATGGTTCCTAAATCTAAACTAGGTGAAGACACCATTTACACCCTCCGCCATGGTCCACCCTAGCCAAGATGTACTTCCCAACGAAGAAGATGAAACCACGTCATGGGAACTTGCGCTCACAGTGGTAAACCCATATGAAAATCAATAAAAAATTGTCAATTCAACTGTTGTGAAAATTATTGTGTAAAATTATTAAATATTCCCAAAATAGGGCAATATAGTACTCCTTTTCAGGTGAACATAAATCCCATCATAAATTTAAGGCTTAATTAAAAATGTAATTACCAACCTTTACCCCATGTTTCACTATTTTTTGAAATATTTCATTTTTGTCCTTATGCTTAAAATTTTGTCCAAAAGGTCATTACCATTCATTCTTGCTTTGATTTTGAGTTGAGATTGTTCCGCAAAATCCCAGGAATTTTAATAGCAATGAAGGAAGGAAGAAATTAGTTATTCAAATATTCTATGTGCTTCTTTTATGTCTGTTCGGAGATAGAGAAGGTCAAAGTAACAGTTTACTATAAGGACCTTTTTAACACAAATTTAAAAGTATAAAAACTAAAATGAAACATTTTAAAAGATGGGACTAATTTAGTACATCAAACAAATGTTGAGAACAAGTAAACATATAATTAAACCTAAATTTAATTAAGGAAAAATTATACTTTTTAATCCTAAACTATACCGTTTTTTATACTTTGTTCTTTGAACTATCAAAATGCACTACCAACCCCTTAAATCGAAATCTTTGTAACACTTAACTTTCTGTCATCTATTTTGTTGTTAAGTACGAAATTTAATATTAAAAGAGAGCGAATAAATTAATCTTTCATTATTTATTTTCGTCATACTTAATACCAAAACAAACAACAAAAGACATTGAAATAATGTTATAGATTTTTGGGATGAATCGTACAATTTGATAGTTCATAAGACAAAGTAGGCCTGTCCACGGGTCAGGCCGGTTCGGGTTTGGGCCTGAACCGAACTCGACCCATTTAAGTCAGGTGGTTAGATCTTAGACCTGTATTCAACGTCGGGTTGGACCTAGTGCTTCGGGTCACCGAATGGGCGAGTCGGAGTTGTTGGTTAGGCGAGTTTGGGCCATTAATGGGCCCAATTTTTGGACTTCTATGAATTTTTTTTGGTTCAATTTTTTCAGCCCTTTTAGGCCAAATTAAGGAGTTTGGCAGTTTTAAAAATTATTTGGGTGTCATAGTTTTTGAACTTTCCATATAAAACATATTGGGCCTCCCTTTTCCTTTTTTTTTTTTTTTTTTTAAACGGGCCTTCAAGATAAACTAAATTAAGAAACTACTTCACCTATAAATCTATTGGGCCTTCAGAACATAAACTTCCTAGAAAAAATACCTCACCACATGTCACAAAATAAGCCAATTTTTACCACCTGTTAAGCATTAAATATCATGAAAAAAATACCCCACCACAACACACAAAATAAACCTATTTTTACAACATCTGTTAAGCATCCACACATTGACCATAAAAACTAAACACATCAATATATATTGTAAAACCTGGACAAAGAGCACAACACAAGTAACACACAAAATCCTACTTTCACCAAATCCTATTTTCACCACCTGTGACTTGTTAAACAGCCACATTGACTACCCAAAAATTAACACAACAAATAACCTGGACAAAATAGCAAAACAATACACAAAACATGTGTATGTCCAACAACCACACAACAAGTAGTATTTCCAACATCAAATAAGCCAACCACAGCAAGCATAAGGTATAGATTTATATTGCAATACTTCCATCTATATATATATAATAGGTAAGTCATATAGGCTGAGAAGGAAATTAGATTACTAAAAGTTCATAAGGCAATAAATCATAAGAAGGCAGTAACCTTACGGGCTATACAATGTTCCTAGCAATATAATTAATTACAATTATAAAATACTACAAGTATTTCCAAAAAAAAAAAAAAAAAAAGCTTTTCCCAAGCATTAAATGACAAATACTCAAGCTAATAAGTCTATAACTAATAGAAAAGAAAACTTATATGATTCCTAGAATTTCTTTTCTATAAGCATTCAGACTAGTATTGTTAGAAAAGCAATTTACAAAAAAGCTTCCAAAATGTTCCCAAAAGGTTACCACCTGTTACAAAATAAATGATTCCTCCTACAAAAGACAAAAAATTATTTAACAAATAATACATTACTACCAAATACAAGACCAAATAGAAAGGGCAACAAGTTTATAACAGTAAGAGGCCAAAGGCAGTAACATACCAAGTCAATTATCAATCTTCAACACTAATTAAGGGTCATTTGCCTGAGCTAGAACCCAATTTGGAGTTGGTACTTGCTGATGCATTTGATGATGATTGTTGATTTAAAGAAAGAAAAGAAAAGGAAATAAATACAATATATTAAATTTTGTTTGAACATGAGACATTCAATAATAATTAATAGACTATAAGTTCCAAAATTTAAACATATTACCTATGTGGGGTCACGGGCCCAGATCAATGAATTTGTGTTTTGGGGCTTTGGCCGAGAGCGTGAGTAGTCCGAGTTTGAGGAGGAGCATCTCCTCGGATAAACTAAACGCAGATCGGGTATAGATCCTAATGATCAAAGTGACCTTCCAAGAAGCTCTAGTGATAGGGACGTGCGCCATAAACATACAAGAAAGATGGGAACTCTAAAGATATCAAGGGGAAAGCTACTACCACTGCATTAAATGCTCTGTAGCTCACTCTTTGGCCGCATTAATGGGGAGGTGACCTTTGAACAGTATTATTGCAGCCTTACAACCACCCCAGAAGACTTCTAGAGGAGGCTGATGGGACAAGTATCAGCATAAACCATCAACTATCCACGTGTAGGGTAAAGATGAAGGAAGAGATGTAGTATAAATAAGGGTAAAGGCCCCAGAGAAGGGAGGGAGGAAACAGAGAAAGCACTGTAGCAATCTCAACAACTCCCGTAACCATTCTCATCCACTAGAACAGAACTCCTCGGATTGTGCCGAGGACAAACTCACTAGTACAAACCTGGTTCATTTCTATTTGATTGTCATGAAAACCCATTTTAACTGTTATCTACGCACTAAAGCCTAGTTCTTTGGCCCACTCTCAACAAATTTCATTGTATAAGGCTTTTTGAGCCTGCACCCTCCATACGGTGGGGTTCGAGTGCGAATTGTGACCTTACAACCTAAATCATGAAATTCCTCCTCCAATGCCTCAACCTCATCCCTTGATTGGCGGTGAGAAATTGGTACTGTGGCTTAAAGCCAATCTTGTGCACAAACAAGGTTTTGAACCATGAGAGGAGAGAGAGAACTTTGAAATGGATCAACAATACGGCCTCCGGTGTTAAATGCTGACTTAAATACAATAGTCGAAACTGGTACAGCTAGCACATCCTTAGCCATTTTGGACAACATTGGGTATCTACTAGAATTGTCCTTCCACCATCCCAATACCTCAAAATTCACATCCCTTCTATCATCACAATTTTCAGCCAAATACTTTTCAACCTCATTACTACAACCTACAAATTGCTCAGCTTCTAAAAAAGCTCATATCGAGAGTAAACCATCACATATGGATCACTAGCTTCACCTACCATTTGTGTCCTCTTACTCCCACTTGGTTCTTGCACATTTGTGGAATTAACAGAACAATAAAAAGTATACAACTTCATCGAAAGATATCTTTCGCCTTATCAACCATCACTTTCCCCACTTCATTCCCACAAATTTAAAAAAAAGAAAACTTCAAAAACCTCAATTTTTTTCATGAATCAAGAACCACAGCCACATACAAAAGAGGATAAATTTTATCACCTTCCCCCCAATACTTCTCAAATTTAGTTTGCATGTTTATGGCTGTGTTTTTCAAAAGGGTCTTTTGGGATTTAAACTCTCCTGAATAACAAAGATCTCATCAAAAAAGGCATTTGAGGTAACAAACAAAGAGCCGGAGAACTTCTTTGTTACATTGTAAAAAAGCTTCAAGAAAGTCACAAATGCCATGCAATTTTGAAAATCACTCATACAAGGAGATCCCAAATCACCACTATATTCTTTGCTCCTAAAGTATGATGAATAACCATCATCTTCAAAGTCCATCCTAAGGAATACTTTCTCAAAATTTTCAACAGTTTCTAACATAAGGTAAGTTGAGTTCCACCTAGTAGGTACATCTAGACAAAGAAGACTCTTGGACTCCATATCTAACCTCTCCATAAAATTCCTAAAAGTTTGATTTCTATTGGGCGAGGACTTCACATACCTCACAGCTTCACGCATCCTAGCAACAGATGCATCAATTTCTTTCAAACCCTCCCCAACAATGAGATTTAGGATATGAGCACAACACCTCATGTGCATGAACTCATTTTCTAAAACTGTCTCATTCCAATATTTTGTTACCCTTTGCAAAATAAATTGTGGTTAAATTGGAGCTAGCATTATCCACTGTCAAAGTGAATATACCGTCAATACCCCACTCACGCAAAAACATCTCAATCTTTCTACCTATAGTCTCCCCCTTATGATCTTCAACTTGACAAAAATTTAAAATTCTCTTATGCAACTTCCAAGCATCATCAATAAAGTGACATGTGAGACACATATAATTCAAATTTAGCGTAAATGCACTTTTAATCCCTACATTTTGACCAGATTTCTATTTTGGAATCTACATTTTATTTTTACCATTTTTAGTCCCTAAACTAATTAACGCGTGACATTTAAGTCCTTACCGTCACCCAACTAACAGAAAATGCTGACATGGCTAACGACATAGTAAAATAATAATTAAAAAATCTATTTTGGCATTAAAAAATTCTACATCAACATCTAAATTAAAAAAATTAATTTATTAATTTTAACTAAATAAAAAAATTACAAACAAAATTAAAAACAAAAATCATTCATCTCAAATCCTTGAACAAGAACAATAAGATTAGAAACCCATAAACTCATAAATTTCACATTCAAATTATCAAATTCCTATTCCAAATTCATCTTGATCATGAACACACAAGAACAACAAACCCAGAATATTCAATCCCGAGAACAAAAGAATAGAAACCCAAAATATTCCAAAATTTGTACACAAATTCTTCCACAAAAATCAATTGTACACTAACACCAACCCAGATCTGAATGGTTTTTTTTTTCTTTCCTTTTTTATGTTCTTATCAGGAGCAGATCTGGGTTTGGAGCAAATCCAATGGCGCCGTTTCTGGATTTGGAGCAGATCTGGGTTTGGGTCTCCCAATACTTTTCTTTGCTGCTTCTTTCATTTCATTTGAGCCAAAACTAAAAATGGTTGTTGTTACTGCTTCCATTTCTTCAACGAGCTTATTCTCTCCCTACGCTCTCGTTCGCCCAACAACTCACAACCCTCAACCTCACAAGCCCTCCAATTCCAATTCCAATTCCAAGAGAAAGCAACCACTACGAAACCCTAACAAGTTCAAGACCCAATCCAATCGCTTCAAGTCCCTGCTGGAGCCGATTGTTCTCTCCCCTGGCAGCGAAGCCACCACCTACACTCGCCTCCCTCCCAAGGAAGATTTCTCAGTCCCTTCTCTCAATCTCTCCTCTGTAGTCAAGCACGCCGCTCTGCCTTACCGAAAATCCAGACTGAAATTCCCAATTTGATTAGCGAAGATGAATAAGCAGATTTGGGTAATTTAGGGACTAAATTACTAGGGTTTTTTGGGTAATTTGATTAGCGAAGATTGTGTTTTTCTGGGTTTGAATCGACTGTGGTAATTTGTTTTTTTGCTGGTTTGAATTTTTGTGTTTGATTTTTCTGGTTTGTTCATCGTGTTCTTCGTTTTTTTATTTTTCTGGGTTGTTCTCTAGTGTTCGTCATTTTTTATTGTCTGGTTTTGTTCATCCTATGAGGTAAAAAAAAATTAATTAAATTAATGTATTTTTTGAGGTAAAAGATAGAATTAAATTATTTAATAGTTTGGTAGAAATAATTTAAATTTTTTTAGGATATTTATGAAATATAATTTTTTATATAAAAATAAGTTTTTATTTTTTTTAAATTGGCCACGTCAACATTTAATGTGCCAACAATGCACTCAGTTTGCCACTTAAGCAATTTCCGTTAGTGGGCTAACGGAAAGAACCAAAATGGAACGCATAAATTGATTTAGGGACTAAAAGTGGTAAAATTAAAATGTAGGGACTAAAATGAAAAAAAGACAAAATGTAGGGATTAAAAGTGCATTTACGCTTTCAAATTTTGTATAGAAGTCCATGTGTCCGTAGTAAGACACACCCTACAACCCTTCAAGGATTTCCCTAGCTTCTCTCTCTCACTATTATAAATTCCAATCACATCTCTAGCCACAGTTTGACGAGATGGAATATCCTTTAGACGGAGCTTAGGTTGTAAAGTAGTTACATATTTCTTAAACCCATACCCCTCAACACAACTAAAAGGCAACTCATTAATTATAATCATTTCAACTAGTGGTGATGATGCCAAAATCATCAGTTGGGTCACTTGTCCAATCTAGAGCTCTTGACGACCTTGTAGGACCTGCAAAATAAAGGAGGAACTAATCGAAGAGACCACCAGGTTGTGCCTGGTGGGGGAGCCTCCGATGCTCAAATTAGTATCAACCCATATCTTTCGTATGTAGATAATGTTTTGTAATAGTTTGTGACGTACCTTCACAAGCGAGATGGACTATCCCTTTTATAGATGATTTAGATAGTTGTTGTACATAATTGGAGGTGATTATTACCCATATGTAACCGTTATCGTATTGATGGGTGTTTAAGACCGATGAGTAATGGTCGCTATTAATGTGTTGAATGTGCTTGAGTGGTTACATCTTTTGGCCTACTAATGATGCAAGGTTGTCCATTAAGATAGACGACCTTAGTAATTTTTATGGACTCATCAATTGCCCCCCATTCCCAAGTCTGATTTTGCTTTATGCTAGTCAGGCTTTGAGAATTCTTGACTTGTTTAGATTTAGAATGGTAGTATTTTTGTAATGACTTTTTAGTATCTGCCTTTTGAAGGTCGTTTTGGACGTTCGAGTAAACATAGCTTGATCTTGAAAGTGAGTTGATTTCTTTGGACGATCATTTTTTATCACTTGTTGAAAAGTAAGGTAATTTCCTTGGACGACCATTTTTTATCACTGCTAAAGAGCGAGGTGATTTCTTTAGACGACCATTTTTTATTCATTTTCTGGCTGTCACGTTTGATATTCTTGATTTGCGTGCGACTTTTGTTTGTGTGAGAATCCTTGTCTGCTTACACTTGTCTAAGGGTACTTAGTCACTTAGCCACTTTTGGGTGACTTACATTCAGTTACGGAGCTTTGTCATTTAGGTTTTATCAGTGATTTACATCCATCTTTGTAGAATCTTATCACTTAGCTTTTTTTTTTTTTTTTTTTACTTACATCCATTTAAGGAATCTTGTCACTTAGGCTTCGTCAGTGATTTACATCCGTCTTGGCGGAATCTTATCACTTAGCCATTTTTTGGTGACTTACATCCATTTAAGGAATCTTGTCACTTAGGCTTCCTCAGTGATTTACATCCGTCTTGGCGGAATCTTATCACTTAGCCTTTTTTTTTTTTTTAGGTAACTTACATCCATTTAAGGAATCTTGTCACTTAGGCCTCGTCAGTGATTTACATCCGTCTTGGCAGAATCTTATCACTTAGCCATTTTTTTGGTGACTTACATCCATTTAAGGAATCTTGTCACTTAGGCTTCCTCAGTGATTTACATCCGTCTTGGCGGAATCTTATCACTTAGCCATTTTTTTAGTGACTTACATCCATTTAAGGAATTTTGTCACTTAGGCCTCGTCAGTGATTTACATCCGTCTTGGCGGAATCTTATCACTTAACCATTTTTTGGTGACTTACATCCATTTAAGGAATCTTGTCACTTGTTGCTAGAAAGATTCCTTATTGCTATGTCATTTTGGACCTTCTTGAGGCCATGTTGATATCTGCATTAAGTAGCACATGCACTTGCCAAGGCTTGGTTAAACAAGAATTTTAGAACAATTCATATATAAATAATAAGTTACCAATAGCCTAGGCGGACCTTTTTCTTATTTCCTTGTAATACTAGAGTTTTACCTCTTTTGTGATCTGTCTAGTAATGCATACATTTTTGCATGAAACCTTACTAGGTGTAAATTTTTATAGGCGAATATAAAAGAGACAGATAAATGTGTTACCTTAAATGACGATATCATTTTGTCACATACCTTGATCTTTTTATTGCTGGGATCTTCTTGACAAGCTCTTATATTTTTAAGATGATCATGAGCTCTTCACTTTTCAAGATTCTTTGAGCTCAACATGATACTTCAAGTCTAAGGCCTAGATTTTTTTTTGCTTCAACTTTTTTGAAGGTGTAAAAACTAGGCCACGTTGTTGCCCGCGTTCAAACATGAAAAGGGCAATTCTCGTTTGTTGACGACTATAGGAGTGGTCTACCATGATTGGAACCCTTTTTTTTTTTTTTTTTTCATGCTTTGATGATTATGGTCATTGCTGATTGTAATAGCAATTTCCTCTTCCTTCTTTTTTAATTGTATGCTTAAGTCACTTCATTAATACTAGCTGTTAAGAATGACAATGTACAAATATGCAATTACTTGCTATACAATTATGGATGTCAGTTGACGAAGTGCATTCCATATGAATCATAGAGAAGTATTCTATGATATATAAAAATTGAAGCTATTTGACTATATGCTTATTTTAAACCGAGCTTTGTTAGGTGCTTGCACCGTATATAATTTTCAAAGCAATTTAAAAAAAATTTTGGTGAGTTGACAAAGACAAGAATTTATTGAGACTTAAACTCATGACCATATTGTGAATATGATCATCTAATGTTTTAAGTCTAGGAGACTTAATAGAATGACGATGGAACATATAGTCATATTAGCTATGATAATTGTAATAATTTTATAGCAATATTTTCAACATGATTTATATGTACATATTTGTAGATAATCATGCAAGCTTGATATGCACTTAATTCTAATAAGATAATATTTGGCATGGCTAATTAAAAAGAAAGGAATAAATGAGTTACCTTAACAAGAGAACTTAAACCACGATACAATTTTGTATGTACTTTGATCTTTTCATTGTTGTATTTTTCTTAACAAGTTCTCCTGCCTTTAAGATCTCTTTTTTTAAGCTTAACATGATATTTCATGTTTAAGGCTTAGATCTCTTTTGCTTCATTCTTTTGAAGGTGAAAGGACTAGGGCACTTTGTTCATTCAAGGTTATATCTCCTTCCTTTAGGGACAAAGGTTATGCCAGGTGCTTCTATTATTATATGCCTAATTGGTTACACATATACTACAATTTAAAGAGAGTACTTATGCTTGACATGTGATTTGTCATCATACTTTCATATTCAATAAATATTCAAGCTAATATTTTAATATCACGTCTCATACATACCATTGTGTGAGCCATTATGTAATAGACATATAGCAGTGCCAACAATTATAGACATATAACAGTGCCATTGTGAAAGAAATATTCGTGATGCTATGGAAAGAGTCTAGGCCTTTCCATGATTTTTGGCCTTGGAATAAAATTACCTTATAGTAGTTTCAACAATTATATAGAGATGTGGTGGTATGATGCTATCATGTCACATACCTTTGACCTTCTTTTTAGCAAGCTCTTCTTGATGAGTTTTCGTTTTCAATCCTGTGAATTTGATAGTATATGTACAATCGAGATAGTATAGTTGCTCTAGTCCAGTTAATGTACTACATGTACTCTTTTTGTTCACAGTGTTAGACTAGGAGCAACGATACCAATGAAGAAATTCATAAATAATATTAACCACAAATGTATAAAATTTTCTCTAATTTAAGGGCGATATATGTTGATATAACATAATGTCCCTTAGAGTATTTACATAACACAAATATATTTTGGAATTCTTTCTCAAAATTAAAGCAGCCAATATCATTTAGAAATGTTTGGAATAGTGGGTCATGATTATTATTTGTGAGTTCATAATCAATCATATGCTTGTGGGATTTCTCCTAAAAAGAGAGCCACGGAAAAATATTTCTTCCACTACTTGCATACATTAGTGTATAACATATGAGTTTTTTTTGGACGAACTATAACATATGATATTGATCAAAAGAAAACAATGTTTTGCACACGTAATTAATTAGTTGTGCTTGTGCATATGCTAAATCTAGAACTTAGGCATGTCGTGCTCCCTTTTAAACGAGCAATTAAGAACTTCAAGCTCAAAAATATCCGGTTTCATGCTTTTAAGTACCCAAAATTGGGATCTTTAAACTTTGGAAAGTCAAAAATCAGCTTCTCTTACTTTTAGGCAAATTGCTGATTTTTCTTGAAACTTTCCTTTTAAGTTTCTAGGCTTTTGATGGAATAATAAGAGGGGCTATCTTAAAATCATTTAAGATTGAAAGTTAAAAAAAAAAGGCCTATTCCCAACATTTATGAGACATAAATTTTGATTTGATTCCATATGGGATACACATAATTCTTCTCCGCAACAACAGTCATGGTAAATATATCAAAAGAATTTGATTTGCTTTGTATTTTCTACCATTTTCAAAGTTGACTTCCTTAATTGGTACCATTCTTTATTAAGCAACTTTTTGGTATACTTTCCAGAAATTACGTTGCCTAATGCAATGATGAGTATACAATTAAAATTATATACCTGGTAGCTGGCTTTCTTCAACCGTTTTCTTCTTTTTATTCTTTATTTTTCTTAAATTTTTGTAGACAATAAATGGTCTTTTAATGTGGCAAAACCGTAATGATATTTGTTTTTATGCCAAAAACTTGTATTTTCAAATGCAATTTGACCTCACAATCTTAGTAATTATAGAGCTAGACTAAAGGAAAGTATAAGATTTCCTTGGATTTTTTTTTTTTTTTATCGCATTTAGTTAGTAACTTATGCAATGCCTTAAATTTAAGATATATACGTTACACACATCACAATCAAGTTTTGGAGATTAAGTTAACAAGAGAGAGAGTGAGTAAGATTTAATTACCTGTCGCCTTGGAGACTTTTTTGAAAATTGAATATTTGAGCCCACCTTTGCAAGGATGTTAAAACATGCATGCTTGGCTTAGAACCACTTCGCGCACATGACAAGTGACTTGGATGTGTGTGTGGGACTTTTGGTATCCTTTTAAGTTGATTCCCTTTCAATGAGCTCTTTTTTGGTGGGTTGATATTGGCTTCAAAGCTATTGGGGCTTGACTCCCCATTTGTGATGTCAAAGGAATTTTCATAATCTTTGGTTGTATTACCCTTTTCCACTTAAGGGTTTTTGATATTTTTCTTGGCAGGTTCTTCTTGACAATTTCTTAAGAATATAGGTACAATCAAGCGAGTCTAGTTACACTAGTGAATAGTTTAGTACTTATACTGTGCAAAGTGTTAGACTTGGAGCAACCTTGTCAAGTAAGAAATTCACAAATAATATTAACCACAAATGAATAAAATTTGTTGGGGGCTTAATATTGATTTTTATATAAATGAGGTGTAATATAGTTTATATTAAGATCTGAAGTGTAGTGGCTCAGTGAAAGCATGATGCTAAAGACCACTAAAGATTTCATGAAACCTTTTGGTGGGATTTATGTATGAAACAATTTAAATTCTCCATTCTCAAAGTGTAATTATACATGGAAAAGTTTAAATGGTAAACTTTGTTCATTCTATGGTGGAACATATGAAGATATAAAATTTTATAACTTAGCAACAATGATGGAATTTATTTTAGAAGAAACGTGCTGAAACTAAATATCTTTTATACATATTGGCGTAAATTCTAATGATTTTGAATTATGAAATTTTACAAACTTGCATTCCTTAAATAACTGGATCCTCTGACTCAAAAATAATGCTATTAGCATATTTTTTTAAACCATCTTATGTCTTTTTTTTTTAGAGAAAAAACATCTTATATCTAATGATATTGACAACTCTAAAAGTAAAAACATATAATGTTTTATACATTTAATTGATTGCTCTAAGGAGCATTTACAAAATTAATTTCTATTAGGAAACTAGCGTAGAAAGTAAAAACATATAGGAGTATTCACTAACTTTCTTCATCCAGAATTTCCTTACCTTCAAAAATCAAAACTGAATAACTTTGGGTTTAATGCCTAAAGCAGATTTTTTTCTTTTTAATAAATAACTTAGACAGGCAATAAGATTCAAATCCACCTTTTTAGTGGTCAAAATCATGACATACTACAATTCTATTAAGATGATAAATTTCGGTCTCACTTTTCTCAAATGGTAAAATATGAGATTTCTTACCTTTGACAAGGGCCATGCAATAAAATTTGACTTTAATTTTTCTATCTTAGCAAGATGCATTAGGAAAGAAAAGTAGTGATATAGAAAACCATAATGTGTGAACATCAATTAGGATATTATAAACATTTATTTATACAGTAAAGGGACTCAAACGGTTTGTTCTGATTATATTAGGAAATGTAGTAGAACTCTTTTTGATGGTCATAATTAGAATATCAAGGCTATAATGCTTGACTTATATTTAGCTTTAATGGAGGGGATTTCAAAGAGTAAATGGTGATATTCCTTGACCTATCTCTTTCCATACTCTTTTTCCTAACTACCAAATATAATATATTCCTTGTACGTGTGTTGGCTGTAACTATAAAGCCTCACTGTTGTACAACTATTCAAACCCAAAATTGGAATCTCAAATTTTGGCTTGACAGCAATCAAAGCTATTCCAAAGCTGGTATAAAATTTTGATGTCCTTTTTATCCCCTGTTTTCGATTTGTAGAAATAGGGTATATATTCCCTTGTACTTACGGTTTTACTAAATTAAATTTTCTACCTATTTTACCTCAAAAAGCTGGTATAAAATTGGATAATATCTCTAGACCATACATATTTATTACCAAGAATTCACGGTCTTCTAACTATATTAGGACATTTTCCATCAATGCTTAGCATAGAACCTGGGAATTATAATAATGTCTAACGTTTTGCATTCTAGGATGGAAAGTATTATAGTTATTAATTCCTTCACCCTCATGTGTCTTTTGAGAATAGTGTAGTGTGAAAGAAGATTAAATATTATTTGCAAATACTTGGTGAGTATAAAAGGGGAAAATGCGTAAATCTGACCTTTAGATTTTAGACCATAGTGTGTTCTGTGAACTGGGCCATATCCTTAAGGTTTGTCGAGGTCGCTTGAATTTTGTGGTCATCCAGCGTTCAGTCCATGCCTTATAAGGATCAAACCATCCATTTGATCTCCTCTACACCATAAGACCCGAATGTGTGCTTTGTTTCTCTACTTCAGGGGTGTGGACCCTCAAGGAGTCAAGGTAGAGGCCATAGGGTTTAAGACCTTGGATTTGGGTTCTCACATCATCATCTACTTAATTGGACGACAAAGTCATGCTTTGACGAAGATGGTGTGTCAGTGACACCTCTTTGTCTCCTCCATCTCAACCCAATCTTATATTGCAAAAGTGGTCGAAGAAATGAGAATGTGCAAATTGAAGAGATGATCAAAGGGTATCATCCTATGAGATAATCTTGGTCCGATATCTTCTTCTTCATAACCCTTTATTGAGTTAAGTAACCCTTTGTTGTAGGAAGATGTTAGTGGCTAATCTCATTCCCACAGACGGCGCCAAACTGATGATGCCAAAATCATCAGTTGGGTCACTTGTCCAATCTAGAGCTCTTGACGACCTTGTAGGACTTGCAAAATAAAGGAGGAACTAATCGAAGAGACCACCAGGTTGTGCCTGGTGGGGGAGCCTCCGATGCTCAAATTAGTATCAACCCATATCTTTCGTATGTAGATAATGTTTTGTAATAGTTTGTGACGTACCTTCACAAGCGAGATGGACTATCCCTTTTATAGATGATTTAGATAGTTGTTGTACATAATTGGAGGTGATTATTACCCATATGTAACCGTTATCGTATTGATGGGTGTTTAAGACCGATGAGTAATGGTCGCTATTAATGTGTTGAATGTGCTTGAGTGGTTACATCTTTTGGCCTACTAATGATGCAAGGTTGTCCATTAAGATAGACGACCTTAGTAATTTTTATGGACTCATCAAGTGGCTTTCTAGAAGCCTCAACAGAAAAAATTGTTGACACAAGTTGGAACCCTTCATCTCCATCATTTTTGGGTTCAAAAGCTAAGTTTTTCTGCCTTCTATCTTCTTTATTAGGGTTCTTGGAATAGTTTGTCACATGAGCTAAAAAATTACTAGTATCACAACTCTTACTATCAGCATGATATGATTTTTTACAATAATTACATACAGCCATAATGACACCCTCATCTACCTTTACTTTTTCAAAATGCTTCCAAGCTAGAGACTTTTTCCTACCATTACCAGTACCAGTCTTACTCACTACACTAGGTGGAACTGGGGGCAACTCACCATCAGTAGCTTCAGCTTAGGTTGCAGCAACAACTTCTTGGGTGGTAGTGGCAGTAGCACCATCAGCTTAGGTGGCAGTAGAACCATCAACTTGTGTAGCGGTAGAACTATCAGCTTGTGTAGAAACAGAGGGAGCATTAGTGGAGGAATCCATGACCTAAAAAAATCAAATATAGAAATTAGCAAACTAGAACAACAACAACAACAATTAATAATAATAATCACATAAACCAAAAAGGAAAATCTTTGATGCTTGAATCCAGATAACAATATTCTTCATAAAACTCTAACATAAAACATAAAACAGTATCCTACATAAAACTAAATAGAACCCAGATTGGAGCTCAAAATGATGCTTAAAATTTCAATAAATAATAAAAGCTGAATAAATAATAAAAGCAGAAACATTGGTGATCAAAATTTATTAAAAAAAGAAAGCAAACTAGAACAACAACAACAATTAATGATAATAATCACACAAACCAAAAAACAAAATCTTTGATGCTTGAATTCAGATAACGGTATCCTACATAAAACATAAAATAGTATCCTACATAAAACTAAACAGAACCCAGATTGGTGCTCAAAATGATGCTTGAAATTTCAATAAATAATAAAAAGCAGAATAAATAATAAAAAGCAGAATAAATAATAAAAAGCAGAATAAATAATAAAAGCAAAAACATTGGTGTTCAAATTTATTAAACAAAAATAGAAAAACAACAACTACCACCACCACAACAACATAAGTTATTCATCAACTCTAACAAGAAAGAACAAAATCCCAACTTTAAACACAAAACACAAAGGGAAACAAAAATCATACCTTAAAGAAACCAGGGGTGTTGGAGTTTTGAATTTGAAGACTGAAAACCCCATTTGGACAACTTTCAATTCCTGAGTAAAATTAAATAGGAATAGAATTAATCAAACAAATAAACAAAGAACAAAAAAAGTAAAATGGTTAGGGTTTCAATTTTTTTAGTTAGTGTTTCAAATTATAAAACTTAGGAGTTTATTTGATTTTTAACAGTATAAATTTTACTAAGTAATAAAAGAAAAAACATTGAACACATCCACAACAGCTTAAGTTACATGCATCAACTCTAAGTCTTTAACAAAAAAAGAACAAAATTCCAACTTTGAACACAAAAAACAAAGGGAAACAAAAATCATACCTTAAAAAACCATGGGTGTTAATTTCAAGTTTGAAGAGTGGAAACCCCACTTGTACAACTTTCAATTCCTGAATAAAATTTAAATAGGAACAAATTAATCAAACAAATGAACAAAGAACAAAAAACAAAAGTAAATGGTTAAGGCTTCAACTATTTCTAGTTAGGGTTTCAAATTATAAAACTTTGAGGTTATTTGATTTTAACAATAGATTTTCATAACATATATAATCAATGGGAGACTGAAAAAAAGAGAAATGAGTGTTGACACTCCATTTTGCAACCTGCATTTAACCTCACATGGAGAATAAAAGGGTAATTTCGCCTTGGAAATATGCATCTTGACTCTAATCCTTGATCTCATTTCACCAAAATGATCTTGATGTTGTAACGATCAAATCAACTGGTCATAAACCTTAATCGGACTATCAGATTGAAAGTTATCATCAAATCAAGTTTTAATGGTCGAGATGCACTATCACAAATTGAGTCCGACTATATGTGATTATGAACAATTGATTCTAATTGGTTATAATTATAATCAATTTGAGATTAATGATATTTAACAATTTGATTGGTTAAGACTACATTTTATGGTAAGATTGCATACACCTAATTAATTAAATAGTTAAACATTACTTATTCAATGAGTAATTTATGCAACTATCTTTTAATTAGGATAAATTTGGAACTAATTAAGTCTGAAATGAGAGTGATTGGAGCCTATTAATGTTAATTGGGAGCTAATTTGGGATCTATTAATGTTAATTGTGCTGAAATTGTTTTTTAACAAATGACATCTGCTCACCATTTCGTTGATATCTCTTAGAATATTTTGAATCTGTGAATGTGATTAATTTTCCCAAAAACTAGACATCCGAGGCTTCAATTTGAGCACAAGAACGAGACAATTCCGATCATAATTGAGTAAGATATGATTTTTTGAAGTTAGCTCTACAGACTGTTACAGTAGCTACGAGAAAACCGAATTTTGCTTGCTCCTCATTCTCACCAATATCTACATTTAATGCACCAGATTTCCCCCAAGACTAAAATGAGGTCTAGGTTCATGATTCTTTGTCAACCCTCATTAAATGGCCTTTCATTCATATTTCCTCCACCACTACTATATAAAATCTCCTCTCCTTCATTCCAAAACACACAAAAACTCCATCTCTTCTTTTCTCTTGAGTTCTAGTGAAGTTGAGTAGTCTTGTCATATCTTGGTCTTCTTGAGACTCAAGGTATTGAGTGAGACTCACTCTCCCTCTCCTAGCTTTTCTTTTCCTCCACCCTTAGGACCTCCATCAAGAGTCTCCTCCTCCACTATATGGATCATGCATGAAGGTATAATCCCCTTCCCTAACTATTTTTTTATGTTGCCATGATAAAAATTTAAGATTAAAGCATGATAGTAATTATTTAAATTCCCTTGAATATGTTTGAATGTTCTTAATTGTTCTTATGTGTTCTTCACATGTTCTTGGTTGTTCATCACATGTTCATGCATAACACTAGTTTTAATCTTAAATCCACATCAAAAATATGAAAAAACATGTTTGTTTCATAATTTTTTCAGACTCTTGAATCTAAGATATCACCATCCACACACATTCACTAAAATTTATTTTTCAAATCCCAATGCAATGTTTAATAAATTAAATTAGGGTTTATCACATGCATACACATTAAATTCAACATGCAAATTAATTGATAACATATTAGATGATGTAAGTTGAATGTTGGCCACCATAGTCTAGAAGACCGGTTTCACTGGGCAAGGTGGGTGCCTAATACCTTCTCACCTTGTAAGATAGCCTCCGAGTTTAGATCAAGGGTTAGTAGATCAAATGTTTATTCTTGTAACTTTCAATTTCTAGATTGTAACTAGGAAATAAAACTATGTAATTTATCTTAGATTGTATGTAGGACCAAAGTCATGTCATTTCCTATGATCAATGTAAATTCAATTTCAAATAAATAAAATGAGGAATTTTTCAATTTTGGTTTTCTTATTTATTCCAATAATTAAATAAGTGGCGACTTCATTGTAAAACCCTTAATCTAAAGGGGAAAATATAATCAGTCAAACCTCCATTTTGAGAGAGAATAACACGACTCCACTCATTCACGTGAGTTTGGCCCAATGACCTAAAAATGGGGTGAAGGCCGCGGTCTCTCACAATGAGAAAAAGGAGAACACATACCCTAGGTTCAACCCATATGATCGGTGGCAGGGAGAGGAGTGGCTACTGGTGGTGGTGGTGGTGGCAGTGGCGGCAACTAGGTGTGAAGAACTTGTAGTGAGAAGCTAGGGATTGGACCTTGGAGTAGAGAAGGGCAAAGTGAGAACTGAGAGTTTGAGAGTGTGGTCTGTTTATTGGTGAGAAGACCGAAGATCAAAGCTTTTAAAGAGTGAAGATTGAAGACTGATGAAGAGTGATGAAGATTTGAGATGTCGTATGAAATTGGTGAAGGCTGCAGAGATTAGAGAGACAGAGAGCGTTTGTGTGAGACTTGAGGATTTGGTGAAGAGATTTGAGGACTTGAGGATTTGAGAGAGAGAAAGAGAGAGAGAGAGAGAGAGCGTCTGAGTTTGAGAGTGAG
The DNA here is from genome assembly GCF_040712315.1 of Castanea sativa. Classification (NCBI taxonomy): domain Eukaryota; kingdom Viridiplantae; phylum Streptophyta; class Magnoliopsida; order Fagales; family Fagaceae; genus Castanea; species Castanea sativa. The sequence continues at coordinate 34,908,832 of NC_134020.1, forward strand.
AGATATGAGATTGAGATAGAGAGAGTGAAGTCTGAGGCCGTGGATTTGGTGATTAGGTGAAGACTAAAGAGAAATTGAGGCCGTTGATCAACTTGATTCAGTGAAGAGTGAGAGAGAGATTCCGTGTGAGACTTTGAAGCCGTTGGATTGTATTGGATTGGGATATGAGATTAAGATTGAGAGTCATTGAGATATCTAATCAAATATTTTACCTCTAATTGTGACCGTTGGATTATGATATTAGTTTTAATTGTAACCGTTGATTTGTAATTGCTAGGGCTGTAGAGTTTAAGTGATATGATGTCTCTGTGTTAGGGTTGTAGAGTTTAATCATAATTGTTAAATTTGAATATTGAATTGATTTAAATGGCTGGATTTGAAACTGGGAAGTTGTGCCCAAAAATGGTTGATTAGATGGTTTCCTCTCCACTACACGTTACCCACTAACCAAAGCACATGATGTGACTTATATGATGTGAGTGCTTGAGTGGAGACTGATGGTTTATGAGTTTATTACTTTATTTTACCAAGTATTCGGTTGGGTCGGGTTGGGTTATTTGGATTTTTTATTGTGTAACCTGAGATCCGAACCGAATAATCGGTTCCTCTTAAAACAACATTCGTGATCGACCTATACATGCACTCAGATTCACCCGTGGACCTTCGGGTCGGGCGGGTATGGTCAGGCGGGTCAAATATTCCAGGTCATTGGACAACCCTAAGACAAAGTATAAAATGAAATATAATTTATGATAAATAAAGAAAGAGTGTAAATTTTCCTTCAATTAATTAGTTCAATCCATTATTGCGTGAGATAAGGAAATAGTGCCCCCAGCAATAACCACCATCATGGGCAGCAACTAATAGTCAAGCGGCCGAGGATTAAATAATATTGAATGAATGGACATGGATATTCAAGCTTGTTTCCCTTCAGTTACAGAAGATGGGATTGGCCGAAAATGTTGAACGGACTGATCGGTGAGTTTGACTTACATTTGACACAAAGGTCTAAAAAATTGGGCCGAACAATACAAAGATGTCAGTTGTTTTTTTTTTTTATGAACCCAAAGAAGTCAGTTGTTTTTTGACCTTTCCTTGCACATTTTAATGAAATACGGTTTTGAGTTTTAACCAATATAATTTTTTTTAATACATTAACCGATTTTAAATTGATGTATAGCCAATTATAAAATATAATTTAAATATTTATATTATATTGTTGAATTCTACTCATCAAAATTTTTCTTTAAAGATTTTTAACCTATAATGTCTGTTTCTGATGATAACTATTTATTATCTGAACAAGATATCAGTTGATTTAAAAAAAAAAAAACACTAGTCGGTTTTTGGTGTAGGAGGAAAAAAACACCAGTCTGCTTTTGATTTACTTGTTATATACAGTTTTTTTTTTATACTATTTTCCTACTTATTTAATGACATCAATATACCTTGACATTGAAATTGATTGGAGGGTTCACAAATGGAATTATACGAGAAATAGGAATTTGGAAAATGCTAATCCTCTTACCAATTTTATACCTCGACAATGAAATGTGATTGAGGAGTCCAGAAATGGAATCATATTACAGTGGAATTGATAGTGAGAGGATGCTAAACATACCACTAATTTTACTATAAAAATAAAATGTATAACTTGATGTGATAAATTGTGTCACTTTAGCAAAATAATACTATAGAAAAAAAATATTTATTTATTTTATTGTTTCTGTGGCGCTAATTATATTTACTAGTATGTAACTTGTGCTTATGCACAAGTATGATGAATTGTAGTTGTGTTGTTGATGTTAGCTTAGGTTACCAAACATATAGGGCATAGTTTGACTAGAACATTTGGTGGTACTAAAATAGTTTTTCTTTATAATTCCAATGATATTTGTTACGCCAAGTTTCTTGTTACATTGTTATTACATATATGATTTTAAAAATCACTATTGGATACAACATATACAATATCAATTCATAATTATTATCTACAAAATTCTACTAAATACAACACAACATAAAATAATAAACTAGTCAAATAGTATCTCCTAAATTGAAAGGGGATAGATGTATGGATCGTTTAGCACAATTACAGTTTGTTACATTCAATATCTTCACATATAAAATATCTGAGTAGAAACTGTATAAAAAAAATATGCTCATTTGTTAAAAATAAAATAAAAAATCTAAAAAATTTAATTTGTATGGAAATCTAACAAAAGGAAATTCAATTTTGATTCTAATTGAATTTTCCCTAAACTTTGGTTAAAATATATATTACATAGTCATGGTATATTACATAAACTAGCTTGTAACTCCATATATATGCATGAATACTGTGGGGAGTAAAAATATCTTAATAGGGATATGGGCCATTGGGCCTTGCTAAGGAAGGCTGACCTACTCTTGGGTTTAGGGCTTGTTGATACTCTAGGTCGGCCCATACGCCGAGGATCCGAGGACCGAGCCGATGATGCTTTTCCCCTCGGACTGACACCAAAGAACCCGGGACTTCATGGTACAGGTTAGGGAATGGCACGGTCAAGACCAATGGTTAAAAGGGGGTGAACCCCAGAATGCCCCAGAAGCACCGGTGTTGAAGAAATGTCAAAAATAAAGGCTGCTACTTCCGCATTAAAGACCCTGCACCTACCACCCTGGCTGCATTAATGGGGAGGTGACGCTTGAACAGTGGAAGGGAAACTTCTAGTTACTGTTCAAAGGCACTAAGAAAAGAAATATCTAGGCTAAGGGAGGAATTGGGGCAACACGTGTATAAAGTATTAAAAAGAGGAGTATTTAAGGAGGGACCTGAAAACAGAAAGAGGGAGAGAACTTTTTGTAACCTAAAAAGAAAAAAGACAAAGGGTGAGATATAATATAAGAACAGCTCTCGGCTTACGTCCGAAGAGGCCCAGTTACAATATTCCTTGTTGTTTTCAATTACTTGCGATCTTTAGTTTGTCATTTAATCCTCATATACTTCTAACCTGGGTTTCAAGCCCACACTCTACAAATTCTTATTGTTTAAGGCTCATTGGGCCTGAGCCCATAACTGTTCTTGGGTCCAGGTGCAATTGTGCACTTACAATTGGCGCCGTCTGTGGGAAATCTAGTCTAGAAGTAGTAGGGATATTATGGCAGGCTTAGGCTCTCACCATGCAGAGTCACAAGGATCACAACCGGAAGATCATTTCGAACGTCTTGAACATCGTAGGGATCGTGAGGGAAGCGTCCATACAGAATATCCAGGGGCTAGCCATACCGTGGAGGGGTAGCACTACCCACGATGAGGGCTCTAAATCCATGTATGAAGGAAATCAATCGTTTGAAGAGGAAGTTACGCCGTGCTAAACGTAAGGTTTCCCCGTCCTCATCTAGTTCTTCCTCGCAGAAGGATGGGGGACATGGCTACGGTTCAAGGTCATATTCCCCCACCGTGCAACATCCTTCGGTGAGGAGAACGACCAGCCAATCCGCGGACGTAAGCAAGCTTCGTCCTAGGGGTTTAGGCAACGATACCATGAGTAGGGCGTTGCACCAACTCTCTAAATCTCCGTTTTCACGTAGGATTGAGAGGGGAGGCTCCCCAGAGGTTCACCCAGCCCACGTATACCATCTATAATGGCAGTACTTATCAGGTGGAGCAAGTGAGTCACTTCAACCAAAGGATGGCAGTGCACTCACACAACGAGACTTTGATGTGTAAAGTCTTCCCTCCAACAACCTCTGGCTATGAGATGGTTCAATGGTCTCAAGTCGGGGTCCGTAGGCTCGTTTGGGGAACTAACTAGGGCATTTGCTTCTTGGTTCATTACTTGTAGCGAGTCCCTCGGCCACCTGACTCATTGCTATCCATGGTCATGAAGGAAGGTGAGACACTGAAAGCATACTCCGACAGATATTGGGAGATGTTTAATGAAATAGACGGCGACTTTGATGAGGTGGCGCTAAATACCTTTAAGGTAGGCCTCCCATCGATCACGACCTAAGAAAGTCTTTGACGAAAAGCCCGTCCAGCCGTACGTCGTCTTATGGATCGTATTGATGAATATAAAAGGGTAGAGGAAGACCAAGAACAGTGGAAAAGGAAAGGAGAAGGTTATCCCGCAGAGAGAAGGGATTTCGGGTCGGATGATATCACAACAACAAGCCGAGGAGGGATTATTTCGGACAATCCGGCTCTGGAGCACCCACTGAGCTCAATACTGTTCCGAGAACCAAGACATCGATTAGAAAAAGTTCGTAAAGAGCCCTTCTTTAGATGGCCCGGCAAGATGGCAGGGGACCCTACGAGAAGAAATCAAAACCTTTTTTGTCAATACCATCGGATGCGGCCACACCGAGAACCGCCGGACTTCGTGGAACCATCTGTGAGTACTCGTCGGAGAGGGAAAGCTGAAGCAAAGATTTGTGTCACCCACAAGTGCCGGTCAAGTTGGTTCAAACAACCAAAGGAACAGTTCATCTCGGCCAGCATTGGGAACAATTAATGTTATCTTCGCCGCACCCTGTAGGACCGGCTCAGTCCCACTGGTCATGGCGGTTTCCCTTCCGCAAAGCCGAGGACGTGGGTGGTAGGCCGAAGAGATTAAAGAGCACTTTACCTGTCTCGGGTTTCTCCGAGGAGGATAAAATAGGAACTATCCAGCCCCATGACGATGCTCTTGTGGTTACCCTCGGAATAGGGAATTATGACGTGAAGAGGGTGATGATAGATCGAGGGCGGTGCAGGATATCATGTACCCCTGATCTATTTAAGGGGCTAAGGTTGGAGTTGGAAGATTTAACTCCTTATGACTCACCTCTTATTAGCTTTGAAGGGAGAGCCGTTGTGCCAAAAGGACGGATCCGTTTTACCCGTTCAATCCGGCACGGAAACGGTTGAAGTAGATTTCATTGTGGTTGACGCGTACTCTCCATATACGCCATCCTAGCCAGGCCATGGCTGCACGCCCCGGAGCCGTCTCCTCTACCTTGCACTTTAAGGTTAAATTCCCCTGGGGAACATGTTGAGGAAATCCCCGCAATGGTAGTGGCCGGACAATGCATCTCCGTAGGTACTTCGTCGCCTCGGAAGTCGAGTTATCAACCTTGCCCATCCAGAGTCATATCAATTAGCTCGGAGGCACTGGAGCGATGACAAGATGCGAGGCCGTTTGCGAGGAGTTAGAGAAGTTTGTAATAGCGCATGATCCAGAGAGGTTCTTCCAAGTTGGCATACTTTTGCCATACCAAGAGAAGATGGAATTGTTGGAATTTCGAAGGACAATATAGATGTCTTTGCGTGGGACCCTTATGAGGCTCCGGGCGTAGATCCGAGCTTTATTTGTCATCGTTTAAACGTCAATCCGGCCATCGTTCCGAGGAGGCAGCCACCTCGGCGATCTTCCCGAGAACATTCTCGAGGTCGCGAAGGAAGAGGTTCTTAAACTCAAAAGGGCGGGGGCTATCAAAGAAGTTTTCTACCCCGAATGGTTGGCTCATACCGTTGTCGTTAAGAAGAAAAAACGGTGGAGAGTATGTGTGGACTTTACCGATCCGAACAAGGCCTGTCCTAAAGATTCTTTCCCGAATGCCACTGGGATTGATCAACTGGTAGATGCTACTTGTCGACATCCTCTGATGAGTTTCTGGACGCCTTTCTGTTACCACCAAATTCCCTTGGCGTTAGAGGATCGGGAAAGATCGGCTTTCATTACTCCAACTGAACTATCATTATAAGGTCATGCCATTTGAGTTAAAAAATGCTGGGGCTACTTATCAAAGAATGATGACCCGAATGTTTGAACAACAACTGGGGAAAACCATAGAAGTATACGTGGATGATATGGTGGTAAAGAGTAAGACGGTACCTTCGCACATGACAGATTTGGCCGACACCTTCCAAATGCTGAGGAAGTATAAGTTGCGCCTTAACGCCTCCAAGTGTTCTTTTGGCGTGGGATCCGGAAAGTTCTTAGGATATATGATCACTCATAGGGGCACAGGTGAACCCATGCAGGTTAGGGCTATTCAAAATTTGCAGCCGCCTGAACTCCAAAGGAGATTCAGAAATTGACCGGAATGATTGCGCGTTGAATGATTTATTTCTCGGTCCACGACCGGTGCCGTCCTTTCTTTCATTGTTGAACAAGTGGAAAGGGTTTCATGAAGGATCCAGGATTGTGAGTCAGCTTTCCAACAGCTTAAGCAATATCTATCTCGGCCACCCATTTTATCTCGCCCTGAGGTGGACGAGGTTTTATTCGCTTATCTGGCCGTGGCTATTCATGCGGTGAGTCTAGTCCTTATAAGGAATGAAGATGGAGTGCAGAGGCCGATCTACTATGTTAGTAAGTCCTTGAATGAAGCCGAGGTGCGCTATTAGCCCTTGGAAAAAGCACTTCGGTCAGTAGTCCACGCCTCGCGCATACTTCCTCATTATTTCCATTCTCATACCGTGGTTGTTTCGACCCGCCGTTGCCGCCGTGTTGCGTAGTGCTGATTATTCGGCGTAGTGGCAAAATGGGGAACCATTTTGGGAGCCTTTGATGTTAAGTACAAGCCTCGCACCTCGTGAAAGGTCGTCCTCGCTGATTTGGTGGCAGTTTGCCGAACCATTGTTAGAAGAAACTTCAAAGGGAGCGCACATGGGTGAAAAATCAGTTGGTGTGATCAGAGCCGTATCGCCCTCGGCTTGGAAAGTTTATGTGGATGGGGCTGCTAATCATAAAGTCGGCGTTGGACTTGTTCTAATGTCCCCCGAAGGAATTGTCTTTGAAAAATCTTTGAGATTGGCTTTCTCGGCTACTAATAATGAGGCCGAGTATGAAGCAGCCTTGGTAGGCATGCAAATGGTACATAAGATGGGTGGCAAGGAAATCCATGTGTTCTCGGACTCTCAATTAGTGGTCGGCCAAGTCACGTGGGACCATGGAGGCTAGAGACCCGAATGCAAGAATATTTGGCCCAGGTTAAACGTCGGCCGAGCGAATTCGACTCATTTGCCTTAGCTCATGTCTCAAGGAGTGGAAAAACTCATGCGCATTCTTTGGCTACATTGGCCACATCCTCGGCTCAAGGTCTACCAAGGGTGATTCTCGTTGAGGATCTGGTAGAACCTTCTCTTATAGCTGCTGACGCACCTCGCATCCATCTAATAAGGCCTGGTCCTAGTTGGATGGAGTCGATCATATCTTTTCTCAAAAATGACATCCTTCCCGAAGACAAAGTTGAAGCAGAAAAGGTACGTCGAAAGGCGCCGCGTTTCTGGTTGTCCGAGGACCACAGCTATACAAACGATCCTTTTCGGGACCGTATTTGTTGTGTGTACACCCTGAATCAACAAAATCATTACTCGGAGGAATTGCATGAGGGAATTTGTGGAAGCCACACCTGGAGGAAGGTCCTTAGCCCATAGAGCCACGACTTCGTGTTATTGGTGGCCCAATATGCGGAGGGAGGCTCGGGACTATGCCGCGAAAATGTGATCGGTGTCGAGGTTCGCCCCTAATATCCACCAACCTGGAGGGTTCTTAACCTCTCTCCAGCCCTTGGCCTTTCGCGCAATGGGGCTTGGACATTGTAGGGCCCTTTCCGAGAGCGCCGGAAACAAAAGATGGTTGCTTGTGGGAAACGTACCACTTTACTAAGTGGGTTCGAGGCCGAGCCTTTGGCCAATATCCGAGATGTTGATTCCAAGAAATTTATCCTGAAAATATTGTTACTAGATTCGGTATACCACATACACTCGTCTCGGACAATGGCGTTCAATTTGACAGCAAGGCCTTTAGGCAATCGTGGTGAGATGGGTATTATAAATAGATACTCTACTCCGGCTTATCCTCGAGGAAATGGGCAGGCCGAGGCCGTTAACAAGGTCATAGTCAACGGGCTTAAGAAGAGGTTAGACGATGCGAAAGGCGGTGGTAGAAGAGCTCCCTCATGTCCCGTGGACGTATCGGACCACACCGCGTAGGTCCACCGGAGAAACTCCATTCTCTATGACTTATGGGGCCGAGGCGGTAATACCACCGGAATCCGGTTTTCCTACTCTAAAGACAAGTTCTTTTAGTCCGAGAAAAACGAGGGACTTCAGAGAAAGATCTTGATTTACTTGAGGAACGGCGTGGCGGCTTTGGTCCAATTGGCGTATTATCGCAGTAAAGCTAAAACGAGGGTATGATGCCCACGTGAAGCTAAGGCCACTTGCACCGGTGATCTTGTATTAAGGAAAGTTGTAGGCACTTCTAAGAACCCAGATGGGGTAAGCTAGGACCTAATCGAAGGCCCCTACCGCATTGTTTCAATAGCGTAGGGTCATATAGGCTAGCTGACTCCTAGATGAACGAGTTGTACCACGTCCATGGAATGTAAATAATCTTAGAAGGTATTATTATTAATCAAATAAGCTTTTTTCAATTAATATTTCAAAGTTATGGCTAGCTCTCACGTTTGAAGTTACAATTCTTAAGAATCAAACAGAAACTTGGTTAAGTGTAGTCCTCGGACCACAAACCTTGTGGAAATTGATGTCTTATCATTTGTTAAACAGAACCTTAGTTATGCCGGGTCTTCTGACCTCCTACTTTGGGAAAATTAACATTTGAAGTTACAATTTTTGAGAATCAAACAGAAACTTGGTTAAGTGTAGTCCTCGGACCACAAACCTTGTGGAAATTGATGTCTTATCATTTGTTAAACAGAACCTTAGTTATGCCGGGTCTTCGGACCTCCTACTTTGGGAAAATTAACATTTGAAGTTACAATTTTTGAGAATCAAAAATGTAAACTTGGTTAAGTGTAGTCCTCGGACCACAAACCTTGTGGAAATTGATGTCTTATCATTTGTTAAACGAACCTTGCTATGCCGGGTCTTCGGACCTCCTACTTTGAGAAAATTAACATTTGAAGTTACAATTTTTGAGAATCAAACAGAAACTTGGTTAAGTGTAGTCCTCGGACCACAAACCTTGTGGAAATTGATGTCTTATCATTTGTTAAAACGGAACCTTAGTTATGCCGGGTCTTCGGACCTCCTACTTTGGGAAAATTAACATTTGAAGTTACAATTTTTGAGAATCAAACAGAAACTTGGTTAAGTGTAGTCCTCGGACCACAAACCTTGTGGAAATTGATGTCTTATCATTTGTTAAACAGAACCTTAGTTATGCCGGGTCTACGGACCTCCTACATTGGGAAAATTAACATTAGAATTTACAATTTATGAGAATCAAACAGAAACTTGGTTAAGTGTAGTCCTCGTACCACAAACCTTGTGGAAATTGATGTCTTATCATTTGTTAAACGAACCTTAGTTATGCCGGGTCTTCGGACTCCTACTTTGGGAAAATTAACATTTGAAGTTACAATTTTTGAGAATCAAAAAACTTGGTTAAGTGGAGTCCTCGGACCACAAACCTTGTGGAAATTGATGTCTTATCATTTGTTAAAATGTAACCTTAGTTATGCCGGGTCTTCGGACCTCCTACTTTTTGGGAAAATTAACATTTGAAGTTACAATTTTTGAGAATCAAACGAAACTTGGTTAAGTGTAGTCATCTGACCACAAACCTTGTTGAAATTGATGTCTTATCATTTGTTATACATATCATTAGTTATGCCGGGTCTTCGGACCTCCTACTTTGGGAATTTTAACATTTGAATTTACTATTTTTGAGTATCAAACATATTCTTGTTTAAGTGTAGTCCTCGTTCCACTAACCTTGTGTAAATTGATGTCTTATCATTTATTAAACAGAACCTTAGTTATGCCGGTCTTCGGACCTCCTACTTTGGGAAAATTAACATTTAAAGTTACAATTTTTGAGAATCAAACAGAAACTTGGTTAAGTGTAATCCTCGGACCACAAACCTTGTGAAAATTGATGTCTTATCGTTTGTTAAACAACCTTAGTTATGTCGGGTCTTCTACCTCCTACTTGGGGAAAATTAACATTTGAAGTTATTGTTTTAAAGAATCAAAACGAAACATGGTTAAGTGTAGTCCTCAGACCACAAACCTTGTGGAAATTGATGTCTTATCATTTACAGTTACAATTTTGAAGAAGTAAACGAAAGATTGCTTAAGATTTATCTTCGGACTATGACTTTGATTAAACTTAACTTCTCAATTGTGTCTCGGATGTTAATACCTTACTGTTTATTAACTCGGATCTTAAGTTTTATATCTCTAAGTATTGAGGAAATTTGTGTAAGGAATGGTCCTCGGATCTTACAACCTACTAATTATGCATTATAAGGGCTTAATTGTTATATGAAGTCCTCTTTCCTTTTTTAATCGAGGTATTATTCAAATGAATTAACCATGTCACCTTGTATTAAATCTTTAATAATATACGCATGATTATGTGAAAGTTATGACTATGCAATCCTTGGAGTTAGATTTTGATGCTCTGAGAAACTTCTGATATGACTTAATGGGAAAACTTTTGTAATAAGTACATAAAGAATAAAGAAAAAGCAGACACAATCCAAGTGAAAAGCAAACGAAATTGTTCTTCATTAATCAAGGTGAATATACATTACAATATATAATTCAAAAACAAAAAAAAAAGAATGGAAAAAGAGAAGCCCTAAGCTAAGTCCTAAGCTGTTGGAGGAGGATCTTGCTGAGAGGTACTAGTGCCCTCGGTCTTTCTCAACTCCAGCTCAAAAGGAGTCATAACTTGCTTTACTTTATCCGCCGTTCTTTGTTGGAAGGACGTTGGGTTCCACTATCCGGTTCAAGTCCTTCTCTCGCATCCACTCCTCCTTCCTTTTCTTTATTAGAACCAAAAAGGTTTAGGATCGGGAATTTGCCGGGACCATCGGAGGTAGGACAGGAAGAGTTGTCTCGTGGGTAGGAGTAGCAGGAGCCTCTTCAATCTCCTCGTATTTCTAGGGGAAGCCAAACGTTCTCGGACTTCCTCAAATCCGAAGACGGGGAACTCCTGCTCGTTTAAAGCTTCCCCCCATACTTTTTGACAAAGATTCGCGCGCATAAAGCCGCGACCCCTCTGTCACTGCCCTCGTGGTCGCTACCCCTTCGTCAAAACTTGCCTGCTTGGCAGCTTGAAGAGAGAGTTGGAAGGAGCCGGCTTCTTCCTTCATCGGGAGCGCGGTTGTTTCTTCGCATCCGAGCACTCCCTTTGAGCTTGGGAGAGCTCTTCATTTCTTTCCTTAAGGAGTTTGCGCTGCCCTTCTATCCGGGTCTTCATGGTCTTCAAGTTTGACTCGACCCCCATTCTTCTCTCTCCTCAGCTCTGCTACCTCCGAGGTCAGCTTCTCGTTCTCGGCAGGGCTGTACCTAAGGTCTTCTCGCCTCCACCCTAGTTTCGAGCTCAGCCCCGGCTACTTTCCGAGCGTCTTCAATAAACTTTTCAGCTACAAAGACCTCCTGAATAGCCCGTAAAAAAGCATGATGGAGTTAGGAATAACAAAAACTAATTTTACTTATAAGTATTGTTAAAAGGAGAAACACTTACCAAGTTGCTAAGTCTCTTTTTAGAGAGAGGAATAGTTGTGGTTGGCCCATCTTTTCCAAGGTCTCCATGTCCTTGGGCAGCGTAAGAGGGCGTTCTAGGACCTCGGCCAGGTGGTGGGCGTGGCCTTGTTGGAATCGCCCTTATACCTACGGGCAGGAGATAGGAGCGCCGTCCACTTTAGATCGGGGACCAGGTGGCCGGTGCTCGGTGCACTATACCCCCTCATCCCTCGATTTCCCCAAGTTCGCCAGCTGAACGTGCTCTACCCTTGCACTTGTCCGCCTTCGCGGGGCCGGTGGGAGTTGTTGGCGTGGTTCTCGGGGTCTTTAGTGATCGCCCCGTCATTATCCCCCTTTTCTCTTCTTCTTGGGATCCTCGGCCGGGTTTTGGCTCACTAGAGGAGGAGGAGGAGGTAAAAGCCGGGGAACTTGGGACGTCCCCGTTTTCTTCTTCTCTGCAACTTTGGCGACAGTGAGAAGACCCTCCATTCGTCCCATGTCTTCTACGGATTCGTCCTCTGGGAAGGGGCAGCTACAAACCCCGCGATTCCGCAGGCCTCGGTGGCTTCTTCCTCCTCGTCGGAAAGTACCACGAATCGGTTTCGCGAGGTCTCTCTGTCTTCGAGATGGAATTGGTCTATCTCGTCGTCAAGAGTGTGTGAAGAAGACACCTCCTCTTGGAACGACTGTTTGTGAGTGTATGGCGAGGGGACTGCGCTATCGGCCGGTTGTACAAAAATGCCAGTGTCGGGGAGCGTCCGGAGGTCACGGTCGTCCAAAAAATGGGGCCGAGCTACGTTTATCCTCTTTCGCCTTCTGGCCGCCGGCAATAATAGCGTCCTCTCATCTCCCGGAAGTCTTTGGAAAAGAGGGTGTATCCTAGAATAAGATGAGCAGCCCGGAGTTGTAGGTCCGCACTAACGAATACCTCGGAGCGCGAAGTACTCGGTTAGATCGGCAACGTTACGGTGACTCGGACGAGGACGCACGTGCGCTTTATCTCAGAAAAAAGACGTCAAAACAAACAAACCTGGTCGATTCACACAAATATTTAACGAATTTAAGTAAATACAAATACGCATTTCTGTGTGTGTGTTAGGAGAAGTTGTGTTTGTGGGGAGATTAATCCTATGGTGTCGCACACGGATCCCCCCACCGAACCGGGCAAGGAGGCCGTCGTGCCAGTTCCCAGACACGATCAGGTAGTCGTCCTTCATGCCTTTGTTTGATTTGGGCAGACAGGAGATTAGCCTAACGGTGCTAGACCGAGATTTCATATAATAGCCTACCTTAGAGAGTTTGTGGGACTCATTTAGGAACACGACATCGTGCCATGTGAGGTTTAACTCATCTGCTCGTTTAGAGCATCTACACTACCTAAAACTCTAAAAACATTTGGAAGGCATTGGTCGGGGCACAACCGGTGGTTGCGAAGATACTCCCTCATTACGGGTTTCATTGGTAGGGTCATCCCACCCTCTATGAAGGCTATCATAGGGATGATACCCTCTCCCTTTTTCCTAGAACCAGCCACGGCTGTTGCCGGGCAGTATTCTAACCCTACGTCGCTGGGAATATGGTATTTGGCTCTAAAGCCTTCCATCCCAGCGGCGGTATCAACTAGACACTTGAATCTTCCCATTACAGAGAGACGATAGACTAAACTTTAAAAGGGAGAGTGATTGTATTGGTAGCCGAGGACTGTATCCGAGGAGAAAAGGTCAAGACTAGAGAGAGCAAGAACTTACAAAGTTGAAGGTACGGGTTTCCACGGTTTTCTGCTGGTGAAGAATGATTGTTGTTGTTTTGATGGGATTGATCCCTGATGACTTAAATGAAGGCGCAGGTTCCCGAAGCGTCACGACGTGCGAAAAGGCGGCCTCGAAAATTATGTCTGTCCCGCCTAAAATTTCGTGGAGTGAGGAGAACCGTTGGATGCCCATCTCACCGTTGAGCGTGGGAGACAAAGAGTAACTTACAGTAATAAATGCGCGCGTTTTCGAAAATGAAACCGCCAAGTGTCATCTTCTGGGACGCGAAACGATTTCCACACGTGCCGTCACTTATAAAGTGTGTGGAGCAGGTTCTCGTCGGATCAAAACCCTATTTTTCTCCTCGGATGTTGAAAATTAGAGTTTTGAGGGGCTATTGTGGGGAGTAAAAATATCTTAATAGGGATATGGGCCATTGGGCCTTGCTAAGGAAGGCCGACCTACTCTTGGGTTTAGGGCTTGTTGATACTCTAGGTCGGCCCATACGCCGAGGATCCGAGGACCGAGCCGAGGATGCTTTTCCCCTCGGACTGACACCAAAGAACCCGGGACTTCATGGTACAGGTTAGGGAATGGCACGGTCAAGACCAATGGTTAAAAGGGGGTGAACCCCAGAATGCCCCAGAAGCACCGGTGTTGAAGAAATGTCAAAAATAAAGGCTGCTACTTCCGCATTAAAGACCCTGCACCTACCACCCTGGCTGCATTAATGGGGAGGTGACGCTTGAACAGTGGAAGGGAAACTTCTAGTTACTGTTCAAAGGCACTAAGAAAAGAAATATCTAGGCTAAGGGAGGAATTGGGGCAACACGTGTATAAAGTATTAAAAAGAGGAGTATTTAAGGAGGGACCTGAAAACAGAAAGAGGGAGAGAACTTTTTGTAACCTAAAAAGAAAAAAGACAAAGGGTGAGATATAATATAAGAACAGCTCTCGGCTTACGTCCGAGGAGGCCCAGTTACAACATTCCTTGTTGTTTTCAATTACTTGCGATCTTTAGTTTGTCATTTAATCCTCATATACTTCTAACCTGGGTTTCAAGCCCACACTCTACAAATTCTTATTGTTTAAGGCTCATTGGGCCTGAGCCCATAACTGTTCTTGGGTCCAGGTGCAATTGTGCACTTACAAATACACTTAAAGATATACAATAAGATGCATAATATAATTCCTATATATATAATTTAAATACTATTGATAGTCAATTTTATATTTTGTTAACTCTTTAAAAAAAATATGTAAGGATATTATTAGGTATAAAATGTAAATTCTCCATGTTTTTTTTTTATAATTATTGTGAAGCATTTTTTTTTACGATTCAATAATTCTAGATTCTTTGGTTTTTGTACTTAATAACTCATGTGGATGAATATTTATTATGTGGTCCCACATTTGATTCTAAAATTAAGAAATAAAACTCTTTAAGAATATATAAATAATTTAGGACACATATGGCACAAAATTGGAACTCTAATTTGGAATACTAATTTGAGTTTCTCTCAGTTTCACCTATTATTATAAATATAGATGACTTATAAATTTGAATTGTTTTTAATTATATGATTATATTTTTATAGTTTATTTATATTAGACTTTTTGTTTTCTACACTAAATTAACACATTTTGCATAAAAATTTTATAAAAAAAAAAGCTTAGATTAGATAAGACATGTGGTGCAAAATTAAACTTTACTTGAAATCCAATTTTTACAATAAATTAACTCACTTGACACAAAAATTTAAAATTTAGATTAGATGAGACACGTGGCACAAAATTAGACTCTAATTAAATTCAATTTTGAAATCTAATTGGATTTTCTCTCAGCTTTACTTATTATTATTATTAGTGTATAACCTGTGCATATGTATAGTACAATTAAAAAAAAATTACAATTACACATGTATGGATTCAAATTATACTCTTTCTTTTATTTTTATTTTTATTTTATTTCTTTTAGATATTCTTTTATTTCTTTTTTTGTTTAGTGAGTTTTTGATGATTTATTTATATTAGACCCTTCGTCTTTTGCACCTCATTAACTCACCTGGAATAAAAAATTAAAAAAAAAACTTAAATAATACACGTGACGCAAATTAAACAACAATTAAAATACAATTAAAAACCTAATTAAATTTTCCCTCAGCTTTACTTATTAATATATATATATATATATATATATATATATATATATATACACATACATACATACATACATACATACATAGATTATTATTATTATTATTATTATTATTATTATTATTATTATTATTATTATTAATTCACTTGCGACAAAAATTAAAAAATTAGATGAGATACATGGCTCAAAATTGAACTTCAATTAAAATTTAATTTAGAATCTAATTGAATTTAGACTCTTTCACCTAATAATTCACTTGACACACAAATTTAAAAATTATATGAAACACATGGCGCAATATTAGACATGATTTAGAATCTAGTTGGATCTAGACTGTTTGGCTTTTGTACCCAATAATTCACTTGCCACAAAAATTAAAAAATTAAATGGGACACAAAATTGAATTTCAATTAAAATTTAATTTAGAATTTAATTGAATTTAGGCTCTTTGATTTTTTTACCTAATAATTCAGTAGACACACTGTGGGGTCATGGATTTTGGGATTTGGCCGAGAGCATGTGGTTTTGGCCGAGAAGCATGGGTGGTCCGAGTCCGAGGAGTACTATCTCCTCGGATAAAGCCAAACGCAAATCTAGTATAAATTCTAATGATCAAGGATGACCTTCCAAGAAGTTCTAATGATAGCAACGAGTATCATGAACGTACAAGAGGGATAAAGACTCAAAAATATCTAAGGGAAAACTGCTACCACCGCATTAATGAGGAAGTGACCTCTGAACAGTATTATGGCAGCCTTACAGCCACCCCAGAAGACTTTTAGAGGGGGCTGATGGGACAACCATCAACTGTCCACATGTAGCCCACGTGTAGGGTAAAGATGAAGGGAGAGAGGTAATATAAATAAGGGTAGAGATCCCAGAGAATGATGGATGAAAAAAGGAGAAGAGAAAGCACTATAGCAATCTCAACAATTCCTGTAACCATGGTCATCCAATATACGCTAGAATAGAGCTCCTCGGACTGTGCCGAGAACCAACTTTCTCGCACAAACCGGGTTCAATTCTTGTTGGCTCATCATCCAAAACCATATTAACTGTTATCCAAGCACTAAAGCCTAGCTCTTTGACCCACTCTCTACAAATTTATTACACTGGGTTCACTGGGCCAAGATCCCTTACATTTTAGGCTTGGTTTGAAAATTGTGTCCCCACAATTGGCGCCGTCTGTGGGGAGAGCTTGTGTGATAGTGAGTGCAACGGTTAAATATGATACAATTAGGCTCCCATCAGTAAGAGTCCCTAGGGAAAGCCATTATGGTGGCCAGTTTGCTATGTGAGCAAGTCACTACATGAGGCACACAGTTGTTGTCCTAACTTAGCTTTCGCTCAGGTCTATACTACAAAGTGTGGATTATACGAGGAGGATTGCTAAATGGGGCATAGTTCTGGGGGCTTTTGACATCAAGTACATGCCTCGTACCTCTGTTAGGGCCAAGTCCTTGCGAATTTGATGGCCGAGTTTGCTGAACCTCCATTAGAGGAAGTGGCAGCAACATATGAGCAATTCAATGGGGCTTTGCGATGGGGCTAGTCCTTGAATGTATATATATTGATATCTTCTAATCTTTTGAAGTGGTTAAACAGAACCTTAACTATGCCAGGTCCTCGGACCTCCTGCTTTGGGAAAATTAACACACACTGACATCTTTTGAAGTGGTTAAACAGAACCTTAGCTATGCCGGGTCCTCGGACCTCCTGCTTTGAGGAAATTAACACACACTGACATCTTTTGAAGTGGTTAAACAGAACCTTAGCTATGCCGGGTCCTCGGACTTCCTGCTTTGGGGAAATTAACACACACTGACATCTTTTGAAGTGGTTAAACAGAACCTTAGCTATGTCGGGTCCTCGGACTTCCTGCTTTGGGGAAATTAACACACACTGGCATATTTTGAAGTGGTTAAACAGAACCTTAGCTATGCCAGGTCCTCGAACCTCCTGCTTTGGGGAAATTAACACACACTGACATCTTTTGAAGTGGTTAAACAGAACCTTAGTTATGCCGGGTCCTCGGACCTCCTGCTTTGGGGAAATTAACACACACTGACATCTTTTGAAGTGGTTTAACAGAACCTTAGCTATGCCGGGTCCTCAGACCTCCTGCTTTGGGGAAATTAACACACACTGACATCTTTTGAAGTGGTTAAACAGAACCTTAACTATGCCAGGTCCTCGAACCTCCTGCTTTGGGGAAATTAACACACACTGACATCTTTTGAAGTGGTTAAACAGAACCTTAGCTATGCCGGGTCCTTAGACCTCCTGCTTTGGAGAAATTAACACACACTGACATCTTTTGAAGTGGTTAAACAGAACTTTAGCTATGCCGGGTCCTCGGACCTCCTGCTTTGGGGAAATTAACACACACTGACATCTTTTGAAGTGGTTAAACAGAACCTTAGCTATGCCGGGTCCTCGGACCTCCTGCTTTGGGGAAATTAACACACACTGGCATCTATTGAAATGGTTAAACAGAACCTCAGCTATGCCGAGTCCTCCGACCTCCTACTTTGGGGAAATTAACACGTAATGACATCTCTCTTCAAAGTGTTTAAATTATAACTCAATCATGCCTCGGTCCTCGGATCAGATGATGTGAGAAAGTTAACACTTTATGGCATCTCTCTTTAAGGTATTTAAACTATAAACTTGATCATGCCTCGGTCCTCGGACCACATACTTTGGGGAATTATCATTCCACAACATGTATTTGTTTCTCACTTAAGTGTCAAAACAGGTCCAAGTTTATAACCAAATCCTCAGATTGGTAGCTCTGAAAGGAGCAATTCACAGTATAAATATGGGGCGCTTGAAACGACATTCCCACAAATGTAAATCAAAGGATCAAAGCAGAATCAACTCTTAAGAATTCAAAACCCCACTTTTCTCCTCAGATGCGAGGAGAAAAACCGGAGTTTTGAGGGGCTATTGTGGGGTCATGGATTTTGGGATTTGGCCGAGAGCATGTGGTTTTGGCCGAGAGCATGTGGTTTTGGCCGAGAAGCATGGGTGGTCCGAGTCCGAGGAGTACTATCTCCTCAAATAAAGCCAAACGCAAATCTAGTATAAATTCTAATGATCAAGGATGACCTTTCAAGAAGTTCTAATGATAGCAACGAGTATCATGAACTTACAAGAGGGATAAAGACTCAAAAATATCTAAGGGAAAACTGCTACCACGCATTAATGAGGAAGTGACCTCTGAACAGTATTATGGCAGCCTTACAGCCACCCCAGAAGACTTTTAGAGGGGGCTGGTAGGACAACCATCAACTGTCCACATGTAGCCCACGTGTAGGGTAAGGATGAAGGGAGAGAGGTAATATAAATAAGGGTAGAGATCCCAGAGAAGGATGGATGAAAAAAGGAGAAGAGAAAGCACTATAACAATCTCAACAACTCCTGTAACCATGGTCATCCAATATACGCTAGAACAGAGCTCCTCGGACTGTGCCGAGAACCAACTTTCTCGCACAAACCGGGTTCAATTCTTGTTGGCTCATCATCCAAAACCATATTAACTGTTATCCAAGTACTAAAGCCTAGCTCTTTGACCCACTCTCTACAAATTTATTGCACTGGGTTCACTGGGCCAAGATCCCTTACATTTTGGGCTTGGTCTGAAAATTGTGTCCCCACACACACAAATTTAAAAATTAAATGAAACACATGGCGCAAAATTAGACTCCAATTTAGAATTAAATTGAATTTTCTCTCAATTTTAGCTATTAATATATATAGATTGTCATGTAAGTTCATTATTTTTTAGTAAAATAGATATTAATTCAATATTTTCCAATAAATAAAATATACTAATTACTTATTTTATGATTTGTAACCCATTAATTTATAAGACTTGTTTTTAGAGTTTTATAACTCAACTTGTACTTTCTATATTTCCAATGAGTACATTTAGAATTCAAATTTTTCCTTCCTATTATTGTAATTATCAAATTATACCAAAAAAAAAAAATTTGAGGCAAAAATACAATGTTGATCTCTGAGGTTTACCTCATAAATGTTTTTGGTCCCTAAAGTTTCACATGAGTGCTATTGGTCTCTAAAGTTTGAAAAATGAGTATTATTAATTTTTTGTTAACTTTTGTTATCATTTTTACTTATGTGGCTAATAAAATAATAAAGTGTTATATTTTCAAATGATGTGGTAATATTTTAATATTAAAAAAATTTAATGCATATCTCATTAAATAGCCAACTCAGCCAATGACTGGTCACCTAAAAGAGTCACAATAAGTCCTCTCTTGCCCTGCCATTCGCCGTCCTTGTATTCTGCCAAGCACCCATGGCGCCACTATCCCCAACAAGATGGAGGTCCTCTAGAAGTCCGAAAAATATATCTTGTACCCGGCATATACGCCGGGTGTCTCACACAGGGGCGGGCCCCACAGTGTGTGGGACCCGCCCCTGTGAGAGTGACCCGGCATATATGCCGGGTACACCATATACCGCCTCCTAGAAGTCCCAGGATGCTGTCGAATTTCCCCAAAAAAAAGATCATCTCGACATTGATTTGTTATTACTAGTATGGGTCTCCGTTCAAACTTTGAAGTCCTATGCCATGGAATGTGTGGATCTGAGACCTATGAGATGGTGGGAATCTTAGTTTTAAGTTGTTGCTAGTCTAGGTCGTTATTTTCTTTTCTTTTTCTTTTGGTTATACGGTATTGGGGTAATGTTCAAAGTTGAATTTAAAAAGTTTAATCTGTGGTGGGTATTGAAGCAGTAGTGTAGCGTGAGTATCTTAAGACTTCTTATTACTTTTCAAGCAAAATTTGCTTCATTTTGTGGTGATGTTGTTAAGCACAAAATTTCTTGTTTTTGTGGCATATAGCCAAGAGATTCGCGGACGTGGTGTTCACATCCTGATCTTTGGAAGTGGTGGTTAGCGCACAGGAGTTTTGGGAGGTAACCGGTCAGTTCTGCTGAGTTAGCTATTTGCTGAGATATACCTTTAATTTTTTAATATTAAAAAACTGTCAAGTCATTTAAATAATGTCACTTCATTACTCTATTAGCCACGTAACTATAAATACTAATAAAAGTTAACAAAATGATCAATAATGTTCATTTTTTAAACTTCAAAGACCAATATCATTCACATAAAACTTAAATGACAAAATACTGACTAGATAAACTTAAGGGATTGAGATTGTGGTTTTGCCAAAAATTTATAACTACCCCAATAACTCCATTGGGTATGAAATTTCTGTCTAAATAAAAATCATCTATCCCACCATTTACTTTCAACCTTATGCCGACCCACCGATCATAAATTTTTATATATTCTTTTTTCATACCTAACGTAAAATAACTAAAGTTATTAAAAAATAATAATAAACAAAATTGTGATTTACAATTAAATACTATAATACGGACGCATTGCCTATATATACATGGAAACTCTCTTCTTCTTCCTCCACAACTTAGTCCAAAATATTTCTCTCAAATGGCAAAGATAGTACTTCTGTTGGTTCCTCTTTTCCTAATCTTCAATATCACCTCCCTCCCTCTCCCTGCACGTGCCATATCTTCCTGCAATGGCCCATGCAAAACCCTCAACGACTGCAACGGCCAGCTGATTTGCATCAACGGCAAGTGCAACGACGACCCCGACACCGGCACCCACATATGCTCTGGAGGTGGAGGTGGCTCTTCACCTTCTCCAAGCCAAAACTGCAAGTCCTCTGGTACCCTTAAGTGCGGAGGCAACTCATACCCTCAGTACAAATGCTCACCCCCATTGACGTCCTCCACGCAAGCCCGTCTCACACTCAACGATTTTAGCAAAGGTGGAGACGGTGGTGGCCCATCGGAGTGTGACGGAAAGTACCACAATAACTCAGAAAGAGTGGTGGCCTTATCAACAGGGTGGTATAACCATGGGTCGCGGTGTGGGAAGATGATAAGGATTACGGCTAGCAATGGGAAGAGTGTGACGGCTAAGGTGGTGGATGAGTGTGACTCTGTGAATGGGTGTGATTCTGAGCATGCAGGTCAGCCACCATGTAAGAATAACATTGTTGATGGGTCTAGTGCTGTTTGGAATGCCTTGGGTTTGAATCAAGATCTGGGTATCGTGGGAATTACTTGGTCCATGGCTTAGCTAGTCCGTTACCGTGGGCTTAAAGAAGGACCAAAGGCGGCATGTCACTCTAGTTTTCGAATTGAATAATATCATGTAATCATGATGTAATAATTGGCCTTTGGTCAGCTGGTAATCTCTCCGTTGCTAGAAATATTATCAAAATAAGTTTGATCCACTTCTTGTGCATCATATCTCTCTTTTCAATGTTTATCTGAAAAAGATTATATATATCAATCTTTCTATTTTCACCGCACAATAGCATCTATGGAAGACTAGAAATTTTTATTGATCAATAAACCAAATGAGATACATCATGGGATATAAGAGTATTCACATCAAACGTTTTAAAATTTTTAGCTTTTAGCACAACTCAAAATCCTACTTAATTTATATATTTTAAGAGCACTCACATGAAGAGTTTTACAATGTTAAAAATGTCATTAATAACAACTATCACACAAAAAAACACACTACATCAAACATGTCAAACGCTATAATTTTTTACACCCAGCTACAGTGAGCTGCCATCTCTAACCTAGCAAGGTGCTATGATTTTATTTTATTTTCGCTTTATCTTCCTTTCTGATCTCTCACGCTCTCTATCTTTTATCTCTTTCTCTCTCCCTCCCCTTCTCCCTCTTTCTCACAGAGCTACAATTTAACTCTGGCAACCAGTGTGGATAGTGGTTTGGCAAAACCAATGAAGAAGATGAGATCGAGTTTGTGGTTCGTGGGTCTCTGCCTTGGGTTTGAATCAAGATCTGGGTAATGTGAGAATTACTTGGTCCATGGCTTAGCTAGTAGGCTATTGTGGGCTTAAAGAAGGACCAAAGGCGGCACTTCACTCTAGTTATTGAATTGAATAATATTATTTAATAATTGGTTATTGGTCCTCTTTTAATCTCTTAGTTGCTGGATAATAGTGTAATATTATCAAAATAAGTTTGATCCACTTCTTGTGCATCATATCTCTCTTTTCAATATTTATTTGAAAAAGATTATATATATATATATATATATATATATATATATATATATATATATATATCGATCTTTCCATTTTCACCACACAATAGCATCTATGGAAAGACTAGAAATTTTTATTGATCAATAAACCAAATGAGATACATCATGGGATATAAGAGCATTCACCTCAAATGTTTTAAAAATTTTAGCTTTTAGCATAACTCAAAATCCTACTTTATATATTTTAGGAGCATTCACATCAAGAGTGTTATAATGCTAAAAATGTCATTAATAACAACTATCACACAAAAGACATACTACATCAAACATGTCAAACGCTATAATTTTTGACACCCAGCTCCAGTGAGCTGCCATCTCTAACATAGCAAGGTGCTATGTTTTTATATTATTTTCTCTTTCTCTTCCTTTCTAATCTCTCACTCTCTTTATCTTTTCACTCTTTCTCTCTGCCTCCCCGTCTTCGTCTTTCTCATTGAGCTACAGTTTGACTTTGGCAACCAGTGTGGATAGTGGTTTGGCGAAACCAATGAAGAAGATGAGATTGAATTTGTGGTTCGTGGGTCTCTGCCTTGGGTTTGAATCAAGATCTGGGTAACGTGAGAATTACTTGGTCCATGGCTTAGCTAGTAGGCTACCGTGGGCTTGAAGAAGGACCAAAGGCGGCACGTCACTCTAGTTTTTGAATTGAATGATATTATGTAATAATTGGCCTTTGGTTAGCTAGTAATCTCTCAGTTGCTAGATAATAGTGTAATATTATCAAAATAAGTTTGATCCACTTCTTGTGCATCATATCTCTCTTTTCAATGTTTTTCTGAAAAAGATTATATATATATATATATATATATATATATTAATCTTTCTATTTTCACCACACAATAGCATCTATGGAAAGACTATAAACTTTTATTGATCAATAAACCAAATGAGATACATCATGAAATATAAGAGCTTTCACCTCAAACGTTTTAAAAATTTTAGCTTTTAGCACAACTCAAAATCCTACTTTATATATTTTAGGAGCATTCACATCAAGAGTGTTATAATGCTAAAAATGTCATTAATAACAACTATCACACAAAATACACACTACATCAAACATGTCAAATGCTATAATGTTGCCATCTCTAACGTAGCAAGGTGCTATGTTTTTATATTATTTTCTATTTCTCTTCCTTTCTGATTTCTCACTCTCTCTATCTTTTCTCTCTTTCTATTTGCCTCCCTATCTCCCTCTTTCTCGCTAAGCTAGGATCTGACTCTGGTCTCTCTATCTCCCTCTTTCTCACTAAGCTACAGTTTGACTCTGGCAACCAGTGTGGATAGTGGTTCAGCGAAACTAGTGAAGAAGATGAGGTCGAGTTTGTGGTTCTTGGGTCTATACTGTTGATCGGGGTGGCTGGGTTGCAGTGGTTTAGCAAGCGTGGCTGGGTTGCAATAGGTTGGCTGGGTTTGGCTAAGTTTTGTGATTTGATTTTGGGTGAGAAATTTCAAAAAATATGCTCTTTCTGATTTTAGGTCTATGATTTCTAACGTGGGTTTGTGATTTGTGGTGGTGCTAGGTTTGTTTGATTGGTGGTTTTGATGTTGGTTTGTTGAGTTTGGGATTTGGTTTTGGGGGGTGGGGGTCCCGATTTGTAGAGGTTGTAGGTGTCGCCGGTGATGGTGGCTATGGTTGTGTTGTGGTGGTTTGTGGTTGGGTTTGTGTGGAGTTTGTGGGTGATGGGTTTATGGTGGCTATTTGTAGTTTTTGAGTTTTGGGCATGGAAGCTATTAGTAGTGTGGTGGTTGTTGGCTATTGGGTGTGGTGGCTTTTGGGTTTTGTTATACCAGTGGTGGTGGCTAGCAAGATTGTTGGGTTGAGAAGAGAGAGAGAGACAAAGAGGAAGAATAAAAAAAATTATAAAAAATAATAAAGAAAGAATATTTAAATAATGTGATAAAAAAATTTAAGTTTTGATGTTAGGTATATTGTAAAGTGAAGTGTTAAAAGAGATGAAATAGGTTTTTGAGTTGTTAAATGCTAAAATTTTTAGGACTCTTAATGAGAATGCTCTAACACCTTACTTTACAATACACTTTACATCAAACCTTCTATTTTTTCATACATCAGATTAAAATAATATAAACAACCCATTAAAATATTATTAAAAAAAAGCCACCACAAAAAACCATAGCAATTGGTCACCCAAAACTAGCCACAGCCACCACTGTAGGAACCACAACCTACAAAAAAAATAAACAAATAAAAGTCACAAGCACAACCACCACCATCTTCAACAACCCACTGCAAACCCATTAAAATCCACACAACCACCACCATGCATGATGCACAACCACCACACAACCATTGCCTCAACCCCAACAAACCCACAATGAAAATGATAGCAAAGACAATACCCACAATCCAGAGATCTCACTCGCACAAACCTATACCAAAGACGGCAGACAAAACCCAATCTAGCCACCACAAGTGACGACCACCACCACACCTAAACATAGAGGACTTTAATGGATCGATGGAGATGAGAACATAGAGGAGATAAAGTGATGAAGCCATGAAGAAGAGATAGCCTTGAAGCTTTGACTTGGGTTCATGGCAATAGAAACAAAGAGAAGAAAGGCATTGGGTGAGAGGGAAAGGGAAGCTGGGGAGGGGCTGGGCACTAAGCAAGGATGGAGCGTGAACTTGAAGTTAGGGGCAGCAGCTTTGCTATTGGTCTCTAGCCTCTAGCTCTGTTGCTTAACCACTAAAGGGTTTTTTTTTTTAAATTATTTATTATTTATTTGTGTTTTTTTATGTGTGCATTTGCTACTAGGTAATGACAAATTTATTTTGTTTTAAATTTTTTTAAAGGCTGAGTTGTTTGTTTTAGATAAAATTGATTAATTGAGCTTAATTATTTTTAAGCTATTATTGGTAATTTTTGTTGTTGGGCTAATTTTGTTTGGACTTGTATATTTTGTTTTAGATTTTAGGTTTATAAATTTTGTTATATGCCCTTTAAAATGAGAAAAAATTCGTGAGTTACAAATGAGCCCAAATGCAAACCAGCAAAAATTTACCATCTCAAGAGTTTGTAAAAATGTTGTAAAAAAATTTATAGTTATAATATAACTCTTAAAAGAATCAATGATAGTGTTAAGGAGGGCAAAGAGTAATTTTATAGAACAAAATTGCTAAAATTTATACCTATATATATATACACTAATATTTTTTTTTACAAAAAAAATTAGTGAGGCCATTGCCCCCATGATCATAGGCTCCCTTCGTCTCCAGCACTGAGCATGGCAACAGAAACAAAGAGAAAGAATTAATTAAAGGCGTAAAGGTACTTTTAATCCCTATATTTTGGGTTTTTTTTCCATTTTGGTTCTTATATTTTCATTTTATCACTTTTAGTCCCTAAACCAATTAAAGAGTGACATTTAAGTCCTTATCGTCACCCAACTAACAGAAAAAGTTAACGTGGCTGACACAACATTAAAATAATAATTAAAAAATCTATTTTGGCATTAAAAAATGCCACATCAGCATCTAAATTAATTTTAATTAAATTAAAAAATTAAAAACAAAAAATTACATGAATTGAGATCTAAGAACATAAGAACATAAGAACTTGTTCTTCAATGTTTTTCTTAAATCAATAAATAAACCCAACAACAACATCAAACCCAGAATCAAAGAGCAAACCCAGATTGATGTCGTTGCTCGGTTTATTCCTTGATTTAAGAAAAACATTGAAGAACAAGTTCTTATGTTCTTATATTCTTAGATCTCAATTCATGTAATTTTTTATTTTTAATTATGTTTTTAATTTTTTTATTTAATTTAAATTAATTTAAATGCTGATGTGGCATTTTTTAATTATTATTTTAATATGCCGTCAGTCACATCAATTTTTTCTGTTAGTTGGGTGACGTTAAGGACTTAAATGTCACACGTTAATTGGCTTATGAACTAAAAATAGTAAAATGAAAATGTAAGAATCAAAATAGAAAAAGCTAAAATATAAGAATTAAAAGTGTATCTACGCCTTAATTAAATAAAAGATAAAAGAGATATATAAAGTGAAAAGTAATAAAATAATATTTTTATGATAACTTCTAACTACAAGCAGCTAGAAATGGAAGTTCACTGTTGCTAGTTGTTAAAAAATAAGGAGCTTTGGCATCTTTCATGTAGTGGACTCTTTTAGTGTTTGTGGTGGTAAAATAGTTTTTAATATTTTTATTGCGAATTCTCTAAACCACTCTCGGTGAAACACGGGTTTTCCTCAACCCAAGATAAAATCGTCTACCCCTTTAACCAACAAATTAATGTCCTGGTTGATTAATGACTACCTTGCCTCATTACATGTGCAATTGCAGAATATCTAAAAGCTCCAAGCAAGACTCTAGTCTATGGTGCTTGAGATAATGTTGATGTGCATGATTGATCAGTGGTCCCTTGTAATGTTGTGCAGCCCAGTTGAGAGTTACTTTCAATGTGCTGGTTGATTAATGACTAGGAAGCAAGAATACTTTATTTTGGGTGTCATACTTAACCCTCTCTAAACACTTTTGTATGTGTATCCAAGCTATATTATTTGAAAAAAAAAAAAAAGACAGTCAGGCAACAAGAACAAGAAGAATCGAATACCTTTTCATAAAACAAAAAGAACATTCATGCTCTAAAGAATAATAAGGAAATATTAACTAATATCCTTAGGGTATTGGTTAACAATCGATTTAAATGAAATTTTTATGAGAAAAAAAAAATAAATGTTTTAACAGTTTTTTTCATTTTTCATAAAAGTAATGTTAAAACTTTCCTAAAACAGATTGTTAACCATTGCCCTAAGGACACTAGTTAACATGACCCATAATAATAATTAAAGAAACTTAAACATAATGTACATTTAAACGGGCCTAACTCTTAGATACATAGCACTAGCTCTTAGAAGTCTAGCTCACCTTGTTATTTCAGACAACTTTTTTGATGAAATACAGGGAGAAGGGGGGAAAGGGAGCATCATCTAAGGATAGTAGGATACTGCTCTTAGATCAAAATTGCAAATAAGACATTAATAAGGGATCGAAACTTCTGCAACTTGACCAAACTTCCGGGCTATTTTTCCTAGTCCTCCACGTTATATATATATATATATATATATATATCATTATCCTAGACCTTTTGAACAAACGAATATTGAATTCCTTAGCAAACGGTGACCACGAGAGAGACATAACCTCACAAAAGCCTTACCAAGTGGTGCATAAAATAGAAATTTGGTTGCAATAGCAGCACCATTTCAGCCTCTTTTATTTTTGTCCCTTGTCAATATGTATTTGATTGTAAATCTTACTCTTTTTATTTTCTTCCTGAATATACACACCACGTATGACAGTTGGTACTAGCATCATTCTAAGCATTAAATCAAGTCTTTCCACCCTTCCTTGTATTTATATATATATATATATATATATCTCATTATCCTGGACCTTTTGAACAAATGAATATTGAATTCCTTAGCAAACGGTGACGACGAGGGAGACAAAACCTCACAAAAGCCTTAGCAAGTGGTGCATAAAATAGAAATTTGGTTGCGGTAGCTCCACAATTTCAGCCTCTTTTTTGTCCCTTACCAATATATATTTGATTGTAAATCTTACTCTTTTTATTTGCTTCCTAAATAAGAACACACTACAAAAAAGCAGGTTTATAATTGCATTTTTAAAATGCGGCTCCTAAAAACGACACTACTAGGTGGGATCGGCGGCACCAATGATGGAGGCCTAGGCTTCGTCAGTGGCAGCACGGTGAGAGGATCGGCAGTAGGATGGGCTAGATCAACGGTGAGGGTGTGGGAGAGTCATAGGGAGAGAGTGAGAGAGAAGCTAAGATCAGGTTAGAGAGAACTGAAACTGCAGTTTTAAATCTACGGGTTTTTTTATTTAAAAAATAAAACACTTATTGTGGCACTTTCTAAGCGCCGTAATAGGTCCACTTGAATGTTTTTTGGGTTAAGGACCTATTGCAGCGCTTTAAAATCACTGTAATAGGTCCTATTTTTTTTTTTTTTAATTTGTTGGACCTATAGTCATGCTTCTTGAACATGGCAATAGGCCCTATCCACAAAAACGTAGCTAAAAACCCTAAAAAACACGGCTATAAACCTAACCTACTACAGTGCTTTAAAAACGTTGCTATAGGTCAGGATTTTAAGCCGCATTTGTTAAAAACGAGGCTATAGATTGGCTATGGCGGAATTTTTAAACGCCGTAATAGGTCCTCTTTTTTAAAAAATTTCAGTTGGACCTATAGCCATGCTTCTTGAACTCGGCAATAGGCTCTATCCAAAAAATTGTGGCTTAAAACCCTTAAAAACGCGACTATAAACTTGACCTACTCTAGCGCTTTAAAAACGCTGCTATAGGTCAGTATTTTAAGCCACATTTGTTAAAAACATGGCTTTAGATTGGCTATGGCTGCTTTTTTATAAAACGCGACTATAAACCCGTTTTTCAGTAGTGATAGTAAGTCTTGCGAAGTTAGAACCTACCAAAAATAATGGCTTCGGATTTGAACCAGTGAGACGATGAGGCGAACATTGTGGTTTTCAAATAATTCAGAATATGGTTAAATCTATCGATGTGCCATTGAGCTGGCGGCAAAAATGTTTGTGAGAGGAAGATAGGAGGAAATTTAAGTTTTTGTTTTGACAACAACATGAGAGAGAGAGAGAGAGAGAAGATTTGGTTGTTTTACAAATCTATCTTGTCAATCCTTGCATCTAGAACATAGAAATTTCATGACTACTGTGGTGGGCCTTTTGTGATTTTGGGCTAGACTGTCTCCTGCTGTACTGAGGCCCAAGTGTTCTGGATAGGAGAGTTGGGACCGGTCCAATTACAACCCATCTTGGGCCGGCTTGTGCACAAATTATGCCCATTTTACTAAAACTTTGGTCACATACCCATGACAGACAAGTACAGTATGACAATAATAAAGGCAATATGTTTCCCGTTAGATGAAATAAAGAAGAAAGGATGATATAGCAATAAGAAACACGTTATGAGGAAAATTACAAAGGCAAGAAAGGAAATAATTATGATAAATAATAAAATCAAAAGTAAAAAAGTTTAGTTTGCCGTGTTTAGTTGGGTTACGGGACAAAGACCAAGGAGGAAACCACTTCCTCAACGTGGGTAACCTTGCAGGAGGATCCTACTCTTAGAAATTACCCACTTTAAGGGAATGGTCCTGAATGGCTTATATCCAAACGAATCCTTCATCCTTAGCATAGGGTAGGCTTTTAGAGAGAGAGAATGGATTAGTCTATTGGTGCATGCTTGCCATTCTACACTCTATTTCTCTTCCTGATTCTCTCTCTCTTTCTTTCCCGTTTTGTTACTTTGATTCTCTCCCACTCCTTTTTTTTTCTTTCTTAGTGCGTACTCGTGTAGTGTTATGGTGATGATGGTGCTGTAATTATCTCCTAGTGGTTGCTACCATAGTTTTTAGACCTGGACCGTATCGGTCGGTCCGACTCGAGTAACCTTGAACCGGGTAGCAAACCGGTTTTTTAAGCTGAAATTACGGTTCAGTCCATTTAAATATAAAAAGTCCCAAATAGGCGCACGCAGGGGATAAAACCAGGGACCTGGAAGCTCAGTACTAATGCAATGACCAATAGGCTATGCTCCTTTGTTGTGTCATTCTTGGATGAAATATTTTATTTATTTACAATTTAGATTATAGTTTTCCAATTTATTATATTAGCCCTCTCAATCTATTATTATTTGATAATTTTACTAGAGGTTAAAGAACTATACTTTTTACATGTGAATATACAATTTATTAATTTATGTTGAAAATGATTTTATTTTAGATAATTTTTTTATTTGAAAGATTACTAAACACAATTTTTTGACACTTGTTTATGCTTTATTATTTTCTATTAACCATATAAAAATGGTGAAAATTCATTTGAAAGTTGTTTAATTTTTTTAGACATACTTTTAGTAAAAATTTGTTAATGTTTTCCATTTTAATACCTTTATTTGTATTTTATTATTATTAAGATTATTAAATTAATTATGACATCATCACGGTTCGACCTTGGTTGAACCTCGGTCCGACCTTAAAAACCTTGAATCTCTCTCTTTTCCGGTTCGTTAAACGGTCCGGGTTTGAAAACCTTGGTTGCTACTATTGCGATGTTGATCTTGTGCATGGCAATGTCCCTTTATATACTGTCTGTCGTGACTGATATTTACTATTTTACCCTTTAACTATTTTTGTCTTGGTGTGGGTGTACTTCTAGACCACTTATTGGTTTGTCAGTTGCTCGGCCACCACTACTTACCTGCACTGGCCGTGCCACACCCTATTACCAGACAAAGAATTCTACTTTGTTTACTTGTTCACTATGGCACTCCTATCTGCAACAAGTTGGGAATTCTCTCTCTCACTATCCCTCATAGCATGCACCTAGTGGTTTCAGCTCATCCTCCCTTTTTTTGGATAATATGTCATCCCAGCATGACATTTCTCCTAAAAGAGTTTGAGCGGGAACCCAAAATAGGCCTTCCCTTCTCCTCACCGCCAAACCATACCCTCTCTTATCTCTTATCTCTAACCCATGACCCACTACTCCTGTATTGGCTAGGTAAAGTTAGTGGTGCCTGGACCTTATGCGTGCTCCACTTCTATATATGTCTAAAGCTTGTCTGCTACTCATGCATTTGTCATGGACTAGAGGCTTGTCTATGCATTCTGCCGTTCATTCTTGACCTCTTGTGGCATGAACTGTTTTCTGATCTTCCATCCTTTATGGCTCGCTTCTCCCGAGGGCTGGGCCTTGCTTGATTGTGGCCTTTTTTCTCTTTCAGTCTGCTATTTGTTCCTTCCGTTGGCTTGCCAGTATTCCTGCCATGTCATTCTGCTATTCCTGCTGCAGTGCTATTTGATCCATGCTTGTTGAGCCTCTTTCGGGCCTACTGTATGCTCTTCCCTCAATTAGTTACAATGTCCCAATATTGTCATTTGGCATATACTCATGTTACTTTGGGCTTTCTCGACCCATTACATTGCTTGTGGACTCCTTTGGCCCATTTCTTCCTCGTTGGGCATCCTCAACTCATTTCCAACTCTACATTCTCATGGGCTTTTACTAACTCTATTGGGCTTCCTTGCCCCAATTTTCATATCCTTCACCCTTGAGGTTCATAGGCTTTCCATCAACCCCTCACTTTCTTACTTCATTATTTTGGGTCTGTTGTGATTCATTCTCAGTTTTCTACATCACATAATACCCATGGGTTTACTGTTTCTTCCTTTGGGCTCTTGTAGGCCCATTTGCTTTTCCCTAAGCCCATTTGTTTACTTTATGGGCCTAAGACTCATTAATCCTGCCATTTGGGCTTGATGGGTTTTTTCTCTCAATTCACTAACTCTTCTCCTGCCCATATTATTGGGCCTCTTCCTGCCGTTGAGCTTTTCCAAAATGAGCATCAACAACTACTACTAGAAACTTCTACCTATTTATAAAAAATTTTCCATTTTATGGAACATAATTCTGAGATATTTCATAATAATGACACATTCCATTCCTTAAACTTATCTACAACATTTTTGCGTAGCTACACAGCCTAAGAAAAAGAATCCTAAATGTGTGCATTTGTATTTTCCAATCAAGTCATTTTAGACATTCAATCAAATCAATTTCTTTGAAAAAGGGATAGTTCTGAAGCACTTTTCTAACATATGGTAGTATCCTCCTAAACAACCTTTGGGGACGTTCTCTTCGATATAAGATCTCAACGTGAATCTCTACTACCGAACTACATTATCAACAAGACAAAGACCCAAAATTTAATATTCAAGACATATAAGAATTAAAATTTTGGAAACAATAAACAAAAAATATTCCAACCAACCTTACTTTCATGCACCTTCCCTAGTGAAAGAGGCTTCATCACACTTCTGAAGTTTAACTCCAAATAATAATCAAGAAAGCTCAACAAGAAAAAGCCAAAGTAGAAATCTTGTATATGATTTTTTTTTTCTCCGATAAAAACTCTCATCTGCTTGAAATCTTGAATCTTAAAAAAAAAAAAAAAAAAAACTGAGAATCGAAGAATGGATTTGTGTTGGGTGAGATGGAGGCACATAAGCAAATTTAGAGCTTGTTTAGCTGTGTCTTGAATCAAACTCTCATCCGCACAGTGCGTTTAGAGCTTGCCTAGCTGTGTCTGGATTGAAATGGAGGCACATAAGCAAATTTAAGAATTTCTTGAAAGAACTGTTACACATGTTTACTTTTCAAACTTGAACATGAGAAGAAGCAATTAATTCAAGAGGGTGGAAAACGGTGGGAATATGAAACAAAGTAACAATAGAAATGTGAATCAGCAAAATAAAGACTTTTTTTTTTGTAGAAGAATGACAAAATGGGAAATAAATTTTAAAAAATTAGAAAAAATGGCATAGGTGATAATGTAACTCAATAACAGAATAGCAAAAATAAATACTAAGTTTCAACTATATATATATATATATGCTTTCATTTCAAGTAATTTCATTACAAATATTTCAAGTTAAACCAGCCAACTACATTGGTAAGTACTTTCCAATAATTTCTTCAATAAAAGCTTTCAGTTCAATTATATTATATGCAGTTTACATTTTACTTTAAGTTTTACATACTTACATTAAGTTACCGCGCACCCTTGGTGCAGTGGTCACTCCACAAGTATAAATGCTTGTAGGGTATGGGGAGCAAGGGCCAGGGTTCAAGTCTCCAGAAGGAAGTTTCACACACATACACACTTAGATTATGCTATAGTAGAAATTCTATCTTGTATAAAAAAAAAAAAATTTAAGTTAACCTATTATATGATGTTACTTTAAGTCATTTATGGAATTTATTTATTATATTTTATATTTATATTTCTTTGTCTTGTCTTAGAGTAACCACATCAGTCCCTCTAAAGTCTTCTAAAATAGAAAAAACTACCAATTTTACACATTTTGAGCAAAAAAAACACCCACATCAGTGGGTGTAAAAATGTGCAAAATTATGTAAATCCATCCACGAGCTACAGTAACCATGTATATTTACACTATTACTGTAGCTCGTTTATCCATTATGTTATTAATTTCGATTCGCTCTTTTTTTTCTCTCTCTTCTCCGTGCTCAACAAACCCAGTTAACTTCTCCTCTCCTTATCTTCTTCTTTTTCCTCAGATGCACACAAACACACCCACACACAAACACACCCACACAGACAAATCAATAGAGATCGATGTTTGACTAGATCGGAGCTCGTGGGTCTTGCCTGTGGATCGGAGCTCGTGGATCGTGGATCGAAGCTCGTGGATCGTGGATCAAATCAAAGCTCAGAGCTCGAGAGAGTTGATCGAGAGGGAGAGATGGATCGAAGCTTGGGAGAGTTGATCGAGAGGGAGAGATGGGTATAGAGAGAGAGCAACAAATCAGAACTGGGTAGAGAGAGAGAGAGAGAGAGAGAGAGAGAGAGAGAGAGAGAGAGAGAGAGAGAGAGAGAGAGGGAGAGAGAGCGTGCGTATATATCGGGTAGTTGAGAGATATAATAAAAAATTTGAGGAAATTGATTATTTAATTAGAAGAGGTGATAGAATAGATGAACTGATGTGGGTGTTTTGTAAAAATGGATGTGTAAAATAGAAAAAATAGGTTTTTAGTGTAAAAATGGATGTGTAAAATAAAGGAACTGATGTGGTTGCTCTTAGTATCTATCTCAGCTCCTCACTGATTGTATGTATTTAAATTTCATGTTGCCCTCGATAGAGGGCAAGTTAGACTTTAAGTTTTTTATCTTTTAGAAAAAATACTTTAAGGTTGATATCATCATTGCCCTCCATACAAGGGCAATGAAGACTTTAAGGTTGATACATATATCAATTTATTTATTAAGTTTTATATATTTTATCTTCATATTTCTTTATTCTTATCTTAATATTTATCTTCAAATGCATACATACAAAGAGTGAGGAGAAAGGGGGCATCATCTAAGGTAACTGAGACACGGTTTACATGCTTAACCCTTTAATGCATAGAACCCACATCAATGCTTGTATAATAAAATAAGGACCACATTTTTGTCAATCAAGCCCAAAATTTACCCACGTCAGATTATCCAAAATTATGTAAAAATACATTATTGTCATAGTAACCATAGATATATACATGAATGCTATTCATATTGTATTTCAATATTTTATTTTATTTTATCTCTCCTCTTGTTCTCATGTCTTGTCAGATTTTCTTTCTTTTTACGAAGATGATAATAAAAAAAAAGAATGAAAAATGATTATTTGAATAAAATATTATGTAGAATAAATAATTTAATTTGGATGTTTTTGAAAATTAATTTTGTAAAAAAGAAAAAGTAAATTCTTCGCTCCGTTTGTTTTAATGGAAAACTTTGTGTAAAGATAGTTTTCCTTATTTTCCAGTATTTGGTAGCATAAAAAAAGATGAGTCAAAGGAAAACTATCTTTGGTCAACATAAAAAGTATGGCTTATTTTTGGAGATTGTTTTCCATTAAATTTTTTTGGAAAACAACTCTATCTCACAGCAAGCTAAATAAGGGAAGTTAGGAGGTTATTTTTCAATTCATTTAAAGTTGCTACCAAACATTGAAAAATGAGATAGTTTTATAGAAAATGATTTTTTGGAAAACAACTCTATCTCACAGCAAACTAATAGGAATGCTCTTATTTGAAATCTAACTCACATTGTTATCTCCGCAATGCAGGACAGCTTTTTTAATGACTGCCAAACACAGCTTACAATATATATTTTCTGTTTTCTTAATTATAAAATACCCAAAATTAAAATTTTTATAGAAAATAGTCAAGAGAGCTGTGATTTGTGGAGTATAAGGTTAAGGTGACCCAAAGTGAAATAGAAAGATTTCTATTTGGGCTGCCTATATATAAGTACATTGGAATGATTCTAAAAAAAAAAAAGTACATTGAAAACCTATTTCTTCCCCACACAACTTCTAGTCCAATTACATATTTCTCTCCAATGGCAAACATAGTATTGTTGTTGGTTCCTCTTTTCCTAATCTTCAACATTGTCTCCCTCCCTCTCCTTGCACGTGCCACATCCTCCTACAATGGTCCATGTAGAACTCTCAACGATTGTAGAGGCCAGCTGATTTGCATTGACGACAAGTGCAACGATGACCCCGATGTCGACACCCACATATGCTCTGTAGGTGGAGGTGGAGGTGGCTCTTCACCATCTCAAAGCCAAAATTGCAAGTCCTCTAGTACCCTTATGTGTAGAGGCAACTCATACCCTCAGTACAAGTGCTCACCCCATTGACGTCAGGGCCGGCCTTAGGCCTAGGCCACTTAGGCCATCGCCGAGGGCCTCCTACTAGAGAAAGGCTCCCAAATTTTGGGGAAAAAGTTTATATATACATATATATATATATATATATATATATATATATTAAATGCTTTTTTGGAGATATAGAGAAAAAAATTTGGTTTTACATTTTTCCTTTACTTTTAAGAAGTCCCAAAGAATTGAGTAATGCCAAAAATAATACAACTTTAAATACATGGGTCTTACAAATATACGTGTACTAATCACAAGAAATAATTCAAATAGAAAAATGCTAGACATATTATTAATTATACTTGAAAACCTTTACAAATTGATGTGACAATTAATATGATATGTGAATTTCAGTAACCTATTAAATGCATTTTTTAATTACTTTTTGTGATTGTTGATACATCTTTGCAAGCCTCATGTTGTAAAATTTATAATATCCTTAACATCATTCATTCAAATACTTATTTATTATCTTCTTGAAGTATCACTAATCACGTTTATTGCTACATCATTTGTATGTTTTTTTAGTAAAATTTCATATAGTTTTAGCATTTTTCCAAAAAAAAAGAGCATATTACAAAATGAAAAGAATGAAGTTTTGTTATAAAAAAAATTATGATATTAAAAACTAGTTAAATATTATTTAAGTGCATTCTCAACAAAAAAAATTATTTATTTATTTAAGTGATAACAAAATTGCCATATTTTAATATATCGTCTTAGGCCTCCAAATTTTTTGGGCTGCCCCTAATTGATATCCTCCACACAAGCCCGTCTCCAGGGCCGGCCCAAGGCCTAGGCAACTTAGGCCTAGGCCTAAGGCCCAACAACAACAACAAAAATTTACTAAGAAAAAAAAAGACCCCATCCTCCTCAATTGTAAAAGGCCCAAAATTTTATAAAAATATTATAATTAACCTTGAATAGGTTGTTGAATAACATAAATTTCATAAGAATACCATAAATTTTACTATAGATTTACAAACTGACTTGTTACCAATCACATAAAAAAACAATTCAAACACTTGAAGTTCATCAATCACAGTTATTATCACATTATTATGTGAACATTTTGTAATATCTTTAGTATTTTCCTTTTTCATTTCTAACAAGCCTTCCAAAATAATAGACCAATAGAAATTTAACCCAATTGAAATCCTAAAATGCTTCAAAAAAAAAATGTTGTAGACATGTTAGATCATCAATGCTAACTAATGTCCCCTAATAGTTTGAAACATTAATTTTTGGAAACTAATCTCCTACAAATCCACACACCAAATAATATCTATCTATCTATCTCATCCTCTTAAAAATAAGATATAAAATTCAAATTTAGATTACAACTCTACTTAACTATTGCATAATCATATATCCAAGTTAAAGTAAGGCCTTGTTTGGTTCTAAAAAGTGATGTATTCACTTTTCATTTTCTCTTTTCTGTATTCAAATTCTAAAATTGAATATATATATATATATATATATATATATATATATATATGTGTGTGTGTGTGTGTGTGTGTGTGTGTGTGTAAGACCCATTTTTATATTTGATGGTGTTTGGTAAATTATTTTGAATACATAATTTTGGGTATAAAATTCATCATACATGATTTGGCATTATTTTATTTTTTTTAAGTTACTTTTTTCACTTACATACACTCACGTCAATCAAGTGGGGCCCTTTACGTTTTCACAAAATTCACGAAATTGCCACTCTATTCATTTTCTATGAAAATAAAAACGCTGAATATGTGTTTTCATTCTTTGTATTCAAATCTAACTTTTAGGATACTGAAAATGAAAAATGAGTACAAGTTCTTAAATCAAACAAGTTTTTTTTTGTGATGGGCCCCATTGAAAACTGAAAATGATAACAGAAGGCACAACTTTTTTCAGCTAACCAAATATGCTCTAAGTTTCTTTTATAAAAAAATTTTTAGTTCTTTTTGTTTAAATTTATGCTCCAACTATGATATTTAATCCTAAAATTAAATTTGCCTTAGTTTAGTTAGGATTATTCATCAATCTCTATATTTAATACATCAAATTAGTCTTAATTTAATTATTATTAAATAATTTTATTTAATTAATATTTAAATATAAAAGGCTCGCCCACATAAAATTTTTACCTTAGACAGATTGTGTTGGGCCGCCCTACCTGTCTCACACTCGATCAGCGAGTGGTGGCCTTATCGACTGGGTGTTATGACCATGGGTCGCGGTGTGGGAAGATGATAAGGATTACGGCTAGCAATGGGAAGAGTGTGACGGCTAAGGTGGTGGATGAGTGTGACTCTGAATGGGAGTGATGCTGAGCATGCAGGCCAACCACCATGCAAGAATGATATTGTTGATGGGTCTAGAACTGTTTGGTATGGCTTGGGTTTGGATAAAAATCTGGGTAATGTGGGAATTACTTGGTCCATGGCCTAGCTAGGTATGGAACTAACTAGTTAGCTAGCGTGGGCTAAAGAAAGACCAAAGGCGGCACGCCACTCTAGTGTAATAATTGGTCCCTGGTCAGCTGGATAATAATGTAATATTATCAAGTTTGATCCATGTCTTGTGGATCATATCTTTGTTTTCAATTAATGTTTATGGGAAATATATATATATATCTATCTTTCTGGTTTCACCGCACAATAGCATCCTATGACATAGTATCTCTATACATCTTATGATATAGTATCTCTATACATTTCATGCTTGCAAACCCTACGCCGTTTTTTTAATGGAAAGACTAGAGATTTTATTGATCAAGAAACCAAATGAGATACATCACGGGCCATGGCCATGGGATAAAGCACTCTCAAAGTCTCAGTGAAACCCAGGATCAATCTACAAAATTCGTCCACTCCTTTAGCCAACAAATTAATGTGCTGGTTGATTAATGACTACCTTGCCTCTGTACATGTGCAATTGCAGAATAATCTAAAAGCTCCAAGCAAGACTCTAGTCTCTAGTGCTTGAGATAATGTCAATGTGCATGAGCATGACTAGTTGAGAGTCACTTTCAAACTTGACTTCCTGCAACCCCACTTGCAAGTAAAGCCGCCACTGCCTTCACATCTTCACTCGAACCCCCATTACTAAGAACACATGCCACAAGATATCAATAAACTCTGCTTCCACCCCAAATGACAATTTATCGGCCAAGTCACTACCCAGTCTACTTCTTTAGCTCTGTCACAGGACCATATATAATAATATAAAGCCATGTCCTGTTAACGTTGTTTCCCGAGCTTTATCCATACTCTTCACATATAACATCACTATTAACCCCACCTCATTTTGAGAGAAAGCCAAGTAATTAACGCCTAGAGTTATTTAACAACATATTTTCAATTTTTAAATAATATTATACTTATTTTTACACACTTTTCACTTTTTCACCTACACCTATTTCAAAAAAATATAAACAACATTACTAGAATAATGTTTCGACACTTAATAAATTCAAGATTGCTGGGCTATTCCTATTTGAGAGATTGGACTAATACGAGTTTTAAATTCTCTATTGGATTCGGCTTTCCCATATGAGCAAATGAGGAGAAGAAAATTAAACATAGTACTAAATGGGTTGGGCTTATCCAGCAGAGTTTGGGCTCTGATGTTATTGTTTCAAGACCTTTGGATCGCCCCATCACACAGCAGAATTTTATAAATTCTTTCTGAAGTCATCAAATAATGTTTTAGCTATATAAAACAATAAACAGGAAAGAAAAAAAAATTATGTTGGTGTGTGTTCCAATTTCCGCACTTGCTTTTTTTTTTTTTTTTTTTTTTTGGGTGAGTCCCAGGAGTTTTTTTTTTTTTTTTTTGAAAATCCTGAGTCCCAGGAGTTTGAGTTTGTATTATTTCTTAAAGTCTCTAGCTTACACTTGGGTCTTACCTATGATACAGATGCTCTATCACGTCTTGCTTGTGAATCCAGCTCAATTGTGCTTGGCCCATATATCTTTTCTTTTTCTAGGGGCTAAGCATTCTTGGGCTTTATAGCTGTTTGTGATCAATGGATGTTTTGGCTCGTTGGTGCCTCTTTTTTCTTTTCTTTTTTGAGAAGGACGTTGGTGCTTAACTGCTTATCTTATTGTGTAAGGCTGTAAGCTAATCAACTTTTTATTAATATTTGAATAAGTCAACCACTTCTTAAACACACAATCATATTACTTTTGAAAAATGCTAAAAATATTACAATTTTTATTATATAAAACTTACATATTAATGTAGTAGAATGTGAATAGTGAGCTTCAATTACCTAATAAATGAATGTTTGAATTGTTTTCCTTTTGTGATTAAAAACATATTAGTTGTTAATGTTAAGCTCTATGCAATAAAATTTTATAGTATCTCACTCTCTTAAAAAAAATAAATAAACTTTTTCTATTGGAATCCCTTCCTTCTTCACTAAATTTTTCAAAGATGCTCTTATTTGCAGTAGCATACATTTTTTAGATACAACACTCTTTGGACTGATCATAGCATGATTGTGGTTGTTGAAAAATGGTTCCACAACCCATTTCTTAGGGATGTTTGGGAGAGTAATTTGAGTTATGTTATTTAAGTATTTTTGATATACGTATAGGTGAAAATGTATGTAATGTTGTTTAAAATGTGTTATAACTATGCTATCAAACGGGCTCTTAGACTTCTTTAGTCTTTGACACCCCTAAGCATTGCTTTTCATACCGTTCTAAGAGTTGAACAAAACTTCAACAGTTTTTGTTTTGCGTTGCCCTTCACCACTAACATAAATATGACTTGCCACATCTTTACTTCTAGAAGATGTTTTTTACTAGAACAAACGCAAATTCCAAAACCTTCTTTTTCTCTTGCAAATTCTTTAAAAAATGCACCTCAACACCTGCAAGGGAATCAAATTGCATACTAATATATAGCCTGAAATTTAATTTGCATACTAACATATAGCCTGAAATTTAATTCACAATCTCCAAAATTATCGTGTGGCAAATATTCACAAATGCCCTTGTGAAGTTAGGATAACAACTATATGACTCACTACTTTTCCTACTTGTAGATTTGGACCTAGTAAATAGGATGCTATAATGGTAACGCCATGTAAGGAAACCATTAGAGCATCCACAGCCCATAGGGCAAATTGTAAATGTAAACCCAATTTGTCATTTAAGCCCAAAAACGTCACTCCATCAGTTATTGTAAAAGCCAACAATTGCAAATTTTTTTGTAATTCAACTACAGTGTAATTCTAAATATAGAATGCACTGTAGTTGAATTGTAAATGTAAATAATATTATTTAATTTTCTCTCTCTCCTCCTTTTTATTAAACAATTCCAATACTTTCTCTCTCCTCTCTATCTCTCTTGTTATTTCTCTGCTCTCTTCCTTCTCTCTTCAGACCCAAAACCCATAGCCACCACACCACGGCAGATCGGTCTGGCTGACGACGACGACGTGGCTTGGTTTCTCTCTCTCTGGTTGACGGCGGCAACATGGATCGGTGTTGGTTTGTGTTGATTGTGTTGGATTTTTGGAATGGGTTTTGGAGTGGCGATTGGGTGGTGTTTGGGTGGTTGAACGAAATCAGGGTGTGCTCATCGTGGGTCTGAGTTTGCCGACGTAAATCTAGGATTTGCTTACGGTAGGTTTGCCGCCATGGGTTTGGGTTTTGCTTGCCATGGGCCTACATTTGCTCACCGCGGATCTTTTTTTTTTTTTTTTAGTGGTGGGTTTTGCTCACAATCATACTCTTCAGTGGTGGTGGTGGTGGCAATGAGTTGTGGTTAAGGTTTGTGTTCACGGTGGTTGCTGGGTATGTGGTGTGGGTTGGTTTCAAGTTCGATGGTTCATTGTGTAGGTCACGGTGTAGTTCATGGTTGTAGTTGAAGTGTGGGTCACGATGTGGTTCATAGTTGTGGTCGAGGTGTCACAAGTGTGGGTCACGGTGGATCATGGTGTGGTTGAGGTGTGGGTCA
This sequence comes from Castanea sativa, assembly GCF_040712315.1. Lineage (NCBI taxonomy): Eukaryota > Viridiplantae > Streptophyta > Magnoliopsida > Fagales > Fagaceae > Castanea > Castanea sativa. The sequence goes on from NC_134020.1 coordinate 34,950,663, forward strand.
CGGTGGTTGTGGGTTGTGTCATTTTGGTGGTGCTGGGTGGTGGTGGGTTGCTGTGTTTTTTTTTTTATGGTGTTGATGATCGGAAAGGGTGGTGTTGATGGTCTGGGCTTTTTTTTTTTTGTGTTGACGGTAGATTATGGGGTGGTGGTGGTGGTGTCAGGTGTGTCTAGTGCAGCGGTGGTGGTGATTGTGGTTCTTGAACAGAAAGAAAGAGATAGTAAGAATAAATAATGTGTTGTATTGTAAATGACGGTGATTGTTGGATATATTATTTTATTGTGTAGAAATATTATTTTAATGAGTAGAATAGGAAAATAAAAGTTTGGCTGCTAGAATAATTATAAAATTGTATTGTATAATTGATAAAGTGACTTTTTGAGATGGTAAAATAGGATAGAATTGAAAAAACCACTGTGGATGCTCTTATGATCGCCATAATCAAAAATTCTTTTTTCTATCCCAAAAAAATCTTGCCCCAGTATTTCTATACAAATTGTCCGCCTCATCCTATGACATATTCCATTTTTTCTTCATTCTCAATAACATCACATTGATGGAACTCTTCCTAAAACAAATCTTGATGACAATCTTCTCCAAAGAAATTATCCATATTTATAAATTTGCAACTTAAAAAAGACTGAGAAGCCGAGAATATACCTAAGGAACTTGAACACAAAATATATAAACGCAAGGTTTTTCCCTAAAGTAAGATATAAAACAAAATTCAACAAAGCATGTAGTATCCTAACACATATCTATGGTCATACCCTATTATCCAATGGCCATAAGCAAATTATAAGAAATAGTTTTGTCATATCATGAAAGGATCGAATATCAACCATTCAACTTCTAATTTTGGTTTTTTTTTTTTTTTTCTTTTTAAACGTCATATTAGAAAGATGTTGGTTAGCCATATAATCGGTGAGTATTATTAAAAAATGTGGTCTGCACTTATAAGTTATAATCAATCAAGAAGATGCATTCCAGATATGGACAAGGAAGTATTGTAAAGTAGCAACAAAATATGTAGTGTGTGTGTGGCAATTAGCTTTTGACAGGGGTATTTTCGACAAAGTAATTGAAACTTATAAACTGAAGGCTAGGAGAACAGATGAGCCCTACGAGACTGTCGGCTTCACAAAAGATGACGAAGGCTCCAGAACGGCTATAATATAGGTAACATACCCTTAATAAACCAATGGTGCTTTCAATGGACGACGCTACCGCAAAAGCCGACGGACACATCTCCCTCACAAACCAACGAGAGAACCTTAAGGCCGACGGAGTGGAGAAGTCGACGGGTCTTGCATGGCCTTGCTTAGTCCTCACGAATACTCATACATGGAAACATCTTGTGCATCACGCACAAAAACCCTAATACTCACCCATATCTCCCTCATATAGAAAGACGCCCTAAAATCTCGAAAACCTTAATGACAGATCTTTCCCATAAGGAAAAATCTCCACTCTTAAGGGATTTTGGTTCACTACTCGCCACTATATAGGCAGCAAACCCCTTCTTTCCCCAAGTATGCAGAAAATCTCTAACTCTCTCATTATAGAGTTCTTAGAGATTTCTTATTCACTGACTTAACATTTGAAGGGTTTTTGGCCACCACACTGATGCCTTCTGTTTGGTCCTTTTTTTCTTGTTCTAAAGGTACCCATTGGCGTGATTTGAAGCCTACAACTCACTGACGATTTCAACACATCATCAGCTTCTAATCTAATTGAACAGTTGTCAAAAAATGCAAAATCTGTAGTTTATGGCAGTTATTAGCATCAAATCAAATTTATTGAGTTGTCAATTAATGCGGTACAATTACGTTCATTGTCACACATTAATTATTATCAAATCTCTAGTAAAATTGATGCTAGTTTTAGCATTTCCTGATAAATAAATAAATAAATGTCCAAATTAAATCTTTGTGATTTTTGTGATTTTGACACATTAATTTAAAATAGTTATGTAATGAAATTTGTAACCTTCCTAATACACGACTCCATTGGGATTGAATGCGCTGCACTGCCAATATAAGTACATGCAAATTCTAAACCCTCTTCAAAACACAACTGTTTTAAGTCCTACATATTTCTCTCAAATGGCAAACGTAATATTATATTTGGTTCCTCTTTTCCTAATCTTCAACATTATCTGCCTCCCTCTCCCTACACTTTCAGGCCGTATCCTGCAATGGCCCATGTAAAACCCTCGATGACTGCGACGGTCAGCTTAGTTGCATCAACGGCAAGTGCAACGACGACCCCGCAGTTGGCACCCACATATGCTCTGGAGGTGGAGGTGGAGGTGGAGGAGGCTCCTCACCACCTAGCCAAACTTTCAAGTCCTTTGGTACCCTTAAGTGCGGAGTCAAATCATTTCCACAGTTCAGGTGCTCACCCCCAGTGACTTCCTCAACAAAAGCTAGTCTCACACTAAACGATTTTAGCCAAGGTGGAGATGGTGGTAGCCCATCGGAGTGCGACAATAAGTTCCATGATAACTCAGAACGAGTTGTGGCGTTATCAACAGGGTGGTATGATAATGGATCGCGGTGTGGGAAGATGATAAGGATTACTGCTAGTAATGGGAGAAGTGTGACGGCTAAGGTGGTGGACGATTGTGACTCTGTGAATGGGTGTGACTCTGAGCATGCAGGTCAGCCACCATGCAATAATAATATTGTTGACGGGTCGAGTTCTGTTTGAATCAGGATCAGGGTGTCGTATGAGTTACTTGGTCCATGGCCTAGCTAGGTATGGAACTAGGTATAATCTGTATATAGTACTCTGATACCGATACTAGTATTATTGTAATTATCTAGTTGGTCCATGGTCGATCAGCTGGTGATCTCCCTGCAAACTAATGGTGTAATATCATAATAATAAGAGTTTGATTCATGTCTTGTGCATCATATCTTTGCTTAAGGTTAATGTTTGATTTTTCGAATTAGAATTCTTTCTTTGTTTAGATTTTGTGCATTCTCCAGAAATATTTCTAACATTAATTTTGATAATATAAATGGCAAAAAATGTTCATTTTTTAGTTGTATTAGAAATTAGAGAAGTAAGTATACAAGTATAACAAATCTATAAACAAGTTGGTAAATTATTAATCTTCCAGTTCTTACCAACCGTAATGATACAATTTATACAAAGTGACAAATAAAAAACATATATATGTATGTTTGGATCTACTATCATCCAACAGAATTTTGAGTAAAAAAAATTAACATGTGAAATATTGATAAATAAACAAGAGGAATTACCTTGGAATAGTAATAAAAGAACACCCTTACTTAAAGGTCCTTAATTTTTTTTTTTTTTTCATTGTTTTCAGTTGATTAGGAAAAGATTTTTTGTTTTACTAAAAGATTTTAGCTATATAAAATACCAAAACAAAGAAAACAATTTATAAGAAAATTGGTTTATGTTAAAACCACACGTTATGGACTAGTCAAACATTTCTTCTTCTTCTTCTTTTTTCGTTCTTTTTATGCCAATTGAATTCTTTCGATCAATGTAATTTCTAGTTACCCAAATTTTGTAGTGGTTTTTTGTATTCTAATACGGAACATAACACTCTCGTTGGTAATCAAATTAAAGGGCTCCAATAAATAAAATCACCAACACATACACAAAGATAAGATGTGTTTACAACCCAAAAGGGAAAAACTCTCTAAGGCTTAGCCCAGCAAATGGAATCCACTAGGAAGATGTCTGTGATACATAATAATTCACAAAACCCTTAGTTATGCAATGTTTATTGGGGAGAAGAATTTCTAGGTACCCCTCCCATTGCTATAACCGTAAGCTATGGTAGTTCGAATAAATCGTTGACACCTTGGATGTTTGAGGAGAACACGTGTTGAGGATTTTTTTTTTTTTTTTTTCTCCAATTTAAGGTGTTCAAACATACGTATGCTATTATATTTTGATTATATGAGAACTCCTAAATACTATCAGATTGCTTTGAAGATTCTACTAGTAAATGATCATCCAATACCTAGATTTTAGCTATAGATAATATTGTGTCAATACTCCCTATAGTATTTAGACTTATATTGATATTTGATAACGTTATCTCAATACCCCCTATAGTATTAAGACTTATATTGATTTTGATATTTCGGTAGATCGTTAGCATCCACCTTGTACATTTTGCTTAGTTAATCTAAATCCTTAATTACCAAAAAGAAAAATACCGTTGAAGATTGGTCATGACATGGTTAGTGCGAAATGAAAAATTAATGAACATAAAACAGGTCCTGTTCCGTCCAAAAACAAAAAATCCTGTAGGGTGACAGTGGAATGTGCCACCTCAAGCTCTACTTTAATAAAATAAAATTAAAAAAAAAACAACAACAATTACAATTTTTTTTTATGACAACATTGGAATGTCTCAATTTCAACTGCTTTTAGAAAGATGTTATGGCTCCATTAATTGTGATTGCAAGGCCCTACTAAGTAAAGCGTGAACTATCCTACCACGTCACATCTCCTATGAAGCTAATAGTATTGCAAATGGCCAAACCAAGAGAGAAGTAATGCAAAAATCAGTCTAGTGTGTTTGGAAAAAAAGCACTCCCAAAGAGTGTTCCTTAACGTCTTTGAACGCTAGACTCTGTTCAAAAATAACTAATGGACCAACTTTTGTAAGTACTTCTTAATCAAATAAAACATCCCCTCTTTCTAAAAAAGAAAAACAAAAAACTCATATGCTGGTATGCATGCATATGATGTTTCATATGGGTTTTACACATATAAATAAATAAATATATATATATATATATATATATATATATATATATATATATATATATATATATATATATATGAATCCTATAGGCGCTTGTTTACGTGTGAGACACCCATTGCAGCATTGCATACAATAGAGGCATGAAATACATTCTTCATGATAAGGGCATCTCACCATCTGCATGATGAACCTACCTCTCTGCAGTTTGATTACCATTCTCTTTTTTTTTTTTTTTTTTTTTAACCCCTTCTTTGTGCTTTTCTGCCGAGTACTTAGCAATAAATCATCATCAAACAATAAATGTTATGTCCACAATATTTTTATAACAATTACACAACAAATTTTAAGTGACCAGATATTATTAATTATACAATATATTATTTAAAACTTGTTGTAAAAGTGTTGTCAAAACATTTTGAACTTCTCAAATCAAATAGTCCCAATTTAGTCTCGGTGGAAGCCAAATACCTAATAATATACCAGCCCTCAGCTAGATACCTAATAACATATATACCAGCCCTCAAAATAATTGGATTTAAAAAAACTATAACCACTTCAAGAATTTAAAAAATAGAAAAAGATTAATTTAAAAATGTAAACGATCTTCGTTCATACTACACACAATTCCAAGACTTCCAAGGCCTGAGTTCCCACTACTGCACGACACGTTTGAAGGTGACTTTTTTTCTTATTATTCTTTCTTTTTGTTTGTTGAAACGTTTGAAATTGAAGGTGACTTTTGTCGTGGAATTAACGACATTATATATATCCATGGATCAACTTTCGGCAAATGGATTTTTAATTTGACTGTATGATGACATGTTGTATTCGCATTTGAAAAGGATTGATAAAATTAGTCTTTAATGCTTATCCTGAAAATTAAATAAAAGAAGATCACCTACCTTAGGTTAGGTTGCACAGAATTTTGAACTAATTATTTATCCAGACTTGTGAACTAATTTAGTATATTGATTTCTCTGCATCCTTTTTATTAATAATAGCTAGTAGATTGTTTGTAATTGTGTATCTCAGCCAAAAAAAAAAAAAAAAGTGGATTGTTTGTATATATGTAATTTTCGGGTAAAGACTAAATCCAATATTTAGTCATCTGGATGATACCAGATGTCCACTATTAGACATGCGTGTATTATTATCTAGATGGGTCCAGTACAACTAAACAATAAACAATATACCCAATAATCCATAATTTTCACCAACGTTCAAAATAGAAAAGATTTTGCTGGTACTAGCTAGTGGTTAGAAATGCTGCCGGGATATATCATTTACAATAGGCTGAATGATTTTATATTTATTTTTTGAATTAAAATTGTTTTTATTTCTTTTTGGGTCATAACAAATTTTGTACTAATTTAGAGTTTGCTTGAGATCTACTTATTTTGTTGAAATTGAAAATTTTTTGCTAAAAGTACTGTAAATAAATATAAAAATTAGCTGAAATAGTACAGTAAGATCTTTAAATAGTAAAATAAATTGACAAAAAATAAGCCATTCAAATGCAACCTTAATAAAGGAAAAAAAAAAAAGATAATAGAAATATATTCACTCTTTTCTAGGGGGGAAAGTGTATATAAGAGTTGATTTTTTAGATGGTAGTGTGTATGGATTTAATAATGATAAGATTTGATTTTTAGATGGTAGTGTGTATAGATTTAATAATGAGTGTCCATCAAAAAAACAATAATAACAATAATAATGACAGTGGATCAGGCCAAACGGACCGCTTTTAGTCAATTTCCCGTGACAAAATATATGATATTATGATGTCGAGACCCGAGTTATTCCCATGACAACAGACAACACATGATGCTAGATTGGAGTTATTAAGGGTCGGGACTTTACGCCAATAATGTAGGAGTACACTTAGGTGAGTTACTCTTATTGAAGGTACTTAACTAAAATTCATTTACCAAAATGGATTGAAGTGGAGAATTCCCATTTGATAATGCAAAAAATATATAAATTTCATCTCTCACAATACCATTTTATCTATTTTACATTTTTATTTTACTATTCATCAAATTAAAACAATCTATTAAACCCACACCAACAACTACATCTAATAATAATAATGATGATGATAAGAATAATAAATCACACCAACAAGAACATAGTGAGAGAGAGACGAAATAAAAAAATATTAAAAAAAAAAAACTATACAACTTGCTAAAGGGGGTTCTATTTTTACGTGACTGTAGCTATATAGTTTGCTACAGTGATGCTTTCCTAGATATGGGTGCATTTTTTAGAGTTTTGTATATATTGGAATGCATTTTGCATTTAGGTGGTTTTGCCCTCAACATGATTTTTTTAAAATCACAATTTTAATATTTAAATAATCACTACAAAAAACTGGTTATATAGCTGCATTTTTTTCTAGCAGTATTGAAAACGGCCACTATAAAATACCTAAAACAGCACTTTTAGAAACTGCCCCAATAAGTTGACCTATTATGGCAATTTAAAGCCAGCACTAGAAGAATTCAATGATTACACAACCTGCTTGAAGTTGGGAGTTGGGACAACTTGTATGAAAGACGATTGAATAACTCATACGGCACTGAAGTGATATTAACATAAATTTCTTTGATGACTCCCAATATGTTCTAATAATAAAAATTTTGGTGGTAGTTATAAGTGGACTCAAAGGGATTCGAGAGGGGCAGTTGACCCCCCAATAACACCTCCTAAGAGCATCCACATTGGTGGAGCGATAAATTTAGTAATATGGTTCCACAAAAAGCTAATTTAATCAGTGAATTTATTTTAGCTTTGAACATAATAAAATTATATAAACAACACAATAAAATAATATATCAACTACAATAAAATAATATATTCACTACAAAACAGTGTGAACACATGAATAAAATAATATATTTAATGTAAAGTAGCGTGAACATACAATGTAGCCATAAATTTGTATAAAGCACGGTAGCTATGGAGCCAAATTTTTTGACTTTGGCTCCACCAATGTAGCCATAAATTTGTATTTGGTGGTGCTAAAAATAGCAATATAGTTTTTTAGCACCACCAGTACTAATGCTCCAATTAGACTACATCTTTTCTTTGAGTTTTTTTTTTTCTTTTTTATGCTTTTTGTTTGTATTTTTTATATGTCAAAATAAACAATATAATTTTTTTTCCTATTTTTTCAATATTTTTAATGGTCAAATTTATAAAAGGAAAATAAGGATTTAATAATAAGAAGAAGTAGAATTAAAGAATTCAAATTGAAGATAAAAAATGCGCACAAAAAATCCTCTAACGGGTTAAAGATATCAAATTCTTTATATGATAATTTATTATTTTTCATGAAAATGAATGTATAAGTAAAAAAAATTTTAAAATAATTATATAATAAACTTCATGATTTGATATCATTTTGAAGTGAATTCTAAAGTTTTAAATGCATAAATAATTACTATTTGGCTTAAAATTGTTGTAGTTTAATCATTTTATAAGTTTAACAAAAATTAACATAAGTTGTAGTTGAGGTTTATATAATTCTAAAATATTTACATGCAAATTATAAGTGAAATTTTGATAGTGAAAAAAAAAATACAATACAACTTACTCATATATTAAAATCCTAACAAATAAATACAATATAATGGATATGTTATATTTTTATTGGTTATAGAAATGTCACTTAGTCTTCACACAAGTGTCATTTTATTATATAAATTGATCTTAAGTATTACATATAATATATGCATATTGTGAACGCGCATAATATGCGTATTGCATAACTATCCAGAGACATATACATTAGTTATATATTTTTTTTATCTGAAGTCAAATCCTGGCTGCACTACTAGTATGGCATTGTTCTTGTACCCTCATCGTAATACTTCATCATTATCGTTACGACAATATTTATAGAATCTTAAGGGTCTTTGATTTGTCCTGCCATTTCAACAATTATAGTAACTATGGTTAAGGAGCTCACTTTTCGTGCTTTCATGGGCAAGATAAATAAGGGGTGTAACTTAGGATTTTGTAAATTTATGGCATATAACTTTTATTCTCATGATCAATTTAGGTCACATATTTCAAGAGTCGCGTTCCTTTAATCAAGAGGTCTTTTCCGATTTAGGAGAGGTTGTCTTGTCTATGAGAGGTTGTTCATCCATCAGGACTCATAGTCATGGGACAAGGACATTAGATGAATTCAACCTCGCCATAATACACAAATTTTCAATTTCATTCTTTAAGTATAAATTTTAAAAAAAAATTACAATCAAATCTCAAATAGCTTTTAATAATTCAGCAATTAAATCTCTCTGTTAGTGTTAGTGTTAGATCTTAGACGTGAAGATTCTCAAATAGAAATGGTTGTTAGGTTTAGGAAAAGGAATAAATTGTCATATAGATAGATAAAACTAATTACCACATGATTTTATTTTATTTTTATTGTAAGCTAAGTCTAAGTTTTTTTTTTTTTTTTCGCTGAATAGCTAAGTCTAACTATTAGATAATACCACCGCACACACATATACACTTAGATTAGGCTAGAGTAGAAATTCTATCTTGTATAAAAAAAAAAGTATTAGATAATAAATTAACACGATGTATCATCATAATATATATTATGGAGAATAATGAAAGAATTAAGAATGTATTTATGACCCTTTCAATTGTTCAGGAATTTAGTTGTCATTTTAGAAAGAGAAAAAAAAAATCAAATTGAAATTTTATTTATTTTAGTGATTAAAATTTAAAGCAGGTGTTTTAAATTTTTTATTAAAAAAAAAAACTTAGCAAGGTACAAGTACGACATTAGTACATTTACATTCACTTTTCATTGAAATGGGACATTCCATCAAATGATAACAACAGATACACATAATATTGTCAAAATCCATCATTAAGCCAAAGCAAAAAAATAGACCTTATTGCCATATTAGTCTAACATAGGCCTGAATGATTAGAGGTTAAGAAAAATCATGATCTACTTACTATAAAAAAAATTAAAAAAAGGTTTAAATCATGTTCAAAGTTCAATTTATGATGATCAAAGAACGTTGGTTGCAATCACTTTAATCATTGTACTATTTTTCTGCAATTGCTCTGTTCTTCACTAGTCTCTCTCTCTCTCTAGACTTTTTATTTTTTATTTTTTTGAGAATAGTATCTTGAGTCTAGACTTTAGTCTTGGCAAGATGATCCCCGGTCCAAGCAAAGACTGTTCGAAGTTTCCCAATAGCATCAATCAGAGTAAATACATTATTTTTATATAGATGATGTATTATTAATATTAACTACCTAATGTTGTGCAATGCACAGGCATAATATAAATTTCTTTTAAATATTTCATAAAATAAAAATAAAAAAATTTTATATGAAATTATTTTAATACGCATACTTAATACTTATTCTTAATATTGTTGCTTCTACCATAGCTCATAGTCATGAATTATCTTTCTCCTTGGATCTAAGTTTGTCAATGCATTTGTTAAATCTCCCTCCAAGATGATATCTCTTACACCTATCTCAATTGCAAAATTGGACAGTTGCGGCTAGTTTTGCCTCCTCCAAATCCAATTTGCTCTCCCCTCGCAACTCAATGTTGCAATGAGCGACTTGTTATCATCTTGAATCAAAACTTCTATTCCCGCTTTGTTCTTTTAAAATCACTCCATCTAAGTTTATCTCGAATGACAACTTTTAAGTAGGTGGCTATTTATGATTGATTGGGAAAATGCGTAGAGACAAATAATCATATTATCCAATCTATTAAATCTGATTTTTGTAGTTCTACATTGAACTTAATTCTTGGAGGATAGCTCTTAACGAGGTTGCTATTTATGCTTGATTGGACAAATGTGTAGAGACAAATAATTATACTATCCAATCCATTTAATCCGACTCTTGCAATTCTACATCGAACTTAATTTTTATGCAACAAAAAAAAAATTTTGAAAAGTTATCCATTGAATCTATCTAAAGCATTTAAAGTGATAAAAGCATATTTAAATTTGGAGTTGTTTGGTTAATGTAGAAAAGTATATGTTAAACTACTCTAATAAAGTGCCACATGCATTCATACTCTCCCACATAAAGCCTCTCCTTTTATCCATTTAATCTATCTAAAGCATTTAAAATAATAAAGGTATATTAAAGATTTGAGTTGTTTGGTTAATGTAGAAAGGTAAATATAAAACTACTATAATAAAGCGTCGCATGATAGAACCTTGTGCTCTACTTCTGTTTATATATATATTGATATTAATGATTACAGCATGACGTCTTACTAAATTACTAATTATGAAAAACAAAAAGTGAACATTTTTATGCAACTTATTATTCATAACAATCATCAAATGAAACATAAACTTTAGTTTAGAAATTAGAAACTACATGATCAACTTATATATATCATCACTCATTTGCAAGTCAATAACTATCAAGAACATTTTTAGATATCCTTAAAAATTACACCGTATACTCTCATTTCAAATAAATAGAAAATTTCACCATATATTTAATGAAAAAAAGATATTTATTACACACACAATCATGTACACGTGCTAATTTTAAACTAAAATTGTTTGTTGAAAATTGTGACTTCACTTCAAGTCATGATTTCATTTAAAACTATATGTGTATACTGTTGTGTTTTCCCCTTTAATTAATAAATCCAACTATAAAATTTAAAGTATGTTTGGCAGATTGTAATAGACAATGTAATGCAATAGTTATTATGTCATGTTAATGGGTGACTTCAGGGCAATAGTTAATAAACCATCTAAGAAAAAAATTTATATCACTTTTATGAAAAATTAAAAAACCTGTCAAAATATTAATTGTTTTTTCCCATAAAAACCTTATTCAAATAGTTTATTAACAAATGCCTTTAGGCATTCTATAACTTTTCCCATATATTTATTCTATGGTTTAGCTATTCTGAAATTTGGTTACGTTTTTATAACAATGAATAGTAATTCCTTATGAATGGTTATTCTTTAAAGTGAGAAATAACTATTTCTCTCTAAAAATGTTATAATAGATATTCCTTAGTAGGTATAATTATTTCTTAAATTAATATATTTTTTAAATAAACAAACTTTATGTATACATATAACAATTATAAAAATAAAAAATCATTAAAAAAATACATATAACAATTTCTAAAATTAATGTATGAGTAAAATATTTTCTAAAATAAATTTTAAATTTATTTTTAGAAGGAATTTTAAGTTTTATTTTAATGTTATAACTCACCCTAAACTTATGAATAAATTTAATTATTTTATTATAATTAATTTTAATTCTAATAATAAACATTACAATTTCTATTTGTAACTTTCATTCAATATATCAAACATGCTCTTAAAATGGATTTAAAGTTGTGTGTGAAAGAGTTATTTCTACTTTAATTGATAAAACCAACTATTATTAGTTGAGAGAAAAGAATAACATGTCTTATTAGGCTATTATTCACGAACTACTGAAGTGTCTACTGTACTGTGTTTTGTCGGCCCAATCGTCTAGCGCAATATCTGTGTCGTCCCAGTCTAAATTATTACGCGTTTTGCACTGAGTGTGAATCACCGACTCTTCTCCACTCCACCACTTTTAATTTTAACTTTTACCCAATCCACTAACACCTCGCGCCATAAAATAATTGGCAAACACAACACTGGCAAAAAATTTCACGTACCAAAGTACCTACTCCAAATTCAATACAGTGTGTCCCACCATTTGTTCTATTTTTCCACTCAAGATCACCTACACGTGACAAAGAATAAATGGCAGGACCACCAATCATTAATTATGGTCACACTCGTGCTACATTTTCATCCACTTAATCACTGTTAAATAATTCTAATCTTTAACATCCGTTTAGGTTTGTTTATTTTGTTAAAATTAAAAAAATTTTATTAATAGTATTATAAATAAAAGTAAAAATTAGCTGAAATAGTATAATAGAATTTACAAATAGTTTTAAAAAGTGCAGTGAAACCCATAAATAGTAACAAAAATAAATAAAATAGTAAAATAAACTAATTTTTTAATTTTGAACTAAACACACACTTAATTAAGAAGTTGGTTTAGAAATTCCTAAACTCTCCTAATATTTACGAGATTCGAAGTTTGAAATCTCTTATGAATATCTTAAAGGAATTCTTCCCGATGATAATCTAATATAAAATAATTAGATACTTGAAAAAATTTAAATATTTTATGTTGAAAATAAATAACTAAATAAAAGATTAGTTTAATGGGTTTTAGGATAATTGCTACTAAATTATGTTAATAAAATTTTGCCATTATTTTTATGAAAAAAAAATATAAAAAACTGCTTTATCATTTTTTTAAAAAAAAATATTTCTAAAATTCTCCTTCTATAAAATTAGGCCTTGCATTACCATCCAGACACAGAAGATAAAGTGAGTGAAGTGTGCGAGTGAATAAGGAGAAGAGGACGAAGAAGAAGAAGAAAAAGTAGAAAAACCAAAGACGATATGATGAGGATGATGATGTTGGTGATGATGACGCTCTTATGAGGAGTTGACGTATACTCTCCAGCTTAATTAGGAGTATATATCTTTAGCTATCTATTCCTGTATAGGTTGTATTTGATTCCCTTGCCTCCAAGTCTTTATAATACAAAGCGGGCAAGCAACTCACAGTTTACACTTGTCAAACAAAGCATCTAAACCAAACCAAAAGTTAATGTTTCAAGAAACCAAGAAGACAAACACTTGATTTGAAGCCATTATTAAGAAAAGTGTTGTGTACTAGTATAAATAGCAGAAAGTAAAAGTAAAAATACTTGTCTCATTTTGAAATACAAGTCTGTCTGGGTGTGGTAGCCATGATTATGAGAGGAGGGACAACAGTGTTTGTGTTATTACTGTGGTGGTTGCTGGCGGCGCCGCCAACGTCGTACTGTGCCAATGTGACTTACGATCACAGAGCATTGGTGATCGACGGCCAGCGTCGAGTCTTGATCTCTGGCTCCATTCATTACCCGCGTAGCACTCCCGAGGTTCCAACTTTTTGTTGTTGTTGTTTTATTCTATATTTTAAGCTCTCTGTGTGTTTCCAATACTAAATTGTTTAATGTTGTTTGCAGATGTGGCCGGACTTAGTACAAAAATCTAAAGATGGAGGATTGGATGTGATCGAGACCTATGTTTTTTGGAACTTACATGAACCAGTTCGAAGCCAGGCTAGTTTGTTTTCCTCTTTTCTATGTAATTTTTTTTGGGTTTATAGCTTAGATATGAAATGTATGAAGATTTTGAAGAAATCAAAATCTTGAGCTAATGCTAGTCAGCTGGTCTTATTGAAGTGTTCTCAGTAGTTAAGGAAAGAAAATTGAACTAAAAGTTTTTTTTTTTATCATTATTAGGATTTTCCTTTGTTTTCTCATCTAACAATTAGAGGGTGATTGTTAGTTTGATACTCTAATTCTTGATTTTTATTTTTTATTTTTTATTTTTTAAATTTAATTTCTTGCTGACCCACTAAAAAACTCTACAGTATGATTTCGAGGGTAGGAAGGATTTGGTGAAATTTGTCAAGACTGTTGCTGATGCTGGGCTTTATGTTCATCTTCGTATTGGTCCTTATGCATGTGCGGAGTGGAATTATGGGTAATGACTTTTACAATATTTTACTCAATTGGTCTGCTTGCCTTTTTGTGGGAAAATAATTGCTGATTAGTTACCTTTTTTTACTTTTCTATTTTTTTTCCAATCCTTGATAAAGTTTCAATTTTTGAACAGTGGTTTTCCTGTATGGTTGCATTTTGTACCTGGAATTGTGTTTCGAACTGATAATGAGCCCTTCAAGGTTTTAAAGCTCACCCTGCTTTGGATTAGTGTGCTATTATTTTCGTATTTTTAAAAAGTTGTTTTCATGATTGCAAAATTCACTATTTCAGGCTGAAATGAAGCGATTCACAGCTAAGATTGTGGACTTAATGAAAGGGGAGAAACTTTATGCCTCCCAGGGTGGACCTATTATTTTATCTCAGGTTAATTTTGCAAGTATTTTACTCGGTTCTGGTTGCACTTGCATAATAATATAATAATGATTCCTTATTAACTTTGTGGTTTTTTTTTTTTTAATGCCAGATAGAAAATGAGTATGGAAACTATGGCATTGAGTCGGCATATGGGTCTGCTGGAAAATCCTACGTAAATTGGGCAGCAAACATGGCTGTGTCTTTGGATACAGGGGTGCCCTGGGTCATGTGCCAGCAAGCTGATGCTCCTGATCCCATTGTGAGTATTTTCATTTACCTTGTATGGAAATTTATTGACTTGTAAGTTTTATAAATGCGGTGACCAAAATAATATTGAATAGAGGCTTTACTAATCAGAGGAATTACTCAATTAGTTATTATCATCTTTTCAATCTCAATTACTTGCAGATTAACACTTGCAATGGATTTTACTGTGATCAATTCAAACCTAATTCTAACCAGAAGCCAAAAATGTGGACTGAGAATTGGAGTGGATGGTAAGCTGTCGCTGCATTTGCTAAATGGGATGTGTTCCCTTGTATATTAATTGCTTATTTCAGCATTCAACCTCTTTTTTCTTTTCTTTTTTTGGCCGGAAATAAATTTTCTTTGTTTACTGGTGTCAAAATTATGGTTTAGTGATTCATATCACCATTTCTTAACAGCTTAAGCTTTTGGGAGAATCAGTAACTATATACCTTCTGATTTGTATGGAATATTTTTAGGTTTCTCTCTTTTGGTGGTGCTGCGCCGTACAGACCTGTGGAAGACCTCGCATTTTCTGTGGCTCGCTTTTTTCAGCTTGGTGGAACTTTACAAAATTATTATATGGTATTGCAATATATTGGCAGTTTATGATGGTTTAACATAGTTTTATCAGGATTTCCTATGTGTGTACTCTAGGACAATATTCAGCCTAAACTCTGTTACCAAAAAACATGAAGTGATAGATCAAGTTTGTTGGTTGCTCTTAAACAGTACCATGGTGGGACTAACTTTGGTCGGACTACTGGTGGACCCTTCATTTCCACAAGTTATGATTATGATGCTCCACTTGATGAGTATGGTATGGTGCCCATCCCTCTTTCATCAATGTTATATATCAGACTTTTACAATGCTCCTGAGAGTTTTGCATGTAGATGCTGTGATAAAATGGTTGAAGTAGTTGAATCAGAGGATCACTATGACTGATGCCCTCTCAAAGTCATCAATCATATACAGCCTAACTCGCATTTGCTGTAAATATGATGCTTAGAGGCGCAAAAGCACTTATGACAAGCTTATCATATTTTTACGTTTGAAAATAAAAAGTTATATAATAGCCCATAGGTTCTTGGTTTTATAATATGGTAGGAATGTCTTTGGTCTATGCCTAAATTCAATTCCACGTATTGTGCAGGGCTTATTAGACAGCCTAAGTGGGGCCACTTAAAAGATGTGCACAAGGCAGTGAAGCTTTGTGAAGCAGCATTGGTGGCTACTGATCCAACAGTTAGTTCTCTTGGTCCAAACTTGGAGGTATAGCTCATTATGGTCCATTTTCATCTTTTACATTTGTAAGAAAATACCAGTTCTACTTTATGCATTAATCCATCACCTAATTATTCAGAAAAAATAAATAATACAATACCAAATTGGTGTGCAGAATCTCTACAAATAAATTTTTTTATGCATTGAGATGTAAAGTGAGGTTTTTAAACTAACATGGGCTTATTCTGAATTTCAGGCTGCAGTTTATAAAACAGGATCCACGTGTGCAGCCTTTCTTGCCAATGTGGGCACCCAATCTGATGCAACTGTGAAATTCAATGGCAATTCATATCGCTTGCCTGCATGGTCTGTGAGCATTTTACCTGACTGCAAGAATGTAGTTCTGAATACTGCAAAGGTTTGCTCATTAGTTTCCATTGCACTTTATACATTTTAATTGAGACAGATTCCCTTGGTTTCATAATGATACACGAACTATTTTATAATTGGTGATAAAGATGTGAATCATGATTGCTCTTTCTTAGTTATATTAGTAGCTCCATTCTGTCAAGTTCCCTTTAAAAAGTGTATTAATTAATTATAAATCTATAAAGCCCTCTAGTTCTTATATCACCTGAATTGTTTGTTCCTAAATTTTATTTTATAGTTAAATATTATTCATATGGTTTACAGCAGATGAACCCCCTCCCTCCCCCCTCAATCCAAGCATGTCATAAAGGATTTTTAACTTGCATTAGGATTCTTTGGCAGTTCAAAATTTCCTTTTCATTGGTCTTGATTTAGTTCGTACGCTGAAAGACTACAGCATGTCTAGATTGCTTGTAATTAGGCCCCAAGCAGAGTCATGAGTTTTTTAACCTTTTGAATTAGTTGTGAATATATTTTGCTCTTTTTACTTCAACAAAATATCAGAGGACATACTTTGAGTTGAATTTCAGTACTAGCTTCTATATAACCGTTTCAGAACTTGTAATCTTTGTAAGAGATTATTTTCCATGAATTTGTCAGAAACTTGAATCAAGTTTTGAATTTTGATGGTTGTCTAAATTGATTGGTTTTTATTATATTGGAGCTGCTTCTTACCTAGTAGTTTTGTCCAAGTTTATTTGAGAAATTTTATAATGGTTGTAAATTTATGTTCATGTAAGAGGAATATGTGTGTAAGTTACATTAAATGAAGTTATGCTTTGTAAAGTTTATACACCACAGTTGCAGCAATCTCTCTTATCATATGGATTGTTTCATTTGCATTACTGGCCTATGCAATCATTATAAGATTTTCTTTCTATTAAATTTCTCTTATTATCTCATGATACCATAATGGTAAAAGGATGAGTTTCTCTTACTCTTGGTGTGCTGCAACCAAAGAGGAGTATTATTGCCAGAAATGCAATGGTTATTTCTAGAGAATTTTATTTCGTGAAGCACCCTCTTGCTTGTTCACACATGAGAACTGTGGAAGCAACCAAAACTGCTAACATAAGCATTTTTGTGGCTATCATTTTCTTGTAGTAATCAATTTCTATTTTTTTTAATTAGCATTCCCTAATTGATCACTTTGAATATAATTTTCTCATAACAGATTAACTCTGCCACTATGATTCCAAGCTTCATTCATCAATCTTTAAACAGTAATGTTGACTCCTCTGAAGCAATAGGCTCCGATTGGAGTTGGATAAATGAACCAGTAGGTATCTCATTGGACAGCGCATTTGTGAAACTTGGACTATTGGAGCAAATAAATACTACAGCTGATAAAAGTGACTACTTGTGGTACTCATTAAGGTATACAAGTCGCTTTTTCATATGGCTTCTTTCTTTGGCATATTGTTAGCCTCTCTAGCCAGTTGTGATGCATTCACAATTGTAAAACATTTTTTTTTCTTGCTATTTTGTCAGAACTAATATTAAAGGCAACGAGCCTTTCCTTGATGGATCTCAAACAGTTCTTCATGTGGAATCACTTGGTCATGCCCTTCATGTCTTTATCAATGGGAAACTTGCAGGTGATGAAAAAGTATTGAGTAATGAGAATGTGACATACTTGGATTACCATAGAATTATAATTCTCTCTGTCTTTCCATACTGTTTCCTCTTTTGCCACTTTTCTTGGAGGTCCTTTGTTTTTTGTGCCATATCTTAAGTTTTGGATGGTTGCTCCCTTGATAACCTGAGGCGTGTAGCGTTTTGAGAAATAATGATGGAATAATTGCTTTCTTTTGATCTTTTTTCTTCAATTATTTTTTCCTGCAACAAAACTACTAAGGCTGAGTTGGTTAAAGGTCTGGAGGAAGGCTCGATTTTGACTTCCTTCCTAATTTGTGAAAGACAAAAGCTATTTATCATTAAGTAGGTTAAGGAAGGCATAGGTTCTCAAAACATCTAGTGTGCACGTGTGTACTATAAATATACTTTTTAAGTGTTCAGTTACTTCTATATGTGGGTGCCAAGATCCAAAAAAAAAAAGAACCTTGATATCTCCTGTAAATTAAAAGGTTAAAGGAACTAGGAGTCTAGGACCAAGCCTGATCCAGACACAAAACTTTCATGTAATAATTATGGTAGTTCTTTTGAAATGTTTGATGGATACATGCTAGTTTAGAATTATTTTATACTGTGTCTTTTGTACTGATAGTCTGATATAAGTATTGGAACCTTTGCAGGGAGTGGAAAAGGCAACAGCGGCAATGCTAAGGTTGCATTGGAGATCCCCATTGCACTTTCAGCTGGGAAGAACACAATCGATCTCCTGAGTTTGACAGTGGGACTTCAGGTTTAGCCTTCCTGCATTTATTAAAGAACGGAAATTATTTTTTCCAGAATAGTTTTTGTTGAATAAATCTAATATATATTGGATGAACAAGTTTCAGCACTCAATAAATCAGTAGTTATAAGTATTATTTAATTAATACCTCTATATATTTATATCAGAACTATGGAGCATTTTATGACCAAACGGGTGCGGGGATTACTGGACCGGTAAAGCTAAAAAGTGCAAAAAGTGGCACTACTGTTGATCTCTCTTCTCAGCAGTGGACATATCAGGTCAGTGTACTTGCTATTTCTTTTTCGTTTGTTTTCTTCGTTAAAAAAAAAAAAATCAAAATCAAAATCAATATGTCCTAATACAGATTTGGGAAAGATAGAAGTTCTTAAACAGACAATAGGATGAGTCCCACCAACGAGGAAAACTGAAGAAACCTATTTATTAATTAATTAGTTCAGAATAAGCTGAAATACAACTCCTAAAAAGGATATTTAATTTTTTTGTTCATAACTCAAAAAGGATTAATCAACAATATTCGTTTTTCCTCTATTTTTCTCTTTGTTGTTGCAAGTGCAGGTTGGACTTCAAGGTGAAGAATTAGGTCTGTCTAGTGGAAGTTCTTCACAGTGGGTTTCACAATCTACCTTGCCCAAAAACCAACCCTTGACTTGGTACAAGGTAATTTTTTTTTAACTTTAATTTTGAGTTGAATCATTCAAATACCTAATTCATGACCAAGGGAATCATAAATGGTAAGTTTTTTACTCACAATGGCTCAATTGTCTTCTGTAATCTTGTTGTCCATTTCCAACTGAAGTGGATTTCAGTATCACTAGTCTACTTGCATGATTTAGAAGAAGATCAATGGAAATGCTATTGGGAAAACTTTTTAGATACTAAGAAGAGAACTATACTTGTTGATGCAGACAAAGTTTGATGCACCTGCTGGCAATGACCCAGTTGCAATAGACTTTACAGGGATGGGGAAGGGTGAGGCATGGGTGAATGGACAAAGCATTGGGCGTTATTGGCCAGTGTATGTCGCTTCAAATAGTGGCTGCACTGACTCTTGCAATTACCGAGGATCTTATAGTTCAAGTAAATGCCTCAAGAACTGTGGGAAGCCATCTCAAACACTGTAAGTGTTGTACTCATCATGAGAAAAGTACTGCAGTAAAAAGATTTATTTCTCATATCACTGATCTCACAGGTACCATGTACCACGCTCATGGTTGCAATCAAGTGGCAATACTCTTGTATTGTTTGAAGAAATTGGTGGTGATCCAACGAAGATATCTTTTGCCACAAGACAGATTGGAAGTTTGTGCTCACATGTGTCAGAGTCTCACCCATCGCCTGTAGATACATGGGATGCAGATTCAACATCAGGAATGAAAGCAGGGCCTCTACTATCATTGGAATGCCCATTTCCTGGTCAGGTCATCTCTTCAATCAAGTTTGCAAGTTTTGGAACTCCTCATGGGACTTGTGGGAGCTTTGGTCATGGCCAGTGCAGCAGCAGTAATGCTCTTGCAGTTGTACAGAAGGTGTGATATTGCTCACTTTTTTTTTAAAGAGTTCCATGAACCTCCTCCCTTTATAATACTCAGCTTATTTTGGTTTATACTGACTAGTCTGAATTTTTACAGGCTTGTGTTGGATCAAAGAGTTGTAGAGTTGGAGTATCAATTAATACATTTGGTGACCCGTGTAAAGGAGTAACAAAGAGTTTAGCAGTAGAAGCTTCCTGTACAAAGAGACATGCTCAAAGAATTCACCTATGAATTTTAAGAGCTTTCACCATAGATCTCTATTTAATAAACTTTTAGATTGGATATGGAAGCAAAAAAAAAAAAAAACCTTCCAGAAAAGGAAATGTGTCCTCAATGTATTCTTGCCAAAAAAAAAATGGTTATCTGATCTATTGAGGAATAATAATGGCTGGTACAAGATATAGTTCTTGACTTTTTTCCAATACACCATTATAGCAACCAGGAACTAGTATTCACTGGAGAAGTTCTATATAGTTAGAACTGTAACAATTGATTTGCCTGACCAAATCAAACTACTGAGGATGGACTACGGCATCTTCTGATATACTACCATTCAGGATCAAAAGAATATAAAATTTTACCCTAATTTACACTTGCATGTGTAGATAAACTTTGTGCTGATTAAATCTCTGGAAGTAGCAGTTTATAACAATTGTCGGCTCTGGTAACTCAAAATCAAGATGTAAAAGGATTGGCTGTTCCAAGATTACCGTAGGATTTAATTTATTAATTTTGAAATTATAGGGTTTTATTTGCTAATTTTTGAAATTTAGGATAGAATTTCATACTTTGAAACTACTGAGTTTAATTTTTATATCCCTAAATCATTGGATTTAAAACGTAATTTTCCCAAAAACAAATATGACAAGCCTTTGAAAATGACTATGTCACGAGCTGACTTTTCAGATCTTATTTTATTATTCTTAATTAATAAATACTGTTGGTGCAAACACAATGCTCCAGCAAATACAAATATGAAGATCCAAAGTAAAATAAATTTTTTAACACATTTGTTTTTCACTACAAAGAGCAATGTTTATATTTCTTGATTCTCATTACTCATTAGTACTGAGCAACTTCTTTTATAGCACCAAATCCAGGCTGCCTCTGAAACCTGCAGACTTTGCAAAGAGGTGAATAGAGAGATGGAGTATGATATTTGTCCTCCCCACCCATCAATGGCATTGGAACACCAATCTTCACAGGGCTAACATAGCCAGGCCTGTATGTCTTGCCCAACACTCCTTCAACAAAATCTGATAAGTTGGAAAACTTGAACTGTGTCTCCAAATGAGCAAAAGCATCATTGGCTGGTATGTGGTAGTGGTGAACCCGGTTTTCCTTTTCTCCAATAGGTCTCACCCTAATGTCAATTTGAACCAACCCAGCAACACTAACTCTTATATTATTAGCATCATCAGTTCTTTCCACAATGACTTCTCTTTCTTCACCATTGGTCCTCCATTCAGCCTCTCCATCAATGGGGATGTTAACTGCTTCACCATCCCACCTTACAGTGAGAGCATCAAAATTATTATCCCAGTGTGAGACTTTCTTTGCTGCAATGACAAGGGTGTGAGTGTCGAACATGACGGCCAAGGCTTGGACCCATGTAAAGTCACGAGTCCTTCCTTCTGGTCGGGTTCCGATGAAGTGAGCATTAATTTGGAGGTTTTCATCTGAAACAATGGCAAAATCTCCTCCCTTTGCTCCATGGAAGTAGAACATTACACCATCCCCACCAATAAATCGAGGATCATAGCATATGGAGCCATATCCATTGCAATTTGCTCTTCTATCTGTCAAATAACATGACCGAGTGTCAATTCAAATTCAATATCCTATCCATCTTATGCATGCTCCCAGAATTTGACATGGAAACATATTAGAATCTAACAATATGTATTGTAAATATAAGCAAGTACTAAAAACATAAAGATAGAAGAAGGTAGTGAGTGAGAATGCTTACGCTTGCAAGTGGCTTCACACTTGCTACTGCAATCAATATAGCACCCCTTCTTTTTCTTGTTTTGCTTGGGTTTCCTGTGTGCACATTGAGATGGACACACAAGGGTTTTGCCGTAACAGGCTCCTCTAGCTTTGCAAGAAGCTCGTTCCTGTCCTGTTTTTGGTGTTGGTGTCAACACTTCATAATCTGTTGGTGCAGTACTATTCTTGTTGCCATTTCCATTGCCATTGTTATTGCCATTGTTGCCATTGCCATTGTTGGCATTACCATTATTATTGCCATTGTTGCCGTTGCCATTGCCATTGCCATTGTTGCCGTTGCCATTGCCATTGCCATTGTTACCATTGCCGTTGCCATTACCACTACCACTGCTGCCATTACCATTACTATTGCCATTGCCTCCATTGCCATTGCTACTATTGCCATTTCCATTGCCATTGTTACTGTTGCCATTGTTATTGCCGTTGTTGCCATTACCATTACCATTGCCATTGTTGTTATTGCCATTGTTGTTACCATTGTTGTTATTGCCATTACCATTGCCGTTGTTGTTATTGCCATTGCCATTGCCTTGGCCCTGAGCAAAAATGGCATCCATGGAGAGAAGTATAATTAAGAAAGCCACCAAAATGTATAACTTTCTTTTGCCCATCTCTATGATGTTCAATCCCACTGTTTTTGTGTTTATTTCTCTATCTCCTTCTGTTGATTTTCTATTGATGTGAGAATGGAGAAGAGATATGGAAAATGCAGGGCGCAAGGGGCCTTAAAAGGGCTTGCTAAGGTGGGAAATAGGCCTTGGAGTTCGCCATAATTCATGTGAATTGTCTTCTTCCTATAAAGTATAAACTAGAAGATGAGAAACAGCTATTCTACAAGTATTTTTTTCGTTAGATTTATTGCTTTGACTGTATACCTTTGGACAATTTTTAAGTAATTAAAAGAGATAAACGTTTGTGTTTGCTTAAGCATGTGAAAAACGACCTGGTACGACTTCCAATATTTTTAAGTGAGGCCTCATATTTGCGTGAACCTTAAATTTTAGGTCTTTATTAAAATGCAGTTCACTATTGTTTGGAAAGAATAGCCTTTCTTTTTACCAATTGCTTTTAAGTTCAGTCCTCCTATCGGTGCAAATTTGCATGAAAGATTGAAAAAAATTAGATATGAAAACAAAAAAGCAAAACAGCTAGCCAAAAGCTTTTCCCTTTTCAATTTGTAGCAGTCACTTGTCGATCAAAAGGGGAAAAAAAATCCCAACTTTACCCAACCTTATGGTTCTGGGTGCCATTGCTGCCCTGTTTCATTAGCATTCCAAAGAACTTATGAGAATACAAATGAATAAGTGCACCAAGCTTTTGATCACTTAGAGACTAATAAGTGATGCAAATGGTCTTTGCAATGAGAAATATTAGAGAAATGTATACAACATTTTCACAACAAATCCTAAATGGCAAGTTGTTACTAACAATTACTAGTAATAAGTAATTTAAGTGATAGGTTCAAATCAAAACTAATAACAATTTACCACCTATTATTTGTTGTGAAAATATTGCAAATGTAGCACTTCTCAAAAAATTATGATGGAACTTCTACGAACTTTTAATATAACTCTCTACGTGACAAGTTGTGGCAAAAATTATGTAAATTTATGCGGTCATATCATTTTTCTTTTAACCTAAAATGTTTCCTATAGCCAATTGTCAAATAAAGCACTAATTGGGGAGTCTTCCTTTTGGAATATTTTTTCAAGATAATTTATGCTCCCTGTTTTGAATTTAAGAAGTAAGAACAGTAATTAGTGTTCCACTGAAATCTAGTGGGTTGCTTAGAAATAAAGAAACCAGCTTATATCAAATATGAACGTGTTTATTATGCGTTGGAATTCAAACTAAAGAAGTCACCCGCAGTTAAAGATACATCTTTTTTTTAATAGAATAACTTGGATGATATGCAACATTACGTATGAACATAGCCTTGGATATGCGTGAAGTCATCCTTTAATTAAAGACATCAGCTGAAGTGGCCTTTAAAATTTGCAGAAAAGTGGCAGATAACCCAAAAGAATGCAGCTTGCGAGCCCTGCAATTATGGACCTTAAAACCATAGGAAAGGAAATAGAACCTTTTCATATTGTAGCGGTAGCTAAGCTACTTGCTGAAGTTCCGATTACGCAGAACTCATGTGATCTGGAGTTTCGGACTCGTTCAATGACTTGGATTCCATGATAAATCAAACTTGGCAAATTGCAATTTAAAAAAAAAAAAAAAATTCTTTGGACTAAATATGGCTGTTTAGAATGAATTATGATTATAGTTTCGATTCTTATTTTGTAGTGCAATTACATTAGAAGAGGTTAGGTTTTGATGCAATGCAAAGT
Source organism: Castanea sativa (assembly GCF_040712315.1). NCBI lineage: Eukaryota > Viridiplantae > Streptophyta > Magnoliopsida > Fagales > Fagaceae > Castanea > Castanea sativa. Next base: position 34,975,583 of record NC_134020.1, read on the forward strand.
GTCTTCTATCAAAAGCGACAAATCGCGAATTAAAGTCTAGGAATATAATATATAGAACAATCATCACAAACTTTCCTTGAGCAGCGAGGCCAACAAAAGTCAATAGGTAGGAAATTTAAGAAATAGAAAAGTATTGTTAGAAATCATTGAGGACAGTGATGGAATCAAGAGAGTTAATCTCGTATCAGAGGTTGTACCGGTTTGACCAGTAGAACGATATATTTCAATATCAATTAATACCGGTAAACCATTTTGATTTTACCGCTATTTTTTATTTATAAATATATATAGGCAAAAATCTAAAATTGACCCTCTAAATTTCAGTCTTTTTTATTTCAGTCCTCTAACTTTTAGGTTTGTCATTTCAGTTCCTAACTTTCAATTATTTTAAATTCGGTACTCCGTTAGACTTTTGTTACTTGCAACCGTTAAGTATGCCAAAACGACGTTATTTTTACTTTCTTTTTTTCATAAATTTTGGAATTAAAAGAAAATAAAAAAAAACTATTATTAAATTTTTTTTTTTTTTTAAACATTTAGGGGAATGAGTGAAGCTGGCATGCATGGATTGGGTGTCACATCTGGAACCCATGATGACTGAGGGCCTTAGCAAGCAGCCCATGGATGCCATTTCCAAGAAGATTGTTTCCATGGGATTCAACTGTGTTAGACTCACTTGGTCACTTTTCTTGGTCACCAATGATTCACTAGCTTCTCTCACTGTGAGACAGTCCCGTCAGAGTCTTGGGCTGTCTGAATCCATTGCCAGAATCCAAGCCAACAACCGTTCCATCATAGATCTTCCCCTCATAAAAGCTTACCAGGTAAAATACCTATTCCATTTTTTTCTAGATTTTATAAACTGAGCAGCCATTCTTATGTTTTGGGCTGTGTCGTTTTTTATATAAATATATCCTAAGCAGAACATGGGAATTAATTATGTTAGGCTTCTTCATGGGTATGGTTTGATCTAAGTTAGGGAAAGACCAATTCATTCTTTTCCCCAAATTCTCTAAGTTAGGTATTTGGGTCTCTCTCAACCAGTATGACCGGTATTTAAATTGGTATGAAACGTTAACGTTTTGGTACCAGTGCACGTACCAGTACGATACATACTGGAGGTACCGGCCGGTACAGTATGATATTGAATGCATTGGATGGAACTACATGAAATTTAGTGATGTGAAGAGAATCAGTGCTAGGATCACAACTCGGCGCCTTTGAGCACAACCAAAGATACTTTTTAAGCAAATTCCATTATTTAGCCCCTAAAATCTAGTTTTTTTTTATCATTTTTAGTAATATTTATTTTCTTAATAAATTTTAGTTTAAAAGTAATAATAAAGTCCCGTCTATTTTAAGACGCCTCTTATGCTCTGTTTATTTCGAAGAAAAACCTTAAAGTGAAGATAATTTATCACGTTTTCCAATATATGATAGCATTAGGAAAATGGATCAAATGAAAACAATCTTTAGTCAACATAAAATTATTACTTTCGCTTTCTAATTTTCCATGTCCCAAATTGTTGGTCTAATATTCTATTATGAGATGTCCCAAAATTTTATCTTGATTCTAAAATTAGAAGTAATTAATTTATTGAGTTTTCTATTATACTCCTACCAAACACAAGTACTTTAAATGATAAAAAAATTTTGAGAACTTTGTTTAAGGGTAATTTTAGAAACTGCTATCTTTTTAATTAAGAGAACACAATAAATTATATTTTCTTAAAAAGTTGGTTTTCTAAACAGGACTAACAATTTGGAACGAAAGGAGTTTGACTTATTTTTAAAGAAATTGTTTTCCGCTAATTTTTTTTTATTTTTAGAAAAAAATTTCATAGAAAGTTAAATAAAGGAAGTTATGAGATTGTTTTCTAACTTATTTAAGTTTGCTGTCCAAAATAGAAAAATGAGATAGTTTTATAGGATATATTTTTTGAAAAATTACTCATTTTTTAGAAAATATTAACGTAACAAATAGAATGTTAAAGACCATAATTTTAATTTTCGCAATTATCTCAATTTTTTTGTTTTTGTTTTTGTTAAATGCATTGTAACTTCCAAGATAATTTAGTTATCAAATTAATAAAATTTCATACTTTTGTCTGAGGGCGGCGGACGTGTGGTTGCATCAACTATGTAGTTGACTTTGACCACCTGTGTTAGGGGCTTATACCCTCATGCATAAAGCTGCTTTTTTCTTTTTTAATGTTAAGGGTGTCTAGAGCTTTTCGACAGTTTATCATTTCTCCAAAGGGTGTGAAGTTCCTTCATTCTTTACAAACCAGTTAAAAACAAAAATGAATCATTTGAAAATGGCCCGATGTCATGTAGGTAAAATGTTTCGAATTTTTTTTTTTTTGGTAAACAAATGTTTCGAATCAAAAACTTGTTCATCGTAGAAGTTAGAAGAAAACAAATATATTACTTTATGAACAAAAAGAAAGCTATAAAATTGTGGAGAGTGCAAAACTGAGATAACACATTTTTAAAAGGTCAAGAAAAGTTAAATACTTTGATTTTATAGTATATATAAATAGAGTCTGGTCAGGGCATAAATTAATCTCCATTTTTGAAAACTATTAAAGAAAATTTGAAAAAATTGTCAAAAAAGTTGGTCACTTTTTTATTTTCTGATATACCGTTTGCTTAAATGGTTTACTAATATATAACATATTAAGTATAGATATAGATTCCTTTCATAAGTTGTGTCTCATTTACAAAGCGCAGCAAGTCACGTCCTATTGGATTGCACCCTAAAATGTAAAGGTGCAGCAAGTCCCATCCTATTGGATTGCAACTTATTCCTTCTCTTCTAAGTTCTAATTCGCTGAAAACCTTTTCTCCTACAAAATTTTAACCTAAAGGAAGACAATAAGGTTGACCATGACCAATCAACTCCATAATCAGTGCAGCGATCAGCGATGATTAAGATATAACTTATAAAACATTCTTTCTTTATCACAACGACCATGCCCATGATCTAAGAACGCGCTTCAAAACAATAAAATAGCAACAGCTTAAAAAACACAACATTAAGTGTACGATTGGGTATCATGCAATTTTTAGTTGTTCATTTTTTTAGCATTTATCAAAAAAATATATATATATTTTTTAATAATTTTAAGTTAAATGTGTGACAAAAATATATATAAATTTTTTTTTGAAGCCCTTTTTTTTTTTTGAAGCCACATATAAATTATAAATTAAATGCGTGACAATATATATATATATATATATCTTAGCAAAAAAACCCTTTTCCCAAAGATTCTCTTAATGGGGTTTAGATCAAATGCTAAGGCAAAAATTCTAGTACACAAACTAACCACAATTTTTGTCACGATTATCTACTTGACAAAGTGTGGTAGAGAAAAAGTTATGAGTTTATATAAAAGTGACAAATAGCAAATTATAATCTGCTATGTAAGATAATTACAATAAATTTTTGACTTATTTTATGGAACTAGAATTACTCTTTTTGCTTATGTTCACCGTCAAACAAATATGAAAATTTTCAAAAACAAACAAAATTTTTTAAAAGATGGGTTTCTTTTTATTGGGCTTGATCTCGCTTTTTATGTTTTCACTTTTAAGCCTCGGTTGGGTAGTAGACAGCTTTAATGGATTTTCGGGTTGATGGGTTTAATAGTGTTTTGAGTCATTGGGCTCCAGCTTGAGCATGAATTGTGGAGTACTCAGACTGGATTTAGGCCTAGGGTCTTGGGCTTGGGTATTTCGGGGAAGGCACTACTAACAACTTAGGCCTTGTTTTTGGGTTTGGATTTAGGTATTGGTCATGACCCAATAACAATATAGACCGACCAGCTAAAAAGCCCAAGTAGGAAAAAGTCCGATCAAAGAAAACCCTACCGAATACAACCTAAGCTAAGGGAATGCCATGTTATGGAAATTTCTAATTACACACCAAGAATAACTATCATAATGGAGGTAGTTAATTAGTTATGCTCTGCATCTAAGCCCCATTTAGAGTCACAACTGATTGTTGCAAAAAATAAGGAAACATCCCAAGAGTCAACCTATATATCAAGAAATCCTAGTCAAAGGCTTGTATGAGGATATCTTCCTATTTTCTCTTGATTAACCCTATAAGCTGAGGATGTATTTCATTAGCATAAAACAACCGTGGCAAACTACTTAATCCTGGCCTTATTTGACTTCTCCAACTAGATCATAGTGGAAATGCGAGTGACCAAGATTGGGTATTACATCTGATGCAATAGCTCTTAATGGCTGAGATTAAGAGTTGAAAAGCAACTTTCAATCTCAACCATTGAATAAAAAAAGTAAGAAAAAAATTTCAAAAGCTAAAGTTAAAAGGTAAATATGGTAAAAATAATTTGTGAGAAGAGAGGGGGTAATTGTACCAAGTGCAGCCGATCCAAATCCAAATGTGATGGTTTTTTAGGCCTACTACTCTACAAAGGGAGGGTGTTTGGACCTAAGTGCAATCTTAAGCCTTTAGTGTTGCAGCATATATTCACAATAGCCATCTAGGTAGCCATTCTAGGTACTTTTACTGATTGGGAATGAAAAATTATTTAAGCATATTAGAGAAGTGAGGTCTGCTAGAGAATAAAAGCCTTGTAGCCCTGCTGGGTTAAATACAGCCACTAACAATTCCCACGAAGTCATGGTTTCACATTTTAGTATGGATTTTGTAGAGGAATTGCCTCGATCTCAAAGACATGATATGATATTGGAGGTAGTTGATAGGCTCACCAAGTGTGTTCATTTAATTGCCATGTCCCATCCATATGCAGTAGCCAAAGTTGGAGCATTATATGTGCAACATATGTTCAAATTACATGGGTTGCCTTCCTCAATAGTGAGTGACATAGACCCTGTCTTTACTGTAGCCTTCTGGGAAGAACTGATTGAGGCTGCAATGTGTGGAACTCGACATGTCATTTTCATATCACCCCCAAATTGATGGCAAACTAAGATAGTGAATAAAATCTTAAAAGCACTTTGTAAAGTCATTTGCTGGTGATAAGCCCAAAGAATAGGTAGAGTGGCTAACACTGGCTGAGTTTCGGATTAACACCAATTATCATTCAGCCACCAAATTACTCCCTTTAAAGCAGTGTATTGTGTCCCTCTCCCAAGGCTACTATATTACACATTTACATTCCAGGCACCACCAAAGTAGATGTTGTGGATTGCCATTTGAGGACAAAACAGTAGATTTTGGCCTTGCTTAGGAAAAAAAATTATCTATTGATTTCATTTAGCAATGATATATAGTACTATATAACCAGATCACAATAGAAGATATAGAGGATTTTACATATAATTTTTATATAGAAAAAAAAAAATTAGTATATATTATTCATCTTTATTGAGTTGGGCATAACTTTGGAGCCCTTATTGTTGTTTTCTTAATCAAATACAAAGCTGAAGAGTCAAAGCAAGATACACGTTTTAACTCATTGGCTAAGAACAAAGATTACTTTTCTTGAATCTCATTTGTTCTGAGCAAACTTCATGTTTATTATTCTTGAGTATAATCAGTATTGAGCAACTTCTTTTATAGCACCAAACCCATACTGCCTCTGAAATCTGCAAGCTTTGCAAATAGGTGAATGGAGGGATGGAGTCTGGTACTTGTCCTCCCCACCCATCATTGGCATGGGAACTCCAATCTTGACAGGGCTAACATAGTCAGGCCTGTATGTCTTGCCTAACACTCCCTCAACAAGATCTGATAGATTGAAAAACCTGAATTGTGTCTCCAAGTGAGCAAAGGCATCATCAGAGGGTAACTGGTAGTTGTGAACTTTGTTTTCTTTTTCTCCAATAGGTGTCACCCTAATGTCCATTTCAACCAGCCGAGCAATTCTAACTCTTACACTGTTAGCATCATCGGTTCTTTCCACAACCACTTCTCTTTCTTCACCATTGGTCCTCCATTCAGCCTCTCCATCAGTAGGGATGTTAACTGCTTCACCATCCCACCTTACAGTGAGAGCATCAACACTATCATCCCAATGTGTCACTCTCTTTGCTGCAATGACGAGGGTGTGACTTTCAAACATTACAGCCAAAGCTTGGACCCATGTAAAGTCGCGAGTCCTTCCTATTGGTCGAGTTCCAATTAAATGGGCATTGATTTGGAGCTTCTCATCTGAAACAACAGCAAAGTTTCCTCCCTTTGCTCCATGAAAGTAAAACATTACACCATCTCCACCAACAAACCGAGGATCATAGCAGAGGGAGCCGTATCCATTACAGTTGGCCTTTCTATCTGTCAAATAATATGGAGTCCGCATTAGTTCAAATTCAACACATCTTCATGTATCTATATAGCTCTCAGCATCAGCAATAGAGATAAAAATTTAAATTTAAATATGTTCATCACAAATTCAAATAAAGAAGTTGTTAATAAAGGATGCTAGCTTACATTTGCAAGTGGCTTCACATTTGCTACTACAGTCAACATAGCATCCCTTCTTCTTTTTGTTCTCTTTGGGCTTCCTCTGTGGGCATTCATTTGGACATGTAAGAGTTTTGGCGTAACAAGCTCCATTTGCTTTGCATTTAGCTCTTTCCTTTCCATCAGACTCTGGTGATAACACGTCATAATCTTCTTTGGTGTTGTTGTCACCGTTGCCATTGTTGTTGTTGTTGTTGCCATTTCCATTGCCATTGCCATTACCATTGTTGTTGTTGCCATTTCCATTTCCATTGCTATTTTCATTTCCATTGTTATTGTTATTGTTGTTGCCATTCTGATTGTTGTTGTTGTTGTTTTTGTTGCCATTGTTGGCATTACTATTGCCTGCAGCCTGGACAAAGATGGCATCCATGGATAGCAATAGAATAAAGAAAGCCATCAAAATGCATGACTTTCTCTTATCCATTGCAACTAAGTAGTGTATTTTTCTTCTCCTTCAGATGATTTTCTGTTGATACGAGAATGGAAGAGAGATATGTAAAGGGTAGGGTGCGAATGGGCCTTTAGAAAGGGTTGTCCAGGTGGGTACTATGCCTTTGAGTTCGCCTTAATTCAGGTCGATTTTCCTCTTCACATAAATTCTTAAGATTCCTTGCTTTGATAATATAGTTTTGTACCATCTTTTTTTTGTAAGAAGTCCCTCACAAAACTTATAAAGGTTTGCGTTTGCTTAAGCTTTTGATATAAATGACTTCAACATTTTTAACGAGCAAGAAAGTGTAGGTGACGCAAATGGTCTTTGGAAGGAGAAAAAATATAATGCAAATTCTAATGCTATTTTTAGTCAAATGGATTTTCCTCAACAAATTTTCACCATTAAATGTCTTATTTTAGTTTTAGCCACATTCAAATAAAGCAAATTAGGGTGACTTCTTTATGGATTTTTTTTCTTTTATCAAGGATTTTATTTTATTTTTTATTTTTTGTGCTAATTAAAAAGTTGACTCACACATTTGCATATGATATATTGTTTTATTGATTGGGAGACCACTTCAGTAGGACTGTTGAACTGGTCACTTGGTAATTTTTTTTTTTTTTTGCATTAATTAGGAAGTTAACTCACACATTTACATATGTTATATTATTTCATTGATTGGAAGGACCACTTCATTAGTCCTCCTAATGGATCTAATAATTTTTAGAAATTATTAGGTTCATAGGATGACGGCTGAAGTGGTCCTCCAAACTAAAAAAAGATGTTATTTATGCAAATATGACATCACTTGGTAATTTTTTATTTTTTATTTTTGTATTGATTAAAAAGCTGACTCACACATTTTTTTTTTTTGGTAAACTGGATTTCATTAAAGAACAGAATCAAAAGCAACAGAGTTTAGAGGGCATAGCCTCTCATAATACAAACCCAAATAGTCATAAAACAACAACATATTTAAGTCCACAGGTGGACTATCAAAATACACAATGTCTTGGTCTAGTTCTGGACATTTCCTTGCTAAAGCGTCGGCACATTTATTTGCTTCCCAGAAACAGTGACTCATCCTTACTTGGGGAATCTAGCTGATTAAGGTCCTGCAATCCAAAATAAGAGCAGCATGTTGTAAATTCCTATTATACTCCTCAGATATCCAACCAATCACTACTTTAGCATCTAGTTCAATTTCCACAACCACAAGATTCAGATTTCTACACATTAATAACCCTTCCCTAAGCGCCCATAGCTCGCATCCACACTGGTGGACACACCAATAGCACGAGAAAAGCCTTTAATCCAAGCCCCATTGTGGTCTCAAATAAGGCCTCCTCCACTAGCCAACCCCGAGTTGCCCAAGGATGAGCCGTCAGTATTCAACTTGTACCAACCAAGAGCAGGTTTGTTCCACCTAACTTTAGTGACTCTTTTCCTTCTCACCACAGCTGATCAAGCAACACAAAATAAAAATTCACTGGCCATAGCCTGAACCTCCTTATCAAGCTCACAGTTAGGGAAAGACCCCTTGAAGACAACCTTGTTTCTGTGCAGCCAAAGACTCCAAATAGCAAAAGAAAAAAAACATGTTCCAAGGCACATTTGAAACATGCCAAGTAGAGGTATTGGCAACATTCTTCTCTAGCCAAGAACACAGGTCCAAAGAATAAAAATCATGGAGGAGATCATGAGCTTTGGTATTATCCCAAAAGCTTTTAGCATAGGGGCAGTCTCTTAACACGTGTATAATGGTTTCTTTATTACTTCTACAAATTTGACAATTGACATCACCTATAAATCCTCTTTTTTCCAAAGTATCTGTTGTGGGAATACTGTGAAGAAAGCATTTCCATAAAAATATCTAAATTTTTGACATTGTATCAACCTTCTAAATCCAATTCCCAGCAAAAGTAGAGTTAGAATTCACATCACCATTAGCAATTTGATAAACATTTTTCAGCTCAAAGGATCCCGAGGAGGAAGAGGACCAAGAAATCTTATCATCACAGTTAACACAAATGGGAAATGGGATAGCTTTTAACACTAGGGAGATGCTTGAGGGGAGATCAAATGAGATTAGGGAAAAATCCCAACTTCCTCCTCTTCTCACATCTTTCACTAAAAGCTGCTCTTCATCTAAAGGAATTAGGCCAGATATGGGGCTTCTAACATACCCCACAGCTAGTCATTTGTCATGCCAAAAGTTTAAGTTACTATTAGACCCCATCATCCACTTAGAACCTTTAGCAAACACCTTCTCACCATGCTTCAAGGCAATCCAAGTGCTAGATCCAACTTTCCTCGAATTCCTGTACTTGTTCTTAATCACCTTAACCCAATCTTTATCCTCCTCCATATGGTACCTCCAATTCAGCTTTGCAAGGAGAGCTAAATTTTTTGGTTTAGATGCTTGGATACCCAAACCCCCTTCTGCCTTAGGTCTAGTGATTTTCTTCCAACTCACCATATGAAGTTTCTTCTTTTCTGGGGTAGAGCCCCAAATGAAATCCCTGCAAATTCTGTCCAAGGAATCAAGAATCCTCCCCGGGAGAAGGTTGGTCTGCATGACATAAGCAGGATTAGAGGACAGCACCGATTGGGTTAGAATAACCCTCCCAGCAAAAGAAAGAAGGTGTCCCTTCCAGCCCGCAAGCTTGGCTTTCACACGCTCAACAACAAAATCAAACTCTTGATTTGTAGATCCAGGTTGCTTAAGGGGAAAACCTAAATACTTCCCAAGATTAGGGGTGGAATGGAACCCCAGAATACCGCATAACTCCTCTCGAGTTTCAACTATAACGTTAGGGGGGAAATAAACTCTAGATTTTAGCTTATTCACTTTTTAACTAGAAACATCACCAAAAACTTCCAGCATCTCGCTAATACTCAGACAATTCTTCCTATCTGCCTTGGCAAATAACACAAGGTCGTCCACAAAAAAGAGATGGGAAAAATCCAACCCACCCCTAGAAGCCTTAACTGGATCCCACATTTTGGAGTCACATTTATCTTTAATAAGAAAACCCAACACTTCCATGCACATAATAAAAATATACGGAGACAACAAGTCACCTTGTCTAATTCCTCTCGATGGGCAAAAAGAATCAAGAGCTCCTCCATTGAACAACACCACAATACTAGACGAAGAAATGCAGCTCATGATGACACTACTAAGGAAATGAGGAATGTTAAAAAGAGCCAAAGTGTCTCTAATGAAGCTCCACTCCAATCTTTCATAAGCTTTCTCTAAATCTATCTTCAAAGCCATAAACCCTAATTTACCTCTCTTTAATCCCAAAGTGTGTAACAACTCTTGGACTATAATTGCATTATCAACACCTTTGCAATCGGGAACAAATGTAGCTTAAGCGAGAGAAATGAGCTCACCTAAAAATGGCCTTAATCTAGCCACAATCACCTTAGACACCATTTTATACACAGTATTACAAAGGCTAATGAGTCTGAAGTTACTAAAAGAATCTACACCATTATGTTTGGGAATGAGGGTTATAAGTGTTTGGTTTTAAGTGGGCAAGCATGCTGCCGGAAGAGAACACCTCTTTGACCGTCTTCTTCAAAGAGCCCCCAACTAATAACCAAAACCTCTGGAAAAACCCCGCATGAAGCCCATCCTGTCCGGGAACCTTGAAAGCCTTTAAAGCCCATAAAGCATCTCTAATTTCTTCATCAGAGATAGGTCTCGAAAGGTAATCAACATTCTCATCTTTAATTCTCACAGACCAATTAGGGATGTCCCACGTCCTCAACTGAGAATCCCCCATCTCAGTAGTGAAGAGATCAAAGTACCACTTCCTAACATATTCTGCCACTTCATTCTCATCAGAGATGCAATTGCCAACATTATCCTTAATAAAAGATGTTTTATTCCTTCTCCTTCTATTAATAACAAAAGTGTGAAAATAGGTTGTATTTCTCTCCCCATGGACTAAATAATTCAGCCTAGACTTCATTGCCCAAAACTCCTCTTCAAGGCATTTAACCTCCGCATACTCCTTTCTAAGACTATACTCCAATTCTAGGAGGAAGTTATTCAGATTAGAGGCAAGGGCAGACTGAACACCTTTCAACCGAGCTTCCACCCTTCTTTTCCTGTAGAAAAGATTCACAAAAACTTATTTATTCCACTTTTTCGCAGTTATGGTAAATAACTCCACCGCATTGATCAAGGAAATATTACCAGCCCAAGCATCACGAACCAACCCATGAAACCCAGGGTGAGATAGCCACCCAGGTTGGAACCGAAAAGGTCTCTCATGACTCCTACGCACTGGTTTGTCACAATAGACAAGAACCGAATAGTGATTAGAATTTATGCGGGTAAGATGCTGAACACTAGCTTTAGGATATAACAACCTCCAGCTAGCATTACAAAAGCCCCTGTCAAGCCTTTCCTGAATAAGATCTAAAACACCTCTCAAATTTGTCCATGTAAATCTAGGGCCACTAAAACACATATCTATCAAACCACTATTGTTAATACACTGTTGAAACTTACGAGCCCTATTACAATTAACTGGTCTACCCCCAAGACTACACATTTACATATGTGATATTGTTTAATTGATTGAAATGACCACTTTAGCAGTCTTCTTGGTGGACCTAATAATTAGAAATTATTAGGTCCACTAGGAGTAAGTAGTCCTCCTAACCGATAAAAAAATGCCCCTTATGCGAATGTGACGTCCACTTGGTGATTTTTTATTTTTTGTGTTGATTAGGAAAGTAACTCACACATTTGCATATGTGATATTGTTAGATTAATTAGGAGAACCACTTCAGTAATCCTCCTAGTAAACCTAATAATTTCTCCTAACTGACATTTGAGAGTCTACAAATTAGAACAATAATTGTGCCTTGAAAGGCCAAAATTTAATGAATTGCCTATCAATTAAGAAATTAATAAATCAAGATATATAAATGGCGAAACTTAAATACAGTACCTTAAATACAGTTCCTTAGGTACCCCTTTTAAATTGCTGCCACCTGTCTAATTTAACGACTCTACTAACTGACGTTAAAACACCATCTCATTTTGTTTCTTTCTTCCCTTTTATTTTTACTTTTTCTTTTCTTGGCCCGCTAGAAATCCATTCATCAAATCTCTTAGACTCACCCAGATGGCTAATGATGATCAATCTATGGAAATTTCCAATGACCAAAGACACATGCATTCAAGGGATGCACTACCTAATTTCATTTTTCTGGACGGGGTAAGTGAGTCTGCAGATCTACAAGGGAGTGCCTAACAGGTAGGAAAAAAAAAAGATTTCTTAGTGCTTTTGATTTTCTTTCAAAGCCAAATCTTGACACCGAATCTCCAAATTGGGCTTGCTGCGTGGAGTTTGGCAGGGAAGTGGTTGTTGGGTTTGGGTAGGAGTATGGGTTTGCAATGGTTTTGTTTGGGTGGATACGAATTGGATTTCAACGTTAACATCAACACTCAACTTCAAACCAGTTTTTTTTCCCCTTTTTTTGTTTGGTAACTGATAAATATTGAAACATCAAATAAAATGGAGGAAGGAAGAGATCTGGTTACTGGGTGAGAAATTTGAAGCTCTCAGATTTTCTCTCGGGCTAAGAGAAAACAAAGGAGATTGTGTTTTTTTTTTTTTTATGGGAAAAGGAGATGGGGTTTGGAGTCATTAAATTAGACAGGTGGCAATAATTAAAAAATGGTACCTAAGGAACTGTATCTACAGTACTGTATCTAAGTTTTGCCCATATATAAAAATGAGTATGTGCGCGCGTATGCATGCGTGCATTTAAATTTATTCTTAAGAAGTCACCAGCAAGAGAGAACTTCTCTAGGAGAAAATAACTTGGATTTCATGCAACATTACATATGAATATAGCCTTTGATAAGCGTGAAATCACCTGTAATTAAAGATACCAGCTCAACTTGCCTCTAAAATTTGCAGAAAATGGGCACATGAGCCAGTTGGTCCTGGATAACGTCCTGATTACGCACCATTCATGTGATTAGTACGTACCGTTGAATGCCTTGGATCCCACGATACTCTATCCAAACTTGACTGATAAGGATTTTCTTTTCTTTTGTCTTCTTTGCACTAAATATGGCTGATTAATTAGATTATTAGAATGAATCACCGCATATACAAAACTTTTATTTTTTTTTATGAACCACAGCTGGGATTGGCAGCTAAGTTAGGAAAAGGGTCAGCAATTTCTTGCTTAATACGATTAATGAGACCTTTGAGGGAATGAAACAAACATGTTCTTTTCTGCTCAAAATAGGTCATTGTAGGCTTAATTAGCTTTCCTGGATTGACTTGAGCTCACATGGCGTCAAAAGAAAAAAGAAAAAAATTCAGTAGTTCTTTAGGCTAGCCTAGCAGTTCTGAAGTCCAATACTGCCCATTTGGAGGGCCTTTCCACCATCTCATATTTACTTGGAATTTGTGACTTAAGAAGGTGCGTTTAGATACGACTTATTTTGCTAAAAACAATATATAAAAAAATAGTAAAAAAGTTACTGTTCACGCTTGAGTTGCTGTTTATTTGCATATTTGCACTGTTCATGTCCCACGAACAGTGCAATAGACGCTGGTTTTTAAAAAAAAAAAAAAACAGCTGAAACGTCCGAATGCAAAACGTGGACGTGATCCAAACATAGTCTTAAAGTCATGATTTATGTACCGTTTAAATGTGTACAATAGAGTTTGTATGGATTAATTTTTACCCATTTATTTATGTAAAAACTTTGGGTTGAATAATAGTTCAAGAAGTAAATGCGTATTTGGAGGAAACCTTTTTTTTCCTATCAATTGAAAGTTTTTGAGTTTGGACGTTGTCTCAAGTCTCAACTCTACTTTAGAAGGGTACTGTTTCACTTTGAAGGTGGGAAAAATTTTCTATGGAAGGCATCAAAGCACAGGTCGAAATAATGATACAGTAACAGCACACTCTTTCTTTATCACAAGGCCCCATGGCCATCCGTGCAGGTTTCACACTCCTGTTCATCTACTTATTTTTAATATTATTGTTAATACTATCATTTGAAACTAGTCGGCAAGCCCGTATAATTTGTGGGATAGTTACAGTTTTCTGTGTCGAATTTTTTTCAATAAAAAGTTTTGATACTTTTTCCAACCACACAACAGAGCTGTCATCCTAAAGAGATTGCTTCCTGTGCCCTCGTTTTGTCATATTAACTTCCTTTCTTTTTTGTTTTTTAAGAAGAGTCATATTAATTATTTTGAGTGCTTGTATGAAAATATATATAATCATTCTTGTTAAAAATTTGTGTGGACAATAAATTTATGTATAATATAATTTCTGCTATGCTATGTAAAACAACTTATCTAGCTTTAAATGTCAATAGAAAAAAAAAAGCTTTCATGTGCTGAAGGTATAGCAATCTCCTAATTTCTATATGACTTAAATTTGTTTAGTCATTTTAAGAAGCCAATTAGTGAATCATTGACTGCAATTATAAAAGACGTGAAAATAAAATGATATGTAGTTAAATAAAAAAAGTTGACCAAAGTAAATCGAATTGGACTGAATGGACCGAGGTGGACCATATAGATCAAAGTAGACAAATTAGACAAAATGAACTGAAATGGCCCGAATGGACAAAAGTGACCAAATTGGATCGAAGTGGCGCAAATGGACTAAAGTGGACCAAAATGAACCGAATGGAATGAATCATTGGCCAAATCACTATTTTTTTAATTGATTTGTTCCTCTACTTTTTTATGATATTAAACATATTAACTAATTAACTTTACACATTCATCTTGAACGGTTTTAACTTTACAGATACTCTGCCTTTACACCTTTGTCTACTTCATTTTAGAAAGAACTCCTTCCACACTTTTCTGTTTCTGCATTTCTCTTACTTCAATTCATTGTCTCTACCTCTTATTTTTGTCATACTAAATAAAATGATGGCAACAAAATAGAATTGGTTCCAAACAAACAAAAGTCATAGCTTTATTTTAAGTGCTATGACAATGAATTTGTCATAGCAACTAAATTCATTGTCTCTCCATCTATTTGCTGCAACTTATTTTGCGGCAAATCTTTGTCCATACAAAAATAGAATTGGTTCCAAAAAAAACAAAAGTCATAGCTTTAATTTATTCTAATTACAATTGAATAGATGTTGTTAGGTACACTCCCGAACCCATTTAGGGCTTGCTTTATTTTTGTAATTAAACATGCCTATCATTCTTCTTATCCTCTTTCGTTACAGACTTGATTGCAATACTTGCTTCAAAAAGAACAAGAATTCGATGCAAACTAAGTTGCAATAACTCCTGTAAAATGCACACATGCCAAATGATCATTTGGTAAAAAATTCAATCTTGACAAAGAAGTTTTCGTTTCAATATAAGCCTGAACAAGTGTCTATTTGAGGCATTTGAGGCATTGACATGTGTGCATTTTTTCAGGAATTGCTGCAACTTAGTTTGCAGCTAATCCTTTCCCCTTCAAAAATCTTTGGAAAGCACTCTAATCAATATCATTTTAAAAGTTTGTAAGAAAGAGAAGATTTAAAATGAAGAAGATTTTAGTACGAGTCACTCAGTTTGTGAGATCTATGCTACTCCCACTGCACAAACTCGCCACTATCTAGTTCTTCATTGGTACCCAAGTTTTTGGTTAGGCTTAGGGGCGGAACCACAGGAATATTACTTTGGGAGGCCAAGTTGTAGTATTGATACATTACACATATATATTAATGTTGAAGTTATCATCTAGTGTTCATAATATTGTTTACCTTGATATTAGATATGTACCACACACCCACACAAAAAAATATGGTATTTTTAAAGCTTATAGAATAAAACTTGATGACGATATTTCATAGAATAAAATTCAACTATTATCATCTTCATGGTGAATTCTTACAATTTTCATTTGCATATAGATTACTAAGTAGTCTATCATGAATAAAAAACCTCCAATTAAACTAAAGAAGTCTTCAAAATTGTGAATGATCCAAAACCTTGAAAGTATTGTTAAGAAACAAATGAAATTATAAAAAATGAAATTGAGAAAAACAAATACATTATCTATATAATTATTTGGTCTATTAATCAATTCTTTATTTTTTTTTTTTAGAGCATTGTTTGAGAATTTAAATTTTTTGGGAGGCCAAATCCTAATTTTTTAATGAATCCTTTAAAAATTTTCACTAATACATATACTAGAAAAAAAATATTTTAAATTTTTTTGGGTGGTGGCCTGGTTGGGGGGAATGTAGTTCCGCCCCTACTTAGTCTGAAAAGATTTGTCTTCATTCTAAACCCACAGTCACAAATTCAATCAAAATCGACAACAACAAAAAAAAATTTCAATCTACCCAGCACACTTTAGAAGTAGATTTGCGACCAAAAAAAATCACATATCCACTGGAGAGAGAGAGAGAGAGAGAGAGAGAGAGAGAGAGAGAGAGAGAGAGAGAGAGAGAGAGAGAGAGAGAGAGAGAGAGAGAGAGAGAGAGAGAGAGAGAGAGAGTCACCTTAGGATTCTACTTGTTCAATGAATGCGAGAGGTGAGAGGACAAAGAGGGCATTTAAAAATCTACTAGGAAAAAAAATCAATGGACTATTAATTTTAGAGAAATGATATGTCCACAACATTTTTACAACATTTTTACAACAAATCCTAAGTGGCAAGATGTTACTGGTTGTTATTGTTGTGGCAAAAAAGTAATCTCAGTGTTAGGTTCAAATTTGAACCAATAACAACTAACCACCTATGATTTGTTGTAAAAATGTTGTGGACGTAGCACCTCTCTTAATTTTAAGGAGTAGCAATTGAAGCACCTAGATAGTCATTCGGGTTTGATGGGCAGAGGAAGGGTCAAAAGAAACGGAGAGGCAATGAATTAAAGACAAGTGATGAAAAAGAAAAGTATGAAATGAGTTCTTTCTAGGCCAAAATGGGCTTTTGCCCTTTCGTGAAAAAAAAATCACCATGTTGCCCCCTTTCCCAAACTAATTAGGGAAATACCCTTCTTTTGAAACTCGATTTTCTCAAAATCGAGTTAAACCATATAACGACATTTTAAGGAGCCTATAGTGACGTTTTTAAGGACCTATAACGGCGTTTTGTAACTCGAGCTCCATGAAGTCAAGTTATAGGTAACTCGACTTCATAGAGCTCGAGTTACAAAACGCCGCTATAGGTCCTTAAAACGTCACTATAGACTCCTTAAAACTTCGCTATAGGACTCCAAAATTTTTTTTTTTTAACTTGATTTTGAGAAAATCGAGTTTTAAAATAAAGGCATTTCCCTAATTAGTATGGAAAATGGGCATTTGCCCCTTTTTTTTTTTTATGCGAAATGGACATTTGCCCATTTTCGCCGTTCTTTCTAAATTAAATTAGATGAATGAGTAAACACAAAGTATATATAAAGTTAAAATCATCTAAGATGAATATATAAAGTCAATTGACTAATATATTTAATATTATTAAAAAAATTAGAGGAACCAATTAATATAAAATATTTAAAAAAAACAGTGACATCACTGATGATGTGACTCAGCAAAAGCATTGAAACATTAAATACTTTGATGTTATATAAATATAAACAGATGTACGTCAAATAAGAATATAAGAATTGACCACCAGCTAGTGTGGTGTAGTGGTTGCCCCCTTCTTGATGGCTATGCCAGGCGCCAGGCGCAGGTTTGAGTCCTCATACCCCCACAAGTGTGGGGTTCGAACTTTGGTTTCTAAAAAAAAAACAATGTGTCTGTGGAATGTGGTCGGCTGTGATAACACACGTGAGCAGCCCTTTTCGATTCAAAAAAAAAAAAGAATTGGCATAATGTCATAATTATAGCCATCTGGCATAATGTCATTAATATAGCCATCGTTGTCCGTTGAGATGACCAAAACAAAGTATGCAGTCGGCTAGAGATAAATCTATATATAGAGATAAATCTATATATTGTGTTTAAACTTTAAACCTACTGGAGTTGACCAAATAAACCTATATGCTGCATGCGTCTGGATTTTGAGGAAACGGCACCGGAAGCCCAACAAAAGCCCAACAACCTGATTATAGTTATTTACTTGTGTAAGTAATGACATTGTCGTGCACAATTATATTCTACTCGTTCTTGGCAGTTGAGCTAGAAGCCTCTTGGCAGAAAAATTGTTCTTGTTGGCACTTAATAACTGAGTTACAAAGAGCCTAACACTTATTGGCTGCACTCGCTGGCGCACACAGCCCACAGCAACAATGCACCTAGGCTGCATTGCATCACCAATTGGCTGCAACATGGTTGGCAACCACTTGCAACCAATGAATAAAGCACTGCATCAAATTATATATAGAGTACACGTCCACGCAATTGATAATAAATATAATGAAAACTTGAATGGTGTCATTTCTCTAATCTATATCAGTGAAATTTCAAAGCATCAGTACTCTGATAACTTCAAAAATTTCTGGCCTAGTTGGACAGACAAAACGAGCACTATATCCTAATTTAACATTGATGGTAAACACCACATTATTAGTTTGCAAACATATGTTCAATTGCCATTTAACAAGAATTGAATGACTAAATATAGTTATTTCAAATTATATTTACACCATGTGACTGAGAGTCTGCCTTAAATCAAAATCACAAAATTTAAAGAATGCTAGCTCAATGTATATGACCTTTAAAAGATATAACAGTTCTACAAGGATGCGAAAACTACATAATAGAAAGAAAAATAATTTAGAAAAAGAAATGCGGTAAAGAGGATTTTTAGTTCTTAATGCTCCTATATATAGGAAGGTCATTCCTAGGCTGATTGTTTGAACCTAAATCCACTCCAACAGCGATAATGCTAGTTGAGGCCCCTTCTGCAGCATCATTTGCCATCTTCAAAAAGTAACTATGCCTGCAGAAGCAAATGCTTAGACCTGGTATAATATTATAAAAATATTTAAGCAATGGAAAATAGTCAAAATACATATACCATCGAGTATCTGCTGTCAATTCAGGATGGAAGGCAGTCGCTAACAAGTTTCCCTGTCTTACAGCTACAATCACTTTCTTTTCAGACTGAATTTTCTCCTGAAATATTAAACAATGTATAAGTAGATAACTAATTGATACAATCGATTCCATTTTAACCATTCCAGTGATATTGTGTATGGCATATTATGATCACTATTTAACCCATACACACACACACACACACTAACAAGTGTCCTCCGTTGGCTCTTTTTCTTTTTTTCTTTTTCTTTTTTCAAGCTAAATAGCTGCATTTATTGCACCCCTTACCAAAGACTCCAGCATATCTTCAAAATATACGCTAGGGAAGTCATTGATGACAGAAGTCAGTTATCACAGTTAGTCATCATCACAATGTCTCTAGGGCAGTGTCTAGTATGGGTCCTGTGCATAAACACTATCAGACACTTACTGTCTTCAATTTTGGAAAAAAAAAAATTATAACAAGAAATGACTTTGACACAGTTTGGTTTTTACAGCAGCTCTTGTGAAGAAAGAAATGATTGAGTAGTACTCTAGCAAATGAAATTGTGGCTTGCTAGTTCATGTGGCAGCTCTTAGGCACAGAGGTAAGCCCTCTAAAGCTCTAAAACCCCATGGGAGAAGGCTCAACCAAAACGGGATTTTCCTTATCCTCTTAGAAGTGGAGACAAAGGGAAGCACTAGCTGCCCCTTTTTTTTCTTTACCTCCTTTCCACCCATAAAATCATAATAACTTGTACTACGGTGGACGTGGTGGTTCCAATTTTTAATTATCTAAAGGCTAATATAGGACAAAAGAGATAAAAGGCACAAGTGCAACATTACAAAGATGTCCTTGTCCCATAAAGAAAGCAATCATTGTAAGGCACATCAAGAACAAAATTGTAAGTATTCAAAAAATGCTCACTATCAGATTGCTAGTTTGCAAGACAGTCTTCTCTATCAATATAACCTTTATAAGACCCAAAATATGATGCTATACCAGCGCCATAGAGGTTAAATCATGGTTTCAGGATCTAAGATGACTTCTATAAGCCATCCCTGCTAATCTCACTTCCTCTATTTACAAATGATAGAATAGTCCATCCACTAATTAGAACAGATTGTAGTCTTTGTTGTGTGATATGATAATTGTACTGATGCATGCATATCTTTTACATTGCATTTAAATAGCAACACGGTCAACCATATTTTGGAGAAGACAAATAAAATACTCTATTGTTTATATGTTAAGCAGCAGATTAAATTTTTCTGTTAAAGTACTGAATCAATAGATCATTACAGCAATGAGCATATAACAAACCTCTGGGGATTCAATAGTAGAATTTGAATCCAAGACGTCGGATAGGACGAGATAATCAGCCAGCACTTGAACTTCTGGACCTACTTCAAGGATTGCAGGAGCACGAATGAAAACTCCAGGAAATGTCTCAGGACCACCTTCCTTGGATGCAAGCTCCGGTACTGGAAGCTCTGCCTCAAAGCTTTGAATCTATATACACGTGAATTTTTTAGATAACAAAGACATTTGAGAAACCCCATAAGTGGATATTGACAATAAATTGACACACATCTCACTATATAAAATTTTAAAGAAGTCAATCCCTCAACAGCAGGACTTTTCATAAAAGGGAAGATCCAAACTTGTGTGCCATAAACTTCGTGCATTTTCCTCTTCCCTTTTTTTTTTTTTTTTGGCCACCTACCAGGGCCAGAGGGAGGGGAGTAACTTCATACATGATAAATCAATATTTATCTAAGAAATTTCTAGGTGAGTAAAATAATATAGACGGGCTTTTCCAGCCAAATGAGTATGAATGCTTTATATATTTTATTCTGTTCATCAAGAAAGCAAACTAAATATACTCAATACAAAAAATACATAACTTAAGGAATTTAACCCCACACTCCATGAAAAGACTTCATAAATCATTACTTCAATGCAAAAATATTCCTAGAGAATCTGCACCTAGCAATAAACAAGGTAGCTCTTTCAATGCTCTACCCGTCCTTGTATCAAACAGAGAAAGTTCAGTTAATCTCTTTCCAACCAAATATGGCAAACAAAGAACTCTGAACCTAACCAAATAACTTTAGCAGTTTTTATCTAGTTCAGTCCATACCTTCTTAGACAACATAAACTCTTCAAACTTAAATACAGAACAGGACAGCTTCTAATTAATTGAAACCTGCCAGCGCTACTCCCCCCAAACACACATTTTCATTTAACAAATATTCTATAGAATTAACCCTATGCTACTAGACTACTAGAACACATTAGAAGATTTAAAGGATTTTACATATAATTTTTATACAAAACCTTCAAAACAAAAGAACTAATAAAGATATTTCAAAAAAAATATAGGGTTAAGATTGAAATGTTTCATGAGATCCTAAGACCTGATCCTACAATCATTTTTAGGATATAAATCCCAACTTTTTGAATGGCTCCATAATGACAGATTTGTGACATGAGATGCTATGGAAAACAAATTAATTGAATTACTACAAGATGCTCAAACATACTTAAGTACTCCTCATCATATCCAAACATGCTTAAGTACGTCTCATCATATTATATCAGATTTCCAGACCATTACTCTACAAACCCCAACAGCTTTAGCCTTTGTTGCTTAACCATCTGAATTAAACATAATGCACTTGAGAGATAAGAATGCAAAGAGTTACCTGACTACCAAAGAAATTCCTATGCACAGTACAATCCAGGCCACCAACTAGCTCCTGCCCACCTGTTTTTTGCCCTGGACAGATATGCCAACCACTCAATGTATAAACAAGTTTCGGGTGCTTCTATTTCTTTAAGGACAAATCAAGGTTTTAAAAAAAAGCATTAAAGTAAACCCAATGCAAAACAGAACAAAGGATGGAAACCCCACCTACAGCTTTGTTTGCTAAGAAGATAAGCCCTGCACAGGTCCCCCAAACAGGCTTCCCCATTTTAACAAATTCACGCAATGCAGGAAACTACAAAAAAGTTCAAAATTAATAAATAAGCTACATTGGTTCTGAAGAACAATTAAGAACATATATGTAAATTACTCAACAGCCCTGCATTGTAAATAATTTGGGCTCTGAAAAAACAAAACCTTGTCAAATAGAAAACTTTAGACAAGTTCATTATAACTAGCATTTATTTCAAACCAACAGAACATGAAAAAAATATATAAAGTTTAAGTACTCCAAAGCCCAGCATTTTAAATAATTTGGGCTCTGAAAAAACAAACCTTGTCAATAGAAAAATTTAATGAACAACAACAACCAAGTTCAAGGAATCACATGGTACATTAAAATAAGTTCTTTTCTCTCCTAATCAACGTTAAGCATCATTCTTGAGATTAAAAAGAAGAAAATTTCAAACTCTAGCATGGTATATATTTACATATCACGCTAACTTGTAAGAAAGTAAAAGGCTTGAAGCAAATTAGCAAGAGGGTCTCGATTATTAGCCACCCAATTGATTTTTTAGTCTTGTTTGATTGTACTTTCGCAAGAAACATTTTTTGATAATAAAAATGTAGGGAGTGAGAGAGAGGACCAGGTTGTGGTACTCAGCGAGCTTAGCCATGGTGGTGCTCTCTCCTCCAGGGATGATAAGGGAGGCTACGCTGTCAAGCTGCGCTGGCTTCCTTATCTCCACGCCTTTGACTCCTAGCCTTCTCAGCGCTGAGACCATAAACAAAGACGAGATATTGAGCACACGCAAAACAGTATGTGAAGTGTGTGTGTGTGTGTGTGTGTGCGTGTGTGTGTGAGAGAGAGAGAGAGAGATAGAAGATGTGCCTGCGATGTGTTCGTTGAAAGATCCCTGTAGAGCGAGAACGCCGACGAGGGCCATGTTCGCGAAAGATTTGGCTGAGTGAATCTGCGAACGAAACAAATTGAGAGAGAGAGAGAGAGAGAGAGAGAGAGAGAGACGTAAACCACTAGAGGGCCTCTTGTTTCTTATGGCGCTCCTCGTTAGTTTCCACTGGCCACTTTTCCACCACCTTCGCTTATTTTATGTTGGCTTTAATTTTCACCTATTACATTATGGTATCATAGTTTTTTTGATGAACACATCATGGTATCATGCTACCAGCGGGTCCAAGTAACTTTCTTATTTTATTTTAGCTTTAATTTTCACCTATTACAGCATGGTATCATGCTGCCAGCGGGTCCAAGTAGCTTTCTTATTTCTCATTTATTTAATGATTGAAAAGACAATGGGGAGGAGGAATTCAATTCAAACTATAATGTAAACAGGTTGTTGTACACAACAAACACATAATTTTTTTTTTTTACTGAAATCGTGACTTCAAAATACCGTTTCAGTTCAAAAAGTGAATTGTGCATAATAGAGCGGTATGTAATAGACAATAGACATTACCTCAACCATAATTCTCCCTATTATAAATGAAAGCAAGTTACCAAGCTCTTGGCCATGTCAGTCGAACCATTTAGAAAGTATCTCCAACATAAAAGATACGTGCCTTCTCTCTTATAGTACGTCAACCACACTCGCATGAGTTTTATTGCCAAATATACATATGGGTCAAGTCGATTCAAGTTTAGAGTCAAATCGTTAGTCAATCAAATCTCGTCAGATGAAAAACTCTCTCGCATAATGTCGTTTGAGAGATCAGACAAAACCTTTCGTATTCAACTACTGGGTGAACAATCATGCCTTGGATGAGTTATCGTCGAATTAGAACAAAATTCCATAGAATTTACTCCTAAGACCAAAAGCACGAACTCACTTATTGAGTAAAATTATAAAAAATGCACAGATTCAAATCTATAAATCTTAGATTTATACATATTTCACTTCAACCTCATTAAAAATCATAAGCAACATTATTACCAAACAAATTTAAAAATAAAAATAAAAAATCCTACTTTCTTTTTTGAGGAAAACAAAAAACCTTAATTTATAAATCTTGATATTACATAAGTCTAACTTTAATATTATCAAAAGGCAAAAACAAAACAAATATTCATTATGTTTCAATATTTCTAATGATGTGCTGAAATCGTCAGTGAGTTGTAGGCTCCAAATTACTCTAGTGGGTACCTATGAAATAGGAACAATAGGACCAAACAGAAGGCATCGATGTGGTACTGGCCAAAAACCCTCCGAATGTCAAGTTAGTGAACAAGAAACCTCTAAGAACTCTATAGCGAGAGAGCTAGGGATTTCCTACGTATCTGAGAAAAGTGGAGGTCTGGTGCTTATATAGTGGTGATTGGTGAATCGAAATCCCTTCAAAGTAGGGATCTTTCCTTGCTGGGAGGGTTTGGCACCTAGGGCTTCCAAGATTTCAGAGTATCTTTCCATATGAGAGTGATATGGGTGAGTAGCAGGCTTTATTTTACGAGGCACGCAAGATGTTTACATGTATAGACATTTGTGGGGACCAAGCCAAGCCACGCTGGACCCGTCGGCCTTTTCACCCCCTCTTTACCCCGTCCAAGGGTCCCCCATCCATTTATAGAAGCGCTCATCAGGTTGTCATTACAGGGTCGCCACCTGTGTTGTCGTCCCCCTTAATCCTTTCGTTTGTTTCCATAGAGTTGACGAGCTCGTGGGCATCGTCAACTTCCTTGCGTGACGTGTCCAGGGGTGTTAAATCTCTGTCTTAAATATCCCTATCAGTTGCCCCCTACTCCATGGTACTGTCGGCTTTGGCTGATGAGTCACAGAGTACACTAGTATTCATGACCATTAATTAGGTGTTTTATTGGAGAAAGTGTCATTAAACAGTGTAGGCAACCCTAAGTTTAAATGCTAGGCAACACGTGGCACTTGCTGGTTGGCCTCGTTTCTAATCAGAAGCATTGCTTCGTATATCATGCCCCTTTCTCTTTATAAATAGTGCCCCCTCTTTCCTTTAATCATTTTCTTCACTTCATTTTCACTCCTTGAGATCTTTGAGACCAGAGCACCTGCGTCAACCCGTCATCTAACAACATCTGTCTTCTACGTTCACTCTGTCATCCTCGAAGTAACCGTTACTTCCAGGGACTGTCCATTTTTCCTATAAGTTCCCTCCCTTTCTCTTTTATTTATTCATTTTTCTAGCTAATCGTCACCTATATAAAGACCCATTGAATAGTTTCTTAGAATACATTTGTCTCTTGTAGGTGACTAGATGTCAGGTGATAGAGAAGAGATGAGTGAACAATCGTCGTCAGTCCGTGAGGGTGCAGGCTATGATGAAATCTATCCGTCTAGGCGTGAG
The DNA here is from genome assembly GCF_040712315.1 of Castanea sativa. Lineage (NCBI taxonomy): Eukaryota > Viridiplantae > Streptophyta > Magnoliopsida > Fagales > Fagaceae > Castanea > Castanea sativa. Next base: position 35,000,723 of record NC_134020.1, read on the forward strand.
CTTGAGGAGGATGTATCCTGGTCCCCAAAAAGGGAATTGTCTGCTCACTTCCCTGCCGAGGAGGAAGAGGAGTATGAAGAAGATGAGAGGGACGCAGTGGGTGACGAGGATGAGGAAGGAGAGGAAGAGGGAGAAAAGGATTAAAATGATGAGGAAGGTGACAGATGAGAAGGCATCGAGGAAATGGTGCGTCGAGCGGACGGTGGTGGATCTAGGCCCTTCATCATTCCTCTTATATGGACAGTAAATGATTTTTATCCAACCATGTACCCTAACGTCTTCAACAAACTTCGCAACCGTTTCCAATTCCCTGATAATATTCCAATATGTCTACCGAGAAAATTTGAGAAGTGTTACTCAGGAAAGACAGCAGACATTGATATGTATGACGTCATGTTTGTCGCGAATCTGAGGTTGCCTTTGACAGAGCTACACCGTCAGCTAGCCAATTATCTTAGGCTATCCATTAGCCAGATAGCTCCTAACACGTGAAGGATATTCCTTAGGGCTAAAGTGATATGGGGTCGACTAAGTGGTGGCAACCATCGCCTTACCCTTAACGAGTTCTTATATTGTTATAAGCCTCAACAAATCTCCTCGTCAAAGGGTATCTATCACTTCTTAGCGAAGAAGATGTCACTTAGGCTGGTGTTGGATATGCCTGATTCAAATAGAAATTGAAAGAATAGATACTTTTTTGTCCAATGGACATATTTGGTGTGTAGACGTGAGGAATGGGACAGCATGCCTGATGAGTTTGTTAATACATGGGGTATTGTAAAGAAGTCAGGTGTGCCATCGTCTACATCTTTTTATCTTTACCTTATCCGTTTTTGTTACGTATCTAACACTTCTCTTGTTTTTGCTTTCAGCCCAGGTCTGTCTGCAGGTTACTACGAGCAAGAGAGCTTTATCAGACGTGTCTTGGAAATTCCCTTCGAGCAAAGGAAGTGGAAAGGTCTGGTGACCCTTGAGACTCTCCACGCCTTTTATGGTGGTCCGGTGCCTATGCCAATAGCCCGTTGGCTTCATGCTTACACCCGCCATAGTAAGTTATACCCTTGTTCATCTCTTTCTAGTATACCTTCTACTATTTTAAACCATTCCATTGTCTTTTTGCAGAAATGGGCGCAGGCAAATAGAGGGCATTAGTGAGGAAGTCCATCATTGCACGCAAACAATAGGGGTAGGCTTCAAGGTCGACCCCTAAGGGGGCTATTAAGCCACCTTAAAAAGAAAAAACAACGGCAAAGACTATCGTCCACCTAAGAAGGAAACAGGCTCGTCCATTGAGGATCATCAATGAAAGTCTCCTTCCCCCTTTCTCCCCTCCATCATGGAGTTGGGAAAGGCTTAATGAAAAGAAAGGGGCCCGTCATCTCTGGCCCCGTCCACAAGCCGGTCACTCACAAGGACTATACCGTCGAGATGGTTAATTCGATCATCGAGTAGACAAACTTGGATCCCTGCAGTGAGCATTCCTCAGAGGACTTGGGGGCTTCTGGTCTCTTCGACCTGTCCAGGGTATGTTTCCATCGCTTATGGTACTTTGTTATTTTTGCATTCTCGTTCTAACTGTCGATTTTCATTTCAAGCACTAGTGCGTATGAAGGCCCTGCAGGATAGGTGTATGGCCAATGAGGGGGTGATCTGATGGTTCTACAAGCATCAGGAGATACAGAACAAGGAATAGGCACAATATGCAAAGGTCGTCTGCACCCTTAACAAGGAGTTGACGGTCAAAACTGCAACGCTTGCGGAGGAGACTCGTCAGCGTGAGGAGGCAGAAAAGGCAAGGACCAATCTAGCGACGGAGCTGGCTGCTCTCCGTGAGTAAATGGAGAAGGCCAAAGCCAATGATGTGGTGGAGTTCCAGGTCTCTCAGCCTTTCTTTGACACATGTGGCATCTATTATAGTAACGGGGTTCGACGATTGCTTGAAGCAAGTGGGAGCTGCTTACCTCGATCTCGATTTGTCCCATATCACAATGGACAACACTGTCCCGCCAATGCCTGGAGGAGATGACACCATAAGCGAAAAGACCGGTGACTCCATCCTTACTATTAAGCAAGGAGTGAACGATGTCAACACTGAGACCGTTGTTCAAATTGCTCTCAACGGCTCAGAGACTCCTACCGTCCATTCTGCCGTCCATTCTGCCGTCGATCCATCTACCGTGGATGGTTCGTCTCCTGTGGACCCAACTGGTTTTCAAGCTCCCCCATCTTGAATCTTTTTTCTTCATAAGTTGTACTTGATCTTCTTTCATTTTATGAGCTCTTTTTGTAAGATAATGGTGTTTGCCCCTTTATAGGTTTTATGTTAAAAAATTTATCTTTATATTGTGTAAAAACATTTCCCTTTCTGGGTGTTTACCTATTGCTTTTATACTTGTTTCATTTTTATTACTATGGTTATGTATGCCCTCATCGTCATTTCTATTTTATCTGTCTAGTTCTCTTTAGACCAAGTATCTGTCAGTATCCTCGGCCGTCTGTTTACTTTGTAGCCATGGCTAAACATAACTTCGGGTAAAGTACCTGTCGGTACCCTTGGTTGTCCGTCCACCCCTTATGTAGGACTTGGTAAAATTTTTGAGACCAGGTACCCGTCGGTGTCCTTGGTCACCCATCTACCCCGTATGTAAAACTTGGTATGATTTTTGAGACCAGGTACCCGTCAGTATTCTTGGTCGCTCGTCCACCCTGTAGGTAGGACTTGGTAAAATTTTTGAGACCAGTTACTCATCAGTATCCTTGGTTGCCCGTCCACCCCGAAAGTAGGACTTGGTAGAATTTTTGAAACCAGGTAGTCGTAGGTATCTTTGGTTGCACGTCCACCCTGTAAGTAGGACTTAATGCAATTAAATGATTTATTGAAGGGTAGAGAGTCGAACAATGTTTCTGATAATCCATCCAAGTCTTATTAATAAATGAAAGAGCTAAAAAGAAACTTAACATCCTTAAAATTTCAATTTCTCTTTACATGAAAATAAAAGAAAGCGATAAAATAAGTTGCATTTGTCTACTATTGGTAGTACTTCCTCAAGTGCTCGGTGTTCCATGGGTGACGGAGCCTCTATCTGTCAAGGGTTTCCAGGTAGTAGGTCCCCTTTCTATAGCAATTGACGATCTTGTAGGGCCCCTCCTAGTTAGGGCCCAGCTTACCATGTGAGGGATCTCTAGTAGCCGTTGCTACCTTTCTTAGGACCAAGTCACCGACCTGATAATGAGTCATCCTCTGCTCTGCCATTGCTCTGACTTCATCAAGAAGATCTAACTATAGGTGCATCCCTTCTTCATTCTTTTCTTCACCATGGTGGGATACTCGATAGCTGGTTAGTCCAACTTCCACTGGGATGACGGCTTCGTGTCCGTATTCAAGGGGTGCGAGTCGTCATCCTATACGCCTACATGACGCCGGGTAGCTCATCTGGCCATATACCCTTTGTCCCCTCAAGCCGAGTCTTGATCATATTGAGCAGGGATCGATATGTGACTTCAACTTGCCTGTTGGCTTGGGGGTGAACGGGAGAAGAGTTGTGGTTCTTGATCCCTAACTGTTGGTAGAAATCCCTAAATGCATTGTTGTCGAACTACTTTCCATTGTCAGAGACAAAGACCCTGGGGATTCTGAAGCGGCAAATGATGCTTTTCTAGACGAAACTCTGGACATTCTTCTCTGTAATTATGGCCAATGGTTCTGCCTCGACTTATTTGGTGAAGTAGTTGATCCCTACGATAAGGAACTTGAGCTACCATATGGCAATGGGGAAGGGTCCTACTATGTCCAGTTCCGATTGGGCGAATGGCCAAAGGGTGCTCATTGGTGTAAGTTCCTCAGTTGGTTGCCACATGACGTTGCTGAAGCGTTGGCATTTGTCACACGCCTTCACGTAGGACTGGGCATCCTTCTGCATAGTAGGCTAGTAGTACCCAACCCATATCATCTTATGGACCAGTGAACGTGCCCCTAAATGGTTCCCGCATACTCCCTCGTGTACTTCTCTCATGACATAGTTCGCTCCATCTGGGGTTAGACACCTTAAATATGGATGGGAGAAACCCCTTTTGTAAATGACATCATCAATCATTAGGAAACGTGATGACTATACCTTCAGTCTACAGGACGCATTGCGGTTTTTTGGCAATGTCTCATTCTTAAGGTAGGATATGACTAGTGTCGTCCAATCGATCCCTTAAGGGATAACCTATACCTCTAATTTTTCAATGGCAGGGGAATATTGGACAAAGGATAGTACCTGATTAGTGATGTTTGTATACTCTGCGGATGCAGCTTTGGCCAAGCGATCTGCCTATTCGTTCTCTTCCCTTAGGACTTGCACAAACTTAGCTGAGAATTCCTTGCTCATCTTGTCTCTGACCATGCTCAAGTATTCTTTCATCCATTCCCCTTTTGCCTCGTAGTCGCCATTGATGTGCCCAACAACAACCTGCGAATTGCAGTGTATAACTGCTGACGCGGCTCCTACTGCTTTAGCCAAGTTGAAGCCAAAGAAAACCGCTTCATATTCTACCTTGTTATTAGTTGTTGAGAACTGGAGGCAGATCGCACACTCTACTGTATCTCTTTTTGGTGATCGTAGCAAGACCACAACTCTTTCGGCCCATTAATTAGACGAACCATCCGTTCATATCATCCACACCATTAGTTCCACTTCCTCGTCTTATTTTGTTGTGAACTCGGCAATGAAATCAGCTAGAGCCTGTGCTTTGATCACAATCCTAGGTCAATACTGGATGTCAAACTCACCAAGTTCTATTGCCCATAGAACTAGTCGCCTTGCTACCTCTGGGTTGTTCATCGCCTTCTGTAGCGGCTTATATATTTGGACCACAATGGTGTGTGCTTCAAAGTAAGACTTGAGCTTCCGTGCAGCTATGATTAGTGTGAAGGCCAACTTTTTCATTAGGGGATACCTCCTTTCAGCTCCTCGGAGTGCTCGGCTGGTGTAGTAGACAAGTAGCTATACTCGATCTTCCTCCCATATGAAAGCAGAATTAAGGGCCATTAGAGATACAGCTAAATAAAGGGAGAGCTCTTTACTAAATTTAGATAGACTTAGCAATGATGGAGATGCAAAGTATGTCTTTAGTTCTTCAAATTCCCCCTGGCACTCATCGATCCACTCGAAAGCTTTTTTAAGCACCTTGAAGAAAGGTAGACACTTATCCGTTGTTGTGGAGATGAACCTATTAAAAGCTGCAACCCTGCCATTCAGGCTTTGTACCTCCTTGATGTTCTTTGGCGAAGCCATCTTTAGTATAGCTCAAACCTTATCAGGATTAACTTTCACCTCGCGTTGCAACACCATAAAGCCCAAGAACTTCCCTGGCACTACGCCGAACACACACTTACTGGGGTTAAGTTTCATATTGTAAAGGTGAAGGGTATCAAATGTTTCCTGAAGATCGTCTAAATGGCTAACTTCCCATGCGCTTTTTACGAGCATGTCGTCTACGTACACTTCTACGTTTCGCCTAATCTGTTGTGTGAACATCTTGTTCGCAAGCCTTTAGTATGTCACCCTTGCGTTCTTTAATCCAAATGGCATAACTTTGTAGTAGAAAAGTCCTTGGCTCGTGACAAATGAGGTCTTCTCTTAGCCTACTTCATCCAACCTGATTTGATTGTATCCGGAGAAGATGTCCATGAAACTTAGTAACTAGTGGCCAACCATAGAGTCCACGATAAGGTTGATGCATGGGAGCGGATAGCTGTCCTTTGGGCAAGCTTTGTTCAGATCGGTGAAATCCACGCACATTCTCCACTTGCCGTTTGCCTTTTTTACCATGACCACGTTGGCTAACCATTCGGGGTAGTAAACTTCCCTAATGAAATCTGTCTCTAGTAGTTTGCGTACTTCTTCAGCTATAGCTTTGTCCCTTTCTTGGGCGAAAACCCTCTTCTTTTGTCGAACTGTAGGGAAGGACGGGCATACGTTGAGCTTGTGTACCATGGTACTAAGGTTTATTCCCAGCATATTCTTGTGACTCCAAGCGAAGATATCTCGATTGTCCTTTAGGAAGAGGGCAAGCTCTTTGCAAACTGAAGGGTCGGCTTGTATGCCGATACGAGTGGTTTGGCCTGGGATGTCATCGTCCAAGGAGACTTCCTCCAGGTCTACTGTTGGCTCTACTACAATCCTTCTTTCTTTTATGTTTAAAGCTTGTAAGTGATCATCCATTTCTAGCATGGCGATGTAGCATTCTCGGGCGGCCATCTGGTCCCCTCATGCTTCCCCAATCCCGTACTCTGTTGAAAATTTCACCAATAGATGATATGTAGATGTGACCGACCTCCATGTATTAAGTGTAGGTCAGTCAATGATGGCATTGTAAGTAGAGGAGTAATCGATGACCAGGAAATTGACTTCTTTAGTGAGCTGCTAAAGGTACGTCCCAATGGTTACTAGTAGGGTTATAGTTCCTACAAGGAAGACATTGGTGCCACTGAATCCTTCTAATGGCGTGTTCGAGGGTAGGAGATGCACTTTGTCGACCTTCATCTATTGGAATGCGGGATAGTAAAGAATATCTGCTGAGCTCCCATTGTCTACTAGCACCCATCGGGTGTTGAAATCTGCAATTGACAAGTTAATGACTAGGGTGTCATCATGAGGGTGGTGTAGTCGCCTAGCATCTTCTCCCGTAAAACTGATGGCAGGGTTGTCAAGTTTGGTTGCTTTAGGAGGTCTTCTGGAAATTTGGACGCTCTATACCATACGCAAGTATGTCTTCCTTGCCTTCTTAGATGATCCTGCCATGGTGCTCCCTCTTACTATTACCCTTATCTCTCCAAGCGGGGCTCTGGGTCTTTTCTCAGCTTGTCGATTGGGCTCAAGGTTACCTCGGCGAGTTTTCCCCATTCCTGATGAACCGCTGCAACTTCCTTTGTTTGATGAGGGCCTCAATCTACTACTTGAGGTCGTAGCATTCGGAAGTATCATGTCCATGGTCCTGGTGGAAGCAGTAGTACTTGTTCTCGGGCTTCTTGTTCGGGTCGCCCTTCAGTTTGTCCAGCCAGGTTAATGCTACGTCGTCTAGGGATGTTCACCAAACCGCATAAACCGCAAAAATCGCACCAAAATCGCCCTCAAAATGGCATAACCACACCGCACCATACCACAAGGTGCAGTGCGGTTTGTGGTTTTATAATAAGAAAACCGCACAAATCGCACCGCACCAAACCCTCCCTATATATAAATATATTTAATTATTTTTAATATTAAATATATTATTAATATTTTAATAACCCTAGTTTAAAAAAATAGTTTGATAACCCTAGTAAGTGTTGACTAGGAAAGCCAGCCCAAAATAAAGAAAAACTAGCTCAATAGTTTAAAACTTGGACCAAAATAAAGGGAAAAATTAGTTTTGGGCTTGGTAGGAAAAACTCAAAATTTTGATAATATACTAACTTCAAACTATTCAAACCGCATCTTATACATCGCACCACACATGTGACTGCAAAAATGAGGTGCGGTGCGATTATGATTTTAGCTAAACTTTAAACTACACCGCACCACACATGTGACCGCAAAAATTAGGTGCGGTGCAGTTATGGTTTTAGCTAAACCGTACCGCAAAGTGCAATACAAAAAATTGCCCAAAACCGCACAGCACCTCACCACGAACACCCCTAGCGTCGTCCCTTATCTACATGAGGAGTTGGTCCAGCAGGGTGTTTAAGGGAGTGAATTTTATCGTCCTCCGTAACGGGAGTCTTGATCTCCTATCGTCCCTTCTGTAATTTGTTCAAGTTGACTTCCTTCCTCTGTCTGGACAAGGGTAATCCTGTCTTTCTCTCTTCCTCGGGCCCGTCCCCCCAAGCTATTATCACGTCTTCGGCATTCATGTATTTCGTGGCTTTGTATAGCACTTCGACCATCATTTTGGGTCGCTCTTGTAGATGGAGAAAAGAAACTCTCCTCGCTTCAATCCAATGGTGAAGGTGGTGATGAGGACTTTGTCATCAGCTTCATCGATCAAGAGGGCCTCTTTGTTGAAAGGGTCACGTACGACCTTAAGCTTTCGTCTTCCCGTTGCTTACTATTCAATATGACTACAAAGGATCTTCTATGTCTCTATCCTCCGATAAAGTGTGTGACAAAGTGTCCACTCAACTCTTTGAAGGTGGAGACTGTATTTGGGGGTAAACTTGCTAAACCATACCCTTACTGCCCCCTTTAGTGTGTTAGGGAAGGCCCTACACATAATTTCGTCTAAAGCTCCTTGCAGGTGCATGAGGGTTTTAAATGACTCTAGATGGTCGAGCGGGTCCCTTGACCCGTTATATGTTTCTACTTGCGACATCTAAAACTTCGCTAGGAGGGGGAAAGAAGTCACCTGTGCAGTAAATGGGGAGTTCGTCCGCTGGACCAACTTGTCCAAATTGGTAGATACCCGTCCTCTCATGGCATTCATCATCATGTCCATCTTCTCCTTCATCATTTGCATATCATGGGCCATGCGCATCACCTCAACTTCCATTTCAGAGGGGCGGCTAGTATTTTTCGAGTCGTCCCTTCTACTAGGGATGTTGCTTTCTTCCTGGTCTTACCTTTCTTGTCTATCCCCCGTCAGTAGGTAATTACCATTCTGCTTGTCAACATCTCGTTCATCACGTGGGCTTTCCTAACGTCGCTTGTTCCTCTAGTTTAGTTGTTGTTCCAACTCCTGGTTGTGTTGGGTTAGTCGCTCTACCACTGCAGCCAAGGTTTATACCTATCTTTCCAAGGCGTTGGAAGGGTTTCTTGTTTCCTGGTTGATGGTTGATGGTTGATGGTAGCCATCAAACGTGTTTGAACCATGCAACTCTTTTGTCGTATGGGCGGTGATATGGTCAGTTCCCAGAAATGGCGTCAACTGATGATGTGCTGAAATTGTCAATGAGTTGTAAACTCCAAATCACTTCAGTGGGTACCTGTGGAATAGGAACAATAGGACCAAACAGAAGGCACTAGTGTGGTATCAGCCAAGAACGCTTCGAAGGTCAAGTCAGTGAATGAGAAATCTCTAAGAACTCTATAGTGAGAGATCTAGGTATTTTCTCCATATCTGAGAAAAGTGGAGTTTTGGTTAGGGGTGAGCAGAAAGTCACTGGCATCGATCCAATCGACTAGTGCCGATCGTCCCGCACCGCCACAGCAATCGACCGACGAAGCCGATGTCGGTGATCGGAGCGCGAAGGGAATCCCGATGCCTGTGCGGTGCGGTCACCGGAGCTGGAAATTCGAAACTGATATATGCCGAACCAAACCGATGCTTGTATGTATATCGTTCTCCACTTCTCGTCTTCTTCTTCTCCAGTTCTAACTTCTGAGTTCTTTGTTCTACTAGATACGGCGTCATTCGTTGTACAAGTTCTCATTTTATTTTATTTTTAATAAAACATCATCGTCATATCTGGGTGTTATTAAAAAAAAACAAAATAAAGACAAAACGGTGCGTTTTATGCTAGGTTTTCAGATTCTGCCTTAGTATAAATTCATTCTTTTGTGAGCTTCTGGAATCTCATTTTAACCGTTTAACTCTCTCTCTTGTTCTCGCCTCTCGCCTGAGTCCCGACTGTGTCTTGCCTCTGAGCTTCTGGAATTTGGAATAGTAATAGGTTTATTGTATTAATGGTAACCGATCATTGATTAATAGTATTATTTTCTCAGCTAAAAGTAAAATCTTCTCTTTTCTTAGGGTTTGGGTTTGGGTTTGGGGGCTCTCTTTGTGTGTGTTTTTTGGGACAAAATGGGAGGGTTAGTGAAAGTCCTTCACTGAAGGACGTGCAATCAAAGGTGAAGCTTGATAAAGTGGTGGGGAGTGACGCAGCAGTTAGTGTACACTTCTGGGCGTCATGGTGTGAAGCTTCAAAGCCCATGGACGATGTCTTTTCCCACCTCTCTACTAATTTCCCTCATGCCCACTTTCTCAGGGTTCGTTTCTTTCGCTTTAAACCAAGCATAAAATTTTCTTCTATTATTGGTCTCAATATTTTAGATAGTTTTGGTTTGGTCATTCATGTTCAAACTGAATGAATACACCAGTGAAAACGAGTGATTTGATTTTAAGTTAAGGAAACGAAAACAGGCACACACACAAAACTTACTTAAAATAACATTGGTTATTAACATAGTGATTTGAACAGTTTTTTTTTATTTTTTATAAAGCTTCTGTTGAACAATTTTTTTTATTAAAAAAACAAATAGAATTTTTAATGTTTCAAACCAACCAAACCAATTAAACCGAGCCTACCAAACCGCACCACTATAGGTCGGAAAACCAACCCTAATCAGTATGCATCGGTTTTAATTATGGAAAACTGATCTCTATCGGTTCAGTAACAAATTTGAGAAAAAATCGTGCCGACCGAACCGCGCACACCCCTAGTTCTGGTGCTTATATAATGATAAGTGGTGAATCGAAATCCCTTCAAAGTAGAGATCTTTCCTTGCTGAAAGGGTTTGGCACCTAAGGTTTCCAAAATTCCAGGGCATCTTTCCATATGAGAGCGATATGGGTGAGTAACGGGCTTTATCTTACGTGGCACGCAAGATGTTTCCATGTATAGGCATTTGTGGGGACCAAGTCTAGCCACGCTAGACCCGTCAGCCTATTCACCCCATCGGCCTCTTCACCTCGTCCAAGGGTCCTCCATCGGTTTATAGAAGCATCCATCAGGTTGTCATTACATGGTCGTCGCTTGTGTTGTCGTCCCCTTTAATCCTCCCATTTGTTTCAATAGAGTTGATGGGCCCATGAGCGTCGTCGGCTTCCTTGCATGACGTGTCCAGGGGTATTAAATCTATGTCTAAAATATCCCTATCAATTTCAATCTACTACAAAACTATCAAGTCATGAAGATAAAATTAAAAAGGCTCATAGCTCTTGTTGAAGTTAAGCTGGAGAAGTTTAAAACCAACAAATAAGGATGGCAATGGGATGAGGTCAGATCAATGGTGTCCATCCCCATCTTGTCTCCTTTTCAAAATGAGGAAAACCCACTATTTTTGGTGATTCGATTGTAGCTTCCTACTCTTGCCAATAGATAGCATAACTTTCATAGATTCTTGCAACTCATAAAGTTCAAGATATTTCTTCAATTTAACAATTTTAGGAAAAGTTGATCTTAATGAAAGTGACTTCACTAACTTTGGATAATTGGTTTTACGTATCTCAAGGAAGCTTATCCCTTATGTCACATCTTTGATTACTTGTCTTATAAGGCTCTATGCTATAATTTTGCAAATCTTTTGAACCACAAATCTAATAAACCATCATATTTTTTGTTAAGACAAGCTACTAGAATCTCTCAATTAGTTGTACCCCACAAGATATTAGGTACTAATAACAATCACTTGTATCGCTTAAAAAAATTACCTTTAGAGAATTTCAAATTTTAGAGAACCTTATAAAAAAAAACAATATTCAAGTGGCAAACACAATGTTAGTCTCCTAAATATGTATTTAATATTAAAGAAAAATGACTAGAAAGGTGGGGGACTTAATTCTAGGCAATTTTAAAAAGTGGGGGACTTAATTTTAGACCATTTTAAAAAGTGGCTTATCCCACTACTTCCACTTATCTAATAACTCCTATGAGATAGTATTTTTATTTTAATAATTAAATATATATATATTTATTTATTTATTTATTTACAATCTATGTGGATGCTCTAGGAATGGTGAGTTGAAGGGGGAAAACCTTATATAGTAAAATGAATGAAGTGTGAGCAAAAATGGAGGGGTCAAGGATTACCCAGAGTTTGAGGATGACTCATTTTTGAACTTTTAGATGACAATCAAGGTAGAATAAGAAAATAAACAAACGAGCCTTGTTGGATTATACTATTTTAGTCAAATCTTAGATCAGACACTCCAGCCATTTAAATGATGAGTCTTCTCTAGGACGTTAGGAAAGGCGTCTCCAAGAACCTTTGATGGCATCTTCCTGTCACTAATCAACATTTAATGGTTTGCTCACTAATGGGTTGAGCATTAAATACTATTAGTCTTTTTTGAGAAGATAAATACTATTAGTCAGAAAAGGATAATCTAATTTATATTTTTTGACAAAGTTGCTCTAGTTACACGTCTCATCCATCGAGTAGCTGAGAGGATACACACCCTCTCTCTAATAACACGCTGGCCTCATTTACAATCATACCTCGGATGAGTTATAGATTACAACAAAATTCCATAAAATTTACCCAAAATACCAAAAACACAAATCTAATATATTGAGTGAAATTTTAAAAAATGCACAAATTCAAATTTATAAATCTTAGATTTATACATATTTCACTTCAACCTCATTAAATATCATAAGCAACACAGTTACCAAATAAATTTTAAAAGAAAAAACGCATACCTAATTTTTTGAGGAAAACAAAAAACCTTCGTTCATAAAACTCAAATTTACACGTCTAACTTCAATATCATCAAAAGGCAAATACAAAACACATAGTCATTACATTTTGATACTTCTATCTACTATAAAACTATTCTTAGATTCTTGAGACTCATAAATTTCAAGATATTTCTTCAATTTAATAGTGTTAGAAAAAATTATTCTTGATGAAAGTGATTTCAGTTGACATTGGATAGTTGGTTTATGTATCTAAAGAAAACTTCTTTCTCATGTCACATCTTTGATTACTTGTCCTAAAAGCTCTATGCTACAATTTTGCAAATCTTTTGAACCATAAATCTCACAAACCATAATCAATATATATATAAAAGCAGAAACCTCATGCGAGAGTGCATGAGGTTCTGCCATGTGGCGCTCTATATGAGTTCTTTGCAATCCTCTTTATTATGAAATGATGTTTTCCAACTTCAAAAATTAAAACAATGCAGCTTTTATGTTTAGCACTTATTGCTTCATCAAAAATCAATTTACTTCTTCCTCTCTCCTAACTCTTCACTTCTTTCCATAAAAAAAAAAGACTATTCACTTATTCCGGACAAAAAAAAAAACGTTCACTTCCCCGTTCAAATTTAAATGCACACTATGGATAAGCACCTGGCAAAGTGAGACCAAGCTTTGCACTATTACACCTTTACAATAATATTATACTTTCCAAGTAATTTTTGTTGAGATCAAACCCATCTTAAATTTTTTAAATTTCATTCATTCTCTTTCTTAACTCTTCAGTTCTTTCTACGTCTCTTAAGTCTTAACTCTTCACTTCTTCTAGCAAAAACACAAACAAAAAACTCTTTCACTTCCCCTTTCAATTAAATGCACAGTATTGTACCTATTTCTTTTGAAAATTATATATTGATGGATCAACGATTCCTCTTTGAGTTCATGGACAAAAGCTTCTTTCTTAGTGTCTGTAAATAAATAAATATTGCCAACTCTCTCTCTTTGTTTCTTTCTTTCAATTTTTTTTTTCCAAAATTTTATTTGGGATACTAAGTTTGCGGTTTGCAATGTTTAAGGGAAGATAGGCTCGGGTAGATTGAAGCTTCAACTTTACCATGTTTTGGCCGGGGACTAAAGTCACTAAACACAAGGAGAAAATGCCACCAGCCCCTAATTTATCAAACCCTTCTTCTCGCATCTAAGACGTACAAAATACTAATACTCAATTTGTTCATTCTTTTGTTGTTGTTTGGTAATGGGTTTTTGATAATCGAACTAGATGATGGTTTGTTTCTTTTCATTTGAACTCAAGCATCGGTTAAGATTTTTACTGAGCCACACTGTTTTTGTAATTTATGATTTGGCTTTTGGTGAGTGATTTAAATATGTTACATGAGGATGTGATTAAGAAAATTAGTTGAATTGGGTAATATTTAGACCTTAAGGCAAAGACAAAGTCGAGTAACTAATCCGGTTTTGTTGGGCAGTAGAAAGATCAATGAGGAAGAAGCTTAATCAATAAATCAAGCTCCTCCAAGCCACATGTAGTCGGAGCACAAATACATGTATCTCTATGGATTGGGTCACATTCAAAGTGCCAATGGAGGCAAAACTTTTGTGGGATTCAAAGTGCAAAGAGCCCAAGAGTAATCATATATTTTATTTTGAATCCATAGTATTTGATAAAATGCTTGACAGAAAATTTATAATTTTTATTTGGTTGTATGATGTAAATGTACCATATAATTGACATAAGTGAAACAAATTAAATTAGCTACAGGTAAGAACGAAGTTATTATTTTTAGGTGAATAATTTTCTTTTACCTATTGAGGGGTTAAGTATTATTTGGTAGCAAATTTTTAAAATAATCACCACAATCTACACATATTCTATGTCCTACTAAATGACAGAAACTCAATTGTTAAAAATAAGAACAAAGAAAGAAACAATAGAACCCCAAATGTACAAATTAAGAACTAAGTGGGCAGAAAAAAATTATGTGGTGTCTCCATTATTTGAAGGTTAGCCTAGAATCTATATAAACTCAAAATGGTATTAAAAAATTGTTAAATATATTATACTGGTATACCTATGTTTAAAAATTGTTTTATTTTTTTATTTTTTTTTATTTTTTTATTTTTATTTTTTTTATAAAAGATAGAATTTCTATTCTAGCCTAATCTAAGTGTATATGTGTGTGAAGGTCCCTCCTAAAGACTTAAATCCCGACCCTTGCCTCCCACACCCCATAAGTACTTATACTTGTAGAGTGAGTATCGCACCAAGAGTATACAGTGGTTAAAAAATTGTTAAATATATTGAATCATGTCTACCTCAACCATCATTAAAACTACTTGCTTTATTTATTTATTGGTCAAGTATCATGTATGACTGTCCGCAAGAGCCTTGACAATATCAAAGTGTGTTTGTTGCTTTGCTTAGACGTGAATCACTATGCAACCTTAACACTGCTATAGTTAAAATATTATTGAAGATGCTTCTTAAGGTCAATGCCTTAGTTAGACATTTCGTATGACAAGGGATATGTTCAAGGAGTTTGATATGCATAATGTATGATTGCAATTAATTGGTTTACGATCAATTGAAGATGCTTCATAGGGTCAACGCCTTAGTTAGGCATTTCGTATAACAAGGGATAGGTTCAAGGAGTTTGATATGCATAATGTATGCTTGCAATTAATTGGTTTACGATCAACTGATGGTAGACAACAAAATATGCCTACATGCTCTGAAATTTCTACTATAATTGTAGGTGATTTTAACAATGAAAATATCCACCATTTATGTTATAATATATGTACAAAAATTTCAAAAACCATTTTACATAAAAGCTTACAGCATTATTCGCGCAATGCGCGGGCAACCTTCTAGTTTTTATTAATGGGAGGCTACTAGAATCTCTCAATTAGTGTGCATTTGGCATGAATTATTTTTGCCAATTAATTTTACTATTCAACTTATTTTTGCTAATATTTATGAGTCTCACTACACTTTTTGGTACTATTTATGGGTCCTATTGTACTATTTCATCTAACTTTTACTTTTATCTATAATACTTTCAGCAAAAAAAATTTCAGTTTTAACAAAATAAGTGGATCCCAAACAGACACTTGATTGTACCATACAAGACATTGAGTACTAATAACAGTCATCTTTAGAGTGCGTTTGGATGGAGTGAATTTTGGGATGATGGAAAATGGAAAAGAAAAAAAATAATTTTTGGTTGTTTAGTAGAGAGAGAAAAGAGGGTAAATTTTGGTAGGCCCATGTGTTTTCTTCTCTAACCCATCAAGAACCAATCTTCCCAAATCCGAGAGAAAACAAGGAAGAAGGAGATGTAAAGTGTGAAATTACATGAGTACCCCATTTGTTATTAATGCTACATGGTGCCTTTTTCTTACTTGCTTGTCTTAATTTGTTATTCTCATTGTTTGTCCTTATTGCTGCCACTTGCTAGAACGTACATCGTTACTTACATTTTTTTTAATCATAGCTATTTTATTTTATTTTTTTGGTTCTTTTTTATTTTTAAATTTATATATATATATATAATTGATAACATTATTTTTTATCTTATATAATAATAATGTAAAAGGAATTATTCATATAATATTAAAAAAAATTGTTTAATGTAATAAGGACATAATTTTAAATTTATACTGAATTCATTTTCAATCCTTTCATTTTTATTTTCAACCAAACAAATGAATTTTCCATTTTTCTACTTTTTCATCCTCCCAACTAAACACATACAAGAGAAAACTAAATCTCTTCTATCCTCTACTTTTATATCTCTTCTCAATTTTCTATTCTCCTACTTTTCCAACCTTCCAATCAAATAGACTCGTAGAGAATTTCAAAATTGAGAGAAAACATTATTTTTAAAAACAGTATTCATGTGGTGAACACTTGAAAGATAGATTCACAATGTTAGACTCCTAAATATGTATTTAATGCAGAAGAAGCATGATTAGAAAAGTGGGAGACTAAGAGATGTTTGGTACACCCACTTAAACACACATTTTCAGTTTTAAGCAAAATTACATGCATTTCCACACATGTTTTCAAACACATGTACCAAACACTTCCTAAATTTTAGACAATTTCAAATAGTGTTTTATCCAACTACTTCCACTCATTATCTAATAACTCTTTATTTGAATAGTTAAATATATATTTAAGATCTATGTGGATGCTCTAGGTATGGTGGGTCAAAGAAGAAAAAAAAAATTTATAGTAAAATAAATTAAGTGTAAAAAAAAACATGGAGGGGAAAAGGATTACCCAAAATTCGAGGATGACTCTTGTTTGAACTTCTAAATGACAACCAAGGCATGATGAGAAAAGAAGCAAGCAGGCCTTGCTGGATTATACTAGCTCAATTAGATTGTAGATCAAACAATACTGCCATTTAGGCGATGAGTCTTCTAAAAAAAAGTTAGGAAAGGCTTCTCCAAGAACCTTTGATGACATCTTGCTATTACTAATCAGCATTTAATGACTCACCCATTAATGGGTTGAGCATTAAATACTATCAACCAAACAAGGATATCCAATTTATCATTTTCGGAAAAGTTATCCTAGTTACACGTCTCATCTACTGAGTAGCTAAGAGGATACAAAGTCATTAGGACCTCTTTATCTCATGGGAATTCACCTTAAATATCTCCAATTCGCCTCCGTAAATACCCCACTAATTCATGAAGGTAAGGGTTCACTTTTGCCATTATTTCTATTCATTTATATTTCTCATCAAACATTCATCAAACCCTATTACCTTGGAGGAATAAAGGGGAAAAAACCTAGCAAACTAACACGGTCACTCAAAATGGTAGTGTATATATACTATTAATAAAAAAAAAGGGTCGGAAGTGGTAATCGAATGTGGCATCCCTAATTGAGAGTGGCCATACATAATAGCATCCTACCGGTTGGGACCAAGCTTGCCGAGCAAGGGAACCAAATGAGCTATACCCTAAACAGTATTAGCAGATTAGCTAGCTAGCTAGCTAGCATCCTTCATTATCTATCTTCAACTAAAATTGCAAATGAAGAACCAAACCATCAGGTTACCATCCAAACACACCTGACCTATCTATTAGTATGTAGTGGGGGTTGCAACATGCAAAACTATCCTCTCCTTTACACTTGCCATTGTTCTCTCCCACATGTTCTCATCCAACCTCTCATCTCACCAAACACACACACACACACACACACACACACTAAAGAATTAATAAACCTCCAAAACTAAAATAACTTCCCCTTTATACCTGATTCTACCTGTTTGTACTCTATACCTTGCTTTTTATTTGCCCTTCCCACTTCTCACTGCCCTTTCTTCGGACACGCATCGTCCTAGTGTTTTTCTATTTCTGTTTGTCCCTCACGCTATATATTTATATAGTAATATAATATATAACCCCAAATCGATCTCCAAATTTGCTAGCACATCCCTCTCACTTCATAAACTTTTCAAATGTCCCAAATACACCTTCCACTTTCTACTTACTCTCAGATCACCACCTCCATATTCTAGCTCCAAAAAATCAAAACCCCCCAACAAAAAAAAATCCCATCTGACTTTTGGGTTTCTTGTGTAGAGACCCCATTTGCACGAAATCTAGAATCTTGTTCTTTGTTCCCCCATTTTCGGTTACCCAAATTAGGGTTTTTTCCCCCACAGTAAATTAATTAATTGGGGTTGAATTTAGCTCCTGAAAGTCGTCATTTCGGTGGAAAATTTTGGTTATTGATTACCATTTGTCAAAAAAGAAGTCACTTTCAAGCCGAACAATAAGGTAGCGTATTGGAATTTGATTTTTTGTACTGTTTACATATGCTCAAATTTTCATAGTATTTATTTCATGTCTGACAATTGTATGTAAATTTTTTGTCTTTTTTTTATCGAATTGTGTTGAATTTGATGTGATTTGGTTTTATTATTGTCTTTAATTTATTGTTTTTTTTTTTGGTTTATAATAATAGTAATAGAAAAGGTCAACTTGTTGTTGGATAGGGCAGGGTCTAGTTTGAGCCTGCATTTTGTTGTTATAATAAGCTGGAGCGATCAAGATGCTGTCTTTGAATCCCAAATGGGAAAATCTCGACAATACAAGCTCTTTCTTTCATTTAGCTGAATGGCATCCATTGCAATAGCCAAGTTGATTTGGGCTTGGAGCCCTTTCCTTCTTCTGTAAAAATCAGGTTTGTATTCATTGCTCTAAGTTCAAACTATGTTTATTTATTTGGTTTTGGCTTATATATGATGTGATATGAACAAATTCTAGCAGACCCAATTTGGGTTTTTGCTTAATTTGACAATATTTGTGCTGTGAAACCTACCTCAAGATGAAAAGTAGCTTTTTTTTGGGAGTGGGTTATGGAATTTTTTTGGTTTGTTCATTTTAGGGGTATGTCTTTTTTTACAGGTGGTGGGGATAAATTTCTTTGGTTGGTGATATATAGGTAACCACTTCAAGATTCAAGTTTCTCATGTTGAGTAAGAGTTTAGCTAGAATGATGGGTTGCTGCGGCTGCTTTGGTTTTAGTAGAAGGCCCAGACCACAACCGAGACCACCTTCTGCCTTCAATAATAACCATTCACAGGAGTTGTTGTTGGATGATGAGATAGAAGATGATGATGATTGTTCATACAATGGTGATGTTACTGATACCAATCATGGAGATGATGCTGAGTCACATGGTCGCACCAAATGTTCTGAAGAGATTTTAAGGCTCAGAGAACAAAGTGGAATGGTTTGCAGGCAATTTCCTGTCAAGGAAACTCATCAAGTTGTTCGCACAGAGGTATAAATCTTGGTATTACTTGCATGCCAATTGATATTTGACAATCATTCAAGTTACATGCATCGACTAACCTATTGCTATTTGACACTTACTGCATAGAAATGCAATGTGGTCGACCATAGGTTGCAACAGGATGTTAGTTTGTTGCATAAAGATGTGTGCTTTCTGAATCAACAGTGTTTTTGAAAATTTTATTGTGCTTTTATTACTTCCTAAAGATTCAGGCATGCAGCGGTATTTCATTACAAATGTCTCAGCTATGTTCTAACAGTTTCCCACTAGGATTTTAACTAATAATAACTATATACCATCATTTTTACGCTTTGTTTGTTTCATTGTCATGGCATTAACTGTGACATTCATGTACATTAGAAGCTCTCTTTTTCTCTCTCAGTATAATGCAATCAAACTGCAGATTTAGGCTAACATACTGACGAAGGTTATGTATGTTAGTAGTTTAGTACTTCTTATTGTTGGTTGGATGTGCAAGGGCTCATATAGGTGCTTATGTGTTTTTATTTTTCTCTACATGCAGAATAGTTTCTCCATTCCACACTTTCACTTGCATCAATGTTCTTATTAAATTTTTTATAATGCATTTTCAGGATGAGAATGGCAATAAGAGGGTCAATGAGTATGTTCGTGAGTATAAGATTGGTGCTGGTAGCTATGGGAAAGTGGTAAGCATAATCTTGATGACATTATTTTGTATCTCTTGCTTATAGTAATTATTTCTTTAGCATATTTCTTGTTCTTTATTTAGTATTTCTCCTTGCGTGTGGAACAGGTTTTATATCGAAGCACTGTAGATGGAAAGCATTATGCAATTAAGGTATTCTTTTTTCCTTTTCTTTTTGGCTTAAAGGAGTGGTGTGCATGTTATGTTCGAAAAAAGGGTAGCATTGAGTGATTTATTCTGTTTATTTGGATTAAGGAAATTGTTTGGGCTAGTCTATTTCTTCATTCATATCGTTATATATGTTTTTTTTTTTGATAGGTAAAAATATATGCATTCAAGAACACTACCTTATGCAAAAAACATAAGGCAGACAGATAAGTACAAAGGGAAATGAAAGAGAAAAAAGAGAAGAGAGGAAAATAAACTAAGTACATAGGAGAGAACTAAGAAACATAGGGAGAGAATCACTAGAGGTGAGTCCCCAAGCCCTAGACCAATCAAACTGAGTGCCACTAAGAGAGGCCAAAAGCTGGTCATCTGAGCTTTCCATGTCCTCGAACGTCCTCCTATTGCGCTCCCTCCAGAGACACCACATCAAGCATAAATGAGCTAAATTCCAAATGCTAGACGAATGCTTTCCAGGCCAATTCCACCAACTGAATAGAGTATCCGCAACTGATCTAGGCAAGACCCAAGAAAACCCAAAAGATCTAAAAACCAAACTCCACAGTCGAGAAGCCTTTCCACAGTGTAGTAACAAATGATCCACCGTCTCCCCATTACTGCGGCACATGATACACCAATCGACAAAATCCAACCCTCTACCCCTCAAATTATCCCCTGTAAGGATCCTATCCCATACAGCAGTCTACACAAAGAAGGAAACACGCCAAGGAGCCTTAACCTTCCAAACCCCTTTCCAAGGGAAGATAATGGGCGCAGGGCTTCTCAACTTATTGTAAAACGAACGAATATCAAAGTCCCCATTCTTTGTCAACTTCCATCGCATACGATCTACATTTTCGGTGGGAGGAAGATTAGAACCCAATGTACTGAGAAAATCATCCACCCCACCCATTTCCCAATCATTAGGTCTCCGAATAAAATGAACATTCCAGCTTCTCCGCTCCTCAATCCCCAACCGTTCAAGAGAAGAGGCCACCGATGCCTCTTTATTGGATGCAATCCCATACACGCTCGGAAAAGACAACTGAAGAGAAGACTCCCCACACCAATGATCTGTCCAAAGCTTCACTCTATCCCCCACCCCTACCTCAAAGTAAGTATTCTTGCTAAAATCCTCCCATCCCATGTGGATACTTCTCCACAAGCCACACCCATGCGCCCCTCTACCTAGCTTGGACTTCCATCCCCCCCATTCTTCCCCAAACTTGAGGGCTATGACCCTTCTCCAAAGCCTTGTCTCCTCAATCCCAAACCTCCATAACCACTTCCCTAGTAAAGCTTTATTAAAAGTAGTTAATTTCCTTACCCCTAACCTACCATTTTTCAAAGGTGCACACACCTTGTTCCATCCCACCAAATGAAACTTGGAGTCCCCCCACAAGAAATCCCTTTGCAACCTCTCAATTTTATTGGCCACATGCGTAGGGATGGTAAAAAGAGACAAATAATAAGTGGGGAGACTAGATAAAGTGCTTTTAAGCAACGTTAGTCTTCCACCTTTTGACAAATACATCTTCTTCCAACCGGCCAACTTACGCTCAAAATTCTCCAAGATAGGATTCCAAACAGTAGGGGACTTGAAGGACGCCCCCAAAGGCATACCAAGATAGGTCATAGGCAAAGATCCAATCCGGCATCCCAAAAGCTCTGCTAGGATATGGATATTAGGAACCTCCCCAATAGGAACCATCTCACTTTTCGGCACATTAACCTTTAAACCTGTCACTGCCTGGAAACAAAGAAGAAGCATCCGAATATAAAGAATCTGCTCCTCATCAGCATCGCAAAACAGAATCGTATCATCCGCAAACAATAGATGCGATACACAAACCCCTCCCCCCTGTCTACCGTGGGCCCTAAAGCCACGAATCCCCTCGAACTCCCAAAAAAATCAGCCGGAGACCCATTAAACAATACCGAGAATTGGGCTGTAGATATGCACGTGCGGATCCACCTATGCCACCTCACCCCAAATCCCATTCTCTTCAACAAATCAAGAAGAGCCTCCCAGTTCACATGATCATAAGCTTTCTCAATATCTAATTTGCAGATAACCCCCCGAAATCTTACTTTTCACCCTACTATCTACACACTCATTAGCAATGAGAACTGAATCAAGAATCTGTCTACCACCCACAAAACTGTTCTGAGACTCGGATATCAACTGATCCAAAACCTCTTTCATGCGGTTTGCCAACACCTTGGCCAAAATCTTGTAGACACTCCCCACCAAACTAATAGGTCTAAAATCTCGAATATTGGAAGCGCCATTCTTCTTAGGGATTAAGGCTAAGAATGTTGCATTAAGAGATTTTTCAAACTTACTGTGTTGATAAAACTCTTCAAACACAGCTAAGACATCTCTTTCCACAATTCCCCAACAATGGTGATAAAAAGCCAAAGAGAAACCATCAGGACCTGGAGCTTTATCTCCTTCCATCTCTTTGACAACTCGAAGGACCTCCTCCTTTTCAAACCTCCGTTCAAGCCAGTCCCTCTCCAACCCCTCTATCTGATCAAACTCCAATCCTTCCACAAAAGGCCTCCACTCCTCTGTCTCCTTGTACAAATTTTTATAAAACTGTACAACTTGGTCAGCCATCTCGGATTCGTCTTCATAGATAACCCCATTCACCTCCAACATACTAATATGGTTATATCTTCTCCGAGAATTGGCCATCTTGTGGAAATATTTGGTATTGTTATCTCCTTCCTTAATGCAAAGCATCCTCGATTTCTGTCTCCACGAAATCTCTTCCAAAGAGAGAAGGTTCTGAATTTGGGATCTCAACCCAGCCCTCTCACCTAACTCCACTTCAGAAAGACCGTACTCCCCTTCCCTAACGTCCAATAATCTCAAAGCCTCCACCAATTCTTTTTTCCGACGCTCTATATTTCCAAACTCACTTCGGTTCCACTGAATAATATCTACCTTCAATGCCTTCAGCTTCTTGGCAAGTACAAAGCTGGGGGTACCTGAGACGGAATATCGATTCCACCAAGAATGAACCCTATCTTTGAACCCATCCGACTTTAGCCACATGTTTTCGAACCTAAAAGGACTTTTCCCCCTTACAATCCGTCCTGCCTCCACTAATATGGGGAAGTGATCCTCCCAATCGAGAGAAACCAGAGCCCTATCTATCCTAGACATCAAGGGCTGATCCGAACCACTCGACCGAGTAAAACTCCCTCCTTCCAAAGGCAAATCTATCAAGCTAAGCTCCTCAATGAACTCAGAAAAGTTCTCCATTGCCGGGGTAAGACGTGAACCCCCCAACCGTTCACTTGGGAACCTAACAATGTTGAAATCCCCTATGTAGCACCATGGAACTTCCCAAAGTTGCTGAATACCAATCAGCTCATCCCACATCTGCCCCCTCAAGTTATTATCATTCGGGCCATAAACCCTAGAACAAGCCCAAATAAAACCGTCCCCCAAGCCCTGCCACCGAACAGATACGGAAAATTGACCCACTAGAACCTCCAACTTTTCTAAAACCCTCCTATCCCACATCATCAAAACCCCACCAGCTGACTGATCCGCATCCAAGGCCACCCAATCTACATAGGGGCAGCTCCACAAACTGCAGATCAACTGACTATCCATGCCTGCGAGCTTAGTCTCTTGAAGGCAAACAACATCACAATTCCAATCCCGTAATAAATTTCTAACTACCAAACGTTTCCGCGAGTCATTCAAACCTTGCACATTCCATGACACCATTCTTAACTTCATTAAAACTGTAAACTCCCTACTGCAACCTCAGTCAAGCAATCAAAGAAAATAAAACTATCGTCCATCATAATTAACCAAGGAAATCAAATTCCTCAACTCCCTCTTCCCTTTATCCTTGGAGGCAACTTTTCGGTGGGCTACATCTTTCCTGTGCACCAGCTTGGCTGCCTCAATCTCTGTCTCAAGTCTTTGTAGGAGCATAATGCACCTCTTCTCATGTCGACCCAAAGGAAGCCCCATCAACTTACTGAAACTGGGGAGTCTCTGTTTCACCCAATTAGACACCGCCAAAGTGTTATCCAACCTCCTCACCTCAGTATTACTATTCAATTCAGCAATCACAACCACCCCCAGAGGATTAATAGACATCAAGGGGGAAGAACTCACCACATCACCCAGGACCTCAACTGCATAGGCTGTTTCGACCTCAGACAAAGCCAATACCGACTGATTAGCCTCAGTCCCAACTCTTGGTGGACTCAGGACGGAAGTAGATAGCTCGAGACCTTTAAAAGACCTATCACCCTCTGTTTCTGCATTACCCAAAGTGAACAGAGGCTCAACGGCACAAGGCCCACCAGAAATGAGACTCTTAGCCACCGCCAAAGTCTCCGCAGGACAACCCATGTGCTCCGATGTAGGAACAGACACCAAATCGGACCTCGTGGTGTGAAGAAGGCCAGTATCGGCCTTGTCCAGTTCCGCCGGTGAGGCCCCGGCGAGAAACCCATCGGAAAAAGAGCCACCGTCCGCCACTGAGACGATCGCCGGTCCACAACTCATCTCGGTTTGGGTCGTCGAGCTTGTTGCCGTCATCGGGGCAGGTTGTCGCACTGTGTCGACCTTCTCCAATGGCTCCAGTGACTCCTCGGCGAGAGCAGACTCAACCCCTATGACGTCCTGAGCATTCGAGGCTTCGTGGGTTGCTTTGGACTTTGCCAAAACTTGAGCTTCCAGACTTAAGAGACTTAGGTTTCCCATCGATGGGCTATCACTCACTTCCAGCCTACTTGGGCCATTGGGCTCAGGATAAAAAGTCACGGGAAGGCCCACTTGAATCCCATCTTTGTCTAAGTCCACCACAGGACATATAGTAGCCCGCGAACCACTAGGCACCCTCTGATCTCTTGATACACATAAGGAACTCCTCAGACTAACTTTATGCCACGCCACCCTCCTTTTTCCTTCTGCATTCGCTTCTATGGTCAAACTATTTCCTGCCCAGTCAAGCTTTCCCAGTTCCCGATTTTTTCCAAAAACATGTTCAATCCCCTTTGATTTGAAATTCAGCGGGGATTTCCTTTTATTTCCTACCGGTTTTGTTATACCCACATTAAACTCCTCTGTACTGCTCCGAGAACCTGCGACTCTACCTTCTAGAGTCATCGGACCAGCCAAGCTCACCGGCGCTTCGCTCAATATTTTTTGTTTCACAACTGGGTTTTGCTTCTCTGACTGATTTTTGCTCCTGACCTGCACCTCATGCCCACACACCGTATCGGCAAAGGATTTAGAAGGTTGAATCCCTGAGTTATTCTTAAGAAGCTGAGCCACAAATTTGGGCTGTCCAATCCCACCATTCGCATAGTTATAAGGTTCCAACATCTTCCTTAACTCTAACCCAAACACCCTCCATCCATTCTTAGCTCTGCCTACTGGAATAATAATGGACCTCCTAGACCCGCCAACTTTAAGTTCAGTCAACAGTAGGAACAAGCCAAAAGAATTGGAGCTCCGTTGGAGGGTATAAGCAAAATCACCTTCCCTGAACGAAAAAAAGTACTTCGAACTGGACCCAACGACTATCTGTTCTATGCTCTTCATCAGCCATTGTGCCACTGTCTTACCCATGAAGACCGACTTCATGAAGTACCTACACCGCTCAAAAATCCTTAAAAGAGAAATACTGTCCCCCTTCCTCTACCGCCAGTTGAAAAAGTTTGGATTCAATAAAAAAACTACGAACACCACCCATGATCAAAACAACTCAAACTCTATGATCACAAAAAGACTAAAACAGGATTTCTGGCTAATTCTCGTTATATATGTTACCCATTCTGAAATTTAAGATATTGGAGGCAGTTCTGAGTGATGCTAGTTCTGTATTTTTTATTCAGTTACTCTAGATTTGTAAATAATAAAATCTCTGGCACTTTGTGGATAATTTACAAGTTCATGCTAAACAAATGCTTTATTTCAAAACTTTATGGGCTTACTTTTTGAATGGCAGGCCTTTCATAAGTCTCATTTGTTAAAGCAGCGAGTTGCACCCTCAGAGACTGCTATGACTGATGTGCTTCGTGAGGTATCTGCTTACTGTCTTATTTTGTGATGCTACCTGTGACTTATTAAAAAAAAGGGGTTTGCAGGATCATTGTTCTCATACCTCATGCAAAATTTCTATATCTTACACTGCTTAAGGTTCTTGATGCTTCTTCCAGTTATGATATCTCCAACAGTGTGAAGTATTTTCAATTATAAGCAAATGCTCAACAAGTAATTTTAGAAGAGCATCATAATGCCTTTATATCTGTTTCCCTCCCACAAGAGGGAGGGGGATGCTACTTGTGACTTATAAAAAAAAAGGGTTTTCTGGATCATTGTTCTCATACCTCATGCAAAATTTCTATATCTTACACTGCTTAAGGTTCTTGATGCTGCTTCTAGTTATGATATCTCCAACAGTGTGAAGTATTTTTGAGTACAAGTAAATGTTCAACAAGTATTTTTAGAAGAGCATAATAATGCCTTGTTAGAGCGTCCACATTGGTGGAGCCATAAATTTAGCAATTTGGCTCCACAAGAAACTACTTTATGTATTTTACCTCTTCACTTTACAAAACACCCAACATTAGTGGTCTTATTTTAGCTTTCAACTTAATAAAATAATATAAAGTTATAAACAACATAATAAAATAATATATCCACTACAATAAAATAACATATACTACACATTAAAATAACATAAAAACTACAACAATATAAATAATTACAAAACATACAGCCCACCACCACCCTGGTCAACCATCGCTTCACACAGCCCACCACCACCACCACCACCACCACCAATACCACTATCCACAGCCTTCTCCTTCCGCCACCACAACCACCAAAATCAGCCCACAACTACCCAAGAAAATCAACCCACAACCACCAACAACAAAAAAAACCCATGGCAACGTTAAAAAAAATAAAAACTACCTGAACCTGCGTCTCATATTCACACCAGAGCTAGCTATCACCATCTCCTCAACTCTCTCCCTAAACATTTTCACCATTTGATAAGCCACAACCCACCATAGCGTGTTCCCACACGAGCTTCCCCACGCCCATGTGAAGAAGAACCAAAAAAACCAGCAAAAACAAAAAAAGAAAAACAACATATCGAAAACCCACAAACCCAGCAATCCAAAACCCATGAACCCAGAAATCCTGCTGTCGCCGATCATGGCGCCATTTTGCTGTCTGCCTTGACCGAGCACAGAGCTTCGATGGGTCGGCGGTGGGGAAATCTTATGGGTCTGTACTGGGCAAATCTGATGGATCGGCGGCGAGTGGCAGGGGAGATGGGTCGGCGAGAATGGAGGAAGAGAGGGAAAAAAATAAAAGGGTGAGGGTGAGCTTCTACAGAAGATTTGGGTCGGCTGGAGGAAGAGAGGAAAAAACAAAGGGGGAGAGGTTGAAGACTGAACTGGAGAAATACGAAAGAAAAAAGAAAGAGAAAAAAACAAAGAAACATTATTTAATTTAAGGGCAAATAGAATATTATTATTTCAATATACCTTTGAACTACAGTAAACAGGTACTAGTACCTGTTTACTGTAGCATGTAGCCATATTTTTTTGGCTATGGCACCACCAATATGCACAATATTTTGTAGTTTTGGGGAGGCAAAAATAGCATTATAGCTATATGCCTCCACCAGTAATGATGCTCTTACATCTGTTTCCCTCCCTACGCCCCCCGGGGGGGGGGGGGGGGGTGGAGGGGGTGTTGCTTATCAATGGTTGATTGCAGTAGCTCATTTACTTGTTTCATCTTTAAGCATTAGTATTATCTCAATAGTAGTACTCTCTTGTTTTCCTTGCAGGTTCTAATAATGAAAATGTTGGATCATCCTAATATTGTTAATCTCGTTGAGGTGATTGATGACCCAAACATAGATCACTTCTACATGGGTATGTTTTACAGCTCTCTACTTTCACTTCAAAATGTGCTATATTTTGCAATACTTTCACAAAGATATGAATATTTGAAAATTGATACATTAGATTATCTTGATTTTAAGTGATTTTCTTTTGTTCAGTTCTTGAATTCGTGGAGGGAAAATGGGTTTGTGAGGGTTCGGGTCCACCAGGTGGCTTGGGAGAAACCAAAGCAAGAAAGTATTTGCGAGATATAGTTTCGGGACTTATGTATCTCCATGCTCATGTATGATCTTGGAAGTCTGCTTATCAATTTGACTTTGATAGTTGGATGATTTATCACCTTTTTGCCTAGATATTCTGGTTTGATTTCATAAGAGCTAGGTTGGGTTTTTGTTATATTTTATCGTCTTATGGTATTATTTCAACAATGTTTTCGGCATGAATCCAATAATTGCTTGGACTAAGATCAGTGATTTCTGTATAAAATTTGTCTGCAGAGTCTTCTACCTCTTGCAAATGCATGATATCCTTTTTTTTCTTCTTCTTTTAGTAATGGACTAGAGCAAGTTACTACTACCATCTATTGATATTTTCTTAATTTTCAAATCCTAAAATCATTCTTTGCACTATAAGAATTTAAAGTATTGATCAAGCTTTTGTAAAACGGTTTGGTGTTTCTGGGTTGCAGCATTTCTATTTTGGATGATTAGTGTGTATTGCCTCTTTAGTTTACATATTAGTTGATTGCCTTCAATGCTATAGTAATCCTTTTTATCTTTCCTTTGAAAATGCAGAATATTGTACATGGTGATATCAAACCTGATAATCTCTTGGTTTCTCATAATGGTACGGTGAAGATAGGGGATTTCAGTGTCAGCCAGGTGTTTGAGGTATCAAATTGCTTCACCTTTATTTCATTCAGATTACTTCATTGAATGGCAAGAATAAAACTGGTGAAAATATACTCTGATATTATTTTTTAGTAACATGCATGAAGGAGGAATGTGATATTTGTGTCAAGGATTTGTGTATGCAAATGCTCTTTTGTCAGAAAAGAATGGGCGAACATATTAGCTGAAGAAAACCTTTTGATGCAGTGCATGCAATAAACCCCAAGTCCAAAAGGGTTCTAGCGTCTACTAGAAGAAGGGGAAAAAAACTCATGGAAATTTTATTGATAAAAAATTATATAATTAATTCGTTATAGTACTTGCAGCCAATTTATAGGTTCTACAATCCTTATTCGCCATTTAATAAATAAATTTATTTAAATGAGCCTAACCTATATAGTATCCTACTAGGACTCTTTTTATTTTATTGTTTCTAATAAAATCTCTTGTACTGCAAAAATAAGGAAATTAAAATCAAAATCAACTGAGGGAAGGGAAAAACAAGAAGAATGAGAGTAAGCGTTTGGTTAGCAAGTCTTTGGTTCCAGTACTCTGTTAGAGATTTTTTGTGTTATAATTGGGAATTGATAGGCTGAGTTCTAATATGGGTGGTTCCACTTTTTTCTTTATTGAATCCAAAACGTTTGAGTTTTCTGTTGAGGAAGGGGGTTCTTACTTCTCTTTACGGATCTTTGAGAGAGGCCTTACGTCTATGCGCTCTGTATTTCTAGGGGAAGGAGAGTGCAAACCAAGTATTGTTCCACTTGGAGGATTTAAATTCAAAGCAATCTCCTGGTCATTTTGCAAGAACGATTAGAGAGGGTGATGTTGTTTTCATCCTTCAATTGGGGTCCAACGTCCATGACACGTTTATAATGGTTTCAGAACTTCATGGTCGATGGAAGGGGAACATTGTCATACCTGAAGGAAGCTTGGGTTGTGGCTGGCGCGAGTTTGGCCTAAACCTGAGGAAAATTTTGAAACCAGCTTCTTTTATTAGTCAGGGATTGTCTCACAGATTACAGAGTGCACCAAAGGCTGAGGTGGTAGAGTTTAAGGCCCCAATCTTGTTTTACATCACTTCTTCTCCAATTGAAATCAATGATGGTTCTTAAACACATTGAGGAGTTCTTTTTGGTTGACAGGTAGATATGGGTTTATAGCATTTGGCAACCCTGACATATCTTGGATCATCAATATCCCTTATTTCATAAAATTTGAGTTAATTTTCATTTTATATAATAAGATGGTGGTTGCACTTATTTAGATTATCTAGAGCAATATTGGAAAATTGACTACTTCCAGTTTCAAAATTTGCGTTGTAACTTTTTTTTTTTTTTGATAGGTAATCAGAAAACTTATATAAATGGTAGAATAAAAAAGGAATACATGGAGTTCATGATGATGAACAACTAGAAAAAACAAAAAAGGAACAAACAACAACCAGGGGGAAGTCAGGGAACTAAACTAAGGGGAGGACAAAAACTCAAAGAGAGAAGAACAATCAGTAAAACCCCAACACCGAGACCACTCCAACAGGCTACGCTGTCATAAAAGCTTTAACTCATCCAACGTCTTCTCTTTGTCCTCAAAGGATCAACAATTTCGTTCCAACCAAACAACCCACATTAAGCACCCTGGAACCAAGTTCCAAATGTCCGAGTTATGCTTCCCAAGCCACTGATGCCAGCAAGATAACAAACCCGCCACCGATCGTGGCATAACCCAAAGAATACCAAAGGCTTGAAGAATGAAAGTCCATAGGGAAAGGGTGACAGGACAATGAAGAAGAAGGTGGTTAACCGACTCCCCATCACAGCAACACATACAACACCTATTTGCCAAAGGGCGACCCTTAAGCATAAGATTATCCAAAGTGAGGATTCGACCATGAGTAGCAGTCCACAGAAAGAAAGCCACGCGCTTAGGAATGTTAGGTTTCCAGACACCCTTCCAAGGAAACGAAGAATTCGAAACACCCCGGATTGCATAGTAGTAAGACTGAATGTCAAACTTACCATCTCCTTTAAGCCGCCAAAAAAGAGTGTCTCTCCTATTACCCTGAGAAATACGAGTTTGGATAAGCTGAAGAAAAGAATATGATGCAGCCAACTCCCAATCTTCAAAGGCTCTATAAAACCTTAAATTACACTTCTTAGGAATTAAGGGAGATGGAGGGTGATAAAGCCCCTGGTATTGATGGTTTCACTATGGCATTCTTCCAGAAATGTTGGAGTGTTGTGGAAAAGGATGTAATGGGTTTTTTTGATAACTTTCATCAGCACTCTATGTTTGAGCGGTCTATGAATGTTTCGTTCCTCACTTTAATTCCTAAGAAGTGTAATGCCGTTGACATCAAGGACTTTCGCCCCGTTAGTTTGGTTGGTAGTGTACAAGCTGCTGTCCAAGGTGCTGGCTAATAGGTTGAGGGTGGTTGCTATTGGGCTTTTAGATACGAGAGAGGAGTTAGTGGGTCTTTCAAATGAGGAACAAATTCGGCGGCTTCAACTCAAAGGAGACATAGGATCCGTTTGGATACAGCTGAAAACTAAAAGCTGAAAACACTGTAAAAAAATAATTTTTAAATGTGTAAATAGTACCGTGGGACTCACTTTTAATTAAAAATTTGCTGAAAAGTACGTGAACAGTGCGCGCACTGTGCACGCACAGTACCCTAAAAGTAGAAAAGGCAGCAAGGGAAAAAAAAAAAAAAGGGAAAACACTGAACACTGGACGCGTTCAGCGCTACCCAAACCAGCCTATAGAACAGTTGGCTTCTCTTGAGGAGATTTCCTGGAGGCAAAAGTCTCGGGCCTTGTTTGTGAAGGAGGGTGATAATAACACTCGGTTTTTTCATAGATTAGCAAATTCTCATAGAAAGGCTAATCAAATTAATAGGATTGAGGTGGATGGTGTCCTTTATGAGGATGAGTCTAATGTGTGCTTTCAGATAGTCCTCTTTTATCAAGGGTTGTATAAGGAAAACGGAGGTGGGGTGTCCTACTATGGATGATACAACTATTAAATAGATTGCAACCTTTGTACAAACATTAATACAACATGAAGTACAATGTCAGAAGTAAAGTAGTTGGAAAGAGTAGCACAATTTTTCTATATGGTGTAGTTGTTCTTCTTTTCTCTTTTTTTTCCTTTTAAATTTGAAAATTTAGGTTAAATTTTGTTCTCAAAATTGTCCGAAACCTGGTTTCAAAAATGAACTGTCTGTGGAATATAGTCATGGGATTGGATGTTGAGATGGAATGAAATTATTAATAAAAGAGTGAAAGATTTCATGAAGCAGGATCTTTGGTTTCTTGGCTGTAGAGTTTAAACTTAGAACTACAATGTGCGTGGTGAGACTTGGCACAAACAGAGGTCATGGGGTTGGATGTTCCAGTTGTGCCAGCTATTTGTATTTTGTTTATGGATCCGTCATAGAAATTGGTAGCCTGAACTACCAGGCATGGATTATAAACAAGTAAAACACGTTCTATTGCTACTGACATACTTCAAAATGGCATAGGTTGGAGCTTAAGCTGCCAAATCTTTGCCAGAATGACTGGCTGAGAGATATTTTTCTGTTCTTAAATGGCAATATTTGCTTAGTGAAGAGGTCAAGCCTTAGTGTGATGACAGGTGCTTTCCACTAAGAGTGACAGATCGTGGATCTGAGTTTGGGAGTTGGCCAATCCAAAAAAAATTGGGGGGTGGGGTAACGTTGCGTACCAATCACCTCTTTTAGACCCTGTAAAAGTAGAAATGTTGTGCACTAGGTATAGCCTTTTAATTGCTAGGTGAGGAAATTGCTATAGCATATAGATTATTTGGAGGTCAAGGAATGTGATTGTCGCCACTTGCCACCGAGGCTTGTGGATTTTATGGAAAGTAGCTAAGAGGATGTTATGGTGGATGAATGTTATGCCAATGAGCTCTAACTCAACTAGCACTTTCTTATAAGTTCTAGGTAGAGGCTGAGGTCGTGGGTTCAAGATCTATTGGATGCATGTATAACTCACAAATAAAAAAATGGTGGATGAATGTTATATGGGCAAAGACGGGATGTGCTCCAATGGTTTGCATGAGTAGCGAAGATATATATTTGTGCCCTGGAGGAAGAGTGAGTTGATCCAAGAGAAAAGGGTTTAGTGAAGGTCGAAAAAAAAATGAAAGGAAAAAAAAAGATGTAACTAGAAGGCGGAAAAAAAGATGAGACGTTTAGATTAGGTTGGTGTACATAGCCAACTTCAATTTGTTTGGGAACTGTTGTTGAACCCAATTAGTTGAGCTCTAAGTTAGTTGAGTTGAGTCGTATCTATTTGATTGGCATACATTTTTCCATTTCACATAATTGTATTAACAATTGACTTGTTTTCCACTATGGAAGCAGTTATGCTTTACTTTAAACTACGTTATTCTGGTAATATAATATATTTAATCACATAAATGAAATTGAGAAGATATCTAATTATGTTGGGGGGTACTGGCTTTATTTGCAGGATGATAATGATGTGCTCCGTCGATCCCCTGGGACTCCTGTTTTCACTGCTCCCGAGTGTTGTCTTGGTTAGTTCTCTCTCTAGCTAGAAATACACTTTAGTGACACTGAAATTAATGGAAGTGGGATATATTCACAATGTCATTGGATTTTCCTTCTGATTGACAGGTCTAACCTATCATGGCAAAGCTGCAGACACCTGGGCTGTGGGAGTTACTTTGTACTGTATGATATTGGGTCAGTATCCATTTCTGGGTGAAACACTGCAGGATACATATGACAAGGTGTTAAATTTGCTGCTGCTATTTTTCTGGTCAATTCCTCTGATTTTCTCCTCTTGCATCCCTCTGTTTTGTAAGATTGTCTAAATGGACGTGTTTTTCCTTATCCAGATTGTTAACAACCCATTATTTCTCCCAAATGATATGAACCCAGAACTGAGGAACTTGCTAGAGGGACTTTTATGCAAAGGTCAGTATAATCAATTCATTATGAACATTGTCATTTCCAACCAAACCGTTAGAGCCACTGATTTTCTTCCAGAGTTTTCTAATGTCTTTGTAATCTGTTTGTGGCTTTATGCCTGTCAATAGATACCTTTGTATCCTTGGGCAGTCTTCAAGTTTGAACTTTTTCAATGTTTTTTGCAGAACCAAATGAGAGATTGACATTGGCGGCTGTTGCAGAGCATACTTGGGTTATTGGTGAAGATGGGCCAATTCCTCAGTATTTATGTTGGTGCAAGCGCAAGAACCTGCCAAAGGAAGAATCTGATGTGAGCAATGATGATACTTTACATAACCCAAACTGACTAAATTTTGTACAGTTAAAAGGGTAGCATGTATTTTCTTTTTCTTTCGCCTCTTTTTTTTTTTTTTTTGATCCATCAATATGTTTTTGTTTGTTTTTATTATTTTATTTTTGGGATGCATCAATCTGATTGGCAAGGGAGGCAAATCATGATTAGGGAGAATTCTTGGAAAAGTTTTCTGGAGTAGAAGAAATATGAGGCCCATCATGCTCAAGGATGAACCAGTCCAAAAAGAAAGGCTATGAGTTGGTTAGGATTTTTGAGTTTTAAGTTATGACAGTAGATATATTCAGTGCCAGTAAATTAGGAATCAAGTAATGATTTGTAGAGAAACTTGTGTTGTACTTGTACCAGGTCAGCTGCATCTAAATTATTATTTTTGAGTTGACTGTTTGATTGAAAAAAAAAATACTAGTACTCTATCTCCTTTGGTTGGTTCTACATTTGACTCCTTTGCATCCCGGCAAGTGAAAATCGGTACCTTCACATATCTGCCAACATATCTGCCAATACGAGGAATGCATCTAGGGGAAGGTATCTAATGTATTGGATATATGGGTTATTCTTTTTATAATGTGTGGACTTGACAGTTGTGTGAAGCTTTCACACTATGAGAGGAGAGATATGTACATATTCATCACATGAGACAGTTATTGGTTAACCAAAGTGAGTGCCACTCTGATCTCATCTGTTTTGGCTTCTGGACAGGAGACACTATAGGAAATATAATGATTTTGAATGAATTTACCTCATGCATGAATATTGGTCGGTAATGTAAACACTCTCTGGGGGAAGAATGGAGTCTCTATGAGAAGATGACTGTTCAAAATATTACTTTTGCTTGTAAATTTAAAATTTAAGGAGGGAAAGTTTATTCCCTAAAACTGAGTGATTCTACTTGGGTATTTTTGGATCTGATGAAGTTAGAGCTAGATGATGAAATACAAGCGCTATTACTTCTTAGCTCTTTGCCTGATAGTTTGGACGACTAGAGACCCAATGTTTGTTACAATTGGTATGGGGAAAAAATAATAGCTTATTTAATGAGGAAACATGAAAAAGAGGATATGACTTAAGGATAATGAACATGCTCTTGTCACAAAGAACAAGAGAAGAAGCAGCAGAAATTCTAAAGGGTGTGGGTTGGGCAGGATATGGTGGAAACAGAGAAAGGTAAACCTTTAAAGTGTCTTTGACCCTTTGTATCGATAATGGAGGTGAATGCATGTCTAGTGAGTTAAAAAATTATTCCTTAGTATGGAATCAGACATGAGAAGACAATTCTATTACCCCACATCACAATGATGTGGTATAGAGGATAAAACACAATTTTAAGTAAAATGTAGTATGTTAAGAATGGTTAAACTACTTAAGCTACTCTAGGTTGAAGTTGTTCAAACTGCATGCTACCTAATTAACTAGTATTCATCAGTTACTTTGAGTTTTGATATCATTATTACATAATTTATTTAATTAAATCTACACATAGAAGGTAGATTGTCCCAACAAGTGGTATTAGAGGTTCTGCTATTACAACAATGGTCATGGTGCCACCTTTAAAGGTAATGATAATGGTTTACTTGCTAAGATGGGATTGAAAAATGGATGCAGAATCTCTTAGATGCTGTCAAGTAGTTTAATTATATCGAAAAAGTCTCCTATGTGGCATAGGCATGGTAGATTGTTGCACGCATTTGTCTCTAAACACAAAAATAGTAGTGTCATCAGTCAAGGAGAGATTTTTTTAACGAAAACTAATGTTTTTAATATGTTATGAGTCCACCAAGAGTTTTGTGGCACAATAGCATCACTTCGATTGCCCTATGGGAAGAACCTAAATTCAAATCCTCTACCTACTACCTCCACTCATTATTAGCAAAAAAACAAAAACAAATACTTAAAAACAAAGCTCGGTAGTTTAAACCTTGTGTTTTTTAATAGTTATGTAACTAATAAGTAATGATTTACCGTTTATTGAAAAGTTGTTAGGTATTCATAGGTTATATTATTATAGTAGGCATGATATTGCAAACCAATAAAAAATAGGTCATTTAATACAAAATTTGTCTTTTTTACATGACTTTTTGAATTTATGTCATCTAATTTTATTAATTGACTTGTTTTTATTATAGTATAGTACTACATCAATTGTATTACAAGAATACTTAATAATTACCTATTTAATAGAATAAAATAACCATTTTTACTTCTTAATAGTTTACATCGGCTAAAAGATCACTTCAAGCATGTCAATGCAATTATATAAAAGTTGAAGAAATGTCACTACATTTTACCTAAATTAAAAAATTTCCCCCCTTTCCCAATTGTTTTCTTTTATATGGGGGAATAAACCTTGTCCATTGCATCTTTTTCTTGGTGTTTAGTCAGAATCCATTTCATATTTTTCAAAAACCAAAAATAAAAAACTTGAAAGTAATACGTATAAAGTATAAACCGTCCAAACATCTTGTACGTATGGGGATAAAGATAAACAGATAAAGGAGTGGGGACTTGGGTCGCATTATCCGCCGCAGAATTTTGCTTATTTGTGGTTTACTTCACTTTTTGGCTAACAAGCTCCCCATATTCTACACGCCTCTCTCTTTCTCAAATGCCTATGGCATAAGCCAAAAATAAATAAATAAATAAATAAGGTGCATTTGTTAAACTTAAAAAGTTGATACCCAACAAAAATGATAAACTTAAAAATGATTACAGTATTGACTAGAGAGTAGAGGCTTTTAGAGCTATAAGCTTACCTTTGAGGATACTCTATATCTCTATGGCTGTTTACATGATCTTCCTACTCTTCTTCAAACATCTAGATGAGGATTCACGGTCCCAGTTAGAATTTACATGATCATTGACATATTGTATCAACCTGGCCAAAAAGAAAATTATCTATATTGACTTTTATTCTTTTGAAAAATGAAATCCAGTACTCAATCCGTAATAAGTACAACATAATCTTGTAATTAGAAATTATTTATTTGTTTAGAAAAGAGAAAAAATAACCCTAAAGGATTGGTCTAGTAGTTATTAAGATCTGATGAGATCTATGATATTCTCTAGGTTCAAAATTTCTAGTCAACAACCTCAGATCATCTCCAAAAATACTCCTCTCGATAATTAAGTAATGTAGGTGACACGGGAGACTATGCACACTTACGGACTTTTAAAAAATTCTAAACATTCTTTTAACCAACAAAAAAAAAAATCCATACAACAAAGGACTATTTTAATTTGTTTTTATAGAAATTATAGGTTATCATTTCATTTGGACTAAAAAACATTACATGATCATTTACATAATGTATCAAGAAGCTCTGAGACTTCTACCTATCCAAAATCACTTTGCTTTCAATTTACACAATTCGCCTGCTTTGCATAACATGAGGCAACAACTATATTATGTGTTCTAGGACAATTATTCATTATAATAAGTGGTCCAAACAATAAAGTTATTAGTTATTACTACGAAATCAACTCATTTTTTATTTTTATTTTTATTTTTTATATAGTGAACAATTAGCAATCTACTATAGAAACAAGGGACCACCTAGACATGAACAAAAAAAAAAACTAATTTGGGCCTTCTCTGGTGGTGTCGGTGCAAGTTGTGACAAACTATATGTGCACGAATTTCAGTCTTAACTTCTCAAACAACCTTGAGTCTAACTACCAATGCATCAAAGCATAAACACATATACTAGTTAAAAATCAGCCCTCAACAAGAGTTCACCACACTAAAAGAGCATTGGTCATTTTTTCCTTTATTATTATTATTAGTGAATTTCAATCCTCAAATCAAACAAGGACTACATAGTGGTAAACTTTTAGTTTTTAAACCACTATATATATATATATATATATATATATATATATATATATATATATATATATATATATATATATATTTATTTATTTATCAAGAATCTAACCACGATATCTATACAGTGACTTGATAGAGAAGCATATTCGAAATATGTGTTGGAGTCATTACAAAAAACCATAACATAACAGTAAGATGATTAAGAAAGGTACGAAGCTTTTTGAGCTTGACAAGTGGTATGTTAAAAGGCTATTTGTTCTTCACACAGCTCAATTTTGGAATAAAGAAAAGTATTTGGTTCCTTTCCATCTTTTCATGTTTATGTTACTAATTCTTTTATGCACGATATAAAACAGACAGAATATTTGTTTCGTGCCAATGGCATAGAGGCATAGAGCAAGATCTATTC
Organism: Castanea sativa; assembly: GCF_040712315.1. Classification (NCBI taxonomy): domain Eukaryota; kingdom Viridiplantae; phylum Streptophyta; class Magnoliopsida; order Fagales; family Fagaceae; genus Castanea; species Castanea sativa. The sequence goes on from NC_134020.1 coordinate 35,039,129, forward strand.
ATTTTTTTTCTTTTGTGAATAGCAAATAATATATATAAGGAAAATGTTAACAACCACTAACCGTGCTTGATAAGGTGAAAAAATAATAATAATAATAATAATAATAAATTTCAGAAAAAAGTAAAAAAAGACTCCAAATAATACTTTTAAAATTGAAAAATGAGATAAAATTTAAAAAAAAAATTGTCAGAAAATTTTAAAAAAATTTGTTAACAGGCACGATTGGGGAATTTTTATGATATCAATAAAAAAAATTCAGTTAACTCAATTTTCTTTAAAAAGACAAATTAGAATTTTTATTACCAAAAAAAAATCCTGTGAGGGTTGTAAAATAATTTGAAGGCCCAGCCAAAAAAGAAAAAAGAAAGGGAAAGTTGTACTGTGTTGGTGAATGAATTAATGGTACTTTCCGACCATAAAACAAAAGGGGGAGATTTTAGTCGTACTTGTTTTTGTCATTGTTTGTTTACTACTTTACCCCCAAGTGTTCGTAACTCTTTTAATTAGTACATGTACTTCTTGACAGATCTTGGTGTACTTCTTATGTTATGTTAGAATTATGACTTTTCAATAACTAACAGGGAAAAAAAAAAAAAGAAAAAAAAGTGCACTACTGTAGAAATCTAACATGCTTTCGCATTTCACTCTCACCAGCTTCTGCTATAATTGGCTACAGCTAATTAATTGCCTAATTTGTAGGAGAAAGTTTACAGGCACACAAATTTGAACACGAGTTAAGTCCAGTACATCAATTCATTGAATCCAACACGATTCAAATACATATCTAAAATATCATTTCAATAAGAAAAAGAAAGTGCACTACTCTAAAATGCTTTCACATTTCACGAGCTAATGCAATAATTGGCTTTGGCTACAGCTAGCTCATTGCCTAATTTGTAAGAGAAAATTTATAGAGACAAAAATTTAGTCGCAAGTTAGGTTTAGTGTACTTTCAGCGATAGTCTAGTAAGACCTTGATGGTACATGTCTAAAATTCATTGAATCCAACACGATTCGAATACATGTCTAAAATATCATTTCAATAAGAAAAAGAAAGTGCACTACTCTAAAATGCTTTCACATTTCACGAGCTAATGCAATAATTGGCTTTGGCTACAGCTAGCTCATTGCCTAATTTGTAAGAGAAAATTTATAGAGACAAAAATTTAGTCGCAAGTTAGGTTCAGTGTACTTTGAGCGATAGTCTAGTAAGACCTTGATGGTACATGTGGTATTATTTATTGTTGTCATGTGACGTGTGCTCGATGAGTTCACACTGAAGACCCTTTTTTTTATTCAATAAAAAAAAAAGTTAGGTCCAATGCACCAACCCTAAAAATTTTTAAATTAGTTTATTGATAGATCAATATGATAGATTGTTAGTAAATAGTAAAAAAGTAATGTTTGTGATGAATTCAAATGAGAGCTAATAAAAAGTTAATTAATTGTTTTGAAAAATATCATGAAATTTATTTTTGTATTTTGCTCTAAATAATGTATTTTACAATTATGGGTTAAGTTATGCTAGTGCCACGTAAAGTGGTACAACTTGTGCTATAACTCGCCACGTGATAAGTTGTGAATGGTAAAAAATGATGATAAATTCATGTGCGCGTTGTGGCACAATTTGCGCCGCGTTATCCCGCACAAGCATAACTCTTATAGGTCAAGTAAATACCAGCACCACCAGTTGTAGTTGTACACTCGTTTATGTTTGTAACTTTACAAAAAGCATTGAACATGGCTATTTTGAAAGCGAGCAAATTGACTCGGCAATGCCGCAGTCAAGCACGTGAGTTGACCAAGGTTTTTTTTTTTAAGACCAAACTTGCGGATAAGAATGAATTTATAAACAGACAGGCAGATTTATAGCCTTAAATTTGTTTTGTCTTTATAGGTTAATTCATATACAAGTGATATTACCCGTTGATTCATATGAAACCAATATTGTTGTAAAACATTTTATCATTTATGAAATATACTAAAAGAAAAAAAAAATTAGAATCAAAAGAAAAACAAGTTATGAAAACAAAAATTGTAGATTTATGTAGATCTCTAGATTTATTGAGTTTTGAAAGATGATTTTACTTTCTTTTTTTTTTGTAAAGGGATGAATTGAACAATGTAGAAAGTTCAAACTCTATTAATATTTGCAGAAGTACATGGTTTTTTTAATTTTAAAAAAAAATATATTGCTTGTAGGGGAATCAATTCTAGGCATCATAACATCTTCCACTAAAAAATTCTAGGCATGACTCAAGGGATAAAAAAAACTGTTTTCCTTTTGGGCTCTGTTAAATAAGCAGGAAACCCAAACATAATAATTATTATTTTTAATATGGTAACGTGTATGTCACTTCAAAGACCTAGGCCACATGTTAAATGAGTTTCAAGATATTTTGTATAAAATTTTTATAAGATTCTTTTGTATAAAAAAAATGGAAAAGAAAATGTGACATAGACCCGAAGGTGGAGAAATTCATAAACTAGAATAATAAAATACTTCCTACACTTGATTTTAAAATAGAATCAATTTTTTTTCTAAAACTTGGCAAATTGTTGACCGTTTATGTCTTTTCATGATGCCAATTTGAGATAGGTATCGTATAAAACATTTAGAAGGCACCTATAGTTTTCATTGGTGGAATCTAAGGAAAGCCAAACATTCCTTTTATGTAGTGTGGATGCTCACTCTATTCCAAGTTAATTTTAAACTTTTTTCTATCAAAGAAAAAGTGTGGATGCTCAATCAAGATATTAAAGGCCTACACGACTGGTACTAGCTACCTAGTTTACTGAAAAGCTAATAGGGTATCATACACTATGTCTTGGACCATGATGAGGCCAGGGATAACAGTGTTCTGTATTTCTAGGCCTTTCTTTGTAACATTAACAACGAGTATTGCACCATATGCAATACACACATCTAACCTTTTTTTTTATAATATATAATGTTGTTTTTTTTGAGAAAAATTGCACATGAATACCTGATCTCAAGGCACGTGGTGTAATAGCAATAGGTTAACTTCTATAAGAATAAGAAAATTGTCAACAATCGTCTAGTTCAATTGATTGATATTTTTTAGTGTTTCTATTAGAGACATTCAGGTTTCAAGTTCTAGCACTCCCAGCTATTGACGCATATATGTAAGAAATATTAAACATAAAGATTATAGTAGGATGATAAAATTAAAAACTAAGAAAATGTGAATGATATTATAACTTTTATCATATAAAACTTACAAATTGTTTAATACCAAAACAAAAGGGAAAAAAATTACAAATTAACATGATAATATACATTCACGACAAAGGGACACATCAATTAGTTAATAATAACATTTTCACATATTAACTTATTATGTTTAAAACAAAAATTTCACATTTGATGAACAGTTGGTTGCTATCAAGCCTCTTCTTTTGAATTGAGATGTTGATGGAGTCAAGAAGACCTCTCTATGGCTGTATTTGTGAGATGGACCAGGTGGATGCTCAAGTTTGTACTTTCTAGCTAATATGGGTCCTTTTCAATGAGTTGTTCTTATTTTCCTACTGTTTGCCAGCCTAATTTGCCAATTAAGCTTTTGAAAAATGAACTCAAGCGCCAGTGTTTACTGTTTTTTGGGATCACAATAATTCACAAATTGGTGGTTTAAAGTTGTTCTCTCCATTTGCTTTCTCCACGTGATTTGGCAGCCTAATAACGATATAAGAAAGTCGGTGAGGAACCTATGGTCTACATTTCCTATCACTGAATTTCTAAAAGAGTCTCATTGGGGTTGTGCTGGGATATTTTTTTCAAAAATTTCAGAGATGGGTTAGGGAAGCTAGAGGCTGTACTAGTTTAACCAGTAGAATGATATATTTTGGTACTAGTCAATGCCATTGTTTTAGATTTACTACTATTTTTTATATTTATAAATATACATATGTAAATACAAATATCTATATTATAATAAAAATAAAAGTTTACCATAAAACATTACCTCAATTCAGAACAAATTATTCAAGATTTTAGATTTTAGACTTTAGCATACTAAGAAAACAAATAATACACATAAGTTAATGCAAATAAGTTATCATTCTACCCTTTCAAAAATTGCAAAACTAAAAAAAAAAAAAAGTTTATTTCTATATCGGCCAATATGTCTGGTACCCGCGGAAACGTCCGAAATCGGCCGGTATTGAAACCGATACGAAACATTGATATTTCGATACTATTGCACGTAACAGTATGGAACAGTATCGACCACTTTGGTATTACATACACGACATTTTCATAGTAAATTTTAAGCTGACAGATTGTTATTGCTTATAAGTTGTTACTGGTAGACAAACAAGATAATTTAAGTAATAGGTTCAAATTAGAACAAATAAGAACTTACCAACTATAATTTATTATGATAATTATGTGGACATAACACTTTTTAAAACTCAATTGATAATAAACAGATCTAATAAATTGATTATTTAATTGTTGATATGATCCTATTGTCATGTAGATTGCCACAACCATTAGTATAAAATACTTGTAGCAGAAATTACAATTGTAGTGCTCCAAAAAATAAGAAAAATAATACATACATAATATTTTTACAACAAATTCTAAGTGATAAGTTGTTATTAATAAACAAAAAATATATTTTAATAATAGGTTCAAATTAGAACCAATAAGACAATAACAACTAACTAACTAACTAAAATTTATTGTGATAATATTATAAATTTGTCACTTTTCAAAAACTAAAGCAGATAAAGAAAAAAAATTGAGAATATTTAATGTAATAAGATTCCTAAGAACAACCTTCTTTTATCTCAACTTCTTAAAGTGATTGACTGTACATGGCAGCCTGGACAACCACTTCTTTTTCAATTTTCACTACTTACAATAATCATTTCGAGAAGTTTTGAAAATTAAAATTAAGAAGTTTCATGTTTATCTTATCATCGCATTGAACAAGCTTCTTTTTTTTTTGTTTGGTGTGTATGCACTGGTCAACCCTAGAATTGTTGCGGCGTGGGATGGTCAGTTTTATCGTTTATCTCATTCCCCTTTTTTTTTTTAATAATTTTTTTGAGAATCGTTTTATCTCAATCTTTATCTGTTTTTTGGTAAGTATCTCAATCTTTATCATTCAATGTATCTAGTCATATTAGATGGCGTGTTCTGTAAAAAGAAAAAAGAAAAAAACCATATTAGAATATTTTTCTTGAGTTCCTTTAATATTACAAATAAACTCATAATCTTTACTATAAATTCTGCTTTTTTATCCATCAATTACAATTTATCCACGTCAAGAATTGTGACAAAAAAATATGTATTTTCTTTTTATGATCGGTTGTGACTTTAACATAAATTTGGTTTTCTAGTCACGTGACGGACAGAATATAACTTTCACATGAACCTTTTGTTTAATTTCTCAATCGCGATTAGCTACGTAGAGAACTGTGACAAAAATTAAGTATTTTTTTTATACTATTTTTTATTTAATAGCAATGGAGCCATGAGTGGGCATGAGCATGAGTTATCTTGTCTGTATAAATGTCTGAAGCTACCAAAAGAAAGGGATATAGGTGTGTGATTAGCCTAATAGGAGGTGAAGTGGGGGCAGCAACCAGCCGACCACATAAGTTTTTCTTCCACTTTTAGTCTTTACCTTCTTTTTCTATCTATGCGATATCAGTACAAAAGCTTTAGACATTTGTCAGCTATTGCTTACAAAATTCATGTGACCACCATAACCCTCCTCTTACTAAATGAGAACCATTTCCCTTTTACACGTGTCTTATAGATTACTTGTGTAATTTTCACCATGAAGTGAGCAACAAAGAAGAAAAAAAAAAGTTGATGTATTTGATAATTGAATATTATCTAGTCCAACTTTATTAGGAGAATCAAGGTGTAAATTAGTAAATTCTCTCTCTCTCTCTCTCTCTCTCTCTCTCTCGGTTGTTGTAAAAAATAAATAGGTTTTTTTAGGGGAAGAAAAGAGTTAGAATGAAAAGTAACACAAAGGAATCTTTTTTACATGAAAAAAAAAAATAGTATTGTGTTAATTTTTAAAATAAAAATACAGGTATGGATATTTTAAGTTTTTAACCCCATGGAATGCTTGGGTGGTGCTAGTTTGGGGTGTAATGGTAATTCAGTGGTCTTAAGTTTAATTTATCACATTATTGTTTATGATATTTTTTGGGATGTCTCATGTGCATAGAATGGAATAGTTTAGCTAAAAACATGAAACATCACTTCCTTTTATATATATATATATATATATATATATATATATATAAAAGTATAGATATTTAGTATTAAAAAAAAACGCATAGATATTTAAGGGAAAATAGTGTTATGGAGATTTAAGAACGGATGAAACTTAAGTACAATATTAAATATTCAGCAAAAAAAAATACAATATTAAATATTTCACCTAAGGTACATAACTACTTTTTTTTTTTTTATGAAAGCTACATAACTTAAGAATAAATGCATTAAATAATATTTCATTATGTATGATGTATGGTTGTAACAAATTTTGAAGGGATTAAAAAATGGACTTAAAAAGGTCAAGGAATGGAACAGGAATGATTTTTTTTTTTCTTCATTCCATTCCCGTCTATTTCACTACCCAAACAAGTTGTAAGAAAAATTAAGCCACTAGAACTTGCATTTAATAATAAACCTAGCATAATGCTTAAGGAAAATGTTAAAACTACTACTAATTTTATTATAAAAAAAATTATAAACTAACACGATAGTGAATGTGATTGTTCCTCATCAATAACATAATAAACAAATTTCTTAATTATTTTACTATATTGGGTTTAAAAATTGATATGTTTATATAATAAAATTTGAATCATCCCTAACATTACCCAATAATGCTTAATAATTCCCATCTACTTCTCTCACTCTTTAAATTACTTTTTTTTTTTAAAATTCTTGCACATCAATCATTAATTGCCTTTGTATGGACATAGTAAATCCATAACAACCAATTACAAACATTATAAGCAATTTAACTTTCACATAAAGAGTTTTCTCACCCAAAAAATAAAAAATAAAAATCATCACAGAAAGAGCCCAAAATCAATTAACACCCCTTGATGTTTTCAATCGAAATATCTAGGGTTCAAACCATGGTTTTAAAAACCAAATCGAGGGCAAAACCAAATTTGCCTCCAGTTCCTAGTTTTTACTAGTTTTGGGCATTTTTATTGGACCATATTGGTACCCAGTTTCTAATTGAACTGGTTGAATTGGCTAGTCAGGATCGGTTTTTAAAACCTTGGTTCAAATCCTCCTTTTCTCATTGTACTATTGAATTTATCCAAAAAAAAAACTCACGTAAAGAGTTATAAATCTTAACACTATTTAGCGACTTTAACCTTCATAGTGAGTACTAAACTGTTATCTCTTGGTTTTTCTATTCCGTGGATTATCACAAATTAACAGTAACACTAACAAATACATCCACCAGAAAATGGTGCATCATCAAGACAGATATTAACACTAATTTAAAGATCTAGCCTAGGATGCTAAAACAAAAGCAGCATCGTTGATTCATTAATTCTCTTCTCTACAAACAGAGACTAGGAAAATAATTAAACTGGCTCAAATTGCAATTTGCAAATTCAATTCGATGACCAACTAATAAGAGGAAAATTTTTGTGTACTCTCAGAATACCTCTCTCATATGAATGGCGAGTCTTACTAATTAAAATTTATGATAGGACCTATATTATTTATGTAAGAAGGAGAGTACGCATTTATGGTACTCCGAGAATATCTACTAATTTTTCTTAATAAGAAAAGATTGAATTCTCATCGTCGAAGACATTGATAATTTCGGTATTAATTATTCCCCTTAAGAATCACATCATAGGTAAAGGGCAAACTCCAATACAGTAACTGTGAGGCTGTTTGATAACATTAACGCTATTTGTATTTTTTAAAAATATGTATAAATAAAAAAAATATAAAAATACATGTAATATTTAAAAAGGGTAAACATGCAAACACATATACGAAACCGCCTTATAATGCCAAGGCTTAGAGCATCCACAGCAGTGGAGCTAAATAGCTATATAGTTATTTTAGCTCCACTCAAACCCAAAAAACCCTCTTGCAGCAGTGGAGGCAAAGCTAAAAAATTTTAGCTTTGTGCTACAGTGCTCATGTATCAATACATGAGCACTATAGCTGAGAGCTATAAAAAAAATGATTTTTTTATTCGGGTTTGGGATTAAAAAATAATAGGAACTCTCAAGTCTCTCTTTTATTCACGCTCCTCTCTCTCTTTCTCTCTCATAGTCACTCTAATTGGAACTCTCAAGTCTCTCAAGTTCACTCTCTCAAGCTCACCGCCTCCGATGTCGTCTTCAACGTCAACTGAGACCTACGCCGATCAACCCTCTCAAAGCTCTCAACTCTCAACTCTCTCAAGCTCACCGCCGATCAACCCTTAGCCCACGCCGATCAACCCTCTCAAAGCTCTCAACTCTCAACTCTCTCAAGCTCACCGCCAATCAACCCTAAGCTCACCGCCAATCAACCCTCAGCCCACGCCGATCAACCCTCAGCCCGCGCCGATCAACCCTCTCAAAGCTCTCAACTCTCAACTCTCTCAAGCTCACCGCCGATCAGACCCACGCCGATGTCCAGTCCACCATCTCAATGCTCACCCAACGCCGATTCACCGTCGATCCGCCGATCAGTCTTCGCCTCAGACCCACTTCTCTTCCGTCGATCAAACCCACGCCGATGTCCAGTCCACCATCTCAATGGTCACCCAACGCAGATCCGCCGATCAGCCTCCGCCTCAAACCCACTTCTCTTCCGCCGATCAGACCCACGCCGACACTGTCCTCCTCACCGAAGCTCAGCTCTGTGATTGGTGATTTTTTATATTGTTTATAATTGGTGATTTTGTTTGGTTTGGGTTGAGGAAAAATATTGGAGATTTCAGTTGGTTTTTTTTTTTTTTTTTTTTTTTGCTACTGTGGACTGGTGGTGGTGGTGATGGCAAAGGTGGTTGTGACTGTGGCTGATGGCAAAGGTGGTTGTGGTTGGTGCTGGGAATGTTTTTTGAGTTGTGGGATATATTATTTTATTGTTGGAGATATATTATTTTATTGTGATGTTTATATTATTTTATTATGTTGAAAGTTAAAATAGATCCACTGCTGCAGCATGTGTGTAGATATGTATAGGTAAAATAAATAAAGTAACTTTTGGTGAAGCTAAAAAGCTAATTTTTTAGCTCCACTGCTGTGGATGCTCTTATCTTCAGAAATTGTACACATCTCCAGTGAAATTAATGCAATGATAAAAGAATCTGTACAATCCTGAACAACAAGACCCTGTTAAATTATTTATGTAAAAAGAAGAGTATGCATTTATGGTACTCCGATAATATCTACTAATTTTTCTTAATAAGAAAAGATTGAATTCTCGTCCTCGAAGACATTGATAATTCCAGTATTAATTATTCCCCTTAAGAATCACATCATAGGTAAAGGGCAAACTCTAATACAGTAATTATGAGGCTGTTTGAGAACATTAACGTTATTTGTATTTTTTAAAAATAAGTATAAATAAAAAAATATATAAAAATATATATAATATTTAAAAAGGGTCAACAAAACACATGTACGAAACCGCCTTATAATGCCAAGGCTTATCTTCAGAAATTGTACACATCTCCAGTGAAATTAATGCAGCGATAAAAGAATCTGTACGATCCTGAACAAGAACACCCTGTTACACCCCAATCTTGTTCAACTCAATAAATAATAATCCATTCATATAATTTTTGAACAAACCTGACGATGGAGGTAACCACTATTTCAACAGTCTGAGTACGTGGCCCAGTTTGGTGACAAACCTGTCTCACTTGAACTTACATTCTTTCAGTGGGTCTATATAAAGTATAAAGTCTATAGACTATACCCCTACTTCAATTATATATTCAATTCTTTCTTCCAAACCCAAAACCCAAAAATATTCAATTCTTTCTTGGTTGGTTCATGGGAACCATCACAATAAATAGATTATTTGAGTACTATAGATTATCAAAAAAAAAAAAAGTAGTACTATATTTCGAGCCATATAAATAAATGGCTTTATAAGAAAACTAACATTTAAATTTAAAGTAATCTAATTTTTAACTACAACAAGTGGATAATATTTATCCAAAACTACCATAACAATTTATCTCATCCTTATGTATTTACCCAACTCTTAAAAACAAAAATTAATAAAATTAAAACGCGTTTAGTATAAGTGTAAAGTGTAATGTTTCAGGATTTATGAGAATGTTGAAAATTCTTTAGTTGCAAAAATTAGATGCTAGTAGTGTCGTTTTTTTTTTTGAGAAGAGGATACTAGGAGTATCTTGATTCTCACTCAAATTTTTTTTTATTGGGAATGTGGATTCCTTAAAAAAAAAATGTGAATATCCACATTCCTATGCCTGGATAAATTTACATTTTATATAAACTAACAATTTTATCCATTATTCCTACCCTTTAACCAATAGAAATAATAAATATATTATAAATTGACAATATAATTTTTTTTTGTATTATACATGTTAATTATATATATATACATACTATAGTTTTATTGAATTTTCCATGATTTTTAGTTTATATTTTTTTCTCATAATTTATTTGGAGGAAGGTTATTTTTTATTTTTTTTTAAAAGACTTGATGTTGTATTTATGAATTTATATGGTATTTTGGGAAAAAATAAATAATTCTTAGAAGATTCTTAAATATATTATAAATTGACAATATAAATCTGTTTTTTGTATTATACATGTCATTTAAAAAAAATATATACTATAGTTTTATTGAAATTTATTCTCTTTGAACTTACAACATGGTTTTACTTCATTAAATTATATCTATGAATATAAACACATACTAATGCATATTGGCATATCTGAAATTCGCAAAACTTCATACTGTATTAATTAGAAGAGAATTATGTAGAATTTTAGATAATGAAGTGAAGTTAAAAAAAAAAATCAAAATCAAAATCAAAATGGAACAAGGTATTCTTCAAGATTATTAAAAAAAAAAGAAAAAGGACAAAACAACTCAATACACACTCAACTAATTCAAAGAAGTATTGAAAGAAGCTTGGATAGAAGTATATAATAGTTTTTTTTTTTAATATAAGAAATAGGTGTCTAAATAGTTGGTCAAATCGTTCAATTTCTTACTTATAAGATACTTCAAAAATCTCATAAAAAGATAATACCCTTCAAGTCTTTTGAAGCCGTCATCCAAGTGTACTCGAAATTTTTTTTTTTTTTTTTTTTTTTTGGGGGAGAATTAGGAGGACATAGTATATAGTAATTAACTAATTCTATACGAGTATTAAATAATGTGTTGTTTGGTGCAAAAAGTCAAGACAAAATAGCAAGATGTTAAATACAGAATACACACACAAAAGTAGGGTTATTAATGCAAACACATCCTCCATATTTTTTTTTTTTTCAGTTTTTTTTTTTAATAACCCACCCCCACTTTTCAACAAACCCCGGTCTCCTCTTCCTCTCTCTCTCTCTCTCTCTCTCTTTCATCACAGTTCCGAGTTTTATCAAGAGACAAACAAAACAACACCACTCTCTCTTTCTCTCTCCCTCTCATAGTCTCTCCCTCGCCGGTCTCCGGCGACATGTTCGACGGAAATAATATTCCGGCCCATTATACGGCGACCCGTTTTCTTAGCTCCGACCCGTCCCTCACACTTCAAGGTAACACAGTACACACATATCCATCCTCTATTTTTAAAGTTCATTTTTAATTTTTCATCTCCACCTAAGGTGAGATCCGAATAATCATTCGATTTGGATCCGAATAACGCTTATAGCGTTTAACCCGGATCCAACCAAACCTGTTCTATACAATTACTATTAATATTATTGCTGATTTCTCACTGTTCAAATCGATGTTTGTTTTTGTTTTTTTTTCGTTCACTTTTGCTTTTGTTGTTTTTTTAAATCTCTGTTAATTTATCGTTTATTTGAATTTCAGATAATTCTGTTTGGATTGCTGGAAATCTGCCGAGAAAAATTTCCGGAAAATCAATATAAACTCGGTGGTATCAGCAAAAATTTTCTGAATCTTTAATCGAAGATGCACGTGTTTCAATACTCGATTCGTTTGCGCTAAAGATTGTATTAGTTTCGTTAAATGTGAAAAAAGAAAGAAAGAAAGAAAAAGTTTTGCACAGATGGAATAATTTTATTTTTCTGGGTATACTTTGATTGGTTAAATTGATGGAAAGAATATACACATGGAGAACGGTTGCGTTCAAAGCTCGGAAATTGTTTTCCGGGTACTGGGAGCTTGTTTGGGAATTGTGGTATAGAAGAAGTTTTTGCAACCTTACGATGAGGTTGAATTTTGTATGAGAAATTTGCTTGGTTTTGTTTGGGGTATAGTAAAAGGATTTGTTTTTTAACATAACAAACAAAAGCTTTGTTTTGGATTATTTCTTGGGTGGAAGAAGGAGAAGAAAAAGAGTCTATTATTCTTTCGATCATGAATTCTGAGGGAGGAGTGAATGATGGTCGTTGTCGATTTGGATCAAGTGATTCCTTGCTCCCGGGTCTTATTGACGATGTCACGTTGAATTGCCTTGCTCGGGTGAATAGATCAGACTTCACATCGTTATCGTGTATTAATACAAAGTTTAATAAGTTAGTCAAAAGTGGGGGTTTAAATCGGTGCAGAAAGCAGTTGGGGATTGTGGAGCATTGGGTGTATATGGTTTGTGATCCAAGGGGATGGGAGGCATTTGATCCTGTGAGGAACAGATGGATGACATTACCTAAAATACCTTGTGACGAGTGTTTTAATCATGCTGATAAGGAGTCCTTGGCTGTGGATAGTGAATTGTTGGTTTTCGGTCGTGAGTTGTTGGAATTTGCTATTTGGAAGTATAGTTTGATTCTTCGTAGTTGGGTTAAGTGTCAGGGGATGAATCGACCCCGATGTTTATTTGGGTCAAGTAGCCTTGGTTCTATTGCTATTGTTGCAGGTGGGAGCGATAAAAGTGGAACTGTTTTGCAATCTGCAGAATTATATGACTCTTCATCAGGTACATGGGAAATGTTACCCAGCATGCATACACCACGTAGATTGTGCACTGGTTTTTTTATGGATGACAAATTCTATGTGATTGGTGGGATGTTAAATGCAACTGTTCCATTGACCTGTGGGGAGGAGTTCAATTTTCAGACTCGGAAATGGAGAATAATTGAGGATATGTATCCCCTTGCCAATAGGGCTGCCCAGGCTCCTCCTCTTGTGGCAGTTGTTAATAACCAATTGTATGCAATTGAGCATTTAACCAACATGGTGAAGAAGTATGACAAAGTAAAGAACACCTGGGATGTGTTGGGTAGGCTTCCGGTGAGGGCTGATTTAGCAAATGGCTGGGGCTTGGCATTCAAGGCTTCTGGAGAGGAACTTCTGGTTGTGGGTGGGCAAAGAGGCCCAGAAGGTGAAGGAATTGTGCTGAACTCTTGGAGTCCAAAGTCTGGCGTCAAGAATGGAACCTTGGATTGGAAGGTTCTTGGTGTGAAGGAGCATGTTGGTGTGTTTGTGTACAATTGTGCCGTTATGGGTTGTTGACAATATATTGGATCGATTGAAAGGAAGATCCAGTATCTGCAACCCAACACGGGCCTGTAAGGTGCTTCTGTGTGCATTTATTTTGTTGACTAGAATTGATTATCACTGAGATAGCTTTTGTCTAGCTGAAAAGTAGTTTTCTTTTTCTTAACATGCCTGTATTTGAATGCCTTTCTACTTTCATGTTTCTGCTTTTCATTTGCTTTTGAGAGGCACTGAGTAGAGTTGGATAATGCTCTGTTCCTTTCACAACTTTCAAAGTTCACTCACGGCCAACTTATTTATACCAATAAATTGGAAAGCCTTCTTTCATAATTATGTGATGCTCTAGGTTTGGTGGTTGTTATTGGAATGTTTCAGGTTCTTTTCCAATTTCAATGCAACTACTCTGCTCCAAAAGGGTCTCCAATAGCTTGGAGTATCTTAGTGATAGTAGAACATACCCACTACTTGTTGTAATTTCTGCTATCAGTGGCGTTTGCTCCAATTTGTTATAGTAGCAGTCAGTGTTTATCATTTTATCTATTAATTAAACATCTACTTTCTTTTCAAGCTCTAATATTTTGTGCACATGTGAGCCACAGCTCTTTGGTAAGAGTTGCCAATGTTTTATGCACCATTGTAGGTCATAGCAGTTTATGCTGTGGTTCTTTAATAGATGCTGGCAGTGGATTCGAGGTTATATAAATAGAACTAATAACTAGTTTGAGGTTTATCTAGTTTGATGTGTTCTACGATGTGGTCAGATACTCGGATGAGTTTCCAATGAGGTGGTTAGATGTGATTTGCATGCTTCTCATTGTACACTTGGATGAGTTTCCAATGAGGTGGTTAGATGCGATTTGCATGCTTCTCATTGTACACTTAGCGATGCTTTCGTAGCTTAAAGTAGGCCCTATGTTGAGGTTCTATTTTTCTGTTTTTCTGTTTGTCTGGTCTCTCTTCTTTTCCACATCTATTCCATGCAAAAAATGATGTGTGGAGATCAGGAAAAAAGAAGAATGAAACATTCCCATTCTCAATCTCCTTCCAAGTGCGAAGTTTCCCTATGGAGGTGTAATTTTCATGCATTTATTCCTAAAACTATTTCGTGGCCTTGGTGCATCTCATTTTATCCAATGTTTGTCTTGACGGACAATGTTTTCAACCTTATACAATGGAAATTGGATGTCAGCAGAAAACTTATGATGTGGTCAAAATAAAATAAGTTGAAAGAGACAAAATGTTTCCTGTCATTCCCTTCTAAGCTGAGGAATATTTAGTTCAGGGGGAAAAAAGGTACGAAACCATTTTTAATTTCCTTTCAGGCTTCAATGTTCCCCATAGAGCTATAAGTTACATGCCTTTATTCCTGATTCCATTTTATTGCCCCCATGCTTCTTTTCCATGTTCGTTTCAGACAAAAATATTTCCTTATTTTTTTGGGTGTTTTTTAGGATGGAAAGTGGTAGTCAACAATAAACAATGGAAAAACAAGACCAAAACCAAAAAATAAAATAAAAATCCATTCCTATCTATCGTTAGTTCGTTACCCATTTCATTCCTTTGTGCTGTCACCACCATCACCATCGGCAGCAGCATCCAATCATCACCACTGCACCACTATCATTTGCTCGTCACCACCACACCACTATCATTTGCGCCATTGTTTGCTGCCACCCCCACTGCTATCACCACCACGACCTCTCTGCCACGAATTAGGATCAATTGCCATCAACGTGACTACATATTAAAATCACTGTTCAGAGTAACAACCAAAAATATGTAAATAACTCAGTTTTCTGGAAAATGTTTTCCAGTGTGTGTAAAAAGGAGAGAGAGAGAGAAGAGAGACCCAAAAACAAAAACAAAAAACACTGTTACACTAGTATAATTGAGTGCATAAAAGAAGAGAGAGCATTGACAACCCTCCATGACCAAACTATAGCTATGCCTCTCTTCTTTTTTTTGGATGTTTATATACTATACTGTAATTTTTTCTTCCTTGAGATGACTAACAGTTATGGAAAGATTAATGAAAGTTGTAGCTGATTTATTGGTCGATGAACAATTCATATTGAGACACTGTACCATGGTTTGATCGATTTTGGTGATCCGAGATCGCCTTGAAATGACAAATGCGTGTCTTTTTGTGCTTGAGAGTGTTTTTCAAGTTGCGCATGGGATAAGTCACACTATTTCAAGTTGTCGTCATTGTTAATGTTATTCGTCTGGTAATGAATCATGATAGAAAGCAACAAAATCAACACTATTTCGGTAGGCAATAATATAATGTAAATAATATACCTATCGATTTTGCATATTGTCTTTTATATATGAGATTTGTTAACAAACACTAGGTCGGTGCTTATTAAGGTGAAAAATGACAAGAAAAAAACTGTTAGAAAAAAGTAAAAAAGAATATTATATAGGACTTAAAAAGTTAAAAATTTGACATAAGGTGAATAAAGATAAACTTTTGTCAGAAAAATATAAAAATATTGTTGTTAATGGAAATTTTGTATGTTAACACAACTCTTTTTATATATATATATATATAGCTTTTCTTTATAGGCAAAGGTATTATGATAGGCATACAAATACAAGATCGTTTAACCCAATTTTAGAAAGTTACCAATTTCTACAGTTAATTTTGCAGCATAGCCGAAGCATATTTTACGAATATGTGCAAAATTAATCTTAAACCAACGTGAATGCATTAATCGGGAAATTGCTGTGTGGTTAACATTTTGCTCAATAAGGTTAAAGGTGTTTACTGTTGATTGATCTATCAGTTAAAATTGTCTAAAATTCATATTTCATCCTGGATATCTTCGTTGGGAATGTTAGAAACTGTTAATTGAAAAAAAGTGATTTCAACAAATAAAATATAACGATTTGAATATGGATTTTTCCATTGGAAATGTCAGTATAAAACTCTTAGACAAATAAACTGATTGCCAAACTTATTTCCAATTTCTTTGCATTCTAGGTGTCTGTTCTTGTGGGTTCTTGGGAGTAAACACAGAAATGGTTTAGCATCATTGATTTCAACCAAAGAAATTGTGATAGTTTGAGACAAATTAGTGGTCGTCAGCCAGCAAACGACAAAGAATGTGAATAGCGGCAGGGGCTCCTTGGGATTTATCATGAAGGAGGAGGAGGTTTCAGTTGCATGTGCCATTCTCAGCTTTTGATTATATTAATATATAGCTGAATGTGACAGTTGAGAGAAATGCCTGATGAGAATCACTGTTTGACCTCTCTTTCTCTTTCTCTTTCTCTGTTTTTTTTTTTTTTGATTTTTGAGAATCACTGGACGCTTGACTCTAAGTTTGGAAATTTCAGGCCCGATATTGCTGGCCCAAAAGCCTATCAATTTAACGAACAATCTTAATTTGGACCTCCTCATTCTTTTATAACATCCCCTTTTTAAGACCAGAGTTGTTCAAATAACTTCTTTTTCTTTTCTTTTTTTTCAAAAAATTAACAGTTGATGCATAGGTTAAGAGGTGCAATGAAAACTGCACACTTTTCTCTCTAAATTAAGTGTCTTAGGCTTGCAAATTGATTACAATTGCATTCCTCTCTTAATAAATAGTATGATCATTTTGAATGATTTTTTTGTTGTTCATGAAGGAAAAAATCTGGTTTTGCATCTCATGCAAAACCCACAGCGGAAGCAACGAACAAGGATCTATTTCATTCATGATTGATAACGTGCACAATGTAAATTTCAAAATTTAAGAACAAGATAGCGTACCTTGGTATGGAGAAATTCAAAACAAAAATTAGAAGCACTTGGGAACACTTTTAATCTTCACTCCAATTCCACTTTACGTCCAAGATGTGTGGTCTCTCAATCAATTTTCAAGGGAGAATGAAAGTGTGTCTCACACACCGTTTCTTTTTCTTTTCTAATCTCTTCTAATAAAAATTATGTATGTTTCTCCCTTTATAACCAACTGATTATCTAATTGGGCTGGTCTATTGGGCCTTTCCAATTGGGCTTTAGTGTGTGGCTTGGAGTAGGACTAAAAGGGACCAATAAGACACTAGCTCCAATGGGCCTTGGGCTTTTCCGTCAACTCTTGACAAGTCCAAAGTTACCATTAATTATATTTAATACCACTATATAAATATAATTGCACTCTAGGCCTTATTAATAAATTATATCCCAAGACTTTATTATACACGTAACCCCTTCATAAAATATTCGTAGTAACACAAAATCATAAATGTAGACTGCCACTTTGTAAATTACTACATCTTATCCTTGAGTACCCGGTTTAATTCTTTAAAGTTATTCATTATATATTTATGAAATTGGATTTCATAAATATATACTTTAGTAATTTCTTACTAAAGTGGTTAGGCCTAACTCTCTGAATAACTGAAACCATTAAACTTATTTCAAGTGAATATTTTATATCTCCATTAAGAGACTATAAATTCCATCTTGAGAATATATGTTCCATTAACACTAAATGTGGCTGCCCAACATACTGAGGTTTTGACCGTCACTTCAGATCTCACTCCTGATATATCAAAGCAACCTACATTTCATGATCAGGTCCATTATTCTCTCAGGATTAAGAGTTTATGCAAATAGAAGTCGTGAGATTTATTATTCATTTGACAGTCATTAGGAGAATAATAAATCTCACAGCGGTCCTGTTCAATATGTCTTAACTTCTTAAAACATATTAACATATCAACTAGAAGTCTCTACTTCCATGATCAAGAGAAATCATCTTAGTTGACACGTTATAGTCTTCGCAGATGAAATGCCCAATTTCATCACCGACTACGAACTATAAATTCTGAGTTTACAAAGAACTTGTGATTTACATCTTCTGTGACTTTTCACATAAATCACATACAATGCATCTCATGGACTATATGATAATGTCCCATATTCATGTTACCATTATTTTAGATAATAATAAAAAAACTTTATCAATCACAATATTAAGTCATACATCATATCTTACATAATGTCATACATAATATCATACATAGCATCATACAATAGGATTTAAGGGCACAAATCCTAACAGTTCATAATTCGATAATTACAACGAAAGAGATGGATTCGAACATTAGAATCATTGATGTCTATTGGAAACACTAGAAGGTGTCAATCAGTCAAGTTACAAGACTCTTGGCACTATTGTAAACTCGTGTATAGAGAGATAGAGACTTTTTTTTAAAGGAACTTGGAAGCTATAAGACTGATGACAAACCCAAAAAATTATTAAAAATCATAGTGCTTGTGAAGTTTTATGCCTTTGTGTTGCACTGCTAAATCATTTAATCAGTAATTTTTCCCTATTGTACTTGACTCTTGAGAAGAAAGTTCCTCACAGGCTATGTCCCAAAAACAGGAAAAATAAATGTTCTCTTCCTATTGGGTCATAATCCAAAATATGAGTCATGCCTGGCGGAGCTGGGATTTTAGTTGGGGGCAAGATTAAAATAGTAATAAAAGCACATTAAGTATTTTTTTTCCTGATAATTATGTGTTACTTATGAGGACCACTAATTAAATTACCATGAAAAAAAATGTGATAAGTAAGATTTTCACAATACTTTTACAACAAATCATAAGTGGTAAATTGTTACTGGTTCAAATGTCAACCCACCACTGAAATTAATTTTTTGCTCACCAATAACAATTAGTAACAACTTGTTACTTAAAATTTTTTGTAAAGTGTTGTTAAAATGTTATGGACTTAGATTCTACTGTAAAAAGCTCACAAACTGATGTGATAAGAATATACGGCGCTTAAACAATATAATAAATGAATGTTTGAATAAATTTTTTTTTATGATTGATAATACGTCAATTTGTAAAATTTGTAGTATTCATAGCATTACTATACAAGAAAAGTGTTGTGAATAGTAAACTTAAAATAATAATTGAGAAAAAAAGGAGCAATGAAATGGGCGAAGACGTACGTGGTGAGATAAAACTAATAAAAATAGTAAATTTGGTAAAAAAGTGATATGATCTGGTCTGTAGGAGAATATTTTTTTCCTACTTTCTTAGTGTTAAGGGTCTGTACATGTATTAAAGTGAGGGTCATTTTTTTTTTTTTTTTGTATAGGTAAAGTACCAAAGAATACTTCATAATATACCAACTTTAAGGATTTGTTTCAAAGAGCCAAGGGAGCAACTGCCCCAACACCCCCCCCCCCCCCCCTCTTGACCCCCAGGCTCCGCCTCTGAACCACGCACTCTAAACTCGTAAATCCAAAACCAGTCACACTTAAAGGATCAAAAACCCTAAGCTTGGGACAATTGGGCCCAACAAATGCTCATGATGGCTCAAGTCACAAACCCAAATTCACGAGCTAATAAAGCCTGGAATCAGCCCGGGTCATATTGAGAACTAAAAAGCTCAATATGGTAGAATACTAGAACGGAAAGATATCCCAGAAGAAGGAACCTAATGGCCTAAAGTCAACCATAAAGAACCACAACATGTGGTTTTTATTCGTTGCAAAAGTCAATACGTTTATGGTCGAATGGGTCTATTAGCTACCTAAAAGCTTGCAAAGTAGCTCAACCTGTTACAATCAAAACTCCAGGGAGGTAAGGTTTGGTAGGAAGGGGAGGTAAATCCAAAAATGTTGTATTCTACCACGACTTTGGGTTTTGTGTCTTAAGGGAAACACATGTGCTCTTAAATAACAAGAGCAAGTATGCCATAATAAGGTGCATATGTCTATTTTTAACACCCTTGGACATATTGTCAACTGAATTTATCACTAACAAAGTCAACCCAGTTGCCTCCCCCTCTTTCTGTGAGGGTGGATTCTCAACAAAAAAAAAAAAAAAGTCAACCCAGTTGTGCATTATGTTGTAACTTGCGTTCCATACTGCCATGAAGATGAATATTTCAGCTTTTTTATGAGTTTCACTATACTATTTCAATTACTTTTTAGCTTTATTTACAGTACTTTTAGTAAAAAAATTTCAGTTTCAACTAAATAAGTTGTTTTCAAACGAATTCTAAATAATAATTAAAAAAAAAAAGTCTTTTTTCAACCAATGCTAAACGCAAACTTATAACAAGTAATTTCTAATGGCTAGTTACCTAATATGGAAATAAAGCCTTTATATACAAGGACTAATAAAAAGCTCATTGAACAACGACTTTGGCATTCAACAAGGGTGGATAAGCATTCTGGGTAGACGAGTTTCTAATTTTTGGCTATAAAAGAGAGCCTAGTTAACTTTCTAGAACAAGAAACTTACCAAACCAGGATCGACCTAGATCATCAACTATCCCTTGAAAATCTTAAGAACGTCCCATCCTAAAAAAAACACAGCAACTTTTTGCAACCCCATAGAGTCATGCGACATGCACAACTTGGGATTCATTAGTACAATGTTCAAGACAACGTACGGACATTTATTTGGAAACCAAGAGTAATAAATTGTTCGATGAAGAAGAGGAGTGCAGCGAGTGCTACGTTCAAAATATTTTCATGATAAATCATAAGTGTTAAGTTGTTAATGATTCTAACTTAAATTCATAAATTAAATTACTTTTTTGTCTACCTATAACAACCGACAACAACCTTTTATTTAAAGTTTGTTGTGAAAATGTTGTAAAAATGACATAAACATATCATTTCTTAAAATAAATAAGAATAACAAATTTGACTTTCCATTTTTATGAAGATCCATACAAATAGTTGTTCAATCTAATTGTGACATATGTTTAAGGCACAATCAAAAGAAAAAAAAAACATTTTACCTGTTTACCACCTTAAAATACCTCTCCATTAGTATGAAACACACACACTCTCTCACATATATATAATATAAATTTATAAGAAAGAGAGACATTTTTTTTAAAAAAAAGTATAAAGAGAGACGATCAGAACTCACAAATACTCACATTTTACTCTTAGAGTCAAATATACATAGAAAGTCAGATAGAAAACAAAGATGAGATGAGATGAGATTCATGAGAGAAAGAGAGAGTGATTTGTGTTGTTAATTAGTTTTGGGATGAGCTGATCTATGTTGTTTGATTTTAGGCATTGATTTGTGATCATGGTGTATAAGATTTAAGCCAAGTTGTGCAAAAATATTTTTTAAGGGTAATTAAATTAATAAAAAAATATTATATATATAAATATCTATATTTTTCAAGTTTCATTTGAACCCCTGAATTACAAGTGTAGCTGCCCCTGCTCTCCATTACATTTTGAATACGTGTTTTTACCGACCTAAACTATAATAATTGTTACTTACAACACAATCCCACGTAATCCACCACACGAGAAAGAAAACTCTACAAAAATCCGTCACCTCTGATTGTGAAAGTGGAGGAGGCCTACACTACAGTAATGACATGGTCGTGGTAGTAGTACACCACGTCTGCAACGCACCATTATTATCTCAATAAATAAATATATATATATATATATATATATAAAAGTGATAATAATAATAATGAAAGATGCCTATTTTTATATACTGTCTTGTTTAACTTTAGCATAAGCGGCAATTTTGTGTGTTTCAGGGTTCGTATAAGTCATTGCCTACCCTCCCTTTTGGTGATGCTGGTGGGTGCTCGCGGACTCGGTTGCTTGCTTTCTCTGCTTTCCCTTGCTCCACATTATTCCAACCTCATCATTCTTTCATTGAAAATCCTTTACCCTCTCTCTCTGTTTATACGTTTAGCACAACAGCTTCAAGAACAACATAATCAGGAACCACGTTTACGCTTTTCTAAAGGTACAATTTTTTTTTTCTTTTTATTATCTGCAAAATTCTCAAATTTCTGAACAAATTTGATCCTTTCTTTGTTCTGTAAGAAACTGATCATCGTAATTCTAATTCATCATTACATAAAAATCCCATCTTTACAATTGAGCTTATTGATGGCTCGAAATTGATTTTCACGCGTTTACGTTGTTTTAAACATCAAATTTAGCATCTTTCCTTTTCTGGGTTTTCATTTTTTTTCAATATAAATTCTACAAAGCAAACAGAGAATTCAGTAAAAAATTTTGGTTGATGATGAATATAGTGTTGAGCTTGAAAATTTTTTGTTCAGGATCGAAAGTTTGAGAATAGTTGTAAAAACAGAATGGGAAATAATGGAAGCAGTAGTGCGAGCCGGCGGAGGCACCACCGTAGCCACCAGGGTCAGCCGTCTCCGCAGCCTGAAATAACCGCAAACAGATATGTGTTTGCTGCTGCCACACCATACCCCAACCCTAACCCTCCCCAATACTACCAATACCCCGGATACTACCCTCAGCCACCGCCCATGGTGGGCTCTTATCCGCCGCCTTATCACGGTGGGGTCTACCCAGCTCCGGGCAACTGGGTTAATGGACCGCACCATTATGGTGCTGGTGCAGTCCCCCACCACCCAGTTACCCCATTAGTGGAACATCAAAAGGCAGTCACTATTAGGAATGATGTGAACATTAAGAAGGAGTCTCTCAGGCTTGAACCGGATGAGGAGAATCCTGGACAGTTCCTTGTTGCCTTCACGTTCGATGCCACTGCACCTGGAAGGTACTGTTAATAAATATAATGCTTTGAATTTGGTTTTGTTAAGTATCATATTCATATGATAGTGAATTTGTACATGTGGAATCAAATGTAGTTTTGGAGTGAATTTTGACTGTGTTTTTTACCCTCCTAGATGGGAACATTGTGAAGATAATTTCAGAATATGGATCGATCTTTTAGTTGTAATATGAATTTAAACAGTTCATTCATTTCATTTTGGATATAAAACTGATGAATGTTTTGCAAATTATAGCCTAGTTTATTATATGGATTATGGTTTGTGAACTTATTTGTTAATGATAAGTGTTACTTGGCTTCTATTGGAACTTTTCTATTGGTAAGACGAAACCCCGATATTACTTGATAATGATGTTTTACATAATCTCCAGGTCTATTCTAGAAATGTGATGCAATCTGCTTTACCATGAAATGTTCTATATTTTGGAGTCTCCTTTTGGAGGTGCAGGTTTAGTCATTGTTTGGGCAAATTCACCAGCCATTGGAAATTGTGAAACTGGTATATTGTTTTGGCACATTCCACACATAGATCTTTGTTTTGATATGCTGATTTGCTTAACCGTAGTTGTACAGCTATTGTGATATGCTTATATATCTTTTTTTCATTCTGCCACCATTAGATAAATTAAGACCTGCTATATGTATAGTCTTAATGCATTTGTGAACCTCTTTATTTTCTAATGGTTGCTCTTCTTCTTCTCTGTAACAGCATTACAGTTATGTTTTTCGCTAAAGAAAATGAAGACTGTAACCTTACAGCTACAAAGGATGGGCTGCTTAATTCTGTCACCATCTCTTTTCAGGACAATCTAGGCCAGAAGTTTAGACAACGTTGTGGAACTGGAATTGACTTCTCGAAGATTGAGGAGACCGAGTTGACAAATTATGGTGATAGAGAGATTTACCCACTTGTGGTGAAGGCTGAAGCATTACCATTGACCCATAATGAATCAGAAGGAGATCCAGTTAGGAATTCTCAGATCACCAAGGCTGTGTTTGAAAAGAAGGAGAATGGTGAGTACCAGGTGCGGGTGATGAAACAGATCCTTTGGGTTAATGGGAATAGGTACGAGCTGCAGGAAATTTATGGAATTGGGAATGTGGTTGATGGTGATACAGAAGAGAATGAATCTGGTAAAGAATGTGTTATTTGCTTGTCAGAACCCCGCGATACAACTGTCCTCCCATGCCGACACATGGTAATTACAGATACTACTTCCTCTCTATCCCCTTCACTCCCCTCTCTTCCTTCTGATGAAGAGAGGTAGGATCTGTCCTACTGATTACATTGCAGATATGAAGCAGACCAGATTTGTTTTTTATGTCTATTGGGCTGAAAATTGCTTTCAATTTTTGCGAACAGTTTATTAGACTTGCAAAGTCTTAGAGAGAGAAAATTCACTTCAGGAATTCGTGTGTGCATGCATGCGTATTAAGTGCAATTTTTTTCTTTGGTGAGATCAATTGTGTAGACTTCAATTCTTGAACACGGATAGATGTGCTGATGGCCCACTTTGCATACCCAATTTGAGTTGGCTTCAGCTTGATATCAGATATTTTGTTTGGGTACTTCTTTGGAGTACATATAAAATTATTTATAGGAAATTCTTCTTTTGGATTCAGAGAATTGTCATGGGAAATCTTTTATTTAATTTTATTTTTATGAATGAGCAGAATATTATTAGAAAGGGGAAACTATTTTCAAAATTATATACACACACGCACACACAAGATGAAGTTTGGGATGTGGTTAATCAAGCGACTACTTTCAAAAGAAAGTTGAGAGTTCAATGCCCCGTGAAGATGCTCACCTTTGGATGTTTAAATTTTTCAACTTTAGTCCAGCTTTGAAAATATGAATATGAAGGAGGTCTGTCTTGCTTTTGTTGTGGCTAATCTTTGTCTTTGATAATGCAGTGCATGTGCAGTGGCTGTGCTAAGGCACTGAGCATCCAGACAGACAGATGCCCCATTTGTAGGCAACCGATTGAACGGCTCCTTGAAATCAAGGTGAGCAATGGACCTGAATCTGATGGTTAAGAAAAGTCTTCCTCCGATCAGAAAACTGTGAAGTTCTGTATAAGCTTGCCTGTTTTCACAATAATGGTTTACAAACGGGTGTGAAGATATAGCGGCCTTGCATCTGTTTTAATCCAATGTTTGTATATGGGTGTTGCACTCAGAATAGTGTTGACGAGTTACCTCATATAAATGAAATTTTCCTGTTTAGTCAGAAAGGTGCAGACAGCTCTCTCTCTCTCTCTCTCTCTAGTCAAATAGTCTCCCAATAACTATTGCAGAGTTTTTTTTCCAACTAGATTTACCATAAGGTAACGCTTGGTACATGGTGTGTTAACGTTATGTTGTTGCTTGCTCAATCCTATTGAGCAAGACTTAGGTATAATACTTAAGTGCAGTTCTTTAGGTTTTCCTTGTAAGATTCTGCCATGGGGATTTTTTTTCATAGGATGAAAGTTTATTTTTTTAGTTAAATAGTCATATGACTGAATCCTAAGATAGGAACCTAAGGAACAACACTTAAAGTTCTTTACTTAAGTTTTGTCCTCTCCTATTTGTATTTCATTCACCTTATACTCTCTTACTTTCACTTCACACCTTATACACTTCTATTTCTTTAGGCCAAACTCAAACTTCTCTCATCACTCTTTTTAGTTCTTACCATTTCCCACTTACCACAAGCATAATAATTCATTATTTGTGTGTGTGTGTGTGTTTTGTTTTTTTCATCTGTGTACTTTTGGTGATTTCTTTTACACCCATTCCACTGTTTAGTTCTTCCTATCCCTCACCTGGCACCAGCATTAATGTATAGTAAGTTTCTTACCATCAAGAAAATCTTTCGCTAAAGTTTGATTGTTTGTTTGTTATTTTATTTTATTTTATTTATTTTCACTCTTAGTTCTTAGTTTCCCTAGGCACCATAAGCTTTGTGACCCTATAATAATTTATTTATTTGTGTTTTATATTTTCCTTATCATTTGTTACCTTTTGATAAGATTATTTTTTCTTTATATATATATATATAAAGTTTGGTGATTTTTTTTTTTTTTGGTATGGATGATATCATCCATACAAAAACTTATTAGAGATGAGAGAGAAAGTTGATTGAGATGATTTGGTTATATTTAGAAAATTGCAATCAACACACAGATAGGAGAAAGTGAGTTAATCCAAGCTAAGGAAATGGGGAAAAAAAAGAAGATAAAAGAAGACTTAAAATAACATTAATAGGAGCATAAAAAAAGTTAACTTCAAATAAGATAAAATAGAATGACAAAAAAAATACACATGTTTATCTATCTCATTTTTAAGGACCTTAACAAATATAGAAAATTAAGATAGTTTCTCAAAAAAGAAGGTTTTTCAAAAAATACTACCAAACATAAAATAAAAAAAAAAAAATTATCTAAAAATGCTTATTAAAAAGACCAATTTTTTGAAAAAAGAAATGCTAGTTTGCAACATTTTTACAATAAATCCTAAGTGATTAGTTGTTACTTACTGTTATTAGCGAGCAAGAAAGTAATTTTAATGATGGATTTAAGTTAAAAACTCATAACAATTTGTCACTTAAGATTTGTTGTGAAAATATTGTAGATATAATACTTCTCTTTGAAAAATATTAATATCGAAACAAACAGAGCGCTTAGTTACAATTTTGTCATTGTTTACTTAATATATATATCATGCTTGCGTGAAACTTTAATCCATCAATAAATACATACGATTCAATGGTGCATGTAATGGTAAGAAAGATAGATGCATGGTACAAAATTAAGGTTCACCTAGTCATGTGCATTATACATGACCTTTGAATATATGTTTTTTTTTTTTTTTGGCTGCCACATACCCTTGTATGCAATAACTGTTGCATATAGGAAAATCTTTCTGGTTCTCCAAAAAACAGAGAAGATTTTATTGTATATTGCCGATTTATAAAATAAGAGAGAATGAAATGTATGTGTAAATTTAAACCATATTCAAGAGATGTGAAAATAAGTATATAATAAGAACTATGTATTTTTTTGGAGGAAAAGTATATAATAAGTACCTATTACTACCATGAAGAAAAAACATAATTAAATGTAGGACTTAAAAACTTGAGTATTGGATGGCATTACATGC
Organism: Castanea sativa; assembly: GCF_040712315.1. Classification (NCBI taxonomy): domain Eukaryota; kingdom Viridiplantae; phylum Streptophyta; class Magnoliopsida; order Fagales; family Fagaceae; genus Castanea; species Castanea sativa. Next base: position 35,066,473 of record NC_134020.1, read on the forward strand.
ACAATGTGCACAAATATTTCTATAAAATGAAAACAAGTCTCTCTTTTTTTTTTTTCTTTGCCCTCGTCATAAACTGTCTTGAATATGACAATTAGGATGAAGCTTGCGGAATCATATAGTTTATGGTTATTAAAAACGTGGCGTGCCTAAAAAATTAAATGTTCTAAATTCTTCTCTCAGCAAAAAAAAAAAAAAAAAAAAGTTCTAAATTCTTCAATTTATCATGGCATGGCTAACAAATATTTTCTCATCACCATGGACAGATTTACATTCATGAATCATGACTCCCCCAAAATTCTTGAAATCCTATGAATTAAAGACAAATTTATAGTAAAATATATGAATGGACAAAATAGTCTTTCAAAAATTTATCAATCACTTTTTTTTTTTTAAGTTTTTAAATTTATTTATTTATGTATAACTTTATAAGTTCCTCCAAAAAAAAAAAATTTATAAAAAAAATTTGCACCCAAAACGGACCAAACCAATACATATGCTGCATTCATTTGGGTCCGGATTCGGATTCGGATCGGCTAGAAATGGCCAAAATGGACTAAGATTCTGAACCACCTTTTAGTCCTAAACTCCTCCCCAATGGAACCAGCAATGGCGGCTTCTCCAAATAACGAACTCTCTCCAATCGAAACCCTAAACTCTCCACCGTCCACTCCTCCCCAAATGGACGGCCACGAGTCCATCACCACCACCACCATCACCACCACCGCCACCACCACCATCACCACTCAATCTCAACTGGACAGCAATCAAGAGCCACTCTCCAATCCAGAATCATCAGCGGCAGCATTGCCGCCATTGCCGTTGCCAGTGCCAGACGAAGCCGTATCGGGCGAGAAGCGAAAGCGAGAGGAGGAGCTACCGCCGCTGTGGAAGACGAGCCTCTGCTCCTACTTCAGGCGGGACTCAGGGTCCTGCAGCCACGGCGACGCGTGTAAGTACGCGCACGGCGAGGAGGAGCTCCGTCCGCGCCCCGATAACACGTGGGACCCGACCTCTGACCGTGCGAAGAAGGCCATGAGGTCTGAGACGACGACGACGACGACGACGAAGAAGAAGAGCGAGGTTTGCGAAGCGGAAATCATGATGACTGAGGCGCTTATTGACGACAACAACAATGGTGGTGGTGGTGGTGGTTGCTTGGACCCTGAGCTTAGCAAGTGCTTGGTTCATTTGCCTAGGAAATGGAACTCCCAGAATTTGACTAGCTTTCTTGGTGAACAGGCAAGTAAGGGTTATTGGTTTTCAGGTTTTGTTACATGCTTCACTGAGTTCAATTTTGTAGCAATTGGTAATTTATCCTGTTTGGTTGCTAGAAAAATGTGGAAATGTGCAAACTGAACATGCTTTTAGTGAAGTTCAAATTCTTTTGATAAATTCAGTGATAGACTAGTGAAATGTGCTATCCATTCAACTTCTGGATTTTGTAGTTAAAAGATAGCGAAAAATAGGAAACAAAGGGAAAATGTTACATAGGTAGTAGATTGTGAATACAAGAAGAATTGGCATGTGAGATGAGCCTATACTGGTGCTTCTCTACTGATTGGTTTAAACTTTAAATGTATGTTTTGCAATGTTTTGCATATGTGATATATGAAAAACCAATGGCATTCGTGTGTGATGAGCTATAATCAAAGGAAACCTCTTTAAAAAAATATTTTAGCTTAATTCTGTGTTGGTCCTCCCTTCTTCAACTGCAGTCACACACTTCCTGAGCATAACTCTTTTTTGATGTAATTCTCTTGGCTTGTTTGTGTCCATTGTACATGAAGTAGTCTTTTTTTAATAAAATTGTTCTTACCTATCACAAAAAAGAAAAAGGAAAAAACAAAAAAAGAATTGGATGGAGAGCAAGATTGTGTGTTAAGGTCCCTCAATGTGTCCCTTTCTTTTGCGGTTCCGTGGCTTGGGGGAATATCCTAACATAAGAGAATCTTATTAAGCATGGCTATATGCTATTAGGGTGGTGTTTTATTTGTTGTTGTAAAATGGGGAGACAGTAGATCATCTGTTGTTACATTGTTCTGTTCTATTGCATCTGCATCGTGGAGTTTTGCATTTAGTTCTTTTGGGATTCAGTGGGCGTTATTGGAGAAGGTTATTGACCTATTGTTTGGTAAGCATTCGTCAGACATTTGGAATTTAGTCCCATTATGTTTGATATGTGGACAACTTGGTGGGAACAAAATTGTTGTACATTTGAGGATATGGAAACCGCAGCAACCCAATTGGTAGCTTTGTTTCATGGTTTTTTATGTGATTGGTCTAGAGCACGGGGATTCACTAGTATGAGTTCCATTCCTGAATTTATACTCTATAGTAGTTGTCTCTTTGTACATAAAATTTATTCTGTTCTATTCTTTAGTCTTCTTTATGTCCTTTGTACATGGAGTAATTTTTTGCAATAAAACATATCTTACTTATTAAAAAAAGGGTTGTGTGTAAAACTTACCAATCAAAAGAAGAATTGTTGGCATGTCTGTCATATGATTTGTTTAAAAATAACATATTATTGAAGTTAATGATTTGGTTGGGAATATTTTTGCATGACATTAACATTCTTTAGGGAGGTAGAGTTAGTGAAAAGCTTTTCAATCTTATTAATTTTTTTTTTTCTCTTTAGATGTTTTGGTTAGTTGATTACAAGTCATCTATGACTCTTTCCCATCTTTAGTGTGTGATATAAGAGATACTGGAAATCTAAAAGTTCTTTTCTTTTTCCAGGGAGTTCAGTTCAAATCTGTGAAGAAAAAGAAAGGCATGACTGTAGGTTTTGTGACTTTTGAAAACGCAGAACAATTGAAAACTGCACAGGAGGTATGCCCTGTTTATTGTGTATGTAATTAGTACATCAAACTTGCAATAAATACGCTCACTGGCACTAATCTCATTGCAACAGGAATTGAAAGGAAAATCTATTGGCAACAAAATTTTAAAGGTTGCCGATGTCATTCCTCGCTCATTTGATAAGAAAATTAGATCAACAATGACTCTCCCTTTAAATGGACAACAAACTGGGGAACCTTCACTGGATGGTGAGAATACAGGGGTCTCTATATCTTCAAATGGGGTTGAGGATGGTGATACAAATGATGATGAGAAACATGGTTCAACAGTTGATGGCTCTGTTGCAAGGGCAAGAAGTGTCCGCGATGTTGTGACTCCCCTTGCTCATATGCCTTATAGTGATCAGTTGGAGCACAAAAAGACCTCCCTTATGCAAAATCTCAAAAAACTTGTTAGAAACACTTTTTTCGGATCATATATTCTGTCTATGATCGTTTTAATGTCAATTTGATTAAACAAGAATTTCTCAGCTAACTGAACTATTACGATTTCTTGTGGCAGACTAGAAATGCACGTAAAGCTTGTCCCCATGGTGTTTCGCTTCCAGAATGGATTCTCAAATCTAGGGAAATAGGTACTCTTCTTACTGTCAATAAAAATTCCAGAGCATGATGCCACAGAGCTATTCATTCAATATTTTTTTGAGTTGATATTTGGTGGATGGGGTTGCTTATGACATCACTGACTCTCTTAATTGCTCCATCTTTGTTTCCCTCACAGAGTCACAGTCGTGTTTCTTTCATTCTATTGAAGCAAGATTCGCTGTATTTCAATATGTTTACTTATAAAAAAAAAAAAAAAAGAAGCATGATGAGTTATTATAGTGGCTCACATGTCCGTTATTGTTCCTTTCCTCTTCTTTTGAACCCTGCAGGTGGTCTTTCATGTAAACTAGAGGGCATTCTTGAATCACCACTTGTAAATGGATATCGAAATAAGTGTGAGTTTTCGGTTGGATATTCTCTGCAGGGCAAAGCAACAGTGGGATTTATGCTCGGCAACTTTAGGTACTTTCCATTTGCTCAGTGATTGGAGTACTACTTGGCATTTGAATAGTTTACTAAAGAAACTTCTCAGGGAGGGCGTGACAGCAGTCGAAGAACCGGTGGATTGCCCAAATGTTTCAAGAATTGCTTGCAAATATGCTTCTATCTTTCAGGACTTTTTGCAACAATCAGAATTACCAATTTGGAACAGATTTAAGAATATTGGATTTTGGCGTCAATTAACGGTATATATGCTGTTTCCAGAGCTCTACGTTCTGGAAGTTTAATCATAATTATTGTTGCTGCCATGCAGCTTTTGAGCTACTGATAGAGAATGCTTACTCTTCTGTCGATACATACCTAGAAATGTAAACATTACTGTCATTCTTTATATAAGCATTCTGTGTCATAATTCATGTTTCAAGGTTCGAGAAGGAAGGACCCCTGGGAAGGTTGTTGACGTTGAAAATTCTGATGCCAGCATTTCAGAGGTCATGCTTATTGTTCAGGTTAGTGCCTAATGAACTTGTCTAATTATACTTTAGTTTTTTTTTTTTTAATAAACCTTTTCAATTAGTGAAATTCCTATTAGCCATGCATGTCTGAAAGCTCCACAATGCTGTTAGAAAGAATGAACAGAGAAGTCACATTGGTTCATACTGGTGCAATTGGTCACTTGAATGGCAGATGAAATTTTCATTTCAAATGTGAATAAACTGGATTGAGGAGCTTACAAATGATATGAATCATGATTTTTCTTGTAAACCTCTTATTTTATAGCCATTTCTCTTTGTATCTTGGTTGTGTAGGTTTGCTCTGTGGGCCTTGATGATGCTGTTGTAACTGGTGAATTTGAGAGGCTGGCTCAATCATTTGCTGCAGGAGCTATTGCAAATTCTCCATCTTTGCCTCTAACAGCTTTGGTTGTTCAGGTACTAGCCTCTTGCCATAAATTTTCATTATTGGAGAGGTTTATTATTTGACAGCCTTCTAGATACTTGGTGCTTTAACATTCTGGCAGGAATCTTGAAATGATTTTACCAACATGCTCTGTCTAATTGTAGCACATGGTGGTTTGTAGTGGATATCTATAATCTACCTGTCATAAATAGCCTTATGTCACAGGCCCCAAGAAAGAGGAAAAAACCAAAGTCTGGCGGAGTCGAGGCAGTGTGGTGATACTTTTTCTAGTTTATAACGCTCTCTTTAATTTCTAAATGCCTTGTGGTTGGTTTTCATACAGGATCACCAAGGAATATCAAATGCTGCACCAGCTGATGCTCCATTGCGCCAACTGCCCATTCCAAAGGCTGCTAGTGCTAAACTGGAGACCAATGATGTTGCAGAGGCTAGAATTCATGACTCTATAAGCAATCTTCAGTTCTGTATATCTCCCACAGCTTTTTTCCAGGTTTGGATCTCAGATTCTTGTGCATCCCTTTCTCAAGAAAATAGTTTTGTTAGTGGCATTTAATATTTCCCTAACTCTATTGCAGGTTAATACTCTTGCTGCTGAGAAGCTATATTCGCTTGCTGGGGATTGGGCTGGTCTGGGTCCTGATACATTGCTATTTGATGTATGCTGTGGTACTGGAACAATAGGGCTGACTTTAGCACATCGTGTTGGTATGGTAATAGTAACCAACCCAGTTCCTGCATTCTTTCTTCTTTTCAGACATATGATCAGGATCGTAATTGTTCAGTGCCCTAAGCAAAGCATGAGTCTCCCATTTTGGAGAAAAGAGAATATAAGTAAAATGATAAATGTTGCATTGGCTGATTGAGTTTCATACTATAGAAAACCGGTCCATGTTAATTCCTTTCTTTTCTTTTCTCAAAAGGTTTAACTTGTTTTGGCTTTAATTTTCTACCAGGTTATTGGCATTGAAATGAATGCTTCTGCAGTTTCAGATGCTTACAGGAATGCTGAAATAAATGGCATTAAAAACTGTAAATTTGTTTGTGCAAAGGTGAGTTTGCAGTTTGCGTCTTTAACTTGGTTTCCATTTGTAAACCTAACAAAGAAATCACAAGAAAGAAATCCATTCCCATTTATAGTTCTATTAGGGGTTGTTTGGTTTTTTGAATCTTGGATTTCCAAAACAATATTGTTGGGAATATAGGATTAATGCATTCAATTCATTAGTTGTATTCCTGTTAGATTCTGATGAAGGTAAAATTTTAATGTTTAGTTAGATAGTAACATTCCCAATAATATTTAAAATTTTACACTGAATTTTTAAAATTACCCATTTGCATTATAAAGCATATGAAAACACGTTCTCTAAATTGTTCTTATTTTTTTATTAAGTAAACAAATCTTGCAATTAATTCCTCAATTATATATAGTATTCCATAGTGAATACTCAAACATATTCACAATGCATACCCATTCAAAGTGGTAATCATGTTTTTATGAAGCATAGGAATATGATACTTGTGGGAATGTGACAATCCCAGAATTGTTGAAAATATCCATGTGCATTATATAGGAATATGAAAATACATTCTATAAATTTTTCTTATTTTCAAAAATAACCATGTGCATTATATAGCATATGAAAATACATTTGATAATTTTTTTTTTCTTAATTTTTTTAAAAGTAAACAAAATTCTAAATAAATACCTCACTTTAATGTAAATTTTCAAAGTGCATACCCAACCGTATTCACAATGCATAACCATTCAAAGTGGTAATCACGTTTCCATGAAACATAGGAATATGATACTTGTGGGAATGTGACAATCCCAGAATTTTTTAAAATACCCATGAGCATTATATAGCATATGAAAATACATTATAAATTTTTCTTATTTTTTTTATAAGTAAACAAAATTCTAAGTAAATACTTCACTCACTTTAATGTAAATATTCCATAGTGCATACCCAAACATATTCACAATGCATACCCGTTCAAAGTGATAATCACGTTTCCATGAACATAGGAATATAATGCTTGTGGGAACATGACATTCCCAGGATGTGTTGTGTAATTGGAGAACTAATTGAGGTAATCTCATTAACTTCCTTGAAAGGAATAGGAATTTTCAAATTCCACAAACCAACTGGCCCCTTAGGAGTTGATTAAACAACTTTAAATTTGATTTTTAATTTGGTTAGGGTCGTTGCTTGTATTAATTGTATCACATGTTTGTTGTATGCTTTCCATTGATGAGGCAACAGGCAGAGGATGTGATGGGATCATTATTGAAAGAGTACCTAAATGTGCCTCAGAAGCCTGATGAGATTTCAAATACTTCTGAAAATAGTGACAAAGAAAACACTACTGCTGGAGAGAAAGATACCTCAATTGATGCTGTACTAGACCCTGAAGAGAGCTCAAGCCATGATCTTATAAATAACAAAAGTGCTTCTGGTTGTTCAGAAAATGAAGAGCAAGAAGCTGGAAGCCAGCTCCAGAAGAATTGCACTTCTGAAAGTGGAAATACTTCTGTGCAGCAGTTTAAAAATGTTGTTGCTATTGTTGATCCTCCACGTGTTGGACTACATCCCATCGTAAGTTACATGCTTGATATGTGCAGTTGAATCTAATCTCCTTTTTTACCAAAAAACAAAGAAATGATCGTCAACACCTCTATTCATTCTATTATTACAAATGCCTTGGTTGCTCGATAATCTAAAAAATTCTTTAAATTTTAGAGCTTCCCGCATGGCTAAAGATTAGTTTAAGGCTTCCCTGGACTCGTAAAAAAAATTAACAAATGGATTAGTTTAAAACTTCCTCCCCTTTCCGCCAACCAAGTTGTTTCCTGAATTTTCAACTTTTATGGGATACATAGAATTTTTTATTCCTTCTTACTCTTACACCAACCAAGTAGGATCATTGGATTTCTTAGGTCATAAATTATCAATATTTTGCTTGGCTTAATTCAAATGGAGGTTGGGTTCCAACCTAAAGGTCCAGGTTAGAAAGTAAAATATCACATGGAAGCACCTAGTGTATTGTTGAATAAATGTTTAGAGGGATCTGGAATCTACAGCACTTTTATGATTATTATGATCAAGTCAGCTTTGTCATTCACCATGCTTGAGTCATATATAATACTTTGTCTTTAGAGTTCTTTACTCATGCTCAGATACAGGCATAATACAGCATTTCTTCATTAATTGATTCCCTTTTCCTTCAATATCTCATAATTAGAGTTATAAAGGGCCCTGCCTTGGTTCCCCTGGATTACCTGATTCATGGTTTTGGCGAGTGGGGTCATGTATCCGTAGTTTACTTCCCAAGGGTGGGTCCAAAAGGCCCTGCCTTGGTGAGATTCCACGTCATAAAAAAATTTGAGTTGTAAAGATTTTTTTTTTTTTTTGGGGTTTTGGGGGATGGGGGTTGGTGGTGGTGTGGGTATAGCACATGCAAACGGATTCCAGAAGCTGTTTTCGGAAAACTACCATCATTAGGCTGGGATTGGTGCCATAAGAATGGTACCATTAGGCTGCAGTAAACATGTATAAGAACTTATGAGCGGTTTTTCCTTTTTGGACGGGAGACATCTTGTAATTTTGGACTAGATATCTTTTGCCCTCAAGCCATAATACTTAAGATTCTTACTCTTGTTTTATGGGGATGCAGGTGATAAAAGCTCTGAGAACTCATCCTCGTCTGCGGAGGCTTGTGTTAGTTCCCAACTGATTTTCTGTTTCTCATTTTTTCATATCTTATCTTCAATGTGATTCAATTTTGAACCTGTTTGGTGCAGTTACATTTCCTGTAATCCTGAAAGTTTGGTGGCAAATGCTATTGAACTTTGCACACCATCTCCTGAGAGTATTGAGAAAGGGAATAAAAACAACCGGGGATGGAGAAATATGAGTGGTACTGGTCTAGCACGGCACAGAGCCAAGTCTATGCCCCCTTCAGAGCCTTTCCAACCTGTAAAAGCCATGGCTGTTGATCTTTTCCCACATACTGTGCACTGTGAACTGGTGATGCTCCTAGAAAGGTAGGTATGAACCAAAAGACTTGCCAAAGGCTTAGATGAGTTCTTATTACCCACAAACTTAGATAGTAAAAGTTTTAACATTTACCAATTTTGTTATATTGTTGTATGCAAATTCGATCAACATAATTCCGCGTTTTAACTCATCAACTTATTACCAACTTGTTTGGTTTTTGTGATCATTAATAGAATTAACAGATTATAAGTCTGGTAATAAAAATGATGTGCATGCCCATTTATTTCAATGCTGTCGTGGGTATCAGGCCCTGGGCTTTGATTCTGGATTTGGTTGGATGCTATATAAGCCTGACCTGCATAAACAACTTCACCGACTTTTGGATTTACTGTAAGGTGTCCAACTGTCCGCAGTTGAGTTGGCACTTTAATAGAGATCGCCCACATTTGATCATCATTTTGACTGGGATTAAATTTATTTTTAAAAATAGAAAAAGAAATGAAACTACACAAAATGATACACGATCTTCTTTTTTTTTTGATGGGACATACACAATCTTTAGTGGACCTTGATAATGTAATTTTTTGGATTCCCCCCACCATCATTCAAGAGGACTGGGTGGATTTTGGTAGTGACGTTTGGTCACTTGATAAGATTTGCATGTCATGTGATACATACTGCCACTGCCCACTGCCACAAGCCCACAGGAGTGTTACTGCACCTTTTTTTTTTTTTTTTTGCAAAGTTCAAAATTGAAGTTTTTTTTTTTTTTTTTGAGAGGCACTTTTGAAGATACTAGTAGAATATTAGTAATATAAATTTTATCCTTAAGTTTACACACACCTGGTGGGTTTGAAGCCACGAATATTAGTGTTAATTATTTATATAGTGCTCATTAAAGTATTTAGACCAAGCAATGACAATAATTTTTATCATTTTTTGGTGGTGTGACCTGTTTCTTACCCGATATTGCAATTTGCTGCTTTGGCTGAATATCAACTAAAGCTTTATGGGTTTCTTTCCATTTCAATGGTAGTGGAGACAGGTAATGCTAGGCCTGTCAAGCAAAATAGTACCTGGAACTGGAAAGAATGTTGTCAATCAACACCTTTCTCTATATCTAGGCCAGACTATGCTTTATTTTTCAAATATAAAAGTTGGTCTGGCTTTGATATTGAATGCTTTTGACCTGCCTACATTTATTGCACCTTTTAGGTTTGCGCTTCCTTCAATAACGAAAAAAATCCCCATGCCTACCTTAACCGCCAAGACCAAATGCATTGGTATGGACCATGTCACTCACACTTTAAGCCGTTAATAAGTTCAATCTCATCCTCTGCTTTCACTCTCTCTGAGTGTTATCCTTTGCTTTCTCTTCTTTTTAGATCCCTAGCCGACACGGGACATGCGAGCAGTTCCTATTGGATGCGTGCATTATTAAAAGACAGGAATTGTGTACTTCTTTTAAATCTCAAATTCTCAAATCATTCCTTTTATTTGAATGGTCACAATTGTGCCACTTCAAAATGTTGAAAATGTCTGAACCGACTCTTTCCCTATCTTACCCAAAATTTATATTTCAAAAAAATTTTAAAATATATTGTTCTAAATTAACCATTAACGGATCTCTAATTGAAACTGCGTTTGAATACTATTTATTTTACTAAAAATTAAAAATTGAAAATTGAATACAACAAAAAAGTTACTGTTTACATGTGAGTTATTGTTTATTTGCCTATTTATATTTCATAAACAGTACAAAAGGCGTTGAGCTAAAAAAAAACGCAAGACGTGGAAGTGAGAGGCGCGCAATCCAAATGATACCTTAATGTGGCGTTTGGTACGGGGAATCCACATTACTCCTGGCATCTAGATTCCCAGGAATGTGATTCTTAGAAATCACATTCCTAGGAATGTAGCTATTCCTATGTTTGGTTTTATTGGGAGATTCTCAGGAATGTGAGATGATAATGTTTGGTGTATTCCTAGGAATCTTAAATGAATTATTTGTTTTTCCTATTTTGTCCTTAGATTTGAATGTGAAGTACCAAGCCCATTATAAAAAAAAAATCTTCCTTTAAATAAATAATGAAAAAATATATATAAACTATTAATTAGTCCTTTAAAAAAATATCTTACTCTAAATAGATAGATAAAAAACATTATATAAACTATCAATTAGCAACATATTCATTAAAACTGTGATCTAACATTTCAAAATGACAAGAATAATACAAAAATAACTATTAGCAGAGTTATTTATCCTGTTTATGTTGTTTTGGCGGGAAAAGATAAAGACAAGAGAGAAGATATTGATAATTTGTTTTATAGTTTATCTTAATTGCTTAAATGATAAGGAAAAATGGTTAAAATTGTCAATTTATAAAAAATACAATTTCTTTTAAGTTTGGGAATCTGGATTCCCACCTGTTTTAAAGGGAATCCACATTCCTACTGAGAGGGGTTTAAGGATTCCTCTGGCATCTGATTCCCTAGCGTAATTTGCAACCAAACATGGGAATCTTTAAACATTTCTGAGAATCCTAAAACATTACCCCGTACCAAACGTCACCTAAAGTTATTGTTTTATTTAAAAAAAAAAATTTTTGCTGAATAATTGGTTTTATTTCTTGGTCAAACTTAAGGCTATTATGTTACCACTTCATTACACAAGTATAAAGGGTGGAGTCCAAATCTCTAAAAGGATGTTTTACACACCTATATACTTAGATAGTTAGAGTAGAATTTTGATATTGTATAAACAAAAAGAGAAATACTATGTCTATAATATTTTCACAATAAATCATAGGTGACAAGTTGTTGCTGATTATTATTGTTAAGGCAAAAAAGTAATCTCAGTGTTAAGTTCAAATTTGAATTAATAACAACTAAGCACATGTGATTTATTGTATAAATATTGTGGATGTAACACTTATCTAAAAAAAAAAAATATTATCACTTCGTTAGTTATATTAAGAAATGAATAAAGCAATCATTTTAAAATTGTTAAGGATTAAAAGTGAAGATTTTAAATATTACTACGAAGTACGAAAAAAAAGCAAGCAATTATTTTAAATTTTTGTTAAGGATTAAAAGTGAAGATTTTAAATTTTACTGCGAAGTACTACGAACTAAAAGCAGTCACATTGAAGTTCAGGTTCGGGTTAAAGTTGCTTCTAAATTAAAGGTTAAAGACCAATAATGTAATTTGTCTAAAACAAAAAAAATTAGAGTTGGATTTATTTTTCATTTTAGGCAAAAACATGATTATTTTTATTAGAAGGGATAATAAGATTTTAAGGTTACCTCGTTCTCTGCATTTAGTCGTGCAAACACTTGAGATGAAGGATACTAATTTGTTTACATTGATAAAAAGGAAAGTTATATATATATATATATATATATATATATAAACAAAAATAAAATAAAAAATCATTGAGGTTAACATTATCTTCCCGAAAATTGTTCTAATTTTGAGTATTCTATCCTTTGTCCCCTTAAATTCTCTGTTTCCCGTTGAACATGGTCCTCACAGTAGGTTTATTTGGCTAACTATTTTTAGTTGATTTTATTAAGTACTAATTTTTTTCTTCAAATTTTATATTTTTTAATTCTGATTTTTTTTATCAAAAAAAAAATCCAAAGTCAGAATCGCATTTTTCTCTCTCTCCGACCGTACCCGGTACTGTCAAGTGTCAAGGACCAAAAGTCACAGTTTTTATACCAGATTTTGTTAATGTGTGTACACAATATTTTATCATTTTTTTAAAAAAAATTTTGAAATTTTATGAAAAAAAATTTCTAAAAATAAATGGGTATAATGTATTCCTTTACCCTCTTTTATTTATCCCACCGAGTTATTGATTATCTTTACAGTGACGTCAATTTTCCCTATGCACTTGGAACCCTTCTTAAATTTATAAAAAAATTGACGCATTATAAATTGTAAAACCCACCAGACTCCAGACTATACCACCTAGAATAGGGAGATAACTTTTGTTCTTTTAATTTATCACTTATTAATTGAGAGTAATTTCTTCTAAAATCTATAAGAGGGTCCTTAAAAATGTAGAATTTAGCGAGCCAAAAAATTATCATTATTTTATTTATTTATTATCTCTCTCTCTCTCTCCACTTCTGAACCCATAACTCTCTTACTCCCTCTTGAGTTATGAAACAATCTAGTACTATATAAATTTTATATTGTTGATTTTGTTTAGAAAAATCAACTTTTTAAGATATACATTTTTTTTTTTCATAAAGGTATTGAATTAAGAGATTTTAAAATATACTTTTTTTAATCATTGCTTACATCAAAAGTCAATTGGTGACTTGATCCAATAATAAAAAACTATTATTAAGAGTAGATGTCATAGATTGAATTTTTTTCCTTTTTCAAATACTTTTTTTCAAAACAACTCTTATTAATTTCATCTCTAGTGAAATAATGGTATTGAATTGAGAGATTTAGTCATTAACTTTTTAAAGATGAATATAATTTGGAATGTTCTAGAATATAATAAATGATCAATAATTTGAGGCCGCTAGGTAATATATTCTTATTCGACATATTTAAATATGAGAAATGCTAACAAATACTCTAAGGACATTGGTTAATAATCCATTTAAAGAAAGTTTTTATGGGAAAATAAAATAAAGCAATTAATATTTTGACAACTATTTTCATTTCCCATAGAAGTGGTATTAAAACTTTCCTAAAATGGATTGTTAACTAATGCTTTAAGGGCATTCGTTAGCATGACCCTTTAAATATAGATAGAATTCGTAGATTTTAACCACATGTAGAAAACCCTTTTTTTTTAAGGGTCATGCTAACGAATGCCCTTAGGGCATTGGTTAACAATCCATTTTAAGAAAGTTTTGACACCACTTTTATAAGAAATGAAAAAAATTATCAAAATATTAATTGCTTTATTTTCTTTTCCCATAAAAACTTTTTTTAAATAGATTATTAACCAATACTCTAAGGGCATTCGTTAGCATTTTCCGTTTTTTAATAAGTCAATAATTTTTATACTTATATGTCTATGTTGAAAACACAAAAAATACCAATTAGTGAAATAAAATATCAAATTTTATGGGATAGAGTATTATTCAACATAATTATTTTCGATAAATGCAGCATTGTAACCCATCAATCCTGTATCTTAACCTTGCAAGTTGCAAACAACCAATTATTGAAACCAAGGGGCTTGAGGCCTCATCAAACCAGATGTCGCTAGCATCTTTTGGAAAAGCAAAAGGCAGTTAAACTTAAACATTTAAACACTATTAAACAAACTCAAAACATAAAAAAATTCAATACAAAAATTCTAAAAAATCCTTGACCGTCAAGATTTTCTTTGATCGAATCCTGACCTCCTTTTAAATGAAATAAACTAAAAAATCGAAGCTTCAGCTTTAGCCTTTTGCAAATTCAAACCTACTGCATCAGCATGACTACTTTTTTTTTTTAATTTTCAGAAAGAGCATGGCTACTTTTGGCCCCCCACAAAAAGGAATAATTATAAAATAATAAGAAAATATACGTCCTATCATTGCCATTGAAACTTTCTTTCAATATATTTTTTTGTTAACAAACTTTTGTTTCATTAATGAATACAAGTGGTTTGCAATTAAAAAGAACAAACATACATATATATATATATATATATATAATTATAATGCATACATTTTGATTTTGTAGTTTTTTCGAAAAGTTTGAAGCATCTCGCTAGCACAATTGTTCAAAGCATCTCAGTGCACATTTTGAAATAGAAATTATATGGGGCATCTGGACTCAGAATTTGCATCAGTTGCACCAATCTATAAAAAATGATTGATAATGTGATATATAAAATATGAAGCATATATGCATACATGACATAAAGAAGAAAAAGAAAAAGAGCAATGTGATATAATAATCAAACAAATCTCTCACTGTACTAAAGTCAATAAGGAGCACAAAAGAAAGAGATTAATGCAAATATTAGCAAGTATTTGATATCATAATTAAGAACATAGTTTTGATTCAGTGTCCTAATGCATTGAATACTGTTGACGTCCTAACGTCTCCAATAGTCTCCAATTGACTGATGCAAGCTTAACTCCATGATTAAAACGTAAAGGGTACAGAGTTGAATGAATCATGAATCTTAGCTGCAGTAGATAATTTCGTTTGAAGGGTGATTATTGATCAATTTAATATGTCTTCATATTCTCCGTGCCCCCACCACTACGCTTTGCAAATTCTCTTTTTCTGCTTCCCTCCTACAGTTCTAACTTTTCGATAATGCTACAAAGAGACTCTCAAATCAAATCAAATCAAAAGAGGCGGGCTTTGTTTAGTGCCCATGATGTGATTTTTTGACACGTTAATCATGATTAGCCATCCACCGCCACAGGTTGTACAATAACTCACGCCACAACTTCTTTTTCCATTTTTTTGTTTTTTATTTTTTATTGCGAGATGAGCAATTCCCAACGAGAACTAGATAATGGGTATCTCAGATTCAGCTATAAGTTTTTTTTTCTTAATTTTTTTTTCCCACCATTGTTGGTCAAATAGCTCAATGATTTCTAGAGAAGTTGCATGAATTAATATATGATAAAGTTAATGTTAACGGTTGGTCTATAATTCTATATGAAAAATAATTTAATCTGTTCATAACTTATAATTTGAACAAATTAAGAAAAGAAAAAAAGAAAAAAAGTGGGAGTTCTCAATACTATTCTTCTTTGATTTTAAAAAATAAAATAAAAACTAATCTTCTATCATTGGTCCAGACTCATCACATGAGATGTACTGTTACATTTAACTGTTTCAGATAAGTTTCAAATTGCATAGGCCTGTATAAAGTTGCATAAAAAGCATGCCCTAACTAAATGCGAGTCATTTTCATTGAAAAAAAACAAAATGAGAGTCACACTAAATGAGTTTCCTTGATTCAAGTTCCTCGATCTTACAATTTTATAACATTTTCATAACAAATTTTAAGTAGCATATGGTTATTAGTTTTAATATAAATTCATCACTTAAATTTTTTTTTCTCACCAATAATAACAGATAACAACTAACAATATGTCACTTAAAATTTATTAAGAAAATATTATGAATATAACATTTCTCTTTTATTTATTTAATTACTTTTTTAATAATTTGCGTTTATGTTGTTGTTTCCTAACATTATATATATAAAGCAATCTTACATTATTAAAAAAAATTCAAAACATTATTTATGATAGCTAATTGGACAAATTTTAACAAGTTATAAAGCAATGTTATATTAGCAACAAATAAAAAAAAAAATCAAAACATTGTTTACGATAGCTGAATTAACAAGTTTTAACCGGTTATCATTTAAACTTATTATTGATATTGATTTATGAGCTATTTTTAAAAATATTTTATTGGAAGAATGATAAAATAATAAATATTGTTGACAGCTTTTTATATTTTCCATGAAAGTGATGTCAAAACTTTCTTATTATATTTTTATTAACAATTGCTCTATGGGTATCCGTTAAGGTGACTTTTATTTTTTTTAGCTACAAATTAACTAATATTATATGGGTCATGCTAACGAGTGCTCTTAGAGTATTGGTTAACAATCCATTTTAGGAAAGTTTTAACACCACTTTTATAGGAAATGAAAAAAACTATTAAAACATTAATTTTTTTTTCTCTTATAAAAATTTTTTTTAAATAAATTATTAACCAATATTAAGCAATTATCAAATTTTGTGTGTATATAGATCTTTTATTAGTTTATTGGTGAGTGTGGCATTTTCTAGGGTGTCGGTGTTCCCGTGCGGGTAGCACCGGTAGAGGCGGTATCCGTTGAAATCCATACCCACAACATAGTGAAATTTAATTATTAGTGGAATGCTTCCTTTGCTTCTTTACAGTTAAAATTGGCAAAAGAAAAAGATTATTTGAAGGTTGGTCGGTCAATTTCTAATTTTGGTTTTCGTACACAGCAAGCAAACTTTCAATTTCAATAGCTTATCCTATACAGAGTTATTAAATGCGCATTTGTTTCTTTTCATTTAATTACTCAACCAACGAACCGCCGTATTTTGTTTTTTTAGAAAAGAATGAACATAACCACCATACTCTCACTCATTAATTCCTTATGCTCATTTGATGATGCATCACCCTTAGCCCCGGGCATTTAGTTAGGTCAAAGGGTATGAATTCATCTAGTATTTTCACCCTTCAGATATTTCTTCAATAAAGGGCCATGTTTATTTCATACTAGTTATTGTACACAATTGTACACACAATTTGTCAAGCATTAATGTTCAGTTCAAAAAGTTTTGATTTGAAAGAAGTAGCGTGGACTGGTATTTAGCCTTTCCTTGGTTCAATGTTAGGGTGTTCAACCAAATTATGGGCCCGACCCACTTGTCCAAATCGTTTAGGCCGACCCAACGAATCTCTACCAACCAACTTGACTAATTTTCCACCATCGAATGATTCGAATCTCGCCATTCTTTGTTGGTACAAGCCTCTTTTTTGGTCAAATATGGGTAGATCAGATCAGATGTAGTTGAGATCTTGACAGATCTAACGAGATCTTACCAAATCCAACTAGTTTTGGCCTAATCTCTCTTCTCCAACTCTAAATGACAACCGACTGCTACTTGAGAAGACCTGACTTACCCGATTCGACTCCTTTTTTTGATTGGTGGCGGGTTCAAATCTTGGGAACCCAAAGTGATTAAGTTTAGTTCGAGTTAGGTATAAACTTGGCCTTAATTGACCCGTGGACAGTAGTAGTTCAATGTGTTGACTGTTTGAGTAGTTTGACAATTGTTAAGAATTACAATAACAACAAATCATGCATAACCCTTTTTATGCTGTATATGCTTGAGAGATAGCATCGATAACATACAAATGATGTGTGTAATTAACTATTCAAACGTTTAGCCTTTCATTGGTTCAATATTAGGGGGTCCAACCAAATTGTGGGCCCAAATTACTTGCCCAAACCATTTGAGCCAACTCAACTGATCTCCAGAAACTGATACTGGTAGGTCGGTTGGTGGGTTGTTGTATGAAAACCAACCAATTCAACTTGTCTCCACCATTAAATCTCGTCGTTCTCCGCTTGTACAAGCCTTTTTCCAAGTTATATATGGGTAGATTTGGTTAGATCTAGTTAATATCTTGATAGATGTAGCGAGAAATCTAGCCAGTTTTGGCTTAATCTCTCTTCTTCGACTCCGATAGACAACAAACCACTACCTGAAAAGACCTAACTTGCCTGATTCAACCCCTCTTTCTAGACGGTGGTGGGTCCAGATCTTGGAAACCCAAAGTGATCAAGTCTAGTTCGAGTTGGGTATAAACCTGACCCATACTGACCTATGGACATCTTTACTTCAATGTGTCACTGTATGCATGATTTGGCAAATGCTAAAAATTACTACAACAACAAATCATGTGTAACCGTTTTGTGCTATATATGCTTGAGAGACAGCTTCAACAACATACAAATGGCGTGTGTAATTAACTATTCTTTTTAGCTGAATGTGTAATTAACTATGCAAACGTTTACAAATAAATATTCAATATATTAAGACCATATATACTATGAGTAATAGTTTATGCACAATAATTATTATCAAAAAAAAGTTTATACACAATAATTTTTACAAAAATAAGTTAATAACTTGCTGTTGCTTTTAGACCAACGCTAGCAATTGTGATAGTTGCAATGCATTTGCGAGAGTGAGATATATTAAAAATGTAGCGGGTATATATACTATATAGTCAATGTCCTTAAAATAACATTTTCCCTGGAGCTGTTGCGTGGAGCAGTAGTTATTGGCGGTTGTATTACTATTTGCTGAGTTGAGGGTTCGTTTTATCGTGAGAAATTGGGATGACATAGTCAACAGAGTCAAAGATAGAAAAAAGAAGAAAAATATCAAATAAGGCAGTGATGAATCACATGGTGTGTTTAGTGTTGAAATTTCGAGTCCGCGCGCACTGGTGTCTGGGAATTAAGTGGGGAGTGGCACTGCTTGCTAGTAGGCCAGACTTCCCACCACCTTTTGCCATAAATGTGTGACACCCACTTTCTCATTTCTCTTCCCCACATCTCAAGGAACTACTGTTTCTTCTCTCTCTCTCTCTCTCTTTCTGTGTGTCTTGGAGTGGTACTTACTAAAACAAAACTTCATTGTGCTTGAGGGGGGAGTTGGGATACGCTTTTTTGTTTCTTTGCACTGTTTATATAATCTTGTCTGGTACAAGGTTTGGTGGGCATTTGGGATTTGGGGTAGTGGGGTTTGTTTTGTTGGCAGTGTTCTTAGCTTTTTTATGACAAAATGGGAACAGAGGACCAGAAGCCTGTAGCTGAGGAAGGCCATGCCGTTGGTTCATGTGAAGCGACAATTGTTATCCCAGTTCACAAGGTACTTCCTTTCTTCGTTTCTGCTATGCTTTTGTGTGTGTTTCACTATTTCTTTAAAATCTTCCTTTCCCAATATGCAGCAGAGGAGTCCTTCCATGTGAAACTTTCTACCTTATTATCTGCGAGCCAAAATTTAAAAGTTTTGGATGAATATTATCATTGTTTGCCTTAAAGTTTTGATTTTGATTTTTCTTCAAGATTCAACTATTTGTGTTTTGGGGAATATCATTTCCTGATAATGAACTGTTTCTCTTCAATTTCTGATGTTAGAATTTTGGTTGTCACACACTACATATGTGAACTACTACTACGGAATCCAATTCAGTTAACTGCAGATATGGAACTTAGTTTAAGCAGGTGTCTGGTTATTTATATTTTCTCTTAAAGGCAATCGAATTTTGCACTAATAATGGTATGATATGCAGTGTGTATAATTAACACACTAAACCCATGGTTGGAAATTTGAAATCCTGCTCCAGATTAGCAAAGTTCAAATAAGAAAAGATCCATCAAAACCAGCTGATCATGTCGAAATTAACTAACATATACCTCCCAGTGCTCCCACCTCCAAAGTTTAATCTTTTGTTCAGAAATTTTTTTTAGAGAAAAAGAAGAAGAAGAAGTTTAAGGGATATAAATCCTTTTTTCTTATAATAGAAAACAATAAAACAAATAGCTAATTGCAGCTATAAGGGCGACAGGACCAAAAACTGTACATATAAGTGTAGAAATCAAGTGCTCTGGCCTCAGCGGTTACCGTTTTACCACTTTAATATAAGCCCACTAGCACGTTTTCATTTGTTAAAATAAACTTTTGCTTGCTTGTAAAAATATCTATGCACTAATATATCTTTCAAATTAGTAAGGCCTTTTTATTTTAGACTGATTTCACACATTAGTTGATCATTTTCCGGTTTCAGCTAAGTCAAGAAGAATAAGGTAGTTGAATGATGATGAGATTATTTGCTGTGGACCATGGAAGGTCAACCAGGAAAATGCTATCTTGTGCAGTGAATACATTGCCATTTTTTGATGATGGCAGAATTCATTCTGTTGCTAGCCAACCTCTGGCAATTTTTTATTTTCACTGTATTTGCAGCTCGAAAAGTTTGTTTAAATATAAAAAAGTGCTGCATGTGATTGTTGATAAGTGACTTAAACTTAAGTGGCTATAGGTTTGGGACTTTTATTGGTAATGTTACTAAGTGGGTGTTTTGATGCCCTATGGAGATGAAATCAATCCATTGGGTTTTTAATGGAATTCAATAAATTTATTCCTTTAAAATGTGCGTGATCCCCTTTTCCTTTCCTAAAAAAAAAATTATTTATTTATTATTATTATTATTTTTTAATAGAGGATTTTGAAGAACTATTAGGCTTCTAAATTTATGTTCCTTTTAAAATATTATATATATATATATATATATTTATATTTGTACTCATATCTTAAGATGAGGGAGAATCACCTAAGATAGTTTTCCTGTGCAACAGAGACTAATTAATGCACTAGTGAGAAAGTGTGATTTACAACAAGTGGATGGAGTAGAGGTAGCGAAGGATATGCGAAATAGGGAATCAACATAGAGTATGATTGGATAGAATGAGAAGAAGAATTCATGTGGTCATTCTTGATTAGTTGATGAGGATCCATAGCTGATATCATTTAATTTCCTTTACTACTTGATAGTGGAGTTGAGAATATATGTATTTATATAATTTCAATGAATTCTGGCATATTTTTAGGTGATTGTCTATTAAGGCTTTGTAGGGTAGCTAGTTAAGTGAGTTTAGTGAAATCAACATGTTAACTGAAATCCCTACAAAGCTTTAAAAGACCAGCAATCTAAAATATCCCAAAAAATTAGTTTTCTTCTTTGCTAGGTTGTTAAGAGCAAGTAAAAACTTATTTCACTTTATATGCCCATCATGAACATTTCCAATCTCTCCTTGTTCTATTTCAGGCTGAAGACTCAATGGGAATAACTGAAGAAACCCCACATGTTCATCATTGGAAGAGGCGAAATCTCTTCCTAGAGATACCCTCCAGAACATCAGGAGAGCCCTCTCAGGATTTTGTTGGAATAAAGATATCCTCAACACCAACTCCCACTCCCAAGAAAGTTAATTTTCTGCCAACACCTGGTTATTCTGATGAAAGAATTACTGGGTCTCCAGGGCCCTCCTCAACTAGAGGCAAATCATCCATAAGAAATCTTTTACCAAAATTAAGCTTCATGTATCGAACTTCCTCAGATGTTGAGAAGGCCACCAACCTAGCTTCTGAAGCTTCATCTACAGGGGCACAAGAAAAGCCTTCGATCTCAAGGTCATATTCTCTTACAAAAATTTTCACTCCTAGGGTGAAGAGAACATCATCACTACCTGTAACTCCAATTGCACATTCAAACTTGGAATCTGTGCATATTGGAAGCGTAGGTGGAGCTGGACCTATAAATTCGAGTGTAAGTTTTTCATGATTAGTGTCTTCGGAATGCTTAATCTAGTTGATTGATCAGACTTCTATGAACCAACACATGGTACTAAACATTAGGGGCACAGCTTCTCTGGACATGTAGTAAATTTCTTTGTTTGCAATGCTTAGGGACAAGGAAATTAATTTATAGTTAAATATTTTCAATGTGGCATATGCACTGAGCAGGCATTACAAGAATAAGTCAATCACATCCGAAGTTGCCTGTGCTAACTTTGAGTTAGCTTTCCCTTTCTTTTTCCAACACTTAAGATTTTATATTTTTTGAAGTCTTAACATCATGGTGACATTCGTACAAGGATCTTAGCATCCATAGCTTTATTTTTTATTTCCATTTGCAGAGAAAAGGAGTACGAGTGCAGATATCTCGCTCTCTTTCAGTCCCTATAAACAACAAAGAGAGAAGCATTAGGAGGATGGATTCATTTTTCCGTGTAATTCCTTCTACACCTCGAGTGAAGGATGTAGATGCAATGTCAAATACTTCTCCCACCAAGGATGCTGGTAGTTTCATTGTGTTAATTTTTTTGAGCACTCATGATTGCATTCATGAATATCAGAATTTAATTGGATTTTATGTTTGATAGCTCTAATTTATATGATAGAAAATAAATTGAGAAATCAAAATGGGACAAGTTCTTAAAAACAAGGCCTAGTTTTTCCTCATTTTTTCTTAAAAATGGGACAAGTTCACTATTCACTAACTTACAGCTTATGGTGTATATGCATAATATTGCTGATTTTCAAGAGGCGTATAGAAATATTCTATCTTCTCCTCCTTTTCAATGGTTTTTTAACTGAATGCTATTATTTTAAAATTTTCATTGTTTGCATATTATAAAATCTGTTCCTTGAAGTTATCAGCGGATATCTTATTGTAATCTCATGGTCAGATAACAATGATGATGATGGTGAAGACATAGCTGAAGAAGAGGCTGTCTGTAGAATTTGTCTGGTTGAACTGTGTGAAGGAGGTGAGACTCTCAAGATGGAGTGCAGCTGCAAAGGTGAACTTGCTCTCGCCCACCAAGAATGTGCTGTAAAATGGTTCAGCATCAAGGGTAACAAGACCTGTGATGTGTGCAAGCAAGATGTTCGGAATTTACCTGTCACTCTTTTACGTATTCAAAGTATGCGAACTCGAAATACAGGAGCAAGTAGAGCACTAGAAGATGCTACTGGATACAGGTAAGTGAATATAATTTAACTCCTGAACTTGTAACTGTGCTTCATTGATTGCTTATTGCTAAGAAAATATGGGAGATCAAGATAAAATATGGAATCCTGTGGAAGCCACACCTAACCCCAATTTGTTCTAAAATCTAAGGAGCCAGCCAGCCAAGTTATTAGAGTCCCTTAAATATTTCAAAATGTCTATGGCCTGTTTCTTTTATTTCTCTTATTCTTCTCAGAGCACTGTAGGCTCTCTTATTGTGCCTCATTGTTACGGGTTTATGTCTTGAGTATTGGATTGTTTTGTGAGTGGTGCATTAATTTTCTGAACTATTTTCTTCTTACTTTTATCCAGTTTAGTTAAGAGAAACAATAAGAGTAAGGTTTGCTTCAAAGGAAACCTAAACCTTCAACTTGAACTAGCTAACAATTGTAATTTGGGAATTCATGACTTCCTTTAATGGCTCATTTCTGGCCACTGATGGGCCTATGTAAGACTCTTGTCCCAACAATGCTGTTGTACTGGTAAATTATTGCATAATTAAAACAAGATATAATCCTCATTTAGCTAGCCTCTTTGCTCACCAGAAGAGTTTTTAGTTTTTCCACCCTTTTTTGAATTCAGTACATCTTTTCCAGTTGTGCAGGTGGTATCCTGTATATTCCTTTTAAAAATCCTCTATAAGAACCATGCAACTAAAATTGGGTATAGTTGATTAATTTAATCTCTCTAGACACCCATCTCTGGATCCTGTAGTAATACTGTATAAAATCGAATTTGGTCCATAACATCTAAGTTGGCTTTTCTGTTCGAATGTATTCAAAACAACCCACTTTTCAGATGATCCAATAGAAGAGTGGGATTATAACGATATCTAGTTACTTGATTCTCTATTTCTATTTAAAATCATCCATAAGAAAAGCATTTTGCTTCCACTTAGCTGAGGAAATGTTTATGGCCATTGAAGCCTTTGTCTCAACACCATACCAGTCCCTCAGGTTTGAGTTCTACCTTTTCTCTGCCTCAGGCCATATCCAGACATTGGGGCCAAGGACATAATTCATCATTTATCCTACATTAATTTAGTATTGAACTTGCACACTGACTTGAGATTCATGAATCTCAAGCTATTAACTTTCTGTTGAAACTTCTCGAGGCTTGAGCAATGTAAGCCTCTTATCCACTATCAAGTTTCTGATTTTTGTTGAGATAAGATGCAGTCATCCATTATTACTATCTCTTGAACACTTCATTTCCATGATTCTTCTATTCTTAAATGTATTATAACTTTGAGGAAAATCATGAGTACTTTGAGTTTTGCCCAGTATAAAATCCAATCAAATTTCAATATTGTCCAAGTTTTTCTTATTGTATTATAATCTCTATAATGAAATAGTCATGAATTTTATTACTTAAAATTTTGTTAGGGTTTGGCAGGAGGTACCAGTGCTCGTCATTATCGGCATGCTGGCCTACTTTTGTTTCCTTGAGCAGCTCCTGGTAA
The DNA here is from genome assembly GCF_040712315.1 of Castanea sativa. Classification (NCBI taxonomy): domain Eukaryota; kingdom Viridiplantae; phylum Streptophyta; class Magnoliopsida; order Fagales; family Fagaceae; genus Castanea; species Castanea sativa. The sequence continues at coordinate 35,090,833 of NC_134020.1, forward strand.
TATTAGCAGTTTCACGTCGAGATCTATCAAATTTTGCTGTTATACATCCTTGGTAATGTATCTGTTTGTGTGCAGGTTGGGAATATGGGTACTGGTGCAATCGCTATATCGCTTCCATTTTCCTGTGTGCTAGGTCTACTCTCATCCATGACCTCATCAACCATGGGTACGCTATCAAAGATCCTTAATGAATAAGAAATAATGTAAAGATTGATGAATCTTTTGTAGGGATATTATCTGAGGAACTATTTGTTGCAAATTGGACGTGTGGACCAGTGGAATACCGAATACATTAAGAAACAAGATTAATTAGAAGACACAGACACACCCAAGGCAACTGTAATCAATAATTCCATAATAAACATCAAAAACATCAAACCTTTGATTAAGTGTAAAATGTCCTAGTAAATGTTGGTGCAATAATGACTGTGAATGGCACTCACCTATGAAATTATGTTGGACCAATTGTCTGTTCCTTACGATTTTACTAACCCTCACCTTTTGAACCCTTGTATTCAGTGAAGAGAAGATTTGTCTGGGTCTATGCATCGGTTCAGTTTGCTCTGGTTGTTCTCTTTGCACATATATTTTACTCTGTGGTAAGAGCCTTTCTTCTTCTTATATTTTCATTGCTTGCTTAGTTGCTTGGAACTACAATAGAGCTAATTGATCCAAGAAATCTAGGGTTATGGTTCAGTAATTATCTATGAAGCACAGACACTTCATTTAGGGTGTCGTACCTGTGTCGGACACGAGACATGCCTGAGAAACTTCTGCATGCGTGCCCCAGTCATGTCCTTTTAAAAAAAATAAATTGTGAGACATGGGAACAAGAGGAATCAAATTACCCTATCACAAAACAAATAGAACATCCATGCTCTAATAGTAACAGTGAGTTTGGAAATTAATAAATATTCTTATTCTTGGTTTGTATTCTAATTTCTAAACGCCCTTTAACAGTCATGAATTCACTTTATTATCCATTATTGCTCTTAAATTGATATTATTTAACATTATATGAAAAATAAATGCTTGAAAATATATAGAAAATAAAAATATATTTAATAAGTCTTTAATAGAAGTGTCCCGCAATACCCATGTCTTATTTTTTCAAAAAATGTTGTCACCTTGTTGTACCTGTACCCATACTCTGTTCATACTTCCTAGGTGATTATCTTGAAGGAGGGCTTATATGACCCGGTAACCTTTTGGACATCATGGTTCATGAATCAAGTTTACATATATAGGATTGAATAAAAGATTTTACAAATCTTAGTTTGAACTTTGTATCTACTATATTTTTATGGGTGGAACTTTGGTCATGGTCCCAATATAAGAGTCATATCCTGATTGAGGTAGGCAAATCATTTTCCCTTGAAATATAGTTTGAATTAATAGTATCCATCACCAGATCTACAAATGGCTCTTTTCCAGTTTGTGAATCTTCAGATCCCAGATGAGCTAACCAAGCATGCCATGGGTCAAAAGATGGGTGCTTCAGCCAATATGTTACACTTTTGTAGCTCTTTTTTTTTAGTAACTGTAGCATCGCTTTTTCACTTTGATTTAGCACAGTAGATTAGTCATGGGAGACTGATGTATGATTAGAACAGCAATGAATTGCACTTTCCAAGTAAAACAAATCTAATACAAATTTGTATGTATTGCTTGCATTGATTTGTGGACTACAGGTATCTTTGCAAGCAGTCCTGTCGATTCTGCTAGCAACATTTGCTGGTTTTGGTGTCGCAATGAGTGGAAGTTCCATCCTTGTCGAGTTTTTTAGATTGCGAAGAAGATGGCAGGTCCAGTTAGAGCAGCGTAATGGTTCACAAGTGATGACTCGACCAGGCCAATTCCCTAGATCGTTAAACTCACCACGGATAGTCCCCCCTGAACGCCGCCACCAAACTGAAGTTCAAAATTCAGAAACTTTTAGTGGGGTTTGAAAAAATATCTCATTGGGGGTTAATATTACATGGCTTAGCTAGCTGCAATGGTTCCAGCTGATTTTGTTATTCCTGAGTTGAGGCATTTGATGACTTGTAGAAATGGGAATCTCACACATATCTTAATCTGCTTAAGTTATAACACAACGACGTGTTTGTACAGGCTTCTGATGGTAGTAATAGAATGAATCCAATATGTATTTTGCTGCTGCAGTTTATTTGGGTACATTTGCAGATTCCAGAAGTTTTGAGCTTGTATTTTTGGTGGTGGTATTCAGTGTTTCAGATACATCACACTCACAACATGAGTGTGATGATGCATGCATCCAAAATATTAGGTACTTTTTCCATATTGTAGAAGATTTTGTATTCAATGTGTTATAACACTAGCACGGATTTTGAGCTAAGGAATTATAGCATGTTCTTTATCCCGAAGATACCATAGTGTTAAGAAGGGTGCACAAGATATCATGGGTTCAAATCTCTCAACTTCCAATTCGTATTATTTTTAAAAAAAAAAAAATCCCAGAGACAAGTACAATACAAATTAGTCCTTGCTGGACAAGTCACAAATCCTATTTCAATATAGAACTGTGAGGCGTGTGTGGTGAATTCGCAATGACTGGCCGAACGCCAAGTGTTGGAAAAGATTTTAGAAATGAAGATGGATTGAATAATGCCTCCACGGACAATAGACGTGTCGGCCTGCTTCTTCTTCTTCTTTTTTTTTTTTTTTTTTTTTGGTGGGATTTTTTGTATATTATTGCAAAAATATAACTCCACAATATTCGCCTAGAATTTCATTGTAGATTGAAACAAATTATAGAATTATAGTTAGGTGATTGAATTCATTATTTTCTAACAGCTTAAGTTATTGGAAAAATTGGTAATTTGTTATGATATTAGAGTAGGAGGTTCTATGTCCTTCGAGCTTAAGTTTTTTGAACAATTGGTGATTTATCGTGTCGAAATCTAAAATAAAGTGAAATATTGTAGAGAATTGAGAAAGAACATTAATTAGGGTTTTAGACCCTAGTTGTGTTAATTTTGAGAAAGAGTACTGTTAGAGTTATGCCAGGGAATTATTTTATTTTATTTTTTGTATTTAGCTTTATTTTTTTAAATATTTTAGATAGTTGTCATGTTTGCAAACTATGTAGCAAACTAGTATTTTGAGGCTCTAAAACTCGAGTTCAAAGATGGAACTCAAGTCCATAAGATTCACATGTTCTATTCTTCTTCTTCGTCCTTTGATCTTCCTCCGTGGGTTGGATTCTTCAGATCTTTAGATTCTTCGAGTTGGGTTCTTTAGATGTTTAGATTCTTCGTGGGTTGGGTTCTTTAGATCTTCTTCTTCTTTCTCCTCAGATCTCCATGAGAACTCGAGCCTCCAAAGCTCGAGATGTTACTTTCTTAAATGTTTTCAAAACCTTGCCCACTAACGAAATAATTTCTATAATCACGCTAGAGAGCAAATATCCCCTTATGGTAGGTACTGTAGCTTCAGATTTCACCCACCCATTAATCTTCAAATCTACTTAAAACTCTCCAGAATGGTGAAATTGAGGGAAATGTGATTACAAAACTCTAGCCATACAGATGGAGTCTTTACTCCTTAAGAAAACCTCTCTCGGAACAACTTATAATGTCCTTTTTTTATCCCTACAAGTAGGACACAAATTGGGCTTAAAATAGACAAGTTATTAGGTCTTTTGCATTGTTGATTTGCGCAAACTCCACCTATCGAATCGAGATGGGATCAATGCTAGAGTCCATACCGAAACATCGCTTTCAAGGCTTGACCGATTGAGGTGGTATGAGATCGGAGTTGAGCTTTCTATTTACAAGGCAAAAACCTATATTTTCTTAAACACTTTTCATTTCTTCAACTTGATTTTCAATTATCACTTTAAGACACAACAAAACTCACACTTTGACAGCTAAAACAAATAAACCTAACAACTAGAAGCAAGAGAGGAAGAGAGAGAACACACATGAGTTATGCAGTTCGCCTTGACGACCTACGTCCACGGGCTAAAGCCCATCGACAACTACAACTTGATCTTAGCATTGTGTATTGTTACAATGACCTTAATAGGGTTTATATAGAAGCAGTAAGGCCTAAGATTACATGCCATAGGTTGAGAAATACAATTGGCCCCTCTTCCAATACATAAAAAGAAAACACCGTTATCAAATAGGGTGAAAGTTTTTGTGCTCTCTATTGCATTCAATTTTAACATAAGCCATATATATATGTCTTCCCATGCACGTGCATATGGAAGTTTTTTTTTCCTTGAAGTTATAACACATGTTTTTTCTTTTTACTAGGAATTTAGCTTACCTTTAGTTTTTTTTTTTTAAGGAATCCCCAGTATAAGTAAACTCTTGACTCTGACTATGTTACTACAGAGTGGCTACTTACAGAAAGAAAGAGAAATAGTCAACGCAGAAGATTGCGGAGTTGCGTACTCACTCCACATTCAATGGAATACCGAATACCCAATACGATGAGGTGGCGTTTGGTACGGGGTAATGTTTTAGGATTCCCAGGAATGTTTAAAGATTCCCATGTTTGGTTGCAAATTACGCTAGAATCGAATCTTGAGGAATCCTTAAACCCCTCTCGTAGGAATGTGGATTCCCTTTAAAACGAGTGGGAATCCATTCCCAAACTTAAAAGAAATTGTATTTTTTATAAATTGACAATTTTAACCCTTTTTCCTTATCATTTAAGCAATTAAGATAAACTATAAAACAAATTATCAATATCTTCTCTCTTGTCTTTATCTTTTCCCGCCAAAACAACATAAACAGGATAAATAACTCTGCTAATAGTTATTTTTGTATTATTCTTGTCATTTTGAAACGTTAGATCACAGTTTTAATGAATGTGTTACTAATTGATAGTTTATATAATGTTTTTTATCTATCTATTTAGAGTAAGATATTTTTTTAAAGGACTAATTAATAGTTTATATATATTTTTTCATTATTTATTTAAAGGAAGATTTTTTTTTAATGGGCTTGGTACTTCACATTCAAATCTAAGGACAAAATGGGAAAAACAAATAATTCATTTAAGATTCCTAGGAATACACCAAACATTATCATCTCACATTCCTGGGAATCTTCCAATAAAACCAAACATAGGAATAGCTACATTCCTAGGAATGTGATTCCTAGGAATCACATTCCTGAGAATCTAGATGCCAGGAGTAATGTGGATTCCCCGTACCAAACGCCACATGAATGTTCCAACAACAGCACAAAGATTACGTCTTCTCAATGCTCGTGCCTTTCACTTACTCTCTCTCCCTCTCCGAGGTCACTGACTCTCACTCTCTCTTAACATTATTACTACTCTGTTTAATTGTTAAGAAAAAGAAAAAAAAAAAAAGAAAAAGCAACCTCCTTTTGAGTCTTTCTTTCTTTTTTTGTACTTGCTTTCTGTATCTGCATATGAGAAACCTACTACAAGTTGTGGCCCAGCAACAAAAACTATGGAACTTATTAAGCTGTGTTTTCCAGGTTCTTCCAAGTTTGGCTCACATGTGCCAATATTGTGTCATAGTAGGAGAGTGAGAGTGGGGTTGTCGAATAAAATGGCTCTGAGTTTGGAAAACTGCGATGTGGGTGTTGAAAATAAGCTGGGGGTGGTTCGCCCTGCCACTGAAGATTGCGCTAAGGAGGCAATTCAAGCACTTAAAGCTGAGAAGGTTATTGTAGTGCCTACCGATACAATTTACGGGTTCGCTTGTGATGCCTGGTATGCGTTTTGATAGATTGCCTATCACCTGTTTGTTGAAAATCCTCAATGCATTAGTATTGCTTTATGATTTCTTGTCTTTGAGTTTTAAGAATAGGTTAAACTTGGTAGGTGTATTCTGAAATTTCATGGTGGTTGTGTTGCCTATAGACATAAAAGATGTGATATCCTGGATAATCAGGATTGGATTGGATGAATGTGTTGTGCAGACGTGTGCTGAGTAGCCCCAAATGTAACTCGATTAGTCCTTTTTAGGGTATAGGGCCGTATAGGGCAGATGTAACTAGCGCTTTCTCAAGTCGTGACAAAAGACGTTTTAACTTTTAAGAATGATTTTATATAGTATAGGACTCTCAGTCCATCAAGCCTCATCTTATTTTGGTTTTTTAATCATTGAGTTTAAAAGTAAGACTCATTTTACTGCTCAGTTTTGGAAAATAGTGCAGTCTCAATTCTGTAAATGAATTTGTCACTTTGGAAGATTTATATTAATGCTTTATTTCTTGTGGTCTGCAGTTCTATGGAAGCAGTGAATCGGATTTACAAGATTAAAGGACGTGAACATACACGCCCTTTGGCAATATGTGTTGGGGATGTATCAGATATAATGCGCTTTGCTGTCACGGACTATTTGCCTCAGGGCTTGCTTGATTCTCTACTGCCAGGGCCTGTTACTGTTGTATTAAGGCGAGGTTTGTGACTCAGACATCTGTCTACACAGAAAAAGGAAGAGATTATAGTGCTTAGGATCTGTTGTTGAATAATTCTCTTTGTACTTACAGCTGTTAATTGTTGAACTATGATGTAGTCTGAGTGTAGGTATTTGAATCTTTTACAGGAGAGTCAAGTATTCTTGAGAAGTCTTTGAACCCAGGATTGGATAGCATAGGAGTCCGAGTGCCTGACTGTAACTTTATCAGGGCTATTGCTCGTGGTTTGGGAAGTGCACTGGCCCTTACCAGTGCAAATCTGAGTGGGCAGCCAAGTAGTGTCTGCATCAAAGATTTTGAGAACCTGTGGCAACACTGTGCTTTTGTTTATGATGGTGGTGTGCTTCCATCTGGTCGAGCAGGCTCAACAATTGTGGACCTCACCAGGCTAGGAAAGTACAAGATTATTAGACCTGGAAGGTAAGAGTTGGTAGTATATTACTATATTGTGAATTGAAGAGAAGGAGGAAAAATAAATATTATAACCATAGCTTTTGAATGTTTTGAATAAAGTCATGATAATCATTGTTTAGTAGAAGCAGTCTGTTGATTGTTACATATGCCTTTCATAATTTCAAGAATGCATTCTGCAAACATTGCATTAATTATTTTAAATAGGTTAAAAGATAGTAATATTAAAAAGGATTTTTTTCTTTAAATTTTAAATTTGATGCTTTCTGGTATGAGTATAGTGAAAGTATATTGCCCTATGCTCAAAAACCAAGAATAAAACAAAAAATTGTTTAAGCGATTCTGAAATTCAAGTTTCATTTGTTAAGCAATCACGCACACTTTGAAGATTATAACGGGATATGTATGAATTAATTCTCATCGATCTATCTATAAATACAAATATATTCTTTTGTTTTTGCACTTGGAATTTGCTGTTTCTGCAGAACTATAGACTTTTGTATGATTGACAGGAATGCTTAATTTAAAGTTCTATTTTCATGTAAATCCTACTAGTGCTAATAAGCCCATGAATATTTACTCTGCTATATTTTGCCTTGTACAGTGCAAAGGAAGAGACTATTGCAATTCTTGAAAGACATTCTCTACTAGAAGAAGCAACAGCTACTTGAGGAAGTGACGAACAATATTCAGGGACTTGGTGTTTTATTACAGAGGCAGGAACCAGGAAAAGTTCTACTTGGGTGTGCGAGAAATTGTGTGAGTCCACATCATTGTATTGTAGATTATTTAACCACTAGTCATATTCTTGAACTGCATTGGAAAGTTTCACTGAATTTTACCTCTTATCTAAATTCTGAATTATGGTAACGGCATTCACCCAAAAAAGAATTTATATTTTCATTGCCAATGAACCATTAAAATCATGTGTACATCTGATGAAACTGAAATCATATCCTTGTCTTTTGCATAGAATTTGAAAGGACATCAACCTTTTAACAGTGAGCTTAGTATAAATGGTGACCGCTCTCATCAATTCTTTATAGGTAAAGGAAATTCCTGTTGTCATTGGCATAAATGTAATTCATCATAAGCAAATCTTGAGGAAGAGAGTACCTGTGTCTGGACTTCATATAAATATCTTTGTTTAATGCCGGCAGGGAAGTACATCTGAAGATAACTCATCCTATAATCCTAAATATGTTCTTTTACCCCGCCCCTCCATTTTTGCCTGATTGTTTGCTTCAAAGTCAAATCTTAAACTGCCAAGAGGATGAGTCAGATTCCTCAGAGCCACAAGTGCTATTCAGATCAATATGTGATGCAGACCATGGCCATCAATCAACTTGCAGTCAAGATTATATTAGGGGCATTGTTAAGTCTCAGTGACTAGGCTTTTCTCCAAGGGATCATTGTGTTTTTGTGTTTTCTTATTCTGGTTACTGTGCTTATAAGTAGTTTCTTGATGTTGGTTTTTATGACTTTGTGGGTGGTTTATTATAGTAACTAGTCGCAGACCCATGTGATGTGTAGGAATAAATAATTATTTTTTTTAGCATTATAATGTATAATTTTTTCTCTAAAATTTGTTGAAGATATTTTTTCTCCCTAAAAATTAATCAATTTTTATTTGGTCTAGTTAGGTTTACTTTGGTCCCATTCGGTCCATTTTGGTCCTATCTGGTCCAATTATGTCTACTTCGGGCTAATTCGGTCCACTCAGTCCAATTCAGTCGATTTTGGTCCCCTCCAGTCTATTTTAGACTAATTGAGCCTTAAATTGATTTTTTTTTTTTCTTTTGTAAGTCGTCTTTTCAAGTTTAGCTCAAAAATTCATTTTTCTCTTAATTTTTGGGTTGAAAATGATTTATTATATTTGAGCTAAACTCTTTAGTTTTAAGCTAAAAAACATGAAGAAAATAGACGTTAGAAATTAGAAATATGAGTCCTAAAAATGCAATAAAATGATAAATATTTAAAAGTCTTATTCGGTTCACATTGGTTTTATTTGGTCCATTCTATCCCCTTCAGTTTAATTTGCTCCCATTCGGTCCATACAATCCTATTCGGTTCATTCGTCCTTATTCAATCCACTTTAATCATATTCAGTCCATTTGGTCCCCATTGACCCTATTCGGTTCACATTGGTCCTATTTTGTCCACTTCGGACCATTTTGTCCACTTCGGTCCTATTCAGTCCATTCTGTTCACTTTGGTCCTATTTTTGGTTCTATTCGGTTTATTCTGTCCATTTTGGTTCTATTTGTGATCCATTTTGGCCACTTTGGTCCACTTTAGTCATATTCGGGCCATTCAGTCCATTTTTTTCACTTTGGTCCTATTCGGTCCATGGTTCTATTCGGTTCATTTTGTCCACTTCGGTCCAATTTTGCTCTGTTTGGTCCATTCTATCCACTTTGGTTCTAATCTGTCCATTCATTCTTATTTGGTCGACTTTGGTCCTATCAGTTCCCTTCGGTCCTATTTGGTCCACCTTCTTCCTATTCCGTCCACTTTGTTCCATTTGGTCCAATTCAGTTTATTTGGACCACTACAGTCCATTTTGGTCCATTTCGATCCTTTTTTTGTGCACTTACATAATGGGAGAAGATATTTTTGGGTTGCAAGCAACTATTCTAAATCTAATTTATTAAAAATATATAAATTTCAAATCCGTAATATCTAAAATTTTATGCATAGCATTTATTGTTGCTACGCTTTTGTTGAGCCACATTAATGTAGTATTCAGTCTACTTTGATGACTAAATTTAAGTGAAAGTCTTTTATATATATATATATATATATATATATATATATACCCACAATTTTTCACCTCAGCACAATATTTAAAAAATAAAAAATAAACTATTATCATTATCATTTTTTAAAATAAAATTATTATTTTTTACTTCAAACTTAACAAGGAGTGAAATTCTATCTCTCTAACAAATCCAACTTAAACTCACTCTCTCAAACTTAAATTTAGCTGTGGCTTTAAAATTAGGTGCATTGGTTATTAAATTTCTACAATTTTTGGACTTTTGTGACTCAACAACGTTAATCTTACCTATCAAAAAATAAAATATATTCTAATAATAATGTTTTTTTTTTGTTGATAAAATTCTAATCTAATCATAATGCTACTAATACTAACGTCATTATTGGGATTCTATATTTTGATATTATAATATGATTTAAATTAGAATATTTAAATCGTAATCATCTAGAAATTTTTTTAGGGAGTGGTCATTAAAAAAATTGTTAAAAAAATGTAATAAAAAGATAACTAAAATAAATTTCTATCACAAAAAAAAAATAATAACTACTACTAACCTCATCACACGCGATGAGGTTTTTTTTTTTTTTTTAATGTGTGTGTTTAGTGTCTTAAATTTTCATTCATCCACTAATCTATATATAAAACTAAAGCCTTTAAAAAATGGCATAACCAAATAATTGTTTAGCCAATGATGGATTTCGCGCCACGGAATGGATCATCATCATTATCATTTGTTTTAAATAAAATTATTTTTGTTTAGTTCAAACTTAACAATGAGTGAAACTCAATCTTTGTAATAAGTCCAACTTAAATTCATACTCAAACGTTGATAATTTATCTTCAAATTTGCGAAATTAATCATGAACATTATAAAAGCAGTGCAAACTGTGGGGGGCAAAAAGATCCTGATGGGAACGTGGGCCTTTTGGGCCGTGTTAAGGAAGGCCGACCTGATCCTGGGTTTAGAAATTGTTAGTACTATGGGTCGGCCCATACGCCGAGGATCCGAGGATCCAGCCGAGGGTGACCTTATCCTCGGATGAACACCGAAGAACTCGGGATTTCATAGTAAAGATTAGGGGATGACATGATTAAGGCCAATGGTTAAAAGGGGGGAACCCTAGAACGCCCCAGAAGTACCGATGTTGAAGAAATGTCAAAGATAAAGGCTGCTACCTCCACATTAAAGACCCTGCACCTACCACCCTGGCCGCATTTATGGGGAAGTGACACCTAAACAGTAGAAGAGAAACTTCTGGTTACTATTCAAAGGCACTGAGAAGGGAAATATCTAGGCTAAGGGGGAGGTGGGGCAACACGTGTACAAAGTGTTCAAAAGAGGAGTATTTAAGGAGGAACCGGGAATAGAAAGGGGGACGGACTTTTTGTAACCTAAAAAGAAAGAAAAGATTAAGAAAGGGATATAATATAAGAACAGCTCTCGGCTTACGTCCGAGGAGGCCAATTTGCAATATTCCTTGTTGATTCCAAGTATTTGCAATCCTTAGTTTGTCATTTAATCCCCACATACTTCTAACCTGGGTTTCAAGCCCACACTCTACAAATTCATATTGTTTAAGGCTCATTGGGCCTGGGCCCATAACTGTTCTTGGGGCCAGGTGCACCTGTGCGCTTACAATTGGCGCCGTCTGTGGGGAATCTAGTCTAGAAGAGGTAGGGATATTATGGCAGGCTTAGGCTCTCACCATGCAGAGTCACAAGGATCACAACCGGAAGATCATTTCCAACGTCTTGAACATCGTAGGGATCGTGAGGGAAGCGTCCATACAGAATACCTGTGGGCTAGCCATACTCATGGAGGGGTAGCACTACCCATGATGAGGGTTCTAAATCCATGCAGGGAAATCAATCGTTTGAAGAGGAAGTTACGCCGCGCTAAACGTAAGGTTTCCCGTCCTCGTCTAGTTCTTCCTCGTAGAAGGATAGGACTTGCTTACAGCTCAAGGTCATGTTCCCCCACCCGCAACATCCTCCGGTGAGGAGGACGACCACCAACCCGCGGACGTAAGAAGTTTCGTTCTAGGGGCTTAGGCAACGATACCATGAGTAGGGCGTTGCACCAACTCTCTAAATCTCCGTTTTCACGGAGGATCGAGAAGGGAGGCTTCCCAGAGGTTCACCCAGCCCCACATTTACCATCTATAATGGCTCTGACCGATCCGTGGAGCACGTGAGTCACTTCAACTTCGCAGGATGGCAAGGCACTCTCACAACGAGACTTTGATGTGTAAAGTCTTCCCCTCTAGCTTGGGACTCGTGGCTATGAGATGGTTTAACGGTCTCAAATCAGGTTCTGTAGGCTCATTTGGGGAGATAACTAGGGCAATTGCTTCGCGATTCATTACGTGTAGCAGAGTCCCTCGGCCATTGGACTCGTTGCTATCCATGGCCATGAAGGAAGGGGAGACACTGAAAGCATACTCCGACCGATACTAGGAGATGTTTAATGAAATAGACGGCGACTTTGATGAGGTGGCGCTTAATACCTTCAAGGTGGGTCTCCCTACTGATCACGACCTAAGAAAGTCCTTGACGAAAAAGCCTGTCCGCAGCGTACGCCGTCTTATGGATCGTATTGATGAATATAAAAGGGCAGAGGAAGACCAAACAGCGGGGAAAAGGAAAGGAGAAGGTTATCCCACAGAGAGAAGCGGATTTCAGCTCCGAGACGATATCACAACAACAAGCCGAGGAGGGATTACTTCGGACAATCCGGCTCCTATAGCATCAGCCGTAAATACGTGTTCCGAGAACCGGTGCATACTCGCTTATTAGAAAAGGTTCGTAAGGAGCCCTTCTTCGATGGCCCGGCAAGATGGCGGGGACCTGCGAGAAGAAATCAAAACCTTTTCTCGGCCGCATCATCGGGATGTGGGTCACACTACCGAGAACCGGTTCGGACCCCGTGGAACCATCTGTAGAGCGCTCGTCGGTGAGGGAAAGTTAAAGCGCACTTGTGTGGAGCCCACCGGTGTCGGTCACCAAGTTGGTATAAACAACCGTAGGAACAGCCATCTCGGCCGCATTGGGAACAATTAATGTTATCTTCGCCGCACTCGGTAGGACCGCCTCGGGGTCCCACTAGGGTGATGGCGGTTTCCCATCCGCAAAGCCGAGGATGTAGGTAGCAGCCGAAGAGATTAAAGTGTACTTTACCCGTCTGGGTTTCTCCCGAGGAGGATAAAGTAGGGACTATCCAGCCCCATGACGATGCTCTTGTGGTTACCCTCGGGATAGGGAACTATGATGTGAGGAGGGTGATGATAGATCGGGGCGGCGGTGCAGATATCATGTACCCCGATCTATTTAAAGGGCTAAGATTGGAGTTGGAAGATTTAACCCCTTACGACTCCCCACTTATAAGCTTCGAAGGAAGGGGCGTTGTGCCGAAGGACAGATCCGTTTACCCGTTCAATCCGGCACAAACGGCCGAGGTAGATTTCATTGTGGTTGACGCGTACTCTCCATATACAGCCCATCCTCGCCGGGCCATGGCTGCACGCTTTGGGAGCCGGCTCTTCTACCTTACATTTTAAGGTGAAATTCCCCCGGGGGAGCATGTTGAGGAAATCCCTCAAGGGTAGTGGCAAGGCATATCGAGTGCAGGTTTTCGTCGGCCGGAAATTGAGTCATCAACCTTGCCCAACCGTAAGTCATAGCAATTACCTCCGGAGGCATCCGGAGCGATGACAGGAGATGAGGCTGTTTGTGAGGAGTTAGAGAAGTTTATAATAACGGACGATCCGCAGGTTCTTTCAAGTTGGCATACTTTTGCCACACCAAGAGAAGATGGAGTTGTTGAAGTTTCGAAGGATAATTTGGATGTCTTTGCGTGGGACCCCTATGAGGCTCCGTGCGTAGATCCGAACTTTATTTGTCATCGCTTAAACGTCAATCCCGCCATTGTTCCGAGGAGGCACCACCTCGGCGATCTTCCCGAGAACATTCTCGAGGCCGTGAAGGAAGAGGTTCTTAAACTCAAAAGGGCGGGGGCTATCAAAGAAGTTTTCTACCCCGAATGGTTGGCTCATACCGTTGTTGTTAAGAAGAAGAACGGCAAATGGAGAGTATGTGTGGACTTTTACCGATCCGAACAAGGCCTCGTCCTAAAGATTCGTTCCCAATGCCACGATTGATCAACCGGTAGATGCTACCGTTGGACATCCTCGACGAGTTTCTTGGACGCCTTCCGTAGTTACCACCAAATTCCCTTGGCGCTAGAGGATCGGGAGAAGATCGCTTTCATTACTCCAACCGGAACTATCATTATAAGGTTATGCCATTTGGATTACAAAATGCCGGGGCACTTATCAAAGAATGATGACCCGAATGTTTGAACAAAGAATCGGGGAAAACCATCGAAGTATACGTGGATGATATGGTGGTGAAGAGTAAGACAAGCACCTTCATACATGACAGATCCGGCCGACACCTTCCGCATGCTAAGGAAGTATAAGTTGCGCCTTAACGCCTCCAAGTGTTCTTTTGGCGTGGGATCCGGAAAGTTCTTGGGATATATGATTACTCATAAGGCATGAGGTAAACCCAGTAAGGTGTTAAGGCTATTCGAATTTGCGGCCGCCTAGGAACCCAAAAGAGATTCAAATTGACCGGAATGATTGCTGCGTTGAATAGATTTATTTCTCGGTCGGCTCGACCGTGTCGTCCTTTCTTTCGCCTGTTGCACAAGTGGAAAGGGTTTCAATGGACCGAGGCTTGCGAGTTAGCTTTCCAACAAGCCTTAAGCAATATCTTCTCGGCCACCTATTTTATCTCGCCCGAGGTGGACGAGGTATTATTCGCTTATCCGGCCGTGGCTATTCACGCGGTGAGCTTAGTTCTTATAAGGAACGAAAGCGGTACGTAGACCGATCTACTACCTTAGTAAATCCTTGAATGAGGCCGAGGTGCGCCATTCCGCTTCTTTGGAAAAAGCACTTCGTCGTAGTCCACGCCACGCGCAAACTTCCTCGCATTTCCAATCTCATACCGTGGTTGTTTTGACCCGGCTTGCCTCTTAAGGCCGTGTTGCGTCTTGATTATTCTCCAGTGGTGGCAAAATGGGGAACCATTTTGGGAGCCTTTGATGTTAAATACAAGCCTCGCACATCGGTAAAGGGATTGTGTCCTCGCCGATTTGGTGGCGTAGTTCTTGAACCATTGTTAGAAGAAACTTCAAAAGAATCACACATGGGTGAAAAATCACGTGTGATCACGTACGTATCGCCCTCGGTTTGGAGAGTTTATGTGGATGGCTGCTAATCAAAGAAAGGTCCGGTGTTGGACTTGTTCTAATGTCCCCCGAAGGAATTGTCTTCGAAAATCTTTGAGATTGGCCTTCTCGGCTACTAATAATGAGGCCGAGTATTGCGATCTTGGTAGGCATGCAAATGGTACATAAGATGGGTGGCAAGGAAATCCACGTGTTCTCGGGACTCGCTTAGTGGTCGGCCAGTGTCATGGGAACCATGGAGGCTGTGAGACCCGTAATGCAGAATATTTGGCCCGGGTCAAACACCGGCAGCTGAATTTGACTCCTTTGCCTTAGCTCACGTTTCTAGGGAGGGAAACACTCATGCAGATTCCTTGGCTACGTTGGCAACATCCTCGGCTCAAGGTTTACCAAGGGTTATCCTCGTTCAGGATTTGGTAGAACCTTCTCTTATAACTGCTAACGCACCTCGCATCCATCTAATAAGGCCTGGTCCTAGTTGGATGGATTCGATCGTATCTTTTCTTAAAAATGACATTCTTCCCGAAGCCAAGGTTGAAGCAGAAAAGGTACGTCGAAAGGCGCCGCGTTTCGGTTGTCCGAGACCGTAAGCTATACAAACGATCCTTTTCAGACCATACTTGTTGTGTGTACACCCCGAATCAACAACAGAGGCATTACTGGAGGAATTGCATGAGGGAATTTGTGGGAGCCACACTGGGGGAAGGTCCTTAGCCCATAGAGCCCTGACTCAGGGTTATTGGTGGCCCAATATGCAGAGGGAGGCTCAGGACTATGCCAGGAAGTGTGATCAATGTCAGAGGTTCGCCCCTAATATCCACCAACCTTGTGGAAATTGATGTCTTGTCATCTGTTAAACAGAACCTTAGTTATGTCGGGTCTTCGGACCTCCTACTTTGAGAAAATTAACATTTGAAGTTATCACTTTTAAGAATCAAACAGAAACTTGGTTAAGTGCAGTCCTCGGACCACAAACCTTGTGGAAATTGATGTCTTGTCATTTGTTAAACAGAACCTTAGTTATGTCGGGTCTTCGGACCTCCTACTTTGGGAAAATTAACATTTGAAGTTATCATTTTTTAAGAATCAAACAGAAACTTGGTTAAGTGCAAATTCTCGACCACAAACCTTGTGGAAATTGATGTCTTGTCATTTGTTAAACAGAACCTTAGTTATGTCGGGTCTTCGGACCTCCTACTTTGGGAAAATTAACATTTGAAGTTATCATTTTTTAAGAATCAAACAGAAACTTGGTTAAGTGCAGTCCTCGGACCACAAACCTTGTGGAAATTGATGTCTTGTCATTTGTTAAACAGAGCCTTAGTTATGCCGGGTCTTCGGACCTCCTACTTTGGGAAAATTAACATTTGAAGTTATCACTTTTAAGAATCAAACGAAACTTGGTTAAGTGCAGTCCTCGGACCACAAACCTTGTGGAAATTGATGTCTTGTCATTTCACGTTAAACGTAACCTTAGTTATGTCTGGTCTTCGACCTCCTACTTTGGGAAAATTAACATTTGAAGTTATCATTTTTAAGAATCAAACGAAACTTGGTTAAGTGCACCGCGGACCACAAACCTTGTGGAAATTGATGTCTTGTCATTTGTTAAACAACCTTAGTTATGCCGGTCTTCGGACCTCCTACTTTGGGAAAATTAACATTTGAAGTTATCACTTGTAAGAATCAAACAAACTTGGTTAAGCAGTCCTCGGACCACAAACCTTGTGGAAATTGATGTCTTGTCATCTGTTAAACAGAACCTTAGTTATGTCGGGTCTTCGGACCTCCTACTTTGGGAAAATTAACATTTGAAGTTATCAATTTTTAAGAAACAAACCGAAACTTGGTTAAGTGCAGTCCTCGGACCACAAACCTTGTGGAAATTGACGTCTTGTCATTTGTTAAACAGAACCTTAGTTATGCCGGGTCTTCGGACCTCCTACTTTGGGAAAATTAACATTTGAAGTTATCACTTTTAAGAATCAAACAGAAACTTGGTTAAGTGTAGTCCTCGGACCACAAACCTTGTGGAAATTGACGTCTTGTCATTTGTTAAATAGAACCTCGCCAGTTGGGTCTTCGGACCTCCTGCTTTGGGAAATTTTACATTTGAAGTTATAACCTTTAAGAATCAAACGGAGAATTGGTTAAGTCTTATCTTCTGACCACAACTTTTATCAAAGTCATTCCCGTATTATGTCTGGATGTTAATGCGTTACTGTTTATTAACTCGGATCTTACATCTTACTAGAAATCGTAGCTATGCATTACAAGGGTTTAATCGTTATACGAGGCCCTCTTCTTCTTAATCGAGGCATTGTTCAAATATATTAACCATGTCACCTTTTATTGAATCTTTAATAATATACGCATGATTATGTGGAAGTTATGATTGTGCAATCCTTGAAGTTAGATTTGTGTACTCTGAGAAACTTTTGCTATGACTTAATGGGAAGCTTTTGTAATAAGTACAAAAAGAATAAAGTAAAAATAGATATAACCCAAGTGAAAAGCAAACGAAATTGTTCTTCATTAATCTGTTAAATGTACATTACATATATAATTCAAAAATGGAAAGAGAAGCCCTAAGCTAAAGTCCTAAGCTTTTGGAGTGAGGATCTTCTTTGAGAGGTACCGGTGCCCTCGGTCTTTCTCAACTCCACCAGGGAGTCAATACTTGCTTTCCCTTATCTCGCCGTCTTCGTTGAAAGGACGTTGGGTTCCGTATGCTTGCTCAAGTCCTTCTCTCGCATCCCCTCCTCCTTCTCTCTCGTGGGAACCAAGGTTCCGTAGGATCGAGAATCTGTGTGGGACCACCGGAGGAAGAGCAGGAAGAGTTGTCTCGGGGGTAGAGTTGCGCAGAGCCTCTTCAATCTCCCGTATTTCCAGAGGAAGCCAAACGTTCTCGGACTTCCTCGCATCCGAAGATAGAGGAACTCCCGCTACGTTTAAAGCTTCCCCCATACTTTTGGACAAGATTCCCGGCATAAAGCTGCGAATTCCTCTGTCACTCGCTCCTCCGTGGTTGCTACCCCTTCATCGAAACTTGCCCGCTCGATGTACCAAGAGAGAGTTGGAAGGAGCCGGCTTCTTCCTTCATCGGCGCCGCCGCTGCTTTTTCGCATCCGAGCACTCCCTTCGAGCTTGGGAGAGCTCTTCATCTCTTTCACGAAGGAGCTTGCGCTGTCCTTCTATCCGGGTCTTCATGGTCTTCAAGTTTGACTCGACCCCATTTTTCTCTCTCCTCGGATCGCCCACCTCCGAGGTCAATTTCTCATTCTCGGAAGTGTGCCTGCCTAAGGACTTCTCGTTTCCATCCCGATTTCGAGCTCGCTTCCGGCTATTTTTCGAGTGTCTTCAATAAACTTCTCGGCCTACAAAGACCTCCCGAATAGCACTGTAATAAAGTATGATGGAGTTAGGAACAAGAAAAAAACAAACTTACTTATAAATATTGTTAAAAGAGAAACACTTACCAAATGCTTAAGTCTCTTTTAGGGAGAGGAATAGTTCTGGCCGACCCATTTTTTCCAAGGTCTCCATGTCCTCTGGGGCAAGAAGAGATGGCGTTCCGGG
The DNA here is from genome assembly GCF_040712315.1 of Castanea sativa. Lineage (NCBI taxonomy): Eukaryota > Viridiplantae > Streptophyta > Magnoliopsida > Fagales > Fagaceae > Castanea > Castanea sativa. The sequence goes on from NC_134020.1 coordinate 35,109,284, forward strand.
ACCTCGGCCGAGGTGGTGGGCATGGCCTTGTTGAACCGCCGTTATGCGGAGCGGCAGAGAGATGGGTGCGCCGTCCCGCCCTAGATCGGGGACCAGTGGTCGGTGCTCGGCGCACTTTAGCCTCGTCCCCGAATTCCCCGATTTCAACCGAGCGGGCCTACCCTTGCCCTTGTCAACCTTCTCGCCGGGGTCGGGGGAGTTGTTGTCGTGATTTCTTCGGGGTCTTTATTAATCGTTCCCTCGTTGTCCCCTTCCTCTTCTTCTTTGGATCCTCGGCCGGAAGTTTTGGCTCACTCGGGAGGAGGGGAGGTGGTAAGGATGGGGGAACTTGAGATGTCCCCTTCTTTTTCTCTCGCCACTTTAGCAGCTCTATTGGCGAGGAGACCCTCCATTCTTCCCATGTCTTCTTCAAATTCGTCCTCGGAAGGGCAACCACAAACCCCGCAATTCCAGAGGCCTCGGTGGCTTCTTCCTCCTCGTCTAAAGTACCACAAACCGGTTCCCCGCGAGGTCTCTCTGTCTTCGAGATGGAATTGATCTATCTCGTCGTCAAGTATGTGTGAAGAAGACACCCGCTCTTCGGAACGATAGTTGCAGGAGTGCACAAAGCAAGGGGGACCGCCGCTATTGGCCGGTTGTACAAAATGGTGTTGCGAGCGTCCGGGAGGTCGCGGCCGGTCCGAAAGTGGGGCCGAGCTACGTTTATCTTCCTTCGTCTTCTGGCCGCCCGCAATTATGGCGTTCTCTATCTCCCCGGAAGTCTTTGGAAAGGGGGTGTACCCTAGAATAAGATGAGCAGCCCGGAGTTATAGGTCTTCACTAACGAACACCTCGGAGCGAAGTACTCGGTTTAGATCCGCGATGTTACGTTGACTCGACGAGGACGTACGTGCCGCTTATCTCGCAAAAAAGACGTCAAAACAAACAAACTCGGTCAGATTCACACAAATATTTAACAAATTTAAGTAAGTACGAATACGCATTTCTGTGTGTGTTAGGAGAAGTTGTGTTGTGGGGAGATTAATCCTACGGCGTCGCACCTGGATCCCCCCACTCAACTGGGCAGTGGAAGCCGTCGTGCCAGTTCCTAGACACGATCAAGTAGTCGTCCTTCATGCCTTTGTTTGATTTGGGCAGACAGGAGATTAGCCTAATGGTGCTGGACCGAGATTTAATGTAATAACCTACTTTAGAAAGTTTATGGGACTCATATAGGAACACGACATCGTGCCATGTGAGGTTTAAACCCATCTGCTCGTTTAGAGCATCTACACTACCTAGAACTCTAAAAACGTTTGGGAGGCATTGATCGGGACACAACCGGTGGTTGCGAAGGTACTCCCTAGTTACAGGTTTCATTGGAAGGGTCATCCCACCCTCTATAAAGGCTATCATAGGAATGATAACCTCTCCCTCTTTCCTAGAACCGGCCACGGCCGTCGGCAACGCATTTTAGTCCTACATCGCCGGGAATACGGTATTTGGCCCTAAAGCCTTCCATCCCGGCCGGCGGTATCAACTAGACACTTAAACTTACCCATTGGAAAAGAACGAAAGGTTAAACTCTAAAGGGGAGAGTGTTTACGAAGACAGCCGAGGACTGTATCCGAGGAGAAAGGGTTAAGAATAGAGAGAGCAAGAACTTACAAAGTTGAAGGTACGGATTTCCACGGTTTTCTGCTGGTAAAGAATGATGGTTGGTGTTTTGATGGGATTGATCCCTGTTGGATTAAATGAAGGCGCAGGTTCCCGAAGCGTCACGACGTGCGAAAAGGCGGCCTCGAAATTATATTTGTCCCGCCTAAAATTTCGTGGAGTAATGAGGGCCGTTGGATGCCCATCTCACCGTTGAATGTGAGGGACAAAGTGTAACTGGCAGTATTAAATACGCGCGTTGTTCAAAATAAAACCGCCAAATGGCATCTTCTGGGACGCGAAACGATTTCCACACGTGCCATTACTCACAAAGTGAGTGGAGTAGGTTCTCGTCGGATCAAAACCCTATTTTTCTCCTCGGACGTTGAAAATTAGAGTTTTGAGGGGCTATTGTGGGGGGCAAAAAGATCCTGATGGGAACGTGGGCCTTTTGGGCCGTGTTAAGGAAGGCCGACCGATCCCTGGGTTTAGAAATTGTTAGTACTATGGGTCGGCCACATACGCCGAGGATCCGAGGATCCAGCCGAGGGTGACCTTATCCTCGGATGAACACCGAAGAACTCGGGATTTCATAGTAAAGATTAGGGGATGACATGATTAAGGCCAATGGTTAAAAGGGGGGAACCCTAGAACGCCCCAGAAGTACCGATGTTGAAGAAATGTCAAAGATAAAGGCTGCTACCTCCACATTAAAGACCCTGCACCTACCACCCTGGCCGCATTTATGGGGAAGTGACACCTAAACAGTAGAAGAGAAACTTCTGGTTACTATTCAAAGGCACTGAGAAGGGAAATATCTAGGCTAAGGGGGAGGTGGGGCAACACGTGTACAAAGTGTTCAAAAGATGAGTATTTAAGGAGGAACCGGGAATAGAAAGGGGGACGGACTTTTTGTAACCTAAAAAGAAAGTAAAGACTAAGAAAGGGGTATAATATAAGAACAGCTCTCGGCTTACGTCCGAGGAGGCCAATTTGCAATATTCCTTGTTGATTCCAAGTATTTGCAATCCTTAGTTTGTCATTTAATCCCCACATACTTCTAACCTGGGTTTCAAGCCCACACTCTACAAATTCATATTGTTTAAGGCTCATTGGGCCTGGGCCCATAACTGTTCTTGGGGCCAGGTGCACCTGTGCGCTTACACAAACCCCAACATTTTTTTTTTCTCTATTGAATAGTCATATATTCTTTGAATTGTTTCAATACCTTATTCTTTAATTATATATATATATATATATATATATTTTTTTTTTTTTTGGCATTTTGGAAGTTTTAACATCTGAATTTATGTAGTCACACACACACACACACACACACACACACACACACATATTATCTATAATTTTTAGGCTTTGAATCTTTTGATTCCTTTTAATAGTTTTAGTCATGGATTATTCTTTTGAATATAACCTATTTTTTTCTTATATTTCTCTATTGTTTAGTCATATATATTTTGTTTTGTTTCAATAATTTTTAAGTAGTGAATCATCTGATTCTTTAATATTTTTTGGTCTTTCAGAAGTTTTAATATCTAAATTTTTGAGTTTTTTTTTTTTTTTTTTGCATTATTTGAAACTATCTAACAAATTTTTCGCAAGCCATTGTACATTCAAGCAATGACTTCTTCATCAAATTGTAACACAAATTGAAGTCATACAAGAGCAAATCATGCAATTGTATAGTTTCTTAATCAAGATTTTATAAAAGTATTTTAGTCTACCTCACAAATAGGTATGTTCCCGTGCATAACACGGGTTAGCGACTAGTTAAATATAAAAGCTATGAATATAAAAATGTAATCTTTAGGGCATTTATTCATTTACTTTAACATCGTTACTTTTAAATGAATTGCATGAGATTTTTTTTATGTGAATTGCATGAGATTGATTATACATTTATGCAATATCTATATATATATATATATGTGTGTGTGTGTGTGTGTGTGTGTGCTCGCGCGCGCGCGCGTGCGCACGCGGCGCGTGTGTTTTATTGTAGATAATTTGTTATCCCTAGAAATTAAACAATTTGAAAAAGTAATTTTCATCAGTCTATTTTAACAAATATATAATTTTATAATTTTTGATTTTTTGATTGATATTATTCTTTTTTTAAATGGTTCATATTCTTCTAACTATTTTTCTTATGCATTGTATTTTTCTATTTTCTATTGGACCATTGGTACAATAAAAAATGTCAAGTTTCAAAACTATTATTCAAATTCTTAAGCTTGTTATCTTAAGGAGATTATGATAACCAAAATTTATCATATAATTACAGTTGATATTATTCAAATAATTGATAGTACTCTCAACCCAAACTTATCTTTTCCCATTCTTAAATAGGTACACCAAATTAGACCAAAGTGATCTGAAATATACCAAATAGGCAAAAGTGTAGTGAAATGGACAGAATGGACCAAATTGGACTGAAGTAGACCAAACTGAACCCAATGGACCAAGTTTGATCAAAAGGACCAAATTCGATGGAATAGGCCGAAGTGGAGCTAAGTAGACTGAATTGGTCTGAAGTGGACTGAATTGGACTGGATTGACCATAGTAGACCGAATGGGCCTAATTGGATTGAAGTGGACCGTAGTAAACGAAATTGGATTGAAGTGGACCAAATCAGACCAAATAGATGAAGTGGACCAAAATGGATTGAATGTCAATCTGTAATTAGCATAGTCAAGATTGTGTTTTGATATAAGCTCGAATTCTTGCTACCAAAATAATTAAGTATTAACTCAAACAAAAATCAAACCAAAACTGAGAGAGAGAGAGAGAGAGAGAGAGAGAGAGAGAGAGAGAGAGAGAGAGAGAGAGAGAGAGAGAGAGAGATTTTTCAAGAAAGAATGTGAGAGAGAATAATAATAAATATATAGTAATAAACAACAAATTATCCAAGCCATGTTATGTAATAAAATAACATTATATTCTTATATACTATATTTATAATGTATTATGATAACATCTATGAAATTAAAGAGAATAAAAAAGATAAAAACTTAAAAACACAAAACTTAATTACATCAACCTAAAGTGAGTTTCAAATAATACAAAAATTCATCAGCCTAAAGTAGAGATGCAAAAAAAAAAAAAAAAAAAATCACTAGAAAATGAAAAAACAAAATTGAGAGAGAGAAATAACCTTTTGTGTATAGGAAAACCATGTATAGAATGAGAAATATAATTGTAAATTTATAGTAAGAGGAGGGGAATAAGAAAAGTCAAAAGGAAAGAAAGATAAAGGGATAGACGAAAATGATATTAAGGTAAATAATAATAGGTAGATGAAAAGGTAAGAGGGAAGCAAAAGTTAGAGAAAGTATAATAATAAATTGGGAAATTAATAAACAAGAAAAAAAGAGTTTGAAAAATGTTGAAAATTGGTGGATAATGAGGTCATTCAAAATGGATGGGTGATGTGGCTTAATAGGAGTGTAATAACAATAAATATTATACTTTAGCTTTCAGATATAAATAGATAGATTAATCGTTGCAAGCTTTGTTGCAAAGAGAATAATGTAGAACATATTTTAAGCAATCATTTCAAACTTAGAATAACATCATTTAACTCATTATCTAAGTATCTAATTAAAACAATAGGTTTGCATAATGTCATTTCAAAACCGAACAAAAAGAGTTTAATCGTTATCATTAGGGATCTAGGTAAAGCTTGTTTTGTAAAAAAGAATATAAAAAATTTAATCTTTTTTTAGACTAAAGATACTGTCAAGTCAAAAGGTATGTGTAACAATGATAAGATCAAGACACTAATCAGTTTTTAGTATAGACAGTGATTAAATTTAAGATTTTTTATTCAATTAATAGAAACTTTACCAATTAAGCTAATTAAAAAATAAGCCGTTATTAATAACACCAATTTTTTATTTTCATAATTTTAATTAGGGGGAGGGTTGTGCTTGAGTAGTCTAGTATCTAACTTTGATGGGACTGACGTGATTTTGACTGGAAGCACACAATTCTGATTCTCGTGCGCATTTGCCAACTTATTTGGATCCTTGTGGTTTTCATATGTTATAAAAATTCACACGGTGAAATTATATTCTACAATTTATAATACTTACATGGAGTTGCATTGTACAAGTGGTACATATACTTCCCAATATTTACCATTAAAAACAAAACAATTGGAAGATTATTAAAAAATATATAAATAGTACACAATTTATAGAAGCTATTGGTAGTAGAATTTTAGTGGAAATAGTTAAAACTTTGAAATAAAGTATCAATTATAAAGATACCCCTTGTGGTATGGGTCATTATCGAACACACCACATATGCTACAAAATTGACATTTTAAACCTTTATGACATTTATAATAACTCAATTGCCCATTTTGTTAAGACTTTTTTCATTTTTATTGGATGAAAGATGACCATAAAAGCCAAAACAAATGCACAACAACTAAGTCCTGCTAATCACGTATGTTCACGACTTCATGTGGTTATTTTTCATCTAATGAAAGTGATATGAATCTAATAGAATGGTCAATTACGTCATTTTAAATATCATAAAAATTTAAAAGGTTAATTTTTGCAGATAGGAAGTGTTTCATAATGACTCGTACCATAGGGGCTCTCTTTGCATTTAACCCATATTTTAAGGTACTGATAGTGTGTCATATGACATAAGAAGAAGAAAATGAAGAATAAAAAAAGTGAGAGTGTTCACTAGGCACAAGCACAACGTGAATTATACAATTTTATTATAATTTTTTTTATATAAAAAAAAAGATTTAATTTGAGACAATCCCAAAGTCTAAGAAACTTATGTAATTTACCAAAATCTTAAATAAATGAGAGACACTTTATGAAATGCACAAATACAATATAAGTTCATTTAAAAATGTTTTCTGAGTAATTATCTTCATGATCTAATATTTGGTATAAAGCACAATATGTGGTATAATATTTGAGAAATTAATTTCAATTATATTACAATAAAAAGGGAGTGTGCAAAGTAAAAAAGTTATAATATTGTGGGCAATAAGCCGAACAACTACTAATCACAATCCAGAATTATAATTTCCGACAATTTAACCTCAGCATTTTTTCTATGGCCACAGATAAAAAGGCGATCAGAAAAACGTTTTTGTCTTCTTCCCCTAACCGTTTCTTTCACCAAATTGTCTCAAATAAATACAAATTGACCAAAATAATTTGCTGGTCTTCCTATTTGACAATATAAACAGAACGATTAATTCTGCACAGCAACTTTTTCAGTGAGGCATCTTTATAAAAAAACCCATATATAATAATTGCCGAAACTAGCATGATCAAATTATGCAAATAGCTTCTCAGCCGAAAAAAAAAATGCCCATAGCTTATCACGTAGTGAAAAAGATTGCACGATTGTTTGTAATCTTAGCATTACAGAGGATCTACTAATCAAGTACATCTTTTTGACAGTAGTGTCAGGTTGGTTATTTCTTGTGCTCTGAACTCTGAACAAGTCCACCGTTTTAACTGTTTACAGAATACAAATCCGACTTAAAAATAAAAAAAAACTGTTTGCTGATCCATTAACTCAAATGGGCATGTCAATTGATAGGCAAAAATATATTGATTACTTTGGCAAATTAATTAATTAATTAAGTGAATTTAACATGCAATAAGTGTAGTAGTATAAACAAATCACTAACTAAGTTAAATGCAATAAAAAATAAATTTGACACATGTGATTTGTTTACGAACAAGGAAAACCACCGAGGTAAAATCCCACCAGGTGAATTTTAAGGTCACTACTCCCGAGAATCCACCATTATAAAAAATAAGCAGTTACAAGTAAAAGGAATCCCAGTATCTAATACCAACCTACAGTTGAACCCTTACCCCAATACCCAATATGACTTGTATTGTAGCGGCAATCTCTTCGTTCAATTCACGAATCCTAGTATGTAACTAACCAATGATGCATGGATCCCAGTACGTAACTAACACCTTTGCACGAATCCCAGTACGTGACTTACTCACCAACTTGAGGAAGATGTTGGTTGCAAAGTTCTTCAGCTCATCAATATGAAGATCAAGAAGCTCATTGGTCGTAAAACCCTTGGTGCAAAGACTCAGTAGCTTTTACAAAGAGAATAATGAACTAGAGCAATTTCTGTCTCTGATTACAATATGCGTGTAACAACAAGTGCACAACCTTTGCATCACTTTGCATTATTTTGTGACGGCTCTTAAAATAATTCTTATATATATCTAGGGTTGTGAGAAAATAAACCCTATACAAATACTCGAGGATATGCGTGTAATCAAATTTGGAAATTCTGATTTCGTAATTCTCGACAGTTACAACTTGTGTTGAGTTTTTGTCGAACTTCAATATTAAATCTCGATAGATAGGCTTCTGTCAAGACATCTGTCGAGCTTTAATGAACAACACTTCTTCACTTGTTTGTTGGACAGATTTGCATGGCTTTAACACTTGACTTGAAGAGCATATTTCTTGAAGTCTTAAACCATCCCATATCTACCCAATTACAAGTAAAGTGTGTTTTGTCAAAAGATTAGTCAATTACATCAAATATGTCCCTAACAATCACTTTGAGCGAACCTTGACTAAATCACTTTGAGCCTTTTTCCTTCCACACCTTGGAAGAATCTTTCCTTTGAGCGAACCTTTGATCCGGTGGTGAGGGGGAATAATTGAAACTGTTCAAGTTCAAAAGGAACATGAGGGCCTTGAGAAGATCTCCAAGATGGGCCAAAGAGGATGGAAACTGATTCTGGTTTCCGGACGAGAGCATACTATTGCTTTGTTGAGTGGCTAACCACTTGTAGCAATTTGAACGAGTATGCCCTGAAGCTCCATAGTGATGACAAAATTGCGGCTTCTTTGGTTAAGACTTCTTATTTTTAGCCTTATTGTCTTTCTTAGCTCTAGGATTTGTAGTCTCTTTCTTCTCTATCTTCGAGGGTGCTCCTAGAATAGATTTGCCCTTGTCTATGTTCTCACTAGCTATATCAATTTTAGATTCATTGTTCTCAGAATTAATATTATTAGCAAGTGAGACAAAAACAGTTCTACTAGAAGAGGCATTATGAGAAGAGTTAGAAAGTTCATACTCCAAGCCGGTTCTGTCAGAAGCTGATTTCTGGAGGTTTAGCATTTCATCCAGCTTTGCATTGGAAGTCCTCTCCAATTGAGCTCAAACTTGGAACAACTCTGCTTCAAGCTTCTTGATTTTTTTCAGCCAAGAAATTGTTCTCAAAACGCAGTGCTCCAATGACTTGGTGGGGTTCATCAACCTTGGTAGAGAGCTCATCTTGTTCCAACTTCACTTCACTAAGCTTCTTAGTGGACAGCCTATACAATTTCTCATACTTTTCAGACACCTTGTATAACTTTGCATAGGCTGTATGGATGTCATCGTAATCATCCATTTTCTCGAACTTAGATTCCACCAAGTCCTCTTCTTCATCCACTTCTTTTATGATCCCCTCAGTAGGACCCACTGTGGCAATGAAAGCATTCAAGATTCCCTCGTCATCATTGTCATCTGACTCGGTATTAGGTTCGGTGTCACTCAAGATAGCAATAAGAGCCTTGCTTTTCCCAATCGACTTGAGATATGTTGGACATTCTTGTTTCATGTCTCCAAAACCTTGACATCTGAAGCACTTTGGTCCAGAGGGAATGGTGTACTGACTGCCATCCTTAGCATCCTTCTTCCCTCTGTCTTGACTTTTAAATTGAAAAGAACTGGATTGTTTGCAGTCCTTGTCAAAGCCTTTCACATTGGCATTCTTCATGAACTTCTTGAATTGCCTTGTGATGTAGGACTTCATCTTAGAATCTTCGTCATTTGAAGAATTATCTGTCTCATTACTCTTGGCCTTAGTGCTTGCCTTTGCTTCCTTTCCAGGTCTAGTCAAACCCAATTCATAGGTTTGCAAGTTGCCAATCAGTTCCGTCAAAGGAATAGAGTCAATGTCTTTTGATTCTTCAATTATTGTAATCTTGGCATGAAATCTCTTAGGGAGAGATATGAGCACCTTTCTCACGACCTTGAGTTTGAGAATAGTTTCTCCAAGATTAAAGGCTGAGTTAACTATGTCCTTGAGTTTGGCATAGAACTCATCAAATGACTCATCATTCTCCATCTTTATCTCCTCAAAGCTAGTAGTGAGCCTTTGGAGCTTTGAATTCTTGATAGCCTTAGTCCCTTCTAAGTTGTCTGGAGGATAGTACATGCTTCTTTCGCAGTATCAGTAGAGGATATCTTCTTGAATTCCTCATTGGTGACCGCACTGAAAATGGCATTCAATACTTTGCTGTTAAAGTTTGCCACTTTAATCTTTGCATTATCCCAATCAGCCGGCGCTTCTTTTGGCTTAGTCTAGCCAATCTCCACAGCTTGCCACACATTTCATCTAAAAACTGCAAGAAAGCTCTCATGCGTACTTTTTAGTATGCATAGTTAGTGCTATCAAATAAATGAGATATAATAAGAGATTGTCATCTATCCATGACAAACAGGGGTCAATGGATCACATAGTAAAGATTAACTCTAATCAGAGTGTGCCTGTTTTGATATCACTTGATAGGCCAAAAATGTATTGACCATTTTGGCAAATTAATTAATTACTTATCCAAGTTAATTAATTAAGTCAATTTAACATGTAATAAGTGTTGTAGCATAAACAAATCACCAACTAAGTGAAATGCAGCGGAAAATAAATTTGACACAGGTGATTTGTTTACGAATGGGGAAAACCACCGAGGTAAAACCCCACAGGGTGAATTTAAGGTCACCACTCTCGAGAATCAACTATTATAAAAATAAAAAAAACAGTTACAAGTAAAAGGAATCCCAGTACCTAATATCAACCTACAGTTGAACCCTTACCCCAATACCTAATTGGACTTGTATTGTAGCGGCAATCTCTCCGTTCAATGCACAAATCCCAGTACATGACTAACCAATGATGCATGGATCCAATACGTGACTAACACATTTGCACGAATCCCAGTACGTGACTCACTCACCAACTTGAGGAAGATGTTGGCTGCAAAGTTCTTCAATTCATCAACATGAAGATCAAGAAGCTCATTGGTCACAAAAATCTTGACACAAAGACGCAGTAACTTTTACAAAGAGAATGATGAATTAGAGTAATTTCTGTCTCCAGTCACAATATGTGTAGTAACAACAAGTGTAACAACCTTTGCATCACTTTGCATCGTTTTGTAACGGCTCTTAAAATAATCTTTATATATGTCTAGGGTTGTGAGAAAAGAAACTTTACACAAATACTCAAGGATATGCGTGTAATCAAATCTGGAAATTATGATTTCGTAATTATTGACAGAAACAGCTTGTGTCGAGTTTCAACATTAAATCTTGATAGATAGGTTTCTGTCGAGACATCTATCGAGCTTTAATGAACAACACTTCTTCACTTGTTTCTTGGACAGGTTTACATGACTTTAACACTTGTCTTGAACAACATGTTTCTTGAAGTCTTAATCTGATAATGCCGAAAATCGTCAGTAAGCCACACGGTCCTCACGTGCCCTCGATAAAAAACCTGCACAACACAAAAGCTGAAGACCTTGAGAGGAATATTGGTGTGGTACCGGTCAAATATCCTCCGACAGTCAAGTTAGACAAATCTCTTGTTCACAACTCTAAAGTGCCAGAACTGGGGTGAATTATGCGTACCTTGATTATGAGAGTTTTGGGGTATTTATAGTAGTGTGGAGTTGACATCTGTGCCTTGGCCAAGAAGTTCTTTCCTTCTAGGAGAGAACCTCTTGGATTTTGTGTATCTCCTAGAATTCTTTTCCTTGTAGGAGTCTTTTTTATTAGGGTTAAGCGTGCGGCACAAGAAGTCTCCTTATACACGTATGTGCGGAGATCAAGTAAGGCCATGTCAGACCAGACAGAGGTTCACTTACCCTCTTCAACTTGTTCCCGTCAATTTATGGCGTCGTCACTTTGTTAAGGTCTACAGCTTCGTTATGAAGCTGTAGACTTTATGATGTAGTCGTTTGTAACAAGCGATGCCGACGGGATTATTGGATCCGTCCCCTTTTTTCTCATCGTGGTTTAACTACAAAATTATCCTTATCATAAACCATCCTAGATCTATTCAATTACAAATAAAATGCGTTTTGTCAATAGATTAACCAATTACATCAAATATATCCCTAACATCAATGATTCTAATGGTGATTTGAAAGCAGCTATTTTATTTGAGCTGTTGAGGTGCATTCTAGTTCTACATAAAGCTTTTAGTATTCATTCACTCACTCATATGTTTATTAATGGGGTATTTTCAGCATATAATGTTTAAGAATAACATAAGTTGTGTCACAGTCACAGAGAAGCCTAGCAAAGTCCTGTACGCACAAATGTGACATTAATAAGGTTATCATTTGTCAAGTTGTGTAGTCAACTTTCACGGATTGATGTGATTTTGCCAACAACTTACAGTACACAATCGTGAATCTCGTGCTCCTTGTTTCGATCGTGATTCTCGTGCGCCTTTGCATTAAAACATTTATAGCCACCTTTTTTTTTTTTACTGTTATTTGATTTTCATGGAGATTAACTTTTTTACCACACAAAAAAAAATAATTAAATTCCCAAAAAGTCTTTGGCTACCATTTTTAGTTAGCAGTTGCAAGAATACATATCCCAGCTCAATTACAAGAAATCAAGGTACCTTTTTTATTCTAATGTTTTTATATATAGTATTTTCAACAATAAATTTTTAATTTCAATAAAATAAGTGGTATTTAAATAAATTTATAGTCTCAATTGTCAAGCATAATCAAATATGATCCTGAAAAAAAAAAAAAAAGAAAAAAAAAAATACAACTTCTACGTGGTGGTAGGGTAGGCTTGGCTTGATGTGGCACCAAGTGAGTAAATGCATGGAAAGGCTACACATCAAATGGTGGGTACGTTGTGTTTCACTGTTCCCACTACAAAATACTGCAAAGGGATATTCAAAAGATTCCAATTCTAAAATAATAAGGGGTGATTTAGTAATGTTGTTTTAATAACGTTGATGGTATTTTTTAAAAATATTTGTGGTTGAAAAAGTGTGTGAAAATATATGTAAAAATATGTGTAAAAATACGTATAATGTTGTTTAAAAATTGAAAACATGTGTTTGAATTCTTATACCAAATGCCCCTAAAATATCTAGGCACTTCCTTTCACAATACGTGAAGCAACAAAAATAGTTTGCACTTGACCATTGTATTATGGTACAACTCCACTCAGTCCACATTCTTCATCTTTTTCTTTAATTTTGGTTCTTTTTATTTTTTTATTTTTTTAGGACATCTAGATTGGGTTCATGAGTAGTTTTTTCTTTAAACTTATTAGGAAACTATTTATTCGTATCTCTAAAAAGAAATATGGTTTAAATTTTTTTGATTTAATTACTCATTTAGTCTTCAATATTTTTCTCATATTTCAAAATGATTTATAACATTTGAAATGTTTATTTTAGTCTTTATACTTTAAATTTGTATAAAAAATGTCTCTACCGTTTAAACTTGTGTTTTGATTTTGAGTTGGGATTGTCCAAAGAAAGCCCAAAGATTTGATTTTGGATGGTGTCCAAGACGAAAAGAGATTGATTATTCAATTTTTTTTTTCTTTTATGTTTGTTTGGAGAATGAAAAAAAATTAAAGCAACGATTAACGGTAGGGACTTTTTAACAAAACTTTAAAATAGACTACAGTTCTCTTGTAATTCTTAAAGATTAAGGTAGTTTTTATTTTGGCCTTTAAAATTTTTATTTTAGTTCTTTATATTTAATTCTATCTTCATATTGAAATTTTCACCTATTTTCGTTAGTTACTTTATCTTTAATGAAAAAGAAGAAAAAAAAAAAAAAACACATTTAAGAATAGTTTAAAGTTATATCTAGTGTAATTTTAAATAATATTAGATTATCTAATAATTTGTTACTAAATTCATAATTTTGAAAATTGCATTGTTGGATTATATGTTCTTAACATACACATCAATTTTCATGCCAATTGGATATTATTTATTATTCAATTTATAAAGTCGTCTTTTATACATTATTTTAAATTACAAAAACTTGAATTTAAAAAGTTGATCAATGCCACTGCTATTGATCTTTGATCACCTTAAAATTTTACAAGTACGAAAAATATACAGAAATAATGTAATCCAATCATAAATTTGTCAAAATTTATATTACACCGTATGAAACTTGAACCCTCTATTTCTCCACACACACACACACACACACACACACACACACACACATATATATATATATATATATATATATATATATATATATAGCAAAGTGAAAAGGTTCTAAAATATTGTGGCCAAAAAGCAGAACTTCGACTAATGAAAAGGCTAAAGGCCAAAAAGTTATAATATTGTGGGCAAAAAATTGCATCTTTTGTATGGTACGGATAAGAGATGCTAAGAAAAACGTTATTGTCTTCTTCCCTAACATTGCTTTCACCTAACTGTTCAAAAAAAAAAAAAAAAAACCAAAATTCAGAAAAACATTATTCAGAAAATCGTTAAAAACAGAGGCCTAGGAAGTGAAACTCCATCTACCACTAGTTTTGGTTCCTCCTCTAGATCCTTCCCTTTCACTCTCCTTGAAAAGCCCACTTCTAGCTCAGCTTTTAAGGTAAACTACAACCACAGGTCCACATGTTTAAGCTTTGTCTATAAAGCTCAATTCATTTTTGTAAACAATTCTGGCTTATCTGAAAAGCACTTTGAATTTGTAATCAAAACAAGTGTTTGTTTCTGTTTTGGTGTTTTTAAGTGTTTTGTTTACAATTTGAGAGTTCTGCTTCTGATCATATAGTATAGAGTGATCAATACCCAATTAGTTAAAAAGACTAAAAAAAGGTAAATTTTGTTAGTTATTATTATTACTATCTTTTGTGAATATTTTCTGCTAAAGTAGGAAACTTTTTTTTTTTCCCGTTTGGTTGCTGAGAAAGTTTAGGGAACGAAAAGAATGATGATTTTGAAGGAAAATTGGTTAATGATTTATCAATTTTCTCGGCAACTAAACGGGGTGTACAATTTCAAATTTGCAAGTAGTAATTTTGATGAGCTGAATTAATGTTGAATTACCTTTTTGAGACTCTGAAGGTGAACAGAAATGGCTACCGGAGCTGCTGTACCGGCTTCGTTTACGGGTCTCAAGAGCAGGGACCTGAGTTTGGGGTTCACGAAAAGTATGGATTTTGTGAGAGTTTCTGATATGAGAAAGGTTAAGGCTAGTAAAAGAAAGGTCTTGATGATAAGGAACTCAAATCCAGGCTCGGATATTGCTGAGCTTCAGCAGGCATCAGAGGGAAGCCCTCTATTAGGTATAATTACTTAATGCATATGTTATGTTTAGTCTTTGATGCTCTCTGTTATATTTGTCAATGTCTTGGCTTCATGTTCCTTCGAATATTTGAAAAAGGAATGCAACAGTTTTGAGGCTACTATGTTGGGTGAATTGGTGATAGATATTGTTAGAAGTAATTAAATAGGCATGTGATGTTGTTATAGCTTTCCCATAATCCAATTACCGGAAAAATGTTTCCCCCATTAAGCACTAATATATATATTTTTTATATTTTGATTAGATCAGGAAATCATTCAAAACATGAACAGAAGCTTCTTGTTTTTTTTCCTTTTAATAAATTTTTTGGGTTTCCTATAATTGGATTCACGATTTCAATTAATTAATTTTTTGTTCGAGAATTCAAATGGAGTTTCTAATTTTTTTAAAAAAAGGAGTGTAATTACAGAAAGTAATTTTGGTTTCTATAATCAACTAAGCCAAAAGGTTGTACTAAACTCAATTTTGTTTACCTCAGTTGAGTGGTGATAAATTTTTTTAATTACTTTTTGTTCACCGTTTTTTATGCATGTTATTTAAAACGCTCAATATCTAATTGATAAGTATATCTGTTTTGTCTTTGTGGCTAGTTTTGTTCATGATGGATGAATAATTATGTGAATGTAGTTCCTAGGCAAAAGTATTGTGAATCCATACACAAAACTGTCAGGAGGAAAACACGAACAGTGATGGTGGGAAATGTGGCTCTTGGTAGTGAGCATCCTATAAGGATTCAAACAATGACCACAACTGACACTAAAGATGTTGCCGCAACAGTTGAACAGGTTCTTTTACTTTCCTGATTGAGCCATTCTTATCGATGTAAAAAATTGCTATGTATTTCTAAGATAGCAAAAGGATTTGGACCAAGTACATTTCGTTCCGTATCTGCAGATGTGATATAGGTGACTGGCATATGATGTAATTTGTGTTGGGAACTGGATGACAATTATTTATATTTATAAAGCGATGTTTATGTTGGTAGAATTATTACTGAATGGCCCATGTTGCTGTCTATTTGATTAAGCCAGGCAATAATGAGGAAATTTAGGTTTTACCGCTGGAGCAGCATGACGGGTCTGAATCAACAGCACCCAAAAGTGCTTTTGTTCTCAGTACTAGGTTCTAAATTTCAAATTTTGCAGGGTATGACACAATGGTTTTGTGTCCAATTAACATCTTATTAAATATCATAAACTACTTGAACTAAATAGAAGTAAAATAGGTGAAAGTGGCAGAAGAGTTCAAACAAAAAATGTCTTATATGATTACTTATCCCAAAAAAAAAATGTCTTCTATGATTCTCATTCATTTCATTTTCTGGGAAACTTTCATTGAACCAAATGCCAATCTGCTGGTAGGTAATGAGAATAGCTGACAAAGGAGCAGATATTGTTCGGATAACAGTCCAAGGGAAGAAAGAAGCAGATGCATGTTTTGAAATCAAAAACTCGCTTGTGCAGAAAAAGTAGGTCTGAATTATTGTAAGGAATGTTGGGCATTATTTGAAACTGTATATTCATATTTGATAAAAAGATCAACTAGTGACTAACTACATATCTGGGCAGTTACAATATACCTCTGGTGGCAGATATTCATTTTGCTCCCTCAGTTGCACTGCGGGTTGCAGAATGCTTTGACAAGATACGTGTCAACCCTGGAAATTTTGGTACGCAGTTTGCCATTCATTAATTTTGTTTTCAGATGCTTGAAGACAAGTATTCTGAATATAATAAGGTGATTCACTGCAGCTGATAGGCGGGCTCAATTTGAGCAGCTAGAGTACACAGAAGAGGACTATCAGAAAGAACTTGAGCACATAGAGCAGGTCAAGCCACTTATCTTTTGATTTTATGGGAACTCCTAAATTGTTTTTAATTACAAGCATGGATGGCTACGTGACTGAGAACATGTAATAGGGGAAATGAAAAAATGCTGTGTCTCTGTTTTCAAATTTCTACCCTTATGTTCTTCTTAAAGTGACCCTACATATGTTACAACCTTTATGGTCTTCTACAAAATTTGACGCATTTTTTGTGTGTAAATCCTGATAATACTCTAATTTCTTTATGGCTTTAACTTTTAAGCCCAGAACCAGTGAAGTGTAGAAGTTATTTATGTTATTTACAAGCACATTTTTTCACTTCAGTGGGCCAGATGGAACTCAAAGATTAAAGCTATTATTCTTCTACCATGCTGCCATCTATTCTTTAGCTGTATTCATGTTTGTAGAAAGTTTATCTTGTCCAAAAGTAAAGCTGTCATGGTCAAAATGGGGGTCAGTCAATATCAACTGTTCAACAATGTAATTGAGAATGTACTGAAACTTTTTTTTTTTTGGCTTTCAATTGCACCAGGTTTTTACTCCATTGGTTGAAAAATGTAAGAAGTATGGAAGAGCAATGCGTATCGGAACCAACCATGGGAGTCTTTCAGATCGTATAATGAGCTACTATGGGGATTCTCCTAGGGGAATGGTGAATAGTTATTTTTATTTATAGTTCTGCCAAGCAAAACTTTTGTGCTTTTTTCTTCTACTTTCAAGTTCAGTGATGACATACCTCACTGAAAAATAATTAAATAAATAAATATAAACTCAGTGATGCCATACTATTCAGCATTCCTTGAACAGGTTGAATCTGCATTTGAGTTTGCAAGGATATGCCGGAATTTGGACTATCACAATTTTGTCTTCTCAATGAAAGCGAGCAATCCGGTTGTCATGGTCCAGGCATACCGACTGCTTGTAGCTGAAATGTATGTTCAGGGCTGGGATTATCCATTACACTTGGGAGTTACTGAAGCTGGAGAAGGTGAGGATGGGCGAATGAAATCTGCAATTGGCATAGGGACCCTTCTTCAGGTCTGGTTTAACTGGATATTCAATGAAATGGATGATCATTTTGAATTCTTATACTGTTGTTATGTTGTGATGTGTTCATTTGCTGTCAAGTATGAATTATGCTATCTAGGATTATTGGTAATATGTTGTTCTTCAAACTTCAATAATGTTGTAGGCTTGTGCTGATTTTGAACTTATCCAAACAATGTGAACTTAATTTTCTGTGGATTTCAAACCCATCAATTGAAATTCTTTCATTTTGATAATTCTATAAATTTCTTAAATTTTTCATCCAAACATAACTTAATTGAAATTAGTTGGCACATATGCATGTGTGGGATCCTACACTTATAAAATCCTTTTTTCTTTTTAAAAATGTTTAGTAGTAAATTTTACATCTTCAAAAGCATCAAGTTTTCAAAGCCATATAATTACTGTAGTTGGAAATTTAAACACACTGTTGGATATGCAGGATGGTCTGGGTGATACAATTAGAGTTTCTCTCACAGAACCACCAGAAGAGGAGATAGACCCCTGCAGAAGATTGGCCAACCTTGGTATGAGAGCAGCTGAACTTCAGAAAGGGGTGGTAGGATACTTCAATATCCTCTAAAAGATTAAATTAACTTGCTTAAGCACCTCAATAGTGATATTAAGATGATCCTTTGAAATTGGTCTTTATGACACTATTTCCATCAGGCACCATTTGAAGAAAAGCACAGACATTATTTTGATTTCCAACGCCGAACTGGTCAATTGCCAATCCAAAAGGAGGTACATCTTAAATTTTTTGGAAATTGTTATAGAATTGTGCATTCATATTGCTTTATTTACAGTTTTCTAACAGATTTAAAATTTTAAGTACAGGGTGAGGAGGTGGATTATAGAGGTGTCCTGCACCGTGATGGCTCTGTTCTCATGTCAGTTTCCCTGGATCAGTTGAAGGTACTACTTGGACTGCGGTTACCTTGTTTCCTTGTATAAGTACTTTTATTTTTTTTCCTATCAATCTTTTTCTTGAAAGAAAGAGGGGCAGGGGTTTGATTCTGAAGAACAGTCTAATAAATCCTTTTTCTTTTCTCTTATTTTATTTTTTCAAATACAGATGCCAGAACTCCTTTACAAGTCACTTGCAGCTAAGCTTGTTGTTGGCATGCCATTTAAGGTCTATTCTTTCTCCATGTGGTTGCATAAAAGATTGTTGAGCTTTACAGTCTGTGGAATTTATATGTATAATTTTAGTGACACATTGATTTTGATTTAGGATTTGGCGACAGTGGACTCAATTTTATTGAGAGAACTTCCATCAATTGATGATGATGATGCTGTAAGAAACCTACTTCTCTTTGGCTTCATTACTTTAGGAAAAGAATTCCATATGCTCTCTCTCTCTGTCTCTCTCTCTCTCTCACACACACTCAATTCATCAGTTCTGCCTTAGCATATCATTAAACCATTTTGCTGCATTATTATTTAAGTCATTGAAACAATTTCGGAATGTTATGATATTATTCTTTGTATCATGAACAGCGGCTAGCTCTCAAAAGACTGATAGATATAAGTATGGGGGTTATAACTCCCTTGTCAGAGCAGTTAACAAAGCCATTGCCCAATGCCTTGGTTTTGGTAAACCTTAAGGAATTATCAACTGGAGCATACAAGCTTTTGCCAGAAGGTGCCACTTAGCATTTTACTAGTATCAAGTTCTTCCATGAACGCATCCTTTTTCTTTTCATTTCCCTAAGTTGAGCACATTCCATTACAGCCTTCACTTTTATATCTTGTTTTATATTTCATTGATTGCCTCCTAGGTTCACGTTTGGTTTTGTCTTTACGTGGCGATGAGCCCTATGAAGAGCTAGAAATCCTCAAAGACATTGATGCTGCCATGCTTCTTCATGAACTACCCTTTACTGAAGAAAAAATCAGCAGAGTGCATGCAGCAAGGAGGTAATAACTGATAACGTTATTTATAAATTCCACAAATAAGTCAATTGAAGAAATATGGTAACCCAAGGCAATTGGCAAGTAGTTCAAGGCCAATTGTTTAGTTTATTTACTTCTTCTTATTTTTCTAACTAGGTTTATTTACAAATTATTGAAAGAAAAAAGGAACATAAATGCACTTGTAGGGATTGCAGGGAATACCAAGTTCAGACAAACATTCCCCTTTGGCTTTTCGTAGGTTCAGATGACCCATGTCTGTTCAGAACACCGATTGGATTCCCCTTGGTGCTGAAATGATGATTTATTTTATGCATAAAGTTATATATATGCTCGTGGAGAGAGAGTTACATCAAACATGGAGTCACGTTTTTAGTACCTGAGTTCAAGTATAAAACCATTCTTGAATCAGTCTTCTTGTATTCATCATAGGGTCCACCTCTATTGTCTATTGGTTTGGCTCCAGTGACCTAGACATTTTTCCTTTAAAAATTACCTATAAGATTCTAAAACCGGTGTCTGGTGTGACCCAATGAAGCATTGGCTTTAGGCAGCAGATAGACTATATTTGAAGAAGTTGTCTCCCTTTCTATCAGGGTGCTTAGTTTCAAATTTTAACAGGATTCATCACAAAATTGTACAAATCTTTCCTATCCTGATAATTTTACTTTTATCTGCAGGCTATTTGAGTACCTAGGAGACAATTCTCTGAACTTCCCTGTTATTCACCATATCCAGTTTCCAAATGGGATTCACAGGTAATTTAGTCCACACTTGTTCAGGCAGATGGACTAATGAGTAGTTTTTTTATCATGGTACTTTTCTTCTGCTTGCAGGGATGACTTGGTCATTGGTGCTGGTACAAATGCTGGAGCACTTCTAGTAGATGGACTTGGAGATGGTGTCCTATTAGAAGCCCCAGATAAAGATTTTGATTTTCTTCGGAATACATCTTTCAATTTACTACAAGGTTGCAGAATGCGGAATACGAAGACAGTATGTAGTTTCTATGCTGAAAAGAAAAGGATTTAACATCTGAGGAATAAATGACACTATTGTACTATTTCTTAATATGCCTAAACATTGTTTCAGGAGTATGTCTCATGCCCATCCTGTGGAAGAACTTTGTTTGACCTTCAAGAAATAAGTGCACAAATACGGGAAAAGACATCACACTTGCCTGGTGTTTCAGTAATTACTTAATCCTTTTGTTCTGTTATCAGATGATATTGAATATCAACTTCCTGTTCCAAGTTACCATGTTATATAATGTAATTTCTTGTCATTGATCTAAACGTTTTCTTTCTTTACTGTGCCAGATTGCAATCATGGGTTGCATTGTAAATGGACCAGGAGAGATGGCTGATGCAGACTTTGGATATGTTGGTGGTGCTCCTGGAAAGATTGACCTATATGTTGGGAAGGTTTGAAATCTTTTTGTGGATTTAACTGAAATGTTTTTTAATAAATTTTGCATCCTATAGAAAAATTGAGCTAGGATACATGCCACTCTCAATTGCAACCTATGATACGACTTGCATGCATAATTAAAAAAATTTTCCCTTTTAAATACGGTTCTATGCATAATTAATTTTTTTTCCTTTTAAATACTGTTCTATGAATCTAGTGTACTTAATTAAAACTTATTAGTTTAATTATTAAGTTGTAGTTAATAATAAGTATAAAAGTTATCAAGTTTCTGAATTAAACCTGTACATTTTGCCCTCTAAGTCAAGGTGTCTAACAGCCAAACTTCAGTAGAGTGGGGATACTGTGATACAAGGACACAGCATGTCTTCATTATGACCAGGAAGCAACCTGGAACTTCAATATTGCTGACCTTCATGTGCATATGACCGTAAGATTTTATTTGGTCACTGCCTGTTGAATGATGTTATAAAATCATGCTGTTAATAGAGATCAATAACATGCCAGATTTGGGGACCAAGATAGTTATCATGTGATTGTCAATTACTGATATGATCTGGTCAAATGTTAATTATGAACCACTTGTAATGGAGCTTGGAAATTGTAGGAATGAGTGAATAGTTGTGGAATCAATCCCTGTGCTCTTATAAAAACAGACTGAGTATCGTTGCTTTGTTTGTCATTTGTTAGGAACATAAAAATCCAAAAATTATCAATAGAACAATGAGGAAAATTTTCAGTAAAAAAAACAAGAACAAGAAAGAAACTATATTTCTTTTCTTGAACACAAATTTGTTAAACCATATTGATGCTATACATTGTTGGCATTTAATCCCTTTCATCCTTTAGAATCCTAAACCACACTGTGGGACTTGACAGGGGCTTGTAAATGATGTAAACGCAAGTAAGTTCCCCAGATCCTTTGTCAATTAATCATGAGACTGAATGTATCTTCATAGCTCAGTTGGGAATTTCCCTGGAACATTTAATTCATGACCACTTTTTCCCATTTAGTGATAAAGTGGAATGGTTATTCTTAAAAGTACTTTGTTTTCTTAAATCAGAAGATAGTACTAAGACATCTTTGAGTAGTTGGCATATCATCTGCAGTACCAGTACTTTGTTGTATTCATGATAACGTGGTTCACAATCTCAACAATTGTGTGAACTTGACGAAAGTTGGATTGTATTTCAGACGGTGGTGAAGCGTGCAATTGAGATGGAGCGTGCAACTGATGCCTTGATCCAGCTTATAAAAGATCATGGCCGCTGGGTTGACCCTCCTGCAGAAGAGTAAGCGCTAGCACAAGCAGTTCCGGCTGGCTGATAGGAAGTAAGAGACTGTCAAAGGGAAACCACTGTCCCAATCCTGTTATTTAACTCCACTCCCCAAAGTCGTAGTCAATACAGGATAAATAGAAGAGAAACTACATGTAAGCTTAGCATATGCAATATATGTTCATCAATTGCTATGCAAACATCCGTGTAATACTTCCATCATTAGAAATAAATTCAAGCTGCATATTTTCCCTGATATCTGTGGATCCCTTTGATGCAACTCTATGATTGTAAAAAAATCTGTCTTTTTCTCCATTTCCACATAAGAACCATACTTAAAGAAGCAACTTAGTTCATGATGAGGCTAACCCAATGATTAGAAAGCTCCACCTCCATCAACACCATTTTTAAAGAATTCCCACCTCACCAATCGTAATCATTACCTTCCCTAGGACACTATATGCACCCTTCTTCCATAATTCTTGCACGGTTGCACCACAGTAAAATTTCAAATATAAAAAGGGTCGTGTCAAATATTAGAGCATCATTCTTTCGTAATTTTATTTTTAACAAGTTGGAATCTCACAGCAATCATGATGGACTGAACCATCCTTTCTTCACTTTTCACACAACCTTTATGAAGCCCAGCATTTTTGTCTGACCAAAGAAAAGTGGATAGTTGCTGTCACTTGCTGCCCCATAGCTCTTTCTTTTGAAAAATTCTGGTGCCCCATAGCTTTTTTCATAGGGCCTTAACCGGAGCCTTTTAAGCATGACACAATTTTTAAAGTAAACTCTCTTTCCAATCTACTCAGTGGAGAAGAAACGGAAACAAATTTTTGGTAATTTTCTTTTTGTTTTAGATCACTTTGAGACTGACATGCATATGATATTGGTTACCAAATTTTCTTTTTATTAATTGAGTAAACATATGGGAAAGTTGAACAATTAGCGTATTCATCCCAAAAAAAAAAAAAAATTGAACTATTACCCAATGGGCATAGCAATAGCAAAAATATTAAATTTCAACTAATTATATTAATGAATTAATAATAAGAATGAAACTGAAAACAAAAAGGTCAAGCTGACCCCATTAGTCAGACTTAAAACACGACGATGCAGTATAAACCAATCCGATGTTTAAAAATAAGTCATTTCTGCATGAGACCCAGTCAAACCAGGCAGGTTTGTGGCCTCTTGAGTAACCCGAATGGGTTTAAATAACTCGATTGGGTTTGTGAAATTTATAAATTACATTTATAGGTATATTTTATCGACTTTTTTTTTACTGTTTAATGTATTATAATATGGTAATTTAAAAAAGAGAAAACTTAAAAATAATTTTTTTTTTAATTTAAAAAATGCACTTCTTTGTTTGTCTACTTATTTCCAAGACTCTCATTCTATCAAAAGAGTACTATGTTGTTATGAAACATTGATTTTGAATTATAATTGTTAGTTTAATTTAGGAACATGTCAATTTTTGTTTAATTTACATATTTATGATATAATTTCTTAAACTTATTTTCATAAATATTTATTTTTTAAAAAGTTTTGTTTGATGTTATAGTTCGAACGATAACCCATTGGTTGAACCGATGACCCGACTCATAAACCAGGGTTTAATGACTATGAAAACAACAACAAAGAGCATTATTAAAGCCTAGATAACCAAATTGCTTATCATATGTGCTAGTTACATCAAATGTCTGTTTCATAAAAACTCACATTTCATACTTTTGAAAGAAACCCTTCTAATAAGTAGGCAAGATTCATGCTCTTTTATAACAGGAAATACTTTATTTCACACATTTTTACACAAATGCGAAATTGCTCCAAACTAGGAATTTTTGACTTGTTGAGGTCATAATTTGAAAGCAGTCGTAGCGTGTGTAAACGTGTGCGCAGCAAGTTGTATAATTTCTCTCACCTCAAACAAACCCTCATCAAAAGTCAGATTTCAGACACCTTTTTCAGTTCCACCTTTGAGAGTGAATGAACATAGCTGGCCCTTGTCAGGGACAGCCAAAAACAGTTTGCAGGAAAAGAAAAAAAAATACAACGCTTTAACACAATAATAAAGAACAACGCTGCTTTGTGGGGCTCTCACGTAATTAAAAATGGTCCCACGTACAACGTTTTTACGTATGGTATGGGGGTCAGGTCATGTTCTACTACTTCTACCGCATGTGCATGTGCATGTGCATGTGCATGTGCATGTGCATGTGCATGTGCATGTGCATGTGCATGACACTTTTGACAGGTACTCGCAAGTCGCACATTAAAATTGTTCTCCATTTTTCATTACCAACGCACCATATTCCAAGATATGACAAAATTCCCAATAATAATAGAGGTAAGAATCCTTCGTATTCGCATTTAGAAATTTCTAACATCACAAGAACTCAATCATCCAATTCATTATTAACAAAAATAATTAGGGTCAAGAGACACTATAATAAAATTTTCTTTTAAAGACTATAATAATTTTTTTTTTTGAAGGAAGGACTATAATAATATGTTGATTCCAATTATTCAAAAATTTCATAAAAAATTAATTTTATCTATTTTATATATATGCACATTTTTAAATACCTCAGATCAGATTAGTGACACCTAACATCAAATTATATTTCACTAAAATATCAGATTAGTGACATTTGACTTAGCATTATATTATATTTCACTAAAATGTCAATCAGGTTTCGGATATGTAAAAGAAGAATAAGACTAAATGTAAAGTAAATTGTGCAAGTGTAAATTTACTTCATTACTATAGTAACTATGTATTCTTACACAATTTTACTTAGCTTAATGTTGGTTAATTTTGGACTTGATTAACTAAAATGTGATTTTTTTTTTCTATTAATCAGCCACAATTTACTTACGTTTTGGCAGTCCCTTTTCCTCCACCAACCAAAACAGAAGAATCTAAAGTAGCGTAAAAATTAAAATTAATAGCATAAACCAACCACAATAAATAAAAAAAAAAAGAAAAAGAAAAGAAAAGAAGCAAAAGTAGACTTTCTGTATAACAATAATTTTGAACACTAAAACTAAACTCAATATCTGTAATTGAAAAGACATTATCGACTAAAAAAAAAACATATTAACTCCAAATATTAAATCCAAAAGAATGAAGCATGAAAATTCAATTAACTCCTAAACACCAATTCACCATCTCAAAATAATGTACCAATCATTTTAACCCAAAAAAAAAAAAAAAAAAACTACCGCAATGATCTGATATAAACTATAAAGCAATTAATTACTATAAAAGAAATTTATAGCAGTAATAATAGACCTCTAAATCATCAAGAAATTTTTTGTGTAGTGTATGAAGTTGAATTTCATTGTTGAGAGAATATGAGAATGAAGAAGAGTTTCAGAGAATCTCTCTCCTGGCTCCGTATCCGTACTGAGCTCGCTGAATGTTGTCCTTGCGCTTCTTGTACACCATGCCTCCCACCGCCACCAAAGCGAAAGCGAATATCACTCCGATCGCGATCCCCACCTTCTTCCCACCGCTCATTCCGCCGCCGGACGAGTGGTTCGAATCGGAACTCTCATTGCTGTGGACCTCGCTCGCCGCATCATCGGCAGACGGTGCTGGAGTCGGAGTCGGAGTCGGAGACGAGCCTGGTGCCAGAGGAGGCGACGGAGGAGACGGACTCGGAGACTGATCCGTTGGAGAATGCGCCGGCGCCGCACCCGAAGCCGGAGCAG
This sequence comes from Castanea sativa, assembly GCF_040712315.1. Lineage (NCBI taxonomy): Eukaryota > Viridiplantae > Streptophyta > Magnoliopsida > Fagales > Fagaceae > Castanea > Castanea sativa. The sequence continues at coordinate 35,135,551 of NC_134020.1, forward strand.
GAGCCGGCGGAGAAGACGGCGAGTCGGATCCGAGTTGAGGACCCGGAGACGGAGATGCCGGCGGCGGCGAAGATTGAGACACGGAGAATCCAACCAAGGAAACCGCCAAGAGTAAAACGACGTAGAATTGTGCGAGTTTCGCCATTAGTGGATCTGAGAAAGTTGTATTGAGTATAACAGTGTGGTTGAGCAGAATATAAACAAAACGGTTTCAAACTTTGAAGCAAAATGTAGTACTGAGGAGTAGATGTAGATCTAAACTTCTCGGGCGGAGAGAAAAGCGGAGGGGGCCTAGATTGACGGGAACGGAAATGGATCTGGCCACGTAGGCAGCGTAGAAGAGAAGGGAACAGAGGCGAAGCACTGGATCGGAAGTTCGAGGTAAAATGGATTCTTGGAAATGAAGGGAATTGGGGGAATTTAAAATGAGAGGAAAGAAAACGAAATCCGTGAGGTGAGGAATTTGAGTGAAAAAAGGGAGAGAGTGTGATGTTTGTTTATGAACTGATGATAAGGCGTAAAGATGAAGGGAAAGAGACTGACGAGGAGGAAGAGGAGGAAAAACAAATTTTTACCCTTTTACGGTTTTTCTTGGTTTCTTTTGTGGTAATCTTGTGTGCGTATATATCGGTGAGGAAAATTTGTTTTTGTTTTTGTATTTGGATTTCTTTTCACGGGTTTGGGATTTTCTTTCTTTTCTCTCAATCAAAAGCCAGCTCCATCTGCGTTGTGGAATGTGATTAGATTTGTACTTATACGCTATTTATGGGATATACTTCGTGAATTCAGGTTTGGCCATTTAAGAATGACTAGTGGATGATGACCCGTGTATTACACGAAATATTTTAATGTTATATGGATTTTTTTTTTTTGGGTTTAAATATAGAAATTGCTAATGATGATTTTTATTTATAGACATTTTATATTTTTATTATGATAGTGGATTTATGAGGAACTATATATACTAAAGCTAATTTTTTTTTTTTGAGAGACTAAAGCTAATATTGGTGTAATGTTTCCCTCAAAAAATAATATTAGTATAATATACCATTTAAAGGAAATATGATATAGTAAGATTCTATCTTAAATTTGTAGGATTAAATTTAGATAAAATTTTAAGTTTGATAAAAATATGTTTGGGCGAGAGTAGTACTAGGATGAGTGACCTCTTCAGTCCTGGGAAGTCCTCGTGTTGCCTCTTTCTCTTTTCATTCTAATTTTTTTTTTGATATATATATATATATATATATATATATATATATATATATGTGTGTGTGTGTGTGTGTGTGTGTGTGGCAAAAATGTTAACTAGCCCTCTAACTTTCAGTCTTTTTTATTTTAGTTCTCTAACTTTCAATTTCGTCAATTCAGTCCTCTAACTATCAATTTTTGTCAATGCGCATGATTCCGTTAAATGGCTATTGTTAATGTCACTGAAACGATGTCGTTTTCCTTTTTTTTAAAATTTTTTTTTTCAGAATTAAAAGAAAAAAATGTATTAAAAAAAAACATTTAAGGGAAACGACGACCTTCCCCTGAAATCAAACCAAAGAAACATTGAGAGAGAGAGAGAGAGAGAGAGAGAGAGAGAGAGAGAGAGAGAGAGAGAGAGAGAGAGAGAGAGAGAGAGAGAGAGAGAGAGAGAGAGAGTATGTGAAATACATAACCATTCTCCTCTTCCTCCTCCTTACTCAAAACCTTAAATTGTTCTTTTTTTTTTTTTTAATATTAGTTTTTTTTTAATTTTCTTTAAATTCTAAAATAACGGCAGGACATAATTAGGGTTTAACAGAGTCCCAAATTGATAGCAATTGAAAGTTAGAAAACTGAAATGACAAAACTAAAAGTTAGAGGATTGAAAGTTAGAGAGTCAGTTTTGCATTTTTGCCTATATATATCTACTAGATTCATAACACGCGCTTTACGCGTGCAATAATACTTAAAAGTGATATATAAATAACAGTGTTTTTTTATTTTATTTTATTATTATTATTTTTTTAAAGAAGGAGGTGAGGTAACATGGAATATAAATAACCACAAGAAGTCAAAACCCAATAAGACATTTGAATTTACTGATTGGGATAAAAATTTTGATAAGTAAAAAAATTTGAGATTTGAATAAAAGAAAGATGATATACGTTAGTGTGTATAGATGGGGATTTGTGATAACTATACAAAATCTAAATAACAAAAATTTTGGAATGTTTTAAAGAATTTTTTTAAAAAATCGGGATAAGAATGAGTAGTTTTTACATGAGGTAGTGGGTTTTTAAAAAAAAAGTAATTTTGTTTTTTTTTTTATAAAGATAATTGAAGTATTTGAATTCAAATAGATAACAAATGCAGATAAGAATAAAACATTTGAATACAAATGGGTGGTGATAATAACGGTTTTTTTTTCTTCTTCTTTTGTACGTGAGATAGTATTACTGTTTTAACATTTTTTGCTTTTTTGTAGGGAAAAAAAATTAAACTAAAGGGTATGTTATTTCAAAATTTGTATGAGGATATTTTGGTATGCCAAAAAATTGAAGATGAAACAAGGGAATTCTCTTATTAATAGTATAGATAGATAGATAGTATCTACAAGAGGATTCCCCTTTTTGTACTAGACTTTTATGCGGTTTAAAAATACCCCTAGACCTTATGTTTAACAGGGACAACCCGGTAAAAATATATCTCAAATTCTAGATAAAATGCCTACAATATAGGATATTCTCTACTAATTCAAGTCTTCAAAACAAATTTATCCAAAAATTGAAAAAAAAAACTTCTCAGTCCACTTTAAAAGAATAGTTTAGTTTTTTTGTTTTTTTGTTTTTAATCCAAACAGTTTAATATGCAGATCTAAGTTTTGTTTTGTTTTGTTAGGTTGTTTCATAATCTAAAAATTGAAATAATTGTGAGTTCTCCCCCTTCATCCTCAATAACTCCTTTCATCTATGGTATGTTGGCAGGTTTTCATGAATTCCGTAGAGTTGAGGCATCTCATATTGGTAAGCAAGGTAATAGGCTTGCACATTTACTAACAAAACATGCTTTTAAACATTATTGATTTCTCTGCTTAGATTTAAGAGTCCTTATTTCTACATTGGCGGAGTTGGGATTTTTTATCAAAGCCAAAGAAGGATGGTGGTATGGGGTTTAGAGATTTGAGAAGCTTTAATCTTGCTATGCTTGCTAAACAAGGGTGGAGACTACTACAAGATCAAGACTCAATCCTATTCCAATGTCTTAAGGCTAGATACTTCCCCCGCTGCAATTTCCTTGATGCAGTTGTATCTCCAAACTGCTCTTATACATGGAGAAGTATATTGGCAGCAATGCCTATCCTGAAATCGGGGTGTTGTTGGAGGGTGGGTGATGGATCAACGATTAGAGGTGCAGAGGACAAATGGATACCAAACCACCCTACCAATAAAATCCTATTTCCAGTCGTGATGGAGGATGAGGACTGGCATGTGGCAGATCTAATTGACCCAGACCTTAATTGGTGGAATCGTAAGCTCATTTATGCCAAATTTTAGAGAGGTGATGCTGATGCAATTTGCAGAATTCCTTTGAGCCGTAGGTCTGCACCAGATGTAATTTTTTGGCTTCATAGTAAGGATGGGATATACTCTTGCAAGTCTGGATATCAAACTGTAAGACGGATTGCAAGGGACTCTACTTGGGCTGAATGCTCCACGGGTCCAGTAGGAAAGCAAGTATGGCAAAAGATTTGGAAGCTTGGAGTGCCAAATAAAATTAAGTTGTTTGGCTGGTGTGCTTGTCAAGAAATTTTACCAACCCATGTGAACTTGGCAAAAAGGAAAATCATCTCTGATAATATATGTCAGTGCTGTGGGAGAGAACCTGAAACTGAAGCACATGTGTTGTGGGAATGTGGGGCTACGCAGGATGTTTGGGCAGGATGTGTACCTAGGCTCCAGAAGATGCCAAACAGCCACGGCAATGTCATTGAGCTTTTTGTGAATCTGATAGAAAGACTTGAAAACTCAGAATTTGAGTTGTTTCTAGTCTAAGCCTGGTTCATATGGAACCATAGAAATACAGTCGTATATGGAGGAAGCTTTAAGGATCCAAAATGGCTAAACCAAAGAGCTAGCGACTATCTAAAGGAGTTTCAGCAAGCACAATGGCAACTTGCTTTGCCTGCAACAACAAGAAGGAGAACCAACTGGAAGCCACCTCCACATTCAAGCTTCAAACTTAACTTTGATGTGGCAATCTTCGATTAGCTGAACTGTACGGGATTTGGTGCAGTAATCCGAAATTACAGAGGAAAAGTGATGGCTGCCATGTCAGCAAAGGGACCGCCAGTGACATCTAGTGATGAAGCAGAAGCATTAGCTTGCAGGAAGGCACTCGAATTTTCCATGGATGTGGGTTTTTTGGAGCTGATCATTGAAGGTGATAATGCCCATGTTATGAAAAATATTTGTTTAGCACTCCTAAACCAGGCTTCGCTGGGCATAATCATTGATGATGTTAAGCGGCTTATGAATGGTATGCAAAATGTCTATGTAAATTGTATTAGGAGGGAAGGAAATATGGTGGCCCATGCTCTTGCGAGGTTTGCTAAAAATGTATCAGAAGAGTTGTATTGGCTGGAAGACTCTCCTCCTCCAGTGGTGGACGAATTGTATTTTGACAGTTTGAATTTGAATGAATGAAATTATGCTGGTTTGACTTTCAAAAAAAAGAGTCCTTATTTCTTAGAAGAAGATTTTCTCCATGATGTAATTATTAATTCTCACTTTGGATCATATTTGTGGTCTTCTTATAAAAGAAAAAGACACAATATTATGAGGTCGATCAAAAGTCAAAATAGTTTCAATTTAATTTATATAATAAATTATAGAATATAGATTATAAACTAGTCAAAAACCTGTAACAAAATATGAAATTTGATAATTAAGATAGTTATTAATAATATTTTATTTATTTTCTAAATATAAAAATTTAATAACTACGGTATATATAGGAATTATGATTGTAGTTATTATAATAGTTTATTTTAATTGGGTTAATAACTTAATGGAGAGAGTAAATGTCGAATATAATATAATTTAATTAATTTATCTCAAATTTTTTTTTTGAATTGATTTAATATTTTTTTTGTGGAGAGGTGCTACGTCCATAACATTTTTACAACAAATTATAGCTGGTTAGCTGTTATTGGTTCAAATTTTAATCTAATACTAAGATTACTTTTTTGCCCCAACAATAATAACCAGTAACAACCTGCCACTTAGAATTTATTGTAAAAATGTTGTGCAAAAGCTTATACAACAAAATATTATGAGGTTAATTAAAAGTCAAACGTCTCATGCTTTGTAAATACTAATCAGCCCATCATGAAATGAAAGTTCAATAAAATATGATTTTCATCTATAGAAAAAAAATTATATCTCTTTTATTTTGTATATAAATCTGAGACTTGTTTATAATTATAAATAAACATTTGTGGGAGTCCCTTTTTGAACGGTATCCAGGCCCAAGTTTAAACAAGGACCCCAGACTTCCTAATTGTAGCTTGAAGGGATTGGGTTTGGTCTACCGCAGCTAAATGGGCTGTTTAAAGACTAAGTGGTGCATAGGGCGAGACTCCTACAATACACATACACTAGCAATCGAGAATATACATATTGATCAGCAAGAAAACAGCAGGGTAGACAAATGTAATAAAGGAAAAAAATGAAATAATTGCTCGGGATCCTGAAATCAGTTGGGGAATACTTCATTGATTTTCTTAGTTATGGATTACAATGAGCTCACTAAGACTTAATGCAAGGTTCAAACAAGTTAAAAAATTACAGACTTAGATGACTCTTTTAGGTCTCCAAGACTTGCAAAATTTGAATCCTTTTGAATCCAAGCAGGTGCTCTAGTGGCTGTTTCTGGGATACCGGGAGGTATTTCCCTGTTTTCTTTGAGTCTTACAGAGCTTTTTCTTAATGATTCTATCTGTTCTTTTTCCTGCTGAATGCCTCTCAACGTTGGCTGCTCCCCCTTTTTATAGTGTCACATTGATTCTTTCCCCCTTGGCCTCTTGGGTACTAGAACCCCCTGTTTATCTCAGCTTTTCTGACAACTACTCCTTTCCTTATTTTCCATAACTTCCTTCTTTTGATGTTTTTTTTTCCTTGAAAGTATCTTGCTGACTTCCTACTCTGAGATGCTTTTGCCTTCCAAGTCCCTTTTTTGTCTGTCTTCTCTTTTCAGGTTTACCCCCTTTTAGCCGCCCCTTCCTTTTATCATTTTTCCCAGTAAGTGAAGTCTTCTTCTGGGAAACCGAAGGTTTCTCCAGCCATTTTCTTTTGTGGATTTCTTATTCTGGGTTCCCAAGACACCGACTTACTACCCCTGAGCCGTTGTTTTCCAAATCCTCAGGCCTTGCATTGTATTACTGGTTGCTTTGAGAAAAGGTCCATCTGTTTCTTGTTCCTGGTACCTTTTGAACTGTCTTCATCCTCCTTTAACCGTGCCGTATATCCAAAGGTCCCAAGCAACCCCCCCGGCGTCCTTCCCCAGCTCCTTTTCTTTCTCTGGTCCTGGCGGGTTGGATTCTTTTCTTTCCCCTCTCTGTCTTCCTATGGACTCCTCTCTCCCTTTTGGGCCTTAGGTCCATCATCCCTCTTTCTTTTGTAGCCCCAACCTTTCTCTTCTTTTTTCCAATTTTTATTTCCCACGGATTGGCCCAATGTGCCACCTCCTTGGGCCTTTTATCATGTTTTCTTATATATATATATATATATATATATATATATATATATATATATTTTTTAGACCTCAACATTTAGCCCCCAAAGTTTGTGGGTTGCCTGCAGCCCACGCGTGAGTAACGTGGAGTTTGAGTTCTGGTAGAGTTTCCCTCTTTGTTCATTCGGGGCCCCGACTTCCTTGACTTTGGAGTACCCTGGTCTTCTTCGCACGTTGTAACTCTCTTCCTCTTCATACGGGACGTGGCAGTTAACCTCTCCTTCTTCTCTTTTTATTTTATTTTATTTCTTCTTCAAAAGAGTGGGGAAAGAAAAACTCCCCCCCCACTTTCCTTGTTTCCTGCAACTCCCATTAATAACTGCTAATAACTTTCTTCCTTGAAATTAAATTTGGCAATTGGCGCATCTTTCCACACATTGTCTTCCCTAACTGCCTTTGGTGCCATTATTGTGATTGCTTCATACATATATATATATATATATTTTACTTTTTCACTCTCAAACTTATCTCTTTCTTCTTAGCTAATTGTTGCCTTCCTCCCCTTCCTCTCTTTTTTACATCCCTGTGCTCTTCATTCTTCAACCTCTCTATTCCCAGCACGCCTTTTGTTACGATGGCTTCTTCTTCATCACGAAAAAGGAGAGAGCGCACTCCCAACCCCTCTGAAGGCGAGGGCTCCTCTAGCTCTGCGCAGGGCGAATCTCAGGGAGCCACAGAGCGTCCGACCTTCCCTTTACGGGACCCATGGTACACTCCTAGCCTGTTCTTCCCTAGGTGGCCTCACGGTGAGACCCCTCCATCTTCTCATACATGGGTGTTCTCTGGTGAGGCCGATTTTGCTAGTTCCGCTCAGGTGCCAGACCCAAGAGAGATTTTAGATCTTCAGATCAGGCAGGGATCTCGCGAGGCGGTCCTTATCTTCTTCAATTTTGTCCCTGGTAGGATCTCTGGTTGGCCCATTTGGGTAGACAAAAAACTTTCTGATGGTGAGTTCGTGGATTGCCAGGAGCGTGCCGGGATCCTGAAGGTAGTGGCAATTTTCAAGAACCTTGAAGGTTTTAGAAACACTAAGGGTCTCAGGCATTTGGTACATCGTTGGTGTCCTTCCCTTCATACCTTCTTCTTTTTTGTTGGTGAGCTTACAATTACTTTGGAGGATGTGATCAACAACTTCCTCCTTCCAGTGTTTGGGGATGAGAATCCTTTTACCATTAATCATTCTGATGAGGATCTCGAGGTGGAAGATGGGTTATATGCTCATTTTTGTGGGCGTGGTGCTTCTCCCGGCGGGAAGCCGGCTAGAATGGGTAAATGGGTGATGAATCTTTCGCGGGAGAAAGACAAAGAAATTAGGTGAGCTGGGTTTTTGGTGCTCTGGCTCAGTAAGTTCCTGTTCAATGAGTTCCCTAGATACGGGGTTAAATCCGCTTTCTTCCCTTTGGCGATCAGGATGGCCCAGGGTGTTCGATATCCTTTAGCTCCCATGTTTTTGGGTCATGTTTATACTCAACTGGATCTGCTCCACGGAGACGAAGTTGAGGTGACTCTTGCTATGTGATCACCTCGTCCTTCCATTGTGCCATCCTCCAAGTATTTATGTGGGACTGTTCTTCAGTTACTTTAGCCAAATGTAGGAATTTGAAATTTGTAAAGGATAAATTCGAGGGATCCCCTAATGTAGTGAAAGGTCTATATGGTAGTTCCACCGATAGTCACCCCATCGCCTTTCGTTGGGCTAGTTTGAAAGGTGGTGGTCTTAATCTGGTCGAACTATTTGATCAGGCAGGGCACTTGAAGTGGCGATCTCCTCGGGAGTATGACCACGGGTTTGCTTATGACTCTGTGTTAGCTTCTTTTCTTAATTCTCTAGGGAACACTTTTGATTTGCGTCTTGATGATGAGAGCAGCCTAGCCTACTTGGCCTGTATTAGTCCTTCATGGCTTTCGGTGCCCTCCTCAAGTGGCCCCAGGTATACCCATTACTTAGTACATTGGGTGCTTCGGCAGTTTGGCTTTAACTAGGATATCCCTCCTGTGTTTAAGGATGTAGTACCTTCTCTCCCTTCTTTGGATCCATACCTGAGACCTTAGGCCTTCTTGTATTGGTCGCGCAGAAGTTCCCAATTTGTGGTGCCCAGCTCTCAGAGGGGAGTCTTTGCCTCTGGTGGTTTTACTGGATATTGGAGAAGAGTGTAGGAATCCTTTGTTGACTATGTGGGTTCTGGCAAAGTTGGGAGAGTGCCTAGCCTCGCTATCCTCTTTGCTCTGACTTCTAATAGGCGCTTGTCTCTCCCTATTGCTGGTATTGTTTCTGCTGCTATAAGTAGCAAGACAGGTTTCGCGGAGTGGCATGCTTCCAAGGGTGGTTGGGTGTGCTATGCTCAAGATTTTTTGAAAGAGTGGCCAGGATGTGATCTTGTGGTTGGTGCTTCCTTTCGAGTGCGAATTAAAAGAGGGTCGGTAGAGGCAATTGGGGTTGCTACTCCTGTAAGTAAGGGCAAAGAGAAAAAGATTAGGCAGGAGAATGTTAAGTAGGCTGAACTTGAAGAAGGTGTTGAAGATGTTGAAATGGGCCATAAAACCAAGAAAAGAAAAACTGCGAGGTCCCAGAAACAACTGGTAATTTTTTAGGAACCTAAGAGAGTGAGTTCCCTTGCAATGGGAAAAGAAGTTGGGTGTTTTTTAGCCCCCAAGCCTCGAGTAAAGACTAAGGTAAAGTCCTCTCTCTCTCAGGTTTCTGTGAGTTCTCCAGTCCAAGGCCTCTTTCCTTCTTCTCTCCTTTTATTTTGGTGGTTTGTCATTGTTGTTGCAGCGCCTTTCTTTCTCCTTTAACTGATGCCTGGCCATTTTCTTCCCTGCAGTCCAAGTGCAAGTCAGACCCCAAGAAAGGCAAGAGTCAAAAATGGTGACTTATACCCATGTGGTGCGTCCCTCTTCGTGCCTTTCTCTCTTTCTTCTTCTTTTCCCCCCTTTTTTTTATTATTTTATATTGTGTACTTATACCCATGTTTGTAGGTGGAAGTGTCCCCTCCTGTGGCGGGCAGGACTTTGGAAGAAGTAGTGGTTGCCACTTCTTTTGTTGGCTTCCCAGGCGTGAAAGAGGAAGCTCTTGGTGGTGATGCAGCTAAGGAAATCAGGCAGCCTACGCGAGACATCCTATCTATTCCATCTGTTGTTCCTCTGGCTACCTAGGATCCTGAAGCCCCTCAGCCTCTTGCTTCCCAAGACCCCCAGCTTAGGCAAACTTCTAATCTTGCCAAAACTGTGTTGCCTGATCCTTTGTTAAGCAAAGAACCCTCGGGAGGCGCGTCTCCATCCGTTCAAGCAGGTAAGCCCCCACTCTTCCTTTATAAAATGCTTGACCCTATTTACATATGTTTTTCTTTTTAGACTTCCCTTCTTCTCTTCTCTTTGTTAGGTCAAACTAGTGCTAGATTTGCCCCTGAGGCTGCTCCTTCTTTGGAATCAAAAGGTTCTGAAGGTGCGTGTTGATCCCCTTGATTGTACCACCTTCTCTTGTCTTCTTCTATGCTCTTCCTTTGCCTCTTTCTCCTATAGCGAAGCTCCCAGCATCCCTTCCTTCTTTTAGCTATTTTGCTAAGGTTTCCTCACCCTTTCTTCAATGTGCTGCGTGTTCCTTTACAGAGTCCTCTAGGGAATCAGAAGAGCAAGATGGGGGAGTTCCACCACAGGAAATCGGCACAAGTACTCTCACTTCTCTTCTTTTTTGCACTTTCTCTTTTTTCTTTTTATGCCTCTTTCTTTCTTGGCTCCGTTCTTCCTGTTGAGTTATGCCTATTCTTGTAGGCACTGGCACAGGTGCTGGGGGTTCTCAATTCATGGTTCCTGAGGCGGCCGCAGGAACTGCTCAGATTGCTGACTCTCAGGCCAGGACTCCTCAAACTGTCCAGAAGATTGAGAGTTCTCCAGCGCCTATGAGTGGAGACGTATCGATGGGGGAAGCTTCAGAAGCTGTTGTTTCAGATTTTGCCTCGGGGCTTCCTGCCTTCCTGGCCCGTTTTGATCTTCTGGAGTTCAACAACCTTCCTGCGAGCCACTTTCACAGTTTTGGGGCTTCCTATGGAAACTTCCTACGTTTCTCCGTGCTTGTGGAGGGTCTACCGTTACTGGAAGGGCTGCTCAAAGTCTATGGAGACTTCACGAGTGGCTTTAGGGGAGGCATGTTTCTGGGCAACATTCTAATGGAGTTGCTGTGTGTTGTGCTGATCTCCTTAAGGAATTCCTCCCTTGACTCCTTATCTGAAGAAAAGCTTTTGGAATGGAGAGGAGTTGTGCAGGATCTTTTAGAGGCCAAGTTTAACCTATCCTTCCTGCTGACTCACTTGCGTTCATTAACCTATATCCTATTCCAGAGGCAGGTTTCCAGGAGTATAGATGCTGAGATTGTTGCTGCCGAGGAGGCTCTAGCTCGTGCTCATAAGGTTCTGTAGGATTTGAAGGCTAAAAGGCAAAGGGTTCTGCCTCCACCAGCTGTCCCCGCCATTTCTCCAGATGTTTCTTTGCTGACTGGCCTCCTCCTCTAGCTCTTTTGCTTATTTCAGCTAGTTTAGATACATCTTTTTTTTTTTTGGGCTGTATAAGATCTACCTTTCTTAGACACTGTTTCTGGCTTTTCTTCTCTCTTTTTTTGACATAGATTCTGCATCTGTATTGCCTCTTTTGGACTGCTTTCGTTCCTTAATAGCATATAGGCTTGTTTCTTTTGCTTTCTTTTTTTTTAAATGTATGTTGCTTTGTTGTTTTCTCTTCTCATTTTTGTACATATATATCGAGTCCTGGACCATGGTTCCTGCGGGTCTTACCGTAGGGGCTAGACCAGGTACCCTAGTGGTTACTTTACTGCTCAGGTGCTGAATTGGGTACATTGGGTTCCCCCTCTTCTTTTCTTTTGGGGAAGTCCCAAATTATGGACCAGGCAGGTCTACTTTTGCCAAATACTGGGCTAGGTACCCCGGGTACTTATTATCTTTTTTTTTTTTACCCGTGGTCCTAGGCCATGTATTTTGGACCAATTGTGATGTGGGTCCTAGATCGTATGCTAGAGTTTTTTGCATTGGTCCAGGTATCCTCCTCAAGTTTATCCATGTTTGGATTTTTACAATATTTAGTCTGACCATAGTTTAAAGGAAATAAACAAAAGGCTTCATTGAATTAAAACATGGTTGTTCATTTTGAAGAACATAGAACAGTTGTTAACATAGTAAGAAACCTAGAATGTTTTGTTTTTTTTTTTTCAAGGGTTCTTGGATAACGTTTCTTAAACAAAATTCATGATAAAGTAAAAGGGAAAGACGAAAAAATACTTGGTGGACCGGAAAAAAAAAAAGGAAAAGAGGTCTCGATGCGCTGAGAGCTTGTTTTCCTATGCATAGTATTGTTTCAACCACTTCCCATTTATGGGCCCTATCAGGACTGTTCCATCTTCCTTCGTGAGGTAGTAATACCCACTATCATGGGCTTCTCTAATGATGTAAGGTCCTTCCCATTTTGGGGCGAATTTAGAGGGTCTTGGAAGGTTTCTTCTTACATTTTCTGCTGTCCTTAGTACCAACTGTCCTTCAGCGAAGGCCCTTGGGGTACCATTCTTTGCTGGTACCTCTGGCTCCTCCTTCTAGCTAGTTCTCTTTCTTCCTCTACCCTTTCCAGATCTATCAGCCTCTTTTCGTTGCTTGTGTCCTTAGTGTCCTCCTGGTTTTCTTCAAGTACTACTCTTGGTGTAGGGATGACTAACTCCACTGGGCTGATGGCTTCTGTCCTATAGACCAAGGAGAATGGTGAGAACCCTGTGGCTCTTTTTATGGAGCTCCTACATGCCCAGAGTACGTCTGTCAAGTGGTCACTCCATTTTCCACCATACTCATGCTTCATTTGTTGAGGATTTTCAGTATCACCCTATTAGTGGCCTCGGCCTGGCCATTTCCTTGCGGGTAATACGGTGTAGACCTTCCATGCTTGATGTAGTATGCCTCATTCAGGCTCTTCATGTCCTTGTTTATGAACGGGGTTATATTGTCGCTGATCAGTTTTCTGGGGATCCCGAACCTTGTAATGATATGCTCTCGAATGAAGTTTGCTACAATTGCTCCTGAGACCTTTTTTAAAGGGATAGCTTCTACCCACTTTGTAAAGTACTCAGTGGCTGCCAGGATCCATATGTAACCATTGGAAGGAGGGTTTATAGGCCCTATGAGGTCAAGCCCCTAAGAGTGGAAAGGCCATGGCGTTGTCATGTCTTGCAGTACATTTGGGTGAGGCCATGGCGTTGTCATGTCTTGCAGTACATTTGGGTGAGGCCATGGCGTTGTCATGTCTTGTAGTACATTTGGGTGAGTATGAATTGCATCTCCGAGTATTTGGCAGGCATGACAAGTTTTGACTAGTTCCTCAGAGTCCCTTTTCATTGTTGGCCAATAATACCCTAATAGTAGCAGTTGCTTGTGAAGTCTTCTTTTTCTTGGGTGACTCCCACCATCACCGGAATGGACTTCTCTGGCTTCCTTTGGCCCCAGGCATCTCAGGGGGTCCTTATTGTACCCCTTCTTGAATAAGATCCCATTTTGTAAGAAGTACCTGACCACAAGTTTCTTAAGCCGGTGGGCTAAAGTCTTTTCAGTTAGTAGGATCCCTTGAGCCAAGTACTCCATAAGTGGAGTCCTCCAATCTTCCGTGGCAAAAACGGTGTAGCTTTCCTCTTTGTCTATCGAAAGCTGACACTTTTGACACTTCTCCTGTATAGTTGCTGCCTCTTTGCTCATGCTGGGCCAATAGTACCCCATGCGATGTATTCTTCTGTATAGACTAATCTTTTTTACAACCCCACAGGCTTGGCTATGCAACTCTTCTAATCTCAGCCTCCCTTCCTTTTCATTGATACACCTAGATAGGATCCCTCCGAGTAGTCTCCTGTATAGTTCTCCTTCTATCATAATGTAGTCTTTTAGCTCTTTGATACTCCCCTCATGTCCTGACCCTTTTATTTTTTCTTTGACCTCATTTCTCTAGTCTTGCTGCTCTAGTTCCTCGGAAAACATTCTTCGGAGGACTTCTATGATGGAGTGTTCTTGCTTGCTTACCCTTATCAAGGTGTTTTTTCCTTTAACAGACATTTGGGACCCCAAGGTGGCTAGTGCATCGGCGAACCTATTTTCACTCCTCTGGGTGTACTTGATGCTGAAGGTTTGGAATTCCTGCTCCAGCCTTTGCGCCCAGGTCCTGTAGGCTGCCAAACTTTGTTCCCTTAATGCAAAGTTGCCTTTTACTTGAGAGACTACAAGATTGGAGTCTCCTAAAACCCTCATGTGCTTTACTCCTATAGCGATTGCTATGGTTAGCCTAGTCAGATACGCCTCATATTTAGCGGCGTTGTTTGAGCAGGAGAACCTTAGTTTGAAAGATAAGGGTAGGGTATCCCCATCTTCACAAGTTAATACAATTCCCAGTCCATTTGAGGTTGCCGTTGCTGACCCATTGAACCTCATTGTCCACTTTTTTCCCGGGAGTTCTATCACTGCCACCTCCCTAGGGATTTCTTCACTTAGTGAACATTCCCGGGGAACTGGGCTAGCAGGTTTGCTATGGCTTGACTTTTGACAACCTTGAGGGTCCTGATACCTATGTTGTACTGAGAGAGTAAAACCAACCATTGCGCTATCCTTCCTGTCAAGAGGGGCTGATGGAGAAGTGCCCTTATAGGGTGAGACTTAGTCACCAAAAGGATCTGATGGGCCGAGAAATATCGTTTCAGCCTTTGGGACACGTAGATAACTACTAGGCAGGCCTTCTTTATCCTGGGGTACCTGGTCTCAACATCCTTAAGTGTCCTACTCACGTAATAAATGGGTTGTTCGTTCCCGTCATCATCTTCTTGCGCTAGTAGGGCTCCTATAGCTTGGGAGTTTGACGCTAAGTACAGCAACAGGGGCCGCCCACGTACTGGTGCTTGGAGGGTGGGGAGGCAGTTCATGATTTGCTGGATCCTCCGGAAGGCTTCCTGTTGCTCAGCTCCCCAAGTAAACTCGGTCCCCTTTTTCAACAGTTTGGATAAGCCACTCGTGACCGAAGCTAATCCTGGCACGAACCTTCTGATGTAGGAGGCCCTCCCCAGGAAGCTTTTGAGCTCCCTTGTAGTTGTAGGCCTCTTCATTGTGGCAATTGCCATGGCTTTTGCTGGATCCACACTTATGCCTTTATGGTGTACTAGGAACCCAAGGAATTTCCCAACAGACACCCTGAAGGCACACTTCATGGAATTCATGCGTAATTTGTATTTCCTACATCTCTCAAAAAACTTGTTCGAGTACCTAAAGGTGTCCTGCCCTTGTTTTTTATTTCACCACGATGTCATCCACATAATCTTCCATCTCCTTGTGCATCATGTCATGGAAGATGGTTGTCATGGTTCGCTGGTATGTGGCCCCTGCATTTTTGAGGCCAAAGGGCATCACAGTGTAATAAAAATTCCCAATTGGGGTTCTAAAAGCTATCTTTTCTGCATCCTTGGTGGCCATGTGAATTTGATTGTATCCACTATACCCATCCATAAACGAGAACATGGAGCTCCCCGCGGCTGAGTCCACAAGGAGATCAATATTGGCCAGAGGGAACTCATCTTTTGGGCATGCCTTATTTAGGTTGCGGAAATCCACACAGCAACAGATTTGGCCATTCTTTTTCTTCACAGGTACTATGTTGGAAAGCCACTTGGGATGTTTAATGGGCATGATGAACCCAGCTGCCAGCAGTTTCTTGACTTCTTGGGTTATCTGAGCTTCCACATCAGTGTGAGAGACCCTTGTTGGCTGGACCATTAGCTTAACCCCTGGACCCACATTGAGAGCATGGACCACCAATTCTAAATCTAGACCGGGCATTTCGTCATAGGTCCATGCAAACACGTCCATGTACCTCTGGAGTAGGGCTATTAACTGCTCCTTTTCATGCTTTGTTAGCTAGCTGTTGATGAAAACAGGCTTTTGGGATCCCAGCATAGTTTCCAAGTTTATTTCTGTTAACTCCTCTTCAGGCTGAATTTGGGCCTCCTGAACTGGTTCCTTGGGGATTTCTTATTGGGTGACCATGCAGTTTGGTGGTCCGGGACCCTCCTGCGTAAAGCATTCAGGTCCCGCGTATCTTCATGAACGAAAAATCATCCTTCCTCCAGGTTCTCGTACTACAACACATTTTTGGGATCTCGAGGAGCTGGGCTCCCTCTTTTGTCTCTTTCTCTCCAAAAGGTTTCTCAGATCATAGGTACTTTCTCCTTCCTCTTCTTCTAGGACAAGCGCTCCTAGGGTCCCTGGCGTGGGGCTCTCGTCATCTGGCTCCAACTCATCATAGAACATGGTTTCCACAAAGTTCACCTCTCCTTGGCTGAAAGGATTATGGTTGGCAGAGATCCTTACCGGCTTCCCATTCAATCTCCCCTTAACACATTGATGGTAGGTGGAGGGAATGAGGTGGTACTTGTGGAGCCAGGGCGTCCCAACAGTACATGGTAGGATACTTCCGAATTAATCGCATGGAATCTTGTCCGGGCCACTATGGGTTCTACCCTTAGAGCCAGCTGCACATATCTTTCAGTTGATTCCGCCGATCCTCCAAATCCTGTTATCTCCATGGGGGCTCCTAGGATCCTTCTACCTGTTAGGTCGACGGCCTCCAAGGTGCTCAGAGTGATGAGGTTGAGTGACGCCCCCGTGTCTACCAATGCTTTTCTAACTTGGACACCATTTATAGTGGCCATCAAGTAAAGGGGTTTGCGATGGTCAGGATGCTCAACTTCCATGTCCTCGTCAGTGAAGGTTATTGCGTTGGTTGTTTCCAAGTAAGCCCGACTGGCATAGGACTCTGTTGTGAAGCATTCCATTCCTGAGTCCGCTACTATGTTTATGAGGGACTCTTATGGCTACCCTTCTTGCTTTTGGTCCAAATCCTAACTGGTTGAATAGCGATCTGAACTTGGGGTTCTTTTGGAGAGTCCTGACCGTGCTTGGATGGAAAGATCCCTCAGGTTCTTCTGCTTTTGTTGGGTTCCCATGAATTACTACGGCCACCACACCTTTTCCTTTGTGGTTGGGTAAAGGGTTCCTTTGTACCTCTGGTTCCTTTTGAGTGAGTTCCAAGGTTCCCTCCCTTAGCTTCTTGTGAAAAAGTCTACGGAGGGTCCAGTAATCTTTGGTGGAGTGCTTGACATAGTTGTGAATTCTGCAAAACAAGGGGTTCTTCCTCTCTTCTTTAGTTGTTGGCCTGGACACAGTAAATGGCCTGACCACTCCATCTCCAATCCATTTGTCCAAGACTTCGTTTAGTTCTTCCACGGTACATGGGATCATTGGTGGTTCCTCGAATATTTTCCCGTCAGGCTTCTTCCTTTTCTCTCCTACTGATGCTGTCATGGCTTGAGGTACTGGCACCCTCTTTGTTCTCATAGTCTGTGCTGTTCTTCGGTTCTCTATAGTAGGTCAATAAACTGAGTTATGCATAGATTTTCGAGATTGAGCCTGTAATCAAAGAGCATGTTGGATATGCAGGTCTCCACGAGCTCTTTCTCTTCATGGTCTTCATAGCAGTCCAGAGACACATCTTTAAATCTTTTGATGAACTGGACAGGGTCTTCCCCTGGCCTTTGCTACACGATTTGGAGGCTTTGGAAGGTGATCTTGTCCTTTCATAGGTAATACTTCACGCAAAACCTTTCCATCATTTCGTCCCAGGTTCTAATGGACCCAGGCTTCAGGGTGGTGTACCACGTGTATGCTCTGTCCACTAGGGACTTAGCAAACTCCCTTAGACACAGCTCTTAGTCTCCTGCGTAGGGGCCCATAGTGTGTATAAACCTGCTCACATGTTCCACAGCGCTTCCACTCCTTCCATCAAAAGGATGGAACTTCGGGGGTTCATATCCTTTGAGATATGGCTTGCCGAGGAGCTCTGGCGGGAATGGAGGGTCCTGAGAAAATTGTTTGGGAATACTTGAGAGCTTTTCCCTTTCCTACTCCAGCAGGGCATTGACATCTGCCATCGTCAGATACTGGGGGTTAGTTCCCCCTCCTATTGCTGCCCTTCCTTCCGGCTGGGCTCTGTCCTGGTTGACCACAGGGGGAACATTATCCCTGATCTCCTGTGTCCTGCCCTCTTTAAGGAGGCGGATCTCTTGCTGCAAATCCTTCAGCATTTCTGTCATTCGAGCCACAGGGTTTGGCTCCTGTCCTGCGTGCCTTTGTCCTAATACAACCTCTTGTTCTACCAGGGGCACCTCGTTCCTTTGTCTGGAGGCCACCTCGTTTTCTCCCACAGGTTCAGATGCTACAGGTGGTACATTGGTACCTTTGCTGTTCCTTGCTCTTGGAGCCATGCTCTGCGGAGGGCCTGTTTCTTCCCTCTCATTTTCCCAATCCCTAGTGAAGTCGCCCAAATGTGGGAGTCCCTTTTTGAACGATATCCAGACCCAAGTTTAAATAAGGACCCCAGACTCCCTAATTGTAGTTTGAAGGGATTGGGCTTGGTCTACTGTAGCTAAATGGGCTGTTTAAAGACCAAGTGGTGCACATGGTGAGACTCCTGCAATACACATACACTAGCAATCGAGAATATACATATTGATCAGCAAGAAAACAGCAGGGTAGACAAATGTAATAAAGGAAAAAATGAAATAATTGCTCGGGATCCTGAAATCAGTTGGGGAATACTTCATTGATTTTCTTAGTTATGGATTACAATGAGCTCACTAAGACTTAATGCAAGGTTCAAACAAGCTCAAAAATTACAGACTTAGACAACTCTTTTAGGTCTCCAAGACTTGCAAAATTTGAATCCTTTTGAATCCAAGCAGGTGCTCTGGTGGCTATTTCTAGGATACCGGGAGGTATTTTCCTGTTTTCTTTGAGTCTTACAAAGCTTTTTCTTGATGATTCTATCTGTTCTTTTTCCTATTGAATGCCTCTCAACGTTGGCTGCGCCTCCCTTTTATAGTGTCACATCAGGGTTTCGGGGTACCATTGATTCTTCCCCCTTTGGCCTCCTGGGTACTAGAGCCCCTTGTTTATCTCAGCTCTTCTGACAACTGCTCCTTTCCTTATTTTCCATAGCTTCCTTCTTTTAATGTTTTTTTTCCTTGAAAGTATCTTGCTGACTTCCTACTCTGAGACGTTTTTGCCTTCCAAGTTCCTTTTTTATCTGTCTTCTCTTTTCAGGCTTACCTCCTGTTAGCCGCCCCTTCCTTTTGTCATTTTTCCCAGTAAGTGAAGTCTTCTTCTGGGAAACCGAAGGTTTCCCCAGTCATTTCCTTTTGTGGATTTCTTATTCTGGGTTCTCGAGACACCGACTTCCTACCCTTGAGTCGTTGCTTTCCAAATCCTTAGGTCTTGCGCTGTATTACTGGTTGCTTCAAGAAAAGGCCCATCTGTTTCTTGTTCCTGGTACCTTTTGAACTGTCTTCATCCTCCTTTAACCGTGCCGTATATCCAAAGGTCCCAGGCAACCCCCCCGGCATCCTTCCCCAGCTCCTTTTCTTTCTCTGGTCCTGGCGGGCTGAATTCTTTTCTTTCCCCTCTCTGTCTTCCTATGGACTCCTCTCTCCCTTTTGAACCTCAGGTCCATCATCCCTCTTTCTTTTGTAACCCCAATCTTTCTCTTCTTTTTTCCAATTTTTATTTCCCACGGATTGGCCCAATGTGCCACCTCCTTGGGCCTTTTATCATGTTTATATATATATATATATATATATATATATATATATATATATATTTTTTTTTTAGACCTCAACAACATTTATTTTGATTATATTTGTATATCAAACTCTTTATTCTATTAATTAAAAATAATAATAATACAAGATTTTAATTGATGGCTTAAATATAAAATAAAATTTTAAATTCAATTAATATATATATATATAAGAGTATTGATGTGTAAATTGTGAATAACAAAAACTTATGTGACAAAATATTATGATCTTAATATAAAAAATACAAACATCTTTAGTTTTATATAGATTACTAGTAAAAGTCTTGTGCGTTGCATGGCTTTAATTATGAATTTTCTTATATATATATATATATATATATATATATATATATATATTTGAGCAATAATAACTAAATGAGTTATTATTACATAATTTTAGAACTCATTTCTACTAAATGAATGATTAGTATTATATAAAATGCATAATGTTGTATATTTATCTTTATATATAATATCTCTAATTAAAATTGTTAATAAAAAATTTTCTAATTATTTTTTTCTAATTCCTTATTTATTAATGAAGAGGGTGATTTGAACTCAAGCAGTTAAATCTATTCTAATACTTATATACATAAGGTTATCCTAAAATAATTAATTCGAAACTTAAGATTGAAAAATAATTTTATTTGTACACCTAGAAGAAATTTCATTTTTAAATCTTATTTTGATATTTAAATAATCTTTTATAGTGTTGTTTTTATTCAAATGGTTAACACCCTAACTTATACAACTTGAGAAATGTCTCTACTATATTGTGTTTTAGCCTTTAAGAACACATATGTTAATATTACACATGAAAAAAAATCCAAATCTCTGAACTAAAAAAGAAAAAAGAAAAATAAGTTAAGTAAAGATAGACTTACATAGAAAATTGGACCAATGAATGTAATTTAGCCAAATATTATCTATGATCTAAAAAAATATAGGAGGAATTCTAAATTTAATTTAGTTAGACTTTTTATGAAATATGGGAAGAATTTAGCATACTAAGAAATTAACACAAAGCACAAGCATAATTTTGAAATATAAAAATAGATAGATATTGATAAAGTCTTAACAATCAATAAGTAAAAGTAGCTTGGAATCCGATTGAACTACAACACATGAAAGACATGTTTTGAACCAAAGTTTTTGCAATGATAGTCAATTGAATAATTGAAAACACTTACAAACTAAATACATAGAATAACCAAAACCTTAAAACGCAAAAAATCATTCAAAAGTTGAGAATTAAAAAAAAAAAATTACCTAAGATAAATCAAGAACTTAAATGGGTGTCCCTAGTTTTGCTTTTATATAATAGACTTCCTTTAACATAATATCCATACATGAAAATTTAGAAACAAATAACAATAAGTAGATGAATTTATTTAATCAAAACTATCATATAAAAATACATATACGTAAGTGCTTGCTCACTCCCAAATGTAGCAGATTGTAGCAATACAGTTCTCAGAGTACTGAGGTCCAACCATAAGGAGCGGGGTAAATTCGAAGACAATATTATTAAACAACAATTTGGGTGAAGAAGAAAAGTACTTTTGCAAGGTGATTGTTAATAAAAATAATAATGATAACTGATTTAAGTCAATAATGTAAATACTAGGGCATCAAGGTGTTTCCCTATATCAATATGAAATTCTTTGTGGTCTAAGAAATTATATATTTCATAATTGATTGTTCTTATACAATTAAATACTTATGATTCGGTTGAACTGAGATAATTCAAGAATGCATGATAACCTAGATTAATAATGCGGTTAGAAAAGTTTTCAGAAAAATCCATTCACTTTAAAACTTGATTTCTATTTGAAACTATTAGAAATTCATCTAAACAATAAGAAAAACATGATTGAACTTATTGAAAGTATGGAAGAACTAATACATCAAAAAAAATCTCATTGACCAATCAAATATGTTGTTGATAAAATCCTAGAAAGAATCACATTAAGGCCCTGTTTGGATTTTTTTTTCATCACTCATCACTTCTCACTCAATTTTCGTCACTCATCATTCTTCACTCATCACTTAAAATACCCCAATTTCTAATATCCACCCGTTTGGTTTTTGTTTTCACTTCACATCACTCAAATATTTCCACCTTTTTGTGGGTCCCATACTTGAGCATTTGGTTAGAGACCTATACATGATTTTTGTTAGCCTACTCGCCTCACTCCGCCACACTCTGCCTTGATCCAATCTTAAGCTCTCACTCCACCTCTCATAAAATACCATACCAGCTTTGGCAAAGAAAAAAAAAAAAAAAAAAACCCGGACCCAGATGCGTGAAGAACTGAGCAAATGAAGCCCAGCAAACTTTTCTCACATTTTCTCACATTTCTCTTCCTCTGTGACGATCTCCACCGTCACCAGCAGCGACACCAGGCATTCCCTTTTTTTTCCCTTAACCCCCAATACCCACAACGACGTTCGAACCTGCAGTGACGATTGGACCTGCATAAACCCAGAATTTATGCAGCAACGATCAGACCTGCACAAACGACGAACTAATGTAGAGACGATTGGACCTACGACGATCTCCACCGTCACCACTGGCGGCGAAAACCAAATGGGTTCTGTGATTAAGAAAAAAAAAAAGCGCTTGAGACCATCAAAAGAAAGAAAAAAGAATTGAAGGCAGCGAAGACCAGAGAAAGGAGAGAAAAAAGAAAGAAAAGTGGAGAAGAAAGCAGCGTTTGAGACCATCAAAAGCAGTGCCTCACATGTGTTGCTCTGAGAGTGGGTCCCTCCATGTGTGTTTAATTACGAAAATGCCATTGAAAACCGAGTTTTGGAAACTGAAAACACCTAAAATGTGTTTTCAGTTTCTATAACTCATCACTCAAAAATTAGAAAATTGAGTAATGGAAACAAAAACAGGAAACACAGCCAAACAAGCTTTCTTGGAGTGGGTCCCACTTATTTTGAGTTACGGGTGATGGAAACATAGTTATGAGTTATGAAAACAGTAAATCCAAACAACCCCTGAATATTCATACCTGTAGGGATAAAGGGCCCAAATATGAGTATTGGGTCGTGGGCCGTGTCTAAGGACATCAAGTAGTCCGAGGACAGGTAATAGTGATGAAGACCTACAGGATAGTGGTCCGTGGAAAGAGTTTGGTCATGAGAGACTGGAAATGTTGTCCGAGGAGAAGTACCTCATTGGCTAAACAGAGTAGAGGTCATAAGTTCGACCTTTTGTCAAGAACAAGGCACCAAACGATCATACTGGCAAGGATAAATATCAGGTGGGGATAAGATAAAAAAGAGTTGAGAAATATCTAAGAAGAAAGCTACTACCACCACATTGAATGCTTTGCAGCTAACTCCCTGGCCGCATCAACGTGGAGGTGATACTTGAATTGTAACATTCAGCCTTACAGTTACCCACAAAGACTTCAGGAAGTTACTGATGGGACAAGTATCAAAGTCAACAATTTGATCTACACATGGAGGGCTGAGATGGAGTGAAGAAGGGGAATATAAAGAAGAAAAACCCCTTTACAAGGGGGGATAAGATAATCTGTAGAAAAATCACTGTACACTCAAGAACTGTAATTGTGGTTAAGTTTAAGAGAAATATATAAGAACAACTTTCCTCGGACTTTGCCAAGGAGGATTTTCCTTACCCAAACTATTTGTTTATACTTTATACTAACGATCAGCCTACTATGATTGTTGCCAATCTAACTCATTGAAAGTTCAGTTTCAAGCCCACTCTCTACAAATTCATTGATTTGGGCTCTTTGGCCATTGACCTTTCTTTTGGGCTTTGAGAGCAAAACGTGTCCTTACAATACCGTATAGAAGAAACATAACCCCTAACCCTAGCAAAGAGTTTAGGCTGCCATTAGAGAAAGGAAAATACAAGGTTTTTTCTCCAAAATTTGTTCTGCTCAGCCTTCCTTCAAAACCCTAACGTCAAAGTGTCTAAAGAAAATAAAACTTTTATAATTTTAATTTTCGTCCAGATTTACAACAGTAAATTGTGAGTTAATTTTGGCCGTCAAAAATTGTGAATTTCGAAAAACTTAAAACTGAAAATTTGTGGATATTTAAGTCACGGTTTCAACCCATCTAGTCTTGTGTCAATTGGATTTTTGAGAAGAGAAATACACCCAAAATACTGATCAGTGCCTAAATCTGATTTTTCTTTTTCAAATTCTACCTCTTTGATTTCTTTCCTTATTGAAGCTTCCAAACATGGTAGACGACCCAAGTACTCCAGCTGCACCTCCTTAGACATTTAAGCACGATCCTTTAGCTCCACTTTAATTCTAGTTTGGCCTCCATTTTCTCACAAATTCCTGTAAACTCATCTTTTTCACATGATTTCCTAAAAGTAGAAAATTACACGCAATAAATGACATCTTATTCAAGAAATTTTGTAAAGATAAATGGTAGGGACTAATGCAAATCATGGCATAATTTACAAATTAAGTATAGAAATAAGGACTTCTAAAAAAAAGTATAGTAATAAGGAGATAACCCCCACATAAATATATAAAAAGTATACATTTTAAGACGTTATCAATAAGTTGCAAGTTGAAAAGAACAAAAAACAAAAAAATAATGCGGGGAGCAAGAAGGATTCTATGGAAAGACCATTAGTGATATATAAGTTTTGAAATTTTGATAATAGATTTTTGGTTGGAATAAAATTTGAATTTCTGAAACATAGATTTTAAAGTTACTTTTAGTTTGAATAGAATTTAAATTTGTTAAAAATTAAATGATAGAATTTTACGTAAATTTAACTATTGTTAATTTTATCCCTTAATTTGAGGAAATATATCCTAACAATTAATAAAAAAATTAATTTAATAATTAATGAGAGTAGTTGTTTATTAGGGAAAAAAATTGTTAAAGAGAGAGTATCAAATAAATTTATCAACTCCTATGAATCTATACAATATGCATATCTTTCCAATTAAAATACATATGCGTAAATTGGAACTTGAAAATAAAAGGGTGCAAGAGAGATTTTACGGAAAGACCATTGTTGAATACATATACGTTTTGAAATTTTGATAATAGATTTTTAGTTGGAGTGGGATTTAAATTTCTAAAACTTAGATACATATTGCATGTTTTGTTAAAACACTTATTGTTAATTTATTTTAAAAAATTGATAAGAACGAATAAGCTGTTGCCTCTATCAACTGAAACTTAGATGCATATTGCATGTTTTGTTAAAACACTTATTGTTAAATTATCTAAAATGCGTGTTGCATGTTGCATGGTTTTTTAAAACATTAATTATTACTTTATCTAAAGAAATTAATAAGAACAAATAACTTATTGTTTTATCTAAAAAATGTTTTTATCCAAAATATTTTTGTAATTTGATGAAACTATTTGGCAAAACCATGACTTCTAAGTTCAACTTTTACTATATAATACTATATGATATGATACGATGATTATAGATTATAAAATAATTTTACAAAAAAAAAAATCGAAGTCAAAGGTTTGGCTTTTATCAATTAATATTTACCTTCGACTCTTCGAGTAAGCATCAATAGAATATTTGAATGTGTGCCTTTGAGAGTATCTATTATGGTTTATGCCCCTCATTTCGGCCATATATATACTAATATACCAATGATCTTGTGCATTGGTGCTCGAGTTAATTTATCATTAAATAAAACAATAAGTGCACTGATTAAAAATCTTTTTTTTTTTTTTTCGGAGTTTTCACACTTTCATTTAGCTTGCAAGTAATCTTGGGTTGAATAAATTAGAGCAACATTTTGGGTGCACCAAAGGCCAACTTAGTATATTATATAACAATGTAGTATAAAAAAATACAGTTGTTTCTTGACTCAGAAAGGGTTTAGAAGACAAGTCAGAATCCCTTAAAAGTTATCATGGGACTTAAAAGGACTTTTAAGTGGAGTTTGTGTGTGTATATGTATATACTAATATACCAAGGATCTTGTGTATTGGTGCTTGAGTTAATTTATCATTAAATAAAACAATAAGTGTACACTGTGTACTGATTAAAAATCTTTTTATTTTTTTTTTTTCGGAGTTTTCACACTTCACTTAGCTTGCAAGTAATCTTGGGTTGAATAAATTAGAGCAACATTTTCGGTGCACCAAAGGCCAACTTAGTACATTGCTTAACAATGTAGTATAAAAAAAATACAGTTGTTTCTTGATTCGGAAAGTGTTTAGAAGACAAGTCAGAATCCCTTAAAAAGTTATTATGGGACTTTTGAGTGGAGTTTGTGGTGTGCATTTTGTGTTAGAACCCCTTTCCATCTCTTTTGTGTGTGTATGTTTGTTTCTTAAAAAAAATAAGGGTCATTGTCTCATATTACTTTAAAGAGCGTGTTGTGTGTAATATAACTTGCCCCACACTTCCTTAGGTGACAATTAGTACAGAGTAATCCACATTACTTTCGATATTTAGATTACTAGAAATGTGATGTCTTGCAATCTAGATGCATAGGAATGTAAATATTCCTATGTTTAGTTTAACATTAGATTCCCAAGAATGTGAGATTATTATGTTTAGTCTATTCCTATGAATCTTAGATGAATTATTTATTTTTCCTATGCTATCCTTTGATTTGTAAACCCAATATCAAATCACTAATTGTTTAAAAAAAAAAATCTTACTCCAAATAAATAATAACAAACAAAATATAAACTATAAATTCTAACAATTTCATTAAAAGTATAGTCTAACAATTTCATTAAAACTATATCAATAGGGTTAGCTTTCTAGTTTATGTTACTTTGGCGGGAAGAGATATTGATAAATTTTTTTTTTTTAAAACGATAAGTAAAAATGGTTAACATTGACAATTTATAACAAATATAATCTTTTTTAAACGTGAGAATCTGGATACCCACTTGTTCTAAAGAGAATCCACGTTCCTACAAGAAGGGGTTGAATAAGAATTCAGATACCTCTAACATTTGATTTCCTGATGTGATTTGCAGCCAAACATGTGAATCTTTCAACATTTCTAGGAATATTAAAACATTACTCCTTACCAAATGCCATATTACTAGGAATTTTAAAAGTTACCATAACTTTTAAGTAGAGTTTGTAGTGGGACTTTGTGGTAGAATTCATTTCTCTCTCTTGTGTATATGTGTTTGCTTCTTAATATTATTAAAAAAAAAGAAAAGGACAAGACAGGACAGAAAAACTAAATGCTTCTCCTATGTATATCGGTTCTTTGGGAGTTGAGGCCCAAGAATCGCCGCCATTCCAGTTTAAACTTACAAAAGTCTTTCCTATGGCCACCAAGAGGAAAAAGCTTTGAAATGATCTTTATATTCAAACAACAAGAACTAGACTAGTAAAAGGATTACTTTTGAAACAACTTTATAAACACCACAAAGTCTGAATTTCACAAGGCCCAGTTGCGTAGACCCCGACTAATGTAATAAGCAAACAAACTTAACGCAATGACTGGATTCCATTATATTCCATTGCACATGGAGTCACATGCTCACCTCGCACAGTCCCACTTAACACAATTTCAATCAAAGTCTCTAATTTAATGAGAAAAAAATATCCTCCTTAATGTCAGGGAAAATATGATATATATTTGAATTCTAGATGTTTTGTTTGAAAATTTCAAGAGGTATTCGTTGAGTTACAAGTTTTTTAGCAATTATTCATATGTTAACTTCTACTAATAATTTTTTTGCAAATATATATATATATATATTAAGATTCTTGCATTTTGGAGTCAGTCAATTTAATTATACCATTAACTTATTATCAAAAAATGCTTATGTATCTATAGGGTCAATGTGTCCGTAATCTATGTTGGGCCGGCCCAAAGGTACTCGTAAAGCTAAAAGTCCAACTTGAAAGTGTTAATTGGCCCGAGGATAAGGATTACCCGTCTATAAGACCATATGGGAAGAGAAAGAAGTCATGGTTGGATAAGACATTCCAAAGTATGATGTCCGAGGATGGGAATGTTCTCGGCTACCAGTAGCCGAGGATGGAAATGTTCTCGGCTACCTGCAGCCGAGGTGGGAAAGGGTGATCTGGTAGTTCAGGGGTGTTACTCATAAAAATCCAGAGCATAAAGGTGAAAGAAGTAAGGGTAAAAGATATGAAGGGAGGATGTGAAATATCTAGGATAAAGCTGCTACCACCGGATTGAAGGCTCTGCAACTACTTCTCTGGCCGCATTAATGAGGAGGTGATGCCTGAACATCATGATTCAATCTTCCATCTACCGCCAAAGACTTCAGGGGAAAGGGTAATGAGACAAGTATCTAAATGAAGACTTTGATCCACACGTGGAAGAAGGAAAAGGAGGAGAAGGATGATATAAAAGGGGGATGGAGGACAGAAAGATGGGGGGGACGAGAAACCATCTTGCATCGTAATGAACACTGAACAGTAATACAAAATTGTCCTAGGCATTTGTCTGTAAAAGTTTTATGATACATGAGTGTAGCAATTGAGCCCAACCTTTATGTTATCCAATATCCTTAAACCTAGATTCATAACCCACTCTCTTGACATTTTATTGTTTTTGGGCTTCTTGGGCCGGTTCCCTCCACATTATTGGGTCCTGGTTCAATTTGTGGCCTTACAGTATCTAATAAAATAATATATATATATATATATATATATATTTGGATGAATAAAAAATTAGTTGCGTCTTCCAAATTCCAATTAGGCGTGACTATAATGTCACCCTACCTACTGGACTTGGGCCTATAGAAGCAATGAATCTGAATGAGCTATAGTTGTGCATCCAGGAATAAAATTTTTAATATATATAAATGACACATTAGCATTTAAAATTGAAAAAAAAAAACCAAAATTATTTAATTTCTAAAAAAAATTGAGAATCATAATTAATTAATTTCTCAATTTTAAAGTCAGAAAAGGAAAAATGAGGAACATTTCCAGGTTTCTTTTTTGCACTTTCCAAGCAACCAAACGTAAAAATCAAATTTATCAACTCTCATTACCGAAATCATTGGATCCGCCATTAACAAAATTAAAATGAAAATTAATTGCACCTCAAACAAGGAGAAGACAGTGGAGCATGTGGAAGAACATGCCCCAATGAAAATTCGGACTTTCTTAATTGACAGAGAAGATCATGTCTAAGAGAGCTGCATTTGGGTCTAAAAGCTCAACTCTTTGGTATTTGCTAAGAGTTTCACTTCTTTCTATCCCACACAATCGGAGAAATTAACTTCCTCTTCATAATTTGCAACTTCATCACCCTATCACAACTCTTCCACCTTTCTCTCTTCAATTCTACTGCAAAAATCACGTGTTCTCGAAGAATAATCCACCTCGTTTGTCTGCACCCATAGGCCATAGCCGATGATTTTGAGGTGAAAATTTTTTGTTAATGGCCGATCCAACGATTTTTGTCAATGTGGGTGGATTTTTTTTGCTATTTAGCATCATTTTAGTAACAATTTCGTTAGTTAGCATGTTTTTGAAACATTTTAGCAAACTAACATCTCGAGTTTGTTAAACTCGATTTCAACGAACGAAATCGACTCTCACGCACTCAATTTTGATGTTCTGAAAGGCTGATTTGGAAATTTTTATACGCGTAGAACTCGAGTCTCATGCACTCGATTTACTGATCTAACAAACGAAGAAGAAGAATGAAGCAGAAAGAAGGAGGAGAAGAAGAAGAAAGAAGGAAAAGAAGAAGAAGAGACTCACAGCAAAACCAAACTCACTTTGTGAAGTCACCTGCAAAACCAAACCCACCCACAGCAAAACCAAATTCACCCCTTTGTTGCCATCTCTACCTGCAAAACCCACTTGCAATCTTCATCTTCTCTGTGTTCTCCAGATCAGATGTGTAATATTTGATATTTCTTCTCCAAAGCATCAATCGAGTGTATTAGACTCGATTTCCTTTGTTGAAATCGAGTTTAACAAACTCCAGATGTTAGTTTGCTAAAATGTTTCAAAAACATGCTAACTAACGAAATTGTTGTTAAAATGACGCTAAATGGAAAAAAAAATCCAATGTGGGTTGATAAATTTGATTTTTGTGTTTTTGTGTTTAGTTGCTAAAAAAGTGGAAGAAAATCTGAGAATGTTGCTGCATTTTTTTTCCCTATCTTTAGAATCAAGAAATCAATTTTTGTTTTAATTTTTTATTTCAAATGATGATGGGTGTTTTTGTAAATAATAAAAAAAAATTAATTTTATTTTATGAGAAATAGTATGTCCACAATATTTTCGCAACAAATTATAGGTGGTAAGTTGTTATTGGTTCTAATTTGAACTCACCACTATAATTATTATTATTTTTTTATTGAAATAGAAATCACTTTTTTTACTCACTTGTAACAACTTGTTACTTAGAATTTGTTATGAAAATGTTATGGACACATAATATTAAGAGTGTTAGTTGTGCACGCCGTTAACCATATAGGTATTTTTCCCAAAATAATATTTTTGTCATTTATAAACTCACGTTTGGCATCTAATTATTATAACAATAAAAAAAACTTGAAATAATTTACTAATAATAGTTTAGCTATTCCGTTCAATTTTTTTTTTGAGAGAGTTTTAACCTATGACGTCCGCTCCTAATAATAGCTCTTTATCATCAGACCAAAACACCAAATCAGTTTTTGGTGTAGGCAATGATTGAATCCCAGATCTCCTATACAACCATCAGAGACTTTACCAGTTGAGCTAGTTGGAACCCACTTATTTTGTTCAATCCCAATAGATATTTAAAGGTGAAAAATGGGTTTGAGTAACCTTTTTTTCTTTTTTTTTTTCGAAGAAACAAACATAGTCCATTTTTTTATTTAAGAGGATGAAAGATCAGCATGAAATACAGAGGTAATGTCTGGTGGAACAAATTCCATCCAAACTAATAAGAGAAAAAAAAAACTTGCTCTCTGAGTTAAGACATACAACTAAAGTATGAGAAAGAAAAACTCTACAAAGAGTTTGATAACACTAAAGTGTCTCTAGCTAGATTACCAAAAGCTGAATTCAACATATCACCTTTATTAAGAGAGTTAATCACCACCTCTGAGTTGCCTTCTGTTAAATATTAGTATTGATACACCATGTTGAATATGCTAGTATGGATGCGGAAGCGAAATCATAAAGTGTAGAATACATAACACACGAGGATTACGCGGTTCAGCCTGATGGCCTACATCCACGGAGGAAACCCTAAAGGGCTACATCAATAATATATTAGAGCGTAGTACAAATCTCATGTTATAATGAACCATAACATGTGTATATATAGTAGACTAAACCCTAAACTAATAGACTTCTAGTACAAGTAGAGGACTTGAATTGCACATAAAGTAAAATTAGGTTTGAGCTTATGCTAATGAGCTAATATATTTCTAACACTCCTTCTCAAAATTCAAGATGGAAGCTTGATGAATCCTTGAGATTTAATAAGGTTGAAAAGATCCCTTGAATGAAGTTTGGCTTTGTGACGGTGGTTTGAGGAAGAAAATGGCCTTACAATGTTGATACGACTTCTAGCGGTGATATGACTATAACTGAAGAGTTTTGACGGCAGCAGTGGAAAGCCAAAGTGAAGAAACACCAAGGAGTCAAGATTGCTCTTAATACATCGTAAGGACAGAAAACGATGGCCAGAGGAAGGTAGCTTTGATGCCATGTTAAATATTAGCATTGATATATCATGTTGAATATGCTAGTATATATGCGGAAGCGAAAGCATAAAGTCTAGAATACGAGGATTACGTGGTTCAGCCTAACGGCCTACATCCACGGAGTAAACCCTAAAGGGCTACATCAATAATATATCAGAGTGTAATACAAATTCTGTGTTAAAATGAACAATAATATGTGTATATATAGTAGAGTAAACCCTAAACTAATAGACTTCTCCCAAAAATAAAGTCATTTAACCTCTAGACAAACCAACATTAACTATAAGCTATGTCTAAAAAAATTACACACAAAACAATTACAAATCAAAAATTCCAAATCCCAAAATATTTTACCCATACCGTTTCTCTCTCTGTCTTCCTCTCTTAGCTCTGCCTTAGCCATTTGCATAACCTCATTCTTCCTCTCCACTAATCACTATTGATCTAATTTGAATCCCTTCCTTTGGTGGCTTGGCATTGCACCTCCACTTCTTCTCTATTTGATCTATTTTCACACAAACACACTAGTAGAATTGGCTGAGGTATGGTCTTCTCCTCTCTAATATGAGTTTATTTTCCTCTCTTTTCTATGATCTAAGATCTGATATCTCTTTCTTTGACACGCTCTCTTTGCTGCCACTAGTCTTGACTCCTGTGTTTTGGGTTCATTGCTTTTTTCTTTAATTCAATATTTTAAATATGGGTTATGGTTGACATTGCTGTTAATAAGACTTGTGGGCTGTCATTTTGGTTTTACTTTTACTGTATATAGTTTTTAAACTTGGGTTTTATTTTAATTTTTTATGGGATGAGTTTTATTTTTATTCCAAATCCTGCGTTTGGACCTTTTTTTTTTTTTTTTTGAGGGGGTGGGGGGGCTGCGTTTGGACCTTTTAGTTGTGTATTACTACAACAAAAGACTTCAATCCAGAAAAAAACATTGGAACACATGTGTAACTAAAAGAAAAAAAAATAAATAAATAAAAGGAAATAATAATATTAAAGGATTTAAAAAAATGAAAAAAGAAAAAGAAAAATGATCCCTTTTGCATCTCAAAAAAGAGATGTTAGAAAAACTTAAATACAAAAATTTAATTAAATATTTTGCATACTTTTTTGAGAAGGATATTTTGCGTCTTAAAAGGTAAGAAAAACAAATTTTAAATAAATATATTATGATATAAAAATATTAATTTTTTTAATATATAAATATAAAAAAAAGGTCATTTTTAATTGTTTGCCTAAGCCCAAATTGTCTAGGCCGGCCCTCACCAAGCCGTGACAGCAAATAGTTCAATGGACACAGGATTGCCTCGGATTAGTGATACCAAATCAGAAAATGAGCCAAGAGTTGTCGTGTATCGATTCACCCAATTGAAATATTGATTCCACACAGGTCTATTGGCTTCGCACTCCCACAAAGCATGGAGAATTGTTTCTGGAGCTTCTGAGCAAAGGGAGCAAGTAACATCCTGCAAGACCTGCACTTCTTCAGATTGCATCTTGTAGGGAGCATTGTAGAACAAGCTCGCCACATAAAATGCTTCAATTTACCCAGTACCTTTAGCTTCCATATACCATTCTAGAAAATTTTTTACCCTTTCAATGGATGAAACCGCTACATCTCCCTTGGTGGCTTCCTCACAAAGAAGCCGATAACCTATTTTGACAGGATACATACCATTACTGCTTCAGGGCCAAAATAGATGGTCGGGTTGGTTGAAAGAACACAGCGGGATGGCCTTCATTTTCTGAGCTTCAAATGGCAGAAAATTAGTCAATCAACATAACATTCCACCAACCCGAGTTCATATCCATTACGTGGGAAACAGTAGCATTGTGGGGCAGATTGAGTTTAGGAGAGACGATCCTTCCTTCATGGTTACCTGGTTTCCAGTTGTCCTCGTAAATCCGGACTGAAGACCCACCCCCCACCCTCAACTTTGAACCCAATGTAATAACCTACCTATCTTTTAAAATGATTTTCCAAGCATAAATAACCCGAAGACAATTTTACATCAAATATTTGGCCTTGAAAACCCGATAAAACAGGAAATCCATATTATATAACAATCTCCAAACTTGATTTGCTAACATGGCCACGTTAAATTTGCATAAGTTATGAAAGCTCAATTCTCCTATTGTTTTTGGCTGAACTAACGTATCTCATTTTTTCAATATGCATTAAATTATAAGCTAGTAGTCCTAACAATCAAAATTTGCAGAAAGAATAATTCAAAATTTGTCAAGCTTGATCAATCGAAGTGAAAGCTCGACCGATCGAACTGTTAATCTGCAGAATTTTAAAAAATGCCCAACAGCTTGCGAAATGTTTAGGCTTTGAGCCTAACACTGCTAGGTATAAAAGGAATACCATAATATGTGTTTTTCAAGTCTTGAGAGTTACTCTTGTGAGATTGGTGAAGTTTTGTACCTTCTAACTCAATCAAGCACCCATCGGAGATCAAACTCATATTGCTAGTACCGGTGGAGTAAAGTTGCAGTCAAGCCTTCAGCTATCATGTGTACTAAAGATCAAGACATTAACTAGAGGTTCATGTAAGAGCAAGTTCAAGATCAAAGAAGATTGAGGAGTTCAAAGCCAAGTTTGGTAATTGTGTTAGATTTACTACAAATTGGTATTTTTGACTGTAAATCTCAATTTGATATAGTGGATTGTTCTGTAAAGATAATTTTCCCTAGGTTTTTTTTATTATGAAACGAGTTGTTTTATTGGTTTCCCTAGGTCATCATATCAGGTTCAGTAACTTGATTACCTGAGAACAAAACCAATTCAATCCAAATTACTTGGGATGGTATGGATAAATATAAAGACGGTTTCGTTGTTGAGTTTAGAAGTGGTATCGTTGGGTTTAGAAGCGGTAGACTTGATGAAGCGGGTTCAGTCAGTTCTTTGGATCAAGGATCAAGATCCTCCACTTTTCTGACCTTAATTTTCCAGCCAGGCTGAAGAATTTCATCACAAACATTATCTATATACAATCCATGGTATGGTATTGTACTTTTTTGGTATTACAAAAGCTAAGGGCAAATGAAAAACATTGGTACACTAATCAAAATATGATTAAAGATAGGACCTTTTTATTGAATTCTCAGTCAGAACTCCGGAACATACATAGCAGGTGCAAAAATTAACATTAATTCATTTTTCCTTTTCCTTTTTTTTTTTTTTTTTGGGTTTGGGGGGTGAGGATTGAATCCTGATATTTTCTCTAGTCACTCTATCTCCATCTATTTGACAACTATTTCTTGTCTAACTCTCTGATGACAGATAAAAGATACTCATCATTACATTAAACATCCTCACAATTCGTCCTTCAAATCACTGGTGCTGCTTTCTTTGCTCTCTTTGGCATCAGAACTCTCTGATTTTGGTGCTGACGTTGGTTTCTGGAGCTTGAAAGGGATTGATGCATTTTTCTTGATGAATTTATACAAGGCAACCACTGTGCGATCAGTATCTACAGTAACCTGCCAACACAAAGGAACCAAATATTCTTCATATCTACAGAGATCTATATATAACACCAAAAAAAAAAAAAAAAAAAGAAGAAGGGAGAATGTATATACATGTGTGATTTTTGTGTGTGTCACATGTAATCTACACAAGCAAAACAGAGAAAATATATGTATTATAACTTTGAACGCCACTCACTGGATCAAAGCTCTTGTTTCCAGCTGGGAAGAAGAGAAGTGTGGGGAACCCATCCGCCTGCAAAAACATTTGCACAACCATTAACAACAAAGTTTCTCTTCCTTTGGGCCTTGAATTTTCATCCAATGACCACAATATAGACATGACGCTCTTGACTTGAAAAAATGTCCTTGCATGGCATGGCATTTACATATTAAAGCTGGGACGATTTAAATGCACATGCTTGTTAAATCACCAGGGAACAAGAGCCTATTGCTTTAATTTTAAAACAAAGAAGTCCCTACAAGTCCCAAGTATTTATTTTTTTTCATCAGTACCAAGTATTTCAGTAGGCAATTGCAAATAAGGTTCAAAATGGTGAGTTTGAGGTAATGTAAATCAATGATTCTGACATTCTGTAGTCCTTGACCAACACAAAATTTGATTTTGGGATTACCTTTGCCCTGGGATGCTCATTTGTTGTTCCATCCATCTTGGCTATGACAAGAGAATCAATGGAACGTAGATGTTTGGCGAGCTTGTTGTATGTTGGCTCCAGTGATTGGCAATGCCCACACCAAGGAGCATAAATCTGGTTGTGCAATTTATAAACTACAATGAGCCCCATATAAAGGAAAAAAAATTTATATATTGGTTATTTAAGCTCTGATGATACCTCAAGGAGAACATCCTTTGACTCATCCAAAACAATTTCATCGAAGTTATTCCCGACCACTATTTTCACATCCCCATCATTCTGAGTCAATTAGAAATCAAACTTTTAAGTTAGAGTAGTGCAAAATGGCAAAAAATAAATCATCTGGAAAATGAGAAGGGAACAAAAAAAAAAAACAAAAAAAACAAAACAAACTTACAGTCTCAGGAATTGGATCCGACTTAAAGAAAGGTTTTAGCTTGTCTTCCAGAAAGTCCTCCCCAAAAGCCTGCAGAACAAACATTCACAATGTTCAGCACACCATGCCTCTTCCAAGCACGCAAAAAGATACAAGATAGCAACATTGATACATATAGAATGGGATCTCAAGAGAGGGGGGGGGGGGGGAGGGGGAGAGAGAGAGAGAGAGAGTTTTAACCTTAAGTTTATCCAAGGCCACTTCCCCATCAAACACAAATTTCTTGGCATCCTCATTTCCTGTGTACGCAATAACCTGTACAAACAAATGTTTCAAAACCAATGCACTACTAACAAATAGCAACCACTTTAATAAAACAAAATTAGAAATAAGGAGAGAAATTTTTTTTTAAAGAAAGTACGGAAAGGATTACTTGGGGATCATCTCCACTGACACCAAAATACTCTGAAACAGGCTTTCCAACATCTTCGTTATCCATTTCCACATGCACAAAGATAAGCTGCAATCAACCAATGAAGTAATTAACTAGACTGAAATTTAGCAGGAAAAAGAAAGGATCACTTCAGATGCTATTCATACATCAACGAGTTAACTTTCACCATCAAATCCTTTGATTCCAGTTCATTCCTTCAAATCATTTTCAATACTCAACCTCCACAAAATTGATAGGATTTCTTAATCCATTTCTTTTTTCTTTTTCTTTCTTTTCTTTTTTTTTTTTTTAAAAAAATCTACACAAATGGCTATTATTTTAATTAAAATTAAAGCTTAACATAAATTCACTCCAACTGTCCTTTATATTTAAATCATATAATTAATGAAGAACCCCTAAAGAGTGGATCTGAGATCCTTGTCACACAAAATTCTCCCTTGCATTTTCTCTAAAATCATGAACACGGTATTAAGATAAAGGCTTTTGTTGTTAATAATTATACCTTTCCCTTGAATAGTTTTGCTGCCTCCTGAAATATTGGCAAAACCTTCTCTGTGTCTTTTGATGCAGCAAATAGCAACAACTGAGAATAAAAATTTTACAGATATGTCAACAAGATAGCATAAGATTGTTAAAATCAATTAACTATGAGAGAGCGACGGAAAGATTCCAAAGTACATTTTACCCTAGTGTCAAAATTAACACTTAAGACCTGTAGAGCACATATACCTGTTTCTTAATGGGACTTTCAAAAATTGTAGAGGCACTTTCCCTAGTAAAGAGATTAACCAAAGGAAGCTTGTTTGCAAATACAAACTCAGCTATTGCAGACTTCGCAAATTTACCATCTGCAAAAATGAAAAACCAGATGTCAAAGAGATCACCCACACAAATTCAATTTGCAATGAATATGATAAACATGAAGACACTAACCAAAGTAGCTCAATTTCTCAACCTCCTTCTTGAGCAGAACCAAAGCAGGTCGTTTAACTTCAGGATCAAAATGGAAAAGCTTTGCAACATCAGGATTCACAGTTTGGTAAAAGCTGACATCATCATCAAGCTTTGAAGCAGCTGAAAGCTCCTCACTATCAGGACCCTGCATCATTAGGATGGTCGCATTTATTCATAGGATCATAAGAAAAGGCAATGTAACCAAATACAAGAGTTAACTGTAAGAGCTTATTGCAACATGATTTTAGCCTCCATAACCAAAAAAAGAAAAGAAAAAGCATATCATACCATGAGTTTCCCAAAATTATTTTATAATGCCACATGGCAGCTGAGCCACCATGTCCTGTGTCTAATCGAACCCTGCTAGTAATCTACCACATATTCAAGAGCAATGCTACAAACACAACTATTTTTACAACATTTTTCACAACTTGCTAAGGCGAAAAGTTGTGATTGGTGCAACACCACTTTCACACAACGACACTACTTATACCATGCACCAATCACAACAGGCCACATCAGCCATCGTGAAAAGAGCTGTCACCTATTTGAAAGAAGATTGATCTAGAATAGATCATTGTGCATGTACTCTGAAAAAGAAAGGAGGTGCCAGTTGCAATACTCATCTAAGAAAGCAAATTCGCAAGAATCCGCGCCGGTAGTTAGCTATTATTTAAACTAATAGGCTTAATGTTTTCTACCAAGACAAAGCTTACTGCTGCTTTATATCTACTTGTACAAAAATCAGGCAGTAATCTTTCCGAATCCGCATTGCACAATCAAATATGTATATGTGATCAACCAATCAAATCGAGCAAAGACAAAATCAAGATAATTAAGACATTGAAAAAGACATACCACCAAAGAGCTGAGGTATCCCAAAACAACTTTACTCTCAGAGGTCAAAATGCGCTCAGCATCCTCCAATGTTGTTATATTGTTTAATCCAGGTCCAGTCTTCTTCTTGATCCATGTCACTATAGACTCTCTGAAATTCAAACAAACAAGTCAATGATCGATAATAAAAGCTATTGATTCAAAAAGAATAAGGAAGAGAAAAAGGGTTTGATTACTTTGTTCTCTGTCCAGTATAAGGCTTATGAACACCATCTATGAAGAAATACACAGTAGGAAATCCCTGAACATCGTATTGCTGAGCCAAATCGTTCTCTTCAGACGCATCGACCTTGGCCAAAACCACGTTCTCGCCCTTGAGCTCAGTCGCGGCGGCGGCGTACTCGGGAGCCAGAGCTTGGCAATGGCCGCACCACGGCGCGTAGAATTCAACCATCACGAACTGGTTCTTCTCGATGAAGTCGCTGAAATTCCCTTCCCTCAAAACGACGACGTCCTTTTCGTCCACATCGGGGACCTTGTAGCCCTCGTCTTCGTCCTGGAAAGCCGACTCGTCGAGATCGGCGTAGTTTTCGAAGTCTTCGTCGCCGGCGAAGTCTTCGTCGTAATGGTCTGGATCTGAGAAGTGTGCGGCGTCGCTTTTGTCCTCGGGTTCCTCGAGGAAGCTCAGGTCTTCTTCTTCATCAATGTCATTTTCAACAGCTTCGGAAGAGAGTGTTACAGAGAGTGAGGAGAAGAGAAGCAAAGCGGTGAGAGAGAGAAGGAGAACGAGTCGACTCGGCATTTTTTTTTTTGTTGGTGATGTGAGGAGTGAATCTGAGATCTGAGCGAGCGAGGAATTAGGACTTTGGAGTAGGGTTTTATATACTGTTATTATTGAAAGTCAAGGGACTGACTGAATTACTGAACGAAAAGACCACAGTTAAGGTTTTTACAACGTTAAACGTGAGGTTTGGTTTGGTTTGGTTCTGTTTTGGTTTAGTTTCCAATTTTCCAATTCCCACGACGTCGTTTTGATGTCACTATTGTGCATTGTAAAAAGTAATTTGTTTTATTTTTATTGTGTCTTTTACTATTGGCAAGTGGATAGGATAGGATAAAAAAACAAACGTTACCATGATTTAAGAATGAAATTCTGTTTCCTTGTTCTCTCAAAAAAGCAGTTATGTTTCCTTGGGCGTTAGCGGTTTTATTGGGTATTAATATCTGCATGTTCAATGGCTTTGGCTTACAAGCAGCAGCGAAAAGAAAGGTTCACCTCTTTCTTTCCCATTAATCTAGAGGTGGACGGCGTAGCAATATAAAATTCAAAATAATATCCTTTATAAATAAATCATAATCTGTCCAATTAAAAATCAAAATTTGGTATCAAGTAAACATCATTCAATTCTTATGAGAATTTAGGTTTATAACTTCAGATATCTTTGCCTCACTTATTGTAAATATAATTCTTTTCCAAAAAACAAAAAACTTACTGTAAATAAAATAACCTTACGAAGGTAGCTCTATGAAATAAAATAAGTAAATATAGAATACCAGCTTGGTGATTAACCACCGACGCTTCAAAGTTTTATTTTTTGAAAACGAAAGGAGCATCATTCATTCTTTCATTGAAATAGAATCTAAGTACAATGCCTCTAGGGCTGATAGTGGCGATGCTTCCAGCCATATAATATCCTCATCTAATTGACCAACTCTTCAAAGTTCAAGTTAGATTTTTATCTCTCTTACTTAATCAAGGAATCACTCCAAAAGTGCTCACCTCTTCTTCTTTTTTGGTAAAAA
Organism: Castanea sativa; assembly: GCF_040712315.1. NCBI lineage: Eukaryota > Viridiplantae > Streptophyta > Magnoliopsida > Fagales > Fagaceae > Castanea > Castanea sativa. Next base: position 35,175,230 of record NC_134020.1, read on the forward strand.
GGATGCATTAATAAAAACTAAGAGTTGGGCCAAGACCTTGCAAAATGTACACCGACAGAATCAAAATACAAGAGTAAAGTGATTTTTCTGGGTGGGGAGTCAAAAATAGATAGATCTTCCAGTTCAAGGGCACTATATTTGGCAAGCGTGTTAGCACATTGGTTGGCTTCCCTAAAGCTGCGCTTGATCCTCACACGGGGCAGCTGATTAAGGAGGTACCTATAGTTCGCAATAAGAGAAGAGTGGGAATTATTGGGACAGTTTGAGCCACCAACCCAATCAACCACAGCTTTTGCGTCTAGCCCAGGGGGTTGGCCGAGTTGGTTGGGCTCTCGGTCTCAAGGTGCTTGTACTGGGCTTGACTGGGTGTTCTCCCTAGTTCGAGTTCTGCTACCTGCATTTTGAAAAAGAATTTCCTAGGCTAACACTTTACCTCTTCGTAGGCTCAACCAGTGCGAACAGTAATTAGTCTCTGGTTGAAAACTTTGAAGAACACTGTGGGAAACCAAAAAAAACAACTTTTGTGTCTAACTCCACTTACACAGCCTGAATATTTAGCTCCATACATCTATGAAGTTCATCCTGGAGAGCCCATAAGTCAGCAACAACACTTGTGGCTTCCTTATGCCACAAGCAAATCTAAAAATTCAGTACCCTCAAAGGTCACGAATAAGGCCCCCCTCACTTGCCTTCCCCGGTTTTCCTGTAGATGACCCATCTGTGTTGAGCTTAAACCAATTCACCTCAGGTTTCTCCCAGTATACAGTAGCTTCAGCTCTAGACTTCTTAGAAAATGTCTTCCCAATGTAGAAGTAGAAAGCTGTAGCCATGTGCATCGATGTCCAAAGGGTATTTTGGCTAGGGGCTTTCTCCTTAAACACACTATTGTTCCTGTTGAGCCATAACCTCCAGATGCCAAAGGTAAAGAATATTCTTCAAGGCAGTAGCTTCACTTTGGAAACTTCTTTACTTGTGAGTTTACTTTTAGCCATTCACACAGATCCAAGTTAAAGAAGTTAGGGACATGGGAAGTAGCCCCTGCCACCAATTGATAACGCTTTTAAATGTATATTTGTTATATATTTATGTAGGTGTTATCTCCTTATAACTATACTTGATTTGTATAATAAAGTTGTGACTTGCATTAGTCTCTATTATTTATCTTTGCATAATTTTTTGAATAAGATGTCATTCATTGTATGCAATTTTCTACTTTCAAGAAATCATGTGAGAAAGATGAGTTTACAAGAGTTTGTGAGAGAATGGAGGCCAAACTAGAAGTAAAGTGGAGCTAAAGAACCGTGCTTAAATGTATAAGGAGGTGCAACTGAAGTGCTTGGGTCATCTCCCATGTTTGGAAGCTTCAAATAAGGAAAGAAATCAAAGAGGTAGAATCTGAAAAAGAAAAATCAGATTTAAGCACTGATCAAAATTTTGAGCGTATATCTCTCCCCAAAAATCCAATTGACACAAGGCCAAATGGGTTGGAACCGTGACTTAAATATCTACAACTTTCCAGTTTTGAGTTTTTCGAAATTCACAATTTTTGAAGGTCAAAATTAACGCACAAGTTACTGCTATAAATCTAGACGAAAATTAAAATATTAAAAGTTTTATTTTGTTTGGACACTTTTAGGTTAGGAGCTTGAATGGAGACGGTGTAGAACGAATTTGGTAGAAAAAAATCTTGTATTTTCCTTTCTCTAATGGCAGTCTAAACTCTTTGTGTGGGCCTTTTTTGCAATGTCAGGCTGGGCTGCCTGCTGCTAGACTGGGCCCAAGATTTTTTTCTGAGTTGAAGAGTTGAGACCGGTCCAAGAACAAACCTTTCTGGTTCGGCTTGTGCACAAAAAATGCCTTTTGGTGATCAGATCTTTACGGCAGGCAGAACTGTCACGTTAGTTACAGCAGGCAAATATGATAAAGGAGGACAGGAAATAATAGAGATTTAAGTAACACAGTCAGTGGGCCTTAATGAAGGGTGGCCGCTTTACAATACAATATCAGAATAATAAAATGTCAGATGAGAGTCAAGAGCGCATTAAGTAAATAAACGTTAGCCTGCAGCGATGGGCTGTTTCATAGAGCTCGCATCAAGAAAGGGAACCACTCCCTCAATGCGGCTAATTTCTCGGAGGGGAAATTAGCTGCTTTGAAGGAACGGGCCTAAGTGACTTTGGCTGATCAAGGTTCTTTGTTTGGTTAACAGGGAGCATGAGTTAGAGGGGGAGAGGAAGATCAATCCATTCGATGCATGCTAATCACTCCATTCACTCTGTTTCTTTCTTGTTTCTGTTTTCTTTTTGCTTTTACTTTCTTTCCCTCTTTCTTTTATCTTTTTTCTCCTTTCCTCTCTGCGCCCTCTAATCCCCTGTTTTCTATAATTTTTTCTTACTATTTTACAGAGGTTCCCTTTCTCCCCTCTTTTCCCCTTCGAATCCCCTGTTTTCTATAATTTTTCTTACTATTTTATAGAGGTTCCCTTTCTCCCCTCTTTTCCTCCTCCTCTCCGTTCACTGTAGAACTCCTTATATAAGGTCAGCCACGCTTGGCTTTTTACCCTTTTAGCCCTTAACCGTTTTTGTCTGGCCTTGGCTCCTTTGCCGACCGTCACTGACTGGTCAGTCACCCAGCCAGTGCTACCCTGCCTCAGTCAAAGAAGACTTTCTTATTTTGCTCACTCCCTGCGACATCCCTACTTGCCACGGGATGAATACTCTCCTTCCCTTTACCCCTTACGGCATGCACCTGGTGGTTCCCACTCATTCTTGCTTCTTTTGGTTCGCATGCCTCTCCAGCAGGACATCGCTTCCAAAAGAACTTAAGCGGGAAGCACAAAAATGGATTTTTCCCCCTCCCCACCGCTAGACCATACCCCCTTACCTCTGACCCATGACCTCACCATTTCCTGTATTGGCTGGGTACAGGCTGGTGGTGCCTGGGCTTTGCGCGTGCCTTACCTCCGTGCTTTGTTCAAATCTTGCCTACTGCTCACCTGTCTGCCGCAGTCTGAACGTTAAACTGCTCAGCCTGCTGCTCATTTTTGGTTTCTTTTGGCATGGGTTATTTTGCCCGACCTTTCTTTTGTGGCTTGCATCTTCTAAGGATTGGGTCATACTAATTTGTGGGCCGTTCCAAGCCTTTCATACCCGGCCCCTGTTACTTGTTTCCTGCCACACAATTTTGTCGTGCCTGCCATGAGGCCTTCTTGATCCTAAGCCTGTTGGGCCACTTTGAACATTTTCTATTTATTCTTTCTTCGAATGCCCAATGATCCCTTTAAGCCCTTTTGCTACTCGCAGGCTCCTATTGTCTCACTTATTTCCATTTAGGCGTCCTTGGCCCATTTACTCTTTCGGGCGTCCTTGGCCCTTTTTCAATTCTACGTCTCCCATGGGCTTTTACTAACTTCTTAGGCCTCCTCGGCCCAAGCATTTCTCACTTTTCCTTTGGGGGTTATGGGTTTTCCACAGTCCCCTACTTTCTTTACTTGCACTACTTTTGGTCTGCCGTAGCAGCTATAGCCCATTCTCGCTTTTCCAAATCTATACAGTCCATGGGTTCGTGATTACTTTCTTCCGAGCCTTTTTAGGCCCACTTACTTCCTCAGGATTCATTTATTTGCTTGTTAGACCCACTATTCGTTGTTCCTGCCACTCGCTTAATGGTATTTCCACAATACTTTCTATAGCCCATGACTTTGGGCCTTCCTCTCTATTGGGCTCGTCACAAAATGAGCATCTAGACTCTTCTATACGGTATGAATATTTAATGTGATTCTTTCTAAAATTTTTGATAATAACATATTTGATTGTTTAGTTAGATTTCTTTTGATGTATTAGTTCTTCCATGCTTTCAATAAGTTCAATCATGTTTTTCTTATTGTTTAGATGAATTTTTAATAGTTTCAAATAGAAATTATGTTTTAAAGTGAATAGGTTTTTTCTGAAAACTATTCTAACCGCATTATTAATCTAGGTTATCATGTGTTTTTTAATTGTCTCAGTTCAACCGAATCACAAGTTTTTATTTGTACAAAAACAATCAATTATGGAATATATATTTTATTAAATATTATAAAGAATTTCATATCGACATAAGGAAACAACCGATGTCATAGTATTTACATTATTAATTTAAATAAGTTTTTATTATTATCCTTGTTAACAATCACTAAGCAAAAATACTTTTCTTCTTCACCCAAATTGTTGTTTGATTATATTATCTTTGAATTTGTCTTGCTCCTTGTGGTGCGACGTGTACTCCAAGAATTATGGGCCCATTTGGTATATGTATTTAAACAACTGTTTCTAATATTTTTAAAAATATCTATAGGTGAAAAAGTGCATAAAAATAAGCGTAATATTGTTTAAAAAACATTATTGCTAAGAGTGAGTAAGCAATTTTGGCCCGGGAGAGCTGCTACGTGTTCAAAGGCAATTTTTGGGAGCAAAGCACAACCGGTGGAAAGCTTGAAGCAAGAGAATCTGTAGCTCTGTTAGCCTCTCTAAAGTAATGCACGATTTTCACCTAGTGGAAAGCTTGAAGAATAGCCCTGCAGTCAGCCACTAGAGACAGGGCTAGTCTATATATAGAATTTGAACTGGAAACAAGTGATGTTATATCCGCGGCGTCCACATTCATTGATACTGAGCTTTTCAATCCTAAGAGATTTTGCCATAAGGATGAAAGAAGTCCCAATTGCTATTGGAATTACGAATGAGCCCACCACCTCCAACATAGGCGGAGTTGGGAGTGACCAAAGCATCCGTATTCAACTTACTCCAACCCGAGGAGGTTAGGAGGTATAACAGGACCGTATGGGAGTTGACAATAGCGGAATTGGTCATGGATGATTGGAACAGCTGCGTGTGTGGTAGTCCTCCTCAAACTGTTTGGACAAATGCGTGAACCAAAGTTCCCACCACCAAAACTCATCATCAGCTGTTGGGTGCGTGAATTTCTGCTTTTATAGTTTCAAAACTCAACAATCTGAACCCATTAACCCGATCATACAATAATCTGAACCATGATTGCGTAAAATACAACTATAAACTCAGCCTTATTGACTTATAAATCTAAATTTTGTCATGCTTTTTGTTTCTGCTTTGATGCTGTGTTATCATACTTTGTTCAATTTAAATTATTAACAATGCTAAAGTGAACATAGTATGTGATTGCTTAATGCAAGAAATTTGAGGACTGTGTCATATACCAATTTCTGCTATTTGCATTGTTAGTATAATCTACACTTATCTGTGCTAGTCTGCTGGACCATTATAGGAGCAGTTGGTGATTGGTTCTTCGGTATAAGGGTAATGTTAAGTTCCTGGTAGTTCAGAGATTTGAGAAGGAAGGAATGAGGATTAAGGAAGAAAATCACAGTTACTTTGAGGGTAACCAACCTCCTAAGCAAAGAAAGAAGAAGATAGGCACAAACTTGGGTTAATTTCTCTGGATAACCTCTAATTGATCATCTTAGCAGCTTATATACAATGCAATCTCTGCTTAACCAATTCCCACCCAAAAGCTAACTAACTAACTAGCTGCATTACTGTAACTAACTGTATTACTGTGCTAACAATACTAGCATACAATACAACACATGGTAGCTTCGGTAAATACAGCTGATACAGCTAGTATCCTAACAGGTAACCAAGAATTCCAATAAGCTATTCCTGTTACAGACCTAAAGACAGGTTATTTTATACAGTATTATTTCACAATCTAAACCATTTTATTTAGTTAGTTTCAAAACTAATCTATTAGGCTAGATTTATGATGAAAAAGATTCTCCCCATATGATAAAAAATTCATAAGGTTCCATATATTCTCTCCCCATTCGTACATATTCTGTTTTGTTAGATTTCTTTCTCAATTCTTCTTTTTTTATGTTGTTTTTAGCTCCAAAAGAATGTACTAACTTTGTATTTAGTATGTTATTTGAAGAATTTACATATTATGTTATGCAGAGCTAAATGAGATTTTTACCTTTTCTTTTTATGGGTCTCAATTTATGAGATGAGAAGAACCTATATAACTGGGAACTAGAAAAATCTTTGTCTTGTATTTGAGAAGAAGATTCATTTGACATAATTCTCCCCACTCCAATATGAGTAGAATTGCTGAATTTAGCTATGTTGACAATGTCCACTATGGCATCATGTTGGCTAATATCATAACATTTCCCAAGGGCTTTATTTAATATATATATATATATATATATATATATCAGTCGCCTAAAATAAAAATAAAATTTTTTGCTGTTGTTTTTTTGGTCATAGTTTCTCCAATTGTAGCCTCATGTAAGGATCCCTTAGATCAGGATTGTGTGCCTCTATCTCAGATTAGGATTGATTTCCTCTGGCCTTTCTTCAATGATAAAGTGGGCTACTCCTTCCATTACAACTGCATCTTGCAAGCTTTCCCAAGGACATTTGTTTGCAAAATGAGCTTCAATGTGTTTCAGGGGAAAATTATCCTTGGAAAAAATTTTCAACAAAAACTTATTTTTCTCAGTATGTTAATTAGTTTTTCTTTTGAAGGTGTAAGTTAATTACTTATTTTCCTGTGCGCAAATTGGTCTACTATTATTGCTGCAGTCGGCTGCATATAATTTCATTCATGTGACATGCTTATTTAGTTTAAAAGTTTTTTGCCTTTTCTTTTATTATTTGGAAATTTTATATTTGGTTTGGTAATGAAGGTGTTTCCTTTGGTGATGATAATGCATACTTATCACCATGTTGCTGTGATTGACAAAAGCCCCACAATGACCAACCATCTTTAATCTTGCTGTCTGCAACATCACAGTGTTAATATTTCATAATGGCCATTATAATGGATGATTAGTAGATGTCACCTTATTAGCTGCATATAAGAAATGGGAAAAACCTGCAATTTCTGAGATTTTTTTGGTTGCAGATGCTGCTCAGCATTTGGAGTGGGTTGCGACAGATAAATAGGTTGAACATCACCTGGATGCTCCAGGTCGGTACGTAATTGTTCTTTCCATATTCCTGAAAGGATTTAAGCTCTAGACACCTGAAGGTTTTGACAGTATGATTTGGTCCCAATCTAATTTCTAGGCCAAAAGGATTGTAATCCTGTTGGAACATTTTGCCTACCTTTCTTGCAAATTCTATTTCTTGATAAAAAGATATTCACTTATATGAACCTCAAGCTCCAGTTTTTCCCAATTGATGATGGCACTTGGAGAGGCTTGGAAATGGTGATATTAAAAAAGAAAAAAAATTCTTATGAGTTTAGTATAATCCTCACCTATAGCTCACTCTTATTACCTGGAAGAAGTTGCAATTTCTTATGAGTATTTTATTTTTATTTTTATAATCCATCTCTCTCTTTGTTCAAGTACCTATTTTCCTTCTCGCATATATGTCAATCATTATCTAATTGGGTAGAAGAGAAGCATGATATCAGGCATTACTTGCATGTGGAAGACTTAAAGCCTAATTGATAAATATTACATAATTTAGATTTTATTTAGAACTTGGTCGTCTACTTTCATGAGAAATACCATTTTGAATAGTTTATGATTATTATTTTTGGTTAAGTTTATTCTGATGGAAATTGTGTGACTATCTTTTGTGAAACTGTCAAAGCCTAGTTACAAAAGTACACTAATTAACACGAATTTTTTGAAGCTGCCTTTCTTGAATTTTTAACAATTTCATGGGTTTTCAAAATGATTCTATTAGATCTCATGAAGGCTTCATTGCTGAACTTTGAAATAATTAAAAAATATTTAGATTAGATTGGCAAAGGCCTTATAGCTGAATTGACACCTCCCCATGCACAAAGTGCTTGGGGTCTAGGAAGGAAAGGGTTCGAATTGCAGGGTTAACAGCATGTTGTAATTATCTTTAAAAAAAAAAAAAAACAATAAAGAGGAGTAATGTTTTATCAATTGTTGATGAAAATAGTGAAGATCAAAAACCTATTGAAACAAAGTAGTTTGAGATAAGCATGATTAAATTATACCTTTATGCAAAGTTATTTTCCCGTGCGTCACACGGGTTTGGACTAATTTTATTAATACTTGAGCACTACATACTTTATCACAAGCCTAATCTTATAGGCTTTTATATATATTCAATAGTTGGGTATAAAAGAGGTTTCCTATATAGAAAACAAAAAATGCCTTTAAGTTTACTAATTTTATTATAAAATGATAATGAATATCAATTATACCATATCATGGGCGGCTCTAGGAACAGTTCAGGGGTTCAAATGAACCCCTGAGCTGGGCCAAAAATAAATTTATATATATATATATATATAATTTTCTTTTTTAATTTGACACTCCTAAACTAAAATTTTGAACCCCTGGACCTAAATTTTTTTTTAAGCTCAGTTGAAATAAATTTCTTAATTATTTCTTACCATATCAATAATTTAATAAATAAATTTCTTAATTAATTTTTGTTGTCTTCAAAAATTACACATCCGATTATAAGAATTAATTATTTCTCAAACACATGTATATATATGTTTGTGCTAGAAATCTTACCTTAGACATACCCTGGTCACCAAACTAACTTGCTATTTGCTAAAAGATCAGTATCTCAAAAGGATGTGAGAGAAGATTGTGGATAGAATAAGTGAATTACGAAAGCATCGTGGAGATTTGATTTACACAAAGTTGAGTTCCTTGCACAGATATTATATGTGGTTGGCGAATTTTCACTAGTTCTTTTTTTTTGAGTTATTTCTAGTGTGTGGTTGGAGGAATATTTTATTTATAGTAAATAGGATATATGGTTAGAGAATTTTCAATTGAAGTTCTTTTTTCTTAGATTTCTTTTGATTTGTTAAAGAACATTGGGGATTATAGTTTTTCCTTTTTCTTCTAATATAATATTTTTACTTACCACTCCTGATGCAGGAGACGTAAGAAGATTTTTATTTAGTATTATTTATGTTTGCAAGTCGATTGTATTTCTATGTTTTAGGTCCTAGTAGTTTATTAGGTTATTAATATTTTAATTTGGAAGCAAGGTTATTTTCATAATAAGACAATTAGGGTTTCCTAGCCAATTAGAACTAAGGTTTAGTAATCCTTTATAAGCAACCTATTGTACTCCTTGAAGAGATAGTTGATATTTTGATGAATGAAAAAATGGTCGTTTGGTCTTTCTTTGGTCTGGTGTTGACTCTAGGTCTACCCTAGGTGCTGACTCTTAGTAGTTTTCCCGCTTGGTGCTGACTCCAAGCAAGGCCTAGGTGCTAACTCTTGGGTCATATCCTTTTATTTTATTGCTGTTTTACTTTTGTTCTGGTTGTCCTGTGTTCAACCCCCCTCCAAAAAAAAAAAAAAACACTCAATTTGAGCTTTGGTTATTTTAGTCATTCTTGGTGTTTTTTTTGTTCGTTTGGGATAGCATATTTTCATTGGTTTATTTGGCTTAAAAGATAAGCTAGGAAAAAGTACAATTGTATCCTTTATTTATTTCTTTTTTTTTAAGTTGTACATAGTCCAAATAAACTGAATGGCAGATGCATGGGACAGGCATGGGACTTTTATTCCATTTCCAAAGATCCAGTTTTCTCTTTTACAGTAGGGCAGATGTAATGTTATTTTCTCCTGTTTTGTTGTGTTGTTAATATTATGTATAATATCTCAATCTGTTATAATTATATGGATATCTCTTTTCCCAAAATATACATGTCCATACATACACACATACATAACCTAAGCATATAATATCTGCATGTATGGACTAGGCCAAATATTTAAGCAAATTTTTTTCTTGGTCGGTTTGATATCTTTCATGTGATGCGTGTCATATTTATATGGGAACTTGGAATCGTAATTGTATGCTAGTCTTCATTGCATCGCACAAATTTATTTGGTGTACTGATTTTTGTTATTATCATTGTTCAGGTAAATTAGGAGTACTCTGAGCAAACATAAAAAGACCCATATTCTCTCTGAAGTGGAACAAGAAGGGTGATTATCTTCTTATAGGCAGTTGTGATAAAACTGCAATTGTATGGGATGTGAAGGCAGAGGAATCGAAACAACAATTTGAATTTCATACAGGTTGTTACATTTGAATGAATATTGATACTCATCAGTGTTTGTCTTGTGCAACAATTTCCTTTGTTTGGGTTTAAACTTGAATATTTTTGTATCATTTAGGTCCAACACTTGATGTTGACTGGCGCAACAATGTTTCATTTGCAACAAGTTCCACAGACAATATGACATATGTTTGCAAGATTGGAGAAAACCGTCCTATCAAAACTTTTTCTGGGCATGAGGTTTGTTCTTGAATTCTACTGCTCATATTGCTCCCTAAGTATTGCTTGTATATTTTTCTATTCATGGCCAACCTTGGGGCTTAGTGTGGATTTTTGCTGGGAATTGCCAGCTCCACCTTTAGGAATGTTTCAGTTTACTCAAAATTTATGCATCGACCCTAAGATTAATCAAGTAGCAAAACATGTATTTACCAGCTTAGTGCCTACATTAGTGGTAGTAGTTACTAGAATTGCCTCATTGTGTCTAAATCTGTTCACTTTGACTATCAAGTAGCAAAACCTGTTGGCTTCTGAATGTTTGGAAAGCATTAGATCAAACTATGTGCATTGACTTATAAAGTGATTTCATTGTAAGGTTTTCTTTTTTTAATGCTAATTATGAACTTTGTGCGATTTCAGGGTGAAGTTAACTGTGTCAAATGGGGTCCAACAGGTTCTTTGTTGGCCTCTTGCTCTGATGATATCACTGCAAAGGTTGTTCATGCTATTCCTTCCTTTTAAGAAATTGATTTACATCTTATATTTTATTTTTATTTTTATAAGTAATTACTGCTTCATCAAATAAAAAACAAAAGCACAGAAGGGACCAGAGCACACAGGCAGTGTGCTATGGGCCAACAAAGAAAACAAAATTATAAAGCAAGAAAATTACAGCTATCAAGTAAATCAGCCAAAGAGTTAAAAGTGAAAAAACCGGCATTTTTCCTTTCAGATAAAGTCTGGAAGAATAGCAGCTTCAAATCATGAATCAACCTCTTGCTTCCTTCAAAAGTGCAAGTATTCATTTCCCACCAAATACACCACATGGGACAATGAGGGATCATGGCCCCAAATCGCTGCATATCTATATCTGTTAAACTTACTTGGCCAGCTTGCTAGATAATCCACAACCCCATTGGCATAACCCACAGAACGCCAAATAGAGAAAACACCAAATTCCACAACTCTCTAGCAACAGGGCAGTGCATAAGTAAATGATCAATAGTCTCCTCATCTCTCTTATACATTCAACACCAATTGATCACCATTACTCTACACCTCCTCAAATTATACTACTTAAATCCTCCCCAATGCCACAGTCCAAAGAAAGAAACTAACCTTTGTAGGTGCTTTCGGCTTCCATATAGACTTCCAAGGAAAAGAGAGTTGAGTAGAAGAATGTAAGGCCTATAAAAGGATCTAACATCAAAAGTATGCTTGGAGGAGGGGATCCAGCAAAGCTCATCCACTACATTCTTTCTCCTCGGGCCAGAATAGATCCAATCCATAAAGGAGACAACCAATTCCAATTCCCAATCTTGTGCTGGTTTAACAAAACTGACATTCCAATGATAACTATCCTCTGAAAGAGATAACAAGTCTGCCACTGAAGCATACCTGTTACAAGCAAAGCCATAAAGTTCAGGAAAGTTGTCTTTCAAAGGAAGCCCTGTACACCAAGGGTCATGCCAGAATTTTATAGAAGAGTCATCTCCCGCCTTAAAGTTAACAAAACGATAAAAAGTGTTGCACCCTTTCCTGATCCTCTTCCAAAGACAAACTCTGTAGGGCCCCTGCACAGAATTAGACCACCAACCCCCCCGGCCCCGCCCCACCCCGCCCCCTGCATCTTATGTTCCATTGACATAGATTTTCACTGTTGACATTATATATGTGCGTGTTTGTGTGTCTGCACTTTTGTCACTGCAAGGGTTGTTTATGGTACTATTAGTACATTGATTTGCATCTTATGTTCCCTTGACGTAGATGTTTGCTCTTAGCATTATCTGTGTGTGTGTGTGTGTATGCCATCTTCAATTTGTATCTCAATCTTTAAATTAATTTGACCTGTTTCATACAGTTTCATCCCATTTCTTCTTGGCTTATCTTGGTTCTTGTCACTCCGAAATATATATCGTTCTGTTGGTTTTTTCTTTTTGGTGTGTTTTTGTTTTCAATTTCAACTAATATATAGCAATGTTGTAGATATGGAGCATGAAGCAAGAGAGGTATGTTCATGACTTAAAGGATCATGCTAAGGTACTGTGGAGATTTTGTTTCTCTTTTTAATCTCAATGTCTTTGCCTCCCAGCATATGCACTTCAGCTCTGACTGGATTGTTCTCAGAAACATTGAATAATTGTTTTGCAGGAGATATATACTATCAGATGGAGTCCCACTGGACCTGGAACAAGCAACCCTAATCATTAGTTATTGTTGGCAAGGTATATGCTGTTGATTTAATGAATTTGAATGCCATTAATTTTCATCCAGTTTTATGCATTTGCACCGATTATCTAGTTATTCTATTTGATAGTTCTGGAATTGCTTTTTTAGTTGATCATTTGACTTTTTATTCCTTGAAAAGTGAATTTAATATGCATTATGAATTACGCATTTGTTCTACAAAACCTGTTAATGTTATCAAAATTTTCAGAGGCACAGAATTATTAGCTACTGGTAGCCTGTTGTAAAACCCAATTGATTATATAAGGTGCTGTTACTTTGAATCTTTAGTACCCTTGACTTGTATTATTAGTCTTGACTCATCTTGTATTGTTAAAGAAGTTTGTATTTAACATCTTCATATATACAAAACGCATTGAACTTTAATTAGTTTCATAAAATATTATTAAGAGGTAGAGTGCATCAGGAGTTGTTAAGTGAAGCCACCATTGTGTTGAAAATGTTCCATTGCCATTTGGTCTTCAATGATGGTCAGGCTTATTTTCTCAGACTGTAGACTTCAAAATTTATGACTTGGCTCATCTTCAACTCCTGTCTGTAGCGATGGATAACTTTATTGCATTAGTATATTGTGCTGGTTTCACTATTATCATTTAACTTTCCTATCAAAAAAATATATCATGTTGGTCATTGTAATTCTTCATCCCCATCTCCCTTTCATTTCTTGGTTGAGGAGGCTGCTTTTGGGTTAAACAATATATTACTGGTTTAGTTTCACATTTAGTCCTGAATCTTCTCCCCATGATTTAAAATTGTCCTCAGGCTTTGAAATGTTTCATTTTGGTCCTTATAATTTTAAGTTTATGTCTAATGTTCGTTGTCTCTTATTTTAATTCTCTCTACTCCAAAACAAAGTATTTGAATAGCCAATCCTTTCCCTTTTATGCTGCTATCAATATCCTTGGGATTTCACAGAACAATCTCTACTCAAAATCAAAGCAGGAGTTAACTGCAAGGACTTTTGATGTAGGACAACCACAATTTTTCGATGAGACAAATAAACAACAAAGTAAACCCTAGGAGTCAGCACCTAAGAGCTACTTGGAGTCAACTCAAGACAAGCTGCCACTGGTCCTCCATGTTTCGCTCCGCTGCTATCTGTGACTCCTTTGCGTCGCCGCCAGGCTTCGGTTCCCTACATAGGTCGAAGATTCATTGCAGGGACAGCCCTTTCCATTCTTTTGAGTTTGTTTGTTTTGAGTTTCTATTGTCCTTTAAGTTATCATGTCTGACCCTTGTATTTTGCTATTTTTCATTAAAAAAAAAATCAAAAGGAAGGAAAAGAAAGAAATTATTGTTGTTGTGTCCATTGCATGTATTGGGCCTTAAATTGTTCTCCACAGGTCCACTCTGACCACGTCAGATCCACTTGCTTGAGGAGCCAAGCCCATGACTATCTAGTGCAATAAGTTGGCCACTGACCAGGGTACAACTCTTACTTTCTTATTGGTGGGTTCAATTTTGTCTCATTGAAAAATATTATCTATATACTTTTTTTATGTGCATATCCCACCATACCCCACTGGTCTACCCATTTTGTGCTCAAATTAACTATTTTATTATTTGTGTATTCTTTCAGTACCCACTCTAAAATTCCAAAAAAAAAAAAAGACATAATCCAATTTCTTTGAAATATCTGATTCTCATTATTAATTGTGGAGCCTATCGGAATTTGACTTTTATTTGGGTTATCTCTCAATATTGTGAACACTGTCACTACTTGACTGCAATTTATCCCTTTGATTCTTTGATCTAGTCTCTACATGTACTCTTGCTTGACCTTGATTTTATATTGAGAATTGGTTATTTGAATTTTTGGGAATCTTAATTGCATTAATAAATATAGTGTTGCATGCATCTACGTAGTGGTCACATCATGTCAAACCCTGAGCATCAATCCACTTCTAAGCTTAGGCCTTCCTTAGAGCAAACCATAGGGGACTTAGCAAAAAGTGTTCATGCTTTACTAAATAGGATAGAGCGAATTGAAGCATCTCAAAGAGAGACTATTAACCATGATGGAGATAACATGCTTAGGCAAAATAACCACGGTTACTTTAATAGGGCTCCAAACTTTGAACATGATCACTATAATCACAATGGTCCTAGGGATTATGATGATAGGATGTCCAAGGAAAAGATAGAAGCACCCACCTTTGATGGCTGCCTAGGCCCATGGGTTTTCACTGATTGGTTACGTCAGATGGATAAATTCTTTGCCTATTACCATTGGGCTAAGAATAAGAAAGTGAGGTATGCCAGGATGAAGTTAATTGGAAGAGTCGACCTTTTTTGGGAAGACCTTGAGGATACCCTTAGGCGACGACGTGAGCCCTTCATTACTGATTGGCTTGAGATGAATGATGCACTTTTAAGGAAATATCTTCCTCCAACTTATAGGAGCTCTCTCCTTGAGGAACGGGATCGCCTCAAACAAGGCACTGCTCCTATGGCTGAATATATAGAGAAATTCAAGGAATTTAAGAGGTGAATTCGAATAGTCAAGGAAGAGGTTGTCACACTCAATAGGTTCAAGAAAGGTTTAAATGCTAACCTACAAGGCGAGATTATCACCCGAGGAGTCACTACCTTAGGAGAAGCATATGACCTTACTAAGAATTGTGAGTTAGCATCCAAATCTATCTTTTGGCGACATTCTGAGCTCCAGAGTGTTTCTACCAACCCTCAACCTTTTGGTAGCAAATCTAGACTTACCCTACCCCCTAAGGTCAACCCCAATAGCATCCCAATAGAAAAAGAAGACAAGGAAAAATGTGTGATCAACGAGCCTTCAAGATTAGGCTCTCGCCTCCAATGCTTCAAATGCAATGGGGTTAGACATATCACAGCAAGATGTCCCTCTAGGACCCTTGTCATTCAAGAGCATGATGAAAAGGTAGAAGATGTTAAGGAGCTGGTGTATGATCCAAATGTTGAAGAAATCCAAGATGTTGAGGCAGAATAGGAAGATGATCCTAGCTACCTCGTGTGCATTAGAGCCATCTCTCCCCAAGTTGATGATTCCAAGGACAACTTTGGTGACCCTAGAATGATTGTGGTAAGGTGTGTTTTGGTAGCGCAGAGGGACATTGATGATTGGCGAAGGAGTGCCATCTTCCAAACTTACACTAAGTGTGGAGACAAAACTTACAAGGTTATTATAGATAGTAGGAGTTGCATTAATGCGGTGTTCTCTAATGTTATTTCCCACCTAGGCTTGAAATTAATCTCACACTCTAACCCATATAAAGTTTCTTGGGTGGATACTTTCTCCATAGCCATAAAAGAGAGATGTGTTGTCCCACTTCAATTCCTCACCTACAAGGCTGAAATATGGTGTGACGTAATTCCCATGGATGTAGGGCATATTATCTTAGGTAGACCTTGGCTTTATGATTTGGATGTCACCCTTTATAGGCAATCCAATTCTTGCTCATTTATATTTGAAGGTAAGAAGATTGTGCTCAATCCTTTGAAACCCAAGCCAATTAACATGAGCAAGAAGACAGAAGCACCAAAGGTGAAAGGCCTGAACATCATAAGCCCAAAGGCATTTGAAAGGGTAGCAGTTCAAGAATTCATTGTGTTTGTCTTTTAGTTACCAGGGAACTTCATGGAGAAACCCGTGAGGAGCAACCTAAAGAAGTGAAGTGAGTGCTCCAGGAATTTAAGGATGTTTTCCCTGAGGAACTCCCCGATCATTTACTGCAAATGCATGACATACAACATGCCATAGATTTTGTGCCCGGAGCGACCCTACCTAACTTGCCTCACTATAGGATGAGTCTTGCAGAACATGCTGAGTTGCAAAGGCAAGTAGAAGAACTACTTAAGAAGGGTTTTGTTCGTGAAAACATAAGTCCTTGTGCAATCCCTGCACTTTTAACTCCAAAAAAAGATGGAACTTGGAGAATGTGTGTTCATAGTTGTGCAATCAACAAGATCACTGTGAAATATCGTTTTCCTATCTCTCGGTTAGATGCCATGTTGGATATGATGGCTGGAGCAACAATCTTCTCCAAGATAGACTTGAAAAGTGGCTATCATCAAATTAGGGTTCGTCCTGGTGATGAATGGAAAACTGCCTTCAAGACGAAAGATGGTTTATATGAGTGGATGGTCATGCCTATTGGATTGTCTAATGCTCATAGTACCTTTATGAGAGTAATGACTCAAGTGCTTAAGCCTTTTATGGGGAAATTCTTAGTTGTGTACTTTGATAACATCCTCATCTATAGTAAGTCTAGGGAGAAACACTTAGACCACCTAACTCAAGTTTATACTACCCTTAGGAAGGAAAGTTTATATGGTAACCTCAAGAAGTGCTCTTTCTTTACCGATAAAGTCGTCTTCCTAGGTTTCATAGTATCCTCCGAGGGAGTTTCTGCGGACCTCTAAAAGGTTCAAGCGATTGTGGATTGGCCTAAGCCCAAAAATATCCATGAAATTCAAAGCTTTCATGGGCTTGCTTCCTTTTATCGTCAATTCATCAAAGAGTTTAGTACCATTATGTCTCCCATCACTGACTGCATGAAACAAGGGGAGTTTATTTGGACAAAGGCTGCTACTAAGGCTTTCATTGAGGTAAAACAAAAGATTACTGAGGCACCTGTCATGCGTCTACCTGTATGTGATGCCTCAGGTATTAGTATAGGGGGAGTACTTAGTCAAGAGCGCCACCCAATTGCTTATTTTAGTAAGAAGTTGAATGATGCTAAGCAAAAGTAGTTCACATATGACAAAGAATTTCATGCCATTATTCGAGCTCTTTGGCAATGGCGCCATTACCTGTTGTCTCGAGAATTTGTTATCTACTCTGATCATGAAGCTTTGCGCTATCTCCATTCCTAAAAGAAGCTGAATTTTAGGCATGGTAGTTGGGTTGAATTTCTGCAATGCTACTACTTTGTGGTGAAACATAGGGCGGGAGTTGAGAATAAGGCTGCTGATGCACTAATTCGAAGGGTGTCTTTGCTATCAATCATGAGTGTTAAGGTTACTAGGTTTGAGCGACTCAAGGATGACTATGAGTCATGCCCAGATTTTGGGGAGCTTTACACTAGCCTAAGTAATGCCTCACGACCAATCCTAGATGATTATACCCTTCAAGATGGTTATTTGTTCAAAGCCAACAAGTTATGTATCCCCCGGTTTTCAGTGAGAGATTTCCTAGTTTGAGAGATACATGCGGGAGGCCTTGCAGGTCATTTTGGCCAAGACGAAACAATTGAGGAAATGGAACGTCAATTCTATTGGCCTGGCCTTAAGAGGGGCGTTGCCAAGATAGTTGGTTAGTGTCATACATGTTAACTAGCCAAACATTACAAACAAAACACTGGCCTGTACACGCCTCTACTTGTGTCAGATCGATCGTGGTAGGATGTGAGTATGGACTTTGTGTTAGGTTTGCCCCGCACCTTTAGGGAGCATGATTCTATTCTAGTAGTTGTTGATCGCTTCTCTAAGATGACTCGTTTCCTACCATGTTCTAAGAATAGAATCATGCTTCCTAAAGGTGCAGGGAAAACCTAACACAAAGTCCATACTCACATCCTACCATGGTCGATCTGGCATAGGTAGAGGCGTGTATAGGCTAGTGTTTTGTTTGCGATGTTTGGCTAGTTGACATTTACGACACTGACCAACTATCTTGGCAACACCCCTCTTAAGACCAGGCCAATAGAATTGACGTTCCACTTCCTCAATTGTTTTGTCTGGGCCAAAATGACCTATAAGGCCTCTCGCATGTATCTCCCAAACTAGGAAGTCTCTCACTGAAGACCGGGGGATACATAAATTGTTGGCTTTGAACAAATAACCATCTTGAAGGGTATAATCATCCAGGATTGGTCGTGAGGCATTACTTAGGCTAGTGTAGAGCTCCCCAAAAGTTGGGCATGACTCATAGTCATCCTTGAGTTGTTCAAACCTAGTAACCTTAACGCTCATGACTGATAGCAAAGACACCCTTCGAATTAGTGCATCAATAGCCTTATTCTCAACTCCCACCCTATATTTCACCACAAAGTAGTAGCATTGTAGAAATTCAACCCAACTACCATGCCTAAAATTCAGCTTTTTTTAAGAATGGAGATAGCGCAAAGCTTCATGATCAGAGTAGATAACAAATTCTCGAGACAACAGGTAATGGTGCCAAAGCCAAAGAGCTCGAATAATGGCATGAAATTCTTTGTCATATGTGGAGTACTTTTGCTTAGCATCATTTAATTTCTCACTAAAATAAGCAATTGGGTGGCGCTCTTGACTAAGTACTCCCCCTATACCAATACTTGAGGCATCACATTCCACTTCAAAAGGCTTGGTAAAATCAGGTAGACGCATGACAGGTGCCTCAGTCATCTTTTGTTTACCTCATTGAAAGCCTTAGTAGCAGCCTCTGTCCAAATAAACTCCCCTTGTTCATGCAGTCAGTGATGAGGGACATAATGATATTAAACCCTTAGATGAATCGGCAATAAAAGGAAGCGAGCCCATGAAAGCTTCGAATTTCATGAATATTTTTGGGCTCGGGCCAATCCACAATCGCTTGAACCTTTTAGAGGTTGGCAGAATGTCCCTCAGAGGATACTATGAAACCTAGGAAGACGAATTTATCGGTAAAGAAAGAGCACTTCTTGAGGTTACCGTATAAACTCTCCTTCCTAAGGGTAGTACAAACTTGAGTTAAGTAGTCTAAGTGTTGCTCCTTAGACTTACTATAGATGAGAATGTCATCAAAGTACATAACTAAGAATTTCCCCATAAAAGGCTTGAGTACTTGAGTCATCACTCTCATAAAGGTACTAGGAGCATTGGACAATCCAAAATGCATGACCATCCACTCATATAAACCATCTTTTCTCTTGAAGGCAGTTTTCCATTCATCATCAGGACGAACCCTAATTTGATGATAGCCATTTTTCAAGTTTATCTTGGAGAAGATCGTTGCTCCAGCCATCATATCCAACATGTCATCCAACTGAGGGATAGGAAAACGATATTTCACAGTGATCTTGTTGATGGCACGACTATGAACACACATCCTCTAGGTTCCATCTTTCTTTGGAGTTAAGAGTGTAGGGACTGCACAAAGACTCATGCTTTCACAAACAAAACCCTTCTTAAGTAGTTCTTCTACTTGCCTTCGCAACTCAACATGTTGTGCAGAACTCATCCTATAGTAAGGCAAGTTAGGTAGGGTCGCTCCGGGCACAAAATCTATGGCATGTTGTATGTCACGCATTAGCGGTAAATGATCGGGGAGTTCCTTAGGGAAAACATCCTTAAATTCATGGAGCGCTGACTTCACTTCTTCAGGTTGCTCCTCACGGGTCCCTCCATTAAGTTTCCTGGAAACTAAGACAAACACAATGGATTCTTGGACTGCTACCCTTTCAAATGTCTTTGGGCTTATGATGTTCAAGCCTTTCACCTTTGGTGCTTCTGTCTTCTTGCTCATGTCGATTAGCTTGGGTTTCAAAGGATTGAGCACAATCTTCTTACCTTTAAACATAAATGAGCAAGAATTGGATTGCCTATGAAGGGTGACATCCAAATCATAAAGCCAAGGTCTACCTAAGATAATATGCCCTACATCCATGGGAATTACGTCGCGCCATATTTCAGCCTTGTATGTGAGGAATTGAAGTGGGATAACACATCTCTCTTTTATGGCTACAGAGGAAGTATCAATCCAAGAAACTTTATATGGACTAGGGTGTAGGATTAATTTCAAGCCTAGGCGAGAAATAACGTTAGAGGACACCACAATAATACAACTCCCACTATTTATAATAACCTTGCAAGTTTTGTCTCCACACTTAGTGTAAGTTTGGAAGATGGTACTCATTCGCCAATCATCAGTGTCCCTCTGTGCTACCACAGCACACCTTACCACAATCATTCTAAGGTCACCAAAGTCGTCCTTGGAATCATCAACTTGGGGAGAGATGGCTCTATAGCACGCGAGGTAGCTAGGATCATCTTCCCATTCTGCCTCAACATCTTGGATTTCTTCAACATTTGGATCATACACCAGCTCCTCAACATCTTCTACCTTTTCATCATCCTCTTGAATGACAAGGGTGATGTAGGACAACCACAATATTATAATAGAACAGAAAAATAATAGGATAAACCCTAGGAGTCAGCACCTAAGGGCTGCTTGGAGTTAGCAACAAGCAAACTGGAGTCGGCACCGGTGTAAAAGAAAACAAACGTTTTTTTATAATTCTCAAAAGCTGTCTTACAATAATCAGAAAAAGCGTTTAAATAGCTAACAACACAATGCATAAAGAAACCCTAATTATTAAATGTTCAGGCTTACTTAATCTCAAGCTCAATAACTAATAGGCTCCATCCATAAGGCCACAGGTTGGGCCGTCTTCTTTTTGCTCTTCCTCCCATACGTGTGTATAATTGGGGGCCTGTATCTTGTGTCTGCACCAACTCCCCCTGGGTGAGAGGAACTCGACCCCGTCGAGTGGAAAGCTGAAGAGCTCTGATATTACTCTAGTAAGTCAGGATCCAGTCGCTGTAGCTCATCTCTAGAAATCCATATGCAATCAAAATCTGGTCGCCCGCACCTCCGAACTAGGAAACGGTGAACTCTTCCATCCCTAGTAGAAACAATTTGTTCATCTAAAATAGCATCAATAAATTCTTTATGTGCATAGGGAAAATTTAAGGGTAAAGGGGTAGGCATAGGGGCATCAATAGGATCAAGCCAAGGATCATCAAAAGGAGTATCAGGAATAGCTGTAGGGCTTTTATAAGCAACTAGATCTTCAATATTAAAGGAGGAGCTAATACCATAATCATGAGGAAGGTCAATGACATATGCATTTGGGCCCATTCGTTTCAATACCTTGAACGAATCGGCACTACGAGCCTATAATTTCTTAACGGTCCCAAACGGAAACCGTTCAGGTCGAATCTGAATCATGACATAATCTCCTACCTGAAACTCTGCATGACGTTGATGAGTATCAACAGGAATTTTATATTGAGAATTACTTACCTGAATTTTTTTGTGAATCTCAGTATGCAAATTATGAACATGTCGTGCAAATGCCTCAGCAGATTCAAAAATCCTAACATGTGGGGACATGGGCAAAAGATCTAAGGGCTTCCTAGGTGTATATCCATGCACAACCTCAAAAGGACTAACGCCTATAGACCTATTGACAGAGCTATTATATGCAAGTTGGGCTATAGGAAGAATTGAATCCCAATTTCGATTGGCTTCACGCACTAGACACCAAAGGAGGTTCCCTAAGCTACGATTAACCACCTCAGTTTGACCATCAGTTTGAGAATAAAATGCCGTGGAAAATTTCAATTTGGTGCCTACTAAATGCCATAAGGTCTTCCAAAAATAACTCATGAAGCGAACATCCCTATCAGACACTATGGTTTTGGGGAGATCATAAAGCTTGACAATCTCATCAAAGTAAAGCTTTGCAATTTTAGAAGCATCAGAAGTCTTAGAACATGGTAGGAAATGAGCCATCTTAGAGAAGCGATCAACAACTACTAGGATAGAATCATGCTTCCTAAAGGTGCGGGGCAAACCTAGCACAAAGTTCATACTCACGTCCTGCCACGGGCGATCTGGCACAGGTAAAGGCGTGTACAGACCAGTGTTTTGCTTGCGATGTTTGGCTAGTTGACATGTACGACACTGACCAACTATCTTGGCAACGCCCTTCTTAAGACCAGGCCAATAGAATTGACGTTCCACTTCCTCAATTGTCTTATTTCGGCCAAAATGACTTGCAAGGCCTCCTGCATGTATCTCCCAAACTAGGAAATCTCTCACTGACAACCGAAGGATACACAACTTGTTGGCTTTGAACAAGTAACCATCTTGAAGGGTATAATCATCCAAGACGGGACATGAAGCATTACTTAGGCTAGTGTAGAGCTCCCCAAAATCTAGGCATGATTGATAGTCATCCTTAAGTCGTTCAAACCCAGTGACCTTAACACTCATGACTGATAGCAAAGACACTCTTCGACTCAGTGCATCAGTTGCCTTATTCTCAACTCCCGCCCTATGTTTCACCACAAAGTAGTAGCGTTGTAGAAATTCAACCCAACTACCGTGCCTAAAATTTAGCTTCTTTTGGGAATTGAGATAGCGCAAAGCTTCATGATCAGAGTAGATAATAAACTCTCGAGACAACAAGTAATGGCGCCAATGCCAAAGAGCTCATACAATGGCATAAAATTCTTTGTCATATGTGGAGTACTTTTGCTTAGCATCATTCAACTTCTCACTAAAATAGGCAATTGGGTGGCGCTCTTGACTAAGTACTCCCCCTATGCCAATACCTGAGGCATCACATTCCACTTCAAAAAGCTTGGTGAAATCAGGGAGACGCATGACAGGTGCCTCAGTCATCTTTTGTTTCACCTCTTTGAAGGCCTTAGTAGCAGCTTTTGTCCAAATAAACTCCCCATGTTTCAAGCAGTCGGTGATGGGGGACATAATGGTACTAAACCCTTTGATGAATCGGCGATAAAAAGAAGCGAGCCCATGAAAGCTTCGAATCTCATGTATATTTTTGGGCTTGGGCCAATCCATTGCTTGAACCTTCTGGGGGTCGGCAGAAACTCCTTTAGATGACACTATGAAACCTAGGAAGACAACTTTATTGGTAAAGAAAGAGCACTTCTTGAGGTTACCATATAAACTCTCATTCCTAAGGGTTGTACAAACTTGAGTTAGGTGGTCTAAGTGTTGCTCCCTAGACTTACTATAAATGAGGATATCATCAAAGTACACAACTAGGAATTTTCCCATAAAAGGCTTGAGCACTTGAGTCATCACTCTCATAAAGGTACTAGGAGTATTGGACAATCCAAAAGGCATAACCATCCACTCATATAAACCATCTTTAATCTTGAAGGCAGTTTTCTACTCATCACCAGGACGAATCCTAATTTGATGATAGCCACTTTTCAAGTCTATCTTGGAGAAGATCGTTGCTCCAGCCATCATATCCAACATGTCATCCAACCGAGGGATAGGAAAACGATACTTCACAGTGATCTTGTTGATGGCATGACCATCAACACACATCCTCCAAGTCCCATCTTTCTTTGGAGTTAAGAGTGCAGGGACTGCACAAGGGCTTATGCTCTCAAGAAAAAAACCCTTCTTAAGTAGTTCTTTTACTTGCCTTTACAACTCGGCATGTCCTGCAGGGCTCATCCTATAACGAGGCAAGTTAGGTAGGGTTGCTCCGGGCACAAAATCTATGGCGTGTTGGATATCACACATGGGCAGTAAATGATCGGGGAGTTCCTCAGGGAAAACATCCTTAAATTCCTGGAGCACGGACCTCACTTCTTTATGTTGCTCCTCACAGGTCTCTCCATGAAGTTCCCTAGCAACTAAGACAAACACAATGGATTCCTAAACTGCTACCCTTTCAAATGCCTTTGGGCTTATGATGTTCAGACCTTTCGCCTTCGGTACTTCTGGCTTCTTACTCATGTCCATTGGCTTGGGTTTCAAAGGATTAAGCACAATCTTCTTGCCTCCAAAACATAAATGAGCAAGAATTGGATCGCCCATGAAGGGTGACATCTGAATCATAAAGCCAAAGTCTACCTAAGATAATATGCCCTACATCCATGGGAATTACGTCACACCATATTTCTGCCTTGTAGGTGAGGAATTGAAGTGGGACAACACATATTTCTTTTATGGCTATGGAGGAAGTATCCACCTAAGAAACTTTATATGGGTTAGGGTGTGGGATCAATTTCAAGCCTAGGCGAGAAACAACGTTAGAGGACACCGCATTAATGCAACTCCCACTATCTATAATAACCTTGCACATTTTGTCTCCACACTTAGTGTAAGTCTATAAGATGACACTTCTTCGCCAATCATCAATTTCCCTTTGTTCTGTCAAAGCACACCTTACCACATTCACTCTAAGGACACCAAAAACAGCCTTGGAATCATCAACCTGGGGAGAGATGGCTCTAATGCACGTGAGGTAGCTGGGATCATCTTCCCATCCGGCCTCAACATCTTGGACTTCTTCAGCATTTGGATCATACACTAGCTCTTCAACATTTTCTACCTTTTCATCATCCTCTTGAATGACAAGGGTCCTAGAGGGACATCTAGCTGCGACATGTCCAATCCCATTGCATTTGAAGCATTAGAGGCGAGAGCCTAATCTTGAGAGCTCATTGATCACACCTTTTCCCTTGTCCTCTTTTTCTATCGGGATGCTATTGGGGTTGACCTTAGGGGGTAAGGCAAGTTTAGGTTTGCTACCAAAAGGTTGAGGGTTGGGAGGAACGCTTCGAAGCTCAGAACGTCGCCAAAAGATAGATTTGGATGCTAACTCACAATTCCTAGCTATGTCATAAGCTTCTTTTAAGGTGGTGACTCCTCGGGTGATAATCTCGCCTAGTAGGTTAGCATTTAAACCTTTCTTGAACCTATTGAGTGTGACAACTTCTTCCTCAACTATTCGAATTCGCGTTTAGAATTCCTTGAATTTCTCTATGTATTCGGTCACAGGAGCAGTGCCTTGTTTTAGGCGATCCCATTCCTCAAGGAGGGAGCTCCTATAAGTTGGAGGAAGATAATTCCTCAAGAGAGCGTCCTTCATCTCAATCCAATCAATAATGGGGGGCTCACGTCTTCGCCTAAGGGTTTCCTCAAGGTCCTCCCAGAAAAGATGAGCTCTCCCAATTAACTTCATCCTAGCATACCTCACTTTCCTATTCTCAGCCTGATGGTAATAGTCAAAGAATTTCTCCATTTGATGTAACCAATCAGTGAAAACCCATGGGTCTAGGCAGCCATCAAAGGTGGGTGCTTCTATCCTTTCCTTAGACATCCTATCATTATAATCCCTAGGACCATAGTGATTATAGTGATCATGTTCAAAGTGTGGAGCCCTATTAAAGTGACCATTGTTATTTTGCCCAAGCATGTTATCTCCTTCATGGTTAATGGTCTCTCTTTGAGATGTTTCAATTCGCTCTACCCTATCCAGCAAATCACAAACACTCTTTGCTAGGTCTCCTATGGTTTGCTCTAAAGAGGGCCTAGATTCGGAAGTGGATTGATGTTTAGGGTTTGACATGACGCGACCACTACGTAGATGCATGCAACACAATATTTATGAATGCAGTTGAGATTCCCAAAAATTCAAGTAATCAATTCTCAATGTAAAATTAAAGGTCAAGCAAGAGTGCATGTAGAGACTAGATTGATGAATCAAAGGAAGGAATTGCAGACAAATAGTGACAGTGTTCACAATATTAAGAGATAGTCCAAATAAAAGTCAAATTCCAATAAGCTCCACAATTAATAATAAGAATAAGATATTTTAAAGAAACTGGTTTTTTTTTTTTTTTTTTGGGAATTTTAGAGTGGGTACTGAAAGAGGACACAAGCAGTAAAACAGCTAATTTGAGCACATAATGGATAGGATAATGGAGTATGGTGGGATATGCACATAAAAAACATAAAGATAATATTTTTTTTAATGAGACAAAATTGAATCCACCAAAAAAATAGAGTCAGAATTGTACCCTAGTTAGTGGCTCCATGTATTGCACTAGGTAGCCACGGTCTACTCCTCAAATAGTGAATTGACTTGGGCTGAGTGGACCTGTGAAAACAATTCAAGCCCAATACAAGCAATGGGCTGTCACAGCAACAGTGTTTTCTCCCTTTTTTTTTTGAAATACAATAAAAGAACTATAGCTTAAAACAAGAGTCTGCTAAACCCAACTCCCAAACATAAACACCGAACTAAAGAAGCTACTAGAAACAAAAAGGAACTAAAAGAGAAAGAAAAGAAACGGTGGAGTCATCGGCTGGAGCCATTGATGGAGGCAGCGGCTGGAGTCACCGGAGTCATCGGTAGAGTTGGAGGGTGCTCATCTTGACCTTGGCATCGGCGGTGGTCGACGTCCTCAGCAGCGGTGGTCGAGGGTGATGTGCTGGGTTTCGCGGCGACTGGTGGCCGGTGATTGTTAGGCTTCGCGGCGGCTGGTGGCTGTTTGGCTTTGCGGCAGTGGGTGTTGATTTTGTGGGTGTTGGCGGCTGGGTCTTTCGTGGGTCTCTGCTTCTTCTTCTTTTCTTTTTTTTTTTTGGTTGTGGGTTCTGTGATCAGAGGCGGGCACGGATGGTGGTCACCGGCTTGGGAGGCGCCGCTGGCTTCTCTGTTGGTTTGGGGGTGAGACACTCATGTGGGGCTTGGGGGAATACACGGATTGCAGGGGCTGGCTTGGGCTTGTTCAAGATCTCATGGGGCAAAAACTTGAAAGGTACTGTCATCGTTGGCTTGCTCTTTTTGATGGCTTTGCTTTGACGTGGTTGTCTACGGTTGTGTTGAATGGACCGGAAGTCTGCTCTGATACCAAAACTGACGTAGGACAACCACAATATTATAATAGAACAGAAAAATAATAGGATAAACCCTAGGAGTCAGCACCTAAGGGCTGCTTGGAGTTAGCACCAAGCAAACTGGAGTCGGCACCAGTGTAAAAGAAAACAAACGTTTTTTTTATAATTCTCAAAAGCTGTCTTACAATAATCAGAAAAAGTGTTTAAATAGCTAACAACACAATGCATAAAGACACCCTAATTATTAAATGTTCGAGCTTGCTTAATCTCAAGCCCAATAACTAATAGGCTCCATCCATAAGGCCACAGGTTGGGCCGTCTTCTTTTTGCTCTTCCTCTCATACGTGTGTATAATTGGGGCCTGTATCTTGTGTCCGCACCAAAGGGTCCTAGAGGGACATCTTGCTGTGATATGTCCAACCCCATTGCATTTGAAGCATTGGAGGCTCGAGCCTAATCTTGAAGGCTTGTTGATCACACCTTTTTCCTTGTCCTCTTTTTCTATTGGGATGCTATTGGGGTTGACCTTAGGGGGTAAGGTAAGTCTAGATTTGCTACCAAGAGATTGAGGGTTGGTAGAAACACTCTGGAGCTCAGAACGTTGCCAAAAGATAGATTTGGATGCTAACTCACAATTCCTAGCAAGGTCATATGCTTCTCCTAAGGTAGTGACTCCTCGGGTGATAATCTCGCCTAGTAGGTTAGCATTTAAACCTTTCTTGAACCTATTGAGTGTGACAACCTCTTCCTCGACTATTCGAATTCGCCTCTTGAATACTTTGAATTTCTCTATATATTCAGCCACAGGAGCAGTGCCTTGTTTTAGGCAATCCCATTCCTCAAGGAGGGAGCTCTTATAAGTTGGAGGAAGATAATTCCTCGAGAGTGCATCCTTCATCTTAACCCAATCAGTAATGGGGGGCTCACGTCATCGCCTAAGGGTATCCTCAAGGTCCTCCAAGAAAAGGTCGGCTTTTCCAATTAACTTCATCCTATCATACATCACTTTCTTATTCTCAGCCTAATGGTAATAGTCAAAGAATTTATCCATCTGACGTAACCAATCAGTGAAAACCCATGGGTCTAGGCAGCCATCAACGCTAGGTGCTTCTATCTTTTCCTTGGACATTCTATCGTCGTAACTCCTAGGGCCATTGTGATTATAGTGATCATGTTCAAAGTTTGGAGCCCTATTAAAGTAACCGTGGTTATTTTGCATAAGTATGTTATCTCCTTCATGGTTAATAGTCTCTCTTTGAGATGCTTCAATTCGCTCTACCCTATCTAGTAAAGCATGTATACTTTTTGCTAGATCTCCTATGGTTTGCTCTAAGGAGGGCCTAGGCTCGGAAGTGGATTAATGCTCAGGATTTGACATGTTGCGACCACTACTTAGATGCATGCAACACTATATTTATGAATGTAATTGAGATTCCCAAAAATTCAAATAACCAATTCTCAATATAAAATCATGGTCAAGCAAGAGTACATGTAGAGACTAGATCAAAGAATCAAAGGGATAAATTGCAGTCAAGTAGTGACAGTGTTCACAATATTGAGAGATATCCCAAATAAAAGTCAAATTCTAATAGGCTCCACAATTAATAATGAGAATCAGATATTTCAAAGAAATTGGGTTATGCCTTCTTTTTTTTTCTTTTTTTTTTTTGGAAATTTTAGAGTAGGTACTGAAAGAAAACACAAATAATAAAATGGCTAATTTGAGCACAAAATGGGTAGGCCAGTGGGGTATGGTGGGATATGCACATAAAAAAAATATATAGATAATATTTTTCAATGAGACAAAATTGAACCCACCAAAAAGAAAGTAAGAGTTGTACCCTAGTCAGTGGCCAACTTATTGCACTAGATAGTCACGGGCTTGGCTCCTTAAGCGAGTGGATCTGACGTGGATATAGTGGACCTGTGGAGAACAATTTAAGGCCCAATACATGCAATGGGCACAGTAACAATAATTTTTTTCTTTCCCTTCCTTTTGATTTTTTTTTTAATGAAAAATAGCAAAATACAAAAGTCACACATGATAACTTAAAGGACAACAAAAACTCAAAACAAACAAACTCAAAAGAATGGAAAGGGTTGTCTCTGCGATGAAAGTCTTCGGCCTGCGTAGGGAACTGACGCCTGGCGACGATGCGAAGGAGTCATAGACAAAGGCGGCGCGAAACATAGAGGACTAGTGGCGGCTTGTCTCAGGTCTTGGCAACGGCGGTGGTTCAGCAATCTCAAAGGCAGTGGTTCGTCAATCTCGGCAACGGTGGGTCGAGGTTGCCGATAGGTCTCGGAGTGGGTCTCTTCTTCGTCTCTTTTTTTTTTTTGGTGGCTTGTGGGTTCTGCAATCAAAGGCGAGCACGGATGGGGGTCATTGGCTTGGAAGGGGCTGCTAGCTTCTCTTTTGGTTTGGGGATGAAAAACTCTTGTGGCCGAAAGGGTATATGGCACGGATTGGTTTAGGTTCTAGTTTGCAGATCTCGTGAGGTAAGAAATTGGGTTGTTGTGGTTTGCAAATCTCGTGGGGTAAGTATTTGAGTAATGGCATGTTTGGCGGTTAATTTGTTTTCTGATGGTGAGTATGGTTGTGGGTTGTCAGTCGTGAATTTGGGTTGCTGAAAGGGGTGATCGTGTTGGGCTCTGATACCAAATTTGATGTAGGACAACCGCAATTTTTCAATGAACCAAATAAACAACAAAGTAAACCCTAGGAGTTAGTATCAAGCAAAAATTGGAGTCGGCACCAGTGTAAAAGAAACCCACATTTTTTTTATTTTTTATTTATAATTCTCAAATTGACTTACGGTAATCAGAAAAAGTGCTTAAATAGTTAACAATAAAATGCATAAAGAAATCCTAATTATTAAATGTTCGGGCTTACTTAATCTCAAGCCCAATAATTAACAGGCTCCATCCATAAGGCCACAGGTTGGGCCGTCTTCTTTTTGCTCTTCCTCCCATACATGCATATAATTGGGGGCTTGTATCTGGTGTTTGCACCAACTTTTTTGACACAAACTTTTTTTTTTTATAAGTATTTTTTTGACACAAATTTAAAAATGTAAGAACTAAAATGAAGCATTTCAAAGGATAGGAAATTAGAATACTGCAACACCCATGAGGGTTGCCAACCACACTTCACAAGTGATTGATAGCTCAAAGGTGGCTTTCCCCCATTCTTTTCCAAATATTGGTCATTGGAGTGTCCAGCAATTAACGGAGGCAGAGAATCACTTAAATGAACTAACATAGTCATAAATACTTCGAAGCTCAAAAGCATTTGAAAAATGAAAGTCCAAAGTTTGAACTCACCTTCTGTATAATATCCGCGGGATTGAAGAGTGTATGACTCACACGAGAGAAAACCTCAATTACAGCAGTAGATGCGTAGTCCTGTTTATATTTTAATGAATTTGAAACATGGGGCAAAGGTTGAGGACTACATGTGTAACTAAGCTTATATTACTGTGTTAAGATAAACTAAGGTTTTGCTAGGACAAGATCTGAATAATTTTTTTTGTGCGTCATATTGCATACAAACCTCACACACACACACACAGTTAAAATATTCTGTGTTGCAGGACATATTTAGGTCTTCATTCTTGTTTTACCTATTTCAGTTAAAATATGCTGTTGGTTGTGTTTCTATGTAGTGCATCATTTGACTCAACAGTGAAGCTATGAGATGTGGAACTTGGGAAACTTTTATACAGCTTAAATGGACACAGGTCCTGGCCCTTGCTGCTGTCGTTGATGTTATTTGAAGGTGATTATAACCGATGAGATGCTTTTGAATTTCACTGATCTCTTATATTGAAACTTCAGGGATCCTGTATATTCTGTTGCATTTAGCCCAAATGGTGAGTATTTGGTCAGTGGATCTCTTGATAAATCCATGCACATCTGGTCATTGAAGGAAAACAAGATTGTCAAAACATATACAGGCAATGGGGGCATATTTGAAGTTTGCTGGAACAAGGAAGGTGACAAGATTGCTGCATGTTTTGCCAACAATACAGTTTGTGTTTTGGATTTCAAAATGTAAGGTCTTGGAAAATGCTCTACAAATTTCCTGGTTTTCCAAAGCCCTATGACCTCAGGAATGATACTAACTTCTTAGTTGGTCTTCAAAGTTAGTTGTAGAGATGTTACTTTTAAAGGGGATGGGTAAAAAGTGTATTTTGGGTGGGTAGGTTTTACGTTTTAACAATAGATCAAGCATTACTCACTTGTGTTGATCGCTTTTGTAATTACATGTACTCAATTATCTGTCAGGCTTATGCTTGGTAGGAGTGAATCGTAAGTTTGTAACCCAATTATGAACAGAATTATTTGAATTGGACCATAATTTATGGTTTCTAGTTTACCATTTCATTTCCCAATGATTGTTATTTGGAACGATGTTTGTTACCCACTTACATTGCGTTTACTTTGTTTATCCTTTCAATTTTTCTTTGTTGAATGTTTATCTTTTCAGTTGATGGTGAGGAATGAGCCCAACTATCACCAGTCAAACAGATTAGGGGAATTTGATAGCAGTTGGTTTACAATAATTATTCAAATTATACGATCAGTGGACTGCTAATTATAGTAAAAGAGTGATATATTACAGTTCATTAGTAATTCCCACAAGAACATGAATAGTTAACAATATTGCAATTCACCAGTAATCCCCACAAGAACAGGAACCGTTCACAAAGTGGTGAAATCGATTACGGTCCCTCATCACAATCTTACGTCCAGTTATCTTTGAAATCAACTTGGTCACAGCATGACAGTCCAGACATACACGGAGGTTCTTCACAATCTTGATAGTAGTTCCGGGTTGAGTACTGATGAGCCCAAAAGCCATAGCTAGCTTCTCACTGTGAACTTCAAGAGATTGCTCCTTTTGTCTCTCCCCTAAGTCATGTAACACAATTTCTGTCTGTGGGGTGTAGCCGTGTGCCTTGAGCCAACCATTTATCTCCTCTAGCATCATGTAAATTTCTTTGCTGTTTGGGTGTTTCTTATCTCCAGCAAGAAACTCGTGTACCTTATTATTCACTTCAATTGAGCTACAGCCAGGTTCCTTCTGCACTCCGCTGTCTTTCATCAAGGTCCTCACCCTTGCCACCCCATCCCAGTTGCCAGCAGCTGCATATATGTTTGATAAAAGAATATAAGTTCCTGAATTTGCAAGGTTCTTGCCAACCAGAAACTCTGCAATTTCCTCTCCCAAAGCAATGTTATCATGGAGCCTACAGGCTGCAAGCAAAGTTCCCCATAAGACAGGATCTGGCTCTGTGTTCATGTTTTTGACAAGCGCATATGCTTCTTCTAAATGCCCAGCACGGCCAAGAAGATTTACCATACACCCATAATGTTCAATCCTTGGTTCAATCCCATATTGATCTTTCATTGAATGGAAAAAACTCCATCCCTTGCCAACTAAACCTGCGTGACCGCAAGCACTCAAAACGGCAATGAAGGTTACATGAGTAGGATGGTGACCAATCATGCACATTTCATTAAACAATTGCAAGGCATTTTGGCTAAATCCATGAATTGCATACCCTGTAATCATTGAATTCCAAGCAACGACATCCTTATCTTTGATCCTATCAAAAACCAATCTTGCATCCTCCAAACTACCACATTTACTATACATATCAACCAATGCAGTACCAACATGAACATTAATCTCAATCCTATTATTCTCAATGTAAGAATGAAGCCACCTACCAGACTCCAAAACCCCAAGCTGCCCGCAAGCAGAAAGTACAGACAACACCGTCACTTCATTAGGCTTAACTCTTGCCCTCAACATTTTTCTAAACAATATAAAAGCCTCATTTGGCATCCCATTCTGAGCATACCCATCAATCATCACATTCCAACAAATTACATCCCTCTCCTTCATTTCTTCGAACAGCACACGGGCCTTGCCAAGCTCCCCATATTTGGCATAACAAGTCATCATTGCCGTCAAAGAAACCAAACTCTTCTCAGGCATAGTATCAAACAGTTGTTGCGCAGACATCACATCACCCCCTCTCGCATAAACGTCAACGAGACCAGTCCTAACAAATAAATCCGACACGAACCCAAGTTTGATCGCTTGGGAATGAAGGGCTTTTCCGGGTTCAAGTGGGCAAGATTTCAAGAGCGAAGAGAAGGTGAAGCAATTGGGTTCGACACCATGAACCAGCATTTGCGCGTAGTAGAAGAGTGCTTGGTCGTGTAGAGCGCGTTGTACGTGACCGTTAATAATGGAGGTCCAGAAAAAGACATTGGGGTTGTGGGTACGTTCAAAGAGAGAAACAGAATAGTCGAGGCGACCGAGAGTGTAGTAAGAGCGCTGGAGCTTGAAATTCAAGATGGAGTGGTGGTGAAGGTCGTGGCGAAGGAGTGCGGCGTGGAGTTGGAGAAGGTGGTTGATGGATTTGGACTTGTCGATAAGGAAGACGAGTCTGTCTACTGTTGGAAATTGGTGAGTGTTGGTTTTACCGGTGGGCAGTGGTGGTGGCGGTGGGGTTGAGTAAATGGTGGTCGAGGACATTACGCACGTCGGCGGCATAGAATGCCTGGTCTTCGATGACGCGGGCGGCGGGGACGGGTTGGTAGTGGTTGGAGATAGAGAGGATGGAGTCGGAGGACGATCACGGCGTCGCCGATCCGATGCGAGGAGGGCCAAATGCTGAAGGAGAATTTCGAGTTATCGGGATTGGGTGCTGCAGCGTCTTCCATTTCCTTTGGGAACTACTTTTAAAACGACACTAGACTTCCTTAAAATTAAAATTAAAATGCGTAGACCCGTTAGTACTTGCCATCTGAAAAAATTTATAAAAATACGTATTATATTTTTTAAAAATAAAAAATATGTGTTTAAACTTACGTAACAAACGGATTCTTGTTATCCTTAATTATTATTTTTAATATATTTAAAAAATAATTCATTAAAATTCAAACTCCACTTTCTTTTCTTTTAAAAACACAAACTAAGTAAATAATATTTTCATAACAAATATTAGCTGAAAATTTATTACTAATAGTTAAGAAAGTAATTTTAGTAGTAGATTTAAAATAAAAACCTTAACAATTTGTCATCTAAATATTGGTGTTGATGATGCGAAGAAAATCAGTAGGCTGGATGTTTCGGACTTGAAAAGACTATTGGCTGTCTTGATGGTTTGAAAAAGAAAGAAAAACGATCAAAGGTGACTGGGGTCGCCGGCCAAGAACCCTCCGATGGTAAAGTTAGTTTTTCTCTCTCAAATTTTGGAGTTCCAACTTTTTAGGAGGTGTAAAACGTACATTTGTCTGGCTTGAATGAGCGTTTATATAGTGTCCTAAGAGTAGTTATTAGACTTGTAACCTCCCTTGAATTTGAGGAGGTGTGAAGGTTCAGGGATAACTTCTATAACTGTTTAGGAGTTACATTTTTCTCACATAACGGTCACTGGAAGTTATGCGTGTGATATGGAGTTGTTGTACACACTCAGGAATTTTCCTAAGTGTCAAGGGTCGTCCAAGTATCCTCGTTCAGAGGTCCTCTAGTTGAGCGTATCTCGTTCCTAAGGGAGGTCGTTCCTTTACGGACGACTTTATTTAGGACGAGGTTGATGGCTTCCTTGGACGAGATGGTGAAGTTTCGTAAAACTTGGCCATGAGAACCTCGTCCAAGCATTCTCCTGCAAGGACGATTCTTCCAGGTTGAGGTTCTTACATCATTTGCTTTCATTTGCTTTCCTGGTTTTGTCTTGGCCGACTTTCATGGACGATGCTGGAGTTATATTTTACCATACCTCATCAGTTGCACCCTTGTCCATGGGTCGTCTAAGATGTACATAGACTGACGTCATCATTTGGACGCATGTTTTTTATTTAGCTGTCGTGTGTGCCAAGTGTTGCAGTTTCATTGGCAACTTGTCACGTTGATTTAATTTTTCGAGGGAAGTGCCACGTGGCGTGTCCTGATTGGTTACGCAACTCGAGACACCATTTTTCAATGCTTATAAATAGTGGAATTCCTTTCATACCCTCTGCACTTTCTCAAATTTTCTTCTTTGACCTTCTCGTCTTAACGCCTCGTCTAGAAGTTTTCTAGCTTTCCTAGTTTTCCATCGTCTAGAGCCAAGTATCTTCTTTTACACTCGTCTTTAGGCTTTAAGCTTTCTTAAAGAATGTCTGAGGTAGCCCTTTCTTCGTCTAGCAATAGTGTAGACAAAGCCATAGACAAGTATTATGACCCTAGTAGTTTTAGTGGGTCTAGTGATAGCAGTAGTGATTGCAATAGCAGTAGTGAGGGAAATACTACAGACGAGTATACGTCTAGTGCCTCTAGGGTTCCCATAGAGATACTTTAGGAAAGTCTTAGGACGAGGGCTGAGTCCGGGTCTAAGGCTGGTACAAGCGCTCCCTCGTCTTCTACTCAAGACAAGGAAGAGGTAGTTTATAGTTGTGTTGTTGGGGTTGCTTCTAAGACAGACGAGAGAAAATTAGTCATTCTTAAGACTTGGTAACAAATTCCTGAGGACTTGAATCTCAGGGAACTTGTGGGTGACGAGTGGTGTTGTCAACCCCGTTTTGGTGTTGGTATTTATGAGGCTTACCTCTTGGGGGGTTTGAGGTTACCCCTTAATGCCTTCGCCAGGGAGTTGCTTTCTAGACTAGGTTTAGGTACATGTCAGTTCAATCCCAATGCATAAAGGCTAATTGTCGCTATGCAAGTTTTATGAAGGGAGGCGTTTGAGGGGGATCGTCTTCTTACTGTGGACAAGTTCCTCTTTTGCTATAAACCCTCCGAGATTAACCAATCCCTTGGCTTTTATTAGTTCACAGCCAGAGGGAGAGATTATAGGCTGATTAAGTCCTTAGTCACCTCAGATAGGAAATGGAAGACGGAGTTCTTCTTCGTCTTTGGCTTTTGGGCTGGACGCCTTATTAAGATTGACAGTGATCCATTCCCTCCCTACGCAGGAGAGTTAGGGAACCTTCGTCCTGAAGGTACATTTGTGGTTGTCCATTTACTTTTTGTTACTTTTGATTGTAGTTGTCTAATCATCCTCTCCTTTCTTTTTTGTAGGTGCTAGACGGTCTCATTTGAGCAGGTTTTATCTTGAACTATTTCAGAAAACACGTCTACACATTGACAGGACATTCCATTCCTTGGTAAGCCTACAACGTCTTGCCACTTGGGGGCTAGGTCCAGAGCCGTCTACTGAAGCTATTGCCCACGAACTCACCGCCCGTAGACGTAAGTTCTCTTCTGTCCCACCTCTCTCTTTTTTTCTTTTTCTTTTTGTTTTTAACGTCTTTTTTTTTTATAGGAATGGCGACAATGAAGGAAAACAAGGGTAAGGAAGTATTAGACGAGGAAATTGGGCAGGGGGTGGAGTCCCAACCTCGTCCAGCCACTGGTGACAAAAGGAAGAGCTTGTCTCTTGGAGTTGACTTGGAGAATCTTCCAAGCAGACGCAAGGAAAAAAGGGCTAAGCATAGGTCGTCCAAGGCTAAGGACGCCCAAACCAAAGACGACTAAACCAATCTTGTCCTCGTCCCCCAAGGTCATTCCGTCTAGATAGTGGATGTTGATTCTGAACCCAAGGATCCCTCGTCTGCGCAAATCCCGTCCAAATTCGCTGCCCCTGCCTCGTCCCAACTTTCTCAGCAAGTGCCTCAAAATCTTCTCTCCAATGAGAACTTAGCTTGGGAAAGGTTTGAGAAGGTTGTGACGGAAGAGGGCGTAACGACATGCTATGACATGTCTTTAAAGGACTTTGAGCGTTCCACAGTTCATGACCTTTTTAAGGTGTGCACTCTTTATATGTATTCCTCGTCTTGCTAGTAATACTTGTATATATTGTGATATAATTTTAATGGATGCAGGCAATGTCAAAGTTTATCGTCGTGTCCAGGCAAACAATTGAATTAGACAAGACGAGGATTCTGCTGGAGAAGACAGTCCAAAAGGGGAAGGACGAGTTTAAGAGGTGGGATGAGGTGGCTGCCAAGGCCAAGGAAGATGCAAAGAAGCTGAGAAATAATGTTAAGGAGTTGAAGACTGACGTTAAAGATAAGGACGTTCGTCTTGATCTCGTCTAAAAGAAGAATGACGAGTTGAGCGCCCTTCTTGAAAAGGCTAAGGGAGACGCAGTTGCAGAATTTAAGTCGTCCAAAGAGTTCACCAATCTATTGGATACCAACTATGCAACTAGGTTTGAAGATTTTAGGATGGAAGCAATGGAGATATTCCCTGAAATTGACTTCAACCTCATTAAGCTTAACCTTGGTGGGGCTGCTTCAAGCTCCCTCCTCTAGACGAGCTTAGAGGATGTTAATGTTGAGGATGATGCCTCTACGAAGCCACCTCAGGACGACCCTAATGCCGAAGCCCCTCCTGTTTGAAGACGAGATGTTTAACTAGATCAAGTGTTTATTTGTTTGTTTCTCTTTGATTTGGTCCATTGTTTTTAGGACCTTTATTAAAATGTATTTGAGAACAATTCTCTCATCCAATGTACTTTGGACGAGCTTATTAACAATTGCCTTTTAAGGCTTACTTTGTAAGGGTTTTTGGACGGTGGTCATCTACCCTCTTTTAATGAATGTCTATTCTTATCCATTGGTGTTATTGTATGGATGAGTTTACCCTCTGTATCACTGTTGTTATTAAGATTTGTATACTTTTAAGTATTAGAGGGTTGTCCATATGCTTTTATCATGGACGATGTTAGAGGTTCGTCCACGTGCTTTTTCTATGGACAATGCTTGAGGTTTGTCCACACGTTTTTTCTGTGGACGACCTGTTTGCGTATGGACGATTCATTTGTCATTCAACAATTTTTACAAGTATAATTCGTCCTCAAGGTAGCAGTGATGGTCTTGTCAGATCTTTTCCTCGTCCATGGGCTTGACTTGGCATGTCTTTTGTCAAGACATTTCTAGTGTTTGACTCGTCCTAGGACGCCTGCGCGTCTTGGTCAGATGCTCATCCATGGATTAGTGCTTCACTATATGGCCTTTTTTCGTCCGTCTATTTTCAGACGAGTATATGCCTTAGCTTATTTTTCTTTACTTTATCCTCGTCTCGAGGAAAGCTTATGAACGTTACATCCCTGCGTCCAGAGATTTTCATTCGTCTTAGGCTTTTGCCCCCCTTGTGGGTACTATTATGGAAACTAGATTTATGCATTAAATACATTAGAAATCCAAACCATATTATTATATGAATATTGTCCACAAATATGGCACATGCTTAGAAGCTAGTGCCTTATGAAAGTACTTAGGAAAATACTTATACATAACCTCGTCTTTAACAAAAGTGTCTTTAGACGGTGCCAAAGTTGAACTAATGCATTTTTTATTCTTAAAACACATCATAGTAATAATAAGAACACAACAGTAGATATGAGTAAACATATAGACCATAGTTGTAACTGTCCATAGCATCAACCTCGTTCTTGGAAAATTTCGTCCAAGCTCATTACTGGTAGTACCTCCTCAGGTGTTCCATGTTCCAAGGGTGCTTTAACTTTCGTCCGTCTAGTGCTTCTAGGTAGTATGACCCCTACCTTTTGCAGTTGATTACCCTATAGGGTCCTTCCCAATTGGGTCCCAATTTTTCATAAGCTGGGTTCCTGGTTGCCAAGAACACCCTTTTAAGAACGAGGTCTCTGACGTTGAAACGCCTGGGTTTTACCATGGCATCATGCTGCCTAGCCATAAGATTCTTGTATCTTGCTGTCCTTTGCTCCGCATCCATCCTTACCTCGTCAATGAGATCGAGGTCAAGATGAAGTTGTTCCTCATTTTCTCTCTCCTGATACTTTATCACTCGATGGTTAGCCATATGAACTTCTGCCAGTATGACTGCTTCACTTCCATAAGCTAGCTTGAAGGGGGTTTCTCTTGTCGGGGCTCTCCTAGTCGTCCTATAGGCTCAAAGAACACCTGGTAACTCGTCTGACCATATCCCCTTTGCCCCCTCGAGCCGAGTCTTGATGATTTTCAGCAGGGATCGGTTCACCATTTCTGCTTGTCCGTTCGCCTGTGGGTGGGAGGGTGAGGAATAATGATTCTTGATTTCGAACTGTTCATAAAAGTCCCTGAAAGGTGCGTTGTCAAACTGTCGTCCGTTGTCAGATACTAGTACCCTAGGTACTCCGAACCTGCACAGAATATTCTTCCAAACAAAATTCTTAACGTTTTGTTGAGTAATTTTTGCAAGAGGTTCAGCCTCCACCCACTTGGTAAAGTAGTCAATCCCTACTACTAAAAATTTCATTTGTCTTATTCCTAAGGGGAAATGACCCAGGATATCCAGTCCCCACTATGCAAAGGGCTATAGGGCCATCATTAGGGTCTGGTACTCCGACGGCTATCTAGGGACGTTGCTATAGAGCTAACATTGGTCACACACCTTGACATAGGTCTTAGCATCTGCTTGAACTGTAGGCCAGTAGTAGCCTGCATGAACGACCTTATGGACAAGCGATCTTGCTCCTTCATGATTTCCACATGTTCCTTCATGAACTTCCCTCAAAACATAGTTTGACTCGTCCGGAGCCAGGCACCTTAAGTAAGGCTGAGAAAAGCCTTGCTTGTATAGCACTTCGTTTATGAGGATGTACTTGGCTGCCTTGACCCTCAGCTTCCTAGCCTCGTCATTGTCTTCTGGAAGCTTTCCATCCTTAAGATAGAGTACTATTGGACTCATCCAACTTTCTCCCCCTCCTATTTGTTGTATATCTGGGAGGTCTATGCTCGGCATGTATTGGATTCTATCGTACTCGTCCATAGTTCCTCCTCTCGAAGCTGCTTTCGCCAAGGCATCTGCTTCCATGTTTTCCTCCCTTGGGAGTTGGACAAAACTCACTTCTGTAAACTTATGGGCAAGCCGCCTCACTTTGCTTAGATATTTCTTCATCTGATCTTCCTTAGTATCACACATTCCATTCACTTGATTGATCACTAGCTGAGAATCTCCCTTGACTATTATTGACTCTGCCCCTAAAGACTTAAACAATTCCAACCCTTTGAGTAGAGTTTCATACTCAGCTTCATTGTTGGTGGTTTGGTACTGTAGACAGGCTACGTACTCCAGTTTGTCACCCTCTGGGGACTTGAGTATGACTCCAATCCCCCCTGCGTATAAGGTGGACGATCCATTTACATTGATAACCTACCTTTCAACACCTTCGTCTTTGTTCAGCTCGTCCTGGCTGGGAGTGAACTCCGCGATGAAATTCGCCAACGCCTGTGCCTTGATCGTGCTCATTGGAAGGTATCTGACATCAAACTTGCTAAGTTCCACCGCCCATTGGATTAATTGTCCTGCAGCTTTCAACTTTTTCATTGCCTTTTTTACGAGATGATCCGTCAGGACGTTGATAATATGAGCTTGGAAATAATGCCTTAGCTTCCTAGAGGCCGTAATCAAGGCAAAGGCTAGCTTCTCCATCATCGGGTATCGTCCTTCCGCTCCTTTCAACGCACGGCTTGTGTAATAAATTGGTTTCTGAATCCTCCCTTCTTCTCTGACCAACGCCGAGCTTACTGCGTGTGGGGACATCGCCAAATACAAATATAGTTCTTCTCCAAGTACATATGGACTTAGTAACGGTGCTGTCATGAGGTAAGTCTTCAGGTCTTGGAAGGCCTTCTGACACTCGTCCATCCACTCGAGTGCCTTCCTGAGGACTTTAAAGAATGGCAAACACTTGTCAGTAGCTTTCGATACAAACCTGTTACGGGCGGCAACTCGTCTGGTAAGAGACTAGACTTCTTTGATATTCTTCGGTCGTTCTATATTTAGTATTGCCTGAATCTTGTCCGGATTTGCCTCAATTCCTATGTGAAACCATGAACCCTAAAAACTTCCCCAAGGAAACTCCAAAAGCACACTTGCTTGGATTTAGTTTCATGTTGTACTGCCGAAGTGTATCAAATGTCTCTTAAAGATCGTCTAGATGCTTTCCCTCGTCCAAGCTCTTTACCAGCATATCATTTACATAAACCTCCACATTCCCCCTGATTTGAGGATGGAACATGTGGTTAACCAATCTTTGGTAAATTGCCCCTGCGTTCTTCAAACCAAAGGGCATTACCTTGTAGCAGAATAATCCTTGGCTAGTAATGAATGAGGTCTTTTCTTGATCTGCCTTGTCCATTTTTATTTGGTTGTAGCCTGAGAAGGCATCCATGAAACTCAGCAACCTGTGACCTGCCGTCGAGTCCACCAGTTGGTCAATACATGACAATGGATAACTGTCCTTGGGTTAAGCTTTGTTTAAGTTAGTAAATTCCACACACATTCGCCACTTGCCGTTGACCTTCTTTACTATGACTACGTTCGCGAACCAGTCCGGATAATAGACTTCTCGGATGAACTCCGCGGTGATCAACTTCTAGACTTCTTCTTTGATGGCATTGTCTCGCTCAGGAGCAAAAACCCTCTTCTTCTAATGCACTAGTTTGGAGTAGGGACACACATTCAGACGGTGAGTAATGACACTTGGATCAATACCCGACATGTCCTCATGACTCCATGCAAAGACATCGAGGCTTTTCTTCAAAAACTAGACCAGAGTATGCTTTACCTCTTCTTCCATGCTCGCCCAATTCTAGTGAACTTCTAGGGTCTGCTCTCATCCAAAGGGACATCTTCTAACACCTCAGTGGGTTCCGCTGCGATCCTTCTCTCGTCTATACTCATTGTCTGTACGTGCTTGTCCATCGCCAACATGGCTAGGTAGCATTCTCTAGCGGCTAACTGATCTCCTTGTACTTAACCCACTCCGTGCTCGATCGGGAATTTGACGGACAAATGATAGGTAGAGGTTACCGCCTTCCAACTATTCAAAGTTGGCCTTCCAATAATAGCATTATATGATGATGCATAATCAACAACAAGGAAGTTTACCTCTTTGGTTATCTGCTGCGGATAAGCTTCAACCACCACTGGTAATGTGATGGTGCCCACAGGCTGCACCTTCATTCCTCCAAATCCCACAAATGGTAAATTCATTGGTCGAAGTTGATCTCGTCCTAGCCTCATTTGTTGGAAGGCGGGGTAATATAGAATGTCTGCTGAACTACCATTGTCTACTAACACCCTCCTGGTCACATAATCAGCAATGAGTAGGGTGATGACTATCGCGTCATCGTGTGGGTGGTGAACTCATCCAGCATCCTCATTTGTGAACGTGATGGCTTGCTCATCTGCTTCCCTCGTCCTAGGAGGTCGTCTAGACAGCTGGACGTTTTGCACCACCTTTAGGTATGTTTTCTTTGACTTAGACGACTGAGCTGCTAAGGTTCCTCCTATAATGACTCTTATTTCTCCAAATGGGGGTCGTGATGACTCTTCCACCTTGGCTTTCAGCTTCTCATCTTTCTAATCTCGTCCAAGGAAATTCCTCAACTTCCTTTGCCTGATAAGATTCTCTATCTGCTGCTTCGGATCAAAACACTCATTCGTATCGTGCCTATGGTCTCTGTGAAAGCGGCAATACTTGTTCCTATTGCGCTTGTTAGGATCTCCTTTCATTTTCTCTGGCCACTTCAAGGACGGATCATCCTTGATATGCATAAGCACTTGCTCTAGTGGCATATTTAGGGGTGTGTATTGCTGATTTCTTGCTGAGGAACTCGCCTTCTTACCATCTTTTTCTTTTTTATTTTTTGCCCGAGCCTTCTTTGGATGAGGACCCTGATTTGGATAACGTTGGTGACCTGCTTCCAAGCGCTCTGCTCTCTTTCTCTTCTTGGTTATGATAATGTCCTCAGCATTCATGAAATTTTGGGCCGAATGGACGAGTTCGACCATGGTCTAAGGTTCCTGTTCGTAGAGCTTATGAATGAATAAGATAGTTTTGACCCCATTATGAAAGGCGGCCAATAACAACTTGTTGTCCATTTCATCCACCGTCAAGGCTTCTCTATTGAACCGGGTAATGAAGGACCACAAACTCTCATTTTTCTCTTGCTCTATAGTTAGCAAACTAGAAGAGGAATGCTTGTGGCATTGCCCTCCAATAAAATTATTGACGAACAACTTACTCAACTCCTCAAATGAGCCTACAGAGTTTGGCGGTATTTTGTTGAACCACACCTGCACTCGTCCCTTAAGTGTGGTGGGGAATGCTCTGCACATAATCTCGTCCGGGACCTCTTGAAGGTGCATGGTCGTTTGAAGGTAGCGATGTGATCACATGGGTCATGATTTCCATCATACAAATCCAAGGAAGGCATTTTAAATTTCGGGGGTAGGGGGTGACTGTTGATGGAAGCCGTAAAAGAGGAGTTCGTTCGATGAACTAAATCATCCACGGGATTAGCCCGCCTCATATTCTCCTTCATTTCATCCATGGCTTTTCTCATCTGGTCCATCTCCCTCTTCAAGTGTGGCACTCTTCTTGAAGCAGTACCCCTTGACTGATTTTCAGACTCAACATTTTCTCCTCCACCTTCCTGGCTCTAGGCTCGTCCTTCCGTGTGTCCATCATGGCGCTACCTCCTTAGATTGATCTCCTTGTTCAACTCTTGATTCTGACGGGTCAATTTCATCATAGCGGCAGCCATGGACTATATATGTTGAATAGAAGGCAGTTGCATGACAGGCGCTGATTAACGATCGCGGAGGGGGTTACTAGTAACATCCCTACTCTCCTGGTGGCCTGGGTTGGTAGCCCTTGATCTTGTTTGAACCATTCAGCCTTTTGTCTGGGAAAGGCTAATCGTTGAAAACAGATAATTAAACTAAAAGAACACTCTGAGTGTTTCCACAGACGATGCCAACTGATGATGCGAAGAAAATCAGTAGGCTGGATGCTTCAGACTTGAAAGAACTACTGGCTGTCTTGATGACTTAAAAAAGGAAAAAAAACAATCAAATGTGACTAGGGTCGCCGGCTAAGAACCCTCTGATGGTAAAGTTAGCTTTTCTCTCTCAAATTTTGGAGTTCCAACTTTTTAGGATGTGTAAAATGTACCTTTGTCTGGTCTGAATGAGCGTTTATATAGTGTCCTAAGAGCAATTATTAGACTTGTAACCTCCCCTAGATTTGAGGAGGTGTGAGGGTTCAGGGATAACTTCTATAACTGTTTAGGAGTTACATTTTTCTCACATAACGGTCACTGGAAGTTATGCATGTGATACGGAGTTGTTGTACACACTCAGGAATTTTCCTAAGTGTCAAGGGTCGTCCAGGTATCCTCGTCTAGAGGTCCTCCAACTGAGCGTATCTCGTTCCTAAGGGAGGTCGTTCCTTTATGGACGACTTTATTCAAGACGAGGTTGATGGCTTTCTTGGACGAGATGGTGAAGTTTTGTAAAACTTGGCCATGAAAACCTCGTCCAAGCATTCTCCTGCAAGG
This sequence comes from Castanea sativa, assembly GCF_040712315.1. Lineage (NCBI taxonomy): Eukaryota > Viridiplantae > Streptophyta > Magnoliopsida > Fagales > Fagaceae > Castanea > Castanea sativa. The sequence goes on from NC_134020.1 coordinate 35,219,505, forward strand.
ACGATTCTTCCAGGTTGAGGTTCTTAAATCATTTGCTTTCATTTGCTTTCCTGGTCTTGTCTTGGACGACCTTCATGGACGATGCTGGAGTTATATTTTACCATATCTCATCAGGTGTAAAAATGTTGTAAATATAGCACTTCTTAAAAAAAAACTACACTTTCTAAATGGGCCAAGTTAATGTATGACTTTTTATAAAAAATTTTAAAAACTATAAAAAAAAAAGTAGTCATTTTTCCATTTTCTCGTAAAAGTTTTCTAAAATAAATTACTAATGTGTGTCCTAGATAACAACATATATTAGTAAAATCCTTTCTAAATTTAGTGAATTTTTAGTTATGTTTTTTGTCATTGAGTCCTTCAACTATAAGTTTTGTATCAAGTTATTCCTTTTGTCAAGTTATGTTTATAAAGTGATACTTCTTTGATCTTTGCTGGAGTGAACTTCTAAAATTTAAAAAGATAGTGTGAGAGACCGCGCCCCTGGCCTGTTTTATAGAGTGTGTTGGGCCAAATCCACGTGAATGGGTGGAGTCGTGTTATTGCCTCTCAAAATGAAGGTTCGACTAGTTATATTTCCCCCTTTAGATTAAGGGTTTTACAATGGAGTCGCCACTTATTTAATTATTGGAAAAATAAGAAAACCAAAATTGAAAAATTCCTCATTTTATTAATTTTCAATTGAATTTACATTGATCATAGGAAAATTACATAGCTTTGGTCCTAGATACAATCTAAGATAAAATACATGACTTTGTTTCCTAGTTACAATCTAAAAATTGAAAATTACATGGATAAACATTTGATCTACTAACCCTTGATCTAAGTTCGGGGGTTATGTTACAAGGTGGGAAGGTGTTAGGCACCCACCTTGCCCGGTGAAACCGGTCTTCTAGACTATGGTGGCCAACATTCATATCACATCATCCAATATGTTATCAATTAATTTGCATGTTGAATTTAATGTGTGTGAATGTAATAAATCCTAATTCAATTTATTAAGCATTGCATTTGGATTTAAAAAATAAATTCTAGTGAATGTGTGTGGATGTTGATATCCTGGATTCAAGGATTTAAAAGAATTATTAAACAAACATGTTTTTCATATTTTTGATGTGGATTTAAGATTAAAACTAGTGTTATGCATGAACATGTGATGAGCAAACAAGAACATGTGACGAACAAACAGGAACATGTGACGAGCATAGAAGAACATTCAAACATATTCAAGGGAATTTAAATTATTACTATCATGTTTTAATCTTAAACTCTCATCATGGCAACACAAAAAACAATTAAGGAAAGAGATTATACCTTCATGCAAGATCCATATGGTGGATGAGGAGACTCTTGAGGGAGATCCTAAGGGTGGAGGAAAAGAAGAACATGTGACGAACAAACAAGTGACGAACAAACAAGAACATGTGACGAACATAGAAGAATATTCAAACATATTCAAGGGAATTTAAATGATTACTATCATGTTTTAATCTTAAACTCTCATCATGGCAACACAAAAAACAATTAAGGAAATGGATTATACCTTCATGCAAGATCCATATGGTGGATGAGGAGACTCTTGAGGGAGATCCTAAGGGTGGAGGAAAAGAAGAGTTAGGAGAGGAAGAGTGAGTTTTACTCAATACCTTGAGCCTCAAGAAGACCAAGATATGACAAAACTACTCAACTTCCTAGAACTCAAGAGAGGAGAAGAGAGGGGGGTTTTTTTTTTTCTTGAAATGAAGGAGAGGGGGAGTTTATATAGTAGTGGTGGAGGAAATATGAATGGAAGGCCATTAATGAGGATTGACAAGGAATCATGAACCTAGACCTCATTTGAGCATTGGGGGAAATCTGAAGTATTAAATGTAGAGATTTGTAGGAGTGAGAAGCAAACCAAAATTCGGTTTTCCCATAGCTGCTATAACAGCTTGTAGAGCCAACTTCGAAAAATCATATCTGACTTAATTCTGATCATAATTGTTTTGTTTTTATACTCAAACTGAAGCCCCGGATGTCTAGTTTCTGAAAAAATTAACCTCATTCATAGATTCAAAATATTCTAAGAGATATCGATGAAATAGTGAGCAGAGGTCATTTGTTAGAAAATGGTTTCAGCACAATTAACATTAATAAGTCCCAAATTAGCTCTCAATTAACATTAAATAGCTCCAATTACTCCCATTTCAGACTTAATTGATTCCAAATTTACTCTAATTAAAAGATAATTGCACAAATTACTCATTGGATAATTAATGTTTAATTATCTAGTTAATTAGGTGTGTGCAACCCTACCGTAAAATGTAATCCTAACCAATCAAATTATGACACATCATTGATCTAAAATTGATTATACATATAACCAATTAAAATCAATTGTTCATAATCACATATGGTTGGACTCAATTTGTGATAGTGCATCCGAGCCATTAAAACTTGATTTGATGATAACTTTCAATCTGATGGTTCGATTAGAGCTTATGACTAGTCGATTTGATCGTTACAACATCAAGATCATTTTGGTGACATAAGATTAAGGATCTAATGACCAGAATCAAGATGCATATTTTCAAGGCAAAATTACCCTTTTACCCTCCATGTGAGGTTAAATGCGGGTTGCAAAATTAGGGTTGCAAAATGAGGTGTCAACAGATAGTTTTTCTTCAATTCATTTATAAAACTTGCTTGTGTGATCATTTCACCTGAGCAAGCTCGCTTGTGTGATTGTTGCACTTAAGCAATTGAATTTCGCTTGAGATAAAATTCTAAAAAATATACATTTTTCAATTTACGTTATTTCCTATTCTTCCACTTACTTTAAGGAGGTTCCTTAAATTGTAAGGCTTTAGATCATGTGAAAAAGGAGTCTGTGGAAGAAGTTCGAAGGTTTAATTGTAGTGTTATACAAGAGTCTTGTAAGTATATCATTACAATTGCTTTTCCTATAATGAATTTTCTACTGGTTCTATAAAGCGATTTTTTCATTTAAGATTTTTTTTATTGGTTTTCCCTTTAGTTAGCAACTTTTTGTGTGTGCCTCACTTTATTATTATTTCTTTAAATTTGGTATTTGATGTCTATAGTTTGATTGTGGAATTCAAAATGAACTTGTTGAATTAAATTGTTTTTATTGTTAAATAGACTTCTTGAGCTCTAAATAAGATTTTCAACCAGTATAAGAGCAATTAGAATGCATAAAAGGTCTAAAACAAAAATTTCAAGAATAATGAATTCTGACTTGAAAATATATTAATGTTAGTTTTCAAATATGTATGTAATAATTAAATTAGAAGAAGCCAACAAAAATTCAAAGGGTTCTCCTTATATTATAGATATTATATATATATATATTTATTTATTTATTTATTGATGATACAAATAAATGTAGATAGGGATGGTTATGTGTGTGTGTGCGCGCGCGCGTGTGTGTGTGTGTGTGGGGGGGGGGGGGGGAGGTCTCCATATCTATAGTCATACATATTCATCTAAATCTAATCTAATCTAAACAATATCTAAAAGTTGAAACATAACATTTAATGTTGTCACGTTCCTCTTGAGTCATATCATTGGCTATGTCACAATTTTGATTTTAGTATAATTTTGTCTATTTTGGTCTACTTTGTCCCATTCAATCCATTTCAATTCAGTTCGGTCCAAATTATATCCACTTTGGTCCATTCGGTCAAGTTCAGTCTATTTTAGTGCACTTACTTAATAATGGAAAACGATAGGTCTAAGTTAAGAGTACATATTTTAAATCCGAATTTATTCAAAATATATTTAAACGAAAAAAGTAATATTATTATTTTAATTGCTTAATTTAATGATTTATGGTCTAAGATTTCTTTATGTTCTTTTTCCTCCTTTAGCTTTTTGGTGAATTACACAATTTTCATATTTTGATATGATGTAATTTTAATTTAAAGATCAATTGAGGACCTTTTTTAATAAAGGGATACAAAAATTTAAGATTTATAATATTAAGTTCGGTATCAATTATTTGATGAGTTGGATACTAATGTGAATTTGCGCCAAATGCAACCATTTAGTTGTCGAAAATCCTTGTTGGATGAAAAGGTAATATTCAAGCATATAGATATGGAAGGTATAATATCAAAGTGCATTGAGCAATCTTTGGACCTTTTTGGCCAAATTTAGATGTAAGTATAAAATAAATTGTTGAAATAATTAATGAGTTTGCAATACAAATAATTTCTTTATTTTTGTATTATATATTGTTTGTGTTTTATTTACTTAGTTTCCATGAAGTTTAAGAGTAATCATAGTTTTCAAAATCCAATTACTAAAACATAAGCACATATAGATATGGACATATGATTTTGTAGCAAGTTTTGAAGGTATTTTGTAGTTGCACAAAAAATTGCTTCCCTATATGTATGATTCAAAAAATTAAATTTTCGTTTCATATGAAGATTATAGATTAAAATGTTAATTAATATCCATTTGTTAGCTTTTTTTTACTACAAAATAAATATATGATCATTTTATTCAAATATCAAGACACAAATATGCATGTGACACCAGAAGACCCCATAATCAGTTCAAGTAATAGAAACCTATGTTTCATTGTTAAGCACAATTCATGTTGTTTTTAAACACAACTTATTACAAGACATGATCTGCTTTTGTCCAATATTAAAGCAACAAAAATCAGATTCATCCTACGCAACACCACAAAAACCAAAAACATAAAATAAAAAATAAAAATCCTTCTTTTCTTAAACAAAGTGAGAGTTTAAACTCACAATAGAAGAGCTGGAGGCACTATCAGCCAAAGGTGTGGCTTTGACATGTGTAGGTGAAGAGGCTCTCATTGAGTCAAGTAAAGAGTTAACTCTTGGGGAAGGGTTTGTCATGGTTGTATGTGTAGGAAGATGAAGAAGGAATAGAAACATAGTACTCTGTTCATGAAGAACTGTCTAATAGGCGAGTAATGTTTGGAAGTTAAAGCATGTAGAGCGCATTCTCATTTTATAAGTGCCATCGAGAAAACTTGGCCGTCAAAAACACTCACCCTAATTATGGGTTGATTCCTCTCACTCTCACAGCAAGTTGTTTTATGTTATTGGGTAAAAATTGCACATTTATTGATTCCTCTCTTCTTCTTTTTTATTTTTTTTTGTTGTTGTTGGGTTGGTACTGGGAAGTAATCTAATAATCTCTTCTTTTTTGTGATATTCTCATCTAGTCATTTCTAATTATGTTTTGTGTAGATGAGACACAGTAAGCATGATAATCTCTTTCTTTCCTTTTGCTGGATTGGAACTTTGGAAGTATGTAAGCAAAATAATCTCTTTTTTTCTCTCTCGAATTCCAATTATTGCCTTTTTATTTCTTTTTAAAAACATATTTTGGTAACTTTTAAACCTTAAAAAAATGATAAAATAAAAAATAATTTGCATATAATTGATCCCAATTATGTTTTTATATAATAAATTTTTTTTAGGTGGATTTTTTATATAATAACTTGATAATTTGAAAAAGATAAATTTAAATTCTAAATATCTTTGTTCAAAATACTCTATAAAATATAATTATTCAATAAGTATGATAGTGCTTTAAAAATGATGCTTACTATAAGTCAATGACCATTTAATAAGTGCGGTGTGTTTTAAGCTTTGCATCAATATTTGTCAAGCTATATATATATAGTAAGCTATATATATAGAGTAAAAAGCAGCATTGTACCTAACCATATTCTTCATTTAACCTTTATCAAATAACGAAATTTATCAAATGTCAAATCAAATCAAATCAAAAAAATATTCATCAAATGTACACCACTGAAATGAGAGAGATGTTACTTGCTTAATGATGAATCATTACACTAATCACATTTATATACCTTCATTTTTGCATAACAAACTCTGATTATATAAATATATTTTGTATTTAATATGTGATTTTGTAACTAACAATAATATCTTGTAATCCTCTAATAGACTCAAGGTATTAATGGCTAGGAGCAAAACATTACCGTTCTATTACTGATATAATTATTCAATAAATATGATAGTACTTTAAAAATGATGCTTACTATAAGTCAATGACCATTTAATAAGTGCGGTGTGTTTTAAGCTTTGCATCAATATTTGTCAAGCTATATATATATAGTAAGCTATATATATATAGAGTAAAAAGCAGCATTGTACCAAATCATATTCTTCATTTAACCTTTATCAAAGAACGAAATTCATCAAATGTCAAATCAAATCAAATCAAAAAAATATTCATCAAATGTACACCACTGAAATGAGAGAGATGTTACTTGTTTAATGATGAATCATTACACTAATCACATTTATATACCTTCATTTTGGCATAACAAACTCTGATTATATAAATATATTTTGTATATAATATGTGATTCTATAAGTAATAATAATATCTTGTAATCCTCTAATACACCCACAGTATTAATGGCTAGGAGCAAAACATCACCGTTCTATTACTGATATAATTATTCAATAAGTATGATAGTGTTTTAAAAATAATGCTTACTATAAGTCAATAACCATTCAATAAGTGCAGTGTGTTTTAAGCTTTACATACAATATTTGTCAAGTTATATATATATATATAGCATCACCGTTCTATTATTGATATAATTATTCAATAAGTATGATAGTGCTTTAAAAATTATGCTTACTATAAGTCAATAATCATTCATTAAGTGTAGTGTGTTTTAAGCTTGGCATACAATATTTGTCAAGCTATATAATCATTCAAAATATTCATCAAATATACACCACTGAAATGAGAGAGATGTTACTTGCTTAATGATGCATCATTGCACTAATCACATTTATATACCTTCATTCTTGCATAATGAATTCTGATTATATAAATATATTTTTTTTATCTAATATGTGATTTTGTAACTAACAATAATATCTTGTAATTCTCTAATAGGCTCACGATATTAACGGCTAGGAGCAAAACATCACCGTTCTATTACTAATATAATTATTCAATAAGTATGATAGTGCTTTAAAAATGATGCTTACTATAAGTTAATAAACATTCAATAAGTGCGGTGTGTTTTAAGCTTTGCATACAATATTTGTCAAACTATATATATAGAGTAAGGAGCAGCATTGTATCGAACTATATTCTTCATTTAACCTTTATCGAAGAACAAAATTCATCAAATGTCAAATCTAATCAAATCAAAAAAATATTCATCAAATGTACACCACTGAAATGAGAAAGATGTTACTTGCTTAATGATGAATCATTATACTAATCACATATATATACCTTCATTCTTGCATAACAAACTCCGATTATATAAATATATTTTGTATCTAATATGTGATTCTGTAATTAACAATAATATCTTGTAATCCTCTAATAGACTCACGGTATTAATAACTAGGAGCAAAACATCACCGTTCTATTATTGAGATCTGGTCTGGGTCGGTTTGAGTGTGACACTAGAATGGCAGGTAGTTTACAAAAGGCTTAGATCCCAGAGGTAAGATGGATATGGGCTTGCTGGAGGAGGTGTTCCTATTAGATCTATTGGTTGTGCTAATAGCTTAGAAACTGAACTATGGGTAGTAAATGATGGCCTTGGCCTATGCGTTCTACTCCAAATTCAATTTGTTGAAATATAAATTGATGCAAGCTTTGTTGTTAGCTTGCTCACCAATAATGAATCCTCAAATGCTAAATATGCACCTATTGTTGATGATTGCAAGACTTGCTAAACCAAATCCCTATTAGTATATCAACCATTGCTTTAGAGAAGCTAACTTTGTGTTGATATATGACCTTATTAGTCTGGGATGTAATAGAATTTGTGCTGATACTTTTACTACTCTCTTAAAATAAATAAAAAATTAAAAAAAACCTCTATGGTAGGCTAGTTTTCTTGAAGGTCATGCGTTTATTTACCCACTATTTTAGGAACTTGGTTTGTATGCTGTCAAATGAAAAATGTTTAACATATAAAAATTTCACATGTAAAACATTTTTAGGAATTTGTTGTGACATGTAATTTGTTTTTTAAATACAAACCATCAAAATTAGTAGTTGAGCCACAAGACTCATATGTTTTTATAAAATGTTTTAACAATTTTCAAATATATAGAATACTCATAATATTTATAATACTCAGCTGCTATCTGCCATTATCAGACCAAACATTCCTCTGCCAGCTACTAGCAGCAGAGCATTATAAATATTATGAGTATTCTATATATTTGAAAATTGTTGAAACATTTTATAAAAACATATGAGTCTTGTGGCTCAACTACTTCTTGCTCACCAAGATTAAGTCACAACACAATGAGGTCTTGATTAAATCTCTAAAGCTTCATTGACTATCAACCAATCATTCTATTACTTACTAAAAATTTGTTGTAATAGAATCTTGGACCAAAAATACAAACACCTAAAAAAGGAAACATATCTAGCAGAACACCAACAGTATGTTCAGCACTTGACACCTGGCTGCAACTGATATCATCAGCCATTTAATGCTCAAATCCCAGTAGCCTGACATCTGGCCTCATCTGCTTCTGCCCCAAGCAACAGCTAATTTATAACAGCCGTGACAGCTTTTCCTGACAACTAAGATAGCTTTTTCAAAACATCAGCAGTGTGTTTAGCACTTGACACTTGGCTACAACCAATATCATCTGTCATTTAATGCTCAAATCCCAGCAGCCTGACATTTGACATCATCTGCTTCTACCCCAAGCAACAGTTATCTTATGACAGCTGTGACAGCTGGGATAGTTTTTTTAGAACAGTTGTGACAGCTGACCCAACAGCCTTAACATTACTAATTTTACTTATTTTGCTAAAAATCAAAACCAACTAAAGTAACTATCTTTTTATTGCTAAAATACTTTCCTTTTTTGCTACTCTTTCCTCCAGCAGTTATTACCCAAAACAGCAAGAATACTTTAAAGCTAAACATACCATTTTTGGCCAAATCTTAGAATGGATTTTCTGAAAATTCATTGCTGATTGGGACAAATTTTGGCTGAGATTCTTTGCTAAATACCCCCTTAAACTCAGCTATAAATAGAACCTTTCATCAATACACCAAACACACCAATAAAGAAGAACAACTCTCTCATGAACTTCTCTATTCTCTCTCCCTTTTATTATCTTCTTAAGCTCTTAATGAAGTTCTGAGCTTTTGAGTTTTTAGTTTCCAAATTAGGAATTAAACTCTTTAGCCCTTAGCTCATAAATATCCTTTATAAGCTCTCATACATCCTCTAGCAGAAAATCCCAACAGCTTTGCAAAACACATTATAACACCATTATTCTCTTACTCTCTATATTCAGAAAATACATCTTTTTTACTGCTCCTATCTCCAAATACCTAAACACATCTCCATATTCTTCTCTTACAAAATCTTTTCTCTTGGAAAGCAATCTCTACAACTTCTCCAGCAGTTATAATCTTATATTTTTACTATCTTTGACCTCTATATCTCTCATACTTCCATATATCATACATATTACAAATCTTACATCCCACAAAATATCTATATCTTTTACAATCTCCATACTTCTCAGGAGATATCAAACACCCATACTAAAAGCCTTTCTCATGGAAGGCATGAACTTCTATTAGTAAAACCCTTCTCCTAAAAGACACCAAGATCTTATCATCAAAGTCCTTCTCCTAGAAGACACAAATCTAGCTTACATAAAACTCTTCTTTTAGAAGCCCTTCTCATGGAAGGTAACACTATTCATGACTTCACAACAACTAAAAGAGCATTGCCAAAGGCGAAACTCATTTAAGTGCATGATAAAAAGGGCAAGCTTAACCAGCCTCTACACATAGCTGGACATACTCTCTCTTCCTTCAGTTGCACCTATTTTCCCCCCTTAATCTTGAAGTTATAATGGCAAACTGTCTCTCTACCGCTGGAGTCATTCTGCTGGAATGCTATCAACTCACTGATGCTACACAATTGGAGTTACAAACCATACAAAGATAAGTGACTCTGCTTCCATATTTTTAAATTTACATCATTGATTACATGATTACTTCACCTTTAAATACAAATTACTTTATTTGAACTACTAATTAAAGCTATTATATCAAACGCACATTATTTATTTATTCAACTATTATCATGATTCTTAGATTTTGGGTTTTGCGCATTTTGTAGGCTTCAAAGTATGCTGGTAGCCATTGGACCACGTGGCCTAATGTAGAATTCTAAATGCAACTTCCTAAAATCAACCCGGTCCTAGCAAGGTCGCCCCTGCAACGGATGACACGTGGTCGAGCAACCGAAAAAAGGCCTCCAAACACGGGCTAATTGCTTATATATCAATTTGTTTATATATCTGTTTATGGGCATATTTCTTTATTGCTTTTATATATATATATATATATATATATATATATATATATATATCAATTTTTTCAAGTTGACGTATTTGGGCAAGGATCATTTTATTCTATATTATTTTATCCCATTGTTTACATCTATCCATAAGCATTTCACTTCTAAGATCAACAAAATAACTTTTAGTTTGTGCATCTCCTTTTGAAGTGATCTTTTAAATTCATTGTAAATTGTAAAGAATTTATTGCTATTATTGGATTTGGTCGTGACATTCATTGATTGAGAGCGAGCTATTTGACATTGCATTTAATAGAAGAATTTTTATTTGACATTGTTGTGGAAACTTTGTTTTTTTGTTGGTTTTTTTTATTAGATGGATGTTAGTGCTCTACCTAGATTTAGTACACTTGTGGACCCCCAACCTGAACCTGCATCACCTATTGGACTTGGTACTTCACTTCCTCTAGTGCCACCTAAACAATGTGGTAGGGACCCATTTATAATATGACAGCATTTCATTAAGTTGGCCGGTGGTGATCCCAAGAAGCCAAAGTTTGAATGCAAGTATTGTAAAAATCAATATAATTGTCATGGTAGGACAAATGGTACTTCGAGCATGTTGCACCACATGGAGGTGTGTAAGAAGTGGTCTTTTTCCTGTGATAATAAGCAAAAAACTTTATCTTTCCAAGCTAAGAAAGAAGGGGTTAAATTGTTTAAATGTGCTAGTGGTTGCAAACTATAGTGAAGAGAGGATAAAGTTGGCATTGACAAGGATGATCATTATTGATGAATTATCTTTTAAATTTGTGGAGCATCTAAGCTTTCAAGAATTTAGGAAAATAGTTGAGTCTAGGTTTCCTATTCCCCATCGTACTGCTATTGTAAGGGCTTGTATGAAAATTTATTCTAGTGAGGTGGATATTTTGAGAAGGGCTTTTGTTGGGCAACGGGTTTGTGTGACAACGGATATTTGGACTTCCATACAAAACTTGAACTACATGGTAGTTACCGCACACTTAATTGATATTGATTAGACTTACCAAAAGAAAATCTTGAACTTTTGCCTTATAGCTAATCACAAAGGGGATACTATAGGTAGGGCGGTTGAGTTATGTTTGTTGAAGTGGTGTATAGACCGATTGTTTATATTTACCGTGGACAATGCTAGTTCTAATGATGTGACTATTGATTATGTGAAGAAGAAAACAAAAGAAAGAGATAGTAGCATATTGGGTGGTGAGTTCATGCATATGCGTTTTTGTGTGCATATCTTGAATTTGATAGTACAAAGTGGGTTGAAGTCTATTCATGAATCAATTGCCAAGGTTCGGAATGCGGTGCGATATGTGAGAGCCTCTCCTACAAGATTTGAGAAGTTTCAAGAATGTGTTGATAATGAGAAAATTATAGCAAAATGTTGGTTGTCCCTTAATGTGCCAACAAGGTGAAATTCGACTTATCTCATGTTAGATCGTGCTTTGAAATTTGTGAGAGCATTTGATAGGTTGGAAGAGGAGGATGGGCATTACAAACTTTATTTTTGTGAAGTGGATGGATTTGGGAAAAAACTCATCGGTCCTCTAACTATCTTCATTGGGAAAATGTCAAGATCTTTGTGAAATTTCTTGGCATATTTTATGAGGCTATACTTAGATTTTCTGGGTCCTTGTTTGTCACTTCCAATATATACTTCTATGGGCTAATTAGCATTGAAGATCAATTGCAGCAGTTGTGTAGTGTTGATGGGGATCCTCTTTTGAGGAGTATGGTGGCAGGGATGAAAAAAAATGATAAGTATTGGGAAAGTATAGATAAAATTAATTTGGTACTTTTTGTTGTTGTTGTTCTTGACCCAATGTATAAATTGAAGTATGTTAAGTGTTGGTTTAGGGAATGATATGGAAAGGGCAAGGGGGATGCGATGAACTCTAGGGTTCGGGATGCGTTGAAGAGATTGTATATGGAGAGAGTGGATCAAAATAGATCCTCAAGTTCTAGTGGTAGTGGTAGTAGTGCTTCATTGTCTAGGGACTTCAAGCCAAGTGTTGGTAATACTTCTGATCGCTTTAAAAGCTAAAATACAAGGTTTAAGCAACACTTGGTAGATGAGGACAGTGTGGAATGCAAATGTGAGTTGGATAAATATTTGTTGGAATCTTCTAAGGATGCTGATGTGGAAGATTTTGACATTTTGATGTAGTGGAAAATGAATTCTTCTAGATATCTAGTCCTTTCCTGAATTGTCCGTGATGTCTTGCCTATTCCTATCTCTACAATTGCATCTAAGTCTGCTTTTAGTACGAGGGGTGTGTTGTAGATTCGTTCCGTAGTTTACTATCTTCCAATATAGTTGAAGCCCTTATTTGTACCCAAAATTAGTTGAAGGATGCAAATAAAAAAAGACCAATAAAGCTTCAGGAGTGCATGGATAATGTGGAGGATATGGAGGGTTTTGAGATTAACACTTGTAAAAAAAATATATGTTCATTTTGTTTATTGTATGCATCAATTGTTTATTAACTTTCTCAATGCTTAAGTATCATTTTGTTTTGAATGAGATTGTAGAAATTGCATCAGTTTTCCCAATGTCTATGAAGGAGGATCCAAACACCGTTGTGTTGGATGATGACCGGTAATGTGCTACTCTTTGCTTGGAGTTGGTTAGTAGTTAGTATTATGTAAGTATACTTGCTATTATAATTTGTTTGTGCTAATTATAAATATTTTATTGTTTATAAATGTTTTATTGTTATTAACATGTGTTTATTTTGTTTTATTTAGTATTTTGTAGGAGTTTTAGAATGATGCATAGTGCGCAGACTTACTAGACAAATGGACTTACTAGAATTAGCATTCTTTTGCCTATATGCTAATTATATTTGTACATGTTATTGGTAGTGGACTTTTCACCAATGGTAGTTACTAGTTAGTCATGGGTGCGATGATATTAGGGATACAAGCAATTAGCATTCTTTTGCCTAAATGTTAATTTAATTTGTATATCTTTATTTTGGCATTTGTGGACAACGACAAATGGTTCTGCAATACGTTATTAAGTGAATACATTAACGCTTATTGTTATTGACACTAACACACACAATGACACTAATGATATTATATGCTACATGATAGTGTATTGAGTTGAACTATTATTGATGCAATTTCAAAACGTTTTCGCATGGTGAATGAAATGATGAAATTTGGACTGATTTTTTTATGTGTGAACAGATTGGACAAGTTTATACTAAAATTTGGACAGATTTTTAATGTGTGAACAAATTTTTAATAGATTTTTTTATGAAGTTTGTGTGATATTTGAATAGATTTTATTTATAATACGTTATGTCGAGCTATATGTTTGAAAAAAATTTGAACAGATTTTATAAAAGAACGGTTTATGAAATATGGACAGTTTTTTTTGGACAAATTTTTTTATTGGTGGGAGGGCAGAAATTGCACTTGGACATTTTTTTTTTGTGTGAACAAGTTGATGTGTGAAATGTGAATAGTTTGTCAAGTGAACTTTTTGCTTGAAATCTTGAACATGTTGTGTATTGGGCTTGAAAGCCCAATTTTTTTTATAAAAAAGAAAAAAAGATTTTTTAATGTTTCAAACCGACTAAACTGATTAAATTGACCGGAAGAAACCGCACCACTATAGGTTGAAAAATCGATCCTAAGTGGTATGCATTGGTTCTAATTATGAGAAAATTGATCTCTATCGGTTCCGTGATAAATTTGGGAAAAATTGAGCCGATTGAATCGTGCACACTCCTAATTACAAAGATTAGCCAACCAAAGACTTGAATCTCCTTAAAGAAAGCGAGTGTTGCGCTTCAGTCCAATTAGTGTTGTGTAATTTTTCTCTTGAAATTAGTAATATTCGGAAGTATTATTCGGTTTCACTTGTGTTATTTATATTATTATTGTGTTTATGCCAACAAAATATCTCAATGGATTAGCCAAAATATCACTGGGTCTAGCTGACATTTCACTGGAGTTTTCATGGGTTTTCGGCTTTTCGGTCGGGTCAATATGCTTAGGTTTTGGAGGATAGCTTAATAGAATCGAATTCTGAAGGCACCAACCTATCGCCGACTGCCACAACCATTGAATCAAACTGGTTTCGGCTCGGGCTTGGACAACCCATTATAATATTGATGGATGGTTATCATGTCTTAGTGGTTACCAAGTTGTTGTGTGGTTTGAATGTTGTGAACTATTGGCTTAATCCACATTTAAGACACATGCTTTATTTTTTCGCTGATCATGTGACTAATGTTCTAAATAACCGAAATCCTCACATGGTTCCCTTGGCCCAACCTTTGATTGACTAAGCATTAGGCCTAGTATATAGAAACCCTTAAATGCTTTGCCCCCTCTGACCTAAGAAAAAAAACAAAAAAGCAGTTTCTACTTAAATAAGAAAATAACTCTGACACCAAAGAAAGTGGAAAATTTACACGGCATAGAGGCATTTAGGGCACTTTATTCCACTTTTAAACCAAAACAGACATCGCCACTGTTTTAAAAAAACTTTTATCTTCTCTTAGGATTTAACATGTCACTATTCACAGCACTTTTGATGTTTATCCTAAATTTTTCTTTTTTTATTTTAAGAAATTTTAATTGTTTGTGGCTATATAATAAAGCATTTGTAGTGAGAAAAAATAGTATGATATATAATTATTGGGTCCATATACTCCATATAGATGCATATTAGTTGCTGCACTAATTAGAATCAGACAACAATCAACCATATTAAAGAACAAAGATGGGAAAATGAAACATTAGATTACATGACTCGAGTCCCTAAATATGAATAATTTGATGAGTTAAATTGTCACTATATTATGAAAGTTGCAAATACAAAGGTAGCTGAAAAGCAACTATCCTAACTAGGAAGTAGGAAGAAATGGAATTGGAAGCATTAAATAGAGAAAACATTACGTTACAAAAGTTAAACAATTGCGCAGAACATACATAATACACCATAAATTAGTAAGGCCACAAGTAGACAAGCTTCCCTCATGGTAAGATTTGACTTCTAAAGAGGTCTAGATGATGATAAAAGTATAACATGAAACTAAGAGGCTTCAATATTTACTTTTAGCAATGTTGGACAAACGAATTTTAATGTCTTTATGTATTTAAATTAATCTCTTGCTTTGGTTGTTATTTGTTAGTATAATTTTTTATGAAAATGAATTACAGTTGCTCACAATGGTTTATACTTTATATCGATTTAAAAAAAAATTAAAAATATATTTAGTTTAAATCTTGCTCCCCTCAACTAAAATCCTAGCTCAGTCCTAATATGTTGAGTATTACGTTTGTTGATTTGATGGCTGAGCAAAGTAGATCTTACTCTACTTTGCTTATCCTTATCAATTGCATGTATTCCTAAGTCTGAGACATTAATGAAAGGGAATACTTTACATTTTCATAATTCCACATGTAGCAATGGTTTCGAAATTCGTATAGGCACATTTATGGTGTTACGTACGAGCTTACTCATGTGATGTGATTACACTTGAGCCTTGTATATGTCATTTGATCATCTTGTTAATTATGATTAGTCTTTTGGATGTTATATATATGCTTTTCTCCATCATCTCCTTTTTCTTCTTTTTTTCTCAATATCATTTTGTTGTGAGTCCTTACTGATTCTTTCTTAGTTCTACCAGTCTATGAGTTATTTCTTGATTAAGTACGTGCTTACCTTACACCTCTTTTAATTTCTTAATGTCATTTTGCGTTTCTATTTGTATCTTCTATATTGTTGAATCATACAAGTGCTTCTCTTGGGTTCCATTTCGCTGGCTTTGGGAATTTCTTCAAAGTGCAACATTTTCCCTTGTGATTTTTAAGGTTTTGTCCTCAATCAGTCTTTCATTTTTATTTTCTGTCTCTCACTCTCTAGCAATATTGTCTCAAGTTCATTTCATAAATTCTTCTAAAAAAAAAAAGTTCATTTCATAAATCTCTATTGTGAGTTTCATGAGTTACACCCCTTTTGTGCCTTTCGGATTCTCCAGTCACGCGAGCAAGATGCACGATTCACTTGATCTCTCTCTCTGCAATTTGAACTTATTATATTTTAAACAACTTGCACGAATAAAAATATACATAAATGATTTTTTCAATAGCCACAAAACATATGGGAGTTATATAAGGACGGAACCAGGATTCATACCCGAGGAGGACCAAAGCTTAAAACAAAAAAAAAAAAAATTTATGAAAATAAAAACTAACATCTATTTCATATTCAACAAAATACAACATATAAAATAAGTATTTCTTAAACATTTCATATTATAAAACACATCAACAAAATATAACATACAAAATAAGTGTTTCTTATTTTGTGCACGATTTTTGTTTAGTCCATATTTATTTTTTTAGTTTGTTTTTGTAGTTAAAGGAGCATGAATTTTATATATTTATTTCTTTTTTTGTAGGTAAATATCTAAATATTTTAGAGGAGGAGAGGAAAATATATATATATATATATATATATATATATATATTTAAGGGGAAATCTTAACTTTTTTCCTTTTTCCTAAATCCTCTAACTCAAATGAACTGAAAGCATAGAACACTGGGCTGAACTTTGCCAGTAGCCCAATATTCTGCCCCATCGAGTACACCTTTGGACCTAAGCCCAACCACCGAGTAAAACCAGGCCCTAGGCTTTTAATCAGCTCCGATATCTTACGCTATTCCTGCTGCTGTTGGCAAGGCAAACAAAAATTCTCTTCCTGGTTCGCAGAATAACAAACCAAAACCAGCACCATGGTCAGCGTTCTAGCTCAGGTGGTGCTCATTCATTCCTTAAAAAAAAATTACTTGATTTTTATTTCTAAGTTTTTTCGTTTTCTAAATTTTCGTATGGTTTACTTATTATTATTAGTGTTTGGGAAAATGCAGGAGCGTCTACTTGGCGCAGCGCTGGGAAGCATATTGACGGGGATCGTGGTGTTTGAGCAACGCAGAACCATCTATAGATCCATTTCTCAACCCGATACCCACTCTCACGTAATTCCCATCTCCCATTTCTTTCGCACTGCAATTTTCAATTTCGCTTTCTCAAACCCTAGAATTCAATTTCTGCTTTTTTTTTTTAGTTGGAAATTTAAATTTTGATTTTGCTGTTGTTTTTATTTCTATATTTATGCTTTAATTTAATAGATTAGATGCCAAAACCCCAAAAAAAAAAAAAAAATTGAATGAGCACATAAATCTAATTATCTTAAGTATTTCTCAAACAAAGTGTGATAATTTAGTTAATATGTAGAGTTGTTGCTATAAAAAGGCTAAAGCAAAACAGGGTAGTGAGGGCAATGGCCAATGGGTTTGTTCTCATTTATTTAGGGAGTCAAGTTTAATAATTTTTTTTGGCTTACACTAGTGTTTCCTTGAGTCGAGAGGGTTATTGATTGGTGTAAATCTCCCAGTAGTTATTGACCATTGGGTGGTAATCTTGCGAAGTGGCGGATTTTATGCTTTAGTCGTCAATTTATTGGGAAGTCTTGATCACGCAATACTGTAATCACATAAGATGATAGGATGGGTTTTGTTGTGAAGTTGTATCTACTGAATAGGATGGGTTTTGGAGTGAAGTGGTGTAAGTGGATCCGTTCTTGTATATTCACAATTCAGTTCTCTGTTTTGATCAATGGGTCCCCAGCCGATTTCTTTGGTAGCTCAAGGGGTTTAAGACAAGGAGATCCCCTATCTCCTATGCTGTTTTTGATCTTGATGGAGGTGCTCAGTAGGATGTTGAGAAGAATGGAGGGAGCTGGCTTGATTTGTGGTTTCAATTTTGAGGGTAGGAGGGATGGTGGGGAACGTGTTTCACATCTATTATTTGCAGATGATACTATCCTCTTTTGTGATGCAGATGTGAAGCAAATTCTTCATATTCGGTTGTTGCTCCTTAGTTTTCAGGCAGTAACAGGTTTGAAGGTCAATGTGCATAAGAGTGAAATGGTTCATATAGGGGAGGTTGGTGATGTGCATGCTCTAGCGGATATATTGGGCTGTAGAGTTGGATCCTTACCTATGTTGTATCTTGGCATGCCGCTGGGGGCTCCTCATAACTCCCCTTCAATTTGGAACACAATTTTGGAAAATTTAACCGGAAATTATCTGGATGGAAGAAGTTGTACTTGTCTAAGGGGGGTCGTTTGATGTTACTCAAGAGTACGCTTTCTAGTCTTCCGACTTACTTTCTATCGTTGTTCTCAGTTCCTACTCATGTGGCTAATAAAATTGAAAAGATGCAAAGGGATTTCCTGTGGGGAGATAGCAAGATTCATTTGGTAGGATGGGGAAAATTTTGTGCGCCTATAGCTAATGGTGGCTTAGGGATAAGGAAACTCACTACCTTTAATAAGGCTTTATTGGGGAAATGGTTGTGGCGGTTTGGTAAGGAAGAGGGTCGTTTATGGAGGCGGGTAGAAGCTTCAAAATATGGGGAAGATTGGGGGGGATGGACCTCAAAGCTGGGTAGGGGAGCTCATGGGTGTGGTTTGTGGAGAAGCATCCGCATGGGTTGGGAGGATTTCAGCAAAAATTGTCAGTTTGTGGTTGGGTTGGGGAATAGGGTGAGGTTTTGGCAGGATGGGTGGTATGGGGATCAACCTTTTCAATTGGCTTTTCTTAGGCTGTATGGCATTGCCATTGATAAGGAGGCTTCTGTTGAAACTTCTTTGCATAGGCAGGGGGCGGAGGATAGAAGATTTTGGAATGTTCGGTTTAGTAGATTTTTTAATGATTGGGAGATGGATGAAGGGCTGCGGTTTCTTCGTATGTTAGGTGCTATAATCCCTCCTATGGATGCTGGAGACCGGATGAGTTGGAAATTGAAGCCTAATGGGGCTTTTGACATCCAGTCGTACTATAACAAATTAAGAAATTCTCCTTCAACTATCTTTCCTTGGAAAGCTATTTGGAGAGTAAAGGCCCCTAGGCGAGTTTCTTTTTTTGTTTGGTGTGTAGCTTGGAATAAGATCCTAACGGGAGACAATCTGAGATTGAGGAGATTGGTTTTTGTGGATTGGTGCATTATGTGCCGTCATTGTGGAGAAACGGTAGATCACCTTCTTCTCCATTGTGAGGTGGCCTATCGGTTATGGAGCTTTGTTTTTATAACTTTTGGCTTGGCTTGGGTTATGCCTAGTTCGATTCCAGACTTGCTTTTTGGATGGTGGAATTGGCTGGGGAAGCATTCGTCTCAAATCTGGAATTTAGTCCCGTTGTGCATCCTTTGGTGTATTTGGAAGGAGCGGAACCGGAGGACTTTTGAGGATTTGGATAGCTCTAGTGATCAGTTGCTTGCTTCTTTTTGTGGAACTCTTTTTGATTGGTCTTGGGCGTGGGGACTCACGTCTAGTGATTCCCTCCCTTCTTTTCTTTGTTCCCTTCTCCTATTGTAATTTCTTTGTTGTTTGGTTTTCTCTCTTGTTTCTTTTTGTTTTATTTTTCTTGTGTTTTTGGGTTGCTATGTGTTTTTCAGGCATAGAGTAACCTTCGTATATATATCATTCTTACTTATCAAAAAAAAAAAAAAAAAATGTAATCACATAAGAAGCTGATAAATGTGCATTGAGATCATCTGATTGGTGTTAGCAAGGACCAAATGAGAGATGGGATATACAAACCTAGGTGTGCAATATTGGGTGGTTGACATCACTTTGGCTCTATCACATGTCTCATACACATATGAAATAAATTCACATCAATTTGGGTGTGTTGGGGTGTTGGAGAGGAGCAGGCGATTGTGGTTGAACTTTTTTATATGCTGATGGCGTAAATAGAGAGATTTATTCTACGTGGGACTTCGGGAAATTGTCTCTAAGGTAGCTTATGAGAGGAGGTGGTCTTTTTTTTTTTTTTTTTGGGACATTAGTTAATTAATATTTAGCTATTTGTTCTGCTACCAGTTTTTTTGTAAGATTATGCGATTCTTATTATAAAAATGTCGAGCTTTCAATCAGCACATCTTGTTTTTAAATCTTCAGTCTTGTTCTGCAACCTTTTATGTTCCTGCCTTCCAGGGACCAAAGAGAATATAAAAGGAGATATCATTGATAGATCAAGAACAGATTCAAAAGAAAAAAAAAGGGGGTTGGGGGGACAAGGGAAAAAGCTTGCAAGTTTTGCCAAATGAATCTAGAATGTTGTTGGTTGGGACAGTTTTAGGAAGGGAATCCTTCATACACATTCCTCTTTGGCAACTTGCAAAATTCCCTTTTAAGTTTTGTAAATATTTTATCTTGGCTGATGTAGCATAAATTGAGGAATTTTTCTGTGTGCTTGTTGTGGGTTTAGGGTTAGGAATTTGTGGATCTAAGGTTCAGAATTGTTGAAGAACGGCAAGTTTGATATTCGGTCCTATTACAATAAGATCCAGGGTGGTTCTATCCCTAGTTTCCCTTGGAAGGGTATTTGGAAGATTAAGATTCCTAAAAGGGTGGCTTTTTTCATGTAGACAGCAACTTATGGTCAGATACTTACCTTGGATAATCTGATGCTCCGGGGTCTCCTTTTGGTGAATCGGTGTTGTATGTGTTGTTGTAATGAGGAAACTGAGGATCATCTTCTCCTACACTGTCCAATAGCTCACTCATTGTGGGTACAAATGTTACAGGTGATTGGGATCCAATGCGTCATGCCAGGTTATGTGGAGAGTTTGGTGTTTTGTTGGAGTTTTTGGCTGGGGAAATTTTCTTCGGACATTTGGAATATGGTTCCTGGTTGTTTGATGTGGGTTGTTTGGATGGAAAGAATGAAATCGATTGTTCAATTACAAGCTCTATGCCAGAGTACTTTGTTTGATTGGTCTAGGAGCTGGGGTTCTTCGATTTGTTCTTCCATCATTGAGTTTCTTTCTTCCCTTAGTATTATCCCCTAACTTGCTTTTTCTATCTTTGTTGTTGTTTGTTGCTTTTTCTTATGTTCACCAACATGAACACCTTGTACTTGCTTTATTCGTTCTTTCTTCATGATTAATACTATTCTTATTACTTATAAAAAAGAAAAAGAATTGTTGAAGAAAGGGTTACGAGGTTGTGATAGGAATTAAAAGGTGATTTGATGTGTTATTTGGTAAAAGAAAGTATGTGAGGTTTTGGATTTTGATTGGTAAAAGAAAGGGCTTGATCTGGGGTCGTAAGGAAGAAGGAAAAGAGAATTTTATGGTGTCGAGGGGCTGCATGAATGGTGCCTGTGAACAGTACCACAAGAAAGAGAAAGAAAGGACTCAAACCACATGACTTTTGCTTCAATTAAACTTCACACTTGGACCCTATAAAATAATTCTTGAATAAGCCAATTTGCAAAGTTCTAGCTAATCAGTCTTTCATGGCTGCAATATTGACTCAAATGGAACTTCCTCCTTTGAGTCTTTGACAAGTGTGGGTGAAGGGTGACATCAGAGTGTCCCAAGTTCCAGCAAGCCCAATTTGATACTAAGCCCGGCCCAGATGTGCTCCTTGAAGAACAGAAGTGTAGCCCATCATTTTGAACTTTTATCATTAATAAAAGAAGTCAAATAGCATTTAATTGGGGTTTTCCTAGGGAATGGTTACCTTTTATGTTTTAGATCTCTTAGGAAGACAACTCATTTATTTTGTTATAGTTCCTCTGAGTCAAGGTCTTGAAAATGTAATCTTTTAATTGGTTTTTCTCTTACAAATCCTGTATCCGTTTGGTTTTTTGGAAAAATGAAACAGATCCAATAAGGGGGTGAAGGATGGCTAGAATGTAATATGATACGATGGGTTGAACCAAACACTTAATAAATAAAAGGGATAAATAGTTCACCACTCTATGGGATACAGAAACACCACCCAAAGGGATAAAGAACCAGAGCTTGCCACCTAAGGAATCCACCAATGGGATAAGACTTTAAAAGAAGAAATCCATCTTCTAAAGCACAAAGCTTTTTTTATCTGAAAATACACTCTGATCTTATTTAATTAAGCCAAAAGGCTTATATAGAGCTTAGAACAACCCTCTAAGCATGGGAAAACGAAAATATCATTTAAAACATTACATTTTCAAGACCTTGACTCATAGGAACTATAACAAAATAAATGACTTGTCTGCTTAGAAGAACTAAAACATAAAAGCTAACCATTTCCTAGGAAAACCCCAATTAAATGCTATTTGACTTCTTTTATTAATGATAAAAGTTCAAAATGGTGGGCTGCACTTCTGGTCTTCAAGGAGCATATATGGGCTGGGCTTAGTATCAGATTGGGCTTGTTGGAACTTGGGACACTCTGGTGTCAAAGGGTGAGATCATTCGTTCCAAACTCACTGGGTGCGTAATGTACCTTTAAAAAAAATCTTCTATTCTTTGGCCACATCTTATAAGTGGTAAAAAAAAAAGGCTTCATATGCCTCATCTACCATCCTCAATGCTCTCAATATTGTAGGCCCTTCATGTTGTTGAGCAAGTTATGTTGTTATTATCTTTATTGTAAGAACTTGCAGTTTATTCATTGCCTTGTGGGAAAACAACAGAAATTTGTTGTTCAGGGGTGTCAATGTAAGGGCAAAATTGTACTTAGTTACCTGATGCCTCTACATCTGTAAACTTAAATTTGTCAATAGCTCTAAATGATTGTTGTTAGTGGGGAGATGGAAATAAGGTGACTACATAGGAATCTGATATGATTGAGCCTCTCATTATGAATCTGATATGATTCATCAGGTGGGGCAGCATTTGAGCATCAGAAAGAAATCTTTTCTTTATGCTGGATTTTGAGGAGTACAATGTATTCAATGCCTCTATCAACAAAAATGTGAGATTTTTTTTTTCTGTATATCTTGGATATGGATTCCATCAATACATATTGTTGGAATTTTGATTGAGGTTTGGTTTATGTGTTATTTCCTCAGGAACTGTTTATGTTTAATCTGTTTTGGATCTTCTTTATCAAACTCAGCGATAATAATGTGATAATATGAATTTCATTGAATAAACAGATGAAGTTTTTATGATCTTTAATACAGCAAATATTTTCTTTGAAATGTTTTAGTACATAATTCAAACAGTGCTTGGCACTAATAGTTTCAGCTTTGAACTTCTTCCAGGTGAGAGAACCCATATTTGGAAAGGGATCTCGCTCAGAGTTAGCACATCTATGGAACAAAGCTGTGGATCGGACGTTTGGACCCGTTATTGAATCCCTTAGTTCACGTGGGTGGTAGAAATGCCAGGGTATTTCACTACTGATGTATCATGTATGAGTGTATCTGTGTTTTTGTATACAGATGCTACGGCTTACCCACATTACATGTTCTGTGTTATGAATGGAACATGCAGGGTTATAGGCCATGATTGAGGACCTCCATAATAATATTACTTGCAATTATTATTTTCTTCTCAGTAAATGAACAATGATGCATGGTATAGTTGTTTTTACTTCTTCAAGCATCTATTTTGGTCAAATTGGGCAAACACGATACAAGTCTTTTCCTGTAGCATCTATTTCTCTTAGATGGAATGCATTTATTTGATACAATTTGTGATAGTGATGATAATTGTATATAGTAATTGAATCTATGGATATTGCATATGACCCACACTACAACTCACCTTATCACTTGATTGGCCATAATGTATTTGGACTTTGGGAGAGTTGGAGACTGTTTTCAACCAACATGTTTGTTTCACGTTCATTAGACCTTACTCATGGTAGATCTACAACTAAATGATGCTTGTTATAGTGATCTATAATTGCTGGAGAAGTAGTGTTTTGAGAATGAAGCTTCTCTCTTCCTATTTTCCTCCTAAGTTCATCTAGTTACACTTGCATCACTCTTATTTTTGTTCCTTTTCTAACTGATGAATGTTTGTGAGAAATAGTAAATATACCTAGATATTTCACTATTGTAGTTAGGGTTGTAAATGAGCCGAGCTTTGTTGAGTAAAGAATGTTCAAGCTCGGCTCAACAGCAAAAGTAGAATGTTCAAGCTTGGCTTGAGCTTGATATGAGCCTACAAATAATGTTCAAGCTTGAACTTGTTATAAAGAATAAAAGCTTGAGCTCGGCTTGATTCATTGGTTAAGCCAAACTCGAGCTCAATATTAAACCCAAACTCAAGCTCAATATCATGTTTTTGAACTTGATATTCAACACAAGTATATTATCAAGCATATATCAAGTTTATTATCTAACCTATTTGATTTGGATGAGTGATCTCAACTTATAATTAATTAAAGTCTTAGAAGGATATGAGTTTACTTGTCAAGTTCATATCAATTTTATTACCAAACTCATAAATAAGCCTAAGCTCAACTTGTTTTGTTACTTTTGTATCGAGCCTTAGTGTTCACAAGCTTGTTCATGAACAATATTTTTTACTTGAGCTTGACTCATTTATTAAACAAGCTTAAAACTAAAGCTTAAACTTGGCTTGTTTATAAACAAACAAACATGAACAAGCTTTTTATAGAGCCAAGCCTGAGCTGTTTATGAACAGCTTGGTTCATTTACAGCCCTAATTGCAATTTCTCACAAATCAAGTTGTCATCAGGATCTTGTTGCAAGTTGCTAGACAATTTGGAAGGTGGACAAAGAATTTGAGTTGTTATTGAATTTGAGTGATGGATATTTTGTATGCTGCTAGAGAAATGAGTTATGAGAATTGAGTTTGAGTTTTGAATTATAAGATTTAAGTTATGAGTTTTGAGTTATGGATGATGCTCAATCCAAACAGACCCTAAACTAGGTTTTTCTTGTGTTCAATTGGTAACCTCACAGGGAAGAATGTGACTTCTGGTATTATCCAATCTATTTATCGCGATAATTCACGTGATATTGCTATAGTATTCTTTCAGGCAAATTTAAGTCTATATACTTTTATTATTCAGATTCAGATAGCAATAATGATACTGCTCTTTGCTCTTTAGAGTGTTGTTTTTGTTGACTTTCAGAGCCTCTACTTCTCTGCGTCTCCCATTTTCTTTGACTGAAAAGGTCATAACCAGTGCACAAGGAGCTTCTGCTAGACCTAGAAGACCTATTTGAAAGGTAACTTTACCCCAATTTTGGAGATATTGATTCACTTCTTTTTTTTTTTTTTTTTGAGAATCAATATTGATTCACTTCTCTTTGACTATAGCTTAGTAATCATTCAACTACCTTTATTGCTCATGTAGCAAAAGTGGAACAATAAATGAACCATGAGCCTTTTCTTTTTCGTTTTTTTTAGGAGACCATGAACCTTAATTATCAAGTACCATGCAGTTGATTACTACTAAAAGTTAATAGTTACATTCCATAACCCAAATAAAATATATATGGGAATAAAGGGAAAATAGGTAAAGAAAGAGACAAGAAGAGGAAAGAGGGAGGAGGGGGGGGGGGTTCTGGTCTAAGTTCCACAAGCTTCTTGCACATCAAGCATCAGGTTGAACAGAATTGGCTCGATTCATGTTGCCTCGGCGTGTGATCACTACATAGTAGACACCCATTGCCAAAAGCACTACAAATGCAAAGCCAAAAACAATGCCAGCAACGCCACCAGCTCCCACTCGATTTCCACCTTTCTGGGATGATGATACTTGAACATCATTTGCTTTAGTGGCTGCTACTTGAGCTGCCATGGGCAATGGCGAGCAACTGGTTGATGAACAGGCATCCTTGGTGTCAGATTTCTGCGTGTTTGGATGGAAGAAATCATATGCCGATGGTGAAAATGCCATTGGGCTCTCATGAGCAAGGCCATGAGGGGCTCTTTCTTGAGCTCTAGCAATGGAGAGTATAGTTAGGGAAGAGAGGAATAGCAAGAAAGAAATCGAGGGAGACATATTTCTCACTTCGTGTTTGACTTGAAGCCTAAGGTTCGTTGTTGCTCTTTGTGAAATTTTTGGGCACATTGGACCGGCTTTTATAAGGTCTTTAGGAAGTGGTTGTTGCTTCAAAGTGAGTTTTGTTGATGAAAAAGAGGGTAGGAAGGAGGGAACAGAATGATTGGGAATGTATATTTGTCGTAACTAAGCTAAAAAACTGTTTACACTCCCCAAACTGCCCTTCTTTCATGGTCAACACTCATGACTCAACAAGGTGATGATTTTGATGAATTAATTAAAACCTCATTCGGATTTTGCGTGTCAGTCCTTAATAGGGCTACAAATAATGAACCTTGTTCAAAAAGAAAAAGGGGGATATTTAGTTGGTAATTTGATTATTGCCTACTTTAGTTGGGTTTCCTGTAGTTTACATGATTATTTCCTATCTTAGTTGGTAATTTGATTTTGTTAGTTGGTAATTTGATTCTCATTAGCCTATTTGTTGTTAAGCTGCTTTCCTTAACGTGGCTTTGAGTATTAGGTTATCTATTACTTGAGTGCCTTCTCGAGATATCATGTTTTTACTTTTTTTCCCTTCTCAAGTGCATTTCTCAAACAAATATATGAGTGGGGACTGGCCACTGGGAATAAAATGATTTATGCATTAATCATCAACAATATTTCTGTACTGCTTGATATTAATTCATCTACTTGAAAGCCCCTGATGAATTGATATGTATTAATATTTGATATGCTTGCACACAAACTTTTCCTACTTATGCTGCCACTTGAGAATGAGAACTCTCTTTTTTAACAAGCCGGTGCTAAAGCAACAATGTCCTTCCCACTAAAGAAACAAAAAGGTGAAACCTCTTTTATTTCCTTAAAATTTTCCTGGCTGCTGATCTCCTCTCACATCAATTTGACATGACAAATTAAAGTTATCATCATCTATGACTATGAAATTCAAACCATGAAAAAAAGATGGATTAGCGTGAAAGAATGTTTTTCTTTTATCTTTGTGTCTATCTTCTATAAATATAACATAAAGTGGGCACGAGGTTTTCTTAGCTTGGGAGATCAGCAAAGAGGTCGTAAGATACAATATATTATGCGTGTAATCATAATGGCTATAACATATCTATGTCGTGACTGTGGACATTATTGCAAAGGGTCCAACGCATGCTGTAGCTTAAATCAAGCATTCTGGAACCCCCCACTCTAATACTAAAATCATGTCAGCCTTCACGCTTTTTACCTTGTGTTCTTCTATTTCCAACTTTTTTCATGGCCTCTCTCTCTCTCTCTCTCTCTCTCTCTCTCTGCAAGGCCCATTTAATATTTGCACAAGATCCTTGCCTGTGGTTAATCGGATTGTTAGGGGTTTCACATGTATTAATAATATACCTCTCAAATCACAAGACTCGTCTCTCTCTTGTGTTTCCTATCAAATTTCAAGCCTTGTCTACTTCCATTCCCAGTGTATGCTGCTCTTGAGTTTTTTTTTTAATCAAATTATTTATGGAAAGCAAATTTTTTTAATCCAATGAATACCCAATGAAAAATATTTATAGCCCACCATCTTGATTTCAATCCCAAATCTCTAGTACAATGATAAAATAACTTTACACCACTATTGAGTGTGGCTCAACTGGAGGAAACTCTTGAAAGCTTCATTTGCACAAAGTTTTAAGTCACAGCTCTTGCAACTTTGTGTTGTGGTCAGGTTCAACATTTGGCCAAAACTAACTCAATAAAATAAGACGTGAATGCGAGTAGTGGTATGTCATGTTGTGCGCTGGTAGTACTCTTGAGCTTACCTGACCTGTACTTTGGAGCATGGAGCGATAATTACATACGAACACGCGAGCCTCTTTTTTTAGCTCCTCACAAAAAATAAAAATAAAAACTTGCTCTATGTTAGGTGGCACCCACATCTTGGAATAGTTAAATACTATTGGAATTTACAGTTTTTATACCTTGCAAATATTGGGGAAGAAACAGGGTGATCGAGTTTATTCTTAAGAAGAATTTTTGGGCCTGAAAGAAGCCTACTTTCAAGATAAGGATTAGTAGTCCTACCTTTCAGCTTCTTAATGCAAGTTGACTTTGGGACCTTTGGACCGTAAACTATCCAAAAATATTGAGCAGTGGATGAGTGAGTCCACGAGCATCTACGGACCTACACACGTCTGAATTAACATAATACGTAAACGCGACATGGGAACTGGTCATGGGCCTACTTTTGAATTGCTTTTTTTTTTCTTCATCTGTTTCTCTTGAAAAAATTAAAAAAAAAAAGGGAAAAAAAGATTTTAAAAGGTGTCATCTGCATAGAGGGCTAAGGATATTAAGATTTTTTTTTATAAGAAAATTGGGAATTAAAATTGTACGTTGACCCCAAAGCTCCAAAAAATTATGATGTTACCAAAAAAATTGGGACTTGGTTAAACTAAAAACCAAGCAAAAATCAATTCATGTTTCACCAATGTAATTGTTGTTTGATAGTTTTCTTTTTCTCAAAATTGAAGTTTTTTTTTTTTTGAAATTTGAAGATAGAGAGAGTTAATCGTTCTTTGATTAAGAACGATTATAAAATGACCCTAACTAGAAGGTGGGTAGGGAAGATAATTTAGAGTTGTAAATAAACCAAGCCATTCATAAATAACTTAGACTTGAGTTGATTTGACTTAATAAAAAACTCGTTCATGTATGTTTATTTTTAAACAAGTCAAGTTTGAATACACTAGAACATAAGTGCATAACTAATAAACAAAGTCTTCAATAATATTTTCAAACTATGATGATTGATATGGATGTACATAAACATGATAGAGGACTTGTCACCAGGTCCGCTTGTCCAAATCAATAAATGCTTACTTAACTCGGCCATCTCAATGTATTTAGCTTGACAAGAAGACATTTGCCTGGCATAACATGTTTTCAACCAACCCAACAAATCTACCCAGCTTGGATGCTTGACCCACCAAATATATTGTCTAAAACCAAAATCTATAACTTTTTTTTTTTCTTTGGAGGAAATTTTTTTAACTTAAGCATCAAAGTTCTAGTGGCTGGTATTCCACTAATGTCTTTTAGGCTTTTATAGCTATTCTCACATTTGCATGAAAAAAGCATATGGATGGAGGACACTTTGCCACCCTGACCCAAGTTCAAGATCCATAGCTAGAAACCTTTGGCTAAACCAAAAACCCTTTAGATCATCTGGAAACCTATAATGCATCAAGATGAAATCATGTGCCAAGCATTTTCAACCACATTCAAAGGGTTAGCCAGAATATGGTTCAATAACTTTATAAAGATATAAGAGAGCAACCTTATATCCCAATTTTAAGTAGGACAAAGGTGAGCCACCCACAAGACCATGTTAGTAAATTTAATAGAGAAATGCTGCAAGTAGACAAGGCGAAAGAGAAGGTGACTTTAACAACTTTCATGGGAGTTGTAAATTATCAATTATGTAGTCATCTGTATAATCAATATTTTAGAAATTAAAGATCCCTATGCCATGTAAAAGTAAATCACAGCTTCAAAATTGTAATTAAATATAGGGTCCTGTTAATAGGTGACATTAAGACAATTGATAACAAATTATTTTAAGAAAGTTTTGACACAACTTTTATAAGAAATAAAAAAAGAAGTTAAAATATTAATTACTTTTTTTCTTCATAAAAACTTTCTTAAAATGGTTCACTATCAGATGTTTTAATTGTTAACATTTCCCTTAAATATAATAGTGATTAAGGAGGTAGATCTTGGTTAGCTTGATCCATCAACACTCCGATTCCCAATCATGAAAGTTGTCTGGTATAATATTTTGATTAGTAATGATATAGCTGAATTTTGCTACCCTTGCATCTTGCCTCAATTTTTTTTTCTTTTCTTTTTTGGTTGTATATAATCACTAACTTTTATGCTTCATTGATTTGATCCTTCACCTAGATAAAGTTTTTGAGTAGGACAGAATTTTCGAGAGAATTCGTGATGCGAATCTTCTAAGAAAAATTCACTTTTAGCTACTATACCCTCCCATGTTATGCAATGCTCTCACCTACCTAGCAAAATCCTGGAGGGGTTGGATAGGGTAAACCGAAATTTCTTATGGTGGTCATATGACACTGTTAGAAGAATTCATTGGGTTGGTTGGGATAAGATCACCAAACCCAAGGAGGAAGGGGCGTTAGGTTGCAGTCTGCTAAGGGAAGGAATGTTTCCCTCCTTTCTAAGCTAAATTGGAGGTTCAATATAGAGAGAGAGGCTCCTTGGGCTCAAGTTTTGAAGAGGAAGTATTGTAGCCCAAGGAGAAGTAGTGCCTCTAATGCTAATAAGCTTCCTTGCTCATCTGTTTAGGCTGCAATGAAAAAAGGTATGGATACCTTCAATAGGGGTAGTAGGTGGCCGGTTGGTAGGGACAGTGGATTGAGTGTCTGGTATAGCAATTGGACTCAAAGAGGCTGTCTTAGACAACTCATTCAAGGTCCTATTACTCAGGAAGCAAGCCCTTTGGAGATTAAGGACTTCATGTTGGACACGGGTTGGGATTGGGATAAAATTCCCTTTGAGCTTCCTTAAGAGATTAAGATGATGATTCAAGCCACTCCCATTGCCTTCATGAGCAGAGGCGTTGATAAATTGGCTTAGGTAGATTCTCTAAAGGCACCTTTGAGTTAAAGAGTGCTTATAAGATTGCTATGGGTCTCATGGAAGCATCTCCTTTTTCAGCCAAATGGATTTGGAAAGCAGACACGCTTCCTAGAATTAAGACTTTCTTATGGTTGTGTGCTCATAATAGTATTGACGTTAAGGTGTGCCTTGAGAAAAGAAGGGTAGTTAACGACAACATTTGTCCTATTTGTCAAAGAGTTTCGAAGACTATTCTACATGCTTTACGTGATTATCCTCATATCAAGCATGTTTGGAATTAGATGGGCATTACATCCACGAATCATGGTTTTTGGAGAAATGATTTGCAGGCTTGGCTGTCTATTAATGGTAGAAATAATTGTACCTTGCTTGCTACGAATCCCCCATGGAGGATTATTTTTCCCTTTGCTATGTGGAATATATGGAAAAGTAGGAATAGGTTTGTTTTCAACAACAAGAGTAGAAGTCCGAAGCTGGCTGGGGTTATTTTGAACCAAGCTTTGGAGTTTATCCATTGTGTGTCATCTCCGAGAGCTCTAACGTAGAAGGTAATGAGAAGTTTTTGTTGGGAGAAGCCCTGAAGGTTGGTTGAATCTTGACACAGATGGCTCAGCAAAGGGTGGAAGCGGTTTGGCTTGCTGTGGAGGGGTGATTAGAGATGCTAATGGACATTGGATTAGAGGTTTCAGCAAAAGGATTGGCGCCACCAACAGCTTTGCAGTTGAATTGTGGGGCTTGAGGGAGGGCCTTTTGCTTTGTAGAAGTCTAAATATAGCATCCCTTATGATTGAGCTAGATGTTGAGTCCATTGTGAATGTCTTAAGTAATCTTTCCTGTGCTAATAATTTTATCTCCCCTATTTTGGATGATTGCAGATTGTTGGTTCCCTCATGCATTAGATTTGGATTAAGCATTGTTTTCGCCAAGCTATCCGTTGTGCCGATAGATTTGCTAGGATGAGCTTCAACCGGGCTTCTGATTTTTCTCTATTTGATAGTCTGTCTGTAGACATGATTGATGTGTATGAGGATGACCTCAATAGAATGTATTTTAACAGAATATGTCATGAACCTCGTGTTTCCTTTTAGCTTTGTTTAATGAATCGTCTTTTACCAACAAAAAAAAAAGGTAGTATATCTTAAAATACTTTCTCAATGCTAACTTTTAATAATGTGAATAGTTTTGGCTTCTTTAATTTTATGGATGTCAAAGCGAAACCCATTCTCTAAATTTTATCTTCAGAAGGATCAAATGAGAGTAAAATTTATAACTAATTTTTTTTTGTCCACAATTTTTTTTTTTTTTTACTATTGTTGAGTACCGACCAAAAGCTTAAAAACAAAATTAGAAATATTTTTGTCATTTCTTGGTGGCCTTTGTCCTATTGTAGGGCATGAAATAGTCCTCTGTCTTGGTAACCAACAAAATAGAAAATTTTTGTGGCTCCAAAATAGTCCTAAAATATATGAACAGGACTGACATTGATAATCAACTCTCATTCACGCACTCCAACGGGAAAACCTCACCTTCTCCATTATTTAAGCCGAAGTGTGCATCATCAGACAGCTCAAACTTCACCTACTCGTGTCTAGAAAATTGTCTGAGAGCCAAAAAATAATAAGGACAGGAATATAGGATAAGAGAGATTGAAATTAAATCACTAAAACTATAATTTATCTAGGAGAAAGAGACAAATTACCTTTTAAAAAAGCTAGGAATCCTAAGCTCTATTTGACTAACATGCTCTCTCTTTTCCTTTCTTTTCTTTATATATTGGGCCCCTCGGCAACTAAAAATATTACAAACATTAAGAATTGAATGCATTATTCTTCCAAGAACCACCACCACAAAAGCCAACTTATTAAAAAAAAAAAAAAAAAAAAAAGGGCCAACTTATATAATCTCTTCTAAAAAAAACTTATATAATCTTGTGAAGTTCAAATCTTTTGTCTCACTTTTTCTGCTCTACTCTATACTTTACCAATAAAAACTTATCACGTGTTCACCTAAATAATTAAATACTACTGTTATTTGACTTATTAATGCTACCGTTATTAATTAATATTAGTATTTAATTACTTAGGTGAATACGTGACAAGTTTTTATTAGTAGAGTATAGAGTAGAATAGAGAAAAAGTGGGACAGAAGATTTAGACTCAATCTTGTGGGCTATCACTTTCTATAGTGCAACTAATATTAATGTATGGTACATTGGTACTACGCTACTTGATCAATACTCATTTATGATCATTTAACCTGTGAGGATAAGAATGCTTCGAACAAAGCCATATAGTTTCAATTAAACAATTGTTGCAAGATTAAGACTTCACCACCCTCAATTGATACCTTGAAGAGCTGGAAAGGGTCACTTATCCCAATATAATATATAGTAAGGGAAAGAGAGATTGGTTAACAATAAAAAATTATGTTAATGTTGTTTACCAAAAAAAAAAATGTTAATGTCGAATTCCATATAAAAATAATGTTATACTTATCCTAATCTACTTATCTTAATAGTTGTGAAATTTGTTGCATATGTAGCATTGTTATTTCCAACTAACACAGAGTTGAAAATGTTAATTTTTTTTTTTAATCAATTTGCCCACTAGCTTTATGTAAGAATAATTGGTAACCATGACAAAAAATCAATGAAGACCTGTTAATAAATTCCCTAGCCCTTATCCTAATGTTACAAGAGATGCTACAATATATGTGCTTTATTGTGAAGTCTTTGTCATTGTCTCAAACTCAACATTGCAATTGAGAAGAAAATTCCGTGAAATTTACTTCAAGGAAAGAGCGATGACCCTATGTAGCGTAATTTGCAAGTATGAAGAAGACTTGACTATAAAGCAAATGAAAGGTGACTGAGAATTTGAGATTGAGACTGATGAACACAATTCCATTTTCACTAGCTTTTATGTGGAAACAACACGAATACACAACCACATAGAAAAAGCAAAAAGTAAAAGATGATTCAAGGATAAACAAGGACAACAATCACCACATAAATACATGAAAGAAAAGAAAAGAGAAAAAGGAAAGGGATACACAAAAGGCAGCCCCCCTGTCCTGTCCCACAGACACGTTTATCTACAATTCCATGGGCCTCCATGACTATTGAGGATTGGTAAAGGGACCCTTAGACAGACTTGCACTCCTCAGTATTGTTATTCACTTTGAAACACCCATCTCCATCTTAATACATAATTGGTTTGAAAAGCTTAAAACTTAAGCATTGCTCCTGAAGGATCCTAGAGCCTTAATGGCTGCTGCTCTAAGAATGTATTGGTGGTAGAAGGCAGCAATGGCAGCTCCAATAAAAGGTCCAACCCAGAATAGCCACTGAAACACATCATAAATATAATTATATATGAGAATCTTATATATATATATATATAAAAAAAAAAAAAAAAATATATATATATATATATATATATATAGTGAGAGGAAGAAGAAGAAGATGGCACATACTTGGTCATCCCAGGCCTTGGTTTTGTTGTAGATCACTGCGGCTCCAAGGCTTCTAGCTGGGTTGATACCAGTACCAGTGATTGGGATTGTGGCTAGGTGAACCATGAATACAGCAAATCCAATGGGAAGGGGTGCCAATACCTAAATTTAACCATAACAAAAAACAAAATCAACCAAGTGACAAATACAAAGGCTCATTTTTTTTTTTTTTTGCTGAATAATACAATGGCTTATGTAGAGTATACACTATTCAGCCATAAATTTATATGTTTAGAAAATTGCCATAATATCCTATGCAAACTGGCCAACTTGCCATATCCTTCCTTCCACAAATCCACAAACCAGTGGCTTGTGACATGGTGGTTCAGTGACTGTGCTATGTTATAAGCGTGTGGATTTATATTTTAGCAATAATAGATATGATTATTTTCACAAATGTTAACACAATTTATTATAATTGGAGTAACATTGCTTTCATTTGGGTCGATACAATTTCTAGTACACACCAATTACAATAAATTATGCCAACAATATATGATTTTTTAATAAGTGATTATTTATACAAATCCATAGAGTTAGGTAAAAAAAAGGTTAATTATCAAATAAAATCCATATAAATTTAGGATTAGGTGAGGAAGCGTTAGTAATACCTAATTACCTACCAAAATGGGCCTACACCCTACAATTTTTCAATAAACAAGTGATCATTTTGTAAAATTTGAAGGGACAATGATTGTCTAAACAACTTATTCCTAATCGTCCATATACATTAATTTTCTACGTTTTAAAACTGGACGTCACATTTACATATTTTAAAATGTGTATATTAATATATGCAATTATGAATATTGTGTGGAAAATGAGTATAAACAAATATTAACTGAAACATAGAAACAAGTCATTAATAACACTACCTTAGAATTTTTGTATGAACCCGTTGGGATGAGAAAATCTTGACATGTTGCCTAATAAAATTGTATTAAATTAAAATTAGAGGGCATGCTTACAGGAACATGGGAGTCTCTAGCGTTCCTCTTAGGGTCGGTGGCTGAGAAGACAGTGTAGACAAGAACAAAGGTGCCAATTATCTCTGCCCCCAATCCAGTTCCCTTGTTGTACCCAGCTTGAAGCTCATTGGCTCCACCTCCATACCTAGTGTAGAGTGACTTCTGGAACGCCTTCACCAGCCCAACACCGCAGATTGCTCCCAAGCACTGTGCTACCATGTACAACACCGCTCGGATCAGAGACACCTTCCTCGCCAAGAACAGCCCGAATGTCACGGCCGGGTTTATGTGTCCTCCTGCATACCCAAGTTTTCATACTTATCAGTTATCACTGAAATTTCTCTATCCGGCAACAATTAAAACACACCCTTGTCAAGGAGAAAAATTAAAAAAATTGTATATGTGTGAGAAAATTATTAGGTTTTTTTTTTACATGTGTGATACTTTTTATTTTCGCGTGAATTTAATTAGTAGAATTTACTTTTACGTGATAGAACAGACTACTAACAAATACTAACTAGCTAAAACTTGAATATCTTTTTATTTTTATTTTTTTTTAGAGCAAGCAAGTTAAGAAAAAATATTAGTTATTTTGTAATATAGCGACGTATAAGTACTTTCTTCTTTTATAAGAATAATGAATTCCATCGTGAATCTAATTACTGAAACTCATTACTACTTGATAGAAGGGAATACTAGAGTACTAAATAATTACTCGCAATTAATATGGGGTCATGAGGAAACTTAACCTACCAGAGATACCGGCAGTGCAGTAAACAAGGACGAAGATCATGCCACCAAAGGCCCAAGCAATACCAAGAATACCAACCCCACCACATTGGTCTGCGTTCTTGGCGGGGTCAGTCTGGCTCTTGTACCCAATCACAGTCAAAACTGTGATGTAAAGGAAAAGAAGTGTGGCAATGAACTCTGCAATAAGAGCTCTGTAGAAGGACCACTGGGTTAGCTCCTCAGGGTCGATCAAAGGTGCTGGAGGCGGGTCATGGTAGTCCTTAGCTGAGTACTCTCCTCCTTGCTCTACAACTTCAACGTCCTTTGTCATAGTGATCACTTAAGCTTTACAAGTAGTATGAGCTAGAAATAGAGAGTTTTTGAAGGGAAAGAAGAAGTTGAAGTGTGATTTGTGGATGGAGGAGTGAGTACAAAGGTCTATTTATGGAGGACCAGAGAGTATAGGTTCATGATTTGAAGCCTATGTTTTTTTTTATTATATAAAAAATAATAAAAATAAAATAAGAGTGATTATATATGTTTGCTAATGATATGATTAACATAATTTTTTTGCCGACCATATTGCTTAACTTCGCTTGCATGGACCCACTTTGCCCTCCAACGGCTCTTGATTTATTATTTATTTATTTGGAAAACTTTCTCCCTTTTTTCTTTTTCTTTTAACCTATGTTGATGGTCCCAGGTTCAGTGTCATGAGGAAAATTCAACAAATTCAACGGCTATGTGTGATTATTTTTTTAATTTGTTTAGAAGAATGTGTGATTAAATTTAGAACAGTCATTTAAACGAGAAAAGCCAGGTAAGTTGCGGCAACGGTCTACAACGATAATGTTCTCGTACTTTTTTTTTGGTACATAAAATGATACATAAAAAGTAAGACAAATAATTTGTATTTCATGATTGTTTAAAGCATGCAATGTAAAGCAATTATGAAGAGCACAAATAAAAGGAGTAATTAGGACCAATCACTCTCCAACACTTTATTTTCTTCCATAGACATAGCACTTAGAATGAGGTTTGAAGTGGAAGAATTTAAAAGGAAAAAAAAAAAAAAAAAAGTGACCAAAAAACAAAAAGAATATCCCCAACACATGAAAGATAGGAACTAAAATGTCGTCAGTTTCGATAGTACGTCTTGAAGCAACCTATTATATATATGTTATCCCAAAAAAAAAAAAAGATTTGTCAAAATGATTATTATATTGCTAACAATGTTGACATATTAGTGGGTGACGATGGTTTGCCAGATGAACTTATCTGGATGTTACCTAAAACAAATGATTTGAATCATAAGTGGTTATCAATGATATTCGCTACAGTCATGTATGAGATTGCTAATGGTTTTTATCTATAAATTTAATATTAATCACCTATTCCAAGAATATTTTTATCCCTTGCATTATTGAAAATAAATACTAGAACTGTCTATACTATTTATTGTACGATTTTGACCACAGAATGGCAGAATTACAAGTTAACCAATTTCAATAAGTTATTATTATAAATTTCTAATGCACATCTAGTTATTGTTATATGTATATATAACAATAACTAGATGTGCATTAGAAATGATATATAGTGTCATCATAGGATAGCCTCAAAATTGTCACAGTATAACAGTAACAGTCTAACAGAACTTTTTTTTTTTTTTTTTTGAGGAAACAGAACTAGAATTTTTACCACAGGTACAAAGAATGATCCAAAAAAAATTTTTCATTAACAAATGAGTAATATATTTAGATTCATAATTAAAGTAACAAATAAAAAAATAAAATCATTATGAACAATAGACACACACACACACACACACACACACACACATATATATGTTGTATTTTAATTCATTTTGACTAAATCATTTATAAAAAAAAAAAAATAATTTATCTTGAAAGTTATCTATTATTGATTCTATATATACTAAAAAAAAGTCTTTCAATTTACAACATGAAAGAGCTCATTAGAATATATAAATATAAAAAAAATATATATATATATATATATATATATATATATTGTATTTCAATTCATTTTGACTAAATCATTTATAAAAATAAAATAATTTTTTTTAATCTTGAAATTTACCTATTATTGATTCTATACTAAAAAAAATTCTTTCAATTTACAACATGAAAGAGCTCATTAGAAAATCATCTTCCATTTTATGTGTAAAGCTTAGTTTTGAAAATATTCAAACCTAAAAATGCTAAAAAATAAAAAATAAAATAAAACCTCAAACATTTTAACGAAATAAGAAACACGGTCACCTGGCGTCACAATCTGATATAGCATTAGCCACATTTACATTATACCTCATAAAAACTAGTCAAGTTACAATTGGGACTTCTTATAATCATTTATATAACCTAGGTCGACTTAGTAAAAATCCGATATGGGATTTTTCACATGCACCTATAACACAATCAAATCCACATGATCTGGGATCATAATTTTCCCTACTTAAATTATTGATGTTCTCATTAGGTCCTACATTGTGTTGAAGTACCCCAAGTCACATGGTAGAGGTGGCAATGTTTGACACAATACTCAAACACGACATGAAGTTAGTTGGTTAGGGTTTAGGTGATGTCAAAGAAGTCTGAAAAAAACACACATGATACTCTCTTACTGGAATAGAAACTAAACTATTAGCTTCTAGTAGTAAATCTCGAATCCATGAGAAGGTTCCCTAAATTCACAAGGAGATAAACTAAAATCCACTAGAGAAAAGTTTGAGAAAAACTCTACAATTTTATTAATTTGATTTGCCCTTAACAACTACAAAACATATAAATACTAAGAAATCCCTTGGAGGAATAGGAAACGTTTGAAACCCTAATTCGCACTAATTATGCGATTAGGTGACAAATACCAAAATTTACCAAAAGTGTAAAAATTGAGTTAAATGCACGCTTTGTTTGTTTCAGCATAAACGTTTTCTGGAAAATGGTTCATTTTCCAAAGATCATTTTCTAGAAAACTGTATCATTTTCCAGTTTTTGGTACGACCTTGAAAATTAGCTTGAGAATGTTTTCTGGTGTTTGGTATGCAGATTTTTATTTTTATTTTTTATATTTCTTGTGTAATTTAAAACATGTGTATTATGTAAACCAACTACTGTAATCAATATAAATAAAATAAATAAAAAACCAAGAATAAATTTAGTTTTCATACTAAAATTTTAACAATAGATACAATCAAAATTAGTTGTCAAATTTTCATGATCTCTACCACTCATCTTGCTCATATATATGGACAGTAACGTCCATACATACATACATCTATATACAAATATATATATATATATATATATATATATATATATATCAACCATTTGTCTATATACATAAAATTGACATGGGAATACATTTTTAATAGGTACAAATAATAATAACTTTTAATTGTCTATATTACTCAAAATTATGTATTTATATAATGTATCTACATAGTAAATTATCACTACATAGTATCTGCATAATG
The DNA here is from genome assembly GCF_040712315.1 of Castanea sativa. NCBI lineage: Eukaryota > Viridiplantae > Streptophyta > Magnoliopsida > Fagales > Fagaceae > Castanea > Castanea sativa. The sequence continues at coordinate 35,259,046 of NC_134020.1, forward strand.
CATCTACCAACAAATACATTTTTCCTAAACAATTATTATTCATTATATAAAAATATTATTAATTTACTGTAAATGTTATTCTATGTAAAAGCAATTTAGAGTCGGCACTATGTTTAAAATTTTCACCTTTTACTTCATTCATTCTTTCTTCTTCTTTTTTATTTTTTTAAATATTTTTTAGCACTTTTATGTGCAAAAAAGAACTACCTGGAATCCATCAAACCAAATATTTCTTAGAGAAAAAAATAAAATCAAGTTTGAAATTCAAAGTAAAGAATTGAGATTTTGGTAGAAAGAAATAAAATAATTACCGCTGCAAATATGTTCTCCTTTGCATGTTGGTAGAGAGGAATGAAATAATTACTAAGCAATGATGGGGAAAAAAATCTAATCAAAGAATTGTGTTATAAAGGGGAAGAGAAATATATATATATATATATATAGAGAGAGAGAGAGAGAGAGAGAGAGAGATCTATAGAAGAGGGGAGACCAGAGTTAGTGACAGTGAAGGTGTGAGGAAAGAAAAAGAAAATGGAAGAAAGAAAAAGTAAGAGAGCGTACCGTGAGAGAGATTGTTTTCCAATTTTTTTTTTTTTGGAAAACAACCTATAGAAAATAAGCCTTATTTTTATTAGGATTTTCCATTGACTAAATATAGTTTTCTGTTGACCAGTTTTTTTTTTATACTACCAAACACTGGAAAATGTGAAAAACTTTCTTTACAGAAGGTTTCCCAGCGAAACAAACAAAGCGGCAAAATTATAAACTACTAACTTTAAGGGTCATCTCAAAACAAGCGAGATCTTATTTTGAATTTTGAGCAAAAAGTTATTGAGGAAATAAAAATTACTATAAACAGCAAAATCGCAGTTTTTGGGGGCAAAACAGAGGAACTCGCCAATCTCAAGGGGTACCTCATGGCAAAGTGACGACTATTACTTAGAAGATTGTTTCGTTTCAGTCTACCAAATTTCATGCGATTCCGACTCCGGGGCTCATGATTTTTACTAGTGCCTTTTTGCCTTGTGCAATGAGTTTAGGTGCGCATGGGAGTCCAGAAAGGCCATGGTGGCCTGTTTTACATCATTATGCTTAATAGTTTTGTGTCTGATTCAAGTCAACATGGATTAAACTGTATAATAAACAAGTCAATTTGAGTTTGACATGCGAAACCCGTTTAAACTAGCTTGAACCCATTTAACTGAAGGTCAATTTTATCAATACCCTTCAAAATTTTATGGTTATAATTATGTTTTAATTGTTAGTGATTTTGGTTGGAATTCTAGTTCTATACTTATACATTCTATAAAGTATGATAATTGTTTAAAATTATTTGCATAAAGTAAATATGTTAATCTGATTACATGATCGATCTATTTATCAAATGGATCGTGTAATTAGGTCATGTCAATCTTAACATGATTTATTTACTAAACGGGTTATTTGAGTCGTGTCGTATCAACCTGTTTATAAAAAAGACATGTTAGGGTCAAGGGGTCCTAATATGATTAATAAATGTGTAGTGCTCATATTAACTTATAAAGTTAAATACTCAAAAGTTGACACAACACATCAACATGAATTTTACCCCTAGCATATGGTGTTATCAAGATGGTTCTGATATCATTTGTCACAATTGGAAGAAAATGCTAGTTGTATTTGTTCTATATCCCAAAGGACTAGTCAAGTTACAATTGGTGTTCCTTGTAATATCTTATATAGACCAATTTCAACTTAGTAAACATATGATATAAAACTCAACACATGATTGCACAAAACACAATTATCTAATTAATGCCATCCACGTAGGCTAGGGTATCACACTGAGACACTTTATATGTCCAATATTCAAACATTTTGAAACTATTGAGAAAGAATATTATGTTCTATAAATTGTCCAATATTCTTTCACCTAAGATTATCAAAAAAAAAATTCTTTCACCTAAAAAATAAATAATTTTTCCAAGTAAAAAAAAAACACCAAAAGTAATAATATCTAAAGGACTAAAACAATTGAACAAACATACTTGTTCCAAGAATCTTAGATATATAAACACCCAAAGCTTGGCTTCTAAACAAATATCACGAACACAATTTCAAGTAGAAATTAATTCCACACAAAAACACATACACTCACAGAGAGAGATCATCAGCTTAATTGGTTTTGAAAGAATAAAACTATCAAGAAATTTAAAATTTTTATTATGTGTGATATAGGCCTTAAACATTATGTCTTTTGGGAGGAAACTTGGAACTAAAAGAGAAAAAGAGAGTGGAAGGAAAATAGTAAAGGAAAGGACCTTTGTATCTAAGGGCAGGGCTTACATATTTGTTTCCAATTCCACCCAATTTGGACGGAAACAAAGCGAAAATGGAAAAATTTTTTTTTTTTTCAATTATCAATAATGTCCTCTTTTTTTGTTTTTGTTTTTTTGTTACAGTGAATAATGTCCTTACCTTTTTTTTTGGGGGGTTAAAATGTCCTTACACTTTCTGTTGACCACACATTTTTTTAATTATTATATAAGGACGTAGGCCAATCAATATAACATTGTACGTCTATCAGTTCAGTGATACCATTTTTTTTTTTTTGTTGAGAAACTTCAGTGGTACCAAGTACCAACCTTTACAGCCTCAACTTTGTACCTCTCAAAATCTAATCGTCAAGCCATTGAATACTGCATGAGGAAATTCACCAGCAATGGTTTTGGAAATATCAAATCCCTTGTCCCTAAAAGTAGGATAAAATCTGTTAATAAAGCATTGTTAGCAAAATTAGGCAGGGCAGTAACATCAGGACAAGATAAAATTTGGTTTCATTTGTTGAAATCAAAATACTTGAGAGGTAAAAAGTTTTCAAAAGCTAATAAGAGGAATCAATTATCCTATTAATGGAAAGAAATTAGAAAAAGCAGGGCTCTAGTGATTAAAAAAGTGCCTGTTATGATGTTAAGTATGGAGGTCAATATTTGGGAGGATTGTTGGATCCTATCATTACCAAACTTTATTCTTACCCTTTCTGCCCAAAAAAAGAAAAAGAAAAAAAGAAACATTATTCTTATCCCTTTAGGAACAATTCCAAATGAAACTTGTTGGGTTTTTTCAAATACAAATCTAACATCCCAAATACAACGTATATCCCAAATCACCACTTCATCTTCCTCCTCACCTAAAAAATTCCTTTGGACAAAAAAAAAAGCTTGCTTTCCATTTAGATCAATCCCTTAGATTCCAAGACCTAGGACCTCGAAACAAAATGGAATATATGGAACCATCTTTGAAAACTCAAAATAAATGAAAGACTGAAGTATCTACTTTGGGGAATAGCTTGGAACATCCTTCCTGTTAAATCTATTTTAAATAATAGATGGCCCAACTAGACACAATGTTACTCCATTAACTTTGATAACACGGTCATCACCGCACACTCTTGGTGCAATGGTCACTCCACGTGCAATGGTCACTCCACAAGTATAAATGCTTGTGGGGTGTGGGGGATAAAGACTGAGGTTCAAGTCTCCAAAAAGGAGCTTCACACACATATACACTTAGATTAATCTAAAGTAGAAATTCTATCTTATATCAAAAAAACTTTGATAACACGGTTATTTTAGTTTCACCATTTTTTACCATCAAAAATTTAAAAGTCTTTGTTAACTTTCTTAAAATAATGTCATTTCACATTTTTAACATATTAGAATAACTTGAGATATTATTTTATTAATTTATTTAAAATGAAAATTCTTCGAAGTTATTGGACTAAATTGACAATTTTTAAATTTCTTGGACTAAAATAACAAATTTTAAACTTATTGAACTAAAATAACAATTGGTCAAATTTATAGGGTGTAAAATGTATATTTGCATTTTTTTTTTGTGACTGTTAACGTGTGTATAGTATTGTGGGCTTGACCCAACTAGATTACTTACTTGTATGGCACACATTGTACTACACTCTTACTTGTACTGCACTTAAATTTACTTGTACTGCACTTAAATTTACTTGTACTGCACTCACATGCCTCCTATATAAAAGCACTCATGTATATTGTTTCCGTGAGAAATACACTACTATTGAATTCAGTATTTCTAACATGGTATCAGAGCCACTACTCTGACCTTTTCTTAGCAGTCTTGTCTTTATTAGTGTAACTCCATTCTTAATATCGCTTCCACCGTCACAGCAACTGCCACAGCCTTTCGCCGTTGAACCTCCGAGTCTTCTAGACATCGTCCTTGGGTTCCGGACCTATAGCAGCCACCGTTGAGGAGTTCTAACATCGCAAAGACCACTGCCTTTTTCGGCACCGCCATGAATATTACTCCGATCACTTTCCTGAAGGCACCACTAAGATCGACTTGCCCCGATCTACACGTTCGTGGAAGCCTCGAAGCCATCGGAGACCGCACACGTCTCCATGCGCCGCTCAAAGAACCTGTGTTGTAGCTCATGCGCTCCACGCGCCTCACGCACCGTCTTCCCTTCCAGGTTGACGTCATCGATACACGTTAGCCCTAGCTTACATCAGCATCCAGTCACCTGCTGACGTTAGTGCCACGTTATCTGCTGACGTCAGCGCCACATCATCTGCTGACGTCATCACCGAGTGGACCGTTAATCGTTGACTTTGACTGTTGACTTTTTCAGTCCAGGTTCTCCTTACTTAGTTTTTCACGTAGATTTCATTTTTGCAATCTGTTTTTGCATATTGTGTCTCTAAATGGATAAAAATGATGTTTTTCTTCCTCTCTCCATCAATACTATATTGGAGGGGAATAAGAATTACTTATCTTGGTCTCAAGTTATGCACAATTTTCTTAAGGGTCGCATGCTCTGGCATTATTGTACTGGTGCAATCGCTATTCCTGTGAAGGGGCACGTGAAGAAGATACTGTCTTCCTCAGTCGCATGATTGAATGGGATAATCACAATCACATGATCCTCACATGGATTCGAAACACTTCCATTCCCTCCATTTCCAATCTGTTGGGCAGCTTTGATGATGCATAATCAGCATGGGATATGTTGGCCAAAAGATACTCCACTACTCACGGATCCATGAAAGATCAATTAGTGGTTGAATTGCATCAACTCAGGCAAGAACCAGGATAGTCCATCAATGACTATTATGATCAGCTTCGCTTCATTTAGGACCAAATTGACCTTTTTGATCCAACTTGGGCATGCTCAACAATATGCTGCTCTTAGAGATGAATTTCGTCTCTATGAGTTCCTGATGTCACTTCACAAGGACTATGAGCCCATTCGAGGTCAGCTTCTTAACCGTAGTCCTCCTTCCTCTCTTGATACTGCTGTGAATGAGTTAGTAAGAGAAGAAGCTCGCTTTGCAACTCTTCAAGCCCAGAATAAGTTTAATGTTCTGGCTATTACTCCTTCTGCTTCACCCATAGAGCAACCTCAGCACTTAAGTGATCCCTCTGGCTCCAGCAATCATCGCAAGCAGACCAACAAAAAGTTCTGCAACTATTGCAAGCGTCCTAGCCACACTATTGAGACTTGTTACCGTCGCAACAAATCTACTGCTGCAGTTGCTAATACTGAGTCTACTCCGCCAATGCCTCCCATTTCAGCTGAGTCCCAGTCTTCTAGATCCACTATTAACTTCTCACCCACTGAACTACAGGAGATCATAGCTCAGGCTGTTCGTATGGCTGGTAATGCATCTCTTTCCACTGCTTTCTTAGTTTTACCTGGTAAGTCTTAAACTTAGCTTTTTGATTCTGCCTGTTGCAATCACATGACACCTCACTCGTCCTTATTCTCCAAACTTGACCCTGCACCACATCCCCTAAATATTCACATATCTGATGGTTCCACCATGCATGGGAATAGTCTAGGTTTTGTTTCAACCTCCAACCTCTCTATTCCTAGGGTCTTCCATGTACCTGACCTATCCTTTAATTTGTTTTTTGTGGAACAATTAGCTAAACTAGGTTATCACCTTATTTTTTACTATTCTAGGTGTATTGTGCAGGATCCGAGGACGGGACAAGAGCTTGGGACCGGCCCTAGAGTTGGGCATATATTTCCCGTGGACAATCTTCATCTTCCACCTGTTGCTTTGGTGTCTATTACTACTGCTGCCACTGCGGTGTCTTTCTTACCGTCTCTCTCACTTTGGCACTCTTGTCTTGGTCATGCACCTTCTTCTCGGGTACAACAATTAGCTTTTAAGGGTCTGTTAGATTTTGTGTCCAAAAACAATTTTGATTGTACTTCATGCTAGTTAGGAAAACAGCCAGCTTTACCTTTTAATAATAGTGATTCTATTTCTAATAGTGTTTTTGAGTTAATTCATTATGATGTTTAGGGACCTTCTCCAGTTGCTAGTATTGGTGGATCTTGATATTTTGTTATTTTTATCGATGATTATTTTCGTTATAGTTGAATTTTTCCTATGAAATCTCGTACTGAAATTTTACCAATCTACAGTAACTTTGCAAAAATGGTTGAAACACAATTCTCCAAACGAATCAAAAATTTTCATTCTGATAATGCTCTTGAATATACTCAATATGTTTTTCAAGCTCTATTACACTCCTATGGCACTGTACATCATCTAACTTGTCCAGGTACCTCTCAGCAAAATGGTCGAGCTGAACGAAAACTTTGTCATATTCTTGACATTGTTCGTGCTCTTCTTCTTTCTGCCAAAGTTCCTCCCCCATTTTGGGGTGAAGCTACTATTCATACTGCTCATACTATTAATTGCATTCCAAGCACTGTCATCTATAATCAAACTCCGTATGAGCGCCTCTTTGGGTCACCCCCTGACTATCATCACCTCTGCTCCTTTAGATCTGCTTGTTTCGTTCTTCTTCAGCCTCATGAGCACAACAAACTTGAGCCTCGAGACTTTGCTGTTTCCTTGGTTATGGCGAAACACAAAAGGGGTATCGGTGTTATGATCCTGTCTCTCATCGTCTTCGTGTTTCTCGTAATGTTGTCTTTTGGGAACACCGCTTGTTTGTTGAACTTTCTCATCTTCGTTTTTCCCTAACTACCTCATCTATTTTCGAAGTCTTTCCAGATGAGTCTCATATTCCTTCTCCAAATCCTCTTAATCCTACTTTGGACTTCTCTATCCAATCTTCAAATCTTTTTTATGCTTCTTCTGGACAGGTCGAAGATGAATAGGTTGATGACGAGCTACCCCAACTTGAGCATGGGTCCCCTGCTCCTGCTCCGCCTGAAGATCCTCCACAAGACATTCCACCTCATCACTCAACCTGAGTAAGATCCATTCCTACACATTTACTTGATTATTATTGTTACACTACCCTTGCTACACTCCACGAGCCTCAAACCTATTGTGAGGCCTCTATTGACCCTTTATGGCAGATTGCAATGAAAGAGGAACTTGATGCATTAACCAAAAACCATACTTGGAACCTGGTTACTCTCCCTCTTGGACAGTCTATGGTTGGTTGTAAGTGGATCTACAAGATTAAGACTCGCTCTGATGGATCTATTGAGCGCTATAAGGCTCGGCTTGTTGCAAAAGGTTTTACACGGGAGTATCGGATTGATTATAAAGAGACCTTTACTTCAGTTGCTCGCATCTCATCTGTTCGTGCCCTTCTGGCTTTTGCTGCTACTAGAAAATGAGATCTTTTTCAGATGGATGTTAAAAATGTTTTCCTAAATGGGGATTTGAGTGAAGAAGTTTACATGCAACCTCCTCTAGGTCTCTCTATTGAATCAAGCAAGGTTTACCGCCTTCGACATGCATTGTATGGTCTTAAACAAGCTCCACGAGCTTAATTTGCAAAGTTTAGCTCTACCATATTTCGCTTGGGTTACACTGCTAGTCCTTATGATACTGCCTTATTTCTTCGTCGCACTGATAAAGGCACCATTTTACTTCTCCTCTATGTAGATGATATGATCATAACTGGTGATGACCTTAGTGGCATACAAGAACTCAAGGATTTTCTCAGTTAGCAGTTTGAGATGAAAGATCTTGGACACCTTAGCTATTTCTTGGGTCTTGAAATTACTCATTCCACAGATGATCTTTATATTACTCAAGCCAAGTATGTCTCTGACCTTTTGTCTCGTGCTGGATTTACTGACAGCAAGACTGTTGACACTCCAGTTGAGATTAATGCGCATCTGACTTCCTCAGAGGGGAAACCATTGTCTAATCCTTCTCTTTACAGACGATTGGTTGGCAGCCTAGTTTATCTCACAGTTACTTGTCCAGACATTTCCTATGTTGTTCATCAGGTTAGCCAGTATTTGTCTGCTCTACAGTCGACTCACTATGCTGCTGTTTTGCGCATCCTTTAATACTTGAAGGGCACTCTCTTCCATGGCATTTTCTACTCAGCTCAGTCTTCTCTTGTACTCTGTGCATTCTCTGATGTTGATTGGGCAAGAGGTCCCACTAATCGCAAGTTCACCACTGGCTATTGTTTTCTCCTTGGCTCTTCCTTGATTTCCTGGTGAAATAAGAAACAAACCTTTGTGGCCTGCTCCAGTACTGAAGTAGAATATCGTGCCCTTGCTGATACCACATCTGAGCTCCTTTGGCTACGATGGTTTCTTAAGGACTTAGGTGTGTCTACGTCCTTTGCTACTCCTCTTTATTATGATAATCAAAGTGCCATTCACATTGCTCACAATGATGACTTTCATGAACGAACTAAACATATCGAGATTGATTGTCATTTTATCCGTTATCATCTTGTTCATGGTGCTCTCAAGCTCTTCTCTGTCTCCTCCAAAGATTAACTTGCAGACATCTGCACCAAGTCCCATCCTAAGGGACGCCTTCGTGATTTAGTTGACAACCTCAAGCTGGTCTCACATCCACCTTGAGGTTGAGGGGGGCTGTTAACGTGTGTATAGTATTGTGGGCTTGGCCCAACTAGATTACTTACTTGTATAGCACACATTGTACTACACTCTTACTTGTACTGCACTCATATTTACTTGTACTGCACTCATATTTACTTGTACTCCTATATAAAGGCACTCATGTATATTGTTTCCGTGAGAAATACAATACTATTAAATTCTGTATTTCTAACAGTGACATTGATATATTCAAATTGTCTCTTTATTAAATTTTGTATAATTTAAGTTTCTTAGTGACCGCCTTAACAAAAATTCCTAGAGCCGCCACCTGGAATGAGCCTTTTATCAACTCCTCTCTTCTCTCTTGGGTTTTTGTTTAAAATGATAGAGGTACTTCCAGACCCTCTCTCATTTTTTTTTTCGTGGTGATAAATTATTTTTAGTTATATCAAATGTATATAACATTGTTCGTTTATCCTTTTTCTCTCTCTAGGAACCGAATAAAAAAAGTACTTCATTTCTATTATTTTCATGTAGCCAACATTTAAAGAGAGACATACCTTCATTCTCCCCCCCTTCACAAGCACACATAGATTGGAGCTTACTGAAATCATCAACAACAGCAAATTGCCTTCATTTGGATGGGACTGAACTCAGGGAGATCGTCTTGTTGTTCTCACCATATCACCAAGACTATCCTTGCATAAAAGGCAATGCTAGTTGTGCTAAATAGCGATCATGTTCACATTTATTACACCCCTAACAACCTCTCATTGCATTTAATGCACTTCAACATGTTCCCTCCCTCAACTAAGGCAAGTCAAAATATTGAGCCACCCGCCAATTGTTCCCTGGACATGGTCAGACCGGAACAACAAGCATCCATTCAATCAAAGTAATCTAGGCTTCAAGGCCCAGCATGTGGAGGTGGGGAAGATGTCTTCTGCAAATATAAAAGGCACCTTTTAAGAGTATGACGTATAATCCATTTTCCATCCACAAAAGTACACTTTCATTCGCATAAGATCATGAACTGACTTTACTGTTAGAGTATGACCGATAAACCCTTAGTGGAGAAGCCGATCTCATAACAATCTTCTAGTAATTGTGCAAACAACAGCTAAAGATACATCCCTACTTTTGTTGTCTTCCTTATCCAAGGAATCCCTAATACCGCAATGGGTTTTTGTTTTTAGTTAAGTTGTGTTGTTCTACTTGAATGGTAAACGAAAGAGAGAATTTTCTCTCATTTATATTTACTATGATAGACAACTCTTTGGGTCTTTTTAGTGTTTGATTTTGTTATAGTGCCTTTGGACCAACTTTGCAATCTCATATTTTCTTAATGCAATTGTCTTCTAAACGACACCTGATGACATGGGACTAATGCTCAGCCACGTAAGTCTTTGTAGAAAACTTGTATAACATAGTACACTTACAATGAAGTGATTAAAACTTTCAGCTATACCAACAAGAATATGAGATTTACGATATGGAAATTTTCTGATTTCATTTTGGTTTTTTTTTTTTAAAATATTTATTTTATGAACCCCATAGAGGAAGAGTGAACTTGTGTACATGATACATCATTCATCATACATGCCCTTTTCAAGTGGAGCCATCAGATAGACCAAAATCGCCAACTATAGCTCAATCACAATTCAAAAAAAAAAAAAACAATTCACAACAGAAACCACAGATGTGTTTTTGCGAAATGGTGATGTGATGAAATCGACCAGCATCACCGCCCCACTCTAATTTTAATCTCTTTCCCATCGCATTTCCTATAATATGTTTCAAAAATTAATTGCGGAAGTTGTTTTCTTATTTATAACTTTTAAGTACTTGTAATACATTGTGGTTCACCACGTGTCCAAACACCATTTGTATGATGAATTCTATATGATAAACGTTTTTTTCTTTTGGTTATGTAAGGTTGAGGGTGACCTATCATTTGTCGGTGTCTTTTTGTTTTGTTTTTTTTTTTTTCAATTAATCTATATGATATGATGATAAAGTTATGGATTATAATGTTTGCGAAAGGCTGAAGCAGATTGATGGCAACCATATAAGAATAACACATTTTGAGTCTTGACAAGAGGTGGGGGTTGAGTTGTGAAAGCTTGGGTACGTATTTAGGACTAGGAGTTCGAGTAATAGTAAGCCATATCAGGAAAAGAAAATTTGTCTTACTTCATTTTGGTTTAATTATATATTTGGTTCTTCACCTTTGTCTTAATCAGTGTTCTTCCTGGAGAAAAAAAAAAGTAAATAGAAAATGATAAAGTTACTACAAAATACTTACAATTGATGTGGCAAGAATAAATGATGACTTAGTTAGTTTACAAGGCTTATGTGATCAAATTTGCAATGTTTTTAGTATCGTTCAAGTGAATTATTCAAAAAAGTTAAAATAATGAATTTTAAATTTTAAAAAAACTATAGAGCAAAACATTGAATAAATTGATTGTTAATAAACTAAATATTATTTAAGTGATATTAAAAATTTTCGCCTAAAGCTCCAACTTGTATTAAACCAACCCTAGCATGATAATACCATGTGGGCTTAAAGGCATTGCCCCACTAAATGGGCTCTAACGAGTATGTCAGAGATTTAAGTGGAGAGAGTGTGATGCCCTAGATTGATTGAATATTGATTAAGTGTGAGTGTGTGGTGAGTCTCACATTCCGCCTATGCTAGATTAATTTAGACATTATTAACGACTACAAGGAATTTTAATTGTAACTAGACTTTTATTTTGGGGTATAATGCAAATGCAACTAGCGTTATTTTTTGGATCGTTACAATAATCCAATGGAAATAATGTTGATTTTGGGTAAATTCTAAACCATGCGCAACTTTGGACATCCTTTTATATACATTGATGTTGTTTTATCGCTAGTAGAGGCAAAAGAGGAGACAAAAGTTCGCTTAGTAATAGAATATAAACAATAACTTAACTGGTAAAATTTTTAAAGGTTAATTAACTAAAGGTTTAATTTTCATTTGCACTAAAAACAAACTGGTGTTTTAATCTAATAATAAAGAACTATTATCGAGAGTGAAAGTCATGAATTGAAACAATCTTAAAAAACTGAATATGGACAAAGGTTCTCTATGCAGTAGAAGAGGGGCAAAGGGCATAAGCTCATTATGCAGCAACGGTAAACTCAACTCCCCTCTCTCGTATAGGGCCCGGACTATCAAACGAACACCCTCGTTGTGGTATGTGAGAAAAGAACTCAACACAAACACATGGGGTAGGACCAGGCATGCCAATAGCACAAGGGTTTGGGATCCTTCAGGCCCTAATGCAGCACCAATTATTAGGCTTTCCAGGCCAAGTTTGTTTCATCTAAATTGAATTAAGTACTAACCCTCGACTCGATCTCGATGGCCTAATGCGAGGACTATGTCGGCTTAGAAGTTAGGAAACCCATCTAGGTCCATTTTTTGGCATATTATTTATGCATGGCATTTGTACAAACAATTAACAATATAAAATGTATGTGATGTACATGATGTTATAATGACTAGAATCTCATTATATATACACAAAGTTACAGAATATATTACAAATCATATAATAAGCCCTACCAAAGACGAAAAAAAACAGTACACAATGTTTTTTTTTTTTTTGATAACAACACACTGTTGAACATCTTTGATAACTCTCCCACTCAAAATCATACTATTCCATTGCGGTTGAACTTTTCATTTTCTTAATTAATATTGGATATATCTGATCACCCTTACCCCAAAAAAGAGCTTTAGCACATTAACAAACTGAGCTCATTTGCCATTAGGACTGAAACAAATTTGGATGAATTCATTAATATATGTGTAATGGGGATGGTTTCAACTCGATCTCTCTTTCTCCTATGTTTGGACGAGAAAGAGAGTCATACACAAGATGGTGAATAAACTAGATACAAGTTTAATGTCTTAAAAAGTACAAGAGAAAATATCTGAGAGTTTGGGAAAATATCTGAAAGTACACCATCTCCATCTTAATTTGGGAAAATACATAATTGTTGGAAAAACTTAAGCATTGCTCCTGAAGGATCCCAGAGCCTTAATGGCTGCTGCTCTAAGAATGTATTGGTGGTAGAAGGCAGCAATGGCAGCTCCAATAAAAGGTCCAACCCAGAATAGCCACTGAAACACATCATAAATATAATTATATATGAGAATCTTATATATTAAAAAAAATATATATAGTTAGTTAGTTAGTTAGTGAGAGGAAGAAGAAGGAGATGGCACGTACTTGGTCATCCCAGGCCTTGGTTTGGTTGTAGATCACTGCGGCTCCAAAGCTTCTAGCTGGGTTGATACCAGTACCAGTGATTGGGATTGTGGCTAGGTGAACCATGAATACAGCGAATCCAATGGGAAGGGGTGCCAATACCTTAATTTAAAAAATAAAAAAAAAACAAAATCAACCAAGTGACAAATACAAAGGCTTATGTATTTTTTGCTGAATAATGGCTTATGTATACACTATTCAGCCATATATATTAGCAAATTTATGTTTAGAAAATTGCTATAGTATCCTACGCATAGTGGTCAATCTGCCGCATCCTTCCACAAACCAGTGGCTTGTGATATGGTGGTACAGTAACTGTGCTATGATATAAGCATCTGGATTTATTTTGAAGTAATACTAGAGAAGCCATAATTTTCACGACTATTAATATAATTTATTGTGATTGGAGTAACATTACTCTCATTTGGGTCAATACATTTTCTATATTCACCAATTACAACAAATTATGCAAATAGTGTGCAAAACTTTTATCACTTTATAAAAACCCATGAAATTAGGTAAAGAAGTATCGTAAATAAAAAATTAAAATGAAAGTTAATTATCAAATAAAATTCATATATAGTTAGGATTAGGTGAGGCAGCATTAGCAATACCTACCAAATAATGGACCTACACCCCACAATTTTTTAACCAAACAAGTGAGTTAATTTTGGAAATTTTGAAGGGATATTTGTATCCATTTATTATCTATGTTTAAATTCATAGGTTAAAATTCTTTCCAAAAAAAAAATCTATGTTTAAATGTAGACGTTATCTTTTCGCATTTTAAAATTTGTAGATCAATACATATAATTGTGAATATTATATGTATATGTAAAAAAGAAGTGTAAAAAAATATTTACTCATTTTTCTTGAAGCATGGAAATAAGTCAATAGCACACTACCGTAGAATTTTTTTATGGAGTAATTCTTTAAAAGAAAGTAAAAAAAAATGAACCTGTTGGGTTTGGACTTGGGATGAGAAAATCTTGACATGTAGTCTAGTAATATAATTGTATTAAATTAAAAACAGAGGGCATGATGAGATGCTTACAGGAACATGGGAGTCTCTAGCGTTCCTCTTAGGGTCGGTGGCTGAGAAGACAGTGTAGACAAGAACAAAGGTACCAATTATCTCTGCCCCCAATCCAGTTCCCTTGTTGTACCCAGCTTGGAGCTCATTGGCTCCACCTCCATACCTAGTGTAGAGTGACTTCTGGAACGCCTTCACCAGCCCAACACCGCAGATTGCTCCCAAGCACTGTGCTACCATGTACAACACTGCTCGGATCAGTGACACCTTCCTCGCCAAGAACAGCCCGAATGTCACTGCCGGGTTTATGTGTCCTCCTGCATGCCCAAGTTTTCATATTTATCACTGAAATTTCTGTATCCAGTAACAATTAAACACACCCTCTTGAAGAGAAAAAAAAATTGTGTTATGTGTGAGAAAATTATTAGGTTTTTTTTTTACATGCGTGTTACTTTTTATTTTCACATAAATTTAATTAGTAGAATTCATTGTTACATGATTTACTAGCTCATATTACCTCGCTAAAACTTGAGTATATATATATTTTTTTTCTTTCATTTTTAGAACGAGCAAGTTGAAAAAAATTACAAGGTATTTTATAGTCCAGCGACATATAAGTGCTTCCTCCTCTTATAAGAATAATGAATTTCATCATAAATTTAAGTGCCGCATTATTACTTGATAAAAGAGAATACTAGAGCACCGAATAATTACTCGCAATTAATAGAGGGTCATGAGGAAATTTAACCTACCAGAGATACCGGCAGTGCAGTAAACAAGGACGAAGATCATGCCACCGAAGGCCCAAGCAATACCAAGAATACCAACCCCACCACATTGGTCTGCAATCTTGGCAGGGTCAGTCTGGCTCTTGTACCCAATCACAGTCAAAACTGTGATGTAAAGGAAAAGAAGTGTGGCAATGAACTCTGCAATAAGAGCTCTGTAAAAGGACCACTGGGTTAGCTCCTCAGGGTCGATCAAAGGTGCTGGAGGTGGGTCATGGTAGTCCTTAGCTGAGTACTCTCCTCCTTGCTCTGCAACTTCAACGTCCTTTGTCATAGTGATCACTTAAGCTTAACAACTATTTTGAGCTGGAAATAGAAGTAAAGAGAGTTTTAAAAGGGAAAGAAGAAGTTGAAGTGTGATTTGTGGATGGAGAAGTGAGTACAAAGGTCTATTTATGGAGGACCAGAGAGAATAGGTTCATGATTTGAAGTCTATGGTTTTAAAAAAATAAGAGTGATTATGTATGGTTGCTAATGATATGATTAACATAATTTTTTTGCCGACCATATAGCTAGCTTAATTTCACTTGCATGGACCCACTTTTCCCTCCAACGGCTCTTGATTTATTATTTATTTAGAGAACTTTCTCCCTTTTTTCTTTTTCCTTTCACCCATGTTGATGGTCCCAGGTCCAGTGTCATGGGGAAAATTCAACAAATACAACGGCTATGTGTGATTATTTATTTATTTATTTTAAAAGAATTGGTGATTAAATTTAGAACGGTCATTTGATCGAAACTAGGCAAGTAGGGCAACAGTCTATAACGATAATATTCTCGAGTTTTTTTTTTTTTTTTTTAAGTGATACACAAAAAAATAAGCCAGATAATCTATATTGCATAATCGTTTATCGCATGCAATTAATGTAAAAAAATTATGAAGAACACAGATAAAATGAGCAATTATGCAATTACGATAAATATGGTGTAACTAAGACTTGCTATAGATTTATCAAGTCTTTTTAATGCTTATAACACTTACTAGAGTTTGTAGAGGAATTTAATGCATCTTTTTTTTTTTGATAAGCGAATTTAATGCATCTTTGACAGAGCATTTGATTTTATATATATATATATATATATAAAAGATAAAAATTCTACTCTAACTTAATTTAAGTGTATATGTGTATAAAATTCCCTCCTAAAAACTTAAATCTCAGCCTCTGATTGAATTATACATTCGTTCGATATTTGTTTCTATTGAATTTTTAACTATAGGTCTTTTTTAAAGTTTTTTTCTTTTTTTGAGTGAGTTTCAACCTATAGTGTTTACTTATAATAATAACTGTTTATTATCAAACCAAAATACTAATCGAATTTTAGTGTAGACAAAAATTAAACCCAGATCTCTTATTCAATCATCAGAGATTTTACCAATTGAACCAACTGAAACCCCATTTCTCAAAGTTATTTTAAATTGGCATAATTGATTAATTTCCCATAATAGGCTATGAGGTTCGATAGTTAAAGTTCAGCTTGGGCTCAAGTACTTTGATTTGAGGAATTTTGTGTTTGGTAGAAAGAAACAAAATCAAAAACTACAGGGTCCATTAAAAAATCAACAAGCATCTGCAAATTGCAATTAATCTCAGGACCAATCACTCTCCAACACTTTATTTTCTTCCATGGACTTAGCACTTAGAATGAGCTTTGAAGTGGAGGAATTTTTATAAAAAAAAAGTGTGACCAAAAAAACTAAAAGAATATCCCCAACCCATGAAAGATAGGAACTATTATATGTCAGTTTCAAGTTTTCAATAGTATTGAAGCAACCTATTATATATGTTATCCGAATAATAAAAAGAAAAAAAGATATATCAAAATGATTATTATATTGCTAACAATGTTGTCATGTTAGTGGGTGACGATGGTTTGCCGGATGAACTTATCTGGATGTTACCTAAAACAAATGATTTGAATGATCATAAGGTTTTAATCGATGATATTCGCTACGTACAGTCATGTATGAGGTCGCTAATATGGTTTTTATCTATAAATTTAATATTAATCACCTATTCCAACTAGGTATGAGGTTCCCTGTGTATATAATATCTTTATCCACTCGCATTATTGAGTTTCTAGAGACCACACAGAAGAGTTGTAGAAAAATAATACTAGGAGAGCATATACTTATAATTATTGCCTGGGCCCGCCTTCCACTAGGCCAATTAGGCAATTGCCTAAGGCCTTCAAGTGGAAGAGAGGCCCCAAAATTTTAAAATAAAAGGGGTAGTAAGGAAAAGAAATTTTGATTCCAGATGAATCTAAAAAGACCAGACATATTCTTTTGACAAAAAACAAAATTTTTGTTATACCCGGTTAAACTTTGGTAGCACAAAAAAAAAAAAATGGTCTAAATAAAATCAATTATCCCAAAAATAACATTATTATCTTCTAGACAAACCAAAATTCAACAAGATAAACTACAAATCCGATCTAAGAAATTGACCACAAAATAATCAATAATCAAAACAAATAAAAAACCTTAAATCCCTAAAATTTTTAGAGTCTCTTTCTCATTCTTGCTCTCCGCCTCTCTCATTCTTCCTCTCCATTATTGTTGGGCCTGGTTGCTTGGCTCAAGTAGTCAAGCTTCCTTTCCTTTGATCTAAATCATTTGCGATTTGAAAACTCTGAGGAGTCTCCACTGTTGCCGAGCCGATTGCCTTTTTTTTTGGCTGCTATCCATGGTTTTGAAACTCGGACCGTTCATTGAACCGTAAAATGGAGAGGTTCAAGGTTTTTGAGGTCGAACCGGAGTCGAACCGTGATCACGTCATAATTAATTCAATCATTATTTTAAATATATATACAAATATTAAATTAGTAAAAAATAGAAAAATTAACTAAAATAGTCCAATTAAAACTATAAATCCATATTTTAATTATGTCTAATATATCCATCTCAAACCCAAAAATGAATTGTTATATTATAGTTACAACATTTTTTGCAATATTTTCACAAGAATTACATCAAAATCTTATATGGAAAGTTGTTACTAGTTTTAATTTGAACCCACCACTGAAATTATTTTTTTACTCACCAATATTAACTAATAACAATCTATTACTTAAAATTTATTGTGAAAATATTGTGGTATCATTTCTTAATTGCCATTTTTTAATATTAAATACCACACATTTGAATCCAAAAAAAAAAAATACCACACGATTACATTTTAAAAAAAAAACTAAGGGATAAAGATTAAAGACCACCACACGGACCCAATTTATTACTCATTGACTATTTGACTCAACTCTCAACCTCACATTTACTTCTAGTTATCACTTATCACATTCACATCAGAGAGAGAGAGAGAGAGAGAGAGAGAGAGAGAGAGAGAGAGAGAGAGAGAGAGAGAGAGAGAGAGAGAGAGAGAGAGAGAGAGAGAGAGCACAGATGAAGGCCAATCGGTGGAGAATCTGGAGATTGACGTTGCCAAAAGGACAAGCCGGTGGAGATCGGCGTTGCAGCACTACCTCGTCGTCGCCCCATCGCCGTCATCCTCCTCCCCACCACCAGACTGGGTCAGATCGGCTGTTCTTCTTCTTCTTCTTCTTCTTCTTTTTTTCATATTTGCTTGTTCTGATTCAACTTTATTGTAAGAATTGGATTTTGTTTTGTGTTTTGTGTTTGGATTATGTGAGACGTTTTTTGAGAGTGAAGCAAAGACTGAAACAAAGATCAGAGGTTTTCTGGGTCAGATCAGATGTTTTCTGATTTCTTTTTACGTTTTCTGTTTGGATATTATTTTTTCGACCAAAAATAGTAAATATTCCGGTATGGTGCCCTTTAAGGCTTTAATTTTTTTTTTTTTTAAAAGGGACCTATGAGAACCGCGAGAACCGTTCACGGTTCTCAAAACCGTGAGGTCCGACCGCAGTTCGCACGGGTTCCTACTTTTTTACCATGAGCGGTTCTTGAGGTTAAAAGAACCGCAAAAATGAGCAGTTCGAGGTTTTCCTGGTCGGACCGTACAGTCCGGTCCGGGTTTCAAAACCATGCTTCTGTCATGCTATGTTTTGATTCTGGCATTCTACAAATGGGTTTTGACTCTTGAGCTTGAGGTATAACTTATAACTAGCCTCATCACACACGCTTCGCGCATGCGGTGAGGCTTTTTTTTTAAGTGGTCTTATTTTGTAGAAAAAAAAAACTGTATTTTTTTATTTTATATATATAATTTTTATTTTGAAAATCTAATTTATAAGTGAATAAATCAATTTAAACATTAATAGGAGAGTGATCTTATTTTTTAGGCAATGTTTTAGTGGGAGTTAGAGTTGCATTTTTACAAAATTGTCTTTTAGTTTTGTCTCTACTTAAACATAGGGGCATAGGAGCAATTTTGAACTAAAAAATAAAAAATAAAGAATCCAAACAGGGAAAGCTCCTTAAATAATAATAAAAATAAGGCTTGGCTTTCTACTTTAGATTTATTAAGAGGGCTGGGCTCTGTGGCTGGACGTTTCAGTGTTTCATATTTGGGCCTTCATTTTTTTTTTTTTATTGTTAAGCCTGCATTTTTTTTTTTTGGTTATAGGTGGTGTAATACAAATACAGTAATAAGATTTGTTTTATGTTTTTTGTGGGTGGGTCTTGGCAGGTTTTTTTTTTTTTTTGTTAAGCCTGCATTTTTTTTTTCTTTTTTTTGGTTATAGGTGTAATTGGATTTGTTTTATGTTTTTTGTGGGTGGGTCTTGGCAGGCATCTTCTTGGCTGGGCTGGGCTTGTTTTTGTTATGGTTGTGCATATTTTATTTTTAATTTTAATCTTGTGTTTTTATATATGTTTTTTAGTTATTGGTAATATGATGAATAAATTTTTATTTATGCAGGTTGAGATTGCTAAAAACTTGTTATTATTTGATGAAACTACAACAATACTTATTATATAAGTCAGGTTTTATTTCTCATTTGCTCTATACTTGAAAGTTATTTTTTATTTTAGTCTTTATAAATATATTGTTTGATTAGAAATGTCTATTAGAAAATATGCATATGGATATGAAAATTTTAAAATAAGAAAAAAAAATTAATTGAGTCTCAAAAAGGATCAATGGATAAATTTGTTATTAATAATAAAAAAATATATAACATAATATTTAGATGAAAATACCACAAATGAACAAGAAATTCACCAAAAAGGGTTAGAAAATAATGAAATGATACAATTGCAAGATAACAATGATGTTCAATTTTGCAATACAACAAATCTTGATAATGAACTTCAAAAGAAGATGTTAGAAGAACTTGAATACAAAAATTTAATTAATCAATTTGCACCTTAAAAGACAAGAAAAATAGATTTTAAATGAAATATATTATAATATAAAAATATTAAATTAATATAAATATAAAAAATGCCCCATTTTAGTTCTCACCTTAGGTCCCAAAATGTCTAGGGCTGGCCTGATTATTACTTTTTATATATGAAAGTGTCATCCTAGGATAGCCCCAAAATTGTCACAATACGTATAATAGTAACAGTCTAACAGAACTAGAATTTCATCATGGGTACAAAGAATGATCCAAATAAAACTTTTGCCATTAACAAATGAGTAATATATTTAGATTCAAAATTAAAATAATACAACCCAAGCCCAAGATTTATGGCCGCGTTTGCAAAAATGCGGCCTAAGACCCTAGTTGAGCTGCGTTTCTGAGAAACGCACCCACAGCACCAGATTTATGGCCGCGTGTGTTGAACGCAGCCCAAGCCCAAGTCTGTAGTTGCGTTTTTTGGTTCTCCAGCTGTGTTTTTCTGGAATGGGTTGAAGCCGCGTTTTTAAAACGCGGCTTTAGACCCATCTGAAATGTTTTTTTTTTTTTTAATATATGTCTTGAAGCTACGTTTATAAAACACGGCTCTAGGTCTGTCCTAAAGCCGCGTTTATTGAAAAACGCGGCCATAGTCACCCCTGAAGCTGCGTTTTTGTAAACGCGGCTTCAAGAATCCCTGAAGCTGCGTTTTAAAAAACGGGGCTACAAACCCTACTATAAATTAGAAAGAAAGAAAAAAAAAAAAACCCCTAAGGGTTTTTTCCCAAAAAAAAGACCCTTGCTCTGTCTAAGCCCTTCGAACCCAATTCCCTCAAAACCTAAACCAAACCACTCTCGGTCACCTCTGAGCTCGCCACCATCCCAGTCCTCTCCTTCACCGGCGGCAAAATCAGTGAGACCCAACTTGAACTCAAGTCTGCCCCACCCGACCCCGCCCGCGCCGTCGTTCACCAAGGCATCATCACTGACCTCCAGACCAAGCGCCGCGACACCGCCTCCACCCTCACCCGTGCCGAAGTTCGAGGCGGCGGCAAAAAGCCTTACCCTCAAAAAAAGAAAAAAAACCCTTAAGGCACCGAATCTCCACCACCGATCGTACACACTGGCGCTGCCTTGGGTCTCTCCCTCTCTCTCTCTCCAACTCTCAATCTCACTCAAGACACTGACAGGGCCGACTAACAGTAAGTTTTTTAAATTGATTGTTTTGATTTTTGTTTTAGGGTTTCCATTTTTGTTTTAGGGTTTCGATTTTTGGTTTAGGGTTTTGATTTTAGGTTTAGGGTTTCGATTTTGTGATTGTAGGGTTTCCTTTTTTTTGTAGTGAAACACACAAACAAAATAAGAAATGTAGGTACTAAGTATCTGTTTGGATACAAATTATAATTGCTGCGTTTTCTTTTTGTGTTTTATCCTTCTTCTTTTTTTTCTTTTTTTTTTTCGTTTCTACTACAGGGGATAAAATGCGCAGTGCGCACTGTGCGCGTACTGTGCGTTCACTGTTTACGCACTTTTTCAGCAACTTTTTATTAAAAATGGGTCTCACAGTACTATTCACACATTTAAAAATTATTTTACTACAGTATTTTCAGTTTTCAGCAATAAGTTCTATCCAAACAGACCTTAAGTGTCACAATTTGATGAAGCACTAGTCACATCTGCACTATACCTAAAAAAGACTAGTCAAGTTACAATTGGGCTTCTTATAATTATTTGTATAGCTTAGTTCGATCTAGTAAATACCCAATGTAGGATTTATCACATGCACACACAACACAAACCTATTTAATGCAATCCACATGATCTAGGGTATCATAATTTCCCCTGCTTAAATTCATGGTTGATAGGCCAAAAACGTATTGACCCTTTGTGATGGATTAAGTTGATTAATTAGCCAAGTTTAATTAATTAATCAATTTAACATGCAAACGCGTGGTAGCACAAATAAATCTCTAATAAACTATAGTGTAGCGAAAAATAAATTTGACACGGTGATTTGTTTACAAATAGGAAAAACCTTTAAGGCAAAAATCCCACTATGTAATTTTAAGGTCACCACTCTCGAGAATCTACTATTATCAAAACAAGTGGTTACAAGTAAAGGAATCTCAGTACCTTCTACCAAACTACAATTGAACCTTTATTACAATACCCAATTGGACTTGTTCTGTAATGACAATCTCTCATTTTGATGCACAGCTCTCAATACGTGACTAACAAATTGCACGGATCCCAATACGCAACTTCAATCACCAACTTGAGAGAGATGTTGACTGCAAAGTTCTTTAATTCATTCACATGATGAAGATCAAAAAAATGCTTGGTTACAAAACCCTATGGTGTATAAACACAGCAGCTTCTTCACATTAGAGATGAACTAAGGCAAACTTTTTCTCCAATCACAAATTGCTTGAACAGACTTTGCTCAATGCTTGTACAACTTGTGTTCTTAACTGTGCAACCAGATACGGCCCTTACAATAATCCTTAATATGTCTAGGGTTATGAGAAAAAAATGCCCAAAGACATATTCACGGATTGGAATCAAAACAGATCTGAAATTCTGTTTTTCTCAAACCTCGACAGATAGCAGGTGTCGAGATGCTGTCGAGCAGCTGTTGAGCCACGGGGCTGGAACAGCTTCTTAAGCTCAATAGATGCTAGCTGTCGAGCTTTAATGACAGGCACTTCTTCAACTTGTTTCTTGGACAGACTTGCATGGCTTTAACACTTGATCTTGAAACCTTGTTTCTTGAAATATTAAAAATATCTTAAATCTACCCAAATACAAACAAAGTGCGTTTTGTCAAAGAATTGGCCAACTACATAAAAGAATGACATATGTTCTTAACAAGTGAACCACATATGTCCTAACAATGATGTTCTTATTAGGTCTTAAATTGTGTTGAAGTACCCCAAGTCACATGGTAGAGGAGGAAATATTTTATACAACTCACGACATGAAGATAGCAGGTGAGAGTTTAGGCTTAACGATTTTGTATATGATTCAAGATTACATGATTGAACCATTCAATTAACAAGTCAATTCAAGTTTGACATGCGAAACCTGTTTGAACTAGCTTGAATTAATTTAACTGAAGGTCAATTTTACCAATTTACCCTTCAAAATTTATGGTTGTAATAAGTGATTTTGTTTGGAATCTAGTTGTATACTTATACATTCTATAAAATATGATAATTGTTAACAAATTATTTGCGTAAGGTAAACGTGTTAACTTGACTACCTGACCTATTTATCAAATGGGTTATGTTAGGTCATGTTGATCTTAACACGACTTATTTATTAAACAAGTTATTTGAGTCATGTCATGTCAACATATTTATATACAAGTTGTGTTAGGGTCGAGAGATCCTGATATGATTGACAACTATGTCAAGTGTCCGTGTTGACCTACAAAGTCTAATAATCATGAGTTGATACCACATAAACACAACACATTAACATGAATTGCCACCCCTATCACATGGTGTTACCAAGATGACTCTAATATCATTTGTCACAACCCAAGGAAAATGCTAGTTGTAGATGAGCTATGCATATACCCCAAATGACTAGTTAAGCTACAATCAATGCTCTTTGTAATCACTTATATAGCCCAATTTCAACCTAGTAAGCATCTGACATATGACTCAACACATTATTGCCCAAAACATACTTATCTTATTAATGTAGTCCACAGTCCATATAAACTAGGGTATGATGGGTATCACATTGAGACACACTTATATGTCCAATATTCAAACGTTTGAAACTATTGAGGATTAATATTATGTTCTATAAAATGTCGAATATTCTTTCACCTATAAAATAAATAATATTTCCAAGTTTTACCCAAAAAAAAAATAATAATAATAACAATAATAATAATAGTAAACAGAACAAGTGATAATTTCTAAAGGACCAAAACAGTTGAACAAACATAATTTTGTTCCAAGAATCTTAGTTATATATAAACACCCAATGTTTGGCTTCTAAACACATAATCACGAACACAATTTCAATTAGAAATTATTTCCACACAAAAACACTTACACAGAGAGAGAGAGAGAGAGAGAGAGAGAGAGAGAGATCATCAGCCAAATTTTATCATGATTAATACAGGCCTTAAACATAATGTTTTTTGAAAGAAAACTTGGAGAAAGAATGGGAGGAAAATAGTAAAGGAAAGGACTTTTCTATCTGAGTGCAAAGCCTACATATTTGTTTCCAATTCCACCCAATTTGGACGGAAACAAGTGAAAATGGAATTCTTTTTCAATTATCAATAATGTCCTTACTCCTTAGTTCTTCTAATGACCACACAAATTTCTTTTTTGGTTATATAAGGACATAGGCCAAAATGGCCAATCAAAGTAACATTTTACGTCTATAAACTGTAACAAGTACCAACCTGTACAGCCTCAGCTTTGTACCTCTCAAAATTTAATCGTCAAGCCATTGACTCTTGCATGAGGAAATTCACCAGCAATTGGTTTTGGAAATATCAAATCCGCTTTGTCCCTAAGTAGTTTATGTAAATCAAAAGAGAATGGGAGTTTGGGCTTAAGGAGGATAAAACATGTTAATAAAGCAGTGTTAGCAAAATTAGGCTGAGCAGTAACATCAAGACAAGATAAAATTTGGATTCATTTGTTGAAATCAAAATACTTGAGAGGGAAAAAGTATTCAAAAGCTAATAAGAGGAATCAATCATCCTGGTTTATTGAAGGAATATAGAAAAGCAGGGCTCTAGTGAGTAAAGTACTTGTTATGATGTTAAGTATGGAGGTCAATATTTGGGAGGATTGTTGGATCCTATCGTTACCAAACTTTACCCTTACCCTTTCTGCCCAAAAAAAAAAAAAAGATTAAAAAAAATCATTATCCTTGTCCCTTTAGGAACAGTCCCTAATGAAACTTGTTGGATTTTTTCAATTAAAATCCTAACTTGATTCAACCTAAGATACCAATACACTCTCCACCCTTTTTCTTATGAATCCAAAAAACAATGTATATCAAAAATCACCACTCCATCCTCCTCCTCACCTGAAAAATTCCTTTGGACAAAAAAAGAACCTTCAGAACTTGACTGTCAACTCTGCTTTCCATTTAGACCAATCCCTTAGATTCCAATACCTAGGACCTCGAAACAAAATGGAATATATGGAAGCTTCTTTGAAAACTCAAAATAAATGAAAGACTGAAGTATCTACTTTGGGGAATAGCTTGGAACATCCTTCCTACTAATTCTATTTTAAATAGTAGATGGGGTATACTACATACAATGTTACTTCATTAACTTTGATAACATTGTCATTTTATTCCGTTCAATATCATTAAAATTTTAAAAGTCTTTGTTAACTTTCTTAAAATAATTCCGTTTCACATTTTTAACATTTTAAAATAATTTTAGAGATTATTTTATTAATGTATTTAAGCCATAAAAATAAAAAAAAAAAAAAAAAAAAAAAACTTAGTAGACTAAAATGACAATTCTTCAAAGTTATTAGACTAAATTGACAATTTTTAAATTTAGTGGACTAAAATAACAATTTTTAAACTTATTGAACTAAAATGAAAATTTTTCAAATTTATAGGGTGTGAAATGTATATTCGCCTAAATTTTATTACTCTTAAATCATAACCTTGCTCTCTGGGCTATTTTTTGAAAATGGGATGAGCCTTTTACCAGCTCCTCTCTTCTCTCTTGGGCTTTTGTTCCAAATTATAGAGATGGTTCTAGGTCCTCTCTCCTTTTTTTTTTTTCTCGGTAATTAATTATTTTTAATTATATATATATAACATTGTTCATTTATCTTGTTTTCTCTCTAGGAACCAAATAAAAGAAGTACTCCATTTCTATTATTTTCATGTAACCAAATATTTAAAGAGAGACATACCTGCATTCTTCCTTCCCTTCACACACACACATAAATCAAAGCTTACAGAAATCATCAACAACGGCAAATTGCCTTCATTTGGTTGGGACTGAACTCAGGGAGATCGTCTTCTTGTTCTCATTATATCACCAAGACCCTTGCTTAGAAGGCATTGCCAGTCATGCTAAATAGCAGTCATTTTTGCATTTATTATACCCCCAACAACCTCCCATCGCATGTAATGTATCTCAACATGTTCCCTCCCTCCACTGAGGCTGGACTAAAAATCGAACCACCCAATTGTTCCCTAGAAATAGTCAGACTAGAACAACAAGCATCAATTCAATCAAAGTAATCTAGGCTTCGAGGCCCAGCCTATGGAGGTGGGGAAGAGGTCTTCTATAAGTATAAAAGGCACCTTTTAAGAGTATGAGGTATAATCCATTTTCCATCCACAAAAATACACTGTCATTCACATAAAATCATAAACTAACTTTACCATTAGAGTGTGAAAATTAAACCCTTAGGGGAGAAGCGAATCTCATAGCAATCTTCTAGTAATTGTGCAAGCACCAACTAAAGATACATTCCAATTTTCGTTGTCTTCTTTATCCAAGGAATCCTTGATACCGCAATTTACTTTTGTTTTCGATTGAGTTATGTTGTTCTTCTAAAATAGTAAATGAAAAAGATAATTTTCTCTTGTTTATATTTTCTATGATAGATAACTCTTTGGGTTTTTTTAGTGCTTGAGGTTGTTAGAGTGCCTTTGTGCCAACTTTATAATCTCATATTTTCTTAATGAAACTTTCTTCTAAACGACACATGTTGACATAGGGCTAACGTTGAGCCATGTAAATCTTTGTCTTACCTCTTTTTTTTTGGTAGAAATCCTGTATAATTAAGTACACTCACAATGAAGCGATTAACTTTCAGCTATTCCAACAAGAATCTAAGATTTACCATATGAAAATTTTCTAATTTCATAGTTTTTTGGCGAAAATGCACTTTTGATCCCTACATTTTGGGTCAATTCCCATTTTGGTCCCAAAATTGATTTCTTTGCTAATGTCATCCCTAAAAAAAGAAAATCGTTTTTAAAATGGTCCTTTCCGTCAGGCTAGAAACAGAAAAATCCTACGTGGCTAACGGAATACCCTATTTGCTGACGTGGTGCTGACGTGGCTATTAAAATATTATTAAAAAAAATTATTTGGCATATTTTAAATGCCATGTCAGCATTTTAATTTTTTTAAATAAAGCCACGTCAGAAATTTTATATAAAAAAGAAATTAAATTTAAAAAAAAACCTTAAATCTAATTTAATTAAAAAAACTTGTTTCTCAAAAAAAAAAAAAAATGTTCTTCCCATCAAATCCAGGAAGAAGCGTCGCCCACGGCGCCGTTCCGGTCTCCCCTCCCGTCCACCTCGACGAGGACCAAACCGCCACTCTCTCCGAAGTCCACCTCTACAGCGACGTCGTTTTGCGCTACGTCAGCTCCAAATCCACCTCCGACTCTCTGTTCCTCCCGAAATTCGAGGCCGTGGACGCGACCTCATCGTTTTCGGCTCTAGATTTCGGCATCCGCCGTCTAGACCACGTCGTCGGTAACGTGTCCGATCTCGCCGCCGCCGTGTCCTACGTGAAAACCTTCACCGGATTCCACGAGTTCGCCGAGTTCACGGCGGAGGACGTCGGAACGAGCGAGAGCGGATTAAACTCCGTCGTTTTGGTGAACAATGAAGAAACCGTTCTGATACCGATGAACGAGCCGGTGTACGGGACGAAAAGGAAGAGCCAAATTCAGACTTACCTGGAGCACAACGAAGGAGCCGGAGTGCAGCATTTGGCACTGGTGAGCGAGAACATATTCAGGACGCTGAGGGAGATGAGGCAGAGGAGCGGAGTTGGGGGTTTCGAGTTCATGCCGTCGCCGCCGCCGACGTATTACAAGAATCTGAAGAACAGGGTTGGGAATGTGGGTTTGAGTTCTTCCTGGGTTTGATGGGGAAGAACACTTTTTTTTTTTTTTTTTTTGAGAAACAAGTTTTTTTAATTAAATTAGATTTAAGGTTTTTTTTAAAATTTAATTTCTTTTTTATATAAAATTTCTGACGTGGCTTTATTTAAAAAAATTAAAATGCTGACATAGCATTTAAAATATGCCAAATAATCTTTTTTAATAATATTTTAATAGCCACGTCAGCACCACGTTAGCAAATAGGGTATTCCGTTAGCCACGTAGGATTTTTCCGTTTCTAGCCTGACGGAAAGGACCATTTTAAAAACGATTTTCTTTTTTTAGGGATGACATTAGCAAAGAAATCAATTTTGGGACCAAAATGGGAATTGACCCAAAATGTAGGGATCAAAAGTGCATTTTCGCCTAGTTTTTTTTTATTAATTTTTTTGAACCCCATAGAGTAAGAGTGAACTTATGTACATGATACATCATACATGCCCTTTCAAGTGGAGCCATCAGATAGTGGAGACGCTAATGACTTATTAAAAAAAAAAAAAGAATTGCACTGATAGCTGACTGATTGTAGCTACTGAAACATGCCTAATAATCTATAATTACCGCAGTTGGTGACACTTTAATTGAAAAACAAAATCTAATCTAGTGGTCTATGTTTCATTCATTAATTCGACCAAGAAAATAGACCAAAAATAGCCGACTATAGCTCAATCACCACAGATGTATTTTTGTTAAATGATGATGCGATGAAATCGACCAGCATCACCGCCCTACTCTAATTTTATTCTCTTTTCCATCACATTCCCAATAATATGTTTCAAAAATTGCGGAAGTTGCTTTCTTATTTTAAAGTACTTGTACTACATTGTGGTTCAAAGTGCACCACGTGTCCAAACAACATTTGTATGATGAATTCTATATGATCCTTTTTTTGCTTTTGGTTATGTAAGGTTGAGGTGACCTATCATTGGTCGGTGAGTCTTTTTGTTTTATTTTTTCAATTAATCTACATGATAATAAAGTTATAGATTAGAATATTGGTGGCACCCCGAATATTACCCTTATAAGACACATTATGAGTCTTGACAAGAGGAAAGGGGTTGAGTCGTGAAAGCTTGAGTACGAATCTAGGACAAGGAGAAAGAGCAATAGTGAGCCATATTAGGAAAAGAAAATGTGTCTTACTTCATTTTGGTTTAATTATATATTTGACTCTTCACCTTTTTCTTATAATTTTGAAATGGTTTCCTAACTTTCAAACATTTTAGTTTAGCACTTGACTTTTTAAAGACTACTCAAAAAGTCAGTAATTAGATTAGTTTTTTCTTTGAATCATTACAAATAGTATTAATGCCAATCAAGTAATACTCAAAGCCAACCCTAGGCCTAGGCAACTTAGAACATGGCCTAAGATCTCCTCTCACGATGAAGCTCTCTCAAGATCGGCTTTTGGGCTTCAAATCGACATGGCAAATCAACATAGCAAATCAGCGTGGAGGCTTTGGGTGGGTGGGATTTAGATCTCCATGGGCTGGTGGGTACTTGTGGGTGGTCATGGCTCACTATGGGTGGGATTCAATTGTCGTGGGTGGCCGTGGGTAGTGCTCGTGGGTGGTTGAGGTTTGGCCCACCATGGGCCACTGCGGGTCTTGGGTTTGGTGGTTGTGGAAGAAAATAGATCTGATTTGGTATTATTATTTGGGTTTATGTGTATGGATTTAGCAATGGTGGTTGTTAATGCTAGTGGTGGTGATGGTAGTGGTGGTGATAGTGGTGTTGTTGGTTGTGACTATGATTGTGATTGTGATTGTGATTGTGGTGGCAGTGGAGGTTGGTTGTAGGTTGTGGTGGAGGTGGCTAGTTTTGATTGTTGGTGTGTGGTGGTTGGTTATACTTGTGGTCGTGGGTGAAGAGAAAAAGAGAGTGGGTGGAAAGAGAGAGAAGAATATTTTTTATTATTTTATTAAACAGTTCATATTATTATAATGGGTTGTATGTAAAAATAAAAACTGGGGTGTAAGGTGTATTGTAAAGTGAGTTGGTATTAGATGGTAAAATAGTAACCGGTTCCCATCCTCGGATGCTAATGCTTTAAGGTCCCTTGCTAGAGAAAGACCTCCTAATGTAGGGGCCAATAACTTGAGTTGTACAATTTTTTTCCCTATTAAGAAAGCTCAAAATTTGGTTAATACTAGAAATACTACAAATTTTATTACATAGGTCTTTCAAATTATTGTGTCATCAATCATAAGTAACTCATGAAGTGCCATCAATCACAATCTTTTCCACATCATCTTGTAAGCATTTTGTAGTAAAATTTATAATAACTTTAGCATTTTTCCAAAATAAATTATAGATTAATAAAAATCCAACCAAATCACCATTAAGTACATGGAAAATGTTAAAGCTACTACAAAATACTCACAAACTAATCTGGCAAGAAGAGATGATGAATTAGTCAATCTGTAAGGCTTATGTAATAAAATTTGTAATGTTTCTAGCATTGCTCAAGTGAATTAGTCATATAAAAAGTGAGAATAAAGAATTTTAAATATATATATTAAAAAAATTATGCTAAAAACATTTATTAAATTGATTATTAATTAACTAAATATTATTTAAGTGAAATTTAAATACATAAATGTGTATTTAAATTTTTAGCCTAAGACCCCAACTTGTATTAAGCTAGCCCTAGTATAGTAATACCATGTGGGCTTGAAGATATTGTCCCACAAAGTGTGATCTAACGAGGATGGCAAAAATTTAAGTAAGGGAGATTGCGATGCCCTAAATTAATTGAATGTTAATTAAGTGTGGGTGTGTGATGAATCCCATATTAAGCATATATTGGGCTAATCTGAGTTTTATTAATGTCTATAAGAATCTTTAATAGAAACTAAATTTGAACATCCTTCTATGTACATTGATGTTGCTTTATCTTCCACTAAAAATTATCACTAACCCATTCTTAATTATTATATCATGCAGAAAATATACAAAAGTTCTTGCTGCAGTAGAAGAGGGGCACAAGCCCATTATGCAAGGGGGCTGCTAAACTCAACTCCATTTAAAGGCCCAAACCATCAATTGACCACCCTCGTTAACTTATGACACGTGAGAAAAGATCTCGACACAAACACCTGGGTTTGGATTCCCTCAGGCCCTAATGCTGTACCAAGTTTGTTCCCTCTACATTAAATTAAAGTACTCACCCTCGACTCTCGAGGGCCTAATGCGAGGACTATATCCACTTTTTGAAATATTCTACATGGCATTTGTACAAACAAAATATAAAATGTACGGGATGAACTCATGAACTTGATGTTATAATAACTAGATTCTCATTATATATACACAAAGTTACGGAACATATTACAAATCATATTATAAGCCTTACCAAAAGATGAAAAAAAAACAGTACAAACTGTTGAACATCTTTGATAACTCTTCTACTCAAAATCATACTATTCCATTGCGGTTGAACTTTTGATTTTCTCTATTATTACTGGATATATCTGCTCACCCTTACCCCAAAAAGAGCTTACTCCATAGACAAACCAAGTCCACCCGAAACCATAGCCGAAGTCCAAATTTTATCCTCATTCATCGTTGTTATCGTCGTCGTTTTCCTCAGCTCTCTCTTCCACAATTGTCTCCAATGCAGGGGCATTAGAGGGCTTCAATGGGAAATCAAGGAGTGATGGTGCAACTTCAATCCAGGGCTTCATTGTATACCTGAGCTGCTTTGCCATTAGGACTGAAACAAATTTGGATGAATTCATTAATATGTGTAATGGGGATATTTTCAATTTGGTCTCTCTTTCTCCTATGTTTGGATGAGAAAGAGAGTCATACACAGGATGGTGAATAAACTGGACAAGAGAAAGTATCTGAGAGTTGGGTTTGAGCCTTCTTTTTTTTTTTTTTCTTTCGGAGATGAAAGTTGGGTTTGAGCTAAAGGTGATGAATAACTCTGTTTATATAGGGCAGGCACTGGCTCTAAACTTAGAAATAACCAAGAGAATATTACGGATAGGTCAAGCTTAACTGAAGGGCATTAAAAAACTGAAAACTTCCATCAACAATGGGTACCGAATTTAGTACGTGAAAAGGGATGGTTGGCCAAAGCTTCCTGAAAATGAATGGAGGAGAAAGAGGTTGTCTCCTAGGGCCAAATTGGCTTATTTGGTGTCCTTTACCAAAAATATTAAAGCCAATATTTTTCACTAAAAAAATCTACTGGAAAAACAAAGAGAGGAAACCAAATTCTAAATGTCCTTAAATGGAATCTTGGACCTATCCAAACTTAGAACAGAAATTTGGTTAACGAAGTCTCCAGAAAGCTTTCATAAATAAATAAATAAATATATATATATATATATATATTTCAATAAAAAAATCT
This sequence comes from Castanea sativa, assembly GCF_040712315.1. Taxonomy (NCBI): domain Eukaryota; kingdom Viridiplantae; phylum Streptophyta; class Magnoliopsida; order Fagales; family Fagaceae; genus Castanea; species Castanea sativa. The sequence continues at coordinate 35,291,539 of NC_134020.1, forward strand.
ACTGGAAAAACAAAGAAAGGAAAGCAAATTCTAAAATGTCGTTAAATGGTATCTTAGACCTATCCAGACTTAGAACGGAAATTTGGTTAACGAAGTCTCCAGAAAGCTTTCATACACACACACACGCGCGCGTAATAAAGTCTCCAAAAAGCATCCTAATAGGTTTCAATAAGTCTAATACCATAACATTTTTCACAGATTTCACAACTATAGACGTGACATTTTATTATTAAGATTTCGGACATAATAGAAATGTTATTAATTGGTGGACTTATGTTAAATTGATGTTGTAGCAATCACAACTTATCGTGGAAACAAAAAATTGTATCTAACATTACACAATAGGTTCCAAAAAAAAACTAATATGTACTCTCTCCCTCTCTCTCTCTCAGTCTCTCAGTTTTCATTTAACATGTACACTCTTTCTCTAAGTTTTCATTAAAATCTCAAATAAGGGAATGGACTTTCTATTCTCTCAAACAAGAAAATGAAAGAATATTCTAAAATTATTCCTTTTTATTCATTTTCATTCCGTTCCCTCCTCCCAAATGAGAGCTTAATGAGTAATTATCAAGGAAGTCAATATCGTACCGGAGACTGTACCGGTTTGGCCAGTGGTACGATATATTTCGGGTACCGGTCAATACCGGTGTACTGTTTCGGGTTTATCGCTATTCTTATTATTTATATATATATATATATATATATATATATATATATATATATATATATATATATATAGACATACTTGATTATTTATTTAGAATTATTTATAAATCTATATAAGAATACTTAAATTTATAATAGCATATTTCTCTAAATTAATTACTTATTTTTAATATGATTATTTCTTGCTCAAATATCAACCTAACATACTTTAAATAAATAAATAAATAAATATATATATATATATATATATATAACCTGACTTACTAAATTGTAATAATAATAAAGGACTAAAAAGATGATATTAATTATTAAAAAAAAACATAAAATGCTTATCCAATTTGAGTGGCAGCCAGCCCAGCATGTTTGAAATTTGAACTATCACGAGGGGTGTCAGAAGACTTAGAACTCATACAAAATAAATTAAACAAGAACCACACAACTAAACAAAAGGCACAAGAAACAAGAGCCACACAATCACACATACGCACAACTAAAACAAAAAGCACCAGAAGACTGGTGTAGTCTCGGTCAACACCGAAGAAGAAGAAGAAGAAGAAAGAAGAGAAGCGGATGGATATAACAGAAGGAGGAAGGCTGGGGGAAGAAGGAAGAGAAGCGGCTGGACAACCAGTAAGGACGGCATCGTGAGCTTTTTGTTGCTAACTTTTTCCATTTTCTTCAAGTTTTTAGTACCGCCGAATTTTCATTTTCCGGCCGAGATGTCCAATATTCGGCGGTACATCCGGTATTGTCCGGTAAGGACCGGTATTTTAAGCAGTACGAATCATGGGTGTTTTTGTACCGGTTCACCTGCCGGTACAATAAATTCCGGCCGTACCAGCCGGTACGATACAAAATTGACTCCACTGGTAATTATACACATTCCATGGGTCTTGAATTCATGACTTGGATTTTTTTGCAAAATAACACAATTTTTCTAATAATTTCATTAGTTAACAACGTTTCCAAACTATTTAGAAAATTAACATCTCATGTCTCTTAGACTCAAGTTCACTATAACAACTCATGTCTTAGAGACTCGAATTACAAGTGCTGGCAGATCTGAGGTGGACAAACATGGCCCTAAAGCACAACATTCACCATTTCAACTTCAACTAACTTCAATAGACCCAAAACCAACTTCAACTTCGACTGACCTAGACAGAAGCAAAATCAACAAACCCAACTTCAACCAACTTTAACTTCGCCAAACCTAGAGAGAAACTTCGATCAACTTCAACCAACTTCAACTTCAACTTCAACTTCGACAAACCCAGAGAGAAACAAAATTAATAAACACAAACCTAGAGAGAAACAAAATCAACAAACCCAAGCAAACTTTAATCTGTTTAGTTAACAACGTTTCCAAACTATTTAGAAAACTAACATCTCGAGTCTCTTAGACTTGAGTTCACTATAGCAACTCATGTCTTAGAGACTCAAATTACATGTGTTGGTAGATCTGAGGTGGACAAACATGGCCCTAAAGCACAACATTCACCATTTCAACTTCAACCAACTTCAATAGACCCAAAACCAACTTCAACTTTGATTGACCTAGACAGAAACAAAATGAACAAACCCAACTTCAACCAACTTTAACTTCGCCAAACCTAGAGAGAAACTTCGATCAACTTCAACCAACTTCAAGTTCAACTTCGACAGACCCAGAGAGAAACAAAATCAACAAACACAAACTCAGAGAGAAACAAAATCAACAAACCCAAGCAAACTTTAATCTGTTTAGATACACACAGAGAGACGGAGCAATACACCTGATCAATGCCATGATTGCGACTTGATGCTAATCGAAACCTCAAGTCAAACTCGGCGGGCCTTGGTAGCATAGCATTCGGAACAATGTCGGGATCTCTTGTCCTCTTCGCCAAGGGTTTTTTTTTTTTTTTGTTTAGGTTTCAAATCCAATCAATTTTTGTTTTGGGTTTGTTTTTGGGGCTTTGGAAGTTTGAGAAAGGAGAGTAGAAGAAGAAGAACACGTTGGATGTCTAAGAAAGGAGAGGAGCAGTGGGATGGCAAGAGTAGGAAGATGGAGAAAGAAAAAAAATGAAAGAAGAACGAAAGCAAAGCAAACTAGGAACTCGAGTCTTAGGGACTCAACTTCCACGTGCATTTTAATCCACCTCATCCCTACTAGCACATGGAACTCGAGTCTCTTAGACGCAAGTTGCTATAGTGAACTCAAGCCTAAGAAACTCGAGATGCTAGTTTCCTAATTTGTTTGAAAACATTACTAACTAACGAAATTGTTAGCAAAATGGTGCTATTTTGCCAAAAAATCCTCATGACTCTTTAAAACATTTAGAGTTAGACTAACCATGACGAGTTTGGCTAGCGGCCCACAATGTTTCATTCCAAAAATATAAGAAATAAATAAATAAATTTCTAGTCATAACATCTTCTATAATGCAGATTAGAGCATTAGATCTGTTCATATTACATGAAATTCAAGCTAGACTTAACCGACCAACTCAATTTTATGTTCAGGCATGGATCTTTGGTTTTTCAATGAACTTGAGCATTCTCGAGCAACATAAAACTTACGTATGTTGATGGTTTGCAGACAGACCTATATTGTTAACGTTGGATGATTTTGAAATATTCTAAGCATTAACCTTGTTAGAAAATGAAAAGGAAAAGGTATTAAACAAGGAAAGGAATGGACTATAACATGCACTCAATCATGAAGATTAAGCCGTCACTATCTGTCAAATGCACAGAATGATTGTAATTTTAAACAAGGAATGAAATCACGCATTAACAACAAATTCAAAACTATGAGGAAGGAGACTCAAAACTAAAGGGAAGGAGCCGATGCATTTTTATCATATTTAACTCTTTCCATCAACCATGCCCGCAAAATTTAAAGCCCACTTCCCCTTTAATCTAAAGATGAGCATGTTGGAAATGATAAGCATTAATTGGATTATAATAGGCAATGATTAGTGTTAATTGGAATATATTAACCAGGAAAAGCGAACTCTGGCAAAAGGAGCAATCAAAACAATTTTCCATCACAAAAACTGACGCCAGAAGGAAAAAACAGCAATTCAAAATCGGACCCTAGAGATTCAAAAATTCAGATGCTACTTCAATAGATAACAACAATGCTATTTCATAACCTCAAAGGGCAGCAGAATCAGCCACGCCTCACAAAGCATAGATTGTTTTTCCTTCTTTTTTTTTTTTAATGTAAATCATGCTTCATGATACATAGATTACTAGCTTGAATATATCTATCAAGCCTATGTATACATAAACACAATATCCTAGCTCCATTTCCCTTGATATGTCACCCCGAGATTACTAACTGAAACACAGACTGCTACAGCATCCAAGCATCCCATAGAAAGTGACCACAGAAAACAACCCCTTAATGGTAGGCATGGTTGAAAAAGGCCAAAGATCTATCAAGCCTAGGTATAGGTAAACACAGTATCCTAACCCCATTTCCCATAATTTATGAACAGCAGATTACTAATATAAATACAAACTGCTGCAGCTGTGCCAGCTACACAAATTGAACTTTCTCTAAAACTTCTACATTACTTAAAAACTACTTCCATTTATGTCCCATCTAGGACTATGACTCTTACAGTCTTACTGCACTTCTCATATATGCTGACCCAACAATGAATAGACCAATTCTCCGTTTGTTTCGATGAAAAATCTTTTGTAAAGATAATTTTTTGTGTTTTTAATTGTTTGGTAGCATAAAAAAAGATGAGCCAAAGGAATACTATCTTTAGTCAACATAAAAAATATAACTTATTTTTAAAGATTGTTTTCCATTAAATTTTTTTGAAAAAAAATTCTATCTCACAGCAAGCTAAATAAGAAAAGTTAGAAGATTGTTTTTCAACTCATTTAGAGTTGCTACCAAACATTGAAAAATGAGATAGTTTTATAAAAAATGCTTCTTGAAAAATAACTCATTTTCTAGATAACATCATTGTTGAAACAAACAGAGCGCAAGTACTATGTAAGCATAAACAAAATCTCCTAGTTCCATTTCACATGATTTATCACCCCTAGATTATTTGTGTATTTTAGTGGTGGGCAAACCAAAAAACTGGGTTCTAGTTTTCTCAAGAACAAGCTACCACTATCATCTGGTTGGGAAAATAAATCCCAAATCACAATTAACCTGCCATCAGTTTCGCTCATTCAATAGGAATAATAGTCAATCTCACCATCCTTATGGTATTGCACTAACCATAAAACAATTACACTGCATACATTTTGGTCAGGCTCATGTAGAGACTAGGAACATTCAACAACCCTATCTTGCATTAACACTCCCCTGAACAAGTACGAACGTTCCAACAAAAAAGAAACATGAAGAACATTTGAATTGAGTATCACTAAACAGAAAGTTACTTCACACTTATCTATTAGCCAGAGTAATTTTATTATAAGTAACCATAGATTCTAATATATTATAAACCTAGTGACTCAAACTGCAACCAGCAATATCCTAGGGGATGACACTTGGCTTCGAGCCCCTCCTACAACATCACCTTAAGTAGGACCTTAATAAGATTTTGGAGAGTACAACAGATGTTTTTGTGTGGCTGCACTAATGTGTGGCAGTTTCAATGTTACAGTTAACAATTTAAGGTTGTAAGATGTTTCAAAACATGGTCCAAATGAAATGAAAAAGCAGCAACGAGAAATGCTAATAACCTAATGAAATTAGAGCCCATAGAAACATGAAATTGACTACAATGTTTCAAGTCATTCTCATAATTTGCTTTTCCTAAACACTAACAACATAACATAAAATGCAACATCAAACCAAAAAATCATAAAATCAAACTCATAAAAGCAAAATTAACCACAAAAATCATTAAATCAAACACAAACAGCATAATTCCTCATAAGAAAAAACTAAATAATTATCCATCCAATTCATTCATCTAATTACCTTGAAATATCACAAAATTCCCAAAATATCCGATTTTTTTTTCCCAAAATTAAAATAGAAGAACCTCTATCTCTCTCTGTGTCTCTCTCTCTCTATCTCTCTCACTCAGTCCAGAGGGACTTCCACGTCACCATCGGAGATCTCCTGCTGCAAATCCTTAGGGTCTTTCCCATCGACCGTGCAACCCACAGAGACGCACGTGCCGAGAATCTCCTTGACGGTGCCACTGAGGTCTTTGGCCATGGACCTAGGGCGCATAACCTTGGCGATCTCGACGACGTCGTCGAGGGAGATGTTCCCGTTGTGCTTGATATTCTTCGTCTTCTTCCGGTCACGCTCCGGCTCCTTCAGTGCCTTGATGACCAGAGCCGCCGCCGATGGCACCACCGACACCTTCGCCTGACGATTCTGCACAGTCAGCTTCACCGTCACGCGCAGGCCCTTCCAGTCCTTCGCAGTCTCCTTCGCTATGTCTTCTCCGATCTTCTTCGGCGAGAGGCCTAGCGGACCGATCTTTGGGGCGAGTGAACTCGCGGCACCGACCTCACCTCCGGTGACTCGGACGTACACATCGACGACCTGGGAGGGGTCGAGCTTCGGCGGCATTGTTGATTGGGATTTTGGGTCGGGATGATGAAGCTGCTACTTTTGTGAAAGCTAGGGTTGCAGAGAAGCGAAGCGAAGCGAGAGAGTGAGGGTTGGCAAAAATATAAAAAGGCTAGGGTTTTGCTCAATCTCACTTCAAATGTCTGTTTTCGCCCTCGGATATTTGGGAGGTTTTAGCATTTCGTAGATATGGGATGGCTATTTTGGTATTATAATAAATATGGATGACATTTTTTTTTTTTAGGGAAAAGAGGCATTTGCCTCTAATTTCCAAACTATATATTAAAATGCTCATACTCTGAAACTATTTAATAAAATGTCTCTACTTTTGAAAATTAGGCAAAACTAGACTTTAGTAATGTTGAATTCTATGCATATTTTGACACTTAATTTTTTTTGAAAATTTAAGTAAAACTCTCATTAGTCTCTCTCTCTCACTAACTCTCGAACCCAAGTCTTGGTACTTGTTATAAGTGTGTGGGGCAAAAGGATCCTGGTGGGAACGTGGGCCTTTTGGGCCTTGTTAAGGGAGGCCGACCTGACGCTGGGGTTAGAGATTGTTGGTGCTATGGGTCGGCCTATACGCCGAGGATCGAGATCCCCACATGAGGGATGGTTTTCCTGACCCGACATTAAAGAGCACAGACTTCATGGTAAAGGTTAGGGAATGACACGGTCAAGACCAATGGTTAAGGGAAAGAACCCTTGAATGTCCTAGAAGCGGCGATGTTGGAAGAATATCAGAGGTAAAGGCTGCTACCTCCACGTTAAAGCTACTCGCACCCTACCACACAGCGCATTAATGAGGAAGTGACACTTAAACGGTGGAAGGGAAACTTCTAGTTCTTGTTCAAAGGCACTAAGAAAAGAAATATCTAGGCTAAGGGGGAATTGGGGGCAACACGTGGATAAAGTATTAAAAAGAGGGGTATTTAAGGAGGGACCAGGACGAAACGGGACGGAACTTTTTGTAACCTAAAAAGAAAAAGAAAAGAGAGAGAGATATATAATATAAGTGACTCTCGGCTTACGTCAGGAGCCTATTTACATTACTCCTTTTTGTTTCCAAGTACTTGCAATCTTTAGTTTGTCATTTCATCCTCATACACTTCTAACCCGGGTTTCAAGCTCACACTCTACAAATTCATATTGTTTAAGGCTCGTTGGGCTGAGCCCATAACCTGCTTGTTCTTGGGTCCGGGTACAATTGTGCACTTACAATTAGCGCCGTACGTGGGAAATCTAGTCTAGAAGTAGTAGGGATATTATGGCGAGCTTAGGCTCTCATCATGCGGAGTCACAAGGATCACAACACGAAGATCATTTCGAACGTCTTGAACAACGTAGGGATCGTGAGGGAAGCGTCCATACGGAATATCCGGGGGCTAGCCATACTCGTGGAGGGGGTAGCACTACCCGGGATGAGGGTTCTAAATCCATGCGAGAAAGAAATCAATCGTTTAAAGAGGAAGTTACGCCGTGCTAACCGTAAGATTTCCCCGTCCTCGTCTAGTTCTTCCTCGGAGAAGGATAGGAGAGTTGGCTACGGTTCGGGGTCATATTCCCCCGCGGCGCGACATCCTCGGTGAGGAGAACGACCCAAACCAACGCGGACGTAAGAAGCTTCGTTCTAGGGGGCTTAGGCAACGATGCGTGAGTAGGGCGTTGCACCAACTCTCTAGTCTCCGTTTTCACGGAGGATTGAGGAAGGGGGAGGCTTCCCGGGAGGTTCACCCGGCCCACCTTCACCATCTATAATGGCCGGCCCGTCCGTGGAACACGTGAGTCACTTCAACCAAAGGATGGCGGTGCACTCTCATAACGAGACTTTGATGTGTAAAGTCTTCCCCTCCGGCTTGGGACTGTGGCTATGAGATGGTATAACGGTCTCAAATCGGGGTACGTAGGCTCGTTTGGGGGAACTAACTAGGGCATTTGCTTCGCGGTTCATTACTTGTAGCGAGTCCTCGGCCATTGGACTCGTTGCTATCCATGGTCATGAAGGAAGGGGAGACACTAAAAGCATACTCAGACAAATGCGGGAGATGTTTAATGAAATAGACGGCGACTTTGATGAGGTGGCGCTTAATACCTTTAAGGTGGGCCTCCCTGCGATCACGACCTACGAAAGTCTTTGACGAAAAAGCCCGTCCGCGGCGTACGCCGTCTTATGGATCGTATTGATGAATATAAAAGGGTAGAGGAAGATCGGCGAGCGGGGAAAGGAAGGAGAAGGTTATCCGCGGGAGAGAAGGGATTTCGGGTCGGACGAGATACCACAACAACAAGCCAAGGGAGGGATTACTTCGGACAATCCGGCTCGGTAGTTCCCCGGGCCGTAAATGCGTGTTCCGAGAACCGAGTGCATCGGTTATTAGAAAAGTTCGTAAAGAGCCCTTCTTTCGGTGGCCGGCAAAATGGCGAGGTGACCTGCGAGAAGAAATCAAAATCTTTTACGTCGGTACCATCGGGATGTGGGCCACACTGCGAGAGCGTCGAACCACTGTGGAACCATCTAGAGCCGGCTCGTCGGTGAGGGAAAGTTAAAAGCGGCACTTGTGTCGGCCCACGGGCCGAGTCGGTCAAGTTGGTTCGAGCAACCGGAGGAATAGTTCATCTCGGCCGGCATTAGGGGACGATTTATGTTATCTTCGCTGCACCTGGTAGGACAGGCTCAGGTCCTACTAGGGGTATGGCGGTTTCCCCTTCGCGGGCCGCGGATGTGGGTAGCGGGCCGAAGAGATTAAAGAGCACTTTTTTGTCTTGGGTTTCTCCGAGGAGGATAAAGTAGGGACTATCCAGCCCCATGACGATGCTCTTGTGGTTACCCTCAGGATAGGGAATTATGATGTGAGAAGGGTGATGATAGATCAAGGCAGTGGTGCAGATATCATGTACCCTGATCTATTTAAAGGGCTGAGGTTGGGGTTGCAAGATTTAACTCCTTACGACTCCCCACTTATAAGCTTCGAAGGAAGAGCCATTATGCCGAAGGGGCAGATCCGTTTACCTGTTCAATCCGGCACGCAAACGGTTGAGGTAGATTTCATCGTGATTGATGCGTATTCTCCATACACAGCCATCCTCGCCAGGCCATGGTTGCATGCCTTGGGAGCTGTCTCCTCTACCTTACATGTTAAGGTGAAATTCCCCTCGGGGGAGCATGTTGAGGAAATCCTCGGCAGCCAGGTAGTTGCTAGGAAATGCATATCGAGCTGCGGTGCTTCGTCGATCACAAATTGAGTCATCAACCTTGCCCATCCGGGGGTCATAGCAATTAACGGCTCGGAGGCACCTGGAGCGATGATAGAAGATGAAGGCTGTTTGTGAGGAGTTAGAGAAGTTTGTGATAGCCGATGATCGGAGAGGTTCTTTCAAGTTGGCATACGATTGCCACACCAAGAGAAGATGGAGTTGTTGAAATTTACGAAGGATAATCTAGATGTCTTTGCATGGGACCCCTATGAGGCTCCAGTGTGGATCCGAACTTTATTTGTCATCATTTAAACGTCAATCCGGCCATTGTTCCGAGGAGGCAGCCACCTCGGCGATCTTCGAGAACATTCGAGGCTGTGAAGGAAAAGGTTCTTAAACTCAAAAGGGCGAGGGCTATCAAAGAAGTTTTCTACCCTGAATGGTTGGCTCATCTTGTTGTCGTTAAGAAGAAGAACGGCAAGTGGAGAGTATGTGTAGACTTTGCGATACGAGCAAGGCCTGTCCTAAAGATTCATTCCCGATGCCACGGATTGATCAGGCGGTGGATGCTCTTGTCGGACATCCTCGGATGAGTTTTTTGGATGCCTTCCGGGGTTACCACCAAATTCCTTGGCGTTAGAGGATCGGGGGAGAAGGCGCTTTCATTACACCAACGGGAACTATCATTATAAGGTCATGCCATTCGGGTTAAAAAATGCGGGGGCTACTTACCAAAGAATGATGACCCGAATGTTTGAGCGACGGCGGGAAAAACATAGAAGTATACGTGGATGATATGGTGGTGAAGAGTAAGACGGTACCTTCGCACATGACGAGATTTGGCCGACACCTTCCGGATGCTTTGAGGAAGTATAAGTTGCGCCTTAACGCCGCCAAGTGTTCTTTTGGCGTGGGATGCGGAAAGTTCCTAGGATATATGATCACTCATAGGGGCATAGAGGTGAACCCGGTGCGGAGTTAAGGCTATTCGGGAATTTGCGGCCGCCTCGGAACCCAAAGGAGATTCGAGAAATTGACCGGAATGATTCTTTGCGTTGAATAGATTTATTTCTCGGTCGAGTGGCCGTGCCGTCCTTTCTTTCGGTTGTTGAACAAGTGGAAAGGATTTCAATGGAGCGAGGATTGTGAGTCGGCTTTCCAACGGCTTAAGCAATATCTTTCTCGACCACCCATTTTATCTCGCCACGAGGTGGACGAGGTTTTATTCGCTTATCGCCGTGGCTATTCATGCGGTGAGTCTAGTTCTTATAAGGAATGAAGATGGAGTGCGAGAGCCGATCTACTATGTTAGTAAGTCCTTGAATGAGGCCGAGGTGCGCTATCTGCCCTTGGAAAAAGCGCTTCGCGGTAGTCCACGCCACGCGTAAACTCCTCACTATTTCCGATCTCATCTTGTGGTTGTTTTGACCCGGTTGCCTCTCAATGCTTTGTGTTGCGCGGTGCGGTGTCCCAGCGAGTGGCGAAGTGGGGAACCATTTTTGGAGCCTTTGATGTTAAATACAAGCCTCGCACCTCGGTGAAAGGTCGGAGTCCTTCCGGTTGGTGGCGAGTTTGCTTGAACCATTGTTAGAAGAAACTTGAGGAAGCACACATGGGTGAAAAATCGGTTGGTGTGATCACGGCCGTATCGCCCTCGGCTTGGAAAGTTTATGTGGATGGGGGCACTAATCATGGGTACGGCGTTGGACTTGTTCTAATGTCCCCTGAAGGAATTGTCTTTGAAAAATCTTTGAGATTGGCCTTCTCGGCTACTAATAATGAGGCCGAGAGTATGAAGCGGTCTTGGTAGGCATGCAAATGGTACGTAAGATGGGTGGCAAGGAAATCCATTTGTTCTCGGACTCTCGATTAGTAGTCGGCCAAGTCATGGGTACCATGGAAGCTAGAGATTCCGAGAATGCGGGAATATTTGGCCCGGGTCAGCGTCGGCGAGTGAGGTCGACTCCTTTGCCTTAGTTCATGTCTCTAGGAGTGGAAATACTCATGCGATTCTTTGGCTACGTTGGCAACATCCTCGGCTTAAGGTCTACCAAGGGTTATTCTCGTTGAGGATTTGGTAGAACCTTCTCTTATAGGCCTCCCTGCTAACGCACCTCGCGTCCATCTAATAAGGCCTGGTCCTAGTTGGATGGATTCGATCATATCTTTCTCAAAAATGACATCCTTCCGAAGACAAAGTTGAAGCGAGAAAAGGTACGTCGAAAGGCGCCGCGTTTGGTTGTCCGAGGACCAGAAGCTATACAAACGATCCTTTTCGGGACCGTATTTGTTGTGTGTACACCCTGAATCAACAGAATCATTGCGGAGGAATTGCATGAAGGAATTTGTGGGAGTCACACTGGCGGGAAGGTCCTTAGCTCATAGAGCCCTTACTCGGGGGTTATTGGTGGCCCGATATGCGGGAGGAGGCTCGAGGACTATGCCGAAAAGTGTGATCAATGTCGAGGTTCGCCCCAATATCCACCAACCCTGGAGGGGTTCTTAACCCTACGTCTAGTCCTTGGCCTTTCGCACGATGGGGCACGGACATTGTCGGGCCATTTCCGAGAGCTGCTGGCAACAAAAGATGGTTGCTCGTGGGAACAGACTATTTCACTAAATGGGTTGAAGCTGAGCCTTTAGCCAATATTCGAGATGTTGATTCCAAGAAATTTATATGGAAAAATATTGTTACTAGGTTTGGTATACCGCACACACTTGTCTCAGACAATGGCGTTCAATTTGACAGCAACGCCTTTAGGCAATATTGTGGTGACATGGGTATCACAAATAGATATTCTACCCCAGCTTATCCTCGAGGGAATAGGCAGGCCGAGGCCGTTAACAAGGTCATAGTCAATGGGCTCAAGAAGAGGTTGGATGATGCGAAAGGCAGATGGGTAGAAGAGCTCCCTCATGTTCTGTGGACATATCGGACCACACCGCGCAAGTCCACTGGAGAAACACCATTTTCCATGACTTATGGAGCCGAAGCGGTGATACCACTAGAATCTGGTTTTCCTACTCTAAAGACAAGTTCTTTTAGCCCCGAGAATAACCAGGGACTTCTGGAGAAAGATCTTGATTTACTTGAGGAACGGCGTGAGGCAGCTATGGTCCAATTGGCTTATTATCAGCAGAAGCTAAAACGAGGATATGATGCCCACGTGAAGCTAAGGCCACTTGCACACGGTGATCTTGTGTTAAGGAAAGTTGTAGGCACTTCTAAGAACCCGGCATGGGGTAAACTAGGACCTAGCGGGAAGGCCCTGTCGCATTGTTTCAATAGCAGGCATAGGGTCGTATAGGCTAGCTGACCTAGATGAACGAGTCGTACCACGTCCATGGAATGTAAATAATCTTAGAAGGTATTATTATTAATCAAATAAGCTTTTGTCAATTAATATTTCAAAGTTATGGCTAGCTCTCATATTTGAAGTTACAATTATTAAGAATCAAACAGAAACTTGGTTAAGTGTAGTCCTCGGACCATAAACCTTGTGGAAATTGATGTCTTTTCATTTGTTAAATAGAACCTTAGTTATGCCGGGTCTTCGGACCTCCTACTTTGGGAAAATTAACATTTGGAGTTACAATTATTAAGAATCAAACAGAAACTTGGTTAAGTGTAGTCCTCGGACCATAAACCTTGTGGAAATTGATGTCTTTTCATTTGTTAAAACGAACCTTAGTTATGCGGGTCTTCGGACCTCCTACTTTGGAAAAATTAACATTTGGAGTTACAATTATTAAGAATCAAACGAGAAACTTGGTTAAGGGTAGTCCTCGGACCATAAACCTTGTGGAAATTGATGTCTTTTCATTTGTTAAACGAACCTTAGTTATGCGGGTCTTCGGACCTCCTACTTTGGGAAAATTAACATTTGGAGTTACAATTATTAAGAATCAAACGAAACTTGGTTAAGTGTAGTCCTCGGACCATAAACCTTGTGGAAATTGATGTCTTTTCATTTGTTAAAACGGAACCTTAGTTATGCGGGTCTTCGGACCTCCTACTTTGGAAAAATTAACATTTGGAGTTACAATTATTAAGAATCAAACAGAAACTTGGTTAAGTGTAGTCCTCGGACCATAAACCTTGTGGAAATTGATGTCTTTTCATTTGTTAAAACGGGAACCTTAGTTATGCGGGTCTTCGGACCTCCTACTTTGGGAAAATTAACATTTGGAGTTACAATTATTAAGAATCAAACGAAACTTGGTTCGGTGTAGTCCTCGGACCATAAACCTTGTGGAAATTGATGTCTTTTCATTTGTTAAATAGAACCTTAGTTATGCGGGTCTTCGGACCTCCTACTTTGGGAAAATTAACATTTGGAGTTACAATTATTAAGAATCAAACGAAACTTGGTTAAGGGTAGTCCTCGGACCATAAACCTTGTGGAAATTGATGTCTTTTCATTTGTTAAACGAGAACCTTAGTTATCTTAGGGTCTTCGGACCTCCTACTTTGGGAAAATTAACATTTGGAGTTACAATTATTAAAGAATCAAACGAGAAATTTGGTTAAGTGTAGTCCTCAGACCACAAACCTTGTGGAAATTGATGTCTTATCATTTACAGTTACAATTTTGAAGAATTAAACGAAAGATTGTTTAAGATTTATCTTCGGACTATGACTTTGATTAAACTTAACTTCTGATTGTGTTTGGATGTAATACCTTACTGTTTATTAACTTGGATCTTAAGTTTTATATCTTTAAGTATTGAGTAAGTTTGTGTAAGGAATGGTCCTCGGATCTTACATCCTACTAGAAACAGTGTTGTGCACTATAAGGGCTTAACCGTTATATGAAGTCCTCTTTCCTTTTTTAATCAAGGCATTGTTCAAACGTATTAACTATGTCATCTTGTATTAAATCTTTAGTAATATACGCATGATAATGTGGAAGTTATGATTGTGCAATCCTTGGAGTTAGATTTTTATATTCTGAGAAACTTTGGATATGACTTAATGGGAAACTTTTGTAATAAGTAAAAAAAATAGTAAAGTAGAAACAGAGACAATCCAAGTGAAAATTAAAAGAAATCGTTCTTCATTAACCAATTGAGTATGCATTACATATAATTCAAAAAAAAAAAAAAAGAAAGGAAAAAGAGAAGCCCTAAGCTAAGTCCTAAGGTTTGTTGGAGGAGGATCTTGGCGAGAGGTACTAGTGCCCTCGGTCTTTCTCAACTCCGGCTCAAAAGGAGTCATAATCGCTTTCCTTTATCCCTTTGTCGTTGTTGAAAGGACGATGGGTTCCCTTTGTTTGGCTCAAGTCCTTCTCTGCATCCACTCCTCCTTCCTTCTCTTTATTGGAACCGAAGGTTCTGTAGGATCGGGGAATTTCTTTGTGGGACCATCGGGGGTAGGGCGGCAAGAGTTGTCTCGAGGGGTAGGAGTAGCGGCGGGAACCTCTTCAATCTCCCTGTATTTCTAGGGGAAGCCAAACGTTCTCGGACTTCCTCGAATCCGAAGATTGAGGAACTCCTGCTACGTTTAAAGCTTCCCCCATGCTTTTGACGGTATTCGCGGCATAAAGCCGCGAACTCTTCTGTCAAGTGCTCCTCGGTAGTGGCTACCCCTTCATCAAAACTTGCACTGTTTGGCGGCTTGAAGAGAGAGTTGGAAGGAACTGGCTTCTTCCTTCATCGGCGCCAATGCTTCTTCGGATCCGAGCACTCCTTTTGAGCTTGGGAGAGCTCTTCATCTCTTACATGAAGGAGCTTGCGCCGTCCTTCTATGCGGGTCTTCATGGTCTTCAAGTTTGACTCGACCCCATTCTTCTCTCTCCTCGGCTCGCTACCTCGAGGTCGGCTTCTCGTTTTCGGCAAGGGCATTTTGCCCAAAGACTTCTCGGTCTCCATCCTAATTTCGAGCTCGGTTACGGCTATTTTCCGAGTGTCTTCAATAAACTTTTCAGCTACAAAGACCTCACGAATAGCACGTAACAAAGTATGATGGAGTTAGGAGTACTAAAAACAAACTTACTTACGAATATTGTTAAAAGGAGAAACACTTACCGGCGCTAAGTCTCTTTTTAGGGAGAGGAATAGTTGTGGGCGGCCCATTTTCTCCAAGGTCTCCATGTCCTTGGGCGGCGGAAGGACGTTCCAAGACCTCGGCCGGGTGGTGGGCATGGCCTTGTTGAGGCCGCCCTTATCTTTGAGGCGAGGAGATGGGAGCGCCGTCCGGCCTTAGATCGGGGGACCATGTGGTCGGTGCTCGGCGCACTACGGCCTCGTTCTCCCGATTTCCCGAGTTCAGCGAGAACGGGCTCTACCCTTGCCCTTGTCCGGCTCCTGGCACAACTGGGCCGGTGGGAGTTGTTGGCGTGGTTTCTTGGGGTCTTTAGTAATCGTCCCCTCATTATCCCCCTTTCTCTTCTTCTTGGGGTCCTCGGTAGCAATTTTGGCTCGGCTATAGGAGGAGGAGGAGGTAAAGGCTAGGGGAACTTGGGACGTTCCCGCTTTCTTCTTCTGCGACCTTAGCGGCCACACTGCGAGAAGACCCTCCATTCGTCCCATGTCTTCTTTAAATTCGTCCTCGGGAAGGCAACTAAAGCCTGCAATTCCAGAAGCCTCGGTGGTTTCTTCTTCCTCGTCGGAAAGTACCACAAACTGGTTCCCGCGAGGTCTCTCGGTGTCTTCGAGACGGAATTGATCTATCTCGTCGTCGAGTGTGTTTGAAGAAGACACCTGCTCTTCCGGAATGACAGTTGTTTGTGAGTGCACGGCAAGGGGAACTGCTGCTATCGCCCGGTTGTATAGAATGGTGTTAGGAGCGTCCGGGAGGTCACGGTCGTCCAAAAAATGGGGCCGAGCTACGTTTATCCTCTTTCGTCTTCGGTCGCCTGCAATAATGGCGTCCTCTATCTCCTGAAAGTCTTTGGAAAGGGGGGTATACCCTAGAATAAGATGAGCAGCTCGGAGTTGCAGGTCTTCACTAACGAACACCTCGGAGGGAAGTACTCGGTTTAGATCTGCTACGTTACAGTGACTTAGACGAGGACGCACGTGTTGCTTATCTGCAAAAAAGACATCAGACAAACAAACTTGGTAAGATTTAAATAGAAGTGTAACAAATTTAAGCAAGTGTGAATGCGCAGTTCTGTGTGTATGTGTTAAGAGAAGTTGAGTTGTGGGGAGATTAATCCTACGGCGTCGCACCTGGATCCCCCCACTCAACTGGGCAGTGGAAGCCGTCGTGCCAGTTCCCGGACACGATCAAGTAGTCGTCCTTCATGCCTTTGTTTGACTTGGGCAGACAGGAGATTAGTCTAACGGTGCTAGACCGAGATTTAATGTAATAACCTACCTTAGAAAGTTTATGGGACTCATATAGGAACACGACATCGTGCCATGTGAGATTTAAACCCATACTGCTCGTTTAGAGCATCTACACTACCTAGGACTCTAAAAACGTTTGGGAGGCATTGATCGGGACACAACCGATGGTTGCGGAGGTACTCCTAGTTACGGGTTTCATTGGTATGGTCATCCCGCCCTTTATAAAGGCTATCATAGGAATGATAACCTCTCCCTCGTCCTAGAACCGGCCACGGTTGTTGCGGGCAGTATTTAACCCTACGTCGGCGGGAATACGGTATTTGGCTCTAAAGCCTTCCATCCCAGCGGCGGTATCAACTAGACACTTGAATTTTCCCATTACAGAAGGACGATGGACTAGACTTTAGAAAAGAGAGTGTTTGTAGTGATAGCCGAGGACAAATATCGGAGAAAAAAGGTTAAGAATAGGAGCAAGAACTTACAAGGTTGAAGGTGTGTAAATCTCCACGGTTTTCTGCAAAGTAAGGTATGATGGCTTATGTCTTGATGGGATTACCCCCTGAAGAATTAAATGAAGGCGCGGGTTCCCGAAGCGTCACGACGTGCGAAAAGGCGGCCTCGAAATTATGTCTGTCCCGCCTAGAATTTCGTGGAGTAATGAGAACCGTTGGATGCCCATCTCACCGTTGAACGTGGCGGAGAAAGAGTAACTTACAGTAATAAATGCGCGCGTTTTTGAAAATAAAACCGCCAAGTGTCATTTTCTGGGACGCGAAACGATTTCCACACGTGCTATCACTTATGAAGTGTGTGGAGGGGATCCTCGTCAGATCAAAACCCTATTTTTCTCCTCGGATGTCGAAAATTAGAGTTTTGAGGGGCTATTGTGTGGGGCAAAAGGATCCTGGTGGGAACGTGGGCCTTTTGGGCCTTGTTAAGGGAGGCCGACCTGACGCTGGGGTTAGAGATTGTTGGTGCTATGGGTCGGCCTATACGCCGAGGATCCGGCCGATGATGGTTTTCCCCTCGGAGCGACATTAAAGAGCACAGACTTCATGGTAAAGGTTAGGGAATGACACGGTCAAGACCAATGGTTAAAGGGAAAGAACCCTTGAATGTCCTAGAAGCGGCGATGTTGGAAGAATATCGAGAGGTAAAGGCTACTACCTCCACATTAAAGACCACCCGCACCTACCACCACAGCCGCATTAATGAGGAAGTGACACTTAAACGTGGAAGGGAAACTTCTAGTTACTGTTCAAAGGCACTAAGAAAAGAAATATCTAGGCTAAGGGGGGAATTGGGGGCAACACGTGGATAAAGTATTAAAAAGAGGGGTATTTAAGGAGGGACCTGGGACAGAAACAGGACGGAACTTTTTGTAACCTAAAAAGAAAAAGAAAAAGAGAGAGAGATATATAATATAAGAACAGCTCTCGGCTTACGTCCGAGGAGGCCTATTTACATTACTCCTTTTTGTTTCCAAGTACTTGCAATCTTTAGTTTGTCATTTCATCCTCATACACTTCTAACCTGGGTTTCAAGCTCACACTCTACAAATTCATATTGTTTAAGGCTCATTGGGCCTGAGCCCATAACTGTTCTTGGGTCCAGGTACAATTGTGCACTTACAATAAGTATTCAAGCCATTGAGATACTACAAAAGTTATGAAAATTTAAGTGAAACTCAACATTGCTAATGTTGCGTCCTACTTAAAAAATATAAATAGAACTCGATTTTGAGAATATCGAATTTTACACAAAACTCGATTTTGTTAAAATCGAGTTTCAAAAACAGGAACATTTTGCTAAATAGTTTCAAAATATGGGAATCCTGCTGCATAATTTGAAAATTATGGGCAAATGTCCATTTTTCCCGACATTTTTTTAATTTTTAATTTTTTTGATAAAAGGTTAGAAAGTTTTTCAATAAAAAAGGTTTTATTGTGTACTAGCATGTAGCAAAACCTTTTCTTTTTTTAATTAAACAATTTACTGTTTGAAATTATATGATACTAGCTCCTCTTTGCTTAGAGCACTCACAATAAGGTTGTTAAAATGACTAAAAAGTCATTTTAGCAACCCAAACACTAAACACACACATTTCAGCAAAGTTGTTAAACTTAATATAATTTGACTCATGAGATAACCAGCTCATTGTATTTTTTTTTTTTTTTAGAAGAAGGCCAACTAGCCAATTTATTTGATTGTTGAAAAATCAAATGCATAAAACTCATAAATTTTTGGAAGAACAGTTTCCAACCAAACTAAAATAGGAAAGGACAATCTTGCGCTCTCCTATCTAAAGCATGTGCTAAAGCGTTGCCTTGCCAACGCATATAAGATAAAGAATAGTGAAGACACAATATAATGTCTTTAATCAACTGACCATAGGATGGGTGATGGAAGCACTAATTTTTTATAGTCGAGATGGATGACTCTGAATTGCCTTCAAAAATCAAACCTTGCAAATCCAGTTCTTGAACAAAGTGGACCGCAATTGTAACTGCAAGAGTTTCCAGAGCAACTACTAATGAAGGCAGGAGGGTGATCTCAGATAGGGCCGCCTTAACTTCTCCAAGAGAATTGCAAACCACTACACCAATACCTGCTACACCCAAATCCTCAAAAACAGCACCAAACAAGTTTGTTTTCAAAGTGCTCGGATCAGGGGGCTTCCAAATTGTTTTCTTTGGGGGGCTATTTTATACTAGGCTTTCCCTGGTGCTATTGAAATTCCTAGAGGTGTTGGTTTACCAGGTCCAAAAGTTTTGCCAAAGGAGCTACTGCCTCATTTACCCTGCATTTCTTACATCTATACTAGATGGACCAGCATATCATAATAAACAGTTCCGAACCCTCTAGCATCTCACTATAGCCGAAAGTTATATGCTAAAAAGTAACTAAGAAGTTTATTTGATTTGCTGTTAATTTTGCATTTAATATAAGGTCCAATTGTTTATACACTTAACGAAAATTAGAAAACATGTATAACCTGTTTATACATTTATGAACAACTTGTGTCTAAGGTTTCAATTAGTTCAATTCATTAGGTCTAATGTTATTGAATAAGGGACCTATTTATCAATGTTAATTTTTGTGGAGTCATGATATATAAATGGATGGACCTACACTTTTTGTGGAGCCATGATTTATCTTAATTTTTGTTTTGTACTGAAAGGGATGCTCAGTTTGCTATGATCAAGACGGCCCAAGTACCAAACAACTTAGGCCTAGGCCTAAGCCCCACAACCCGAAAAAATTTCCCTAGTATAAAAAGGCCCCTAAAAGGCTCAAAATTTTTAAAAATACAATATTTTTTAAATAATTGGTACTTTTTTATATAAGTGATGCTAGAAATTCCATAAACTTTACTATAGACTTAACTGATATGTCACCAATCACATAAAAAAGTAATTCAAACACAAATAAATTAAGTTGTTGAAATTCATTAATTACAGTCATTATCACATTATATTGTGAACATTTTATAGTATCTTTAGTATTTTTCTTTTTCATTTCTAACAAGGCTTATAAAATAGGAGACTGATAGAAATTTAACCCAATTGAAACCCTAAAATGTTTCAAAAAAAATACTGCAAATGCGAAAGATCATTAATGATGACTAGTCTCCCCTAATAGTTTGAGACTTTAATTTTTGTAAACTAATCTCCTACAAAGCCACATACCAATATCTATCTATCTCTTCCTCTTAAAAAGAAGATATAAAATTAAATTTTAGTACTTAACTATGCATAGTCATATATCTAAATTAAAGTAAAATTTTTTTTTAAATAATATTTTTTTAGTTCTTTTTGTTTAAATTTAAGGTTCAACTATGATATTCAATCATCTATATAAAATTAACCTTAGTTTAGTAACTTTAGTTAATATTATTCATCAATTTCTATATTTACATCAAATTAGTCTTAATTTAATTAGTATTATATAATTTTATTTAGTTAATGTTTACATATCAAAAGCTCCATATAAAATTTGGCCTTACGCCCAAAATTTGTTGGAGCGGCCCTGGCTATGATATCATATGGTTTTATTTGATATATCAGAATCTAGTTGTTCTTCAGCTTATTGACATTCATTCATGTACTTGATTGTTATTTAAGGGACCCACTGGCCACTGACTTTAAGTATGTTATTGAAATAATTAATGTCAGTTTTTCTTTCAAAATTTCAGTTACATTCGTCCAAAAGTTTCAGTTTTTCTTATCTAGTTACATTCAGTTACATTTATTTAATCTTTCAAAGAAGCCATTGTATCCTTGAAAACATGAATTTATAATACTTCAAATATGTCAAGCAGCTTAACCTACTATGTTTTTGTTCAAAACACATATGTTTTCATTATCTTGTTTTATAATCTCATATTCTTGGTGATTTGGGTGCTTTGCAGGAGTGTCTTTAATAAGTAGGTCGTGTCATTATCTAGTTATGGACTCACAAGGTGACTTGCCGTTGTACACTAGTATCATAGAATGGGACATTGATATTGACTCACCTTTTTTGGGTTTATCCCAAAATAATCCAATGCTTGTTTCTAATTCTTCGCCTGAAGTTGAGACCATCACCAAAAAGGCCAATCGAAAGAAAATAAAAAAGCTAGTGAGAAAGGTGTTGGGGAATATTTGGCGAATGAGATGAAATATGTTGAGGAGTTACAAGAACAAGAAAGAGAAAGCCTTCACATCAAAGCGGAAAAGGTTCACTTGGAAGAGTTGAGGGATAAAGAGAAAATTCGATTGGAGGAGAAAATAATTCTAATGGAGGAGGAAATAATTAGTATGTGAATTTTTTGTGGACTACATTGGTAGTTTAGTGTTGCTAAAACTACATCAAGCAGGGTAATGACCTTTATAATATGTTTGCCATTAGATATGAGGTTTGTTAGGTTCGTAGTTAATTATATGATTTATGTAAATACTGTTGACAGGTTAATAGTTAGTTCAATTGAAGTATATATGAGGTTGTTAATAAATTTTCAAATGCTCTGAGTGTGGGGCCTATATGTATGTGAGAGAAATGTCTTATACGTTGAGTGCACATGATACGTGCATGGTAGTTGAAGAAACAAAATTAATAAATAACATTCATAGTAGTTGAAAAAGGGCTTAAATGCACTTTTAGTTCCTACATTTTGGCGTTTTTCCATTTTAGTCCCTACATTTTAATTTTACCACTTTTAGTCCCTAATTTAATTAACGCGTTTCATTTTGGTCCTTTCCGTCAGTCAACCGACGGAAATAGCTGAGGTAGCTACCGGAGGAATTAAAATATTATAAAAAATGCCACATCACCATGACACATCAACATATAAATTTTAAAAAAAATTAATTTATTAATTTAAACTAAATAATAAAAATAAAAACAGAATTAAAACCTAAAACTTGTTTACAGAGCCTTCTTTCTCTCTCTCTCACACACTGGAGCCTCCATGGCCCAATACCTTGAACTCACACTCTGATCACCACCACCACCACCACGGTGGTCTTCCCCATCTCCGAACCAACTATCTCAACCTCAAAATCTCCGATCTAAACTGTCTCTGTCTCAAACCACCATGGCGAAGCCTCTCAAGCTCATCACCGCCGCCACCATTGGCGGTGGTATCACATCTCAACCTCAAATTCTCTCTAAAATCGAAACCTATAAGCTCTCTCACTCTGGATCAGTCTCACCCTCTCTTCGATCTAAGCGAGGCACAGCCTCCTAGCTCCGTCGTGAAGCCCAGCCGCCGCCACCTAGACGATGGTGGTTCCCAACCTCTCATCCTTTCTCTCTCTAAACCCGAGCCAAACACTTCATATTTATCCAATCTCTCTCTAAAACCTATAACTCAACTTCTCGATCTACTACCTAAGACGGCGCGTGGAATTGTAGAGGTTAAAGGCTTCATAGATCTGCCAAGAACCGTGGCCGTGGCGACGCGTGAGATCACATGTGGTGGCGTGAGCACGTGATCAACACAGGTATGACAGAGGGTAAGGTACTGGGATTTTTGTGCTCATGTTCTATGTTTGTGAGGATTTGTGAACATGTATCAGAGAGTGTATACACACATATGAAACAGAGGTTTTCAGATTTGCCTTTCATTTTTGTGATTTTTGGTTGATATTTTTCTTTATCCGGCTGGCTGATTTGTTGCTTCCCATTTGTGATTTAGCCTTTTCTAATTGCTTCGGTTGATATTTGGCTACAACTTGTTCTTCATATTCTTCAGATCGAATCTCTGGACGCGTCGCTCGCGGAGGAGCTTAGCGCGATGAGGAAGAAGATGGAGAGGCTGAGGTCAGACAGAGAGAGAACAGAAAAGATGCTTAGAGAGAGGGACTTGATGTTGGAGATGAAGATGAAGGAGGTCGAAGAGAGAGGGGAGATTCAGAAGAGCCTCAAAATCGAGCTCGATAGATTGTACAGATTGAAGCAACTCCAATCTCAATCTGTGATAACCCACTCAGTATTCAAATTTTGATTTCTTTGTTTTTGTGTTTTGAATTTGTTTAATTTTTGAGATATTTTGTTTAATTTTTTGATATTTTGTTAACTGGGTTTATGGGTTTGATTTTCTGAGAATTCAGTGTTGATTTTGTTAGAATTTGGGGAAGAACATGAGATGATCTTGATTTGGGTCGATCTGATGGTGCTTGGTTTGATGATCTCTGAGGTGTTGAATTTGGGTTTTGTCTTCTTGTTTTCATTTATGTCCTAGTGATCTAGGTTTGAGTTCTTGGGTTGCTAGGTTTGTGTTCTTGTGATAGGTTTAAGTTCTTGGTTACTGGGTTTGATTTGGGAAGAATATGAAGAACAAATTGTAAAATGAAAAACAATCTGAAGAACATGAAGAACAATCTTAATTCATGTGAATTTTAGGTTTTAATTCTGTTTTTATTTTTATTATTTAGTTAAAATTAATAAATTAATTTTTTTAATTTATAAGCTGATATGTCATGGTGATGTGGTATTTTTTATAATATTTTAATTCCTCTGGTAGCCACCTCAGGTCCTCAGTTATTTCCGTCGTTTGACTGACGAAAATGACCAAAATGGAACGCGTTAATTGAATTAGGGACTGAAAGTCGTAAAATTAAAATGTAAGGACTAAAATGAAAAAACGCTAAAATGTAGGGACTAAAAGTGCATTTACGCCTTTAAAAAAATATTATTAAAAAAAGTTAGGTTTTAAAAAATGTGCTTGCTACGTCGAAATGAACGATTGGAAATACCTTTGGAAACAAAGAACAAAGAAAACATAAAGAAAGAATAAAAAATAATATTTAAATGAAAAGCTAAATATTTTAGATGCTTTGGTATTTGGTGTATTGTAAAATGAGTTGTTAAAATAGATAAAGTAACTTTTTGAATTGCTAAAAGTTATAATTTTTAGCAATTCTACTGCGAGTGCTCTTAATTCATATTTAATATTTGATATGATACGAGTTCTTATCAGCTTAACTCATAAAGTTCCAACTAATTGATAACTTCTAGTATTTCTAATAGCAAAAGAACATACGTTCAACAATTTAGATGTACTTAATTATATAATTTGTGTTTGTTGATTACCAAATGCTATAAAAGATATAAATATATAAAAAAAAATGTTATAGATCAAATGTATTGTTTCTATTATTAATTTTTTTTTTAATGTACTGTTAAGGTTTTAAGAAAAAATTAGGGTATTAGATTATGTCTGACGTTGAATCTCATGCTCGACGGACAGATTCCCCCAAGGCTCCACTCTTCCTCCTCGGGGATAGTGGGATCTGTTTTGGATACAAGTGTTGTGGACGTGCAGGCCTGGCTTCCAGCTTGGTGCTTATTAAATTTGGGCCGAACCTAAATTAATGGTGCTCGACTTGGGCCTAGCATGGGCTGTACCTTTGCCCTCCTAGAAGATGATTTTCTTTAAATTAAATTAAAAAGAAAATTTTATGGCTAAAACCAAAGTTTGAAAAGTTACTTTCAAAATTATAACTTAACAAGTGGGTGAAACGGGCAAAATAAAAATGATGAAAACAACTCAGGGTAGTACGTATTAAATACTTTTGTAAACTTAACAACGATTTACATATACTGAATTATGTGAATAGAATTCGTGGATTACCAAATGCTGTAGGTGGACAATTTGTACTCGGTCCAGTCACCAGATGGACTCAGGCCCAAAGAGCCTTATACAATAAAATTTATAGAGTATGGGCTTGAAACCTAGACTATGGTTATTGGATAAGGAGAGAAACCAGGCTAGATTGCTGTTATCCGCATGTTCAATAAATGAGAATAGCAAAGAAACTCTCCTCAGACGTAAGCCGAGGACCACTTGTACTGCCTTTCTTTCTTTTAGAACAACATTGCAACTCCAGTTTTAGTATTCGATTGTCCCTTTCTTCTACCATCCTCTCCCTTTTATATCTCTCTTATTCTCTTGTATCTATCTTCTTCTTCCTTTTTTCTTCCACGTGTATCACAAATCTCCTAATTGGATACTTATCCCATCCAGTACATTCTTGAAACCTTCACATACTAGCTAGAAGGCTGAACCACACTGTTCATATGTCATTTCTCCATTAATGCAGCCAGGGAGGTAGGTGCAGGGTCTTTAATGCGGTGGTAGCAGCTTTTTCTCCTCTGATATTTCTCACACGTTCTTCCTTCCAACAACTGCGTGGATCCCTCCTTTACCCAACAGATCTTCCGGAATTCTGTCTCCAAACCCCTTGTCATGTCCCATGACCTTTACTTGAACCGTCCGAGGAGATACTCCTCCTCGGAAAACTCCTTCACCCCTTGTAGTGTGAACTGGCCTGCGGGCCTCAAAGGCTCTACTTGGACAGGCTTACATCACCAAATCAAGCCCAAGGCCCAAATATATATTTTATTTATTTTACCCCCACAATAGCCCCTCAAAACTTCATTTTTCTCCCTATCCGAGGAGAGAAATGGAGTTTTGAACCAATAGCAAAGCCTCCACATGCTCTGCGAATCACCATATGTGTAAGGGTCACTTTGCTTCTTTTAAACCGCCCATGACGCTTCGGAATCCGTAACTTTCGCATTAATGGCTGCGAGTTACTTCTTGTCTCCCACGTTCAATGGTGAGATGCGCATCTAACGGTCCGGGTCCCTTCTCAAAATTTGGGCGGGATAACTCTAATTCGAGGCGGCCTTCCTCACGCTAAAATGCCTAGGAAACCAAACTTTGATCTATCCTTTCAGAAATCAATCAAATCTAAAAATTGCTCATTCTCTTTCCTCTCAAGAAGCTCGTGAAGAATCATCTAGCTTTTTCCCATAAGTTCTTAATCCTCCTTATTCATTTCTCCTCGGCCATTGTCCTCAGCCACCAATTATATCCTTTCTCTTTCTAAACATCTATTCTTACCCCCACCAAATGGGTAGATTTAAATGTTTAGTAGATACCGACGCCGGTATGGAGGGCTTTCGAGCCAAGTACCATATTCCCCAAGACGTAGGCTTAAAATACTGCCCTTCAAAAGCCATAAGTGGCGCTAGGAAAAAGGGGGAAGTTATTATCCCCATTATCGCATTCCTAGAGGGTGGGATGACCCTTCCCATGAAAAACGTAACCAGCAAGTACCTACACAACTATAGGTTATGCCCAGATCAATGTACACCAAACGTGTTTAGAATCCTAGGTTGTGTCGACGCTCTAAACGAGCAAATGAGTCTGAACCTCACATGGCACGACGTTGTGTACGTGTACGAGTGCCATAAGCTGAAAGACCTAGGGTATTACCTTAAATCTAGATCTAACATTATTAGGCTCATATCCTGTCTTCCCAAATCCAACAAAGGCGTGAAAGACAACTATCTAATCGTTTCGGAAAACTGGTCTGACGGTCCCCACTGCCCAGTCAAATGGGGAGTCCCAGGTGTGACTCTATAGAAGTTAGATTCCCTAACCTGTGACTTAGTCCTATTAATGTCACCATTACTGGTTACACTGTTTGTTATTACTTTTTTTTTAGTTGGCATTCGCTGCTGATCTAACCATGCTTGTCTCTTCGGATGTTTTTGCAGACAAACAACACGTACGACCTCGTTTAAGTCTTTGCAGCATCGCGGATCTCAATCGCGTTCTTCGATCCGAAGTGTTCGTAAGTGAAGACCTGCAAGTGAGGGCAGCCCATCTGATACTGGGATACGATCCTTTATCAGACAATTTCCAAGAGATTGGCAACACGATCACCGCAGGTGACCAGAAACGTAAAAGGATAGATATTTCAAGACCGGGCTTCCTTTCTGCCCACGAACTTCCGAACAACCCCTCCATCATCTTGTACTCTCACCCCATCGCCGCAGTTCCTCTCTCGGCGCACTCCTAGACGACAGCCGTCCAAGAAGAACCAACATCATCGCAACAAACACTCGAAGAGGAAATTGATCAGTTTCTCCTCGAAGAAGCTGAAAGACCTCAAGAGGATCACCTCGTCATCCTCTCGGACGAAGAACGCATGCTTACGGAAACTTCTGGCATAAAGGGTTTGGTAATAGAACAGCTTGACTCTAGTTCCGAGGAAGACAACATGTCTACCCTTAGAAAGCTGATGTCTAGGAGGGGCACACAGGCTTCCAAAAAGGACGCGGTTGGGTCGCAACCCCCTCCCATTCTGCCACCACCCCCTCCTCCGACTAATCCTAAGATTCCCATCCCAAAACTTAAGAAGAAGAGGAAGAACGAGGCCGAGGAGGCAGATATGGAGAAGCAAAAGAAACTTAAGCAACAACAACAACAATAGAAAGTAGGCAGAGGTAAGACGTGGACCTCTTCAGTAGAGAGTGGGGAAAGCCGTGACCTGGCCGAGGTACGCCATACGCAGGCCAACTGGTCTCTTGCGCTGAAGTTAGATGGGGCCCCCATTTCCTGCCAGTCCAGTATTAGGACGTTCTAGCAAAGACATGCTCATCACCTGGCTAACGCATTGGAGCAACCTCTTCTCCTACTGAAAGACATGGAAGCTCTAAATAATATGACTCAGCCACATCTCTTTCTCTCCCTCAAAAGGGACTTGGCCATGGTAAGTGCCCTCCAATTACCTCCATATTACTGCTGTCATTACGCTTTAGCATAAAGTCGTTCATACGCATTTTGAATTTGCTTCAACAATAATGCACTTGTTCAATATTTCAATGCAGGCCATACAAGAAGTCTTCGCTGCAAAGAAATGGGTGGAAGATTCTCAAAAAAAGGCTACAGTTGAACTCGAGGTCAGAATAGAGACCGAGAAGGCCTTAGGCCAAGCCCTAGTGGAGAATGAGAACCTGACCAAGCAGTTGGCAGATGAAAAGAGGGAGAGAAACGGTGCCGAGGCCAGCCTTAAAATGATCAGAACTCAGGTGAAAGGGCAACGCAAACTTCTGTGTCAAAAGGACGAGGACCTGTCTAAAGCTCAACAAGAAAACTCTAACTTAAGTAAGGAGCTTGCCCGAGCGAAGGAAGAGGCTCGTGCCCTCAAGGAAACTATAGAGGCTGCCAAGAAGGCTGCTTACAATGAAGGGGTGGAGGCGATAGAAGATCGACTGACAGAGGAATTGGCAGAGCTATGTAGGGAATATTGCCAACAAGTATGGGCAGAAGCTCTGAACGTGGCAGGAATTCCCACGAACTCTAAATTGAGGAAACCTGAGAACATTTGGATTCCTCGGGACATCCAAGTGCTCGAAGAGCTTCCTCCTGTCACATCTACCCCCGAGACAGGGCCTTCAACACAGCCATCCATCATTCAAGAATCCATTCCAACTCCTAAAGAACCTGCTGGTTCCGACAAAGAGAAGGAACAAGGTGGCAAAGCCGAGAAGCATCCAAGCAAGGATGCCGAGCCAAACGTTCCTCCACCAGTGGCGAAGGACAAAGGGAAACAAGTCCAAACCTCATTCGAAGCGGAGCTTAAACAAACAGAGGAGGAGGACAAGACCAAAGAAGCTACCAGCAAGTCCTAGCAGGATCCCTTCACCAAGACTTAAAGCATAGGCCAGTTTGGACCCCCTTTTTCCTTATGTGATGAATTTTTTGTATTAGGGCTTTTACTTTAACCTTTTTATTTTAGAGTTTTATTTCCAATGTATCCCTTGATAGAATTAATGAGAAACTTGAAAGGTTGTTCTTTAACTGATTTACAATCTCCAATAAAAAAATACTAATTCGTTTTACCCTAATGTAAATTACATGCATGGGCTATAATATGTAAAGTACAACAACACACAGTCTAAGACTTAACTTGGTATTTAGTTTGGGACATAAAGCAAACCGTCAAACTTACCATGGTTTATCAATACGTCAATTTCCATAAGGCATGTAACCACAGGACATGGTTTCTGTTTGATGCTTAGCGTAATGGACCGAGATGTTAATTTCCCCAAAGTAGAAGGTCCGAGAACCTGACTTAACTAAGATTCTATTTAACATTGAATAAGATATCAATTTTCACAAGGTACGTGGACCGAGGACCAAGCATGACTAAGTTTCTGTTTGATATTTATAACAAATAGATCGAAATATTAATTTCTCCAAAGTAGAAGGTCTGAGGACTCGACTTAACTAAGGTTCTGTTTAACATTGAATAAGATATCAATTTCCACAAGGTACGTGGTCCGAGGACCAAACATGACCAAGTTTTCGTTTGATATTTTTAACAAATAGATCGAAATGTTGATTTTTTCAAAGTAGAAGGTCCGAGGACCCGACTTACTAAGGTTCTGTTTAACATTGAATAAGATATCAACTTCCACAAGGTACGTGGTCCAAGGACCAAACATGACCAAGTTTCTGTTTGATATTTATAACAAATAGATCGAAATGTTAATTTCCCCAAAGTAGAAGGTCCGAGGACCCGACTTAACTAAGGTTCTGTTTAACATTGAATAAGATATCAATTTCCACAAGGTACGTGGTCCGAGGACCAAACATGACCAAGTTTCTGTTTAATATTTATAACAAATAGATCGAAATGTTAATTTCCCCAAAGTAGAAGGTCCGAGGACCCGACTTAACTAAGGTTCTGTTTAACATTGAGTAAGATATCAATTTCCACAAGGTACGTGGTCTAAGGACCAAACATGACCAAGCTTCTGTTTGATATTTATAACAAATAGATCGAAATGTTAATTTCTCCAAAGTAGAAGGTCCGAGGACCCGACTTAACTAAGGTTCTGTTTAACATTGAATAAAATATTAATTTTCACAAGGTACGTGGTCCGAGGACCAAACATGACCAAGTTTCTGTTTGAAATTTATAACAAATAGATCGAAATGTTAATTTTTCCAAAGTAGAAGATCTGAGGACCCGACTTAACCAAGGTTCTGTTTAACATTGAATAAGATATCAATTCCCACAAGGTACGTGGTCCGAGGACCAAACATGACCAAGTTTCTGTTTGATATTTAGGATAATGAATCGAAGTACCACATAATGATAATTAAATAAACATGACAAAAGTAACTTTCATTAATATTAATACCTTCGTAGGTTATTTACATTCCAAGGGCGTTGTACAATTTTTTCATCTAGATCAGCTAAGTGATATGACCCTATGCCCGCTACAGAAGTGATTCGATATGGTCCTTCCCAGGTAGGTGCTAACTTTCCCCACACTGGATTTTTGGAAGTACCCATGACTTCCCTCAAGACCAAATCTCCAGGCGCAAGTGGCCTTAGTTTCACATGAGCATCAAATCCTCGTTTGAGCTTCTGCTGATAATAAACCAGTTGAACCATGGCGGCCTCTCGCCGCACCTCAACCAGATCCAGGATTTTCTCTAGCAAACCCTCGTTATCTTCTGGGTTGAAAGAGCTTGTCCTTAATGTTGGAAACCCAGATTCCAAAGGTATCACTACCTCGGCCCCGTAAGTCATGGAGAATGGTGTTTCTCCCGGGGATCTTCGCGGTGTAGTCCGATACGTCCACGAAACATGTGGCAACTCTTCTACCCATCTACCCTTTGCATCATCCAGTCTCTTCTTGAGTCCACTGACTATAACTTTGTTAACTGCCTCGGCCTGCCCATTTCCCTAAGGATAAGCTGGAGTGGAGTATCTATTTGTGATGCCCAAGTCACTACAATACTTTCTGAAAGCTTCACTATCAAACTGCACACCATTATCTGAAATAAGTGTGTGGGGTATCCCAAATCTAGTGATAATGTTCTTCCGGACAAACTTCTTGGCGTCTACATCCCTAATATTCGATAAAGGCTCAGCTTCAATCCACTTGGTGAAGTAATCAGTTCCCACAAGTAGCCACCTTTTATTTCCCACAGCTCTTGGGAAAGGCCCAAATATATCCAGTCCCCATTGAGCGAATGGCCAAGGACTAGACAAAGGATTAAGGACACCACCAGGCTGATGGATGTTGGGCGCAAATCTCTAGCATTGGTCACATTTTCTCGCATAGTCCTGAGCCTCTCTCTGCATATTGGGCCACCAATATCCCTAAGTCAGAGCTCTATGGGCTAAGGATCTCCCTCTAGTATGACTTCTGCAAATCCCCTCGTGCAATTCTTCCAAAAGTGCCTCCATCGTTTCAGGGTGTACACACAGCAGGTATGGTTCGGAAAAGGAGCGTTTATACAGCTTCTGATCCTCGGACAACCAGAATCGAGGTGCCTTTCAACGAATCTTATCTGCCTCAAACTTCTCCCCGGGCAACACATCGCTTTTTAGAAAAGAAACTACGGGGTCCATCTAGCTAGGTCCGAGTCTTACCTGATGAATACGGATGGCACTTACGGTTGTTAAAGCAGGCCTCAGCAAGTCTTCGACGAGGATAATCCTAGGCAAACCCTGAGCCAAGGATGTTGCTAGAGTGGCCAATGAGTTTGCATGTGTATTTCCACTTCGAGAGACATGCGTCAGGATGAAAGAATCAAACTTGGATTGTAAACATTTGACCTTAGCCAGGTATTCTTGCATTCTCAGATCCCTAGCCTCTATAGTCCCCATCACCTGGCCCACGACTAACTGAGAATCCGATGACATATGAACTGACTCCCCCCCCCCCCATTTTTCGGACCATATGCATACCAACTAAGATAGCTTCGTACTCAGCCTCGTTATTAGTAGCCGAGAATGCTAATCTCAACGATTTTTCAAAGGTGATTCCTTCAGGGGA
The DNA here is from genome assembly GCF_040712315.1 of Castanea sativa. Taxonomy (NCBI): domain Eukaryota; kingdom Viridiplantae; phylum Streptophyta; class Magnoliopsida; order Fagales; family Fagaceae; genus Castanea; species Castanea sativa. Next base: position 35,323,385 of record NC_134020.1, read on the forward strand.
TACCAAAACAAGTCTGATACCTGACCCTCTCTGGTTCGCCGCGTCGTCAACATATGCTTTCCAGACCGAAAGACCTTTGCCTGTGATCATACCAACTGATTTTTCATCCATGTGCAACTGCTTTGCAGTTTCTTCTAATGAGGGTTCGGCGAATTTTGTCACTAAATCGGCAAAAACCTAGCCCTTCACGAAGGTGCGAGGCATATATTTGATATCGAAAGCCCTAGAATAGTTCCCCACTTGGCTACCCTCCCTGACTAGTCAGCACTTCGCAATACCGACTTGAAAGGAAGTTGGGTCAAAACCACAACGGTGTGGGATTGGAAGTAATGAGGAAGCTTCCGCGTAGCATGAACTACAACCAGAATTGCCTTCTCCATAGGTAGATATCGTACCTCAGCTTCATTCAAGGATTTGCTAACGTAGTAAACCGATCTTTGTACTCCACTGTCGTCCTGTATTAAAACCAAGCTGACTGCATGGATAGTGATAGCTATGTATGCAAACAGGACTTCATCAACCTCTAACCGAGACATGATGGGTGGCCGGGAAAGATATTATTTAAGTTGATGAAAAGCCAAAGCACATTCCTTGGTCCATTCGTATCCTTTCCACTTATTCAGCAACTGGAAAAAGGGTCTGCACATATCAGCGGACCGAGAGATAAACCTGCTGAGAGCAGCAGTCATCCCAGTCAACTTTTGATTTTCCTTTGGATTCCAAGGTGGTTGCAAGCCATGGATGGCCCTGACCTATGCCGAATTTACCTCTATTCCTTTATGAATAACCATGTAGCCTAGGAACTTACCAAAGCCCACCCCAAAAGAGCACTTGGAGGCGTTAAGGTGCAACTTGTACTTCCTAAGTGTTTGAAAGGTGTCATCCAAATCTTTCACATGCATAGGTACCGTCTTGCTCTTCACCACCATATCATCCACATATACCTCAATAGTCTTTCCAAGTTGCGACTCGAACATTCTGGTCATCATCCTTTGGTAAGTAGCCCTTGCTTTTTTCAAACCAAATGGCATCACTTTATAGTGATAATTTCCCGTAGCAGTAATGAAGGCGGTTTTCTCCTGATCATCCAATGCCAAAGGTATTTGGTGATAGCCTTGGAAGGCATCCAAAAAACTCATCCGAGGATGCCCAACCGTAGCGTCCACCAGCTGATCGATGCGAGGCATTGGAAATGAGTCTTTGGGGCAGGCTTTATTCAGGTCTGTGAAGTCCACACATACTCTCCACTTCCCGTTCTTTTTTTTTACAACAACAGTATGCGCCAACCATTCTGGGTAGAAAAATTCTTTAATAGCCCCAACCCTTTTGAGCTTGAGCACCTCCTCATTGACGGCCTCGGCATGTTCTTTGGAAGAATGCCGAGGTGGTTGCCTTTTGGGAATAATGGCAGGATTGACGTTCAAATGATGGCAAATGAAGCTTGGGTCAACCCCCGGAGCCTCGTAGGGATCCCATGCAAATACATCACTATTGCTTTTCAAAAACATCACCAATTTCATCTTCTTTTGATATGGTAGTCGTACTCCAACCTGAAAGAACCTTTCAGGGTCATCATTAATAAGAAAATTTTCCAACTCTTCACATGTTGCCTCCTCTGCTGTCACCGCACCGGGCGCATCTAGAGTCGTTAATTGCTATAAGTCGTCCGTAACCGAGGCCGAGGATTCTGGTTCGGCCTGATACAGTATTGCAGCCGATATGCATTGCCTTGCTACCGATTGACTCCCAAGAATCTCCTCAATTTGTCCTCCCGACGAGAACTTTACTTTGACATGTAGAGTTGAGGAAACAGCTCCCAAAGCATGCAGCCAAAGTCTTGCAACGATGGCCGTATATGGGGAATAAGCGTCAACCACAATGAAATCCACATCAACTGTTTCCGGACCTGTCTGCACCAACAAACGAATTTGTCCCTTTGGTATGACGACCTTCCCTTCAAAACTTATCAGTGGTGAATCATAAGCCGTGAGATTCTCGAGCCTCAAATTGAGCCCCCTAAACAAATTAGGGTACATAATATCCGCACCACTACCTTGATCAACCATCACCCCCTTTACATCGTAGTTCCCTATCCTTAGAGTAACCACCAAGGCGTCATCGTGCGGTTGGATGATCCCAATTTTATCTTCGTCCGAGAAGCCCAAGATAGGCAGAGAAGCACCTTTAATTCTTTTAGGCTTGGATCCAGACTCCTCGGTGAGAATATGTGATACAGACATCACCCTAGTAGAACAGGAACCGATCCTGCCTGGGGCTGCAAGGATGACATTAATCGTTCCCAAGGGGGGCCGAGATGAATTATTCCTCTGGTTAATCGAACCCGAATTGCTTCCTTACCTATTGGGCTGATATAAATGTTGCTTCAACTTTCCTTCACTGACTAGCTGTTCCAAATGATTCCAAAATGTCCGACAGTTCTCAGTAGTATGGCCTACATCCTGGTGGTATTGGCAAACAAGGTTCTGATTCCGCTTCGCAGGGTCCCCAGCCATCTTACTAGACCACTTGAAGTAGGGCTCCTTGCGGACTTTCTCCAACAATTGGTGCACTGGTTCTCGGAATACGGTGTTAACTACTTGAGGGGTGGCTGGACCAGATTGCCTAGAGAAATCCCTCATCGGCCTGTTGTTACTGTACCTATCCGACCTGAAATCTCTCCTCTCCTGAGGGATAACCTTCGCCTTACTTTTACCTTGTTGTTGGTCTTCCTCAACCCTTTTATACTCGTCAATGCGATCTATGAGCCAACGTACACTCCATACGGGCTTCTTGGTCAGAAATTTCCTTAAATCGTGATCAGTTGGGAGGCCCACCTTGAAAGCGTTAATCGCCACTTCGTCAAAATCGCCGTCGATTTCATTAAACATCTCCCAGTATCTGTTAGAATATGTTTTCAAGGTCTCACCCTCCCTCATGGCCATAGATAACAATGAATCTAAAGGCCGAGGAACTCTGCTGCATGTAATGAATCGAGACGCAAATGCCCTAGTGAGTTCCATGAAAGAATCAACAGAACCCACCTTCAGTTCGTTAAACCATCTCATAGCAATAGGTCCCAGGCTAGAGGGAAAGACTTTGCACATCAAGGTCTCGTTCTGAGAGTGTACTGCCATCCTTAAATTAAAATGACTCACATGCTCAACTAGGTCCGTCCTGCCATTATAAATGGTGAAAGTGGGCTGGGTGAACCATCGTGGAAGCTTTCTTTTCTCGATCCTACATGAAAAAGGGGACTTGGAGATCTGATGTAAAGCCCTGCTCATAGCGTCATTTTCCAAGCCTTTGGAGGGAAACTTGTTATGCCTATGACTCGGAAGCTCATCCTTCTCGTAAAAGAAGGTTTCGCTAAGAGGAGTCTTGGACCTTAGACTGTAACTGCTTCCCTGAAAGCCCCTAGAGGAAGGATCGGAAAGAGGTGAGGCTCGCCTTCGTCTGACACGGCGTAATTTTTTCTTAAGGTAGTCAATCTCCTTCTGCATGGCCTTGGCGTCATCCATATGGGTGGCTCTACTTCCACCATAAGAATGGCTTGCACCGGGGTTTACCGTATGCACACTTCCCTCTCGATCCCTCTGACGCTTGAGACGCTCTAAGTGATCTTCACGCTAGGACCTCTGAGACTCTGCATGATGCGAATCTAAGCCTGCCATAATGTTCCAATTCCTTCAGAACTAGATTCCCACAAACGGCGCCAATTGTAGGTGGACAATTTGTACCCGATCTAGTTACCAGATGAACTTAGGCCCAAAGAGCCTTATACAATAAAATTTATAAAGTATGAGCTTGAAACCTAGACTATGGATATTGGATAAAGAGAGAAACCAGGCTAGATTGCCGTTATTCGCGTGTTCAATAGATGAGAATAGTAAAGAAACTCTCCTCGGACGTAAGCCGAGGACCATTTGTACTGCCTTTCTTTCTTTTAGAACAATATTGCAACTCCAGTTTTAGTATTCGATTGTCCCTTTCTTCTACCATCATCTCCCTTTTATATCTCTCTTGTTCTCTTGTATCTATCTTCTTCTTCCTTTTTTCTTCCATGTGTATCACAAATCTCCTAACTAGATACTTGTCCCATCCAGCACCTTCTTAAAACCTTCACATACCAGCTGGAAGGCTGAACCCACTGTTCAGAGGTCATTTCTCCATTAATACGGCCAGGGAGGTAGGTGCAGGGTCTTTAATGCGATGGTAGCAGCTTTTTCTCCTCTGCTATTTCTCACACGTTCTTCCTTCCAACAACTGCGTGGATCACGCCTTTACCCAACAGATCTTACAGAATTCTGTCTCCAAACCCCTTGCCATGTCCCATGACCTTTACTTGAGCCGTCCGAGGAGATACTCCTCCTCGGACAACTCCTTCACCCCTTGTAGCGTGAACTGGCCTACGGACCTCAAAAGTTCTGCTTTGACAGGCTTACATCACCAAATCAGGCTCAAGGCCCAAATATATATTTTATTTATTTTACCCCCACAAATGCTATAAAAGAAAATATATAAAAAAAAAATGCTATTTTTTATTTTAAAAAAGAATGCTATATATTAAATGAATTGTTTCTATTATTTAATATAAAAATTGCATTATTGAGGTTTTAAAATAATAAATAAATAAATAAATAAAGGTACTAGATGCTTTTCTTTAAATTAAAAAATATATACGGATAAAACCAAGATTTGAAATTGCTTTCAAACTTATAACTTGTAAGAATCATGAGGGTGAGACGGACAAAATAAAAAGGATGAAACCAACTCATGGTGATCCTTATTAGAAACTTTTGTAAACTTACAATTTTTTGTTGTGAAAATGTTATAAATATTGCATTGTTCTATCTTTATTGAACCCAAATTCTAAAGATTCTCAAATAAAAATGTTCAATAACTTTTTTTAAGGTAGAAACAAAATTTCAGTTCAAAAAAATTATAAATATAAATTTGTTTTTTCAAGTTTTTGTGTGTGCGCGCGCGCAAGTTAAGGTATTTTATGTGATCATAGAGTTGTATGGGATGCGGCCCTATTGCCTAAGGCCCCACAATTTTAGTCCTATAGTATATATATTATTATTATCATTATATATATGTAATAACTTTTTCCTATATATATATATATATATATATATAAAATAACTTAAACTAAGATATATCTAAAACAACAAATAAAATAAAATATATCCCATACTTTTATCATTTTTTTTTTTGGAAATTGTCAATGTCAAACTAAAAATTAAAACACACACACACACACACACATATGTATACTCCCTCTATTCCAGTTTGTTTGTCCTCTATTCCATTTTGGGATGTCCCAAAATATTGTCCTATTTCTAAAAATAAAAGTTATTAGTTTACTAATGTTCCTATTATAGTCCTACTTTATTTTCAAAACTATTTGAAAAGAAAACTAACAAATATTTTTTAAAAATCAATATAATTGGGGCACCTTTTCAGTTGCTTATTAAGAATAACTATTTAAAAAAAAAACTGATAAATTTACTTATAGGTAGTTTTGTAAACTTATACATTTTTATATGGCAGACAAGACAATAAATGTTATTTTTTTTTAAAGTTTGACTTTTCAAACATAACAAATAAATTGAGACGGAGGGAGTATATATATATATGTATATATATATATATATATATATATATATATATATATATATATATATATATATATATATATATATATATCACTTAAAAAAAGTGTTTCCATCAACGTCTCTTTCAAGTTTCTCTTTTAAAAAACAAAGGAAATGCTAATGAATGCCTTTAGGGCATTGGTTAATAATCCATTTAAAAAAAAAATTTATGGGAAACGAAAAAAAAAAGCAATTAATATTTTGACAGTTTTTTTCATTTCCCATAAAAGTGATGTTAAAACTTTCCTAAAATTGAATATTAACCAATGCCCTAAGGGCACTAAACAATTCTTCCAACTAACCATCATCAAACCACATCTGATTTTTATCTCTCTAAAAACATTTCTTGATAATTAATCACCATCAAACTACTCTTTTTTTTGTCTTATCCATAAACTTATTCTCCTACCTAAAATCTATAGTTGCAAGAAAGATTAGGATTATTAGTCATATCATCAATTAAAATTGAGGTGTGAACAAAGCTTGAATACAAAAGTTTAATTAGTAACTAAAAATGAAAGTGATGAATTCTAAATAAAAAAATCATAATGTATAAATTTAAATAAATATTATTTGACTAATATCATCAATTAAAATTTTCGTCTTAATCAATCACACATGTATATTCATGAACATATACAATTGGTTTCATCATGTGTAACCATTGACAGTTACGTTGCATTTGTTTCCTTATAAAATATTTTATGACAGAAAATGTTTTATGTTGGAAACATTTTAAAGGAAAATAAATTTTTGTACATTGTTTGATTGCATTTTAAAATACTTTGAAAAATAATTTTCAATGTTTTGCTCTAAAAAAATTAAAATTTACCAAATTATTAAATAAGACTAAATTTGGATACAGTGGCCAGCGTCCAGCGTCCACGATTCTGCGTTTTTTTTTTTTTTTTTTTTTTCTGCTGATGCACGGGTCAGGGGGGACAGCGGCTACTGTTCATGCTACTGTGCATAAACAGTACCCGCATTTGCTGACTTTTCAGCACATCTGTGGGTCCCGTGTACTGTTCACGGGACCCACAAACTTCACTTTACAGAATTTTTTTTATTAAAAATGGGTCCCACGGTACTATTCACACATTTAAAAATTATTTTGCTACAGTGTTTTTAGTTTTCAGTTTTCAGCAATAAGCTCTATCCAAACGGACCCTTAAATCACACAAGATAGAAGCTAATTACAACAAATCAAACATAAATGAACACATACACACCCAAATGGAAACTTTTTTTTTTTTTTGGTAAAGAAAAATAGGGGTTTGCTAGGTTACGCTAGTCCCCGGGCAGGGCGCTAGAGTTAAAGCCCTTGGGCCAACTCGTGTGGATGCCCACCAACAGACTCTTTCTGGCAGCGGGACTCGAATCTAGGTTGATTAGACGAAGTGCCCGAGCCTTACCAACTGAGTCAAGCCCCCCGTTGGCAAATGGAAACATTTTTCATCAAATAAGAATAATAATAATTGCATCAGAGCAATGGCCTCCAGTGTGTTGGACTGCAACAGTAATGCTAATCACAGAGCAGGGGCCATTTTAAAGAGCGAGGGGAGGTCATCTTCGAAAACAGAGAGTTGGGGGTGCTACGCGTGGTTTGGAAAATCTTTTACAAAAAAAAAAAAAAAAAATCTATTTAACCTGTTACAAGATGTGTGTATGTTTTCTGATCAACAAAAATTATTTCCAAATTTGACCAATATTTTACAACAAAACAAACACCCGAAAATATTGGAAATGTTTTTCGAAATACATTTTAAAACAAAACAAATGGACCCTTCGTTCCATCATGCATATTGTATAATCATTTTTCAAGTGAAGCATAAAGAAAATTTATCACATGCTTCGGAAAAAAATGGGTTAATCAATGCATGTCATAGTTGTTTAGACATGTTATTCTTGAACCAAACCAGCTTAATTTAAAGACTAAATGGGTAAGACATTAAAAGTATCATCTTAGATATTACCCATATTATTGCATGCATGAATATAATTAGCACAACATGAAGCTTAAATTAATTTTTGCATAATAAACATGATTCTCATTCTTGGAGATTCTAGTTTGCTTGATTCGTCTTCACCCCTACATCAATTGTTCTTGAAAGTCGTCCTCAAGAATATGAGCACTACTTGATGATTATCATGGCACATTGAGCAAGAGCTCAATGGAATAGGGGACGAAGGAAGGGAATGAATCCCGATTATGGAGTAGAGCCTCATCTCATAAACAAAATGATAACCAACAGCATATATCTTAAGAAAATGAGATGAGCAAATGAGAACATAGATTGTTGCCTTGAGTAGCACTGACACTAGAGTAAAGTGGTAGCTACAAACATGGTGGCATGAGGAGTGTCAGTATAAGCCTACAGCCCAATCTAATCAGTATCTTAAGCCCAACCATGTTGACTTTCAAGCCCATAAAAAAAAAGCAATTATTTGCCTGAAAATTCAGAAGATATTTGAAGTCATTTTCTCCAAGAAGTCAAATAGTATTTAATGTTGGTTTCCTAGGAAAAATTCAGCCGTTATGTTTTATTCCTCTTGACACCAAAGTGTCCCAAGTTCCAACCAAGATCCAGCAAGTCCAATTTGATGTCAGTCTAGCCCAAAAGCTTTCCTTAAAGATAAGAATAATAGCCCATTATTTTGAGCGTTTTTTTTTATCATTAATAATAAAGTCAAAATAGTCTTTAATTAGTGTCTCCTACAATGATTCAGACTTCATATTTTATTTCTCCTAGACAGACAAGTATTTTATTGTGTTTCTAGTTCCTAAAAGTCATATCTGACTTTGGACAAGTTAAGTGAATGTGTTTACTATTATTTTCATTTTTTCTACGTGGGGGCTGTTCCAAGCTCTATTTAAGCCTTTTGGCTTAATCAAATAAAATTCAAAGTGTATTTGCATAATTAAATAACCTTGTGTTTTTCAAAAAATGAATTTCTTCTAAATTAACTCTTATCCCCTAGGTAGATTCCTTTGGGTGACAGGCATCATTTTTTGTATCTCTAAGGTGGTATGTTAATCTAAATTGTTAGGATTAGTGTCCTTAAATCCTATTGTACGATGTTATTTATGACATTATGTACGACTTAATGTTGTGATTAATAAAGTTGTTTTATTATTATCTAAAATAATGGTAACATGAATATTTGGACATTATCATATAGTCCATGAAATGCATAGTATGTGATTTATGTGATTTAGTCACAGAAGATATAGATCACAAGTTCTTTATAAACTCAGAATTCTAGTTTGTAGTCGATGATGAAATTGGGTATTTCATCTGCGAAGACTATAACATATCAACTAAGATGATTTTTCTTGATCATGGAAGTGGAGACTTCTAGTTGATATGTTGATATATTTTAAGAGTTAAGACATATTGAACTGGACCGATGTGAGATTTATTATTGTCCTAACGTCTGTCAAATGAATAATAAATCTCACGATTTCTATTTACATCAACTCTTAATCCTGAAAGAATAATGGACATGATCATGAAGTGTAGGTTACTTTGATATATCAGGAATGAGATCTAAAGTCACGATCAAGACCTCAGTATGTTGGACAGTCACATTTAGTGTTGATGGAACATATATTCTCTAGATAGAGTTCATAATTTCTTAACGGGGATATAAAATATTCCCTTGAGATAAATTTAATGGGTTTAGTTATTCAGAGTGTTAGGCCTAACCACTTTAGTAAGGAGTTACTAAAGTATATATTTATCAAATTGGATTTCATAAATATATGATGAATAACTTAAAAGATTAAACCGGGTACTCAAAGATTAAGATGTAGTAATCTTCAAAGTGGCAGTCGACTTTCATGACTTTATATTACTATGAATATTTTATGAAGGGGTTGTATGTATATAAAATCTTGGTATAATTTATTAATAAAGTCTAGAGTGCAATTATATTTATATAGTGGTATTAAATATAATTAATGGTAACTTTGGACTTATCAAGAGTTGATAGAAAAGCCCAAGGCCCATTGAAGCTAGAGTCTTATTTGTTCCCTTTTGGTCCCACTCCAAGCCATATACCAAATCCCAAATGGATTGGCCCAAAAAGTTAGTCCAATTAGATAATCAGTTAGATATAAGAAGAGAAACATACAAAATTTCATAAGTATTAAACAAGGAATGAAATTGTGTGTATGTGAGTGTAGGCTACTTTATTATTCTCTTTTTGGGAACTGATTGAAAGACAACACTTCTTGGGCATAAAGTGGAATTGGAGTGAAGATTAAAAGTGTTTCCAAGTACTTCTAATCTTTAGTTTTGAATTTCACCGCACCAAGGTACACTCTCTTGTTCTTGAATTCCGAAATTTACATATTACATGTTAATAATTGTGAATGAAGTAGATCCGTTAATTTTTCATTGCGTATGTTTTGTGTGCAATACAAACTATGTTTTTTCAACAATTGGTATCAGAGCGGTCTTCAATTTCAAATTTGTATAACATGTTTTGTGAGTTTTGGAATTAAAGATAGTAATTTCATGATGTTAAAAGATCATGTAATCAATTTTCTGCATGGTTATTGAAATTATTTTTTGATGAAAACTGAAATTAATGTTATGATGTTGTTTAAGTTTGATATTAAGCATGTTAGATTGAACTTTAAGGCTATAGCATTAATGGAATTCAATTTTAATCTCAATCTCTTTCTGATGTGATTAAGAAACTATGTTTTGTTGAAGTGAAACGTCAAAAACGATTACCAGAAAATTTGAAAAATTCAGTTTTCACGAGTTTCGATTGATCGAGAATCACTTTCGATCAATCGAGTGGCGATCGAGATTCGATCGAGTCAACCCAATACTTGGTGAGGAATTTTTCAATTTTTCGATCAATCGAGAATACCCTTCGATCGATCGAATGTTTCTTTTTGATTGATCGATCGAATAGGAATCGGGTACCGATCAAGTCATCCAGAAACTTTGAAATATTTTTTATGAAGGTTTCGATCGATCGAGAAATAACTTCAACCGATCGAAATGACTTGTTTTTGAATTTTCACTAAGTTTTAAAACATAGATGAAGTACAAGGCTATGCGTGATGAGATTACACATGATTTCTATTTAAAAACCTTTCTTTTAAAACATCTAGTGGGAGAGAGATACAAGGGTTAGATCCCACGACCTTTATTGTCGGTTTATAGTAGTATGAAATGTATACTTTGTCTTTGCTTCGAGCTTAGCATTCCATGCGGAGAGTATTTATTTCATGGTGCTACAAAATTGAACTTCCTAGTTTATAGCGGTTTGATCAAACACTTTGTCTTAACCTTGAACTTTGCATTCCATGCGGAGGGTGTTTTCTATCATGGTACTACAAGATAAACCTATTAAGGAAGATGAAATGTGGCTACACATGATTCTAGACAATGGTATATACTAAACTAAATATTATAATATCCTCTATGCTGAGTTCTTACTATTATTATTTAGAGGCTAAATGTATAGCGACATATTATTAATGTTTGATAAGAGTTATCATGATAGCACTAATAATGAGAATAGTTATCAATCAATCATAGTATTTAATATTCACTCTATGCTGAGGGATATTGAATATGAGATTGGGTTGTCGTTGCATATTTTATGTTATGGTTTTATTAAGGTTCCATATCATATGTTTATATGCTAAATTGATAATGTCCAGTTTACTTATTATATTCATGTTTGTTATTTTCAGATTTAAATCATAGCATCTTTTAGTCCACTTATTGCTATTTTTAATCAAAACAAACTGATTGGATCCAACTATGTTAACTGGAAAATAAATTTAGACATTGTTCTTACTGCTGAAGAGCACAAGTGTGTGCTTAGTCAACTTTATCCTAACTTTCCATCATTAGATACTTCTCTTGATGAAAAACAACGATATGATTGTTGGCAAAAATCTAATTAGATAGCCAATTATTATATCCTAGCATCTATTTCAAATGTTCTACAACATCAAATGCAAGATGTAGAACTAGCTTCGAATGTAATGCTAAGCCTGAAGGAGATGTTTGGTGAGCAAGGCCGTTGTGAAAGGCAAGAAACTATAAGGAAAATTTATAATACCAAAATGGTTGAAGGTACTTCAGTGAGGGAGCATTGTCTTAGGATGATCTCTCATCTTAATACACTGGATGTTTTAGGTGTCGATATTGATGAAGAATCCCAAGCGGATATGATACTCCAATCACTACTAGAATTATTCAAGGAATTCAGACTTAATTATAATATGAACAAAAAGATTTATACATTGTCTGAATTAAGGAATGAATTGGTGGCTGGTACATCCATTGTTGATGCTAACATGGTTGAAGTTTTTACTTATCAACCTAAGTCAAAAGACAAGGGTAAAAAAAAAAAAAAAAAAACTTCACCAAGCAAGATGATAAACAAATAGCCTTAGGAGTTGCTAACAAGGGAAAAAAAAAAAGATTACACCAAAGAAAAGTGTTTCCATTGTGGCGAGAAAGGTCATTGGAAGAGGAATTGTCCAATTTTTAGAGCTGCCAAGGGTATACAAAGTTCATTTCTTCTTGAAATATGTTTAGTACAAAATCCCACGGATTCCTAGTATGTGGATTCAGGTTGTACTAATTATATCTGCAATTCTTTACAGAGGTTCCAAGAGACCAGAAAGTTGAATAAATGAGAGCTATTTCTTACTTTGGCTGATGGGAGCAAAATTTCAGTTGTAACTGTTGGAGTGTTTAATTTATATTTTGGATATAGAGTTTTAATATTGGAAGACTATTTGTATGTATCTAATGTTCGTAAGAATTTAATTTCTGCAATTTGTTTAGGTAAATATAGATATTGTGTTATCCTGAAAGACAATGTTATAATAAAGAAGGATAAAGTGTTTATCTGTTTTGGCAATATTGTAGGTGGTCTTTATATTTTAACTCCTGATAAGCATGAATTGCACAATTCTAACTTAGATAATAATTTACATGTGAAATCATTAAAGAGAAAATTTCCTTCTACTAATGATACATATCTTTGGTACTTACGTTTGAGTCATATTAATTCAAACAAAATTTAAAAAGTGATCAAAGATGGACTCTTAGAGCCTTTAGACTTTAATGGATTTTCAGTCTGTGAATCTTGTTTGGAGGGTAAAATGACCAAAAGACCTTTTAATGCAAAAGGTAGAAGAGCCAAAGAGTTACTAGAACCAGTACATTCAGATGTATGTGATCTTATGTCGATCTAAGCAAGAGGTGGCTATGAGTATTATATTACTTTCACCGATGATTACTCTAAATTTTGTTATGTATACCTAATGAGACAGAAGTTTGAAGCCTTTGAAAAGTTCAAAAAGTTTAGGGCTGAAGTTGAGAATCAATTGAGTAAATGCATATAGGCCATTCGATCTGATTGAGATGGCGAATACCTTCTTGGGGATTTCAAGGATTACTTAACTAAAAATGATATTATATCCCAGTTAACTGTACCTGGAACTCCATAACAAAATGGTGTAGCAGAATAAATGAATATGACTCTTTTAGATATTGTTAGATCCATGTTAAGTTATTTGACTCTATCAATTTCCTTTTGAGGGTATGCCTTAAGTAATGCAATGTATCTTCTGAATCTAGTATCTTCGAAGTCTGTTCCTAAAACACCTGTAGTATGAGACATCTCCATATTTGGGGTTGTCTAGCACATGTGTTGAAAGGAAAGTCTAACAAGTTACAATCTAAAACAGAAATGACATTCTTTGTAGGGTATCCAAAAGGAACTGTTGGAGGTTTATTCTATAGTCATAAAGATAATAAAGAGTTTGTTAGTACAAATGTCAAATTCTTGAAAAATGACTATATGAATGATTATACTCCTAGAAGTAAAGTAGTTTTGGCTAAAATGAATGAACCTGTAATTGAACAACCAATTAATGAAACTAGGGATGATGTGGCTGTATTAGATACACCACAAGATTTTACTCATGAGATGACTAGTACACAAGTGTCTCGTCGTAGTGGGAGAATTGTTCGGCCACCTATAAGATTTATAGGTTTGGGAGAAACTTATGAAGCTATCCCAAGAGAGGTTAAATCTGATCCTTACACTTATGAAGAAGCAATGAATGATATAGATGCACATCATTGGGTCAATGCTATGAGATCAGAATTGAATTCTATATATTCCAATCAAGTATGGGATCTTGTAAAGGCGTCTAACGGTATTAAACTTGTTGGTTGCAAATGGATTTACAAGAGGAAGAGAGAGATAGATGGAAAGGTTGAAACCTTTAAAGTAAAACTAGTGGCGAAAGGGTATACACAAAAAGATAGTATTGACTATGAGGAAACGTTTTCGCCAGTGGCCATGCTTAAATCTATCAGAGTTTTTTTATCCATTGTTGCTTATTATGATTATGAGATTTAGCAAATGGATGTCAAGACTGCATTTCTTAATGGCAATCTTGAAGAAGAAATCTATATGATGCAACCGGAAGATTTCATAGCAAAAAACCAAGAGCATATGGTATGCAAATTGAAAATGTCCATTTATGGACTTAAGCAAGCATCTAAATCTTGGAACATTAGATTTGATCAAGCAATCAAGTCATTTAGTTTTGAACAAAATCTTGATGAATCATGTGTGTACAAAAGGCATCGAGATAAAGTAGTAATATTCCTTGTACTTTATGTTAATGATATTCTACTTATTGAAAATGATGTAGGAGTTATGTCATCAGTAAATATTTGGTTGTTAAGCCAATTTGATATGAAGGACTTGGGCGAAACTAACTTCATTTTAGGGATCAAGCTTTGGCGAGATCAAAATAATAGAATGTTAGGCTTATCACAAGTTGAATATATAGATAAGGTTTTACAGCAATTTAGCATGCAAAACTCCAAGAAATGATTACTTTCTTTCAGACATGGAGTTCATTTGTCTGATGACCAAAGGCCTAAGACTCACGAGGAAGAAAATATGATGAGACAAGTTCCCTATGCTTATACAGTGGGAAGTCTCATGTATGCTATACTTTATACTAGACCTATCTGTTATTCAGTTGGCGCGGTCAGCCGATATCAATCAAATCTAGGACTTAAATATTGGCAAGCTATAAAACATATTCTCAAGTATCTAAAGAGAATGAGAGATTATATGCTTGTTTACCGTTGTGAGGATTTGATAGATATAGGTTATACAGATTCAGATTTTTAGTCAGATCCTGATTTCAGAAAATCCACTTCAGGTTGTGTGTTCACCTTGGGAGGTGGAGCCATAAGTTGGAGGAGTGAAGCAATCTTGTATTGTTGACTCCACAATGGAAGTTGAATATGTTGCTGCTTGTGACATAGCTAAGTAAGTTATTTGGTTCAAGAAATTCCTTTCTAATCTTGGTGTTGTAAGAATGGAGTAAGTTCCTATCACATTGTTCTGTGACAATAGTGGAGCGGTTGCACAATCCAAGGATCCAAGGAATCATATGAAGGGAAAGCACATAAAAAGAAAGTACCACATCATTCGAGAAATTGTTGCTCGAGGAGATGTGGTAGTAGCAAAGGTTGATAGTGCAAGTAATCTAACAGATCCATTTACCAAAGCCTTGCCCCAAAGGACTTTTGACTCACATTTGGAGAGAATGAGAGTTAGATTAATGCACAATAGTCATTAGGGCAAGTGGGAGATTGTTAGAATTAGTGCCCTTAAATCCTATTGTATGATACTATGTATGACATTTTGTATGACTTAATGTTGTGATTAATAAAGTTGTTTTATTATTATCTAAAATAATAGTAACATGAATATTTAGGCATTATCATATAGTTAATGAAATGCATAGTATGTGATTTATGTAATTTAGTCACAGAAGATATAGATCACAAGTTCTTTGTAAACTCATAATTCTAGTTCGTAGTTGGTGATGAAATTTGGCATTTCATTTGCGAAGACTATAACATATCAACTAAGATGATTTATCTTGATCATGGAAGTGGAGATTTCTAGTTGATATGTTGATATATTTTAAGAATTAAGACATATTAAACTAGACCGCTGTGAGATTTATTATTCTCCTAACAACTGTCCAATGAATAATAAATCTCATGACTTCTATTTACATTAACTCTTAATCTTGAGAGAATAATAGATCAAATCATGAAGTGTAGGTTGCTTTGATATATCAGGAGTGAGACTTAAAATCACGATCAAAATCTCAGTATGTTGAGCAACCACATTTAGTATTAATAGAATATATATTCTCAAGATGGAATTCATAATCTCTTAACGGAGATATAAAATATTCTCTTGAGATAAGTTTAATAAGTTTGGTTATTCAGAGTGTTAGGCCTAACCACTTTAGTAAGGGGTTACTAAAGTATATATTTATAAAATTGGATTTCATAAATATATGATAAGTAATTTAAAGGATTAAACCGGGTACTCAAGGATTAAGATGTAGTAATCTTCAAAGTGGCAGTCGACTTTCATGACTTTGTATTACTACGAATATTTTATGAAGGGGTTGCATGTATAATAAAGTCTTGGGATATAATTTATTAATAAGGCCCAAAGTGCAATTATATTTATATAGTAGTATTAAATATAATTAATGATAACTTTGGACTTGTCAAGAGTTGACAGAAAAACCCAAGGCCCATTGGAGCTAAAGTCTTATTTGTTCCATTTTGGTCCCACTCCAAACCACATACTAAAACCCAATTGGAATGGCCCTCCAATTTGATAATTTGTTAGATATAAGGAGAGAAACATACAAAATTTCATAAGTGTTGAACAAAGAATAAAATAGTGTGTATATGAGTGTAGGCCACTCTATTATTCTCCCATTGGGAACTAATTAAGTGACTAAACTTCTCTGGCATAAAGTGGAATTAAAGTGAAGATTAAAAGTGTTCCCAAGTACTTCTAATCTTTGGTTTTGAATTTCACCGCACCAAGATACACTCTCTTGTTCTTGAATTCTGAAATTTACATAGTACATGTTAACAAGTGCGAATGAAGTAAATACGTTAATGTTTCACTTCGTATGTTTTGTATGCAATACAAACTATGTTTTTTCAATATAAATCTCACAGAGTGGTGAGCCAAAATAGTTCTGTATCCTTAGATAATCTCCTTGGGTGGTGTTATTTGTATCCCTTTGGATACTTTGGTGGTGAACTTATCTATCCTTTAATTTTTGAATGTTTTCATTATCTTATAAAACCAAAAAATATAAAATATATTTATCTAGCCTACCTTTATTTATCATATTGGTTAAGTTTGGGTTGCCCCTTACGAATCCGGTATCAAGCACTTGCATTTTCTTAGCATAAGGATTAATGAACCCAATGATTCTCAAAACTTTGAGAACCCCATTTTGGACTTCCTTAGAGTGTAATACCTATTGAAAGGTATGAGCATAGGTGAGAGAACATCAAGGTTGAACTTCTAGAATCTCAACGGTGTCTTAAAAATGAATCAACAAATGAGGGACAAGAGAAAGATTAAAGATTGGTGCAACATGAAGAAGAATCTTAAGCAGTAATTTATCCCCTTCAATTACATGAAAACTTCATATAAGAAGCTACACAACCTCATACAAGTTGGTAGTGTATAGGAGTTTATCAAGGCATTCTATTTACTTGTAAAATGAGTTGGTTCAAATGAAAGTGAATAGCAAATGGTGTCATACATTCAAGATATCCCTAGGTTGCATTTAATTTGAATGGTTTTCAAGGCTTATAAGTTAGAGAGATGTTACGTCCACAACATTTTTACAATATTTTCACAACAAATTACAGGTGGTTAGTTATTATTGGTTCAAATTTGAACCTAATACAAATATTACTTTTTTGTCCCAACAATAACAACCATTATCAATAACAACCTGCCACTTAAAAGTTATAACCAAACCTTGTTTGCGGGAAGTAAGAAAGTCTGAAGTGTTTCAAGGCATATGACAGCAATTTCAAAGCTACTCCAAGGCCAATTCTTCTACGAATGCTGGAAGAGGAATTAATGGGTGAGAACTGATTAGTTTTTTGTATCACATCCAACCAACCCATCGTAACTGTGAGGGCATTGGACATTGATCCCAGGTAGGATACTTTAAATGTTTAAAGTATGGTAAATCTGGTCACTACTCTTTGGATTGAATCCTTCATCAGCAAAAGTTTGCACAATCTAGATCTAGATCTAGATCCATGATCTTTATCTCTTACAACCTATACTATACATTTTTATGACCCTAATCTGAACAAGCCTATCACACTCTACACTAAAGAATAATAATGTTCCAGCAGGCTCACTAAATCAGGACCTCAATAAAGTTACTAGGCTTTTGCAACAGACAGCTATGAGTTGTGAAGTATAATGCAGACATAAATATTGGGGATAAGTTGTCATTTCAACTTTCAAGTGCCAATACTTTAACTTTCATCAAGGCAAATAATGATGTTTGATAAACCTCAAAGTTGAAACTTGAAATTAACTAAAGAACAGAAACTTTAGCCCAGGTAGTCCCCCACTAATTGCTATTCCCAACTCTCTCTATCTAGGTCGATGAGTTTTTCTAACCTTCAGCCCCACACATAGCACATCATGCTTTATTAAGTGAAAGGGATACACCTATAAGGCTATTCCCATCCAACTCTGCCATTCCTTTTATAGGTATGGACTTTTTTGTTTTCTCTCTTTCAGAGTTATTGAATCGTTTATTCTTGGCTAAATGAAAAAATTAATATCATTTGCAAGCATGATTGAAGTAGCTGTTTTTTTTTGTTTTTGCTAAACAAGTTGCTGTTTGTTATAACATTATTGTTGAGGTTGATGCTTTGAATGTCCTAAGCCAATAGAAAATGCAACAGGCATGCTCTCACTGGACCATAGCAAACGATTGTGGAAGACATTAGACCATTGCTCAATCACTGTTATTGTTGGAATGTATCAATTGTAAGAAGAAATGTTAATTGAACTTTTTTCTTGAGATAAGTTTGAACTTATTTCCATCCATGACTTGTTGGACCAAGTCTGTTTTTATTGGCAATTGGTTTTCTGCTTAGTTCTTACTCTTTCTAATAAAATGTTTTGCTGAAGTTCTGATTTGACCCAAGAGTTTTGTAATTTAATAGGATTCTCTCTTTCTTATGTTAATAGGAATATCTTTTAGCATCCCACTTTTTCATTTTCCCACAGGATTTCAATTGCTTAGAAATTTCATTTCCGACTCCAATTTTTTTTTTATGCAAATTCGCTTTTCTTGACACACCTATAATTCCCCATGTATCATAACCATAAACTTGACCCACTAACCAAAAGCTGCATTATTGCTGGCCCTCGAACAATTGTAGATTTGAGAAGTGGCATTCAAATCCATACAAAAAAAAGGAATATAGAAAAACAAGGAAAATCACTGGTTATTTGGATTTGTTAGGTATTCTGTGAATAGAAAAACCCAAATGCATTTCCCCAGTTAAAATAGATCGAATCAAGGCAAAATGTAAAACATAAACAAACCCTCTTTTTTTTTTAGAATCACTTGAGTCTCCTACTGTTTATTTAATAATTTATTCCAAGTGTTCAACTTTCTATATGCAAATCACCAACTATAATTTGATATTATATTTGTGACTTATTCATTAGTGGGTTAGTTTCTTATTTGTCTTGGAGTTAGATCTCCTCCACTGGTTAAAAGAAAACAATTACTTTAATAAAGAGCATTTTATGAAAAACAATGCGGCTACTCTTATTTTTTTCAGGCAAAAGACCTTGCAAGTGGCATGAATAGATGCTGTGTATTTTTTTGCTAAGAAATGCTAATCATCTTCTTATTTAATAGGAATAGCCAATAGGATAGAGATAACTAGTTATAATTGAGACATACATTAGAAAGTTATACACTTATACCTTTATTAAATTAAAAGTCTTATTCAGCATATTATAGTGGAAAATGACATTGTTTGAGTATAAAAAGCAAGTCATTAACCCCTGGCGCACGTCACGGAACACCTACTAACAAAGCTATATATATATATATTATAATAGTGGGTTTTAATTAGTTTAATTAGTAAAAAAAAATAGTTGCCGAATAAGATATGAAGCTTGATTCATGCCTATACTACAAACCAATTAGTATTTTAAACTAATACTAAAGACGGTAAATTCTCAAAAACTAAGACATTGCAGTTATTATTCATCGAGGGTGACTACAATAATCTTGATGGATTATTAGTCTTATTTTGGTGTGGTTTGTATCAAGGGCCTCTAATATATATATATATATTTCTTATTTTTAAATGGTGGAGAGTTTTGTGTAAACTTGCTAATTGATTTTTGTGATAGGAAGTGTTTTTGAAAATAGAGACATACAAGATTAATAGATTATATTTAGGGAAAATTTACAAACAAAAGAGATATCATCATTAGGAACTGTAGATATGCTTTAACTGTTAATTTGGGTTTTATATCTATGGGTGTAGCTGCTCTTTTTCAGCAGGTGGAGCCCTATCTATTTCTTTTGATGGATCCTTATCCATATATTTTTAAGAAGGTTTAAATTTGTTTACAACCACTAATTTTTTTCACTCGCTTTAAGTGGATAAGGTTAACAGAAATTTAGTGAATTAAGATTTTTACTGAATTAAGTTATGACTAAATATTCACTCTAAAAAAAAAAGTTATGACTAAATATACAAATCACACACAAAATACCACAATATGCTTGACTTCGTTTGTTAAAAAAAAAAAGTCAAAAACCTGACTTGTTGGCTCTTACATTTGACTTTTTCTTGTTAGAACTTAGAAGAAAAATACGTTTGACTTGATTTTTCTTAGTAACGAAAGTAAAATTTTTCCCTTTATTTTTTTTATTTCATATTCAAAGGTCTCAGTTCAAGAAGAAAAAAAAAGTTTTCAGTTCTCATACTTTTCGCCATTAAAACTTACAGGCTACACCTAAAAATAAAAAAACTTACAAACTAAATAATTTATTTATTTATCAGTTTATTTATAATGAGTTTCAGTTAATTCAATTGGTAAAGTGTCTAATAATCGAATAAGAGATATACAATTCGATTTTCGTAATTCCGTCTATACCAAAAACTAATTAGTGTCTTAATTTAATAATAAAAAACAATTATTAAGAACAGCCATCCTAAGTTCAAACTATCTCTAAAAAAAATCATTTATGGAAAATTCATCTATTATTTCAAAACAAATAAAGAATATTACTAGGAATATAACCTAAGAAACAGGCTGGAAAGGTCATTGTTAGATATAATCAATTGGACCACGTTAGGCACCAATTATATTCTAATGGAAGCCAGCAGAATCCATTATCTTCCAAATTTCAAAATCATGAACTCTTTTGCTCGAATCAAAAATTTTGAATAGCCTTTCTACCTTTATGACCAGCACTGACTCTAAATAATTAGTAGTAACTACATTTTCAGGAATAATAATTTTCCTTTTTATTCACATCAACGAAAACAAGAGAGAGAGAGGACAATATCAGTATATCACAAGCCCAATATTGCCGAAAGAGAAAAAAAGTCTAAAAATAATTTTCGCTTTCATATGTAAAGCATGATGTTCCATTCAACGTTCAACCGAACTCAAAAGTCGGAGTAACTGTAATAAATAAAGTGATATAAAAAGTATAAAAATCAATACCAAGTTCTTGTATGTCCATACATTTTGACTTAATTTATACATTTGTCAAAAATACTATTTACATGACATTTTTATTGCACTCTCACAATAAATTATAAGTGGCACGTTATTATTGGTTGGGTAAAAAAATAATTTTAATAATAAATTCAAATTATAACCAATAATAACTAATATCTTATGATTTGTTGTGAATGTTGCACTTCTCTATTGAATTACATTATTTATATATGAGAAATGATATGTCCATAATATTTTTATAACACTTTTATAACATATCTTAAATGACCGGTTGTTATTAGTGGACAAAAAAGTTACTTTAATAATAAGTTTAAATTAAAACCAATAATAACTTATCACATATAATTTGTTGTAAAAGTGTTATAAAAATATTATAAACATAACACTTTTGTTTACACATTTATTATAAAATGAGAGATTTGGGGCTTCTCCTCTCAAAAAAAAAAAAAAAAAAAAGAAAGAGAGAGATTTAGGGCTTCGACTCATGCTCACACTAAAAACTAATTAACATCTTAGGTGGTGTTTGTGTTTTGCGTTTTGTGTTTGCGTTTATTTTTCTTTTCTGGACAGCGCTTCTAACACTGTTCATTGTTCATAAACAATAATCTTAGGCTTATAAACAGTGTCAAGCATATAAACAGTAATTTTATTATTTTTATTTTTATTATTTTTAATTTTCAATATTTCAATAAGATAAGCAGTATTCAATTAGATTCATAATATGAAAAAATAAATAAATAAACATGATAAGTTGAAGCTTTCTCAGACCAAGTTGTATCAAATTGTGCAGCGATAAAAGTACTGTCCAGCCACAAGTCCAATTTATCGCGAAATATTTGCAATATTTCGTGGCCAATTTATCGCGATTGTCGCGTTTTGAGAGGACAAAGATTAAAAGCAGTACACAGCTGGCAGAGGGGAAGCGATAGATCCGAGCGCAGTGATGGACCCTACTTCACGTGCCATCATTCCCCCTCCTTTACGTGAACCCATTGGGAGCCAAGTGGCTCAAGTACTTGTAAAATTACACGTGGCACAATCCTTGAACGTTTAAACAGGACCACTCTGTTCACTTTCCTAGAACCAAGCTGAGATTAACGAGAAATTATATAATAATTATACTGTTTATCTTTTCACTAAAAAATTTTAATTTATTTAAAATTGTTAAGTCAATAATTAATTTTTATTTAAAAAAATTTTAAATTCACCCATTTTAAACAAATAAAAGTATTTTCGTGAGATGATGGGCCACTTATCCACTGCCAGGAACTTATAATTTCTCGATATTAACTCCCATCTCAACGTCGCGACAAAATTCGTGTCCACTCACAGTACGATAAAATTATGAATTAGACAAATTTCATTTTTCCCCAAAATACCATTCCTTTTGTCCACTAGCAAACGTCAAACAGCAACACGTGGCATTGATCAACGGCTTGTACCATCAAATAAGCTTACACGTGTCTTCATCGAAACTGCTGGATGTCAGCGTTAAAAAGAGAGAAAAAAAATGGATAAAGTAATTTAGTTTTTTTTTGTTCTAAAATTTTTACAGTTAAAATGGATAATATAGTTACTATATTATCCCGTAATTTTCGAAAAATTAATGTTAGGATAGGACATATTTTTATGAAAAAGGATATTCCTAAAAAAAGAAGAAAAACTTCTAGAGGCTGGAGCATATGCTTGGGGGACAAACGATACAAAAAATTGAGTGGATAATGGAGAAAAATGAGGTGGGATTTCCTCGAAAAGCGCGGGGTGTTTTGGTAATTTAAAAGCATGAATTTGCGAAGAGACTAGAGAGAGATAATAAAGGTTAAATAAGCCTTATCCACTATGCTAAGACAACGCGTACCGAACATTTATAAAAGGCAGATCAAAACCCCTCACTTCCTCAAAGACCCAAAAACCAACACCTTTTCTTTTCTCTTCTTTTCTTTCGCAGAGAACCAAAAACACAAGAGAGAAAGGAAAGGCCGAGACGCAAAGCGAAACCGAAATATCGGGCCGATATTTTTTTTGAAAGGAAAAAAATGGCAGCCAGTAAAAGCTACTATGCTCGCCCAAGCTACCGTTTCTTGCCGAACGAGCGCGACCACCACCTCGGCGCTCCGATCGCTCACGACTCGGCATTCGAACTCGACGAGTCGGATATCTACAACTCGGTCCGCTCCAACTCGCCCGAGTTCCGCAAACAAACCACTCCGGGTTCCCGCGTCTCCAAGAAGCCGTCCTCCAAGCCCTCGCCGGCGGAGCGCGCTGTCGTCGTCGGAGCCACGCCGTCGTCGCTGCCGGTGAATATTCCGGACTGGTCGAAGATCCTGAGAGACGAGTACAGAGATAATAACCGGTACAGGGACAACGCCGACGACGACGAATTCGACGGCAACGAAGAGAGCGAGAACGGGGTGCGGGTCCCGCCGCACGAATTTTTGGCGAAGCAGATGGCGAGGACGAGGATCGCTTCGTTCTCGGTGCACGAAGGCGTTGGGAGAACTTTGAAAGGAAGAGATCTCAGTAGGGTCCGAAATGCAATTTGGGAAAAAACTGGGTTCCAAGATTAGAAATATTACTACATAAAAAAAAATAATAATAATAGAGTGAAGAAAATCCAGAAACATCAAATATGGCGGAATATTCTTTAGAATATTTTTTATTCCGACGTAGTCTTTAGTTTATAGTCCTCTTTATTTTTATTTTTATTTTTATTTTTCCTTCTTACGCGTTTAAGAGAGAGGAACATTTTGGTGCGTGTAATTTTCTAACTTGGGAGATTTGTATTCGAATTTGCGGAGAAACTGCTTTTCACTTTCCTCGGTTTTGAGTTTTTTGCCTTTTTCTTTTGTACTATTTTTCTTCGGAGACTTCATTGTCAAGTATTGAAAGTACAAAAATTGTAGTGGTTGAAGAGAAAAGAGTTTGGGAGGGCCAATTATGCAATAAAAAATTGATAGTAGGCCCCGTTGGTTCAATGATAGGTGGGGTTTGGGTTGTTATTATTATTTTTAAATGTGGGTGTGGGGTAGGTAAGAAAAAAAAGGATAGGCTACAATTTGAGTTTAAGATAACGACCCCACTTGAAATAAGTTTTGCTAAAAGACAATATAGTACGTTATTTTTATGGTACAAGATTTTCTAATATGTCCTTGCCAAGTTTTGCTTTTCGGTGAGTATATTGTGGATATAATATTTTCTAATTATATATTCTGCAAATTGTGTACCTGGACTGATATTTGGACACATGTATTCCAAGCAATAATGGGTATCGTGGGGCGTCCTTGGACTCTGGCCTTTAATTGACGTGATAAAGAGTCAGACACGCGAGACACTTGGGAAGTACTATACGACGTGGCTTGGTAGTTGGAGATTTTGTCCAAATACGTAAAAATGAGTGGTTCTAGTAATAGTTTCAATAAGATCCATGTGGTATACGTTATTTCTTTCATTGCGTGAAGTCAATAAATTCACTTAGGAGACTTTCTTTTTATTTTTCAAAGAAAAAAAAAAAACACTTGGGAAGTTGCAAATCTCTAAGAGCATCTACATCAGTTTCTTCATTTTACACATCTATTTTTATATTAAAAATTCACTTTTTCTATTTTACACATCCAATTTTACAAAACACTAACATCAGTTCATCTATATTACTATCATTTTTAAATAAATAATCAATTTTTTTTAATATTTTATTATTTTCTCAACTACCTCATATAATTACCGCGCTTTCTCTCTCCCAACTTATTTCTGATTTTTGCTCTCTCTATACCCATCTCTCAGACTCTCCCTCTCCCTCTCGATCAACTCCCTCTGCCTCTCGATCAACTCTCCCTCTCCCTCTCGATCAACTCCCTCTCCGATCACGAGCTCAGATCACGATCCGCGAGCTCCGATCGGCGATCCGCGAGCTCCGATTCAGCGTCTGCGAGCTCCGATCCATGGCAAGACCCACGAGCTCCGACCAGTCAAGCACCGATTTTTGTTTGTTTGTTTATGTCTGTGTTTTTTTTTTTTTTTTTTTTTAACAAAGTATATCTCTGTGTTTATTCTGTGTTGAGAAAAAGATGAGAGAATGGAATCTGTTGAGCACGGATCAGAGAAAGAAAAAAAG
This sequence comes from Castanea sativa, assembly GCF_040712315.1. Taxonomy (NCBI): domain Eukaryota; kingdom Viridiplantae; phylum Streptophyta; class Magnoliopsida; order Fagales; family Fagaceae; genus Castanea; species Castanea sativa. Next base: position 35,348,825 of record NC_134020.1, read on the forward strand.
GAGCGAAAGAGAAAATGATCAAATATTGTATAAACAAGCTACAGTAGCCGTGTGTATTTACACGGTTACTGTAGCTCGTGGATGGTTTTGCACGATTTTACCCAGTTTTAGCTCCACTGATGTAGGAGATTTTTTGCTCAAAATGTGTAAAATTGAGGAATTTTTTGCATTATACATGACTATCCACCAACTGATGTGGATGCTCTAACTTGTTATCCAAATCCAATTAAGAAATAGAAGAAAGAAAGATGGGTTGATGATAGGGCTGTAAATGATCCAAACCGTTCATAAGTAGTTCGGGTTTGATTCGATTAAAAACTCGTTCATGTTTGTTTGTTTATAAACAAGCTAAGCTTAAGCTTTAATTTTAGGCTTGTTTAATAAACGAGCTGAGTTAGAGTAAAAAATATTGTTTATAAACAAGCCTGTGAACATCAAGACTCGATACAAAAGTAACAAAACAAGGTGAGCCCAAGCTTATTTATGAGTTTGGTAATAAAATTAATATGAATTTGACAAGTAAACTCATATCATTTTAAAACTTTAATTAATTAAAAATTGAGATCACTCATCCAAACTAAATAGGCTAGATAATAAACTTGATATAGGTTTGATAATATACTTATATTGGATCTCAAGCTCAAAAGCATGATATCGAGCTTGAGTTTCGGCTTGATATTGAGCTTGAGTTTGGCTTGACTAATGAATCAAGCTAAGTCAAGCCGAATTGAAGTTTTTATACTTTATAATGAGCTCAAGCTTGAATATTATTTGTAGACTCTTATCAAGCTCGAGCCAATCTTAAGCATTCTATTTTTGCTGTCGAGCCGAACTTGAACATTCACTACTTAACAAAGCTCAGCTCGTTTACAGTCTCAGTTGAGGATAATGTTGGGACCTTCACTTTACTCTCATTTCGTAAACTATTCAGCAATTAAAAACATATATCGTATGGTTCAGATCTTATCCATCTTTATTTGGATTATCATTAAATTTTAAAATTATCATTTAATTTATTGTCAAAACACAGTTTTCTTTTCTTTTAAAGTACCTTAATTATTTATTATTACTAACATTAATTGCTCATCTATTATTGTAAAAGCATATATTGAATAAAACAATATGCTGTGTTAATAGTTAAGTTCAGATTAACAAGTCTTCTTGAAAACAAAACAAAAAAAGTTTAAGATTAGCAAGCTACTTGAAGAAACAAGAAAGAATAATGCTACAGTTACAAACTATTTTACAATATTTTTACAAAAGGTTAATGTGGTCAACCTCTTATTGGTTTTCATCTAAACTCACCATTAATATCACTTTTTCATTAAACTTGTCAGACAATAAAATATATTATAAAATAAATCATAATTAATATTTAACCATAATTGAAACCAAATTTGACTTTAAAAGCATTAAAAGCACTTAAAAATAAGAAAATAATAACTCTAAACCTTAAATTTTGAAAATTACAAATTAAATACCAAAATTAATAAATAACAAAAGTCTAAATTCTGTCCGACATCATAAGGATTGTCTCATGGGTGCGGAATATAATAGTCAAGTAAATTAGAATACTACTTATTTGTATATAAAGTTATAAGCAACAATAAAAAAATTGCAAGTATATTTTACAAAAAAGATATTGTTGTGATTTTCTTTTCGCACTTGCTTGGAGGTGGTCAAAACAAGAATCGGAGGCAGTGTTTTGAGGTGCTTGAAGCTAGGCTGAGGGGAGAGCGAAGCAGCAATGCGGTGGCAATTATTGGTAATTGTGGAAGAGGGTGTGGGTGAGACTGTGAGAGACATACGAGTAATGGTAGGGCTTAATTGAGTTGTTGTTATACGGGTCCCTAGTCTAGCATTAAAATGATGCATGTTTTTTTGCCATATATTAGAAGAATTTCTTCTAAGACACTAATTTGCAAATTGCCTTTTTCTACGCATCACTCGAATAAAAACGACTTGAACTATGTTCAATTTCTTCCGCTTTTTTAGACTTCTTACACACTTTTATTTATGAAAACAAGTCTGAAAAAATTTCACATTTTTAGCCTTTAAGAAGCCTTAAATTGGATTCAGAATATACATGAAAAATTATGTGGGAAAGCAATAGTTTGAACTTTAAACAAAAGTGACATTAGAAAAAAGAAAAAGAAACATAAAATACTAATCGATCGATTTTTTCACTGTTGGTCAACAATCTCCCTTTAGAGTTGAGCGTAGTTGTAAATTGACCCCTAGAATTTCAATTTTTTCTTATAATTCTTTGAGTTTTTCATATCTGCAAAATTGATCTATGGGACTAATTTTTGTTTGCTGTCAGTCACAATAAGGAGAGTGACGAATAAATTGTATAAATTAAATGAAACCCCAATTTACTCAGCCAATTGTATAATACTATGTGTAAGGACACAAATTGATCTACAACCCCAAAAATTTTGGACAATGGCCTAATAAGCCCACAACAATAAATTTGTAAGAGAGTGAGTTTATCACTGAACATTCAACGAGTTACATATGAATCATAATGGGCTAGTTTAGTGTTGGAATGACTAAAATGAATAAGTTGAAAAGAAAAACACTCCTCAGTCAAGTCCGAGGATGATATTTTCTTATATTTAGCTCTCAGACTTATACAAATATTCAAGTTCTTAATTACAAAGTGGTCTCTCTCTCTCTCTCTCTCTCTCATTTTTCTCATCTTAGCCTTCCACTTGTTGATCAAATAACTAATCTTCTTGATACTTGTCTCATCAGAACCTTTTTGAAATCTTTGTAGGTAGCTGTAAAATTAGAAGTCACTGTTCAAGTATCACCTCCACATTAATGCGACCAGTTAGTTAGGTGCAAAGCATTTAATGTGGTGGTGACAGCTTTCTTCTCAAATATTTCTCAATTCTCTATTGACTCACTTCTCTCTGAAGCTTATCCTCCCAAGCACGGTTGCCTATTGCCCAGTACTTGATGGGTGGTCGGACTTTAGGCTTTTGGCCGAGGAAGGGTGGCTTCTCGGACAACATCACCTACTTGTTATGACCAGACCTCTTCCTCGACCCAATAATCTACTTACCTTTACTAATACTGATTTGTCCTTGGGCTTTTGGACGTTTTCGGGTGTGACCCTCGGCCCAATATCCTTATTCAAGCCTTTCATCCCTCTATCATATTTGGAAAGAAATTTTTTTGTTTAAAAAAAAAAAAAACTTGATTACAGTCAAATAATTACATTCTCAAAATAAGATGACCTTGAAAAAGCTTGCTTGGTTAGCAACAAAGATTAAATTAGATTAGTTATTTTCATATTAGTATGGAGCTAGTTTATGTCAATCTTGTTTGATAGGTCACTTTACTCCCTATAAATAGTTTATTTTTATAATTAAAAATTCTAAAAACAAGAGTTACCTATAACTATTGATTATGATGTGTACTCCACTGTTAACTCAATTTAGCAATATAGTATTAAGAGATTTGCAGTTGCAGATTTTATAAATTATAAGGAACAGTCATCCTAAGCCACTAAAAAAAACCTATTGAATTGAAACTGGAATAGGTGTAAATGCAATAAGCCGATAACGCTTGTCCTTCACAAAATAAAGCTAAAGGCAGATTAGAGGATTAGAGACCGTTAAATTTTAGTTGACCATTTTTTATAGCCGGTATATCCTGCACCCGGCATATATGCCGGGTGCAAGATATAATTTTCGTTTTTATAGTACACCTCTAGCTTTAGCTTTGCGTTTCATTTAAGTCCGCGTGTCGTTTTCATCGTCCTGTCTTCTTTTTTTTCCTCACTTTTTATGGCGACACGGGAATGTGTAATTGTGCGCGAGCTGTGACACTGTGGCGTCAACTTTGGTGTCGTGGAATTTTGGTGAAGCATGCGTGAGAGGTATGAATTTTTTTAAAATTATTTGTTTTTTTATAAAAAGAAAGAAAAAGAAAATTCTTTTTTTGACATTCAATTCAAATATCACGTGTTTTATAAAAGTAGTTTTCAAGGAATTCAGTCAAAAAGCGTGAGAGAACTCGAATCAAAGCAAATTGCTTTGGCGAAAGATTGCAAGTAGAACTTATGCTTTTGCTGCAGAAAACATGTTTGATTGTTGAGAGGGGATGAAGCTCCCCATGTTTTGACGGGGAAAAAGATTACACCTAATTAGTAAAGTCTAAAGATTTTTTTTTTTTTTTTGGAGAAGAAGTAAAGTCTAAAGATTTTGGATTTATTTTATCGGGAAAAAGAAAAATAGATGTTGGCTTTATAGGTTATATCAACTTTTGGCACGGTTGCAAATGAGTTAAATTGTTTACTAATTATTTATACTCAATTCAATAACGTTTCTCAACAACATATCATCTTTTCAGTAAAAGCAAATTTCTCTGTTGCTAAGAAAGTAAGTTTTCCCCTCTTCTCTTAGGCTGTAGAATTTTGTCCCTCTTAGGAGGTGCGAGTGTTCTCTCAAGTGCCAAGAGTGCTTGAAGAGCTAATGGGTTTATATTTTTGGGGTTTAAGGGAAACAATTTTGCAAACTGATCCTTCCACTTTCGTAACAATATGGAGGATTTATCTAGAAGGTGGGGAAACTCATCTCTAACTGGGAAAGAAAAGGCAGGCTATGTATTACCAAAGACACAAAGGAAGTATAAGTTTATGATTGTGGCAAAATTCCTAATTCCTAGGGTGTTGAATATGGATGTTGTGGGGAGAACTTTCAAGCAAGTCTGGCGGTGCAGTGATGGATTCAAGATTCGAAACATGAGTGACCATAAAGCCTTATTTGTGTTTGATGATGAACGCAATGTCACTCAAATTTTGGCAAACCAACCATGGAGTTTCGACAAGCATTTGGTTCAAGTAAAGAGGTATGATAAGGATATTCCATTAAGGTCTGTAACCTTTGAGATGGCAATGTTTTGGGTCTAGGTGCATGATATTTCTATCAGGTATATGACAACTGAAGTTGCGGAATATATTTGCGATATCATTAGTGAGGTGGTTCGATCCATTGGATCTGAAACTGAGGAAGGAAGTAGTTTATCCGGGTTAGAATTAAGCTCGATGTTTCTCTACCTTAATAAGAGGACGAGTCATAACTCTGGACAATGGAAAGAAAACTTAGGTGGCATTCAAATATTAGCGATTGCCAAATTTCTGTTTTTGGTGTGGCAGGTTGTCTCATGGTGATAAGGATTTTCCTTTGTGGATTCAAAGCAGAGGAACACTCAAGGATGAAGCTAGACAATTTGGTGCATCTTTACGAGCACCTCCCTATAGGCCATCAAACTCAAGGGTGATCTACGTTTCTAGGTCTTTTCGATAAATCGGGTCTGGAAGAGGAGATTAGGCCAAGTGCAAGGAGGCAATACGAGTTGGAAGCAGCGGGAAAAAGGTCAACGGTGGTCGGTGTGAAGGAGAATGTAAACATAGAAACAGCGGAGTTAGGGGGGGGAGTTAAATTCGGAATTAATTGCTAAAGGGATGACAGTTACGGATTCAAAAACGTGCTCCAGAAATAAAGGGAAAGCTATTATTGTGGAGGAAAATCGGGGGGACTTAATTTCAATTCAAAACTCTCCAAAATTGAAGCGTGATGCGGGGAAAGATGCTATTGACAATAGTTGGGATTCGATCTTAACATAACCACGTGAGCAAGAACGGACTCTCCAAGATGGATTACGAATGGATATAGTGCTTGGGCCAAACTCAAATACAGAACAACCAAGTGTATACCTAAATGTATCGGTCCTTAGGTGTATTGAAGAGGCTGACTGTGAAACAAAAAAACTTGATGATCACGTGATTAAGAGGCTGGGGGTAATGAAACAAGGAAACACGGGTACAGTTCAGAAACTCTCGAAACAAACAGAGGATGACTCACAAGGGCAAATGACTGAAAATGCCAAGACTTAAAGCTGTAACATGGTTGGAGTTGAATCCAAATTGGTTCAAAATTCTACAAAACCGGGTAAGTGGGCTAGGGTGCAATTTGTCAGGCCAGTTCATACCGATTTTTTGGAGATCAATTTGGGGCAGAAATGAGCTTTATTGGGTGAGGAGAGTGACTTAGAGTTACCAACAAAGAAGAGCAGGGTTTCAAATAGGGGTGGTGGTGAACTACTGGATATGGTGGAGGCTAGTTCCCAGCCCCACCAGCAACCATGAGTATCCTATGTTGGAACTGTCACGGGCTTAGGAATCGGCAGATAGTTCAAGAGCTCGGAGTTTTGATTCAGGCACAAGATCCCACAGTGGTGTTTTTAGCTGAAACATGGCTGATTGAAGCAAGGCTAGGTGAAATTAAAGACAGATTGTAGATGGGTAACTATTTTGGTTTGTCGAAGGTAAACTTGGGTGGTGGATTAGCCCTATTCTGGAAGAAAGGGGTTGATGTAGATGTGGAAATGTCATCTCTAAATCACATTGATGTTCTAATTAACAGAGGAAAGGAAGATGGGTGGAGGTTTACGGGGTTTTATGGTAATCCGGCGAGTCAACAGCAGATGGAGTTGTGGAATCTTTTGAGAACTTTACATGGCAGTTTCTCAGTACCATGGATATGTGCGGGAGACTTAATGAGATTACAAAGACTCATGAAAGAAAATGAGGAAGGTTACAACCTTACAATTAGATGAAAAATTTTAGAGATGTGTTAGATGAATGTGGTCTCATGGATTTGGGATTTGAGGGAAGTAAATTCGCTTGGTTCAAAAATTTTGGTAATGGAGTTGCAATTTGGGAACGTTTAGACAGGGCTTTGGGGACAACGGATTGCTTTGCTAAGTATCTAGCAACAAAGGTGATGGTTTTGGAAAGTGGTACGTCAGACCATAAACCAATAGTAATCCATCCTTGCAGGGTACCGATGAAACCAAACAAACTGTGGCGATTTGAGCAAATGTGGTTGGAGGAAGAGGGCTGCCATGAAACCGTGGCTGCTGCTTAGAGAGATGGGGAGGGAATTTCATCAATGGGTAGGGTGGTGGACAAAGTGAGGAAATGTCAAACAAAGTTAAAGTGGCGGAGTGAAAGATGCTTTGGAAATATTACATGGGAAACTGCGGAAAAAAAAAATGTAGGAAGCAAAGAGTTCGGCCTTGGAGGGGAAAAATGTTGAAAGCTTGGTGAAGCTAAAAAATGAATTGACAAGTTTGGTGATTAAGGAGGGAGCAGATGTGGTAGGAACGTTCTAAGGTTCATTGGCTGAAAAATGGAGATATAAACTCAAAGTTTTTCCATAATAGAGCCTTACAAAGGTTTAGGAGAAAAAGAATCTTGGGATTAGAAGGCTCAAGGGGGATTATGTGTATGGGTGATGATAAGGTGGCAGGTATATTAGAAGAGTACTATCAGCATTTGTTTACTTCATCCAATCTAATTCAATGGAAGAAGGAATGAATTAAGAATTGGAACAAGGACGATAAGAAGGAGAGGGAGAGAAAGAATAGAGTGGTAAAACAATGAGATTCCTCCCTTCCCATATATGCACTACACCCCTAACTAACTAACTAACTGCCTGACACCCTGGCCTAACTAACCCACAGCCCACAATTGCAATCCAACTCAACTGCACTAATTACTGCACACACCCACACACCCTCGTGCAGGCTCATATGCACCCACTTGTAGGCACACACACACAACATTGCACATACACACACACACCCCTTTGCACACATATACTTTTACACAATTACAATGTCACAATTATAAATGTCAACAATACAATACTAAGCCTATCAATACCCCCCCCCACCCCAAATTAAAACACCTTGCCCACAAGGTGAGGGAATTGATGCTGCAAGGCATAGAGAGACTCCTAGGTAGCGTGAACTTGATCCTGCCCTTGCCATTGGACTAAAACTTCAGTAATCAACCTAGTCCGAAGTTGTTTAGTTCTGGTCTACAAGATAGCAACAGGTTCAAGATGCACAAAACCATCAAAATTAACAGGAGGTAAAGAGGGAATGGGAATAACTTAAGCCCCTAAATGCTTCTTAAGGCAGGAAACATGGAAAAATGGGTGTAGAAGACAGTCTGAAGGCAAAGCCAGCTTGTAAGCAACTGACCCTAGCTTTTGCAAAACCTAAAATGGACCATAGTACCTCAGAGAAAACTTGTTGAAGCCTTTGGACCTCAAAGTCGGCTGTCTAAGGCTAAAACCTCAAATAAACCCAGTCCCCAACCTCAAATGACTTGTCAAGCCTATGCTGATCAACCTGGAGCTTCATTCTGGATTGAGCAGCAAAGAGATTTTGTTTAAGTAAGGGCAGAACTTCAAACCTAGTCCTAAGAAGGTTATCCACTATCTCAACCTTGGTGGTGCCAGGAATATAGTCCAACTGCTTGGGTGGAGGGCAGCCATACAAAGCTTCATAAGGAGTGAATTTGGTAGAGGTGTGGTAATTAGTGTTGAACCAGAACTCAGCCAAGTGTAACCAATCAACCCAATAATTTGGCCTGTCACTGACAAAGGCTCTAAGATACTATTCCAAACTCCTATTAACCACCTCAATTTGACCATCTATCTGAGGATGGTAGGCTGAAGACATGGTCAGGTTGCTGCCTTGAAGTCTGAAGAGCTCCTGCCAAAACTTGGATGTAAACACAGCATCTCTATCACTTACAATAGACTGAGGCATGCCATGAAGCCTAAAAATCTCCTTCATAAACACAGCAGCCACCTTAATAGGTGTGTATGGATGAGAAAGAGGCATGAAATGCACATATTTGGTCAACCTATCCACCACCAACATAATGACCTCAAAACCATGGGATTTAGGAAGACTTTCTACAAAATCCAAAATATTATCAGTCCAAGGCTTGGAATGAATTGGCAAAGGTTGTAATAAACCCCCTGGCTTAGTAGTCTCTACTTTAATTATTTGACATACCTCACAATGCTTCACATGCTTCTTGACATCAAATTTCATTCCCTTCCAAAAGAAGTCTTTTTTTACCCTATATAAAGTCTCCAAATAGCCAGAATGACCACCAACAGGACTGTCATGCATATGCTGAAGAACCAAGGACTTTAATGGAGAGGAAGAGCTCAAAAACACCTTATCCTTATAAAGAATAAGACCATTCTACAAAGAGAAATTAGAGGAGTTGGAAGGGTTGCCAAAAAAGGAAGTAAGAAGCTGTTGATACTCAACATCCTCATGGTAACTATCCTTTAAAATAGTCAACCAGGTAGGGTAGGGAAAGGAAATAAGGAATAATGAATCATTATACTCTAATGATTGAACCAAAGCATCTACTGGTTGCACCTCAAAACCCCCTTCCTTTCTAGATAAAGCATCAACTGCCTTATTCTCCTTGCCTTTCTTGTACTCAACAACGAGAATAACCAAGTAATTTGGTGAACCATTTTTGCTGAGCAGGTGTTCCAATCATTTGCTCCAAAAGGAATTTGAAAATTTGTTGGTCAGTCTTGATCACAAAGGGCCTTCCCACCAAGTATGGTCTCCAATTCTTCACAGCAGTGACCAATGCCAATAATTCCTTCTCATATGTTGACAAAAGTAAGCTTTTACCCTTAAGAGCTTGGCTATGGAAAGCCAAAGGCCTATGAATCTGCATAAGGACATCCCCCAAACTAGTACCTGAGGCATCACACTTAATAACAAAAGGCTTAGTGAAGTCAGGTAAGGCCAACACTGGTGGTTGTGACATAGCCTGCTTAAGAGTATTGAAAGCCAATTCAGCCTGAGCAGACCATTGAAAAGAGTCCTTCTTCAGTAGGGCAGTAAGTGGAGCTGCAATCAAGCCATAATCCTTTACAAATTTCCTATAATAACCTGTCAACCAAAAGAACCCTCTTAATGCCTTAACAAAAGTAGGAATAGGCCATTGCATTATAGCTTCAGTCTTCCTAGGATCTGTTCTACCCCCTAACTAGAAATTAAATGCCCAAGGTACTCCACTTCCACACAACCAAAAACACACTTACTTCTTTTTGCATACAATTTGTTGTCAAGCAACACAGTAAGCACCACTCTCAAATGAGACAAGTGAAATGACAAATCCTTACTAAACACCAAAATATCATCAAAGAAGACAAGAACAAATTTCCTTAAGTAAGGTTTAAAAATCTGATTCATGAGGGATTGAAAGGTTGAAGGGGCATTTGTCAAACCAAATGGCATAACCAAAAATTCATAATGCCCTTCATGGGTTCTAAAGGTAGTTTTTTCAATGTCCTCCTCCTTCATTCTAATTTGATGGTATCCTAATCTAAGGTCCAACTTAGAAAAGATGGAAGAACCATGGAGTTCATACAAAAATTCATCCACCACAAGAATAGGGTACCTATCCTTGATTGTAGCTTTGTTAAAGGACCTATAATCTATACGCATGTGCCAACTGCCATATGCTTTTCTCACCAACAACACTGGTGAAGAGAAATGACTTTGACTAGGCCTAAAAAACCCAACCTCTCGTAATTCATGCACAATTTTCTTAATTTCAAATTTTTGATAAAAATGGTACCTGTAGGGTCTTTCACTGATGGCTTGGGTCCCTTCCTTAAGCAAAATTTGATGCTCATGACCTCTCAAGAGTGGCAGACCAGATGGAATAGCAAGGACAACACTAAATTCAGTTAAAAGATCTTCAATCTCTGGCTGAATCTAATCTGAAACTGAAGAAGGAATTGGGGAGACAACTTGGAGACACAACCCCCTCTTGATTACAGGTTTGAAGAACTTCATAGAGTCTTGGAAGTCAAGACCAAAGGGCTGTAAGCCCTTGAGCAAAACTGGCCTTCCATCCAAGACAAACTCCATAGTGAGATGCTGAAAGTCCCACTGTATCAATCCCAAGGTGTACAACCATTGGGTGCCTAATACAACATCACACCCTCCTGAAGGCAAAACATTGAGGTCCATGAGAAATGTCTGCCCTTGAAGCTTAAGTTGGACTGCATGGCAAGCACCCTTGGTCTGCACCAATGCACCATTGGCAATCTTGACCTCAAAGCTATCTTCAACAGATATGGGTAGTTTCAACAACATCCAAATGTATGTGTCCAAGAAGTTATGAGTGCTACCCGTATCTATTAGGATCACCAATTCTTGATGATTTATCCTCCCAAGCACTCTCATGGTACCTGGAGATGGACTGCCTAATAAGGCATACAATGTAATTTCAGCAGTAGAATTAATCAAGTCAGAAGATACCTCAGAACCAATGCACTCCTCCATTTGAATCTCCTCAGAACAAACTTCTACTTTAGGCACAGAAGCTTGCACCCCTTCCATCAAGAAATATTTGGGAGTCTTGCACTAATGCCCAGCAACCCACTTCTTATCACAGTAAAAACATAGCCCTCTCCTTCTTCTATCTTCAATCTGAGCAGCTAGAACCTCTGACATGGTAGTTTAGAAGGCTTGAAGTTAGTCTTGGTACGTGGAGGACCAAGAATTGAAGGTCTTGCTAGCTGAGCTTCACCCCATGACTTAGTACATTTCTTGCTAGCATTGAGGTACTCTTCTTGAGTCTTAGCCAATCCAAAGGCATCACCAAGATTTGGAGGGTTGAACATCTTCACAAAAAGCCTAATATCTTCCTTTAAGCCACTCAAGAAACAAGAAAGCTTATGCTTGTCTGGAAGCTCCTTGATACGATTGGATAAAGCCTCAAATTGCCGTTTATACTAAGCCATTGAACTGACCTGCCTCAATTTTGACAAAGCTTCCATGAGATCATCATAGGCTGGAGTGCCAAATCTGACATGCAAAGCCCTGATGAATGCATCCCAACTAGTGAACTGCCCTGCATCCTTAGCATCTTGGAACTAGACCAAAGCTTCATCCTCCATATGATAAGAAGCCAACAAGATCCTCTAATTAAGTGGTACATCGTACAATTGGAAAAATTGTTGAGCTTTATACATCCAACCCAAAGAATTTTCCCCTCTAAACCTTGGAAACTCCGGCTTCACAGTTTTAGTGGTTAAAACTGAGTCTTGGTGTCCTTGCACTTTTGGAGACAAAGCCTTTGTTGGAGAATTGGGCCTGGATTTCCATCTATTCCCAGCTTCAAAGAAACTTTGAACTGTCTCAGATAAGGTCTGCAACATGGTTGTCATTGCATCCATCTTTTGGTGCAAAATTTGGAATTCATTGTCATGTTGCTCTGTAGTCTTAGACAGAGCATTGTATTTTTCTATGAGAGTAGCTACGGATTGAGTTTCTATCATGGTTACAGAAATTTGCTCTGAATACCAATTGATAAGATTCTAGCAGATTCAATGGAAGAAGGAATGAATTAAGAATTGGAACAAGGAAGATAAGAGGGAGAGGGAGAGAAAGAATAGAGAGGTAAAACAATGAGATTCCTATCTAAATGTCCTTTACAATTTCCTCCCTTCCCATATAAGCACTACACCCCTAATTAACTAACTAACTGCCTGACACCCTGGCCTAACTAACCCACAGCCCACAATAGCAGTCCAACTCAATTGCACTAATTACTGCACACACTCATGCACCCTCGTGTAGGCTCACACACACCCACTTGCAGGCACACACGCACAGCCTTGCACATACACACGCACACCCCTCTACACAACACATGCACGCACACACACACACAGCCTTGCACATACAAGCACACACCCCTCTGCACACACATACTCTTACATAATTACAATGTCACAATTACAAATGTCAACAATACAATACTAAGCCTATCAATTTTGTAACCATGACAGAAACTCAATCCGTAGTTGCTCTCACAGAAAAATACAATGCTCTGTCTAAGACTATAGAGCAACATGACAATGAATTCCAAATTTTACACCAAAAGATGGATGCAATGACCACCATGTTGCAGTCCTTATCTGAGACGGTTCAAAGTTTCTCTGAAGCTGGGAATAGATGGCAATCCAGGCCCAATTCTCCAACAAGGGCTTTGTCTCCAAGAGTGCAAGGACACCAAGACTCAGTTTTAACCACTAAAACTGTGAAGTTGGAGTTTCCAAGGTTCAAAGGGGAAAATCCTTCGGGTTGGGTGTATAAAGCTCAACAATTTTTCCAATTGCATAATGTACCTCTTAATCAAAGGATTTTGTTGGCTTCTTATCATATGGAGGATGAAGCTTTGGTCTGGTTTCAAGATGCTGAGGATGCAGGGCAATTCACTAGTTGGGATGCATTCATCAAGGCTTTGCATGTCAGATTTGGCACTTCAGCCTATGATGACCCCATGAAAGCTTTGTCAAAATTAAGGCAGGTTAGTTCAGTGGCTTAGTATAAAGGGCAATTTAAGGCTTTATCCAATCGTATCATTGGAGTTTATTCGATGAAATCGGGTTACAAACTTATTTGTGAAGAAGATAGAAGTGAAGCCACCTCAGGTTCAAATAGAAGTGATGTTTCGGGTTTGTGGAATGGGATGTGGAAGCTCAAAGTGCCTGGAAAAATAAAACACTTTATGTGGAAGGCCTGCTCTGAAAGTTTACCAACAAAAGCAAACTTGATGAAGAGGAAAATTTTAACTGATCCTACGTGTCATCTCTGTGGGAAAGTTTCAGAGGATACAAAACATGCCATGTGGGATCGCGAAGCAGTGAAGGCTGTGTGGTGTAAGGACTTTAGTTAGGTAAACCGGTTTGAGGCAGCACATGGCTTGTGGTTGGACTTAGTTGAGACATTATTATCAAAGTCAAGAGTGGCTGAAATGTTTGCAACAACAGCATGGTTTATATGGACTCACCGCAACAAATCAAGGCTATATGAGATGACTATACCGCTAGGAAGTGTTGGGGAAGCTGCAAAAAAATTTCTACAAAACTTTCAATCAGTCCATGGTGATCTTAGTGGCAGCAGAAACAGCAGAGGAAGTCAATTCCGATGCAGCAAATGGGCACCTCCAAAACATGGGAACTATAAAGAAAATTTTAATGGCGCGATGTTTGGTGAAAGTGATGAGGCTGGGATTGGTATCATGGTTAGGGACTCTATGGGGTAGGTTGTGGCAGCGGTGGAGGAAAATATCCTTAAACCGCATAGTGTGGACAGCTTGGAGATGTTAGCAGCACGACGTGCAGTCATCTTTGCTTCTGAACTTGGCCTCCAACAGTGTCAGTTCGAAGGCGACTCCAAAAATGTGATCAAAGCACTCAAAGGTTGTGACTTGCTGCACTCATCCATCGGTCACTTAGTGAAGGACACCCACATTCTTGTAAACTCCTTTCGGAGTCCATCTTTCTCTCATATTGTTAGGCAAGGTAATGCTGTTGCACATGCTTTAGCCCAGAGGGCAAGGATTTCTTTTCCTCTGTTAGTTTGGATGGAATCCATTCCATCTGATGTAGACGCTTATGTTTGTGTTGATCTTTCAGTTTCTTAATAAAACTAGTTTAGGGCTAGGCCCTGTTTCTAAAAAAAAAAAAACGTTTCTAAAAAAAAAAAATTCAATAACAAATTTATTTATATTAATTTGCTAAGTATCACAACTTTTCTTTCATCCTTTTTTATCTTCTGCTTATATTTAGCAATGGCCATTCTGTTGATTCATTAATCTCCAATCTCTCTTTACTAAGACGGTCACCTAGCTTTTTATATTTTCTATAAGAATGATATCAAAACTTTCCTAATATGGTTTACTAACAATTGCTCTAAGTTTTATAAAAACAAAACAAAACAAAAACAAAACAATTGTCCTAAGGACGCCGTTAACATGACCAATAGTAATTTCAGGGATGGACTCAGGTGGGGACCAAGGGGCCCGGCCTCCCTGGGTCCAAATTATTTTTTTAATCATTCTATATTTCATTTTGTACTTGGGTCCCCTTCTCCCCAATTAGTCTAGCTAGCCTAACTCAAACAACAACTATCTGACTCAAAATTTTAACAAAAATAATAAAAATATTCACTATAATAATTGTATTTTAGCACAAAAAAAAACTATTTTATCACCAAAGAACAAAAAAATTATGTGTTATTGGAGAAGTTAAAGCTAATTTTTTTACAACTATAGTAAACTGGTATAAATACCAATTGACTGTAGCAAGTTGTTAAAAATAAAATAAAATATTTTATTAAGATAATATCTCTCTCTTCAATTAAAAAAACTCAAATTCTTTATCTTCCTTATTATTTTAATGAGTTGTTTATATTATTTTAAATGAAGTGATAAAAAAATAGAACATTTGATATTTGGTGTATTGTAAAGTGAGGTGGTAAAATAGATAAAATAACTTTTGAGGTACTACAAGCTAAAAAATTTAGTACCACCACTGTAAATGCTCGAATTTAAAAAAAAAAAAATCCTAGCCAGGCTTAGTATTAAAAAAAAACATTATTATTATTATTATTATTATTATTATTATTATTATTATTATTATTATTATTATTATTATTTTCTTCGTTGGTAGATGATTGCATCTTAATGTATTTAGAAACAATGATTTTGTATATTTTTAATTTTTAATTACTCTATGGATGTCTATTTGGTTTTTTTTTTTTTTTTTTTTTTTTTTCTTTTCTTTATACTCTAGCCCCTGCTAGTTTAAAATCCTAGGTCCGTTCCTAAGTAATTTGCTCATTCAAATCACCTCTATTTTTTAGTATTGCTATTAGAAGGAAAGTAAAATGATGTAAAATAAAACGTTGGTAAAAGCTTCAATCACTTTATTTTACATTTAGTTTTTGATATTTTCTTTACGTACTCCAAAGATGAAAAAAGTTGATAATAGTTATTGTGTGCGAAAAGAGAGAAAAAAATTAAAAAATAAGAGAATTTGATATTTTAATGAAATTGAGTTTAGAATAAATAATTTGATATATGTATTTTTAAAAATTATTTATATAAAATGAAAACGTAAATTTTATGCTAAAATAAACAATTTTTTTTTTTTCACAAGCTAATTTGAATGCTCTTAGAACAAAAAATTGCCAAAATTTGTGTTATTAGATAAAACCTTATATAAAGCCATAAGAAGCCTTTTTTTTTTTTTAATAGAGAAAATAAGCTACGAAACCCACACAACAAAATCCATTTGCAAATTTTAATTAAAAATGAAAAATGCTACGTTCACAATTTTTTCACAACCTATCACTTAAAATATGTCCACAATCTTTGGATTCTAATTTGAATCCATAGCTTAAAATACTTTTTTACCCACTTATAACAATCAATAACAACATACCACTTAAAATTTATTGTAAAAATATTTTCAACATATCATTTCTTATTAAAATATGGGTTGTGTTATTTCTCAAAAAAAAAAAAAAAAAAGGGTTGTGTTAATGGGCACCGGTAAGGTACCCTTTAACACACCAATTTATATCAGAATTTTTGTCTGTCACCCAGCTTTATGTCAATATTTTGTAAACTTTATAGAATTTAGGGTCAATTTTATATAATTTTACTTATTTCTTCAATTTTTTTTTAAGTAGGACCTATATTATTTTAACCTTAACAAATACCATGACGTGCTTGTTAACATTTGCCTTCAAATATACATGCTTTCAGGGTGGACATAATATTGCCCTCTCTGAACCTTATGGTCCTGCGACAAAGGTTGTTCCTACTTCCAAGTATCTACCGAAGCTGAAAAGCATTATAGGTCTATCAGAGCCCAAAAACCATAATGGGCCCGATTCTCAAAAAGGAAAAAAAACATCATGGGCCCTAGTCCTTACCCAATTGGTATTCTAAACTTTTCCTTGGCTGGCATGGCACACACCACTATGACAATGCAATGCTTATCAAATTCGAACTATTTTTGAACTGTCTGCTAGCTCTTGTCAAGTTGTCCTGAAGAAGAAAAACAAGAAAAATGGCAGTGCCCACTGCCAACCCTTGAGTTGATGAGTTTGCGTCTACCCACAATGTAATTGTAATTCACCAGATATATACAAGCCATTTAGTCCCACTCTGTCCCATTTCCTTTGTACAAAATTGTCTGTCCCATTTCCTTAGTACAAAATTGTCATAAATATTGTGGGTTCTAGTTAATTAAAATTGATAAGTCAAATAAGAAATTTTGAGTTTGATTTTGCCTACACTAAATATCAACTTATTTCGGATAAATAACAATTAGCACAGAGCAAATGTCATAAGTTAAATTTCATCATAGCAATAAAAAAAAAAATTTTTGAATGAAAACATTTTATTTTTTTGAGAAATAATTTTTAATCTATGATGTCCGTTCCTGATAATTACTCTTTATTATCATATTAAGACATTAATTATTTTTTAATGTAATCGAGATCGAATCTCATATTTCTTATTCGAGGACAAGAAATTTTACCAGATGAGCGCCCTAGAACTACTAAAACAATTATTAGTATATCAAAAACAAAGAAAAGCAAACAAACAAATAAGTACAATATATATTTATTATTATAGGGCCAAGGGAGGCCCATTTGACCCAGATTTAAAAAACGAACGCGAATCCTCAAACCCGGCCCGGAACGAAACAGT
Organism: Castanea sativa; assembly: GCF_040712315.1. Taxonomy (NCBI): domain Eukaryota; kingdom Viridiplantae; phylum Streptophyta; class Magnoliopsida; order Fagales; family Fagaceae; genus Castanea; species Castanea sativa. The sequence continues at coordinate 35,366,259 of NC_134020.1, forward strand.
TCGCGCGAGTCGAAACGGCCATTCGGATCCACTCCCCTCTCCACCTACTGGTCAGAGTGTCACGACTCTCGACTCTCGACTCTCGAAGAGGCTAAAACGGTGCGTTTCACACTGGACCAATTGCACCGGAGCAGCTAGCTAGGCTCGAACGACTGGTAGGTGATTCGTGGTTCCCTACGAAGTGCACACAGACCAAATTCCACTCTCTCTCTCTCTCTCTGCTACGCTTTTCTGATTCCCTAAATTTTCCAAAAAACCCTCAAATTCTCAAATGTCCTCCGATTCCAGCTCAACCTCCAGCGACGAATTCACCAACCCTAACCCTAACCCTAATTCTACCTCCAAACCACTCGAAGATCAATTCGCATCGGCCGCATTGACCGAGCCCGACAACGAACCGCCGGAGATTCAAGAATCTCCAAACGGCGTCGTGAATGGCTCGGTGAGCGAGAACAATCACGGGGAGATCGAAAGCAATGAACGAGGAGGAGCGGTTGGGAGCAATTTGGAGGCGAGGCAGAGTGTGAGGTGGAGGAGGACGAATTCGGAGGTGGAAGTGGAGGCGCCGTCGAGCCCGAGTAGCAGTGGGTACGCCGGTGAAAGGGGCAGTAGTAGTGGCAGTGGGAGTAGTGGCGGGTTCGAGATGATTGGCGGTGGGATTGGCGGCGACGATGATGAGATACAGGAAGTCAGCAATGTTGATTCCATCCAGGATTCTCAGGCCTCGTGGATGCCTGGAAAGCGTCATGTCGACGAGGTACTCGATTCGATTCAATTCAATTCTTTACTTCTTCAATTGAGAATTCCATGGCATGCTTTGGATTGATATCACAAATATTTGCAAACATTGTTGCTGGGAGTGCATTATATTTTATGTTTATACATTATTTAGTTTCGCTTAATGACTATTTGTAGTTAAATACTTCATTTCTGGTGTGTGGACTTCAAGATTTGGGGAGATGACTTTGGATTTTAGGCACTAAGTATAATTTCCACAAGACATATTAGTAAGCCTTTAAATAGTACATTGGTATCAAATTTGAATTTGAATTTGAATTACCTAAACCAAGTGCGTCCCATGATTGATTTTATTAAAACTTTATTTGACTATCTTCACTAAGATAAAATTCTAGGATACATACGGTGGAAGAATGAGTGTTCAAAGACAAAATTAAACAAGAGTTGAGTATTTTTGGCATGGGAACAAGGTTTTCAGTTATGCATTTACTGAAGGGTGCTATGCATATGAACTTCCTTCTACCCTTCGTGATAGAAATCAGAGTAGACTGATTGTAGTGGTCAGTTTTCCTAGGTAAAACAGCCATGCCTCTTGCAGGCATCCGCTTGGTAGCTCAAATGGTTTAAGGCAAGGATAACATTTGTCTCATATTTTGTTTATGCTAAAAAAAAAGGTTGAAACCTAGTGCACAAAGCTCCCACCTTTTGCAAGGCTTGGGAGAGGTCATGGTAGGTAGCCTTACCCCCATTAACAGGTTTTAAGGTTGATGGAGAAAATAAAGGAGTTTTAGAAATTTATCTTCTTTTTGGCAATGACCCAATTATATTTTGTGAGTCAAATCCCCTTTAACTTGGATAGATGCAGTGCGTTCTTTGTTTTGAAACAGTTTCAAGCCTAAGAGTCGATTAAAGTGAAACCTGATTGGCTCTGGTTGACAATGTAACTAATGTCTTGAGACTGGCCTCACTGTTGGGTTCTAAGGTCGGCTGCCTTCCTATGATTAACCTGGGAATGTCTTTGGGTTCTTTCAAGGCCAGAGTGGTTTGAAATACTATTATTGGGAAGGTAGAAAGAAGGCTTGGTATAGAACAAATCATGGGAATTCGTCTACATAAAAAACTGGGTCCGAAATGCGTTGGGAGAACTTTGAAAGGAAGAGATCTCAGTAGGGTCCGAAATGCAATTTGGGAAAAAACTGGGTTCCAAGATTAGAAATATTACTACATAAAAAAAAAATAATAATAATAGAGTGAAGAAAATCCAGAAACATCAAATATGGCGGAATATTCTTTAGAATATTTTTTATTCCGACGTAGTCTTTAGTTTATAGTCCTCTTTATTTTTATTTTTTTTTTTCCTTCTTACGCGTTTAAGAGAGAGGAACATTTTGGTGCGTGTAATTTTCTAACTTGGGAGATTTGTATTCGAATTTGCGGAGAAACTGCTTTTCACTTTCCTCGGTTTTGAGTTTTTTGCCTTTTTCTTTTGTACTATTTTTCTTCGGAGACTTCATTGTCAAGTATTGAAAGTACAAAAATTGTAGTGGTTGAAGAGAAAAGAGTTTGGGAGGGCCAATTATGCAATAAAAAATTGATAGTAGGCCCCGTTGGTTCAATGATAGGTGGGGTTTGGGTTGTTATTATTATTTTTAAATGTGGGTGTGGGGTAGGTAAGAAAAAAAAGGATAGGCTACAATTTGAGTTTAAGATAACGACCCCACTTGAAATAAGTTTTGCTAAAAGACAATATAGTACGTTATTTTTATGGTACAAGATTTTCTAATATGTCCTTGCCAAGTTTTGCTTTTCGGTGAGTATATTGTGGATATAATATTTTCTAATTATATATTCTGCAAATTGTGTACCTGGACTGATATTTGGACACATGTATTCCAAGCAATAATGGGTATCGTGGGGCGTCCTTGGACTCTGGCCTTTAATTGACGTGATAAAGAGTCAGACACGCGAGACACTTGGGAAGTACTATACGACGTGGCTTGGTAGTTGGAGATTTTGTCCAAATACGTAAAAATGAGTGGTTCTAGTAATAGTTTCAATAAGATCCATGTGGTATACGTTATTTCTTTCATTGCGTGAAGTCAATAAATTCACTTAGGAGACTTTCTTTTTATTTTTCAAAGAAAAAAAAAACACTTGGGAAGTTGCAAATCTCTAAAAGTATCCACGTCAGTTCCTTTATTTTACACATTTATTTTTACATTAAAAATTTACTTTTTCTATTTTACACATTCAATTTTACAAAATACCCACATCAGTTCATCTATCTTACCATTATTTTTAAATAAATAATCAATTTTCTTTAATATTTTATTATTTTCTCAACTACCTCATATAATTACCGCGCTCTCTCTCTCCCAACTTATTTCTGATTTTTGCTCTCTATACCCATCTCTCAGACTCTCCCTCTCCCTCTCGATCAACTCCCTCTGCCTCTCGATCAACTCTCCCTCTCCCTCTCGATTAACTCCCTCTCCGGTCACGAGCTCAGATCACGATCCGCGAGCTCCGATCGGCGATCCGCGAGCTTCGATCCAGCGTCTGCGAGCTCCGATTCATGGCAAGACCCACGAGCTCCGACCAGTCAAGCACCGATTTCTGTTTGTTTGTGTATGTCTGTATTTTTTTTTTTTTTAACAAAGTATATCTCTGTGTATATTCTGTGTTGAGAAAAAGATGAGAGAATGGAATCTGTTGAGCACGGATCAGAGAAAGAAAAAAAGGAGCGAAAGAGAAAATGATCAAATATTGTATAAACGAGCTACAATAGCCGTGTGTATTTACACGGTTATTGTAGCTCGTGGATGGTTTTGCACGATTTTACCCAATTTTAGCTCCACTGATGTAGGAGATTTTTTGCTCAAAATGTGTAAAATTGAGGAATTTTTGCATTATACATGACTATCCACCAACTGATGTGGATGCTCTAACTTGTTATCCAAATCAAATTAAGAAATAGAAGAAACAAAAATGGGTTGAGGATAGGGCTATAAATGATCCAAACCGTTCATAAGTAGTTCGGGTTTGATTCGATTAAAAACTCGTTCATGTTTGTTTGTTTATAAACAAGCTAAGCTTAAGCTTTAATTTTAAGCTTGTTTAATAAACGAGCTAAGTTAGAGTAAAAAATATTGTTTATAAACAAGCCTGTGAACATCAAGACTCGATACAAAAGTAACAAAACAAGGTGAGCCCAAGCTTATTTATGAGTTTGGTAATAAAATTAATATGAATTTGACAAGTAAACTCATATCATTTTAAAACTTTAATTAATTATAAATTGAGATCACTCATCCAAACCAAATAGGCTAGATAATAAACTTGATATAGGTTTGATAATATACTTATATTGGATCTCAAGCTCAAAAGCATGATATCGAGCTTGAGTTTCGGCTTGATATTGAGCTTGAGTTTGGCTTGACTAATGAATCAAGCTAAGTCAAGCCGAATTGAAGTTTTTATACTTTATAATGAGCTCAAGCTTGAATATTATTTGTAGGTTCTTATCAAGCTCGAGCCAATCTTAAGCATTCTATTTTTGCTGTCGAGCCGAATTTGAACATTCACTACTCAACAAAGCTCAGCTCCTTTACAGTCTCAGTTGAGGATAATGTTGGGACCTTCACTTTACTCTCATTTTGTAAACTATTCAACAATAAAAAACATATATCGTATGGTTCTGATCTTATCCATCTTTATTTGGATTATCATTAAATTTTAAAATTATCATTTAATTTATTGTCAAAACACAGTTTTCTTTTCTTTTAAAGTACCTTAATTATTTATTATTACTAACATTAATTGCTCATCTATTATTGTAAAAGCATATATTGAATAAAACAATATGCTGTGTTAATAGTTAAGTTCAGATTAACAAGTCTTCTTGAAAACAAAACAAAAAAAGTTTAAGATTAGCAAGCTACTTGAAGAAACAAGAAAAAATAATGCTACAGTTACAAACTATTTTACAATATTTTTACAAAAGGTTAATGTGGTCAACCTCTTATTAGTTTTCATCTAAACTCACCATTAATATCACTTTTTCATTAAACTTGTCAGACAATAAAATATATTATAAAATAAATCATAATTAATATTTAACCATAATTGAAACCAAATTTGACTTTAAAAGCATTAAAAGCACTTAAAAATAAGAAAATAATAACTCTAAACCTTAAATTTTGAAAATTACAAATTAAATACCAAAATTAATAAATAACAAAAGTCTAAATTCTGTCCGACATCATAAGGATTGTCTCATGGGTGCGGAATATAATAGTCAAGTAAATTAGAATACTACTTATTTGTATATAAAGTTATAAGCAACAATAAAAAAATTGCAAGTATATCTTACAAAAAAGATATTGTTGTGATTTTCTTTTCGCACTTGCTTGGAGGTGGTCAAAACAAGAATCAGAGGCAGTGTTTTGAGGTGCTTGAAGCTACGCTGAGGGGAGAGCGAAGCAGCAATGCGGTGGCAATTATTGGTAATTGTGGAAGAGGGTGTGGGTGAGACTGTGAGAGACATACGAGTAATGGTAGGGCTTAATTGAGTTGTTGTTATACGGGTCCCTAGTCTAGCATTAAAATGATGCATGTTTTTTTGCCATATATTAGAAGAATTTCTTCTAAGACACTAATTTGCAAATTGCCTTTTTCTACGCATCACTCGAATAAAAACGACTTGAACTATGTTCAATTTCTTCCGCTTTTTTAGACTTCTTACACACTTTTATTTATGAAAACAAGTCTGAAAAAATTTCACATTTTTAGCCATTAAGAAGCCTTAAATTGGATTCAGAATATACATGAAAAATTATGTGGGAAAGCAATAGTTTGAACTTTAAACAAAAGTGACATTAGAAAAAAGAAAAAGAAACATAAAATACTAATCGATCGATTTTTTCACTGTTGGTCAACAATCTCCCTTTAGAGTTGAGCGTAGTTGTAAATTGACCCCTAGAATTTCAATTTTTTCTTATAATTCTTTGTGTTTTTCATATCTGCAAAATTGATTTATGGGACTAATTTTTGTTTGCTGTCAGTCACAATAAGGAGAGTGACGAATAAATTGGACAATGGCCTAATAAGCCCACAACAATAAATTTGTAAGAGAGTGAGTTTATCACTGAACATTCAACGAGTTACATATGAATCATAATGGGCTAGTTTAGTGTTGGAATGACTAAGATGAATAAGTTGAAAAGAAAAACACTCCTCAGTCAAGTCCGAGGATGATATTTTCTTATATTTAGCTCTCAGACTTATACAAATATTCAAGTTCTTAATTACAAAGTGGTCTCTCTCTCTCTCTCTCTCTCTCTCTCTCTCTCTCTCTCTCTCATTTTTCTCATCTTAGCCTTCCACTTGTTGATCAAATAACTAATCTTCTTGATACTTGTCTCATCAGAACCTTTTTGAAATCTTTGTAGGTAGCTGTAAAATTAGAAGTCACTGTTCAAGTATCACCTCCACATTAATGCGACCAGTTAGTTAGGTGTAAAGTATTTAATGTGGTGGTGACAGCTTTCTTCTCAAATATTTCTCAATTCTCTATTAACTCACTTCTCTCTGAAGCTTATCCTCCCAAGCACGGTTGCCTATTGCCTAGTACTTGATGGGTGGTCGGACTTTAGGCTTTTGGCCGAGGAAGGGTGGCTTCTCGGACAACATCACCTACTTGTTATGACCAGACCTCTTCCTCGACCCAATAATCTACTTACCTTTACTAATACTGATTTGTCCTTGGGCTTTTGGACGTTTTCGGGTGTGACTCTTGGCCCAATATCCTTATTCAAGCCTTTCATCCCTCTATTATATTTGGAAAGAAATTTTTTTGTTTAAAAAAAAAAAAAAACTTGATTAGAGTCAAATAATTACATTCTCAAAATAAGATGACCTTGAAAAAGTTTGCTTGGTTAGCAACAAAGATTAAATTAGATTAGTTATTTTCAGATTAGTATGGAGCTAGTTTATGTCAATCTTGTTTGATAGGTCACTTTAATCCCTATAAATAGTTTATTTTTATAATTAAAAATTCTAAAAACAAGAGTTACCTATAACTATTGATTATGATGTATACTCCACTGTTAACTCAATTTAGCAATATAGTATTAAGAGATTTGCAGTTGCAGATTTTATAAATTATAAGGAACAGTCATCCTAAGCCACTAAAAAAAACCTATTGAATTGAAACTGGAATAGGTGTAAATGCAATAAGCCGATAACGCTTGTCCTTCACAAAATAAAGCTAAAGGCAGATTAGAGGATTAGAGACCGTTAAATTTTAGTTGACCATTTTTTATAGTACACCTCTAGCTTTAGCTTTGCGTTTAAGTCCGCGTGTCGTTTTCATCGTCCTGTCTTCTTCTTTTTTTTCCTCACTTTTTATGGCGACACGGGAATGTGTAATTGTGCGCGAGCTGTGACACTGTGGCGTCAACTTTGGTGTCGTGGAATTTTGGTGAAGCATGCGTGAGAGGTATGAATTTTTTTAAAATTATTTGTTTTTTTATAAAAAGAAAGAAAAAGAAAATTCTTTTTTTGACATTCAATTCAAATATCACGTGTTTTATAAAAGTAGTTTTCAAGGAATTCAGTCAAAAAGCGTGAGAGAACTCGAATCAAAGCAAATTGCTTTGGCGAAAGATTGCAAGTAGAACTTATGCTTTTGCTGCAGAAAACATGTTTGATTGTTGAGAGGGGATGAAGCTCCCCATGTTTTGACGGGGAAAAAGATTACACCTAATTAGTAAAGTCTAAAGAATTTTTTTTTTTTGGAGAAGAAGTAAAGTCTAAAGATTTTGGATTTATTTTATCGAGAAAAAGAAAAATAGATGTTGGCTTTATAGGTTATATCAACTTTTGGCACGGTTGCAAATGAGTTAAATTGTTTACTAATTATTTATACTCAATTCAATAACGTTTCTCAACAACATATCATCTTTTCAGTAAAAGCAAGTTTCTTTGTTGCTAAGAAAGTAAGTTTTCCCCTCTTCTCTTAGGCTGTAGAATTTTGTCCCTCTTATGAGGTGCGAGTGGTCTCTCAAGTGCCAAGAGTGCTTGAAGAGCTAATGGGTTTATTTTTTTGGGGTTTAAGGGAAACAATTTTGCAAACTGATCCTTCCACTTTCGTAACAGTATGGAGGATTTATCTAGAAGGTGGGGAAACTCATCTCTAACTGGGAAAGAAAAGGCAGGCTATGTATTACCAAAGACACAAAGGAAGTATAAGTTTATGATTGTGGCAAAATTCCTAATTCCTAGGGTGTTGAATATGGATGTTGTGGGGAGAACTTTCAAGCAAGTCTGGCGGTGCAGTGATGGATTCAAGATTCGAAACATGAGTGACCATAAAGCCTTATTTGTGTTTGATGATGAACGCAATGTCACTCAAATTTTGGCAAACCAACCATGGAGTTTCGACAAGCATTTGGTTCAAGTAAAGAGGTATGATAAGGATATTCCATTAAGGTCTGTAACCTTTGAGATGGCAATGTTTTGGGTCTAGGTGCATGATATTTCTATCAGGTATATGACAACTGAAGTTGCGGAATATATTTGCGATATCATTAGTGAGGTGGTTCGATCCATTAGATCTGAAACTAAGGAAGGAAGTAGTTTATCCGGGTTAGAATTAAGCTCGATGGTTCTCTACCTTTATGGCGAGGACGAGTCATAACTCTTGACAATGGAAAGAAAACTTGGGTGGCATTCAAATATTAGCGATTGCCAAATTTCTGTTTTTGGTGTGGCAGGTTGTCTCATGGTGATAAGGATTTTCCTTTGTGGATTCAAAGCAGAGGAACACTCAAGGATGAAGCTAGACAATTTGGTGCATCTTTACGAGGACCTCCCTATAGGCCATCAAACTAAAGGGTGATCTACGTTTCTAGGTCTTTTCGATAAATCGGGTCTGGAAGAGGAGATTAGGCCAAGTGCAAGGAGGCAATATGAGTCGAAAGCGGCGGGAAAAAGGTCAACGGTGGTCGGTGTGGAGGAGAATGTAAACATAGAAACAGAGGAGTTAGGGGGGGGGGAGTTAAATTCGGAATTAATTGCTAAAGGGATGACAGTTACGGATTCAAAAACGTGCTCCAGAAATAAAGGGAAAGCTATTATTGTGGAGGAAAATCGGGGGGACTTAATTTCAATTCAAAACTCTCCAAAATTGAAGTGTGATGCGGGGAAAGATGCTATTGACAATAGCTGGGATTCGATCTTAACATAACCATGTGAGCAAGAACGGACTCTCCAAGATGGATTACGAATGGATATAGCGCTTGGGCCAAACTCAAATACGTAACAACCAAGTGTATACCTAAATGTATCGGTCCTTAGGTGTATTGAAGAGGCTGACTGTGAAACAAAAAAACTTGATGATCACGTGATTAAGAGGCTGGGGGTAATGAAACAAGGAAACACGGGTACAGTTCAGAAACTCTCGAAACAAACAGAGGATGACTCACAAGGGCAAATGACTGAAAATGCCAAGACTTAAAGATGTAACATGGTTGGAGTAGACTACAAATGGGTACAAAATACTACAAAACCGGGTAAGTGGGCTAGGGTGCAATTTGTCAGGCCAGTTCATACCGATTTTTTGGAGATCAATTTGGGGCAGAAATGAGCTTTATTGGGTGAGGAGAGTGACTCAGAGTTACCAACAAAGAAGAGCAGGGTTTCAAATAGGGGTGGTGGTGAACTACCGGATATGGTGGAGGCTGGTTCCCAGCCCCACCAGCAACCATGAGTATCCTATGTTGGAACTGTCACGGGCTTAGGAATCGACAGATAGTTCAAGAGCTCGGAGTTTTGATTCAGGCACAAGATCCCACAATGGTGTTTTTAGCTGAAACATGGCTGATTGAAGCAAGGCTAGGTGAAATTAAAGACAGATTGTAGATGGGTAACTATTTTGGTTTGTCGAAGGTAAACTTGGGTGGCGGATTAGCCCTATTCTGGAAGAAAGGGGTTGATGTAGATGTTTAAATGTCATCTCTAAATCACATTGATGTTCTAATTAACAGAGGAAAGGAAGATGGGTGGAGGTTTACGGGGTTTTATGGTAATCCGGCGAGTCAACAGCGGATGGAGTTGTGGAATCTTTTGAGAACTTTACATGGCAGTTTCTCAGTACCATGGATATGTGCGGGAGACTTAATGAGATTACAAAGACTCATGAAAGAAAATGAGGAAGGTTACAACCTTACAATCAGATGAAAATTTTTAGAGATGTGTTAGATGAATGTGGTCTCATGGATTTGGGATTTGAGGGAAGTAAATTCGCTTGGTTCAAAAATTTTGGTAATGGAGTTGCAATTTGGGAACGTTTAGACAGGGTTTTGGGGACAACGGATTGCTTTGCTAAGTATCTGGCAACAAAGGTGATGGTTTTGGAAAGTGGTACGTCAGACCATAAACCAATAGTAATCCATCCTTGCAGGGTACCGATGAAACCAAATAAACTGTGGCGATTTGAGCAAATGTGGTTGGAGGAAGAGGGCTGCCATGAAACTGTGGCTGCTGCTTAGAGAGATGGGGAGGGAATTTCATCAATGGGTAGGGTGGTGGACAAAGTGAGGAAGTGTCAGACAAAGTTAAAGTGGTGGAGTGAAAGATGCTTTGGAAATATTACATGGGAAACTGCGGAAAAAAAAAATGTAGGAAGCAAAGAGTTCGGCCTTGGAGGGGAAAAATGTTGAAAGCTTGGTGAAGCTAAAAAATGAATTGACAAGTTTGGTGATTAAGGAGGGAGCAGATGTGGTAGGAACGTTCTAAGGTTCATTGGCTGAAAAATGGGGATATAAACTCAAAGTTTTTCCATAATAGAGCCTTACAAAGGTTTAGGAGAAAAAGAATCTTGGGATTAGAAGGCTCAAGGGGGATTATGTGTATGGGTGATGATAAGGTGGTAGGTATATTAGAAGAGTACTATCAGCATTTGTTTACTTCATCCAATCTAATTCAATGGAAGAAGGAATGAATTAAGAATTGGAACAAGGAAGATAAGAAGGAGAGGGAGAGAAAGAATAGAGTGGTAAAACAATGAGATTCCTCCCTTCCCATATATGCACTACACCCCTAACTAACTAACTAACTGCCTGACACCCTGGCCTAACTAACCCACAGCCCACAATTGCAATCCAACTCAACTGCACTAATTACTGCACACACCCACACACCCTCGTGCAGGCTCATATGCACCCACTTGTAGGCACACACACACAACATTGCACATACACACACACACCCCTTTGCACACATATACTTTTACACAATTACAATGTCACAATTATAAATGTCAACAATACAATACTAAGCCTATCAATACCCCCCCCCCCACCCCAAATTAAAACACCTTGCCCACAAGGTGAGGGAATTGATGCTGCAAGGCATAGAGAGACTCCTAGGTAGCGTGAACTTGATCCTGCCCTTGCCATTGGACTAAAACTTCAGTAATCAACCTAGTCCGAAGTTGTTTAGTTCTGGTCTACAAGATAGCAACAGGTTCAAGATGCACAAAACCATCAAAATTAATAGGAGGTAAAGAGGGAATGGGAATAACTTAAGCCCTTAAATGCTTCTTAAGGCAGGAAACATGGAAAAATGGGTGTAGAAGATAGTCTGAAGGCAAAGCCAGCTTGTAAGCAACTGACCCTAGCTTTTGCAAAACCTGAAATGGACCATAGTACCTCAGAGAAAACTTGTTGAAGCCTTTGGACCTCAAAGTCAGCTGTCTAAGGCTAAAACCTCAAATAAACCCAGTCCCCAACCTCAAATGACTTGTCAAGCCTATGCTGATCAACCTGGAGCTTCATTCTGGATTGAGCAGCAAAGAGATTTTGTTTAAGTAAGGACAGAACTTCAAACCTTGTCCTAAGAACGTTATCCACTATCTCAACCTTGGTGGTGCCAGGAATATAGTCCAACTGCTTGGGTGGAGGGCAGCCATACAAAGCTTCATAAGGAGTGAATTTGGTAGAGGTGTGGTAATTAGTGTTGAACCAGAACTCAGCCAAGTGTAACCAATCAACCCAAGAATTTGGCCTGTCACTGACAAAGGCTCTAAGATACTATTCCAAACTCCTATTAACCACCTCAGTTTGACCATCTATCTGAGGATGGTAGGCTGAAGATATGGTCAAGTTGCTGCCTTGAAGTCTGAAAAGCTCCTGCCAAAACTTGGATGTAAACACAGCATCTCTATCACTTACAATGGACTGAGGCATGCCATGAAGCCTAAAAATCTCCTTCATAAACACAGCAGCCACCTTAACAGGTGTGTATGGATGAGAAAAAGGCATGAAATGCACATATTTGGTCAACCTATCCACCACCAACATAATGACCTCAAAACCATGGGATTTAGGAAGACTTTCTACAAAATCCAAAATAATATCAGTCCAAGGCTTGGAAGGAATTGGCAAAGGTTGTAACAAACCCCCTGGCTTAGTAGTCTCTACTTTAATTATTTGACATACCTCACAATGCTTCACATGCTTCTTGACATCAAATTTCATTCCCTTCCAAAAGAAGTCTTTTTTTACCCTATATAAAGTCTCCAAATAGCCAGAATGACCACCAACAAGACTGTCATGCATATGCTGAAGAACCAAGGACTTCAATGAAGAGGAAGAGCTCAAAAACACCTTATCCTTATAAAGAATAAGACCATTCTACAAAGAGAAATTAGAGGAGTTGGAAGGGCTGCCAGAAAGGGAAGTAAGAAGCTGTTGATACTCAACATCCTCATGGTAACTATCCTTTAAAATAGTCAACCAGGTAGGGTAGGGAAAGGAAATAAGGAATAATGAATCATTATACTCTAATGATTGAACCAAAGCATCTACTGGTTGCACCTCAAAACCCTCTTCCTTTCTAGATAAAGCATCAACTGCCTTATTCTCCTTGCCTTTCTTGTACTCAACAACGAAAGAATAACCAAGCAATTTGGTGAACCATTTTTGCTGAGCAGGTGTTCCAATCCTTTGCTCCAAAAGGAATTTGAAAATTTGTTGGTCAGTCTTGATCACAAAGGGCCTTCCCACCAAGTATGGTCTCCAATTCTTCACAGCAGTGACCAATGCCAATAATTCCTTCTCATATGTTGACAAAAGTAAGCTTTTACCCTTAAGAGCTTGGCTATGGAAAGCCAAAGGCCTATGAATCTACATAAGGACATCCCCCAAACTAGTACCTGAGGCATCACACTTAATAACAAAAGGCTTAGTAAAGTCAGGTAAGGCCAACACTGGTGGTTGTGACATAGCCTGCTTAAGAGTATTGAAAGCCAATTTAGCCTGAGCAGACCATTGAAAAGAGTCCTTCTTCAGTAGGGCAGTAAGTGGAGCTGCAATCAAGCCATAATCCTTTACAAATTTCCTATAATAACCTGTCAACCAAAAGAACCCTCTTAATGCCTTAACAGAAGTAGGAATAGGCCATTGCATTATAGCTTCAGTCTTCCTAGGATCTGTTCTACCCCCTAACTAGAAATTAAATGCCCAAGGTACTCCACTTCCACACAACCAAAAACACACTTACTTCTTTTTGCATACAATTTGTTGTCAAGCAACACAGTAAGCACCACTCTCAAATGAGACAAGTGAAATGACAAATCCTTACTAAACACCAAAATATCATCAAAGAAGACAAGAACAAATTTCCTTAAGTAAGGTTTAAAAATCTAATTCATGAGGGATTGAAAGGTTGAAGGGGCATTTGTCAAACCAAATGGCATAACCAAAAATTCATAATGCCCTTCATGGGTTCTAAAGGTAGTTTTTTCAATGTTCTCCTCCTTCATTCTAATTTGATGGTATCCTAATCTAAGGTCCAACTTAGAAAAGATGAAAGAACCATGGAGTTCATACAAAAATTCATCCACCACAAGAATAGGGTACCTATCCTTGATTGTAGCTTTGTTAAAGGACCTATAATCTATACGCATGTGCCAACTGCCATCTGCCTTTCTCACCAACAACACTGGTGAAGAGAAAGGACTTTGACTAGGCCTAATAAACCCAACCTCTCGTAATTCATGCACAATTTTCTTAATTTCAAATTTTTGATAAAAAGGGTACCTATAGGGTCTTTCACTGATGGCTTGGGTCCCTTCCTTAAGCAAAATTTGATGCTCATGACCTCTCAAGAGTGGCAGACCAGATGGAATAGCAAGGACAACACTAAATTCAGTTAAAAGATCTTCAATCTCTGGCTGAATCTAATCTGAAACTGAAGAAGGAATTGGGGAGACAACTTGGAGACACAACCCCCTCTTAACTGCAGGTTTGAAGAACTTCATAGAGTCTTGGAAGTCAAGACCAGAGGGCTGTAAGCCCTTGAGCAAAACTGGCCTTCCATCCAAGACAAACTCCATAGTGAGATGCTGAAAGTCCCACTGTATCAATCCTAAGGTGTACAACCATTGGGTGCCTAATACAACATCACACCCTCCTGAAGGCAAAACATTGAGGTCCATGAGAAATGTCTGCCCTTGAAGCTTAAGTTGGACTGCATGGCAAGCACCCTTGGTCTGCACCAATGCACCATTGGCAATCTTGACCTCAAAGCTATCTTCAATAGATATGGGTAGTTTCAACAACATCCAAATGTATGTGTCCAAGAAGTTATGAGTGCTACCCGTATCTATTAGGATCACCAATTCTTGATGATTTATCCTCCCAAGCACTCTCATGGTACCTGGAGATGGACTGCCTAATAAGGCATACAATGTAATTTCAGCAGTAGAATTAATCAAGTCAGAAGATACCTCAGAACCAATGCACTCCTCCATTTGAATCTCCTCAGAACAAACTTCTACTTTAGGCACAGAAGCTTGCACCCCTTCCATCAAGAAATATTTGGGAGTCTTGCACTAATGCCCAGCAACCCACTTCTTATCACAGTAAAAACATAGCCCTCTCCTTCTTCTATCTTCAATCTGAGTAGCTAGAACCTCTGAAATGGTGGTTTAGAAGGCTTGAAGTTAGTCTTGGTACGTGGAGGACCAAGAATTGAAGGTCTTGCTAGCTGAGCTTCACCCCATGACTTAGTACATTTCTTGCTAGCATTGAGGTACTCTTCTTGAGTCTTAGCCAATCCAAAGGCATCACCAAGATTTGGAGGGTTGAACATCTTCACAAAAAGCCTAATATCTTCCTTTAAGCCACTCAAGAAACAAGAAAGCTTATGCTTGTCTGGAAGCTCCTTGATACGATTGGATAAAGCCTCAAATTGCCGTTTATACTAAGCCATTGAACTGACCTGCCTCAATTTTGACAAAGCTTCCATGAGATCATCATAGGCTGGAGTGCCAAATCTGACATGCAAAGCCCTGATGAATGCATCCCAACTAGTGAACTGCCCTGCATCCTTAGCATCTTGGAACTAGACCAAAGCTTCATCCTCCATATGATAAGAAGCCAACAAGATCCTCTAATTAAGTGGTACATCGTACAATTGGAAAAATTGTTGAGCTTTATACATCCAACCCAAAGAATTTTCCCCTCTAAACCTTGGAAACTCCAGCTTCACAGTTTTAGTGGTTAAAACTGAGTCTTGGTGTCCTTGCACTTTTGGAGACAAAGCCTTTGTTGGAGAATTGGGCCTGGATTTCCATCTATTCCCAGCTTCAAAGAAACTTTGAACTGTCTCAGATAAGGTCTGCAACATGGTTGTCATTGCATCCATCTTTTGGTGCAAAATTTGGAATTCATTGTCATGTTGCTCTGTAGTCTTAGACAGAGCATTGTATTTTTCTATGAGAGTAGCTACGGATTGAGTTTCTATCATGGTTACAGAAATTTGCTCTGAATACCAATTGATAAGATTCTAGCAGATTCAATGGAAGAAGGAATGAATTAAGAATTGGAACAAGGAAGATAAGAGGGAGAGGGAGAGAAAGAATAGAGAGGTAAAACAATGAGATTCCTATCTAAATGTCCTTTACAATTTCCTCCCTTCCCATATAAGCACTACACCCCTAATTAACTAACTAACTGCCTGACACCCTGGCCTAACTAACCCACAACCCACAATAGCAGTCCAACTCAATTGCACTAATTACTGCACACACCCATGCACCCTCGTGTAGGTTCACACACACCCACTTGTAGGCACACACGCACAGCCTTGCACATACACACGCACACCCCTCTACACAACACATGCACGCGCACACACACAGCCTTGCACATACATACACACACCCCTCTGCACACACATACTCTTACACAATTACAATGTCACAATTACAAATGTCAACAATACAATACTAAGCCTATCAATTTTGTAACCATGACAGAAACTCAATCCGCAGTTGCTCTCACAGAAAAATACAATGCTCTGTCTAAGACTATAGAGCAACATGACAATGAATTCCAAATTTTACACCAAAAGATGGATGCAATGACCACCATGTTGCAGTCCTTATTTGAGACGGTTCAAAGTTTCTCTAAAGCTGGGAATAGATGGCAATCCAGGCCCAATTCTCCAACAAGGGCTTTGTCTCCAAGAGTGCAAGGACACCAAGACTCAGTTTTAACCACTAAAACTGTGAAGTTGGAGTTTCCAAGGTTCAAAGGGGAAAATCCTTCGGGTTGGGTGTATAAAGCTCAACAATTTTTCCAATTGCATAATGTACCTCTTAATCAAAGGATTTTGTTGGCTTCTTATCATATGGAGGATGAAGCTTTGGTCTGGTTTCAAGATGTTGAGGATGCAGGGCAATTCACTAGTTGGGATGCATTCATCAAGGCTTTGCATGTCAGATTTGGCACTTCAGCCTATGATGACCCCATGAAAGCTTTGTCAAAATTAAGGCAGGTTAGTTCAGTGGCTTAGTATAAAGGGCAATTTAAGGCTTTATCCAATCGTATCATTGGAGTTTATTCGATGAAATTGGGTTACAAACTTATTTGTGAAGAAGATAGAAGTGAAGCCACCTCGGGTTCAAATAGAAGTGATGTTTCGGGTTTGTGGAATGGGATGTGGAAGCTCAAAGTGCCTAGAAAAATGAAACACTTTATGTGGAAGGCCTGCTCTGAAAGTTTACCAACAAAAGCAAACTTGATGAAGAGGAAAATTTTAACTGATCCTACGTGTCATCTCTGTGGGAAAGTTTCAAAGGATACAAAACATGCCATGTGGGATCGCGAAGCAGTGAAGGTTGTGTGGTGTAAGGACTTTAGTTAGGTAAACCGGTTTGAGGCAGCACATGGCTTGTGGTTGGACTTAGTTAAGACATTATTATCAAAGTCAAGAGTGGCTGAAATGTTTGCGACAACGGCATGGTTTATATGGACTCACCGCAACAAATCAAGGCTATATGAGATGACTATACCGCTAGGAAGTGTTGGGGAAGCTGCAAAAAAATTTCTACAAAACTTTCAATCAGTCCATGGTGATCTTAGTGGCAGCAGAAACAGAGGAAGTCAATTCCGATGCAGCAAATGGGCACCTCCAAAACATGGGAACTATAAAGAAAATTTTAATGGCGCGATGTTTGGTGAAAGTGATGAGACTGGGATTGGTATCATGGTTAAGGACTCTATGGGGCAGGTTGTGGCAGCGGTGGGGAAAAATTTTCTTAAACCGCATAGTGTGGACAGCTTGGAGATGTTAGCAGCATGACGTGCAGTCATCTTTGCTTCTGAACTTGGCCTCCAACAGTGTCAGTTCGAAGGCGACTCCAAAAATGTGATCAAGGCACTCAAAGGTTGCGACTTGCTGCACTCATCCATCGGTCACTTAGTGAAGGACACCCACATTCTTGTAAACTCCTTTCGGAGTTCATCTTTCTCTCATATTGTTAGGCAAGGTAATGCTGTTGCACATGCTTTAGCCCAGAGGGCAAGGATTTCTTTTCCTTTGTTAGTTTGGATGAAATCCATTCCATCTGATGTAGACGCTTATGTTTGTGTTGATCTTTCAGTTTCTTAATAAAACTAGTTTAAGGCTAGGCCCTGTTTCTAAAAAAAAAACGTTTCTAAAAAAAAAAATTCAATAACAAATTTATTTATATTAATTTGCTAAGTATCACAACTTTTCTTTCATCCTTTTTGATCTTCTGCTTATATTTAGCAATGGCCATTCTGTTGCTTCATTAATCTCCAATCTCTCTTTACTAAGACGGTCACCTAGCTTTTTATATTTTCTATAAGAATGATATCAAAACTTTCCTGATATGGTTTACTAACAATTGCTCTAAGTTTTATAAAAACAAAACAAAACAAAAACAAAACAATTGTCCTAAGGACGCCGTTAACATGACCAATAGTAATTTCAGGGATGGACTCAGGTGGGGACCAAGGGGCCCAGCCCCCCTGGGTCCAAATTATTTTTTTAATCATTCTATATTTCATTTTGTACTTGGGTCCCCTTCTCCCCAATTAGTCTAGCTAGCCTAACTCAAACAACAACTATCTGACTCAAAAACTTAACAAAAATAATAAAAATTTTTACTATAATAATTGTATTTTAGCACAAAAAAAACTATTTTATCACCAAAGAACAAAAAAATTATGTGTTATTGGAGAAGTTAAAGCTAATTTTTTTACAACTATAGTAAACTGGTATAAATACCAATTGACTGTAGCAAGTTGTTAAAAATAAAATAAAATATTTTATTAAGATAATATCTCTCTCTTCAATTAAAAAACTCAAATTCTTTATCTTCCTTATTATTTTAATGAGTTGTTTATATTATTTTAAATGAAGTGATAAAAAAATAGAACATTTGATATTTGGTGTATTGTAAAGTGAGGTGGTAAAATAGATAAAGTAACTTTTGAGGTACTACAAGCTAAAAAATTTAGTACCACCACTGTAAATGCTCGAATTTCAAAAAAAAAAAATCCTAGCCAGGCTTAGTATTAAAAAAAAACATTATTATTATTATTATTATTATTATTATTATTATTTTCTTCGTTGGTAGATGATTGCATCTTAATATATTTAGAAATAATGATTTTGTATATTTTTAATTTTTAATTACTCTATGGATGTCTATTTGGAGTTTTTTTTTTTTCTTTCTTTATACTCTAGCCCCCGCTAGTTTAAAATCTTAGGTCCGTTGCTAAGTAATTTGCTCATTCAAATCACCTCTATTTTTGAGTATTGCTATTAGAAGGAAAGTAAAATGATGTAAACTAAAACGTTGGTAAAAGCTTCAATCACTTTATTTTACATTTAGTTTTTGATATTTTCTTTACGTACTCCAAAGATGAAAAAAGTTGATAATAGTTACTGTGTGCGAAAAGAGAGAAAAAAATTAAAAAATAAGAAAATTTGATATTTTAATGAAATTGAGTTTAGAATAAATAATTTGATATATGTATTTTTAAAAATTAGTTATATAAAATGAAAACGTAAATTTTATGCTAAAATAAAAAAATTTTTTTTTTCACAAGCAAATTTGAATGCTCTTAGAACAAAAAATTGCCAAAATTTGTGTTGTTAGATAAAACCTTATATAAAGCCATCAGAAGCCTTTTTTTTTTTAATAGAGAAAATAAGCTACGAAACCCACACAACAAAATCCATTTGCAAATTTTAATTAAAAATGAAAAATGCTACGTTTACAATTTTTTCACAACCTATCACTTAAAATATGTCCACAATCTTTGGATTCTAATTTGAATCCATAGCTTAAAATACTTTTTTACCCACTTATAACAATCAATAACAACATACCACTTAGAATTTATTGTAAAAATATTTTCAACATATCATTTCTTATTAAAATATGGGTTGTGTTATTTCTCAAAAAAAAAAAAAAAAATATGGGTTGTGTTAATGGGCACCGGTAAGGTACCCTTTAACACACCAATTTATATCAGAATTTTTGTCTGTCACCCAGCTTTATGTCAATATTTTATAAACTTTATAGAATTTAGGGTCAATTTTATATAATTTTACTTATTTCTTCAATTTTTTTTTTAAGTAGGACCAATATTATTTTAACCTTAACAAATACCATGACGTGCTTGTTAACATTTGCCTTCAAATATACATGCTTCCAGGGTGGACATAATATTGCCCTCTCTGAACCTTATGGTCCTGCGACAAAGGTTGTTCCTACTTCCAAGTATCTACCGAAGCTGAAAAGCATTATAGGTCTATCAGAGCCCAAAAACCATAATGGGCCCGATTCTCAAAAAGGAAAAAAAACATCATGGGCCCTAGTCCTTACCCAATTGGTATTCTAAACTTTTCCTTGGCTGGCATGGCACACACGACTATGACAATGCAATGCTTATCAAATTCGAACTATTTTTGAACTGTCTGCTAGCTCTTGTCAAGTTGTCCTGAAGAAGAAAAACAAGAAAAATGGCAGTGCCCACTGCCAACCCTTGAGTTGATGAGTTTGCGTCTACCCACAATGTAATTGTAATTCACCAGATATATACAAGCCATTTAGTCCCACTCTGTCCCATTTCCTTTGTACAAAATTGTCTGTCCCATTTCCTTAGTACAAAATTGTCATAAATATTGTGGGTTCTAGTAAATTAAATTGATAAGTCAAATAAGAAATTTTGAGTTTGATTCTGCCTACACTAAATATCAACTTATTTTGGATAAATAACAATTAGTACAGAGCAAATGTCATAAGTTAAATTTCATCATAGCAATAAAATAAAAAAAAATTTGAATGAAAACATTTTATTTTTTTGAGAAATAATTTTTAATCTATGATGTCCGTTCCTGATAATTATTCTTTATCATCATATTAAGACATTAATTATTTTTAATGTAATTGGGATCGAATCTCATATTTCTTATTAGAAGACAAAATTTTTTACCAGATGAGCACCCTAGAACTACTAAAACAATTATTAGTATATCAAAAACAAAGAAAAGCAAACAAACAAATAAGTACAATATATATTTATTATTATAGGGCCAAGGGAGGCCCATTTGACCCAGATTTAAAAAACGAACGCGAATCCTCAAACCCGGCCCGGAACGAAACAGTTCGCGCGAGTCGAAACGGCCATTCGGATCCACTCCTCTCTCCACCTACTGGTCAGAGTGTCTCGACTCTCGAAGAGGCTAAAACGGTGCGTTTCACACTGGACCAATTGCACCGGAGCAGCTAGCTAGGCTCGAACGACTGGTAGGTGATTCGTGGTTCCCTACGAAGTGCACACAGACCAAATTCCACTCTCTCTCTCTCTCTCTCTGCTACGCTTTTCTGATTCCCTAAATTTTCCAAAAAACCCTCAAATTCTCAAATGTCCTCCGATTCCAGCTCAACCTCCGGCGACGAATTCACCAATCCTAACCCTAACCCTAATTCTACCTCCAAACCACTCGAAGATCAATTCGCATCGGCCGCATTGACCGAGCCCGACAACGAACCGCCGGAGATTCAAGAATCTCCAAACGGCGTCGTGAATGGCTCGGTGAGCGAGAACAATCACGGGGAGATCGAAAGCAATGAACGAGGAGGAGCGGTTGGGAGCAATTTGGAGGCGAGGCAGAGTGTGAGGTGGAGGAGGACGAATTCGGAGGTGGAAGTGGAGGCGCCGTCGAGCCCTAGTAGCAGTGGGTACGCCGGTGAAAGGGGCAGTAGTAGTGGCAGTGGGAGTAGTGGCGGGTTCGAGATGATTGGCGGTGGGATTGGCGGCGACGATGATGAGATACAGGAAGTCAGCAATGTTGATTCCATCCAGGATTCTCAGGCCTCGTGGATGCCTGGAAAGCGTCATGTCGACGAGGTACTCGATTCGATTCAATTCAATTCTTTACTTCTTCAATTGAGAATTCCATGGCATGCTTTGGATTGATATCACAAATATTTGCAAACATTGTTGCCGGGAGTGCATTATATTTTATGTTTATACATTATTTAGTTTTGCTTAATGACTATTTGTACTTAAATACTTCATTTCTGGTGTGTGGACTTCAAGATTTGGGGAGATGACTTTGGATTTTAGGCACCAAGTATAATTTCCACAAGACATATTAGTAAGCCTTTAAATAGTACATTGGTATCAAATTTGAATTTGAATTTGAATTTGAATCATCTAAACCAAATGCGTCCCATGATTGATTTTATTAAAACTTTATTTGACTATCTTCAATCTAAGATAAAATTCTAGGATACATACGGTGGAAGAATGAGCATTCAAAGACATAATTAAACAAGAGTTGAGTATTTTTGGCATGGGAACAAGGTTTTCAGTTATGCATTTACTGAAGGGTGCTATGCATATGAACTTCCTTCTACCCTTCGTGATAGAAATCAGAGTAGACTGATTGTAGTGGTCAGTTTTCCTAGGTAAAACAGCCATGCCTCTTGCAGGCATCCGCTTGGTAGCTCAAATGGTTTAAGGCAAGGATAACATTTGTCTCATATTTTGTTTATGCTAAAAAAAAAGGTTGAAACCTAGTGCACAAAGCTCCCACCTTTTGCAAGGCCTGGGAGAGGTCATGGTAGGTAGCCTTACCCCCATTAACAGGTTTTAAGGTTGATGGAGAAAATAAAGGAGTTTTAGAAATTTATCTTCTTTTTGGCAATGACCCAATTATATTTTGTGAGTCAAATCCCCTTTAACTTGGATAGATGCAGTGCGTTCTTTGTTTTGAAACAGTTTCAAGCCTAAGAGTCGATTAAAGTGAAACCTGATTGGCTCTGGTTGACAATGTAACTAATGTCTTGAGACTGGCCTCACTGTTGGGTTCTAAGGTCGGCTGCCTTCCTATGATTAACCTGGGAATGTCTTTGGGTTCTTTCAAGGCCAGAGTGGTTTGAAATACTATTATTGGGAAGGTAGAAAGAAGGCTTGGTATAGAACAAATCATGGGAATTCGTCTAAGTGTGGTTATAAGGTTTAAGAGGATTTGTGGATTTTGGGTTGAGAACATTTTTAGAAGGGGTAGAATTCAAGAGAGAGAAGATTTTATTTATGGTTGAAAATAGAAAGGGGGAAAAACAGAAATAGTTTTTTTTTTTTTTTAATTTTTATAAATATGCAACAAGACCAGTGAACAGTTTCCGTGAATAGTACCATGAGAAAGAAAATAAAGAAGAGAAAGAGAGAGGAAAGAACACTATGGCCAACGTGCCTCAATACTTAAAACAACTCTAACTTGTTTGAGTACAATAATATACTTATATAGACCTTAACTTCCCCTAGTATAACTAGGGCTTCTACTTTGACTAGTAAACCAAACCCTAATTGAATTGAACCAAAGCCCACTCATAAATACCTATAAAGAAACTTGGATCATGCATATGGGTCAGCCTGGGCATGGGCTCACATTACTTTAGGGATAAGTTTGTCTTGGGGTGCCTTGAAGCTTGAAAGTAATAGGCTTTATTTGCCTTAACAATATGCACATCCTTAAAGAAATTAGAAAGAGGATGGCGTGGAGTCAACTGATCCTTTGCGGTGGTTCTTAGCCAAAGAATTTTACCTTTAAGCAGTATGTTGAAGTTGCATCTTTCCAGTGTTGAGAGTTGGTCGTCCAATGATGACATTGTAGGATGAGGGACAATCTACCACCAAGAAATTGAGTTGCCTTGTTATTTGCTGGGAGTATGTGCCTGCTGTAACTGTCAAGGTTACTATCCCCTTTGGACAAACCCTATCCCCACCGAAACTGATAAGGGGAGACTTGAATGGATGAAGCCTGCTTGGGTCTACTTTCAACTGTTGGATGGCAGAGAGGTAAATGATATCAGCAGAGCTTCCATTGTCCACTAGAATTCGTCTGGTGTTGAATCCCTCTATCATGAGCATGATGACCAGAGGGTCATCATGTGGTTGCTTCACCCCTCTGGCGTCTTCTTTTGAGAAAACCATAATGGAGTCTGAAGGTCAATCATTTTTGTGATTTGGTGGATTGGGTTGTGGGTTTAGTTAATGGGTTGGGTACTTGGGTTGCAATTATGATTGTGATTGTGCTAGCCTTGGGTTGTTGATTTTGGCGTTTTGGGGTTGGGCACTTGAGATGGTGGTAATGGGACTTTGTATGGTGGATGGGCTTTGCTATTGGTGGTGTGGATGGTTTGAGACTTCGACGAACTTGGCTTGGTGTGGGTTGGTGATTTTTGTTTTTGTTTTCCTTTTTTTAGGGGGGAGGGGGTGGTTATGATTGTGACACATAACCCACAACAATGTAGGACAAAATGAAAGCAAATGCAATTGAAGAATGGAAAATTTTGTTTTTTGGTTAGTCAAAATGGTCCCTATTGTTTCAAATATGTTAGTTTAGTCCCTAATTTTTAAATATTGTATCAAAATAGTCTGCCATTAAGTGGAGGATGGAAAACACTGACGTGGCTAACAAAACTTTTAAAATATTTTTTTATGCTGCCTGGCTTCTACTTGGGCTGCCATGTCTTATGTGTCAAAGTGGTCCTTAATGTTTCAAATGTGTTAGTTTAGTCCTTAACTTTTTGTTATTGTGTCAAAATAGTCCTTGTTGTTATGTGGATGATGGAAAACGTTGAATTGACTAACAGAAGTTTTAAAATATTATTTTTATGCTGCCTGGCTTCTATATGGACTGCCACGTGTGTTATTTATTTTTTATTTTTTTTAAATTCAACTAACTAAAATCAGATTTCGGTATGGGATTTATCTAATTCTCTGGTGTATCAAACATGAGCACTGAAAGATGGCTTAACGGAACATTTGTTTTCTCTTTAGCTCTTTGCTAAACTCATTTGTATGCAATGTCCACCTAATCTGGTCTTTGAAAGTGCAGTTAGTAAAAAAGCAAAACACACGCACACTTTGGGTCTCTCTTGCTCTGGGTCAGTTTATAAAGTCATAAAAGTCTTTTCCTTTGCCTAGTTTTCAAACCCAACAACACATGAAAGGAAAAGAGAAGTTGAATGTGTTCCAATAATTTATATTCTCTGCTTCACAGGCAAAAGAACGAGGTCAAAGGGGTATTTACTATGGGAATATTGTAATGATAGAGGTAGGGATAGGGAATAGGGATTGGGGAAGGATTCCAGTGCAGAACTACAATTTCAGATCCGGTGATGGTGGTTGTAGTGGTAGTAGCATTGGTGGTGGTGGTGACAATGGTGACGGTGTTGGTGGTAATAGTGGTGGTAAAGCCTGAAGAGTACTAATGATAATGGTATGAGAGTGTAGTAATGTTGGTAGAATTTGTGAATTACACCTTGCTCCCTGAATTTTGAACTTGGAATTTGGATGCTTGAAAACCCAAAATCTGGTGGAATTTTATAATTAATTTTCATGTTAAAACCCAAATAAGGGAATTTAACACTGGAATTTCCAAATTACAACTTTGAGTAAAATGCCAACTCAAAATTCCTCATCTGAACATGATATTAGCACTATAATCAAATATATTTGTTTTTAAAAACTTGAGCATATTTGTATGTTTTACTTGTACCAATGTGGCTGACAAAATTTTATTTCTCAAGGATACCTGCGGTATTTTGCACTGATTGATTAATAACTGAAGTGCAGGATGATGCTTCCCTATCGTGGAGAAAAAGGAAGAAGCACTTCTTTATTTTAAGTAACTCAGGCAAACCAATATATTCCAGGTTTGTCTCCAGCTTCTGCATATTTCAGCATTAGGAATTGTACAGTTTGCTTTATAAATTCTTTTCTGGACCCTCTGTTGTTTTATGGCCTTCTTTGAATATCTTATTAACTACCAGATATGGGGATGAACACAAGCTAGCAGGATTTTCAGCAACATTACAGGCTATAATTTCCTTTGTGGAGAACGGGTACATGGCTCTTTCTACCTTGGTTTTATTTTATGATTTTCATCTTTGATTATACTCCTAGTCTTAGCATAAAAATTTCTTTCAAGCCAAAATCTACAGGGGCTCTAATTAGTTCTTCACATTAATCGCTTTTCAGGGGGGATCGTGTCAAATTGGTCAGGGCAGGAAATCACCAGGTCTTTTATATTCTTCAAGTTTTCAATTGCTAATCAATTCTCATTTTGGGAGACATATAATTGAACTGTTTTCTTCTTCTCCTGAAAATATAACTTTCTATGAAATTCTAAAATGTAGGCTTGGTTGTTGTTTTTGTAAGAGCAAAGTGATATATGCAATTTTGAAGACATTTACTCACATGGAAACATTGTCAGATGTATATGTATGTATATATTCATAAATGAATACAAGTGTTTTGTCTCTTTTCTTAGTTCTTTAACTCGAGCATGTTATGCAAATTCCTTGTCCGAAAAAAGAGGACCATGACTGTCACTTGTGCTTGAGGAATAGAATGTCCAGATTTGAAAGTGTTAAAATGTTTGCTTTACATTTTAGGGGGTTTCAAGTCAACCCCCCCTCCTGCTCATTTTGGGCAATCAGTTAAATACATTGTTGTAAATTTTTTGGATGATCAGGTGGTTTTTCTTGTCAAAGGACCCATTTACTTAGTTTGCATTAGCTGCACAGAAGAGCCCTATGAGTCATTGAGGGGGCAACTGGAGCTAATATATGGTCAGGTAGGATTTGAGTCTTCCCCTTTCCCGCTTGCCCTTAAAAAATGTTTTCAGGATTAATGTGCTTGACTGTTTGACATGTTGTTCCCTTATGAATATTTTGGCTACTTCCTTTATTCTTTTTTCTTTTCGACTAAATATATTGTTCTATTTTCCATTTACTTTTATTATAAGATAAAATTTTCTTATTATAGTCGCAGGACTTCCTCAAATGATTGATTATGATATGAATGCAGATGCTTCTCATTTTAACGAAGTCAGTAAATAGGTGTTTCGAGAAGAACCCAAAGTTTGATATGACACCTTTGCTTGGAGGGACAGATGTTGTTTTCTCATCTTTAATCCACTCTTTCAGTTGGTTTGTTTCTCTATTCCCTTTTGTAACGTGGTTTGCCTGTATTGTAAAACATGTATATTTTACACATGTTTGCATGTATAAGAACCTATATATTTATAAATCCTCATTTCTGGAAGTGAAATTTTCTTTTGCAAATCTTTCTTTTGGTGCACCCACAACAGAGGGAAAGGGAGATGAATTCATGAGCTCCTTTCTCCGGTGAAGTTAAAGCAACATAATATTCTGTAGAATGCACAGGATCTTACAGCTAGAAGTTATTGAGAGAAACAATCTTTAGGTTCATATTTGCAGATGCTCTAGTATTGTTAGTAAATGTATATAGGGCTCCATTTTTTTTAATCAATCCATTTAAAAAACTCTGAATGGGCTGGATCTCAGGTTTAAGGTTTGAGCATCAGGCTGATTGGATGGATCCACAACATATACACACGCATGCACGCACACACAGAATAATAAAGATTCGAATCATTAATATAATTAATTTTTAGGCAAGGTACATTTTTGGTCCTCCAACTTTTATCAATGTTTCTATTTTGTCCCTATTTTCTAAATTTCACCAATCTAATCGTCAAACTATCACGCTTGTTTTTATTTTGCCCTTAAGTCCAAATTAAAGCTAGCAACGTTAGTGACTTGACCTGAATTGATGACATAGCTTCTATATCACCTGCCCTGTCAGTTAAAATGGCAATATGTTAGTCTGGTTGGCACTAAAATTTCCACATCAACACAAAATGAATAAAATTAATAGTTTCAATTGTTCATTTTTAAATTAAATAAAATTTTAATTAAGAATTACTTATTGTCCCCTCTATCCTCTTCTCCCACCTGAGCTCCCCCTCGCTCTCTCCCAATTATTGTTTGGGCACAGTGACAGTTTGCCACCAACAGTCTTCAAAGGGGCAACAACAGCTGGATGGGCTTGAGCTTTGCTGGATGAGTCCCGATCCGGGTTTTGCAGGTTTGGTGGGTCATGAATCTTGGTTTTTGAGGTGGACAAGTCAGATTTGTAGAGAGAGGATAGGATAGGTTGCTCCACCACATTTGAGGCTGTGGAATTTTCAAGTTTTGGTGGCCAATAGAGAATGAATGTGGCCAGCATTGGGTGGTGATAGCTCAAAACAAAAAGAAAAAGAAAAAGAAAACCCAAAACCCTTTTTTGTTAATTGGAATGTATTTTTAATTTAAAACAGAAAATTAGTGATATGGCATGTGAGATAGCTGCCATGTCATCAGTTTGGTCTGGCATCACTAACACTCTTAGTTTTAATTGGGATGGAAGGACAAAATAGAGACAAGTGTGATTGTTTGAGAATTAAATTGGTGAAATTTTAAAAATAAGAACGAAAGAGAAACATTTGTAAAAGTTGTACAACCAAAAATATTTATACCTACTATAGTTACATACAAATTTTTTATTCTTTTTCTGCCTTGGATACAAAGCTAGTAATCACAGTCATTCCACGGTGCTCTTTAGTTTAAATTATAATGCACACCTTAAACTGCATGCTACTTTTATGTTCTTTGTGGAAACATGTTTCTACTTCTGATGTTTCTTGATCTGTTTTGTAGTCACCGAAGTGCAATTGAAATTCCATTTTTCTTATTTTGGTTACTTTTTCCTGAGGTTTCCTTTGCTCTTTTATTATCAAAATATCACCCTAGTTTGGTGGTGCTTATTAGTTTTGCTATTCATTTCTTTGATTTCAGGAATCCAGCTACATTTCTTCATGCATACACTTGTCTTCCCCTGGCTTATGCAACGAGGCAAGCTGCAGGTGCTATATTGCAAGATGTTGCTGATTCTGGTGTTCTATTTGCAATATTAATGTGCAAACACAAGGTTGACACTTAATACAACCTCTCCCTTTTCTTCTGTCTGAATCTTTTATATCCATAGGGGCACAATCTCGAGTCATCCTCCTTCGGGGGGCTGCGTTTTTCTGTTCAGTTTATAAATATTTTACTGGGCATTTTAAAGCCTTGAAGCTTGATTACAGGTTATCAGTCTTGTTGGTGCTCAAAAAGCTTCTCTTCATCCTGATGATATGTTACTACTTGCCAACTTTGTTATGTCATCAGAATCGTTTAGGCAAGTTATTTTGACCTTTATAATTCTTACATCATCTTTTGATGATCACCCTGGCATGGAAAATTTGACTCTGTACTAGGAATTACATTTTACTGCCTCTTACTTATATTTGTGCTTTCCTTTGGGTCACCATGCTTGGGGTTGAGATTTTTGAGAATGAATTTAAAAGCAGAAGTCAGTTTAAATGAGTTAGCATGAGTGTTCAAATTAAGCTTTTCCTCTTTCTATTACATCTTGAGCTAGGATGCATGGATACTCCATTTTTGCTCATGTACCCGTACCCAATCATACTGTTATCACACCAGATACCTCTAAAGATACGCACCCAGCTAGTTTTTTTTTTTTTCCAAGTGCCAATACGTCCTGGATATGTCTATGATACAGCTTGGATACCATTGTAACCCAACCCCCGATAGTGAGAGATAGCATAAACTTGTAAGAATTTTTATTTATATTTTATATATATTGGTTTCAATTTTAAAAAATTATTTAGTTATCTTTTATTTACTCTTTTTGGATCTTGGTTTGTATTCTAAATATCATTTAATGGCCATGGATTCACTTTATTATCCATTATTGTTCTTAATCTGATAGATGCTTCTTTTTTTTCTTTTTTCTTTTTTTATATAAGATAGAATTTCTACTCTAGCTTAATCTAAGTGTATATGTGTGTGAAGCTCCCTCCTGGAGACTTGAACTCCGGCCCTTGCCCCTCACACCCCACAAGCACTTATACTTGTGGAGTGACCACTGCACCAAGGGTGCGCGGTGGTGATAGATGCTTAACAATATATAAAAAATATATATTTAATAAGTAATTAATACATGTATCCCCAATGTATCGTACCCTAGGTTTTTCAAGAAATGTTGTATCCTCATACCCATACCCATATCTGTGCGTAGTGACGGAACTATAGTTGGACTGCCCCCCCCCCCCCCCCAAAATTTTTTCAATTTTTTTAATATATATATATATATATATATTATGTATGTATGTATGTATTAATTTTAGCAATTTGTTTCAATAAATTTGCATTTGCCCTCTCAACAATACTATTGATCTTTTTAAAGTGCTATAAAAAATTTTATTGATCTAAAATCTAAAATAAATTTAACAAGCTCAACAACAAAATTTACCCAATAACAAACTTATGCCCAAACAACACCCCAAAACAAACTACGCTAGACACAGACAAAAAATAAAATAAAATAAAAAATTCCTAAGCCAATTTTAACTAGTCTAAGTAAACGTCCACGCACATTTGACAACACACAAGATACCCAAAAAAAAGTTTTTTAAAAAAAACTTTCTAAATTGAGAAGTGTTACGTCCACAACATTTTCATAATATTTTCACAACAAATCACATGTTGTAAGTTGTTATTGGTTATAATTTGAATCCACAACTTAAATTACTTTTTTTCCCACTTATAACAACCAATAATAACCTATCACTTATGAGTTATTGTGAAAATGTAGTGAAAATATTATAGACATAGCATTTCTTTTCTAAATGAATGCTTACTTGGAGTTTCAAGAAAAAAAAAATTGTTTATACTTTTGCCCCCTTTTAACTCTAAGTCTTAGCTCCGTCCCTGTCCATGCATCTTAGATCTTGAGAGTTGAGATACTGTTGATCAAATTAGTCTCATTTTAGGACATTTTTCCATAGAAAGTTGAAGCCTGTGGTGCAGGCTCTTTTAGATTGTTCAACTGGAATCCACTCAGTGGCCTTTTTACTAATTAATGTTTCGGTAAATGAAGTTAGCATCCCTGTCTTGTCTTTTTTTATGCTTTTTGCCAAAATAGCTATATGAAAAAGATAATTAAATTCAATAGAACTCTTTGTATTACCAGCAGTTAACATTTCAGGAATGTTTTCACCTAAAAAAAAAAAACATTTCAGGAATGTTTTCTGTCTCTAAATTCGCATTTCTTGTTTGTCCTGACCTCTTAATGTCTATGCTTTGGGACTTGTTTTCACTTATCAAATATATTCTTCCAAATTTTTGTCTAATGAAACATGCCTAGTTTTGTTTTTTTTTTTTTTTTTTGATAGGTAATCAGAGAACATGCCTAGTTTTGTTTTACTTAGTTATTAACATTTTCTTCTTCTTGATAGGTACATCCGAATAGCATACAACCAAGAATAACTACATCATTTTTCTCTAATTTTCTATGAGACATCATCTTCAACAAAATTCTGTTGATACTTGAGCCTAATGCTTAATTCTTAATAAAGTTTAAAAAAATTAATAAAACATAGTATATACACAAGGTGAAAGTTATATTTATTTCTTTATTACGTTTGAGTGGACTTAAATCTTAGTGGGTGCTTTTATGTGTGAACTTTTTTTGTTTTGTTTTGCAAGACTGTAATCTTATTTGTCCTTTTTGGCTCTATGCAGGACTTCCGAATCATTTTCACCAATCTGCCTGCCAAGATATAATCCCATGGCATTTTTGTATGCTTATGTCCATTATCTTGATGTGAGTGTGACTTGTTTTTTTTTTTTCTTTTCTTGCTTGACATGTGAGTGAGACTTAGATTCATGATTCATGTGCAAGTTTAACACCAATGAGTTATAGCTAAACTGGCGCTTCCTTTCTTATAAAAATGGGATGAAGGATGAGGTCATGGGTTCAAGGCCCACTATGTGCTTGTGTAACCAATAAAAAAGAATTCAAATGCATGGTATATAGCAGATTCTGGCTAGTGGTTGTAGGCAAAGAGGCCAGCCTTAATTTATTTTTTGCAAATTGTGCAATCACTGGGCACTGTGGACATTCTCCTGGTATACCTAGATCAATGACACAAGAAATGACTTGAACACTTTTTACTCATGGCAGGTTGACACATACTTGATGTTGCTTACTACTAGTTCAGATGCCTTTTATCATCTTAAGGATTGCAGGTAAACTATGATTTTAAATTTGATTGATAATATTAGTAGGGGTGCATCATGTTGCATCCTCTTTGATCTCTCCATCTTTATGAAATGTTGATCTAAGATATCAATAGCACTCTCTTTGGTATGTCTTGACCATTATGTTTTATGACCACTTCCCTTTGTTTCTACTTTTACTAAACTGCTAAACTTACACACAATGTACTTTGTTTTAGTCACATTTAGGGCAAAATACTAGATACCATTTTTTTTTTCTTAATATGACTGATGTGACCATTTATATTATTATTACTATTATTATTATTATCTAATCAGATGAATGTAACTTAATATTGCTGTCTTTATGCTCCACAGAAATAAATTTGAGCTAACTGTGTAGTGTATAATATATTAGTTTCCCCTCCACTTTGTTTTGAGAAATTTGGCTGCAATTTCGTAGGATTCGTATTGAAATGGTCCTTTTGAAGTCAAATGTTCTTAGTGAAGTTCAGAGATCCATGCTAGATGGAGGAATGCATGTTGAGGATTTGCCTACTGATCCATTACCTCGTTCTGGAACTTTATCTCCACATCTGGGCCAACCCAGAGATTCTCCTGAGAGTTTCAGAGAACCATTTGTTGGCATTGGTGGTCCTGCTGGACTTTGGCATTTCATGTATCGTAGTATATTTCTGGATCAATATGTATCTTCTGAGTTCTCACCACCAATTAATAGCCCACGTAAACAGAAAAGGTAAAACTCGCACTGTTGCAGCAACTATGCTAGACAAGCCTTTAATGCGCTCTTCTATGGGGTACAGCTATTTTAAACTTTATTGTTGCATAAGAAAACTTGGTTCTTGTTTTGCAGATTATATAGGGCTTACCAGAACCTTTATGCTTCCATGCATGATAAAGGAATTGGGCCTCACAAAACTCAGTTTAGAAGAGATGAAAATTATGGTATTTAATCTTTCAGTTCATACTATAGCCAAAAGATGTAACATATATTAATAGATTTGCATGAAGAAATATGGTTAACACCTCTTTTCTGTTTTGGTGCCTGTCCTTTGTTCCATCCAATTTCATTTCATAATTGCAATGTGCCTGCTTCTTGTTTGAACCTCTTTCTCACAATTATAATGTGTTATCTTGACATGTTTATTTTTCTGTAGCATAATTTTAGATATTCATTATCATGTTTACTTGCTCCATTTAAAGGCTTTCCTGATGAAATTACACAATCATTCTATTGTGTCAGTTCTACTCTGTTGGGTCACCCAGGATTTTGAACTATATGCAGCATTTGATCCACTTGCAGACAAGGTATTATTTATGCTCATGTCTCCGAGATTATTTTTGTCTGTTTTCTTAGAACAAATAATGCGAATACTTGTTGACCCTTTTTTTTTTCATACAAATACAGTTCTTCTCTATGAAGAGCTATGAAGCACGGGTGCGGCGTTTGGGCCGCCGCACCTGCGTCGGACGCGGCCGGACGCGGCGACGCGCAGGCGACGCCGCTGCCTGCGCGTCCGTGCCGCGTCCGGCAATAAAAAAACATTTTTTTCGGCGCGATTCGCGCCGATTCGCGCCGACGCGCGCGAAATCGCGCCGATTCGGCCCGAATCGGTCGGTATCGGTGAAATCGGTCCGGCCGAAATCGGCCGATACCAGCCGATACCGTCGAAATCGGCCGATATCGGCCGAAATATGCCGAAATCGGCCGATACCGGCCGAAATTCAAAAAAAAAAAAAACAACAACAACAACAGGTGCGTATGGCTGGAAAAAAAAAAAAAAAAAAAAAAAGGTGCAAACGCACCGTTTCGAAAAAAACCAAGACCCAACCCTCTCCCTCTTCATTTTTCTTGAGCCTCTCTCCCACTCTCTACCTTCACTCTTCAGCTAGGCTCTCTCCTATTCTCTGTATTCTAGTTATTATTTACCATTGCTCTTAAATTTGGTATATATTTATATAATGTAAAAAAAGTATGTTTAGCAATATAAATAAAAATATTTTTAATAATTTTTTAATCGCCGCACCCGCACCCTACTTTTTCCAAAATTGCCGAGTCCCGCACCCGCTCCCGCACCCGCACCCGCACCCGAATCCCGAAACGCACCCGTGCTTCATAGATGAAGAGCTTAAATATAGGACTCTCTGTGGTTGGTTAACTGTCAAGGTAGAGAAGAGAAATCAGGATGAAGTAATATGTCAGATAAATTTTACCACACATAACTAGCTTTACTCTTGCCCTTAATAAGTGTCCTTCACCTTATGAATTTAATGTTGTAACCTTCAATGCTCTGGATAATATATCTTTTACCTGTGCCAAAGGATTTTGAAATATTTAATTTTTTTTTTTTTCCTTCTGGTCAGATAGATATATTGGCCTTCTTGGTCTCTGATACAGTGTAGATCAACTGTTGATTTTTATCATGCCTTTAACTAGTTTCATATGAATCTATGTTGCCCAATGCAATAACCTTGTGTTTAGTGTCATCATCCAAGATAGGTACACTGAGCGGGTGACATCTGCCTGCTGTTGAAAATATAGTCAAGCCACCTATTATTGCTTATTTACATGTATACTTCCAATTTATTGTTGGATGCATCCTGAGTCTTAATTTATTTGAAATTTGTAGGCAGTGGCGATAAAGACTTGCAACCGAGTTTGCCAATGGGTGAAAGATGTGGAAAATGAAATATTTTTGCTTGGAGCAAGCCCCTTTTCGTGGTGATACACCAATTATTCTGTAATCAGCTTGTACTATAGTTTTGTTCTTTTTTTAAATTTATTTTTAAATGAAATCCCACCATAATTTTTTCCATCACTCTTTCATTACCATGATGCTGACATGTTGATCATAATCCTACCAATTTCTTGAGTCACCTCATCATCAATTTGTAAGAGCAGTCCTGTGTCATCTACTAATAAAAGGAAATATACGCACCAATATTTATAATACTTGGTGCAATAGACAATGTCAGGTTGGACTTCCGAGTACTTGATATGAAAGTTGGGTTAGGTTATTAACATCTGTTTGTGTTATACATGCAAATATGCAATGCTGCTCTCAGAAATGAAGTCCTCAATGGTGCTCACAACAAGGTGAGAGTATCAAGGGCATTCACTATGCTGTTATTACAAAATATTTCTTCTTGTGTTTGTGGTTGACTGAGCTTACATTTTTTAATTTTGTTCTGTGTGGGAGACTTCCGGGGCAAGTAGATAATAAATATGAGTGTATTTTGGAAGAGGATGCATAAAACTGGTTTGGTGTTTACATAATCAACTAGTCTAGACATAACAAATTTCATAATATTTTTCACAACCGTTAAGGTGGCAAGTTGTGATAAGTACAACAACACTTACACTGTGATCATCATTAACATCACTTTTATTATATACCAATAATTGTGAAAAATAAGGTGAAATTTGTTGTGTTATTAGACTTATTGATAGACATTCACTTGTTGCCTCGCAGAAGTAGGTACTATATAGTAGTATATACAATTATACATGTATAAGCATTGGCATTGGTAGTGTAAAACTTCCCAAATTTCTATTTTACATTTGAACATCCCCAAATTGCACTTTACGATTGTAAAACAACATATTTTATTTTATTGTCTCTCTCCTCTCTCTCTCTCTCTCTCTCTTTCTTTATTTAATGACTTCTCTTCTCTCCTCTTTTTTTATATTATTTTATTGTGTAGTTATGTTATTTTGGGTCAAGCTTGTGTCCAATAACCAATTGCATTGGATATGTTGGGATACATACGTGTTTGTATATTAACATATCATGCGGAACTGACCACTAAACACAAGTAGTCTTACTATTTTAATGTGTATTATAGATAAAGAAACTTTTTAGATATTATAATAGCAAATGTTATGCAAAACCAAATGTGAATTCTTCAGCAGCAGGGCCGGCCCTAGGCTTAGGCTATTTCGGCAATCACCTAGGCCCCTTACTAGAGAAAGGCCTCCTAATTTTAGGGCAAAAATTGAGATGTATATATTTTTTTAAATATTTTTTTTGAGATATAGGGAAAAAAATTAATTTTACATTTTTCTTCTACTTTTAAGAAGTACTAGAGAATTGAGTAATGCTAGAGATATTACAATTTTAAATATATAGGGCTTACAAATATGTGTCACTAATTACAAGAGATAATTTAGATAGGAAAATACGATAAATACTATAAATTTTACTTTAAAACTTTTATACAAATTAATGTGATAATTAATATGATTGGTAGACATTAACAACTTATTAAATGCATTTTTAAATTACTTAGTGATACATCTTTATAAGCATCATGTTGTAAAATTTATAATTTTCCTAACATTATTTATTTAAATACTTGTTTATTATCTTCTTGAAGTATCATTAATCGCATTTATTGATACAACATTTTTACATTTTTTTTTAGCAAAATTTGTTATAGTTTTAGCATTTCTTCCCAAAAAAAAATTATAATATAAAAAGAATACATTTTTATTATATAAAAATTATGATATTAAAAACTAATTAAATATTATTTAATTAACAACAAAAAGTCCCATTTAAATATATCACCTTAAAAGTAAAGTTTGTTGAACTGTCGCTGTTCAGCAGTTTCTTCTAACAAAATATTGTGCTGGGTTTTCCCTGGATTTCTTTGTTAAAGCGTCAGTGCTATCGTCTCTTGAGCTGGTGGAAAGCCTGGAGTCAAAACTGAAGCGTGTTGTTTGACTTTTGTCAAAATTCATTCTGTTCACAACTGATAACGTAACATCATGACCAATTAATATTTCCTCCAGTTACCTAAAGAGGCGGGGACCAATGGGTCAAAATTTACTGAAGACAACATAAAATCCAGAGGAACTCTGAACTCATAAATTAAAAATTGTTCCAAGCATTTGCTTCATTTTGGAACAAGAATATAGGGCGCTTGGGGAACATGCAACATCAACCGAGTACAGAAGAGGAGAGAAAGGATTCAGGTACCTTTACAACGTTCTCAAACTCTTTCTATGGTTGGTACCTAAGTTTGTGGTGTGAAGCATTTTGTTTATATTGAGTTCTAAGTACAGCTTTTTCAAAGAATCACTTAAAAAAAATTTTGAAAAATAAGTTCTACAAAAGAAGCAATGGCAGGTTCAGGATAAGTTCTTTGAAAAAAAAAAAAAAAAATTGGGATAAGTGCTCTGCAATCATAATGTAGTACCATGACATCATTTATTTCTTCGTAGTTTTAAAAATTCACTCCACAAGTATAAGTACTTGTGGGATATAGGGGTCAATGGCTAAAACTCAAGTCACCAAAAAAGAGCTTCACACACATATAACCAAAGCTTGAACTACAACATAGTTAATATAACAATTAATTAAAATAAAAATAAATTGATTACAGTTTTTACAATTAACAACATTTGAAGCATTGTTAATTTTAAGCACCTACCATTGTTTAGTTCATTATTGAAAATGTCGAAAGTCATAACTCATAACATAAGCAAAATCAAACTTCATTTTAGTGGAAATAGAAACAGTCACATCAGGCTCATAAAAAATATTAGACTTGGAAGGCTCAAACTAAAACTATCAGACTCAGAATTAGGGGTCATAGAATATTGAGAAGTATTCTGGCTTTAGGTTAGAGAAAGTTACGGTGTACAATAGCTCTAATTTAAATCTTGAAAACAGAACTCAACATCCTCTTCTTCATGTTGATTCTCTAAAATTAGAATGTTAGCAATAAAAACCTTGACCATATAACAATCACTATTAATGGTTACAATTGCACTACCATACGGGATGTGAGGGTTGTCATTGGGAATTTGGGGGTTTGAACCATATGGCAAGGCACAAAATTGAGTGTCTAGAGGCAAAAAAGGAATCCTTAAAAGCAAGAGAGCAGCATGTCAATCTAGCTTCATAGAGTGTCAACCTAGAAATGAAAGGGTCAGATTGCTCCTTCTTGGCCTGGTTAAAATGTCGATCAACATTTTGACTCAAAATCTCATATTTTACTAATTTTTCAGTTATTTCGATTTTTTGTTTTTTATTTCAAGTATAAATTTTTGGTTAATTTTAGAAATTCTAAAATTATCTTGTAGGATCTTCCAATGCATGCATACCATGATAATATTTCAATTGAACCAAAGAGAATTAAGATTTTAATTGACTTCATTTTTTAAAACAAAATAGAAATTCTACTCTAACCTAATATAAGTTTATATGTGTATGAAACTCCTTCCTAAAGACTTTAATTCCGGCACTTGCCCCACACACCTCACAAACACTTGTACTTGTGGTATGACCATCGCGCCAAGGGAGCACAGTGGTATTGACTTTCATTACTCCTCTCAGATTTCAATCAAAATCAATTTATTCAAATTCAATGTATTCATGCTCACTTTATAATCATTATCAACCCATACAAATCTTCTATCATATGACTTATCAAAAACTCAAAATTTCACCCCAACAAAATGACCACTTTGTCATTGAATTTCATAATGCCCATTATGATGTGAATTTTTATCTTAGGTCAAATATAAAGTTTTATAAACATATAAAATGATGATTTCACCTTTGAATTTATAAAATAGTAATTTTTACCTTAATTCCAATTTATTCAAAAATAATATTACTATCAAACTATGCTTTTATAAATCACCACCGGATATTAGGATCAAGTGATAACTATCTAAGTATTAAAAGGGAAAAAATGGTTCAAGTAGCAGTAGGATCATTTCTAACGAATATCGCAAAAATAGAAAGGGTAGAACCATATATCATATATGCAAGGGGTTTTTTTTTTTTTTTAATTATCTTGTTAAGTGAATTATAATTTTTTTTTTTTTTTTTTGATATGAAGTGAATTATAATTATATAGGTGAGTTGAATAAGATTTGGTACATTGCTTCATAATGGATTTTTCAACACATTTAAAGCCTGGTATCAAAAATTGAATTTGTTTTGGTAAGCGACTATGATTTTGTTTTTATTATTTGCTGGGAGCGATTATCAATGTCAATTAATTGAAGGGGAGAAATATTCAAACTTGTTCATTTACGTTAGCCATCACCATATTGTGGACTCATAAAGTTTTCGTCAAAAGTATTAACTACGTGGTGGCATTTTCGTGAATTAGAACAGTCAAACTTCACCAATATCGGAGATTAAAAAAGTTATGTTTCCCACTCACCTTGTCCATGATAATGAAGTCCAATGCTTTTTAATGATGTTCAATGACATTAAAATCCCCTTACAACAATAATAAATACATCCCCATCAACCTTAGCAAAATAATGTGGGGGTACTTTTGAAATTCAAAGAATTTTTCCAGAGATTCCATTGCCAATGGTGCCTCTGACTTGAGCATTATATCTATGTTTCGTCATTTTTATTGAAACTAACGTTACACACACAGACTATTTTGTCAAATTTTTACAAATGGCTAATTTGTCAAATTCTTATAAGTTTTAATCTGAGTCTACATTTAACATTATATTTTTACTTGTAAATAATTATTTAAAAAATACTAAGATTACGTTATTAAATTATAAATAGTTTGTATACATAGCATTACTCTTTTTATAATAATAAAAGAAATAAATAAATGAGGCATTGATCAGTGTGGCTTGGAGGCCACCACGTATTCAATACTGAATAATTCAGATCACATGATTAGTTGTGAAATTTCACCCAGTGAGAAGTGGTGTAGTATATATGAGCAATCCTATTGTTTGGGTCATGCTCATGATGAAGCAATCCTTTTTTTGTTATTTGTCGTACGATTGATGGTCACCTTCACTCCCATCATTAACCACAGCGTACCTTCAACTATAGGGCAACCATAAATCTTTGTTAGTACTTTTGTAGTGACTACTGTATCACCAGTTCAGCACCACCAAAACTCGTAAAGTGAGGTGGAATTAGTTCGGATTCCTCTCAATAATCGCTTTAAGTTCAAGTCTCACCAAATATATCAAAAAAAAGTTCAAAACTCACCAATAAGTGAGGTGAGGTAGACCTTTGCTGAAGATTTAAAACATTTTGCGTCTGGCTCACACGCAGGGTCACCTTAAATTTTAGAGAAATGATATGTCCACAACATTTTTACAACATTTTTACAACAAATCCTAAGTGGCAGGATGTTACTGGTTGTTATTGTTGGGGCAAAAAAGTAATCTTAGTGTTAGGTTCAAATTTGAACCAATAACAACTAACCACCTATGATTTGTTGTAAAAATGTTGTAAAAATGTTGTGGACGTAACACCTCTCTAAATTTTAACCAATAATATCATTTCTTACTTTATAATAGTATTAATTAAACCAAAATACTAGTTCATATATAAAATTATATTTTTTTATCAAATTAAAAATAAGAAAATGAGAAAGAAATTGCTAGCATTTTTCACAATAAATCTCAAGCGATAAAAGTTGCTACTGGCTATTATTGGTGAGCAAAAATGTAATTTTAATTGTGAGTTCAAATTAGGAATAATAACAACTTCACGCCTAAGAATTGTTGTGAATGTAGCACTTCTTAAAAAAATAGTAATACACAAAAAAATTTCACAATATTTTTCACAACAGTTAAGTTGACAAATTTTTACTAACTCTTAATTAAGTTCTCCACTAACGTCACATTTTTACTTACTACTATTAAAATGTCACATCAGCCTATATGAAAAGTTTTGACAAACTTTTTGTGCCTATAAATTTTCTATAAAAAAAAGTATACACTGTTCAAGTTAATTAGTAATTTTGCATATAAAACAAAATAATAAAGGTCTAGATACTTTTGTTTAAATTTTTTTTTTAAAAAGTAATATTTAAATTTTTTATTAAAAAATCATATTTAATAACTTAATTCTTTTTTAACAATTGAGTTGACAAACTTTTACTAACTCTCATCTAAGTTCACCACTAACATCACATTTTTACTTACCACTATTAACTTGTCACATCAACATATATGAAGAATTTAGACAAATTTTTTATATCTATAGATTTTCTATAAAAAAAATTCTACGTATTTCATGTTTTTTTTTATGTTAATTAGTAATTTTGTATATAAAACAAAATAATAGAGGTCTAGATACTTTTTTTATAAATTTTTTTAAAAAGTAATATTTAAATTTTTTTTATTAAAAAATTATATTTAAATATATAAAATACCTTAATTATTTTTTGTCTTATACCCCTATATACGTTAAGCTGTTTTGTCCACACAGCGCGGTAGGAAACACCACCCTCTTTCCTTCATTTTTTGTTTTTCTTAAAAAAAAAAAAATTTAAAAAAAAACACTGGTATATCGTTTTCTTCCCATTATAGTTTGTAAAACCATACATTAAATATATCTATATATCTACGACGAAAAAATCCTCAGGTACAGTTGGTTATTGATTCTCTTATGGTAATTATTGCAATAATTATGAAAGCTAAAGGAGCTATTAATTCAGAATTATTGATCAATTAAATTTCATCTACGACTTTTATAA
Organism: Castanea sativa; assembly: GCF_040712315.1. NCBI lineage: Eukaryota > Viridiplantae > Streptophyta > Magnoliopsida > Fagales > Fagaceae > Castanea > Castanea sativa. Next base: position 35,407,321 of record NC_134020.1, read on the forward strand.
ACAAAGAAAAAAAATCCAAATATGTGAATTATACTGGTGTGTTTGAATGGAAAATTCAAAACATAAATGATTTGATACCGATTGCTACTAACTTTGAAGTGTAATGGATAAGAACCTAACTCGAAAATATCCGAGAAAAGAGAAAAAAAAAATTACAACCCTGCTGAAAAAAAGAAAAAGAAAAAAGGAAACCTAAGCTTAAAACCCTAATAACAAAATAATTGTCAAGAAACGGACCATATTGCCTACAATATGTTAATGTGCAACCCCTACTATATGAACAAGTAGATCTTTTCTTTTTTTTTTAAGTAATAAAATAAATAAAATAAAACATAGATCTTACTAGAGCTTGTCACCTTAATTAAAAATTCAACTTGTCTCCATGTTTCTCAATTATTATCAGAACCCCGTATTCAGCTTTTAAAAACCTTTATTTTTTTTAATACGAATAAACGTTTGAAACTTTCAACAAATAAGCTAATTCAAGTGTAAAATTTGTTTATTTTATAGGTGATTATGCACTGACGGCTCCAATATTTTTTAGGAGGATCAATAAAAAGATAAATCTTAGATAAAAAAAAAAAAAAAAAAATCTTATGGTCTATGATATTTCTTTATTACAAATTTGTCCATAGTATTAGCAAGAAAATAAAATATAAACTATTAGTTTATTTGGCATATAGTTTCATAATACAATGAACATATTAATTATTATTACTAAAATGAAATCTTGGAAATCATCCATTATATTCAAATACAATTGATGGTAAATTAAAAATTTGACCAATTCCAGCTCGTCCAAAGAAGGCGTCTAGAAGAGAGGGGACATCCCACATAGGAAGGTCGTCCATGTAGGGATGACCATCCGTGAGGAGGTCGTCCATATAAGGACGACCTTCCGTGGGAACAAGGTACGCTCGTCAGGATGGCTCCTGGACAAGCCCCTGACACTTTGGAAAATTCCCAAGCGTGAACTTGCTTACATGCTAGCATTCTAGGACATGAGTGAAATCCAGGTTCAGTTCTACAACTTCTTATCACATGCATAACTTCCAAGGACAGTTATATGAAAAAGTGTAACTCCTAAACAGTTTTGGAAGTTATCCCTAAACTCTCAGACCTCCTCAAATATAGGGGAAGTTACAAAACTGATAACCATACCTATGGCGTACTATATAGACGTCCATTTAGACCAGACAAAGGTACGTTTTTTACAATTCTTGTAAAGTTGGAACTCCAAAATTTAAGAGAGAAAACTAACTTTGGCATCGGAAGGTTCTTGGCCAGCAACCCTGGTCGCCTTTAATCATCGTTCTTTCTTTTTCAGGCCATCAAGATAGTCACTACCTTTGAAATCGAAAGCATCCAGCTTACTGATTTTCTTCGCATCATCAGTTGGAGCCGTCTGTGGGGAATTGTTCTTTTCGTTCGATTATTTGTTTTCAACGATTTGCCTTTCCCAGACAAAAGACTGTATGGTTCGGACAAGATCAAGGGCTACTAGCCCATGCCACCAAGAGAGTAAGGATGCTTCTATTAATCCCTACCGTGATCGTCAGTCAGCGTCTATCATGCAACCTCCTTCCATTCAACTATACAGTCTATGGTTGCCGTTATGGCGGAACTAACCCGTAAGAACCAAGAGTTGAATAGGGAGATCAATTTAAGGAGGCAACACCATGAAAGACATGTGGAAGAGAAAGCCCAGGGTTGAGAAGGTAGAGGAGAAAACTTTGAGTCCGAGAATCAGTCATAGGGTACTGCTTCAAGAAGAGTAACACACTTGGAGAGGGAGATGGACCAGATGAGAAAAGTTATGGATGAATTGAAGGAGAATATGAGACGGGCGAACCCCATGGATGACTTAGTCCACCGAATGGACTCCTCTTTTTCGGCTTCCATCAATAGTCATCCCCTACCTCCGAAGTTTAAAATGCCTTCCTTGGATTCATTTGATGGAACTCGTGACCCGTGTGATCACATCGCTGCCTTCAAGACTACCATGCACCTTTAAGAGGTTTCAGATGAGATTATGTGTAGGGCATTCCCTATTACCCTCAAAGGACCAGCGCAAGTGTGGTTCAGCAAGATACCTCCAAATCTCCTTCAAGGTGGGCTCATTCGAGAAGTTGAGTAAGTTGTTCGTCAATAATTTTATTGGAGGGCAACGCCACAAGTGTTCCTCTTCCAGTTTGCTAACTATAGAGTAAGGAACAAATGAGAGTTTTCAGTCCTTCATTACCCGATTCAACAGAGAAGCCTTGACGGTGGATGAGATGGACGACAAGTTGTTATTGGCCGCCTTCCATGATGGGGTCAACCCTGACTTGTTCATTCATAAGCTTTACAAGCAAAAACCACAAGCTATGGCCGAACTCGTCCATTTGGCCCAAAATTTCATGAATGCTGAGGACACAATCATAGCCAAGAAAAGGAAGAGAGTAGAGCATTCGGAAGCAGGTCACCTGCATCATCCAGATCAGGGTCCTCGTCCAAAGAAGGCTTAGGCAGAAGAGAAAAAAGATAGAGACAGCAAGAATGCGAGTTCTTCAACGAGAAATCTGCAATACACTCCCTTGAATACGCCACTAAAGCAAGTGCTTATGCAAATCAAGGACAATTCGTCCTTGAAGTGGCCAGAGAAAATGAAAGGAGATCTTAACAAGCGTAATAGGATTAAGTATTGTTGCTTTCACAAAGACCATGTGCACGACACGAACAAGTGTTTTAATTTAAAGCAACAGATAGAGAATCTTATCAGGTAAGGGAAGTTAAGGAATTTCCTTGGACGAGATCACAAGGACAAGAAGTTGAAGACCAAGGTGGAAAAGTCATCACGACCCCCATTTGGAGAAATAAGAGTTATTATAGGAGGAATCTCAGCAGCTCATTCATCCAAATCAAGAAAGACATACCTAAAGGTGGTGCAAAACATCCAGCTGTCTGGACAATCTCCCAGGACGAGGGAAGCTGACGAGCAAGCCATCACGTTCACGGACGAGGATACTGAAAGAGTTCATCACCCACACAACGACACGGTCGTCATTACCTTGCTCATCGCCGATTATACAACCAGAATGGTACTGATAGACAATGACAGTTCAGTAGACATCCTGTATTAACCCGCCTTCCAACAAATGAGGTTAAGACGAGATCAACTCCGTCTAGTGAATTCACCCTTGGTGGGATTTAGAGGGATGAAAGTGCAACCTGTGGGCACCATTACATTACCTGTGGTAGTCGGGACGTACCCATAACAGATTACCAAAGAGGTAAACTTCCTTGTTGTTGATTATTCATCGTCATACAATGCTATTATTGGAAGGCCAACTTTAAATAGTTGGAAGGCGATGACTTCTACCTACCATTTGTCTTTCAAGTTTTCGACTAAGTATGGAGTGAGACGAGTACAAGAAAATCAACTAGCCGCCAGAGAATGCTATTTAGCCATACTGGCTATGGACGAGCATATGCAAATGATGGATATAGATGAGAGAAGAATTACTGCGGAGCCCACTGAGGTACTAGAGGATATTCCTTTGGACGAGAGCAATCTAGAGAAATTTACTAGAATTAGGGCGAGTATGGAAGAGAAGACGAAGTAGACTTTGGTCTAGTTTTTGAAGAAAAACCTTAACATGTTCGCATGGAGTCACGAGGACATGCCGAGTATTGACCCAAATGTCATTACCCATCGTTTAAACATATATCTTTACTCTAAGCCTGTACGTCAGAAGAAAAGGGTCTTTGCTCCTAAGCGAGACAATGCCATCAAAGAAGAAGTCCAGAAGTTTATCATGGTAGAGTTTATCCGGGAAGTCTATTATTCGGATTGGTTAGCGAATGTGGTCATGGTAAAGAAGGTCAACGACAAGTGGTGGATGTGCGTGGACTTTACTGACTTAAACAAGGCTTGCCCCAAGGACAGTTATCCATTACCATGCATTGACCAGCTGGTGGACTTGATGGCAGGTCACAAACTGCTGAGTTTCATGGACACCTTTTCAGGCTACAACCAAATAAAGATGGACAAGATAGATCAAGAGAAGACTTCTTTCATTACTAGCCAAAGGTTATTTTGCTAAAGGTAATGCCTTTCGGTTTAAAGAACGCAAGGGCGACTTGCCAAAGATTGGTTAACCACATGTTCCGTCCTCAAATCAGACGGAATGTGGAGGTTTACATAGATGATATGCTGGTAAAGAGTTTGGAAGAGGAGAAGCATCTAGATGTCCTTCAAGAAACCTTTGATACACTTAGACGATATAACATGAAATTGAATCCAAGCAAATGTGCTTTTGGAGTTTCATCAAGGAAGTTCTTGGGGTTCATGGTTTCACATAGAGGAATTGAGGCGAATCTTGACAAAATCCAGGCGATACTAACTATGGAACCACCAAAGAATATCAAAGAAGTCTAGTCTCTTACCGGACGAGTTGCCGCCTTTAACAGGTTTTTTTCGAAAGCTATTGACAAGTGTTTACCATTATTTAGAGTCCTCAGGAAGGCATTTGAGTGGATGGACAAGTGTCAAAAGGCCTTCCAAGACCTAAAGGCTTGCCTCACGACGGCACCATTGCTGAGCCCGTCTGTACCTGGCGAGGAATTATATTTGTATTTGGTAGTGTCCCCGCACGCAGTGAGCTCGGCATTGGTTAGAGAAGAAGGGTGGATTCAGAAACCAGTTTACTATATGAGCCGGGCACTAAGAGGAGCGGAAGGACGATATCCGATGATGGAGAAGCTAGCCTTTGCTTTGATCACGGCCTCTAAGAAGCTGATGCATTATTTTCAAGCTCATGTTATCAACGTCCTAACGGATCATCCTCTAAAGAAGACAATGAACAAGTTGGAAGCCGCTAGACGACTAATCCAATGGGCAGTAGAGCTTAGTGAGTTTGATGTTAGATACCAGCCAAGGAACGCAATAAAGGCACAAGTGTTGGCAAATTTCATTGTGGAGTTCACCCCCAGCCAGGACAAGCTGGACAAAGAGGTAGGAGCTGAAAGGTGGGTTATCAATGTAGACGGATCGCCCACACTATATGCAGGAGGGATTTGAGTCATACTAAAGTCCCCAAAGGGTGATAAGTTGGAGTACGCAGCCCGTTTACAATATCAAATCACCAACAAAGAAGCTGAGTATGAAGCTCTACTAAAAGGGCTAGAATTGGCTAAGTCTTTAGGAGCGAAATCAATAATAGTCAAGGGAGACTCTCAACTAGTCATCAATCAAGTGAATGGAATGTGTGAAGCTAAGAAAGATCGAATGAAGAAATACCTCAACAAGGTGAAGCGGCTCGTCTAGAAGTTTCAAGAAGCGAGTTTTGTTCAACTTCCAATGGAGGAAAATATGGAAGCAGATGCCTTGACGAGAGCAACTTCAGTAGGAAGAGTTATGGACAAGTATAACAAAATCCAATACATGCCGAGCATAGACCTTCCAGATATACAGCAAATAGGAGGAGGATAAAACTGGATGAGTCTAATAATAATCTATCTTAAGGATGGAAGGCTTCTAGAAGACAAGGACGAGGCTAGGAAGCTAAGGGTCAGGGCTGCCAAGTACGTCCTTATGAATGAAGTGCTATACAAGCGAGGCTTTTCTTAGCCCTACCTAAGGTGTTTGGCTCTGAACGAGTCAAACTATGTGTTAAGGGAGGTCCATAAAGGAGCTTATGGGAATCACTCGGGAGCAAGATTGCTCATCCATAAGGTCGTCCGTGCAGGCTACTATTTGCCTACTATTCAAGCAGATGCTAAGGCTTATGTCAAGGTGTGTGACCAGTCTCAGCAATTCAACAACGTTCCTAAACAGCCATTGGAGTACCAGACCCCAATGATGGCCCCATAGCCCTTTACACAATGGGGACTGGATATCCTAGGTCCTTTCCCCCTAAGAACCAGACAGATGAAATTCTTGGTAGTAGAGATTGATTACTTTACCAGTGGGTGGAGGCCGAACCTCTTGCAAAAATTACTCAGCAAAATGTTAAGAACTTTGTTTGGAAGAACATTCTATGTAGGTTCAGAGTACCTAGAGTACTAATATCTGATAATGGACGACAGTTTGACAATGCACCTTTCAGGGACTTTTGTGAACAGTTCGGATTCAAAAATCACTACTCCTCACCCTTTCACCCACAGGCAAACGGACAAGCAGAAGTAGCAAACCGATCCTTGTTGAAAATCATCAAGACTCGGCTTGAGAGGGCAAAGGGGTTATGGCCAGATGAGTTGCCAGGTGTTCTTTGGGCCTACAAGACGACTGTAAGGACACCGACAGGAAAAACCCCTTTCAAGCTAGCCTATGGAAGTGAAGCAGTCATACCTGCGAAAGTTCAGATAGCTAATCATCGAGTGATGAAGTATCAGGAGAAAGAAAATGAGGAACAACTTCGTCTTGACCTGGATCTCATTGATGAGGTAAGGATGGATGCAGAGTAAAGGACAGTAAGATACAAAAATCTTATGGCTAGGCAGTATAATGCCATGGTAAAACCCAAGCGTGTCAACATTAGGGACCTCGTTCTTAAAAGGGTGTCCTTGACAACCAGGAACCCAGCTCATGGAAAATTAGGACCCAATTGGGAAGAACCCTATAGGGTAATCAACTGCAAGAGGCAGGAGTCGTACTACTTGGAAGCTTTGGACGGACGGAAGTTAGAACATCCTTGGAATGTGGAGCATTTAAGGAGGTACTATCAATGATGAGCTTGGACGAGAATTACCAGGGACGAGAGCTATGGACGAGGTTACAGCTATGGTCTATGTGTTTACTCATGTTTACTGTTAGTGTTTTTATTACTATTATGTGTTTTAAAAATAAAAAGTGCACTAGTTCCTAAACTTTTGCACTGTCTATAGAAAAATTTGTAAAAGACGAGGTTATGTACTTCATATAAGTATTTTAATTTCCTAAGGCACTAGCTTCCAAGCGTGTGCCATATTTGTGGACGATGTTTATATAATAAATATGGTTTGGATTTTCAATGTATTTAATGCATGAATCTAATTTCCATAATGGTACCCACAAGAAAGCTAAAGCCTAAGACGAATGAAAATCTTTGGACGTAGGGATGTAATGTTCATAAGCTTTCCTTGAAATGAGGATAAAGCAAAGAAAAATAAGCTAAAGCATACTCGTCTAATAAACAGACGGAATAACTTATACTCGTCCAAAGAAAAGGATGAGAAGGAATTGTAAGCATAACACCCAAGTAGTGGACGAGAAAAAGCATATAGTGAGCATTAGAGTCCATGGACGAGCTTCTTGACCATGTTCTGGACGAGTGAAAAACTAGAAACTTCTTGATGAACGATGAATGCCAATTGTCCAACCCATGGGCAAGGAAAAGAACTGTCAAAATCATCATTTCCACTTCTAGGACGAGTTATAGTTATGAAAATTTAAATGGCAAACAAGTCGTTCATGCATAAGCAGGCCGTCCATAAGAAAAATGCGTGGACGACCCTCCAAACACTTATAAGTGGGCAGGCCACTTAGAAGCCAATAACATTAATGACGAAAACAAAGGATGGACTCGTCCATACAATAACATTCAATGATGGATAAAAATAAACATTTATCAAAGTTTAAAAAGGGTAGACGACCACCATCCAAAAACCCTTGCAAAGTAAGCCTTAAAAGGCAATTGTTAATAAACTCGTCCAAAGCACTCTAGACGAGTGAAATGTACTCAAATAAATCTTAAAATGGGTTTAAAACAACGGACCTCATAAAAAATAAAGAAGAGAAAATTAATAAACGGGTTAAATTTTCATGCTTTGGCTGAAGAATCTTCTTCTGTCTTAGACTCGTCCTGGGCTGGCTTGGTTGTGGCGTCGTCTTCAATGTTGACATCTTCGGAACTCATCTGGAGGAAAGAGCTAGTAGCGCCACCAGGTTGAAGCACAATGGAGCTGAAGTCAACATTAGGAAACTTCTCCTTAGCGTCCATACGAAAGTCTTCAAACCCAGTTACATAGTTGGCGTCCAGCAGGTCAGTTAATTGCTTGGAAGCTTTGAACTCCTCCACTGCACCTTCTTTGGCCTTTTCAAGAGAACTGCTTAGCTCATCGGTTTTCTTCTGGAGGTGATCAAGATGAGTGTCTTTCTCTACAATATCAGCTTTTAGCTCCTCAACGAGTTTCTGTAGCCCCTTAGTATAGTCCTTAGCCTTGGCTGCTGTTTTAGCCCAGCCCTTGCAGTCCTCCTTAACTTCATTGATCCTTTTTTCTAAAAAGATCCTCGTCTTATCCAACTCTGTAGCATGTCTAGACGCCGCGATGAATTTCAACATAGCTTGCATAAGTAGTCAGAAATTTTTGTTAAAACAAATAAATAAAGCATCTGACGCTGTGATAACATGGATGAGGTAAACAATAAGGGAAAGAAGTTTGTTTTAATTACCTTGAAAAGATCATGAACACCTGAGTGCTCAACTTCTCTCAAGGACATGTCATAGCATGCTGTCACGTCCTCGCTAGTGACGGCCTTCTCAAATCTCTCCCAAGCCAAATCCTCGTTCTCGACGATGTTCGTAGCAACCTTCTAAGGAGGTTGAGACGAGGTTGGCATGGTGGTTTTGGACAATGGGGTGTGAGCAGGCTCAAACGACTCTACATCATGGATCCAGATGGACAGCTACTGAGATGAAGGGGGAATAGGAAGACCAAGAGTAACAACCCCAGCCCTAGACGACCTGTATTTTGCCTTCTTCTCCTTACAACGACTGGGGAGATTCTCCAAGTTGACGACGTTTGATAGATTTCTCTTATCACCAACAGCTGGACGAGGTTGATTTCCAACCTCCTGTTTGTTTGCCTTGTCCACTACCTATTTTCCTTTGTTCTCTTTCATGGTTGCCATCATTGAAGAAAAAGACTTAGTCATCCAAGAGATAATAAAGGTATGAACCTTAAAAATAAAAATAAAAATGGGGGGGAAGAAAAAGAAGAGAGAGGATGAGGAACTTACGCCTGCAAACAGTGAGTTCGTGCGATAAAGCTTTTTTGGATGGTTCGGGACCAAGTCCCCAAATGACAAGACATTCAAGATTTACTAAAGAATGGAAAGCCCTGTCAGTGTATAGACAGGCCTTATGGATGTGGTCAAGATAAAACTTGTTTAGTGATGGACGTTTGACACCTAAAACAAAAGAGAGAAGAATTGTCAAACGACTACAAGAACGAAATAAGAGAATATTGATGATAAGATAAATACATAGAAGGCATACCTTCAGGACAAAGGTTCCCTAACTCTCCAATATAGGGGCAAAAGGATCCCTGCCAACCTCAATAGGATACCCAACCCAAAAACCAGAGACGAAGAAAAACTCCGTCTTCCAATTCTTATCTGAGGTAAGCAAAGATTTAATTAACCTACAATCTCTCCATCTAGCTGTGAATTGGTAAAAACCAAAGGATTGGCTAATTTCTGAGGGTTTATAACAGTAAAGGAACTCGTCCACAGTAAGAGGACGATTCCCTTAAAACACTTCCCTCCACAAAATTTGCATAGCGACGATAAGTCTCCATGCATTAGGGTTAAACTGGCAAACTCCTAAGCCTAACCTAGTCAGTAATTCTCTAGCAAAGGCATTCAAAGGTAACCTAAGACCCCCTAGAAGATAGGCCTCATAAATGCCAACTCTAAAATAAGGCTGGCAGCACCATTCCCCATGGTCGACTAACCTAGGGTTGAGCTTGTTAGGGATTTGGTACCAGCTCTAAGGGCAATTAATCTCTTCTCGTCCATCTTGGAAGGAATACCTACAGCACAGCTATATATGGTCTCTACCTCGACTACAGGTTTGGACGGAGGAACACTTGTTGAGGTGCTAGCCAGAGACCCAGAGGCTGTTCTCGTCCTAAAGTGTTCTTGAAAAACCTCTAAAGGAATACCAGGGACCCCGGATACATATTCCTCACTATCCCTACTACTACTGCTGCTACTATCACTGCTAGAACCACTGTAGCTAGAGTCACGATACTTGTCTATAGCTTTCTCTACGCTATCACTAAACGAGGAAACAACAACCTCAGACATACTGAAATTCGAAGAACCTAAGAAAGGGAATGAGGAAATTACCTGGCTCTAGATGAGGGAATACTAAGGACGGTGGAATACTTCTACACGAGGCGATGGACAAGGGATGTCAAAGAAGAAAATTCAAGAAATGCAAAGGGTACAAGAAGAATTCCACTCTTTATAGGCGTTGAAAAATGGTATCTGGAACGACGTGACCAACCATAAAGCGCCACGTGGTATTTTTCTCGAAAACTTGAATCAACGTGACAAATTGCCAATGAAATTGTGACGCGTGGCACAATTTGAGACCATAGGATTTGGCCATTAAGATTGTGACACCTGCAGTAATATATGTCACTAACATGGAGACACGCGTCCAAAGAACAACAGTAGATCCTCCAGTGCTCTGGATGACCTTTGGGCAAGGTGGCAACTAATGGTGAATTAAAAATCTGACCAACTTTGGCTCGTCCAAAGGAGGTGTCCAGAAGATAGGGGACATCCCACATAGGAAGGTCGTCCATGTAGGGATGATCGTCCGTGAGGAGGTTGTCCATATAAGGACGACACTTCATGGGAACAAGGTACGCTTGTCAGGATGGCTCCTAGACAAGCCCTTGACATTTTGGAAAATTCCCAAGCGTGAACTTGCTTACACGCTAGTATTCCAAGACATGAGTGAAATCCAAGTTCAGTGCTACAACTCCTTATCACATGCATAACTTCCAAGGACAATTATATGAAAAAGTGTAACTCCTAAATGTTGTGGAAGTTTTCACTAAACCCTCAGACCTTCTCAAAAATAGGGGAAGTTACAAAACTGATAACCGTTCCTAAGGCGCACTATATAAACGCTCATTCAGACCAAATAAATGTACGTTTTTTACAATTCCTAAAAAGTTGGAACTCCAAAATTTAAGAGAGAAAACTAACTTTGGCATCAGAGGGTTCTTGGTCAACCACCCCGGTCACCTTTGATCATCGTTCTTTCTTTTTTAGGCCATCAAGACAGTCACTAAACTTTTGAAATCCGAAACATCCAGCCTACTGATTTTCTTCGCATCATCAACAATAAACATATTAATTATTATCGCTAAATGAACTTTAATTATTATTGCTCAGAATTCTTTTATCTATTAGTTTGTTTTAACTCTTTACTAATCTTGCATTTAACAATTCAACTTAACTTTGACAACTATTATTCTTTGTAATTGTATTAAGTGTGTTTGGGTCTTGATTATAAGCCAACTTATTACTTCACCATTTTTCTTATTATTTGCAGGTCTCATGTGAGTTCTTACTTATTTTATACTTTCAGCAAAAAGTTAGATAAATTATTCTCAAATAGATACTAAGAAAATTATTGTTGTGTTAACATTTGTTTATGTCTTTACTCAATCACTCTTAGCTAGTTCCACGCGTCTGGTCCTCACTCAACAAATAACAAATTTAAAGCACTTCAGATTCAACAACTAATTTTTATTTTCAAGGTTTTAGATTAAATTGGCTTGTTGTTGGGCTTTTTTTTTTTTTAATGCCAAGATATTGGTAAGATGATTATATTTAAGTTTATTTTAGTTGTGTTTAAAACAAATTTAGGATTAGAGTAATCAAATTTTTTATTTTAAAGGGTTAAAACAAATAAATTTTTTATATTATATTATATTATATATATAGCCTATTTTCTAAAAGTTGTCAAATGTTTATTTGTACTTCAAAAAAATTAAAGGTGATTTTGACTATATTTCATAAGTAACATGTCTATGCGTTTATTCTTTTGTGGATTTATATATCATTCAGCTTTTATTTATAAGTGTTTTTTTTTTTAATTGTATTGAAAAAAAATACAAAAAAAAATAGGGGTCAGAAAGTTTTTTTTTTCATGTAAAAAAAATATACAAATCATTTCTAATTGACCTCACCCATGAAAAACTAGGAAAATGGTCATAAGATTTGGATTTGACCCGACCCCCAACCATGTCAAACTTGAACCTATACTTCCCAACCCGTTTATAATGTCTATTATTTACAATTAACTATTATGACATTATTTGTCGAAGACTCGAAACATTAATTTAGCAACAATTTTGCCATGCCTAAAATTAACTTCTTTAGCTAATAACAATATTATGATAAAAGTCTTTAAAAAATTACAATTTAGGATTGCTGCTCTTGAGGTTGTGGGAAGGGGAAGAGGAAGGGGAAGGATTACTTCAATCTAATAATTTAGTTTGTATAAATATGTAATAGAGTAATAGTATCTTTTATAATATTATGATAAAAGTCTTTAAAAAAATTACAATTTAGGATTGCTGCTCTTGGGGTTGTGGGAAGGGGAAGGGGAAGGATTACTTCAATCTAATAATTTAGTTTGTATAAATATGTCATAGACTAATATTATCTTCTTCTTCTTTTTCCTTACGTAGATAGGGGGGATTTTTTTTTTCTTTTTCCTATTTTTTAAGAAATGATATTATAAAATATTCACATGAAACATGAATTTGTTAATTCAAGTAATAGTGTAATAGTAGTGACGTTCTTTATAGTACCTCTATGTCTGCTATTTAAACTTATATTTTTCATGTGTGTTTAGTTAGTTTAGGTAGTAAAATCTCTGATAATTGTATAAGAAATTTAATTTCAATTCCTGTTTACACCAAAAATTAATTAGTATTTTGATCTGATAATAAAAAATTATTATCAGGCCATAAATTAAAAATCTCTTTAAAAAATTATAATAATAATAAAAAACTTATATTTTCCACTGTCTACCTAACCTTAAAAAGAAAAATTCAAGCCAAGCATTATTATCGAAACAAAAAATCTTAAGTAGTAGTAATAAATGGAAAGTGAAGAAGCTATGACCTAGATTCTTTTTTATCTTAAATGACATGATTTATGAAAACAACGGTACAGCTCATTTAATTATCCACTGTGTACATTAATTGAGATAATTAGTGTAGATGAATAACTTCACATTAACTGGGATGTGACATCAGTCAGTTCACATTTCACAGTACTATCATGTCTATCAAGAACTTCACATTCTTCATAATAATTAATTATTTTTACATATAGTTTACTAAATTATACCCTAGCGACATACTCGACTAAAACTCTTTCTTTTTTTGCTGAATGACTAAAACTCTTTCAGTATATATATTGAAGAACCTGCTACATGATGTCATATCCTTTAGGAGTCTATTTCACTTCCTATTCATAAGATTCAATGAAAATAAAGAAAATCCCATGAACTATTGCTCACAAAAAAAAAAAAAATCCCATGAACTAGTAATCTGAATCAGGAACTTAAAATTAATCTCAAAATTTTCAGTACATTCCTTAAGTTTATTGAACCCACCTGGGTGTCTCACATGCTTTTTTTTTTAGTAAATAATAAACATGATAACCTTTACAATATAATTTGACATAAGAGCATAGTCCTGTCATAAAAAAAATATTAGTTGAAGTTTTCGCCAATGACAATTCTGCAGTTTAAAAATTATTGCAATATGAATGTTCTTGACTACTTGTAACTAAACTAACGAAAATCCTGCAAGCTGCATCTGTAGATAATATTTTGAACTACAAAAATTCAAAAAATGATTATGAATGTATTAAAACTCGAACAAACGACTCAATTAATTAAAGATATAATCATTTTATGGGTTTTTTTTTTTAATTTCGTTTAATTTTTTTAGTTTGTTTGTTTGTTGTTGCTAAATGCACTAAAATAGTGTGAAGTGTCTTTTAGCCCATATAGGACTTAAGTGCAACTGACTTAAGTTTTCATTATTTTTATTTAATTGAGATTCACTATGGTTTCATTTGGGAGTTCATAAGATAATAAAATAGAATGAAATATATTTAAGTAAGGGAAATGAATGTAAAAATGAAAAAAGAAAAAAAATGGAAATAAGTAACTTTGTTTGAATATTTTAAAATTAATGAATTGAAAGGAATAGAAGGTAAGTAATCTTATTTGGGGGTAACATAAGAGAAAATGAATTGAATTATTTTATGACAATATTACTATTAGACTTTTGTTTTAAAATAAATTGCTAAATCTATAAGGGTATTTTTGGAGGGAATAAAAATTTGAGGTTTTGAGAAAAGAGAGAGGAATGAGTATTTCCTTCTACTTATTTCATTCCCTCCTATTTAAACTCCCAAATAAGATAATGTACTTTCAATTTTCTCCATTAAAACTCCCAAACAATAGAAATGAAGAATAGTATAAAATTATTCTTTCAATTTCTTTTTATTTCATTCATTTCCCTCCTCCCGAAGAAGCTGTAACGCTTCAAATAATTACAATTTTAAAATTAAATGATGAAAAATTGGTCCAATTAAATTTTAAATAAAATATACATTCCAATCAAACCATGAAAACTCATTATATAATTATATGGAAAGAAATAAATAAAAATTTATTATGAAACAATGTAAAAATATGCTTGATAAATAAATTTGGGCAAATATGTTTATTACGTGATATCATGAAGAAAATTATGATATAATTATGTAGAAAATTTTCTATTATTAGATAATGATAAATTTCAGACTAAAATGCAAATTACACACCTTATTTGGATTAGTTCTGACTTTTAGTTCATATTTTTTAAAAAAAAAAAGATTTTACTTCCTAAGGTTTCGTGTCATTTTCAATGTCGTCTTTCTGTTCATTTCTATGATGTTTCAATTATATATCAACTAAGCTTTCAATTATGGTAGATAGTTTAATTAAAATATGTCATCATTTTTTTTAAGTACAAAATTTTTTAAAATTATTTTTGTATCCACCGCTACCATGGGTGGTGGCAAGTTGGCAGCCACTCTCTCACAACTCAATTCAACCTTCCAACCTACATCAAGTCATCCAACCTATCGATCAAATCAACCCACTCTTAAGGATTATTTTTTATTTTCTCTTCTTCTTATTCTTCATTTTTATCCACCACCGCCAAAGATGGTGGCAACCACTCTCTCACAACTCCGTCCAACCTACATAAAGTCATCCAACCCATCGATCAAATCAACCAAATACCTAAGGGTGCTCTTGGATCAAGAATGGTCAAGTTTTATATCAACTTATCATACGACTTGACTCTTAAGAGTTAGGAATGTTCCCACCTTTTGTTGATAGATCTGTTGAGCGAAGCCAACTATATCCTTATTATTCAGATTAACAGTCGGTTAGGTCAAGTTATCAATTGGTGAAAATTTTTAAAAACTTAATAAAATTATAAATACAGCAACTGCAGCAAATAAGAGAAACCAAACTTCCCAAATGAATAGTATTCATATGTCAAGCACAATGGGATAAATTTCAATAGTGAATTATGACCATATGGTAATATGTATTATGGGAATCCAAAACAAAACAAAACAAAAATCCTCCCTTTTTCTTTGTGTTATTAATAACCAAACAAGGGGTTATACACCGTCAATTGAATGACTATTACATGCTTCTTCAATTCCTATCATTAAGAGAAAGAAAAAGTAAACATTTTTTACTACGTCATTTCTTTTTTAATATCAAGTACTAAAGTAAAAACTAAGACAAATATGAAGGGCATAATTTGTATTTTGGTCGAAGATCAATCACCATCAAGGGTGAGCAGTCCGATGGCAAAGATTTTTTTTTTTTTTGGGTGAAAAGGATGCTTCCATAAACAACTAGCCAGCCTCTAAAACATAAGGGACAAAGCAATCATACAAAGCTCCTGCCGCATCAAGGCCAAGGAGAAAAGCTACATCTGGAGGGGGGCGAGAAAAATTGAAAAATCTTGGCTAAGTAGTGCACCCCTTCTCGCGAGAGCATCAACACATTTATTAGGTAGTGACGAAGATCATTGTAAACCGAATTCGCCCGTTTTTAGCTGACATAGTATCTCCTCTTCAGTAGTCTGCTTTTGTCCCAGGAAGGAAAGGTGTGGATAATGTAATACTTGTTCAGGAATTGATCCGTTCTATGACCAAGAAAAAAGGTAAAACCGGGGTGATGGCTATTAAACTTGACTTGGAAAAGGCCTATGATCGTCTCGAGTGGGGTTTCATTCGTGATACTTTGAAGCTTTTCAAATTTTCGAGTCATCTGATTTCCTTGATCATGAGCTGCGTGTCCACCACTTCAATCTCTATTATCTTCAACGAGGGAGCTTTGGAGGCTTTCCATCCTTCAAGGGGTATCCGACAGGGTGATCATCTTTCGCCTTATCTGTTCATTCTTTGTATGGAAGTCCTTGGAGCCTTAATTGAAGATAAGTGTCGTGAGAGACTTTGGAATCCCATAAAAGCTTCTCAAAATGGCCCCGCTTTCTCACATCTATTCTTCACTGATGATCTTATGCTTTTTGCCAAAGCTGATCAGAAAAATTATGTTGACACTAGAGAAATTCTAGATTCTTTCTGTGAAATCTCTGGGCAAAAAATCAGTAGTGAGAAGTCTTGTGTCTATTTTTCCCCCAATGTGGACCAAGATTTTCAAGAAGACTTGTGTGAAATTTTGGGTTTCAAACCCACTTCTTCCCTTGGAAAGTACTTGGGTTTTCCCATCAAGCATAAAGGAATGCAACAAGATTTTGGTTTTATTTTGGATTGAATGAAGAGTAAGATGGCAAGTTGGAAATCAAACTTCCCTTCCCTTGCGGGTAGAATTGTGTTAACCCAATCGATCACCTCCACCATTCCTAGCTATGTGATGCAGAACACAGCCCTTCCTCCAAAAATCCTCCAAGGGATAGATAAACTAAATAGAAACTTCATTTGGGGCAAATCTGAAACTAGGAAAAAGGTTCATCTTATTGGCTGGAACAAAATTACAAAGGCAAAGGAAGAGGGTGGTTTGGGTATCCATGTAACCAAACCAAAAAATACTGCATTACTTGCCAAGTTGAATTGGAGATTTCACACAGATAAATCCTCCCTTTGGGTGAGAGTTTTGTCAAAAAAATATAAAGGGCAGAGGGGAAGGACTAGGAGTTCGACTAGCATCCCCACCAACTCCCTCGCTTGGATTGGTCTCAAGAAAGGAGAAGCTACTTTTTTAAAATGGTTCCAAGTGGATTGCAGGTAGAAACAGCTCCCGCTCTCTATCGTTTGACAAGTGGATGAACAAGAGTACTTTAAGAAGCCAGATTGAAGGTCCTTTGAACAAAGGTGAGGAAAACCTTATGCTGAGGGACTTTGCTAACTTCTCGGGTTGGAATTGGGGAAACTTGTCATTTGCTTTTCCTAAGCCCCTTGCTCTAGAAATGAAAGCCACTCTGCTTCCCTTCTTAAATCATGGAGAGGATCGACTATCCTGGCCTAATGGAGATTTTAAACTAAAGGAAGCTTATAGATTTGCCAATAGGGGAGACACTATTAAGGGTGATTGGGTTTGGAAAGTTGCTACGCTCCCAAAGATAAAATGTTTTCTCTGGCAATGTTGTCACCAAAGCATCCCGGTTCGAGCCATTTTAGCTCAAAGAGGTATAGATATTCCTTTCCTTTGCCCTATGTGTAATAATGAGCCTGAAACAATTCTCCATGCATTAAGGGACAGCCCCAAGGCGCAATCCTTCTGGAATTCCCTCTCTCCGCCTTTCCAAAGTAATCTCTTTTATGGCTTGCAACTAGTGGACTGGTTGAACTTGAATTGTAAAACCTCCATGGCTAGTCATTCTTCGAATATCAGTTGGAACCTCATTTTCCCTTTTGCGGTGTGGACCCTTTGGCTGTTCCGGAACTGCTTAGCTTTTGAAAATCCAACCCATCACAAGGACCTAAAACTCGAGACAATGGCAAAGGCTTTGGAGTTCTTGTATCTTGGGATGAATGGGAAGCAAAACCGGGTTAAGGTAAAAAATCCAAGTTCAATGGCTGCCACCTCCTTCCAATTGGGTTAAACTGACTTTGGATGGCTCTTCAATGGAGAACCCCGGCCTGGTAGGTGGAGGAGGGTTAATTAGAAATGAGAGGGGTGAATGGATTAAGGGGTATGCAAGACCGATTGGTATTACAACAATACTCTCATGTGGCTTAGTGTATAGTATTTTAAGACTTATAAGCTCAGACCTTCAATGGAAATGGTATGACATTGATTTGATCATAATCATTGTTACCAACATTTTACACTATCAAGACCGTAGTAGGACAAAGGTTAGACTATGGCTGAACCAGCTTTAAGAAGCACTTTGTAATACCTTACTTTGTGGACTTGTTTATACCCCTCTTTCTCAGGGATGGAGTTGGGACTTAATGTTAAGGGGGCAGCTTCGTTATTGATTGCGTGCAGTGACTCTAACTTCCAGCTTAGTTACTTAGCAACTAATAGTTTTTTTTTGTGTTTTTTATGTGTGCATTCAGGTAAAAAAATGTCAGATTGCTTGTTTTGAGTAAATTGTTTGATTGAGTTTAATTGTTTTTAGCTTTACTAATGGTAATTTTTGTTGCTAAATAATTTTTTTGGGCTTGTTTATTTTGCTTTAAATTTTAGATCTAGCTTTTAAAGGAGGAAGATGCTAGAATTTTAAACTTTTTTACAAATTATTAACATGGTGTGTAGCTATTAGTAAGTAAAAATGTAATATAAGTGATGGGCCCAGCTGCAAACCAATAAAATTTTACTACCACAACAGTTTGTAAAAATGTTATAGAAAAAATTGTGGCTAGAGTAGTACTCTTAAAAGAATCAATGATAATGTTAAGGGGGCAAAGTGTGATTTTATAGAACAAAATTAATACAATTGGTGCCTATGTATATATTAATTTTTAAAAAAATTAGGGGGGGCCATTGCCCCCCTTGTCCAAGTCTCCCTCCATCCCTGCTCGTTGTGCTTAATCTTCAATGAGTTGGGTTATGATGATACATCAAGGTAGAATTTCCAAGACAATAATTCTAAGGATTGAACATTTTTCACAACTACGATATAACTTGTTTTTGGTGCATGATACAATTAGTATTAGTGATGGACTTGAGTAAAAGTGATGTTGTTCAAATTACAATAAGTCATGACAACCATTTTGAAGAAAGTTACATGCTTAGAGTTACTCAATTAAACCTTATTGTTTTAAAAATAATAGATTAAACCATGAAGTTAGGAAAGGTAACAAATTAGACTCTGTAACGCATATTAGACCTCAAAAATCCGGTTCCACCTAAAAGGGTTGAACGGTTGAGATTTAATTTGCTACGTTTTAAGAATTTACAAATTCATTTGTTACTTTTAGGGTTTTTGAGTATTAAATATTCGATGAGTTGGGTTATTATGGTAGAATTTTCAAGACAATGAATTTAAGGATACACCATTTTTCACAACTATTGACATGGTGACATAACTGGTGATTAGTGTATAATACAATTAGTGTTAATGGTAGATCCAAATAAAAGTGATGTTGTTTAAATTACAATAAGTCATGATAGCTAGTTTGAAGAAAGTTACATGCCTAGCATTACCCAATTAAACTTTATTATTTTAAAAGTAATCAATTAAACCACGAAACTAGAAAAGGTAACAAATTAAACTCTATAATGCATATTTAACCCTAAACACATGGTTCCACCAAAGAGCATCAAACGGTTGAGATTTAATTTGCTGCCTTTCAAAATTTTGTGGTTTCATTTGTTAATTTTAAATGTAAATTTTTATTATTTTGAATTTGGAAAATAAAATACATTTTTGATTTAAAATAAAATAGAAAAAAAGGGGAGGGGAAAGGTTATGAAATCTAAGGAAAAATATAACATTCAT
This sequence comes from Castanea sativa, assembly GCF_040712315.1. Lineage (NCBI taxonomy): Eukaryota > Viridiplantae > Streptophyta > Magnoliopsida > Fagales > Fagaceae > Castanea > Castanea sativa. The sequence continues at coordinate 35,427,091 of NC_134020.1, forward strand.
GCTTCTTATGTTAAGCCAAAACTACAGTTTTTGAGTGTTGAATCTTCAATGAGTTGGGTTATTATGGTTAAACAAATGTAGAATTCCTAAGATTATGAATCTAAGGATATAATATTTTTCACAACTACCGGCGTGGTGACATAGCTTGTGATTGGTGCAAAATATAGTTAGTGTTAGTAATGGACCCAAGTAAAAACAATGTTATGCAAATTATAATAAGTCACGACAACTGTTGAAGAAAGTTGCATGCCTTACTCATATAAGCCTTATTGTTTTAAAAATAATAAATTAAACTATGGAATTAAAAAATATATATAACAAATTAAACTCAGTAACATGTACTAAACCCCAAACAGGTGGTTTCAACAAAGAGGGTCGAACGGTTGAGATTCAATGTGCTACCTCTAAAATTTTGATGGTTTCATTTGTTACTTTTAAATGTAGTTTGTTCTATTCTTTCTTATTAGAAAAAAAATAAAATATTTTTTTAATTTAAAATAAATATATATAAGGGAAAAAAAAGGTTCTGAAAATCTAGGGAAAAATATAACATCCATGCAACCTCTGCTCAAGCCAAAATTAGAGTTTTTGAGTGTTGAATCTTCAATGAGTTGGGTTATTATGGTTAGAAGAAGGTAGAATTTTGAAGATAAATAATCTAAGGATACAACATTTTTCACCACTACGACATAGCAACATAGCTTGTGATTGGTGCATAATACAATTAGTGTTAGTAATGGACCCAAGTAAACACAATGTTGTTCAAATTATAATAAGTCATGACAGTTGCGTTGAAGAAAATTGCACGCCTAACATTACTCAATTAAACCTTATCATTTTAAAGGTAGTAAATTAAACCATGAAGTTAAAAAATGTAACAAATTAAACTTTTAACGCATATGCAACCACAAACATGTGGTTCCACTTGTAAGAGTCAAACGGTTGAGATTTAATTTACTATATTTTAAAATTTTGTGGCTTCATTTGTTACTTTTAAATGTAATCTTTTTATTTTTATTTATAAAAATAAAATACATTTTGAATTCAAAATAAATAGGAATTGGAAAAAATGTAATGAAAATCTAAGAAAAAAGATAACGTACATGTAGTATATGTAAAGCCAAAATTAGGGTTTTTTGAGTGTTGAATCTTCATTGAGATAGGTTATTATGGTTAGACAAAGGTAGAATTTCCAAGATAATGAATCTAAGGATACAACATTTTTCACAACTATCGACACGATGACATAGCTTGTGATTGGTGCATAATACAATTAGTGTTAGTAATAGGCCCAAGTAAAATTGATGTTCTTCAAATTACAATAACTCATGACAACTGTGTTAAAGAAAATTGCATGCATATCATTACTCATTTACACCTTATCATTTTAAAGATAATAAATTAAACCATAAAGTTAAAAAAAAGTTAACAAATTAAAACTCGTAACGCATATTCAACCACAAACACGTGGTTCCACTTGAAAGGTCGAACGACTGAGATTTAATTTTCTACATTTTTTAATTTCTATGGTTTCATTTGTTAATTTTGAATGTAATTTTTTCTTATTTTTAATTAAAAAATAAAATATATTTTGAAATTAAAATATATTTTAGGATTAAAATAAGGCGTAAATACACTTTTAGTCCCTACATTTTGATTTTTTTTCATTTTATTCCCTACATTTTATTTTTACCACTTTTAGTTCCTAAACCAATTTACGCAAGACATTTAAGTCCTTGAAGCACCATTCCATCAGCCAACTAATGGAGAAACTAACGAATCAATAAAATAATAATAAAATTTCTAACCTTCTTATTTTTGTTTTTAAAGAAAAGAATTAAATTAATTTTGTTTCTCTTTTTTGGGGAAGAACATGAAGAATCTAGAACATGTGTTCTTCCCGTTAATCATGTTCTTCATTTTCTTCCCAGCAAACCTTGCCCAGAAATTCAAAAAATCAATTTTTTTTTCTCCTTTCTTGTATTTCCTTAGCAATGAAACCCATAAAATCAATCGCACCTGATCACGAACCTTGAACTTAAAAAAAAAAAAAACGTTACTTTTTTTTTACCTCTTCTTCCTTTCTCCTCTGTCTCTTTCCTCTTCCCTTTTCTTCTCTGAGTTCTCCATCTTAGAACTCTCTCTCTAATGGAACATTAGCCACGGCGAAGCCCATAACTTGGTCACCGACATCAACAACACCACCACGCAAGGTTTTCCCGATTCCCACCCAAATCGGAACCCACACTTCTCGCTCTCTACGCTTTCGAAACCAAATCCCGCAACAGAAAGCCAATTCTCATCCAAATCCCTGACCTCTCTCAGCCCTCGCTTTACCATACTCCTCGCCGCACCACCACTGCCGCGCGCTGCTAACAATCGTCCTTCTGTTGGTATTTTGTCACTGCCTTTAGAGCTGCAGATTGCCGTTAAAAATCAACGAAACGTGCTTGCATCGTTAGCATCGCTCTCAATTGCTATTACAAGCAGATCTCACAGATGCCGAGTTGGTCTTAGCTCAAATTTTTCCAATCCGTTGTTGCCTGGGCCGGCCAGGACTGTCCTTGTAAAAGAGAGTTCGATGAAGAATTCGAAAACTGCATGTCTTTTTCTATCTCAAAAAAGACGGTTAGGAGATGTAGTTTTTTTTTTCTATCTCAAACCAATTGCAACCGATCTCAGCCTCTTTGATTATGGTTTGGTTTGGGAGTGGATGAGTTGGGTGCTTTGCTGGGTTTCTATTCTTTCAATGGTTTGATTTGGGAGTGGTTTTGTTGATGTGTGGCAATGGATGATTTGATTCGTGGTGGTGCTTTGCTGCTTGTTGGGTTTCTATTCTTTTACTTGGGTTTGATCTTTATGTTCTTTGATTCGGTGGTGGTGATTTGGGGTTTTTTTTTCCAGTGGGTTTTTTTTTGTGTTTGTTTGCCAAGAAAATTTATAGGTTTGAAGGTTAAGGTTTGCTTTACTGGGGATATGGGTTTGGGGTTTGGTTAGGAAGGAACACTAGGGAAGAACACAAAGAACATGAATATGTTCTTCTGAAAAAAATAATGAAAAGAAAATATGTTCTTATGTAAAATTTTTGTTTGATAGAAAAAAAAATTTTTGTTTTTTTTTTTAAATTAAAATTGAGTAATTAATTTTTTTTAATTTTGATATTTAAAAAATGCAAAATAATTTTTTTAATAATATTTTAATGCTCACGTCAGCCACACCATCTTTTACTGTTAGTTGGCTGACAGAATGGTGCTTCAAGGACTTAAATGTCCCGTGTAAATTGGTTTAGGGACTGAAAGTGGTAAAAATAAAATGTAGGGACTAAAAGTGCATTTATACCTTAAAATAAATGGAAAAAAGGGGGAAAAGGTTCTGAAAATCTAAGGAAAAAAGATAACATCCATGCAACATAATGTTAAACCAAAAGTAGGGTTTTTAATGTTAAATGTTCAATTAGTTGGGTTATTATGGTTAGACAAAAGTAGAGTTTCCAAGATAATGAATCTAAGTATACAACATTTTTCACAACTACCATTATGACTACATAGCTTGTGATTGGTGCATAATATAATTAGTGTTAGTGATGGACCAAATAAAAATGATGTTGTTCAAACTACAAAAAGTCATGACAGTTGAAGAAAGTTACATGCATAGCTTTACTCAATTAAACCTTATCATTTTAAAGGTAGTAAATTAAACCATGAAGTTAAAAAAAGGTAATAAATTAAAAAAACATAACGCATATTCAACCACAGACACATGGTTCCACTTGAAAGGCTCTAATGATTGAGATTTAATTTGCTACCTTCAAAAATTCTATTGTTTCATTTGTTACTTTTGAATGAAATTTTTTCTTATTTTTAATTAGGAAAATAAAATACACTTAAATTTAAAATAAATAGAAAAAAGGGGGAAAAGAAAGGCTATGAAAATCTAAGGAAAATAATAACATCCATGCAGCACATGTTAAGCCAAATTAGGGTATTTGAGTGTTGAATCTTCAATGAGTTTGGATTATTACGGTTAGACAAAAGTAGAATTTTCACGATAATAAATTTAAGGATACATTATTTTTTATAATTATTGACATGGCGGCATAGCGACATAGCTTGTAATTGGTGTGTAATACAATCTGTTTTAGTAAAGAACCCAAGTAAAAAGCAATGTTGTTCAAATTACAATAAATCATGACAGCTGTGTTGAAGAAAGTTGTATTCATGGTGTTACTCACTTAAACCTTATCATTTTCAAAGAAACACATTAAACAATGAAGTTAAAAAAAAGGTAACAAATTAAAATCCGTAACACATATTCAACCAAAAATGCATGGCTCTACTTGAAAGGGCTGAACATTTGAGATTTTTAATTTCTTACCTTTTAAAGTTTTATAGTTTCATTTATTAATTTTTTATGTAATTTTTTCCTGTTTTAATTAGAAAAAAATTTAATTTAAAATAAATAGAAAAAAAAGGTTATGTAAATCTAAGGAAAAAGATAAGAAATTAGGGGTTTTGAGCATTGAATTTTCAATGAGTTGGGTTACTATGGTTAGACGAAGATAGAATTTCCAAGATGATGAATCTAAGAATACAACATTTTTTCACAACTACCGACATAGCTTGTGATTGGTGCATAATATAATTAGCACCCAAGTAAAAAAGAGATGTTGTTCAAATTACAATCAGTCATGACAACTGTGTTGAAGAAAGTTGCATGCATGGCGTTACTTAGTTAAACCTTATCATTTTAAAAATAATACATTAAACCATGAAGCTTAAAAAGGTAACAAATTAAAATCGGTAACGCATATTCAACCAAAATTACGTGGTTCCACTTGAATGGGCTGAAAAGTTGAGATTTAATTTTGCTACCATTTAAAATTGTATAGTTTCATTTGTTACTTTTAAATGTAATGTTTTCTTATTTTTAATTAATAAAATAAATAAAAATATTTGTTATTTAAAATAAATAGAAAAAAAAAAGTTATGAAAATCTTAGGAAAAAAGAAAACGTCTTTGCAGCCTATTTTAAGCTAAATTTAGGGTTTGAGTGTTGAATCTTCAATGAGTTGGGTTACTATGGTTAGATGAAGACAGAATTTCCAAGATGGTAAATCTAAGAATACAACATTTTTTTTTTCAAAACTACTACATGGCAACATAGCTTGTGATTGGTACATGATACAATTAGTACCCAAGTAAAAGCGATGTTCAAATTACAATAAGTCATGACAGCTATGTTAAAGAAAATTGCATGCATAAGATTATACAGTTAAATCTTATCCTCCAAAGGTAATACATTAAACCATTAAGTTAAAAAAAATGGTAACAAATTAAAATTAGTAATGCATATTCAACCAAAAATACTTGGCTCCACTTGAGATATTTAATTTTTTTTACTTTTTAAAGTTTTTATTTCCATATTTGCTAATTTCAAAAATATAATAGCTTTCGCTGTAATTTTTTCTTATTTTTAATTAGAAAAAATAAAATGCATTTTTAATTTAAAATAAATAGAAAAAAAAAAAAGAGAAAATCTAAAGAAAAAGATCACATCCATGCAGCCTAACGTTCAGTTGACTCGCGACAATAAAAGCAATAGTATAATAAAATCCACATTTTAATAATACTCTCCCCAAAAACTCAAAACCAAAAAAAAAAACAAAAACAAAATAAAAACAAAAAAGAAAAAGAGAAATACTTTACATTACTACTCCACTACCAAATCAAGCCCCCAACTCTTTCTCTCTCTCTCTAAAGTCCGAGCTTCGCACCATTTCTCTCTGCTTCTGTCTCTCTCTCTTTCTCTCTATATCTATCTTTCTCTCTCTCTCTCTATAAAAACCCTAATAACCTTCACCTCTCCGGACCTCATTCTCCGGCACTACAGTCTAAAACCAAACCCCGAACCCTTTTCTTCTCATCATACGGCCCGAAAACCCGCGGATCCGATCTGGGTCCGCCTCCATTTTTTCCCCCTGTGCGAAGCACAGAGAAGAAGAGAGAGAGTAGTGGTAGTAGCAATTGAAGCTTGTGAGAGAGAGAGAGAGTTAAGGAGTGAGTGGAAAATATAGGAGAGAGGAGCAGCAGAAGAAGAAATGTACAAAAACCAGCTTCAAGAGCTGGCCCAGCGGAGCTGCTTCAACCTCCCATCCTACACGTGCATTCGGGAAGGTCCCGACCACGCGCCCAGGTTCAAGGCCACCGTCAACTTTAACGGCGAGATCTTCGAGAGCCCCCAGTACTGCTCCACTCTCCGCCAAGCCGAGCACTCCGCCGCCGAGGTCGCCCTCAACTCTCTCTCACACCGTGGCCCCTCTCACTCTCTCGCCGCCAGGATCCTGGTCAGTTCTGTTCAACCCCCTCTTCCCTTTTTTTAAACGGCCGTTAGGGTTCCGTCACTTCGCTTTCTATTTCTGGTTCTAGTTTTAACTTTTAAGCTCCTCTGATCTTTCTATTTCTATTTTTGTTAAACTGATCAATTATTAGTGTCATCAACTTCTTCAATTTTATTTGAAGTCCTGTCCTATCCTATGTTGTTGTTGTTGTTTTTTTTTTTTTGCTAACGTGCGCCGCTCTGGTTATCCTGCGCGCACAACCCGGATTTATCGCCGGCGGGTTTGAAGGTTTGGGTTTTTGTGTTTTTTTTTGTGGGAAATTACGGAAGTGCCCCTTGCTCCACTTCTGGCAATTGGGTTTTCAAAGGCAGTGGCATTTTTCTGACTTTTTTTAGCTGACGCGTGAGTTCTGAAATTTATTATATTGCAGAAAAAGTCATTTTTTTTTATTTATTAAAAAAAAATTATTTTAAGAAAATAGTAGGAACTGAGAAGTTTCTGAGAGAAGTTTTGCTTTCAAAAGTGTGTAAGAGAGAGAGAGAGAGAGAGATTGAGAAAAATATGTTTTTGTTTTTGTTTCTTTTCTATGTTCTGGGAACCAGCTGTACTGGGTCTCCCGGATTTGCTGGTGTAATAATCTGCTCCAGAAAGGGTATTTCGGTCATTAAAAAAATAAAATGTGTTTGGGAGAAGTGGGGTTCTTTGATGACCCAGAACTTTTGTATACCTTTTTTTCTTCAGCATTGACCCTCTGATTGGTTCCTAAGAAAGCAGTGGAAAATTCTTGAGAAGTTTAAATTTTTTTAACAATATCTTCTTTTTGATGTCTTAGCTTCCAGAAGTTTGGAAAGAGGAAAAAAAAAATAGTAATCAACTCAAATGATAGGCCTTTCTGGTCTTGCGTTCCAGAATAATTGAGAAATCTATGATTTGATATTGAATTTCAATCTGCCTGAGCTTTTCTTAAAAAAAATGTTTTAATCTAATTGACTACTTATCTTCTTCCATTTTTCATTAAATAAATAAATGAATTGGTTTTTGGGGGAGGTTAGGTTTGGGTTAGCTAGTAAAATTTGCTATGAAGTCAAAGTTTTGTCAAAGTCTAAATGCTATATATAGCAGTTGTTGTCACAGAAAATGCCATTTAACTCGGCAGTTTTCAAGTCTTATATCTTAAGGGTGAAGATTTTAATGAACATTTGAAATGTTTAGTTACTTTAGTAATGGAAATAAATGCTTTATATCTTTGCTAATGGAAGCAAAAAGTTTGTTTTTTGTATTGTTTTTAAAATAAGTGAATTTTGATTGGTATTGAAACCAGGATCTTATACTCTGATACCATGAAAAAAACCAATTGTCCCAAAAGCTTAAGCTATTAGAAAATGGTGAATTTAATCTAACACTTTTGTAACCCAATTGAACTTGAATAAGCAAATATAGATGTTCCAAACAAATTTCCTTCCAAACAAAACTCATATAGCTGATGTATATGAGGTGATCTTAGACATAATATATTAGTTCTATTCATGTGAGTCGCATGCTATGATCCAGGTTTATTCGGTATCTAAGTTTTCTTAACGTAACTTCTTAGATTACTTGCACTTATCCTGTTTCAAGTTTCCCCTTTATTTTAAGCCGTGTTAGGTTGTGACTCTTCAATTATTTCTCAATACTTATTGTGATTCTAATTTTAATAATGATGCTAGATGAAAGAGAAGAGAGGCATGGTTTGACTGGTGAACTATTAAATTTCGCTTTCTGTTTGTGAATGTAATTTGGTGGATGCCCTGCTCTCCCATGGGAGAGAAGGTTTTGAATTCCCCCCCACCTGTTAAGTATTATATAAAAAAATGAAGAAGAAATTAGGTAGATGCATATCTGAATCTTAGATTTTCCTTCATAACATTGTCATTGAGTTATATGCAGTTCTCTACTTATTTCATAAGCATTCTTTCTCATCTTCTGTACAAACTTACACATAATTTTATGGAATAAATCTAAGCAAATACCGTGTGTAGCCTATCAGTTTCAGTTACCTCTGAGTGGCTTTTTCTGCTTGCCTTTTGTGGTTACAAACATCTGTACCTTTCACATTTTTAAATACACTAAGTTGACAGCTGTAGCTAGTTTTGTTGTTTTGATACTGATTTGGCTTGCCTTTGGTTAGGACGAGACGGGGGTTTACAAGAACCTCCTGCAGGAAATTGCACAGAGAGTTGGTGCCCCATTGCCACAATACACAACATTCAGGTCTGGTCTTGGACACCTACCTGTGTTTACAGGGACAGTTGAATTGGCTGGAATCACATTCACAGGAGAACCCGCCAAGAATAAGAAACAAGCGGAGAAGAATGCAGCTATGGCAGCTTGGTCATCTCTAAAACAATGTGAGTCTTCATTGAACTTTCTGTCAATAGTTATAATGATAGAATGTTAAGACTGGTCTTTTTATAGTGGAGGAATTCTCCAGCTGACTATTTGGTTCATTCCCTTAAATAAACTATTGTAAGGAATAGTGCCACCAGAAGATAGATCTCATACCTATATCTGGAGTTCCACTAAAAATAAAAATAATAATTTACACCATATTTTTCTCACAAAGCATTTATAAATGTAGCAAAGGTCTGGCCTTGGTGCACCCGTCATCATTTTGAATGGAAGTCTGATTGTTGGGGCTGAAATAAGGATATTTGGTGGAGCAGTTATTGCTTCGTTTGGACTTGCCTTATAGACAATTAAATTCTCTAAGTTGATTCCATGATTTCAGTGATGTTATGTTGAGATGTCATCATATATCAATGCGCCTAGATCATGCCTATGAATTTCTTGTTGAATGTAAATAACTTCTTTTCTTTCTGGCCAGTGGCAAAAGAGGCTGCAAGTTCTTCATCTGAACCAGAAAACAGTGATGAGCTGGAACAGATCACAATAGCACGAGCTTTAATGAACTACCGATTGAAGGAAAAGATAGCAATGGCTAACCCCAATGCTTTCATACCATTTCCAAAGAAGTTCCCAATGCAGAGCCCCAGACCATCTAGTCCACAACCTCCACCCGTTACCACATCAAAGATCCTCCCCTTAATCTGCCAGAAGACAGCTCCTCGAAACAGACACCACTTAACAACAGTAAACGACAGCCACATGTTGTCGCCACAGTCTACTGCACTGGAAGGTCGTGGGATCCGTTCTCAGAAGTTCCCTGCAGCAGGTGCTGCTCCCTATGTTCCCATCCGACAATTTAGGACACCCTGCCGTGGTATTGCGCCACCTGTGACAATAAGGACTGCAATGCCTGTTTACTCTGCCCCACCACTTCCACAACCAGTGAAGCTAACCTCTCAGGTGATGCAGGCCCCACCACTGCCACAACCAGTGATGCAGGCCCCACCACTTCCACAACCAGTGATGCAGGCTATACCTGTATATGCTGCTCCACCAGCTCGCAAAGACGATCCTCCGGTTGTTCAAAAAGAAGATCCTCCAACTGTTACTGCACCTACCCTGCCAAGTAAATTATCAGCTCAAGTAGAGGAAACGAGGAGCACGACTGCAAGCAGTCAACAAGAATCTGAGACAGTACAAAGCTTCGAACAACTCAAACTCTGATGATGGTTAGGGAAGATTTTGCATTTGTGGAAAGCTAAGTTATGGTTTTGTGGTGCCCCAAAGTTTGTCCTGTCTATCTATTCTCATCTGTTATATGAGTGTTCTTACTTTAGCTCTCTTTTTTGGTAACCTTTTTCATCCTTGTTTTGTTAGAAGATACAGAGCAGGTTAAATTAGTATCAGCAGTCTCATATCTTTGCCATTTATTAGCAGCTGGGTCAACCTCCTTGCTCATATTTTATTATTGCTTGTCCATGTTAGTTGTGAGAGTGGAATTGCAAAGGTGATTAAAATTTTTCTTTTTTCTATGCAAATTTCTTTCGGAGCTCTTGATGAGTGGACTTTCAATCATTGGGGACCTTAGGGAAGAAGTACTAAACGTGGTCCACGGCTTGGATTCATAATCTTTTAAAATTTTAATTTTTAATATTGCTTGTATACCTCTTCTTGCTGCACCATTTGGAGGAAATGTTTTAATCCTAGTTAAACTATGGAGAAATGTGTTTAGTCTTCTTCAGAGTGCAATTCAGATTTTAAGTGGGAATCTTACTGAGACGTGTTTTTGGCACGCTAAGCGATTAGTTTGTTTCAAGAGAATGTAGATTATCTAGTTCAATGGAGAAGTAGCCCCTGGCTTCTCTTCATATTCTATTGGGTTTGCTTGTTAGCTTGACCTCCAAGTTAGGGTATGCTCCTGGACTTGACATTCCACATTTTACTTCCTCACTATCTGTAACAACAAATGAAGGAACATGTTTTGTTTACAACAATTAATTATAGTACCAGGAAAAGATTACGCCGAGTTATTTAAATGAAAATTACAATCTGTGAGTGTCCAGCATTTTCAAATGTAAGGGAGGTCAATGCCAAAGCAAAACAAAGGGGAAATACAGTATTATTCCACAAAAAAACAATATTTTCTTGTTGCTTTCTTCCTTACTATTTTCTATTACTACCAAAACGATGCTGTGCTTCATGGAAGACTTTTTGCAAAAATTAAAAATTAAAAAAAGCTCGATTTGATAAGAAAATGGAACTTGTAAAATCCTAAACCCATCTAAAAAAAGATGATTTGAAAAGACTAGATAACTATATCCTCCACTGATAATTTAATGCACTCCATGCCTCGGAAAGTGACCATTATCAATTGTAATCATTTACCCAACTCAATTAATTTTTTTATTATGTTGTGAGGATATCAAGATTATATAGCGTAGGGGGTGGGACTATATCCTAGCAATATAGTATTTTTTTTTAGAGTAAAGTAAACTTGTTTTACAAGGATTTGAAGCACTCATTCTTGGACTTACATGTCTGTCATATATATGAGCCTCACCACGCACAGTCCAAAATCACTTCCAAGTGAGAAACGGGTACTGTATAAACTATATATATAACAGCAGCCCCCTTTAAGATTGATATGACACAAGTTTCATGGGCCCATAGTGATAAGAGTGCTCTCATGCTGCAATAATTCATTGGAAAATGAAAAACTAAAAACACTTTCGTCAGGCCCATTACCTTGGTGGGCTTTTATCTTTCATGTTGTTCCAACTTTCCTATATGAGTTTCTGCCCCTTTTTCCCTTTAGGGTTTTTCTTTCTTTATGATACCATTTTCCCAATTTGGAGAAGCAAGGTCACATCTGCAAAATATATCATAATCCAATCCAATCCAATGTGATCTACATAATCCAAATTTTAGTACGTAATTCTGCATATATATAATTAAAGGTGATTTTGAACTTGGATATGTCACCTTTGAAACTGTTTGCCAATCTATAATTTGTATAGAAAGTCTATTTGAAATGAAATGTTGTACAGGACCTCAAGGTTTACGAATGCAAGAGCAAGACAGATGAGATACAGCCATACGGTCGGTGAGCTTGACAACCAAACAAGTTCGTACCATCTCAAAGGAGAAGATGGTACGTGAGCATTTTCCTTCTTGCCCATGATCATCACCATGTAAAAATTCAACACCAATTATGAAGCAGGTCCTTCTTTCTACAAATAGAGGAACTAGGACAAGCCAGAGTAATTCATAATTGAGCTTTTAGAATGCCCAACAAGTATGTTGTCAATTTTTTCATTTCCATTCATTTATTGTCCTTGAACTATATTTCAGTCCTCTCTGTCTTTGTACCTTAAGGTTCAGCCAATCCGGGTTTGTAGAACAGGAAAGCAGGTTGCCTTTGGCAGCTGAATTTCATCTTTTTAAGCAATGAAAAATTCTTAATCTTACGTACTCTCAAAACATCTGCGACAATTTTTTCTCTTTGGGAAATTTCAATTGCGTATGATATGTTCCATTCACAATGCTAAGCATTATTAATTAATCAGGTGGATTTCAATTTGTTCAATAATAAGCAAAGTGTTATGACCTTGCTGAAAATAAAAGATGGCGTAGTCAATTCAAGATAATCAATCTCCTGAACTTGAGTGAAAAATAGACGTTTTTTTTTTTTTTAATTTTCAGCTTAATTCTCATTAATGCATTCAATGTACACAAATAGCCAATAATTAGATAACCTCATCTACAAATCCTAAAATATAGGAACTAATCCTATCCTAAAACATAGGGACCAATTGAAATACAAGCAAATAACAATACTAATATACTACTACTACCTTATTCAAATAAAGATCTATCATCGAGCCTAAATTTAAATATTTCTAATGCAAATAACAATTTATCCAACACATTATCTTAGGTCATAACACAAAGTCTCAGTTGGTAAGTAAGAAATTTGAGTTTGAATTTCACTTATATCAAAAATCAATTTGTACGGTATGTTTGACCACTATGGCAATGTTCCTATATGTTTCAATTAATTAAAAATTCAATACTATGGTAATCAATTATTTAAGTGGTCCAAAATCAACAAGATATTTGGCCATGCAGATCTCATGGTCAGGGGTATAATCCATTTATGCCTTTAAGGGGTCCTCCACTTGCCTACTTTTTGTATATAATGTTATGTGATTAGTGATTAGTGACATGCAAAATACATTGATATTGATATAAGAACCAATGACAATGTATCAAAAGTTTTAGTAGTGTGGGTTCAGTTAGCTCAACTGGTAAAATCTTTAATGGTTAAATAAAATATTTAAGGTTCAATTCCCGCCTACACTAAAAATCGATTGATACTTTGGTTTGATGATAAAAAACACAATTATAAGAAGCAGATACCATAAATTAAAACTCTATTTTTAAAAAAAAAAGTTTAAGTAGTAATGTTCCCCAATTCCCCCAAGCAGAAAATGACCATTGTGGTTGTGGGTGCCCATAATCTTATCTCATTTTGTGGTGCATCCTCCTGAGTTGGAAGGTAAGCTATAAAAAAGTCTATAACGATACCTAATTATGCTATTCTTTATGGCAGATTTGGGGTATCTGTCAAGTGGTTAAACATAATTAATCAATTTGAACAAAGAAACACACTAAATGGTCATAAGAAATTTTGTCATGTAGCTGGTCTTATTCAATAGGGGTTGGAGTGACCACAGTCCTTCTTCTTTTTTCTCCCAAAGTGACTAGTTTTGCTTCAGCAACACCCCTAACCACCAAGAAGCAGCAGTGGCATCTTTATCCATTTGTGGGTTAAAGCTTTATGGTGAAAATAACAGAGCATGGGGAGTGTGAAATGATGTTAAAAAGAGGGGTACTACTACAACAATGTTAAGTGTGCCAAACAAGCAAAGGTAGAGAGAGAGAGAGAGAGAGAGAGAGAGAGAGAGAGAGAGTGACACTGTGTGACAAACAAAGTGGCTGGCTGGCTAGCTTGTGTTGTGTGGGGTCAAGTTTCCACTTCAACGACACCTACCCTCAAAGCAATGCCACGACAGCATTCTATTGATTTACGCAACAACATATATATTATTGTATTTTTAAGTTTTTTTTTTTTTCTTCCTAGAGATGAGATGAGATTGATGTGCATGGAGTCGGCCCGGACAGGAAGGGCCCACATGATTGGACCTGTGATGGGGCCCAAAAGGGGGTTAGGGGGGAGCACTGGCATTTATATTCCTTTCCTATGAGAAAAGCAATGGCTCAAGGCAAAAGATGGGAACCCTCCACCCATTAGGAAGAAGAACAATCAAAAAAAGCAAAGAAAACAAAAGGGAAAACAAAATTAAGAGGAAGAGGGGGACAAAGTGGAAGGATGTTAATCCCATGACATAAAGTTTTTAAAAGAAAAATATACCCATTTGACTTTGTTATAGCTCATCATACACCATTGATTGTACTTTTATATTTATTTATATATATAAATATTTATTTATTTATTTAGCTATAGAAGAAACATGTAATGTTAATGTCATGCACAGAAAAGAGGAAAAAAAAAAAAAAAAAAACCCGTGTGTTACGTTGTTTCACTTCTTTTCAGTACCATACCATAGATCCGTGATAATTTTAATAAAACATATGTTTTTTTATTTAGTCATATCATGTTCCAATGTATATATTTTTTTTCTTTGACAAATTCATTCTTGTATCATTTAACCACTCAACAAAATGAGAGATATTGGGTTTGAATATTTTGGTTTTGACAGATTAATTCAACGGGAAAGATTAAAACGTGTGTCTCTTCTTCTGTTTTTTTGGTTTTTGTTTGTTTTAATGGGAAACTAAGAATGTCTCTTATATAGTCTAGATACAAACCAAAGTGTGACAAAGGCACATCATGAACATAAAATCTTGTCTACACATCAAGAATATACTCAACTTCTTCTTTTTTTCGTGTCTGAGAGAGAGATGAGAGAGAGTTGTCTCTGAAACTGATCGTACATAATAATACCGACAACACCAACTATAGAGAGCATGAAAGGCTTTTCAATGTTGAAAGTCAAATTCTTCACTTTTATTTTCCGCAAGAATTTTCCACATGGGTTTATCCCATTGGCATGCCTGGAATATGGAGATTGCAAAAGTCATACAAAGAGATTGAAAATCTGTTCTTTTGAATTTTGAGAGTTGAATAATCTTCCATCACCGGATCCAAACAAAGATTTCTCTCTCTCTCTCTCTCTCTCATAGAGGATTTTTTTTTTCCTTTTTCGGTGCACAAATTTATCGTTTATCCATTGTTTCACTTTCACATACACAATTTATTTAATTGGTTTAATTTTTAAGAATATTTTATATTTGAAAGAATTTTAACTTGATCTCAGGGCCGGACTTAAGGGTAATTATAGTTCTAATACAGTAGTTAAGATGAACTCAAAACACATACATCTGAGAGCGTGTAAACGATTATGACTCATACATATATACTTAATTTTTAATATTAGAATAACTTATAAATTTTACATATATTATGTGTACACATACATACAAAGATAATTTTTGAAGAAAACTTATCATCTTCCTAATGAGTATGTCAAATTATCTAGCATGTATCTTTTATATATATATATAAATCATTTTTAAAAAATCGGCATCTCCCATCTAAGTTATTCTTAATGATAAATGATAAAAATATATTAAAATCTATCAATTGTCATCTCCTCAATGAAATTCTTAGCAATTTTTTTTTAAAATCTCCCCTATTCAAAATGCTAATAAACAAAATTACTATTATTGTAATGTTATCTTTTAAGATTTTTCATATTCATTTCCTGTTTCCAAAAAATATTCTCATATTCATTTATCATTTATAGAAATTTTGTCATAACTTAATTTAAGTGTATATGTATGAAAAAACAATTCATAGAGACTTGAACCATTTATTAGAGACTTGAATATCGGTCCTTCCCTCCCACCCTACAAGAACTTAGTACTTGTAAAATAACTATCACACCAAAATATGCAATGATATTATTTGTATCATTAAAGTTCTCAATTTGTGGTTAACATGTTGGGAGTAGCTATATACGGAAGAGGGCCTCTATGCAATTAATTATTTCTTTGAGTAATCTCAATTAAGTGCTGACAAACAATTTAGTTAAACCAATTTTTCCCTCCAAAATTTCATATATTCGACGGTCATTGATAATTGTGTGGGGGGGGGGGGGGGGGTCCGGGGGGGCGGCACCTAGGCCAGCTGTTAACTTCGACCAACTCAAATTTTTGGAACCACCTCTCCCAATTAATCAAATTGACACTTGGCAGTATTATTTGCTACTTTTTTTTTTTTTTTTAAATGGGTATACCCTATTCTATGATACACGCACAGTAATGCCTATTCTTATTAAAGGATGAGAATTTTTTTTTTCTCTTTACTGATGGAGAAATCCATAATATAATTGAAAATTATTTATTGAAAGAAAAGATAATACAAGCCTACTGTCATGCACACAAATAGGTTTACTAAGGCTTTTTTTTTTTTTTTTTTTTTGAGAATCAAATAGGTTTACTAAGCTAAATCCACGACATCAAACTACAATATTTCCCTTCATTTTAATAAATTATATTTTTTTAGGGAAATAATAAATTATATTTGAAACCCTATGGGTGGTTTAAAATCAAATCTTATAGTTTGCAAATTTTCAAATTAAATTTTGAAGTTTTCAAATTCTTATAAATTAAACTTTATACTTTCATTAATTTCAAATCAAACACTAAACTTTTAAAACCATATTAATTTAAACCTTGAAGTCTTTAGGTTGGATTGAAGAGTTTAATTTGATACAATTTTAACACTTCATAATTCAACTCAAAACTAAGAAAATTGTAGATTTAATATGTAACAATTTTAAATTTCACGACTTAATTTGAAAACTGTAGATTTTCTTTTGAAACCTCCCTAAAATATAGAGTTTGAGGATGCAAGAATATTCAATAGTCCACTAGTCCAAGCACAAAGCTTTGAAAGGTCTTCAAGATTGATCCAAGGATATTGATGTTGCACTTGCACCGAACTAAGGATTTACAATGCTTAAATTAAGAAACATCAAAGAATTGAAAGAAACAAGTCGGGAATAGAAATTCTAGTGGAATGTCTCATACCTTTGAAAAATGGGGTTGGCCATCGTTATATAGACTGACCGTTGCCCTCATTAATGCTATCTTTTCATAACTATGAGAGGTTATATTACTTTGGTGGTAGCAATTGATATTATATATATGAGAAATGATATGTCCATAATATTTTCACAATATTTTTACAACAAATTTTAAGTGGTAGGTTGTTACTGATTGTTATTGTTGAGGTAAAAAAATAATCTTAGTGTTAAGTTCAAATTTGAACCAATAACAATTAACCACCTATGATTTGTTGTAAAAATGTTGTGAACGTAGCACCTTATATGTATATATGTGTGTGTGTCTATTTGATAAGAAATTGATGACTTAATGAATGCTCATAACAGTTGGGTAACGGTTGTTAGTTAATTTCATGGCCAAACGAACCGATTTAGCCATTGAATATATAGGCCAAATTACATGGTCATCAATATACAATAATCCTAGCCAATTGAAATCACATTCAATCCAATCTAACCACTTGCTCAAGTCCATTAAGATTTCAAATTTTACGGCATGGGAAGAAAGGTTTGACCGGTAAGGGAGTAATTTTTTTGAATTAGATGATATGTTATTTATGTCCTTAATTAAGGTGCTAATTAACTTAGGGCACATAAACTAAGGGGTTGGGTCCATTTAGCCAGGCATGCATGTCTAGTCCCCCTAGATGTTTCCTCTGTGTTTTTGTGATGCATTAGCTCTTAGGTTATGTCTGGTAACAGTTTTTGTTTTCTATTTTTAAAAACTTGTTTTTAAGAAAAAATATATTAAAAAAAATTTATTGTATTTTTCAAATAAAAAACATGTTTGGTTAGTTAAAATAAAAAAATAAAAAAGTTTTTTGAAGAAAAAATAGAAAATAGTAAAATATGTTGTTACTAGAATTTGAACTTTAATGCTAACTCATTAAATGAGACAGATTCATTAAATTGAATGTATATTTTCATTGGTTTTTAAAAATAAGAAACTAAAAACAGCATTTTGCGTGTTTTTAATTTCCTTCACAAATTGAGTTTTAAGAATAGTTTTTGTTTTCGTCCATTTTGTGTTTCTAAACAAGTTTTTTAGTTTCAAAAATAAAAAATAAGAAAAAAAAATAAAAAATAAGAAAAAAAAATTATTATCAAACATTCCCATGTTGTTTCTTATTTTTTTATTAATAAAATTGTTGTTTATAAAAATAAATAAATAAATAAAAATTCGCCCACAATTATCAATTAGTTTTCGTAGCATTAAATACCCCAACTATCTTCCTCTTTTCCAAGGCTATTTGCATTAATTGCTGACTTTGCTTTGGCATTGGTAAATATGGTACGAATAAGCAATCTTCCCCTTTGGGGTTAATAAATATCAAACCCTGCTTTCACCTTACTTATTTCTTAATATGGAAATAAATTTAAGCAAACCATAAGACTTTAGGTAAACCATCTGCCCTAAGCATAGGCACTCTAAGAAATCAAGGGCATATGAAGTCCCCTTCAGTGCTCCTGAGAGCGTAGTGCATTGGTAGGAGTCCCGAATTTGGTCACATCTGCGAGTTTAGGAGTTATTGGGTTCGATTTGTGCACTTTACAAAAATGTTGTGCCACGACATGGATAATTCTAACATGCCCAAGTGCCTAACGCCATTAATAGCAAATTTAAGTGGACCGGGTCAATGATCATACACATAAGACCCTTTTTTTTATCCAAAAACAAAAAGAGAAAGAAGTCCCCTTCAACAAAAACTAGGTCATGAGATACTATAAAACAAGAAGACTTGTGCTAAAACACATCATGAGAAGCAAGAGAAAGTGAGCAAAGAGCGTTTATAGCATACTCTCACTTGAAAACACATTGCCCTTTTTTTTGGCATCCCCCACTTAGCTCCCACAAGCATCTCATCATAGCTTAAAGACACACATGTATCTAGCATGCACACATCAAATTTCACCCCATCATTTTCTTGCTTTGTTTACTTTGATTACTTGGGCGCATTCTCGCAAATCAAGTTTTTCTTACTTGGGCGACTTGAACATGCTCCTGCAAACCAAGTTTTTCTTGCTTTGTCAACTTTGCTCTGCAAACCCAATTTTGCTTCCTTTGATGACTTGGGAGTATTCTCGCAAATCACCTATTTGTTATGTTATTTTATTGTTTAAGGAAAAAACTCAACGATAGTGGCCTATGGATGATTCATTAACATAAGTTCTGGACTCAACTACTCTTATAATTCAGTGTCTATCCATTAACGTATGGAAGCATAACATGTGTACCGACCACAACATGACTTCATCACAATTTACAACTTCATTTGGGGTCTAAATTTGGTATAAATCCTCAGCAAACATGAGCCTTTATACACAGGTGGAGCCCATTTTGATTCATTTCTTGGATTCATGCTCCAATTTGATGCTTCATTTCTTAAGCAAAGTCCAGTTTATATTATCCTCGTAAAGTAGAACCCTTGAAGGCCTAACTGGATAATAATATTATCATCAACTATAGGGTATAGATGTAAATAATCCTCTTGATGACGTGGCCAACTTTAAAGTGAACCAAACAACTACCAATCAGATCCTTCAATAGCTCACTGACACCTCTACAAATTGAGCTGAATCTATGCAATCAAAACCCCCCCTTTTTTTTTAATTCCCCAACTAAAATAACACAATCATCATGGTATCAAAAAGATTAATTTCAACTGGATGCGTAAAATAATAATATCTTTTACACTTCCTTGTTGCTTCTGATGCAATATAGCCTCCTCTTGCTGCTTCTTTATTCACACAAAAAAAAAAACATATAGATAAGACCTTTGCTTGTTCAATCTTCAATGTAAGAAAGAAAAAAAAAAACATAATCAAGTCAAATTAATTATTACTCTATTTCTTAGTTCTTACAAAGAAGAAGAAACACTAGTAGTAGTAGTAGTAAAATATAAGACATTTTTTTGCTATGTGTGTGGGCTTTTGTGGGAAGCACGTGACCCTACTTTTCACGCATGCCAAAAGCAAAGTCCCAAAAATGAAAAATGCCATACAATAAGTAATTTGAGACTATTATTTTTTATCGATGAAATTATATAATCTACATGTATAAAATATATGACATGAATAAACAAGTTAATTTGTAGTATGTGATGGAAAATCCCCAGATATCACCGACCAAAGACTAACGTGCGTGATAGTCTGCGCCGGAAGAAATTCCAAATCAGAATCCCACTTTGATGGGTATTTTTTTTCTTCTTTTTTATAAAATTTTTATAATAAGGTTGGTTGGTCTGGAATTAAGAAACCGAGTTCAAACTCATAAATAGAGAGAGAGTCATATTCAAATGGAATATATGGTCCCTTTTATTTTGGCTTTCGAATTGTCCTTGTTTGGTGACGACCATTCTCGAGACTGCCACTATAAGGCACTTAAGTGTATAATATTAATCATTTTCTTTTTTATATATATCTTGTTAAAGAATGTTCTCATCTTTTGGCCTATTGCGATTTACCAATGATTTGATTAATTAATAACACAGTTTTGGTGAAGATTGGCCCCTACTCTTCAAATTTGACTTAAAAATTATGATTCTTCTCACTTGGTCTATGCCTTTTCCCGTTAAGATCGAGTTTAATAGCCAAAAATCTCATAATTTAAATGGCTGATATTTTTTATGTTGGGTTATGTAGAACCTAGTTATGTTTGATTCGAATTATGACCCAACCTAATATAAAAGTGCTATGGCTCAAGCTAGAGTGCTCATGAAAATTTTTTTTCTATGTGTGTTAGCTCATTATGAATCCTTAGTGCAGGAGTAAAATAATGTTGTTTTGAGGGGGGAAAAAAAATTGTACTACCGCATCATATATTTTTTCCCCTATGAATATTGAAATCACCGCAATTTCATGGATATAAACAAACGGCTAAATCACATAAATATTTTCTTGTGTGATTATTTTATTTTGCACATATTTTTTTCTCTATTTTTGTATATCATATATTTGGGAATTTCAAGTATATTCCTTATATCTTAATGTTTTCAATGGATTCAGTTGAAATTTCTATTATCTTGTTTATCAAATTATTTTTTTAGAAAAAGGAATTTAATAGTTTATGGCATAGATTTTAATTATAACCTACCATGTATATACTTATTATTATATGATGGTGATAATCTAGTACTTAGATTAAACACAGATGGTAGTACTAGTGACAACTAAAATATCAGACTCGAAAACAACACTATAGCCATGAAAATTCCAATTGTAGATTGAAAACTAAACAGAAGCTGGCGGGAGAAATGTTCCTCTCTCTTGTTTTCTAAAGTTGGACTGTACTGTAGGCCATATAAATGTTGGTTGACTTGGTTCAAGCTCCAAATGAGGGATCTAGAAGCCTCGCTTAGTTCTTTTAGAACTTGCCTATTGAGCCGCCCCCATTTTTCTATAGAATACCGGGTGCCTTAAGTCTGAATTACGAGAAACGTTAAGGATGCAACATCTTTCAAAATGTTTGATAAGATTCTTCACTTCGTTGGGGGAGTTGGATATATATGTTATTGCACTGCCCCTGTCTCTCTCTCTCTCAACTTCTTGTTGAAAGACTTTATAAATCTCTCAATTAGTTTATTAGCTTATTTTTACTTCAAAAAATAAATTGAATATAACTAAATTATACTTGTAAGTGCACAATTACACCTGGACCCAAGAACAGTTATGGGCTCAGGCCCAATGTGCCTTAAACAATACGAATTTGTAGAGTGTGGGCTTTAAACCTAGGTTAGAAGTGTGTGGGGATTAAATGACAAACTAAAGATTGCACAAGACTGAAACAACAAGGAATAATGTAAGTAGGCCTCCTCGGATGTAAGTTCGTAGGTTTCGTTCTTATATTATATCTCTCTCTTTGTCTTTTTCTTTTTAGGTTACAAAAGTTCCGTCCACTTTCTCGTTCGTGTCTCTTCTTAAATACTCTTTTCTTTTAATACTTTATACACGTGTTGCCCCAACTCCTCCCTTAGCCTAGATATTTCTTTTCTTAGTGCCTTTGAACAAGAACTAAGTTTCCCTTCCACCTTTGCTCAAGTGTCACTTCCCCATTAATGCGGCCAGGATGGTAGGTGCAGGGTCTTTAATGTGGAGGTAGCAGCCTTTACCTTTGACATTTTTCCCACATCAGTGCTTCTAGGACATTCAAGGGTTCACCTCCTTTAACCATTGGTCTTGACCGTGTCATTCCCTAACCTTTACCATGAAATCCCGGTTTTCTCGGTGTCGGTAGGAAAAGCATCCTCGGCTGGATCTTCGGATCCTCGGCTTATGGGCCGACCCGTAATACTAACAGGCCCTAAACCCAAGAGCAGGTCGGCCTTCCTTAGCATGACCCATCGGCCCATATTCTCATCAAGGTATCCTTACTCCCCACAATAGCCCCTCAAAACTCTAATT
This sequence comes from Castanea sativa, assembly GCF_040712315.1. Classification (NCBI taxonomy): domain Eukaryota; kingdom Viridiplantae; phylum Streptophyta; class Magnoliopsida; order Fagales; family Fagaceae; genus Castanea; species Castanea sativa. Next base: position 35,449,426 of record NC_134020.1, read on the forward strand.
TTCGACGTCCGAGGAGAAAAATAGGGTTTTGATCTAACGAGGATCCACTCTCACCACTTTATATGTGATGGCACGTGTGAAAATCGTTTCGCGTCCCAGAAGATGCCACTTGGCGGTTTTATTTTCAAAAACGCACGCATTTATTACTGCAAGTTACTCTTTGTCTCCCATGTTCAACGGTGAGATGGGCATCCAACGGTCCTCGTTACTCCACGAAATTTTAGGCGGGACAAATATAATTTCGAGGCCGCCCTTTCGCACGTCGTGACGCTTCGGGAACCTACTCCTTCATTTAATTCATCGTGATCAATCCCATCAAAACACCTACAATCATTCTTTACCAATGACCGTGGAAACCCGTACCTTCAACTTTGTAAGTTCTTGCTCTCTCTGTTCTTAACCTTTTCTCCTCGGATACAGTCCTCGGCTGTCTTCGTAAACATTTTTTCCTTTAAAGTTTAGCCTTTCGTTCTTTTCTAATGGGTAGGTTTAAGTGTCTAGTTGATTCTGTCGCTGGGATGGAGGGTTTTAGGGCTAAATACCGTATTCCCAGCGATGTAGGACTAAAATATTGCCCGGCAGAAGCCGTGGCCGGTTCTAGGAAAGAGGAAGAGGTTATCATCCCTATGATAACCTTTATAGAGGGTGGGATGACCCTTCCAATGAAACCCGTAATGAGGGAATACCTTCGCAACCACCGGTTGTGTCCCGATCAATGCCTCCCAAACGTTTTTAGAGTTCTAGGTAGTGTAGATGCTCTCAACGAGCAGATGGGTTTAAACCTCACATGGCACGATGTCGTGTTCCTATATGAGTCCCATAAACTTTCTAAGGTAGATTATTATATTAAATCTCGGTCCAGCACCGTTAGACTAATCTCCTGTCTGCCCAAATCAAACAAAGGCATGAAGGACGACTACTTGATCGTGTCTGGGAACTGGCACGACGGCCTCCACTGCCCAGGTTGAGCTGGGGGGATCCGAGTGCGACGCCGTAGGATTAATCTCCCCACAACACAACTTCTCCTAACACACACGTAAATGCGTATTCGTATTTACTTAAATTTGTTAAATATTTGTGTGAATCCGACCGCATTTGTTTGTTTTGACGTCTTTTTTGCGGATAAAGCGGCACGTGCGTCCTCGTCTCCGAGTCACCGTAACATTGCCGATCTAAACCGAGTACTTCGCTCGAAGTGTTCGTTAGTGAAGACTTACAACTCCGGGCTGCTCACCTCATTCTAGGGTACAATCCCACTTTCCTCGGACTTCCGGGGAGATAGAGAACGCCATAATTGCGGGCGACCGAAGACGAAGGAGGATAAACGTAGCTCGGCCCCACTTTCGGACGACCGCGAACTCCCGGACGCTCCCAACACCGTTTTGTACAACCGGCCTATAGCAAGAATCCCCCTCTTGTGCATTCACGAACAACTGTCATTCCAGAAGAGCAAGTGTCTTCTTCACACACACTTGACGACGAGATAGATAAATTCAATCTCGAAGACACCGAGAGACCTCGCTGGAACCAGTTTGTGTTACTTTCCAACGAGGAGGAAGAAGCCACCGAGGCCTGTGGTATTGCTTGGTTTGTAGTTGCCCTTCCCGAGGAAGAATTTACAGAAGACTTGGGAAGAATGGAGGGTCTCCTCACCAATATGGCCGCTAAGGTTGCAGAGAAAAAGAAAACGGGGACGTCCTAAGTTCCCCGGCTTTACCTCCTCCTCCTCCTCCTCGAGCCAAAGCGCCGGCCACCGAGGATCCCAAGAAGAAGAGGAAGGGGGATAATGAGGGGACGATTAATAAAGACCCCAAGAAACCACGCCAACAACTCCCATCGGCCCCCAGGCGGCCGGACGCAAGGGCAGGGTAGAGCCGTTCGGTTGAAATCGGGGAATTCGGGGACGAGGCCGAGTGCGCCGAGCACCGACCACCCGGTCCCCTCGATCTAAAGCCGGACGGCGCACCCATCTCCTGCCGAGTCCGGTATAAGGGCGGTTCAACAAGGCCACGCCCACCACCCGGCCGAGGTCTTGGAACGCCTCTTCTGGCCGCCCAAGGACATGGAGACCTTAGAAAAGATGGGCCGGCCCACAACTATTCCTCTCACTAAAAAGAGACTTAGCGGCGGTAAGTTTTTCTCCTTTTTTAGGAAGATTCCACTTTTAATAATATTTATAGGTAAGTTTGTTTTTTATTATTCCTAACTCCATCATACTTTGTTACAAAGTATTCGGGAGGTCTTTGTAGGCCGAAAAGTTTATTGAAGACACTCGGAAAGTAGCCGGGCGAGCTCGAAATTAGGTTGGAGACCGAGAAGTCCTTGGGTACAGCCCTTTTGCCGAGAACGAGAAGGCGACTCGGAGGTGTCGGATCCGAGGAGAGAGAAAAATGGGGTCGAGTCAAACTTGAAGACTATGAAGACCCGGATAGAAGGACAACAGCAAGCTCCTTCATGAAAGAGATGAAGAGCTCTCCCAAGCTCAAAGTGCGGGAGTGCTCGGATCCGAAGAAGCAACTCGGCGCCGATGAAGGAAGCCAGCTCCTTCCAACTCTCTCTTCAAGCTGCCAAGCGGGCAAGTTTTGATGAAGGGGTAGCAACCACCGAGGAGCAATGATAGAGGAGTTCGCGGCTTTATGCCGCGAATATGTCAAAAGTATGGGGGAAGCTTTAAACGCAGCAGAGTTCCCCAATCTTCGGATTTGAGGAAGTCCGAGAACGTTTGGCTTCCCCTAGAAATACTGAGGAGATTGAAGAGGCTCCCGCTCGCTATTCCTACCCCCGAGACAACTCTTCCCGCCCCTACCTCGGTGGTCCCACGGCAAATTCTCGATCCTACGAACCTTCGGTTCCAACAAAGAGAAGGAAGGAGGAGGGGATGCAGAGAAGGACTTAAGCCAAACGGTTGAACCCAACGTCCCGCCAACGAAGACAGAGATAAGGGAAAGCGCATCTTGACTCCCTTTGGTGGAGTTGAGAAAGACCGAGGGGCACTAGTACCTCTCACAGAGCCTCCTCCAAAAGCTTAGGACTTAGCTTAGGGCTTCTCTTTTTCCATTTTTGAATTATCTATGTAATGCATATTTAACTGATTAATGAAGAACAATTTCATTTGCTTTTCACTTGGGTTGTATCTATTATACTTTACTTTACTTTTTTTTTGTATTTGTTATAAATATTGCCATTAGCACATAACCAAAATTTCTCAGAGTAAACAAATCTAACTCCAAGGATTGCACAATCATAACTTTCACATAATCTTATGCACATCATTAAAGATTTAATAAAAAGTGACATGGTTAATATATTTAAACAATGCCTTGATTAAAAAGAAAAGAGGACTTCATATAATGATTAAACCCTTATAATGCACAACACTGTTTCTAGTAGGATGTAAGATCCGATGACCATTCCTTACACAAAATTGCTTAACACTTAAAGATATGAAACTTAAGGTCCGAGTTTAATAAACAGTAACGCATTAACATCCAGACATAATAAGGAGATAACCTTGATCAAAATTGTGGTCCGAAGATAAGACTTCACCAATTTTACGTTTGATTCTTAAAAATTATAACTTCAAATGTTAATTTTCCCAAAGTAGGAGGTCCGAAGACCCGGCATAACTAAGGTTCTGTTTAACAAATAACAAGACATTAATTTCCACAAGGTTTATGGTCCAAGGACTGCACTTAACCAAGTTTCTGTTTGATTCTTAAAAATTATAACTTCAAATGTTAATTTTCCCAAAGTAGGAGGTCCGAAGACCCGGCATAACTAAGGTTCTGTTTAACAAATGACAAGACATCAATTTCCACAAGGTTTATGGTCCAAGGACTGCACTTAACCAAGTTTCTGTTTGATTCTTAAAAATTATAACTTCAAATGTTAATTTTCCCAAAGTAGGAGGTCCGAAGACCCGGCATAACTAAGGTTCTGTTTAACAAATGACAAGACATCAATTTCCACAAGGTTTATGGTCCGAGGACTGTACTTAACCAAGTTTCTGTTTGATTCTTAAAAATGATAACTTCAAATGTTAATTTTCCCAAAGTAGGAGGTCCGAAGACCCGGCATAACTAAGGTTCTGTTTAACAAATGACAAGACATCAATTTCCACAAGGTTTATGGTCCGAGGACCGTACTTAACCAAGTTTCTGTTTGATTCTTAAAAATGATAACTTCAAATGTTAATTTTCCCAAAGTAGGAGGTCCGAAGACCCGCATAACTAAGGTTCGTTTTAACAAATGACAAGACATCAATTTCCACAAGGTTTATGGTCCGAGGACCGTACTTAACCAAGTTTCGTTTGATTCTTAAAAATGATAACTTCAAATGTTAATTTTCCCCAAAGTAGGAGGTCCGAAGACCCGCATAACTAAGGTTCGTTTAACAAATGACAAGACATCAATTTCCACAAGGTTTATGGTCCGAGGACTGTACTTAACCAAGTTTCTCGTTTGATTCTTAAAAATGATAACTTCAAATGTTAATTTTCCCCAAAGTAAAAGGTCCAGAAGACCCGGCATAACTAAGGTTCTCGTTTTAACAAATGACAAGACATCAATTTCCACAAGGTTTATGGTCCGATTTGTACTTAACCAAGTTTCTGTTTGATTCTTAAAAATGATAACTTCAAAAATCAGAGCTACTCATAACTTTGAAATATGAATTGAAAAAAGCTCATTTTCATTAATAATAATACCTTCTAAGATTATTTACATTCCATGGACATGGTACAATTCGTTCGTCTAGGTCAACTAGCCTATACGACCCTATGCCTGCTATTAAAACAATGCGATAGGGGCCTTCCCAGTTAGGTCCTAGCTTACCCCAAGCTGGGTTCTTAGAAGTGCCTACAACTTTCCTTAATACAAGATCACCAGGCGCAAGTGGCCTTAGCTTCACGTGGGCATCATATCCTTGTTTTAAGCTTCACGATAATAAGCCATTTGGACCATAGCTACCTCACGCCGTTCCTCAAGTAAATCAAGATCTCTTTCTAGAAGTTCCTTGTTATTCTCTGGGCTAAAAGAACTTGTCTTTAGAGTAGGAAAACCAGATTCCAATGGTATTACCGCCTCGGCTCCATAAGTCATAGAGAATGGCGTTTCTCCAGTGGACCTGCGCGGAGTGGTCCGATACGTCCACAGGACATGAGGGAGCTCTTCTACCCATCTGCCTTTCGCATCATCCAACCTCTTCTTGAGCCCGTTGACATAACCTTGTTAACGGCCTCGGCCTGCCCATTCCCTCGAGGATAAGTCAAGTAGAATATCTATTTCGTGATACCCATGTCACCACAATATTGCCGAAAGGCGTTGCGTCAAATTGAACGCCATTGTCCGAGACGAGTGTATGCGGTATACCAAATCTAGTAACAATATTTTTCCATATAAACTTCTTAGAATCAACATCTCGGATATTGGCTAAGGGCTCGGCTTCAACCCATTTAGTGAAGTAGTACGTTCCCACGAGCAGCCATCTTTTGTTGCCGAAGCTCTCGGAAATGGCCCTACAATGTCCGTGCCCCATTGTGCAAAAGGCCAAGGGCCGGGAGAGAGGGTTAAGAACCCCTCCAAAGCTGGTGGATATTAGGGGCGAATCTCGACATTGATCACATTTTCGGCATAGTCCCGAGCCTCCTCTCGCATATTGGGCCACCAATAACCCCGAGTTAGGGCTCTATGGGCTAAGGACCTTCCCCGCATGACTCCCACAAATTCCCTCATGCAATTCCTCCGATGATTCTGTTGATTCAGGGTGTACACACAACAAATACGGTCCTGAAAAGGATCGTTTGTATAGCTTCTGGTCCTCGGACAACCAGAAACGCGGCGCCTTTCGACGTACCTTTTCTGCTTCAACCTTGTCTTCGGGAAGGATGTCATTTTTAAGAAAAGATATGATCGAATCCATCCAACAAGGACCATGCCTTATTAGATGGATGCGAGGTGCGTTAGCAGTTACAAGAGAAGGTTCTACCAGATCCTCAACGAGAATAACCCTTGGTAGACCTTGAGCCGAGGATGTTGCCAACGTAGCCAAAGAATCTGCATGAGTGTTTCCATTCCTAGAGACATGAGCTAAGGCAAAGGAGTCGAATTCAGCCTGCTGACGCTTGACCTGGGCCAAATACTCCTGCATTCTGGGGTCTCTAGCCTCCATGGTCCCCATGACTTGGCCGACCACTAACTGAGAGTCCGAGAACACATGGATTTCCTTGCCACCCATCTTATGTACCATTTGCATGCCTACCAAGACTGCTTCATACTCGGCCTCATTATTAGTAGCGAGAAGGCCAATCTCAAAGATTTTTCAAAGACAATTCCTTCGGGGGACATTAGAACAAGTCCAACACCACCCTTTTTGATTAGCGACCCCATCTACATAAACTCTCCAAGCCGAGGGCGATATGGCGCGTTATCACACCAAATCGATTTTTCACCCATGTGTGCTTCTTTTGAAGTTTCTTCTAACAATGGTTCGCAAACTCGCCACCAAATCAGCCGAGGACTGTCCCTTTACCGAAGTGCGAGGCTTGTATTTAACATCAAAGGCTCCCAAAATAGTTCCCCATTTTGCCACCCCCGCGAATAATCGGCACTACGTAACACAAACGAGAGGCAACCGGGTCAAAACAACCACGGTATGAGATTGGAAATAATGAGGAAGTTTGCGCGTGGCGTGGACTACGGCCAGCTCTTTTTCCAAGGCGATAGCGCACCTCGGCCTCGTTCAAGGATTTACTAACGTAGTAGATCGGTCTCTCGCACTCCATTTTCATTCCTTATAAGGACTAGGCTCACCGCGTGAATAGCCACGCCGGATAAGCGAATAAAACCTCGTCCACCTCGGGGCGAGATAAAATGGGTGGGCGAGAAAGATATTGCTTAAGCCGTTGGAAGGCTAATTCGCCGATCCTCGGTCCATTGAAACCCTTTCCACTTGTTCAACAACCGAAAGAAAGGACGACACCGGCCACCGACCGAGAAATAAATCTATTTAACGCAAAGAATCATTCCGGTCAATTTCGAATCTCTTTTGGGTTCCGAGGCGGTACAAATTCTGAATAGCCTTAACTGTACCGGGTTTACCTCTATGCCCCTACGAGTGATCATATATCCCAAGAACTTTCCGGATCCCACGCCAAAAGAACACTTGGAAGCGTTAAGGCGCAACTTATACTTCCTTAGCATCCGGAAGGTGTCGGCCAAATCTGTCATGTGCGAAGGTACCGTCTTACTCTTCACCACCATATCATCCACGTATACTTCTATGGTTTTCCCCCAATTGCCGTTCAAACATTCGGGTCATCATTCTTTGGTAAGTAGCCCTAGCATTTTTTAACCCAAATGGCATGACCTTATAATGATAGTTCCGGTTAGTAATGAAAGCGAACTTTCTCCGATCTTCTAACGCCAAGGGAATTTGGTGGTAACCCCGGAAGGCGTCCAAAAAACTCATCCGAGGATGTCCAACAAGAGCATCTACCAACCGATCAATCCGTGGCATTGGGAACGAATCTTTAGGACGTGCCTTGTTCGGATACGTAAAGTCCACACATACTCGCCACTTGCCGTTCTTTTTCTTAACAACAACGGATGAGCCAACCATTCGGGGTAGAAAACTTCTTTGATAGCCCCCGCCCTTTTTAATTTAAGAACCTCTTCCTTCACGGCCTCGAATGTTCTCGGGAAGATCGCCGAGGTGGCCGCCTCCTCGGAACAATGGCAGGGATTGACGTTCAAACGATGACAAATGAAGTTCGGATCTACGCCGGAGCCTCATAGGGGTCCCACGCAAAGACATCTAAATTATCCTTCGAAATTTCAACAACTCCATCTTCTCTTGGTGTGGCAAACGTATGCCAACTTGGAAGAACCTCTCTGGATCATCCGTTATTACAAATTTCTCTAACTCCTCACAAACGGCCTCATCTTCGTCATCGCTCCGGGTGCCTCCGGAGCCGTTAATGCTATGACTCTGGATGGGCAAGGTTGATGACTCAATTTCGACCGACGAAGCACCGCAGCCGATATGCATTGCCTAGCCACTAACCGGCCGCCGAGGATTTCCTCAACATGCCCCGGGGAATTTCACCTTAAAATGTAAGGTAGAAGAGACAGCTCCCAAAGCGTGCGGCCATGGCCTCGGCGAGGATGTTTGTATATGGAGAAGTACGCGTCAACCACAATGAAATCTACCTCAACCGTTTCTCGTGCCGGATTGAACGGGTAAACGGATCCGTCCCTTCGGCACAACGGCCCTTCCTTCGAAGCTTATAAGTGGGGAATCGTAAGGAGTTAGATCTTCCAACTCCAACCTCGCCACTTTAAATAGATCGGGGTACATGATATCCGCACCGCCGCCCGATCTATCATCACCCTTCTCACATCATAATTCCCTATCCCGAGGGTAACTACAAGAGCATCGTCACGGGGTTTGGATAGTCCCTACTTTATCCTCCCTCGGAAAAACCCAAGACAGGTAAAGTGCTCCTTAATCTCTTCGGCCTACTACCCACATCCTCGGCTTTGCGGATGGGAAACCGCCATAACCCTAGTGGGACTGCCGGTCCTACTGTGCGGAGATGATAACATTAATTGTTCCCCAATGCCGGCCGAGATGAACTGTTCCTCTGGTTGTTTGAACCAACTTGACCGACCCGTGGGTTGACACAAGTGTCGCTTTAACTTTCCCTCACCGACGAGTTGCTCTAGATGGTTCCACAGGTCCGACGGTTCTCGCAGTGTGGCCCACATCCTAATGGTACCGACGAAAAGGTTTTGATTTCTTCTCGCGGGGTCCCCCGCCATCTTGCCGGCCATCCGAAGAAGGGCTCTTTACGAACTTTTTCTAATAATCTGATGCCGGTTCTCGGAACATAGTATTTACTTTGAGTGCCGCCTTGGCCGCATTGTCCGAAGTAATCCCTCCTCGACTTATTGTTATGATATCCAGGTCCGAATTGAAATCCCTTCTCTCCTGCGAGATAACCTTCTCCTTTCCTTTCCCCGCCGCCGGTCTTCCTCTACCCTTTTATATTCATCAATACGATCCATAAGACGGCGTACGCCGCGGACGACTTTTTCGTCAAAGACTTTCTTAGGTCATGATCCGTAGGAAGACCCACCTTAAAGGTATTAAGCGCCACCTCATCAAAGTCGCCGTCTATTTCATTAAACATCTCCCGGTATCGGTCGAGTATGCTTTCGGTGTCTCCCACTTCCTTCATGACCATGGATAGCAACGAGTCCAATGGCCGAGGGACTCGCTACACGTAATGAACCGCGAAGCAAATGCCCTAGTTAGCTCCCCCAAAGGAGCCTACGGATCCGATTTGAGGCCGTTAAACCATCTCATAGCCACAGTCCCAAGGCCGGAGGGGAAAACTTTACACATCGAGTCTCGTTGTGAGAGTGCACCGCCATCCTTTGGTTGAAGTGACTCACGTGCTCCACCGATCGGTCCCGGCCATTATAGATGGTAAAGGTGGGCGGGTGAACCTCCCCGGGAAGCCTCCCCTCTCAATCCTCCGTGAAAACGGAGATTTAGAGAGTTGGTGCAACGCCCTACTCATGGTATCGTTGCCCAAGCCCCTAGAACGAAGCTTCTTACGCCCGGGCGGTTGGTGTCGTCCTCCTCACCAGAGGATGTTGCGGCCGGTGGGGGAGCATGACCTTGAATCGTACCCAAGTCCCCTATCCTTCTCTCGAGGAAGAACTAGACGAGGACGGGGAAACCTTACGTTTAGCACGGCGTAACTTCCTCTTCAAACGATTGATTTCCTTGCATGGATTTAGAACCCTCATCGTGGGCGGTGCTACCCCCTCCACGAGTATGGCTAGCCCCTCGGGTATTCGTATGGACGCTTCCCTCACGATCCTTACGATGTTCAAGACGTTCGAAATGATCTTCCGGTTGTGATCCTTGTGACTGCATGGTGAGAGCCTAAGCTGCCATAATATCCCTACCTCTTCTAGACTAGATTCCCACAGACGGCGCCAATTGTAAGTGCACAATTGCACCCGGACCCAAGAACAGTTATGGGCTCAGGCCCAATGAGCCTTAAACAATACGAATTTGTAGAGTGTGGGCTTTAAACCTAGGTTAGAAGTGTGTGGGGATTAAATGACAAACTAAAGATTGCCGCACTGGAAACAACAAGGAATAATGTAAGTAGGCCTCCTCGGATGTAAGCCGAGAGTCGTTCTTATATTATATCTCTCTCTTTGTCTTTTTTCTTTTTAGGTTACAAAAAGTTCCGTCCCCTTTCTGTTCTCTGTCTCTTCTTAAATACTCATCTTTTTAATACTTTATACACGTGTTGCCCCAACTCCTCCCTTAGCCTAGATATTTCTTTTCTTAGTGCCTTTGAACGGTAACTAGAAGTTTCCCTTCCTTTGTTCAAGTGTCACTTCCCCATTAATGCGGCCGGGATGGTAGGTGCGGGGTCTTTAATGTGGAGGTAGCGATTTACCTTTGACATTTTTCCCACATCAGTGCTTCTAGGACATTCAAGGGTTCACCTCCTTTAACCATTGGTCTTGACCGTGTCATTCCCTAACCTTTACCATGAAGTCTCGGGTTCTCTGGTGTCAGTACGAGGGGAAAAGCATCCTCGGCTGGATCTTCGGATCCTCGGCTTATGGGCCGACCCGTAATACTAACAGGCCCTAAACCCAAGAGCAGGTCGGCCTTCCTTAGCATGACCCATCGGCCCATATTCTCATCAAGGTATCCTTACTCCCCACAATACCTAAAAAATAAAAAGATTTTCAAAAATTATACATAAATAACACAAATTACATGAGGTGGCTAATAAGCTGAGCCAAACAAAGAGTAACTATTGGTTTAAGCTTTAAGAATTTGCAAATTTTGTTCTTCCATGAACTTTTTTTTTTGTTGTTTCCTTTTAAAAGTTTTTATTTTTTATTTATTTTTATGTTTCATGGCTATTTTGTGGGGGTGTGTTTTTGATATATCCTATAACTAAAATGTGGTCATGACTTCCCAACGACTTTGGGACTGTTGGGCCTAAAACTCCAATTAATTTGTATTTTTTACTGGATTTAGCCCACAATGGGAGATTCTATAGGAAGTTTAGCTAACAATAGATAGTACAAAATGGTGCTATGATAATTATTTGTTAGAAACGTGGTTGGCCAATGAGACCGTTAGATAGCATATATGCCCCTTTGGGTGTTTGAGCTGGATCACATTGCCCTAGAATGGTGTTCTAATATCTCACTTTTCTTTTGTGCATCTCTCCCTAGAGTTATGTTCCAACCCCCCTTCGTTACCCTTTCCTCCATCTTCATACTCTTGCTTTAATGGGTTTGTCATGATGGAGGAATATCCTTCATGTACATGGGTTTCTCCACTCATGGAGTTTGGATGGCTTCTTAAGTCTTAGTTACGGTTCTAGCATGTCTAATCTCGTATCAGGGGTAAGATCCACATCCTATTGTTGAAATGATTTTCTAGTAATTTGTGTCTGACGTCAAATCTTGTGTTCGACAAGCAAATTCCCCTAAGGCATTGCCTTCTGTTCTCAGTGATAGTGGGATTTGTTCGAATATGCTTGCTTAGTACATGTAGGTTTGTGTATTTGTAGTTCAATATTCATCAAATTTGGGCCAGATCTAACATAATAATGTTCAGCTTAGGCTTGGTAAGGGCCGTACTTTTGCCCTCCTATATAGAATGACTATTGGGTTCCACTTATATTAAAAAATTCCTCTTAAATGTAATTAGAGTGTGATTTGGACATAAGAATTTGATAATCTCAGTAGATTTTTCTTTTTCCTTGTTAAAGGTCAATCACAAGTCTACACTTGTCTATATTTAATTTAAGGTTACACATGCAATCTAATATTTGTATTCCCATGTTTTACAAATTAAGATAGTTTGCAAACCAAATAATGTCATTTGTCTCTCGGTGAACAATGTTTAAAGTATTTTTATCTAAATTATGACACGTATCACCTCCCCATCCACTGAGTGATCGAGAGAAAGGGTTTGAGTCGTGAGATTAACAGCATATTATAATTATTTCTTAAAATAAAAAATTCATTCATATGTTATCAAACATTCTCCATACTCCTAACTCATTAGCTTCAAGGGGAACTCTCTCAAAAGTTATAAAAGCTTTGCCATAATCAAGCTATCAAGCATCTAGGACTCTATTGAATTCAAGCTCTAAGGTATTGAGAAACTACTGCATCAATTAACTAGATAAGAGTATGTTTCTAAAAAAAAAAAAAAAACTAGATAAGAGTATAAGACTAATTTATTATCACTTTTGTTGGTAAACATAGGTTATACTCTAGTTATTATTTTAAGGGAAATGTTAACAAATCTCTTAAAGACATTAGTTTATAAATTTTTTTTATAAATTTGTTAGGGAAAAAGAACTAATTTTTATAATAGATTTTATATTTCTTGTAAAAATTGTATTGAAATTTTTTTAAAATAATTCATTTACAAATATTTTAAATTCCAAGTACATCTATTAATAAAATCATTTTTTAAATAAAAGAGCAATTTTAAGACCACAATTTTTACGGTACAACCCTATCACTTTTCACTTTGATCCACTACTTTTTCAATGCGCTTATGATCAATGGAGTCAAGATTACGACCAAAAATTGAAATAAAGAGGTTATATGTCCAATATTTTATCCAAATTTTCTAAATTAATATTTAGAGTAGTACTAAGGAATATATATATACACGACAAAAAGTTGAAATAAAGAAGTTATATGCCCGGTATTTTATCCAAATTTTCTAAATTAAAATTTAGAGTGGTACTAAGTTAGAAGAGAGTACTAAAATCTGCATAAAAAAAAGAAGAGAAGAGTACTAAAATAATAATTAAATAATAATAGCTAGTACTAGTATATGTTGTAATGTAAAATACAGCAATAAATTAGTCCTGCCAATAAAGATTTGGTTAATTGACCGATGCAGTGGGGCGATTGACAGATGAGGCAGCAATGGTCTAAAGACGTCAATTCGAAGAAACACTAGGGACAATGACGTAAATGCCGCCGTAAATTATAGAGAAATTTTTTTATAAAAAAAACAACCATTGCCTGTTCCTTAGTTTTGTCGATTTGCGTGCAAATCAACTCACTCTCTCTCTCTCTCTCTCTCCTCTCTTTTATTCCCCACTGTTTCAGCTCAGCTCAGATCACTGTCTTTTTTTCTCTCTCTCTCTCTCTCTCTCTCTCTCTAAAATAGCCCCAAAAATCAAAGTCTTCCTTCCAATTTTTTTTTCCTCTCATTTCTTCACTGTTATCTTCTTCTTTCCCGTCATGATTAGGGTTTCTTCATCATCACTCTGTGTTCTTCTCGTTTGCATATTGTTACCTGGTTGTCTCTGATGCTTCAACCATTGGCTCTCTTTTGCCCCCAACACTGACTGAGAGAGAGAGAGAGAGCCATAGCTTTCTTCTTCTTCTTCTTCTTCTTTCCTCTTAAGCTCACTCAACAAGCTCTCTGCATCGGTCTGAAGTGGGTTGCCGAAGGATCTATGTGAAGTTTTTCTTTTGAGATTTAGCTCAAAAACTTGAAGACCTGGTGTTAGTGAGTTTGAGGGACAAGTGGGTTTTCTTTGTTTTGCTGGAAAGTTTTTTTTTTTTTTTTTTTTTTTGGGTTTGGGCATCTTAGTTCAGATTAGTTCAAAATAGTGAGAGATTTCGGTGAGTTTTGGTTGTATCTGTGAGGAATCCAAACTGAACCCAGCGTTTTATTCGTCATAGCAGTTTGTTTTTACATCATCACCGACCAATAGCTGAGGCTCTAGAAGGATAAAAAAAAAGCTGTATGCGTGTGTATGTCTGTATTCATACATGCATAGTGTTAGCCTTTAATCATTTTTTTTTGGCTTTAATCTTCACCAATAAGTTTCTTGACTGTTTAGAAGACGGACTTTACTAAGCTAAAGAATCTTTAGCCTTTTAATTACCAAAGCAAAAAAAAAAAAGTAGTAGCTCTTGAACAGCTTTTTCTTGATTGAGGAAAAAAATGGCTATGGCTGTGGCTCAGCAGCACAGAGAGAGTAGCAGTGGGAGTATCAGTAGGCACCTTGATGCTGGCAAGTATGTTAGGTACACAGCTGAGCAAGTGGAGGCGCTCGAGCGAGTCTATTCTGAGTGCCCAAAGCCCAGCTCTTTGCGTAGACAGCAGCTGATTCGAGAGTGCCCCATTCTCTCAAACATCGAGCCCAAGCAGATCAAGGTCTGGTTCCAAAATCGCAGGTATCATTTTGGGAAACTTGGGTTTCATTCTTTAGTTCTATTTATATTTTCATAAATCTTTTCCTTTTTTGTGAGTGCAACAGTTTGAACTTTGAACCATATGTCTATATTTATGGCATTTCCGAATCTGTTGCAATTTATGTCCTATGATAAATTTGTGGTCTTTTTTTGTGCAAAGACGGTGAATTTGGCCTAAAAAATTGCTTTTTTCAATTGGGTTTGTGACTAATTTAAGTGGGTGTGTTTTAGTTTCATAGAAGGCTGAATGGTTTTTTGGGTTTTATGGTGTTTTGGCCATGCAGGTGCCGAGAGAAGCAGAGAAAGGAGTCTTCACGGCTCCAGACTGTGAACAGGAAATTGACAGCGATGAACAAGCTGTTGATGGAGGAGAATGATCGCCTGCAGAAACAGGTTTCGCAGCTGGTATGCGAAAATGGGTATATGCGGCAACAATTGCATACTGTAAGTTTATGAGTCTTTCTCTTGTAGATTTTCTTTACTTGGTTCCTTGTAGTGGATCTTGTTCTGCGTATATGGTCCATTAGGTGTGTCAAATTGCAGTATGTGTGTTCAAGAATAGGTAATTCTGTTGATCCATTAATGTTGTGGTCTTATCATTTTCAAAGAGAACTCAAGAGTAGGACCAAATTTGAAAAAGGAATTTGATGTGGGACAAAATCTTGTTAAATTTTGCACTTCATTTATTTGTTGGACTACTATTCATTTTCATGTGCAATGATTTTATTTTTTGGCCCCAATCTGCTTGCATTTTGTTCTATTCTTGTAGACTTTTTACTAAGTTTGAACTATTCCACGATTAAGACATTTCAAGGATATTAATGGCACTTGCAGCTTTTCTGGCCTTGGGCAAGTTAGTGTACCTAATTGTGCTGCAAAAGAATTCAGCAATGGCCTTTTTGTTTGTTTTTATCGCTTGGTAAAATTTATTAACCTTTAATTGTTTCTTCTGTAGACATCAGCGGCAACTACTGATGCAAGTTGTGACTCTGTGGTTACCACTCCTCAGCATTCTCTGAGAGATGCTAATAACCCTGCTGGGTAATCTCAAATACCAATGGCCATGAGCTTTCTCTTTTCTCCGCATTATCTGGAAATAAATGTTGTAATTGGTGCTGTTTCTGATTTTTTTTTTTTTTTTTGAAATTATTGTTTTGGCAGACTCCTCTCCATTGCAGAGGAGACCTTGGCAGAGTTCCTTTCAAAGGCTACAGGAACTGCTGTCGATTGGGTCCAGATGCCTGGGATGAAGGTATTTATTTATTTTTATTTGAAAAAGAAATAATTTTTTTAAGAAATCATTTTCTAGTTTATGCAAGTAATAATGATATTGCATATTTCTTCACTCCTGAACCTGAATTAACTAAGCAATTTTTTAATTCTCTTGTCAGCCTGGTCCGGATTCGGTTGGGATCTTTGCCATTTCCCAAAGTTGCAATGGAGTGGCAGCTCGAGCTTGTGGTCTTGTAAGTTTAGAACCTACAAAGGTAAGCTTATTAGCATCTGTAGAAAAACTCCAGACCTTGTCATTTCTTAGTTGGTATTTGTTTTATCAATTGTTTAGGTTCATGAACTGTTTTAATTTGATGTATTTTTTCACAAAATTGTGAACAGATCGCAGAGATCCTTAAAGATCGTCCATCTTGGTTTCGGGAATGTCGGAGCCTTGAAGTTTTCACCATGTTTCCAGCTGGTAATGGAGGGACAATTGAACTTGTTTACACACAGGTAAGCACAAATGGTTGTTACTTTATGTTTCTTCTGTTATCTACACATGAATCTTCTTGTCCTGAGAAAGAACATCAAATTGCTTCAGACATATGCTCCAACTACACTGGCTCCTGCACGGGATTTTTGGACTTTAAGATACACTACAAGCTTAGACAATGGCAGTCTTGTGGTAAGCATGCCTTTTATTATCAAATAGACAATGCACTGTCTCCTTATAAGTGGATGCCTAATGTAATATGCTGTTTATGTGTATTTTGTTCTCTATATCTCAAGGTTTGTGAGAGATCTTTGTCTGGTTCTGGTGCTGGCCCAAATGCAGCTGCTGCTAGCCAGTTCGTGAGAGCTGAAATGCTTCCTTGTGGCTATCTGATTCGGCCATGTGAGGGTGGAGGGTCAATCATCCATATTGTTGACCACCTGAATCTTGAGGTTTGAGTTTTAACAATCAGCTTCTTGGTATTTCTAACCTGGCGTGGAAATTAATTCCTTTTATTTTATTTCAGGCATGGAGTGTGCCAGAAGTGCTGCGACCCCTTTACGAATCATCAAAAGTAGTGGCCCAGAAAATGACTATTGCGGTGAGTAGATTCTAGTTGGTTTGATAATTTAGTTTTTTCTTCTGCATGTGGAGTTCAGTCCAAGCCTTTGAGTACAACCAAATTTACCTACCCTGAAAAAAGAAAATGTTAGAATGTACTGACTAGATACTTTCTGTGAAGGCCCTGCGCTATATAAGGCAAATAGCTCAGGAGACAAGCGGTGAGGTTGTATATGGTTTGGGCAGGCAGCCGGCTGTTCTGAGGACTTTTAGCCAAAGATTGAGCAGGTAGCTGTTTATCTTTATTTCCTGGATTCTCTGCTGCATCAAAGCAGACTGTTGTGAAAGTCATGTCATCAATTTGAGTTATTTTGGCCTTTGACTTTGTACGTTGATCTGTAAGCTATCAATTCTTTATAATTTTCTTCTTTGTTGCAGAGGCTTCAATGATGCCGTCAATGGATTCAATGACGATGGCTGGTCGTTGATCAACAGTGATGGTGCTGAAGATGTGATTATTGCAGTTAATTCAACCAAGAACTTGAGTGCCACGTCTAATCCTGCAAACTCCCTCTCATTTGTTGGAGGAATTCTGTGTGCAAAGGCTTCAATGCTACTCCAAGTAAGTATAGAAAGTCACCCTCATGTCACAAGAGATTTTTAGCAAGTGAACAAAGAAATTTGGCCAGCTATCGCAACTTTTAATACTTCACTCCATTGGTTGGAATCAAAACCTATCTAGATTTGTTTGATCTTAAATACTGATCTGTGAAGTGAAGCCTTATTTTCTTAAATACTTTGGCATTATCGTCTGTATCTTTATGATGGTTATTGTCAAGTTTGTACTTCATCAATATTCTAATTAGCTATAAATTAAACTGAAATATTTGGCAAGACATCAATGTAAGTCTTGAATTCTGAAATGGGTGTCAGACTGTTGGTTGCATCCTGCACATGCATGTATCTAAGCAGTTTTGTGTTTTTCCTATTTCTTTTCTTGCTAGAATGTCCCTCCTGCTGTACTGGTGCGCTTCCTGAGGGAGCACCGCTCAGAGTGGGCTGATTTCAACGTTGATGCGTATTCAGCTGCATCACTGAAAGCGGGCTCATATGCTTATCCAGGGATGAGGCCTACAAGGTTTACTGGGAGCCAAATTATCATGCCTCTTGGCCACACAATAGAACATGAAGAAGTATGCTCCTTTTTTCTTTTCTTTTTTTCTTTTTCTCTTTTTCAATGGTAGTTGTCGTCTCCCCTCCCTCTTCTTCTTCTTAGGTGGGTATTTTGGCATGGATATATAATTTCCCCCGATTAGAGTGAGCAGAGATGTGTTAATCTAGATTTGCTTGGAGAAAGTGCAATGACACAGTGAGACTGGGATAACATATATCACAGATATTAATTCTTGCTAACTCTTGGTGTGCCTTCCAGTTGCTTGAAGTTATTCGACTTGAAGGACATTCTCTTCCTCAAGAAGATGCTTTTGCATCAAGGGACATTCATCTATTACAGGTGCTTTTTCTGAACTTTTTGCTTGTTTTTTTCAGCTTTACTTATTGTTGGTTATGTTGCTTTCTTTTTTTTCCTCAAATGTAAAATCAACAAGTTACTCTTATCTTGCTTAAAAAAAAGTATTTGTTGAAGTTTTAGCATTGATATGCACTAATTTGTGAAATTCTGACATGGTTATATACATTGTGTTGAAATCATGACTTGGCAAGTAGACATAGCAGTTGTGTGGGTTCAGTTTTATTGGAATGCAGAATGCCACCTGATCTGATTTTTTGACCTGAGAATTGGGGTTTTACCCAAAACCTTCACGTCAACACATTTATGTTCAACGGATTTTCCAACTGTTAAAATATTAACGTATTGGTGAATATGTTTTTACTGGATTTTGGGACCTGGCATTATTTAACTTTGTCTTCCTGTTTTCTGGTTGTCCTAGCTATAAAGGGTCAGAATTTGTTGGTTGTATGTGATCATACTTAAATGCCTTAATTTCTTCGGCAGATATGTAGTGGAGTTGACGAGAATGCTGTGGGAGCTTGTTCTGAACTTGTATTTGCTCCAATTGATGAAATGTTTCCTGATGATGCTCCACTGTTACCCTCTGGTTTCCGTATCATTCCATTGGATTCAAAAACAGTGAGTTTATCTGTTCTTCCCTGAATAATCTTATGCTTATTCACACTTTCAATGGTCTATCAATTTCAGATAATTGTGCACAAGTAAAATGTTTGACTGTAGATGAAATGCAATGTCAATTTCTCTGACACAATGAAGTCAGAATTTCTATGTGACAGAACTTATATGTAAATTATATATTGTGATGGATATATCACAAGAGTTTTATTGATTAAAAGCACATGCTTACTCTTAAAAGCCTGAGATAGTTTATCTGAACACTGTAAATCCTGGAAATCATGTTTAAGTAGTCTATTTTTCCCCCTTATGCCTACTGTCATCTTTATACAGAGTGATGCAAAGGATTCATTGTCAACTCATCGCACCCTAGATCTTACATCAAGTCTTGAAGTGGGCCCAGCAACAAACCATGCTGCGGGAGATGTGCCATCGTGTCATTACTCTCGATCAGTCTTGACTATTGCTTTCCAGTTTCCATTTGATAGCAGTCTACAAGATAATGTTGCAACCATGGCACGCCAGTATGTCCGAAGTGTCATCTCCTCTGTGCAGAGGGTTGCCATGGCAATATCTCCAACTGGATTGAGCCCAGCCATGGGACCAAAGCTTTCCCCAGGCTCTCCAGAGGCTCTTACGCTGGCTCACTGGATCTGCCAGAGCTATAGGTGAGTTCTGCTTTGATTTCTCATAATGTGGTTGGGATGTGTGACACTGTGGTTGGCATTGCAGAATCCATTGAATACTAAAAAGTGGATGTTAGCTTCCATCCTGCAAGCAAAAAATTTTTAAGTTCATGATCAACCTATCTTCTGTTGAGAATGCTTTAATATAGGCCCTTCCAATATATTCCTTTGCAAGCTAGTTAATTATGTTCTTTATTTTTTCCCCAGTTACCATATAGGTGCAGACTTGCTGAGATCTGATTCTCTGGGTGGTGATTCGGTGTTGAAACATTTATGGAATCACCAGGATGCCATTTTGTGCTGTTCATTAAAGGTACAGATTCCAGTAGAAAACACACCTTTTTATACTTTGATGGAACAGTTGTGGAGTTTATATAGTGGTTTAGCATATTGTTCAATTGTTGTAGTCTAATGAAATGGTAGTATTATTTATTAAATCTGGATTTTCATTGGCATTGCAGACAGTGCCAGTTT
Source organism: Castanea sativa (assembly GCF_040712315.1). Classification (NCBI taxonomy): domain Eukaryota; kingdom Viridiplantae; phylum Streptophyta; class Magnoliopsida; order Fagales; family Fagaceae; genus Castanea; species Castanea sativa. Next base: position 35,469,287 of record NC_134020.1, read on the forward strand.
TCATCTTCGCAAACCAGACAGGGCTTGACATGTTGGAAACTACTCTAGTGGCTTTACAAGACATCACACTTGATAAAATATTTGATGAGTCTGGACGCAAGGCATTGTGTGCTGACTTTGCCAAGTTAATGCAGCAGGTGAATTATAAATGGACAATTTATTTTATTATAGTGTGCCATCAGGTTGCTTGATATCTCTTGTCCAGTCCATAATTTCTTCTTGGGGACTGTGCTTGATATACATATGCATATTTGGTTCTTTTCTTTTGGGACCATATTATAGTTTTGGTTCTTAAGTCATATGCTGAACTCAACCTCACCCATCTTTTAATGGTTGCTGAATAGAAACTCCTTGCCTTCAACATTTCCATTATAAACCCATAATGTCTGAATGTTTTGTTTATTTTGATATCAGGGATTCACTTACTTGCCGGGTGGAATCTGCATGTCGACAATGGGGCGCCATGTTTCATATGAACAAGCGGTTGCATGGAAAGTCCTTGCTGCAGATGAGACCACTGTCCATTGCCTAGCGTTTTCTTTCGTAAATTGGTCTTTTGTGTGAACATTTTAGTTGATATTTCCAATCACCCTCCTCATTTTCCATCTTGAATTTGGAATTCGAGAAACAAAAAAAGAAAAAAGAAAAAAAAGAAATGGGCAAAGAAAATGGAAGTTTTGTACTTATTTAAATCCTAGTCCCAGGTTTGCATTATATTAATTTGATTAAATTTTTATAAATGCACCCGAGTTTTTGAGTTGTCCATGTGAAATTTTTCTGGTAGTGAAAGTGTTTACCATTAAAGATTGGTGTTGGAACTTGAAGCAAAAACCGAAATGGGGGGAACAAAGACATGTCTTCTTTTCTATTCAGTCTTTCTCAGCATGCAGTGACTGACAAATTAGCGGTTACAAAAAGCTTTGTTTCCAACTCATGCTGCTGTACATCACTAGTGATTATGTGTTTTTTATTGACTGACTAAATTGGTACGCACGTATATGTATACGTGTCTAGCTACACGTTACAATCTATATGTACTAAAGTACTGTTTATCTGGACCCCTCATCTCCTACCCTTTGTGTGGGTCCTTATGTTGAATCAGTGTGGCCTGTAAAAGTTAGCACAGTTTGCACTGTTAGTGCATTAATTTTGTACTTACTAGGCTTGTCTCTTTAAACTTTAATGACCTACTTTTTTGAGATTTTTCTTTTCCGCCAAAGCCATTGGATATAGGTGTTTGACAGACTGTGTCTTTTTTACAATACTATCATTTCTCTTTTGTTTGTTTGTATGAATTTAAAGTATTAAGTGTTTGTAGTTATGGACTTGTGAGGATTCTGAAAGTACGGTTATGTGCAATCAGCATGCACGCCTGCTCCATGGGATCAGGGTCGTTATAATCTCGATGGGGTTACTGAGTATTCTCTGCCAAGAAACTGATGTCTCTCAGAAGTGTTTCCATTCCCTTTTCAGTTTTAACCTCCCATCATCAGTTTACTCTGTAGAGGTTATGATGAGAAACCATTTTATATCTACATATCTCTCACATGTTACATTTTTACCTTCGCTATGCCCCATACTTTTCTGCCAAGCAAATTAAAATTCGGCAACTCTGTTATGTACATAACTTTGTTTCACAACTCAACAAATTGTGAGGACTGGATAATCACTTTTCAAATGAACTTGTTACTAGCACATTTTTATTTTCGTAACTTAAAGTAGTCAATTAGTTGTGGAACAAGTTTCCCTTAGAGCTTAGTATCAGGTTTCTAAAAAATATTTCATTTTACCATTTTGAAAGTTACTTTCTGTTATGATATATTATTTTATAATACATCTAATATTTCAACTTTTATTTTACTATGCAACACATTAAAATAATATAATCAATAAAATATAAAAATATATCTCACTTCTCTCTCTACTCTCTCTCAACCACCCACAACCACCACCGCTGAGCTTTCTAGTCTCACCACCCACCACTACCAAGCAACTTAGTCACACCACCCACTGCCAAGAAATGAGATTTGCACCTATTATTTAACCACCAACAACCTAGCCAAGATTTTTCACAAAAAAAAAAAAATTACCAGTCAAGAACAGAGCAACAAACCCACCAAATCACCCAAAAATAACCCATTGCCATGGCCACCAATCCAAACATAACCCACCACACCATAGCCAAAAAGAGCCTACAAAACCCACCACCACCATTGGGAAAAAAAATTCACCCCTACCACCGAGAACAAAACCCATAAAACCCACCACCACCTCCACCAACAAAACCCACTATGACCATCACTAAACACCCATGGTTGGACTCACAAAACCCACTCACACCCATAGGAAAAACACCCACAAAAACACCACAAATAATGGCGAGATCAACCCATTTCTCACGGCTTGATCAACCCACATCCCACGATGAGATCAACCCACACCACAAATGGAGCAAAACGAGAGAGAGAGAGAGAGACCCACAACTAGCATGCAGCGGCGGCCTGTGATGGTGGTGGCTTGCAGTGGCCTCTCTTAGTGGGTCCAGCCATGGGTGGCTCTGGTGATGGTGTTCTTGACCATGGGTCTTGGGTTTGAAGAGAAGAGAGAGAAGGAAAAGAGAGAAAAATGATTGAACTAATGAGAGAGAGAGAGAGTCACAAATATCAATAAATAAAAAAGGAAAACACAGTAAAATAATATTTTTTAATGATACAATCTTGCTACAGTTAGAGCATCAGTATGCGGGCTTCTAAATGGTAAAACATGGTATATTTTAGCATCAAAGCACAAATAACACGTGTAACTCGAACTTTTAATTGCAAAATTTTTTACAATAGTGCTACAATATTGTTTTACTTTTATGACGGTATTGTAGCATCTTGTATAATATTATATTATTTTTTTCTCTATGTGAGCCACTTAGTTCTACTTCTTCCTCTCTTTTTTCCTTTTTTTTTACTTGATTCCTCTTTCTTCAGTCCTCACTTCTCACTCCCTCTCTCACATCTCTCTCTCTTGTTCAAAGCTCGCCACCAGAGTTGGGTTGGATTCAAAGTAGTCACGGCATGGTCATGGCGTGGTGGAGATTGGCGTTTTCTCTGATTTCTTGCTATGGAATTTTGTCTTTTGGGTTCGGATGGGTTGGATTTTGGATTCCGATGGGTTGGAGTTTTGGATTCTGATGGGTTTGGGTTGGATTTAAATTGGTTGGTTAGGTTGGCATGGTGGGCAGTGGGTTGTTTGATTGTTTTCGCTATTGGTTTGCTAGGTTTTTGGTGGGTTTTTTTTTTTTTTTTTTGGTTTTTTTGTTCAGATGAGATTTTGGTGGGTAGTGATGACATGGTGGGCATGGTGGTGGCATGGTGGTAGTGACAATATGTTTGTTTAATGGGTTTGCTGGATGTTTGGTGGGTTTTTTTTTTTTTTGGGGGGGGGGGGGGTTCCAATGGGATTTTGGTGGGCAGTGGTGGTGTGGTGGTAGTGACTAGGTTGTTTGATTTTTTTTTTTTTTAATGGGTTTATTGGGTTTGTTTTTTGTTTTTTGGTTCTAGTGGATTTCGGTGGGCAAAGGCAGTGGTGGCGTGTTAGTGATTGAGTTGTTTCATTGTTGAAAGAGAGACAGAGAGGCTATGACAAAAATTAGAAAGTGAAGAGGTAGATAATTTTTTATTATTTTATTGGATAATTTATATTATTTTAATGTGTTGTATTTTAAAATAAAAATTGAGATGTTGAGTGTATTGTAAAATGATATGGTATAATAAATAAAGTTACTTTTGAGATGGTAAAATAGAATAATTTAAAGATATCGGATGTTAATACTCTAAGCTCTTACTTGTAAGAGGTTACTGTAGTAAGATTATAAAAAAAATTACAATTAGAAGTCTGGGTAATGCATGTTTTTTGTGCGTTAATGCTAAAATATAGCATATTATGAGTTTTAGAAGCGGAGTACTAATGCTCTTAGACTAGTTCAAATTTCGTGGTATGTCATATGTGCCCTATTAAAAGGTGGTGGAATTTTGTTTCTAGCATTGCTAAAATATATGGATACACCTTGTTGAATGATTGAATCAACATCAATGTCAGAAGCAGAAGCAAATCCTACAATTTCTCTCTAGAAATATCTATTAGGCATCTATGACCATGGCTTTAAAATTCCGATTGAATCAGTAGGTTGGATCGGGTTAATTCTCTACTGTCCGGGTTGGTTTTATAACAGAAAAAAGCAATTTAAGGGATGGAAATGTTCGATGGTATTCAGACTTGTTGATCCCAGAAATTGTTCACAGGTCAAACGATTCCTACAGATTTAGGTTGTTGATAGTCACTCATCTTGATTTGTGTCGTCGCTGCTTGTTTCCTTGATCTATGTTGGAGCTCCTCACCAAGTCCATGGTATTTCTGGCTACTAGCATTGCTACCATATGCAATGCCACATGGTGACAGACCAGGAGTAAGTGGTCTATAGGACAATGCCAATGTTTGACAATTTTAGTTCAATAATGGTGGAGCACCAAAATGAGTCGTCCCAAAAGTTTTGGTTCAATAATCTTCTCTTTATGTTCTTAATTTTTTTTTTCAAAAGACCCTTTTAATCTTGTACTGGTCTGAAATATATGTACCTGTTGGACTTGTGGAAATGGTTAGCATAAACTGAATAGTCTGATATTTACATCAATATTTTTCTAGGGGTTTTAGTACATAAAATCTGGGGGCCGACATTGAACTTTTCAGCTGTAACGGCTACCACGGTGCAATTTTGATCACTTTGTTATGGACATTTTGATCACTTTGCCACTGAGTCACTCACCTAAATGGTCTGTCCTAGGTTTAAAAAAAAATCTTGTGCCTGATAGTAAAATGTCTATACTTAATTGTTGGGATGTTTCACAAGGGAGAGAGTGTGTGACATAAGAAGAGATTAACGAACTTTAGAACAAAGTGAAGAATGAAGATCCATTTTTAACCACTTTTGTAAAAGGATTAAAAATGCTGTTCATTAAAATTACATTCTATTTTGATGTCCACTAAAATGTTGAATAACATGTTACTTATGCAAGACATACTCTTAGACAACATCCATAAAATGTCACGATTAGGTCACTAACTTCTTGTCCTTGACGGTGCACACAAAAGCTATGCTCCTTTATTTGTTGGTGAATTGTGAGATAAGGAATAATTAATTAAGCCCATGTCTGAATCCTCTATGCAAAATGCATTTCACAAATTTTCTACAATGTGAAATGCACGTTGCCATTGGTTATCCTGAAATGCATTTTCAAAAGAATGCATTTTGTATAGCTCATTTTCTGTGAAGTAAAAATGAGAGCCCACAAATTTGAGTCTCATTTTGCATTCTCGTTTTGATTTTCATTAGATTGTGTGAGTCTAGCAAATTCTTCGATAAACTTATCCAATGTCTCTCGCTCCTCCGGTGAGTGCTTTAAGGCGCGATCCATGAATGTAATTATATTTGTTTTGTGAATGAATCTCATGGAAGTTGCCCAATGTGTGCCCATCCTAAACGTGGGCTTTAGAATACACCACTAACTCAGAGGTTAAGGTAGAGAAAGGAGTTGCCACTTGGTTATAAGTCCAAGAACCAAACGTGACCTCTATCCAAAAGTCCAACTAAATCGAAACTTAGGTCCAAAGTTAGGGTATGGGCTTGGGAAAGTATTATAGACCCAAAGTTCGCATGATCGAATAGATCAACTTCAACTAAAGAGTAAAGATACTAGTTCATGTTTAATTAAGGAAAACATTAAGGTGGAACACTACCAAATCATACAATTAATGCACAGGCTAACATAGATGCACATCACATCATAAAAGGAAACATTTTGAAATTTTATCATAGGAAAATTAGTAATTAAGTCAAAGCAATAATATGTACACATACTAATCAAACTTGTTATAGAAGAATAATATGTTTACATATGATTTCACCTATGGTGTCCAAAGCATCTCCCCTTGCTTTGCTTCCTCTATAGCAACATCGCTACCCCATGGCGGCACTCGTGTGTATAAATTTGATTTCGCTACTCCATCGCTACTCTCTATGTGTGTATGTTTAGTTAAATAATTTCTTCCACTTTGGCAAATATATTGCTTTATAAATTTGATTTTGGTTTTTATTTTTGGGGTAGAATGATCAAAAATTGATGAGAGCCATAAATGAGCTAGTCAATGTCACTCAACTATAAGGCTTTTGATGCGAGCAGTTAGAGGGTTTGAGTTTGTTAGTTTATTTATCTCTTTCTTATATGGGTTCACTGTGGAATGTTCGGTGCTTTTTACACTTTGAGAACTACTTGTGCTGTAAATGGTTAGTAATTGTAGGAATTAAAAATAATGGGAGCTGTTTAGCAATTAGCACCTTCTTTTGTTAGCAAGTGCCTTAGTTGTTTTAATTTTTCTTAATTAGTAAAATACTATTTGATGGATTCAAATAAGCTTTGTAATAATTAATTATAGTTTTTGTTTAGCTGTTACTGGTAATTGCTTTTCCATTTAGAGCAATTAGGCTGTTTTTGTGGTTTTTAATTTAAGTATTTCCAGAGACCAGCGCGTCTATGAAAATAATGGAGTACATTGTTGATAAGCACTATATTGAAATTGAAGCTAAATTTGTTAATAAATGATGCTTTAATGTTATCTATTAGTGCGTCTTTCCTTTCTTTAACAGTCAAGTTCTATAGGAGATGCAATTTCGCAACTACTGAAATCCCATCATTAAGGGTTTGTTTCAGGTTTTAGGATATTTATATCACGATGTTACAATTTAATGTCCCACATAGCTTAAGTGTATGCTTAATCATGTGTATATAAATTCTTGGGTACCTTTCCCTTGCAAGCCAGTTTTTTATGGTGAGTTCTATCAAATAATTGGATTAAATGAGTTGCAATGAGTTGCATCATGATGAATAGGGAATATAACTAGATTAGTGAATCCAGCAATTACAGAGTTGAAATTTATTTGGATCTCCAGCAATTACAGACATAAAGTGGAGGGTGAGACAATGTATCAGTTAAATTATGAATTACTTGATGCCATTTACCATATGCACAACCAATCCTTTAAAATCTTTTATATTACTCATTCTCGTCTATTACTTTTTAAGTAATAAATCCCAAATGAATGTTTACCACTTCACCATTGTGATCACTATAAACTTGAGTTGAGTATATGAGGAACATCCCAGCCTGATATACATAGTATATACACATGATTAAACACAACCAACTTTGAGTACTTTGGACATTGTAAAACACAACAGGAAAGAAAGATCAAACCAACAAAGTCTATGCTTCACATGATATTCCAAATGGCCTCTATCTTCTTTCGCTTTCTTTTAGTTCATCGGGATGCCAATGACCAGAAGTTCAGTAGGAAAGATGGCAATGCAGTGAACCAACTAATGAAAGCCATTCCCGTAGCCGTTTCAAATTCTATACAGTGGTTTTGTCCACAGACACCAAGGTCATTGTCAATAAGGACAGTGATGCCAGCAGATGCACAGGCTGCAGCAAAAGTAAGAGTGGATGTAATCTGCAACCAAAAAAGACATGGATGTGATTTAAGATACATAGTGGCAAAATCAAATTTACATAAGCTTCTAACTTAGCATGCATAATTAGGACAACTGCACGAAGAAAACCTAAGGTATATCACTATCTGCAGCAGAAAAAGACATGATGGAGACATAAGATACATAGTTTCAAAATCAAATTTACATTAGTTTCTAACTTAGTATGCATAATTAGGAAAATTTCCCAAAGAAAACCTAAGGTTTACTGCTAGCATTTTAAACATAAGTCACAACAATCATTATCATTTCAAGTCAAATTGAACTCAACTCCAGTTTGCTTGTAGTAACCAGTGAATAGCTGGAGTTCCCTACTAGTTTTGAGCCAACTTGGACTCCCTACAGTATTCACCGGGGAAGAAATAAAGTCATCTATAAATAGGTTCTTCATTGCATAGGATAGCTATGCAATGCATAGTTACTCTTGAAAACTAACTATGGAGAATGAAAAATGTTCTTGTTCATTAATGAATGAATGATTAGATCATTTCAGGCTAGCCAAGTAGTTCGCAGATGACACGAGTTCAATGCTGCTTATGAATGTTAATGACGGCATAACAATAAATATGAAATTTGTGCAGTAAATTAAATGGAAAATGTGATAATAAGACAACCAGGGGGGCAGGAAATCATAAATCCAGTGATTACCTGGAAACAACACTAAACAAGTGACATTATTTATTTATCCTGAAAAAACAAAACACACAGACATGCAGAAAGTGCAAGTGGTGCCAACATGTGCTAGAAGTTATCCAGTCTTTTGCTAGAATCACATGTGATTTTCTTACCCCATCACCAATAGTAAACAAACTGACAATTCGATAATTCTGCAATGAACGCCTCACTAAAAGGGCATAGATGTCAACGATAGCTAATGAAAGGCTCCAGCAACTCTGCAAGCTAGCAGCCGCAACAAGGTAGCTGGAAATCAAAATTAGAAAAACTTGAGGACATGGAATAGTAAATGGCTGGACTACCATTAGATAGGAAAAAACAAATTAAAAATAGTCAAGCTTATAAGAGCATTCCCATTGGCTTCTTTAAATATATATGCATTATGCATCACCAAAACACACTTCATTTATTTTACATTAAAATTTTAATAAAACACCCCACATCCATTCTTTATTTTCCAATTCATCCCATTATATATATAATAAAATAAAATTAAAAAAAAAGCACCAATGCAGCCAAGAGAGAGAATACGATTTTGTCGAATGAAATATTGGATGCACCACGCTACAGTATTCTTTATTTTTACTGTAGCAACATGTATTGTTTGCTACAGTAAGAGATGAGCTGCTGGAGTGTGTTTTAAGGGTTTTGTTTGCTTGCATTACCCAATGGGATGCTCTAAGATTTCAAAAACAGCAACACAAAATAAATGTAAAAAATCTTACGGATATATATTCAACATAAAAGTACAAGAAAAAGCATATACATAAATAGTCAGTTGCGGAAGTTTATCTAGGTGCCAGATCTGTCTACTCCCCAAATCTTAGATTATATCGTTTTTTTTTTTTTTTTTTTGATGAACCAGAAACTTTATTGAGAGGAAGAAAACAGACTACAAGGCCCTCCTGGACTCCTCCAAAATAATGAAAGAGAAACAAGCAGGGCAATTCCCAATATCAAAAAGGCCAAAAAAATTATAGGATAGAGACCATTTTGCTAAAGAGTGGCCTGCTGCATTACACAACCTAGGCACCCACTTTACAAAAACCTTATCAGTAACAGACAACAAAATTCTCAAATCAGAGCACAAGGACTAGATCCTCCAAGGGGGGTTCGGCCAAATCATTGAGAAGCTGCACACAATACTGGCACTCCAATTCCACTATGATGCATTCATTACCCATGGCAGGAGCTAAAGAGAGGACCCACTTAATGGCCTCAGCTTCCGCCAGGAGAGGGAGGGTGGTGTTCACTTTCATAGTACCAGCAAACCAAACATTGTGATGTAGAACCAAACCAAAATGGATGCAATAACAAAATTGAAGAACAGAAAAATAAAAAATAGATAACTTAGGAGTCAACACCTAAGCTTTCTTGGAATCAGACTAACCAAGAGAGAACAAGCCTAAGAGTCAGCACCAGACATTCTAAAAAATTCCAAAAGAAACTTTATTAACCAAGCAAACTTATCTCCATAGGAAAACAATAGCACCCTTATATAGGCTACTAAAACTAAACCCTAATTCTTGTTGACTTAGGAAAGCCAATTGTTCCCACATCACACTGATGCTTAATAATTTCACAGACCTCATATTAGCGAAGGCCCTTTTAGCCCGCAAATATCGCATTTCCACCATCATTATATCCAAGTTTGTAAAGGGAAAAAGATCATCAAGCTAACACTTCTGTTGTCAATGCATTTAATTACTATACTTCTAGCTAAAAAGCAAACATGATACATCAAGTAGGTTAGGATTCCTATAAATAATTTTTGTGAACTAACAAGAACCCACAGGTACAACAGACATCAGCATCAGTTTTAACATCAGTCAGCCAAACCACATCACGTTCTGGAATATGATAAATTCATAATCTAAACCTTATGAAAGAGAAGAGTACCAAGGAGGAGATTTCTAAGACTATGGGTACATCAAACTTCAAATCTTAAGAGTACAATGATCAAGCAAATCTACAAGGGTGGAAGCGGAAAAGTAGCCTAAAGCTAGCATCCACTCATGCAAAGATTTGAAAAACAGCAGTTTCAGCTCCAAAATAGTCTGTTAACATCCCTCAAAGTTGTGACTATTCCTATCCCACAAAAAAAGCAAAGTGTTTTACAAAATTGATGATAAAGCACACTTGGGTTAACAAATGAGATTGAGGTGGCTATTTCGTCGTCCTCCACAAGATTGGGAAGAAGAAGCCTTTGATCGGTTGATGGGGCTACTCTACTCCTCGTCAGTGAGAGGGTTTGGACCAGATAAGGTTTGTTGGAAGTCTGCAAGGAATACAGGATTTGAGGTTAGAGATTATTACAGTTCCTTTTATCCTCATAATCCTGTTTCTTTTCCATGGAAAATGATATGGCAATCGAAGGCTCCTCCAAGGGTAGCCTTCTTTTCTTGGTCTGCTTCCTTAGGTAAGATCTTAACAACAGACAACCTTCGTAAAAGACGAGTGATTGTGCTTGACTGGTGCTTTATGTGTAAGAGGTGTGGGGAGTCGGTGGATCATCTTCTACTTCATTGCACCATAGCTTGGGAGCTGTGGTCTTTGGTTTTCTACTTGTTTGGTATTCAGTGGGTTATGCCTCGTACTGTTCTTGAGGTGTTTGAGGCTTGGCAAGGAAAGTTTGCGAGACATCGTCACATTGATATTTGGAAGTTGGTACCTCACTGTTTGATTTGGTGCATTTGGCGAGAGAGGAATGCTAGAAGTTTTGAGGGTTGCGAACGCTCTTTGTTGGAGATTAAGTCTTTTTTCTTACACACTCTCTTCGAATGGAGTGTGGTTTTTTCTCATTTTTCCTGTTCTTCCTTTTCTATTTTTCTTGACCGTTGTTCTCTTGTTTCATGATTTCTGCATCCTTAGTACATCCCCAATGTACTCGGTTTGGCAATTCCTTTATTATTATTAATAATACTCTTACGTTATTTATCAAAAAAAAATCTTTTAAAACCTTAATCGCCCCTCTAAATGCCCCACCAAGCATAGCCTAAAACCAGTGGAAATGCTTAAGAAATTATGAAAATCTCCCCCATCATCCACAAGCCAGCTCCTAGGGAATAACAGAAACAACATCTGCTTGGAGGTGAAAGATGAGAAAACTTGGGCAATGTATCATCCCACAAGAACCTTTAAAATGCAAATGTCACTTTCCTATAAGGGATCCCACTTGTGGGAATCCCATCATTCAGAAAAAAAAATTCACCAAAAACCCTTTAGAAGCTTATTAATTCTCCAAACTGTATCTCCAAACATGTATATGATCTCAGCCTAGGCATCCTATTTTAAAAGTGTAACCTGCAGCCCTGTCTGTATTGTAGATTTCCACAACCATGTTTTGAACTTGACAACCGCTTAAACTTTCTATGTACCTATGTTTGAGGGATGGATGGATGCTTATACACATATATTTATCCTCTTTGACTTACAAAGTTAATGTCTAGAATGAGCCCCAAATGCTCTGAGTGAGCTTAACTCTTGCATTTGCCTACCCATAGAGATTGACAAGAAACCAATTTACGAACTCCCTGACAATATTAATAACAGTTACAACAACAGCAACAAAGGCTTAGTCCAAAATTTGTTAGGGTCAACTACCGATCCTCAACAAATTAATTAGAGTCACCTTTATTCTTTTCTTCCGTTTTATTCTATCTGAAGTCATAGTCTAGACAGTACTTAGGTGAACCTAAATTGAAATTAGATTAAAAATCAATGCACCAATAACATAACTTTAATCAGATATTACTTAGGATCAGCTGTATTCCTTTCCTCAATTCTATTCTATCCAAAGTCATAGTCCCAACAATAGTTAGGCGAACCTAAATTGAAATTAGTTTAAAAATCAATGTACCAATAACAAATCTGTAATCAGATATCTCCAAAAACCCAAATTGGGCTACATGTTGTATACAGTATGATCAAAATTATTCATCCAAACATGCTTTCCAGATCCAAAATTCATAAACTATTTTGTAACAAAAAGAAGTTATAAAAACAAAAAAAAAAACAAAAAAAAAGCGAAAATCAAATGCATAAAGCTTTAGCTAAAGTGTAGTTGTTGTTATACCTGAAGGCAGTGACAGAAGGGAAGTCACTGGTGGTAGCCATGACACAAACAGCCGCGACCGCGAAGAGAAACTGGCACACACGCAAGGCTAGACCACCACGCGTGCCTGGCATGCCCTGTACATCTTTCATTCTCAGCCTCGGAGGGTTGCCACCATCACCACCACCACCACCACCACCACCACCACCAGCGTCCGTCGTAGGAAACTCCTCCACCGGGTGAACCGTCGCGTGGCTCACATTCATTTCCCCACCTCAACAACAACAACAACAACAGCAACCTCACTAATCTCTCTCAATTTCATCAACAACACCGCCACCCAACGATCGAAGTTTTTTTTTTGAATTGGAAGAGTTAAGAGTGTAAACCCTAAATCGAATATTTGAGAAAAATAGGGTTCTGAGTGAGATTGTCAGATTAAGGTTGTTGTCGCTGTTGTTGTCGTCGTCGTTGTTGTTGTTGTTGTTTGTGTTAAGGAAGGAAGGATGATAGAGGTTGCGAATGAAATTGGTTTTTGTCAAAATGACGTGAGTTCGCGGAAGGGTCAACTGATTTTCATGTAATGTTGTTGATCTATGTTGTAAAAGTTAGTTAGTTGTGTAAATAAAAATGGTCTGCTCGCTGCTGCCGTCATCAGTAATCACGGAAGTATATTTCGGCCAGGGATTCGGATAAGGTGCGATTCCCAGGGTATTCCACCTTATGTAAGGAAAATTCTTAGGTAGTTCTGGAGCATAGAAAAATGGTGTTCTTTTCTCTCACATTTATGGTAGGTCCTATCATGCATTTAATGAACGGGTCCCACCATGAATGTGAGAGGAGGAAGTACCATTCTCTGTGCTCCGGGAGTACCTAAGAATTACTCTTGATGTAATTGTAATACACAGTTGGGATTGAAAGTTCAAAAAATAAACTTTTAATCTCAACCATTGAATAAAAAAAAATTGATAAAATTAAAAAGTTAAAGCTAAAAAATAAAAGTGATAAAAATTTATATGAACAGGTGTGGTGTAATTGCACCCGGTGCAATACCTATAGTCTTTCACCTCAATGCTCGTTACCCAGTTTTGGTGTAAGTAATATTTAGGCCTCAATTACTCTTTCCAGTTTCAAAAATAGAAAATGTCTTGAGAGAAAAAAAAAATTTGTTAGCATGTCTCTAACATTACTCAAACTTTCAATTTATTGAAACTCTTTATTTTTTAAAATGTGCTACGTTCATATCATTTTTACAATATTTTCACAACAAATTATAAGTGGTTAGTTGTTATTGGTTCAAATTTGAACATAATACTAAGATTACTTTTTTGCCCTAACAATAACAACTAGTAACAATCTCTTACTTAGAATTTGTTGTAAAAATATTATGAAAATATTTTGGACATATCATTTCTCCTATTGTTTTCTTCATGTTTCATTGAAATTCCTATTTTCAAGCAAGGTTGGCTTTGAAGAAAATTCACGACTAATCGAATGGTTGAACCAATTTTTTATTTATTTAATTTCTATATGTTTGAATGTCAAAGCCCAACACTATTCAGCTCAGATATACTATAAAGAAAAGAAAAAAAAAAAGATATACTATATTTTCATACCTTATTAATTAATAAATGAAACTTACATATAGTATATTAGTAACTTAGATGCAATACATTAACACCACCCAATTTAACTTTTGAATTGAATTCCTTTTATCCTAGCTTTTCCTAATTTTTCAAATAGTAAAAGCAAAAGATCATGAAGAAAAGAACTTATAGAATCTATGGAAAATAGGTGCAAGCCCTAAATCTAGAATGCCGCCAATAAGATTAGGATACCAATGAAAGAGCTTACACTTTGTTTATTTCGGCAATAATGTTTTTTAGTAAATAAGTCATTTTCTAAAAAATGTTTTCTATAAAATTATCTTATTTTCCTATGTTTGGTAGTAGTCTTAAATGAGTTGAAAAAAAACTTTTAACTTCTCTTATTTAGCTTACTGTGAGATAGAGTTGTTTTAAAAAAAAATAAAAAATAGTAGAAAGCAATCTCTAAAATAAGTTATTTTTTTTATGTTGACCAAGATAATTTTCCTTTAACCAATTTTTTCTAATGTTGACCTAAGTTATTAGAATGGTCAACTAATTTTCCTATTATATCTTGTATGTTAGGACTTGTTGTATGCTCTTCTGTAAAATAATTTGCTCGCTAATGCTGTAGTCACTCAATACATTTTAGGAGCAATTAGTTTAGAGTTGGAACAAAGTTCACAAGAAAACAATGTCGTAAGTTTTTAATGATGAATAATAAAGTAATATTAGTGATACCCATTTGTGAACTTAGTAGTCATGAAATTTACTCTTCCACAAGTGGTAGATCATTAGCATTTGGGGGGGGGGGGGGGGGCGTTGATAAAATAGCCATTGACCATCTAAAAACAAGCTTCATTCGAGAATGTATACTTAAAAAAATTTACAGTGAACAGTAAGAGTACTAGCATCGGAGATGCAAAAAAGTCTCTATTTTATACCCTAAAAATATATTTTATTTATTTTACCATCCCATTTTACAACTCATCCAACATCTCAATTTCTATTTTTCCATACAACTTATTAAAATAATATAAACTACAATATTAAATAATATAAACAATGAGAGTTGTGCTTGAAGAGAGAGAAAGAGGAGATAAAATATTTTATTTTTTTTATATCTATCTCATTTGGCTTTTTTTATTAATTAATTTATCATATATCTAAGAGTCCGCACCACCAAAACAATTAACCACATTTTCAAATTATTTAATAACCTCAAAAATAATTGCAAATTATGATGGTTTATTTATTTATTTTTCAAGTGTATGAAATGATAAAATAATTTGAGTGTAAATTTTTATTGTATTTTTTGTAAACAAATTTTTATTGTATTTCTAACTTTATTATTTATATAATAAAATAAAGAGAAATACTAAGTCCGTAATATTTTACAACACATTCACAACAAATCAAAGTGGTAAGTTACTATTGTTATAATTTGAACCTACCACTAAAATTACTTTCTTATCTATTAATAACAACTCGTAACAACTAGTCACTTAAGATTTGTTGTAAAAATGTTGTGGATATAGCATTTCATTAAAATAAAAATAATAATGAGAAAGGACATTGAGAGCTAGGAATGACAATTTTTACCCGACCCGACCCTAATGGGTCGTATTTTAACTGACCCACGAAACAATAGGATTGGCTTTGGGTTTTTCAAATAAAACTCGAAGCGGGTTCAGGTTGAGTACGGGTTTTAGTGATACTCGCCCCAAACCCGGACTCGACCCGAATGTAGTCAAATTCCCTAACCCATTACCCAAACTTTAAACCTAATCCCACTCTCAGCCACCTCTCTCTCTCTCTCTCTCTCTCTCTCTCTCTCTCTCTCTCTCTCTCTCTCTCTCTCTCTCTCTCTCTCTCTCTCTCTCTCTCAAGCTTTTACCACGCAACACACCTAAACCACCACAACCATAACCAAGGCCCAAAAAAAAAGATCCAAGAAAAAAAAAATTCTTCACCTACAAATCATCCCAAATCCCGCCGCCGACAAGTTGAAACTCTCATCAATCACGAAAATCTCCACAATCACCATGAACCACCCCTCACCCGTTACAGACCCACAACCAGTTAGCTAAAAATATTGACTGCCACCTATGAACCAATCGCCAACCCCACATCGTTCCGCCAACAGCCACCGATAGAAGCCCAAGACCTCCATTGCCAATTATGGACTCACATCACATGAAGCTGTTGTTACGATGAGAGCTTCATTTTCTTTTTCTCTTTGTAAGGTGAGGGGAATTTGTCTTGTGGTTAGCTGGGTTTGCCATTATTGTGAGCCAAATTTGTTGGGTTTTTTTTGTGTTTTGTTGGTGGGATTTTCATATTTGCTAATTTTCCTTCTGCATTTGCAAAATTTTTGGGATATTTTGGATTTTCGGTATGGATTGGTTTGTTAGATTTTGGCATCCGTTTGGATGACAAGAAAATTGCCAAGAAAATGCTGTAATTATTTTTATTCATTTTTGGGTTCGATTTGGGGCCTTTAGATTGGCCTTGAAGTGGCATGACGGGACAGGGCCTGACGGGACTAGTTTGGGGGTTTTAAAAAACCCATTTATTGAACATGGTGGGTTCAGACAATGGGGGTGGGCCCGCGAGGTGAGTTTGGACATAAAAAAACTGTCCCAAACTCGACCCATTACTATTCCTATTGAGAGCACCAACAAACAACAACTACTAATACTAATTTAGCTTAATTACGTCTTACCTATCTCATTTGCCAATTGTCAAGGCTGGTTTTAAAAGTTAAAACTATCCAACTCACTGTCAGGATGTAGTTGTACAGTTGTACCATGTTTTTCACATTCCCCTGTTTCGATGTAAATTAACTCTAATGGCAATTTTTTTTTCCTTTAACAAAATAACACAATAGATAATGTGTTGAGAAAAAAAAATAGTGAATTTTTGTGAATAAAAATTGAAATTATTTAGCATGTCTCTAATATTACTCAAACTTTCAAATTATTGAAATTATTGTTATTATTATTATTTTCGGTTTCATTGATATTTTAATTTCCAAGCAAGATTGGCTTTGAAGAAAATCCACAATGAATAGAATGGTTGAAGCAATTTTTCTTTAAAGAATTTCGATATGTTTGCATGACAAACCCAACTATTAAGCATTTAAGCTTAGATATACTATATTTTCATTTACAAAAAGAAAAATAAGTATAAAAAAGCTATACTATATTTTATTACTTAATTAATATATAATATACACACATTTATGAATATGTAAAACTTAGATAAAGTATTTATGTTTTATTGGCCAATGCAATCAAGTGTTTGAATTTAATTTACTCAAAAAAAGTGTTTGAATTTAATTAAAGAACCTAATTTATTTATTTTTGGATAAATAAAGAACTTATGTATTGTTTCTAAATTCTAATTGTTATGAGTATTTCCTATTAATTAAGATAATCCATGGCATAGGATTTGACTTTCTTTTTTTTTTTTTTTTGAGAATCGATTGGACTTTAAGGCCTCATTTGGGAGGAGGGAATGGAATGGAAAGGAATGAAAATAATAATTTTAGAATATTCTTCATTTCCTTTATTTGGGAGTTTTAATGAAGGGAATGGAAAACTCATTCCCTTGTTTGGGCCATTGTTTGAGAGTTTAAGTGGGAGAGAATGGAATTGGTAGGAGGGAACATTTATTCCTCTCTACTCCTTTAAAACCTCAAATTTTCATTCCTCCCAAAATTAGGAGGAATGAGAGAGAATGGAACTAGATTTAATGATTTTTTTTACTAAAACTCCAAAAACACTCCTATATATTCAACCCTTTATTTTAAAATATGGGTCTAATAGTAATATTGTCATAAAATGATTCCATTACATTCTCTTCACGTTGCTCCCAAACAAGATTACTTACATTCCATTCATTTTCATTCTTTTATTTTAAAACATCCACTCAAGGTTACATAATTTCATTTCATTCTATTCTTTTCCCTTACTTAAATACATTCAATTTCATTCCTTTCTATTCCCTTATGATTGTTCATTTTCATTCCCTTATGAACTCCCAAACGGAGCCTAAATTAAGGTAAATTATATATCAGTTCATATAACTTTGATTTTGGTCCTTCAATTAAAAAACTTGGATTTGATCCCTTAAATTTCAACAAGTAAATAATTTCATTTTTCAAAATTTAGGTAAGTTTTGGTCCCTTAAGTACGGGTGGTTCAATTTTGTTTTTTATAAGAGAAGAAATTTTGGTTTTTAAATATGGAGTTTGTTTGATTTTGATCCCTTAATTACTTGATTTGTCCAATTTAATCCTCAAAAAGGGGTGCCTCAGCATTCTATTTAGTCAAATAATTTTTTTTTTTTTTTAAATGGAGTGACCAAACTGTTTCTTCCCTTGCCAAATGTCTTGTAACTGAATTGACACATTTTTATATACAAAATGTTTGGAGATCTAGAGGAAAAATGGTTCGAGTTGTGGAGTTAGCAGCATGTTGTAATTATTTCTTAAAAAAAAAAAGTTCGCTCCCTTTTTAAATTTTCAAGTACCAAATCTAAACATTTTAAAATTAAGGTACCAAAAGAATAGTTTATCCTTTAACTACTGTTACTCTAAGTTTATAGGTTTCCTAGGTAGACCGTAGACTTGGATGTAATGAGAATTTTCGGGATTGCTCTTGTGCAAGTTTCCTTCTCACCTCGCACGATTTTCTTTGGAAGCCGGGTTGGTTGTTTGTTCTTGCTTTAGGTGTCTAGCGATGGATTACAACAAATGGGACGATTGTTGTTTACAAATAAAGATTTCAAAGTGACAGCAATGAAAACAATACTTCAAAGAAAGGGATGTTACCTCATGAATCATGATATAGGGGACAACCAATTTGTCTTTGTTTTCTAAGATTAGGATGAATGGTATGCAAAGGAGTTAAGGAGATACATTGAACACAATCCATGATCATCTATACGATCTGTTTATGTCAATCAAGTCACCAAGAGAATTTGCCAATAGGGTAGGATCGAATCATGGGCACCCTACCTTTGCCTCGCAAGAGAGTATTTTGCCCCCGACTCAACCTAGCCTTGTCGATCAAGGCAACCTTCCTTGCCTCGTTGCCGCCCCCACCCTGCCAATGTTTGAAGAGAAACAATTTCTCATTGCATAATTTAAAATCTATAAACAATTAATGAGATGAAACATATCCCAAAAAAACTCTATTCTCATCTTTGTGGCTAAAATGACTCATACAAGTATAACAATTAATTGTCAAAGATCTTGTAGTTAAATTGACATTTTCCCATACGCAAAGTACTTGGGAATCTAGGAGGAGAAAAATGTTCAAGTTAATAGGTTAGCAGCATATTATTACTATCTCAAAAAAATGTACAACAATTAATTATTATTTAGAAAAAAATTAATTATTGGACTCCGACGTGATTTGCTCATGAGTTGGATATTTGAACTTCATTAGAAGGATAACAATGGTATTTCTTTAAATTTTGTGGAGTGATTTTTTGGTGCAATGTAGACAAACCTATAGAGAGTAATGGCTAACCTAGTATACGATTCTCCTTAGGAACATTCAACATAGTATCGGTCACGTTACCCTATAAATGAAATAAAAAGTGGTTATCTTGTTGTATGTTGTACTAAATTAAAGAGATTCCTTAAATGCCTTTCATCATGTGAATTGCTGATTGAAACCCGGGATCACTTCATAAAGTTTTTTGATGACCAAAAAATCAAAGTCGTATTTAAAATTGCTGACTATAATATTGTAGGTGTATTTGATTTAAGCATTTCACGGATTTTTCATGGTAGGTGCATAATTATTGAAGGTCACTACAATGCAGTTGCGCATGGAGAGATGTGGTCCTAAATGAAACTGACTTAGCGTTTATACTTTATAGTTGACCTTGTGATGTGTGTGATATATATTTTTTCTAAAGATGATATTGGCTGTTCATATCATATGTATCAAGCACATGATACATGACATCTTCTATAATCATGGTAGCATTACCACTAATTTTTGGAGAGCGGGCACGCATTACCAATCTACCATACGTTGGATAGCGTGGCAAAAATGTATGGCAACAAGCTTAGACAGGGTTTTATTCATAGAAAATTCTTAGCTATTCTTGTAGTGTAGTGAAATAGTACTTCCACTTCTCACATTTATGATTGACTCCATTATGAATTTAATGAGTAGATCTCACTATAAATGTAAGAGGAGATAGTATCATTCTCTATGCTCCGAGAATACTTAAAAATTACTCCTTATTGAGGGATCGCCGTTGGCATTTAGGGTTTGTTTGGAATCTTTGGATTGAAGGGAGCGGAAATAAAACAAGCCATTAGGTAGCAAGCAGAAATAAAACATTGTATTTGTATCACATAATGCTTGTGTATGTATAAAATTCAGGTTATTGAAAAAGTGGATGTCACCTTAGTTGGAATAAGTCTGATTTTTTATTTTAAGACCTTGCATAGTTGCATAGATCTAGATAGTCCACAAATCATGTAGCCTCTAGTCAGCTAGATCCAATACTTTAATTTGGCATCTAGGATGGCGAGCAAATAGAAGACTCGATCGAATTAGGAGCTTGGTTAGCATCTAGACTATATATTATATTGAGCTTAGACATACCCTTTTTTGGATTGGAGAAGAAACTCCACCATAGCTTATATATTTTATATTACTTGGGCTTATTCAATGAGAATGAAGGTGGGTGAATGGATCCATACTTACTCACCTTGTGAGTCCTTTGGGTCATTGTTAAAAATCTTATTTTATGTCTTGGGTGACCTTCTAATATGTCATGAGGTGGAGATTTAGTGTACGTTACCCATAATGCGGTTTATAGGGCCAATGCTAGGAAAGCAATTGGGCTAGAAATTTAGTGGCATGCATGAGAGCGTAGGGACGATTATTTGGTAACACGTGCATTTTATTTGTATTCACGGCAAAGATATTATGTACAATGGTGGAGCCATGATTTTGGTTCAATGGGAGCAATATTAAAATAAAAGGTTGAAGGAAAAATTAATTTCAATAATGTTAATTAAAATAAATAAAACCTACTTAATCAATTATTATTTTTATTAACATAGTAAATATAATATAAATGTAAGTTATAACTATAATCATTAGTATGCTTAAAATACTTCACAATGTAAGGTGCCTCTGTGTGTGTGGGTGTGTGTATATATAACACATCAAGCAAGAAAAAGATATAAATACAAATTAACAATATATGAAGACAAACGATTAATTTAAATACAAAACATTTAAAGTTTTAAACAAGTCATTTGATTACTCAACAATAGAATAAAAAAATAAATTAATTTACAAGTATTAAAAGTATGATGGTATACTTGAACTCTCTAATATACTCTATGTATGCTTTATATTTTAAAGAGATTTTGTGATGTTTTATTTTTAAATTAACTTAAAATAATCTATGCTTATTATTTTTATCTTTGATCACATTTCCAACTATTAAAAGGTGGGAATATTGCAAATAAATCTCAAAAAGTATATTGCAACATCTTAGAAGAAATATATATAATTCAACATTTTCACTAGGGGATGCTGCCATAATAGACCATTTTATAATTTTAAAGCTATATATAATAAACTTTGTTGGGTAGATTATTAGAGTTACAAAAATATTTTTAATAAAGAAGTATTGAGTTTGAGATTATTATTACAAAAAAAAAAAGAAAAAAAAGAAAAAAAAAGATCTTGGTTTTTTAGGTGAGGTGGTGGGGTTGGGGTCCCCCACCATGACCCCCTAGCTCCGCCCCTAGTTATGTAGCTTCTCAAATGTTGTAACATAATTGTGGGTACAACATGTTTGTAGAGGTTAAGCATAACTCTGAGTTAGACATAGGGAGGATTAAAAATACTGAATTATTCTAATGTGGCCAAATAAGTCGGACCATAACAAGAAACTTTAAGAATGTTGCTATGTTAGTACTTTGATAAGACATATTATAGTGCTCCCAAATTTTCCCGCAAGTTTTCTGAATGGGCACAAAGGTTATTAAACAATATGAACAAAGTGCATGTATAATGACATGAAAAATGCGTGATCAGGTCATGCCCATTATTTGCGAGTGGGGGATGTTAAATTGTAGTTGTTATTTGCGTGATTAGGTCATGCCCCTTACTGCCTTTAGCTTCTATGTAACGTCAAAAACTTTACATGGATTGGTGAGTTACAAAAGAGGTGCCTTGCTCTAGGATTTTGCGTGACTTTCTCTGGTAGCAACCACCGTCATAAGTATGTGACATGGAGGTAAGATCACAATATAAAACATTACCAACGTTCGGGTAGCCTAGTTGGTAAAATACTAGGCTAACAAGTCTCAACTCTCAAGACTTGGGTTTGAGTCTCAAACAACTAGTTGTGTGTTTGTGCTTTTTATATCATATCTCCATTCCAAATGGTTGACCTACAAAATAAGTAAGTTCCTCACACAAATAGGAAGTATATGGTCTTGCCCGAGAGCTATGAAGCACGGGTGCGTTTCGGGATTCGAGTGCGGGTGCGGGAGCGGGTGCAGGACTCGGCAATTTTTGAAAAATTAGGGTGCGGGTGCGGCGATTAAAAAATTATTAAAAATATTTTTATTTATATTTTTAATATATTGCTAAACATACTTTTTTCACATTATATAAATATATACCAAATTTAAGAGCAATAGTAAATAATAACTACAATACAGAGAATGAGAGAGAGCCTAGTTGAAGAGTGAAGCAGAGAATGGGAGAGAGGCGCAAGAAAAATGAAGAGGGAGAGGGCTGGGTCTTGGCTTTTTTTCCAAACGGTGCGTTTGCACCTTTTTTTTTTTTTTTTTTGAATTTCGGCCGGTATCAGCAGATTTCGGCCGATTTCGCCGGTATCGGTTTGCGCCCGATACGGACCGATTCGGGCCAAATCAGCCCGATTTCGCGCGCGTTGGCCCGAATCGGCGTGAATCGCGCCGAAAAAATTATTTTTTTAATGACCGACGCGGCACGGATGCGCAGGCAGCGGCGTCGCCTGCATGTCCTTGCGTCGGGCTGCGTCGGACGCGGGTGCGGCATTTGGAACGCCGCACCCATGCTTCCTAGCCCGAGAGCGAGTAGGATGCTACTATGGTCATGCCTTGATAGAGAAGCTACAATGGTCACCCCCTCTACCCATTTTTTTACCCAAAAAAAAAAAAAATCACATACAAACACACAAATTCCAAGAGGTATGTAACAATTTCTTTTATACCCATTTAAAACACTTTAGGCTAAGGGTGTCCAAATCCAACCAACCTGCTTGACGTCAACCCGATTTCAACTTGAACCGAAGCTCTAGTCGGTCGGTGGTGAGTTTTTAATTTCAAGAACCAACACCGACACCACCGACGAGTCGAGTGGCGGGTTTGCTTCTCCAAAACCCAAGCAGCCCGAACCCGACTGAAATTATATACAAAAATTCGGCCAAATCCTGCAAAACAAGCCATATTCGGTGAGATCTCGACCAAATCTAAATCTGGTGGGATTTAGCCATACCCAACCAAATGCCAGCAATTTTTAGTGAAAAAATGCAGATTTCAACGAAAAATGTAAATTCTGGCGATAAAATGCATATTCCAGCGAGTTTTTCTAGATTCTAGTGAGTTTTTCCAGATTCCGAGGACTTTTTTTGCAGATTTTGATGACTTTTTTAGGTTCCGGCAACTGACTGATACTCACCCTTACCCAAAAATGACTCAACCGAGTGAATCCTGTGGTCAGTTTCGGGTTCCTCTGTCCTCCACCCGACACTAGCGGGTTGAGTCCAAAACCAACCCGGCTTGAACTATGGACATGAACTTACTCCTAACCTCTTGAAATTACTTCCTAGTTCAATTAGGGTAGTATCCTCAAAAAAAAAAAAAAAAAAAAAAATAGAATAGCATTTACACACAAGTGATGCAACAAATATTTAATGGGCTGCGAGAATTGGAATAGTGAATTCATCGCATCAGGCACGTTCAGTAGACACAACAGATTTTGAAACTCGGTTCTGATTCAATTGATTTGTGACCAAATAATTAAAGAAGAATAAGATACTTTGAACTTGAAAATGACTTAGGGTGAGTTTGGTTGGGCTTTTTAAAAAAGTGCATAATGAAAAAGTTGAGTTTTGAAAAAGTGCATAATGAAAAAGTGATTTTTCAAAAAGCTGAGTGTTTGGTAAAAGCTGTTAAAAAGTGCTTTTTGAAAAAGCTGAGTGTTTGGCTAAAACTATAAAAGTTGCAGTTTGAGGGACAAATTACCAAAAAGGACAATGTATATATAAGGGAGTTTATTTCATACTTATAATTCAACTACTTCATATACTTACTAAATAATAATAATAATAATAAATTTATATTATTGGTATTATTTTAATAATGTTTGGGCAATTATTCTTTTTTAGTGGCATAATTATTTGTTATTACCATTAATGACTTCTTTTTACCATTATTACCATTTTTTTTTCTCCCTCTCTCATTCATTATTAATATTTATCCTCTTTTGCTTGTTTAGTTAGGAGGAGAAAATGCTTTTGGCAGACAGATGACCTGAGCTATTTGATAATGGGGTAATGGGCAGCATGGGGCAACATCTCAGAAGTAAGAATAAACTAAAGTCCCCAAAACAAATTAACAAAGTACAAATAAATATAATGAAATAAAGTCAAGGAAGATATGTGTCATATACTCATATTCAGGGCTAACAGGAGGAGTACCTAATTAAAGAAACCTAATATTGGCATGGGAATGTCCCTCAAATACACGCATGCCCCAGCAGCTGCAGCTGCTGCTGCTGCTGCAGCTGCTATTGCTAAATCAACCAGACACCAATAAACTGAAAAAAAAAAGAAAAAAAAAAGAGAAATGACAGATATAGATGATATACAAACTACATTATACCATGTAACAAAGTTAACACCGCAAATTCCATCACTTCATGAAACTCACAAGCAACAAGTTGCTTACACAACCATAAGCCTAGCAAATGTTCACATGATAATTTAAACGACCATGCTATGCAATCCTAAACATTTAATTATCATCTAATACCAGTCTTAAGAAATGAAACAAATAAATAGCAAAATAACAGACCTAACCGAGATCTAAACCCAAACTAAACAAATTCTCCACATCCACATCCCCATCCAATAACCAATAAACAAATAACCACACAACATAAATCCAAAATTTTGATTAATCAAAACCCTACACTGTTTCAAATTTGCTAATTGCTTACAAACAGATACTTTCATGAAATCAAAAGTTGATGAAGCTACCAAGTTTTATCCAAAATCACGTAATAAAGATAGTTTTTTTTTTTTTTTTTTAAAATAGAAGAAGAGGTTTCTATTAGAGTGTGCGAGACTAAGGGGCCATAAGCATAGACTTGTAGCGAGTACCGTTCAAGTCACTGCTACAAGCATAGTGTAATTTGGAATTTGTCTAAATTAAAACATGCAATGGTAAAACAATATAATAAAAACATGACAGAAGTTGCAATATTGATTTTTTTTTAGATGAAATACACCCTGTTTCAGATCTTAAAAAAAAAAAAAAAAATTTCTGGGATCACTTTCTTCGGTACCCGGTGGATTTTTGATCGCAAGATCACCCCGCTTGGTGCCTTTTTGATCAAATGCGTACCTTCAAGATTCCTGTCTCAGATCAGAAAAAAAAAATTAAAACAAAAAACATTACAGATCAGAGAAAACGAAGAAAGCAGAAGAGGAAGAAGAAGAAGAGGACGAAGAAGAAGAGGACGAAGAAGAAGAGGAAGAAGAAAGCAGAAGAGGAAGAAGAAGAAGAACAGATGACTTACCACAGGGAGATCTACAGCAAAGCACGGAGAAGGCAGAGCGCAGAAGAGATGAGAGGAATCGCCGTTCGAGGAATCAGCAGAGAAGAGATGAGGGTGATTCGGTAATTTTCGGTCTCACCTATCCGTTGAGCTGAAAACGTTTGATGCGCGTTTGAGATATGGACCTCAGACCACCATTTCAGAAAAGTTGAGTTTTGCCTTTGCCTTAAAACGCAGCTTTTATCAAAAATCTGCGTTTAGCCTTCACCAAACGCCCAGCCACTGCCAGCTTTATGAAAAAGCTACGTTTTGGGTCCTAAAAGCCCAACCAAACGGGCACTTACCTGTAGTAGGAATGGGAGGCTTATCTCAGTTAGGTAATGGTGATACCATCCAAATATAATCATTGATTAGTCTTTAGGCAGATATATAACTTTGACCGTTTGATAATGCAAGTTATTTTGTCTTCTTTCCCTCACCTCACCAAACAAAAAGCCTATGCATGCTTAATGTTCTTCAACCCTTTCTTTTGTTTTGAATATCTAGCACAATATGTGTGTATATATATATATATATATATTTTTTTTTTTTATTAATATATAGTGTAAACATTAAACCTACGGGAAAAGGTTCTCGGCTTTTTTTTTACATTCTCATTTTCTTTCTAGGATGCACGAACATGAGAATGAGTATAATATAGCGACACAAGTAATTTTTAAAAAATTATAATATGATGTGACATATAAGACACAGACACAACACAAATACGACACTCCAAATAAAGTGTCCATGTTTCTTAGCTTGCCTTCGCTAATCTATTGGAATGAATGTCTGTTTGTGTTTTGGAATAACAATATTCATATTATGATTATTATCTTGATTTACCTTAATATCAATTGGAAGGCATATGTGTCCGCTAATTCTAATTGTTTAATTGATGATGAATCTCTTGAATATGCGTTTTAAGTTTTAATGAACTTTTTTATTCATGAGTGTAGAAGATGGAACGTAAAAAGTTAGCACATAATACAAGCATTGCACATTCATAAGTGACTCATGCCAGTGACAGAAATCCTTATCAATCATTTAAAAAATGCATTTTACTCGTGCTTTCTACTTTCGACTTGGGTAGGTTTGAAATCAACGGAATATGCTTCTTGCCTTGCTAATAAAAACGTTTAGAGGGTACTTTTTTGTTTTTTTCTTCTTCTTTTCATATATAAAGATTAAAGGGGTCCTTTGCGGCTTTTGCCTCCAACCGGCTTTGAATCTGAGCCCCATGGGAGAAGTTGGATATATCACATACCATAAACCAGCCGTAGCATTAATGAACGAGCCCAAATTTGATTTGCATCAATATTGATACAAAATACTAAGACACATGGCATATCAATATATCATAAATTGAAAAGGACATTGTTTCACCATACATGTCATTTTTGTTATAAAATAAAGGAAACACAATATATATATATATATATTTAATACACTAAACTATCCCGAGTGATAATGCCGAAAATCGTCAGTAAGCTAAATAGTTTCTACGCACTCTTAGACAAGACCTACACACACACACACACACACACACACACAAAACCTTGCAAAGAATACCGATGTGGTACCGGCCAAATACCCTCCTAAGGTTAAGTTATAAACTTTTCACAACTCTAAAGTGCCAGAGCTAAGATCAATCATGCGTACCTTGATTTCTGAGGGTTTTGAGTTTTTATCGTAGATCCAACTTTGGTTCCTTGACGAAGAAGATGTTTTCTTGTAGGGAAAATCATCATAAATACACGTATTTTACGGGATCCTTTTCATATAGAGATTTTGCTGACTATGGTTAATCGTGGGGCACAAGACATTTCAATTTGAAGTTTCTTGAAGACCACTTAAGCCATGTGAATGCCACGTGGTTTTGCTACCCGTCCACTTTGCATCCGTCTACTTTGCATCCATCTACTTTCTCATCCGTCCATCACGGAAAGTTTGTCCTCCTTGAACACGATCCATCGTCTTCTTGTTTCACTTTGATCGTCCACTATCCTAATACCGTCTCCCATGGCAGGTTCGGTTGAACGAGTCCGTCTACCTTAATTTTATCCTCTTCACCAAGGTTTGAGGAAATACCAAACACATCCACAACTTGTTAATAATGACCAACTTATTCCTTCAACACAAACAGTATTAGTATTTGCTGTTAATAACAAAGTTTTCTATAAACAAAATTGAAACTCAGGTCTGGCTCTCTCTTCTTTTCTATTTCCTAACCTCACGGTCTCCCTCTCAACTTTCTTTTTCGTTGCTTCTCCAAATTTTAAAATTTTGAATAGTCCATTTATGGACCAAAGATTCATTCTCTGAAATTTCCTTCCTTTTTCTTCTTAAAATTGACAATAACTTTTTTTTTGTTCTTTAAACTTCCCAAAAAAAAAAAACAAAAAAGTTAATTACTTTGCTACTTTGCGTTTGGTAGCCTAGAAAGTCAAAGACAAAAGCTGAGAAAATCAAAAAGAAAAGTCATAGAAAAAGCCTCATCTCCTCCGTGTAGTGTTTCGTAGCCGAGAAAACCAAAAGAAAAAGATCCTTAAAAAACAAGTCATTGTCTCATTCACAAAGAAAATTGCCATCAACCACCAAGCAAACATCAAACTCTTGATATCCATGTCAGCCAAACCCAAATCTAGTCCCACCACATCTCAACACCGAAATAGAAAGATGAGAGAGAAAGCAGATCCATCATCCATCATCAGCAAGATTCATATAACCAATAGCAAAGAAAATTGAGAGAGAAAGAGAGTGTTAGACGAGATTGTGATAAAGAAAAGAGACAGAGAGAGAAGGTGAGAAGTCAAATTTCGAGAGAGCAAAAATTGAGAGAGTATGGTAAGATCAGGAAAAAGAAAAGAGGAGAGAGAGTCAGACTTTGTTATTAATGGTAGATGTTAACACCATTTGTGTTGAAGGACTAAATTGGCTATTTTTAACAAGTTGTGGATGTATTTGGTATTTTCTCAAATCTCGGGGTAGTTTAGTGTAATATACCCGGCAAAAATAGGAAATTAGCCATAATTTTCCAACTATATAATTAGTAGTTATTGTTTACAAACTATATTTTTTACTAGCATCTCGAGTTTAAGAGACTCGATTTTGGGCTTAAAAATCGAGTCTTTTAGGGTTGATTTTCATAGTCTGCTCACGTCTGATGTGGCATTTTTTTCACGTGACATCTACCTAGAAATCAAGCCTCTAAGACTCGATTTATAAGCTAAAAAAAAAAATTAGGTCATCAAGAATTTCTCATCTCATCAGAGAAGAAAGACAAAAAAAAAACCCAAATCGCAGAAAGAGAGAGAGGGGAAAAAAAAAAAACCTAGATCACAGCAAGAGAGAGAAAAAAAAAACCCAGATCGTCGTGGGCCGTGTGTGGGAGGGTGGGTTTCAAGTCGGCGTGGGGCGTGGGTGGCCGTCGGTGCTCGTGGCTAGCCGTGGGTTGGGTTCAGATTGTCATCGAAGATCGCGATCAGAGTAGGTGGTCATGCATCGGGTTCAGCTGTGGATCGCGATCGTCGTCGGTGAGTTTTTTTTTCCTCTATCTTTCTTCTCTGGTGGCGGATCCGATCTGTTTGGGTTTGGTGTTGTTGGATTTTAGGTGGTGGTGGTGGTGGTTGCTGTGCTGTGGGTGTGTTTTTTTTTCTCTCTATCTTTCTTCTCTGATTCTTATAAGATTCTGGGGATTTTGAAACATTATAAATCGAGTTTTACAGACTCGATTTCAAGGTGGACGCCACGTGAAAAAAATGCCACATCAGATGGATCAGACCATAAAAATCGACACTCAAAGACGCGATTTATAGGCCTAAAATCGAGTCTTTTAGACTCGAGATGCTAGTAAAAAATATAGTTTGTAAACAGTAACTACTAATTATATAGTTGGAAAGTTATGGCTAATTTCCTATTTTGGCCAATATACCCTTTTTTTTTTTAGAAAGTGGGTAAGATCATATTTGAATTACTTATTCTTTAATGGTCATCAATCACATCATACTATTTCTAACATTGAATACATATATCTCTCTTTATTCTCTATTTCTTAGTGCTTCTCCGTTTCTACCGGTCTCATACAATGAGAATGTAGATACTTATATGTAGTGGAGAGGAGAGCCTACAAGGGACAAGACATTAAATTAGGTGGCCAAAATTCTTCTCTTAATAAACAGGGTGGATTGCTGACAAACCGCTTATGTGGACAATGAATAAGGACATGAGATATTGTCTACCTTAGAGCATTCTCATCAGCTATTTTAAAAAAATAATGCTATTTTGACACACCAAAAACCTACTTTATTATTTTACTACATCATTTTACAATTCGTTATTTATCATATGTTCTATTCTTCAATTCTATATATTAAAATAATATATACAACATATTAAAATAATATTTACAACTTATCAATCACAATCAACAGCCACCACACAGCTGCCAACAACCAATAGCCACCACCACATCCTCCACAACCCAAAACACAATTCAAAACAAACCCATAGCCCACCAACACCAAATCGAAAGCCCCACCACCTCAACCACAAATCTCGACAAAATTGAGCTTTCGGCCATGACCATGGGTTAGAGACAAGAACCAACAAAAAAAAGAAGAGGAAAAAAAATATAGAACAGAGAGATGGCGAACCTCATTGCTTCCACACCTTCACCCACACCCACTTCCAAACCCAAAACCTTCATAATCCAAGTCAACCCAAACTCCAAACCAACCATCTTCCCCACTCACACTCACTGGTACACTTCTCTCCTCTCCACCACCAACACCAACACCACCACCACCCAAACCCCTACCATTCTCCACACCTACTCCACCATCTTCCATGGCTTCTCCGCCACATTCTCTCCATCCCAAGCCACCTCCCTCAGCTCCCACCCCCACATCCTCTCTCTCTTCCCCGACACTCTCCACTACCTCCACACCACTCGCTTCCTTCAATTCCTTGGCTTCAAAATCACCGGCAACTCCGGCCTCCTCAAAGAGTCCGAATTTGGCTCCGACCTCGTCATTGCCGTCATCATCACCGTCTAAACCCACCCATTGCCCAACCCACCCATCAAACTATAGCCAAAAAAAAAAAACATTGCTAGAGAGAGATCGGCGTGGAAGTGTTCATTAGGGTCGGCGTCAATGTGGAAGAGCAATGAGGGTGAGAGAAGAAAAGATGAGAGGTTGAGAGAGAGGAGAGGATTGGGGTTTAAGAAAAAAAGAGAGGAAGAGACTAACAGAGAGATGAGAGAGAAAAGGAATAAAAATAATAATAAACACATGCCATATTCTTCCGTACCACGCCCAAAGATGGGAGTGTACTATAGCATGTCTCAAAATTTTGACACCTTTAACACACCTCACGATGCTCTGTTTTTGGTGTTTGGTGTGCCAAATGCCAAATATTTGGCATTTGGCACACCTGATGAGAATGCTCTTAGGAAATTCGGGTGGATAGTTGACAAGTCGCTCATGTGAAAATAAACAAAGTAAAAGAGAGATATATTTAACCATTTTCTTATTGTTGGTTGTACCCTTAGAGTACAATCAAATTTGTAGCCAAATTTTGTCCAATTGAATAACCAAGAAAAATGTACTCTGGTTAAATAATGTATTATAAACCCGGTTTAAAATACTAATATTACTTTTTTCGTGTGTGTTCTAATAAGTATTACTGTTTATTAAAAAAAAGATGTTTATCCCACATTGGTTGTGTATGTTTAGTGTCCGCTGTTCATAACCTCAGTTTACAACTACAAAGGTTAGACCATTTTGTAGTTGTACTCTGATTAAATAATCTATTATAAACCCGGTTTAAAACACTAATATTACTATTTTTCGTGCGTGTTCTAATAAGTATTACTGTTTACTAAAAAAAAAATAATAATAACCAAGAAAAATGTTTTGTTTCATAAGTACAACCTAAATAATAAGCTAAAATTTTTATATATTTATACCTAAATAAAATGGCACATAGTCATTGAATGAATAAAATGACTTAACAACACCATATCTGAAGCCAACAGATTCACTGAGGATGCGGCTTTGGTCCCCATTCCTGAGGAACATGAAGAAGACAACGCAGAGCCCAATGTAACAATCATCTCCGCATTAATTAGGTGTTTCTACTTAATGCCAGCTTCATTAAATGTTGAATGATTGGTTTGAATAGGAGAAACATCCCAAAAGTTTACCCTCATGATTAAGAAATGATACGAAGAGTATGTGATAAGACAAGTATCTCTACAAATCCAACAAAAAAAGACACAACTGGAAAGGAGGAGAGGAGGGAGGACAAAAAGGGGAGAGAGCCAACAGTAAAGTAGATCCCAAAAAAAATCAAAGAGAAAAATGAGAGAGAGAGAGAGAGAGAGAGAGAGAGAGAGAGAGAGAGAGAACTTGTATTTTCCTTATATTCATTCATTATATCTTGGGAAGCTAGTTTTTCTTAATTAAAGTGACTATTTTTATCTTTCTTGCCTTCAATCATCTGTCTAATTTTCCCATTGTGGAGTTTCACCCCTTTTTACCCAGAAATTAGTTGTGTTGATCAAGAACGCAAGCATTGTTCTCAGCTGTTCGTGTTTTTGACCCCTACATATAGTGTAACCATTTTGATTTGATCAAAATGCTAACATGCCTCATGCCCTTCCCATTTTGAAATTTGCCCAAAAAAAAAAAAAAAAAAAACAAACAAAACAAAAACAAAAGTAGAGTTCATGGCAAACAAAGACACTCTTATCTTAACTCAACTTTGACATAATAATGAGTAAAATGACACTGAATTATTGCTAACTTTACCTCTTTTGTTCTATTTTAATTTTAACCCTCCCCCTTTTATGCTCAGCTTTCGTTAATGCTGTGATGATCTAGTAGTGCCAACCTAACTCCCTAGAAAGTCACTCTGTAAAGGGTTAATGGTGGTGCACTCTGCACTCAACTCAACACCGTTAAATTAAAAAAAAAAAAAAAAAATTTGAGAGGAAAACACGCGAGTGTGTGACACTGACACCAAACCAAAGTGTCCAAACTGGTCCGACTGGCCTTTTTGTAAGGCAAGGGCATTTTATATGAAATCCTGAAGGGTGTTATTGGAAAATAAAAAATGTTATTGCACACACGAACCGTATACCTATTTTGCCAAATCACGCATGATCCATGCTGTCCCCATACCCATCACCATTAGGATTCATGAGAAAAGATGGAGTAGAAGAGTTTTAGTTATGCTACATGCACAGAACTGTCACTGATATTCAAAACATTAAGGTCCGCATCAAGCTACACGTGTTATATCATTGACTTAAATATTCCAGATTGTCGCAAAAAGTTTGAACAAAAGTCATATGCTACTCCGACAATGTAGGTATTTTTTTTCCGAAGGAGTCATACGTCACAACCTCTCTCGGATCACAAATCTTGCACGAGGGATTGTGGCCATGGATGGTCATCGCAAGGTCGCCATTTTGTCATTAATGATACTATTTTTGGATTGAATTATATCAGTTATCGGTTTTGTAGCTCAATTAACACATTTTATGTTTTTAACCGATATATTTAAATTTCTTTTTTTAAAAAGAGTCATTTTTTTTTTTTGTAGAAAACTATCTCATTTTTCTATGTTTGGTAGTCATATTAAAATAAGTTGGAAAACTATTTTTTAACTTCCCTTATTAGCTTTGTGTGAAATAAAGTTACTTTCCTTGTTTAACTTCGCGTAAGATTGAGTTGTTTTTCATAAAACTTTAGTGGAAAACAACTCTATCTCTACCTACTACCAAGTTAAATATGGGAAGTTGATAAATAATTTTCTTTTAACTATTTTTTTTTTATACTAACAAACACATAAAAATGCAGAAAATTATTTTTACATAAAATTATCAATTGAAACAAATGGAGCGTTAAAGTTCAAATCTCTCTTCCAAACTAACTAACTAACTAACTAACTAACTATATATATAATTGAATTACATTATCCTTTTATCTTGACAATAACTATTAATTTGTGAATTTGTAGAGGATGTGATGGTTTTTTTTCCTTGATCAACTAATTATAAATCTAAATAATAATGAAATAATAAAATTTAATTATGACAAAACAAGAAAGAAGTTAATCATGTTCATGTGTCATAGTTATGTTATGTCGACTTATGAGTATTGACTATATAAGTTGACACGAACATAACAAGTTTAATAATTATGTCAATATCTCTTGACCTTAACTTGACCTATTTATTAAACCAGGTTGACATGACATGACTCGACTCACATAACCCATTTATTAACAAGTTGTGTTAGGGTTGACATGACCTAACACAACTCATCTGATAAATAGACACGTAATTAGGCTAACATGTTTACCTTACACGAATAACTTGTACACAATTCTCATTATAAATTTGTATAAATATACAACTAAATTTCAAACAAAGTCACTAAAAATTAAAATAGCCAAAATTTGAAGGGTAAATTGCTAAAATTGACCGTTGGTTAAACAGGTTTTGTGTGTCGAACTCTAATCAAATAATTAAATTTGTATAAATATACAACTAAATTTCAAACAAAGTCACTACAAATTAAAATAGCCAAAATTTGAAGGGTAAATTGCTAAAATTGACCATTTGTTAAACAGGTTTGTGAGTCAAACTCTAATTAGATAATCCAAATATCAAAAAGTTTATAAAAAGATCTCTTAAATTTGAGCCTATTTCTTTAGGAAAAAAAAATCCCCATAATAATTAGTATATAATGCATGCTTTGTATGAAAATGCCTAAATTTCGCTAAATGAACAATATATGCCAGATTTTTGGCTGAAGTGGAATATGGGGTTTAGTATGTATCATAACAACAAATTGTGGTAAAAACAACCAAAATGAAACGGAATTCAAAGGTTTGCTGCCAAAATGTCGACTACAAACAAAGGATGGTCTGGCTCCGATTCCGAGGGTTTAAGTATTCGTTATTATAACCCTACTCGGATCAGAAGAAAACTAGTGGATTCTCTTTCACCTATTGGCTGACTTTAAACAACCTTCACATTTCTTGTTGAGAACCCAACTCTCCAAATGGGTCTTCTTGGCCACCCACAGCCTTGGCTTTTTAGAGAATCCTGCTCCTATGTCATGGGACTTGTAACTTGGCATTCCACCGGGTGTGTTTATTTGTCCTTCCACTTTCGAGTGGTCTTCTTGGATAGTTATAGTGGCCCATAGGCGTGAGATGTACCTTGTGGGGTGGGGTGGGGTGGGGTGGGGGGGGGGGGGAGTCACACAATGAAAGAAATAAAAAAAAAAGGTAAAAGAGATGATGAAAGTAAAAGAAGAAGAAGGAAAAAAAGAAGAAAGGAAATTGGACTGACAATACTATAGATAGATTTGTAACGACTTACTCAATAATTCGGGAGCAAAATTATCTTATCTAACATAACAACACATTCAATTAATTGAACTTATAATAACATAATTTATTACTACAATGAGTGATTATCCAATAATTCGGGATCAATGTTATCTTATCTAACACAACAGTACATACCATTAATTGAACTTATATAATAAGACCTGCGCGCCATTCATTTGAAAGTAGGGAGCATTGCTCTAGCCTCCGGCCTCTGGCCTCCTCTGGGAGCATTGCTTCAATAGCACTGAATAATTTTTCTAACCATCACAAGTGACCTACAGTCCTTGCAAACTAGACCATCAAAAAGATATATGAGATATATTTCTTCTTATTTTTCTTATTTATTTTTAATTTTTATGAATATCAACCATACATGCATAGCATAGATACATACATGCACATATATAGGTCCACAATAATAAAAAATAAAATAAACTGTTTTTGTGAGAATTCCGGAGTACCACATTTTGTACTTTTTGCCCCTCTCGTCCATCAGCAATACCCACTGGTCAGCTGCGATTTTTTTGGCCTGCCCTCTCTCTCTCTCTCTGTCTCTATCTCTCTCTACATCTCGATCTTCACGGCCCTGGCCACTTTTCGATCTCTCTCACGAAAATTAGGGTTTTCAGCTCCAATAACCCTTACTCTCTCTCTCACAGCTCCCTCGAATCTCGAGCTCTCCGCGCCCCTTTCCGTGACCTAGATTTCCTCGCGGTTCTAGGGTTTACAGATCTGCACAGCTCTTGCTTCGACCTCTGCCAAATCTCGCTCTTTCTTCGACATGTTTTGG
The DNA here is from genome assembly GCF_040712315.1 of Castanea sativa. Lineage (NCBI taxonomy): Eukaryota > Viridiplantae > Streptophyta > Magnoliopsida > Fagales > Fagaceae > Castanea > Castanea sativa. Next base: position 35,505,259 of record NC_134020.1, read on the forward strand.
AAGCTCACATCTCTCTCTGCCTCTTCACCTGTATGTGATTTTTTTTTGCTCAGTCTTTAAAATGCTAAATCACTGCCACTGCAATTCAATGAAATAGAGTAGCATGGTTGAGGCTGTTTATTTTGAATTTTCTGCACCAGATTTCCTCTTTGTTCATATAATGGCAATTAATTGTTGTGTTTTTTAATTTGTTATTTTTTGGGGGTTTAAGCATAGTACTCAATTTTTTTCGTTTGAATTTGCTTTGGACTATTCAACCTGTGGTTTAGTAGTTTTGGTTGCTGAATTGATGTTATATATGCTTACATTTTTGGCTCTAATTTTTCTGGGTTTTTAATTTGCTTTATTGGTTTGGTCTTTAATTAATATGAATTTAGTTTTAAGCGGTAGAATTCGAATTTTGCTTTACAAACCCTATTTACCTGTGGAGGATATGGAGGGAAGGATGACAATGAAAAGTTGTTAATCTTGCGAGTTTGAATTCGGAACATGATCACTCTATCAGTGATTTTTTCAGAGTGAACCAGTAAAGATGTGTGACTGTTTGAGTGGTAGTTAGTTATAAAGAATTTTTTAGTATAGTAACCTATTACTGCTTGGGTTGTGTACCCCTTGTGTACTTGGGTTTCTTTCCCATTAATAAAGTTACTTATCAAAAAAAAAAAAAAAACTTTGTCCTTTACCCCATATCTCTTTTACTCTCTAACCTATTAAAGTTTGTTGGGTGTTGTCCTTTTATGCAGGTGGAGTCAATATTAGACAAGGAGAATTTTACTTTGGAAGAGCTGCTAGATGAAGAAGAAATAATTCAAGAATGCAAGGGATTAAACAGTCGTCTTATTAACTTGTAATGTTTCTTCTCTGTTCTACTATTTGTTACCTAATTTTTGCCACCTATTTGTACATATTTCATGTTTGGGTTGCTTGGGAGTAAATGTAATTGATATGAACTCTAGACTGTTTATTGGATGACATAGAAGTTGATCCATGAAATTAACTATTTGATATTTATGTTTACAGTCTACGAGATAGAACTCAGGTGGAGCAGTTATTGCGTTATATTGTTGAAGAACCCCCAGAGGAATCTGAAAGCAAACGAGCCTTCAAGTATGGTTCTCTGACTTGATAAAGGAATTTTTTTTTTTTGGAGGAAATTTCCAATTTCCAAAGTTCCTACTGTTTTTTCATTTTCTTCCTTGGTACTGATTGTTATTTGTAAAACCTGTTTCATGAATTAGGTTTCCGTTCATTGCCTGTGAGGTTTTCACATGTGAAATTGATGTTATTTTGAAGACTTTGGTCGAAGAAGAGGAGGTACAGGCTTGGGGTTATTTAAGATTGCATGTCATCTTTGAAGATGGAAGTTGATATGATAATTTTGATTATGATTTCGTTTTCTTCTCTTGTGATTGCAGCTGATGAACATACTCTTCTCGTTCTTGGAACCAACTCGTCCTCATAGTACCTTGTTGGCTGGGTATTTTAGCAAGGTATCCTGATATTCAAGAAACTTGGTTTGTTTGAAATTTCTTGGGCAATGTTTGTCCTACTACTCTTGCTTCGGTCACACCACTTGATGATTTTCTACTTTTGTATTGTTTTAGGTTGTTGTATGCCTTATGATACGGAAGACGGTCCCGCTTATGAATTATGTTCAAGTAAGTGATTTGCTTGACTTTTGCATTGTCTATATAACTCGAGTTTTACTTCTTATTTGAGCCGTTGCAATGTTGAGAAAACAACAATGTGCACAAAATTGAATCTATTGCTTCTTGCTCATGGTCAGCATAAACTATATGTGCCCGAAATTAATGTAAGCTTTGTGTTGTGGCTCAACTGCACCCTCAGAATAACTTGGGATTGTTGCTCATGTACATGAAGTTATGCCCTAAATGGCTTCTATGTTAATTCCCCCCAGGATGTTTGTGTGCACTCATAGTGCAGGGTTCAAGTTCTTTGCTAATATTAAGCAACTTGTCGGGGTTTTGTATTCTCATGTTGGCCCCTTTATGCCAAAATTCTGCTGTTCTAGTGTTAATAGCATCTTGGATAACATAACCATGAAATCCTGACTGGACTGACTTTGTTGAGTGTTGTCTTTTTGGTAACACTCAACGCTTCCCCTTTGCTTTCTTATGCCTGTCTAGTGAAATCTTTGAAGCTATCAATGCATTTTTTTGGGTGCAAACTTTGTGTTTGAAAATTCCGATCCTTGGATAATATAACCATGAAATCCTGATCAGAGTGATTTTGTTGCGTCTGTCATTTTGAAAGTTACATATCTATTTAGTCTTTTGAATCTTGACAGGATGTAAAACTTTTTTCTGGATTGATGGTTAGTGTATTGCCTAACTTTTTCTTAAAAATGTTACTGGATTGGATGTCAGTTGTAGGCAGTCATTCTATTTCTACTGTTTTTCCTTTGATGGATGCTTGTAATTTGCGTGTTTGATTATATTGGTCCCCAGTTGTATACATCCTGCATACTTGGGTGACACGTTTCTCTTTTTGGGTTCAATAAAATTTCATTATTTATCAAGAAAAGGAAAAAACAGATCTCTCCTCTAGGCTTGGTTCCTTGAGGACAAATGTCTTTGAAGCCAGTTACCTATTTCCTGCAGGAAACAGGCATGGTAGTTGTCTATACTGTCTATAATCTATAGAAGTTTCTGTCTATATCTACTTTTATGTCCTTGTAAAACTATATTTGATTGGTTGATCTTTACAGGCTCATCAGGATGTTTTTCGCCAGCTGGTCGATTTGATAGGAATTACATCTATCATGGAGGTACGTAACTACGACTTTCTATTTCATTTCTGATTCTTAAGTTGAAAGAATTGCATTTCATATTTTAGTTTGAATGTTGATCTGAGGTGAGCTTGTTATGCAGGTTTTGGTTCGACTTGTAGGCGCTGATGACCATGTGTATCCTAATTTTATAGATGTGATGCAATGGTTGGCTGAGAGCAATCTGCTAGAAATGATAGTGGATAAACTGAGTCCATCAGTAAGTGATACAATGCACTTCTAATTTAGGATCAGCTGAGGCTTTTTTTACTGCATTTATAGTAAGGGATGTACATACTGGTTGAGTTTCCACTTCATTTAGAAGCCATAGGAATTTTGTGTCAAGTTACAATTTCATCACTCTGCTATGTTGTATTTTTGTATGTTTTAATATTCATTTTTATACTTGTTGACCAGTTAACCCATTAAGGATGATTTAACTTTTAATTTTCATGTATTCTCTGCATGTCCCACCTTTGAAAATTCATGTAATGTGTGTTTTTAGCATTATATGAAATCATGGCTTCCTTGTATTTGGCACTAATTGGAAGCTAGAGTCTGGGTGGCTGGAGAGATATTTGATTTGTTTTGTTGAGAAATGATTTTTATTTTTTATTTTTTTTATAAGTGTACCAATCTTTGGCAAAGGTTTAGAAATCCGGCTTAAACAAGGCCATAGTTTACAGATTTAGAAGCCAAATTTAATTTTTGTGTGTTTGTATTTGTTGTCTTTCTCACTCTCTTTCTAATACTGGTCGGTTGTGGTTGATTGTGTCCCTGATTGGCCCACTTATGGAATTCTGAAAGAGCTGCTTTATATATATATATATATTTGGTTCTACTGTCTTAGCTATGATGTAGAATGTGGATAAGGTCATGCTGCCTCGTTTTATTGCTATCACTCTAAGCTTTTAACTTTTTTGAAATTGAAATGCTTTATAATTGTAGCTAAAGTATATTTTGGTCCCTAAAATTTGGGTTGGTTGCCAATGAGCTCTAGCTTAAATGGCACTTCTTGCACAAAAATGCATGGGTCATGGGGGGTTAGTTTGTGGGTTCAAAACCCACTGAATGTGTAATATACATAGGGAAGGTCTCAATTTGGTCCTCGGATTTTAAGAAGTTACAATTTCATCTCTGTAAATTTTTATTTTGAGCGATGTAATCCTTCTAAACATATTGAGGATGATACTGTCACAAAAATTGATGGCATTGAAACCATTGATATGTTCTTCTTCATCAATTTCCATGATGACGTCATTTGTCTAATTGACAGTACTGAATTTGTTCAAAGATTAAAACTTTTTGGGGATGGTATTGGAATTTTTTAAAATTTAAGGATCAAAATGGAACAGAAAAGCTTATAATGGAGCTTAAAAAGTCTATTCTAAGTTTGTAATGAGTATTTTTTTAAGAAAATATTCCCTTACCCCTTATAATCTGGTCTGGTGTGTTCTGTAATGATTTATCTAATATCTGATTTTACTTGGACCAGAGTACTCCTGAGGTTCATGCTAATGCAGCTGAAACGCTATGTGCTATAACTCGAAATGCCTCGTCAGCCCTAGCCATTAAACTTTCTAGTCCAAGGTTTGTATTTAGAGCAGTTTTGTTTATTGAACACATGTTATGTACTTGTATGTACTTTATAGAGAGACTTAAAGCTTTTTGTCAATATCAGTTTTGTTGCAAGGATATTTGGTCATGCATTGGAAGATTCACATTCAAAATCTGGCCTAGTCCACTCGCTCTCTGTCTGTATTTCTTTGCTAGATCCTAAAAGATCAGTAGCAGCTTCTCCCATGTTTCATTCTTTTCGAACTCAACATATGTATGAGCCTCCAATCACCATTAACCCTGAGACAATTGGTGCAATGCTCCCCAAACTTGGTGAGTTTGTGAATATCATCTGCTTTGGTTTTTTATGATATGAGTTTAAAACGTTAGTGTTTTTTTTCATGCAAAATGTGCTGTTTGATGTACTCCCGTTTAAGTTACATATGCATATGTTAGAAGCTTATTACATGTCACTATTCGTTTTGCTACTTGCTAGAGTTTTTTTTTTTGCAAGAAGAGAGGTTCATTCAATTCAGAATTTACTCTTCTCAATATAAAATTATATTCAAGTCAGTTTTAAGGTTAAAATACTATTTACATGGGGTTGCGTCTAAATTGGTCCCTTGACTATGAAAATTTGCAATTTTCACCCTTGTTATTACAAAAATGTCAATGTGCCCCTTCTATTATGATTTTGGGATCGTTATAATAGTCATGGGTATAAATTTCAGGTTTTGAAAGTGAGGGGACCAATTTAGAAGTGACCCCAAACTTAGAGGGTGTCAAGTGCATATTTCCTTGTTTTATAATTGTGTTACAGTAACCAGGAAATTCTTTCATTCAAGTTATGTTTCCTATACTTTGTTTTAATAAATGATTTTGTCTGCCTTATACAAGAAGAGAAGATTGCCTGTACTTAATTTTGTAGTTTTGAAAATTTGACATGAGAGATGTGCATGGGCTTATTTGTTTTCTCTTGAGGGGTTGAAAAGTGCTTTAAGGGGGTTAAAGCTCTTTTAGCTTCCTAAAGAGCTTTAAAGGTGTCCTTAAGCTAAAACAACTGTGAGATTAAAGCTCAAATTTAGAACTTTTAGGGAACAATTCTTTGCTCATGCTTTGTAAATCTGGACCTTTAAAGCACTATTAATTTTAATTTGCCAAACACTCAAAACACTGACTTTTCAGTTAAAGCTCTTCTTCTAAAGCTCTATAGTTCTATTTCATACAGCAATAGCAAATCGGCATGCATACTCACTTGATGGATGTTAGGCATAAAAACAATTATTTTAGCCTTATTTGGCGTTAATTTTTCTTTACGGTGGTATTAGTAAATCTAGACAAGCTTGTGTGGTAAAAATTGGTATTTTAATTTTGCATTGATTTGTTGCAATGAAAGTTGTGTTTGGTTTGATGGCTACATAGGTTTCTTTATGGGTTTCATGTTTTAGACTTTCCCAATTTAGTGCTACTTAATTGTTGGTTAGTCTACGATTGGTCAGTTGAGGTCAACAAGTGAGCTCCTATTTTCGTTGTTTGATTACCTTTCCTGATGGCTTAAAATAAAGGGTCACACTAACAAATTGTTTGTCAAACCTAGATCTGTAGATTACAAAATTGATCATTTGACATGTTAAAGTTGATATTGCATTCAAACAATTTCTCTTTTGTTGTTTATTTATGTTATTAATGGTGTGAATGAAGCTGAAAAGGCCTATTTCTCCAAGTATCTGGTGTTGGGTTTATCTTTAATATGCTCTGTTTAAATTCATTCATTCTACAATTTTTGATTTGGTGATGCATCATACATACTGTCTCCTTGCCTTCTGAAAAATGTTTTAATTTAGGAGATGTAATATACAAGCAGAGGTGAGTCTTCTTGTTCGATAAATTGCAATCCCTTAAGATTCTTGGACTAGCGAAGAAGTGCATATAAAACAGATTTCTTAATTAGCACTTGTTGCCATCAGGAGGAAAAGATGAATACTTCCTACCATTTGGGTACATCTGTAACTTTTTATAAGTTTGTAATTGGTGAGACATTCTGGACACGGTAAAACAAGTCAGAAAGCTTGCTGGATAAGTAGCATGCTTCATGGACATGATAATTATTTGTTGCTCTAGTATAGGATCCACGTCCATCTTTGATGAAAGAACCCACATATTGATATTGCCACCTTCTATCTTGAGATTTTTAAATTTATGAGTGTATTCTAGCCTAGAATTTAATGACATGCGTAGTGTAACTGGTGGTGTTTTCTGCTTTGGAAACCAGCTCTTTTAGGTGAACAATAGGGCCCGTTTGTTAGCAGTATTGGGATTTTGGTTTTCAAACAATGTTTTTGGTCTAAACTGTAAACATGTTTTTGGTAACATGTTTCTATGACATTTTTTAAAAACTGTAAACACACAATTGGATGCTTGGTATGAGTATCAGTCTTTATGAAAAAGACTGATAAAAAGTAAGAAATTTCAGTGAAGAGAGAAATTCCCGCAACACACCAACAGAAATCCCCCTCTTCTGCAGTCTCTCTTTTCTTCCTATCTCCCTCTCTTCTGCTTTACCTTCAGGCCAAGCTCTACCCCATGATCAACTTGGCTCAAAGTTCTTATGATTCTCATTTTATACAAATGCCTATATTAATGTCGTGTTGGACCAGATCCCATAACTACCTACAAATTATTAAAGTGGGTGCTCAAAGTTCTTATGATCCTCTACAAGACCCACAAATTTTACAAAGAATCCCAGCCACAAGTGTAAATTTTATCGGCATGGTTAATTGTTCAAACTTTACCAAGGAATCCCAGCCACAAATTTTACCAGATCTCATGGTCTGGTTAATTGTTGGGAGGAACTTTGTTAAATTTTACCCAGCCACAAAGAACTCCCAGCCAAAAATAAAAAAAACGATCACAAATATGCAGAAGAAGATCACCATCTACAACCGACAAAAGAGTGAGAAACCAATGCCGCGAAATCAGATCCACCCAAGAAAAATCAGATTCACAAAGTTTACTCCACAAAAACCCTGAGAGAGAGTACAAAACTGGGGTGTGATGGTTGGTTAGAGATGTGCTGCGTAGCAACGGCAATGATGAAGAGAGGAGAGTAAAATGAAGCGAGGACCAGTTGCTAAGACCACTGGCAGCAGACCAAGGAATGATGGCCGAAAGAGAGAGAGTTGAAGAGCTTGTGAAAGAGAGAAAAAATGCACTGTTAGGTGCTGTCTTTGTCACGTCAGATTTGTGTGGGGCCCATGATTTTCACAGCAATGCCACTCAAAATTGTTACTTGAGTTCTGAAAACACCTCTTTAAATCTAAATACACGCCTTAAATCTCCTAAAGTGAGAACAATTATCTAAATACCAGTATTTATGGGAGTACTCTTACAAAACACAACTTAAAAGTGGGGTCTGTGTGTTTGAGCATTTAAATCACTTGAAACAGTCTTCAATTTTTGCTACCAAATGGGCCTTAAACTTGATTGGAAGAGGAACAACATTAGCGAGTTGGTGTACTGGTAAATACTACAGAAGTCCCTTAATGAAAATAATCTCAAACGTTGAATATCTAGAAAGTCCTAGGAAATGAGAGGAGTAAATACAAAAAAGTGCCTCCCATTCAAAGAGCTAGAGCAAAAAAAAAAACTACTACAATTTTGAACTGAAAGTTACAAACTTGCATCTATTACTATAATTCCATATGTGCCATATTAAACACAACCTAATAGCCTCACTAATAGTGGTGTCTTTATGCCTGCCAAACTGTCAATTATACCACTCTTGTTTTGCAGGTGACTTGCTTACACTTCTAAATGTGTCTTCTGATGAGAAGATACTGCCTACAACATATGGAGAATTGAGGCCTCCACTTGGGAAGCATCGTTTAAAGGTTGGCTTAATTATTTATTATGAACTCGATATGCAAGAGACAATTTGAGCCTAATCACAAATTTGAACTTGAGCAGAGTAAAAGAACAGAGTTGGCTGTCATCTATTCTAAGCCTGTATAGCATTCAGAATTCAGTTTAAAAAACTCTTGTTTGTGCGAGACTGATCATATTGATGTCTTTTGGACATCTAATTTTATTTTTTTAAAATACTTTGCTCTTTGTTCCAGACTGTGGAGTTCCTTGCAGTACTATTGAGAACGGGCAATGATGCTGCAGAGAATGAATTGGTCAGCTCGGGAACCATTCAACGAGTCATTGATCTTTTCTTTGAGTAAGCTTTCATTTTGTGGTTTTGAATGCATGATAGGCAATTTTATTGGTGTCTAGAGAAAGCATGATTGTGCTTGCAAGATGTGTTGCCTTTTTATTTTAGTTTGGCTGAAGATACGTGGTTTTTAGTTTGTTATCTGTGCTTTTAACTAATGCAGGTACCCATACAATAACTCATTACATCATCATGTAGAGAGTATCATATTGTCATGTTTGGAAAGCAAGAGTGATACTATTGTTAATCATCTACTTCAAGATTGCAATTTGATTGGAAGGTTTCTCCAAACAGATAAACATCCAATTCTTTCTGGTGACAATGATAAGGTGACTGGCTTTTATGATTTTCAAATACCATAATAGTACATCTATAAATGCTCTGCTGAATCAAAAGTGCCAAAGCAACATAAAAAAAAACCATAATGATCAAACCAATAAAAAAGGAATACATAGCGTTGTGTAATAGCACGTAGTTAGGGAGAAATGTACTTAGGGCTTCGATTTTTGTAATAGCATGTAGTTACGTAGATAGTCATTTATATTCTCCTAGCTGTTGATGGTTCTTATAAGTCTGATTATTATAAAATTTTCCTGACTTTGTAGCCAACAATACCTGCTGCTGGAAAACGGGCACCTCGGGCAGGAAACCTTGGACACATCACTCGTATTTCTAACAAGCTTATTCAATTTGGAAACAGCCAAAGCCACATTCAGGCATATCTACAGGTGGATAATACATTTTCCTTTTTCATAAAGCAATTCCACTGTGAGCTATCGTTTGTCCAGAAAGTAAGAGTGTGTAATTTTCATAAGATAATTTTTTGGGTGCTCTGACTAATACTAGATGAGTTTTGAAAAATAACTTCTTTCACTTTACAGCCTGGATATTTGGTGTATCTTTTGTATTCAATACTGACAAGATTATTAGTTTTACTTATCTTTAGACCACTTGATTATTGCTCCTGAAAAAAGTTGCACAATCTCCAAAAATTTCCCCTATTTTTTTTTTCCAATTCATATAAAAATATCAGTATTTTCTCTTACTGGTTCTGTATGAGGTATTTGGTGGATTGTTGGTATCTATCATTGATAAAATAAAATAACGGAAACTGTGAGTACATTTAAGGATGTTTTTGTGACATCTTTTAGGGTACTCACAATGATGGTGTTGAATTGCTAAAATGCATTTTTAGCACCACAAACTACAAAATCTGTGCTACGTTGATGGGGTCATATTTAAAAAAATTTGACAACTTGCTTTTAATATTTTTTTTATTCTTTTTCTATCATTCAGCTCCGCTCTTTCTCGTTCCTCACCCTCTCCATTTCAGGCCAGACCGACTCTCTCTATCTCTCTCTCTCTCTCTCTCTCTCATCTCAGAATTCTCACTCTCTCTCGTCCCTCTTTGTTTGTCAACCAAGGGCTGCACGGCCAGCATCCTCTTTTCCCAAATCAGATCCCCTAACTCTAGAATGTCTTATATAAGGTAGATTCTCCAAGCCAGTATCTTCTTTTTTGTAGCAGATTTTGTATCTCTTTATTTGGAACCATCAAAATAACCCTTGCTAGACCTATCTCCTTTGCCTTTGATGGTGCTTATCTAATTGTGTAAAGTCTCGCTGTCCTCTTGTCGGTAGCTTTGAAACTTCTGTTTCCATAGACACTTTTGTTGCTGGCGGTGGGAGCGCAATTGTTGTTCTTGCTCGTTTGCTTCAACAAAGAGAGAGAGAGAGAGAGAGAGAGAGAGAGAGAGATGAAGAATAAAAAAAATAAAGAAAGAACATTTAAATGAAGTGCTAAAAAAAATGGAACCATTGGTGTTGGGTGTATTATAAAGTAGTGTGTTAAAATAGATAAAGTGGGTTTTTGAGATGCTGAAAGCTAAAAACTTTAGCTCCACTGTTGTGAATGCTTAAGTGGCTAATGTTTTATATTTGATATTTCCTTGTGTTCTTCATAGGAAAATAGTGAATGGAATGAGTGGCAAGCTACTGTTCTGCAGGAGCGCAACGCAGTTGAAAACGTATACCGATGGGCTTGTGGGTATGATTTTGCCTCATTTATATGCCATGCCATGCATGTTTTGGAATGAGAAGTGTGATTGGAATCATTAAAAATTCTTATTCTTTCTCTTCAAGCCTTTGGCCTAACTAGGTGTATTTTTTTTGTGGCAAATATGAGAATTGGAGATTTTTAGTTGACAACTTATGGGGAGATAATGTAAGTTATAAATGGAGTTGTGTTTTACAGGATATCCTTGCTAAAAAGTGAGATTTGAATTGTTCTAATATATGAGGGATCTGACAAAATGTATGATAAATTGTTTGTTCATTTTTTCCTTTCACAACAATATTGGGATTAGTGAGGTTTTAGATCATTGTGCCACGGTGCAATTGTATTCATTGCTCTTAAACCAAAAAGGTCACTTCTATTTAATCACTTATATTTTCCCTTTTGATTGGATCTCTATGTCACCATGTTCTTGATCTCTTTTCAACACCTTTGATCCTTTTTATTTTCTTTCACTATTTCAGCCGTCCAACTGCATTGCAAGATAGGACAAGGGATAGTGATGATGATGACCTTCATGATAGAGATTATGATGTAGCAGCTCTAGCAAATAATTTGAGCCAGGCCTTCCGCTACAAAATCTATGGGAATGAAGATGCCGAAGAGGTAATTAGTTAGACGCTTTCTAATCATAGCCATTCCATCCTTTTCTGTCATATTTTTCCCTTTTCCCCCTGGGGGGTGAGTGGGTTTGAATTTACTTTTCAGTTTAATCTTTTGTATCATCATGGTTTCAGGACCATGGAACCCTTGATCGTGATGATGAGGTAATTGTTTGGGAACTCCTGAATAACTAGAATTCTTTTCCAGATTTGATTGTTAAACATTGATGTGTGATTATGTTTTATTCAGCTTGAATCACTTTTGGAAAAGTAAAAAAGGATCTACAATGCATAGGTTATCCAAAAAAAAAAAAAATCTAGAATGCATGGGTTGTGAGACAATAATAACAAAGCAAAGAGGAAGTTTGAACTTATATGTTGCTATTGAATTTTATATTGAAATATCTTCCTTTGCTGACCAATATGCAGGATGTCTACTTTGATGATGAATCTGCTGAGGTTGTGATATCATCCTTGAGGCTAGGCGATGACCAAGGAAGGTATGTTTGTAAATGATTTTGTTTAAAGTATATCAAGGAAGAACTTGGGACGTGCTAATGATTTTTTGACTGGGAATATATTGTTTGCAAGCAAGGATGACTCGTAATAGCTTTGCATAGCATTTTGTACTATTGAACTTATTTTAGGATTCTTTACTGGCATATGTGGTTCAAAAGGGAACATACCAAATGGTATCACTACAATGCTCCTTATTTGCTGGTCCAACCTCTTCCTGATTTTGATTTTTGGTGCTCTAAATGCAATCATTGATTGTGCTACTGAATTTGGTATTAGTGGAAAAAGAGAGTGTCAGAGAACAAAATTCTAAGAAGGAACCAAGAACTGACCCTTGGGGCAGAAACTTTTTATAAAAAAAAAGAAGAAAAAAAGAAAGAAAGAAAGAAATGTTATTTCCTCTTCCCATAATAATTGGTCAGATAAAGGATGAGATCAAGGGTTCAAAATCCACTGGGTGTGTATATAACTTACCAATAAACAAATGTCAATGTTCCAGGTTGCATTATGAAGTTTTGAGTCTTTTGACTGCAACTCATTGTCTGTCATTAAAGATTACATGATTGTATTCTGTACTTTTTGACCCTTTGTTTATCATCGTGAACGTAAAGTATATTTGAATTTCAATAAAACTTCGTTACTTATATATATAAAATTACATGATTGTATTTAGTAGTGTAAGAACTTCGTATTGTCCAGCATTGTGTATTATTATAATTTGTTCTTTTGTGTAACTAAATCATGTTAAGATGAAGATGAAAGTTAATATTTTTCTCTCCTTTAAAACAGTAGTCTGTTCACGAATTCCAACTGGTTTGCATTCCAAGACGAAAGAATTGGTCATGCACCTGTGAGTACATCAGAGATGATGGATGACATAAACTTAAATGGAACTGCAAATGGTGGTAGCAGCAGTAGTGATGATGAAGTGGTGGTTGGAGAGGATGAGGAGTTGGCTGAAAGCAAAGATTCTGTCAATGGCACATCTAGTTCAAATTCGAACTTCCTGAATGGGTTTACTGGGAGTGGTTCCGTGAATGGTGGGATTTTGAACAAGGAAAATGAGAAGGCAAGTGGTTCCAATGATTTAGGATTCTTCAGGTTTGAGACATCTGACAATGAGGAGTTGTTTGGAGATAGGCCTTTACCTGATTGGGTGGGATGGGGCGATTCATCTGATCTGCAAGTGGGTGGTTCAAGCGTGAATCCATTTGTGGATCATGATAACTCTGATGTAAATCCTTCTAGTCAAGATCAGTTAGTGACTTCTGATGCTAGTTCCCCTTCAAGTGGAGAATCCATACTTCCAAATGGCTCTTCAACCACTACAGCTTCTAGTGGTGATGGTTCAGTAGGTAGTGATTCAAGTCAGAGATCTGCTGCTGTGCCCTCATTGTTTGAAGAGGATGTTGAGTTTGTAGGTGTTGAATTAGAAGGTACTGAGAAGGCTATGGAACAGGCTCTTAAGGAAGGGATAGTTGGAGAAGCAGGGCCATTGAAGAGAAACATTATACAAAAGGTGCCAGAGAAGGAGAGTTCCGATGAGGGTGGACCTGGAATGAAGGAGTTCAATGACGCAAATTATTGGAGGGTCGATCAAGAGGTTGCTGTTTTAGAGTGACTGGGTGGACGCTGCCATGTTTCAACCTTAAAATAGGATCCGACAGCAATGGACCCCATTTTTGGTTGGCAAGGTCCTATGCAGCAGATGTATGTACAGTATAATTTTGTTTCCTTAAGTGGACTTGATAGTAGTCTGTGTCATGGTTATTGATCTTATTAGTTATTTGTTATACTTTGTTGTTGTTTATCATTCAAGGTTTTGTTTCCTCTTTGTTACTGATTTATGGGGTTTCCCAGATCCATCATAATCATATTTATTCTTGCTAAAATTGTTCTTGTTATTTTTATATCAGTTGGACTTTTATTTACCCATTCTCCTTTAGGGGCAGTTTGGGATGTTCGGAGCATATTTTATCATTGGGTAATTTGATTTTTTATTTTGGGGGTTAAAATGGATGGTCTGCATTAATTAAATAGCCATAAAATGCGAAGTACTGGCTGAAAGTCTTAAGAATACAAACCAGAAGCATCAGAGTCTAAGATAATACATAACTCTTCCGAACTAGGAGTCTAAAACAACAAAATTCCCTATAAGGGTGCAGCCTTCTTTAGCGAGATGATCCGTGCATTTATTCTCTCTTTGCTCTTGTTTCCTTATTAGCAATAATTATTTTATGCTTCCAATATATATAGCCTCCTTCTCATGCATCCAATATATATAGACTTTCTCACCTTGTAAATAACCTCACTTATTAGAAGACAGACCAGTTCAATAATCGATATTGGTCTGCTTTGCGTTTTTCCTTTTGAGCCCGGGGAGTTATTGTTTTTCTTTTGTTTCCTGGTTATGCCTGTCATTCTTGGCTACTACTGTAGCTCAATTTCTAAGATGATCGTTATATATGGAGATAATAGTAGAGTAAGGCTAAAATTGTATATATGGAGATAATAGTAGAAATAATCATATTTATTCTTGCTAAAATTGTTCTCGTTATTTTTATATCAGTTGGACTTTTATTTACCCATTCTCCTTTAGGGGCAGTTTGGGATGTTCGGAGCATATTTATCATTGGGTAATTTGATTTGATTTGATTTGATTTTTTTTTTTTTTTGGTGGTTAAATTGGATGATGTGCATTAATTAAATAGCCATAAAAGACGAATTTCTGGCTGAAAGCCTTAAGGAATACAAACTAGAAGCATTAGAGTAAGATAATACATAATTCTTCTGAAACAGGAGTCTAAAACAACAAAATTCCCTATAAGGGTGCAACCTTCTTTAGGGTTCATTTGGTTGGACGAGTGAAAAAGTGGGAGGATGAAAAATTGTGGGAGGATGGAAAAGTGGGAGGATGAAAAATATTTTAATTTTCCCTCTTGTGTGTTCGGTTGGAGGGGTGGAAAAGTGAGAAGGTGAAAAACTCTTTTGTTCGTTTAGAGAGAAAAATGGAAGGATGAAAAATGTAATTTATATAAATTGACTATTATACTCTTGTTACAGAATATGTAAGAAGTAGATTTATTTGTACTCATTAAAAATAATATAAAATTTACCACATCATATATATAAATTTATATTATTATTTTTATTATTATAATGTAAAAATTATAATAGTGTACATATAAATTTAATTGGACAAATGATTTTGTAACTAGCAAAAAGGTAATTAGTAAATTTACACTACATTCAGCCCACAAAAACGTGGTCAGCAAAGAGGAATTTGGCAAACTTTTATGGCAAAAGATTTTGTAACAATTTTGTCAACGTGGTCAGCATGCTACACACCTCAAAGAGACAATTGAGTCCTTTTTTTTGTTTTTTTGAAATCTAATATATAAAGGCTTCCCAACTTGGACGGTTGGACCTTCTTTCTATTATTTCAAGCTAGAAGGGAAAGTCTGATGGAGTAAAACAATAACCTAACTCTTTTTAAATCACAGTAACTACTTCATCTCCAATATTTTTAACCATTTTGATCAGTTCATTAAGCTTCATGAGAAAACTCATACAAGTACAACAACATAGATATGTAGATGACTTATCCAAAAAAAAAGAATAACCTAAGCTTACTCAGGTCACGTTGAAAAAAAAAAAAAAAAAAAGAGAGGAGAACTTGGCCGGACCTGTTGGTGAAGGAGATGAGAAGCACTTTTTTGTATTGTATTGTGAAGGAGATGAGAAGCATTAGGTGGGTAGGTGGGAGGGTAATAAAGTGGTCATGAATGGTTAGTGGGATGGGGTTTTTTTTGTAAAAGTGCAAAAGTCAATCAGAGTCACTTTTCTCTCCCATGTTTTCCTTCCAATTTGGGAGGAAAATAATTGTGGGTCCAAGAGAGAAAATTTTTTCCCGAGTTGTCCATCATCCCTGTTTTCTTCCCTATATTTTCCATCCTTCCTATTTTTACTCCAAACAGACGGGCCCTTAGCGAGATGATCTACGCATCAATTCGCTCTTTGCTCTTGTTTCCTTTTTAGCAATAATTATTTTATGCTTCCAATATATATAGCCTCCTTCTCATGCATCCAATATATATAGACTTTCTCACCTTGTAAATCACCTCACTTATTAGAAGACAGATCGGTTCAATAATCGATATTGGTCTGCTTTGCGTTTTTCCTTTTGAGCCCGGGGAGTTACTATTTTTCTTTTGTTTCCTGTTTATGCCTGTCATTCTTGGCTACTACTGTAGCTCAATTTGTAATATGATCGTTATATATGGAGATAATAGTAGAGTAAGGCTAGACACAACATTGAGCACTGTTGACAGGACTTGTTGTGATTGGAACAGCATTGATTTATTATTGACACAATTGTTATTATGCAGCAGTCAATAAGCCATAAGTAGATGGGAATGATGTTCTTAGGACTTCTTAATATAATGTAATCTATTATAGTTGATGCGCGTATTTGCAGCAAATAAAGAAAAGGTGGGAAAAGTACACAACTCGGTTGGTGTATAATTCGGAGCCTTCGAAGTATTGAGAGTAACGCAACTCTCTTATGGTGTTGTTTTATGTGCAAATTACAAAACATCATTAAAGATAAATCATGAGTTGCAAATGTGAGGACGTATCTATATTTAGAGCTGTATCTTGTGTTATTTACAAAAACACTAGGAACAATTAACCATTTATAAATAAAATAATATTATAGGGAGTTAAGTGATACACTCAAGAAGGTTCTGTGTTTTCTCTAAAAAAAGAAGGTTTTGTGTTTTATGGAAAAACCACATATTATATTTCATAATGGGCCAGTGGCCGGTTTTATTGTTTTAGCAAAAATAATTTGTTGTTTAACATACAAAATCGGTTTTATGTCCCTGTGACAGAGGCATAAAGACAGAGACCCAGACTTAGCAATAATGTTTCATAATTTTTTTTGAGAGATAATTACAACATGTTGCTAATCCCGCAGCTCGAATCCTTTCCCCTTAGACATCTAAACACTTTGTATATGAGAATATGTCAATTCAGTTACAAGACTTTGGCTAATATTTCGTAGTTTGAGTTAACATGCAAAGTGAGTTTTTTGTCCCTATTTGTAACTAGGTTTTGGTCATTATCAATCTCTTATCATGTTGATAATAGCAATTGCGACATGATGGAGTCGGCCCTAGGCTTTTGGTCACGTAATCATAGCCTAGGGCCCGTACTAGAGAAAGGCCCAAGTATGAGGGAATAAATGATTTTTATTTATTTATTTAAATAGACATATATGAATTTATACTTTTTACTCCCTCATTAGAAAATCCAAAACATTATGTATTAATAGAAATTCAAATAAAATTTATATTAAATATTATCTAAATGATATTTAAATATAAAAAGAATCATTTATAGTTGTTGCTTTAGACCCTCAAACTGTATTGAGAAAAAATAAATAAAATTTTTAAAAAACTAATTGCTTTAATTATTTTATAATAATATTATAATACTAGAAGTGACATAGTTTTCTTTCACATGAAAAATGTCTAAAAAAATCAATTTGGGAGACATTGAAAATTTGAGGGTAAAATATTATTTTGGTCATTAAATTTCACCAAAAGTTTGCTTTTTTTGGTTCTAATCTTTAAAAAGTTCATCTTTTATAAAATATTTTTTTAATAGTTTAGAGACAAAAATAAGGGTTAAGATTTTATTTTTTCAATAATTTAGGGACAAAAAAAATGATATATTTTAAGGATAGAAAGTAAAATATTTTCAATAATTTATGGACAAAAGACGAACTTTTTAATAGTTTAATGATGAAAAATAAACTTTTTAAAATTTAGGGATAAAAAAAAACTCTTAGTAAAGTTTAAAAACCAAAATAGTATTTCACTCAAAATTTTCAGTTTTATCATTTTATAACAATTAGAATCCAAAAAGTAGACCATATTTCTAAAATTTGAAGAAGATTTCATTTATGTTATAAAATAAAAATTCAACCATATATCTAAAAAATGAAAAACAAAATTTATGAAGACTTTTGGATTCAAAAGATTTTCATGTTATAATTTTGTAGATATAAATATAAAATCATCAGTAATAAAATTATATTTACGCACATTTCAGTCAAAAAAATATTAATTATAAGACTCCATGCGTAATTGCGTATTGCATGCCCAACATGAACCTTTTATTTTTCAACCGACTTTGCACAACCAAATGACTAAAGTACCCTCAGAAGGAACAGAGGGTATCGTACTATTCATGGGCATAAATGGAAATTCAGCTGGTGAAGTTCCGTGGCGGATAAGGAAAAATCAATATAAATTGAGAAATTTTGGGTGGGTTTTGTTTTCAGTCAAAAAACAGAGGGTTTCTGAGGAAATTAGTGAAAGCGTGTGAGAGAGAATAATTAGGGTTTGGAAATCGGAGGTTGAGGGTAGCGAAGATGATTGAGGTGGTGCTGAACGATCGGCTAGGGAAGAAGGTGAGAGTGAAGTGCAACGAGGACGACACCATCGGAGACCTGAAGAAACTCGTGGCGGCCCAGACGGGTACCCGGGCCGAGAAGATCCGGATCCAGAAGTGGTACAACATCTACAAGAACCATATCACCCTTAAGGACTATGAAATCCACGACGGCATGGGCCTCGAGCTTTACTATGACTAAATCATTTGGTAATTCTGATTTGTTTTGGTTTTTGTCAGTTCTTATTTGTTAATTTTCGTGATTTTATGATTCCTTATTTAATTGCTTCACCCTGTAATTCAATTATTAGGGTTTTTTTTTTTTTGGTTTCCTTCTTTGTGATTAATTGTGATAATTTTTACTATGTTTATGTGATTGTGATTGTGATTGCATGGTTTAGTTTATTTGATGCTGATAGTTTTAGTTAGTTACTAGGGTTAGGCGTTTTGCGGGCTTGAAAGCGCGTTTTGAAGACCCAAAACTCCGTTTTGCAACTACAACTCCTCATGGCTTATTTTACAAAGGCTCATTTTAAACCCAAAACATAATTTGCTTGGAACAAATTGATAGTGTTTAGGCACCTCTACAAAGAATGAAAGAACCCAAAGTTTTTCAAGAAAAGCTCTAAATTGCTTACATTCTGATACTTATACTAGTTTTTTTTGGTATTGGCGGCCTAGGAAGCACGGACACTTCATTTGGGTGCTTGTCCCATCTGCTGTATCGTGTTATAATTTTTCAAAAATTGCTTGTTGGCAGCCTTGACAAGTGTCTAAAGCCTATTGGTCAATTCTTAAATAATCATATTGACACTTACAACTGATAGTGTGTTTGTGTTAGTAATTATTCAGCTTTCTTGTGGTCTATGAACTCAACGTCTATGCGGATAGTGTGTGTTAGTCCCAACTCTTTGTTAACGATAGAGATACATGCAGGCTAGTATTCTGATTCCTCACAGACAACCCCTTCCATCTTGTTTTGTCGTCTCTCTTTCCCTGTTTTAGCTGTTTCCTCCTGCCGATTTTAGTTTTGAAAGAAAGCTCCCTGATTTCAGTGTTTATTAAGTAATATGGTAACTATGATAGTAATAGTGTACTCTGATTTCAGTGTTGATTAAGTAGAGAAGTTGGAGTTTTGGTGTAGTGAAGGACGGAGGTGCTGAAACCAATGGGGAATCCCTTGAACCCTGCTAATCATATGACCTTTTAAAATGCTAAAGACATTATAATAAATTTAGCATAACATAGAGAGCTTAAAGAAAATGAATTAATGGTTTTTTTTTTTTTTTTCCTTTGGGTTTAAATTCTCCTACATTGATAGGTATCCTGCCAGGTTGACATTACTGCTGGCTTTGAGAAACTTGACATGATGTAGCATTCAGTAGAAATCAAACTAGATCTATGTTTGTTTGTTTATAGATTCTCTCATGCATATGAGAATATCCATAATCCATTGCCATCAACTTCTTTAACTTTATACCTTCTCTATTCTAATTATTTACCTGCACAAGATGATCTGGTTGTATTAGTCTTTTAGAATTTGAATTGATGACTCCTCTTGGGCATGAGGATAAATTGCTTAAGCCCGTCATGGATGAAAAGCCCTTCGATTACCCGGTAACTAATTCTGGTGGGTGGGGTCAGTTTTCTGTAGGAGTTTTGATTAAGAGTGATAATTGTTGTAGTATGCTTTGCTACGTGCAACTAATCTAAGTGAAGTTCTCCTATGTCAAAAAAAGAATTGAGTTGATGACTAAATACTGCTAGCCGTGCAACTAATCTAAGTGAAGTTCTCCTATGTCAAAAAAAGAATTGAGTTGATGACTAAATACTGCTAGCCGCAATCTGCTTGCATCTATAGAAAGTTGTGTTTAAAATGACTGAACCTAGCTTTTGTGAGACTTATTTGGTGGAAGGGGAGGAAGTTTGGAGCTAAAGTTTTTTCTAGCTTGACTAATTATGTCTCTAGTCTAATTAGAGATTGTTTGCAGGCTCTTGTAACTCCCAGTTTAAGACCATTGTAACTATAAATATTCTGAAAATTAGATCCATTATTTGCATGCTCCTATAACTTTCAGATTAAGGCTGTTGTGAGTTTTGTGACGTTGGATTAGTTACATTTTCTTTTCTTTGAAAATTAGAACCATTCTTTTTTGGCTATCTTCACAGTTTTATCTTCACAATGGGGAGTGGGTGTTTTTTACTTGCCCTGCTTGATATGAAAGGTGTGATACTATTACTGAAGTACCAATATAAGCTTGTGAGTGGTAGTCTTACCTTATTGTGTACGATTGGCTTGTGTGTTAAAATTTCTCTTCTTATTTGAATATAAGTTGCCTACTAAATAGTTATGCAATATTTGCAACTCAATGCAATAGACCTACTTCCATCATTAGCTTGGTTTTCTTGGGCCAAATTCTGATGTGGTGTGTTTTTTCTGTTCACAGGGTTGGCAACTTGGCATTCATATCAAAAAATGCATTGCAATTGGAAATATCGTTGATCTGTAGGTCAGTAGGGATATATATATCTCGTGTTATGTAAGAGACAATGAAGTTGCAAAGTACTGATGTGTCCTGTCATGTAATATCTTAATGGGCAGATATGTAAACTAGATATCTGAACATTTACTTGTTAAGCGATGTATGTTTGATGCTTTACTATATATACCATATCATCCATGGATTTAACTGCCATATGGCAATTGCTTTTTTGGTTTTGGAGCCCACTTCCCTTCTGTATGTTATTTATACTCCCTGTCTGCTGAACTTTGTTTAGCTTTATGTGTATTTCAAATCTGCTTGTTAAGTACCTTTAGTTATAACTTATGTAACTCTTTTAACTCCATTCAATCTTTTATTTATTTATTTGTTCAATGTGCGATATTGATTTATTGGGTGAGGCCGCTACATGTACCAAGGGAAGGGTGAGAAACTTTGATCAATACCCTTGATCTTGAATTTGCCAAACTGGCTGTAGCTAAATCAAATGGCTCAGAGAAGTTAACTGGCCGGTTGTTGTGAGATCTCTTTGATCTCTGTCAATTAATCTGCTTACTGAACTTCTCACATTCCTTTTTTCTTAACTTCTTTTTTCTTCTCTAAAAAAAAGAAAGAAAAAAACTGCTTGTTGAGTACTGATAATGTTATATCGCTTTAAAACAACACTTCTACATATTCTCTGGCCAAAATTTAACTGGAAAAATTGTTTTTGATTCTTGTGGAATTAATGGCTAGATGTATTGTGTGAAAATCTTAAAAACCTGGGTTACTGGATTGGCTGATATATATATATATATATATATATATATATATATATATATATATAGATTGGTTGAGAATTTGATAATTTCTATCTCATTGCTGGGTTGCTGTTATTGTTAAGGTCTGCTATGATATGTAGGGTTTAAATTTGGCAGCCCCAAGAATCTGAGAAAATTTGTTTTTCTATTCTTAAGTAGAGAATGATTTAGTTGGGTCATCAAACTTCTCAACAATTTTGATTTTTGTGTTAGACTTGTGGTTGATGTAGCTTAAAAATCATAATTTCCGCATGTATGCAACAAGCATGTTAGACATTCATGCGCATAAGCATGTTAGTTAGACAATCATAATTTCCGCATGTATGCAACAAGTATGTCACTTGAGTTGATGTTTGTGGTGGCAACAGACTGTGCCACCCATACGGGCTTGGATGCTGTGGGTAGCATGGATGCTGTGGGTAGCATTTACTATTGAGTGTTATGTCATTGGTCTTGCACTTATTGCGACGAGTTTCAGGCTTAAATGTGTGCGCTATGGGTAGCATGTATGGTTGATTATCGTGGAAGCTTTGTCCAAGCATGGCCACAGGCGCCTGATGTTGCACATAGGGTGCTTGTGTGGAAATATGTGGGTTGGAGTTTGGCTGCATGGTTTGTCGTGAATTGGTTCAGAAATGGGTGATGATGTTGTTGGCTTAACAAGCTAAGTGTGAGGTTTGTCACCCTATTTTGCGCCTAACTTCATGAAGAAATAAAAAGATTAGTTCTTCTATGGACACAATTGCTCACACAATTTGCACATTTGTTAATATGTGATTGAATTATATCATTTACACATGGAATGTTAATGTAAAATATTTTACCGAAATTTCTAGTGTAAAATATTTTACACAAATTTGCCTAGTTGATTTGATTGATTGAAAATATTTTACTTTTGACTAGATATTTTACTGTAAAACAAACATTGTAAAAAATGAAAATATTTTCCTGAAACTATTTTACAACGAAACAAACGGATGTAAAGTGATAAGTAACTTACCTAGTGTCTAAGTTGTGTCACAATGTGTGGTCTTAAACTTTTTGTAAATGGATAATAAAACTGGATAATTGGAATCAGATTTTGTTGATGTGTATATGGTAAAATTCTTAATCATAAAAATTTGTGATTCCTTCTTTCCAAAATTTGAATCTCTTTTTACATAGCTGGATTGGGATTTGACGTGGAAAAAGACAACCATAATAAAATTAAGGATGTCTCCCAAGCTAGCAACCACCCTAGGACATCTTGCCTATTGCAGAGGTAAGAATTGAATCATCGGGCTTGAGATCATTGATGGCCCTAGCTACCTCATCTCTCAAAGCATGAGCAATGTGAATAATGTGGAATAGTGAAGCATCGATAGCTTTGGAAAGCTTTGTCTCGGAACCTTTCTTAAGTTAAGTCAAGCTTGGCGTGTAGATCTCTTATTTCTTCCACGGACTAACAAATCCTGCATTTTACCCCTCACTCAGCCTGAATGTAATCTCCCTACTGAGTTTGGCAACCCTTTCTACCTCAGCCTAACAAGTAACAACAAGAGAGCTAAGAGAATCAATCTGCTCATAAAGTCCATTGAGGCAATTCTAACTCATGGATATGGAGTTGTCTGCTCATGCACACCTCTACCTCTTCTACGTCTAAAGCTTCTTGCCGCATTTGTCTAAGCTCAATCTTCAACCATCTAGCTTGCGCTCGATTGAGTCATGTGTCCTTAGGCAGTGGCAATTTTAGGAATTTTTCTCAGGGTGTTCTTTAAGAGGCATAAATTACATAATTTAATAAAAGAGATTAATCATGGGCTTTTTTCCTGAAGTCTATTGGGCATTTGGGCTTGCTATGTTATATATATTTTTTCAGATTTTAGTTCAATTGTTTTTTTTGGGCTTCTTTTTGCTTGAAAGTCCCAATATATTGATAAGTAGAACAAATTATGGAGTAAAATTTAATTTTATTGGCATAACAAAACTGAGAGTGTTCTCAAATTTTTTTTGAAGAGTAGACAAATATAAAATTTTAAATTATTTATATAAAAAAAATTTCAAGTCAAGTGACCTGTGACCACCCTGGCTTTCAAGTGCCGCCGGCCCACCGCCCCTGTCCTTAGGTTAGCCCGTACGCCCTTAACCTCAACTCTTACCTCGTCATGCTAAGTAATGACATTGTCTACTTGCTTGTGAAGAGCTTCAGTGTCTTTTTTATGGTTCCTTTCCATACCTCAAGAAGTAACTTAGCTAACTTTTGGCCTAAAGGCATACAAAATGGGGAATTTCTCTAACTCTTGGCCTTCAAGGCACACAAAATGGGGGCATGTGGTATAGAATCACAAACGAGAGCTAAGTGCTACTCCTTAAACTAAGCAAAAGTGTGGAATACGATCCACAAACTCAATCTTAAGAGGCCTTTACATCCCGCTAAGTCTTGATAATCGCCATTCTTTTCTCCATGTTTGCCATTGAAAAATTCTCAAGGGTTAGCTTGCTTACATCCCTTAGGGAAGGGATGGGTTGTAGACATCTAAATTGTTGAATTGCTAGTCCTGGGTACTAGCTTTGCTCCCAGCATCCCTCATAATGGGGGGTATGGCAATAGCATTGGATTTGACACAATTTGAACATGTGTATGTATCGTGTTGTGTCCAATGCATTGAAGCACTGGACAAAAGCTTTTCCAAATAACGAGAGATGATAGAAAGAATTGTACAATGTAATAGCCTTGCACCTAGGATACCACCATCCTATTCTTCAAGGTCACTCATCTACATGCAAATCCCACATGTTTTTAACTTTTTATGCCAACTACCCTTGATTCTTAAAAAGGGAGGCTTAATGTTAGTGGCTTGATGAATCATGTTATATACACAATATATAAATGTCAGACTACCTCCAAAACAAGCAGTACTGGTGACAACAAAACCACAACTGTATAAAGAATGAATGGTTTCACACTTTCTCTAACTACAACATGAATGAATGAGGTAGAAAGGAACATACGAATAGATTATAGGTCATGAATGCCAACAAAGGCTAAGAAAAATATTGATCTATGACATAGAGTCATGAATGCTAATCCCAAGCTGATGTTGTGAGACAGTGGTAAGTGGGGGAAGCTCCATAGCATGAAATCTAGGGGATCCATAGTATTGCCTATCCCGAATTCCTCTATCCAAATCCCTCAAAACAGCCCATAGTATCAGTATCTGTTGGCCAACACCGATTAGCTTTTGCCCAAAAGCTGGGTGATGCAAGCACACGAGGACAAAAAGTTGATACGGGTTCAAGGAGTCTATATATGAACTAATCGAGCTATACTCCACCACTTGCAACAAAGATATATGCTAGTTTCTTCGGTACTGATTGTTGCATACAGTGTATACGTACACGTGCAACAGGAATTACCCATTTCGTAAATTATAACTCGTAATTGAATATGGGTTGTGTTAATGCGTACTAAGAAAATTCAAAAAACTTTTTTATTTTATTTTAAGAAAGACCCGAAAATCAATATCGACGTGGAAAGGTGACTCTTGTGTCCATTGTTCTACATTTTGTGGAAACGTCCTTTTTAGTCTTGGGAGTTGGGACTGTTCAACATCAAAACACCAACATTTCATGTCTCTCTAATGATGTTGCATATGAATATTGAATTTCGTAGGCAAGAGAATCTTCATATTTCGATTTATATCTAGATTGTGAAATATCCTTGAAATCCTTGATCGATCTCTATCTCCCCATTTGTTTTTTTTTCACTCGAGTCTTTTCTTCTCTCCAATTATGTTGTTTTCATGATGCAACTCAGTGTAGCTGAGACCGAAAATCCTCTTTCCAACTAGGATTTCTCTTTTTCTAAGAGTTGATTAGACATTCGATCGAATGAGCAACAACTAGTGTCCATACTCAGTGTAGCTGAGACCGAAAATCCTCTTTCCAACTAGGATTTCTCTTTTTCTCGAGAGTTGATTAGACATTCGATAGAATGAGCAACAACTAGCGTCCAGTCTAGAATAATGGTGTTTGCCTTCTTTTTAGACACAATTAATGGTAGTATCACGTAATCATTTTCCACTTCTAAGAGAGAGCTGGGGCCGCTAGCAAGAAAATAAGGAAAGTTGCTTGCTTGCGTTCTGATTTTGATTTAACAATTTTGCTTTCTTACTCATAGTATCCACACGACACGAGTTCCTTTAAATTCTTTTAAAATAAAATAAAAATTATAAATTTTATATATTTTGAGTAAAAAAATATCAACATTAGTGGCTGTAAAAATATGTAAATTTGTGCAAATTTATCCACGAGTTACAGTAACCGTGTATATTTACACCGTTACTGTAGCTCGTTTATCTATTATTTTAATAGTTGTTTCTCTCTCCTTCACCTCACTCTCTCAGCTTTTCTCTCACCTCTCTCTCGTTTTATCTTTCTCTCAGTCTCACCGATCTCACCTCAGTCCGATCAGTCCACCGATCTCACCTTAGTCTGATCACAAAAGCTCCGATCTCATCTCAGTTTGATCACATAAGCTCCAATCACGTCAAATCCCTTCAAAAGCTCCGATCTCACCTCAGCCCGATCAGTCCACCGATCTCACCTCAGTCCGATCACAAAAACTCCGATCTCACCTCAGTCCGATCACATAAGCTTTGATCACAAAAGCTTCGATCATGTAGAATCCCTTCAAAAGCTTCGATCACATAAGCTCCGATCTCACCGTTGCTGGTTTTTTTTTTTTTCCTGGTTTTTTGGTTGATTGTGGGTGTGGGTCAATGGGTTTTGATCTTGATCGGCTTGTTTTTTCTGGTTCATTGGTGGGTTTTGATGATCTTGCCGCCGATTGGGTGGGTGATGATTTGGCTTGACTGAGTTTTGGGTTGGGTGGGTGATTAATGGGTTTGGGATTGAATGGGTTGGTTTTCCTTGATGATGCTGGTTGGGTGGTGATGATGGTGGCTGGGTGTGGAGTGATCGTTGGTAGTGATGGACTGTGGCTCTATGAGAGAGAGGGGCAGTGAGGGAGGGAATAATAAAAAATTGTAAAAGAATGAATATTTTATTGAATAAGTGTGTATAATAGATAAACTAATGTGAGTATTTTGTAAAAGTGATGGAGTAAAATAGAAAAATTAGGTTTTTAGTGTAAAATAGGCAGAAAATTTTAAACAAATTGGTGTGGATGCTCTTAGATTGGGTAATGCCCCGTGAATATGCTTGTCTTCTTGTTTCGTTTCAATTATTTGTTTTTCCTATATTTCATTCTGTAAAAGATAAATGAGTTAGGGAGATAACTTGCTTTTTTCTTCTTGTGCTTGATTTTTTGTCTTTCATTCAGACATAAATAAATAAAGAGTTCATTTTCTTTTCACTGGTTTAATTTGTCCTTCACGTTAGAAAATTTAGAGGAAAATAATAGAAATAGAAAATGAACAAAGAGGATGAGAGGCCCGAAAAAACAGTTTTCTTTTTCTTTTTCTTTTTTCCCTTTCTTTCTTTCTTTCCTTCCTTTATCATGATATTTGCCCTCACATGAATGTGTTTGCTAATGAGTTAGAGAATCTTGTTAATTTCTCTTTATGGTGTGCATTAAAAAAAAAAAAAAAGGAAAAAAACTGAATGTGGATGTTTATTTATGATGATGCGTGATATCAGTAGGCTGTATGCTTTAAACTTGATGGTGAATCAACGATATGAAAAGAGAAAAAGGGACTATTGGAGTGCACCAGTATGGTGTCAGCTAAGGACCTTTCGACGGTTAAGTCAGAAATTTTCACAAGGACTCAAGTATAGAAGGTGATAGGCTCTTAGTTGTGCATACCTTTGCTTGGTGAGGTTTGGTCCTTTATATGGAGAACTTGGAGTAGGTCTACTTATTAGGTGCAACTACCATCTTGGGAGATGGGTGGACTTAGTGGAGAGAGAGGAGCAAATTTCAAGCAATTTACCCCAAGTCTCGGAATAGTTAATCGTGGTGTAACTGACTTTTTAGTTGGTGGAAGTTCTTGAAATTTGCTAAGTGTTTATCTTTCTTTAGACGACCGAATCTTGTCTTTGGATGATGCTCCTTCATTCTCTTTAGACGATGGTTGATTTTTTCTGGTTACCCATCAATTTATAAACAACAAAAATACATATTTGAAAAATCACTTTTGTTAGGATAAATCTTTTAAAATGATTAATCAACTTTGTAAGGACCTAGTTTGGTGCCTCAGCCTAAAGGGAAAAGGATCCAGGCCCAAAAAATTCAATACAATAAATTTGTAGAGCATGGGTTGGAAAACTAGGCTCTAATGAATCAGATAACAATTGTAGTGAGCCCAGACGAAAAGATAACAAGAATAAAAAGGTTTTGCTCAAAGTAAATTATCCTTGGCACTGTCCGAGGAGACTAGATCTTATATATTTATCTTTTGAATTTGGTTACAAGTCTAGTTCTTGGTGCGACAATGTTTCTTTCTCTATTTTCAGATACCCCTTCTGTAAGGGGAGTCCCTTTCCATTATATGTCCTTCTTTTCTTCTTCTCCACCACCTATGCGTAGGTCAAACTGTTGGCTTTGATCATTGTCCCATTAGCACCTTCCTGAAGTCTTAGGGAGTAATTTTAAGACTGCTTACCACTGTTTAGGCATCACCTCCACATTAATGCGGTCAGAGGGTTAGCTGCAGAGTATTCAATGCGGTGGTAGCAGCTTTCTCTTAAATATTTCTTAGCTTTCTTCAGTCCTTTGTTTCCATGATGCTTATCCTTACCAATAGAACTTCTCGAAGTGTTACCCTTAAGGGCAGACTAATCCCTCTGACCTCTACCTTGCTTAGCTGAGGAGGTACTTCTCCTTAGACTACCTCCCCAAGCCTTTACATCAAAAGTTTGTCTGTGGCGCTTTGATTCGCACTTCTTCCTTGTTATCTTTTAGTCCTCGGACTAATAGACGTCCTCGGACAAGGCCCACAGCCCAATATACACTTATGGGCCCTTTATCTCTATAATAGCCCTTCACAATTCCCTTCTTTTGCTCCTCGGAAAAGAAAGGGATTTTGATATTATCATCATTATCCTCTTCTTGTCACACGTCATCTTCTGCTTGCACAAATGCCTTTTCCAGTGCCCAACGCACGTCCCTGACGCTTTGGCATTTGGGGCACGTTTGCATTAAACTTCTGCGGCTCCATGTCTCCCACGTTCTACAACGTGATGAAGATCCAACGGCTAAGGATTTCGTTGGAACTTGGGCGGGAATTCTCCTATTGGCTTTTTTATCTCATATATATACTATCCAAAAACTTCACATACTTCGCTTTTGCAGTTTCTGAACTTAAGAGCTAGTCCGAGGAGCCTTTATTCGTTTCCGTAAGTAGTCTCTAGCGATTTCTTCTTTCTTTCTTTTTCCTAGTCCCTTATTTCATTCTTTGTAGTTAAATCCTTTTCCTTTCCTCGGCCCTTACAATTTCACCTCGGCCACCTAATCCCTTCAATTCTTCTACATATATGAGGAGATTCGCTTACCTGGTAAACACCCAGAGGGTATAGAAGACTTTAGAACCCAATATCGAATTTCCCCAGGGGTTTCCATTAGGTACTGTAAACAAGGGGAGTGACACGCCATGAGGCAGGAGGGGGAAGTAGTAATCCCTATGATTGCCTTTATAGAGGGGGGGATGAGAATCCCCATGGGTAGAGTCACTAAGGATTACTTAATAGCTCACCGTCTCTCCCCCACCCAGTGTGCCCCAAATATGTTTAGGATCCTAGGTAGTGTAGACGCCCTCAATGAGAGGATGGGCTTGAACCTCACCCACCACGACGCCAATTGGATTTACAACCTTCTCCTCTTAAAAGGGCAGGGGTATTACCTAAAGACTAGGGTTCCTGAGGTTAGGCTAAACTCATGCCTCCTTGATTCCAATAAAGGCATGAACAAATATTTTCTAATCATCTCAGGGGAGTGGCACAATGATCTCCACTGCCCGGGGAGAGACGGGATACCAGGTGGGGTTGTTAGGTCTAGGTTTATTACTCTGAAGTCACCCCCTTTTCTCTCTTACATTCTTTGCACTTGTTTCTTTTTGCTTGTGCTTGCAATTGAATATTTCTTTGAGTTATGCCATTTTTTTGATAATTTTTTTAATGGCTTTGCAGATGAGCATGTTGCCATTCCCAACTTAAATCTTGTCAAGCAGCCATATCTAGACAAGATACTTATAGCTGAGGTCTTCGTTCACAGTGACGATCAATTAAGAGCGACCCACCTCATCCTCGACTACAACTCTCTTTCATCCAGTTTTCAAGCACCGAGGAACGTGATCAAAGCGAAAGATCCATGCTTGCATTAGATAAGCGTTGCTGCTCTGGGTGTCCTCACCACCGGCCCTATTCTAGAAGGCGTACAATAGGTAGAACTACCACTCCAACATGCTGTTGAGGAAGTAGCCACACCATCCCTACCAGTCATTAAGGAGAAGGAGAAAGTGGTTGAAATCTCCGAGTCCAAAAAGACAAATTTGAAGTCTTCAACTGCCGCCAGTCTCCAGAAGCTCCCGTCGAGGACTTTAGTCATCTTCCTTCTGCCTAAGTAAGCCACACACAAGAAGATCCTTCCATCCCGGATGCTATGGCGATCTAGCGCAGGACCAGAACAAGTCTTCGGGATTTAATAGAGTCCTAGGCAGGTGGCAATGTGCTAGATAAGGCTGCCCTAAACAAACCTCCCACCCTTCTATCTACCTAAGGTCAACGACCTGAACCACTGATCATAAGCGGAAAAGGGAACATAAAGGCTAAGAGGTGGTGGAAGGAGGAAAAAGCCACCCTTCTAAGGATGTTAAGCCTTAGAAGGGGGCCAAATAAGCTAGGGTGACACAGATTGTGGTGGATAAAAAAGGCGATCTCCAGGTTGGGGTTCTAGACTGGAAACCTGCCATAGTGCTGGACAGAGCCCCTATGCCGGCTGATGCCTCTATTAGGGACTTCCAGGAAGGGAGGGTTAGCTACGTGGCCAATGCCGTGAAGTAGGCTTTGTTGCTGCCTGGCGATATGGCCGATCTGAGGTCATTAAGAAAACATGAGGTGTTTCTCAATCTAAAGAGAGACCTCGCCCTGGTAAATTCACTAATTGGATTTTTTTTTTTACAACTATAATTGCTCTTTCCAACAGTAAAGGCAGAAAAATGTAATAAAGAAAACAGAAAATAATTGCTCGGGATCCTCAAATCAGTAGAAAATATTTCATTAGTTAGTTGTTGATTACAATGAGCTCACTAAGACTTAATAAATGTTCAAATAAGTTCAAAAATTACAGACTTAGATGGCTCTTTAGGCCTCTAAGACTTGTAAAATTTGAATTCTTCTAAATCCAAGCATGTGCTATAGTGACTGTTTCTGGGATACCAGGGAGATATATCTTTGTTTTCTCTTAGCTTTACAGAGCCTTTTCTTAATGATTCTATACGATTTCTTTCTTCATGAATGCCCCCTTAACGTTGGCTGCTTCTCCCTTTTATAGTGTCACATTAGGGTTTTGGGGTACCGTTGATTCTTCTTCCTTGGCCCCCTAGGTACTAGAACCCCCTGTTTGTCTTAGCCTTTCAGACAACTGATCATTTCCTTATTTTCCATAGTTCCCCTCTTTTGGTGCTTTTTTTCTTGAAAGTGTCTTGCTGACCTTCTATTTTGAGGTGCCTTTGGGGGAGCCGAACCTTTAACTTTGCTCTTTCTCCAATCCTTTCTTTCTCTGTCTTCTCTTTTCGGGCTTGCCTCCTTTTAGCCGTCCTTCCCCTTTTGTCATTTTTCCCAGTAAGTAAAGTCTTCTTCTGCCAATCTGAAGGTTTTTCCAGCCATTTCCTTTCGTGGATCTCTTTTTCTGGGTTCCTCGAGACACCGGCTTCTTGCTTTTGAGTCGTTACTTTCCAAGTCCTCAGGCTCTGTGCTGCATCGCTGGGTGCTTTGAGAAGGGCTCATCTGTTTCTCGTTCCTGGTGCCTTTTGATCCCTCTTTGAGTCTGTCTTAATCTCCTTTTAGCTGTGCTGCACACTTAGAGATCCCAGGCATCTTCTAACGTCCTAGCCCAGCTTCTTTTTTTTTTTCTTTTTTGTCTTTCTTTGGTTCCTTCTTTTTTTTTTTAATCGGGCTGAATTCTTTTTACCTTTGTTTTATGGGCTCTAAGTCTTGCCTCTTCACGGATCCAGGGCCCTAGGCCCATCATCCTTCTTTCATTTGTAAGCCCAATTTTCTTTCCTCAATTATTTTGCTCCCCATGGGTTGGCCTAATGTGCCATTTTGTTTAGGCCTTTTATCATGATTTTTTAGACCTCAACATCAGGCATGACCAATATTCTGTTTAATACTTAGACAAGTGATAAGAAGTATTAATTTACCCAAGGTATGCGGTCCAAGGAGTTAGACATGACAATGTTATGTTTATTACTTAGACAAGTGATAAATGCAACAAATAATGTCATAAGTAAAACATGGCAGAATTGCCTTTCATTAATAGTAATACCTTCGTAGGTTATTTACATTTCAAGGGCGTGATACAACTTTTTCATCTAGGTCTTCTAGAAAATACGCTCCTGTACTAGCTATTGAGATGATACGGTACGACCCTTCCTAATTGGGCCCTAACTTCCCCCATGCCGAGTTCTTTGAAATGCCCAAAACCTTCTGCAATACTAAGTCTTCGGGAGCTAATGGTCTTAACTTCACATTTTAGTTGTACCCTTGCTTAAGCTTTTGCTGATAATACGCTAACTGGACCATGGCATGTTCTCTCTGCTCTTCAATCAAATCCAAGCTCTTCTCTAATAACCCATCATTGCTATCCGGAGTAAACAAGCTTGTTCTCAGTGTTGGGAATCCAGTTTCGAGAGGGATTATAGCCTCAGCCCCATAAGTCAGAGAGAAGGGAGTTTCCCCTGTGGACCTACGAGGGGTAGTTCTATATGTCCAAAGGACATGGAGCAGCTTTTCCATCCACTTGCCCTTAGCATCATCCAACCTCTTTTTGAGCCCATTAACTATAACTTTGTTCATAACCTCGGCCTACCCATTTCCCTTGGGATACGCTGGAGTTGAATATTTTTTCTTAATGCCCATTTCGCAACAATACCTTCTGAAAGTCTTGCTATCAAATTGAAACCCATTATCCTAGATGAGGGTGTGAGGAATTTCAAACCGAGTGACAAAATTTTTCAACATAAATCTTTTAGCATCCATATCTCTGATGTTCGCCAGGGGCTCAATTTCAACCCATTTGATGAAGTAATCAGTGCCAACTAAAAGTCATCTCCTGTTTCCTGATACTTTAGGGAAAGGTCTCACAATGTCCAAGCCCTGTTGAGTAAAAGGCCAGGGACTAGAGAGAGGATTAGGAAAGCTCCTAGGCTGATGAATGTTTGGGGCAAACCTCTGGTATTGGTCACATTTCCTTACATATTCTTGTGCTCCCTTTTGCATACCTACAATTTTTGGTCCTCGGACAACCAAAAACGAGGAGCTTTTCTTTGCAGTTTATCAGCCTCTCTTTTCTCCAAGATGTCATCCTTAAGGAACATAATAATGGGGTCTATCCAACTAGGTCCCACCCTAATCTGATGAATCTGCACCCCCTCTTTCTTTGCCTCGGCAGGTTTACACAAATCTTCAACAAGGATGACCCAAGGTAAACTCTAGGCCGAAGAGGTTGCGAGTGTGGCAAGAGAATTTGCATGAGTATTTCTCCTTCTAGGGATTTGTCGAAGAGGTTGTAAATGTCTTACCTGACTTAAGTATTCTTGCATTCTTAGATCCTTAGCTTCCAATTCTCTTCCCACCTGCCTAACAACCAGCCTGGAATCTGAAAATAATTCTACCACCCTTCCTCCCATTTTCTGAACCATAGTCATCCCTAACAATAAGGCTTCATACTCCGCCTTGTTGTTTGTGGCCGGGAAGCCCAACCTCAAGGATTTCTCAATGATAATCTCTTCAAGAGATACCATGATTAGCCCTACCCTGGAGCCCCTCTGATTAGCAGCACCATCCATATATACCTTCCAAGACAAAGGTTCTTGTAAGGAGACCGTTTCAACTAATTTTTCATCCATGTTTTGTTTTTCCCTTTCTTCTTCTTTTCAGGGGGTTCAGCAAACTCGGCCACCAGATCCGCAAGGACCCGACCCTTAATAGAGGTGCGAGGCATATACTTGATATCAAAAGCCCCTAGAATTGTACCCCATTTGGCAATCCTTCCCGTGTAATCAGTTTTTGAAGTAGGGATTGAAGAGGAAGTTGAGTCAACACCACCACTGTGTGAGCTTAGAAGTAATGGGGGAGCTTATGTGTTGCATGCACTACTGCTAATATGGCCTACTCTAATGGTAGGTACTGAACCTCTACTTCATGTAAGGATTTGCTCACATAGTAGACTGGCCTCTGCACCCTATCATCAACCTGTATCAAAGCCAAGCTAACTGCATGGAGAGCCACAGCAATGTAAGCAAACAGGACCTCATCCTTCTCGAGCCTAGACATGATGGGTGGCCGAAAAAGATACTCCTTCAATTGCTGGAAGGCTAGGGCGCACTCCTCGATCCACTCAAACCCTTTCCACTTATTCAACAACTAGAAGAAAGGTTTGCACTTGTCTGCTGATCGAGAGATAAATCAGTTCAAGGCAGCAGTCATCCCCATTAATCTCTAGACCTCCTTGTGGTTCCGAAGAGGCTGTAAACTGTTAATTGCCCTTATCTGATCAGGGTTGACTTCAATTCCATGATAAGTGGCCATGCATCCTAAAAACTTCCCTAAACCAACACCAAAAGAGCATTTAGAAGCATTAAGGTGCAGCTTGTGTTTTCTTAATGTTCCAAAGATGTTTTCGAGGTCACTTATGTGCTTGGATTCTAACTTGTTCTTCACCATTGTATCATTTATATAAATCTCAATGTTTTTTCCTAGTTGTGGCTCAAACATCTTGGTCATCACCCTCTGATAGGTGGATCCCTCGTTCTTCAAACCAAAGGGCATCACCTTGTAATGGTAATTTCTAGTAGGAGTAACAAAAATTGTTTTCTCTTGATCATCTAAAGCTAAAGGTATTTGATAGTACCCTTGGAAAGTATCTAAAAAGCTCATTCGAGGATGGCCTACAGTGGCATCTACCAATTGATCTATCATGGGAAAGGGGTCCTTGGGGCAAGCCTTGTTCAAATCTATGAAATCAACACATACTCGCCATTTTCCATTTTTCTCGTTCACTACCACTATGTCGGCCAGCCAATTGGGGTAAAAAACCTCCTTAATAGCCCCAGCCTGCTTAAGCTTGATCACCTCGTCCTTGGCAGTATCGGAATGCTCTTTAGATGAGCGCCGAGGTGGTTGCTTTCTGGGGATGACCGCCGGGTTGACATTTAAATGGTGGAAAATGAAGTTCGGGTCCACCCTAGGAGCCTTGTAAGCATTCCATGCAAACACATCAATATTCTCTCTAAGAAATACTATCAGCTCTTCCTTCTCCCGAAGAGGCAGCTGAGCTTCGACTTGGAAGAACTTCTCCACATCATCACCTATAACAACCTTTTCTAAGTCCTCACACTTAACCCCTTGTACCATATCTATAAATAATACTGGCTTCCTTGATTGCTATAAGCCTCGCTCAGTAGAGGCTAAGGGTTCACCTTCAACCTGATGCCTGATAGTAGAAACTAAACATTGCCTAGCCATAGATTGGCTCCCAACCAATTCTTCAACCTGGTCACCGGATGGATATTTCACCTTCAAGTGTAAGGTGGAAGAGACAGCCCCCATTGGCATATAGCTAGGGTCTTGCCACGATGGCAGTGTAAGGTGAGTAAGCATCCACTACAATAAAGTCCACCTCTACCACCTCTGACCCTGCTTGTATTGGTAGTCTGATCTGACCCTTTGTTATAACCACATTCCCATCAAAACCTACCAAGGGTGAATCATAACCAGTCAAATCTTCTAGTTTCAGCTTTAACCCCTTATACAAATCATGGTACATAATCTCTGCCCCACTGCCTTGGTCGACCAACACTCGCTTCACATCACACCCCCTATCTTAAGGGTAACCACCAATGCATCATCATGTGGCTACAAGGTACCAACCTTGTCCTCATTAGAGAAACTCAGCGCTGGTCGGACTTCCATCCTACTTCTCTTCGGCTCAGTAGAGGAGTCCTCTGCAGGTGGCTGAGATATAGACAGTACCCTAGTGGGGTGAGAACCAGTCTTTCTTGGGGCAGCAAGAATAACGCTGATTGTACCCAGAGGTGGCTTTGAAGAAGCATCTCTCTAAGATGCTAACCCTACTTGGCCTCTCTGTCCATTGGGGTGATATAAAAATTGTTTTAACTTACCACCTCAGATTAGCTGCTCCAGGTGATTCCACAAAGTTCTACAGTCCTCCGTAGTATGCCCTCGCTCCTGGTGGTTCTAGCAATGAAGACTTTGGTTGCGCCTCGTGGGATCCCCTCCCATCTTGTTTAGCCATTGAAAATATGGTTTATTCTTAATTTTTTTCTAAGATTTGATGCACTGGTTCTCGAAATACCGTGTTAACCACTTAAATGACAGCATCCCCAGATTGCCCAGAAAAATCCCGTCGAGGACGATTATTATTGTATTTGTCCGACCTGAAGTCCCTTCTATCCTGAGGGACCACTTTAGCCTTGCCTTTACCTAGTTGTTGGTCATCCTCGACCCGCTTATACTTATCAATGCGGTCCATGAGCTGACGCACATCACTAATTGGCTTCCCTATCAATGATTTCCTCAAATCGTGCTCGGCAGACAAGCTAACCTTAAATGTTCATATAGCTACGCCATCAAAATCCCCATCAATTTCATTAAACATCTCCTAGTATCGGTCAGAGTACGTCTTTAAGGTTTCTCCCTCTCGCATAGCTATGGATAGTAGGGTTTAGGAGTCCAAAGGCCGAGGAACCCTACTACAAGTTACAAACTAAGAACCAAAGGCCCTTGTAAGCTCCTTAAAGGATTTAATAGAACCTTCCTTCAGGCCATCAAACCACCTTATCGCCACAGGCCCTAAACTGGATGGAAACACCTTGCACATCAAAGTCTCGTTCTTAAAGTGAACAGTCATTATTTGGTTGAAATGGCTCACGTGCTCTACAGGGTCCGTTTTACCATTGTACATGGTAAACATTGGCTGAGTAAACCGCCGGGGAAGCCTTCCTCCCTCAATTCTTCGGGTAAATGGTGACTTGGAGATCTAATTTAGAGCTTTACTCTTGGCATCGTTGCCCAAGCCTTTATGTGACGGACTTCTCCTCCCCCATATATCACGATGCTCCTCGTCGCATGAAAAAGACTTGCTAGAAGGAGTCCTTGACTTGGGCCAGTAGCTATGATCATTATCACCATTAGAAGAATGGTTAGAACTTGAAGGAGTTCCTCTACGTTGCTCTCAGCGCAACTTTCTTCTCAAAAGATCAATTTCTAATTGCATGCTTCTAGTAGTTGCCTCATGAGAGATGTGGCTCCCACTTCTGGATTGGCTTCTACTGGTATGTGTGGTATGTACACTAACCTCCCGGTCCCTTCCCTGCTCATCTTGACGCTGGGACCCAACAGATTCCTCTCGGTTTGGCCCTGAGCCTACCATAATTGAGTGTTGGTTTCACTAAAGCCCAAGCAATTTCCCACAGACGGCGCTAATCGTAAGGACCTAGTTTGGTGCCTCAGCTTAAAGGGAAAATGATCTAGGCCCAAAGAGTCCATTACAATAAATTTGTAGAGAGTGGGTTGAAAAACTAGGCTCTAATGAATTAGATAACAATTGTAGTGAGCCCAGACAAAAAGAAAACGAGAATAAAAAGGTTTTGCTCAAAGTAAATCGTCCTCGGCACAGTCCGAGGGGACTAGATCTTATATATTTATCTTTTGAATTTGGTTACAAGTCTAGTTCTTGGTGCTACAATGTTTCTCTCTCTATTTTCAAATATTCCCTCTGTAAGGGGTCCCTCTCCATTATATATCATTCTTTTCTTCATCTCCACCATCCACGTGTAGGTCAAGCTGTTAGCTTTGATCCTTGTTCCATCAGCACCTTCCTAAAGTCTTTGGAAGTAGCTGTAAGGTTGCTTACCACTATTCAGGCGTCGCCCTCACATTAATGCAGTCAGAGGGTTAGCTGCAGAGCATTCAATGCGGTGGTAGCAACTTTCCCTTAGATATTTCTTAGCTTCGTTCTGTCCTATGTTTCCCTGATGCTTATCCTTACCAGTAGAACTTCTCGAAGTGTTGCCCTTAAGGGCAGATCAATCCCTCTGACCTCTGCCCTGCTTAGCCGAGGAGGCACTCTTCCTTGGACTACCTCCCCAAGCCTTTACATTAAAAGTTTGTCCGTGGCGTTTTGATTCCCACTTCTTCCCTGTTATCTTTTGGTCCTCGGACTAATAGACATTCTCGAACAAGGCTCACGGCCCAATATACACTTTTGGGCCCTTTATTCCTTCAAACTTACTATCGAAACTTTTTATAATCATTTATATACTCATATAATCTAATTTAATCAAATGTACACAATTTTGGGGTAATGTACTAGGCCATTTCACCTGAGCAAGATTCTTAAACTCAATTGTATCATACATTTAAACATTCTCCCTTATTTAAATATTGTATCATACATTGTATAAAATTATAAATTAATAAAATAATTTTTTTAAAGTTAATTTTTCCTTTTTATTTTTATGAAAAATGCTAAAGGTACTATAAATTTTACTACTTAAAACTTCTAAATTAATGTGACGATAAATATGATAAGTGAACTTTAATCACCCTATAACTGAATATTTGAATTACCTTTTCATAATTGATAATATTAGTTTATAAGTTTAATGTACTCTATTTTTATACTATCTCTAGTCTTTTGTAAGAGCATTAGCATTGGGTGTAAACACCTAGTTGCTATTTTTGCAACTAATAAAAGAAAAGCCCCACATACAAGGGTGTGGATGTAAATTTTTTTACATCCTATGAACAGTTGGTTCTCATAAAAGCCCCAACTGTTCATAGGACGTAAAAAAAAAATTATTTTATTCCCAAATATCTACTCAGACTATTCTCTCTCTCTCTCTCTCTCTCTCATCATGTTTCACATCTCTCATCACTCACACACACTCTCTCTCTTCCTCTGGCTTTCAGACTCCCCTATCTTCTTTCTTTTCTCCTCTCTTCCTCTCATGGTGACACTTGCCTCTCTCACTCAAGATTTTGGTTGGTTGTTTGGGGTGGCTTCAAATCGGTTTGGGTGGGTGGGCTTTGGACTGGCCTTGGCAATGTTGGGTTGTGGGTTGCTAGTTGCCGTGGTGGGTTATGGTGGGCGTGAGGGCCGTGGGGTAGTGGTGAGTCGTGGTGGGCATGGGACCGTGGTGGGTCTTGGTGAGCGTGGGTTGTGAGATGTGGGTTGTGTGGGTTTGGGTTTTGGTGGATCATTAGGTGGTGGAGTCTGGTTTGTTTGGTGGTAGATTGCGGTGGTGGATTTGGCGGTGGTGGTTGCTGTATTTTTTTGTGGGTGGTGGTTGTGGGTTGTGGTTCTGATTTGATTTTAGTTTCGTTTTTTATTTGGGTTTGTGGGTATGGATTTGGGAATAGTGGTGGTGGTGTTGTTGGATTTTAGGTGGTGGTGGCTACTGTGCTATGGTAGCTTTACTATGGGATTGATTTTTGGATGGATACTCATTGTGATTGTGGTGGCACTAGAGGTTGGTTTTGGTTGTGGTGGAGGGTGGGTGTGGTAGTTGGCTATATTTGTGGTTAGGGTGTGGTGTTTGTAGTTGTGGGTGAAGAGAACAAGAGACCAGAGGAAAGAAAGAGAGAATTATTTTTTATTATTTTATTAATTAGGTTATATTAATTTATGGGGTTGTATGTAAAAATAAAAATTAAGATTTAGAGTTAGTTGTGAAATAGTTTAGTAACATAGATAAAATGGTGTTTAATGATACACAATAGACACTTTTTTACATTCTCAATGCTAGTTCTTTAATGAGTTATTGAAGTTTTTTCTTTTTTTTTGGGAAAGAAGGTATTGAAAGTTTTAATAGGTCTAAAGTCACTCTAAGTGTGCGTTTGGGTAGAGATGAAAAATGAAAATTATTTTACTATATAACTCATTTTTGCTACTATTAATGGGCTTCACTGCACTTTTTAGTACAATTCATAGGCCCATTATACTATTTTAACTAATTTTTATTTTTATTTTCAATACTTTAAACAATAATATTTTAATTTTAATAAAATAAGTAGTATTTAAACATACCTTACATAGAATCAGGATCGGCTGGGAATGTTATCAGTTAACAAGTTTATTTGTTAACAGATGGGCCCAAAAGGTTGTGAAAACTGAAAGACAGAGTACCAAAAAATTTCTTATAAAATTTAATAATGGGCCATGGACATTTACATATGACTTGCTCCAGTAAACATTGATTATGTCGTTCTAGTTGGATAATTTCTCCAAGTGCGTATGGTCACATCACTTTTGTGCCACTTGTCTCACAGCCAAACATGCCATTGCATGCAGTTTCACGGTTTGAGGTTTCGGTTCGCCAACGCTATATCATCCATATTAAAAAAA
Source organism: Castanea sativa (assembly GCF_040712315.1). Taxonomy (NCBI): domain Eukaryota; kingdom Viridiplantae; phylum Streptophyta; class Magnoliopsida; order Fagales; family Fagaceae; genus Castanea; species Castanea sativa. Next base: position 35,545,360 of record NC_134020.1, read on the forward strand.
AAAATGTGGCATCTGTGTTTATCAATTTATTAAATACAAATATCATTTTGTCCCACCAATAATTTAGACTTTATTTTTTCCCCCATTAAATGCCTAACCAACCTTCTTTAGAAAATTAAATAAAAAAATATGCCTAGCTAACATGTTTATGATAAATAAATAACCTTTTATGACTTAAAATATGTCACGTTCAAACCACCCAAAATGATACAAACAAAATACTTGGTTAGTATTTAGTATATATAAGTGATTGATTGGAGATGTACTATTAATAGGATGATAATGGGGTGGGACAAGGTTAGATTAGAATTGTTATGTCCCCATCTCATTCTCTCTGATGTATAAGTTTTATTTGAGTAGGGTATTATTGGCTGACCATGCATAATAAAGACGCATAATACTAATTTATAAGTATTTTTAGATAATTTACTATTTATCTTGAAAAATAAGATGATTAATTGAAATTGAAATTTTCTAAATCTCCCTCAGCATTATCTGACCTTAAAGTGGCTGAGAATCATTCCTAAAACTCATAAACATTCTAAAAATATTAGAAAATCAAGTACAATTGAAAATAGTGAAAATATGAAAACTTGTGTCAAAGTGCCGATCAACACTCAAAAATGGGTGCATTGAAACTTTGTGTCTCTAACTTGATTTTCAGCTAAACTTTGATATGCACTCTCTTATCGTATTACTCTTTGTTCATGGGAATATAGGAGTGGATTACCACAAAAATAACCTAAGTAAAAGTAAGTTTCCACCATCAAAAGGAGGATCAACCCTAGCGTTTATTGTTTAATGATTGTTAACTCTTCCTTCTTCTTTTTTAATAAATATTAAAATTAAAATTTATTTCTCCCTCCTGAACATGAAGACAAATTAGGGATTTTGAAAATTTGGTAAGCATGAAAATTAAGGAAAAGAGTGATTCCATTATTAAATTTGAAAAATTAAGAAAAACAATTTAACAGCATGAGATTATTTATATATTATGAATCAATGAGAGAGAATATTACTTGGGAAAAAAATGTAAATAATCTCATGATGTTTTTCTAGTTTAATTCAATTTAAATAATGTAATTTTTTTTCTCAATTTCATCAATTGTACAAGTGAACGTGCTGTACTTACAATAGGATATTTAAACACTTAGAAAAAAGAAATGTCATGGTCATAGGAAAAAAAATACTTATATTACAAATGGTACAAACTGATATGTCATTATTTATAAAATAATGGTTCAACATTTTTTTTGAGGTAAAAGGTAGATTTTTTAATATTATATTGTTGTAGTGAATATGATCTTATTTATTGTCAGGTTAATTGATGAAATTTAGTTTAATTTTTTGGATCATGTTAACGGATGTTCGCAAAGTAATTATTAATAAACTATAAAAGAAAAATTTTGATACCACTTTCATAGAAAATATAAAAAGTTGTCAACAATATTTATTTATTTATTTTTTAATAAAAATGTTTCTAAAATTAGTTACTAAATCAATGCTCTTAAGTCATTGGCTAATATTTTTCTAATATTTTAAGTAAAAAAAAGTAAACAAGGGGAGCAAAGAACAAATTTTACAAATTTTAAAGTAACAAAAAGTGTCGAGATTGTAATTTCTCGCAAGAAGTGAAATTCACATATTGTAAAGAACCAGCAATAAGAAGAGTCCAAATCTTCTTATTGGACTCTTCTTATTAGAGTCCAAATCTCCAATAAGAATCCCCGACCACCTAACAAACCCAAAGCAAAGAAATCTGAGCCGTACACGTAATTCGTTGGTTAATTTTTGATGGAGACGCAAGAGAATACCCTATGGGATCCACCGCACGAGCTGGGCGTTCTGGCCACGTCACCAAAATCTCTGTCGATTGTGCTTAAAAGACTATTTTGCCACCAAAACGACAAACTTCCACAAATCAAATCACACTGGTTGAAGTGCATGCAATTACTGCGTGTAAAACTTAACATTTTATCCTTTAATTATCTACTTTTTTTTTTTACCGTTTTAATTTTTACATTTCATAACTAAGTGGTAATTATATTGTATAATATTCTTAATTATTGTATGGATCCAAATCTTAGATAAAGATTATACTGTCAGAAAAATCCAACTACTTTATGTTTTTAATTTCTTTCTCCAAAATCATTATAAACTTAATTTCTTATAAAAAAAGTTAAACTTAACGGTGATTATTCTTATCCTTTACATTTTCTTGGATTAATGATGATTATCTTTTTGAAAATTCAACTACTTTATATTTTTAATTTCTTTAACCAAAATCATTAAACTTAATTTCTTATAAGAAAAAAAAAAGTTAAACTTAATGGTGATTATTCTTCTCCTTTACTTTTTCTTGGATTAACAATGACTATCTTTTTGAAAGATAAAAAGAAGATAATATAAAATGTTTACAAATTGACGTAATAATGAATATGTTTAGTGTTACTTCAATAATATACGAAATACATTATGAATTACCTTTTATAATTAGTGACATTTCAATTTATAAAATTTATACTGTATAATTTGAAATGTCCTTAATTTTACCTTTTTTTTTTTAATTTTAATTTCCGGTTATAGACCAAATAATGTGCATTCTTACTGCTAGATCACAAAATGGAATGGGTGATTTGTAACGGGTCATAGGATTTTTAATGAGTAAGCAATGAGTTTTAATTTTTTAAAATTAAATTTGATGCCACCTCACACAAGATTTGTCATGTTATTGTTTTATTAGCCTCGTAGGTATTGAGATTAATAAAAGGATCAAATTTGCTCAATTTTTTTAAGTTTTAGGGGCCAATAATGCTCCCTTGAAAACTCGCCAATTGTGCTTAGTAGGCAAATGTCAAGGACCAGTATTTTTGGCCTAAAATTTTGTACTTCTATAATTAGAGAAACATTAAATGCATTGATGAGTTCGTTGTTGAAATGTTAAAATTAATTGTGGCAACTGCAACCGGAGACTTGGAGACTGAAACACTATAGGTGGATTTACTTATTTTATTGCATAGAATTTTCAATTTTTTTTTTGAGAATCTATGTATATATCACAAGTAAATCCACATGATGATTTGTAACTAATATAACATAAACAATATGGGAAAAGTTAAAGTACGTCTTAAGGGCACTAGTTTGGGAAATATTTTTGGAAACATTTTTACGGAAAAAAAAAAATTTTTTTGATAGCTTTTTATATTTTTTATGAAAGTTGTGTCAAAATTTTTCTAAAATAATTAATTAACAATTACCCTAAGGAAGTCCGTTAACAAGACCCAAAAAAAACATCTAAACATTTCTTAATGGCTACACTTTTGTGCTATGTTTAAAAATTGATACATCAAATTGCAAATTTATATAATGATTATTCACTCATCATTATTGATCATATCATGAAGTTGTAGAAAATTGTGACAAAATGAATGGTGTTAGAATAATTGAATTAGAGTGTTCTTAACATCGCTTAACATTTCCCATAAAAGATACCTCTCTATCCCAAAGCAAAGAAACCAGATCCCGTGGCAAATGGGTTGGAACTGAAAATGGGGGAAGTTGGAGAAATAAATGCATTGAAAGATGTATTTGTCTATGCATTTCTGCACTCTAATCTCTCTCCTCAAATTATCGGACTCAACCATTTGACTATTTCAATTATAACTCTCTCTCTCTAAGGTTAATGATTTTTTTTTTGTTCATCCTTTTCAATAGTATTACTGTATTACAATAAGAAAACCTCCTTGTGATTTTAAATAAGTAATGTTTCGTGATTACAAATTTTAATATTTTATCGTAAATTTCTTTTACCACTTAATTATATAGATTATGGAATGATATGATATCATGTGTAATATCTAGCGATTGTATTGAGTATCAAATTTGTATTATAAATCAAATCTTTCATGAATGTAATTGTTTAACATGTATGGCATGATAACTCGTTAATTTTGTCCATTTAAAACTAAATTATTTATATATTAAAATTTAAAACTCGTGTCCATCACAATTTGTATGTAATTTCTGTCACTTTCAATGAAATTCTTAGCTTTTTATATTGGATGGCAACTTTAATACTCCATCCGTTTCAATTTATTTGTTCTGTTTGTTGAGTCCAAATCTTCTGTCCCACTTTTTCTGCTCCACTCTATACTCCACAAATAAAAATTTGCCACGTATTCACCTAATTAACTAAATACTACTATTAATTAATAACGGTAGAATTAATAAGTCAATAATGGTAGTATTTAATTAATTAGGTGAACACATGACAAATTTTTATTGGTGGAGTATAGAGTGGAGCAAGAAAAGTGGGACAGAAGATTGAAAAGTCAAACTTTTTAAGGAAACATTATTTATTGTCTTGTTTACCTTATAAAAATGTATAAGTTTACAAAACTACCTTTAAACAAATTTATCAATGAGGCAACTAAAAAGGTACCCCAATTAGATTGATTTATAAAAAATATTTGTTAGTTTTCTTTTCAAATAGTTTTGAAAATAAGATAGAGGTATAATAAAAATATTAGTAAATTAATGAATTTTATTTTTAGAAATAGAACAATATTTTAAGACATCCTAAAATAGAATAGATGACAAATAAACTGGGACGAAGGGAATAATTATAAGGGATAACCATGCTCATCCGGACCTACAAACAACAAAACCATAGGTAAAGAATCACATATATTGAGATATAAATGCATATACAAAATACTATGGAATATCCCATAAAAAAAACAAAAAATCTATGGAATAATAAAGAAAAAAAATAGAAAAATGAATCATGAATAATTGCAAGTTTTAACCATAAAAAGATACTAAGTATATAATGGAGTGGAGTCAAATCCCATCAACGAACGAAAGGCCCGGCCACCAAAACGGCGATGCAATTGGGAGAGCACACGTTAACATGAAATTTTGACCATAATTTGCTACCTCCAACCCCAAAAAAAAAAATTCATAATTGGGTTATCAGAAAAAATTAAAAATCAAAGAAATTGACAATTGGTCCCACTCACACGTGCATGTTACTTTGGAATGAACAATTTTTTAATGACCCTATGGGGATTATAAAAAAAATGTGGTCTAGTGTCTTAAAAATTCAAACCTGGACCAGGGAGGGACCAGACCAGTTCCAGCTTTGGCTGTCAAACTGCCGGAACAGTCAAGTCCCCCACAGGGACCCAGCTCATGTTTTCTGGCATTTTTTAAGATCCCAAAGTCCTGAAGAGCTGAACCCTCTCTCATGGTCTGGTCCATAGAATTATTGAAAAGGATCACTATACAGTGACCTATCCATGACATAAATAATATATATATATATATATATATATATATAATTTTCCCTTTTTTGGGTTTTCAAAGCTGTCTCTCGCTTTCTAAGTAATCACCAAATAAGACTTATTGATTTGTCACTTTGAGCCAATGGGGTTTTGGTATCCAGAAGGATATATAAGTTTGGAAATAGACAATTATTAACGATTTATTTTAAAAAAATTTTGACATAATTTTTATGAAAAATAAAAAAAATTATAAAAACGCTAATTTTTTTTTTATAAAAACTTTTTTTAAATAAATTGTTAATTATTACCCCAAGGACATCTATTAATATTTTCTACAAAAACTTCGATTTGGAGCAAATGGGGAGCTTAAAAAAACTGACTAATTGGAATGACACTTAGAGAACACAACCAAATTGGTTGAATTGCTACATCAATATGACTTTCCAATATTAATATATATATATATATATTTTGTATATACTGTTTTTCATAATAGGATTTTATTAAGGGTACACAATAGTATACTATTTTTGAAAATTTTTTTATCAGGAATTGAAAAAGTTTTACAATTTTTTCAATTTTGCATAAAATATTCATAAAAATGAATGGCTTAGGACCGGACCCTTCATAATATAACCAAAATTCCCTTTCTAAGCTTTGTGGGGTTAATTTGTAAAAAAATTTTATAACCAAAGTCAAGTTTAAGGTTTGGTGGATTATGAATATATGATAGATGACGTTCAGATATTCCTTGGTGTGGAGATGATAAAAGTTGCTCCAAACACAAACCGTTCTGCATGACTTTTCACTTTCGTTTTCATATAATTCCACTTTTATTAAAGTACAAGATAAAGAAACAATAGTCTTTCTATTTTTTTATTTTTGTTTTATAAATTTGATAGGAGGCATAAAGATTTGGAGTCAGGACACTGAAAATAAAAAACCATAAGGGTTTGGTAGAACATTGACATCAAACATCAGCAAAGGCCAACTCAACAAAGTCAAAGAGTGAGGGCCAATTCAGAAAGCCAAAAGCTACCTTTTCAACGTGTGATATTACCGTGTTTTTTTTTTTTGATGGAATATTACTGTGCTGGTAAGAAATTACCTGGAGATAAATTTTTTTTCTAAGGATTAGGTCTTAAACCCCCCCATCTATACCATTCAATAAAATAAAGTAGTGTCACATCAATTTTTTTTTTTTCAAATAGAGCTATATAGTCTATACTCTCTAGGATTAAAAAATGATATTAGTCCAATAGCTTTTTTTGTTTTTTTGGTAAACATATTAGTCCAATAGCTGTACCTATATCAATTCACATTGAGGTTTGTATTTAATTCAATTAAAACGTAGATTACTACACACATCATAATCCTGTACTCTCATCTTATGTAATTTAATCTCAGGCCCTTAACTGCTGTCCCATTAGTGAAGTCAAAAACATTATTGAAATCTTCAATCGACTTGAAACTCAGCTTCATTCAACATAACAAGAAAGCATTTGATATTTTTAGAGCTGAACTAGGCGTAGTACTTGTCACTTAGTATAAGCCAGTTTCATGACAAAGATTAGAAAATGTTTGTCATCCTAACAAGAGATGAAACAACCGTAACGGTGCGCGCGCTCAAATATACACACACATACATATATAGTCGGAGCAACCGATTTTTTTAAAGTTTGCAGGTGGTTTGAAGTGATATTCATGGTAGAATTATAATACCAACACATTTCTCACATTTTACTCAAGTCTGCCTAATTTGTTATAAATATGTAACTTTTCAACTGTGCTTACGATAAGAAGCTTGAAATGGCCATCGACTTTGGACACTCTTTCTCAAATTCAACATTCAACCTTCTCTAAATTCTCATGGGAAAATAAGTGAAAAGAGCTGAAGAAATGGGAATGTTCATATATTGATTGGCACTGGTTCTCAACACACCCAGTGACACTATCGATGCGCTTGAAATAAAATTTCTTGCCATAGCCATATGCACTCAATTTGGAGACGCATTAGTGTCTTGGAAAATAAGAAAACCCACTTTCAAAGATGGATTCATGGAAAACATAGACATGAAATTCACAATAACATTAAGCATCAACATAGACAAGAAAAATCCACCATAATGTTGAGATCGATTTTCAGCCAATACAGTCACTTTAACCAAGAAACATATCAAGGCATCAGCATAATTAGAAGATGGAGTTTCATTTCCCGTTTCTCCGAACTAAAATTTACTTTAACAATAAAGCAGCCTTCAACATTCATTCAGTTTTTTCAACATCAAGCGTCAAGTTCCACATTATTAGGCAAATATGCTCAAGGGACCTGTCTTGGTAGATGCATCTAGTCCATTTTCAGCATTCCTCATCCCTGTAATCCATGTCCTGCAAAACATTCAATAAAACAACAATGAAGATTGAAGAATGATATACGAAAAAATTTGCAGTATGAAATTTATATACTTAATCAGGAAGTTAATCTTAAATGCCGCAATATACTTATTCCTGTAACTTGAAAATGAGAAAGGGATTGATTAGAAATGAAGATCTACACAACATAACGCAAAAATCTATTTTCCTCTCTTACCTTCCAATATTGTTGCTGCTCGAAACATTAAAGATAGTGAGTCTTTTTGCTGTTTTCATAAAATCACTGCAATTCCAACAGAGGATAAAAGAGAAAATCCATCAATCATACACTGACAAATAGAAATGCTCTAAAAACAGCATATTAAGACTTCATGAATGTTTGTCTAAGGCAAAACTAATACATCCAAAAAGGTATTAAGATGATATAAATAAACAAAAGAAAATTAAAGGGGGGGGGGGGGTGTGGCAACATACCTGAATGGTTCATCTCCAGTTTGCTTGACAGCACCTGTTGCATCCCGGTAGACGACATGGTTCAGCATGTCTGATCTTTCTATTCCAAACATGTTGGCCAGCCTCCTGTGCAGCTCTTCATAAGAGCCAAGAACCGAAAGGTCAAGTGTGCGTCCCACATCCTCTGACTCCATAAATACCTTGCAGTGACCCGTATCCAGGCCAAGTTCAGTGGTTTGGAAACCCTGGTGCCATGAAAATCCAGTACTTGATGACTTTTCTGGTGAAACTTGCTGATCAAGAGTGGATCCTGATCCATCAGAAAGAAACTTTACTTTGTCTTGATTCTCATCTGATGAACTTTTCCCTGTAAGAACTTGTGAGACTGTGTCACTAGAACAGCTTCTAGATATCTGCTGCTCGGTGATTATTGGTTGACCAAAGAGTAAAAACTGGTGTCTCTTCACGTTATCAGATTTCTCCAAATTCTGACTAGAATTTCCTATTGTTAGCAAGCAAGATATATTTTCATTGCTGTTTGTATTGCTCGTCATAATGCTATTGGAAGTTCTAGGATTCATATTGTATCGCTGAAAATTGGATGGAAACAGCCCTGGCTGCAGTTTGTTGTTAAAGTGGAGATCTGATAAAGATATACCAAATTGAGCATGCCTGGCTCCCTGTATGCCTGCAGGAGTGTTATCAGATAGAAAACACAAGGGGCTGCTGGACCCAAGGGGGTTGCCTGAAAATGACGGCATTGGAAATTGGCCGTCATGTGAAAAGTCTGGGTGTTGTGGAAACCGTAACTTCTTTCTTGGTGGTGAGAAGGGCGAGATGTGAATAACAGGCATATTTGATACCAACTCAACCAACCATGGGCTTACGCGCTTCACATTTTGTAGCAAATCTGGCTCATCCCAAGTCACCTGAAATGTTGTTTGTAAGTAGATTTAATGTGAAACTGATGAGAAGCTGGGTTCATTGAGGATAGGCTTTGCATAACATGTTTCATACAGTATGGAGACAAGTATTTATACCAATTCATAAATAATATCTGAAAAGTTTGATGTATGTATGAAAATTCGACCATCTTAAATTACAATTCAGCTTAAAACAGCACCATAATTGTGGATGTACTCCTCAACTAAGCTCTATGTTGAATTTTGGGTCACATAAATGATAACATAACCATCTAACTTCATAATTGGTACAATATTTACTGTATATGCAGTGTCATAAATTATTTTAAAGCATTGTTCAGTTGTTTACATTACAACCATAAGACAAATCTGTGGTTTCTGTTAAGCAGAGAAAACATATGGGAATATTATGAATCTGATGCAGTGTCGACAAAAAAAAAAAAAAAGTGTAGAAAGCTGACATGTACTCTCCTTAATCTATCTAAAAACTCTGGAATAAATATCAAAAGACCTCAAATGCTAGATACAGTGCAAATAGTATAAAGCATGCCATCAGAGAAAATCCCAGAAGATAAATGCGACTACCCCTACTAAAATACATGACCAGAATCTCAGTGAGAAAACACTACCTCTGAAAATTTAACAAAATATTTAATAAAATACATATTAAGCAACCAACAGAGTCCAAATTCTTGCACAAGGGTATACAAATTACAGAGGAACATGATACCTGAAGAAGCCGCCATGGGGAATTAGGCCAACGAAGAGGGTCAGCAACCTGAACAGATGCAATGGTTCCCATGAACCAGCTTATCCTGGAAGAATCCTCAGTTTCAAATGCCATCTTAAACCTCATCCCGGAGCACCATTGCGTCCTCATAGTCGCCTTCACAGCTGAGGCCTTGACACAAAACTCCGGCGTGCTGGCCCTCGGATAATAAACAACCTCAAATGGCTGCCCACTAGCAGCAAGAGCCGCAGCTTCAATAACTGATTCAGGCATCACCTTTCCCTTTCCACTCAAATTGCCACCAGCTGGGCCTGAATTTCTCATTACTTTGTTCTCCTGCTCCCTCAAAAACATGGAAAATCCACCGTAAGATGAAACAGAATTTCCTGGACCAGGGTTCCATCCAGATGGAGATTCAAGTGCACCACCAATTCCACGCTTGGCACGTCGAATACCAACACAAAGATCGCCATTTTCAGCTCTGAGGAACACAATTGAATCCCCTGCAACCAGCTTCTTCTGGTTCACAAATGTGCTCCACCCAGTTGTCAACAAATGCCGCCGTGGTGTACCTCTATAAATATGCCTGAATTTCCAAACCTCGCCATGAACATCCTTGGCAATCACAGTTTGAACAGGCGGATCCGCCGTGTAATCCAACCGTGGAAAGATCGTCTCAGCGCAGTACCTCGGAACCGAGAAACCCCCACCGTTGTTCGCATCAGACTGAGTCAATGTCTTAGCAAACGAGGCCGGTTTCTCTGGATTTTCAGACCCATTAGCCCCCACAACCCCATCATCCTCAAAATCAAGCTCACCAATGTTTCTGTTTCCAAGTGGAACCAATCTGATCTTTGAGAAAACCTCATCAGTTTCAGGGTCAGCTAAGAACTTCACAGCCCCAACTCTGCAAGGAATGAGAGCAGGAATTCTGGGTAAAGAGCTGAAATCTACGTGAACCTGAGCGTGCTCTGCGTGGCCCTGAGGGAAATAGAAGACCTTGGAGTTAACCTGAGGCATCTGTACCATGCCTCCAGCGCAGGCATGCCATAGCTGAGGATCCAAGCTCTTCTCTGCCTCCTTCATTTTTAGTATACAAGAAATAAAACCCACAACCAAAATCACTGATCAAACAGTGTTTTTTATTTATTTTTAATTACTTCTTTTTGAAACCAATAAAGGGTTCTACTTCTACTTCATAGCTCTTGAAGAAGCTTCAGTAAATGCTGTGAGCAACAACAACAACAACAAAACAACAACAAAAAGGATAAAAGTTGATTCCAAAACAAGTTATAAATGTGTTAAGAAGTGAATAAAGTGTATCAGTTCATTAAATTCACAACATAATAGAGTGAGGGATAGAGAAGAAATTAAAATCTCTTACCTTTTCTTTCTTTGCATTAAAATCAAAGATATGCTTGGGCTCAGAGAATCTTCTCACTTCGCACTTTCTGCAGCCCCCAAAGTAGTGGAAAAGTAAAAAATTACTAGTTTTGTCCCCTAAATCCAAAATAGCCTTTTTGAAGATTCTGGAGAGTTTTTACAGATCGAGTTCCGTACATTTCTTTCTTCGTTTTTCAGATCAATTTCACCTTATAGCTGCTAAACAATCACAGAACCAAAGTTTTACTTTTTTTTTTACAGTACTAATCAAAAATGCAGATTCAAGAGCTTGAAAGTGGTTCGGATTCAGAAGACCCACCAGGAAAAGAAACAACTTTGAGAACAACCCCAGCTAGATCTTCAACTCTAACCCCAGATTACAGTCAGTCACAACTCAAAAAAAAAAAAAAATCTGCAGAATTTGATTCAAAAGAGTTTTCATGCAGAGAGAGACAGACAGAGAAAGAGAGAGAAAATGAGAGACTGTAGCAACAGCTACTATTCAGTAAATAAAAAGCAGCACGGGCACACGGATTTATATCACTCTTTTAGGCTCTGCCTTTTTTCTCATCCCAAAAAAAAAGAAAAAACAAAACAAATGCTTAAAGTCTTAAACAAAACATTTCTTTCACACTCTCTCTCTCTTGCCTGCTTTTTGTTGTTATCTTAATATATTTTCTTTTTTTTTTCTTTTCTTTCAGATCTCAAAGATAGACTCTTTCTCTCTCTCTCTCTCTCTCTGGAACAGAAACAAAACAAAACAAAACAAAGAAAATCTTAAATCAACAAAACAATAATGAATGAATAAATTTTTGGAACATACTAATATAATTGCTGTGTTGAAAAATAAAAACATGGTCCTCAGTCAGCACCATCATATATATAAATATCGGGGTACGAATAGAATAAATACGATGAATTATCACGATTTTTTTCATGCAAATCAAAAAACAAAGCGAGAGCACGGAACACTCATCACTATAATAATAAGTACTGCTCTGAAATCAGAGCAAAACCCCATTACCACATTACTAGTGGACAAACTAACCCTGGTTAATTCTTTTTGTTTTTTTAATGTTTTTTTTTAAAAAAAAAATATCGGATATGGGTTAAGTTAACTACACAACTAGTTTACATGACGTTGCTTGATAAATGTTAATGGCGCGTGCAATTTAATGGGTAAGCGTGGCTGGAGCGTGGGGGTACGCGTATTGAGGAGCGTGGGGGATGTGTCTGGAGGAGGAGGAGGGGTCGGCGATCTTTTTGGTCGGGTTGGCGAGGAGGGAAGGTACGACTATGATGTAGTGGTGACGTGGACTTGTTGTTGCTTAAAGTGGGAGTGGTGTCTCTTGTGACTTTTTACTGCGAGAGCTTAGGCTCTTAGGCTCTAGCCCTCTAATCCTTGGGATAACTAGTAACTACCCTAGCATGATGTCCTCAAGATTTAGTGGATTTGAGATTCTATTAGATTCTCGGTTTTTGAGTAAATGAAAAAGGGTCCACTGTCTATGAGAGGTGTTACATCCACAACATTTTTAGAATAATTTTACAACAAATTATAGGTGATTAGTTGTTATAGGTTCAAATTTGAATCTAACACTAAGATTACTTTTTTGTCCTAACAATAACAACCAGTAACAACTTGCCACTTAAGATTTGTTGTAAAAATATTGTGGACATATCATTTCTCACTCTCTATAAATTATTTATTTTTGAAAATATTTTTTCAATTTTTGAGATAATATTTTCATAAGTGATTAATTATTATGTGCCTTTAAAGTATACATTAGCAAAATCTAATAAAAAATGCTAGAATCGTACCAAAGTTCACTAAGCCTTTGTCACTACTTGCAGAGTTATGAGTGGTAAAAAAAAAGTGGCGAATTTACGTGATAACTCATCATACAGTAAGTGTTTATTTGGATAATTTATTTTTTGTCAACTTATTTTACTATTCAGCTTATTTTTTACGATTCATGAGCCGTATTGCACTTTTTGATACTATTTATAGATCTCATTGTATTATCACAGCTAACGTTTACCTTTATTTACATTATTTTAGCAAAAAAATTACAATTTCAGCAAAATAAGCGGATCTTAAACAGACCTTAAGTATGAAAAAAAATATGTCAAAAGTTGTGATCTAAGCATTTCTTTAAGTAAATCGACCATGAAATTATTTAAAATTAAAGCTAAGACAAAAAATTTTATAGGACTCACAAATAGTAGATAATTTAGTAAAAAAATTACTTTTGTAATCAGTTGCCAAATGCACAATAGGTGAGAGCATTTCCACTATACTCTCAAATAAAAAATAAAAATAAGAATAAAAAGTAGTTGTACACCCAATAAAGAAAAAAAGTAGCTTTTTTATTTTGGGTCTAGTTACAAGTGCCCCTAAGATATTTGTTAATAAATAATTTTAGAAAAATTTTGATAATATTTTTATGGGAAATATAAAAATAGTAAAAAAAAATTAGTTATATTTTTCTTTTCAAATAAAAAGTTTCTGAAAATATTATCTTAAAGAATGTTTTTTAGACATCCATTAACAACATCTTTCGATTTTACTACTTACTCTTTTTTTTTCTTATACAAAAAAGTCTAGGATACAACAAAATCTCATAATATTTGGTACCTTCGTTACAAGGTGGTTTGGCACAATCATTCATTGTGAAAAATAGCAAGATTTGATTGTGTCCATAAAAGAACACATTCTTCAACAGACTCGTACTTATTCTTTCCCTATCCCTTTTAAATTTTATTTGTTCAATAATCTTTCTTTATTACTTCTCCACAACTAGTGGTTATAATTTTAAAATATCCCAATGGTTAATCCCGAACCTTCATTTTATCAAATCTATATTATACTCTAGAATTTTCTCAAAACTATGTAATTTATAAACTAGTTATCCTTATTAATTCAAAATTCTTCGTAGTTTTTGTTTTGTTTTGGGAATCATTAAATCCACCCTTTTCTTATTTCTATATTTTTAAATTTAAAAAAAAAACCTTTCTAATTTTATTTTTTGAGATCACCACCCCTTTCTCTGAGAGAGAGAGAGAGAGAGAGAGAGAGAGAGAGAGAGAGAGAGAGAGAGAGAGAGAGAGAGAGAGAGAGAGAGAGAGACCTCGTACGTAACACCTTAAAGTCCACAATGCCATCCATTTGTCAAATTGTTGTTGTTTCTACCACATTCTTTCTCTCCATAAGAGCATCCACAATAGTAGACTAAAAATTTAGCTATTTGGCACCTACAAAAGTCATTTTATCTATTTTACATCTTCACACTCAACATCAATGGATCTATATTTTTAGCTATTTGATTAAAATAATACAAATAACTCATTAGAATAATAATAAAAATATCCACCACAAACTCCATCTACCAATCATAACCACCTCCACCATCAACCACAATCACACCCACAACCACCACCAGTCCACAACAGGGACAAAAAAAAAAGCAACCAATCAGCCAACAAAATACAAAACACAACCATAATCACATCAAATATTATTGTATATCATTCAATAACAAATTTCATGAACAATAAATATATAAATTATACAACATTGCAACAATATACCTCAGACCCAACCAGCCAACCAAAAAAAAAAAAAAGGGCATTCAAGCTCTTGGTTGGCTAAATTTTGTAACCGGTGCAGACCTTCCCTTTTTAATTAATTATTCTGAATGGGCTGTCAAGTAGGAGGATCCAAGAGGCTAATTCATTTCCATTTTTGATACCTCCACCCTTCACCTCCCCCTTGCGCACTTATTTGGCCCAATATCTGTGTCAATTCATATTAGCCCATTAATCACCACAATTAAAAGGAATAAAATAGTCTCTCTCATTTTTAATGTGGGATTAAACATTTTCACTAACTCCTCATCTTCCATATTCACTCCCACATCTTTACATTTATGTTGTAATATTTATTCATTTTAAGTAATTAATATTAAAATGCTCCAACAATATCACAGACCCACAATGATTCCGATTCAGAATCAAGGCAAGCAAGAGGTGAGGTAGAGTGAGTGAGAGTTTGAGAGACTTACCAGTTGCAAGGAGGAGGAGCTCTTGTCGTGGGTTTGTGACAACAAGGTTAGAGCAGAGACTTAGAGATGGGTCTGCAACGTGGGTCAATGGAGTGGGTCAGCAGCGGCTTGGTTCAACGAAGTGGGTCAAGGGCGTGGGCCGGTGACATTGAGCTTTGGGTGGCCTGGCGGCGGTGAGATGGAGTTGAGAGAGTTGAAAAGGGAGTTAATCTTGTACTGGAGGCTGTACCAGTTTGACTAGTAGAACGATATATTTCGGTACCGGTCAATACCAGTGTACCGTTTCGGGTTTACCGTTATTTTTTATATTTATACACACACACACACACAAGTGTGTGTGTGTGTATTATAATAAATTTAAAAGTTTACCATAAAATATTACCTCAATTCATAACAAATTATTCATAATTTTAGACCTTAGCATCAATTAAAAAAAAACACAATATAAAAAATAGAAAGCTTAATTGTTCATTGCATACTAAGAAAACAAATAATACTAATAAGTTAATACAAGTAAGTTACCATTCTATCCTTACAAAAATTCAAAAATTACAAAACTATAAAAAAAAAAAAACTTTTTTCTGTATCGACTGGTATTGCTCGAAATCGGCTGATATGGCCGGTACATAGCTGGTACGGCCAGTATTTAAACCGGTACAAAACGTTGGCGTTTCAATACCAATATATGTATCGATACTATACATACCAACCGGTATGGCCAGTACTGGTAAGGTATCGACTACTCTGGTTGAGACAAATGTGAGATAAAAGAAATAGAAAAAAAAAAAAAAAGAAGAAACAAACAAATAATACAATAAACGGAGGTAGAATAAAAAAATAATTTTTTTTTTAGCTTTCAGCTACAGTGCACAGTCATATATAATTGTGCAGTGTAGCAATGTAGGTAAAAAATTTACCTATACCAGCACTATTGTAGCACCCTTTTGGTATATAATGGTGCTAAAAATAGCTTTTTAGCACCACTATTGTGGATGCTCTAACAAATATCTTTGCCTCGGTCCCATGCAACCCATATTAGGTTAGATGACTTATATTGGTCCTCCTATCTACTGTCTTTATCTCTTTATTTATTTTTATTTTATTGTTTTGATTAATTTTATGAGAATGATTGTACTTTATGTGTTGATTGTGTGTCTCCCTCTTGATTTTAGAGATGTTAAGATTGAGGAGTTGGGTTAAGGATTGCAGGAGAAACGTTTGAGAGAGAGAGAGCTACAACAAATTAAATCTAAAATTTTTATTAAGTGCTTGAATTTTTTTTATTCCCTTAAATTCGTTTACATAGCTACGATGAATTTTCTCACCAAGAGAGATATTGTAAGTTTGTAATTCTTTAAAGCAATTTCAGCATTTTGGAGAGATTATTGGAGTGTTGTTTTGTGTGTCTATTCTTCAAATGGATAATAAAAAATGTCCTTTGAAGAGCTATTAGAGTTACTTTAAGATTAAGATATATGTTGCTAAGAACCTTATAATTTAGTGGTATTGTATGTTTTCTTTTATAAGGAAAATGAGAGTTCGAATCCCTTATCCTTATTGATGTAACTATTGAATATTATATATATATATATATATATATATATATATATATATATATATATATATAAATTCTAATTTTTTTTTGAGAGTTTCAACTTATAACGTCCGCTCCTTATGATAGCTCATTATCATTAGACCAAGACACTAATCAGTTTTTGGTGTAAGCGGGGATTGAACCTCAAATCTCTTATACAACCATCAGAGACTTTACCAATTGAGATAACTACAACCCACAAATTTTAAGTTAATTGTTAAAAATTTTGCCATATATTTATTTTTTATTTTTTATTTTCATTCAAATATGGCAAAATATGAGTCATTCATTTATTATGATTATTTTTAAGTAAATTTGACGTAAAATTCTTAAATTCTTATTAATTAATGATTAATATTTTTTTTTCCTGATAAGTAGATAGTGGGAGAGGGAGAGGTAGACTATCACTTAAAGCCAATTAATGGCTAATTTTTCTTTTGATACAAGATAAAAATTTTACTGTAGCCCGATCTAAGTGTATATGTTTGTGAAACTCCCTCCTGGAGATTTGAACCCCGACCCTTACCCTCCTAACACCCCATAATAATAACAAGTACTTATATTTGTGGAGTAACCATTGTACCTAAGGTGCGTGGTGATATTAATGGCTAAATTAATAGTTCAAAATTTGTCACTTATTATTATGTTAATTTTTAGTTCGATTTGCATTCATTCAACTATGAATGATTAAGATTTAAAAAAACCCACAATAAAATTACCCAAAGATCTTTGAAGGATCTTGATCCATGTTTATGTAGCTTTTTTATATATTTTTTTAGAATAGCTTATGGAGCTCATTTCAAATTTTTAAACTTGCCAACTAATTGGTTTCACCATCTCAGCAACTCTTGTTATGCTTGTGACAAAAGGGTACATCTAAGATTTAACTTATATGATCTCATTTTGTTTAAAATTTGCCACAACAAGTGGCAAGTAGCAAAGTAGTCACAGTCAATTAACGTTATGAGCCCGTTTGTTTAGGCATATTGAGAGACAAAAACGTGTGTTTAGCAAATCGTGAAAATCTTGATATGTTTGGCTGGGCGAAGTTTGTGGGATTGCATTTTTGAATCTGCAGATTTTCGCGTTTCAGGAAAGGTAGTTTCCCGATGTGATTTTGAAATCGCGCGATTTGCAAATCATGATACCGCTATTTTTTTTTTGGTTGACCCTCTAGCTCCATTGCGCGATTTGCAAAAAATTGCGCGATTTTTGCGTGTGTTTACCCTCTGGCTCCATGCTTATCCTTAGTCTGCTCTTTTCACCATATATATATATATATATATATATATATATATATATATATATATATATATATATATATATATTGTAAGGACATAATTCAAATTCTCAAACTATGACTGGAGGGAGATGGGCTTGAAATGCCTTTCTTTACAATAAATTTGTAGAGGATGGGTTTGTAATCTAGATTTCAAGGATGGTTTAGACAATAAGGGAAAGAACGGGCTTTGGGCCCAATGGGACAAATTAAAGAGTTGTTTGCAAAAGTAAGACTGAGAATTCCTCCTCGGACGAAATCCGAGGATAGTTTATAATAGTATTTCCTTAAGTTTGGATACAAATATTGATTATCATATACTATTAGCTCTTTTTCTTCCTGAAAAAGCCTCTCCTTTCTTCGTAGGACTTCTCCTTCATTTATACTTATTTTTCTTCTCTTCATCGTCCTTCACCTCATGGTTGTAATGCTCGTTTTGGATACTTGTCCCATCAATCCTTCCCTAAAGCCCGCTGGGGTCAGGGACCAAGTTCCAAACTTCATGCTCACGTCCCATCCTTCCATCCATGCAGTCAATATATCAATTTACATAGCTTTTAATGTATGGGCGGTGATAGCAGCTTTACCTTAGATATTCCACCGCCCTTTCTATTGTCCTCCACGTGTACCGTGTATTCCCGTAACCGTAAGATTCTTTATAACATATCCCGGGGATACTAAACCTCTCGTCCTATGTCCTCGGATTGTTAATCCGAGGACAAATATACTCTTCGGACACAATTGGTCATTCGTTTATCATATCTTTATTTGACATTTCTTTATGAGATCCCTTCAGATACTCCAAGATCATTTTGATGTCTTCGGTTTAGGGTTTCTAGCCCAAAAGACCTCGTTGGGCCATCCTTGGTAAATTACTGGGCCCAATGCCCCTATATATATATATATATATATATATCCTCAGTCCTCTGCATCTAAACTCATCAGTTTCACAAGGATTGGCTTTCTTCTTCGTTTTTGCTCTGCTCCGTTTATCGTCGTTCTTCATTGCAATTCTAGGTAAATATTCTCCATTACCCATCTTTGAATTTATGATATAGATTTGGGCTTTTGGCATGTTGGTTTACACTATTTGAACTCAAAATATTAGAATTCAGAAATTTTTTGTTGTTGTTGTTGTTTTTGCTCTGCTCTGTTTATCGTCGTTTTGATCCACCAATTACAAAATCTTAGTAGATAGGGACAAATTTTTGGTTGATGTCCAAAGGAGATATGGATTCTATCTGCTTAGCATTAGATAATAGCAATTGCATAGTATGATGAATGTTTGCCTCAAAAGAAAATGTTGGAACACTGCCCTCTGTGGTTTGTTAGTTTTTGAATGTTTGCCTCAGAATAATCTTTTAGAAAAGATAAAATGAACTAAAATTCTTGTGCTGTCTTTTGCTCATGGATCTTAACTCTGCTTGGACACTGAAATTTTAGTGGCCGTAGTGATATAAGGTATCAAGATTGTGCTAGTCTCTCTTAAAGAACATTTATTTTGTGGAACAAAATATTGTTCTTAAAACTTGATGTGATTTCTAATATTGAGCTTGCGCATTGTAAGTGACTATATAACCAAAATTTCTTTTATGAAGTGCATGTTTGTCTAATAAGCATGATTCTTATGTTTTTTTTAGATGGGTAAGCCATCCCAAAAATAGCTCAAATGTTAGAGCTCAATGGCTATCAAGAGTAACAACTATCTTTTGTGAAGCTTGTGTGGATGAGGTATTTAAGGGTAATCGACCTAATACCCATTTTTGTAAAAAGGGTTGGACAAATATTATAGAAATTTTTGAAAAGAAAACTAGAAAGGAATATCCTAGGGTGAAGTATAAGCATAAATGAGATAGTTTGAAGAAAAATTGGGTACTTTGGAATAAGTTAAAGGAAAGTGAAACTGGATTAGGATGGGATGTAGCCAAAGGAACAATAGCTGCAACTGATGACTGGTGGGAGAGGAAACTAATGGTATGTTTTGTATAACCCATTGTACATATTTTGTATTAGTAGATAAATCATGCTATTTGAGTTATTAATGAAAATATTCAAAATTGTAGAAGGTTCCTGAAGCTGCAAAATTTCGAGAGAAAAGTTTGGAGAATGTTGACTTATTGGACATTATGTTTAAGGACATTGCGGCCACATGAGATTTAGCATGGGCCCCCCCTTTAGGTGTGTTACCTGATGATCTTGAGACACCTAAGGAGGGGTTAGGTGATACTTCTGCTGACTCATCTTCTCCAAAGGATGATGATGACATTCATGAAGATGAGACTCCTAACCTCACACAACCACCTAACCCAACACAAAGGAAAGGAAAGAAGTGAGTTTTACCATCATCCACACAGAACAAAGGGAAGAAAGGAGGAATGACATTACAGTTCACACAACAACTTAGTCGTATCTGTGATGTTGTGGAGTTAAGGAACTCAACTTTTTCAGTGGAGCCAAGTAGTACTATTCGTAATGTCATGGAACGCGTGTGCACCTTAGATGGCATTGAGAAGGGTTCCGAACTCTACCTCATGGCAGCATGTATTTTTCAGAAATGAGAGAAGAGAGAGATGTTTGTCATGATTGAAGAACCATATTTACAACTTCAGTTTCTGCAAGAGGACGCAAGATTGTTAGGAGGGCACTACTTTGCCACTTAGGGTGTTTTATGTTTTATCCTATGAATAATGTTTTATGGAAGAGAGATGTTTAATGTTTTATTGTTTTATCTTTTGAATAATGTGGCTGTTAGGGAGGTCACTACTTTGGCATTTATGGTGTTTTATGTTTTATCCTTTGAATAATGTTTTATGGAAGAAAGAGATGTTTTTAATATTTTATTGTTTTATCCTTTGAATAAATTGGTTGTTAGGGTGTTTTAACTTGTTGGGTTGTTAGGGTGTTTGAAATACAAAGATAGAAGCTTGGCTGTATTTTTGAATAGAAAGCTATTAAATCAAGAGTTGGGACCTCTTTTCATTGTATTCACAATTTTCTGCCAATACATCAACTTTATTTTTTCACCAATGTTGAGTTTGTTAGGTTTCTTGATAAAAAAAATTAAATCAGTGTTGTGATAGGATCATATTGTGTAGTGATTGACTAGTGCAGTGGACTAATTGAGTAGTGTAGTGGCTACTGTAATTAGTGAATTTGCTGCATTATTGTTGCAAGGAAGCATGTTACTGCTGCAAGTAATCATTGCTGCATTACTGCTGTAATTAGTGAGTACTGTAGCCAATTACAAGGTTTAATGTTAAGAAGCTAGCTGCATCAGGTGTTGCATCTGGTTTGCATTAGGTGCTGCATCGGGTTTGCATCAGGTTGTATAGTTGACATGTGCTGAGATTGTATTTAGACATGTGATTGATTGGAAGGGTACTTGATTGTAATAAGCATGTGATAATTGTAGGAAACATGTGCTGACCCATTGGCAGTAGGTAGTTAGGCAATTAGTTAGTTAATTGTCAGTTAGAGATGGACATGAGGGTATAAGAGAAGATTGTAAGGTAAGGCAGGGGATTATGTGAAATGTAATGCTTCTTTGCTTTTAATCATTCCTAATCTTCACCTCTTTTCTTGTGGAGGCCCGATTGTCGTTGAAATCAACTAGAAACATATCTTCAAGTTTCTAAGATCAATTGATAGATTGGAGAGTCTTATTATTTAATCCTAGGAATAAATGAATAATCACTTAGCTATTATAAGTGGTTACTTGGATTGAGAGCTCAAACAGAGGCCCATACAACAAATTCCTACTTTCTTGCATTGATGATGATACCTGCAATTTGTTGTTTGGTTGTGAAATTAGTTGTAATTAGCATGAGTTGATAGGCTGCTTGATGGATGAAAATGAGAAAATGGTCAAGAAATTCCAATTTGAAAAAAGTCATATCAATGTGTGAGCCTTTTGGGTACATAAAAATGTGATTAATTTCATCACAAATGGTGTAACCTTCTTCTTTTTGGTCAAAGTGCAACCTTTTTTTTCTTTTTTTCTTTTTCTCTGGTGTAACCAGTTAACATATTAATAATTGCAACTTTGCAATAATCCATTCTCCTGTCAAATTTGTGTGGATGGCCAGTTAACATAATAATAATAATAATAATAATAATAATAATAATAATAATAATAATAATAATAATAATAATAATCCATTCTTTGGATCCACTAGGGGTTGTGTTAGGCATTTGTGCATAAGTTATGTGATTTAAAATAAGTTTCAATAGCAGTACAATCCATTCTGTAATACAACCCAATCATTGCACACTCAAACGCACCCTCATGTAGGCACACATGCACCCCTCCGCAGCAATATACGCACCACTTGTGCACACACACGCGCGCGTTCCCTGGCACACCCTTACACACATAGCTGTCACACTTACACACGCACACCCTTGCAGCAATATACGCACCACCTGTGCACACCCTTACACCTACTTACAAATATCTACAAATATCAAGCCTACAATTGCCACAATGTCTATTTACAAATATCTACAAATATTCACCCATGCATACCTTTACAAATATATGCAAATATCCACACTGTCACACTAAAGTACCTGTCATTTAGATGTTTACTCATTTTCTTTATCTTGATTTATCTAATTTATTGCTATAATATTTTAGGTGATATTCCTATGGATTACAATGATCATATTGATAATAGTGATGAAGATCATTCTTATGATATGGAAAACGATGAATATGATGATGAAAAATTATATGATTTTGCTGTTGCTGATGTCATGTTGTAGTGACATATTATATGAAATATATTGATAAATAACCTTGTAGAGATTTTGAACAAATTGTCTATATCTGGTTGATGGATTGTTTGATGGGTAATGAAACGAAATGTTACGAAATGTTTAGAATGAAGCCATATGTTTTTCTTCAATTGTGTAATGTTTTACAACATACATATGGGCTTCAGCACATAAGGCATATCAGGCTTGAAGAGTCAGTAGGTATATGTTTAATGATACTTGGACAAGGAGCTTGTTATAGGATGATTCAAGAAAGATTCCAACATTCTGGTGAGACTATACATAGACATTTTCATAGAATTCTGAAACACCTTAACATAATGTCAATAGATATCTTCAAGCCTTCTGACCCCACATTTAGTGTAATTCCAAGACATATACAGAAGAATCCATTGTACATGCCACACTTTCACGTATTCATTTCATACATTCTAATTTGTTTCTAATATTTTTTAGGATTATTTCCTAAGTATCTAAACTTTATATTCTATTTTAGGACTGCATTGGTGCCATTGATGGTACACATATCCAAGTTGTTGTTGGGGACGACAAGAAAGATTCATATTATAATAGAAAGGGCGTGACGTCTTTTAATGTGATGACAGCATGCGATTTTGATTTACTATTCGCATTTGTTATGGCTGGATGGGAGGGTGCAGCACATGATACACGTATTTTCTTAGATGCTATCCGTTGACAATCTGTCTACTTTCCAAAACCACCACCAGGTATATAAAATTTTTATATATTAAATATGTATGAAGGATATTATTTATGTACATCTTACATTTTTTTTCTTTTACTAGAAAAATATTATTTAGTTGATGCTGGACACCCTTATGGCCTGTTTGGGAGTTTAGAGAGGGAGGAGAGTAGAGGGGAGTAGAGGGGAGGGGAGTAGTGGGGAGGAGAGTAGAGGAGAATGATTACCCTCCATCTTGTTTGGATGTTTTTATAATTAGTAAGGGAGAAGGGAGTAATTAGCCATTCCCCTTGTTTTTAACATTGTAATTTTATAAATATAATAAGGGTAAATTAGGTAATTTACTTTATAAATAACTTTATGTGCTCTACTCTCCCTCCAAATCTCTCCAATTTGGGGGAATTAAAAATGAGGGGGTTGGAGGTAGTTGAAACCCCTCCAAACCCCTCCAAATCCCTCCCCCTCCTTCCTTAAAAAACTCCCAAACAAGGTAATTGAATTACTCCCCTTCCCTCTACTCTACTCTCCCTCCTTTTTTAAACATCCAAACATGCCATTAAGGAAAGGATATTTGCCACCTTATAAGGGACAAAGGTATCATCTTTTAGATTTTTGACGAGCTAGTTGAGGGAATCACATAGAAGAGAGGTTTAATTATGTTCACTCATCACTTAGAAGTGCAATTGAACGAACTTTTGGAGTGTGGAAGAATAAATGGAAAATTTTGAAGCAAATGCCACCTTATGACATTAAGCACTAGAGAAACATTATAGTTGCTACTTGTGTTTTGCATAATTTTATTAGAAAACATGACAGGGAAGATGAGGGATTCAATTGGGATGAACATGGCTTGGACAGACCAAGAAGCAATAGTAGTGGAGAAGGCAGTAGCAGACAGGCAAATGTTAAAAATATACAAGATGAGGAGATGGAATTTGTTTGTGACAAAATAGCTCGATCCATTAGCGGGTTGTAAACAATATTTTTATTATTTCTGTTTTGGTGTTTTGGTTTTTAATTTTTCGGATAAGAACTTTATTATTATTATAATGGATTGTCTAGTTTGATATTGTTGGCAATTAACATTTTAATATAATTATTTTCCTAATCAGTTTAATATCTTTTTCTTGATGAGTTATTTTTAATATTTTTCAAAAAATAGTTAAGTCATTTTTTGGAATTTACACTCAAAACAACTATTTTTAAAAACAGCTTATCCAAGCGCTTAATATGACTTTAAAAATAGAAAATGCATATTTTCACATTTTTACTAAATACTTATATGTGGTTTTTAAAAAGGAGTTTTCAAAACACACGTTTTAAAACGCATGTTTTGAAACAACTTATCCAAACAGGTAACTCTTTTTGATTCTTAAAAAAAATGAAAAAAAGACATATAACTCTTTTTGTAACTGTAAGATTAAGCATTTAATAATAGATTCAAGATCAAATTAATTGGTGTAACTTATCAAATTAAAAAAAATTTAATAATAACAAACAATTTTGTGCCTATTTAGTAAGGAAGTTGGGTCACAAAGACTCGGAGAAAACATGAGGTAATTGAGTCTATTTTGTGCATACCTATGTGGTAAAAGGGTTTAACATTGTGGGGTTATAGTTTAATTGACTCATTTAAAGTATCAAGACATTTGGTCTCTACTAGAACCCAAGAAAATAGTGATATCACTTCTGCCATCTCTTGGAGGATGGATAAGGACATTCTCTCAAAAAAATAAAATATAATAAAAATGTGTTTGTTTCTAATTTCCCAATCTTATAGAAAATAGTGATATCACTTCTGCCATCTCTTGGAGGATGGATAAGGACACTCTCTCAAAAAAATAAAATATAATAAAAATGTGTTTGTTTCTAATTTCCCAATCTTTAGTCACCTATAATAATAATAATAATAATAATAATAATAATAATAATAATAATAATAATAATAATAATAATAATAATAATAATAATAGCTAGTCGCTAACTCGTGCAATGGACTAAAAAACTATTGATTCTGAAGAAAAAAAATCCAACAATGAATAAATAGACATTCTGAAAAATAATTAATTAATTGAAATTAATCTAAATAAATAATTAATCAGCCAAAAATATAACTTTTAATAAGAAAACAAAAAATCACATGAACCTAAATGAAAAGCATTTAAGGTGAAGAATTAAGATCAACCTACTGAGACGCAAATACTAAAAACCCCAAGACTTAAAATTTCAAAATTTATAGAATCCTTAAATTCTACTTCAGAACCAAACCAAATACAACAAATTTATATATAATATATCAAATAAAAATTTATCATTCCTTAGGCTGGAAGAGATAGGTTGCATCTTTGATTTTTCTTCAAAAAAATAGAGATGTTTTATCTGCCGTGTACAATAAAAAAAATAATTAGTAAAAATTTCAACCCAAAAACCAAACCCACGATTATCAACGCGACTTTTTTTTTAATCAACGTTAGTCTTTTTTTAAGTTGGACTTATTAGAAAGATAGAGTTTCACTCCTCATTAAATTTGAACTAAAAAATAATAATTTTATTTAAATAAAATGATAATTTTATTTAAATATTGTGTTAATGCAGAAAATTATGAGAGGTTCAGAGGCTTTTGTTTTATAATAATAATAATAATAATGAGGTTCATTCTAGTTTTTGTACGTATTACACTTAATCAATGTTCTAATGTCTAACCCTAACTTAATTGTACTTCAAAGTGCTACTAATTTCATGTGATTCCATCTTTCGGTAAAGATCATGCCAAAGCAAATAATATTCCTAGTTTGAAATAATATGTCAAAATTGCTCGAGCACAAGCATTTAGTCATAAGTCATAACCCATAACCTCTAAATGAGACAGATAGCTAAATAAAAAAAAATAATAAAAAAGAAGAAGAAGAAAGAATAGAAGACAGATAAAGTTATGAGCTCATTTCTTCACACAATCACTACAAGAAATCTGGGTTTAGGCGGCGTTTTTTTTAGTGACGTTTTTAAATCCGCCACTATAAGTGGCATACTGCGACGTTTTCTAAAAACGCCGCTAAAGATTGAGCTTTTAGCGACGTTTTTTAAAAAACGTCGCTGTAGCTCAAAACAATACCAACGTTTCTTAAAACGTCGCAAGAAGTATAGTTTTAGCAGCGCATATCTCGTATATAGCAACGTTTTATTAAAACGTCGCTATAGTGATTAAAGAAAATGTACTGAGCATGTGTCTAAAAAAGAAATGGTCTCCACCTGTTGGTGAAAAAAAAAGGCGCTATATTGATTAAAGCAAACACTTTCAAACACTCTATAGCGACGTTTCGAAAACGTCACTATAGTGATTACATCAAATGGTCTCCACCTGTTGGTGGGGAAAAAAAAAAAACGCGCTATACTAATTAAAGGAAACACTTTCAAATACTCTATAGCGACGTTTCGAAAATGTCGCTATAGTGATTACAGCAAATGGTCTCCACCTGTTGGTGGGAAAAAAAAAACGCGCTATATTAATTAAAGCGAACACTTTCAAATACTCTATAGCGACGTTTCGAAAACGTCGCTATATGTTCTAAACTTTTGGATTTTAGGTTCCCACACTTTTTTTCCCTCTTTATTTTTTTTTGGCCTACACTTTTTTTTTTCTTTCTTTCCATTAATTCACTCCGTGTCCCACTCTTTTCTTTCTTAGGCTCACTATTGATTGTCCCCTTCTTTTCTTTGTTCTTTGTTCCTAGTTTTTTCTTTGTGACACATTTTCTCTAGAACCACCACACATCTTTTCTCTTCCACCCATTGCCACCGTGGCTGTCATCAACCTCCACTAGGACCTACTGCCACCACCATACTTTTTTCCCTCTTTTTTATTGTTCAAGTTTTTTTAGAGTGTAAGTATTTGTTCTTGGCTTATGGGTTTGCTTTGATATGGTATTTCTTTAATGGGTCATGAGTTTTTGTGCTAATTTTTGCTATTTTTCAGTTTTGGTTTAAAGTTTTTGTTGTTCAAGTTTCTTTAGAGTGTAAGTATTTTTTTTTGGCTTATGGGTTTGCTTTGATTTGGTTTTTCTTTAATGGGTCATGGAGTTTTGTACTAATTTTTGCTTTTTTCTATTTTGGTTGGAAATTGGTAGAAAATTCTCTTATTCAGATTTGACTTCTTGGGCAAAAGGACTTGAGGATCAAGGGCTGAATCATTGTAAGTATTTCTTTAGAGTGTTAGTATTTGTTTTTCAATATTATACTTTCTAGCAATGGCAAGGAATGAACAATAGGATTGCAAAATAGACTATGTTCCAAACATATATATTAATGGGTTTTTAACTAACTAAGAAACTTAATTTAATAGCTACAATTAATCTTAGGCAACCAACCCACTTAGTTAAAGTGATACATGTATTGGTATTATACAAAATATATATATATATATATATATATATATATATATATATATATATATCTATGGTTAATGTGTTATTGTGGAATATTGATGATTAGTAGGTACATTTGATATATTATAAGCTTGTGTTAGTTATTGTTGAATTTTAAGCAGGTTAATATAGCATTTTTAATTTTTTTTTTTAAATAATGAGCAGCTTTTGCGACGTTTTTGAAACGTCGCTAAATGTATTTTCCTACATTACATACTAAAATGGTATATTATTTAGTGACGTTTTAGAAAACGTCACTAAAAGTTTTTGAACGCCACTAAAGAGTAATATATGGCGACGTTTTTTGAAACGTCGCAATAAACCTATAGTGACTGCTCTATTGCGACGTTTTTGAACGTCGCAAAAACAAACGTTGCTATAGACCATTTGTGTCTATAGTGACGTTTTTTGGGTTTTTAGTGATGTTTTACAAACGTCGCCTAAACCCAGATTTCTTGTAGTGAATATATATTAGAAAAATAAAGGAGAAAAATTGATTTATTTGGGCTTTGATGTTTTTTTTTTTGAATGGAAATTCTTTTTATGTAATTGATTACACAACAACTCAACTCTTATATATAAGATATTAGCATAATCAAGGGGGGAAAAAACAAGAAGAAAAGAGGAGGGGAAAATAAATTATTGCAATCAATTTTTCATATTCGTCTCTCTATTAATAAGACTTTTGTCAACTTTAAGAAATTGACTTAGTGGTTTCTAAGGTCTCATGATATCCATGCGATTTTCGTTTGAAACCTTTTGCTAGCATCTTAGGGTTATTTCTAAGAAATTTCTCTCTATAATAACTTGATGTGTGCGAAACGGAGAAATTACATAGCACATACACTCAAATGTATGAGAGGTGCTACGTCCACAACATTTTTACAACATTTTTACAACAAATCATAGGTGGTTAGTTATTATTGGTTCAAATTTGAACTTAACACTAAGATTACTTTTTTGCCCCAACAATAACAACCAGTAATAACCTGCCACTTAAGATTTGTTGTAAAAATGTTGTAAAATTGTTGTGGACATATCATTTCTCCAAATGTATAGTCAAATACTTAAAAAAGTTTAAATAAATCTGTCACAGTTTCCAAAGCTTCCAATTATGGATGCATGACATCTGTAATTTCTGGAAACTTTCCAACTGCATACTATTTGGAATTAACAAGGCTTAAAGTGAAAGCAAAAACTTTAGTTATAGAGTCAACTAGAAACATTGCATATTTGGGACTATAAGTCTATAACAATCTGTCAAGCGTCAACATTATAGAAGAAAAAGTATTTGACAGTTTCAGAGAATCCCATTAAAGCTACCAAGCTAATTAAAAAGAAAGAGGCCCTTGAACCAACCCTTTATAAACTGCGGGGGGCAAGCTCATAAAGGAGAAGCTTGAAGCTTTTGGTGAAGCTACGTACCTCTCTCATCAACATTGACAAACAACATCAAGCCAAATGGACAATTCAAAGAGCTAGATTACCATTATTGTGAAAATAGAAAGGGACCCCCTTAAGCATGCTTTTATATACTGCAAGCTAAGCCTTAGGGAAAAGATTGAGATTGGTTGGTTAAGAATCAACATTGATACCGACATACAACATGGAGCCATTTCAGACATGTCCCTGCTGCAATATTATATTCAATGCAACCAAGCATCTAATGTATATGTAGGTAGGGTTTTCCTAACCATTCTTATCTTAAGGCTATGTCCAAACTAACTATATATGCATTTCAATCAAAACGAAAAGGTCCCCCTTGCCGCCCCATTGCGAAGCCAAAGAACCCCATGAATAGGGTCTTAAATGGTGGATTAATTGTTGGCTTGTCCTTGCTTTTAACAAGTGGTCCTTCAAAAATTGACTCTTTTGAATCAAAGTTATAACTTTGATGGCCGACGGTTTTCTATTGTCATACGGAATTGATGTCATCTGCATTTGGCTTCTTCTATCTTTAAGCAAAAAAAAAAAAAAAATTCAATCAAGCTGATGGGATCAAACTTAGGTAGTATTATATTTTATGTTTCTCCAAAAATAAAAAACAATAAATCATTTGGTTGAATATAATTTCTTTTACAAAAAAGATCGGTTGTAATCATTAATACAGTCTCGTAGTTTTTTTTTTTTTTTTGTCGTGTGGGAAAATGGTCTTATTGTTAAATTTAGTTGAAAATTTTAAATGTGCAAAACCTATAAAATTATACTTAAGTTTTGTCCACTCACTTTGCTTTTTTGTACTTGCATACATAAGTAACATAACTAATGTTAAGGGGTGCTACAATTTTTGACAATTTTGTGTTTGGAAGTGGTAGCAATTATCTTACACGTCTATTTAATTTTAGGATGAATGTACTGTTCTTTAGGAAACCGATAGTACTACCACTTGCAATTGTTATTTCTGTAAATCACAAGGAGATTTAACGAGAACCACGGGCACCACCAACCATTGCAATAATCTATGAATGAAATCAATTAAAAGAATGATTTTCTTTAAACCCCATTTTATTTTCAATAGAAAGCATCTTCAGTTTTTCTGCAAAACAACTGATCAAGGGTCATTTTTTGTCCCTAAAGAAACTAAATAGGTAGTAAAAATTAAGTTTTCTAGCTTAACTAGTTATTATTTTTTGGTATTTCGAGCAAAAATATTCAGATTCAAATCTTCACTCTCACGTTGTAATTATTGATTTAATTATTAAAAAGAAACTAATTAAACAAGTACAGGGCCAGCTAACTAATTGATTTGATAATTAGGGTCCTCATCAAGAACTTGTACCTTCATTGATTCATAAATGAGAAATATACATAAGATGGAGTTTCACGACCATCAACCATGGTAGCTGCTAATATCCTATTAGTATCTAACAAGGCATTTCTCCTTTTTTCATATAATAAGATGTTGACATGTTATCACGCATGCCTACAAACGGTAGAGATTAAATCAAAGCAAGCTAGTCTCTTTAAGTTATTGTTAGAGTGAAGCTAACGGAAGCGGAGGAATCAGTATCCTTCAGCTTGCCCTGCTGACCTTTCTTCAAAAACCATGATTAGGGATATGCAACGAATGGGTAAAGTAAAAACCCAAATCACCAACCCAATCTGACTTAACTCGTTGGGCCATGTATATTTTGACAAAGTGTTCAATCGGGTTAGGGACTCGAAGTTCAAAAATCCCCAATTGAGACTAAATTTCCTACATTTATACTTGAAATACTAAATTATTTTGATCATTCGGGGATGGAGTGTCATTTCTTGATAATTAGATATAATAAGTCTAATTTTGCTATACCTTGAGAGTGCCAGTATAATTTACCCTAAATAAATAACTCTTCAGGAGCTGTTGATCACTTTAGTCAAAATTGTTGCCAGCGCTAGCTGTTATGTTTTTTATGGTAGAATCATTTTGCCTAAAGATTTGAGGGGGATAAATCAAGTTTCAAGAGTTATGTCTTCATTCTATGTAGCTTTTCATTTCTTTCTTGTGGTTTTTGTTCTTTTATGCATTTTAAAATTTTCTTTTAATTTTTGAGCTTTTTATTTCTGTTTTTAATTATTTATAGGGTAGAAACATTCCTATGGTAGAAATGTTGTCTAGATTAGGGTATTTACCTCTTGGGTGTGTATGCAACATCGAGCATGCATATGCATCCCAAAGTTCTACATACACAATCTTAGTCACGCATGCCTAGTATCTTCCAAAAACCATAAAACTTCTTATTTTCTTTCCCTTTTTTTTCTTCAATGAATATTTGACTGCTCTTTCTTTCTAGTATATGTTAGAAACATGTGTTTCGGCTAAATTATAGAGACAGGATACCCACCTCATGTATGGAATGAATGGTGCTCATGTATGCTTGGTTTGATTGATGCTTTCTCAAGATAATGTGCATCCTTATGAAATATCCCGCTAAAGGGAATCCTTACAAAAATATGATTAGGAGGTATGAAGTGGAGTTTTATCCATTCAATTAGGCAAATTGGGTGCCTAACACATTTCTTAGTTCACACCATAACTCCAGACTCAAAGTTTATTTTCGTTAGGTCTCTATATGGTTCTTGAACTTAAATTAGGTGACGACTCCGATTCTTTAGCCTAACCTTTGGGTCAAACACCTCCACTACCGATCTCACTCTCAAATCCCAATATATAATCTCACTTCCAATTTGGTTTTGGGGTTACACGGAGAGAGAGAGAGAGAGAGAGAGAGAGAGAGAGAGAGAGAGAGAGAGAGAGAGAGAGAGAGAGAGAGAGAGAGAGGAGTTGATTTTGGGTGAAATTGAGAAAAATTAACTCACCCTTAATGATTTTTAATTGGCATGTATGAGGTTGGATGGCAAATTTGAGAGGAGTTTTGGTTTGGTGAAATAAGAGAAAAGGAGAAGCAGAAAGAAGATAATGGTGGATGGGAGAAGATAAAAGTGAAAGAAGATAAGGGTGAAAGAAATGTGTGGTTGAGAAAAAAAAAGAGAAGTAAAAAAAAAAATTAAAAGTAAAAGGTGGTTTGAGTGGGATTCATGTCCATCATGCAAGGAAATTTACAAAATAAAAATTGTGTTAGGACACTACAAATTATCATAAAATAATAAAATATTAAACGAGGATTGACGACAACTAAAAACAATGAGTATTATGAAAATATTGTCACATTTTATTGTATCTCTAAACTTTTAAAATTAGTGTTATTTTTCTTTAGAAAAAAATTGTGTTATTGACACAATATTTTCATAACAATTTTATAATATAGTTTACACAGTAAGTTATTATTGGTTCTCATTTGAACCTACTAGTGATATTATTATTATTATTATTTTATCTACTATTAACAATTTGTCATATAAACTTTATTGTGAAATTTTTGTAAAAACGTTGTGCCCATAACTTGCGTTAAGAGAGGTAGTTAAAACAAAGAATCCTCTTATATATATGTGCAAAGACCAAAAATTCGGTCAGCCCAAACCCACTTAGAATAGTGAGCTTGTAGGGTTTAACTTAGGCCCAAATCAATTAATTTGTTAGAGAGGGAATCAAACAACAAGAGAGGGCTTAGCTCGAGGATGAGAATGAGGGAGGAAGACCTCGTTTTATAAAATATGTAGGTCGGTGTATTAATACAAGCTTGACCGAGGAGGCCAAAATTACACATAGAAATATACTATTCATGTTCTTCTCTCAATGATCTTTTTGCAATGATCCTTTTTTTTTTTTTTTGAATCCCCTTCTTTGAAAACCTTCTTTTCCTTATATACTCTCCCCTACTTCACATCTTGACCATCCATCCCTTCCTAACCAACCTCCTTTCATGACACTTGTCTCTTTCTACATTTGAAGAAGGTGGTGGAAAGAGTTTGCTTAGTTGTGACTTGCACTGTTCAGGTCATTTTCTTATCAATGCAACTAATAAAGCTATTGCCCACCATTTAGTGCGGCCAGGAGGTTAGATGCAGAGCATTCAATGTGGAGGCTACAAGCTACCCTAAACTAAAAACTTCTCTCATGATCTCTGATTCTCACTTGGTATGCCTTAGAGTCCTTTTGACTTATCTCTTCCCCTCCCCGAGCAACCTTCCTCTTCGGGCCCGTGGCATTCCCCCCCCCCCACGCTGCGACTCTTCAACTTCATCATCGGTCCTCGGGCACCCATAGTAGCCCCCTAAAACTTTTGCTATTAAGCCTGAGGTAAAAGCAAAGTTTTAGTTACACGAGCCAATTATACACATGCCATGCGCATTCCCACGTGGTAACATCCTCTCACCTGCTTCCAGCACGCTCCTGACGCTTCAAAATCCACGATTTCACATTTATGGCGTCAGGCGGCTGCTTGTCTCCCCACATTCCACGGCTTGATCAGGATCGTACGGTCCTTATCTTCCCTCATTTATGAGCAGGAAATTTACCGCCCAATTTTTACTCCTATAAAAGAAGAACCTGGGGCTGGCTGAAGCTCATTTACGTATTCTGGCAATCTAAATTGAAGTAAGCTCCCAAGGAGAATTTTTCCCTTTGCTCGTAGGTGTGTTCCCTTTCCCGTTTTTGTCTTTACATAAATTCATTCTTTTACACCATAAAACTCCATGGGTAGATATGCTAAATTAGTGGATACTCCCAAGGCTAGGATTGTTTTTAGGGCACAGTGCCGGATTCCTGACGGTGTTGAAATCTAGCACTGTGAATATGATTAATGGCTGGTCTTGAACAGACTTCCCGAGTCCGTGGTCATTCCTATGATCGCCTTCATTGAAGGCGGGATGGAACTCTCTATGGGATGGGTTACTACGGACTTCCTAACAAATTATAGATTGACCTCAACCCACTGTCCCCAAATGTCTTTAGAGTCCTTGGATTTGTAGATATGCTAAATAGGAAAATGGGGACCAACCTTACCTGGCATGACGTAAACTGGGCATACAATTGCCAAAAAGGGGGAAAAAAACTAAGTACTACATTAAATGTAGAGTTCCCACTGTCAGGTTAATCTCCTGCCTACCAGACTCAAGCAAAGGTATGAACAAGAACTTCCTCATCGTCTTGGGAGACTGGCACGATGGACTGCATTGTCCCACCCAAGAAGGGGAACTAGGTAGGGTTCCCAAGGACCATAGATACACATAGGATGTTACCTAATTTCATCAATGTAAAAATTTTCTTTCTTTCTCTGCCTCACCTCCTCACAATTCTCATTGTTTTTCTTTGGCAAACAAATACCACACCACCCCAGCCAAACATCTGGTGAACTTCATGAACCTAAACTGGATTCTCAAATCAAAGATCTTCCTACATAAGGATGGTCAACTTCGAGCTGCTTAGGTCATCCTAGGATACAAACCTTCCACCAAGCATTTCCAAAGCCCGAAGAACATCATTAAAGCCAAGGACCCTCGGTTGGCTTTAATAGACGTAGTCGTTCCAGGATTTTTGCTGTCCGAACCTCCTCTCGTCGGAACTCAGGACGCCTAACTTCCAGCACCACTAGCTGCTAGGCTCCTCTACTCACAAGAGCCCCCATCCCATCGAACGACGAGGCCAAGGAGTCCACACCTGAGCCTGCCCACCAGGAAATCATTGACAAGGACTTCGAGGTCTTCTATCAATAAGAAGACCCCGAAGACGCTCCTAAAACCTCACGCAAACGCCTACATCCCTCACAAGTCAGCATCAATCAAGTGGCCACAAACATCGTAGAAGGCATGGGATTTAAAGAGAAAACACCCGACCTACTAGCTTTGCTTAATGCCCATGTTGGGGGTTACACCCCAGCCGTGGTGGTGGTGCCTCGACCACTTACTCCTGCCACGATGCACACATCGTCCGTTGAAGCTGCGGGCAAGAAAAGAAAAAGAACCCAAGGAAGCAAAGGCACAAAGGGTACTAAGAAGGGGGAGGTTACCCAATCCTCCCACCAGCCCCCTTCCAAAAGGAAGCCCGGACAGGAAAGGGGCAACAAAAGAAGTCCTCTTCCATAGGGACTACCAAGGAGCTTGGGGGAGACCAGCCTAAGAAGCCTTCTATTTGGAGGCCTCTCTTTACCTTTAGCTCTAGCAACCCAGTACTAGATGACGCCAATCTGACCCCCAAAAGAAAACTTAGGCTTGGTGGCCAAGTGTTTGGAGAAGGCCTAATGCCTGCCAAAAGACATGGCAGAGCTAAGGTCCTTTAGGAAGTGTGAGGTCTTCCTATCCTTGAAGCAGGACTTAGCCAAGGTATGTAACTACTTTCCTTAGTCTGCCACACTAAATTGTATAAACCTTAATTGACACTTACAATATTTTGTTGTAGTCTGTCCAAGCTGCCTTTATGGCTGAAGAATGGGTAGCAGCTGGAGGCTAAAGAGGTGGAGATGTCCCAGGTCAAGCAGGCAACCTATGACGCGGGCATGACTAAGGCTGCTGAAAGCCCTATTGCCTAACTTAGGGACGTCGCTCGGGCGTTTTGTCTGGAAGTGTGGGGCTAAGCCCTGAGTGTTACTTGGGTTGGCACCGAATCAGAGCTTAAGGCTCTTGAGAAGGTGTACTATCCCCCAGCCTTACGCTTGGCGCCTACTCCTCCTTAGCCTCTAGCTGATCTCAACTTCACTCTCCCCTCCTCTTTAGATCAGCTTGCCTCTACTCCTTCTGCTGCCCCTAGCCAAAACCAGGAGTAAGAGCAACCCCAAGAGACCCAAGTGGTGGACGTAGAGAAGGAGGAAACAATAGAGGTGGCCCAGCAGAAGAAGAAGAAGAAAAAAGATAAAGATCAAGAAAGGGGGAAAAGGGAAAGAAGCATCAGCATAACTCCACCTCGGGCCAAGAGATAGATAACAATTTTGTAATGAGGCTCAAATGTAATAGGCCCCTTTTTCTTTTGTTGTACTCAATTTCTCAGACATTAATGAAGAAGAATTTATGCCTTATCTCATACTCCTTTAATTGCGTAATTTATATTTTTCAGTTTATGTTTTACACTCGTGTACCTCCTTTATAGCAATTTCATCACATTAACCTGTAATTCATTCACCGAATATTTCTTATCTTTCTATCTAATCTAGAGTGAGTTGTAATAAAATTAATAGTCTGAATCATGGAACTTAGGAGAAATTCCAACCAACACTAGCTACAAATTGGACTTGGTAACTCACAGTAGATCTATCAATGTGAATCCTGAAACCTTAGGAAACACTCAAGGCCCCCATTCTAGTCAATGCTTATTAGTTTTCTCAAATGGTGTTAATTTATTTTAGGTTTGTGACCCAAGGAACTAAGCAAGGCCTAGGTTTTGCTTAACACTTAGAGTTTTTGAAACAATGTTAATTTACCCTAGGCTTGTGAGCTGAGGAGTCGGACAAGGCCTAGGTTCTGTTTAACACTTAGAATATTTCATGCAATGTTAATTTACCTTAGGCTTGTGACTCGAGGAGTCGAACAAGGCCTAGGTTCTATTTAACACTTAGAATATTTCATGCAATGTTAATTTACCCTAGGCTTGTGACTCAAGGAGCCAAACAAGGCCTAGGTTCTGTTTAACACTTAGAATATTTCGTGCAATGTTAATTTACCCTAGGCTTGTGACTCGAGAAGCCAAACAAGGCTTAGGTTCTGTTTAACACTTAGAATATCTCAAAGATTGATTGCTGCAGCCAAAATATCCACAATGAAACACAACTAAGAAAGATATGAATGGTAAAAGAATTCATAACATTAATAATAATAACGTCGCTGATTTTTTAAAATTCCAAAGGCAAGGAACTACATTTTCATCTAGATCTTCTAAGTAATAAGCCCCAATGCTAGCAATGGAAGTGATCCTATATGGCCCTTCCCACTTAGGACCCAGTTTTCCCCAGGCAGGGTTATATGCTGTTCCTACCACTTTCCTCAAGACCAGATCTCCCGGTGCCAGAGGCCTTAACTTAATCCCCTTATCATAGCCTTGCTTAAGTTTCTTTTAGTAATGTGCCATCTTTACCATTACTACCTATTTTCTTTCCTCAGCCACATCCAGGCTGTCCTGGAGTAAGCAATTGTTCTCTTCAACATTGAACTGATCTGTTCTCAAAGTTGGGAATCCAGACTCAAGAGGGATTACTACCTACGCCCCATAAGTCATTGAGATATGAGTATCCCCCGTTGATCTTTGAGGTGTGGTGCGGTGCGATAGGTCCACAACACATGGGGCAATTCATCCACCCACTTTCCTTTAGTGTTGTCCAACCTTTTCTTTAGTCCAAATACTATAACTTTGTTGGTGGCCTCGGCTTGTCCATTCCCCTGAGAAAAGGCAGGTGTAGAATATCTATTCCTAATACCTAACTCTCTACAATATCTTTAGAAAGCTTTACTGTCAAATTAAAGGCCATTATCTGAGATCAGTGTGTAAAGGACTCCAAATCTTGTGACAATATTCTTCTAGATGAACCTCTTAGCATCCATATCCCTGATATTAACAAGTGGCTTAACTTCCACCCGCTTGGTGAAATAGTCTGTGCCGACGAGGAGCCATCTTTGATTTCCTATAGCTCGAGGAAATGGTCTCACTATGTCTAAGCCCCATTGAGCGAATGGCCAAGGGCTAGATATCGGATTCAGGACTCCCCTTAGCTGATGAACATTTGGGGCATACCTCTGACATTGGTCACACTTCTTCGCCTAGTCCTAGGGCCTCTTTGCATGCTAAGCCACCAGTATCCCTAGGTGAGGGCCCTATGCGCCAAATACCTACCCCCTGTGTGACTTCCACATATGCCTTCATGTAACTCTTCCAATAAAGGCTCCACTGCCTCAGGGTGCACGCACAATAAATATGGCCCTGAGTGAGAGCACTTATACAACTTCTGGTCTCTAGATAGCCAGTAGGGGCACTTCTACGCACCTTTTCTACTTCACACTTGTCCTCGGGCAACATTACCTGCTTCAAAAAGGCTACTATAAGGTCCATCTAGCTCGTCCCCACATAGAGGCTATAAACCCTGACCAAGGATACCCCTGTGAGACTTGAGCTATTCATCTCCTCGAAAACCACAACCTAAGGAAGACCTGACCCTAGAGAAGTGGCCAGCATGGCCAAAGGATCTGCATGAGAGTTCTGCCCCTAGGGATTTGCTTCAATGCAAAACTCTTAAAATGAGCCCGAACACTCTGTACCATAGCAAGATACCCCTGCATTCTCTCATCCCGAGCCTCAAACTCTCCATTAACCTGGCCCACCACCAACCTAGAATCAGAATACAATTCCACCACATCTCCCCCTAACTACTTGACCATTGCTACTCCTGCTAACAAAGCCTCGTACTCGGCCTCGTTGTTAGTAGTTAGGAAACCAAACCGTAACGATTTCTCCATTACTAGCTTCCCAGGAGTGATTAACATAATCCCAATCCTCGTTCCCTTTCGGTTAGATGCCTCATCTATATAAACCTCCCAAGGGAGGACAACGATGGCCGACGTGACTATCATCCCAATCCTTTTTCTTCCTTCTCTATTGTACCCTCAGTAAACTCCGCCACAAAGTCTGCTAGAATTTTCCCCTTTATGGCAGTCCAAGGCATGTATTTGACATTGTAGGCTCCAAGCATGGTTCCTCACTTAACAATTCTGCCTGCATAGTCTGATTTCCTTAAAAGAGCTTGCAAAGGGAGCTGGGTGAGCACCACCACAGTGTGAGCCTGAAAATAATGGGGTAGCTTCCTTGTGGCACGCACTATGGCCAAAACTGCCTTCTCCAAAGGTAAATAGCATGTCTCAGCCTCCTATAAGGACTTATTAATATAATAGACAGGCCTCTAGACCCCATCCTCGCTTTTGACCAAGACGAGACTAACAGCATAGTCTGTGACTGCTAGGTAAGCATACAACACTTCCTCCTTCTTAGGTCTGGAGAGTATTGGAGGACTTGACAAGTACTGCTTAAGATCCTCAAAAGTTGTTCCACTTGTAAAGAAGCTGGAAAAAGGGACGACACCTAACCGCCGACCTAAAGATGAATCTATTTAAGGCAGCTGTCATTCCAGTCAACCTCTACACCTCTTTTGGATTTCGAAGGGGATGTAAAATGTTAATAGCCTTAATCTGCTCGAGGTTGACCTCAATCCCACAGTGAGTAATCATGTAGCCCCAAAACTTGCCCGAGCTGACCCTAAAAGAACACTTAGAGGTGTTCAGGTGTAACTTATGCTTTCTTAGGAATGAGAATGTCTCCCCTAAATGGGCCAAATGCTCTCTTATCTGCTTACTCTTCACCACCATGTCATCAATGTATGCCTCCATGTTCCTTTCTAGCTATGACTCAAACATTCGCGTCACCATTCTCTAAGACGTGGATCCTACATTCTTGAGGCCAAAGGGCATCACCCGATAATGATAGTTCCCATTAGGATCACGAAAGGCCATCTTCTCCTAATTAGGTAATGATAGGGGTATCTGATGGTAACCTTGGAAGGCGTCCAAGAAACTCATCCGGGGATGTCCCATCTTGGCATCCACCAACAGGTCAATTCTAGGGATGGGGAAGGGGTCTTTTGGACAAATTTTATTCAAATCAGTGAAGTCCACGTAGACTCGCCACTTCCCATTCTTCTTCTTAACCACCACAGTGTTGGCCAACCATTCGGAATAGAAGATCTCCCTAATAGCTCCAACCTACTTCAACTTGTTCACCTCCACCTTTACTGCCTCGGCGTGATCCTTGGATGATCGCCAAGGAGGCTGTTTGTGTGGCACAGCCTCGGGATTAACGTTCAGTTGATGACATATAAATCCAAGGTCAACCCTTGGGACATCATAAGTACTCTAGGTGAATACTTCAATGTTGGCCTTTAGAAACTTCACCAACTCAGCTTTTTTCAAGGATGGAAACTGGGATCCCACTTGGAAATATTGTTCTTGATCCTGTCCTATGATCATTCTCTCTAGATCCTCAGACGACTCTCCAAATGTCCCTGTCTATTGCCCCCGTGCGAGGCCCCTTAGTTGCTATGGGACTGGATCTTTAACCACCACAACAGGATCCGTAAAACTACCACGCCATTGCTGATACCGAGCACTGCCTAGCCATGGCCTGGCTACCCACCAATTCTCCCACTCTTCCCTGAGTAGGATACTTAACCTTAGGATGCAAGGTTGAGGACACAACACCTATAGCGTGAAGCCAGGGTCTGGCTAGGATAGCTGTGTAGGGGAAAAAAGCCTTCACTACAATGAAGTTAACCTGCACCTCCTTATCCCTAGCCTATACTAGTAACCTTATCATTCCTCGGGGGACCACCATCCTGCCATCAAAGCCCACCAACGGTGAATCATACCTCTCTAGGTCTTCAGGCTTCAAATTTAGCCCCCGGTACAAATCGGGGTACATTATCTCTGCTCCACTTCCCTAATCAACCAACACCCTCCTTACGTTATAACCCTAATCCTAATAGTAACCACCAGTGCATCATCATGTGGTTGGATAGTTCCCTCCTTATCCTCCTCAGAGAAACCCAAGGTAGGGGTGATCGTCCCTCTAGCTTTTTTAGAAGACTGAGCATTGTACTTCAGATCACAACCTTCACCTACAGACATAACTCGAATACCCGGGCCCACATTGCCCTCGGGTTTGGCAAAGATCACATTGATGGTACCCAACGCTGGCCGAGGAGTGCTATCCCGACTAAACTTAGCCCCTGGGTGACTGAACTGCTCTGCAGGCTGATGCAAAAATCGATTGAGCTTCCCCGCCTTCACCAACTGGCTCAAGTGATCTTGTAGGGTTCTGCAATCCTCGGTGGTATGTCCCCTGTCCTTATGGTAATGACAATAGAGCCTTTGATTTCTACTGGACGAGTCCCCGCCCATCTTATTGGGCCACTTAAAATAAGGTTCACCCTTAATTTTCTCTAGTATTTGATACACAGGCTCTTTAAACAAGGAGTTGACCAACTGAGCTCCCGCAGATGATAGATGATTAGAAAACTCCCTTCCAGGGCGACCCTAGTATCCCCTTCTCGAGAATTCCTTCTATCCGAGGACATCTTAGCCTTACCCTTTCCCCGTATCTGGTCCTCCTCCACCCTTTACTAATCATCTATATGCTCCATAAGTTGGTGCATGTTCAAGGCAGACTTCATCGTCAACGACTTCCTCAACTTGTGCTCGGCAGGAAGCCCAACCTTAAAAGTCCTCACGGCCACATCCTCAAAGTCTTCATCGATCTCGTTATATGTCTCCCGATTCCTATCCGAGTAGGTCTTGAGGGTCTCTCCTTCCCTCATCGCCATAGACAGCAAAGAGTCCAAAGGCTTAGAGACTCTGTTGCAAGTTATGAATCTGGCCCTAAATGCCCTCGTTAGCT
The DNA here is from genome assembly GCF_040712315.1 of Castanea sativa. Taxonomy (NCBI): domain Eukaryota; kingdom Viridiplantae; phylum Streptophyta; class Magnoliopsida; order Fagales; family Fagaceae; genus Castanea; species Castanea sativa. Next base: position 35,587,145 of record NC_134020.1, read on the forward strand.
CCTCGAAAGACCCCACTGACCCTTCTTCCAAGGCATCGAACCAACGTATAGCCACGGGTCTGAGACTAGAGGGGAACACCTTACACATAAGGGCCTCATTATTGGCATGGACCGCTATCTTCTGATTAAAGTGGCTGACGTGCTCCACGGGATCAGTTCTTCCATTGTAAACGGCAAATGTCAGTTGAGAGAACCGATGGGGAAGCTTGGCCTTGTTAATCCTCCTAATGAAGGGTGATTTAGAAATCTGCTATAAGGCCTTACTCATTGCATCGTTCCCCATGCCATGGTGAGAAGGCCTTCTCTCACGCTTATGACCACCCATCTCCCACTTATTCTAGAGCGAACAGGCTGAAAAGGACTCACTAAATGGATTTCTAGACCCACAACGATATGAACGGTCCTTGCTTCCCCCAGAACCATCTCTTGGTGGGGAGGACAGACTTCTCCTATCACGCTCCCTACGTCTGACCCTGGCACGCAAGTGATCAACTTCTTGCTGCAACCTCTGTGTCTCCTGACCATGTAAGATATGACTTCTAGTCCCTGAGTGACTCTGCTCAGTACACTCAGTATGATAAGACTCCACCATAACACTTGGAGTATATTGCCTATCCATCCTTCGCTCAAAGTTAACGAATTGGTTCTCCCTTTGTGAGCCAACTGATTCCTCCCTATCATGGCCCACATTAGCCATAGACACTCAAGCCGAATCCACAACACCTTGTTGTTTCCACAGACGCAGCTAATTGTAAGGGCCAAAAATTCGGTCAGCCCAAACCCACTTAGAATAGTGAGCTTGTAGGGTTCAAACTAGGCACAAATCAATAAATTTGTTAGATAGGGAATCAAATAACAAGAGAGAGCTTAGCTCGAGGATGAGAATGAGGGAGGAAGGCCTCGTTTTATAAAATATGTAGGTCAATGTATTAATACAAGCTTAACCGAGGAGGCCAAAATTACATGAAGAAATATACTATTCTTGTTCTTCTCTCAATGATCTTTTAGCAATGATCCTTTTTTCTTTTTGTCCGAATCTCCTTCTTTGAAAACCTTCTTTTCCTTATGTACTCTCCCCTACTTCATATCTTGACCATCCATCCCTTCCTAACCAACCTTCTCTCATGATACTTGTCTCTTTCTACATTTGAAGAAAGTGGTGGAAGGAGTCTGCTTAGTTGTGACTTGCACTGTTCAGGTCATTTTCTCATCAATGTAGCTGATAAAGCTATTGCCCACCATTTAATATGGCCAGGAGATTAGATGCAAAACATTTAATGCGGAGGCTACAAGCTACCCCAAACTAGAAACTTCTCCTATGATCTCTGATTCCCACTTAGTACGCCTTAGAGTCCTTTTGACTTATCTCTTCCCCTCCCCATGCAACCTTCCTCTTCAAGCCCGTGGCCCATGGCATTCCCCCCTCCCCCCCACATTGCGACTCTTCAACTTCATCCTCGGTCCTCGGGCACCCATAATATATATATATATATATATATATATATTGTCTGTTTTGGTAATTTACAACTCAAACTGCAATGTTTATAAGTGCTATCCAAACATCCAATTTTTTCAAAAATCACTTTTTGACCATTTTTACTAAACATTCTAATTTTTAAGAAAAAACTCAATTTCATACCACACTTTTTAAAACCACAACTTTTTCAAAAAGCACCGTTTGAAAAAGCTGAACCAAACTCACCATTAGTGGCGTACTCCCCAAGCTCATGTCGAGTACCTAAGAGCATTCACATTGGGTCTTCTATAAGCATATGTTGCTAATATTTAGCATCTAACCATTAAAATGATGCATTACTCGGACTCGTAAACCTAAAAATTTTTACAAGTTCACTACAGTGCTCTCTTACATTTACAAGTTACTGTAGACTATTGTATCTGTTTTTTAATCCCTTTTATTCTTTCTCTCTCCTCTATGTCAGACTCATTTTCTTTCTCAACTCTCTCTTTCTCATCTCAGTATTTCGTCTCTCTTTCTCTCTCTATGACTTGCTCTCTTGTCTCTCACTCTCTCTCTTTGTGCTTGTGGTTATGCCACCACGCTGGTAAGAAGCAGAGGATGTGGGTTGCGATCCAGGCCGTGAGTCAGATCTGGTGTCGATTGCAGCTTGGGCTGTGAGTCGAATTTGGTGGGTTAAGTGATGGGTTTGGATAGATGGATCAGTTGTGTGGGTCGTGGGTCATGTGCTGGGTTTGGAGTTGTGGGCTAGGTGGGTTGTAGTGTGGAGATTGGTGGGTTTCTCTTGGTTATTTGATGGTGGTGGGTTTGGAGTTGTGTGTGTTTTTTTCTAGGTTCTTGTGGTTTGTGGCCGATGTCTGGCAGTTTTTGTTGTGGTGGCGTGGTTGTTGTTTCTAGATTCTGTGGGTTTTTTTTTTTTTTTTTCTATTGTGATAGGTGCCTAAAGGAAAAGGTGGGTATGACTGAATTGGTTATGGATTTGATATGGATAGTGGCTGAATATTATCTCTGCTCTTTCTTTCTTTGTGGATATGGCTGAATTGGCATTGGAGAGAAAAAAATCAAGGATTTTTTCAAGTTGCAGCAAGGCGTGTATTGGTGGGTGGATGAGAAAGAGAAAAAAACGGAGAGACAAAGAACAAAGATGAAGAGAGAAGAGAGAAAAGAAAGAGATTTTTTATATTATTTTATTGTGTAATTTATATTATTTTAATATGTTGTATGTAAAAATAAAATACGGGACGTTGAGTGTATTGTAAAATGGTATGGTATAATTGATAAAATAATTTTTGAAATGATAAAATAAGATATTTTTTACATACTGGATACGAATGCTTAAATGGCCATAGTCATAAGATTTCTTTTAAATTAAGATTGAAATTTGCACACACAGGCACATGAAAGTTATTGTATATCCCCAATGATGTTAGGCTAGGGCCCCAGACTGCACTCGAAATCTCGAGTAACCTTAGAGCTCCATTTGAGTAAGGTTTTTTGCATTTACGTTTGGGTAAGTTGCGTTTTTTGGCTAGTCCATGGTACTGTTCGTGGACTAGCCAAGTGCAAATTGCAGGTGAACAATAAATTTGAGCAATAAAAAAAAATTTACAATAACTTTAACAATAAATTTTTAATTTTTAACAAAATAAGTGATATCTAAAAGATTTCCATTGCCCATCCACAACCTATGTCGTAGCCAATAATGCACTTTAGGATGTTAACGAGCTGGCCCGACCACTAACATGGATCCATTCGACTTGTGTTGGGACTCGGGACAAAGATAAAGTGTGAAAGGGAGGTCGAAATGGGAGAACCAAAAGGACATATATGCAACACTGATGCGACATGCATCATTTCATTTACATTTTGTGTGACACTTTCTTTTTCTAAGAATGTCTGATCAATGGATCATACGCACCTAAATTATATTGCTCCTAACCTATGACCCTACTTAATTAGCATAACAGCCATACAAGTCAGTATGTGGAACTTTAAAGTTTAAAATGGCTTTTCTTATTTCTGAAGTGAGTCACACATTTTACTTTATTTAAGAGTAATGAATTGAGTGGCACAATGAACGAACGTTTTGTAGAAAATTGGGTCACAAGAATCACTATATCATGTGAAAACCTTGGATAATTCGTTGTATGTATATTGTCCGCAGAAATTGTTAACCAAATGTCTCAGTTAATGTGTGGAATTTATGAAATTTAATTACTTAAAAAACAAAATATATATATATATGGGAAAATAGTATCCTAAAGAGACAATAATTGAAGTTTTAATATAATATATAAAGACACCACTTAAAAAAAATATGTAATCTCCAAATTTGAGCCTAGTTATGTTACCCTTTTAAAAAAAAACTAGTCGCTAACCCGTGTGATGCACGAGAAAACTATTGTGTGTAAAGATGTAAACTAATTTTTTTCTCTTCCTCTTTGATTGTACATTAGGATTCTAGTCTTATAGTTCCTATCCTTGATATGGAATATTAATCTTGATATGAAACATTAATATACATAATGAAAAATAGAAATCAATCTTAAGTTTAAAATAAAATGAAGAATTAAATCTTTAACATCCTCGATTATCCATAAAACGTATAAAACACAAATTTAAAGAACTACTTAATTAATATTTCAAATAAATTGAAAATTTGAAAGACAACTTTAAAGTGTTTTGCTACAACTAAACTTACAAAGAATCAAACTAAAACCCTCAATTATGGGAAACTCAACTAAGGCCTTAATGGCTTAATGCCACCTCATACTTGATGTGGGGGGCAAAAGGATCCTGATGGGAACGTGGGCCTTTTGGGCCGTGTTAAGGAAGGCCGACCTGACCCTGGGTTTGGAAGTTGTTAATGCTATGGGTCGGCCCATACGCCGAGGATCCGAGGATCCAGCCGAGGGTGAACTTACCCTCGGATGAGCACCAAAGAACTCGGGATTTCATAGTAAAGGTTAGGGGATGACACAGTTAAGGCCCATGGTTAAAAGGGGTGAACCCTAGAACGCCCCAGAAGCACCGGTGTTGAAGAAATGTCAAAGATAAAGGCTGCTACCTCCACATTAAAGACCCTGCACCTACCACCCTGGCCACATTTATGGGGAAGTGACACCTGAACAGTGGAAGAGAAACTTCTGGTTACTATTCAAAGGCACTGAGAAAAGAAATATCTAGGCTAAGGGGGAGGTGAGGCAACACGTGTACAAAGCATTCAAAAGAGTAGTATATAAAGAGCAATTTAAGACAGAAAGAGGCAGGACTTTTTGTAACCTAAAAAAGAAAGAAAAGACTAAGAAAGGGATATATTATAAGAACAGCTCTCGGTTTATGTCCGAGGAGGCCAATTTACAATATTCCTTATTGTTTCCAAGTATTCGAAATCCTTAGTTTGTCATTTAATCCCCACATACTTCTAACCTGGGTTTCAAGCCCACACTCTACAAATTCATATTGTTTAAGGCTCATTGGGCCTGGGCCCGTAACTGTTCTTGGGGCCAGGTGCAATTGTGCACTTACAATTGGCGCCGTCTGTGGGAAATCTAGTCTAGAAGAGGTAGGGAGATTATGGCAGGCTTAGGCTCTCACCATGCAGAGTCACAAGGATCACAATCGAAAGATCATTTCCAACGTCTTGAACATCGTAGGGATCATGAGGGAAGTGTCCATACAGAATACCCAGGGGCTAGCCATACTCATGGAGGGGGTAGCACTACCCATGATGAGGGTTCTAAATCCATGCAGAGGGAAATCAATCGTTTGAAGAGGAAGTTACGCCGCGCGAAGCGTAAGGTTTCCCCGTCCTCGTATAGTTCTTCCTCAGAGAAGGATAGGGGAGTTGGGTACAGTTCAAGGTCATGTTCCCCCACCAGCGCAACATCCTCCGGTGAGGAGGACGACCGGCCAACCCGCAGACGTAAGAAGCTTCGTTCTAGGGGCTTAGGCAACGATACCATGAGTAGGGCGTTGCACCAACTCTCTAAATCTCCGTTTTCACGGAGGATTGAGAGGGGGAGGCTTCCCAGGAGGTTCACCCAGCCCACCTTTACCATCTATAATGGCCGGACTGATCCGGTGGAGCATGTGAGTCACTTTAACCAAAGGATGGCAGTTCACTCTCACAACGAGACTTTGATTTGTAAAGTCTTCCCTCCAGCCTTGGGACTGTGGCTATGAGATGGTTTAACGGTCTCGAAATCGGGATCGTAGGGTCATTTGGGGAGCTGACTAGGGCATTTGCTTCGCGGTTCATTACGTGTAGCGAGTCCTCGGCCTTGGACTCGTTGCTATCCATGGTCATGAAGGAAGGGGAGACACTTGAAAGCATACTCCGACACGGATCGGAGATGTTTAATGAAATAGACGGCGACTTTGATGAGGTGGCGCTTAATACCTTTAAGGTAGGCCTCCCTACTGATCATGACCTGAGAAAGTCTTTGACGAAAAAGCCCGTCCGCAGTGTACGCCGTCTTATGGATCGTATTGATGAATATAAAAGGGTAGAGGAAGACCAGCAGCAGGGGAAAGGAAAGGAGAAGGTTATCCCGCGGAGAGAAGGGATTTCAGTCGGACAGATATCACAACAAGCCGAGGAGGGATTACTTCGACAATCCGGCTCGGCGCACCCAGTCAAATACCGTGTTCCGAGAACCGGTGCATCGCTTATTAGAAAAAGTTCGTAAAGAGCCCCTTCTTCGGATGGCCCGGCAAGATGGCAGGGGACCCCTGCTAGAAGAAATCAAAACCTTTTCTGCGAGACCATCGGGATGTGGGCCACACTACCGAGAACCTGTCGGACACAGTGGAACCATCTAGAGCGCTCGTCGGTGAGGGAAAGTTAAGCGACAGACTTGTGTCGGCCCAGGCAGGTCGACAAGTTGGTTCAAACAATCGGAGGAACGGTTCATCTTGGCCAGCATTGGGAACAATTAATGTTATCTTCGGCTGCACTGGTAGGACCGGCTCAGGTCCCACTAGGGTTATGGCGGTTTCCCATCCGCATGCCGAGGATGTGGGTAGCAGGTAGAAGAGATTAAAGAGAACTTTACTGTCTTGGGTTTCTCCGAGGAGGATAAGGTAGGGACTATCCAGCCATGACGATGCTCTTGTGGTTACCCTCAGAATAGGGAACTATGATGTGAGAAGGGTGATGATAGATCGTGGCGGCGGTGCGGATATCATGTACCCTGATCTATTTAAAGGGCTAAGATTGGAGTTGGAAGATTTAACCCCTTATGACTCCCCACTTATAAGCTTCGAAGGAAGGGCCGTTATGCCGAAGGGACGGATCCGTTTACCCGTTCAATCCGGCACCGAAACGGTTGAGGTAGATTTCATTGTGGTTGACGCGTACTCTCCATATCTGCCCATCCTCGCCAGGCCATGGTTGCACGCCTTGGGAGCTGTCTCCTCTACCTTACATGTTAAGGTGAAATTCCCCTCGGGGGAGCATGTTGAGGAAATCCTCGGCAGCCGGGTAGTGGCTAGGCAATGCATATCCGCGCGGTGCTTCGTCACGTCGAAAATTGAGTCATCAACCTTGCCCATCCAGGAGTCATAGCAATTAAGCTCGGAGGCACCTGGAGCGATGACAGGAGACGATGCTATTTGTGAGGAGTTAGAGAAGTTTGTAATAACAGATGATCCAGAGAGGTTTTTCCAAGTTGGCATACTTTTGCCACACCAAGAGAAGATGGAGTTGTTGAAATTTCTGAAAGATAATTTAGATGTTTTTGCGTGGGACCCCTATGAGGCTCCAGGCGTAGATTTGAACTTTATTTGTCATCGTTTAAACGTCAATCCTGCCATTGTTCCGAGGAGGCAGCCACCTCGGCGATCTTCCCGAGAACATTCTGAAGCTGTGAAGGAAGAGGTTCTTAAACTCAAAAGGGCGGGGGCTATCAAAGAGGTTTTCTACCCTGAATGGTTGGCTCATACTGTTGTTGTTAAGAAGAAGAACGGCAAGTGGAGAGTATGTGTGGACTTTGCGATCCGAACAAGGCCTGTCCTAAAGATTCGTTCCCAATGCCACGGATTGATCAGTACCTGTAGATGCTCGTTGGACATCCTCGGATGAGTTTCTTGGACGCCTTCCGGGGTTACCACAAATTCCCTTGGCGTTAGAGGATCGGAGAAGACCGCTTTCATTACTCCAACCGGGAACTATCATTATAAGGTCATGCCATTTGGATTAAAAAATGCGGGGCTACTTATCAAAGAATGATGACCCGAATGTTTGAACGCAGAATCGGGGAAAACCATCGAAGTGTACGTGGATGATATGGTGGTGAAGAGTAAGACAACGGTACCTTCACACATTACGTATCGGCCGACACCTTCAGGATGCTAAGGAAGTATAAATTGCGCCTTAACGCCTCCAAGTGTTCTTTTGGCGTGGGATCTGGGAAGTTCTTGGGATTTATGATTACTCATAGGGGCATAGAGGTAAACCCGGTGCAAGTTAAGGCTATTCGGAATTTGCAGCCGCCTAGGAACCCGAAAGAGATTCGAAATTGGATGGAATGATTGCCGCGTTGAATAGATTTATTTCTCGGTCAGTGATCGGTGTCGTCCTTTCTTTCAGTTGTTGCACAAGTGGAAAGGGTTTCAATGGACCGAGGGACTGCGAATTAGCTTTCCAACGGCTTAAGCAATATCTTTCTCGGCCACCTATTTTATCTCGCCCAAGTGGACGAGGTTTTATTCGCTTATCTGCCGTGGCTATTCACGCGGTGAGCTTAGTCCTTATAAGGAATGAAAGCGGGGTACAGAGACCGATCTACTACGTTAGTAAGTCCTTGAATGAGGCCGAGGTACGCTATTCCGCCCTTGGAAAAAGCACTTCTGGCTGTAGTCCACGCCACGCGCAAACTTCCTCATTATTTCCAATCTCATACTGTGGTTGTTTTGACCCAGTTGCCTCTTAAGGCTGTGTTGCGTAGTGCTGATTACTCTGGCAGGGTGGCAAAATGGGGAACCATTTTGGGAGCCTTTGATATTAAATACAGGCCTTGCACATCGGTAAAGGGACAGGTCCTCGCTGATTTGGTGGCAGAGTTTACTGAACCATTGTTAGAAGAAACTTCAAAAGAAGCACACATGGGTGAAAAATCAGTTGGTGTGATCACAGACGTATCGCCCTCGGTTTGGAGAGTTTATGTGGATGGGGCTGCTAATCAAAAAAGGTCTGGTGTTGGACTTGTTCTAATGTCCCCTGAAGGAATTGTCTTCAAAAAATCTTTGAGATTGGCCTTCTCGGCTACTAACAACGAGGCCGAGTATGAAGCAGTCTTGGTAGGCAAGCAAATGGTACATAAGATGGGTGGCAAGGAAATCCACGTGTTCTCGGACTCTCAGTTAGTGGTCGGCCAGGTCATGGGAACCATGGAGGCTAGAGACCCCAGAATGCAGGAATATTTGGCCCATGTCAAACGCCAGCAGGCTGAATTTGACTCCTTTGCCTTAGCTCACGTTTCTAGGAGTGGAAACACTCATGCAGATTCCTTGGCTACGTTGGCGACATCCTTGGCTCAAGGTTTACCAAGGGTTATCCTCGTTCAGGATTTGGTAGAACCTTCTCTTATAACTGCTAACGCACCTCGCATCCATCTAATAAGGCCTGGTCCTAGTTGGATGGATTCGATCATATCTTTTCTTAAAAATGACATTCTTTCAAGCCAAAGTGCCGAGAAAAGTTACGTCGAAAGGCACCGCGTTTCGGTTGTCCGAGGACCACAAGCTATACAAACGATCCTTTTCAGACCGTACTTGTTGTGTGTACACCATCGAATCAACGAAGCATTGTTGGAGGAATTGCATGAGGGAATTTGTGGGAGCCACACTCGGGGGAAGGTCCTTAGCCCATAGAGCCCTCGACTCGGGGTTATTGGTGGCCCAATATGCGAGAGGGAGGCTAGGACTATGTCAGAAAATGTGATCAATGTCAGAGGTTCGCCCCTAATATCCACCAACCTGGAGGGGTTCTTAACCCTCTCTCCAGCCCTTGGCCTTTCGCACAATGGGGCTTGGACATTGTAGGGCCATTTCCGAGAGCTGCTGGCAACAAAAGGTGGTCGCTCCGTGGGAACAGAACTACTTCACTAAATGGGTTGAAGCCGAGCCCTTAGCCAATATACGAGATGTTGATTCCAAGAAATTTATATGGAAAAATATTGTCACTAGATTCGGAATACCACACACACATCTCTGATAATGGTGTCCGAGTTCGATAGTAGGGCTTTTAGGAAGTATTGTGGTGACATGGGTATCATAAAATATTCCACCCCAGTTTACCCTCAAGGAAATGGACAAGCCGAGGCAGTTAACAAGGTCATAGTTAACGGGCTCAAGAAGAGGTTGGACGATGCAAAAGGCAGATGGGTAGAAGAGCTCCCTTATGTCCTGTGGACATATCGGACCACACCGCGCAGGTCCACTGGAGAGACGCCATTCTCTATGACTTATGGAGCCGAGGCGGTGATACCGCTAGAATCTGGTTTTCCTACTTTAAAGACAAGTTCTTTTAGCCCAGAGAATAACCAGGGACTTCTAGAGAAAGATCTTGATTTACTTGAGGAACGGCGTGAGGCAGCTATGGTCCAATTGGCTTATTATCAGCAGAAGCTAAAACGAGGATATGATGCCCACGTGAAGCTAAGGCCACTTGCACCTGGTGATCTTGTATTAAGGAAAGTTGTAGGCACTTCTAAGAACCTAGCATGGGGTAAGCTAGGACCTAACTGGGAAGGCCCCTATCGCATTGTTTCAGTAGCAGGCATAGGGTCATATAGGCTAGCTAATCTAGACGAACGAATTATTCCACGTCCATGGAATGTAAATAATCTTAGAAGGTATTATTATTAATGAAATGAGCTTTTGTCAGTTTGTATTTCAAAGTTATGAGTAGCACTGACGCTCGTAATTATCAATTTTAAGAATCAAACAGAAACTTGGTTAAGTGCAGTCCTCGGACCACAAACCTTGTGGAAATTGATGTCTTATCATTTGTTAAACAGAACCTTAGTTATGCCGGGTCCTCGGACCTCCTACTTTGGGAAAATTAACATTTGAAGTTATTATTCTAAAGAATCAAACAGAAACTTGGTTAAGTGTAGTCCTCGGAACACAAACCTTGTGGAAATTGATGTCTTATCATTTGTTAAACAGAACCTTAGTTATGCCGGGTCCTCGGAACTCCAACGTTGGGAAAATTAACATTTGAAGTTATTATTCTAAAGAATCAAACAGAAACTTGGTTAAGTGTAGTCCTCGGAACACAAACCTTGTGGAAATTGATGTCTTATCATTTGTTAAACAGAACCTTAGTTATGCCGGGTCCTCGGACCTCCTACTTTGGGAAAAAAACATTTGAAGTTATTGTTCTAAAGAATCAAACAGAAACTTGGTTAAGTGCAGTCCTCGGACCACAAACCTTGTGGAAATTGATGTCTTATCATTTGTTAAACAGAACCTTAGTTATGCCGGGTCCTCGGACCTCCTACTTTGGGAAAATTAACATTTGAAGTTATTGTTCTAAAGAATCAAACAGAAACTTGGTTAAGTGAGATCCTAACACAAACCTTGTGGAAATTGATGTCTTATCATTTGTTAAATAGAACCTTAGTTATGCCGGGTCCTCGGACCTCCTACTTTGGGAAAATTAACATTTGAAGTTATTGTTCTAAAGAATCAAACAGAAACTTGGTTAAGTGCAGTCCTCAGACCATAAACCTTGTGGAAATTGATGTCTTATCATTTGTTAAACAGAACCTTAGTTATGCCGGGTCCTCGGACCTCCTACTTTGGGAAAATTAACATTTGAAGTTATTGTTCTAAAGAATCAAACAGAAACTTGGTTAAGTGCAGTCCTCGGACCACAAACCTTGTGGAAATTGATGTCTTATTATTTGTTACTATGTAAGTTTGTTATGCCGGGTCCTCGGACCTCCTACTTTGGGAAAATTAACATTTGAAGTTATTGTTCTAAAGAATCAAATAGAAACTTGGTTAAGTGCAGTCCTCGGAACACAAACCTTGTGGAAATTGATGTCTTATCATTTGTTAAACAGAACCTTAGTTATGCCGGGTCCTCGGACCTCCTACTTTGGGAAAATTAACATTTGAAGTTATTGTTCTAAAGAATCAAACAGAAACTTGGTTAAGTGCAGTCCTCGGACCATAAACCTTGTGGAAATTGATGTCTTATCATTTGTTAAACAGAACCTTAGTTATGCCGGGTCCTCGGACCTCCTACTTTGGGAAAATTAACATTTGAAGTTATTGTTCTAAAGAATCAAACAGAAACTTGGTTAAGTGCAGTCCTCGGACCACAAACCTTGTGGAAATTGATGTCTTATCATTTGTTAAACAGAACCTTAGTTATGCCGGGTCCTCGGACCTCCTACTTTGGGAAAATTAACATTTGAAGTTATTTAGAAACAGTTACAATTTTTAAGAATTAAACGAAAGATTGCTTAATATTTATCTTCGGGCTACGACTTTGATTAAAGTTAACTTCTGATTGTGTCTGGATGTTAATACGTTACTGTTTATTAACTCGGATCGTAAAGTTAACTTCTGATTGTGTAAGGAATGGTCCTCGGATCTTACATCTTACTAAAAACAGAGCTACGCATTACAAGGGTTTAATCGTTATATGAGGCCCTCTCTTCTTCTTAATCGAGGCATTGTTCAAATGAATTAACCATGTCACCTTGTATTAAATCTTTAATAATATACGCATGATTATGTGGAAGTTATGATTGTGCAATCCTTGGAGTTAGATTTTTATACTCTGAGAAACTTTTGATATGACTTAATGGGAAACTTTTGTAATAAGTACAAAAAGAATAAAGTAAAAACAGATACAATCCAAGTGAAAAGTAAACGAAATCGTTCTTCATTAATTAGTTGAGTATGCATTACAATATATAATTCAAAAACAAAAAAAAAAAATGGAAAAAGAGAAGCCCTAAGCTAAGTCCTAAGCTGTTGGAGGAGGATCTTGCTGAGAGGTACTAGTGCCCTTGGTCTTTCTCAACTCCAGCTCAAAAGGAGTCATAACCCCTTTCCTTTATCCGTCTTTGTTGGAAGGACGTTGGGTTCCCTTGTCCGGTTCAAGTCCTTCTGCATCCACTCCTCCTTCCTTTTCTTTATTGGAACCGAAGGTCTCGTAGGATCGAGGAATTTGCCGTGGGACCACCGGAGGTAGAGCAAGAGGAGTTGTCTCGGGGATAGGAGTAGCGGTAGGAGCCTCTTCAATCTCCTATTTCTAGGGGAAGCCAAACATTCTCGGACTTCCTCAAATCCGAAGATTGGGGAACTCCTTACGTTTAAAGCTTCCCCATACTTTTTGACGGTATTCACGGCATAAAGCCGCGAACTCCTCTGTCACCGCTCCTCTGTGGCTGCTACCCCTTCATCGAAACTTGCACCTGGCGGCTTGAAGAGAGAGTTGGAAGGAGCTGGCTTCTTCCTTCATCGAGCAGCTTCTTTTCATCCGAGCACTCCCTTTGAGCTTGGGAGAGTTCTTCATCTCTTTCATGAAGGAGCTTGCGCGTCCTTCTATCCGGGTCTTCATGGTCTTCAAGTTTGACTCGACCCCATTTTCTCTCTCCTCGGATCAGCCACCTCCGAGGTCAACTTCTCATTCGCGGCAAGGGGCCGTGCCCGAGGACTTCTCGGTTTCCATCCTGATTTCGAGCTTCGATCCGGCTATTTTCCGAGTGTCTTCAATAAACTTCTCAGCTACGAAGACCTCCTGAATAGCCTGTAGTAAAGTATGATGGAGTTAGGAATAATAAGAAACAAACTTACCTATAAATATTATTAAAAGTGGAATCTCCCTAAAAAAGGAGAAAAACTTACCAACGCTAAGTCTCTTTTTAGTGAGAGGAATAGTTGTGGCTGGCCCATCTTTTCCAAGGTCTCCATGTCCTTGGGCAGCAGAAGAAGGCGTTCCAAGACCTCGGCCAGGTGGTGGGTGTGGCTTTGTTGAACTGCCCTTATACTGGACTGGCAGGAGATGGGTGCGCCGTCCAGCCTTAGATCGGGTGACCAGGTGGTCGGTGCTCGGCGCACTTCAGCCTCATCCCTGATTTCCCCGATTTCTACCGAACGGGCTCTACCCTTGCCCTTGTCCAGCTTCTGCTGCTGGGCCGGTGGGAGTTGTTGGCGTGGTTTCTTGGGGTCTTTATTAATCGTCCCCTCATTATCCCCCTTCCTCTTCTTCTTGGGATCCTCGGCTGGCAGTTTTGGCTCAGCTGGAGGAGGAGGAGGAGGTAAAGTTGGGGGAACTTGGGACGTCCCCGTTTTCTTTTTCTCTGCAACCTTAGCAGCCCTATTGGTGAGGAGACCCTCCATTCTTCCCATGTCTTCTTCTAATTCGTCTTCGGGAAGGGCAACCACAAACCCTGCAATTCCAGAGGAGGCCTCGGTGGCTTCTTCCTCCTCGTCGGAAAGTCACAACCGGTTCCCGCGAGGTCTCTCGGTGTCTTCGAGATGGAATTGGTCTATCTCGTCGTCAAGTGTGTGTGAAGAAGACACCTGCTCTTCTAGAACGACAGTTGCTTGTGAGTGCACGGCGAGGGGGACTGCTGCTATCGGCCGGTTGTACAAAATGGTATTAGGAGCGTCCGGGAGGTCACGGTCGTCCAAAAAGTGGGGCCGAGCTACGTTTATCCTCTTTCGTCTTCGGTCGCCCGCAATTATGGCGTTCTCTATCTCCTGGAAGTCTTTGGAAAGGGGGGTGTACCCAAGAATAAGGTGAGCAGCCCGGAGTTGTAGGTCTTCACTAACGAACACCTCGGAGCGAAGTACCCGGTTTAGATCTGCGATGTTACAGTGACTCAGGCGAGGACGCACGTGTTGCTTATGCAAAAAAGACGTCAAAACAAACAAACTTGGTCGATTTACATAGATGTTTAACAAATTTAAGTAAGTACGAATACGCATGTCGGTGTGTGTGTTAGGCGAAGTTGTGTTGTGGGGAGATTCATCCTACGGCGTCGCACCGGATCCCCCCACTCAATCGGGGCGAAGGCCGTCGTGCCGGTTCCGGACACAATCAAGTAGTCGTCCTTCATGCCTTTGTTTGATTTGGGCAGACAGGAGATTAGCCTAACGGTGCTGGACCGAGATTTAATGTAATAACCTACTTTAGAAAGTTTATGGGACTCATATAGGAACACGACATCGTGCCATGTGAGGTTTAAACCCATCTGCTCGTTTAGAGCATCTACACTACCTAGAACTCTAAAAACGTTTGGGAGGCATTGATCGGGACACAACCGGTGGTTGCGAAGGTACTCCCTAGTTACAGGTTTCATTGGAAGGGTCATCCCACCCTCTAGAAAGGCTATCATAGGAATGATAACCTCTCCCTCTTTCCTAGAACCGGCCACGGCTGTTGCCGGGCAGTATTTTAGTCCTACATCGCTGGGAATACGGTATTTGGCCCTAAAGCCTTCCATCCCAGCGGCGGTATCAACTAGACACTTAAACTTACCCATTGGAAAAGAACGAAAGGTTAAACTCTAAAGGGGAGAGTGTTTACGAAGACAGCCGAGGACTGTATCCGAGGAGAAAGGGTTAAGAATAGAGAAAGCAAGAACTTACAAGGTTGAAGGTACGATTTCCACGGTTTTCGCGGTAAAGGATGATTGTTGGTGTTTTGATGGGATTGATCCTTGAGGAATTAAATGAAGGCGCAGGTTCCCGAAGCGTCACGACGTGCGAAAAGGCGGCCTCGAAATTATATTTGTCCCGCCTAAAATTTCGTGGAGTAATGAGGGCCGTTGGATGCCCATCTCACCGTTGAACGTGAGGGACAAAGTGTAACTGGCAGTATTAAATACGCGCGTTGTTCAAAATAAAACCGCCAAATGGCATCTTCTGGGACGCGAAACGATTTCCACACGTGCCATTACTCACAAAATGATTGGAGTAGGTTCTCGTCGGATCAAAACCCTATTTTTCTCCTCGGACGTTGAAAATTAGAGTTTTGAGGGGCTATTGTGGGGGGCAAAGGATCTGATGGGGATCGTGGGCCTTTTGGGCCGTGTTAAGGAAGGCCGACCTGACCCTGGGTTTGGAAGTTGTTAGTGCTATGGGTCGGCCCATACGCCGAGAATCCGAGGATCCAGCCGAGGGTGAACTTACCCTCGGATGAGCACCAAAGAACTCGGGATTTCATAGTAAAGGTTAGGGGATGACACAGTTAAGGCCAATGGTTAAAAGGGGTGAACCCTAGAACGCCCCAGAAGCACCGGTGTTGAAGAAATGTCAAAGATAAGGCTGCTACCTCACATTAAAGACCCCTGCACCTACCACCCCGGCCGCATTTATGGGGAAGTGACACCGCGTGGAAGAGAAACTTACGGTTACTATTCAAAGGCACTGAGAAAAGAAATATCTAGGCTAAGGGGGAGGTGAGGCAACACGTGTACAAAGCATTCAAAAGAGTAGTATATAAAGAGCAATTTAAGACAGAAAGAGGGAGGACTTTTTGTAACCTAAAAAAGAGAGAAAAGACTAAGAAAGGGATATAATATAAGAACAGCTCTCGGTTTACGTCCGAGGAGGCCAATTTACAATATTCCTTATTGTTTCCAAGTATTCGAAATCCTTAGTTTGTCATTTAATCCCCACATACTTCTAACCTGGGTTTCAAGCCCACACTCTACAAATTCATATTGTTTAAGGCTCATTGGGCCTGGGCCCGTAACTGTTCTTGGGGCCAGGTGCAATTGTGCACTTACACTTGACATTACTACAAAATACATAAGCATTTCTTTCAAGCCAAACATAATAAACCACTGCAGATCTATCAATTTTTCTTATGGTGCTTTTCAAACTTCTGGCTTTCAACACTTTTAATTATACAAATATAATATTTATTTATAAAGTAAAGAAAAAACAAAGATTAGAAACCTTCTAATTTGATTTTGGGTAGAAATAAACTCAAAGACCCATCCACACGATTTAATTCTCCTTTTCTTTTGGTTACAGATAGATTGGTGCTCTTCCCAATCATTAAAAAAGAATTTGATTTCATGTCACAAAGGTGGAGAATTTATCAAACTTCTATATACAGAGATTCATTTTAACCATAGAAAATTAATCATTATTCTAAAATTCTTTCTATATCAAATTTTCTCACTTTAAATATAGATTTGCAACACATGTAATCATTCTAAAATTGAAATTCCATCATCAAATTGAAATTGAAACTTCCCATGAATTATATAATTCGTACCTTGAATGTTTAATCATGAACCTGGCTTTCTGGCCTCCTTGTACCTGAAATGTACTTGTATTTAACCACAAACATATATATGTATACACCACTTGTGTCTCTTATAAAAGAATCCCATATTAATTAACAAGAGTAGATTAAGCTAATCAACTCTTTCTCAATCAGTTGGGTCAAGAGGTGGATAGACTTGGACCTTACATTCATCACCGCATCTACAATCGTTGAAGCATCCCGGCCATTTCAAATAGTTGCTTTTTAGGAATTAGAAGAAAGTAACTTGTAAGTACGTATTATACAATCAAAAACTAAACCAACGAACAAAACAGCGGACCATCAACCCCTCAAGCCTCACCAAAACATAGCAAAGCAAATGAAGTAGAACAGATACATAATAAATTATAACAAAGGCCTTTTTTGCCTGAAAACTCATACTTCATTTAAAAAAAAAACACAAAAACAGCAACAATAACAAAGAAGCAGGACAGACGCAACGAAGAGAGCAACAATCACACAACTAAAACAGGCCAACATTGCTGGTTAACAAAGCCTTTGTTAACGTAGTCAGTAAAAGTTGGTAGCCTTTAATAGAAAAATTTTCCTCCAACATGCAAACATGATATTGCAAATTCCATCGAAACCAAATTCATCCATGCTAGCCCTCGGGATTCGAAAAATAGTAAATGTGGGGGGTAAAAATTCCCGAATAAATATTTGGGTTTTGGGCTTTATTGACAGGTATCAGTTTGTTTTTGGTTAAGGCCTCCAGGCCCACAAGTCAGTATGCATTATAAAGGTCCGAGGAGTTGTCCGAGGAGGAATGTCTCCTCGGACTGGCCCGGCAATGACCCTGAGACTCGTCAAGAAGATTAAAGGCAGAATTCTGGAAAAACCGATGGGTAAGAGGGTGATCCAAGCACCCTCTAGACGCAAGTATGTGATTGAAATATCTAGGGAAAAGGCTGCTACTTCCACATTAAAGACCCTGCATCTACTTCCCTGGCTGCATTAATGGGAAAATGACCTCTGAACAATAGAATTGGACCTTCCTGTTATTATAAAAAGACTTCAAAAAGGTGGTGGATGGGACAAGTATCTAAGGGGAAGATTTGTATGACACGTGGATGAACAGTAAAGAGAAAGAAGTATATAAGGAGATGAGAGAGGAAAGAGGGGAGATCGGCTCTGACAAACTCAAAAGAGAACTAAGAATTGTAAATTTTGGCCTAGAAAGAGAATATTTATACAAATCGTCCTCGGCTAACGTCCGAGGAAATCTATTTGTCATATTCGTTTATCACTTGCACAGATTGTAACATTCTAGCTTGCTAATCAAACCTCCAACATCCCGAACCTAGATTTCAAACCTATACTCTACAAATTATATTGTATAAGGCTCATTAGGCCTGAGCTCAACATTCGCTTTTGGGTCTGGGTACAATTGTGCTCTTACAGTAAATACATGTAAATAATTTGGTTTCATATATTTAGTCAAATACGTATTATTTCAAGCCAAATGCTTAGAGGATTTGGTGCATAGGATACTTGTTGGACAGAACAAAGCAGAGGTTGCCTTAATTCAAAACCTGAATCAAGAATTGTTATTTCTAATCACACATTCTAAAAATTAATTATTTGAAAGAATCAGAATTCAAATGAAATATCTCAAATTCAAACCCAAATTAGCCTTCAAATATGGCCCCTATTGAACCAAAACCAATTATCACAAACCAAAATTTCATCAAAAAATTTCTCTAGATGCAAAAGTTTCCCTTTGTCAGCATGATCCAATGAAATCTTTCTATTCTCACGATCTTTTATATTCATATATTCTAATGCAAATCATCTGACTTAGGTTAAAAGAGTCCTATCATACTACTACTACTACTACTACTACTACTTGTTTTTTTAATTCGAGTCTATCAGGATTTGGGAATTTGAGTCCTATCAGCCATCAGGATTTGTCTTAGAATTTTTTTTTATTTTTTTATTAAGATAATGCTGACGTGGAAAATTGTAGGAGATTCAGAAGTTTCGGTTATATATATATATGATGAGTTTGAGTTTAAGTTGGACTTGTTAGAGAGATAGACTTTCACTCCTTGTTAAGTTTGGACTAAATAAAAATAATTTTATTAAATAAAATGACAATTTTATTTAAATATTGTGCTAATGTGGAAAATTGTGGAAGTTTCAGAGGCTTCGGTTATATGTGTGTGTGTGTGTGTGTGTGTGTAGGGACACGATTTGTACCTAAGCCCAAAATAGTGAGGGAATAGGTCCAAAGAACCCAATACAATTAATTTGTAGAGAGTGAGTTTGAAATCTAGGTTTTAACGAGTTTATATACCAATTATAATGAGCCAAGATCACAATAGAAACAAGTTTGTATAAGGTAAATCGTCCTCGAACTCAATCCGAGGAGGCTAACTCTTCTTTATATGACTTTCTTTCACTTAATAATATATTACAAATATTATTCCTCAGTCTACAGTATTTTTCTCCCTTTCTTTCCCGATCCCCTTGCATGAGTGTCTCCTCTCCCTTTTATACTATCCTTCCTGCTCTCTGTATCTTCCACGTATGGATTATATTGTTGGTCTGGATACTTATCCCATCAACCCCTTCCTGAAGCCTTTAGAAGTAGTTGTAAGACTAAACACTGCTGCTTAGGTATCACTTCCTCATTAATGCGGCCAAAGAGTTAGCTACAGAGCATTCAATGCGGTGGTAGCAGCTTTCCCTTTAGATATTTCATAGCCTTGGCCTTGTCCTGTCACTTCTTGATACTTATCCCTATCAGTGGAACCGTCCAGAATGTTGCTCTTGATATCAAGCCGTACCTTTAGACCTCGGCTTCGCCCGGCCGAGGAAGTGTTCCTCCTCGGGCCATCTTCTAAGATGATCGTGATCAGGTCGTACCTCTTCATTTACCAACATGGATTCTTATGAAGATGTTTACCCATCTTCGGACTATTTAATGTCCTCGAATTGGGCCCCTGACCCTATATATATATATATATATATATATATATATGTATGTATGTATGTATGTATGTACTTATCATCCCTACAATAGCCTCTTGAGATTATTCTTTTTGGTCCCTCAGGAAGAAAGGAGGATCTCGATGTCTCCATAATTACCCTGTGCTCATCACACATCATCCCTGACTGCACAAGTGCCTTTTCCACTGCCCAAGCCACGCTCCTAACACTTCGGCACACAAGACACGCCTTTATTGATTTTTTATGGCTCCATGTTCCCCACGTTCAACGGTGTGATGCGGATCCAACAATTAAGGAACCTGTTGGAGCCCTAGCGGGAATTTTATTGCTTGTAACTATTCTTTGATATAAATATTGCCCAAATTAATTGTTCACCTCACTGTAGCATTCATACATTGAACCTATACATCTACCCAGTCTACTTTTTCCTTCACACCTACCAAGAGCCAATCCGAGGAGAGTTTTCTTTTTCGTGTAAGTCTTTATAGATCTTTTCATTTATTTTTTTTTCTTTTCATCTATTTTTCTTTTCCCTGTGTCCTTTCTCCTCGGCCCTTCTTTCTTCTCTTTATCTTCTTAGCACCTCGAAGTCTCTCTTAGTAATGGGTAGATTTGCTTACTTGGTAGACTCCGAGGAGGGAATAGAGAGCTTTAAAGCTCTATATAGAATTCTGCCAAGGGTCTCCATTAGATATTGTAAGAATGGAGAATGGCACGAAAAAAGGCAAGAGGGAGAAGTGGTAATCCCAATGATTGCCTTTATAGAGGGTGGGATGAAAATTCCCATAGGCACCATTACTAGGGACTACCTTAAGGCTCATAGGTTGGCTCCCACTCAATGTGCCCCAAACATATTTAGAATTTTAGGGAGTGTGGATGCCCTCAATGAGAGAATGAGTATAGGGCTTACCCACTATGATATCAATTGGGTCTATAACCTCCATCACCTAACAGGGCAGGGATACTACCTAAAGTCTAGGTACCCCGAGGTTAGGCTCATCCAATGCCTCCCCGAGTCCAACAAAGGCCTAAACAAGGACTTCTTGATCGTATCAGGGGAGTGGCACGATGGCCTCCCTTGCATGACGAGAGAGGGGAAACCAGGTGGGGCTCTAGGCTTAGGTTGATCATTTAAAAATCATCCCCTTTTCTTCTTCTTTTATTCTGGTTTATTTATGAGTTTCCTTTGATTCGTGCTTTTTTTTTTTTATTGATGATGTCTTTTGTTTCTCTTAATGGTTCTGCAGATAAAAACGCTGCTATTCCAAACTTCAATCTTATCAACCAATCGAGTTTGGACAAAATATTGAAGATCGAGGTGTTCATCCACAGTGACGATTAGCTCAGAGTGACGCACCAAATCCTCGGCTACACCCCCATCTCCAAAAGCTTCCAAGTGTTGAAGTGTGTAATTAAAACGAAAGATCAGCGTCTACACCAGATAAGTGTTACTGCTCTAGGTTTCCTCCTCCCCGGACCTATCCCCGAAGGCACTCTCACCACTAATCCTATCCTAAAAGGTATAATGAAGGTAGCATTGACCTTCCAATGTGCTATTAAGGAAGAGGTCACTTCGTCCCAACCCTCAACTCGGGAAGAAGAGGAGATTGTGGAAGTTTCTAACTCAGAGGATGAATTTGATATCTTTGACCGCATTTAAGAAGATATCACAACTCCTGAAGCGATGGGGATACAACGTAAACTGAGGGGCAGCTTGATGGAGATGATGGAGTCCCAGGTTGGGAATAAGGCTCCCGAGGCTGCTAGCCAAACTAAGCTCCCTTCTCTTCCTACTTCACATGACACCCAGCAAGAAGCTGCAGACAAGAAAAGGAAGAGGGAGCAAAGAGGTAAGGAAGTGGTAGAGGAAGGCAGAGATGTTTTCTCCAAGGAAACTGAGCCTCAAAAAGGAGCCAAGGTGGCTAAGACTACCCAATCCAAGTTAAAGATCGACGTAGCTCTTGGAGACAAAGGACGTGACCTCCGCGCCAGGGTACCCAATTGGAATCCACCCTTGGTGTTGGATGGGTTCCCTCTTCCAAAAAATTCCTCCATTAGGGACCCCCGGCAAGGGAAGCCTGGGTACATAGTAGATGCTGTAGAGTAGGCTTTGCTACTGCCCAATGACATGACCGAGCTAAGGACCTTGAGGACTCATGAGGTATTTCTAAGTCTGAAGAGAGACCTCGCCAAGCTAAGTTAAGCTTGACACTCACTATTTACTAATTTATTTCGTCATTTATTTATTATTATTATTTTTTTTACAATGCCTTTACTTACTTATTATGTTTCCTATGTAGGCTATCCAAGTTGCCTTTAGGGCCGAAGAGCTGGTGGACTACTCTCACCGGTAATACAAGAGTAAGGAAGGAAGGAGGATCGCTACCTTAAGGCGTTCCACGTGGCTGAGAAGAGACTGAAGGAGCTGAAAGTCCAACTTTCTCAATCCGAGAATGATAGAAATAGTGCAGAGGCTGCATTGAAGGGGGTAGAGAGACAAGCTGAGACCCAGCGCAAGCAACTTCGCCAGACCGAGAAGGACCTTGCTGTTGCTGGGGAAGAAATCAAAGCTTTGAAGAAACAACTGGAGGATGCTGAGAAGGCCAAGGACCCGGCCGAACAGGATGGTTACAACATTGGGGTAGCTGAGACTGAAGAGGCCTTCAGGTCTGAGGTGATAGGGGTGTGTATGGTGTATATTCTCCAGGTGTGGAACGAGGCCTTCAACCAGGTATGGGTTGAGGCCTCCTCTGCACTCAGGAGTGCAGAAAATGTATACTACCCCCTGCAATTCGAGCACCAGACTCTTCAACCTCTTAGGTGAACACTGCCCTTACTGTTGCACGCCCTCCTGAAAAGGCTACAACCAAGGACCCTCCCCTTCCCATTAGTCCTCAGAAAGGGGCAGAGAAATTTGGCACAAATGATAAAGTGCAAAAAGCCCCTAAGAAAACTCCCTCTGAGGTGACCCAACCCTCCGATGCACCCAAGGATTCCTCTAAAGGAGGGGTGGCTGTTCAAAGCCATGAATTGACCCTAGTAACCCTCCCCATCCCGGCCAAGGAAGATCCAAAGGCCAAAGGTGTGACCTCCTCAACAGTAGCAACAACTCAACCTGCCAAGACTACTAAGGACAAGCTCGTAATAAAGATGAAGCCCTAAGCTGACCTTCATTTGTTATGTTTTTTTTTTTTTTTTTATACAAGTATACCTTTGTAAGTAAACTGCCCTTTTCCAAGGCACAGTTCAATGAAAAGTGTGTGTATATATATATATATATATATATATATATATATATATTTCTTTCATAATTGTGATACTTGTGTCTATTCCATGTATAGTTTCTGTTTTACTTAACATTTAACTAATTTGGCAATGAAATATAACTCCATTGGATTATTTGCATAAGTGGTGATACAGTTACCACACTTACCTGGCCAACAACAGAACGGATTAAGCACTACTAAGTCTACAACATTATCAGAACATTCTTTTAACTTTAAACATCATACACCACAATAGAGCATTCATCCATCTCATGCTTAATGAATTTACAGGACTTGAGGGGATAGTCAAACATTGATCAAATCACAAATATATTTGATATACTTGCAAATTTTTAAAATGATATTCATGAATTTCTATTTATTCAAGTCCCTATTGTGGAAATCCTTGCTATTCAGCATGGATGGTGTTATTTGAGACTTAAATGAATAACAAAAAGTACTAATTCACCTTAAGCGTGTAGTCTGAGGAGCCATGAATAACTAGGATTCTGTTAGGCACTTGTAGGAATAATGAAAGATATCAATTTACCCAAGGTATGTGGTCCAAGGAGTCAGACATGACCAAATATTTGTTTGATACTTAGAGAAATGATAAAAAGTATTAATTTACCCAAGGTATGTGGTCCGAGGAGTCAGGCATGACCAAGGTTATGTTTAACACTTAGATAAGTAACTTGAAGTGTTAATTTACCCAAAGTAGATGGTCCGAGGAACCAGACATACTAAAGTTCTGTTTGATACTTAGATAAATGATAAGAAGTATTAGTTTACCCAAGGTATGTGGTCTGAGGAGTCAGGCATGACCAAGGTTCTATTTAACACTTAGATGAATGATAAAAAGTATTAATTTATCCAAGGTATGTGGTCTGAGGAGCCAGGCATGACCAAGGTTCTATTTAACACTTAGATACATAACTTAAAGTGTTAATTTACCCAAAGTAGATGATTAGAGGAACTAGACATAACTAAGGTTCTGTTTAACACTTAGATAAATAATAAGAAGTATTAATTTTCCTAAGGTACGTGGTCCGAGAAGCCAGACATGACTAAAGTTCTGTTTAACAATTAGATAAATAATTTGAAGTGTTAATTTACCTAAAGTAGATGGTTTGAGGAACCAGACATAACTAAGGTTCTGTTTAACACTTAGATAAATGATAAGAAGTATTAATTTACCCAAGGTATGTGGTTTGAGGAGCCAGACATGACCAAGATTCTGTTTAACACTTGTATAAATAACTTGAGGTGTTAATTTACCCAAAGTAGATGGTCTGAGGAACCAGACATAACTAAGGTTCTGTTTAATACCTAGAAAAATGTTGAAAAATATCAATTTACCCAAGGTATGTAGTCCGAGGAGCTAGGCATGACCAAAATTCTGTTTGATACTTAACTATAATGAGGAATGTAACGCATGAAGTAAAAAGCAATATATAAAACAGAAAAAACTTTCATTAATAATAATACCTTCGTAAGTTATTTACATTCCAGGG
This sequence comes from Castanea sativa, assembly GCF_040712315.1. Taxonomy (NCBI): domain Eukaryota; kingdom Viridiplantae; phylum Streptophyta; class Magnoliopsida; order Fagales; family Fagaceae; genus Castanea; species Castanea sativa. The sequence goes on from NC_134020.1 coordinate 35,611,667, forward strand.
ACACGGTACAACATTTTCATCTAGATCTTCAAGATAATAAGCCCCTATCCCAGCTACCAAGGCGATACGATATGGCTTTTCCTAGTTGGTCCCTAATTTGCCCCATACTGGGTTCTTTACAGTACTCAAAACCTTTCTTAATACTAAGTCCCCTAGCACTAATGGCCTTAACTTCACGTTTGAGTCATAACCTTGTTTGAGCTTGTGTTGATAATATGCCAACTGAACCATGGCGTTTTCCCTCATTTCCTTAACCAAATCCAAGCCCCTTTCCAACAGCTCATCATTGTTGTTTGGAATGAAAGATCTCGTCCTCAGTGTTGGGAAACCAGTTTCGAGAGGAATTACAACCTCAGCCCCATAGATCATTGAAAAGGGTGTCTTCCCTATGGATCTACGAGGCGTAGTCTGATATGTCCAAAGGATGTGTGGCAACTCTTCCACCCATTTTCCCTTCACCTCATCCAACCTTTTCTTGAGCCCATTCATTATTACCTTATTGACAGCCTCAGCCTGCCTATTTTCCTATGGATAAGCTAGAGTGGAATATCTGTTCGTAATTCCTAGATCGCAGCAATATCTTCTGAAGGCCTTACTATCAAACTAAAGGCCATTATCTAAGATGAGGGTGTGAGGAATTCCAAAATTGGTGACAATGTTTTTCCAAACAAATCTTTTTGCATCCAAGTCACTGATGTTTGACAGTGGCTCAGTTTTAACCCACTTGGTGAGGTAATTTGTGCCGACCAGCAGCCATCTCTTATACCCTGCTGCCTTAGAGAGGGTGCTACAATATCCAAGCCACATTGAGCAAAAGGCCAAGGGCTGGATAGAGGATTAAGGACGCCTCCTGGTTGATGAATATTTGGAGCATACCTCTGACACTAGTTACACTTCTTCACATATTCTTGCGCTTCCCTCTGCATATTTGGCCACCAGTACCCTTGGGTGAGTGCCCTGTGAAATAAGGATCTACCTCATGTGTGACTCCCACAAATCCTTTCATGCAATTCTTCTAGAAGTAGCTCTGTTGCTTCAGGGTGTATACATAGTAGGTATAGTCCTGATAAAAAGCGTTTGTATAGCTTTTGGTACTCGGATAGCTAGAACCGAGGAGCCTTTCTACGTACCTTGTCCGCCTCAAACTTCTCCTCGAGCAAGATATCTTCCTTAAGGAATAGCACTATAGAGTCCATCCAATTAGGTCCCACCCTAATCTGATGAACTCGGACCATCTCGCCTTTTATCTCTGTGGACTTGCACAGGTCTTTAACAAGGATAACCTAAGGTAAGCTCTGCACCAAGGACATTGCGAAGGTGACCAAGGTGTCAGCATGGGTATTCCTGCTTCTAGGGACTTGCACTAAGGTGAAAGACTCAAACTTTGACTGTAAATGTCTCACCTGATTCAAGTATTCTTGCATTCTCTAATCCCTGGCCTCCAATTCTCCTTCCACCTGGCCAACAACCAACCTTGAGTCTGAGAATATCTGCACTGTTTTTCCTCCCACCTTCTAGACCTTAGCCATCCCAGCTAATAGGGCCTCATACTCAGCTTCATTATTTGTGGCCGAGAAACTCAATCTTAAGGATTTTTCAATAACGATCATCTCAGGAGAAACTATAACTAGCTCAACTCCTAATCCTCTTAGATTTGCCGCACCATCAACATACACCTTCCAAGATGATGGCTTTTGCAGGGAGACCATGCCAACTGATTTTTTATCCATGTTTTGCTTGTCCTCTTCTTCTTCTACAGAGGGTTCAGCAAACTCGGCCACCAGGTCTGCAAGAACCTGACCCTTAACAGAGGTACGGGGCATATACTTAATATTAAAGGCCCCTAAGATCGTACCCCATTTGGCAATTCTTCCAGTGTAATCAGCACTCCGAAGTATTGATTTGAGCAGAAGTTGGGTCAAAACAACAACTGTATGAGATTGGAAGTAGTGGGGGAGCTTACGTGTAGCGTGCACCACTGCCGAAATGGCATTTTCCAATGGTAGGTAACGGATCTCTGCCTCATGTAATGATTTACTCACGTAGTAAACCGGCCTCTGCACACCATTGTCAATTCGTACCAGCACCAAACTAACAACATAGGAAGCCACAGCGATATAAGCAAACAAAACCTCATCTTCCTCGGGTCTGGACATAACAGGTAGTCAAGATAGATATTCCTTAAGTTGTTGAAAAGCCAAAGCACATTCCTCTGTCCATTCAAATCCCTTCCATTTATTCAAAAATTGGAAGAAATGCCTGCACCTGTCCACGGACCGAGAGATGAATTGGTTCAAAGCAGCAGTCATTTCCGTCAATTTCGGAACTTCTTTAGGATTCCGAGGTGGCTGTAAATTGTTAATTGCCTTAACCTATTTGACCTCAATTTCGCGATGAGTGACCATATAACCTAGGAATTTACCTGATCCCATGCCAAAGGAACATTTAGAAGCATTGAGGTGCAACTTGTGCTTCCTTAGTATCTCAAAGATATTTCCTAGGTCTTCCACATACTCAGACACCATCTTACTTTTCACTACCATGTCATCTACATAGACCTTAATATTTTTACCTAGTTGTGGCTCGAACATCCTGGTCATCATCCTTTGATAGGTGGCCTCTGTATTCTTTAAGCCAAAGGGCATTACCTTGTAATAATAATTTCCCGTAGAAGTGACAAAGGTTGTTTTCTCCTGATCGTCGAAGGCCAGGGGTATTTGATGATATCCTTAGAAGGCATCTAGAAAGCTCATCCGAGGATGTCCCATAGTGGCATCCACCAATTGATCTATACAAGGCATTGGAAAGGGATCTTTGGGACAAGCTTTGTTCAAATCTGTGAAGTCTACACATACTTGCCATTTTCCATTCTTTTTTTTTCACCACCATTGTACTAGCCAACCATTCAGGGTAAAATACCTCCTTGATAGCTCATGCTTGCTTGAGCTTGATCACCGCCTCCTTGACAGCCTCGAAATGTTCCTTAGATGATCGCCGAGGTGGTTGCTTCCTTGGTATGATAGTTGGACTGACATTCAAATGATGACAAATGAAGCTCGAATCCACCCCTGGGGCCTCGTAAGCATCCCAAGCAAATACATCAATGTTTTCCCTAAGAAATATCATCAATTCGCCTTTCTCCTAAGGAGGCAGTTGAACTCCGACCTGAAAATATTTCTCTTTATCATTACTTATAAAAACCTTTTCCAAACCTTCACACTTTGCCACCTCCACTAGATCCTCAGATAACTCTGGCTCCTTTGATTGCTACAAACCTTGCTCATTTGATGCCGGGGACCCTTCCTCAACTTGATGTCTAATTGCAGCCCCAAGCACTGCCTAGCCATAGTTTGGCTCCCAATCAGCGCCTCAACCTGGTCGCCAGATGGATACTTCACCTTCAAATGCATGGTGGAGGAAACAACCCCCATGGCATGAAGCTAGGGTCTTGCCACTATGTCTGTGTAGGGAGAATACGCATCTACCACTATGAAGTTAACCTCCACCATCTTGGACCTAGTTTGCACTGGTAGCTTGATCTGCCCCATGGGTATAACTACATTTCCATCAAAACCTACTAGGGTGAATCATAACTAGCCAAGTCCCCAGGTTTTAGCCCTAACCATTTATACAAATTAGGGTACATAATCTCCGTCCCACTGCCTTGATCAACCAATACACGCCTTACATCATATCCCCTATCTTGAGTGTGACCACCAAAGCATCATCGTGTGGCTATATAGTTCTAACCTTGTCCTTTTCCAAAAAACTCAATGCCATTCGGATTCCAACTTTAGCCTTCTTCGGCTCATAATTAGAGTCCTCGGCTGATGGCCGAGCTATAGACATTACTCTGGAAGGATACGAATCAATCCTCCTGAGAGCAGCAAAAATGACATTAATTGTGCCCAAAAGAGGCCTTGAAGAAGCGTTCCCCTGAGTCCCTTTGTTAGGATTAGTGCCCTTAAATCCTATTGTATGATGCTATGTATGATATTATGTATGACATTATGTAAGACATGATGTATGACTTAATATTGTGATTGATAAAGTTATTTTATTATTATCTAAAATAATGGTAACATGAATATAGGATATTATCATATAGTCCATGAGATGCATTCTATGTGATTTATGTGAAAAGTCACAGAAGATGTAAATCACAAGTTCTTTGTAAACTCAGAATTTATAGTTCGTAGTCGGTGATGAAATTGGGCATTTCATCTGCGAAGACTATAACGTGTCAATTAAGATGATTTGTCTTGATCATGGAAGTGAAAACTTCTAGTTGATATGTTGATATGTTTTAAGAGTTAAAATATATTGAACAGGACCGCTGTGAGATTTATTATTTTCCTAACGACTGTCAAATGAATAATAAATCTCACGACTTCTGTTTGCATGAACTCTTAATCCTGAGAGAATAATGGACCTGATCATGAAGTGTAGGTTGCTTTGATATATCAGGAGTGAGACCTGAAGTGACGGTCAAAACCTCAGTATGTTGGGCAGCCACATTTAGTGTTGATGGAACATATATTCTCAAGATGGAATTCATAGTCTCTTGATGGAGATATAAAATATTCCCTTGAGATAAGTTTAATGGTTTCAGTTATTCAGAGAGTTAGGCCTAACCACTTTAGTAAGAAATTACTAAAGTATATATATTTATGAAATTGGATTTCATAAATATATAATGAATAACTTTAAAGAATTAAACCGGATACTCAAGGATAAGATGTAGTAATTTACAAAGTGGCAGTCTACATTTATGACTTTGTGTTACTACGAATATTTTATGAAGGGGTTACGTGTATAATAAAGTCTTGGGATATAATTTATTAATAAGGCCTAGAGTGCAATTATATTTATATAGTGTTATTAAATATAATTAATGGTAACTTTGGACTTGTCAAGAGTTGACGGAAAAGCCCAAGGCCCATTGGAGCTAGTGTCTTATTGGTCCCTTTTGGTCCCACTCCAAGCCACACACTAAAGCCCAATTGGAAAGGCCCAATAGGCCAGCCCAATTAGATAACCAGTTAGTTATAAAGGGAGAAACATACAGAATTTTTATTAGAAGAGTTTTGAAAAGAAAAAGAAACGGTGTGTGAGAGAGTGTGAGACACACTTTCATTCTCCCTTTTGAAAAACTGATTGAGAGACCACACATCTTGGGCGTAAAGTGGAATTGGAGTGAAGATTAAAAGTGTTCCCAAGTGCTTCTAATCTTTGTTTTGAATTTCTCCACACCAAGGTACGCTATCTTGTTCTTAAATTCTGAAATTTATGTAGTGCACGTTATCAATCATGAATGAAATAGATCCTTGTTCATCGCTTCCGCTGTGGGTTTTGCATGAGATGCAAAACCAGAATTTTTCCTTCACCCTGAACCTGCATGGTCTCCTTGCCCATTGGGCCGATACATAAACTATTTTAACCTTTCATCTCTGACCAACTGCTCCAAATGATTCCACAGAGTCCTGCAATCCTCGAAGGTGTGTCCTCGTTCCTGGTAATACTGACAATGAAGACTTTGATTGCGCTTCATGGGGGTCTCCTCCCATCTTGTTTGGCCATTTGAAGTATGGCTCATTCTTGATCTTATCCAAGACCTGATGCACCGGCTCTCAGAATACTGTGTTGACCGTTTGTGGCGCAGTAGCAACCCTAGTATGCCTAGTAAAATCCTGCCGAGGACAAATATCATTGTACTTATCCAACCTAAAGTCCCTCCTATCCTGAGAGACTACCTTCGCCTTTCCCCTATCTAACTATTGGTCTTCCTCGACCCGCTTATATTTATCGATGTGGTCCATGAGCTGATGTACATTATTAACTGGTTTCCCTATTAACGATTTCCTCAGACCTTACTCGACAGGCAGACCAACCGTAAAAGTTCTTATGGCCATGTCATCAAAGTCCCCATCAATCTTATTGAATATCTCCCAGTATCTATCTGAGTACGTTTTTGGGTCTCCCCTTCTCGCATAGTCATAGATAGCAAGGAATCTAAAGGTCGAGGAACCTTATTGCACGTAATAAAGCGAGATCCAAACACCCGGGTGAGTTCCTTAAAGGAATCAATAGAAACTACTCCTATGCCGTCAAACCACCTCATTGCCACAAGCCTTAAACTTGATGGGAATACCTTGCACATCAAAGCCTCATTCTTGGAATGCACAACCATCCTCTGGTTGAAGTGGCTTACATGCTCCACAGGATTTGTTCAGCCATTGTACATGGTGAATGTTGGCTGAGTGAAACGCCGAGGAAGTTTTCCTCCTTCAATTCTACGCGTGAAGGGTGATTTAAAAATCTGGTTTAACGCTCTGCTCATAGCGTCATTTCCCAGGCCCCTACAAGACGAATTTTTGTCTCTACGGCCATGAGGATTGTCTTCTTCATACAAGAAAGACTCACTAGGGGGAGCCCTTAACTGGGTCTGTAACTGCCATCCCCATCATCATCAGAAGAAGAGTAAAAAATGGAAAGAGTTCGCTTTCATCATTCGTGACGCAACTTTCTCCTCAAATGATCAATCTCCAACTGCATGGCTCTAGCATTTTCCTCATGAGAGACTCTGCTCCTACCTTGTGACTGACTCCTGCTAGTATGAGTGGTGTGCACACTTCCCTCCCGGTCCCTACTTCGTTCAAGATTGAGAAATTGATCTTGATGTTGGGATCCCATAGACTCTGCTTGGTGTGGACCTGAATCTACCATATCTAGACGTTAAACTCGCTGAAACACAAGGCTTCCCACAGACGGCGCCAATTGTCCCTAAAAAGGACACGATTTGTACCTAAGCCCAAAATGATGAGGGAATAGGTCCAAAGAGCCCAATACAATTAATTTGTAGAGAGTGAGTTTGAAATCTAGGTTCTAATGAGTTTATATACCAATTATAATGGGTCAAGATCACAATAGAAACAAGTTTGTATAAGGTAAATCGTCCTCGGACTCAATTCGAAGAGGCTAACTCTTCTTTATATGACTTTCTTTCACTTAATAACATATTACAAATATTGTTCCTCAGTCTACAGTATTTTTCTCTCTTTCTTTCTCGATCCCCCTGCTTGAGTGTCTCCTCTTCCTTTTATACTATCCGTCCTCCTCTCTTTATCTTCCACGTATAGATCCTATTGTTGGTTTGGATACTTGTCCCATCAACCCTTTCCTGAAACCTTTGGAAGTAGTTGTAAGGCTGAACACTACTGTTCAGGTATCACTTCCTCATTAATGCGGCCAGAGAGTTAGTTACAGAGCATTCAATACGGTGGTAGCAGCTTTCCCTTTAGATTTTTCATGGCCTTCCCTCTATTCTGTCACTTCTTGATACTTATCCCTATTAGTGGAACCGTCCGGAATGTTGCTCTTGATATCAAGCCATACCCTCAGACCTCGGCTTTGCCCAGCAAAGAAGTGTTCCTCCTTGGGCCATCTTCTAGGACGATTGTGATCATGCTGTACCTCTTCATTTACCAACATGGATTCTTATGAAGACGTTTACCCATCTTCAGACTATTTAATGTTCTCGGATTGGGCCCCTGACCCTATATATATATATTTATATTTATATATGTACTTATCATCCCTACAATATAGATTACTCAAATTTTGTACTTTTCCTCCATGTGGAGATTTGAATTCACAACCTATCAATCACTAATTGTGAAATATACTAAAGGGGTTTTGAATGATATAGGGCTTAATGAGAATTTGATATCAAGACCAAAAAACTAGACAATCATTTGCCTCTAGAGCCCTGTCATTAGGAAACAGCATGGGCTGAGACCCAGAGTGCATAGATATTTTAGAAGCCCAATTACTGACTTCGTGAGCTCCTGATGAAATAGTAAGTAGTATTAACTTTAACTGAAGGTACAAGCCATAGGAGAAAGAGAAGAAGTACTAGAACATACATTCAATTCTCCTCCTCCGGTCATTTTCTTTTTCTTTTTCTGATGATAAATGGTGGGGAAATCTGAATCAAAATTATTTCTCAAAGCTAGCTAGGTGAACCCATACAGCACACAGAATCACAAGTACATATATACTTGGGCTATGCTATTCTAGAGCATAGTGGTCACATATGTATAGCGAGCTAATTAATAAGGTGGCTGGTGGCGGGACCATACCCAAAAGAAGTATCATCGATCGGGAGGTCAACGAAGCAACCAATAGTTTTGTTTTAATACTGTAGTGCACATGAAAATACAATGGATACAGATACAGATAACAGCCAGGAGAACAAATTAAAGCTCACCTATTCAATAGGGAAAAAAAAAGCATGCAGCTGCAACTTCATCTAACATCAGCGTGCAATGTGGGTCACCATCTTCATTCATTAATGGAAAATCGTTCGTGCATGCGTACGTACGTGCATGGTCATCGGTGAAGACACGTATGCGGATGCGGCTCAGGCGCCGATCCGACGGCCTTGCTTGCCCAAGTCTCTCCTTTATTGGTTCATGGTTATGGTATACTTTGGTTACGACATCATTTATTGCTTTTTTTTAAAATTAATTTGTTTCAAAAAGTAGCGTATGTATGTATTAATTAATATATGTACGTATTCAGTAGTTCAAACTGTGTAACAGTACTGTACTGGGTGTGGGTACTCTCGGATTCCTCGTGATTCTTTTGTTCCTTGAAACTGTATATTTTTTTTGTTTGAGAAGGTCCTTGAAACTGTATATGATACTCCATACTTGGTAAAATCTATAAAGAAAAAGTTTTATTTTTTTATTTTTTTAACGTCGAGTGTGATTATAGTGACATTTTACCTGCTGGGAGTAGAACATAAGCCGAGAATATAGAGTAATTTCCCTAGGCGCTTTTTATTACGAAATTCAAACATAAAACCTTCACCTCTTAAACTCGTATAGTGAACCCATGATCACTAAACCAAGCGGTAAAACTATGTTTTTAATCTTTTCGGGGTTCTATGATTTTCCATACCCCATTCTTATTACAAGTAGGTCCAAATCCAACAGCTAGCCTTGTTGTCCAGTGCAAATAAATGGTCCAGCTCGGGCCTCGCACAAGCCCATCTTTTCCAAAAGGCAATATTGGCCCAAATTTTTTTGTGTGCTAGGTAGGCCATGGGCTGCCTCGCAAAAATTTGCAGCCTTAAAACTAGCTTCTTCTTTGGGTAGGAAATGGTTAATTCACATGAATTAGCCTACGTTGATGAAGCAAATTATGTGGCACAAAGCCATTTTTACTTGTTTGATAGACAAAAGAATTAAAGGAGCAAACCTTTAAAAAATTTGTGGTAACAAATGGTGAAAGACTATTTGTTACTCTATTATCAATTGGCTATGCGCCTCAACAGATCAAGTCAGAGCATCTACAGCAGTGGAGCTAAAATTTAGTTTTTTAACTCTACAAAAAGTTACTTTATCTATTTTACCTACTCACTTTACAAAACATACTGCAGCAGTGGATCTATTTTAGCTTTTAACACAATAAAATAATATAAATATCACAATAAAATAATATATCTACTACAATAAAATAATATATACAATAAAATAAAATAATATATCCACTACAATAAACAACAATCACAACCACCCGCAACCGCTACCGCTGCCACTACCGCTGCCGCCATCGCAATCGCTGTCGCCGCCATTACCGCTGCCGTCGCTGCCACAATAATCTTTATTTTTTCTTCCTTTATTCATTCTCAACAACTATATTTTTCAACAAAAAGTGTTACATTCATAATATTTTTTGCAATACTTTCACAAGAATCATAACAAAATCTTATATGGAAAGTTGTTACTAGTTCTAATTTGAACCTGCGACTGAAATCATATTTTTACTCACCAATATTAGCTAATTACTTAAAATTTATTGTGAAAATATTGCGAAAATATTGTGATAGTATTTTTAAATTGTATCTTCTTATTCTTTGTCTTTCTTTCATCCATACGTTTTCTTTTATCCATATGTTTTTTTTTTCTTTTCTTTTTTTTTCTCTTGCATTTTGTCCACCACACACGTATACCCATTCCATCCTCTCCTTTTTTCTTTTTCTTTACTTTCCCCTTCCTCCAGAACCTCCTCACTCTTTCTTTCTGCAGCTCTCTCATTTTCTACTCTCTTCTTCTTCTTTTTTTCTTTTTTCTACTTGATTCCATAAATTCTCTAGCTCTCACACACTCACCTCTCTCTCATCCTCAAAATCTCACCGATTCATCCATCATCCCCACCAATCATCCTCCTTATCCATCATCCTCACCCAATTCATCATCCTCCTCACCCATCTTCGAAGCCCAACTCCGTTCATCCATCATCCTTCGCCGATCTGTTGATTTTGCATTTGGGTTTGTGTGTGTTTGCATATGGGTCTCAATTTGCTTTCTTTACTGATGTGTGTGTGTTTGCATATGATTATGTAAATCAAAATTATAATTAATTGTTCAACTGTTTTGTGATACTTTGGTTTAAGTGTTGTGAAATGTCTATTTGAGAGAGTGGGTCGATGATGTTGAGAGAGTTTGAGAGCTTGGGACGGCGTGGGTCTGAGGCTGAGAAAGTTGATCGGCTGGTGGATTGGTGACGTCGAGCTTCGGTGGCGGTGACGTTGACAACGAGTTAGTCCGACGGCGATAAACAAAGTAAGGAGATCGGAGTTGAGAGAGTGAGCTTGAGCTTCAGATGATGAGATGAGAGTGAATGAGAGAGAAGGCATGGTGATAAAAGAATGAAAAAAAAAGGGAGCAAGTGGTATTATTTTAATCAGGAGCTAAATAAATTTTTTTTTTTTTTTATAGCTTTGAGCTACAGTGCTCATGTATCTATACATGAGCACTGTAGCAATTAAGCTAAAATTTTTAGCTATTCCTCCATTGCTGCAAGGGTATTTTTTGTATTGTGATGGAGCTAAAATAGCTATATAGCTATTTAGCTCCACTGTTGCAAGTGCTCTCAGACAAATAGAAGATTTGCTAAAAAAACATTGCCTCCAAAAAAAAAAAAATCTTAATGTACCATATGAGTGCAGATGTGGCATTGAAGTATTATGTCAAATTGACAAAAGTCAAAGCCATATTAATCCTATCTCTTCGCTTAGGGTATAGAATATTATTATAACCTCATCAACCATAAGGAGGAATAAAATAAGTATGTATAGATTTTATAAATTCTTCACATACAGTAAAGAGACCGTTGTATACTAAATAATTGCACGAAGAGAAAAAAGAAATATATATCTTTTGTCAAAAAGTTGTATATACACATGTACTTTCTTAATTAATCTTAAAGATTCATTCATGTATTCTTTGACTTATTAGTAACATTAGGTAATTAATCTTAAATATCCATTCATGTATTCTTTGACTTATTAGTAACATTAGGTGAGATAAGGCAAACATCCATTTATTACTACAAGAACACGTATTTTCTTATTAGTCAATTCTATATTTACTGTAGTTTATCTTTATCTCGATACAACCTTCTTCTTTTCCTTTTTTATTTTAATAAAATGCAACTCAATTATAAGAGGCATCGAATGCTAATAGAAGCTCTTCCATTCTCTTTCTTGTTCTCTTAGCATGTGTAACTTGCTTTTATATTATCTATAAATACTATACAATCGAAAAGTTAGTGACTGATTTATATAATATCTAAAAGCTGAAATATAGTGTTATGTTTAACAAAACATTTCGTTTTAGATAATAATTAAATATAAAATGTGATGATGCGAGGAAAATCAGTAGGCTGGATGCTTCGGACTTTAAATGACTACTTGCTCTCTCGATGGCCTGAAAAAGAAAAAAAATAAATCAAAGGCAATCGGGGTCGCCAGCCAAGAACCCTCCGATGGCAAAGTTAGTTTTCTTTCTATATTTTTGGAGTTCCAACTTTTTGGGAAAAGTAAAATCGTACCTTTTTTTTTTTTTTTTTTTTTTTCTGAATGAACGTTTATATAGTGTCCTAAGAACAGTTATCAAACTTGTAACCTCTCCTGAATTTGAGGAGGTGTGAGGGTTCAGAGATAACTTCCACAACTGCTTGGGAGTTACATATTTCTTATCTAACTGTTGTTAGAAGTTATACGTGTAATAAGGAGTTGTTCTGCACACTCAGGAATTTTCCTAAGTGTCTAGGGTTCATCCAAGGGTCCTCATCCTGAAGGCTTCCAGCCGAGCGTACCTTGCATCCTAGGGAGGTCTTTCCTTTATGGACGACCCTTTCCATGGACGAGGTTCACGACGACCCAAGACGACATGGCGGGGTTCTTGTGAAACTTGACCACACAAAACCTCATCCAAACTTCTCCCTGTATGGACGACCTTTATGGACGAGGTTCTGACAGCCTTCGATTGTTTGGTCTTGCCCTGGACGACCTCCATGGACGATTATTTGGAGTTTATCCCCCATCAGTTGCCCCCTTGTCTATAGGTCGTCTAGGAAGCATGTAAAATGATGTCATTTTGGACGTGTGTCTTTATGTTAGCTGTATGTGTGCCATTTGTCGTAGCTTCATTGGCAACTTGTCATGTCGATTTAATTTCTCGAGGGAAACGCCAGGTGGCGTGTCTTGATTGGTCACGTAATTCGAGACACCATTTTTCAACGCCTATAAATAGTGGATTTCCTCTCATACCCTCTGCACTTTTTCAAATTTTCTTTTTTGACATCCTCGTCTTAGCGCCTCGTCTAGAAGTTTCCTGCGTTTGTAGTTCCCCTTCGTCTAGACTCAGGTATTTTCTACATCCTCGTCCTCGAGTTTTAAGCTTTCTCAAAAAATGTCTGTAGAGTTTTCCTCATCTAGCAATAGTGTTGACAAAGCTATAGACGAGTATCATGACCCTAGTAGTTTAATGGGTCTAATGATAGTAGTACTGGTGATAGCCATAGCAGTAGTGAGGGAACCACCACGGCCGAGTATACGTCAGGTGTTCCTGGGATTCCCTTAGAGGAATTTCAGAAAAGCCTTAGGACGAGGACTGAGTCTGGGTCTAAGGCTGGCACTAGTGCCCCCTCGTCTTCTGCTCAAGACGAGGAAGAAGTGGTCTATAGTTGTGCTGTTGGGGTTGCCTCCAAGACAGACGAGAGAAAGTTAGGCCTCCTTAAGTCTTGGTACCAAATCCCTGAAAGTTTAAATCCTAGAGTACCTGTGCGTGATGAGTGGTGTTGTCAGCCCCGTTTTGGTGTTGGCATTTATGAGGCTTACCTCTTGGGAGGTTTGAGGTTGCCCCTCAATGCCTTTACTAGGGAATTGCTTTCTAGGTTAGGCTTAGGTATTTATCAGTTCAACCTCAATGCATGGAGGCTAATAGTCGCCATGCAAGTTTTATGGAGGGAGGTGTTTGAGGGGGATCATCCTCTTACTGTGGACGAGTTCCTCTACTATTATAAGCCCTCCGAGATTAACCAACCCCTTGGCTTTTACCAGCTTACAGCCAGAGGGAGAGATTATAGGCTGCTAAAATCCTTAGTCACCTCAGATAGGAAATGGAAGACGGAGTTCTTCTTTGTCTCTAGCTTTTGGGCTGGACGCCCTATTGAGGTTGACAGGGATTCATTCCCTCCCTACACCAGAGAATTAGGGAACCTTCATCCTGAAGGTATGTCTAGCTGTCCCTTCAACTTTTGTTACACTTCGTATTGTAGTCATCTAATCACCCTCCTCTTTTTTGTAGGTGCCAAACGACCTCATTTGAGCAAGTTTTACCTTGGACGAGTTCAGAAAGCTCATCTACACCCTGAAAGGGACTTCCACTCCTTGGTCGACTTCCACTCCTTAGTCACCTTCCAACGCCTCGCTACTTGGCGACTTGGTCCTGAGCCTACTCCTGAAGCCACAGCCCACGAGCGTACAGTCTGTGGACGTAAGTTTTTACTTTTGAATGATTTCTTGTCATTTCTAGGGGTGATTCTAACGAATTTCTCTACAGGAATGGCCACCATGAAGTAGAATGAAGGGAAGAAGATAATGGACGAGGCTGTAGGGCCAGAGGTTCAGCCTCAACCTTGTCCTGCCCTCGAGGAGTCTCGGCCTCGTCCTGTCCTTGAGGAGTCTCAGCAGTCTCGTCCTTGTACTGGGGACAAAAGAAAGAGTTTGTCCCTGGGAGTTGATTTGGGAATCTCCCGAGCAGACGTAAGGAAAAGAGGGCCAAACACAGGTCGTCCAAGGCTAAAAAGGCTCAAACCCAGGACGATTAATCCCACCCTTTCCTTGTCCCCAAGAGTCCCATCCAAATTTTAGATGTTGATTTTGATCCGAAGGATTCTTCGTCCGTGCAGATCTTGTCTAAATCTGACCCTCCTTCCTCGTTTCAGCCTTCTCAACAAGCCCCTCAAAACCTTCTTTCCAGCGAGGGCTTGGCTTGGGAAAGGTTTGAGAAGGTTGTGACGGACGAAGACATAATGGCGTGCTATGACATGTCTCTAAAGGATTTTGAGCGTTTTGGCGTTCATGACCTTTTTAAGGTATGCCCCCTTCTTTCTTCTTTATATATATATGTCTTGCCAGTTTCGTATATATGCCCATTATAATGAAATTTTTAATTTGTGTAGGCTATGTCTAAGTTTATTGCCGCATCTAGGCAGGCAACTGAATTGGATAAGACGAGGATTCTACTAGAGAAGACGATCCAAAAGGGAAAGGACGAGTCTACAAGGTGGGCTAAAGTAGCTGTTAAGGCTAAGGAGGATGCGAAGAAGCTGAGGAGCAACGTCGAGGAGTTGAGGACAGACATCAAAGAGAAGGACGCTCGTCTTGAACTCCTCTAGAAGAAGAACAACGAGCTTAGTGCCCTTCTTGCCAAGGCTAAGGGAGACGTAGTTGCAGAGTTTCAAGCATCCAAACAATTCGCTAATCTATTAGACACCAACTACGCAGTTGGGTTTAAGGATTTCAGGATGGAGGCAGTGGAGAAATTTCCTGAAGATTGACTTCAGCCACGTTAAACTTAACCTTGGTGGAGCTACTTCAAGTTCCCTCCTCCAGACGAGCTCAGAAGACGCTAATATTGAGGATAATGCCTCTACAAAGCCAGCTCAGGACGATCCCAATGCTGATGCTCCTCCTTCTTGAAGACGAGATTTTTTATTAATTATTCAAAGTGTTTGTTTTTGTTTCTTTATTTTGGTCCACTGTTTTTAGGACCTTTTTAAGATGTATTTGAATACAATTTTCTCGTCCAAAGTTTTCTGGACGAATTTATTAACAATTGCCTTTTTAAGGCGTACTTTGTAAGGGTTTTTGGTCGATGGTTGTCTACCCTTGTTTTAGACTTTGATGAATGTATACTTTTATCTAGTATTTTATCTTATTGTATGGATGAGTTTATGTTCTGTTTTCACCATTAGGTGTTGTTGGCTTTTAAACAGTGAGTATTAAGTGTTGAATGGTCGTCCATACATCTCTCTTATGGACGACCTACCTATGCTTGAATGATTTTGTTAGCCATTTTATAAGTATAACTCGTCTCAGAAATGGCAATGATGGTCATTCATCTTTTTCCTTGTCCATGGGCTAGATAGTTGGCATTCGTCTTTCGCTTAGACATTTCTAATGTTTACCTCGTTCCAGTACACCTGGGCGTCTTGGCCAGATGCTCGTCCATGAACTAGTTTCACTATATGCCTTTTCCTTGTCCGTTTATCTTCAGACGAGCATGCCTTAGATTATTTTCCTTTGCTTTATCCTCATTTCGAGGAAAGCTTATGAACGTTACATCCCTGCGTCTAGAAATTTTCATTCGTCTTAGACTTTTGCCC
Source organism: Castanea sativa (assembly GCF_040712315.1). Taxonomy (NCBI): domain Eukaryota; kingdom Viridiplantae; phylum Streptophyta; class Magnoliopsida; order Fagales; family Fagaceae; genus Castanea; species Castanea sativa. The sequence goes on from NC_134020.1 coordinate 35,627,411, forward strand.
CCCTTGTTGGTATTATTATAGAAATTAGATTTATGCACTAAATACATTAGAAATCCAAACCATATTATTGTATGAACATTGTCCATGGCACGCTTAGAAGCTAGTGCCTTATTAAAATGCTTAAGAAAATACATAACCTCGTCTTTCACAAACTGGTCTGTAGACGGTGCAAAAGTTTAAGAACTAGTGCACTTTTTATTCTTAATACACCATAGTAGTAATAAGAACACAACAGTAGATATAAGTAAACACATAGACCGTTGCTGTAACTGTCCATAGTATCAACCTCATCCCTGGAAAATTTCGTCCAAGCTCGCCACTGGTAGTACCTCCTCAGGTGTTTCACGTTCCAGGGGTGCTCTAACTTTCGTCCGTCCAGAGCTTCCGGGTAGTATGACCCCTGCCTCTTGCAGTTGATTACCCTGTAGGGTCTCTCCCAATTGGGTCCCAATTTTCCATGAGCTGGATTCCTAGTTGCCAATGAGACTTTTTTGAGAACGAGGTCCCCAACACTAAATCGTCTGGGTTTCACCATGGCATCATGCTGCCTAGCCATAAGATTCTTGTATCTTGCAGTCCTTTGCTCCGCATCCATTCTTACCTCATCAATGAGATCGAAGTCAAGACGAAGTTGTTCCCCATTTTCTCTCTCTTGATACTTCATCACTCGATAGTTAGCCATATGAACTTCTGCCAGTATGACGGCTTCACTTCCATAGGCTAGCTTGAAGGGGATTTCTCCTGTCGAAGTTCGTACAGTCGTCCTGTAGGCCCAAAGAACACCTGGTAACTCGTTTAGTCATATCCCTTTTGCCCCCTCGAGCCGAGTCTTGATGATTTTTAGCAGGGATCGGTTTGCTACTTCTGCTTGTCCATTCGCCTGTGGATGGGAGGGTGAGGAGTAGTGATTCTTGATTCCAAAATGTTTGCAAAAGTCCCTGAAGGGTGCGTTATCAAACTGACGTCCGTTATCTGATACTAGTACCCTGGGTACTCCGAACCTACATAGAATAATCTTCCAAATAAAAGTTTTGACATTTTGCTGAATTATTTTTGCAAGTGGTTAAGCCTCTACCCACTTGGTAAAGTAATCAATCCCTTCTACCAAAAACTTCATTTGTCTGGTTCCCACGGGGAAAGGACCTAAGATATCCAGTCCCCACTGTGCAAAGGGCCATGGGGCCATCATTGGGGTCTGGTACTCTGACGGCTGTTTAGGGACGTTGCTATAGCGCTGACACTGGTCACACACCTTAACATAGGCCTTAGCATCTGCCTGCATTGTAGGCCAATAGTAGCCTGCACGAACGACCTTATGGACAAGCGATCTCACTCCTGAATGATTCTCACATGCTCCTTCATGAACTTCCCTCGAAACATAGTTTGACTCGTCCGGAGCGAAACACCTTAGGTAAGGTTGGAAAAAACCTCACTTATACAGCACTTCGTTTATGAGAACGTATTTGGCTGCCCTGACCCTCAACTTCCTAGCTTTGTCCTTGTCTTCTGGAAACCTTCCATCTTTAAGATAGATTACTATTGGACTCATCTAATTTTCTCCCTTTCCTATCTACTGTATGTCCGGAAGGTCTTTGCTTGGCATATATTGGACTTTGTCGTATTTGTCCATAACTCCTCTTGTCGAAGCTGCTTTCGCCAAGGCATCTGCTTCCATATTTTCCTCCCTAGGGAGTTGAACAAAACTTACCTCTGAAAACTTTCGTGCAAGTCGTTTCACTTTGCTAAGGTATTTCTTCATTCGATCTTCCTTGGCATCACACATTCTATTTACTTGATTGATGACTAGCTGAGAATCTCCTTTGACTATTATCGACTCCGCCTCTAAGGACTTAGCCAATTCCAGTCCTTTGAGTAGAGCTTCATACTCAGCCTCGTTGTTGGTGGTTGGGTACTATAGACGAGCCGCATACTCCAACTTATCACCCTCTAAGGACTTGAGTATGACTTCAATCCCTCTTGTATATAGTGTGGACGATCCGTCTACATTGATAACCCACCTTTCAACTCCCTCGTCTTTGTTAAGCTAGGGGTGAACTTTGCAATGAAATCTGCTAATGTCTGCGCCTTTATCGCGCTCCTTGGAAGGTATCTGACGTCAAACTCGCTAAGTTCCACAGCCCACTGTATTAATCATCCAGCGACTTCCAACTTATTCATTGCCTTCTTTATGGGATGATCTGTTAGGACGTTGATAATATGAGCTTGGAAATAATGCCTCAGCTTCCTGGAAGCCGTAACCAAGGCAAAAGCTAGCTTCTTTATCATGGGGTATCGTCCTTTCGCTCCTCTCATCCCACGGTTTGTGTAATAAACTGGTTTTTGGATTCTCCCTTCTTTTCTAACCAACGCCGAGCTTACTGCGTGTGGGGACACCGCCAAATACAAATACAGCTCTTCTCCAAGTACAGACGGACTTAGCAACGGCGCTGTCATGAGGTATGTCTTCAAGTCTTGGAAGGCTTTTGGATACTCGTCCGTCCACTCAAATGCCTTCCTGAGGACTTTAAAGAATGGCAAACACTTGTTAGTAGCTTTCGACACAAACCTGTTAAGGGCGGCAACTCGTCCGGTAAGAGACTAGACTTCCTTGATATTTTTCGGTGCTTCCATATTCAATATCGCCTAGATTTTGTCCAGATTTGCTTCAATTCCTCTGTGCGAAATCATGAACCCCAAAAACTTCCCCGACCAAACTCCGAAAGCACACTTGCTTGGATTTAATTTCATGTTATACCGCCGAAGTGTATCAAAAGTCTCTTGAAGGTCGTCCAGATGATTTCCCTCATCCAGGCTCTTTACCAGCATATCATCTACATAAACCTCCACATTTCGCCCGATTTGAGGACAGAACATGTGGTTAACCAGTCTTTGGTAAGTCGCCCATGCGTTCTTCAAACCAAAGGGCATTACTTTGTAGCAAAACAACCATTGGCTTGTAATGAATGATGTCTTTTCTTGATCCGCCTCGTCTATCTTTATCTGGTTGTAGCCTGAGAAGGCGTCCATGAAGCTCAGCAACTTGTGACCTGCCGTCGAGTCCACCAACTGGTCAATGCGTGGTAATGTAACTATCCTTAGGGCAAGTTTTGTTTAAGTCAATAAAGTCCACGCACATCTGCCACTTTCCGTTGGCTTTCTTTACCATGACTACATTCGCCAACCAATCTGGATAATAAACTTCTCGGATGAACTCTGCAGTAATCAACTTCTGGACTTCTTCTTTGATGGCATTGTCTCGCTCAGGAGTAAAAACCATCTTCTTCTGACGCATTGGCTTGGAATAGGGACACACGTTCAAGCTGTGAGTAATAACACTTGGATCAATACCGGGCATGTCTTCATGACTCCATGCAAAGACATCGAGGTTTTTCTTCAAAAACTGGACCAAAGCATGCTTTGCCTCTTCTTCCATGCTCGCCCCAATTCTAGTGAGCTTCTCAAGCCTGCTCTCATCCAAAGGGATGTCTTCTAACACCTCAGTGGGTTCCACTGCGATCCTTCTCTCATCTATGCATATTGCCTGTACATGCTCGTCCATCGCCAGCATGGCTAAGTAACACTCTCTGGCTGCCAACTGATCTCCTTGTACTTGGCCTACCCTGTGCTCGGTCGGGAATTTAACAGATAAATGATAGGTAGAGGTTATCGCCTTCCAACTATTCAAGGTTGGCCTTCCAATAATAACATTATATGATGATGCACAATCAACAACAAGGAAGTTTACCTCTTTGGTTATCTACTGGGGATACGCTCTGACCACCACTGGTAATGTGATGGTGCCTACAGGCTGCACATTCATTCCTCCAAATCCCACCAGTGGTGAATTCACTGGTCGGAGTTGATCCCGTCCCAGCCTCATTTGCTGGAAGGCGGGGTAATACAGAATGTTCGCCGAACTGCCATTGTCTACCAGCACCCTCCTAGTCATGTAATCAGCAATGAGTAGGGTGATGACTATCGCGTCATCGTGTGGGTGGTGGAGTCGTCCTGCGTCCTCGTCTATAAACGTAATGGCTTGCTCATCTGCTTCCCTCGTCCTGGGAGGTCGTCCAGACAGCTGGACGTTCTGCACCACCTTCAGGTATGTCTTTCTCGACTTGGATGACTGCGCTGTCGAGGTTCCTCCGATAATTACTCTTACCTCTCCTAGTGGAGGTCGTGATGACTCTTCCACCTTAGCCTTCAGTTTCTCATCTCTTTGGTCTCGTCCAAGGAAATTCTTCAACTTTCCTTGTCTGATAAGATTTTCTATCTGCTGTTTCAAATCAAAGCACTCGTCCGTGTCATGCCCGTGGTTTATGTGAAAGCGGCAATACTTGTTCCTATTGCGCTTGTTAGGATCTCCTTTCATCTTATCCAGCCACTTCAAGGAAGGATCATCCTTGATCTGCATAAGGACCTGCTCTAGTGGTATACTCAAGGGTGTGTATTGTTGATTTCTCGCTGAGGAACTTGCCTTTTTACCATCCTTATCTTTTCTCTCGTCTATCCGAGCCTTCTTTGGACGAGGGCCCTGATCTGAGTAACGCTGGTGGCCTGCTTCCGAGCGCTCTGCTCTCTTTCTCTTCTTGGCTATGATAGCGTCCTCAGCATTCATGAAATTCTAGGCCGAATGGACGAGTTCGGCCATAGTCTGTGGTTCCTGCTCGTAGAGCTTATGGATGAACAAGTTAGAATTGACCCCATTATGGAAAGCGGCCAATAACAACTTGTCATCCATTTCATCCACAGTCAAGGCTTCCCTATTAAACCAGGTAATGAAGGATTGCAAACTCTCATTTTCCCTTTGCTCTATAGTTAGCAAACTAGAAGAGGAAAGCTTGTGGCATTGTCCTCCAATGAAATTATTGACAAACAACTTACTCAACTCTTCAAATGATCCCAATGAGTTTAGGGGTATTTTGCTGAACCACACCCGCGCTGGTCCTTTAAGTGTGGTAGGGAAAGCTCTGCACATAATCTCGTCTAGGACCCCTTGAAGGTGCATGGTCGTCTTGAAAGTAGTAATGTGGTCACACGGGTCACGATTTCCATCATATGAATCCAAGGAAGACATTTTGAATTTCGGAGGTAGGGGTGACTGTTGATGGAAGTCGTGAAAAGGGAGTCCGTTCGGTGAACTAAATCATCCATTGGATTCGCCCGCCTCATGTTCTTCCTCATCTCATCTATGGCTTTTCTCATCTGGTCCATCTCCCTTTCCAAGTGTGGCACTCTTCTTGAAGCAGTACCCCTTGTCTGATTTTCGGACTCAACATTTTCTCCTCCACCTTCTTGACTCTGGGCTCATCCTTTTGCGTGCTCATCATGGCGCTGCCTCCTTAGATTGATCTCCCTATTCAACTCCTAATTCTGACGGGTCAATTCCATCATAGCAGCAGCCATGGACTGTATATGTTGAACAGAAGGCGGTTGCATGACAGGCGCTGATTGACGATCGCGGAGGGGATTACTTGAAGCATCCCTACTCTCCTGGTGGCCTGGGCTGGTAGCCCTTGATCTTGTTCGAACCATTCAGCCTTTTGTCTGAGAAAGGCTAATTGTTAAAAACAGAACTCGAATGAAAAGAAAACTCCCTATTCCCACAGATGGCGCCAACTGATGATGCGAAGAAAATCAGTAAGCTAGATGCTTCGAACTTGAAAGGACTACTTACTCTCTCGATGGCCTGAAAAAGAAAGAAAAGAAATCAAAGGCAACCGGGGTCGCTGGCCAAGAACCCTCCAATGGCAAAGTTAGTTTTCTTTCTATATTTTTGGAGTACCAACTTTTTGGGAAAAGTAAAATCGTACATTTGTTTTGTCTGAATGAATGTTTATATAGTGTCCTAAGAACAGTTATCAAACTTGTAACCTTTCCTAAATTTGAGGAGGTGTGAGGGTTCAGAGATAATTTCCACAACTGCTTGGGAGTTACATATTTCTTATCTAACTGTTGTTGAAAGTTATGCGTGTAATAAGGAGTTGTTCTACATGCTCAGGAATTTTCCTAAGTGTCCAGGGTTCGTCCAAGGGTCCTCGTCCTGAGGGCTTCCAGCCGAGCGTACCTCGCATCCTGGGGAGGTCTTCCCTTTATGGACGACCCTTTCCATGGACGAGGTTCACGACGACCCGGGACGACATGGCGGGGTTCTTGTGAAACTTGACCACACAAAACCTCATCCAAACTTCTCCCTGTATGGATGACCTTCATGGACGAGGTTCTGATAGCCTTCGATTATTTGGTCTTGCCCTGGACAACCTCTATGGACGATTATTTGGAGTTTATCCCCTATCAAAATGTATTATGTTTCTTTTTTTAAAATTATAAAATTTAAAATAACAAATATAAATAGTTTAATTTTTTAGAAAATATAATATATTTTATCAACTATACTTTATTGGAAAATAATTACATCATTTTAAAAACAGTTTGGGACTAACATCAAGTCTCATCTACTATTTTTATTTTTCACTCAATAAAATAAAGTAAAAATCATCAAATTTTTCCTTTGTACACAAATTATTATATATATAACTACCAATGCATGCAGGGCTTGAGGCTTGACCTTACAAAATTGAAACTCTTGATATAAAATGTCATTTATATTGATGAATAAGCTGAAATTCTAGTTGTAGGAGACACGGAGAGGGCCATCAGGAAAGGGTGAATGCATTTAACTCCATTTATAAACTAGTTAAAGTTCTACGTTTTCTTTATTAATTAAAGAGTAAAATATATATATATATATATATATATATATATATATATATATATATATATATATATATATTATCATCCATTGACGTAAATAGTCTAGTAAGTAGAAACTGATAAAATTTTTGTTTAAAAGTCATGAAATTGAGCTGGAGAAAAGTGAACTCAGGCATAGCACTAGAAAGGCATTTAACTTCAAACGAATAAAAAACTTGCATGTTAGAAAAAGATAGATTGGTGCTAAGCAAAAGTGGGCATTGATCAGAAGAGGTATGTAATTAAAGCTTATAGAAATAATAATTTCCAAACTCAGTTGGTAATTGACCATAATGTGACCAAAAATTTTCCAAGCAAATCTGTATTTGTTTGGACTCATTTGGATTCTCAAATTTCGCTGTCTTTTCACTTCAGGAGAAAAACAGAATTGGGAGAGGGGAGGAGCAATGCATTGTCTTCTTGGCAATGCTCCCTCTGAATTGATGAGCTCTAGGCAATGCCATGGCCAAAACCACCCATGGGAATTATGTGTTACAGAAACAATCACTTAAGAGAACCCTCAGTTTGAAAAATAGAAACCATGTCCAGCATCTCCAATGGCTGAAGCATCACTAATCCTAGTTTGATTGAACACAGTACTCCAATTATCCACCTGTTACAAAATTTCTGTTTACTTGCCTTTTCCCCATTTGAAAACATACGGCAATCAAAAACTCCTACCTCTTATTCCATCAATGTACATAAAACAAATTTAACAAATATTAACTAGAAAATAGAAACACAGAACCAAAGGAGCTCCCAACTACAAGTATTGTTCTCATTTCAAAAAGTCTAACAAAAGGTCTAACAAATAGCTATCCAGTCGATACTGTTGGCATGGACGATGATAAAGTGTCCATGTCAGCCATTCTTGCCCCAAAACTACCCTTCTTTCTCATCTCAACAACCTTCTTGTGAGAGTTAGAGTGCAACGATGAAACAAAGGTAGGACTAGCAGCAGGACGGTACTCAGGAAAGAGCCGGCCAGACCTATAACGAACTCCGCATGCATTGCAAAGGGTCTTTGGCCCCATTGGACCCTCTCTCCATTGTGGAGTCTTTGTCACCTCGCAGTGCATGCATTTCCTAGTTGCAACTGGTTCCTCCGAGGAAAAGTTCCCCATCTCTGTAGCACCTGAGAGCACTGACAGGTTCTTTTTCTTCCTCATTTTTTTCTTCGAAGGGTTTGATGCTGTCTCAGAGAGATCAGAAGTTTCTGAACCTGATTCAAAAGCAGCTGAAGGATGGGATATTTTGGAAGCAGAAGAAGTGGAGCAAAAGAAAGGAACCCTGAATTGACTGTTAGACTTTGATGGACGTGGACGCTTGTTTCTTGCGCGCTTCACAGGGATGGTAGTTTTGGGGTCAACAGTTGTGGGATTTTCAACTGAGCAAGAGCTGCTGCTTTCAAGAACAGAAACTGGACTGGAGGTTTGGAAGAGACGCAAACCTTTGAAATCCGAAGATTTGTGCAGGGGAGCGCTTCTACTGGAGGTGGCTTCTACAGTGACTGGCAGTCCTTTTAGGGAAGAAGTTTCATCATGCTAGAGGCAAAATACCAAACAAGGATCAGATAACAGGAAAGAAATGTTTGTTGCTTTTGTCAATAGAAGACTTGATCAAATGTTAACTATCCACTCATTTATTTAAAGGAATAAATAAAAGCACAAAAGATAAATGCACGCAGATTCAATTATATGGTGGTGTGTATATGCAACTTTATAATCTTCAAACCATCAGTAAAATATTACAACTAAATTCAAAGGAATCCAGATTCACACTATGCAGTTTTATCAAACATATGAAGAACGGTGTACAAAGCTTCTACCTTCATTCAGATCATTGATAAAATTATTGAAGCATAATTTTTAATTGGTTCATCATAAAATCAGTTTTCTCTAGTATCTAATTCCTTTTGTGTGCCAAATATCTAAGAATTATGTGTAAAAGAAAGCCTCTACATTCAATAACTCACAGTAGAGAGAAAACTGTACACTGCTTTGTATCTTGCACTGTGCCTATGAAGTCTCAGACAGTCTTGGACACACTCCTAAGCTTCATTTGATCACTACATTACCTATTTGCTAGACTGATGTAATTCATCATGTTTTTGTGATTTGTCTTTTGTATTATATATTCTTCTCAAGGATTGTTCCTTTCTCTACTCCTCAGGTCTCTCACTATTAAAGAAATCATGAAATCGAGAATCATATAAACAAAGATAATATGCTTGCAAGGCCTTCTACTTTTCCAGAAACAACACATGCTTCTGCTGTCAAGCATATCTTCAATTTCAGGCAACAATTTTTCTGGAAATACAGGCATGATGCAGGCCTGCAAATTCAAAAGTATACACTAGGCCCATTGTATATGTGAAAGTGCATAAAGTTTTAAAGTGAGCAACGGAAACATACCTCAACCCTGGTATGTACTTTCATTCTCTACCCCCACCCAAATTCAAAAACAATAACACCCAACTCTTTTTTTTTTCGGACTAAGTAAAGGTTTTGAGGGTTCAACCCCTAGACGTGCCCCACTAGTGGAGGTGGATGTGCCAATTGGCCCAAAGGACATTGGTTAATAACACCCACATATAAGTGAAACCCTTGTCAGTAACCATATTTGGCTTCTTCAAAACATTCTTGTACTTGGAAAAAAATACGTTCACTTCCACCTTGAAGGAGGAATTAAATTTCACAGAACCTAAAAAGTCATCAGTTTTCTCATACTAGAATGTGTACATAGTTTTTCATAATTCATAGGCATATTCACTATTCCAAAATCATTCAATTCAAAATTTTCATCTCCTTTGATAGTTGCTCAATTGTAAGAAAATGAATATCTGTCTTTTAGTCATCCATTTATGCATTGAGCCCTCGAGGAAAATAAAACATCTAAATGTACAACGCACACTTTGATAATGTGGCAAGAAGCCTTCCATGTACACCATAGTTTACTTCAATATATTTTACAGTGGAGTGCAACTTGAACCCCAGAGATTAAGGAGTATAGTATTGTACATCATATAACAGGCCAATATTGCAGGGCATCAATTAAATAGTAATTTAAAAAAAAGAAAAAAAAAAAGAAGAAACAAGAGAACTAACCAGGGTGGAGATATTCACAACCTCGGGAAATTTTACAGCATCATTGCCGTTAGGAAATTTTAAAGCATCATTGCCGTTTTTAGGGGAAGGTCCACATGAGTAACTTGTCAAAAAATCCAAGGATGGCTGTTCGAGGCCTTGAAATTTCACATTCCAGTCCTCGACACCCACATTTCCTTCCACATCTTCTAAAGGGAAATCGAAAATCCTAAATATGTCATCAAAATTTTCATCCAGAACGCCATTGATATTGTCGTCGAATAGGGAAGAACCGGCCATTTTTATTTATAATTCTCAGCTTTTCTTCATAACATCTTAGACCAAACCAACAACAAAATAAAACAACAATGTCACTTCAATTTTCATACACATAATAATCTCCACCATGAAAACACTTACATACATATATATATATACACACACACACACACACACAAAAACAACAGGATAAAGAACCCAATACGAGTAAAAAGGGAATGGTTATATCCAATAGATTGGATGAGCACAAAGTGACCTTATGGATTATGCAATCAAAATCATGGTATAACACGCAAAACAGTAATAAAAATCTGGTAAGAAAAAAAATTCAGAGATTTACCCAAAACGACTCTGAATTATTATTATTATTATTATTATTAATAAAAAATAAAATTGAGAGAATATTCTTGTAATGGTTTAAAGTTGGTAATAAAACGAAAAAGTTAAGAAAACGACGACAGAAACAAAAACAAATTCACGTGGTGTTCCGGAAAATCAGTTAAGTCGTCGTTCTCAAAACATAGTTTCAGCTTTGACTAAACTTTTCATTCTAAAACCAATGGACGTTACCTACGCTACGCTAATTAACGGTTATAACTCTTATTACTTAATAAACTTCATAACTGCAATTACTTTATTATTTAATTTCAAAATAATTAATAAATAAAATAAAATCCTAAAGTGGCCGTTTGGTTAGTGAGAAAATGCAGGAAGAGGTTTCAATTCTTTTGAAACCACTTCAACCGTTCTAGTTTTTTCTTGGCCATTTTCCTTAAATAAATTTTTTTTTTTTTTAAAGTAAAAAAGCAAAAACAAAATTTAAATTACAAAGAGAGAGAGAGAGGGAGAGAGAGAGCAAATGGGTGTGAAGAGAGAAGGAATGAAACCTGGTGAAAACCCTAAATCGGAAGCGAATCCATGAAAATGAGGGAGCTGAGAACTTCACTCACTGGCAATGTGGGTCAAAGAGAGGAAGAAGAAGAAGGAGGAGGAGGAGGAGAAAGCATTCGCTGGGTGCATGTGATGATGAAGTGGTGGGTGAGAGAGTGTGAAAGAGAAAATGGGGATATGAGATATGATTCTGAATGAATCTATCTATGTGTGTGTCTGTGACTGTGTCTGAGAGATTGGGAATTTTTAGGTTTTTTATTTTTTATTTTTTGAAGAGACTAGACAGAGTAAAGTTTTGATGGAGGAGGTTACATTAGGGTTCATGTGAGCTCTCTTTAATCACCGCACGTCTCTATTTTTCTTTTTCTTTTTTCTTCTTTTTTTTGAAAAAATAAAATAAAAATGTTCAATTCCTTCTTTTGAGGTAAGAATGTGACCACTAATATATATATGTTTTATATATATAAAAAAAAAAGTAATATCCTTTTTTGAAAAATAATATACCATTCATCTCATTTCATCTTGTATATATAATTAAACTATTTTTATATATAATTTAATCTCTTGACATTTTTGTGTCTACATTCTCCATTTTTTCTGTCATTTCTATATCATTAATATTGATCGATTAGTTGAGCGATGGTCCTTTCACGTAGCACCGTCGGATCGCTAATGCTGACTTTCTTCCCTACTTGATGGGTAGATCTTGCAGTCAAGGCTCTATTTTGCCTTTGCACTCAAGAGCCAATCTCCATCTAAGTCGAGGAAAACTTTGCACGATTCTATTAATTTTTGGGAGGCCTACGTCTTGTAGAAATTGTTTGCATGAGACTATCCTTTGGCTTGTAGGTCTTAACACAATATTAAAACTTTAGCTCTTCTAGAGTGGCATCTCACTGACAACTCAACTCATTAAAAATGATAAAATACCTTCAATTTATTATGCACAAGTTTGCTTTGCCTTAAGGGACCAAAGCATTCCTAATACAATCTCACTTGAATATTATGTTCCATTTTATACTTCACTAATTGTAGTATAGCCTAAGTGTGATTTTTAAATTTTTTTAAAAAATAGATCTTTAGTTATTTTATAGAGAAAGTAAAAAAGAATACAATAGCAAATTATGATTAGCGGAGTATAAGGTAAAACAAAAAAGTAGTAAAGATAATAAATCCCCCCCCCCCCCCCTCCCCAAAAAAACAATGCATTAAAATCATACTTAAGATGGATATATTGAAAGGAGATCATAGTTTTTGTTTTTTTCCAAATATAAGATGTTAACATGATGGTGTCAATGTGCAAAAAATCTTGATTTGATTTTCTAAAGTTTGTGAAAAAATCTATCATGCCTATTTTCCAAATTTGGATCATTAATTGCAAAAATAATTACCTGTTATATATTATATAATAAAAAATTATGTCTACTTGCAGCAACTAAATGCCCTTTACTTTTTCCTTAATATATAATTTTTTTCTTACATCACGTGGATAATAGAATATCTATTGCTAAAGTTTTAATAAATTTAAAATGACATTTGAATTAAAATTTTAAACACCAAAAGTTTCTATATTTTGAAAGAAATTTTATTATTTATTTCAAATTATTCCAATGTATACAATAACTTTTTTGTTTCACTACAAAAGTTTGAGTATTACATGTCCTGCTTATATTATGTGACTTAAAGTAAGTAGTGCACGTCATATGGCATGCTTTAGTGATGTGGCACACTGTAAATGTACTAAATTATTGAGAAAGTTTACACTTTTTTATTTTTTTGAGAAAAAGAAAGTTTACACTAATTAAATCTTTATCTTCGATTTTTTTATTAAAAAAAAAATCTAAACAGTGCTTTTTTTTATAAAAAACTTAACGCTATTTTGATTGAAGCAAAATTTAAAAGTGTTGCATTATTTATTATAATAATCTATTATAATTGTTTGTTCCGATAAAAACTATGTCTTACTTGCACATAATTTAAAGTAAATATTTTTTATTTGTATTATCTATTTTATTTTTCAATTTTAATCATAGAATCAAATATATGTTATTTAATTAATGTATGATTTTAAATTAACCCATATATCACACCGGCACTGTATTAGTTTAAATTTAAAAAGAAATGCATCTTGATTTGTAAGATTTGTAGAAAAGGTGAACATATTTTTTTCACATTATTTTTTTTCTTATATAAATTCTTACAAATTCCTTTTATATAATGAGTGCATCATCAATAAATAATTAATATATGAAAATAAATGTATTTGCCCCATAAACACGTGACAATTAATTGATAATTAAGTTTGACATAAATGCAATGTTTTGATAAGATGGAAGGATGGGTTAAAAAAAATGATAAAGATGGAAGGGTAAATGAAGACAATTCCCTTTCCTTTTCAAAAAATGTGCTATATATATCAATTTGCATTTCCTCTCTTTTATAATGACAAGCCATAAAATTGAAATTGATTATTATATTAAATAATACATATCATACATGGACCTCATAAAAGATTCGACCGTTCGAACTTATTAATTATAATACATGGTTTATAGTGGGAGAGATAGGAGATGAGATTCAAACCATATACATTGAGTAACATTAAGAATGCTCATTGGCTTCACAGCAAAAAAAAAAAAATGCTCATTGGCTCATTGCCACTGAGCTGTCTCTTAAACCCCTAATCTTGTAAGGGTTGGTTTCACTTCCACAAGGCACAAACACTCCACATGCAGTATTCCATATTCACTCATTGATTGGTGGATAAAAAATGTATAGAATTTAAAACACTAATTTGAAAATAAACAAATAAAATTTGAAGAATTATTCTAGAAGTTACCCATATTTTGGAAACAAGTGGTGGCTGATTGAGTGGAGCTAACTAGGCTTCATTCATGGGCCGGGGGGAAGTAGTCATAAATGGAGTGCACGAGTCAGAGGATGTGGGTCAGAATTGTTTTTAATGATCTTTAACGCGGCATGATTTGAGAGAGATCACCGACAATTGAGGAGGAGAGAGTTGAAAGAAATAATTGTCTAAGACCGATCTAGTTGGACTTCCACATGTTCATACTAGTTTTGCTTGGCCAGTATCTCATCTAATAATCAATCTCTCTTCCTTCCTTTAATTTTATTATAATTATAATTATTTGCGGGGACGGGGACGAGAGAAAGATGCGACAACTGTGGATTGGATTTGGATTTACTCACAAAAATAAAATATGAAGCTTACACACTAAAAAATGTATGTATATATAAAATAAACACACACCACCTGGTAGGAAAGTAGTGGAAGTTTTGAATTTGTCTTCTATTTCCTCTCTTTGTTCCATCTTCCATGGTAACTCTCTTTCCAAATATGGAATACATGGCGGGCCTATTGATACTTGATTTAGTTATAAAATTGTAAAATATTATTTCAAAAAATCTTCATTAATATAATTTTTAGCTTTGTCAAGTTTAAGTAATAACATTGTTGTAATGACATCCTTTGTAGTACTCATATTTGTCATTTTAAGCCAAAAGCATACTTTTTTTAGTTACATAAGTTTTGTTTGTAAAAAAAAAAAATCGAAAAACTGACTTGTTTTGTTTGATTGTAATCTTGAAATGATCTCAAAAACTTGTTATTAGGCATGCACAGAAAATAATTACAATGATGATGCATATGATGTTGATGGCGTTGGGTGGAGGTGGCCATGGTTGTGGCAGTGGTGACGATGATGAAATATGGCATGCACAAGAAAGCATTACAAAGGTGACACACATAGGTGGTAATGGTAGTGGGTGGAGGTGGCATTGGTTGTGATGTGGTGGTGATGGCAATGGTGATAGTGGTGGTGGCAACAATGGTGGTGATGACGATGATGATAATGGTAGCAACTATGGGGGTAACAATGATTGTGGCATAACAATAGTGTGACAATTATAAAGGCAAGGTGGAAAATGAGTTACATGTTTTTGTATCGTCACAATCACAAACATTGTTAACATCATTGTTATTGTTGAAACTTTCGTTGACCATTAAAAAAAAAAACATTTTATGTTATTACTAACACTGAAAAATATTTTTAAAAAATAAAGAAATTATATTAAAACAAATTTAGTATTGACATAGACCATAGTTAAAAGATTGTCTCATTTAAGAAAGTACAATCTAAAAAACAAGAGTACCAATTTTCATACCGATTTTCTAACAAGGGAAGGAATGGCGTCAAAATTTGCTTAACTATTTCCGTTAAACATAAGAAAGCCAAACAATAGGCGCTAGATTTTAGTGCAAAGGCATTAGGTACCCCTCGCAGTTACTAAAACTTATCATAGTAATGCTATAGAGTATAGACCAAACAATTTTCAAAACGAATTTCTTTTTTTAATACAAGATATAATTTCTACTCTAGTCTAATCTAAGTGTATGTGTGTAAAACTCCCTCTCAGAGACTTGAACCCCGGCCTTTGCCCCCCACACCCCACAAATATTTATACTTGTAGAGTGACCACTGCACCAAGAGTGTGCAGTGATTCAAAACGAATTTCAAAAAGTACTAAGTTGGTAGAATGATAGAATATTATTGATTCTCGTATAGGGCAATCAATAACACTACTTTATTATCCACCATTAAGAACTTGTCATCTTAGACAATTGTGAAATTTGTTGCCAATTATGTTGTGACTATAGATTTATTAAACAAGTAATGCTAAAGACAACATCTTTCACGTATAATTATTTTATTGTTTTTTTTTTAGAAAGATATTTCACATATATTGAATTGATAAGTTATTATTTATTCTTATATGAACCCACCATTAACACCATTTATTACCAAGAACATAAGCCATTGTAAAAATTGTTGAAAAATATATTGTGATTCTAGATTTATTGAAACAAAAATGACAAACATAGCATCCTACGTGACTTGCACATTGGATAGGAAAGCAGGTGTCTTAAGAGTACAGGACTCCTCAATATACCTTGCTACTTGTCAAGCAGTTCATGAACTCCTTCGACCTTACCTTGAGCAGTATTGTTAGGGGCATTTAGACTTTTGCTAGGTCCAATGGATGTGGCATCGATTAATTTGATCAGATTTCAAGATTTCAAACCTTGCCCCATATTAAAAGAACAAATAGCAAGCTTATATTATGCTTTTAAGCCCAAGATGCTCGCATCAAAGCCTCATTTTAAAGATTAAAATATAGAAGTTAGTAACACTTGTAACATTCTAGCACGACCCTTAAAATATAAGACACACAGCTGCACACAATTGATTATTAAAGACAAGAGTCCAACTGCACATGTGACCTTTGGCCAATTTGATGTGAACGCAAATCTGATCAGTGCAATACATTTGCCATTGGTGAAAAACCATGTCATAAAACTTCAACCTTATGCAAAACAATTTGAGATCCATGGTTAAAGCTTCCAACATGTGATGCATAAGCAATCAAACAGGGATAGACACTATTATGTTTACTACTATTCTATAAGATCCTCTCAATTTCTTTAAAGCCTGAAATCCCAACAATTTGTCATTAAATAAGATTTATATCTTAACTTTTGATGTTCTTCTTCTTGCATTTACAAAAAGAACAAATAGACAAAAGAGTAAGATAATGGTCATGACTAACGGGAAGACTTTCCAAAGCACACCACTATATGAGTTGTTAAGCATGCTCTCCCACATCTCCTGCGAGTAAAAATATTAAAGAATTAATTGACAAACATAAGCATGCCACTTAAACAAGGCGGTGTGGCAGAAGTGGGTGAGTTTCTACTTGCGCCTCCCCCATTCACCACGGAGTGATCTAAATATTACCAGAGAAATAAAGTAAACAGATTCTTCAATCTGCAGCTGATTATAATGTCTATAAAAAGTATAAAGAAAATGATTAAGGTACTCAAGATAAGGTATGTACATGTGTTTGGTAACATTTTCTAGAATATTACAAGATCCACAAAATGGTTAGATCAACTAAGAATCCTTATTTCTCCCCCAATATAGAATAACAATCATCTTCTTTTTATCTTGTTTTATTTGGGCCTTCTTTTGTATACTGCTTTGTGTACTTGGGTTGCGCCACTTCGGGGCTTCTTCTTTTAATGAATTTTATTTCTTATAAAATAGATGGGACAATTATCAATCAGCCAAGGAAGAAGATTGACATAACATGACTCAAACTAAGGCAATAAGCTTGACAAGTAGAAACAACTACCATTTATCAGGTTGACCTCATTGAAGACATCTGAACACTTCCAAACATGACTGACAAGAAGACTTCCACAATTAAATTCTTTTTGCTAATTAATTAATTGATAAGTGGATGACAGGCCTTATAGGTGTGACCTCCACAATCTAAACCCTAATAAACTATTTCTCCAAACAATTATTCTTTCAGCATCCATGCCCAATTTAATGGAGGATCAAATTGTGAAGGTGTGTAATTAACCAGTTGAAATAGGTACAAATGCCATAATATGGTATAACACACAACACCAAGCAAAACATGGATTCTAAGTGAAACACTGGACAGAGACTTACAGCAGTAACAAGCTTCTCCATTGTATGTTTGCGTCGCTTTTCAAAAATTTCTTGAGCATACTTGTAGAGCTCCAAATCAAGGTGGTTAAGTGATCTTATCTGCTCCAGGAGCATTTCAGGAACCTGAAGACGTTCCTGTAAAATTTGAAGGGTCAAAAAGTTAGCAGTTTGAAAGGAGAGAAAAGTTTTAACTTTTATACCCTGCGTAGAAAATAAAACGTTGTTTCATAGGGCACAGAGGCAATGCAAGGTGTAAGCCTTGAGACAGGGAGAGTACATACTAGCATTTAGAATTTGATATTCTCTCTCTCCAAATTAAATTTTTTGTAAATAGATTTGATTCATGAAATTCAATAAATAAAGTTGCAAGCATATATAAATTTTACTACTTCTTAAAATAAAAAAAAGCATATAAATCTTACTGATTTTAGAATACTAACACAGAGCAAGAAAGCAGATGTAACAAAACAGCAAAACCAACAAAAGTTTAGCATCACATAAATAGCTGGCATAAATCTAACTAATTAATGTAGAAGCATTGTAAAATTTGGATTGAGAAAGAATAATGGGAAAAAGACCATTACATTTGAGCTGAAAACTATTGAGAAAGAAGGATAGGAAAAAGACCATTATATTTGAGCTGAAAGCTTTTAAGAAAGAAGGATAGGACAAAGGCCATTGCATTTGAGCTGAAAACTACATTAAACATAAAATCAACATAGTGATTCTCTTCAAACAAAATTGATTACAAAATCATAGTGGCTGAAATTTGATTCCAGTTATATCAGCTTCTTGCCTGGTATGTATTAGTTTGGATCAGCCGTTGGTTTAATACAATTCTTACTGATTCATAAAAATAAATTAATTAATTAAAAAAAAAATTGATTCCTGTTTAACTAAAGATGGAAGTTTGGGAACCTCTTATCTAATTTTTACTCTTAATTTGTTGCAGGGTAATTACATACCTTCCCCCCCCCCCCCCCCCCAACACACACGTACACAAAAGAAAAGGCAACATTTTGCCATCTCTCTTGAGCATAAAAATATGAACAAATAAATAAACACATAAATTCAATAATATGAAATGGCATCTCACTTTTGCAAGGCAGACTCCATAACAGAAGTGATGCTTTTCTCTTATAAGCTCTATAGCATTCTAGGACTAACAAAATGTTGTCAAGACCTTCATGATGTCACAAGAGGCAGGTTAAACCATCTAATTGCATAATGCCCATGATATTAGAGCAAAATTCAACATAAAGTCCAAAGATAGTAAAGACTTGGTAGTGGTAGGAATTTACAACGACTATTGTGATCTACTTATAAGAGTAATTTCAGGGTTGGATGGAGATTGTAGGAGAGGAGAAAGGGTGACCATTGAAACATAGTGTCCGTTTATTTATCTAATTATGTGTCAAAAGCAATCAGATCGAACAACACATAGTGCAACCTAAATGACAAAAACTAAAAGAATAATAGTTTAAATTCAAAAACAGATCCAGTCCAAGTTCCAAGACATTCAGTGATACAGAAACACTTTTTTTTTTTTTTGCTCTTAGCAATAAACAAGATCCCTTTTTCATAGTCTGAAACTAATCCAGTGTAGTAGCACAAAAATACAGAAATCTGAACAGAGTATAGTGTTGATGCTACATATAGTAGCTTAGACACAGCATTGGTGAATTATCAAATATACCTCCTTCGAAAAGTTTGCAGGGGAAATTCTCTTCAAAGAAGAAGTGCGCCGAGCTGCTTGGGTTTTCCTTAAACTAGGGATGCACCCTTCATAGGCTTTCATAAGGTCTTCCACAGTCATCTAATATGGTAAAGGAAAGGAAATAAGTAATATATAGATATTTTCCCCCTAAAGAAGAGTCACCAATCACATCTTTATATGTGAATATTATGCAAAGTGTATTACATTTTCTTTCGTTGCTTCATCATCTTCATTTGAAGCAAGCTGACCTGCATTTTGGTCAGAGCTGCTATTCTGTATGCAAGCAAAAATGGAGTAAGGAACCTACTTACAACAACCAAGATTTTCATTTATAAACAAGCAAGGTCTTCTGCTGCTAACCTGATGGTCATTGTTATCAGGATCAGAATCCAAGAACGAAGGGCTCTGTTCTGTAGCACAAGTAGATAAATTTTATTAAGGCTATATATGTATATATATACACACTTGCAGAATAGCATCTACATTAAAAAAAAAGGGGGGGCAAAATAATAATAATAATAATAATTAAAAAGGAAAAGAACACTAGGGAGCCAGCCCATATCACTATCGGTCAACAAGCCATATGGGGAATGGAGGAAATGAGCTATACATAGTATCATTTAAATTTGATAAAGGCAATACACATTATCATTCAAATCAACCAATCTAAGAAATGAAAATACACATGTTGTCCTAAGTTTACTATATTACAATATACTCAGCTTAGACATTTTTAATCCTAGCTTTATAACTATATTAAAAGATAATAGCCACATTAATTGAAAAACAGAGAAGTCTTTAATTCAGACTGCACAAAAGCCTGAAACTTCCAATTTTCAAGGCTGAACTGGATTTTTGTAAAATAATAAGAAAATCACTAATAGCATTGGCTTTTTATTCTCCTTTATTCTTTTTTCTCTGGTTCAGCAAGGTTAGCCGAAATAACCCTGATCAGTGTAAAGTCTGCCTCAAGGTTCAAATTGAACGTAATGTATAAAAGAGACTAAAGACTACCATTACTAAACAAAAGTTAGTACAAGAATGAATCTCCTGATTTGTGCTAATCCAAAAGTGTTTGAATCCCATAGAAATTATTTACACTGGCCAGAAGAAAACTGCAAGCAATGACTGCTAGATATCTAAAGTTCCACAAACAAACTCCAAATTCAGGAATGCAAATTCAATGGACCAAGTGCGTTGAATCCAAGAACATAGAGAACATGTACTCTATATCATGTTAGAGCATCCAACCTAAATCTTAAGCTCTTAGATGGAAAGTGGCATCCAACCAAAGAGAAAAGGGTCCTGCCAATAGTATCCAATCAATGTGTGAAGCTGCCAATCTCCATGTCTAAAATCATCAACAAGATTGAAAAAGATCTTTGCATGTGTTGCAAGAGTTCTAATGGCAACAAACCAGAAGGCAAGTCAACCATCATGAAGGCATGATCAAAAGAAGAAAAACAGAAGGCAATTTAAACCAAATAATACAAACTACTCAGCAGCAAATTAATGCACACTCAACTACATAAATTTTTCAATACCAAAATATAACTCATAGCATACCACACAACAGGAATGACAGAACATGATAATGTCTGTAAAACCAACAAAAAATGGCAACTTGAATAAACTCATAATGCAGAACAAAAACAATAAATAAATACATTTTATTAAAAAATCCCATACTATCCATAATGAAACTTCAAGGATTATAACAAGTAAATAAATTAAATGAGCTAAGGAAAGCACAATCATTGAATGAAATGTATGTAAGACTTTTAAGAAACATCTATGAAATTAATTTCAGCATCCTACTCTAACTTCTATTTATGTATATAAATAGAAGAATGGATCATTTGCATCCAGACATCTAGCCGTCTTCCTCAAGCAGCACGATTAAAAAAACCATACTTTTCAAAATACCAACATCCTCAAAGAGACAAATTAGCACTTCATTATGCTCCACAGAAAACAAACTGTGATACTCCAATTTGACTGTTTGAATTTGCCACTAAAAGCAGGAAAAAAGAAGATGTTCTTCCACCACATGACCACACTAACCTGATTTTTTTTTAGATACACTCTTCATACTGGTGTTTGATGCTCTCAGCTGGGAAATCACCTGTGCCCCAACCACGTTTGCAAACATTGTAGCAGATTCTTTGTGTTCCTCAGTGAGACCAACATATAACATATTGTCCAATCTATTCTGCAAGATTTACAAGTATCTACCATGATGTGCAACCATAAGAGGGGGAGGGGGGGGGGGGGGGACAATATCAGAGAAATAATATTATGACTTGATATTATTCACAATTTTAAATCCTATTTTCCTCACCTTTGCAACTTGAAGCACATGGTTACCAAGAATTTTATACTTTTGTACACAATGGCGCACCTCGTGTGACTCCGCTAGATAAGAGTTGTTTGTCAATCCTGCAACCTGTTAATTAAAACAGTCAGGCCAGATCAGCAAAGACACAAATATACAATTTGTTGATTGATAATTACATATGCACCCATTAGTTCTTGAACCAAAGACTTCAGCCTCCACCTTGCAAGGAGTTGGACAAACAAGTTTCATAAATTCAGTTATTTATAGCCACAAGGGAGCCAACATCTACTGGGTACTTGACTAATTCCAGGCAGTTCACATCTATCTGTAGGAATGACATTTTTTCACACACAAAAACACCATACTTCATTACTTCTTCCTTTCATCTTCAGCATTCCCATTTTATTACATATCATAATTGGAAAACATCCCATCAAAATATTATTCTTCCCACAACTTCAAAAAGAAGAAAAGAAAAAAGGAGAAGAGTTCCATGTTGTTTATAAGACCTTAGGCTGAAATACCTGGAATGTGGCTCCATTGTGAATAATATCATGCGCTACAGGATCATTGATGTATTTATGTAATGGCATAACAATATCCTCAATGTCATATGAAAAATTGCTCTTAATGTCACTTGAGCCCCTTTGTATTCTAGCATCTCTCTATAAAAAAAATAAAAACACGACACATTTGTAAGAATAAGAAATACTACAAGCCATTCCAATATTGTAAGAATAATAAATAAATTGACAACCATGATGCAGTCCAATGGGACAATAGTACACTTATGAACATCTTGGATCACAACAGAAAATGTGTGCTTGTCCAATCAATGTATTTAGAGAGAGAGAGAGAGAGAAAAAAGCCTTCACCTTGCTCTTACAAGGTTCTCAAGTTAAGTCCTCTCACTCACATCAATAGAGGCCTTTAGGATGTAATAAGAATCATTAAATGGAAATAAAGAACATAAAATAGTAAGAGTATAATTAGGGTAAAGAGAGATTTTTTAATTAAACACATAAACAGCTTTTGAACCCACGACCTCACCCTCCACCTTGCTCTTACAAGAGCAGAAGGTGCAGTTTGAGCTAGAGCTCATTGGAAAATTAAGTTTAAGAGAGAAATCCAGGAATGGTGCTATCAGGAAAATAAAAGTAATGTGTATTAAGATGAAGAAGAAAAAACTCACCCGAGCAAAGAGGTCTTCTCTCATCCAGGGAACCAGATACTTCCATGGCCAAATATCCAGTGTGCTGACTCCCCTAGTCTTAGAACGCAAGCGCTCAGACATTTGTATCACGGAACTTAAGTTAGGATGCAGCAAAAATCTAGCTGCCACCTCAATTGAAAATTCATAAGTACTGAAAACCCGATCAACTGGATTCCTAAGTATTGTCACCACAGAAGTTCTTTGACTTGGAAGCTTGGACATCATGCTATAGTCATCATGAGTAACCAAAAGCCTACATTTTGGCTTGCTGCACAGTACACATACACAGTAATACCAATTTGTAAGGATCTGTTTGTTTTTCACTTAAAATGCCAGCTTATGTATAGCTTTAAAAAACTTCACTTTTTTTAGGTACACGAAAATAAGCTCATCCATGCACACTCTGCGCAAAATAGTTAATAACACTATTATAGTTTTATGGTACAGTTATTGGGTTGCTACTGTCAAGCTTATTTGTTTCCATTTCCAAATATTTAGCACCAACATTAGTTAACTACATTTTGACCTACTCGAAGCACTTAAGCAATATGCTTAATGGCTCCATCTGCTAGCTTAAACAAAGAAAAATCATGTTCAACCAATTTATATTAAGATTTATTATATATTTAGCAAAAAGGCACCCAAAAACTCTTTCTTGCCCATTAATTATCCTCTTCCACTGAGCCTCCACCACCTTTCTACAAGTCATTGTAAAAAAGAAAAAAAACTCCCCTTTTCTACATGTGACTGACCCCAATTAGTTTGTTAAGAATCCATAACTGACCTTAAAGTTTGGAACTAAGGCTTTGTTGCTGTAGAGAGAGAGAGAGAGAGAGGGTACCTTGGATCAAACCGCAGCTTGTCATAAGAACGGGGGCATTCAAGATTGTTATACAACTTTTTCAAGAAGCTGCAGATGCAAAATACGGAAATTAATATACTTGTGAAAATGCTAGTGGGCAACCTTTAGGTAACAGTATCATGCCTATCTGGAATTACCAATGGAAATATGTGCGGCCTCCTGTTCTTGGGACATGGAGGAAAAACAACAAGTCCCGCAGTGTGTGCCGGTCTTCTTTGATTTCCTGATCAAGTGAGGAAAATGCCCACCTTTTAACAACTCTGTCACAGTGCCCAAAATCACTCTGGATAGAAGAGGCATTTACTAGTATTGAAACTGTGTAAATGTCAGGAAAACCAGTCACTAACAAGCAGAGCAGTGATGACCAAGTGAGAAAGAAAAACTATAGCATGAAAAAAGGGGAAAAATGAAATGGAAAGGATTCTAGCGATAAAAAGAAAAGCTTATAAATGGCACCCCAGATTTTACAATCAAATTGAGTCCACTGATGCATAAACTTCATTTTCAAACTATAGTAATATAGCCACCTAAATCACCAATATCCACAAAAATTAAAAAATTAAAAATTAAAAAAGAGGAAGAAGAAGAAGAAGAAGAAGAAGAAGAAGGAATTACAACTTGATTAATCTACAATTCAAAACAGGGAAGAAAAGAAATCTAGGACCACCACAACAATAAGCACTTCTTAGTAGAAACATTATCAAGAGTAGCAAACACTATATGAAGAATACAAGGGGCTGGAATTAAAGAATGAAATAAGAAGCAAAATGTAAAAGAAAAGGAACACGGGAATCGAATTGTAGGTGATACGTACCCAATCCAAGAAGCATCAACAACAACAACATCAACTTTAGAGTAGGATGAACCATCCTCCTCATCCTACTCCAATCACTGCCAACCAAAAAACCAAAAGTCAAGCCAAAATCACACTCTCCACAATGTCCACATAACAACAATTATTACAAACAGTTAATAAAACCTTTGCACTTATAAACGAAAAAACTTGCATATAGGGAAAACTAAGGAGCAGTAACTTAAAAAATCAAAACTTTTCCTAGACCCAAAAAAAAAAAAAACTATAATTTAATCGTTATCTGATTTTATTCCAATTTACACACAACCACAACATAAACAAAATGTTCCAACTTCCATTCAGTTCAGTTGTGTTCAGTTAGCTGATCAGAGCAAGAAGGTACATTTCCTTAAAACAATCAAAAAGTCCCAACAATTAAAAAAAGAACAACACCAACCAGAAATGTTTGAATACACGAAATGGGAATTGGAAAGGTCAATATGAAGAAGTGGGTTCGATTAAATATAGTAGGAATTACAGAGTCCCAAAACAAAACAAAACAAAACAAAAAAACAAGGACAAGGACAGAAATTCAAAGACATGGGATTGGGCCTACCTGTACCGATAATCAGGATCTCGTGTTCATAAATAGCCCAAAACTATGTTGCCACTCCACCGGACACTCCTCGCGATCAATTGGGCCCCACCCACCACTCCCTTTTTCCGAAATTTTTTTTCCTGGAGATTAGAGAAAGTAGAAAAAAATTTCCATTTAAATTATTTTGCAAGGAAAAATTCCCGAGCTTTTTATTATTTTTCTCGCTAGCCAAACAGTGAAAATTGAGGTTGAAAATAGATTTTGAAGGACTAGTTGTTTTCTGGGGAAGAGTGGGGTTTATATGGGGGTTGGTGTGTTGGTAATGGAAGTGGAAGTGGAAGTGGAATGGGAATTTCTTCTAAGAAGATGCGCCATTAACAATTAACAAACGGCACGGAGTTCAGACAAGCATTGCAAATGTGGTGGTGGGGTCCAACGATTTCCAAGAGACGAGGGGTAAATTAGTCAAACGACAATCTTTATTCCTTATTTTTTGGGTTTTCAATTTTTTTGGATTTTCTCCAATCTTAATCAAAATTTTTGCTAATTAAGACCGCGCGCATATATGTGCGTTCACCGCAAACATGCCATAAAAACAGCGTCAAAATTGTTCCCAAAATAATATAACCACGTTGGACTGCAAGTAATAGTGCGCGGCACCATACGTTGCAATGTAATTT
This sequence comes from Castanea sativa, assembly GCF_040712315.1. Classification (NCBI taxonomy): domain Eukaryota; kingdom Viridiplantae; phylum Streptophyta; class Magnoliopsida; order Fagales; family Fagaceae; genus Castanea; species Castanea sativa. The sequence continues at coordinate 35,653,160 of NC_134020.1, forward strand.
ACGATTTTATAATAAAAAAATTGTACAAACCGTAACGCATTACACCATCTATATTAATATATTTATTTTTTTAATATTAAATATATTATTAATATTTTAATAACCTTAATTTTTTTTTTTAAAAAAATTATTAACTCTAGCAAGTATTGATTAGGAAAGTCAATCTAAAATAAAGAAAAATTAGCTCAATAATTTAAAACTTGACCTAAAACAAAAGAAAAAAAATTAGTTTTGGGTTAGCCAAAAAAAGCCCAAAATTTGAAAAATATACTAGTTTCAAACTATTCAAATCGTATCTTATACATGGCACCGCACATGTGACTTCAAAAATGAGGTGCGGTGCAGTTATAGTTTTGGCTAAACTCTAAATCGCACTGCATTGCACATGTAACCACAAAAATGAGATGCGGTGCAGTTATGGTTTTGGCTAAACTGTACTGCAAAATGTGATGCTAAAAATGGCCTAAAACCGCATCGCACCGCACTGCGAACACCCCTACTCACATCTTTTATTCCAAAAAAGAAAAAAGAACTCACATAAGTTATTGTACAGTAGAAAAATATTCACATTTTAGCTTATTTAGTTCAAAATCTACCCACATCATATAAATTCATGAATGCTATATAGTGGAATTACAGTGTTGTAAAAATCTTTGATTGCTACAATAATTGTATAAATCTATAGTGACACTATTCATTTTAGCATTTAGTGATAAAGGAAGAGAGTGGGTGGCAGTGGTTGCGTGTAAAGAAATTAAAAAAATTTAAAAAAAATTAATATTTTAATGAAATATAGTGTAAAATAAATAATCTAATTTGAGGTGTTTTGAAAAATTAATATGTAAATAGTAAAAGTAACTTCTTGTCCAAAAATAGACAAAATTTTTTACACAAGTTAATTCAAATGTTCTCAATGTATATCTCATAAGACTGAAATTTTTAACTTTTTTTTTATTCTTCTGGTGTTGACAACTAAAACTTTTAAAAGCCCCCATGTTATATGTAATTGCTCAACTATTTTTTAGTTTAATTTAAATTTTAGATTTCCCATTAAATTTCTTACATGTACACTTTCTATTGTCACATCATTTATAAAAAAAAATAGAATATATAATTCAAGAGAAGTATTATGTCCACAACATTTTCACAACACTTTTACAATGATACGAAATCGTAGGGAGTAAGTTGTTATTGAATTTAATTTAAACCTATCAATAAAAAAAATTTCCCCACCAATAACAACCTGTAACAACTCGACTCTTATGATTTATTGGGAAAGTGTTGTGAACATAACATTTTTCATAATTCATTATACAAATAAGAAAATGCTAATAAATGCCCTTAGAGCAATAGTTAATAATTCATTTAAAAAAAATTATGAGAAAAAAAAACAATTAATGATAATTGTAATTGTAAGGACACAATTCAAATTCCCAAACCACGACTAGGAGGAAAATGGGCTTAAAAGGCCTTTCTTCACAATGAATTTGTAGAGGATGGGTTTATAATTTAGATTTTAAGGATGGCTTTAGACAATCACAAAAAGAACGGGCTTTGGGCCCAATGGAACAAAACAAAGAATCGTTTGCAAAGAGTAATATTGAGAATTCCTCCTCGGACTGTTTCCGAGGACAGTTTCTAATAGTATTTCTCAAGTGTGGATACAAATAATGTTTATCATACACTTTTTCTTTTTCAAAAGGCCTCCTCCTCTCCTCGTATGCCTTCCCTCCTATTTATATTCCTCCTCTTCTCTTCATCATCTTCCACTTTATGGCCGCGACCCTCATTTTTTGGATACTTGTCCCATCCATTCTTCCCTAAAGCCCGCTGGGATTTGGGACCAAGTTCCAAGCTCTATGCTCAGGTCCCATCCTTCCATCTCTATTGCCAGCGTATTATTTACAGGGTCTTTAATATATGGGCGGTGGTATCAGCTTTACTTTAGACATTCCACCGCTCTTTCTGCTGTCCTCCACGTATACTGTGTATCCTCGGCTTAACATTCCGAGAACAAATCGACTCCTCGGACGGTATGGGACACTTAAACACTCCGCGATCATTTTGATGTTTTCGGATTTGAGTTTCTAGCCCAAAAGACCTTTGTTGGGCCGTCCATTATAAATTACTGGGCCCAATACCCCTACAATAGCCCCTCGAGATTCTTTATTTTTCTCTCACCTCGGGAGGAAAATAGGATCTCGATTTAAAAGACCTTTTCACCCTGCAGGATTCTGGAATATTTACTAACGGAAATAACTTCTGAATTACCCACCGCGTGTTCCCGATGCTTCGGTATGCGAAACGCCCCCGAATTTATTATTGGCGCTTCTATGTCCCCCACGTTTCATTGATATGACATATATCCAACGGTCGAGATCGATTCCCGTGTTGAGGCGGGAATTTGCCCGCTTCAAAACACCTTTTGACATATAAATACTAATTTTCTTCAAACTTCCTCACACTACAGAAACCTGATAACGTACCTGCCACACTTTCCATCTCCCCGTACTCTCTCTTTCTATCGAGTACTCTGTCCGAGGTGACGTGCTTTCTTCTTTTAAAAGTAAGTTATTCAATACTCTTTCCCCTCCTTATCGGCTTTTTGTTTCTTTTGTTTCGTTTCCTTCTGTCTTCTCCTTTCACCGTGTCTTTCATCCTCGGCGTAGTTAGTTTTCTTCCCACCTCCCCTTTTTTTAAAAAAAGAATGGGTAGGTTCGCGTCCACAGTAGATTCGAACGAAAAAATAGAGCGGTTTAAGGCTAAGTACAAAATTCCCTCGGATGTATCCATTACGTATTGTAACGAGGAAGAGTATTATACAAAAAGAAAAACGGGGGAAGTCGTAATCCCGATGATTGCGTTCATCGAAGGGGGAATGAAAATCCCCATGGGAACCGTGACTAGGGATTATTTTAGGGCCTTTAGATTAGCTCCCACCCAGTGCGCCCCAAATGTCTTTAGGATCCTAGGTTCCATAGATGCCTTAAATGAGAAGATGAACTTAGGGCTCACTCACCACGACGTGAACTGGGTTTACAACCTCCATTACCTAAGCAAAAAAGATGAGTATTACCTAAAATCTAGATACCCCGAGGTTAGGCTAATTCAATGTACGCACTTTGAATCAAATAAGGGCCTAAAAAACGACTTCCTGATCATATCAGGAAATTGGCACGACGGCCTCCCCTGTCCGACAAGGGAAGGGACTCCAGGTGAAATTTCTTTTACATACTATTATCCTCTGTCTTTTTACTTATTCTTACCCTCTCTTATTTGGACAACTCTACAGATCCACACGCCGCGGATCATCATCCCAATCTCGTTGACTTCGGACGGTTGGATAGGATCCTACAAGCTGAGGTTTTTGTGCATGCGACGGTCAACTCCGAGCAGCTCATCGATCCTCGGCTACAATCCAATATCCAAAGCCTTTCGGGCGCCGAAGTGCGTGATCAAAGCCCACGATCCTCGTCTTCCTCGGATCGGTGTTGTTCGTCGAGGGTTTGCTACGGAGGGGACCGCCATTCCTCAAGGCACCTTGGTCACCCAACCAATCCAACCACCACCATTCGTTCCGGTTGGGATTCCCACACCGCCTCTCTCCACAAATTTAACATTTGGGGAAGCCGCGCCCTCTCACTCCACCGTAAAGGAAGAAGAAGAAGAAATAGTTGAGGTATCGGATTCGAGGACGATTTTGAGGTTTTTAATCAACCCTACTCTCTGAAGATTCAACTTCCATCCTCGGCACCTCTACCCATATCTCAAAGGCTACCACCGAAGAACTTGACACTATGGGCATCCAACGAAAGACTAAGTCCGGTTTGAAGGATGTCCTTGAGGGCAGCGATAAGGCCCCCGAGTCCAAGAACCACCAAAAGAGGTGCGCCCTCGGACTCGAAAAGGGTGCGACAAAGGCCACGAAGCTAGGCTTCCTCCTCCTCCCCCATCCTCCCAAACCCAACGCACCAACATAGGCGATCTCAAAAGAAAAAGAGATCAGCCGAAAGGAAAGGAAGTGGTGGAGGCGGGGAAGGGCTGTCTCCAAGGAGACCGAGGTGGAAAAGGGTGCAAAGCAGGCCCGCACCATACAGACTAGGTCGGAAAGAAGAACCGACCAACAGGCGGTCGTACGCGCCCCTGTATGGCTTCCTGACCTTTCTATGGACGACGAGGTCATTACCGTGGATGCGTCCATTAGAAATTCTGATGAAGGGACAGCGGCATGCGTCGCGGATGCTTTGGAGCGAGCACTTGTTGCTCCCCGAGGATATGATTGAGTGAGAAAGAAAAGGGACCACACCGTATTCATGACTTTGAAGAAGGAGCTTGCAATGGTGAGTTTTCTCTAAAACCTTGACTTTTGTTTTTATTTCCTATATATATCCGTATGTCTAAGTTTTATATGTTTTGTTCGTAGGCCGTTCAATGCGCCGCGGGGCGAAGAGATTGCCATTAATTCCTACAAGTCTGCGAGGGCCGAGGAGTCCGGGCGTGAAAGCGCTCAAAAGATCTCGGACCTTCATAAGAAGAAACTGCAGGACGTCACAGAAAAATTGGCTAAGGCTGAGAGTGCCAAGGCGGGCTTAGAGGCTGATCTGAAAACGACGACTAAACAGGCCGAGGATCAGTGCCTAATGCTTCGCCAAGCTGAGGATAACCTCTTAGTAGCACGAAGGCTCGTAGAGGATCTTAAGAAAGATCTGAACGAGTCTGAGAAGGCCAAAGAAGAAGCCATCAAGGGCAAAGAAGAGGCCATTGAGGAGAAGAAAAAGGCTGAGAAAGCAAAAGAAAAGGCCGAGAACTCGAGGGACCAAGCCGAACAAGACGGTTATAATATAGGCGTGAAGGAGGTCACTGAAACCTTCAAGGCTCAGGTTCCCGAGGTATGTAGGCACTACGCACTCCAAGTGTGGAATGAGGCACTTTCCCAAGCTGGGGTTGATGCCTCTTCCACTCTTTGGAAAGCAGAGAGTGTCTACTATCCTCCTGCAATTCGCGCTTCTTCCATTCCTGACACTGCACAAGAAGCTGCCCAGGGATCATCCGAGGATAAGGGGGTGATTTGGCTGAAGACTCAACTCTTCCTGAAGATGCCCCTGAACAACTTGACCCTGCACAAGAAAAGGCAATTGAAGACGTACAGCCTTCAAGTGATCTTCGGGAATCTTCAAAGGATGAGTTGGGTGATCAAGCTAACCCAATAACCTTGATAGATGATCCCAAAGGCAAAGGAATTGCCGTTGAGTCCTCGGCTCAGCTTCCATCTCCTCAAGACCCCAAAGGCCCTCTGAAGATTAAGCTGAAACAGTGACTTGCTTGTTGTCTTTCCTTTCTTTATTTTTATTTTGTCTCCAAGTGTAATACCTAAGTATAGGTGCAAAAGTACTATTTTGGAATTTAATACAAGAATGAATGTTTGTTTTTAGATGATTCTTATACATATATTTTTTTTTGTTTTTATGCTGATCATATCATTCCATAAATATCATCTTTTTGTTTTTTTTACCAAAGTTATTAGCAACAACTTGAATTGAAATTTGATACTCCAAGGAAGGCTTAATTATGCCGAGAACTGCATTAAGTGATGCAATTTTGTTTCTTCGTTTTGGATCTCTAGTTTGAACTATGTAAAGATAAGGCATGTAGTCTATGCAAATATCTGATGTATTAATTTTTCTCAAGTAAATGATCCGAGGATCCAACAATACCAAGCTTCAGCTTGATACTTTAGACAAATAAATTTAAAATGTTAATTTTCCCAAAGTAGGTGATCTGAGGACCAAATGTAACTTAGGTTCTGTTTAACACTTTAGTAAAGAATATCAATTTAGACGAGGTATGTGGTCCGAGGATCCAGGCATACCAAGTTTCAGCTTGATACTTAGGCGAATAAATTAAAAATGTTAAATTTCCCAAAGTAGGTGATCCGAGGACCAGACGTAACTTAGGTTCTGTTTAACACTTTGTAAAGAATATCAATTTAGACGAGGTATGTGGTCCGAGGATCCAGGCATACCAAGTTTCAGCTTGATACTTAGGCGAATAAATTTAAAATGTTAATTTTCCCAAAGTAGGCGATCCGAGGACCAGACGTAACTTAGGTTCTGTTTAACACTTTGTAAAGAATATCAATTTAGACGAGGTATGTGGTCCGAGGATCCGGGCATACCAAGTTTCGGCTTGATACTTAGGCGAATAAATTTAAAATGTTAATTTTCTCAAAGTAGGTGATCCGAGGACCGGACGTAACTTAGGTTCTGTTTATCACTTTGTAAAGAATATCAATTTAGACGAGGTATGTGGTCCGAGGATCCGGGCATACCAAGTTTCGGCTTGATACTTAGGCGAATAAATTTAAAATGTTAATTTTCCCAAAGTAGGTGATCCGAGGACCGGACGTAACTTAGGTTACGTTTAACACTTTGTAAAGAATATCAATTTAGACGAGGTATGTGGTCCGAGGATCCGGGCATACCAAGTTTCGGCTTGATACTTAGGCGAATAAATTTAAAATGTTAATTTTCCCAAAGTAGGTGATCCGAGGACCGGACGTAACTTAGGTTCTGTTTAACACTTTGTAAAGAATATCAATTTAGACGAGGTATGTGGTCCGAGGATCCGAGGGCATACCAAGTTTCGGCTTGATACTTAGGCGAATAAATTTAAAATGTTAATTTTCCCCAAGTAGGTGATCCGAGGACCGGACGTAACTTAGGTTCGTTTAACACTTTAATAAAGAATATCAATTTAGACGAGGTATGTGGTCCAGGATCCGGGCATACCAAGTTTCGGCTTGATATTTCGACGAATGAAGATAACGAATATAATGTAGTTTACAACAAAGAACGGCCGAAGTGCCTTTTATTTAGTAATAGTACCTTCGTAGATTATTTACATTCCGGGGACGTTGTACAACATTTTCGTCCAAATCCTCCAGATTGTAGGCCCCTATTCCTGCTACCGAAGTAATACGATAAGGTCCTTCCCGAGATTGGGCCCCAATTTTCCCCACGCGGGGTTCTTCATCGTGCCCAAAACTTTCCTTAGTACTAAGTCACCTGGTCCAAGAGGTCGAAGTTTCACATGAGAATCATACCCCTGCTTGAGCTTATGTTGATAATAAGCTAGTTGAACCATGGCGCTTTCTCGCCGTTCCTCAACTAAGTCTAAGTTTCTCATTAACGGATCATCATTGCTATACGGAATAAAGGAGTTTTTCTTCGGGGTTGGGAACCCGGTTTCTAAGGGGATTAGCCTCGGCCCCATCAGTCATTGCGAAGGGTGTTTCTCCTGTGGATCTTCGTGGTGTAGTTCTATACGTCCACAAGACATGTGGCAGTTCTTCCACCCACCTCCCCTTGGCGTCACCCAACCTCTTTTTGAGTCCGCTTACTATTACTTTGTTGACAGCCTCGGCTTGCCCATTTCCTTGGGGATAAGCCGGAGTGGAATATCTATTCGTAATGCCAAGATCACGGCGGTATTTCCGAAAGGCTTTGCTATCAAATTGTAAACCGTTATCTGAAATGAGAGTATGAGGAATGCCGAACACAGTAACGATATTCTTCCATACAAACTTTTTTGCTTCCGTGTCCCTGATGTTTGATAATGGCTCAGCTTCAACCCATTTGGTGAAGTAATCTGTTCCCACGAGAAGCCACCGTCTGTTTCCCGTTGCTTTGGGGAAGGGTCCAACAATGTCCAAGCCCCATTGGGCAAAAGGCCATGGGCTAGATAGAGGATTCAGGACTCCACCTGGTTGATGTATATTTGGAGCGAACCTTTGACATTGGTCACATTTCTTTGCATAATCTTGCGCTTCTCTCTGCATATTTGGCCACCAATAGCCCTGAGTAAGGGCCACCGTGAGCTAAAGACCTTCCTCCTGTGTGACTTCCACAAATCCCTTCGTGTAACTCTTCCAAAAGTAGCTCCGTTGCCTCGGGGTGTATGCATAGCAAACATGGTCCCGAAAAGGAACGTTTGTACAATTTTTGGTCCTCGGATAACCAGAAACGAGTGGCTTTCCTGCGAACTTTATCCGCTTCAGCCTTTTCTCCAGGCAGGATGTCATTCCTGAGAAATGTTACTATTTGATCCATCCAACTAGGCCCTGTCCTAATTTGAAGAATTTGAGTGGAGTTACTATCCGTCCCAGTGGGTTTCAACAGATCTTCAACGAGGATAACTCGTGGTAGACTTTGTGCCGAGGACGTCGCGAGCGTGGCTAATGAGTCGGCATGGGTATTTCCACATCTGGATATATGCAATAGTAGAAATGACTCAAATTTAGATTGCATATACCTGACCTGGGTTAGGTATTCTCGCATTCTGGAATCCCTTGCTTCTAGCTTGCCTTCTACTTGGCCTACCACCAATAGTGAATCCGAGAACATCTGCACCGTCTTTCCTCCCATTTTATGAACCATGTTCATCCCTGCGAGGACGGCTTCATACTCTGCTTCGTTGTTGGTGGTCGAGAATCCCAATCTCAAAGATTTCTCAAAAGTAATTCCCTCTGGGGATATCAAAACTAGTCCGATACCTGATCCCCTCTGATTTGCTGCTCCATCAACATGGACTTTCCATAATGGAGGCCCTTCACACGAAATCATGCCTACTGATTTTTTACCCATGCCTTCTTGATAGTCTTCCAACGAAGGCTCAGCAAATTCCGCCACAAGGTCCGCGATGACCTGTCCCTTTATAGAGGTGCGGGGCATATACTTGATATCGAAAGCTCCTAGGACGAGTTCCCCATTTGGCAATTCTTCCCATATAATCTGCACTTCGCGAGAATTGATTTAAGAGGGAGTTGTGTAAGAACAACAACCGTATGAGGCTGAGTAATGGGGAAGTCTTCGTGTAGCATGTACCACCGCCAAGATAGCTTTCTCCGGTGGCAAATAACTCGGCTCGGCCTCGTACGAGAGATTTGCTTACATAATAAACCGGTCTCTGGATGTTATTGTCATCTCGGATAAGAACCAAACTAACGGCATGGTTAGCCACCGCAATATATGCAAACGAATCTCATCAACCTCTCGGTCGAGACATAACCGGTGGTCGCGAGAGATATTCTTTTAGCCGTTGGAAAGCTACTTGCGCACTCCTCGGTCCATTCGAAACCCTTCCATTTATTTAATAATTGAAAGAAAGGCTCGCATCCGTCCGCGGACCGAGATATAAATCGGTTGAGAGCGACGATCATACTGTTAGCCTTTGCACTTCTTTAGGATTCCGAGGTGGGTGTAAGCTGTTTATCGCCTTAACTGAGCGAGGATTCACTTCAATTCCCGGTGAGTCACCATATATCCTAGAAACTTGCCCGACCCCACACCGAAAGAGCATTTAGAGGCATTGAGCCGCAATTTATACTCTCTTAGCTTCGAAAAGTGTTTCTCGGATCTTCCGGATGTGCGAAACTTCTTTACTCTTTACCACCATATCGTCCACGTATACCTCAATATTTTTTCCTAGCCGTGCCTCAAACATCCTCGTCATCATCCTTTGGTAGGTAGCCCCTGCGTTTTCAAACCAAAAGGCATTACCTTATAGTGGTAATTTCCCGTAGGAGTGACGAATGCGGTCTTCTCCTGGTCCTCAACGGCTAAAGGTATCTGGTGATAACCTTGGAAAGCATCAAGAAAACTCATCCGAGGATGTCCAACGATAGCATCAACCAATTGATCAATTCGAGGCATCGGGAATGAGTCCTTTGGGCAAGCTTTGTTTAAATCTGTGAAGTCTACACAAACTCTCCACTTCCCATTCTTCTTTTTCACCACCACCGTGTGGGCTAACCATTCGGGATAGAACACTTCTTTGATAGCCCCTGCCGCTTTGAGTTTGAGCACTTCCTCCTTTACGGCTTCGGAATTTTCCTTCGAGGACCTCCGAGGAGGTTGCCTCCTCGGCACTACGGTTGGATTGACCCTTAAATGATGACATATGAAGTTCGGATCAACCCCGGGGCCTCATACGCGTTCCAAGCGAACACATCCATATTTTTCTTTAAAAATAAAATCGGCTCTGTCTTCTCTTCCTGTGGCAATTGAACTCCAACCTGGAAGAACTTTTCGGGATCATTGTCTATGATAATTTTCTCTAATTCTTCACATACTTGCCTCATCTACCTCGGCTATGGGAAGAGACTTTGATTGCTATGCTTCACCGATAGCCGAGGACGGGAGTACGGTTCGGTCGACGCGGAATTGCGGCCGTGACACCTTTGTCGAGCCACGGCCCGACTCCCAAGTAACTCCACCACCTGGTCTCCGAGAATGAAATTTGATTTTGACATGCAAGGTTGAGGAAACGGCCCTAACGCATGCAGCCAAGGTCTTGCCACAATAGCCGTATAGGGAGAATAAGCATCGACCACGATGAAATCTACGTCTACCACCTCCGGACTGATTGCACGGGCGATCTAATCTGTCCCTTTGGAACGACAGCTCTCCCTTCGAAGCTTATCAAGGGTGAGTCATATGGCATAAGATCTTCAACTCTTAACTTCAAGCCTCTAAATAGGTCGGGGTACATGATATACGCACCACTACCTTGATCAACCATTACCCTCTTTACATCATAGTTCCCTATTCGAGGGTTACCACCAAGGCATCATCATGAGGCTGGATGGTCCCCATCTTGTCCTCTTCGAGAAACTTAGGACTGGCGGGATACTTGCCTTAATCCTCTTCGGCGATCCCGTGACTCCTCGGCAAATGTTCGAGCAAGCGACATTACCACGAAAGGAGCCGAGCCGGTCCTACCGAGTGCTGCAAAAATGACATTGATAGTACCTAGAGGAGGTACGGATGAAGGACCATCGTGGTTTGCCACTCTGATTGGTTTCCTCGCCCGTTGGGTTGGTACGAAGCTGCTTCGGCTTTCCCTCTTTAACCAATTGTTCCGGATGATTCCACAAAGTGCGACGGTCCTCGGTGGTGTGACCTCTCTCCTGGTGATAATGGCGGTGGAGATTTTGGTTGCGTCTCAAAGGGTCTCCTGCCATTTTATTCGGCCATTTGAAAAAAGGTTCATGCCTTATTTTCTCCAACATTCTTTGCACCGGCTCCCCGAAGACGGTGTTGACCACTTGTGGGGGTATGTGACCGGCCTGCTGGAAAAATCCCGCGTAGGCTGTTGTTGTTGTATCGGTCCGACACGAAATCCCTCCTTTCTTGTGGGATAACCTTCGCCTTGCCTTTTCCCTGCTGCTGATCTTCCTCAACCCTTTGTACTCGTCGATGCGATCCATCAGTCGACGTACGCTTCTTACTAGCTTCTTTGTCAAGGATTTCCTCAAGTCATGCTCCGTTGGTAGGCCGACCTTGAAGGTCCTTATGGCTACATCGTCAAAGTCTCTGTCGATTTCATTGAACATTTCCCAATATCGGTCCGAATACGTTTTCAGGGTTTCCCCTTCCCTCATGGCCATGGATAGTAAAGAATCCAATGGACGAGGAACTCTACTGCACGTGATAAAGCGAGAACCGAATGCTCTAGTAAGCTCTTTGAAAGAATCAATGGAGCCTGCCCTTAAGCCGTCAAACCATCTCATGGCTACGGGCCCTAGGCTGGAAGGAAAAATCTTGCATAACAAAGTTTCATTCCTGGAATGCACTGCCATTCTCTGGCTGAAATGACTCACGTGCTCCACAGGATCCGTCCGACCATTGTAAAGAGTGAAGGCCGGTTGTGTGAAGCGCCGAGGTAACCTCCTTTCCTCCAATCTACGCGCGAAGGGTGATCTGGAGATTTGGTGTAACGCTCTTCCCATTGTGTCATTTCCCAAACCCCTGGGGGGGTAGTCTCTGCCACGCCTTCCATGCAGATTGTCTTCCTCGGAAGAGACATATCCACCAGGGGCAGTTCAGGATCTCCGCTCGTAATTGTCATCCTCGGATCCTTCCGAAGAGGGGTCAGAGACCGGAGGAGTTCTCCTTCTCCTCTCGTGACGCAGTCTCCTCTTTAGGCCGTCAATCTCTTTCTGCATGGCCCTGGCATTCCTCTCGTAAGGAACTCTACTTCCTCCTTGTGAATGACTAGCACTTCTGATGGTGTGTGTAGTATGTACACTTCCTTCTCGGTTCTCTCCATGATCAGGACGTAAGGAGTGATCCTCACGCTGGGAGCCAACGGACTCTGCACTGCGTGGTGGTTCCGATCCTACCATGATGCCCTAAACTTCCTTAAAAACTAAATCCCCACAGACGGCGCCAATTGTAAGGACACAATTCAAATTCCCAAACCACGACTAGGAGGAAAATGGGCTTAAAAGGCCTTTCTTCACAATGAATTTGTAGAGGATGGGTTTATAATTTAGATTTTAAGGATGGCTTTAGACAATCACAAAAAGAACGGGCTTTGGGCCCAATGGAACAAAACAAAGAATCGTTTGCAAAGAGTAATATTGAGAATTCCTCCTCGGACTGTTTTCGAGGACAGTTTCTAATAGTATTTCTCAAGTGTGGATACAAATAATGTTTATCATACACTTTTTCTTTTTCAAAAGGCCTCCTCCTCTCCTCGTATGCCTTCCCTCCTATTTATATTCCTCCTCTTCTCTTCATCATCTTCCACTTTATGGCCGCGACCCTCATTTTTTGGATACTTGTCCCATCCATTCTTCCCTAAAGCCCGCTGGGATTTGGGACCAAGTTCCAAGCTCTATGCTCAGGTCCCATCCTTCCATCTCTATTGCCAGCGTATTATTTACAGGGTCTTTAATATATGGGCGGTGGTAGCAGCTTTACTTTAGACATTCCACCGCTCTTTCTGCTGTCCTCCACGTATACTGTGTATCCTCGGCTTAACATTCCGAGGACAAATCGACTCCTCGGACGGTATGGGACACTTAAACACTCCGCGATCATTTTGATGTTTTCGGATTTGGGTTTCTAGCCCAAAAGACCTTTGTTGGGCCGTCCATTATAAATTACTGGGCCCAATACCCCTACAGTAATGATTCCATCATTAATGATACATAGCTTTTAATATCAATCATAATTGTCAAATTTAGAGATAAAATAGAAAATATTGAAATTTATTGATCTTACCGCACCATTAAATACACTTTAATGATATTTAATGGACACTTCAATAAAAAATAGTACAATTTAAAGAGAATGAAACCTTTTTTATTTATGTTTAGTTTGTTTCAACATCAACATTTTTTGAAAAATGGTTCATTTTTTCAAATAGCATTTTCTAGAAAATTATATCATTTTCTAATGTTTGGTAATGACCTTGAAAATAAACTTGAGAATGTTTTCTGGTGTTTGGTATGCAAATTTTTATTTTTATTTTTTATATTTCTTGTGTAATTTAAAACATGTGTATTATGTAAACTAACTAATGTAATCAATATAAAGAATAACAAAAAACCAAGAATGAATTTGGTTTTCATGCTAAAATTTTGACAATAAATACAATCAAAATTAGTTGTCAAATTTTCATAATCTCTACCACTCATCTTGCTCATATATATGGACAGAAACGTCCACACACACACACACACATATATATATCAACCATTTGTCTATATACATAAAATTGATAGAGGAATACATCTTTAATAAGTACAAATAACAATAACTTTTAATTGTCTACTGTTTTTGTTGGTACTAGAGGTGGCAATTCGTGTTCGCGTGTCGGGTTCGTGTCGTGTCAAGTCATGAGTATTCGACTACATAGGTCAACACTAACCCGACATATTTGTTAAACGGGTCAAGATTCCACAACCCCAACACGACCCATTTATTAAACGGGTCAGTCGTGTCGACCTGTTTATCATATTTTATCATAATGAAAAATAAAAATTAATGAAAAAACAAACAAATAAATATTTTTAATATAAAATTCAGAACTAACGAGTAACTGCATCACAAATAATCATTCAAAGTTAAAGCATATCTCAATATCACAAATAATCAATCACAATATGTCAAAGAATATAAATCACAACAACTAATAAGTTCATATACCTAGAGTTTGAAGGGTATATTAGTAAAATATCATTTAATTAAACGGATCAGACGGGTCAAACGGGTTCTATGTGTTCAACACTAACCCAACCCATTTATTAAACAGGTTAGCCGTGTTAACCTGAATATGACACGAATCCGTTAAGCCTCAACACATAACCTGCTAATTTCGTGTCGTGTCGTGTCGGGTTCGCGGGTCGTGTCAAATTTTGCCACCCCTAGTTGGTGCACTAATTGTCTACTATGGTCAACCACAAGGCTTTAATATTACTCAAAATTATGTATTTATATAATGTATCTACATAATATATCATCACTACATAGTATCTGCATAATGTATCTGTTAACAAAAAAGATTATCCTATGTAAAAGCAATTTAGAGCCATATAGGCACTATGTTTAAAATTTTCATCTTTTACTTCATTCATTCTTCTTTTTTATTTTTTATTTTTTATTTTTACTTTTATGTGCAAAAAAAAACTTCTACCTGGAATCCATCAAACTACAAATTTCTTAGAGAAAAAATTAAATTAAATTTGAAACTCAAAGTAAAGAATTGAGATTTTGGTAGAGAGGAATGAAATAATTACCGTTGCAAATATGTTCTCTTTTGCAAGTTGGTAGAGAGAAATGAAATAATTACTGAGTAACAAGGGAAAAAAAAATCTAATTAGAGAACTGTGTTATAAAGGGGAAGAGAAATATGGATAGAGAGAGAAAGAGAGAGACCAGAGTTAGTGATAGTGAAAGTATGAGGAAAGAAATAGAAAAGGAAATAGAGAAAGAGTGAGAGAGCGTACCATGAGAGAGAGAGAGATTGTTTTCCAAAAAAAATTTTTGGAAAACAACCTATAAAAAAAAGCCTTATTTTTATTAAGATTTTCCATTGACTAAAGATAGTTTTCCGTTGATCAGTTAATTTTTTGCGCTACCAAATACTGGAAAATGTGAAAAACTATTTTTACCGAAAGTTTTCTAGCAAAACAAACAGAGCGTTAATGAATGGTTTGTGAATACCCAAAAATATAAAAGGTAAGCCCAATGCAAAGAAACCAAATCATGGGCCTTGAATAGTCTATCCGAAGAAAGGATCTTCTTTGAAGGGAAATAGGCAAGGTGCTTAGAGCATTCACATGTAGTCTCAAAAAAAAAAAAAAAATTCATTTTACCAACTTAAAAACTACTTTATCATTTATACCATACCATTTTACAACACATGCATTATCCCATATTCTATTTTATTATTCCACTCATTAAAATAATTTATATTACCCAATAAAATAATATAATTCAATCTCTCTCTCTTCTCCCCCATCTCTCTCTTTAGCCACCAATCACCACCACACATAAAACTCACAACCTAGTCACTACCACCATGCCACTGCCACAACTACCCATTGCTCACCAAAATCCCATTGGAACCAAAAACCCGAATTAAAATTAACAAAACCAAGCAAATACCAACCAAAAACCCAACAATCCAAATCCAACACAAATCCAAATCCAATCCAAATAATTTATCACACGTACAATCACTAGTACTCTAGTTGGTTGCTAAGAAATTCATAAGGGTGTGTTACTGTGTTTGATCATCCTAGAAAATAGAATAGACCCATTAATTCAATCAGCTTTTTCTTTTTTGCTTTCAAACTCACATGATCAATTCTTGCATACAAATATTGCAAAAAAAAATTGAAAAGATATACATGGTTCTCTTTGTCTTTAGCAACCAGAATAGAAAGTAACAGAAATGGAGGGAGGGTTGACAAGTTATTCAAGAGGGACTAAATGGCCGGACCAACATGGTAGGGCTCAATAATATCAAAAGGAGGAAAAAAGAAGTCCTCCAACAAGGGGTTATAGTGGGACTCGATTACCGATATCGTCACATCGTGACCACTCCGATCTCCAACCCAGCTCTTGTGGTTAGCTTTGAGAGAGAGAGAGAGAGAGAAGAGAGAGAGGAAGTGAGGATTGAGGGCTAAATGAAAGAGAAGACTTAGAGAAAAGAAATGAAAAGAGAGAAAGAAGGACTAAAAAAATAATATAATATTTATTTCATATGCTATAGTACTGTCATATAAGAGCATTCACACTCAGACTTGCAAATGCCATATATTAGCATATTTAGCACTAAAGCCTCAAAAACCCCCATTACCTAGACTTGTAAACTTAAAAAAATTTACAATTGTGCTATAGTAGCATCCCAAATATATGATGGTACGGTAACACAATCTCAAATCTCAAATCTCAAATATTATTTTTTATTCCAAATCTCTGCTTTTTCTCTCTTTTCGGTGTTTCTTCTTAATCTTCTGCTCTCCCTCTCTCCACAACAATCCAAACTCCTCTCTCTCATCACATCTCTCTTTAGCTCATGATGGTGGGTATTTTCTAGCGTGGGCTTCGGCTTGTGGGTCGTGGGTATGGTGGCGTGGACGTGGGTCTAGCAGTGTGGACGTGGGTCGTGGTGAGGTGGGTTGTGGCAAGGTGGGTCGTGGCGAGCTGGGTCATAGACTCATAACATGGATTTTGACGAGGTAGGTCACGGACTCAAAGCAGAGGTGAGTGGGTTTTGATTTTGGGTGGGTTCCGATGGGGTTTGGGGTGGATTCTGACTCTGATGGTGTTTGGATTTTGATTTTTTGCTATGGATTTTTTATTTTTGGATTTGGATGGCTAGATTTTTTGCTATGGATTTTTGTTTTTTGGACTTTGGATTCCAATGGGGTTTGGGTTTAGCATGGATTGGTTGGTTTGGCATGGTGGTGGTGTGGTGGTGGTTGATGTAAAATGATTTTGGTGGTGGGTGGTGTGACTGTTGCTCAGCGAAGGTGGGTGGTGATTGGGAAGCTGGACGATGGTGGTGGTGGTGGGTGGTTGAGAGAGAGTAAAAGAAACAGAGATTAGAGAGAGAAGTAAGAAATATTTTTATATTAATTTAATGTGTGGTATTGTAAAATAAAAATTGGGATGTTAGGTGTGTAGTAAAATGGTATGGTATGAATGATAATGTAGTTTTTGAGATAGTAAAATAGAATTTTTTGTAACCGGATGTGAATGCTCTAAATAAGGAGCAAGTTCTCTAAAAAGTGAAGCAAGAACATAAAGAATAAAGAAACACGTAGAAGTCCCATTATAAGTAGGATTGAGGAAAGAATGAGAGAATGGTAATTTTAGGAAGAAAGCAAATTGTGTGAATGAGAATTGTGGGAGAGGTGGAGAGTAGATTAAAAAAAGAAAAGAGTGAATGATATTTAAACATGATTAATAAAAGGCCATGAATATAATTTTTTTTATTTTTATAAATAACTATAAGTTACAGTACAATGTCAAAAGTAGCTGTGTACTATAGTTGAGAAGCCAAAATATTTGGCTTTAGCTTCACCAATGCAACCTCATTTTTGTAATTGGTGGTGCTAAAAATAGTAATATAGCTTTTTAGCACCACTAATAATAATGCTCTAAAACTAGTATAAAAGGAAGAGGAAGTCAACCGTGCAAACAATAAGAAGGAAGCCAGTAATACCCAGAGAGCACTCTCATTGGAAAGAAATAATAGAAAGTTAGCCCAAGGTCCTTAGAAAAAAACATTGTAGGAATAAGAATTTTAGTTTGTAGAAACACTTGGGGCTCCACATTAATCTAAGGTCCCAGATCTCACAAGTAATGTGTAAAGTCTTAAGACCTACTTAAGTTTGTGAAGTTTAGGATTTATATGCTTCGTGGCTTTCTCTCCTGAAGGAAATTATACTTGAGTTCTATGGTCAACTAATAAAGTTCATCGAAGTGTTTACTTTCTCTAACAATATTTTATTTAACTCCTTATATGCGAATGTTTACTGTTGTATCTTGGGTTTGTTTATGCACATATTGGTTTAGCAAATCGATTTCATTTGATTGCGCTGGAACGAGTCCAATTCCCCAATAGACCCATTGCTCAATATTGAGCTTGGGCTTAAGGAACTATTTTTAAAAAGGGCCCCACATGGTCTAAAGGAAAATTTGGTGTGAATTGTAAAGGGTTATTATTAAATATTTCGATAATATATATTTTTTTTCATATACGGGGTGGATCTCACCACCGTGAACCCACATTTATATGAGAAGGAAAGAAGAAATATACTCTTAAAATATTTAATAAATTTTCATGTGAACGATAAAGTGAAAAGAAACTTTTTTGTTACCTTCAAAATGAAATACGGTAAACCGACCACCACAATGGTGAGACAAGATTAGTTTATTTACATTTTACAGGTCTCTTGGCAGTCCTTAAGAGTCAGGGACGAAAAAAGTCAGTTAAAAAACTCACCAAAACCCGAAGTGACAAGAGATGTCATACGTTACCACTTACCAGTATTATTTATTGGATATGGAAAACGCTTGGAATGGAACACAAATTATATTTTTCCAATGTATAGTCTTAGATTTAGGCATTTGTGATCGTCAAATTGACAAATTCATAAAAATTGATGAAGTTTACAAACTACGAAAACTTGTAAACTTGAACCTTGAGTTGTCGATGCACGACCAGGCGAGACTTTCATGGCACAAGAGGCAAAAAAGACTTTCGTTTGTGAATTCTCATTGTGGGATGCTCATGTTTTCTTTTGTAATGAGATAGAGATGCATAGACCAAAGTGTCCTCCACACAGTGGCCCCCTTGTGGACTGTTTTATTTATTTATTGCTGTATGTAGTGCAACACAGGTGTCTCTTTCACTGTTGGACATTGAGGAATGCGGGCGGTTTTCAGTTTTTTTATGGGCGGGGTTGGCTGTCCATATATAACTCTAAGACATACCTTAAATCTGTGTTATTGCTTATTGCTCTTGCTTCATTAATACTTTTTTAAGAAAAAAAAATGAAAAAAGTTTAGTACAGCCTAAAGCTACACAGAGTGTACCCACTTCGTATGGCCTAGATTGAAGTGATTTAGATAAAAATTACTATCATTTTAATATATCAAATTATTAAGAAAATTTCATGTTTAATCAACTTAAACACATTTATTCACTTAGGTTACATTTGGAAAAGTGTTAATGTGTGTGTTGGGGGAACCGGCGCCGAGGGGGGGGGGGGACGAGGATCTGAGAATACAAACAAAGGGACTAAGGGCAACGCTAAGGGAATGAACCTCGAAAAGCACCAGCAGAATATCTTCAGGAAAATACAAGTGACCTTATGCGAGTTCAGAAGAGCTACAATAGATGAGGACTCGGAGGATGCCAACATGCCCTTGGGAAATCGAGAATCAAGGCTAAAGGCTATCGAGTGCAGACCGATGGCAAAGAGAAAGATTTGTCGCCAAGCAGGGAAGAAATGAAAGAAGACGGATAAAGTACCCATCACCTCTGCATTCAATACTCTGCAACCACTTAGTTAACCGCATTAATAAGGAAATGATCTATAAACAATGTTAAACCAGCTCATACTTTAGTGTAGAAGCCTTCTAGAAAGGCCTTAATGGGACAAGTATTTGAGAAATCCAATCCTAGCCTTCCAAATGTAGGGCTCAGATGTATTTTGGCTGATTATATAAAGCCAAGAAGCCCATGAATCAAAGGATGGACTTCTGGAGACTTGAATACTTCTTGTAATCTCTATATTAGACTGAACTCGAGGACCCCAATACAAGCATTTTCCATTAGCCTACACTTGAAATTAATTCAAACACATCCACTTTAACCCTTTCATCTTATTAAGGATATTTAAGGTTGATTAAGCATCCCACCTCTTAAAAAATTAATTGTTTGAGCAAAAGTAGTAAGTTTGTACTTTCCATAAACCTTACTTTTAGCCCGCCACAATGTGATTTCAAAAAGTGTTCTATCTTTATGATTTGTATCACAATGATACTTTTAGAATTTGATACTAAAGGCCTGTTTGGGATTTACTTATTTTATTGAAATTGAAATTTTTTTTTTAAAAGTATTGTAGATAAAGATAAAAATTAGCTAAAATAGTACAATGGACCTATGAATAATACCAAAAAGTGTAATGGGCTCATAAATAGTAGTAAAAATAAACTGAATAATAAAATAAGTTGGCAAAAATAATTTTTGCCAAACACACACTAAACTAACATTTGTTACCCACTCGTGCAAATAACTGGTTTAACTTGTGTGTTTGAATTATTTTTAATTTTATTTTGTTGAAAATTGCCAAAAGTTCAATTATACAAAGAAAAAAAAAACTGAACATAAAAAAATAAATAAAATGAAAAGGCTAATCCTAACTGTATTGGTTGTAGGGCGAGGAGCTGAGTTGCTCTCATAAATATTGGGGAGAATTCTCCATAATTATACTTAGTATTTGATTCTTGAATTGAAAGGGCCCATGATCATATTAAAATAGGCTGTCAAGCCTACAAGGCACAAGCTAAAACCCAAGTTCGGATATAAATAAGAACTCACTTACCATCATGTTGGTTACACTCCAATACAGTCAAATTTCATTAAATGTTACTTGATAGCATCCCAACCGTCAACATAACTCTGTACTCCAGATTGTTAGAAAGGTACGGTTGTCCCCTATCCCATTTTTTTTTTTTTTGCTGAATGTCCCCTATCCCATCTTATGCATACTGGGGTTGACCTGAGGTATGAGCAGGGCAACATGGCTTCAAAAATTTCCTAACTTTTTTTTTTCTTTCAGATTTTTAAAATAAAAAAAATCCAATTAATTATTGAAAAGCATTTTCCATATCTTTTTTATATATATAAAACTAAAGTTGATTGAAAGAATTTAATTCAATAAATTTGAATCGTGAATTTCAATTAGCTCAATTAGTCAAGTTTCTGAGAGTTAAATAAGAAATTTGAAGTTCAATCCCTATTTTTTAAAAAAAATTAAAAATTGAAACTCGAAACTTATAGGACTTAAGAGTCTATTTTTAAAACCTCATTTTTAAAATAAAAAAAAACTTTTTTATAGATAAAAGTATACTTTAACACACTTTCAATAAAAAAATTTCAGCAAAAAACTAAATAAACTGTTCTCAAGGATAATTAAATGAAAACAATGTTCAAATGAATTTTAGCCAAACTTAAAAAATTACAAGTATGTCTCATAAACAAATTTTACTTTTTACATTTTTAGGTTTGACTTTTTACTTTACTTCAATTTTTTAAAACTTTTTTAATCAATGGTTGAGATTGGAAGTTTCTTTTTGCAATTATCAATCTCAATCATCCATAGAAATTGCATTAGGTGCCTGATCTCAATCCTGCTAATACTAGTATTTAGTTGAAAAACATGTCAGATACAGCAGAATGTACCGTGTACCGCCTTGGGTCTGAAACTATCAAGGATGATTCATTCTTACCTAGTATGGCATTCACTCAACTTGTGCCTTTTACCCTTATTTCAAATCTGTGCATGCCATTTTTTTTTTCATTATTAAGCGCAATGAATTTATTGTTACAATTAGTTTGCACGTGCTTAGTGAAGCACAGAAATTTTCATTTCAACAAGTTTTTTTTTAGCTCAAAGAAATATAGAATAACTATAAATATTTTATAAGTAACAGAGAATTTGAATATAGCCAAGCGAAAAATAAATAAATAAATAAATAAAAATAAAAACCAAACAGAACAAAATAAAAACCAGGACAGTATGCATGATTTAAACAAATCATATATCTAAATCAAAGAATAAGCACCAACAAGAAATTTTATCTTTTTACAAAGGTTGGTTATCAACATTAATGATATTTACATCACAAAAACCTGGTGCCCAATTCATTTCTATTGAATAAAAGAATGACTACAATTTTGCAGAACCAAACATCCTAAATTTCCCATTATCTACTCTATAACCCCCAACATTTGGGTGGGTTTTGAAGAAGTATTAGGAAATAATCATGGTTTCAATAATACTGCTTTGGAGGCATCAAGATGGTTAAAACGGCAGGTTCCTAGAAGATACTCTGGAAGATCCTCTGGGGTATTCGCCTGTGCATAACAAATTGACATTTAGGCATTGTAATGAAAAAATGTGATCGTCACAGAAGGTGATCGCTAAAGAAGCATAAAATTTCTATAGTAAAACTTTCATTTCTAACTTTTTTTTTTATTGGGTGTTGAGGTCTACCCACATGGTAGAGAGATATCAGTTTCTTCAAACTGAATCATGACTAAATGCAAGGAATTGTGGAATCAGCAGAAATTATGTTCAATAGTATGTAAATTTTCTGCTTTGCAAGATTTGAATCTAAAATCTAACCTCCCCCCGCTCAAGGTATCCTTGGAAAGAAGTGACACAAAGGGAGAGAAGGGAAAGAATGAGTATATTCCATTGATCCCTTCCCCACTTCTATTCTATTTCCCTATCCAAACTAGGAAAATATAAAATAAATAAATAAATGTCATACCTAGTGCACAAAGCTCTCACTTAAAAAATAAAAAAGTATTACCTCTATCAAGAATGCCATCTCTATAACAAGATTGTTGAGGTATCCGAGAACAAGACTTAGCACACCCCTTGCAACTGTTGAAGACCCAACATCGACGTCAAGCTGCATTGATTGTCATTTAGCAGAATTAGATAATGTGATAAAATAACCACCCACATGACATACAATTTTATTTTCAATGTCAGGGTGCATATCCCTGACTTTGTCAGTCCTTTCTACTTGTGTCTCTACTCTGTTCTGTTACCAAATCTTAATTTATCATACCAAGGCACAGAGGAGTGTGTAACTGTGTATAACCACCCACATGACATGACATAAAATTTTATATTCAATGTCAGGATGCATATCCCTGACTTTGGCAGAGTCCTTTTACTTGTGTCTGTACTCTGTTCTGTTACCAGATCTTAATTTATCATGGCACAGAGGAGTGTGTATAAACTCTCTGAATAGCAGGGAAACCTTTCCAACAGATGTTGAGAGGCACATATGCCAATCCAATGAGTACAAAAGTAATTGAATTTGGGCTACAGGAGGACGAAGCCTGAGTTGTGTGTGTATGTGTGCACATGTTTGAGTGTTTGTACATGTGAGTGCAAACACGCACTCGCATTTTACAAGAGGACAAAGCCCAGACTACACAACACAAATAAAGGAACAACAGTTCTTGTAAACTTACCTCCAAATAGTTCTTCCCATGGAAATAATTAATTTCAAGGGCTTGGCCAAGAAGGCATGCTTTCTTTCCTACACTCTGCTTAACTATCCATGAACCCTGAGAAAAGAAATGTGAACCCACATAAACCATACACTATACACTGATGATAAATGATGTTCATGGAGCATTGTCTAGGTAACAAGATCACTTCAGGTCCAAGGAGGGAAAAAAAAGGAAGTGCATATAATACATTTTGCGGATTGCAGAAGCTATTTTGGTTATACAAGTCAACCCAATACACACACACACACACACACACACATATATATATATATATATATATATTGACATTAAAACAAGTAAAACATCTGTATGCATGAGCCTTATGGGGAAAAAATGAGGCAAATTCCAGAATCTCAGATCTCAGATCATATGGGAAACACAAACTGATAAAAACAGAGATCCCAGGAGACATATCTGGGAATTGAGAGGGTCTATGTATTTCAACAAATAAAGCAATACTTTGAACTTAAAAGATATGAAGATGCATGTAAAAACAAGGAAAAAAAAATATAGTTTAACTTTTTTCCCTTGGTTTCTACTTAAGCAGCAATCAAGCCAATGATTAAAGCACAAAGCTAAAAAGAGAGAATGTTTCAATTTAGCAGGAAAAAAAAATTGTTCCAAGAGAAAGGGCCCAAGGTCACAGGTGTGGGGAGAGAATGACAAAACATAAAATGAATTCATAATCATCCATGAATATGAGGAGAAACACCAATGAGAAATACACACTGACTTGTTTAGCTCAATGAAGTAAAAAAAAAAAAAAAGTTTGTTCGCTTTTATGTATTCTTGAATGAAAAAAAGGGGATAAGACTACTGTTATGCTCTGTGATATTGTTGTTTCTAATCCCACAGGACTATGACAAACATTTTAGGTACTAACCTTAGATATATATGGTATGAGCTTAAACCTTGAATTTCTATATGCATCATCTCCCTTGATAAAACTCTCTAGCAAGGGTGCATTTGCCACAGGAGTATTCATCATATAATATGCAACAAGGTTATGTGTCGTTGAGCCTGGCATCTGGTCACAGAAAATAATCTGATTAGTGTTAATCCACAAGATAAAAACGAGTAATATAGATATAGACAAAAGCTTGAATTGACCTGTATGTTTACAATGAAGAAGAACTCTGGCCCACCCTGTGCTGCATATTTCTGCACCACAGATCTTGTAAAGTTAATTTGCAATCACAAAGATCATCGTGAAAATACAATGAGTGCAATTAATTAAACGTGTGATTGAGGGCTACGAATTGAAACTAAGAAGAAATAATAACAAACTAAATATCAACCTGAACAATACTCCCAGGACGGCCTGCAAGATCATCTTCTCGCTTGTCAGATTTCAGCCAATCTGCACCAACCATTTGCATCAAGGTGCTCTTTGCCTTAACCTAGAAAGTAAACAACAAATGAGTAGAGAAATTAAATAAGAACCACCAACTGAGACTATAATGCCACCTATTTTGGAGTTTTATTATTTGGATGAGTAAGATGTTTAAGAGGAACAAACTAAAACAATTTTATTGGAGTGCACAGGATTAAGAACTCTACAGAAACTAAATCTCATTGTTTAAATACTGTCACTATTAGTGGTTATGAGGCCTTTTTTTTACAGTGTTTTTGGTTGGAGGTGAAATAAGAAGGAAAGAACAAAAATGAGAGAAAATGGGGTTGGGGGGGGGGGGGGGGGGTGGTGTGTTTGGTTGGAAGTGAAAAGGAGAGAAAATGGTGGGGCCTAGCAGTTTTCTCTCTGGGCCCAAAAATCAATCTCCTCAAATTGGGGAGAAAACACAGAAGAAAATGGAGAGCCAGAGGTTTGGACAAAATTGCCCAACACATTCAAATTTATTTTTATTAACGTTGATTTGTCTTTTTCCTCCTTGCTTTTTCATCTTTTCAGATCTTATCATTCTTTTAATTTTTTTTTTTTAATGTGCTCATCCTTTGCTTTTTTTGTCTTTTATGATATTATCACTTTTTTTCTTTTTTCCTTTTTTTTGGTGTTCATTTCTTTTCTCAACAGGCTTTTTTTTTTTTTTTTTGGAAAGGGTTGTTGAACTTCTTGCGCTTTTTTTTTTGGTTGCATGATGTGTTCATTCATACATAATTTTCTAATAAAAATATAATGTGTTATTTTTTGTTTTATCTAATAGGGATATAATAGTAAATTTGTAAAAACTATACTTTCTATCCTCTCATATTTCTTCTCAACCAAACAAAAAAAAAGTTTTCTATCCCTCCACTTTTCTATCTCCCCAACCAAACACTTATGAGAGAAAACTAATATATTTTTAATCCTCTCACTTTTCCATCTCCTTCCCATTTTCTATCCTCCTACTTTTTCACCCCTCTAACCAAACAGACCCTTAAAGTATGAATTTTATTACTATAGAAATTATAACAATCCATTAGCATAAACCAGTTTTCATCACAGAGCATATGCAGTTTAGCATTCCAAAATCATGCAATTCTATGCATGATAGCAAACCAATTTGTTATCCTTTAATTGGTGAGCATGGTGAACATCTTACTGAACATACAAACAAAATTGTTTTCTATACACTGTGTTCAGCTTCATTATTACTAAAATTTTGTTGTGCATACCTTCTTATGGTCTTCCAGATAATTCTCTCCACGAATTAGGAAAGAGGAAGGATCCGTTTGTGTCCAACTGCAAGCTAATGTACAAGTTGGATCATTTGGAAGGGTTGTCCCATAGCAGCATGGGAAACAGTCTTCCCTTGCCATCTCTAGTAAGTCCACATAGCCCCTTTTTTGAACTGCAGCACATAATCTCCAGCCATCATCAAATAGTACAAAAAAGAAAATGCCTAAAACTGCTAGAGGAGAAAAGATATGCAAATGAATTAATATGCTAAATTGTATATACTGATCACCAAATCTTTAATACCTGCAAGATCATGCAATCTTTTCACAAGACCAGCAGCAGTGGATAATTTTGGTTGATGTGTATCCTGTAACTCTCAATGCCAAAGGAACCAAGTGAGAAAGCCAAAACACCAATTCATGCAAAGTTTAAACTCATTTCTAAAAGCAGAGTACCAAAAATGAAAGGCCTAAATGAGTGAGAATCTTTGCATAGACATTTATGTGCACAAGAAGAAATGGGGCAAATCAAAGTTGGGAGAAATAATATCCACATACGACAACAACAAAGCCTTAGTCCTAAATTTTGAGGTCAGCTATGCATCCTCAACAAAGTAGTTAGGGTTAATCACATGTATTCTTTTCCAACATTCTATTCTATTTGAAGTCATACTCTTCGTTACTTAATTGGCATGTCCTTTTTATTACATCTACTAATGTTTTTTTCGTCTTCCTCTACCATTTTTCGTTCCCTCAACTTGGATCAACTCACGCTTTCTTTCCAATGTATTAATCGCCCTCCTCTGCTTTGAACATGACCAAACCATCTCAAGAAACTCTCCTTCATCTTTTCATCAATACAGCTACCCCTATCTTTAAGCAAATGTCATCATTTTGAATCTTGTCTCTTCATGTATTTCCATTTATCCATCTCAACAATCACATTTTAGCTATACTCATGAATAGTTTGCTTCTTAACAACCTAGCATTTGGTACCATAGAACATAGCTAGTCATATAGCAGCCTTATAAAAGTTTCCCTTTTAACTTAATAAGTATTCTACGATCACACAATACTCCTAATACGCTTCTCCACTTCATCCACCATGCTCTTATCCTATGATTCATATCCTCTTCAATCTCTCCATCTTTATAAATTACTGATCCAAGAAATCAAAAGCTTAGCATGTCTTGACCATGAAGAATTAATACCCACATGCTAGCCTAAATTAGAACTGAAGATAAATATGATGTTATGGTGATAAGAATGCTTATAATTAAGATCCAATACCAACACAAAGATATAAATCTATGCATGTACATTTACATAGTTATATACATATGAAAATAAAAATAGCAGCAAAAACCGCTCAATTACCAATAATCCTTTACTACAGTGTCAACTATGTTTACTTAAAAAAAAAACAATGTCAACCATGTTTTGTGAACACCTAGAAGGTATACAAAAGTTAAAAGACAATGAAGTCACCCAACTGTTATAGTTTAGACTTTAGACCAATAGGCTCTTTGAGAAAGGCATTTGTGCCTTCTGTGGCTTCTTCCCATGATCTCACCACTGACTCAAACACATAATTTCAACATCATCCAAAACACAAAGTTATACAGAGACACACATGATGCCTAAGAAGATGTGACCATTGCAGAAGGAACTTCTCTCTTAAGTCTAGATTCACATATTACAAATTTAAATCACTATGCCTTCTGAAAAACAGGTATGCTAGTGCTTCTATCACTTTCACCTTACACTTAACCAAAATTCAAGCACATCATCAGAATGAGCATTATTCAAACACAAGTTACTCTAGAAGATTTCATCATAACAGAAGGCCCCAGCTCTAAATTCCCTTTACTAGTTATATATGCAACAAGAACAATGTTGAAATAGATTGTATGGTTGTACCTGGGAGTAGGTATCAGGGCCAAAATCAGGAGACCAGCTATTTTCAGATTGATCATAATCTGATGGTTCTGGTACATCAAAAAATTCATCAGCAACATCATTCAAGCTAACTAGGCTTGCATGTTCGGAAGGTGTTTTCTCCATTTCTTCAGCTTTATTTTCCTTGGTCTTCCCATCCCCCCTCGGTGTATGAAATTCAACCGTGCTATCCCCTTCAATCTGATTCAACCTAATGTTTCTTGTCAACTCTCCTGATAGTAAATCAAGAGTATAATTTCCGAGTTTTGCTTTAAACATCTCTCGTAATGCTGCATATAGAAGGGGGAAAAATCGATAAGAATCAAACTATTTGAAACAACCATAGATACATAACATACATAAAAAATTCCATCTACAGTTGAAAGCTACCAGCGATTCTCCCAAGCATACGGATGGTAATAGATCGGGCTGAAGAAGGTCGTAGATAAGATTTCCAGAATTTCCAATCAACAGCAATCATGTGCTTTACAACTGATTGTGTTCCTTGGTTCATGGGTGATATAACATATCCTCCACCTGTAGAGAGTGCAGACTGTGAATTCCATATATTGAGATACCATATGACAAAATAAAATCAATGAGGTGTAAGAATGTTGTTCTATCTACTTTTCAAGCGTACATTACTTTTAAGGCAGGCACGGACATAGCCCTTCTGAGGTGGACACTTCTTGTGAAACACGGAATGGTAGAGAATAACTGTGACAGGATAAATCACAGGAAGTCATCTCCTCATTCATATTGAAATGTTGATAATACAATATTCACATATTTGCTCCAAAATATTATTACCGTATGTTCCACCATCTTCCCTTCTCCAATAACGTCTCAGTAACAGATCTCTTCGCTCCATTCCCCTGCATGGAATGATATGTCAAGGACAGAGATTACTGCCAAAAAAATATAAGGGACTCTTAAAACACTGGCTAAAAACACATCATTAACATCAAAGGTAATGATCTAACCAAGGTAACCAATCGCTATATAACTGCTTGTGAATAATATCAGTATGACCATCAAGGTGCTCAACCACGCTGCCCTTGTAGAAACAGAAGTCCCATCTACAAGCAAATTTGTAACCAACAAGCTTGATATATGATACGTTGAATTAAAGACAACTACATAATACTAATGGTAATTAAATGCATAACAATGGGAAACTATAAAATCATTTATGAAAAAGGTACCTGACAGTCAGATTTTATATCTATTCATCTTCAATTGCAATTGGATAGCAGGCTTCCCAAAACAAATGTGTCACTTCTGTGACTGGAAGTTAGCGTGGTAGGAATAATCTAGGTTAATCAGAGTTTTAAATAGTTTAGGGATTGTGTTGGAGGATTGACATTATATGTCTCTAATTTATATAATCTGCAGAGTATGAGCTCTCACTAATGGCTTTTGCACTAGGAATGGTCACTAACCACATGATTTTCTAGTCCTCTATTTTCTTCTCTTGTTTTGGCAACCATGACTATTACAAAAGTTTTAATAAAATAAATGTTTTTTTTTTGGAGGGGTGGGGGGGAGGGGTGTTTGAGCAAGAAATAAAGGATCCATAAAGTAATGATACTCGAAAGCTTGACGATGCTATATATCCTAGGATCAAATTTCTTCAAGCATATGGGTTTTTGCTTTAACATTGAATTGAAGCCATGGATGATATGAATTTTAAAGAAATATGAAGCTTCAACATAAGAAGAGATGGGATATTCCACTTACTCTGATCTTAAGGGACCAAGAGACATAACTGTCTGGAAAATGGCTTCTGAAGTTCCATCAACCACACCCACAGCCATTATAGCAGGATGATCATCCCACTGCTGACAAGAGGAACATGTTTAACAACAAAAATGTCTTTTGTAACCAATGAGTGGTGAATAGAAGCCTACCAACCTTCACACGGGAATCCCTATCTTTAGCTTCTTTAAATAGCCGGAGACCTGAAAAAATACCCAAGATCATAAACATGCAACTGCAGGTAATAACAACAGCATATTGTAAATTTTATTGTTACCATTCTGACAACCAAATATTGTCCAAGGTGAAGGAGCAATAACATCCGAAGTCACAGGATCTGTTTGCGTGTAAGAACAAAGAGTCCAGTCAATGGAACTAGAGTGGTTTACCCTTCTAGTACCACTGAATCTGCATCCATGAAAGAATTTCTAAGTACCAAAAAATTGACTAATTACAAGATTAGATGGACAGGACTGAACAAGAGCAAGAAGTAAGATTTTTTAAAACAAGAATTCTGGGATAAAAGAGTTATTATACCTGAAGGGCAGCCATCTGCTCTTGGAACAACCCACAAGATTATCTTCCACATCAGGACCACCCTATATAAATGCAGTCTTTAGTCTCTTATCTTAAGCATAATTTTCCTACAAAGATTTGAAAATTTGAGCAATTTAAAACCTTTAAAGCTGCTTCCTTAAAGAAATGAATCCATCTTGCCGCTTCTTCAGGACTGCTTGCTCCCAACTATAATATTTAGAATTATAACTTAAGCATGAAAATTATATTTAAAAACCACCATTTTTTTTACAAATTAGTTTCCATACTTTCTAGTGATAATTAATTACCAGACCTTAAGTTGATCATTGTGATTTGAAGTATTATAAAGCGTGAATATGAAGAGTACCTGCAAGCCAAAGGTGATGCAATTACAAACAAATCACAGCCACAAGCTAATCAGAAATTATAAGCTAAAAGATATAGGGTCATATTAATGGATGCCCTTAGGGCATTTGTTAATAGACCATTTTAGAAAAATTTTAATACCACTTTCATGGAAAATATAAAAAGCTGTCATAGGTTAGTTATTTTTTCCTTTTCCCATGAAAAATTCAAAAAATAGTTCCTAAACCAATACTCTTAGGGCATTTGTAAACTTTTCCCAAAGATATATCACCAAAAAGCAAAAACACTACAAAACATTCATACTTTTCTATGAATGCTCTCCCTTCCGTTGTCCATGACCCGAATGCAGGAATCTATAATAGCACTTTTAACAGGATCCTGAGAGAAAAATAAAATAAGGGCTTTTACGTTTAGTTCTTCTACCAGATAACATTGTAAAGAATGTCGACCAAACAGAAAGCGAAGACATAGATATGATAACATTCCCATTTGAAGATGTAGACAAGCCAAACTATAACTAAAGGATCCCAATTCAGTTTTGCATGCACATTCGAGTTATCCTGACTTTTGAACTACATAAACAAAGACAAATATTGATCATATTTCATTTTCCTGACAGCAAGATGTACACCGAATAACAACAGTGGGAAAAAAAAATTTGAATGTTAAAAATGTTAAAAAAGAAAAAATTGATAAGGAGAGTTTTTAGCCAACAATTTGCCTGGATTTGTACAAGTAGAACTCAAACAGCCAAATTTTAATAGAGCATATTTAAAATCAGCGAGCCCTTCACTTAGAAAGGATGTTAGTGAGAAAAGCACACAAAGGAGAAAAAAAGGGCAAAATCCAGTGACAGAGGTAGCACATATATGTTCTACCATGCATAAACAATTGGCTTGGGTAATTGAAATAATTTCTTAAAGGCTTATTTTCTTCTTCTTCCTTTTTTTTTTTTTTGAGGGAAAAAATGAAACCTATAGAAAATTTTAAAAGAAAACAAAAATTCCAAAGACTGGGATATCATCATCAAGCTTCATGGAATAATATCCAATTATGCAAGTGAAGATTTAAGGGCATAAAAGATCCACAATAAATTTTACAAGTGGAGCCAGAGTGAAATTAGTGTTTTAATCCTCTACCACTTCAACCAAGCTAAACTTAAGCCCATTGAGCCCAGATAGTGCAACAAAAAAGTTTATGATATAACAAAACATATTCAAAATCAAGTTTATGCTAATGTAATTGTTACTAAAATTTAAATGGAAGTAGCATGCTCCACTTGAAGTAAAGCAGGAAAAAAAAAAAGTGCATATATCACCATACATACATACATATATATATATCCATATAATGAAAGAGCCTAAATAACTCTTCTTCATTATAAGTGAGTGAGTGTGTGTAATACAAGCCACTTCTCAAATACTAATAGATTAATTAACAAAATTCAATCAAAATAGATAATCTCTTATTCATTGCATATACTAGACACCCTATCTATATTATATTATGCTTATCCATCATCAACCAGCATTTAAATAAAGCAATTTCCAACACCTAAAACCCAGAAAACAAAGCACATAATACACTAAAACATTCAACCCAGCAAGCAGCCAAAAAAAAGTATTAAAATTTTCAGAGAAAAAAGTTGAAGTGCATTGATGGACCTGATTGTTGGAAATGGGAACAGATTTGAAGCTTTTGAGATGGTGATCTTCGAGAACGAAGTAGCGTTTGCGAGAGTACTGTAATCCAATCCGATTGGAGCGTATGAGATATAGCCACCCCTCCATTTTTTCTTCACTTTCTGACGTACCCATCTCACTCAAACACTCAAAAAAAAAAAAAAAAAAACTCAAACCCAATTCGTCTTTTTCAACAACAAACAAGACCCAGTTCTTCAATTTTCCCAATATTATTATTATTATTATTATTTTCTTTTTCTGTTATTGTTATTTGTTACAAATTCAAATCCATGCAAAATGATTGAGAAACCAAAAACAAAAAACAGAGAGAAGACGATCAAGAGATGGCGAGGAGGTGACCCTCTGAGTCTGAGCCTGAACGACACAAAGCCACAGCTATTATGGTGTTGTTCAGAGAATCATTGGGTGTGGCACCTCATTGGAATTGCAGGAACATCTCTCTCTCTCTCTCTCTCTCTCTTGCTTTCTCTCTCCTCTTTCCCTCTCTCTGTTCCTCTCTTGGTAAGCAACTGAAAATTTTTGTAATACGTGAGACAAAAAAGTGTGCCAGGTAAGGTAATACCAATTTACTTTTTTGCCCCTTCTTCTCAACCAATTTGGATTTTGGAAATTGATTTAGGGTTGGTAAAGAGTGGTCGTTGTTAGGGCGTTCGTTGATGGGGATCATTTTAAGAAATTCTTTAACACCACTTTTATGCGTAATGCTTTCTAAAGCTGTCAAAAAATTCCGTTGTTCTTTTTTTTTATCCCCATAAAAACTTTCTAAAATTGTTCCCAAACGAATGCCTTATTCTTAGGAGTGCAATCATTAACTTTTCCTATTAATTTAATCAAAATTTTTTTTTTTTTGCCATCTTACTTGGAGACAAAACCATTTTGTGGGCCTTCTCTAAAAAAACAAAAACCTTTTTGGGGTCTAAATTAGGTTTGAAATTGACCATGGTGATTCACATGTATTTATGAGTTTGGAATAAATTTAATTAATTCTTGCTGATTGTTTATACTGAAAATGAGTTAAAAGGTTTAAAAAATTGTACAAAAACAAAATAGACTACATGTTAAATGAAAAAGCTTATGACAATTAGAGTAAATGGAAAAAGAGCCAAAACTTATCTTGTATTTCAATTGATGCTTTTTGGTCTTTTCATCGTAGAGATCAAATACCCCAAGTATCAAAATTTTTTTTTTTTTTTTTTAAAGGAAAATGTTAACCGATGCATTAAGGGTAATGATTTAAAAATTATTTGTAGAAACATTTTAGGGAAAAATAATAAAGTAATTAATTTTTGAGTAAATTTGACACTCCTAAAGTTTGGAGGTGATTGGATTTTATACCTTGAAGTTTTAGATTTTGGATTTTATCCCCTAAAGTTTAGAATTTTGGATTTTACACCTTGACGTTTCAAAACATGGACCTTATCCTCTAAAGTTTAGGGTTGTTTGAATTTTACACCCCCAAATTCTGAAACTTTAGTATGTAAAACTCAAACACCCTAAAACTTTAGGGAGTCGAATCCAAACACTTCTAGAACATAGAGGGGAAAATCCAAATTCTAAAACGTCAGGGTATAAAATCCAAGTATCACCAAATTTTAGGTGGTAAAATCCAAATTATGAAACTTCGGGGTGTAAAATCCAATTACCCCCAAACTTTAGGGGTATAATTTGCAATTTACCCTTAATTTTAACATCTTTTTATATTTCTTATGAAAGTGGTGCCTTAAGGGCACCTGTTAACATGACCCTAAAAAAATTAAAAGAAAACAAATTTTAGCTTTTCCTATATATACACTTTTATGTTGTATTCCCAAAGACCCCCCTCCCAAAAAGAATAAATAAAAGGAAATATTAATGGATGTCCTAAAGATATTGGTTTAGAAATTATTTTTAGAAACATTTTATAGAAAAATGATAAAATAATTAATTTTTCTGACTATTTTTTTTTTTAAAATAAATTTCTATGGAAGTGGTGTTAAAACTTTCCTAATATGAATTATTAATAAATGCCCTTAGGGCATCTGTTAGCATTTCTCTATTAACAATTGTCTTAAAGGCTACCATTAACATGACAAATAAATAAATAGTATTAGTAATTACTAATTAGTTTTTGTTATCAGGTACTCTTAAAGCAATTGTCAACAAACCATTTTAAGAAAGTTTTAACACAACTTTTATGGGAAATAAAAAAAGCTATCAAAACATTAATTGCATTTTTTTTTCTTTTCTCATAAATTTTTTTTCTAAAATGGTTCATTATCAAGAGTAATTCTTAGGTACTCCCGGAACACGGAGAATGGTACTCACTCCTCTCACATTCATGGTGGGGTCCGCTCATTAAATTCATGGTGGGGTCCACCATGAATGTGAGAGGAGGGAACACTATTTCACTATACTCCGGGACTACCTAAGAATTTTCCTATTATCAAATGTTGTTAGGGCATCCGTTAATAATTTTCTATTAACAATTTCCTTAAGGATATCCATTAACAGGATCTACTAGTAGTTACTAATTAGCCTTGAATTTTTGAGCCAAAATTTAAGAAGTAATTAAGAATGGATCCCAATGATTGAATGATATACTTAATGCTAAGTTGAATATTTATTGAGTTTGGCTTACATTCAGTACTTTTTTAATTGGATATGTTTTTTTTAAAAAAATATACAATGGCAAGTGGTATTGAGTTTAATCTCCACCTTTTATTTAGTTAGTGGGTGATGTAACAGTTTCTCATTAAAACCAAAGTAGATTTCAGTTAAAAAAGTACTAGTAAGTCAAACCCATACTTACTACCAGTTGGAAAAACACAAACACAATGAGTAGATGCACCTATTATATTTATGAGTAAAAGAAGACTAAAAGATAGCGGATAATTTCTGGAAGGGAAATGTTAACCAATGACCTTAGGACATTGGTTTATGAATCATTTTTAAAAATATTTTATTGAGAGAATGATAAAACAATAAATGTTGTTGAAAGTTTTTTATAAAATGTTGTAAAATAGTTTGTGACTATAACATTATTCTTTTCCATTAAGAATAATACTAGAGATACAAACTATTTTACAAAAAAATTTACAAATTGCTAATATAATGAGTAATTATTGATAAATGAAAAAAATGATATTAATGATAGACCTAAATGAAAACCAATAAGAAGTTGACTATATCAATATTTTATAAAAATATTATAAAATGGTTTGTGATTGTAATATTACTTTTTCCATGAAAATAATGTAAAACCTTTTCTTTTATAATTTATTAACAATTGATTTAATAGCATTCGACGACAACATGAACCTTCATGAAAAAGACAAAAATAAAATAGTACCATTAGTTACTGATTAGCCTTGACTTTTTGGACCAAATTTTAATTAGTAATTAAGTTTGGAGCCCAATGATATTTAATGCTGAGCTGAATGCTTATTATTAGATGGAACAAGCAACGCGAACACAATGAGTAGATGCACCTGTTATATTTATGAGTTAAAGAAGACTAAAAGTTTTTTTTTTTTTTTTGAGAAACTAAAAGGCTAAAAGTCATAGAAAAAGACAGAAATAAAATAAAATAATACTAGTAGTTGCTAGTTAGCCTTGAATTTTTGGACCAAAATTTAAGCAATAATTAAGATTTGAGCCCAACGATACTTAATGCTGAGCTGAATACTTATTATTTATGAGATGGAACAACACACACAAGGAGCAGATGCATCTATTTATTAGATGGAACAACACACACAATGAGCAGATGCCCCGGGATGCATCTGCTGTTTTTATGGGTGAAGAGCGCCGGTACTGCCGACTAAAAGATAATGGATTATTCCTTTTTTTTTTTTGGTTCTGTTATCAATGGCCGTACAAGCTTAAGTTAAAAGTCAACAAATGCTCAATTATGATTTTTAATTTACATTTAAAATATATATATGTGTACGATTTAATTTAATTTTTTTTGAAAAACATATTTAATAATAAAGTATTAAATGCATTTTAACAACCGTTTTTAGGGCCTTTATTAACAAAATTCTTCAATTTTTTTTTGAAATTATATTTTTAACCATATGATTTACAGATGAAATAAATGAAATCACATAGTTTCAAAAGCAATAAATTAAATCAAGAGTCTTATAATTGTAGTTCAACTTACACACATTTCTAACCAAGACATTATTATCTTTCCAAACCTTATTATTATGGATTCACAGTAGGCTTTAACATATAAGTAAGGGGTAGTCGCCTAAGACCCTGGCTAAAAAAAATCCCTAATTTTAACTAATAAAGTTCTTTCTTTTATTTTAATATTATTAATTAAGTCTAAATATTAACCCATAAATAAATTAATATTTTTTTAAAAAAAATATTTTACGTTTATAATATTTTTCATAATATTTTCGTAATAAATTTGAAGTAGGCCGATGATACTTCATGCTCAGCTGAATACTTAATATTAGATGGAACAACACAATCACAGCAAGCAGATGCACGGGTAGATGTACCTGTTGTATTTATGGGTGACGTATGCCGAGTACTACCGACTAAAAGATAATGGATAATTCCTTTTTTTGGGACCTACTATCAATGGCCGTACAATCTCATGTTGAAGATCAATAAATACGCAATTATGATATGTACTTGGTAAGAACGCAGGGTTGATCGAGTTGGTTAGGTTTTCGGTCTCAAAGTATTTATACTAAGCTCGATTAAGTGTGCATCTGACACCAACATTGATTAGACTCTGATTGAAAATTTTGAAGAACATTGTGGAAAACCAAAAAAAGAAAAGAAAAGAAAAAGATATATACTTGGTAACGGTTTATTGACTTATATACACAAATTTATTAAGGTTGTGTGCTCTTTTTATTTTATTTTATATATATGTGTGTACCAATTTAATTTTTTTAAAAAAATATATTTAATAAAAAAGTATTAAATGCATTTTAACTACCGCTTTTAGGGGTTCTCAAAAAAAAAAAAAAAACCACTTTTAGGGTATTCATCAACAAAATCTTTCAATTTTTTATGAAATTATATTTTTAACCATATGATTTACAGAAGAAATAAATGAGATTATATAATTTCAAAAGCAATAAATGAAATCAAGAGTCTTATAGTTGTAGCTCAACTTACACACGTTTCTAATTGAGACATTGTTATCTTTCCAAACCTTATTATTATGGGTCTGGGGCATTTGTTAACGAGTCATTTTAGAAATGTTTTGATACTACTTTTATGAGAAATATAAAAAATTGTTAAAAAAATTAGTTTTTTTTTCCCATAAAAAATTTTTAAAAATATTTTTTAAACCAATGTCTTTAGGAGTTAGGACATTTGTTAACTTTTTCTTATTATTATTATTTTTTTTTTTTTGGTTAAATCCGAAGTTCAACAAATCTCATTATTTAATTTGTTACTTTTCAATGTATATGATTAATTACTATACACCTTTATTTATATTGAGGATCTATTACACCTTTAATATATGGGAATCAAATGTATATAGTAAAGGATGATGGTCATTATTCCATAATGATAATCATACTATATAAATAGAGACAATGTTTTAGTCATAATATGCTGTGATGAATTGTCATGTAAAAAGTGTTAATCGACATTAAAAAAAAAAAAAAGGTTAATCGGCATCAAATTTGTACCAATCAATATAAGAGGACATGTCAAAAAAAAAAAAAAAAAAAAAAAAAAAAAAAATATATATATATATATATATATATATATATATATATATATATATATATATAAGAGGACATGTCATTTTTTTTTCTTAAAAAAATATAAGTGGATGTACTTTTTTTTTTTCTTTTTTTAGAACCATAAGAGGATGTACGTGAAAGACTATAATAATAATAATAATAAAATGTATTTTTCTTGCTTTTTTTTTTTACAGAATATTCTTGCTTTAAAATTAAATATGTCTTCTTCTTTTTTTGCGTAAATTAAATATGTCTTCTAACTATTAAGGGAAGTTTGACATACAAACTATTTTTCTTTTTTTGTGGAGATATGCAAACTATTATTCTTAGATAATAAACATCTGATTATGTGCTTTCGCTATGTAAAGAAGGAATTATTAGAAGATATAAAGAAAGAAACTTGATTATAAAAAATAAAAATAAAAAGAAGTAAAAAAAAGGAAACTTTTGAACTTCTATTAATAAATCATTGTCCCAATAACATTCAATAGATTACTCGTAATTTCCGCCTCCTACTCTATATTTTACCTGTTATCCTCTCTTGTTAATATTTTAGTGTAAGAGATGTTGATTTTCATGTTATAAACACAAATTATTTTACAACATTTTTACAAAATGTTGATATGACCAACTTCTTATTATAGTTTTCATTTAGGCCTACCATTAATATCATTTTTTAATTTACGAGAAATTATTAAGTGCACCAAGAGGATTGCTGATGTGGTCCTCCCAACCAATGAGATGATGTCATTTATGCAAATGTATAAGTGAACTTTCTAATTAGCACAATGAATAAAAAATAAATATTACCAGGTGATGTCACATTTGTATAAATAACAACATTTTATTGATTAAGAGGTTATGGAGGATTACGTTAGCAGTCCTCCCGGCAGATTTAATAATTTCTCTTCATTTACGAATAATCACTCACTGCATCAGCAGTTTGTAAAATTTTTTGTAAAATAGTTTGTATCTCTAACATTGTTCCACAACAAAAATGTATCATTGCAACTTTTCATAAAATGCATTTGTACGGCATACAACTACAAGCCCACATATCTTGGGCCTAGCCCAAGTGAATCTAGATACCATCAGGCTCAAGCTCAATGTCATGATCGGCCCACCACTCATAGGCTCGGCGTACAAACACACCTTGCGTATAGGATGGTCGGTGAGTATCCCTGCGTTGTTCGGTAGTACATCGACAGCCCGGGCATGCCCTAGGGAATCACGCTGTCGAACTATTTTTTGGAGGCTAGAACCAATTCCAACGTTCTCAACCCTATTTCCAATGGAGCATATTCCTTGTTAGGAATAATCAACTTGGGCCACACCCACACGAGTGGGATTAGGGGACAATGATGATTCCTCCATTATCCTAAAGCTATAAATAGGAGGAAGAAATAAGATGAGGGGGTTGGACAATTTTGGGTGAGAGAAGAGAGAGAAAAGGAGAGCACACAGACACA
The DNA here is from genome assembly GCF_040712315.1 of Castanea sativa. Classification (NCBI taxonomy): domain Eukaryota; kingdom Viridiplantae; phylum Streptophyta; class Magnoliopsida; order Fagales; family Fagaceae; genus Castanea; species Castanea sativa. Next base: position 35,692,376 of record NC_134020.1, read on the forward strand.
AGAGCATAAAGATAGAGGTACGGTTGAGAGTTTCTCTTGAAACTCGTTTGGGAGCTACCCATAGTAGGAAACCCAATACCCATGTTACAAGTAAATTGTGAGCCCAAAGAGTAAGCCCAGTTAAGGGAGGGAAATTGCCATCTGTAGGAATCTCTTACACAGTTGTAGTTCTGCTGAGGTTCAAGCAGTGAAGATGTCCAACCATTATTCAAGGAGCTACACTACAAGCAGGTCTGGAGGATCTTTTCGGAGTTCTAGTTGGCGATAAAGGAGGTATAAGAGGAACGAGTATCAAAGACGCAAACGAGAGGGGAAGCATTTTGGCTTTGGGGAGGGATCATCCCAAACATACCGATTAGTATCTGATGTGTCCGAACATGGACATCATGATAGGAGGGATCAAGAGTTGGAGCACTTACGTAGACTGGTGAGGGACTTGGAGTTAGAAGCACGAGGTAGACACTGACGAAGAAACTGTGATGAGCTTGCCGAGGGATTTGCAAGTAGGGGGGTAGTCACGGGGAAGCATCCCGTCAATTTGGTTCTCATCAATGTAGGGATCAGTCTCAGGGCTATGCCGACAGAGATTCGGCTTCACCTGAGAGGCGGAGGCCACGAAATGCCGCGATGGACACCATGAGTTGAGCATTACGTAGAGCAGTTCAATCTCCGTTCTCGGAAGAGATTAAGCAAGCACCAATGCCGAGCAGATTTACTAGACCCCCTTTTATTTCTTATAACAAGAAGACGGACCCGGTTGAACATGTAAGCCATTATATTCAAATGATGTCCCTGCATAATCAGAATGATGCATTGATGTGTAAAGTGTTTCCTTCTAGTCTCAGGCCCACCGCTCTGAGGTGGTTCAATGGGATGAGGAAGGGATTGATTCATAATTTCGGAGAGTTGATTCAAGAGTTTAGGGCCCGGTTTATGACATGTAGCCAAGTACCGCAGCAGGTGGATGCACTATTATCGATGAAGATGGGGGTCGGGGAAACTCTTAGGAGCTACGCCAGTTAGTATTGGGAATTATACAATGAGATTGAAAGGGGTGATGAGAAGGTCGTTGCAAGTACTTTTAGGTTGGGCTTGCCCGAGGACTCTGAGTTACGAGGGTCTTTGAAGATGAGGCCTCCTGAGGATATGAGATAGCTTGTGATGCATATTAAGGAGTATAAAGGATTGGAAGATGATCGATAGCAGAGTAAGGGGAAGGCATCGATTGTAACGCCGTATTCGAAGGAGTCTCGGCAAGGAGGTTTTCAATTAAGATCCAGAGGGGGTCTAAGGATTCAAGAACCCGGTGAGAGGGCAGGAGAAGTAAATGTGACGTTTAAGGAGTCTATACATAAGATTTTAGAGCGGATAAAGAATGAGCCATACCTTCGGTGGTCGAGCAAGATGGGGGGCGATCCGTCCAGAAGAAATCAAATTTGTATTGTACTTACCATCAGGATAAAGGGCACACCATCGAGCAGTGTAGGATTTTGAAGGATCATTTAGAGCAGTTTGTGAGGTCGGGCATTTGAAGGAGTTCATCGTAGAGCCTAAGGGTGGTGAAATTGGGCAAACTACAAGGACTCAGGGTAATACTCTCTCCCTCCGTTGGGTGTGATAGAGGTCATTCATGCTGCTTCGATGGGTACTTTGGTGACCCGAAGAAAAGGGGTGTTGACTGTGGTGCTAGTAGAATGCCATCGAGAAGAACAACCCCTGGGGAAGAAGATGAGGTGTGTTCGGGAATCGATTATGTTTAATGATGAGGATTTGGAGGGAACATCTCAGCCTCATGATGAAGCTCTGTAGTCACCGCTTGGATAAATGGTTTCATAGTGAAGAGAGTATTAGTGGATCAAGGAAGTGGAGCCGAAGTAACGTATCCCGACCTATTTAAAGGTTTGGGCCTAAAGAATAAGGATTTGTCTAAGTATGATACGCCATTAGTAGGATTCGATGGTCGAATGGTGGTCCTTGAAGGGCAAATCTCACTTCCTGTGAATATGGGGGGAAGGAGGTGATGGTAACTTTCATAGTGGTTAGCTCATTTTCTCCATATACGGCCATTCTCGGCAAGCCGTGGATCCATGTGATGGGAGCAATCCCATCCACTTTGCATGTTAAGGTTAAGTTCCACATCGAACATGGTATTACAATAGTGAAGGGAAATTAATAAGTAGTAAGGCAGTGCTTGGTCGCTGCTATCAACCGAGAGATCAAGTAAAAGAGCCTATTGAGGATGTCCCTTTATAGCAATTACAGGAGCCCTGAGGATCTGATCAAAGTGAGTATATTATTGGATAAGAACAAAAGTTTTTAAATAGGATTAAGTATGCAGCACAAGGATAGGGTAAAAGTGTTATTGCTGTTGGTGCAAAGTTTGGATATTTTTGCTTGGACTCCGTATAAGGTGCCTGGGATGGATCCAGAATTCATAACTCTCCAACTTAATGTGAACCCGTCTTATCCGTCGAAGAAACAAAAGCCAAGGAGGTCGAGGAAAGAGCATGTAGAGGCTATTAAGCAAGAGGTCAAGAGGCTGAAAAAAGCGGGGGCGATAAAAGAGGTCTACTTCCCGGAATGACTAGCTAATACGGTGGTCGTGAAGAAGAACAACGGAAAATGGAAAGTATGTGTAGACTTCACTGATCTTAACCGAGCATGTCTGAAAGATCCTTTTCCGGTGCCAAAGATTGATAAATTGGTAGACACAACATATGGACACCCAAGAATGAGTTTTCTAGATACTTTTCAAGGTTACCATTAGATTGCCCTAGCTACCGAAAACCATGATAAGACGTCATTTATCTCTCCTGAGGCTAATTATCATTATACGGTGATGTTGTTCGGTTTCAAGAACGCAGGGGCCACATATCAAAGGATAATGACTAGAATGTTTAGGGAAAAGATCGGTCATACCGTGGAGGTATGTATTGACAATATGGTGTTGAAGAGCAAGGAAGAGCAGAGGCATGTTTCCGACCTTATTGATATCTTTGAAGTACTCAAATGGCATAGGTTGCTTCTTAATGCCGACAAATGTGTCTTTGGCGTAGGGGTTGGCAAGTTCTTGGGGTACATGATTGCTCACAAAGGGATAGAAGTGAATCCCAACCAGATTAGCGCTATAGAGCACCTCAAGTCATCGAGTCACCAAAAAGAGGTACAAGTTTTGACTAGTATGTTGGCCGCGCTGAACCGATTTGTTTCAAAGTTTGCTGATCAGTGTCGTCTATTCTATCAACTGTTGAAGAAATGGAAGGATTTCCAATGGACAGAGGAATGTGAAGAGGCTTTCCAGGAGTTGAAGAAGTATTTGGTACGAGCACTAATATTGTCAGCTCTAGAGCCCCGTGAGGATCTATTCATGTATCTATCGGTGTTTAAGCACGTCGTAAGTGCTGTATTGTCGAGAGACCAAGACGTATAGCAACCGGTCTATTACATTAGTAAGACCTTGATTGATGCGGAGATAAGGTATTTACCTCTAGAGAAGTTGGCACTAGCGTTGGTACATGCCATTAGAAAGCCGCCTCATTATTTTTAAGCCCACATCATTTACGTACGGACTGAGTATCCATTGCAGTCGTTGCTAAAGAGATCTGACTTCACGGGCTGGATAGCCAAGTGGGGGACTAGGCTTGGTTCATTTGATATACAGTATAGGCCTAGAAGTTCGGTTAAAGGCCAAAGTTCTTGCTGACTTTGTCGTAGAGTTCTCCCCGAGAAGGGAAGTGGAGATAGTGTGCCATGTGGATGTTTGGCCTTGGAAAGTATTTGTGGATGGTGAGTCCAATGCAATGGGAGTAGGGGCTGGGATTGTTATAATCACGGCAGAAGGAATACGGGTGGAGCATTCTTTTAGACTGGGTTTTAAAGCGTCCAACAATGAAGCCGAGTATGAAGCCCTACTCGTTGGTATGAAGGCTATTCTCGACCTAAGGGCATGGGAAGTAGAAGTATTCTCGAATTCACGGCTGGTTGTTATCCAAGTAGACAGTAGCTTTGAGGCCAAAGATTCCCGAATAATCGAATACTTGCAGTTGGTAAAACAAACCATGAGCCGGTTCTAGAAGGTGAGGGTGATTCAAATTGCTTGGGGACAAAATAGGCATGTAGATTCTTTGGCCACATTAGCATCATCGTTAATTAAGGAGGTACCCCGGTTGATCAAGTTGGAAGTTATAAAGGAATCCAGCATAGATGTAAAGGTGAACGTCTCAAATGTTAGGGTGTCTAAGCTGTGTTAGTTGGATCCAATCATTGACTTTTTGGCCGAGGACTGTGTACTGGACAATGAAAGGGAAGCCGAAAACATATGCAAAACTGCTGCTCGGTATTGGTTGTCTGAAGACCAGAGATTATATCGGAGATCTTTTGGGGGCCCGTACTTGTTGTGCCTTCACCCCAGTAAAGATGAGGAACTCCTAACTGAATTACATGAAGGGGTGTGCGGCAATCACGTAAGGGGATGATCCTTGGCTTACTGAGCGATGACTCAAGGGTTTTGGTGGCCTTAGATGCAGAAGGATGCTGCCGAGTATGTTCAGAAGTGTCAATTATAAAGGAATCTAGCATAGATGTAAAGGTGAACGTCTCAAATGTTAAGGCGTCTGAGCTGAGTTGGTAGGATCCAATCATTGACTTTTTGGCCGAGGACTGTGTACCGAACAATGAAAGGGAAGCCGAAAGCATATGCAGAACTGCTGCTCGGTATTGGTTGCCTGAAGACTGGAGATTTTATCGGAGATCTTTTGGGGGACCGTACTTGTTGTGCCTTCACCCTAGTAAAGTTGAGGAACTCTTAACTGAATTACATGAAGTGGAGTGCGGCAGTCACGTAAGGGGACGATCCTTGGCTTACCGAGCGATGACTCAAGGGTTTTGGTGGCCTTAGATGCAGAAGGATGCTGCCGAGTATGTTCAGAAGTGTGAACAGTGTCAAAAACACGCTCCGTTGATTCATTAATCTGTGGGAAGCTTGAATCCGATTAGCAACCCTTGGCCATTTACATAGTGGGGGCTAGATATCATTGGTCCATTTTCCTGAGGTACTGAAAACTGAAGATTTGTGCTAGTAGTAATGGACTATTTTACCAAGTGGATTGAGGTCGAAGCACTGGCCAATATAAGGGATGTGGACATGAAGAAGTTTGTATGGAAAAATAAAATGACTTGATTTGGAGTGCCGGAATCTCTTGTATTAGATAGCAAGGCTTTTTGTAAGTATTGTAGTGATCTCGGCATTAAGAATAGGTACTCTACCTTGGCTTATCCTAGAGCAACAATTAGGCCGAAGCCACGAATAAGGTAATCGTGAACGGATTAAAGAAGAGACTGGAAGGGACCAAGGGATGATGGACCGAGGAATTACTGAATGTTTTATGGGCCTACCGGATAACCCCGAAAAGGTCAACAGGTGAACCCCTTACTCCCCAATGTACAGAGCAAAAGTTGTAATCCCGGTGGAAATAAGCTTGTGTAGTGCGTGGGTTGCGAATTTTTCGACAGTTTACAATGCAAGCCTGATGGTGGATCAATTAGATTAATTGAGGAACAGTGAGAGGCGGCAGTGTTCTACCTAGCCGACTATCAACACAAGCTTGCTCGGCGGTACCACCAGAGTGTAAAGGTAAATGACTTTATGGCCGGAGACCTAGTAATACGTAAGGCCGTGGGAACTGCCCAGGACGGTAATGCCGGGAAGTTGGCACTGAATTGGAAAGGACCACACAGAGTCATCGCCATAACAGGTGCATAAGCATACTATCTTGAAGACATAGAAAATAGACCACTTCCTCGACCCTGGAATGTTCAGAACTTAAGGAAGTTTTATCATTGACTTTGTAAAATCTGTGTTATGTACAGTATAATGGAACTATGCATGAGATATTGTAAATAATGAGGCATATGTACAATATGTAAAGAGTTGTCACCCCCTTCCTATTCTAGCTGTCTATATTCTTTAAGGACAAAAGTTTGGTTCGGTTCAATCCTGGTCACTAATCAAGTGGAAACCTTATATCTAAATTCTCTAAGGACAGAAGCTTGGTTCGGTTCGATCCCAGTCACTGACCAAGTGGAAACCTTATATCCAAATTCTCTAAGGACGGAAGCTTGGTTCGGTTCGATCTTGGTCACCGACCAAGTGGAAACCTTACATCTAAGTTCTCTAAGGACAAAAGTTTGATTTGGTTCGATCCTCGTCATCGACCAAGTGGAAACCTTACATCTAAATTCTCTAAAGGCAGAAGCTTGGTTCAGTTCGATTCTAGTCACTGACCCAGTGGAAACCTTATATCTAAGTTCTCTAAGGACAGAAGCTTGGTTCGGCTTGATCCCAGTCACGACCAAGTGGAAACCTTATTACTGAAATTGTCTAAGGATAGAAACCTCGGTTCGGTTCGATCCTCGTTACAGACTAGGTGGAAGCCTTATTGCAGAAAACCATCTGAGGTTTGATTTAGTTTGACATCAGTTGCCAATCATACCAAAGCATTATACTAAGTTCTCTAGAAATAAATGTAAATTTAATCGAATCCTTTATTTACGGTTAGACAAAACCCTAGTTTGGTCTCGGTTATGAAACATTCACAAAGAATAGGAGAGCTTAAGTACGTCCAAGACAATTTAAGTTCAAAATGAAATAATAGCAATAAAAATTGTTTCATCACCACAATATAATTCGAAAAACCCACAAAGTATTGTTTCATCACCATAACCCGGTGATTATAGGCAAAGTTAACTGAAGTAATAAATTATGGCAGCAGGAAAGGAAGATTATTCAAGTAATTGAGTCTTGTGGATGGTTTGGTTAAATGGGGACGAGAATGACCGAAGGCTGAACATCAGGATCTAGGAGCTAAGGCTGAACTGAGGACGGCACGACACTTGGGTTGTTGGTAATCTCCAAGTCAATTAGTTCGGCATGGGAATTAATCTTTTGTACCAACTCCCTTATGCTTGGGGTATCTTCTTTTTCTTCAGCACCTGTGGGGTTTTGAACCGGGGGAGGAGGATCCGGATAAGGGATCTAATCGGGGTTTCTAAGAGGAGAGTCTTTAGGCACTCCCATAGCCTATAGTGCTGCCATTCATCCTTCACCGAACTTGTATTGTCGAGATTGATATATGATTGGCTCGACCAAATTCTCAGCATCCGCGAAACCCACATTGTACCATTTGTCCTCGCTTGCCTCCAAGACCATTCTCAATTCGGCAATCTCCTTAACATTTGTTGAGTTTAGATTTTCAGCCTCGACATGTTTGAGCTCTGTTCCCCCTACCTTGACCTCTATCTCAACCACCTTTTGCTCAGTGAGTGTTTGGGCCCTCTTAGCCACCCTCGTCATTTCGTCAGCATTCTCCATAGCCTTATCCTTCTCCTTAAATGTGGCCTCAGTAATATCCTTTAAGGCTCTCTCTTTGTTAGCCTTTTCCGCAGCATCCTTTAATCTATCTTCCATCATGTAAGCCAATTGTGCCGCCTACTCTAACAATATCAGTAATTATACAAAAATATTTGGGTAACGAAATAGGGAGTAAGAAAACAAATGAGAAATATTATCGTGATAGAATGCCACAGTAGCCGAATAGCCAAGGCTTCATCGCTCTAGTCGGAGAAGTAGTGCACATCCTCGGGCAATTGCAGGCCCTGCCCAAGGGTCCAAGCAATTCGCCCATCCTCACCTAAGGCCCAGTTCTTACATTGGAAGTCACAAGAAAGGGTTCACTCCTGAGCATGAAAGTTGCTTGCCATCCAGCAATGAGAAGGGATGAAGAAGAACCCACGTTAGACCAAACCTGTACGGTTGGACATGGGCTGCTAGTAGATTCCCGAGTGACCACGGAAGCTATGGTAAGAGCCAAAGGAGTCCTGGGGGGAGTCTCTTCTAGCCTTCTAGGGGGTTGGTTAGTAGTGCGGGGCCTTTTTCGAGCTAAGGGAGTTAGAGGGGGCTGATCTCTATTTTGGGCTGGCTGTTGTTGCACGGGAGGATGGCCACCGGGCATAAACCGGTCGACAATCATGTTCCTCTGGACCACCATTTTCATCCTCTGTGTTTTCAGCTTCGGCACCCGAGGAATCTACTGACTCAACCTCTACTTGTTCGGCAGGTTGGAGTTCAACACAAGGTTCCTCTACAGGGATGTGAATGACGCGACCATGAAAAATAGAATTAGCCGATGCGTCCCTCACTAGTACTAATGAGTTTGCCCTAATTAGTCGGGGGCCGAAGTCTGGAGCTTCACCTACTGTCAAATTCAGTGGGAAAAAGTTTGGGTGTCATATGTTGATGTAAGATAACAAAGGGCTATCCATTACTAGGGCCTGTCCGGAAGGTGGTAGCTCGTATAGACTGGGGTGCAGCCAAGGATAAGATGAGATGCTCGTAACTTCCCGTCAAAGTTGACAAAAATCTCTAACCTGAATACAAAATTTAGGTCCCTCACGTGCACGATCCTAATGTCCGATTTGAAATTTTTACCTTCTGCATTAAGGTAAACAAAAGTTATTAATATCTACTTAAATGGTAATAGAGACAAACAAATCATAAAATAAAATAAGTTAAAAGCAAATTAAATGTGCACGGTACCGACCAACATCCCTAGGCGAAGTCGGGCAAGTGAGTTCATTGGCATGCCAATTGCCGCTCACCCGAACAAACTCTCTTGTTGAGTTTCTATTAGAGTCGAGAAGACATGATATTAGCCGTACTCGCATGTCCTTAACCTTCAAGTAGTATCCTGACCTTTCTTTACCAAACAAACTGTACATGTAATTTAAATCGTGGTGGTCTAAGTGTAACCCATACAAGTGATTTAGTCGGCTAACGCAACTTACTATTTGGTAAAAATTGGGTGGAAGTTGGTCAAGACATAGACAAAACCTATGGGTTCTAAGTATCAGAGGGTCTATGGGAAACCTAACCCATTCTTCTAAAATAGCCATTAAAGGGAAAAACACGACATGAGGACGCCGTTCAATAGCAATATTGTCCTCACGACAGTATGCTATCTCTACATTGTTAGGGACAACAAACTTAGCCCTAAAATTGGCTAAGGCTGCTTCAGCGTTAAGGAGGGAAGTGAGCAAGGAAACTTACTATGGGCTCTAGGAAATTTTTTTATCTCAGTTGGGGATCTATGCTTGGGAAGAAGAGTGTGCTCGGTAGCGAATAATTTAAAGAAGTGAGAGAGTGAAAAGATAATCTGGTGGGAAGAAGGTTACTATTTATAGGGAGGAAGCAGTTAATGAAAAAGAGGCGGGAAAGCCTTTTCGCATTATTTTTTGTAACTCCTACACTCGTGGCCTTGGTTTCTGTATCGTCAATCATTATTACACCCAAGAATGATAGGTTGTCACAATGCTTCTTTTAAGAACATTAATTTTAGTCTTATCCAGCATTAATGACTGACGGTTACTTTTCCTGAGGAACTATTGGCAAAATGATACAAATCCTTCATTCGTTCCTGGTTGCCGGACACAAATTAAGGGGGGCAATTGTATAGCGTACGACTACAAGCCCACTTATCTAGGGCCCAACCTAAGTGAATCTGGATACTTCTAGGCCCGAGCTTAATGTCATGATCGACCCATCACTCATAGGCTTAGCGTACAAACACACCTTGCGTATAGGATGGTCGGTGAGTATCCTTGCGTTGTTCGGTAATACATTGGCAGCCTAGGAATGCCCTAGGGAATCATGTTGTCAAACCGTTTTTTGGAGGCTAGGACCAGTTCCAACGTTCTCAACCCCATTTCCAATGGAGCGTATTCCTTGTCAAGAATAATCAACTTGGGCCCCACCCACATGAGTGGGATTAGTAGACAATGATGATTCCTCCATTATCCTAAAGCTATAAATAGGAGGAAGAAATGAGAGGAGGGGGTTGGACAATTTTGGGTGAGAGAAGAGAGAGAAAACGAGAGCACACAAACACGAGAGCGTAAAGAGAGAGGTATGATTGAGAGTTCCTTCTTGAAGCTCGCCCAGGAGCTACCCATAATAGGAAACCCAATACCCACGTTACAAGTAAATTGTGAGCCCAAATAGTAAGTCCAGTTTAGGGAGGGAAATTTGGGAACGCATAACATTAGTTTTTTTATTATTACTCTTTCCCCTTGTGAGTTATAACTTATTCCCTTTCTAGGTTCCAATCCTACAACATGTATGTGTGTGTGTGTATATATATAATCAAATAGTACTACTACGCATCCTTGACCCGATGATTACTTCGTAAGTATGTTGTAAGGTGTGAAGGGGGCAAAAATCAGAGTTTAAGTCTTTAGGAGGAACTTTACACACATATACACTTAGATTAGGTTAGAGTAGAATTTCTATCTTATATAAAAAAAAATCAAATATTTAATTATTAATTCAAATATCTAATTATTTGTTATGTTGCTTAATATAAATAGTAAATGCTTATGGTACAACTTTAAAATTTGTTACTTCTGTTAAATAAGAATTTAGAGCGATAAATATTACTCCTCTTTTTCTTTTTCTTTATTTTTAAATATAGATAAAAGGTAGGCTCCTCTTAATTGATATGAGAACTTTTTTTTTTTCCATGTAAAGAGCAAAAGCACTTTTTTTCTTTTTCTTTTTTGATAAATATTTTTGAGAAAATTGAAAATTTGAATCTTACACTTTTCCATTAAAAATATCAAAAAATGCGAGATGAACTAAAAAATTACGCACTTTTACGATTTTATCTTTAGAGTCTGGACCAACAACTTTTGAAATACTTGTGTAATAAAAATGTCACATACAAAGGGGACATTATGGTAACGTCTTAATTTACATAAGACAACCATAACTTTCATTTGGGATAAATTACATTTTAATATATATATATATTTTTTGTGTGGTTGAAAATTAAACCTTATATCTTTAAAAGTTTTAAATTAAACTTTAAAGTTTAAAATTGCTACATTTTTTGTGTATTAAAAAAAAAAACTACTACAAATCAAAATTTATAGTTCATTAGTTTCAAATTGAACTCTAACTTTTAAATCATACCAATTTAAACACAGAATTTTCCAATTTTGATTTTAAGATTTGATTTTGGAGTGTGACTGAAGGTATAAATTGATAGGATTTCAAAAGTTTATGGTTTGATTTGAAACAAACAAAATTTGGCTTACTTTGTAATAGTTATAAATGTCATGATTTAATTCAAAACCATCATTAAACTATATGGTTTTATTTACCTTTTTCTTTTGCAATGAAGCCATTATCTAAATATTTATGTGAGATATAAGGAGATTCTCAAATAAAAAGTGAGATCTAAGGAGATATTTTACTTAAAAATAAAGATTATTATCCTAAATAATAGAGGGTTACTTACTAATAAATTTATATTTGGTAATCCATTAATGTTGTAGAGGATTCGCTTGGTAAGTGGACTAGCATAAGCTGAGTCCTATAGCGGAAGAAGTATGTGAGGGTCATGGATGGGCTGACAATACACACACGTGACACATGTAATGAAAGAAGAATGATTTTGTTTTTGTTTTTTTGAGAATGATGAAAGAAGAATGCTAATTCTATAAAGAAAAAGAAAGGAAGGATAAAATTGTTAATTCTATAAAGAAAAAACAAGGAAGAAGAAGAATGTTAATTTTATTAGATATTATACTATATTGGTATTATAATGGTGCGAAGCAAGGTTTTTTTTCTTTGGTAACCGAAGCAAGGTTGATTATAATGGTCGAACTGCGAAGCAAGGTTTCAATAAAGAATCATATATTTTATAAAAAAAAAAATGTATTTATATATATATATATATATATATATATATATATATATATATAAAGAATCATATATCCAATCCAAAAAAATCATATATAAATAAATTGAAATATTTTAATAGTGCAATGAAAATAGAATCATAAAATAAAATGTTTTAGTAGTATAATGAAGATAGAAAAATAAAATAAATTGTATTTTAAAATTATCTAGTAATTGAATTTCACTTGAAGTAAACTATATCTCTATCTAAAAAAAAAGAAAGTAAACTATATTAATAATTTAAATGTATTTAAACTGTCATGTGGCAAAATTATCTTATAACTTGTGGTGCTTACATTGGGTCACATAATACAAATCTGACATGTATTTCAACACCAAATTTGGATGGTAAATCCTCCAACCAATTTTGCCTTGGAGGCTTCTTGGTGTGAAACGTGTGATGTGTGTGATTAGTGTAGACACTTAAGGCCCATTTGAATGGAGGTGAGAGGAGGGAGAGTGAAGGGGAGTAGAATAAAGTTGGCCGAAAATATACTAATTTTGGACAAAATCTATTTTACTTTACTCTACTTCCCCTTCCTCACCTTGAATCTAAACGAATCTTTAAGTGATATGAGTGCTTTGGTGAACCAATTTATAATTTTTTCATTTTTTTAAGAGTCACCACTAACCATTGGTTTCTAAGGTGAGTGATTGTCACCAATGTCTATCCATTTTTATTTCCTATTAACTAAATGTTGCCCTATGGTTTTCTAAGCTAAAAGGGGTAGGCAAAATGTTTTGAACCAAAGACATTGACTTAGAAGTTCTATTACATGTGGTGAAGACGTTAGGCAACTTACAACACCTATTTTAAGATAATAACTTATTTTGAAATTACTCATAATTTATGTTATTTGAAAAATAACTCTTGTACTTAGTATTTGGATTTAAAGAATCATGTGAAGTTTAAGTACACAAATAACATGACTGGTATGTCTCACACTTATTAGACTTTGATATTGCTAACATGACATCATTTAATATCAAATACCTTTTTCATTTTAAGGCCTATCTTGTCGAAAAAAGTCAAACCAGTAATACTCTCTGATGAGGAATGATTTAGCAAGGATTAACAGAGACTAACTTCATTATTTTCTTGGGGGCATTACCAGTCATGCATGTCCACTTGTCCAACCATTAGGTTATTCTTCGTTGGCGCTCAAGCTAAAGTGTAAGTCCACTCGACCAACTCCATCTTACTTACCTGATAGACAACTTAATCGTTTGATAGATATGTTTTCACCATTCTACATCCATACAAATAGGGAACTCTTGCACATCACGTCTCGAGATCTTCCTACGAACCGATATCTTCCGAATATGGGAAGAGAGCTCTAAGAATCTAGCTACCATAAACTTCAATCCTCCCACTACGCTTCCTATAATGAAAGTAATTAACTAAAATCATAGGAACTTGGTCAACTCTATGAAAAATTGTTAGGTCCACCAGAGGACTGATGAAGTGGTCTTCCTTTGTCCTTGTAACTAATAAAATGTTGCTATCTATGCAAATGTGACATCACCTAATTATTACTATTTTTCCTTGTGCTGATTAGGAAACTGACACACACCTACATAAGTGGTACCATTTCATTGATTGAGAGGATCACTTCAGCAGTCTTCTCGGTGAACCTAATAATTTCTCCAACTTTACACCATTATAAACACCACACCTGACATACTCCATTCCAAGGTATGAGTGAAAAACCCTAACTCTTACACTTTTTTTTAGAGAGGTTCAACCTATATCATCAGACCAAGACAACAATTGATTCTTGGTGTAGGCGGGGATTGAACTTCAGATCTCTTATTCAACAATCAGAAATTTTACCAATTAAGCTGAGTAAAACCTAGATCTCTTACACTTTAGAAGTTCATTGCATTGCATTTGGCCGTTTTTCTTCACAGTTATTAATATACTTCGATCACATTCAATCAAAAAAAAAAAAAAAAAGTTCAATGGAATTATTGTGAGGTTCTAACTTGACTATCGGAGGGTTCTTGGTCGGCTCCACACTATTGTGCTCCTAGCGTCCATTCTTCCTTGGAAGTCTTCCAAATCTCCTCATTCGGATAATTGGCTCCCTGATTTTCTTGACTTCAACACGCTCATTTTTTAATCCTTAAAAGTGACTTTTGGCACCTTTCATGCTTGTGCTGATTCTTGTGGGAAGGGATGGAAGGAATTTGGTCGAACCTAAGATGTGGGATACGGGGAGGGATAGGTGCCATCAGGTTAGAAGTGCATTGGCCCTTTCATATTGTTTTTATTTTTTATTTTTGAACTAACCTTTGCTGTTTGTGTTACTAGCAAAGTTTTTGACACTTACATAAATGCAATGTACCCAGCAAGGTGTTCAATCAATTATGGTTTTTTTTTTTTTGTAATTGTTTAATTGGCTTCTGATTTTAAAACTGTGTGATTTTATCGAGCAACCAACTACGAAATTCATTAGCTAATGTCAATTTGTGTCTCTTAGCTGGCATGTTGACAAAACAATTATCAATTCTTCATACTCAACTATTATTATTATTGTGAGTGCCTGAGGACTGAGGATGAAGTTGAATAGTTGCAGTATGGGTGGGGGATGCCATGGGCCACGAGCCTGAGGAGAAAGTTTGCCCGGTGAGAGGAAGGGATGAGTCAAAAGGACTATGAGACGTTTCAAGTGGGAAGAGGGATCTGATGAGAGAGAATCAGAGATTATAGGGGAAGTTTCTAGTTTGGAGTAGTTTGTTGCCTCTACATTAATGTGGCGTTTGGTACGGGGGAATCCACATTACTTCTGGCATCCAGATTCCTAGGAATGTGATTCCTAGCAATCACATTCCTAGGAATGTATTTATTCCTATGTTTGGTTTCATTTGGAGATTCCTAGGAATGTGAGATGATAATGTTTGGTGTATTCCCAGGAATCTTAAATGAATTATTTATTTTTCCCATTTTGTCCTTAGATTTGAATGTGAACTACTAAGTCCTTTAAAAAAAACTTCCTTTAAATAAATAATGAAAAATATATATAAACTATTAAAAATATCTTCCTCTAAATAGATAGATAAAAAAAATATTTTAGAATTAATATGAAATTGACGTTTTTAATCAATGATATTGTAATTTGCTCAATCGACAGGTAAACAAGGGTGTCACCTAATTTGAACTAATTAATGGTACCTCTTTGTTAATAAATTATTTTGACACTACTTTTATGAAATGTATAAAAAAAATGGCAGAAAAAATCAATTTAAAAAAAAAATTCCTAACAAGTTTCTAGAAATTTAAAATTTTCTTTTCCATTAATTTTTTTCCTTACAAAATTGGGAAAAATTAATAGTTAACTAAGAGCATAGATTTCGATACTTTTTTTTATGAAATAAGAAAAAAAAAAAAAAAAAAAAACCAACATCCATGTCCAAGCTAAAGCAAAAGCAAAAGCAAAAGCAATCCTTTGGGCGGTTAGTTTGGCTAGACAATTGAATGTAGATCAGATGGTGTTTGAAGGGAATTCTAAGGCCTGCATTGAAGCTTTGAGTAAGTCAAAGCCTGTCTCATAGTGGCGGCTTGTCACTTTTGCAAAGGATGCCCTTCGGACCTTTCGGAGCAATCTAGCTGGAATTTCAATGCCTAGAGCTGGAAATTTGGCTGCCATAACTTAGCAAGATGGTCCTTCTTTTGTAAATGTTGTTCGTAATGAGGCGGACTCTCTTAGTTTAGGAGCCTCGCCTTTTTTTGTATCATTGTAAAATAAAAATCAAAAGCACTAGAGAGGATACAAATTATTGACATGTACTGTAACATATGAATCTAGAAACAAAGCTATAAATCCACAAAAAAAAAAAAAAGACTACATGAAGCTACTAATTAGATCTATATTTCTAGAAACTACACAAAACTAAGATCTGAGATACGGATAGAAACATTAACAAATTCTCATGAAAATAAATTCATTAAAGTTTTGTTGAACAATACACACAACAGTAAATGTGATTTCTCAAAAAAAAGAAAAAAAAGAAAGTAAAACTGAATACCTGGCAATAATGGAGAGTCTCCTTCAAACTTTTTTTTTCACACGTAAAATCTAAATAGAACCTTGTTAAAATATATATTAACAGGGTTGTTTATCCTTATATTGTTTTGGTGGGAAAAGATAAAGACAAAAGAGAAGATATTGATAATTTGTTTATAGTTTATCTTAATTGCTTAAATGATAAGGAAAAAGGGTTAAAATTGTCAATTTATAAAAAATATAATTTCTTTTAAGCTTGGGAATCTGGATTCCTACCTGTTTTAAAGGGAATCCACATTCCCACTAGGAGGGGTTTAAGAGGGGAATCCAGATTCCCCTGGCATCTGATTCCCAAGCGTAATTTGCAACCAAACATAGGAATCTTTAAACATTCCTGAGAATCCTAAAACATTCCCCCATACCAAACGCCACATAAATGGTGGACAACAGGTTTATCAGTTGCATTAATGAGGAAGTGATCTGAATAGTACAAATCACAGCTAAGCAGACTCCTTCTATCACATTCTTCAGGTGTAGAAAGAGAAACGTGTCATGAGAGGAGGCTAGTTAGGTATAGATGGATGATTGAGATATGAGGGATGAGAAGTATACAAGAAAAGAAGGGTCTACAGAAAAAAGGATCGAGATAGAAGTACCAAGAGATAGAGAAGAAACAAGAAAAACACTAAGAGAAAAGAGAGTGAACAATAATATTTCTTATGTAACTGTGGCCTCCTTGGGCTAACTTGTATTAAAAAGGTGGTTAATCTAATTAACAAAATCAACCTTTTCTTACTTGTTTTTCGCCCCCCTTTAGTTGTTTGTTTCCTTCTTTTTTAAATTTATTGTTTTGGGCCATGATTGGACCGATCCAGCCACTATTTTAGGTGGGCTTGGGCCGCCAGTAATTCTAGTCCCTACAATTATTATTATTATTTTTTATAATTCATACAAAACTATCAAATTGCGTGCTTACCTAGTTTTTATTTTATAATATCACATATGATATGATCATTAACAATGTCCCATGCGGGCCGTATAGCCCAATTCTAAGGCAATGATGTCATGTGACATAGCTAAGAGCGTGACACACCAATAAACTTAAGTCTAAGAACATGTCGTTATTAATTTAGTGCACGCAATGACTTCAAAACTGTCACAGTAATCTTAATTTTTTTGGGTTTAAATTATAAAATTAATCAACCAGTATTTAATTAGATCAATTCGAATCTCATACGCTACAATACTGAATCTTTTGACGAAGTCCAAATTATGATTAAAACCTAGGAATATTCTTAAATCTTGTAAAGTGCACCATATTATATATATGGTTCTCAAACTATATGGTATTATATATATATAAATACCATATCATACTTATTAAAAGCTGCATCAAAAAAAAAAAAAAATGTTTGTTGCAATGCGACAATGAGATAAATGTGTGAAATCTAATTCTAACCTAACTTTTCCTAAAAAAAAGACAAAAAATTCTAACCTAACTAGCTAACTATTTTGAGTAAAGAAAATCTAAACCTGGCTGTGCCTAACACTCTACTTGCAATTAAAGGCTGCTGATGCTAATTGCACCAAAATTTTGGGCAAAATGATAAGGTAATTTAGACTTTTTTTTTTTACCTTAAGGTGTTAACTGTTAAGAATGAATTTTTCAAAATTTTAGTTATAATATTTATTATATGTTAGTTCGTTTAGAGCCTGGGCATGCAATTTAACTAATTTTAAGTTTGCTTTGTTAAAGTGAACAATATCAATATCGTGTGGAATAATTAAACAATGGAATCCATAAAAAAATAAAAAAATAAAATAAACAATGGAAATAAATAAAGCACAATATGATGACGCATAAAAAAAAAAAAAAAAAAAATCCGAAGGTAACAATCAATGCTGGGAGTTCACCACCACCCAAGATGGCATAGGCAAAACAGATCCACTAATTGAATTGAAGTTTTGGCAAATAGAATAACCCTAATCTAGTTTGTTACAACTAATAGAACTTATTGACATTATCTAATGCAATTTCGAATCCACAGACTATTCAAATAGTAGACTTTTTTGCACATGATCCTCCCACTTATAACTTCAGGCATCCACTTGAATTGATTGTACATTTAGGACATTAAATGTACAATCAATAGCTCTCCAAAAATCTTTTCCACTTTCTATGAGGGTTGCTTGTTGCTTTGTTTGGTTCAATAATACCGCTTATCCTAGTGAGTTTTACGGGCCCACTGGACCAGAAGCTTCTCAAGCTCAAGCATTTACTTTTCTGGTTAGAGACCAACGCCTTGGGGCTAACGTGGGGTCCGCCCAAGGACCTACCGGTTTAGGTAAATATCTAATGCGTTTATTTTATAGTTTAGCCTTGGTTTAGGGGCGACACCAAGTACTAATGAGGGTAGTCGTACCACCACCTTGAATTTTTTTTTTTTTTTTATAATTTTAATATACCTTAAAAAATTTTGAGTTTTAAATTAATATGGGTCTTTTGATCATCTTAAAAAAAAAAAACTTGACCACCTTAAAAAAAAAACTTAAACATCCTTAATAAAAATTGAGCCTATTAAAAATAAAATTCAACCTCTCCAAAATTTTGGTTTGTTGAATGTTGAACAAAAAAAATTGCAAGAAATGCAATTACCAAAATATTTTCGCAGTATTTTGGTAACAAATCCTAAATAGCAAGTTGGTACTGGTAAACAAAAAAATAATTTCAGTGGGAAGTTCAAATTAGAACCAGTAAAAAATTACCACTTAGGTTTTGTTGTGAAAGTAGTGTAAAAATGTTGTGAATGTAACACTTCTCAAAAATTGCCCAAACAAACAGATTAGTGCCCAAATAAAACATTTAATTGTTATTTTTTAAATTGTGTTCTCAAATGACATATTTTAAAATAGCTATTTTTTATATAAAAATAAAAGTATACTTTTTAAATAGCTAGTGTGTTAGTGCTTGCTTTAATCTTTAGTCGAATTTGTTAGATTTAATTTTTTCAAAAAGATAATGCATTTTGTTTATATTAGTACTTATTTAGGCAATATGTTAGTAATTGAATAAGAGATTAGTAGCTTAATAATTGATTGGTTGTGTACATTGTGAAAATAATTTTTTTTTATTTTTTTTATTTTTATTCTAGTCTAATCTAAGTGTAAATATGTATGAAACTTCATCCTAGAGACTTGAACCCCGGCCCTTGTACCTCAGGGCCCTCACACCCCACAAATTTTTATGCTTATGATGTTAATATATTCAAGTTTTATTATTATTAAAATTTTAATTTAATTATTTTTAATTACCATCCTGAAAAGAATTTTTGAAGCCCCCAGTGCCCTTGTTGCATGAAACTCCAAAGATTTTATGGGCTGAATAGGTTGACTTTGCACACAGTTTGACTTATCGAAATAATGCCTTGATCGATCAAAAATATTAAATATCGATATCCAAAGCTATTGAACAAGCACAAAGTTGAATATGATCTGCAGAACTTGAGTAATTGTTGACCACAAAAACATACTTCCAAGATACATTTTTGATCCGGTTTGCAAACCTATATTATAGACTCAACATTATACATTTTAATTAAAAAAATATAAAAAATTATGTAATAAATAAACTAGAAAAAGGTGTTTTCATAGATGAAGGAGATAAAATTAAGATGAACGGTCAGATTTTACAGAAACCACCTTGGACGACTGTACTAGGGTGACGGGTGAAGAAAGGAGGTAGCATGACCTCACGCGTAGTAAGTGGACGGATTGACTTTGTTGGATGAATAGGGGAGTAGACAAATACAAAACGGACGGTGGCAAGGCCACGTGACGCCCACGTGAGTTGATTGGTCCTCAAGGGACTTCAAAAGGAAAATGACTTGCTCCACGACTAACTCTGGTTAATAAAATTTTTATATGGAAAGGATCTCGTAAAATACGCGCATGCATGAGAATCTTCTCTACAAGGAAATATTCCCCTTCGCTAAGGAACCAAGGTCGGTTCCCCTCTACTATAAAAACCCAAGAACTTCTAGACCAAGGTACACATAATTCACCCTAGTTCTGACACTCTAGAGTTGTGACAATTTTCTGACTTAACCTTCGGAGGGTATTTGGCCGGTACCACATCGGTACTCTCTTGAGGTCTTCTTTTTTAGTGTTGTGTAGGTATTGTTCTGGGCACGTGAGGATCTTGTAGCTTATTGATGATTTTTGGCATCATCAATAGATGCATAGGAGTTTCCATAGACGACTACTGATGCTAAATTGCTAATTTCACCAAATTTTTTGAAGGCAAAATATTAGTTATAATTTTTACTATGTATATTATTAGAAAAGCAATATCAAAACTCATAGAAAAAAATAAATAGAAAGAGATATTTTCGTAGAAAATTAAGAAGGATTATGCCCCTTCTAAAGTAATAGATTATAAACAAAATACTAAATCATAAGCAACAAGACATATGACTTAATCAAAGTCAAAGAGCTACTATGAAGCACACAAAGCCCCCTGAGGGGGCGCCCAATAATATTATTTATTTTTATAAGATAATTTTTTTAATGAATTTCCTTTCTGCCTTTATCTTTCTTTTTTATTTGGGATAATTACACATAACCCACTTGTGGTTCGGGTGAAAATCGCTTTACTTACCCGTGGTTTAAAAAGTATCACTTAACCCACTTGTAGTATGTTCCGTTTGTTTTCTGTAACTCACCTCTGTTAAAATCAAGGGTAAATAGGTATTTTTGCTCAAATTTTATCTCTCCTTCCAAAACAAAAAATAGAGCAAAAATGCAAAAGAAACAAGATCAAAGAGTGGTATTTGTCTCTCTCTCTCCACTGACACAAATTTTAAACATGAAGAATATACCCAAAAAATAAAAAGCCTAAACCCCATTGCCTCCCTCAACCCTTTGGCCAACTCTATCACAAACAGAAAATGAAAAAGAACCAATATAACAGTTCCACCGCTACTTCAAGACCTTTATTGTTATTATTATTAGATCAAATATGCCAGATTATTATTCAAACAAAGAAGAAATCTCAAGCTAAAAAGATTACTGGGTTCCAGGTAATTCTACTTTTAAATTTCAAGTTCTGTTCCCTTTTTGTTTTCTTGTGGTGCTGTGTGCCTAAGAGGCAAGTAACTTTGTATATGAACAGTTTGCCCCTAGGAAATCCATCTCAAGTGCTAGTTACTTTAGCTGATTCCCGGATTAGAATTTTGGATGGTCCTGATGTCACTCAAAAATTCAAAGGTATCTTCATAATCATAGGAGCAGAAGTCTCTACCTATTAGCTGGTTTGTTTTAACCTTTTTCTGCTTATGGTAATGGGTTTGTTGGTTGGATATATAGCAGGTTTGCGAAATACAAGTAGCCAAATATCAGCTTCTTTTAGTCAAGATGGGAAATATATCATTACTGCAAGTGAAGATTCTCAAGTTTATGTTTGGAAGCATGAAAAGCCCAAAAATGCTGGGACAAGAAAATCCAAAATCCAAAAATGTAGTCACCCAATTACAAGAGCACTTTCATCATCAAACACTGAACCCCTTCTTCCCTAAAAACCAAAAGCTTAAAACTTTCATCATTAGAAACTAAATTACACAAACACCAAATTGCATTTTCTTGAGCCAAAGCAGTCCCAGAATTCACAACCCCCAAAAGAACACCAACCCCATTTTTCTCAACGAAATTCTCTTTAATTTCACTAAACAAAGCAAGATTTCTCAGAACCTCAATTGCAAAAGCTTGAGAACCAGGAGTACCCACTTGACAAATCTCCAACAACGATGAAATCCCACCTTGAGAACCAATAGCCCGTGCGTTTTCTTTGCTAAGGGTCAGAACTTGAAGTGCCACACATGCTTTTTCTTTAGCAAAAGCACTCCCAGAGTCCAAAACTTCAACAAATGGTTCAAAAGCAAAAGACCCTTAGCAATCACCATGTGCTTGCTCGAATCCACCAATGAAATCCTCGAAATCAAACTCACAGCTTTCTCTTTCATCTCGAACGAGCTTGAATTAAGCAATTTCACCAACACAGGCACCACGCCTTGAGCCACATCGATCATCACATTCTTGTCATCCAAATATTAATTTTCATAAAACCCTCCCTTTTGATCTTGTTTCTCTTGCATTTTTGTGCTACTTTTTGTTTTGGGAAGAAAGAGACATAAAATTTGAGCAAAAATACCTATTTACTCCTGATTTTAACAGATGTGGGTTACGAAAAACAAACGGAACATACCACAATAGGTTAAGTGATACTTTTCAAACTACGGGTAGGTAAAGTGATTTTCGCCCAAACCATAGGTGGGTTATGTGTAATTACCCCTTTTTATTTTTATGTACTTTTCTTATATCATAACTAATTGGTTATTATAATTTCATACTTCAAACTTCATTGAAAAAAAAAATTCCTATTTTTTTTTACCATTTTTTAAGCTTCATATATTTTTAAGCATCAAGATTTATAAATGAAAAATGAAAAATGAAAAATCAAAGAATATAATTGTTTCCTTTCGAAACTGATAAAACAAATTGATAATAGGATCTCAAATTCTTATGTAATAATTATTCTTCTTCATAATAGTTTTTGTAAAATAATTAAATATGGGGATAATTTCCTAACGAGCTTTATATTGTGATATTATATTTATTGAAATTTCAGGGCAGATATGTTCATGATATATTTTTAAAGCTGTTACAATTTGAACATTATAATATAAATTAACCAAAATAATATAAATTTACATAAGTTGCGTTCGGGTTCAATCTTGCTACCAAAAATTCTTGTGAATTGTGAACAGAATTTTGATTTTAAAATATCATTTTAAAAAAATTATTTTAGAGAAAGGTTGCAAATTTAATTCAAAAAAAGAAACAGAAAAAATCAAATTGGTTTGAATTATAGTGTTGAGGTGGAGGACCAGCCATACTACCTATGAAATGCTTACCATGCCTAGTAAGGTTATAAACAACAAAATTATCCTGGCAACTCACTTGTGAGTAAATAATATGCCTAAAAAACTATGAAAATAATTTCGCATTGGCAATTAAGTGGCCAAATAAAGCTAGAGAGATCTCCTCAGCTTTTAAAAGAATTCATAATTATCTATGAGTCACCCTTCAAGACTGCCTTAATAACCCGAACTTCAAAGGAGAATTCGAGTGCTTTTGCTGTTATCATTGCTTCAATCACTGTAGTCGAATCAATTAAAATTAAGAAGATTGACTTTTTTTTTTCTTTTAATTTTTTTTTTATATACTAATGTGTATGTGTGTGTTAATTATGAATTTTATCCTCCTAGAAATAAATCCACACCCCCCCACTAGAGGCGCAAAAAGCCTAATTCTTATTGTGACTTCACGTAGAAACCATTTGCCTAGCAGACTCTTGTAAAAGCTCTCTCTTTAAGGATTATCACATAAAATTAACAACTAGTGGAGGTTACAAGCTTGAAGCTACAACTCACAGCGCCTAATTCAACCATGAACCAACTAGACAGTCAACCACTCTTTGGAAGAAAATGCATTTCATTCCTTCCTCTATCTGTCCCTCACGCGTTTTTATAAAAGAAAATCGCAATGGGTCAGATTATAATTAAAGGCATATAGAACATTAGTCAATTTTGACAAAATAATTTAGGAGGAAATAATATAAAAATCTTCTTGGCAAACAATCATAATAAATTATTAATATTTTTGTTGTGACATTATGTATGATGATTTTTTATTTTATTTTTTCTAGGATAGGATGATGAAGTTTATTACCACCACTGGGCACCATGGAAATCCCATTGGACACCATTTTATTTGCATTAGGGAGAGGATGATTAAGTTTATTACAAGTTCTGAATTTGTTATGGACCATAACAAATTTAGAACTTTTGGGTATTTTGGTAATTTTTTGGGTTTTGGAGGTATTTTGGTCATTTTTAGGTTTCGGGGGTATTTTGGAAATTTTTTGGGTTTTGGGGGTATTTTGGTCATTTTTAGGTTTCGAGGGTATTTTGGTAATTTTTAGGTTTTGGGGGTATTTTGGTATTTTTTGGGTTTCGGGAGGTATTTAGGTCATTTTTTTGGTTTTGAGGGTCTTTTGGTCATTTTTAGGTTTCAGGGGGTATTTTGGTAATTTTTTAGGTTTCAGGGGTATTTTGGTAATTTTTAGGTTTCGAGGGTATTTTGGTCATTTGTTGGGTTTTGGGGGGGTATTTTGGTCATTTTTTGGGTTTCAGATGTATTTTGGTCATTTTTAGGTTTTGGGGTATTTTGGTAATTTTTAGATTTTTAAGGGTATTTTGGTCATTTTTTAGGTTTTGGAGGTATTTTGGTCATTTTTTGAGTTTTGGGAGTATTTTAGTCATTTTCTAGAAATTTAGATTTTATGAGTTTTAGTGGGTATCAGTGGGTTTATCCATTAAAACCCATATAATTAAATAACCTAATTGGTCTTTACCCATTTGTGCGTCCCAAAATAAGGCTGTTGGGCCTCGAAGGAATTTAGGCTCACAATCTATTTGTATAGTGAGCTTTTGGATTTCCTACCACGGGTGTTGTTATGCTCAGCAAGCCCGTATACTGGGTCTCCTCCCCTTCCTCACTGTCTCTTCCCTCTCTTCCTTAGGGAGAATTGATATCGCTCACTCTCTCTCGTCTTTTCTCTCTTAAATTGCCAACCCCTTTAACTGAGTCTTCCCTGCCTATTTATAGCAAAACTTAGTGGAACGATCATGATTGTTCTCCTGGTGGGTAGAAAGAGGGGTCCAATACTATTACCCATAAGTGGGAGTTTAGTTGGGAGTAGGAGGAAATGAGAGTGGCATTGGAACTAGCTCCAACATTGGGTTTTTTTCTCGGCAGGGGCGTTCCCTAGGCAATGGAAGGGAGGTCCAATACCGTTTCATCTAAGTTGATGTTTGGTGGCGAGAATGAGATAATGATAGTGGCGTTGGGACTAGCCCCTCATGTAAGTTATGTGCTCGGCAGGAGCATGTCACAGGTTACTTTGAGCATTCCGAGCTCTCAACTCTCGGACGGCACGTGTGTCACAATGTGTGATCAGCGCGGGGCTCCCATAAGAGTTGGTCTTCCTGGGCCCTAGGGCCATTGGGCTTGACAAGGGGGTAGGGCCCGTACACCATTTAACCCAAATATTCAAATGGGTTGGGTTAAGGCTTATCCAAATTAGGTGGGTAATGGATGAGTTCATGGATATGGAGACAAATTGCCACCCTAGTTATGGTTAATCATTTTATTTTCTCCCTTGTTCTTCTATCAATATTATTTCAAAGGTATTCTAAAAAAAAAAAAAAAAGGCCATGTTACATGTAACACTGAAAAGATTAAGATAATAAGGCCCATGAGCTCAACAGTGAGTCCATCCCTTGAAGTTGGAGCCTCTTGAGTAGTTTGTCTAGCTGAGTTAAACTTTGAACTTGGATTGGGCTGAATTTATAGAGGACCATGCTTACAAAATCTCTTAGCAACTTTTAGGTAGGCTTGTTGATGGGATGGGTTAGGTTTTAGGTGTTTTTCAATCCAACCCAACTTTTTAAGTTGGCAAATCTCCAATTCAATTCAACTCAACTCAGCTAATGATTGTTCTTAAAACCAAACTAACTCAACCCTTAAATTGAGGAGAAGTTCTAGTCTATAATATTTTCATAATACTTTTACAATAAATTATTCAGCAACTTTTAAGTAGGGTTGTTGATGAGATGAGTAGGGGCTGTTTGGATTTTGTATTTCCATCGTCTATAACTCTGTTTCTATCACTTATAACTCAAAATAAGTGGGACCTACAAAAAAAAAAAAAGTTTGTTTGGATTTGTTTTTTGTTTTTGTTTCCATCACTCAATTTTCTGATTTTTGAGTGATGAGTTATGGAAACTGAAAACACATTTTAGGTATTTTCAATTTCCAAAACTCAGTTTCCAATGACATTTTTGTAATTAAACACACATGCATGAGACTCACTAGTCTTGTCAAGTCAGACTCCCTTCTCTCTCTCCCACCGGTCACTCTCTCTTTTCTTTCTTTTTTCTTTCTTCTCCACTTTTCTTTCTTTCTCTCTTCTTCTTTATTTGTTCTTCTTTAGAGCAAAATCTCACCCAAAGACAAAAGAATCTCAGCCCTCCCCATCCACGACCTCTCTTCTCCGATCTGCCTGCCCACGCCAACCCATCCGACGGACCCACGCCGACCCATCCGATGGACAACTCACAAAGAACCCACGCCGACCCATCTCTCTTTGTCCTTCACCCTTCCCATGCCGACCCACGCCCACCCATCCAACGACTCGATTCGGCTTTGTCGTCAATCCAAAAGAGGAAAAAAGGGATCTATGAAATGGTTATGTTTGTGTTTGTCGTCGATCCGGCTTTGTTGGGTTTGTGCTTTGATTAAAATGATTGTGTGAGAGATGGGTTTTGCTATTTTTCTACATAGTTTTTTTTTTTTTTTGATTTGGTGGTGTATCATAAATAAGAATGAATGGATTTTTGATTTGTTGCTGCATATTTTGAGGGTTCGAAAATGGCTTCTGGGTTTGGAAATGAGAAGTGAAGAAAATGAAATGAAATGGTGGGAGGCGGGTAGGCGAACAGGAATGCCTGACATGGTGCTCAGGTATGGGTCCCACAAAATGTAGAAAAAATTGAATGATGATAAATTGAAAACATGTGCTAAACAAGTGGGGTATAGAAAATTGGAGTATTTTAAGTGATGAATGACGAAAATTGAGTGAGGAATGATGAGTAATGATAAAAAAAAAATCCAAACAGCCCCTTAGGTTTCAAGTGTTTTTCAATCCAACCCAACTTTTTAGGTTGACAAATCTCTAATTCAACTCAGCTCATGATGGTTCTTAAAACCAAACTAACCCAACTCTTAAATTGAGGAGAAGTTCTATGTCTACAATATTTTTATAATACTTTCACAACAAATTATAGGTAGTATGTTGTTGGTTTTAATTTAAATCTACTACAAAAATTACTTTTTTGCCCACCAATAACAACTTGCTACTTATAATTTGTTGTGAAAGTATTGTGAAAATATTGTGGATATAACATTTCTCCGGATTGAGTAATTGAAATTGGGCCATTTTGTCAAGCCTAATAGAAAATTGAGTTTTCATTCAATTATTTAACAACATTTCAATAAATGATTATAACTTACATAATTGAGCATAATATTTTAGTTTTATCAAAATAAAATCTCAAACACCCAAAATATATCAAAATAATAAAATTTAAATAATGTCTAAAAATCGAAAAAACCTAAATAACAAATATATATATATATATATATATATATTTTAAAGTATTTAATATTGTGGGTTGGTTCAGGTAATATGGGTTGAAAATTTTGTCAACTTGAACCTAACCTAAGTTTTCCAAAAATTACAACTGAATCCATCAACCCACAAAAACCAACCCGAGGCATCGGGTTGTGTTGGATTTGATGAGTTGGTGGAGTGAATGCATACTATAGTTTTTGGGAAGGATTCCTATGTTTTTGTTGAATCTTAATCCACATTAATTTCTAGGAAGGATTTCCATGCTTTTGTTGTATCTTGATTTTTTTTGGATATAATAATTTTTAAACAAAAACACATTTATATATTTTAAATTTGGTCAATTGTCATTTTAGTCTATGAAGTTTACTTATTTTTGTCAACATTGAGGCTGCTAGGATACCTAAATGGTTTTGTTAAGTCATGTATTATATATATATATATATATATATATATATATATATATATATATGTTGTAAAATCTATGTAACAAGTTATATTTCATTATTTTTGAGATAAAGTTGTTGATATTTGCAAATGGATTGAGAATTGCAAATGATGCCAACCTAAGTGGGATGTAAACAATTTTTAATGATGCAACTATTCTCACCAAAATATAAATAATGAATACACCAATACATTTATTTATTCCAATCAATAAAAGTTATCAATGGTTTTTAAGTACTTCCATAGATTAGGATTGATTAATATAATTAATTCGCAAATTTAACTTTAAGAGGGCAATTTTTTCATTTAACCAATTGAGGGTAACTTGTAAATAAGGTGACCATTAAACTTAACATCCAAATGAATGATAGGGTGCAATTTGCAAGGTTTGTTAAAGTTGCGATGGTGATTGCGACTTTCATAGTTTGAGGAGCAACGAGCTATCCCGCAGATTAGGCTGGGTTTCAGCAATTTAATAATAATAATTAAAAAATCATTTGGGAATTATCCAAATAAAAAAAAGAGTGGTAATTTATTTAAAGAATTAATATCATTTACACTCATCAAAATGTCTTTGAATTTATGAGGGGAAAAAATGTCCTGAATCTGGAATGAACACAAAAATACATGAATCCTTTATCACAAAGTCTATCACTTAAACAACAGAGTCCTTAGTTGATTTCTTAGCTTCATGACTCTCCTTATCTGGATGACCCAAAAGCTGTGTAGTATCTTTATCTTTAACCTGGAAATTGAGAAAAAGAAAGAGTCAGGCCAATTTTTCATTTCCTATTCTTGTGAAAAGCTTTCTAATATACTATGAAAAAAGAGAGGGAAAAGTAACCTGAGACACCAATGATAGATCAGGGGATTGTTTCTTTTTACTCTCCTGGGTGCAAAAGAATGAATATAGTCCCATGCCGCAAATTGCTATTAGGATTCCAATAATGTTTCTTTCTGTGAAAGGGTCATGGAGTAGTGTATAGCCAAAGCCAAGAATGAGGCATGTCTTGAGGTGGCCTAGCACTTGATATGTAACTGGTGATGTCTTGCCAATAACTAGAAAGGTGCTGAAGTTCACAGATACGGCGATTAGGCATGAAAGTATGATGAATCCCTGCACATGTTCATATCCATTCTATCATCACAAAACCTTCATGGTGATTTTGTCAATTATGTATGGAAATAGTAATGTGCATACCATACTATATTGGATTTATTATATCTATAGTTATGCATGAAAAAAGGAAAAGGAAGGGCAGTAATGAGTAATGTACCAAAACTAAAGGAGAATATTTGAAGGCAAAGACATTTTGCTTGGTGAGGAACTGATCAACCAGAGGGCCAGAGACGAAAAGAATTGCGGCCTGAAATGGAGCTGACTGGTAGAGCAGCTGAGTAGAAGAGACATTGAGCCTCTTTTGTATTGTGTTTGTGAGCTGAATAGATTATTAGGTTAAGAAAGACAATTTAATTCAATTCAAGAGCCAATTAAGTATGTGTCAACATATATATTTATTCTGTAAACCAAAAAAAAAAAAAATCCATTGAACTAGAAAATAGTGGGAGCAAAAGGATACAATTTGACCAACACAGGTAGTTACAATTGCTAAAAGAGAGAGAATTGTTCCAACTAAATTGAGCTGAAGATCAGTCACAGAGGCAATGCCAACTCCTACTAGTAAGAGGAAAAGAGCGAACTTTATCTTGCGGCTGCAAATTAAGAATGGGAAAAAGTAACAGTGAGATTGTAGAAATCGTGAAAATTTTAGGAAGTCTCTGAAGTCTAATATGGGTTACCTGAATTGCTTGTTCAAGAAAAGAGTTTCCAATAATACAGTGAATGGTATAATTGCAAGTTTTGTCATCTGCCACAACAGGAAAAAAGAAAAAAGAAAAACAAAAAATGTGAATGCACAGATATTTTGTACAATATGGTCTTGATTATATTATCACTATAAGATGTGAGCATGCTGCAAGCAACTAGGACTATTCATCTTGTAATTTTAGTCTTAGTGATCTTGTGATCAGTAAAAAAATAGGCTATGTCATCCTGTAAGTTTCTAAATATAAAAATTGAAGTCAACCTGGTAGAATCCAATGGAGTTGAAACCCAGGCTCAAGTTGAGAAGTCCAATTGAAACCCCATTTAGGATGCCAAAGAGCATTACAGTTTTTGTGTCAACTGACTTGGACTCAAAAAAATTCAAGCGTTGCGCCGCGTGAAGGGTGCAGAATGTCACCATAAGATGCCAACTAGTGAGTGTAGTAGCTGCACCAAGGAAAAAAACGAAAGGAAAACTAAGGGGAAGGGAAAAGGAGCAAATTGTGAAAGAAATAAGACATGCATTGTTTAAAATAGTTATTATTATTATTATTATTTATAAAGAAGAATGAGTATACAGGAAACACTTTTGAGAGGAACAAGAGAAAGCATGGAAATTAAAAAAAATTTAATACATGTCACAGCTTTTGAAATCATTAGGCATATATACTCGTGTGTGTGAAACCATTACTTAAATTTTAAAATACAATCTCATATAAAATTAAACAAAAAAGGTAGATACTGCTTAAAAAATAAGGCTATCACTATATATACTATATGGTTAAATAAATAATCTCTTGAAGGAATTATAGCAGGAGAGGGATGGACTAGATACCAAAAGGGAAGCCCAGATTGCTCATCAAAGCTTTGTTGCAGATGACAATGGAGACAGATGAAGCCACTGATAGGAACAGTGCGCCAACAACACCCAACTGGAAGCTCGACATTTCTCCCATCTTTGAAAAAATGATGAAAGACCCAATATATTTGTCAAAAGTCAAAACCAGCCATTATCAATTTCAATTAAACTCTTCAATGACACTAGTTGCTTAGAATTTTAACAATATGAAAAGGTTAAGCGACCCCTGTATTGTATACTATTTTTTTTTTTTCAACGACCCAAAAAACAATGTTTGACAATATGAAATGATAGTTAATTTTATTAGTGATTAGTGTAGTAATGCTCAATTCTATCGATGTCAGTACTCTTTTTTGGCTAACCAATGGTGACTGGTGAGGTCGTTACTTATCATAATTGGTGTCAGATTGGAAGGCAAAACTAGCTACCAGCCTACCACTAAGCATGTAAACATTTTAAAGACAATTTTCATTGACTTGGAATAACAGATGGGGAAATGGCTTTTATATATTTCCTCTTTCTCGTTAAGGGGTGGGCCCTATGAGAGAAGAAGTATAGTCTGGGACTGCACAATAATTTTCCGGTGAAGAATGTACTTTTGGCATGCCATGATTTACTAATTAGACATCATGATTAAAACAAAAGGAATCCAGACTGGAAATGCTTGAACACAAAGCAGATGAAGGCACTGATACAACTTTTTGTACGATAGGCAATGATCAATGAATAAACTAAACAAGTCTCCTGCATGTTCAGATCCAGCCATTACAGTTATAACTGGTGTAATCTTAAATAGAGCTTAGAACTGCTTGTTTAGAATGACATACAAAGGAGAATACAAATGTACCTTTTACAAGTGATAAGAAAGTCTTGGAGTGTTAGGAGCCCTGAAAACAAATTTAACCAAATAAAAAAGGAAGCAACTAATTAAATCAATCACAACACAAACACACACACAAAAGCTTGTACATACATATATATAAAAATGAGCTTCACTCACAAATCACAAACCTTAGAACTTGGAAAATGTACAAATGGATTTACAAGGTATAAGGGCTCCTAAAACTCCAAGCAATGGTGGTGGCTCCGGCAAGTTTTCTTGAAATCAGAGCTGGGAAATGAAGAATGATGAGAGAACTGGTTGGGAGAGGCCTGAGCTTAAAGAAAGAGTCTCATGGCTTGTATGACAATGTAGTTGATGAGCCCTTTTTATTTTGGATGTTTTTTTTTTTGTGGTTGGTGCCAAACGCCGTTGGTTTAGTTTAGAGACTGTCTAGCTAGTTTTTGTTTTCACGTGGATAGCTTCCAGAAGAGAGTTAACGGCTATTACAAGCAAGAAGACAGTCAATTTTAATTGACTGTTAAGATGATAAGATTAGTGATTAGAATGACAAAAATGCCATTAGTAATAGTATTTCAAGGTTTCCCAAAAAAAAAAAAAGAGGAAAAGTAGTTCAGGGGATTTTGTGTACTGTTTATTGTATTGTTTGAAACTTGAAAGCAATGAACTCAATAATAGAATTGGTGGCTTAAAAAAAACAATAAAAATAAAATTCTTCAAAGCAATTACATATATTATTATTATGGGTTTCTTTGGGTTAGATTATATTTCAATTTGTCTAGACTTGGCTATAAGGGAAAAAGGAGGAGTAATATGTGCAAAATTCATTTTTTCTTTAGGTACGTGAAGTCTTTACCTAGGGTTTTGTGTTGAATATTTAGAGTGGGTTACTTGGCACCAAAGCTAAGAATTCTTAATTATATTAAATTTATCAAAATTACATTTTGTTTATTTTTAATGGCATGTAAATGCAGGAACACAACCTCTAAGAGACTAAATTTTTTGTCATGTGTCACTATTGTTTTGATGGTCATTTTACAAGTATAAAGTTTTTGTGGGATGAGGGGTAAGGGCCAAACTTCAAGTTTTTAGGTTGGAGTTTCAAATATATATACACTTCAATAAAGTTTTTCACTTCAATTAAGAATTATTTTATGTAAAGTATTAATAAATGAACATAAATGCATTTACCCCAATAATTCATGATATTGAATTAATACTTTTACTATGTTAAAGTATTAATTAATTTTCCATAAAAAGTATTAATTACTTACCAAATATTAATGATCAATATATGGTGCACTAATTATTTTTGTGAAATGACTTTATATGGTTATTTTTCTAAAATTTATATTTTTTTTGAAAAATAATTACAACATTCTGCTAATCCCGCAGCTCGTACTCTTTCCTCCCTAGACTCCCAAACACTTTGTACATGGGGAAGTGCCAATTTATACTTGAAACAATCAAATTGAAATATAGCAATCTTACCTAAATTTTTGTAATTGAAACAATCATTTGTAACAAAAGAAAGAAGCAAATTTAATAACATGCAATTAAGAATATATAAAAAAAAAATTGTGCACTTTTTTTAATTGAAATAATTAAATATTTTTGAATTCCCTCAAACGATACATTCATATCCTTAATTATAACAATCTTGACAATTTATATTTCCTCTCTTTTTAATGAATTAATATGATTGAAATAATGAGTATTATACACTAATCATGAAGATAATTTCTTATAAAATATTTTAAAGCGAACTTATATTGTGGCACTGCCTCCAAAAATTTCATTTTGGTAGCAAATGAATTAGCCTGCAGTCAAATTGAGTGGCTCCAAGTCACTGCCAAACTAATATAGGACGGTTCTGGTTGAATTAAGGTAACACATATTGTCATGGTACATCAACAATATTTTATGGAGTATATTAGTTCAAAAAAAAGTCTCTATGTTTTTTGTTTTAAATAAGGGTGTTCTAGTCCACTTGGGTACTCAAAAAATTCGAAAGCTAAATTTACTATCAGCACGTTTGGATCCCACAGCTTTCAAGGAATATTAAATTAGACTTAGCACACAAGCCAGGAAGGTGAGGGGAGCATTTCTTTTATGAACGAGGTATCTCCCAATTCAAGCAAAAAGCTTGCCACCCTCAAACTCAATTAGTGTTTGGTGAACAAACTTGTATCTCACTCCTCTAAAAAAAAAAAAAGGCCATTTTCTTGTCCTCTCTTTCTCTTTTTCTATTTTTTCCTCCTCTTTTAGAATCACCCACCAGGCATAATAATGGAGAAAACTCTTCTCACATTAAAATGCTCCTTGAAGCTTTCTCAAGGTCGGCACCAAATTTCATTAAAGAAAATTACACATGATAATAAACACGGAATTTGAAAAGTCATGACTTTGTATTCATGTGTAGAATATAATTGTTTGAAAACCATGTTCTTTTATCCTTCTTAAAGAGACCTTAAGTCTGTAGAGAAATGTTATGTTCATACAATTTTCACAATACTTTTATAATAAATCTTATGTGACAGGTTGTTATTACTATTATTGGTAGGTAAAAAAATAGTTTTAGTTGTGAGTTTAAATTAGAGCTGTAACAACTTACCAAATATAATTTGTTGTGAAAATATTATGAATGTAACACTTTTCTTAATACCACATGAACAGTTTTTCAAATAAATTTAGAGAAAAGTTAATCTAACCATTACATGACAACTTACAAAAAATTATATGCGTGTATTTTTAATTACATGATTTATTTAATAATCATGTAACTTATTTAACAGATTTAGTGAGTCATATGATTTAATACAGATAAATCGTTTTATGAATTGTTGTGTAGAAAATTTCGTCAATGGAGGAAAATTTGTCCAAAGCATATCCCCATGATAGCATAAGCTAGGCCAATGTGAGCAACAGTAATAAGTACAAACAGTAATCGACCACACATTGGACCATAGTAATGATACCAGAAATTCAATTTTTTTTAACTAACTTGGTAAATTAAACATGGAAGAGTTACGTCCATAGTGCAATCCAATCATTGGCAAGGGGAATCAAAAAGATATATTATCCAAAATTTGAAAGAAAGTAAACGTAATTTATCCAAAGAAAATGAAGAAGAAGAAGAAGAAGAAGAATACTTCTTCCCCTTGAGTAGTTCAAGTTTCTTTAAAATTGCCGTATTTGTATTTTGTTTTGCAGGGGTCGTTGTTGCTTCGGCCCGGGCTAATCGATCCCCCAAGCGACATGTCAAATGGGTACATTTCTTTCACCAATAATTTAGTGGTGATAGCAAAAATGGAAAGGTTTTGTCTGTCCCTTCTTATTTACAAAAGCTATAACACATACACTAGGCTTTTCTAATAAATTATAGACCTTGACTACACATTTAAAAGTGCATTAGTGTCCAAACTCCAACCCCTTTGACAACGATTTCTTACCCGGCTAGAAGACCAGAAGTCTATTTTTTCTTCGAAAAATTTGATGCTCTTGTTAGTCATGAAAATGGTGAGTTTCTTACCAATGACAATTCAATTGGTGATTTGGTAATTAGTGCCTTAACCCAAAAGCTAGAATAAGAAGCCTAGAAAGGAGAGAGAAGTCACTTGAGAAAACATTGAGAGCAAATATTTATTGGTAGAGATTGAAGAATGCATATATATATATATATATATATATATATATAAGATAGAACCTTTTTCACTCTCTGCTTTATGTGGTAGTTGAGTGATTGATGTTTCAAAATTATACCAACAAATTCTGATGGTGGCTTCATACTTTAGTCCTCGCTACATCAGGGGCAAACCCATCAAAATCACATTGAGATTGCGGCATTATACATGTGTAGACCTTATTGTAAGATCTCTAATGGTTCCTAAGTTTCGAACAAAACCTTTAATAAAATCTATAATAGAGGAACCCACCAGCACTGCTTAACAGCCTAACATACCACAAACTACTGTAAAAAGAAGGCAAAGCCATATTAAAAAGATAAATCAAGGAGGACGAAATAATCATATTTTGTGTTGATCCATATACGAAAAGAAGGTAAATTTTTATTCTCGTATATAACTACGGCTGTCTATAAAATACAGAAGATCCGGGCTTCAGAAAAATGAGCCTACCACCTTGAGCAAAAAAAGAAAAAGAAAAAGAATAAAATCGCATGAACAGAAGAACTGAGCTCATAAACAACACCCAAGGCAACCCAAAAAATAAAAAAAGAGAAAAAAAAACATGTACAAAAGAAGAACAAAAAAAGAACATGGAAAGGCGGTGTTCGTCAAAGTTACTCCTTCCCAAACTGAGCAAGATATGCCTTATCTGCATTGGTGAGCCGAGCCTGGAACTCAGCCCACTCATTTTTACACCTAGCTCTCACCTGCAACAGGAAACCACCAGGCAAGAATAATTAAAACCCGGTCGACAAACTTTTATTATTGGCTTCTCAAAAAAAACAAGGGTAAGAAAATCAAACTGGGTATTCAAAGGCAGTATTAGCTAATAAAAGCAAGAAGATACAAGTAATGGACAAATGGGCTTTATATAAAGTACAATATTTAGTTCAAAACAATGCGGTACATAATGATGATAAATACACATACCCCTTCCCACGGAGCTTTCCCATCCTCGGACTGGCCCTGAAGTTAACAGATAATTTAAAGTATAAGAATATGATTCATAAGCAAAATTTAAAGCTCCCTCATGCAAAATTTTCCTCTATTTGGCACCAAAAACATCAAACTGTCTTCCATATTTGTGCACAAACTTAAAAGCACATGGGTGCACTCACCCTCATTCTGGCACAGAGATAGAGAGAGGGAGAGAAAGCTTCTAAGAAGCATCATGCACACAACTAAACACAAATGAAAAAAAATTCTAGTGAACTTATTGATGACTAACCTGGCTCCCTAGAGAAGGTATTACTTGATGAACAATCCACTGTGAATCAACCACACCAATTTTTTCATGTGCAGGCTGCAAATACAAAACATAACTGATTAGGATGCACCAAGAAAAGGTGTACCTAATCTAACATAAGGAATTTCTATAAACCTACCTGACTGATTCCACATTGAACAGAAGATCACACTTTCATTTGAAAAATAGGAAGGACCACTACTTTACATGATCCACATTTTCCTTTTGATTGGTCACTTTACAGAATCCATAAAAACTAGTCCAGTAGTTCTTACTGAATTATGTTTATAATGAAAAGACATACAGTGCTAAGCACACATGCTGCCAGAAAGATTTTTAACAAGTCCCTAAATGATCTTTCCATTATAGGATTTAACTGTGTGTCATCCCATTTGATAAAACAGGTCATGCTTGTACTTTGATGTTTAATTGTTTATACTGAATGCCATTGGTTTGGCATGCATCTTCATATTACTTAATATCCACACAAATACAAGCCAACATGATCATTGCACCTAAACCTCATTGTCTAATATTATGGTGAAATTTTGAAATCCCCCAAGAAATTTATATAAAAAATAAGCTTTGAAAGGCCAATGAGTTCTAGCTCAAATGGTGCCTCCTCCCCTTGTAAGAGCAAAATGAAGGGTGAGGGCGTGTGTTCAATACTTATTGGGTGCACATGTAATTACCGATAAAGAAAAAAAATATATGAAGCTTTGAAATCCATAAAATTGCTTTTCTAGTGTTGATATAAGCATTTTCTTTTCCTTCACCCCTTTTTCTGATAGATAAATGGGAGAAGGGCAACAAAAAGTGATGATCATTACAAATGAGGAGAATTTAAAACCTGGTTCTACGATACTATTACCAACAACCCTTTACTTGGCTACCTGGCTTTCCTTAAAAATATGCAGGATAAAAAGTAGTTGAAAGATAACAGGCCATCAATATAGCATCTGAATAGGCAGCAAATCCTACAGGGCACCAAACCCAAAAAAAAAAAGGAAAGAAGGAAGAGCCACTGACCTCTACACATCTTCTGAGTGCAAAATCCAATCCCCATCCATGCACCAAATCATTCTACAAGCAGATATTAGAGCGTTTCATTTAGGTAGATGAATCGTTTGAAAGCACTCAGAAGAGAATATTATGTATGTAGTTGTCTAAGCAACATAATTCTAGATAGACAACATGCCTGAATCAAATGCCACACACATCGCCAAGCTTCTCGAGAAAATACTGGGGCCATAATTTCCACAAACCTGAATGAATACAAGAAATAATAATCACAGAATTAAAACAAAAAAGAAAAAAACAGATCTCCTTAGATTGTGTTTAGTAAGAATTTTGCAAAAAAAAAAAAATGGCACAATGAATTGACATAACGAATTCTAGCAAAATATATTCTTCTTAAGACAATGTTTGGGTGAAGGGAAAGAAGAAGAAGAGGAGGAGGAAGTTCTGATGTGGAAGTAAGAATGGAAGGAAAAAAAATAGAGAAGAGAAGAACAAAAAAAGAGATAGATAAATGGCTGTTGTAATGCCTCATGCAGACTGTATATGCATCTGATTGATTTATAACAAGAACAAGAATTAGAATGCAAAATCGTTAGTTTTGAGGATTCTCAATTTAGCTTAAAGAAAAAAGAAAGAAAATAGTTTTCAGAATCTACTACAAAGTAGAGTTAACAAACAAGACCAAAAAAAAAAGAAAAAAAGAAGTAAAATGCATTCTCATGCTTAACACCTGAAAAATGCACTCTCAGTAGTGACACCGAACAAGGGCTTAGACAGTGGTAGTAACTATTTCAGACATCTTGATCAAACATCATCTATCATGAATCCCAAACAAAAAGACGATCCTCCATGCTAATGGCATCTTATCCAAGCATGATAGTTAATCTTGCATTATTGTAAACCAAAATATTCAAAAGTTTCAAGCAAAGCTTCTGAAAACTTTGGAAGGATAAAGTGCTCATATGTGATACTTAACTAATCAAAATATCTTAATTAAAATATAAAATTATTTATATAAAACAGTCAACTTACTCATAGATTGCTCAAAATTTTCTTTTGGTAAGCATAAATTTGTCCAAGATGACAGCCAAAGTGCCAGGTAATAAATAGCATTCATAATTGCAACCAATTCTACAAGCATTTGATACAAAGACTAGAAAATATTTCTTTGTATTGTGTTTATGGACATACACACAGAGAGAGAGAGAGAGAGAGAGAGAGAGAGAGCATACGCAGCACAAGGAGGCAAATGTGGGTCATTACACCAGCCTGGCTTCTCCTCTGTATCCCTATTCATTAATGCAGACAAGAAGAACTTTTAACATCAATTTCCAATGCATAACAGCAATACCATTATAATAATGTCACTAGGGTGAGGGAGAGAGCTTACATGTGAACTTCTCTGTCACCTCTCCTCTTTGTCATTTCCCATGTTAGTCCATTATTGGGTTCAAGACCAGGTTGAGAGATTTCCAAACCATGTTTCTTAACCAACTCAATGTACCTGGTAATAGCATGGAGGAAAACATAAATAAGCATACAACACGCGGATTTGAGCAAGAAAAAAACTGATAAATAAGAACTTACTTATCTCCTCTGAAGTGTTCGACTCCAAGATCTTCATCCCATATAAAGATATATTCAAAAGCTGACACAACATTAGGATGCAGAAACCTTTTTGCATACCACCTGCAAAACATAAAAGAGTAAAATTATGAGAACAAACTATAGATACAAACACCTGCATGGGCATAAGTCTCAGCTAATTATAAAATGCAGCAGACTGAACTCTTCAAAAAAATGCAGATAAATAGAGCTCTAATTTGATGTTCAAGAGCTTGCTAGTCAAAGCTTACTACAGGGTGTAAGGATTTGTGAAGCTCTTATTCAATGTATATAAAAAGGTAGGAACTGAAATAGTGACAAAACTCACCATTTTGTTTGTTTCCTTACGCTAACGTGGATTGCACGTTTGGACCACTCAAATTGATCCCATTCACTTGTGTGACCATCATAATGAAAAAGCATGATCATGAAATCCTCAGAAAACTACAAGAAAATAATTAAAAAAAAAAAAACCCCTCAGCAGTCAGAATCCTGAATATCAAAATAATCAAGTAAAAAAAATAAGGGAAGGCTGCTTTTATGACCTTCTTGACGGCTGCATCAATATTATTTCTCTGATCAATACCAACAGTGAAAGTTACCAAGTATTTTGGCTTTTTCTGCAGATCCTGCAGATTTCATAATTTATGAAATTCCCATAAACGAGGCAGTTGGTTCACATCACAGTCAATAAAAGCTCAAATGTGAAAATTTATGGCACTTGGGCTTCCTGCTCAAAAATATATATACACATGCAATTTTTGACAAGAAAGGTCCTTATCCCCCTTCCTCCCCCAAAACCTTCTTTTCCTATCTCTCTCCTTCAAAAGCATAACCTACCATCTAAATCCAATTCAGCATGCATGTGCAAAGGGCAATGCTATGACCTATTTAAAAGAGGAAATGTTTAAAAAACCAAAACAACTGACTTTATGGTGTGGACAACAAAAGCACTATATTGATGATGATTGATTTTATTGGACCTGATTGATGCAGAAACTTTTAGGATTTTATTCTCTTTTATCTTGCATTGAATGTAATATATTACAAGTTAATTCTTTCCTTGTTACATTAGAAATTTATTTCATTCCTTCTAGGATGTAATTTGGGAGTCTAATTTAAGGCCTGATTTCTATCATGCATGGTGCCGATGCCTAGGTTTTATATATTTTCTATGTTATCTACTTGATGCTGATTTCAAACAAGCTCTAGGTGCTAATTCCTAGGTCCAATATCTTTATCTTGTTCTTGTTTTGTAATCCAAATAAAACCATCCTCCTAGAGTCTATTTGTCCTGCATCACTTTACCAACACTGAGTTTGGATCTTACAACCATTAACATCTAACAGTGTATTATAAAATGTTTTGGGCCACAATTGTACATATTAATGCTGCTAGTAACTACTCTTAGAATATCATCATTCCATTTGGGGTTCTATAACTGGTGAATTATTATTCTTACAGTCAATGAACATTATACCTCATTGGGATCGCCCCATAATCTGCGTAAATAGAGATCAGATTCTGGTACGACAATTCCTGGAGGTAATGACTCTGCACCACGAGGATTTGTTGGAACGTGTATCTGAGAGCAAACAAACAAACCACAAGCAAATTATCAGTTTAAATGAAAACAAGGCCGTATAGATTTTCTTTTGATTAGCCTACACTATGATGCAAAACCAGCAACTGTGAAGGAATACATAGAAGTCAAGCCAATCTTGAACATGGGACTTCTGGCTTTTTTTAATTTACTTATATTGGTTGAATAAATTCAAACAAGAATCGAAATTGTATCTTACGCTAAGTAATTACTCTTTTATTCTTCTAATTTAAGAGGAAGTTTCGGTACTTAATGCAACAAGAACAACTAGACCAATCAGGAAATTACTGCTAGCCCAAAATACTAGGATGATCTCACTATTCCTCTTTAATGTTTATGTCTATTTCAAAACTTTGATACAATAAGTACGCACCAACAAGAATTTTACGTTTTATCACCTAAGCAATTTTAATGATCCAGAAAGATCCTAAAAACCAGACAATTATCAGTTTCCACGAAACACGCAACTAAGTTGATCCTTCAGCTAGGGTACTAATTGGCGGACATTACATCTTTAAATCAGCTGACTACAAAAGTAGAAGAAGAAGAAGAAACATGGATTGCTTTCAGTGAATTTATATTACAACTAAAATCAAGAATCGTACAATTCTGGCCCCAACATCAGCATTTTCATTTCTACATTCACTGTAAACTACAAAGTATCGCTAAGCGTAAGCGACATCAAAGTCAAGAGTAGTTTGTCAGTAAACTATTACTTGAACAACATATTGCTTAAATGAGAGACAAAAGCTGATCCTCAATTGGTGGCTGTAAAATACAATACTCGACGAACCAATATCAAACAACAAGACAAACAAGAACCAACAATTTTGGAACCAACCAAAATCTATATACATTGACAAAAGCAAAAAAATCACCTTAGGAACCGTGGTGGATCCGACGTTTTCAAGAGATTCGGTTTTAGGGGATGTGGATGTGGATCCATGAATGTCAGTGATGGCTACATCAAGCGATGTTATAATGTTTGAAGGTATATTAATCTGTGAAAAATTCAAAATTCAAAATTCAACCAATCAAAATGAATACAAAATATATATGAATGCAATTCAACAATAAGAAAGGAAAGAAATTGATTCACATACCTTGTTCAATGAAGAAGAAGGAATCGATATGCCTATAAAAAAACCAATTACGATTCCAATAATCGTCGTGACTACTTGCCTAGCTCTATCGTTTGGTTTCCTAAAAAAAACAACAACAACAACAACAACAACAACACTTTTTTCTAATCAAAAATTTAAATCAATATAGAATTGAAGACGAAGAATAGTAGATCATACATACCTACGGTGTGAGTTCCCCATTGTATATATACTTTGGAAACAGTGTTTGAAAACTCAATAGGGATTAGATCACATTCCAAATTTCGAATTCTGAAGAGCTGAACCAAAATAATGACATTCTTTGTTCTCAATTTATAACAGAATAAGCGAACAGAAAAACGGAATGGACCTGAGTGACAGTTTCAAATGTGGGATTTTTGGGAATTTGAGAATTAATGCTACACTACAATCACTCCCCCATTTCTAACCTACCCTCATTTTTATTGCATTGTTTCTCTGTCAGTTATATTGACTTACTGCAAATTTATAAAAAAAAAAAAAAAAAGACTATTAGGATTTATTAGAAAAAAAAAAAAGAAGAAGAGAGGTTTTAGTTTTAGTTTTCTAGAGAAAGACCTTTTTATTTTTTATAAATTTATAATTTTTTTTTTTTTTTTGAGAAAGAATTTATAAATTTATTTAATTTGATAGAGATGATGTATATCAACTACGACTACACATGATACCGAACACCACTAAGTTATCGGTTTGTTTGTTTTATAATTTTTATTGCCGGGGAGAGAAACTTAACTGATCAAGGGGATTTTATTGTGACCGAATTGCCCCCCGGCCTATTGGTTTGAATTTGCTAGGATGACCAAGCTGAATAGGCCTTTGCTCTTGCTCTCTTCTCACGCTTTTGACTTTTTTGGGCTCCTGCGTACCCAAGGGCCAAGTCCAAGCAAGAGACTTTGAGAAATTAATCCAACCCACTCCTTTTAATGGTACCATCCTAGGTCATATGTTCATCTTAATCATACTAATTCTAGCGGCACATAAAAAAAAAAATTATAATTTTTACCATAATTATTTTATTTGGTAAATTGTGATTGACTGTATGTCACATTCACATAGACCTACAATTTTTTTTTTGCCACTTACAATTTGCGACATGAACAATTGTGGCAAGAGTTGTGATTTAATATGTGGTCTTAGAATTTTTGTTTTAATAACAAAGTATTTTTTTCCCAATAGCTTATGTATTTATAATAGTCGTTTATAAAATATATTTTTTAAAAATTATTACTAATTACATTTTATAATATTTTAAGAATTAATATCAATTGTATTAGAATTTATCAAAAATAATGTAAATTGTTCAGATTAATATAGTTCAATAACAAATATTTAATTTTTTTCACTAACTTAAGCACATTTAAGAAAAAAATTATTAGGTGAATATGTTCTTAAATATTTTTTTTGATAAACGAAAGGGGGGGTGGGGGCGACCATATGTGGCTTACCCCTCAGGGCGTGACCTAATAGGGGCACCCCCCGCTAGGGAATATGTTCTTAAATATATTTTCTCCTTTTGGTTTGATTTTATTTCCGCTGTTCTCAAAGTTATATATAAAT
This sequence comes from Castanea sativa, assembly GCF_040712315.1. Taxonomy (NCBI): domain Eukaryota; kingdom Viridiplantae; phylum Streptophyta; class Magnoliopsida; order Fagales; family Fagaceae; genus Castanea; species Castanea sativa. Next base: position 35,735,316 of record NC_134020.1, read on the forward strand.
AGACACTTGTTATCAAGTAATAGGACATTATATAAGATATTAAAATTTTGGCTTGAGAAATATCACCCATATACTTCATTAAATGTGAAAATGGAGTACAAAGAAACCACTGTGAGAGTGTGGCTTGGTGGCAAGAGTGGTCGTATTGCTTCGCATAATACTTGATAGAAGTAGAGTGGTTCGAGTAGTGGGGCTTCAACAAATGTGTTGTGCCCATAATGATAGTCTCAGTGGTATACATGATATTACAAAACTAAACGAATGTGTTGTGCCTACAATGATAGCCCAATCAAGGCCTTGGTGGTAATAATTAGATGGTACACGGGATATTACACATTATACATAATACTAATTGATGTGACAATTACATATTATACTAATCAATTTGGTTAAACCATTACTGAATCGAAAAGCCCTAATTTAATGTAATAAATATATATAACTAAAGTACACTTTTGACCCTTAAAGTTTGGAGTTGTTTTTACTTTGTCCATTTATGTTTCAAAATTATCATTTTGGTCCTTCATATTCGATTTATTTGAACATTTTTATAGTGGCCCTTCATGTTCCCTCAACAAAACAGAGCACCCAAGTTTGTTGTTTGTACTTGGGTTTACTACTAAGCTTATCGCTGGTACTTGGGTGACCACTATGTGCCTAATCTTACTGTTGAATGCTTGGATATTTGGATTCACTGTCAAGTGTCTGAGGTTGCCACTAAGAGCTTGAGTTTCACCGCTTTGTGTCGAGAGTTATGGTTAAACCCTTAGGTTTTACTATTGAATGATTTTATTGTTTATATTTTTTATAATTTGATAGTTGGGAGAGGAAGAATTTTGGTTCCTAAAATATCTTCATTGAGAATTTCAAAAAGTATCAATTGAATTACAAGACTCTAGTTGAATACTATTAAATTACAATACTCTAGGAGAATACTATTAAATATCCCGTACAATATTTTCAAGACTTCTACAAAATGCCTTGCTTAATGTTAAACATCATGTAGTGAGCGGTTGAGCATCACATTAGGGGTAACACAACCACACTATAAAATTAAGAACTTTTTCACTTATACCTTTAAGAATTGTGTTTATTTAATATGAACTTGGATTCAAGTTAACATACATTAATTTCCTCTTGAAAAGATTGAGTTCCTTGATACTTACAGCTAGGGGCGTAGCTAGGAATAATTACTTGGGGGGTTGTAGTAGAGATATACTAAATATAATTCATAAGTCTATTGAATACAAAATTATCAATTTTCATATACATCATATTCTTGTACGTTAATGAACATGAAAAACTGTCTAATTCAATGTAGACATAAAAAAAGAACTAACTTGGGAGAGATATAATAAATTATCATATAAAATTCATTATTACATGAATATAATATAAATACACCTTTAGTTAAGTAATGGCCTTTTAGGATAAAAAATTATATAAACAAATCAATCAAAAGTATAAACAAACAACATAAACCAAATAAATTAACAACACCCTACTACCTTGCATAATGTAATGGCTGAAAACAAAATACACAAACTCACGGCCCTCATCCCAATTGCCTTCCATAGATTAATTTTTTTTTTAATTTATAATTTACTTACTTTACTACCTAACTACACAATGCAAGCCCCACCCTGCCCTCACTCAATAGACAAAAAACACAAAAGCCAAAAGGCTAAGTCATAGAGTCAGTGGAGTCAATGGGTCAAAAATAAAGAATACAATAATAATAAACAAAAAAAACAAAGTCAAATATGCATAAATAGCTATGCTGGCAAAGGGATATCATACATTCACATACAAATATTTGATATTTCTATTCTGCAATTCAGACTTTTATATTTAGTTCAGTTGTTGAGAAAAAGAGAGATAAGTGAGATGAGAATGACTGAATGAGACACCTTGAGGAATTGAGGTGAGGGCTTGAGGTTGAAGTGATGAACAAGTCAGCGGGTTAGTGGAGTCTGTGGCGTCATGGCGAGCAGGTGAAAAGATTGTTTTCAAGGTAGAGGCGTGACACTATTGGAGGCGTGAATTGAGAACTGAGAAGGAAAAAAACGAAGGTGTAGGCGTGACAGTCAGATTGCTTTTTTTTTTTTAGACAGTGAGGATGGAAGATGCCTATGTTTTGTTTGATTAGGTATTTTAGATTTGGGGTTGGGCTGGGCTAGAAGTGTGTTTAGTTTAGAGGAGAAAAATTTTGTTTTATTAAGGGTTTGGGCTTGGTTGGTGGGGCTGGATGTGGGCCAAGGTTTTTCTTTTATTTGAAGTTGTATTAGACTACAACTTTAGAAGAATTGTTAAAATAATTTGAGGGGGGGGGGGGGGGGGGGGATGGAGCCAAGTGGCTCCGCCCCTGTCAGCATTTTGTGAATTACTTCTAGTGTCAGCATTTTGTGAATTACTTCTAGTGGTGGCATATCAAAAAACAGAATTGATTCGTGTGATATTGACAAATAGAGAAGAATTTAGTTACAAAGAGGGAAATGTGTGACTCGTTGATTTCTTTTAGGAAAGGATGAAAGACACACAAACACAGACAGAAAGAGTTGTATAAGGATCTTTTTACTAAGAGATCGAGCAAGCCACTTTTGGCTGCATTACAAAGAGTAACATAATTTGAATTCCTCACCAAGCAGTATCCCCTCCCACCCCCTTGAAGTTGAGAAAAATATATTCCCAGAATTATTTCTTGTAAGAGAAAAAAGAAAGAATAAATTGATAACAAAAAAAAAAAAAAATCAGAATTTTGCACAGCGCATTGGCAGACCTGTTACGTGATCAACAGCTACTATCTCTGAGACATTGTTACATCTAAGTACATCTTGGCCCAACTTGGCCCCAGCTGCCTTGAGTCCCTTTAGAGAAACTGGCTGGTTGAAGAGGTTCAATGATGGCAACCTTGAAGCTGGAGGCAATTTCCCACCTGGTAACAATGTCCGAAAATCGACCTTTAACAATGGAACCTCAAAGTCTGTCTTGTCATGCTTAACAACGTTGTCCTTTGCACTAATATGAGCCCCTGGTTCCATATGGTTAGTTGAAAAGCTTGATTGCTTTGGAAAGTTTGGATAAAGGCTTACATAGCCTCTAAGGTACATCATATCAATGAGAAACTTTTTCCATGAAGCTTGCCACCCATTTGTTCTAGACTTTGGAATTTGAACTGGGTTTGACTTTGCATCCTCAGTGAACCTCATGTTCATGTACACATAGAACTCTCTCCAAAGCTTGGGAAAAAACACAGCTCCCCAACTACATGGTAACTGGTGGAGGTAAGGTGTGTTTGGATGAATGTGCTTGAAAAACTCTGTTGGGTTCCATTTAGGCCTTTCTTTCACTACCTCAACAAGCCTAGGTGTGTAAAGGGAGAGAGAGGTGAGCTCTGGAAGAGACACCTGAGGGTCATAGTGGTATGCTAAGAGGGCATATTTGATCCATAGATAGTAGTAAGGGGAGACTTCGATATCGTCTTCAAGTAGGAGGCCAAAATCATCATCTGAGGATGGGTACCAACTCTCACTGACTGCTCGAATGAGTCCTCCTTGAATGATTCTTCTTCTGAGGGTTTTGGGGCCATGAGGCCACTCGAATGAGTTTACAAGTTTAATTGTTGCCTCATCCACTTTACTATCCATGTTGAAGCTGATAGGGATCTCATCCCCAAGATAGTAGGCATTGCTGAGAGATTTGAGAAGCCTTGTTAATGAATGAACACGGTTTTGGGTGATAATGTTCACAGAAACCCGCATCTTGTTCCAATCTGCATTTTGCCAATTGATTGCTTAGATGATTGACTAATAGAAAAACAAAATCCATAGAGTTATATACATTTAAAATATGACCACGAGTCCTATTTTATAGATAGAAAATGCTAAAGATATTACAAATTTTATTTCTTAACATTTACAAACCGATGTGGCAATAATGTGATTGGTGAAACCGTGAAAGGTAGCAACATAATAAATAAATGTCTATATTACTTTTTACATAATAAATAAATGTCTATATTACTTTTTTTTTAATGATTGGTGAAACATAATTTGTAAAAGTTATGTATAATTCACAATAATTCTAACTTAGATAATGCTAAATTGGACACTAGTGCCTCGCCAGGTTCGACAACCGTATCAACACTTGTACATGTGTAACATAGAAATTGAATATTCTAGTCGGAATTTGGCCAAACTTGGTCAATTGGGTTGCCCCTTAGTGGACTTGACCCAAACAGCTAAGTTGGTCCTGTTTGATATGATTATTTCTTCATGTAATTAATATACACGTTATATGGGGATAAGTTGCAAAAAAGGGTGTGCAAGCCTCCTTTGTGTAACTCATGTAAGGATGAAAGCAGAAAAAAGACAACTCTCCTTTTCTTAGCTCTAGTAGCAAGCACAACCATGACTAATAACTATTTTGGTTATGAAGATATAGTTTACAATGTGAAAGTTGGTCCTAGAGATACGTGCTTGTCTTCTTTCAATTCTAACAAGGGAAAGTTTCCTATTTTGTTATCATATAGGTAGGGGGAATCCATGTTTAAGAACTCGATAAATTCTTTTACTCTCAAAAGTTCACCAAATTAGAGGACACAAGTACTATAAAAATCAACTTGATATTCATTCTTTTGAGAGCTAAGTTTAGACTATTTTATGTTTATTCTGGGATTCAGTTACCACAATTGAAAAATAGCACTGAAGAACAGAAAGCTAACATTCTTACTTGGCAATGCAGTTGATCGTAGATCAGCCATCCAAAGAACCTTTGATATGGAGGGTCTTGGTAAAAGAACCAGTGTTGTGCCATTGGAATTTGTTTCTGTTGCCATCTTTAAAGCCTTCCTAACATGAGGATCAATGTCAGCCACTGTGATCACCACGCTGGGATTGTGAATTTTGATCAAACCTTTCATGCTGGAGTACAATGCTTGTACCACCGGCACCTCCGAATTCGATATTCCTGATAGAGATCCTATTGCCAGATCAAATATCTTAAACCTTCTCTCTTTGCATACTAACTTAGGCCACTTGAGAGCAGTTGTAGCTTCTTCACAAGGGCAGAAATCGCCTCCAGAGACAGCAATGTAGGCCTTTTTGCCAACAGTGGACCTGAACTTTTCAAGAAGGGGTGCGAGCACTTTGACCTCATCAACTGAGTGGGCATAGAAAAGTGCATCAATTTTTTGAGGATGCATTGCAGCCCATTGAGTGACATAACCAGTAGAAAATGCTTTCCACCATTGATCATCTCGAACTTGAACAATGTCTTTGAAGATTACAGTGGTTTCAGACACATAGGCAAGTCTATGTTCACTATCACCCCATGTTTCCTTGTCATTTGGGTCAACTGGAAGAACAAACGAGCCAGCGTTTCTGTACTTTTGAAGTTGATAACTGCACGTTTTTGTGGGAAATTTTGAACATTAGAAACTCATTCATATAATAGAAAAGACCAGTATAACATGTGAATGGTCCTAAGTGCTGTCACAATATTTTGAAAGCCGTGGAAATATGACAGTTTTCAAGATATCAACATGGGCAATTTTCATTATTTTCAAGAGTAGCATTCAAAGGGACGTGCATTACATGAACTTTGACTCAAAATTTGACTGCCATATATAAATTTCATTCTATTGTTTTCTTCTACTGAATTATGTACAAGTTTTAGTTTAACTATGTAGATTATCTAAAAGATTAGGAAATATAATTATTTTATACTGTTATAAATATCAGGTTAAAACAAGATAGGCCTCTCACCTCTAAATTCATTGGTAATAACCTTTATTAGTGTACATTGCATTATATCATTACATGGTGCACTCTGGTATAGCCCTGGACTTCATACCAGTACCAAACCAGCTTTAATAATTTTGAGTTAGTGCTTCAGAGAATCTCAAAAAGGAAACTGAGATTTCTAATAAAGTTTTTGCTTTGTCCAGCAATTAAGCGATTATTGTCTCATTTAGACTTTTTTATTTTTTTTATTAAGAAAAAAAAATCTAGATGAGACAAATTAGTAGATAGATAAATATTAGCAAAGGTGGCAGGGTACAGATTCTAGGGAATACTCATCTTAAAAATGGACTATATTTTCTGAGTTTCTTTTAATAATGTTAGAACAGAGAAGTTGACCATGTTATTAATGAAAGAAGGTATAGTTACGAAGATTCCTATCTATAATACAATACTAACTACTAAGTGCATAAAATAAAAATTAGACTCATCAATAGTACTTCGAAATTTCAAATGCTTCCTGAGTCGATTGTCAACTTTATATACCTAAATCAAGTTAGTGGCCTGTGGCCTAGTCTAGATCATATAAAAGAGTATAATCGATCTAACGCGATAAATGGCCTTGTATATTATTAATCCCTAGACTTGATAATCAACTAGTTGAGCCTTGAGACTCACAAAATTGGTTTGATTGTCCCAATTATTTCTTCAGGTGATGACTAATATGTACATATATTATTGCACAGGTGAGCAACCCAATATAAATTCTAATCTGTTATGACCTTATTGATATTAGAGAAATGACTCAAATGAGATCAGAAACAGTCTTTCCTTTATAAATACTTAAACTACTAAGTTTGGTTAATCCATTAACAATCCATTGGTGGAGACTTACAGCCTATTGACTCTTCCTAGAATATTTACCCAAACAAAAAAAAAAAAAAAAAAACTCTTCCTAGCTAGTACTAATCATTTCATATTTCCGCTAGCAATGATTTGGTTTCAAAAACTTATCTATAAATATAGGTTAAGTTATTAATTTGATCTTTTATATTTTAATCATTGGATAAAGTTCAATTTATTCCCTTAATTAATAATTATGTCAATTTCATTCCTTAACTTTTAAACACATTTATAACTATTTTTATTAAGGCAACTTTCAAATGATTCCACCAAGATTTTAATGGAAAGAAAACTCAAGGATAAAATTCTTTTGATCTTGAAAATTTAGAGAATGATATCGACATAAGCAATAGTTGAGGAACAAAATTGAACTTTGTCTAATAGTTGAGGATACCAATTAGTAATATAACCTAAATTATGTAGTATAAACTTGTTCTTCTATTCAAATGTGAAAAAACCAAAAAATATTGAAGGATTTCAATGATAATATACATACCTAAGGTGGAGATCTTCGCCAGTTGCAAAGGTGAAGGGTGTCTCAATGAAAAGTGTCTTGACAAGCTCCGCAGACAAGAACCAAGAGCTGGAAAGAAAATCCACCTGCACAATTTTACCAATTGTGATATCATAAGCAGGGTCAGGCAAATAAAGTCCTGCCTCCTTAGACCGAAATTTTCGATAGCTTGGAAACGCAAAATCCTTCTGCCTAAATGGCAAAATCCTTCCTATACTGCCCAAAACCGCATTCTTATACTTGTCAGTCCCGGCTACATGTGACAAAATCTGTAACATTTTCCTACCAGGAATCATGTCATCATCAAGGATATATACAAGATCTGCTTCTGTTTGTAAAGCCATTTGGAACCTTCCATAGTACTTGAAATCATAGCTTGAACTTATGAAGCTTATTCTTGAATCATTATAGCTATCTACAATTCTTTTCAAAGAGAGCTCATTTGGGCTCCCAAAAGAAAGTACCCAAACGTGGTGGAAAGGAAGGGTCTGTTCAAGCAATGAATCAAGCTGGGCACAGAGCGTTTTCCTTTTGAAATGGTTTAAAATCACTGTTACTTTTGGCTTGTTTGGACCTCGCAAGTCCCACTTAGACTTCATTGCCAATAGCTGAGCCAGAGTTTCAGTACCCAAGTTTTTGCTTTGGAAGTCCAGTACCTCATTGTAAAGCTCTGTTTTAAACTTGATCATCTGAGCGTCATTAGACTTCTTCTGCATGAAATCTATTTTTTCATGCTCACATACTAAAGATGGAGTAATCGGCTGGATTTCGGATCCAATGAGAGAAGAGGATCCCTGGTAGTGACTAAGAACATGGGGTGTGATTCTGAATTGCTTCCATTGTTGAACGATTCGTGTAGCCCACGTAAAGTCAGGTTTGGTCCGCAAATCTATTGTAGGACTCATGTAATACAATAGGAATGTTGCATACACTGCAAAGGCAAATTGGAGACAAGTAAGCGCTGTGACAAGTCGAGCTGAGGTGCTCTTATGAGCTTTCAACTTGGTCTTTCCACCAACATAATCACTAAGCATTCCTTCCAAGTAATCCCCACTTCTCGACGACTGACTTCGAAAGAAACCCATAATTAAACAAGATTATAGGGATTGGCAGACCTACAAATGCAAAGCAAATGTATCTGTCAGAAACAGCCAAACACAGAACACAGAACCTGAACTGAAACATAAAAATTTGTATAGCAGTTGAGGTTGACACTGACCAAAAACCGACAAGCCAGATCAGCAAAAGCAATTATATATGGTTGTGAAGAGAGAAATCTATATATATATATATATATATATATATATCAATCAAATTATGACTGATATCTCCAAGAGTTTGACTCCACCTTATGAAATCGGAAGAGAAGAGACCAAATGGGGTTGTGAATAAGTTGGTAGTGGCATTAGTGAGGTTTTGAAGAGCAATGGAACCAATGGCTTTATATGCATAAAGTTGAAAAGTTTAACAAAAACAGTCTAGGGGAAGCATAGCAGCCCACGAGAAGTGGCATCGAAGGTCACATGGGCTAAACGCATATAATAAAGAGTTTGAGTTTAATATTTGAGAAAAATGTTAATAAACGCGTTACATTCACTTCTTGCTCATACATTTCAACCTCAAGACACCATTAAAAAGCCGGCTTTGATGCCGCACAAAAGGGCTAACCCTGCGTTTTTGGCACTACCCCACACTTTCACTTCATAAATTTTACAAAAATTTCTAAAAATAACTTATATATACATTCCATAATCTACTTCTTTTCCACTCCTCTAAAACCCAAATCCCCATAAATCATGTAAACGAAAACATTTTAAGAGTATAATTTACATGTATTTAACTTTGTCAAACCCAATTCCCTAGAACAAGATGCAATTATAGACTTAAAAATATAACAAACAAACAGAATTTTTTTTTTGGGTAATAAACAAACAAGCAGATTATACAATGGAAAGTCATACTCACTATCTTGTTCATAACGTTATTGAAACCAACCAAATAAGTGGAAATCCTTTTCTTCTTCAGCAAATCAAGCTAAAGCTAAACCTCAAATTCACACCACCACTATATCACTATTAGTACGTATCAATGAATTGAATGAGAGACCGCGTAGAGTTGCAGAGAGGGAAAGCATTATGTATAAAGATTGAGTATAAAAGCCTTATAAATAGTTAAATATATACACCGCAAATTAATGAACAAAAAAAACAAAAAAGGTTATGTTGGCAAAGTCTGACTTTTTTGCATGAAAATACGTAGGAACATTACAGCCAAAAAAACTGGTAATATGGTATTCCCCCAAACTTATTCAAGTTGAGATCAAGAAAAGCCGTGGGTTGAATTTGCTTGCGGAAGGGATAATTCAACTGGGTTTGGCAGCTTGTTCAAGAAAAAATGAATGAGATAACGAAAAAACTTTCTTTTCTTTTTGTTGTTTATCAATTGGTCAAGTCTTTATTTTACAGGTGAGTTTCCATTAGAGTTTGCAGAACAGAAGCTGAGACAGTGAAAAGACTACGAAGAAAAACATATGTTTTGACATTTATTGATTGATAAAATCTAGGAGATCTGTGTTAATTAATTAAGAACTGGGTTTTATTATCAAAAAAAAAAAAAAAAAAAAAATTAAGAACTGGGTTTTGAAGAAAGTTACTGTGCAGGGTGTCCCCTCTAAAATCCCAGGTCCTAACGGCTACGTTTACGTGAACATTGACCCAAAAATAAAACATTTTACAATTGATGAAGTGATAAATTGTTAATGGCAAATTATAATAAAATGATGTCACTAATAGACTATGATGAAAATCAATAAAAGTTAAAAACTTGCCAACTTAAATTTTCAGGGTTCAAATCCTCGTAACTATCAAATCATAACAAGATGATGCCAAAAATACTACAAAAATGATTGTGTTTATACTTTATAACATTACTCTGGTACTTCAAAATTGTGTCAGCTTATACAAAAGAAGCAAGAATTGGAGGGAAAAATTAAATGATCCTAAAGAAAAAGGTATTTGGTTATAAATTAATATTAAAGGAAATTTTAAGAAATTAAGTGAATAATTTTACAAAAATGAATTAGTTTGTTTTATTGTTTTTTTGGAGTTATTTTACAAAAAAAAAACTTTTTTTTTGGTGGTGATAACTTGATAGTTGAAAGAAAGAAGAATTGAATTCTAAATGTCTCTGTTTTTATTTAATAGGCTAAATGTCTTTGTTAAAAACACAAAAGTGCTCTTGAGTTGCAAGACTTTTGATTTTGATTTATTTATTTATTTATACAAATATCACATTAAGAGACTTTAATATATATCAATTTTTCTGTACACTATCCTTTTGAACAAGTAAGCTCTTGGATATATCTTCTCTAAAAAAGGAAAAAGAAAAAGAAAAAAAAAAGATCTCTTGGATATAGGTGGGTAACGAGAAATTATACAGTCCTCTAGTGAACCATATTACTTGTCCACCATTCCACTAAAAGGCTCCCATTTGTTTAAAATTGTTGAGTCAGTAATTAGTTTTTGTTTTAAAAAAATTTCTAACTCAACAATTTTAAATAGGTAGGAGTCTTTTAGTGGAATGGTGGACTACGTCACTTGTCCATCATGAGAACCTTATAATTTCACATGGTTAACAAGTCAAACTTTAGTTAGTTTTTCTAATAAATCTTTTTAGATCTAATTATGATGTGCACGTTATAATACTGACATTTTCAGGTTATTGATGATGCCACATAAACTATGTACATATTAATTATTTGATTAAATTTAAGAAATTTAATAGTTTACATTTTTAAGATTTACATTATAGACTAAAAAAATGTTACAATGTATACAATTTACATGAGTAGTAAAGCTTACAATGTGTATTTATTAGGCTCTAGCTAAAAATACTAATAAAATTTCTTATTTGTGATAATTATAATTTCTAATGATCATGGGGGTTCATTACTAATAAAATTTCTTATTTGTTATGATCTTTGCATGTTGCTCCCATTTTAACTAAACAACAGCTTCGAAGTAAAATCAATAAAAATAAAAATAAAGTCAGAGGAGATCAAATTGAGAGAGAGAGAGAGAGAGAGAGAGAGAGAGAGAGAGAGAGAGAGAGAGGGATAGAATTTTTTAAGTAGAGATATAAAATGTAAATATTTAAAAATGCATTTCATGAAAATAAAATTACCATGAGAGGAGTGTGAAAGATATCACCGATTTTTTATACTTCCTCATCTCCTTTTTTTTTTTTTTTTTGGTAGAATAAGATGTACATAACATGAGAAGAGTGTGAAAAATTCAATGAAAAAATTTGTATCTATAGCTCTTTAATTTATTATTGAAAGGAAAAAAAAATTAATTTTAAACCATTTTAAAACTATCTTCCTTCAATTTACTATGCAGTGATTAATGGTTGTCTATCTTTAATTTAATTACATGACATTTTTTTAATGAGTCATATAATTTATTTAAATGATACACATAAATAATCTTATAAATCTCCATATTACGAGTTAGAGGATATAATTTCGGATTATCCTTATTATTACAACTTTACAAGGGCGCTTGATGGTGCTTATTTAAGTTATGGATAATGGAATCTTTTACTTTTAACCGTGTATTAAAAATTACTTACGACAAGTCAACTTCGAAATTTTAAATACATAAATGAGCCACCTCATGCGACACTTTACCTTAGATTTATTTTCATGAGAATCATCGTGTAACATGAATTATAAATTATCAGTGTGCCCAAAAGTTTAACAAATAATAAATGCCAAACTTACGTTCTTAATCAATACTCTCTTTATTTTTCTTCCAAAAAAAAATATTTTTATTTTATTTTTTATACATTAATCATGGGTGAGAGATTTGATCCTTGGATATCCTTGTTAGAAAAGTTGAGCTATATAGCTCTTGACTTCTTGATCAATATTCTACCACTCACTTTCACACCGGAATTTAGTTTCCTAATTTAGATTCCTTTTTATAATAAGTAAAATTGAATATGTGAGATTTTTTACATTTCAAATGAAAAATAAAATGAAGACAAAGTTTAAATTTAAGACCACCTAATTAGACACCACATATATATATATATATATATATATATATATATATATATATATAAATCATATTACTCTTAAAATTGAAACTAATATGAAATGGTAAATTTAAATACTTGATCAAAGTTATATCAGTAAAGAACTCATGTTAAGTGGCAAAAGACATTTGTTTCATCCAAAATTCATTATAGTTTATTTTAAGTGGTAATCACTAATCAGTCTAACAACATGGTAATTGGTTACTTCCTTTCCAAGTAGAGAAAGGTATCTGGAGTCTGCACCCATAATATAAGGCAAGAAAGAACTAGCAACTTTTGGGTTTAGGATAATGCAGATTATTTTAAGCATTTGACATCTCAGAGAGGGTACCGTTACGGTAAATAAGTTAGATGCCATTTAAAATTAATTCTTTTATTTTTTGAATTAAAAATAAATGCAAATTGTCTTGAGCATTGACTCCCAATTTTTATTTTTTATTTTTACTATTTTTCTTCCCTATCAAGTATCCATATTCCATATGGCAACTCTCAAAAGGATTCACATAGGGTGGGCTCATTAGTCTAGGATGTAATGTAAACACAAAACCAAAGCTGTGGCAAAAGTGCATCTTAAATAAGATAGCTAAAAAAAAAAAAATTTTGAGAATATATTATGCAGAATTTTTTATAGAGAAACATCTTATACTGAATTGAATATATAGAAAATAAAATTCAGCTCAATATTTTTCAAAAGATCGATGTATTAATAATTTTGCAAAAAAAAAAAAAAAAAGAGAAAACAAAAACGTAAATACATAGAACAATGTACGATTATATTACAGATTTTAATAAAAAGAATTGGGACTTAGACAAAGGCTATATATGTAAGATTATATCTTTTATTATTATTCAATTTATTTGTACAATTATGTTGGCTTAAAATAATTTAGTGAGAAATTATGACAGTAAATTTGTTTAGGAATTAGTAAAAACTCGTTAATATATTGTGTATATATATATATTTCTTCAATTTACTTATCATACTTCAAAGAGAAGTAATGCACAAAAATACATACTATTTATTTTTCTCAATTACTCCAATTAATAAGTTTTAAATTTTCGCTTAATTTGAAATCCAATTTGTGTGTGTAAGTATTATAAGTTCAGTCATATGTATGTATATGTATGTACATTATATGGTACAATACGTGATTTTTACAACTAGGTTGTGTTGTCTATACTCATTAATAACTTTTATATTCCCAGGGAAAACCACTTGCAGTGATAAGTGGCCTTGTGAATAATTTGTAGATTTGTGTTAATAACTCATTATTCATAGCTTTATATTTCTACTTGTATGTGTTTGTTTGAATAGTTTGAGTCAAAACTTTAGATTTGTGTTAACGAACTTTATGTCAACTCTCATAACTTATATAGATATGAGAGTATGTACGTGTTAAAAAATTTGGTGTTTATGTGTAGCAACTCTCATACTGATAATCTATTACGTCAAGTTGCACCAAGTTAACAGTGAGGGTAGCTAAGCCTATATGAGACTTCGAGACATTTCTTAAACTAAACTAATAGACGTGAAAGAATTTATGTTTGAAATTTTGAATGTCAAAATCTATCCAAGTCCAAGTAACCAACAGTAACTATGATCCTTTTTCTTTTCTGGTAAATTCTGAACAAGAACTTGTTACGTGTACGTGACATGTGCTTGAATCACGTGAAATACACACGTGCACATGCCTTGAACATATCATTATGAAATTCATGAGGCCCTTGATTAGTGCATCTAATTGTGAGTTTAATAAAGTCAAAACCCTAGGCTAAACCCTAAGAAAGTCAATCTTGGTGATCTATTTTTAGGGACTGATTTTGGAAATCTTGGCGATCAAACGCACTTAGACAATTTTGACTCTATCCAGACGTCGATTTTTGGTAGGCACGTTTGGCTTGGACTAAGTGCAAGTGCAATTACAGATCAAGTGGAATCCACATAAGCAATTAGAGATTTAATTAGGTGCTAGTTTTTCTATATATGACCTAACAAGTAGCAACATTTTAATTTGATCAAGGTCATAAAGAATCTCCATGTGCACTCTCTCTTATTATTAATTTACTATATAAATGCTGAATGCTATCACGGTTTGTACAATTCGTAGTCAATTTGAAGAGACTGGTCTTAACTTAATTTTGGTGTGCTTCTGTACACACAAACAACACAAGTGGAATAATAACTAATAATGCATAATGGAAATTCTCGAGGCATATCACATGGTTTTGATCTTCTTTCTGGAACCCCAAGTGCAGATTGAGACTTTTTTGAGTCCTAGATGGTAACCTAGAGATTTTGGTTTCCTTGTGAACTGCGGAGGGTATCTATTGTTAAAGGACAATTTCTTTAGTATGCCGAACATAATTTAATGATACCCATTGCCTATAGCTGCTGCCAGATCCAGTGAGTTTATTGCCCCCCTCCTTTTATCCCCCTCCATTTTAGTTATCAGATTGTATTGTAGTTATATATCAAACCGTAAACTATGTCACTTCATCTCACAATTAATTAGTTCTAAGGAAGGTATGCTTATAAGTCTTTTATGACATTCAATATTATGCTCCGTGGGCCTATTTTTAGAGCAATTGTTGAGAGCCGAATTGTGATCCCCCAACAATTTCCCCTCGTGATGACCTTGATTTTAATACCACTTGTTAGATCTTGAGCTATGCTATTTTATTTCAAAATCAATTGATGATGAAGAAAACACTCAAATCTTTTATGACAAGTAATATCGCACCCTACAAGTTTGTTTTTATAACAATTGTAAGGAGTTGAATTGTGATTCTCACCGTAGTATATATTAAAAAAAAAAATATTAAGTATTTGAAAAAATGAAAAAAAAATTATGATGAGTTGGTTCAACTTGTGTTTTTCTTTGACAAAATAAAATTCAACATTCCATATCAAGAAAGTAGGTGGAATATACAATCTAATGGTTGGGCACAAAACAGGAAGCCTTCCCTCTCCATTAATTTTAAAAATCAAAATTTTGTTAAAATGTCTTTATTATTTCGATAATATATATGAGATGGCCGACAATTTGGGATGGTGAAGGAAAGAACAGGCACTGTGCTTAAGCGTGGTACGGCAACGCTAATAAAGAATGAAATAGACTTCCAATTACTAGACCATTAATGTCAACTGTCAGCTGAAAGTGTGGTTACAGATCTTTGTTGGGTTAGTTGCTGGAGAAATTGGGCAAAACTAGTTTGATCTTCATTTAATTATTTTCTTACAACTAAATTTCAAGGTTATGTGTATGTGCAGGAGATCTTTAAGCTTTAATGTCAGAATTTAAGCCTTGCACCTCATTACCAATTTAATTGTTGACTTTATATTGCACCTTTTAAATTTGGTGTCATTTTGATATCATTCCTTAAAATTTTGGATTTTTGATTTTAAAGATTATATAGTATTTTTTTTATACAAGATAAAAATTTTACTCTAATTTAATCTAAGTGTATATATATGTATAAAACTCATTCCTAAAAACTTGAACTCTAATTCTTAACTTGAACTCTAATCCTTACCTTTCACACCATACAAAAACTTAGTTGACTCATGCCAAGGGTGCACAGTAAGTCAGTAATAGTGATTATATTGTATTTTAATTGATTCAAGTTCTTTTTGTTTATATTTGTTGTTAAGGTGGCCATTAAATGCCACCTAAACTCAGAAGTCAAAATTACCTAGTTTTAATAGGCTAAAATTACGTTTAATTCTGTATGAGTGGGAATCAATCACCAACCTAATAATAGGTAGAAAAATCAAACCTTAATACAAATAAGGAGTCCAGATAAGTTTTATTCAAGAGACATAACTCTTCTGTCAATAACTAATTTAACATTAAATTAATCTCCTATTGATACGCTAGTGAAGCAACATCATTTTTTAAGTGGGGAGTTATTGCATGACTAAAGGTGTGTCATATTATGGCGTGATTATTTATCACTTTTATTCACTTACATATTGTTTGTTTTATCCTTCTCCCCCTCCAAAAAAAAAAAAAAATCCCATATAATAGTAGGTTTTTTACACATCAACTTTTAGGGGTGAGAGGATTTTTTTTTTTTGAAAGTGGAATGGATTTTATTAAACATTAACCAAGTCCAAATATAGAGCTTCTAACGCAGGGGGAGGGGACTCCAACCATTCAATCTCATCAACCAACCCTCTAGCAAACTTTGCTAAACAATGAGCCACCCCATTAGCTGTACGCCTCACCCACCCAACAGACATAGCTCTAAGGCCCGTACATAAACACTGGATATCCCCATACAAATGTCCCAAACGTGAGTTGTTAGGCTGTGAGCGTGAGATAGTCTGCATGACTGACTCATTATCACCCTCTATAAGAAGCTCAGCGAACCCCGCATCCATAGCAAACTCCAAGGCCTTGCGACAAGCCAAAACCTCAGCCTCCTCACAGTTTGAAATAGGTGGACCTCTCGTTGCCAACGCAGCCAACACTTCGCCCTCCTCGTTGCGTATAACTGCACCGAACCCTGACGCATTTAAATCCTCGAAGATGGCTGCATCAAAATTCAGCTTAAGACCATTTTTCGGTGGTGGACTCCACTGGGCTTCTCTCACATTGGACGTTTGAACCGCTAAGTGTCATTGAGCTTCTTTATACTCCACTAGAAATTCCGTTGCTCTCTTGTTTAGCCAAGACGGGTCTTGCATGCTCCCTCTATGGATAATAGTGTTCCGTTGACTCCAAATCACCCTGGACAAAAAATAGCTCAAGCTCCTTGGTTGTCAGTTTTTTTAGTAGCTCCTCCACTAGTTGCAACACATCAATCTGACCTCCCACCATTTTTTGCAAACGTCTTGCATAGCCTGCCCACACATCCTGAGCCACACTACATTTCCATAAGGCATGAAGTGCAGATTCAGGTTCTCTGTTGCATAAAAGGCATGTGTCATCCTCCACGATTAATCTTCGAGCAAGCTTCACATGAGTGGGCAAAATATCATGGCAAGCGTGCCATGCAAAGATGCGGACCTTGTTTGGAATTTGGAGTTTCCATAACTTACCCCAAACCATGTTGTTGCCCACCGTTGAAGAGCTTTCACCATTCATATCATTCTGTCTCCTTAACTCTCTAGCTAGATGGTACCCTGTTTTAACTGAATAATCCCCCTCTGTAGAATGCAACCAAAACAGAGCATCATTTGTTTGTCGTCGACTTTGAGGAATCCGAGAGATCGCATCTGCGTCCTCAAGGTGAAACTTCAGATCAAGTAGTTGCCTATCCCAAATCTTGGCTGACCAATCAATTAGCTCTGACACCCGCCATTCCCACTCGTCGTCCATCGGTGGATGCAACACCTTATTAGTAGGATAATTCGGAATCCATTTGTCTTTTAGTACCCGAATTTCAGACCCATCTCCCACCCTCCAACAGCTTCCTTTCTCCAGGATCGGTTGAGCCGCAATAAGACTCGTCCACACATAGGAACTATTAGGAACATCCTCTGCCTCCAAGAAATTGCACCGTGGAAAGTACTTTACTTTGAAGCATTTATAGAGCAGCGTATCCTTATTTTTTAGCAACCTCCAACCTTGCTTGGCTAACATAGCCAGGTTAAAGCAACGAATATCCCTAAAGCCCATTCCACCCTCCTTCTTTGGTTTAGATAGTGAATCCCAACTCCTCCAGTGGATTTTCCTCTCATTTCCCACCTGCCCCCACCAAAATCTTGCGCACATGGCATTGAGCTCATCGCAAAGTTTCACAGGAAGTTGAAACACCCTCATAGTATATGTTGGTAGAGATTGAGCAATGGCCTTTATCAACACCTCCTTTCCAGCTCTAGATAGCAATAACCCCTTCCATCCTTGTAACTTTTTCCACACTTTTTCCTTGAGAAGGGCAAAAACTTGATATTTTGAGCGTCCAATCAGTGTTGGTAAGCCCCGGTAGGATTCGAATTGGTCCACTTCCTTGGCATTCGGTCTAGTTTTAATCCAATTTCACTGCCCACCATCCGTGTTGCTACTGAAATATACTGAGGATTTTTCAAAATTTATTAGCTGCCCAGAAGACAAGGCGTAGAGCTGCAAAATATCTGCTATTTCTTGAACTTCATCATGAGTAGCTTGGCAAAATAAAAGGGAGTCATCTATGAACAGTAAATGAGATATACTAGGAGCTCTCCTACATATAGACACTCCATGCAATTTGTTCTTTGCCTCAGCTTTTGCTAAAAGTGATGAAAAGCCATTTGCACATAATAGAAACAAATAAGGAGACAATGGGTCACCTTGACGCAGCCCTCTAGACGGAATAATATTACCGTAGGATTTTCCATTGATACGGATTGAAAACGAGGCGGTGGTGACACAACACATGACTCGCTCAATCCACATCTCAGGAAATCCTAGTTTTGTCATGATACCTTTCAGGAAGGCCCATTCAACCCGATCATATGCTTTGCTGACATCTAATTTCAGCACAAGGGAACATCTTCTGCCTTTTTTGCGACAATGCATAGCATGTAAGGACTCATATGCAATAAGAAAGTTATCAGTAATGAGACGGCCAGGTACAAAGCACTTTGAGTGGTAGCAATCAAATTGGGGAGAATTTGCTTCAATCTATTTGCCAAGACCTTTGAGATAATTTTGTACATAACATTATAAAGGCTAATGGGTCTGTAATCAGTAATTTTTTCCAGTGATTTTATTTTCAGAATGAGAACAATATGCGTATAATTAAAATCAAGTTCCATAATTCCATTATTCAGAAAATCCAACACAGCATTAATCATATCATCTCTAACAATATGCCAAAATTTCTAATAAAAAAGAGCATTTATACCGTCAGGTCCAAAAGTCTTTGTTGGTCCCATTTGGAACAACGCTGCTTTAATTTCCTCTGAACTGTAATCACTGGACAAAATATCCCGCATATCAGGAGACACCTTAGGATGTACTGCAACTAGGCACTCTTCCAACCTGTCACAATCACCGGCCTTAAAAATATTCTCAAAATATCTGACAGCCACACCTGCTATCTCTTCCTCCTCCTCCACCCATATTATCATCATGATTCTTTATTCCTTGAATAAAATTCCTCCGTCTTCGTTGTGAGGCCTTGGCATGAAAGAGCTTTGTATTTTTATCTTCATGCTTAAGCCAAGAGATCCGAGAACGTTGTGCCCAAAAAATCTCCTGTTTAAGCAAGAGGTCATCCAACTCCTTATTGGCCATTAGAAACTCAGCTTTATTTTCTTCAGTGCACTCAGCCATATTCAAAACCTCAATCCTCCTTTGAAGCACCTTTATTTTTTCAGTGTCAGGATGCGTTTTAGATGCACCCCATGCATGCAATTCCCTACCACACTCTACAATCCTCTCTTTCACATTGGCCAAAGCTGGACCCGTGCCTCCCATTTTATTCCAACCTTCTTGAACCACCGCTTTGCAATCCTCCCACAATAACCATGCTTCTTCAAATTTAAATCCCATACTACTCCTTGACAGGCGGTACTTGGAGGTCTTGGTCTGGAGAATAATTGGCAAGTGATCGGATGCATGAGATGACAAATGTGTTACCGTGCTCTTTAGAAACTTTGCTCTCCAGTCCACAGTAGCAACAGCTCGGTCAAGGCGCTCTTTTGTATTGGCCGGTCTAAGTCGCTTATTATTCCATGTGAAGGGGTAGCCAAGAAATCCCAAGTCTGATAAAGAACATTGTTCCAACACCTCACGGAACTCATCCATTTGCTTGTATGAAGGAGGTCGATGACTGAGCTTCTCAGTAGAGTGCAATATCGCATTGAAATCTCCAATACACAGCCATGGACCATCCACGAATGAAGACAAGTGTGATAATAGAGCCCATGACTTAGCTTTCTGACTAGACTCAGGCCATCCATAAAAGCATGTAAGAAACCAAACAAATCCGTCCTCTTCAACCACCCTTGCTAAGATGTGATTCTCAGTAAAATTAATAACATCCATTGAAACATCCCTTTTCCACAACAAAGCCAACCCACCCCTTGAATCATGCTTCTTAACTATTAACTTGTTAGGAAATTTAATCTCCCTACAATGCTTCTCAAACCCAGCTTTATTAAGTCTTGTTTCCATTAAAAAACAAACCATGGGTGCTTGATCCTTCAGAAGCTTCTGAAGGCTACGAACTGTCCAAGGGTTCCCAAGCCCTTGGTAGTTCCAACACAAAAGCCTCATTGTGATTGGCAAGGGTGTTCCGACACCCCTGACTCTTCAATAATTTCTAAAAATTCTTGTGTTTTTCCACGCTTGCAACCATGCATCCCCATACTGTCTGCGTTCTCCTCCTCCAGGATGGCCGAAACTCTTCTTTTCCCCAGAGAAGTGGATTCACCCTTAGCTTCCTCAACATGCCTATACTCCATACGTATTAACCTGTTCCATTTAGGCCGTGGCTTGATAAGCCCATTCTGTGTAGCATTCAACCCATATTCCCCATTAGTTTTCATTACCTCACTCCCTTCAATCGAACTTGGCCCCATACAATTACTTTCCATGCACGTTGAAGCCATAATTCCCTTGACAGCTACGTTCCCTTTATTCTTGCAAACATTAAATCCCTTAGAATCCGGCCCGTTTTCTAAAATCTCGCCACCCTCTTTATTGCGAAAATTATTTCCATTATTATCATCTGTAACGTCTACCACCGCCTCTGTTGTGTTCTGCTGCTTCCTATTTCGTGAAACCACCTCCTCCGCCAATTCAGCTCTGTGTGTGGATTAGCCCTGTCCTGCTTTAGGTGGAGACCATGAACGTGCCCCTATAGACTTTAGCCATTCGCCATACTAACAATCCACCGCACCTCCATTCTTCGACACTGCAAAGAAGCCAGCGCAATGACGAACATTATGACCCAGCAGGCCACAGTAATGGCAGAACATCGGAAGCTGCTCGTTCCTGTAGGTAACCCACGACTGACCACCCTTCGAGCCTGCTATAAATCCACCTAGCAGGATCGGTTTTTCTATTGGAAGCGCAACATTCACCCTCATAAAGAGATTCTGTTGCTCTTCCTTTTGCCGCCTCTCAACTTCCTCTACCACCCCTAGTCTCCTGCCCACCTCCGCCGCCACCATGGGAGATACCATATCAAATGGAGCCTCCCAGATTTGGACCCACAAAGAGACAGACTCAAATTTCTCGTTTTTGGCCGTCATACCTTTTTGCCATCTACGTAACATTAGAGCTTGGTTATCAAAAGACCACGGCCCCCCTTTAAGCACCCTCTCCATGTCAAACTCCGTATGAAATTTGAATTGGAAAAGATTTTGACCAACTTCCATAATCTGGACCCTATCTTGTAAGCCCCACGCCTTTTTAATGGTATTGTAAGCCGCCCTCTTGTTGAAGGGTTTGCACGTGAGGAATTTTCCGATTAAACTCTGCTTGCAACTTTCAATTTCATCCTTTCTTTCTTCATCGGAAACCCCTATGACTTCTTCCTCTTCCGTTGTAAGTTTCATGTTCACCAATCTATCAGTCACTTCGTCAGCCATCGTACCCAACAAATGACAACAAAAGAAAAAACAGACCCTCGGTACAAAGCCAAGGGAGGGAGTAAACTCGTTCAGAGATGAGAGAGAGAGCTCCTACCTAGAGGAGAGTTGCTAAACCTTAATATCTCTATTGAAAACATAAAGTTATACTAACTGAGCTACAAGATTCTTAGCTTGTATAATAATAGTTTAACCCTTACACTGATTTGAAAACCTAAACAACTATGGATTTATATACTTTCTTTTTTATTTTACTTTTTCTAGGGTCCCACTTGAAACACTATTTCAAAATTTGTTAATTCGCCATAACTTTAGAATCGCAATTTATTTCACAATTTTTTTAACGACGATTAAGGTGACATATTAAATTAGTAGATAATAAAGTGGTGTTTATGATAGGTTCATATTAGAGTCAATAACAGCGTGACAACTCATTATTTTTGAATTTTGTTATAAAAAATATCATATATGTAGCATTGCTCTTTTCCTTGTTGCACTTTGTCATTTTCACCATTCACTGCAAGTCAAGTAATAAAACAGTGTTCTCTTAAAAAGAAAGAAACATAGTAAAATGGTGTCTTCCACATGATATTCATAATAATGAATCCTACTTTTTGGTGAATATAGCATGGGAACTAAAAAAAAAAAACTAAAGTTGGGTTATGTACTTATACTGTATGCGGTGCTAAACTGCTAGGGTCTCCACTAAATTTTTTCTCTTCCATCTTCTTATTATTTCATAGTTTAAGACTTTGAGTTTTTGCTATTAATCCAAGTTTTTACTACTTAAAAGAGTTGAGGAAGAAATATTGAATTCTATGTCATTTTTTTAAAAGCATTCAAAGCTTAGAGTAACGTATACAACTTTATTTTCTTAATTTATATTTTACGAAATCAAATTATATTTTAAATTTGTTATATTTAAATTAATCTCATAATTTGATTATTATTAACTATGAATTAATCAATTTTACCATAACATGTTTTCTTTGTTTAAACTTGTTTGTTATTAACTTTATGAGCTGATTCTAAAATAATAATTAAATTTGTGTGAATTTAGCCATTCAAAATCCATTCTCAACCAGCATGCTGAAAACCTAACAGCTAAACCCATCACAAATTGTTACCCACATGCCATTTAGCCGCTGCATGCAGTGGTTCAACCCTCAAAACAATATTCAAACTAAAATACCCACACCCCAAACAAATCCCAAGCCCATGCCAGTCACACCAAAATTTGCCGTTAAAGCCACCCAATTTCCACTGGTAAACTCCTAAAACCTTTCCTTTGCTGCCTTGACACAATTGCAACCATGTACCTATAAAGCCGGCAGTAACACAGAGAGAGAGAGAGAGAGAGAGAGAGAGAGAGAGGTCATATTTTATGTAATTGGCATATCCTACAAACAAAACACTTTATATGTAATTGAGTCATAGTTTCTAGCGTGTTCTAGAAGACCTTGAGTTGAGTTTGAATAACAAGTGTTATTATTGAAGACACAAAACTGCTTAAGAAAATCTAAAACTACTCATCCTGATACTTGCTTGATACTTGTTGATCCATCGAGAGTTAATGAACCTTGATACCTGCTCGACGACTCTCGATCTAGCAAGCCTAGGGTAAATTGAATTTAAAATTCAGTTTTCAGCCCATGATGAGTTTTCAAGGAATTCGTGTACTAGGGTTTCATAACATATAAAAAACATATTTTATAGTCATCATCAAGTAGACAAAGATACACACACATATTAGGAGTTGTAGTAACATTCTATGCACCTAGGGTTTTGTGCCAAATTACTTCCGATCCATCCAAGCGTGGATTGAAGAACTCTGCAAAGCTACAACAATAAAAAAAAGGTTGCTATGGAGTCATCATGGATATGAAGATTCATGCAAAGGAGAAGTTTTATACAAGATTAAGTCCAATTGGAGATTGGAGATGATATTGGTATAACTTAGAAGGTTCTACTGTAGGTAAGAACTTCAAGATAGGTTTGTAGGTAAGATTCCTTATACTTATAACCATTTTTCCTTGATTAGTAAATTCTTTGAGAGTGGTGACTTGAAATTCACTTAGTGGGATTTTGCCTACGAAGGGTTTTCCCATTGAGATCAAATTGTCATGTCAAACTTAATTTCTTTTGCACTTTATTTAGTTTGGTGATTTGATTGTGCCTTAACCTGATTTGCATGTATTATTAACTAATTAATCAACTTGGGTTATTGGATTAATTAACTAGGGCTAATCTATAGCCCAACACAAAATACCAAAATAAATAGGAAAAAATTGAAAAATGAATTATATGAATTAATAGGAAAAGTACGTTGATTTGATTTAAATGGTAATTGTTAATGCACACACTATACATACAAATTAATTTTGAACTGAAATTTGTGTAATAGGCAATGTGTAATAAACACTGCTTACTTTTAATAAGGCTCAAATTGAGTATGGAGTAGAAAACTACTTCATTTTGAGCTTAGTGGCATTTAAAGGCAATTTCTCGGCAATGAACATACATGGAAGGACTTGAATCGTTTTATTTAGCATTAAGGTATAAAATTCAAAATTTTAACTTTAGGAGGCAAAATCAAATTTATCCCAAACTTAGAGGAGTCATCATTTACAATTTAGTCCTGTCGCCACTAAAGTAGGTTTGGTTGATTCCGCTTCATTTGTAGGTGGCTTGAAAAGTCCCTTTGATATATATGCTTGTATCATATGTGATAGAGTTTTTGAAGTATTTTTTTTTAGAATACTAAGTATTTTAACACACACACATAGAGGAAGAAGAGAGAAAGTTTTAAAGAAACTGACAGTAGTGTATATCCAAAAGGGCCTAATTCTTGGATACATAACATAGGCTTTAAAGTAAAACTTGAACTCTACAAAAGAAAATGGAAAATATTGAATAGTAAACTAAATGGCCGGTAGAGAGAACAAGTAAAATGGAGCAGATAGAGTCTGTTTGGTTATAACATTTTTTTACGCAATGTAATTTTTTAGTGTGCTTATGTCAATCTAATTGGGGTATTTATAGATATCCAAAATTCTCAAAATTCACTTCACTTCCTTACGCTCTCTCTTATCCACGTTATTGCCCCCACTCATATAGGCTCTATATTTCTAAAAAAGTGGATCCACTTCAATTGCATATTTTGACCACATCAAGATCAAACCCCACAAATTCAACATGACAAACTTGCAATATCCATTATCTCTTAACAATTTAACGAAATAATAAGTGATACACAAAAAAAAAAAAAAAAACGCATGCAATGACTAAGATGACTATTTGGTGATACAAATAATGGCTATTTGGCCAATAAAAAATGATCATAATTATTAACTTTAAAGCCAAATGTAATAATTGCATTATAAGACATATAATGCTAGTCTTGAGGTTTGTTTAAAACCATACAATGATTTGGTGAGAGATAAAAACTAATCCTTTGCAGTTTAGGTACCTTGTCAATGTGATTAAATTGAATCTTGACTATTTGGTGATACAAATAAGAGAAATGATATGTACAAATAATGGCTATTTGGCCAATCAAAAATGATCATAATTATTAACTTTAAAGCCAAATGTAATAATTGCATTATAAGACATATAATGCCAGTCTTGAGGTTTGTTTAAAACCATGCAATGATTTGGTGAGAGATAAAAACTAATCCTTTGCAGTTTAGGTACCTTGTCAATGTCCCCCCCCCCACCCCCCACCCCCACACACACACACACACACACAAAAAGCTTAGAAGCTCGATCCTCGTTTCAAATCAAGTTAAAGTCCTCGTTTCAAACCTTAATACAAATAACGAGTCCAAATAAGTTTTATTCAAGAGACATAACTCTTCTGTCAATAACTAATTTAACATTAAATTAATCTCCTATTGATACGCTAGTGAAGCAAAAACATCATTTTTTAAGTGGGGAGTTATTGTATGGCTAAATGTGTGTCATATTATGGTGTGATTATTTATCACTTTTATTCACTTACATATTGTTTATTTTATCCTTCCCCCTCCAATATATATATATCCTATATAATAGTAGGCTTTTTACACATCAACTTTTAGGGGTGAGAGAATTTTAAACTTTAATATCTTTATTGAAAACATAAAATTGTACTAATTGAGCTACAAAATTCTTAGCTTATATAATAGTACTTTAACCCTTACACCGATTTGAAATAATAAACAACTATGGATTTATATACTTTCTTTTTTATTTTACTTTTCCTAGGGTCCACTTAAAACACTATTTCAAAATTTGTTTTGTTTTGTTTTTGTTTTTTTTTTATTTTTAATTTTTTTTTACAATATTTCAAAATTTGTTAATTTGCAATAATTTTAGAATTGCAATTTATTTCACAATTTTTTTAACGATGATTGAGGTGACATATTATAATTGGTAGATAATAAAGTGATGTTTATGATGGGTCCATATTAGAATCAATAACAATTTTTTTTTGGATATAATATAGAATTTCTACTCTAGTTTAAGAATCAATAACAACTTGACAACTCATTAATTGTGAAATTTGTTATAAAGCTATCTTACTTGTTCCACTTTGTCATTTAATTTTCACCATCCACTGCAAGTCAAGTAATAAAACAGTGTTCTCTTAAAAAAAAGAGAAAGAAAGTAAAATGGTGTCTTCCACAGTTCCACATGATAATCATAATAATGAATCCTACTTTTTGGTGAATATAGCATAGGAACTGAAAAAAAAAAAAAAAAACAAAACAAAAGTTGGGTTATGTACTTACTGTATGCGTTGCGAAACTGAGGGTCTCCACTAAATTTTTTCTCTTCCATCTTCTTATTATTTCATAGTTTTACAGTTTGAGTTTTTGCTATTAATCCAATTTTTTACTACTTAAAAGAGTAGAGGAAGAAATATTGAATTCTATGTCATTTTTTTTTAAAAGCATTCAAAGCTTAGAGTAATAACGTATACAACTTTATTTTATTAATTTATTTTACGTAATCAAATTATATTTTTAAATTTGATATATTTAAATTAATCTCATAATTTGATTATTATTATTAACTATGAATTAATTAATTTACTATAATTTTTTTTTCTTTGTTTAAACTTGTTTGTTATTAACTTTATTAACTTTGGTCTCCATCAATCTCATTTTGAAGGTGATTCGGAGGTAGGTAGGTGTCAAAGCCCTCCAAATAAGAGATTTTTCTTTCTCTTCTTTTGGTCATCTTGTTCGGGATACTTTAATTTTTGCTAGCTCCCTTCGGAGTTTCTCTTTCTCTCATACTCTGAGGCAAGGTAATGTTGTTGCATATTCCTTAGCCCATAGAGTGAAACTAACCTTTCCGTTATTAGTTTGGATGCATGGAACATGTTCTACTAGACATAGAATCTGTTGTTCTTGCTGATTTATCAGCTCTTTAATTCTATACATGATAAATTGTTTTCTCAAAAAAAAAAAAAAAACTTTATGAATTGATTCTAAAATAATAATAAATCAAGCCATTCAAAACCCCTTCTCAACCAGCATGCTGAAAGCCTAACAACTAAACCCATCACAAATTGTTACCCACATGCAATTTAGCCACTGCATGCATGCAATGGTTCAATCCTCAAAACAATATTCAAACTAAAATACCCACACCCCAAACAAACCCCAAGCCCATGCCAGTCACACCAAAATTTGCCACCCATTTTCCATTGGTCAACTCTTAAATCCTCTCCTTTGCTGCCTTGACACAATTGCAACCACCTACAAAGCCGCCAGTAAAACACACACACACACACTCAGAGAGAGAGAGAGAGAGAGAATGTAAGGGTCATATTTTATGTAATTGGCATATCCTACAAACAAAACACATTTTATATGTAATTGAGTCTTAGTTTCTAGTGTGTTCAAGAAGACCTTGAGTTGAGTTTGAATAACAAGTGTTATTATTGGAGACACAAGACTACTTAAGAAAAGCTAAAACTGCTCATCCCGACACCTACTTGATACCTGTCGATCTATTGAGAGTTAATGAACCTTGATCCTGCTCAACGCCTCTCGATCTATCAAGCTTGGGGTAAATTGAATTTAAAATTCAGTTTTCGGCCCATGATGACTTTTCAAGGAATTCGTGTACTAAGGTTTTAGAACATATAAAAGACATATTTTATAGTCATCATCAAGTAGACAAAGAGACACACGCATAATAGGCGTTGCTGCAACATTTTGCGCACCTAGGGTTTTGTGCCAAGTTACTTCTAATTCATCCAAGCGTGGATTGAAGAACTCTGCAAAAATACAACAATAAAAAAAAGTTGCTATGGAGTTAGTCATGAATATGAAGATTCATGCAAAGGAGAAGTCTTCTATAAGATTAAGTCCAATTGGAGATTGGAGATGAGATTGGTAAAGCATAGAAGGTTCTACTTCAAGATAGGCTTGTAGAATAAGATTTCTTATACTTATAACTATTTTTTCTTGATTAGTAGATTCTTTGAGAGTGGTGACCTGAAATACACCTGGTGGGATTTTGCTTGCGAGGGTTTTCCCATCGTGATCAAATTGCCGTGTTAAACTTAATTTAGGTAGCACTCTATTTAGTTTGGTGATTTGATTGTGCCTTAATATGATTTGCATGTGTTATTAACTAATTAATCAACTTGGGTTATTAGATTAATTAACAGAGGTCAATCTATAGCCCAACAAAAAATACCAAAATAAATAGAAAAAATTGAAAAATGAATTAAAAAAATGAATTATATGAATTAATAGGAAAAGTACGTTGATATGATTTAAATGGTAATTGTTAATGTACACATTATACATACAAATTAATTTTTGAACTGAAATTTATGTAGTAGGCAATGTGTAATAAACATTGCTCGCTTTTTTTTTTGAGGTAATAAGATAGAAGATATTATTGATTCGAGAAAAAACAAATATACAAGATAAAACGTATAGACCCTGTTTTAGCACCAAAAAAACAGGGGAAGAGTTAGACCTCTAGAGGCAAAGTATCCAAATACAATTGTAAAGAAATGAAAACGGTTAAACACAATCCATGGCTGAAGGAAGTGTCCTTGCTTGGGTCTCCATTTCATCTACGGCAGTAGAACCTGATAGCTCAGCCAATGTTCCTTTGTGCGTTGTTGAGATGTTGGTATTCCTGCAAGAACCCAACAGCCCCTGCCCAAATGGCTTTGGGGTGGGGTTGAACTCTCTCAAAGTAGACTTTATTTCGTGCATTCCAAATTCCCCATGATACCACTGCCCATATTTCTAATTCCACGGTAGAGAGTCTCTGTACCAACCATTTGAACAGCAAGAAGATATCATTGGCTTCGTTGGAACATTTTTGGATTTTCCTTGGACCGAAGGCCCATACGTTCCTTGCGAAAGGGCACTCCCACAGCAAGTGACCTGCGGATTCTGGTTGCAGACAACACAGTTCACACCGGTCTTCCACGTGTAGCCGTCTTCGATGGAGGTTCTCCCTGGTGGGCAGTATATTTGAGCAGGCTCGCCAGATGAAGTTACGGACCTTTGGGGGCACATTCAGCTTCCAAATTTTCTTCCAATGAGTACTGTCTCTACCAGCCGTGGAGTGTTCAACCCGGTTTTGTTCCTGCAATCTGATGGCAACATGATAGGCTGACTTAACCGAGAAAGATTGGGATTTGTTTTCCTTCCAAACAAGTACATCTCTAGACGGGGTACTTTGCAACGGGATAGATAAAATTTCCATCCGCGTCCTATGCGCGAAGAGGTCGTGTAGTCGTTCCCTATCCCATTGAGCGGTATGGACATCAATAAGATCCTTTACCATCAAGTTGTGTTGTGGCTCACCAAGGAAAATTGGCTTATGTGACAGCCACTTGTGATCAGACACTCTAATAGATTGACCATCCCCCACCTTCCACTGTGCTCCTTCCTTGATTATATCCCTTGCAGCTAGCAAGCTTCGCCATACATAGGATGGATTATTCCCCAACTCAGCTTCCATAAACGAACAATTTGGGAAGTATCGAGCCTTATATACCCGAAAAAATAAGGAGTGGTTTTGATGGATCAACCTCCACGCTTGTTTTGCCAGCAAAGCTAAATTAAAAGCATGAATATCCCTAAACCCCATACCACCCCTCCCCTTTGGGGTGCACAATTTTTTCCAATTTATCCAATGGATTTTTTTCTCATCCTTTGTTTGCCCCCACCAATACTTGGCCAAAGTAGAATTAATCGTATCACATAAAGCTTTAGGGATTTTAAAAATACCCATAGAGTAAGTCGGAATGGCTTGAGCAACTGTTTTGATGAGGGTCTCCCTCCCTGCTTTGGAAATAAATTTTTCCTTCCAACCCATGACTCTTTTGGTTATCCTTTCCTGTAAATCCTTAAAGGTGTTAACCTTTGATTTACCACTCACCATAGGTAGTCCAAGATAGGACTCACAATTCTCCATAATCCGTGCTCCAAAAAGACCTTGGATGTCTGTTTTAACATCTTGATTTGTATTCCGACTAAAAAAGATAGATGTCTTTTGTCTATTGATTGCCTGCCCCGATGCAGCTTCATACTGCCTTAAAATATCTATAAGGTGTTGGCCTTCTTCCATTGTAGCTTGGCAGAAGATAAAGCTGTCATCTGCAAATAATAGATGAGAAATACAAATCCCATTAGTGCAGGATAAGATGCCATGTAGTTGTTGTGTCTCTGTTGCCTTCCTGATTAATGAGGATAGGCCCTCCGCACACAAAAGAAATAGGTATGGGGAGAGTGGATCGCCCTGCTTTATGCCACGGGATGGTGTGATATAGCCTTTTGGTTCCCCATTAATGAGTACCGAGTATGATGCAGTATGGACTGTTTCCATTGCTAACCGCACCCATCTCCCATCAATTCCCAATTTGAGCATAATCTGCTGGAGGAAAGCCCATTCCACCCGATCATAGGCTTTGCTAATGTCCAGTTTTATTGCCATTTGCCCTTTCTTTCCTGTTCTTTTGTTCCTCATCCTGTGTAACACTTCAAAAGCTACTGTAGTATTATCAGTAATCAACCGGTTAGGAACAAAAGCACTTTGGGAGTCAGATATTACATTTGGCAAAATTACTTTCAGTCTATTGGCTAACACTTTAGATACAATTCGGGACACGACGTTGCCTAGGCTAATAGGCCTGTAATCTGATACAGATCTAGGTTCATTTTTTTTTGGGATAAGTACAATATGAGTGGAATTCATTTTACGCAAAAAATGACCAGACTGTAAAACAGACAATACAGCAGTAGTAACATCCCTTCCAACTATGTGCCAATAATTTTGAAAAAAGAAAGGGGACATACCATCCGGTCCCGGTGATTTGGAGGGGTGCATTTGAAATAGAGCCCGCTTGACCTCCTCAGGAGTGTATGGTTGGAGCAGTGTATGGTTCATGTCTGGAGTGACTACTCTATCCACCGAGTCCAACACTGATTCCAGATTTGTTGGGTTGGTTGATGTGAATAAATTCTGGAAATATGCTCGCTTTTAATAATGCTCAAATCGAGTTTGGAATAGAAAACTACTTCATTTTGAGCTTAGTGGCATTTAAAGGCAATTTCTCAGCAATGAACATATGGGGAAGGACTTGAATCATTCTATCTAGCATTAAGGTATAAAATTCGAAAGTTTAACTTTAGGAGGCAAAATCAAATTTATCCCAAACTTAGAGGAGTCATAATTTACAATTTAGTCTTGTTGCCACTAAATTAGGTTTGGTTGATTCCGCTTCATTTGTAGGCGGCTTGAAAAGTCCCTTTGATATATATTCTTGTATCATATGTGATAGAGTTTTTGAAGTAGAACTTGAACTCTACAAATTAAATTTGAAAATATTGAATATTAAACTAAATTGCTGGTAGAGAGAACAAGAGTTATGGAGCAGATGGAGTCTGTTTGGTTATAACGGTTTTTAACGCAATATAATTTTTTAGTGTGCTTGTGTCAATCTAATTGGGTTATTTATAGATATCCAAAATTCTCAAAATTCACTTCACTTCCTAATGCTCTCTTATCCACGATATTGCCCCCACTCACAGGCTCAATATTTCTAAAAAAGTGGATCCACTTCAATTGCATATTTTGACCACATCAAACCCCACAAATTCAACATGGCAAACTTGCAATATCCATTATCTCTTAACAATTTAACAAATTAATAGGTGATACACAAAAAAAAAAAGGCATGCAATGACTAAGAAGACTATTTTGTGATACAAATAATGGCTATTTGGCCAATCAAAAATGATCATAATGATTAACTTTAAAGCCAAATTTAATAATTGCATTATAAGACGTATAATGCTAGTCTTGAGGTTTGTTTAAAACCATACAATGATTTAGTGAGACATAAAAACTAATCCTTCGCAGTTTAGGTACCTTGTCAATGTGACTAAATTGAATCTTGACTATCTTACTCACCCCCCCCCCCCCTCCCCTCCCCTTAAACCTTAGGAGCTCGATCCTCATTTCAATCCAAGTAAAGTCCTCTTTGATCATTTAAGACTGATTAGTTCAACAAATCAGTGGTCGACAGGAAGAGGGAGGTTATTACTTAATGGTTTAAGAAGAAGGGGAAAAAAAGTAAAGAGAAAAAAAAAACACCCAAGTTCAATTCCAAACGAGTAGTTATTTAAGGTTATCAATAATAAGGAACTTGTTAAAAAGTGACTTGAAGAAATTGGTTATTGTCAAAATTTATGCACTTAAGCGTATACTTGTGCTGTTTGATTAGCAGGAAGAAGAAGATTACTACTTACTAGAGGAGAATTTTAGAATTCTGTGGTTCAATCTCTGTATTCCTAGACATGCATTCACAGATGGATGGCTATGAAGAACAAACTTCCCTCCAAGGATAGGATGCTCAATTGGGATTATAAAGGAGATACTGCTTGTCCTTTCTCTAGGAGCTGTATTGAGTGCAGAGATCACATTTTCTTTAAATACCTCATGTCTAAGAGGATTTGGAGAATAAGCATCGGTCTCTCCCTTTGTTGCAGCCCCACCCTTGCTATGGCTGAAAAATAGCCTACTTTCAGTCAACTCTACTCTACTCTCCTCCCCTCTCTCTCAATCCAAATGGATCATAAGTGTCGTATGTTGAGGTGTGCTGGTTGTGTACTTGGAATGTCTTGCTAAGGCATTAGTGTGTGTCATGATGAGTCAGTTTTTTTTTTTTTTTGTCCCCCTTGCTGACTTTAGATAGCCTCTAATGGATTGTTAAGTATTTGTACAGGATTTTGCTGTACAACGCGTATTGCCTTAGTTGCTTTGTAGATGTTGAGGCTGGTTTCTGATCTCTGTGATGTACTCGTGTTGTAGCAACTAAAGTTGCTATGTCTTGTGCCATCTTATGCAGAGCTTACTCTGCTGTCAGCTGGATTTTGGATTTTAGCTTTGTGTTCTATTTGGTTGAATAAAAATTTCTTACTGATTTTTCAAAAAAGAAAAAAGAAAAAAGAATTCACGACATATATTCCAATACAAATTGTTGTAAAACTAAATTTTCTTCTCTACTTCCCTGCTTTTGGCAACCAAATGGAGCATCAGAGTACCCAATTATCATGGAAGATAATAATCAAGCTACATATTTTGGGGTTAATTCTTTTTAGCTTACACTAGGGGAAAAAAAAAGAAAAGGAATGGCCACTTAAGGAAATTTTGTGGTCATCTAAAATTAGTCCCTTTCATCAAGCTGTCACTTTCTTCTACTCCATGCAACATTCATTCACATTGAGATTTCGCATTTTGGAGTGTAACCTAACTGTTCAATCTCCCAGTTTAGCTTTGAAGCAACTCCTTCATGGCGCGGAAAATATTCCTAAAACAGAGAAATGCAAATTCTAAAATTGGTGAATAATTGTAAATAAATGTTAGATACATTTATATTCTTCACACTCTTAAGGAAAAAAAAAAAAAGCTTTGATCCAAAATTCCATATTAATCGACACATTCAATGGATTAATCAAGTGCTTTAAGAGTTTTGGACATCATGTCTCTCACAAAAAAAAAAAAGAAAAAAAAAAAGACAAAGCCCAAATTTTTTATTTTTTTATTTTATATAAACATAACTACAAAATAAAAAGTTCATAGTGTACCTCCAATTTTTTCACTAGCTCCATTGCTGTCGGTGCAGATACAATAATATGGCGTGCACTTGGACTAACGAAGCCTTCCTCTACAGCTTTGTCGATGAATGACAACAAGGAGTTGTAATATCCATCCACATTCAACAATCCCACCTACAAAATCATCAAAGAGAACAAAATTCTATTTAATCCATTTCCCTCTTAAGGATTAATAGCGGTTTTATAACGTTATACTTTCTATTATATGAGAAGTAATAACAATTTGTCGCCTCAATAAATTTTGAAAAATTTAGTGAAAAAGTTTTGTTTCGTAGTATTATTCAAGAGAAAAAGAAATTCTTATCCAAAATTAATACTTTTTCTATACAAAATATTAGCAAGGATTAATAATTTAATTAAGAACTGCAAAATATAAAATTATTTACCGGTTTATCATGGATGCCAAGTTGGGCCCAAGTTATCACTTCAAGAAGCTCTTCAAGAGTCCCGTAACCGCCTTAAACACAAAGGAATAAATTTTTTCATTCTACTTGAAACATTGGAAGCAAAAGCAAGAATGTATAGGCAAGAATGTATAGTGTAGTATAAAAATGTACTAAAGTGTGTGTTAGGCTCCAAATTAAAAAGTTAACTTATTTTACTATTTAATTTATTTTTGCTACTATTTATGGGTCTCACTGTATATTTTTGGTACTATTTAATGGTCTTACTATACTATTTTAGTTAACTTTTATTTTTATCTATCGCACCTTCAACAAAAAATTTTAATTTTAGCAAAATAATTGAATACGAACGATGAGATGTTTAGATTCATGACATATGCCACATGCCCAAAGCTTTTCCCTTGAATGATGAGGCCCACTTTAGCCCAATCCATTGCCAAGTCAAACTTTTAAAACCCAGAAAGAAAACAAACTATTGTAGTTCGTAGGCCCAAAAACACAAATAGCAATTGTAGCGCATGTCCGTTTGTTAAATCGTTTGTTGTTTTAGCCTTTTTCATAACTTAATGACTTTCAACAATCAATCAAAACCAACAGTTTGAAAAATAGTTGGTAATTTTAGCATTTTTCATAATTTAACAACTTTCAACAATCAATCAAACTTGCATCCGTGGATTGAATTGCAGTTTCCCAACCCAGAACAAATTGGGCTGAAGCCTGGTTTAGGCCTAGAGTTGAAAACAAAGCCCAACCTGGTTCAAATCTTTCTACTTTAAGAAGTGATTAAAAACTCAGGTACAACTCTAGAAGAGGACTAGAGGAGTAAACAATCTTTGCTTTAATTTGTTGCTTGACTAGTACAGTAATATCACAGGCAAAAAAGGACTCTTAACTCTTGTACCAAGCCCACGGAGACTCACTGTATATAATAGTCATAGTTGCTAATACTGTTAATCTTTAATGCATGCATAGTAACATATCAGCTTTCTGAAAAACTGGCTTAGTTGTTGTAAATCATAAAGCTGACCTTTCTTCTTCACTGTATATATATTTTTAACCTATTCAGCAAATTATATATAGAGTTTTTAGAAGTTTGAACAACTGCACGGAAAGCAAATGAGACAAGCAAGGGCCTGTGGCACTGGGACTCATAGCAATGTGTCACACTGTAAATCATAGGTAATAATCTCAAAAGAAATTTCCTCAGTTCAAAAACTTTTCCAATCTCTCTTTTATCTTGGTTGTGTTTAACTTTTCATCATCATATAGAACCATATAAGTAAGAGACCTTTATACGTTTATATTATAAGAACTCCCTAGTGTGTGTATATATCTATGTGTGTGTATATTATAATTATGTGAGTTAATTTATTATAGCAAAAAAATTATTGATCATTTATTATTATTATTATTATTCTATATTCCCCTGCCTTGGTTCCTGGCTGGTCAATTTTACTTAGCATTCTTGGAAATCTGAAGGACATTTTGGGGATACCAATTCGTTTTTGTCATGAAAATTAAAAATATATAAACAAAATTCTTTGTCCTGCGTGTTTCACTTTATATTCCATTAATTGTAATATGACATCTGCTTGATTTTTTTCCCCCTTAAAAAGACTTGGTTATTTGATAAGGAAAGGGAAAAAAAGTGACATACTGTACGTATAGTTTCTTCAAAAAAAGAAAAGAAGAAAAAGAAATGACATACTGTAAGTATAAAGTGAAACATGGTGAGCAAGATAAAGTATCGTTTTAAGAAAACTTGGGTCATTAAGAATCATGTCAGGATTTAATAGTTATATACAGATTTATTCAACTAAGTACCAACCAGGTAAGGCAATGAAGGCATCAGACTGCCTAGCCATCTCAGCCTTCCTTTGGTGCATGTCTGCTACTGCCTTCACTTCTCCCACTGTTTCTCCAGTTATCTGCAAACTCAGCAATACCCCAATAAGTCAATCCAAAAATATGCACAAGTCAGCAACTCTCTCTTTCTCTCTCTCTCTCTCTCTCTCTCTCTCTCTGTTTGTGTGTGTGAGATAGAGTCTTCTAAAGGGTGTAGGGCACAAATTAAGAAGCAATGATGAGTGGTGCACAGGTGGTGGGCTCAATCCAATATCATATAACACGGCAGAAAAGAAAAGAAAAAGGAAAGAAAAGGTCTATATACACATAAAGTGATAAAACTTGATATTTTTAGTCTACCCAAGAATGAGAGGGAAAAAAAAAAATCAGAGGAATAAAGAATCTAATTAGTGGGTACTATGTGAAAAACTTTGAGCAAGGGATAAAGTGGTAGGAATAAGTTCGAGAAGATCCTAGTGAGAAAGCAAGGAGATCTTCAAGACCTATCAAAAGTCCCACTTAGAACCTACATGGATCCCAAAGGACAATTTCACACATGTGAAATCCGAATTAAGATAACAAAGATGAGGTAGAAATCCATGTAATGTAGCTACCACAAAATGAAAAGAAAGCCCCATTTAACAGAAAAAGAGAGAAAAGGAAGTAGATAATGCTTTGTGTTTGGTCATTTTCAATTTTTTTCTTGGTCACAATTGAAACGTTATATATGTAATAGTTAGCAAACGTACCTCTCTAGGCATGAGTGTCTTGGGTATAACTCTGAAGACAATAACGAGACAAAAAAAGAGAAAAAAGAAGAAGGAAATTAGTTGAGTTGAAGGCCATATCCATTATATCAACACAACCCCAAAAATCTCAATTTTCTTGTATCAAATACTTTGCAAAGAAATAGAAACTAGATGCTCACCCAATTACATGGCGACCGCCATTATAGACAGCTTGGGAAATCAAACCCATCAAACCAATGCTCCCTCCTCCATAAACCAGGTCAATATTCCTTGAAACCTGTCACAAACAACACAAATTAATACCCATGCAAGTGAGCGTGCAATAAAATGGTACAAAAAAGGGAAACTTGGGTAGAAACTTCAAATGTCATTTATGAAGAAACCAATTCAGACAGAGAGACATCAAAGTACACTAATAAAACTACTCCAACAACAAAAGAGTGAAGAAAAATGTGATGGAATTTAATGTTTATTCATCCAAGTACTTAAAACAGAAATTCGTAGTTTCCCATATTTAGAATTGAAAAAGTAACAGTATGTGTATCGTATCTTCCATCTCCAAGATGATTATTAAGTCAAATGCCACTAAGAAGTAGAGAGAGAGAGAGAGAGAGAGAGAGAGAGAGAGAGAGGTTTTAGACGAGCAAGAGACATGAAAGAGAGGCTTTAAATTGAACATGGCTAACCAAAAGTACAGTTTTTTTTTTCGAGAAAGCCATGACATGTAAAAGAACAAAACTCTAAGAGAGTCAACTAATTTTCATGCAAAAATCAATTGGGGAAACATGAAAATAGAGTTTAGATTCAAGAACTCCAAGAAGGCTATTTTCCAAAATTCAATGAAAACTACATTTTTGTTAGAAAATTTTGAGAAGCTGTTGACCTGATTTCCCGAAAAACTTCACCAAAGAAATCAACTTGAAAAGATTGTTAGTGGGGGACATATACAAGGAAAAAAAGAACAACCCAATGAAACAAAAACAGAGCTATTACAGAGAGACATTACCAACTCTGTTCCAAGCTCAATAGCAGCATCCCTATAACTGCTTTTCTTTCCAGGGCTACTCCCACAGAACACACAAATCCTCTTAAACTTTGATTGCTTCATTTCTTTCTCCCTCTCCATTTCTCTCTCTCTCTCTCTCTCTCTCTCTCTGTTTCTTTCTCTCTCTATCTCTCAAAGAACTATGGAAATATCCCCTCTGTCTTACTGTCCCACAGTTTGACAATTTGAGAGTGCTTCATGGGTGGATGGATGCCTTTGAGTGCATTATATATAACGGTAGCATAAGCGTACGTTAGCACGCGCAAATCCATTCCATACCCTCTGCCTCTGCTAGTCCATAACTTTACGGACAAATGACTTTTTTTTTTTTTTTTTTTAATTAATATTTTTATGACTCGATACTTGAAAAGATTAGGAGATGGACGGTTTGGACAATGTAAAATCTTTTTTGGAAGCATTAGTACCGGTGCAAGTTAAGTTATAAAACTCTTGGCAACTTATTATTTTATTTTTCCTTTATTTTTTCTACAAAAGAATTTAAGTTGCAGCTTTATATAAACTTTTCTGAATTATGAAACAAAGAAAAATCTTTTAACGTAAGTATGTAGGGATTGGGACAAGGACGGACCCAGGTGGGGGCCTAAGGGGCCGGGCTCCCCCGGGTCTAATTTTTTTTTTTAGGTATAATATTTTTCATTTTTGTAATTACGCCCCTCTCAAAACCTTAGGCCCCCTTTCTCCATAACAAGTTTAACTAGTTTCACCCAAATAACAACTATTCAACTAAAAAACTTAACAAAAATAATAAAAATATTCATAATGGTGATTGTATTTTAGCAAAAAAAAAAAAAAAACTATTTTACAACTAGAAAATCATGTGTTATTGGAGAAGATAAAGCTAATTTTATTGTAGCAAGTTGTTAAAAATAAAATAAAAATTTTTATTAAGATTATATCTCTTCCTTCAATTAAAAAACTCAAATTCTCTCGCCTCCTTTTATTATTTTAATGAATTGTTTATATTATTTTAAATGAAGTTATAAAAAAAAATAGAACATTTGATATTAGGTTTATTGTAAAGTGAGGTGGTAAAATAGATACATTTTTTTTGAGATGCTAAAAGCTAAAATTTTTAGCACCACCAATGTGAATTCTCTAATTTCAAAAAAAAAAAAAAAAAATCCTAACTAGCCTAGTTTTAAAAAAAGACATTGTTGGTAAATGATTGCATCTTAATGTATTTAGAAGCAATGAGTTTTAGTATTTATAATTTTTTAATACTATAGGGATTTTTTTTTTCTGGCCCCCGCTAGCTTAAAATTCTGAGTTCGTCCTTGTAGGGATATACGGAGAGAAATTGTACTAAAAATTAATTGAAATTGATAATGATATGGTATTAAATATATTATATTAATAGTTTTGAAAAACCTATAAAGAGAAAAAAAAAAAATTAAGTCCAAACATTATTATTATTATTGTAAGGGTGGGTTTTGGATCTTAGGCCCAAAAAGCAACAGGACTAGGGCCCAAAGAGCCCAACACAATTAATTTGTAGAGAGTGGGCTTATAGGCTAGGCTTCAATGGAAGGACCAACGTGAACAGTGGATTAAGGACAGTAGGAAAATAAAGAAAATTAAGCTATAAGTGAAGAAATTCGCTCCTCAGCAAAGTCCGAGGAGAGTTGTTCTTAAATATATCTCTCTAGACTTGGTTACAATTTTTGTTCTAGATTGCTACAGTTTCTTCTTCCACCATTTTTCTGATCTCTTCCTTTGGAAGGGCTCTCACATTATATAGCCCCCTTTAGATGATCTTAGCCCTCCAGTTGTTGGTTGCTTAGGTTACTACTTGAGTGCTTGTCGCACCAGACACATTTCCAAACCCCTTGTTAGTTGTGGCAATCAAGGTAGTACTGTTCAAGAGTTTTCTTCACATAAATGCAGCCAGAAGGTTTGGTGGGAAGTATTAAATGTGGTAGCAGCCATTGTTCCTTCAGTCAGGGCTAGCCCTTTCCCCGATGCTCATTCTTTTCAGTATGACCTCCTCTGGTAGTGTGCCACTAAAGTGGCCTCACCATCCGAGGATGTGATCTCCTCGGAGCTGTAGGCTTCCTCGGCCTCAGGTATGACACGTGGCAATGTAGCCTTATCAAATTTCTATTCTCCATAATTATCATCATCATCATCATTGCCTTTGTTTGTTATTTTAGACCCCTGTAAACTCATATTATTTAACCTAATTTAATACCAAAGATTTAGATCTTTAGCACCTTTGATGGCTAGTGATGGCAGCAACTTCTACAATACCAGATCTTGATTTTCTTTAAGGAATATTGCTAGTAAAAAATTTGAGAGAGTTTTGGTACAAAAACCCTAAATCTACAATATGAAGCACAAGAAGCACTATTCTCTCTCTAAAAACAACTTTAAAACATACCTTAGAGTTTCCTTTAAATATTAGGAGAATTAAATCTAAAACCCTAATAACTTAATGGGCTGATGAACTTTAATTAAATTCTGTAGAAACATATCTCGATTGGTCAAACTTGGCATGTTTCAGATTTCCTAAACCTACAGCTTCCTTGCTTTTGTATTCTAAATTCTAGAACCTTGAGCATTGCCTAATCATACTCATAGACTTATGAATCTATATCTAGACAAGTTTGTGTTCATGGTTTGCCAATTATTCTAAAATTTTAGAACCTAACAGTCTTGAATTGTTTTCCTATCTAAAAGTATATATAAAAAAAATTTCAAGCAGAATAGTATGAGAATGCACTTCAAGCACCAAATGCATTTATGCATCATTCTCAATGACGAGACATGAAGGACTTGTTATTGAGGGCTTCTAGTAAAGCAAGACACAAAAGAAAAATAATTTCACAAATATTTTCACAAAACCCTACTTATGCGTACTCAAGGTCGATCCATGCATACACAAGCAATGGTTGGTAAAGCTGTTTAGAGAAATTTTCTCTCAAAAAATTGGTGCAAAATTGATCTCATGTTGTTGAGAGAAGGCTTAGCACTCAAATTTACTATGGAAGGCCATGCTCAACTCCTTTGCAAAATACAAGCAAGTATCAAAAAACATATATGTTAGGTTCTAAGTACTTAGGAACTAATGCATTAGAACCCTAATATGTATTGTTGGCAAACCATGATCAAAATAGGTGTCTAGTTATGTTTTAGACTTGCTCAAAGTATGTGATTTATGTAAAGTTGGAATCGAGTTAACTGCAGAAGTTACTATGCTTTTCTCCCTGACTCGATCAATCGAGAATTAGACTTGACCGATCGAAAGTCGTGCAGATTGTTTTTTTCTGCAAATTTTCCAACTCAGCTCAAAGCCCATATAACGTGTAGGGTTTTATGTTTTACCCTAGGTATAAAAGGCAAACCCTAGCCACGTTTTTGAGGTTGCTCATATTGTTGTTTGTGTGAATCTCTTCTGAGATCTGAGATGTGCTTACCTTCACACAAGCTTAGGATTATCAAGAAGGAGATAGCTTCAAGAACTTGATGATTGTTCAGTTGCTGCCGTAAGAGCTTAAAGATACACAAGCGGGGGTGCTTGTACTTGCTGGAGAATCCAAGAAAGAAGGAGTTTGTGGTCTCGGAGTTTGCACGTGGTCGTGTCAGTAAGTTCTACTGGTGGGTAGCAATAGGATGTTAGTGGTCTAAGTCGCTATTGTACACTTCGATTCTTTCTTAGTGGATTCAGGTTTACCTTGAGAATAGCTAGGTTAAATCCTCCCCAGGTTTCTTACCGGTTTAATTTTCCTGGGTCATTATATCATTGTGTTATTTATTTTTCCACTGCTTTGCATGATATGATTATTTGATTGTGTTAACCTAGATCTAAAATTTGGACTAAGTAATAACTTGGCTTGTTAACTAGGTTAATCCTATTGTGTGTTTAAGGGGTCTAAACAAACTCTACAATATACATTAAAATAGCTATCAAAGCATTTCTTGAGCAATAGAGGGAGTTTTATCAAAATTGCTTTGAGTTTTAATTCTTGCTTGGCCAAGGCCTCTCTTAGGTAACTAACCCTTCAGTTCAAGGTTTGTTGATTTCTTTGTTTATGTGGTAGAGTAGTTTCACAAATTGACTAAGGAGAATATCCAAATCTAAGTTTTGGTTCTTGCTTCAAGGTATTCTCTTTTCTTTTTTTTATATTTTATATTTTATCTTCAATTCCTTTGTTTTATTTTTCTTACTTCAGTTATTTAATTTCCTAGTTTAATTACTTTCTAGTCTTGGGTTCCTCTATGATAGGATCATGTTTAGGCTAAAATAGTCAAAATGTAGGGTTTCTAACTTGAGGTGCATGTACAAGCTTGACCTTGTATACGCATCTTAAGGAGCCTGCATATGCAACCTTAGTCATGCGTACGTAGGCTTAT
This sequence comes from Castanea sativa, assembly GCF_040712315.1. Classification (NCBI taxonomy): domain Eukaryota; kingdom Viridiplantae; phylum Streptophyta; class Magnoliopsida; order Fagales; family Fagaceae; genus Castanea; species Castanea sativa. The sequence goes on from NC_134020.1 coordinate 35,777,660, forward strand.
ATAGAAACCCAAATTTTTGAATGTTCCTGGTTTTGTTGTTGGGTGATATGTTTTTAGCATTCAATAGCATAGCAACATGCTTAATTAGGACATCAATAACATGCTTAGAGCATTATATTGTGAAAAATATTCCTAGGACACATGTTTAGGGTTAGGTGATTATTGTATGAAATTGTTTGATTTCAATTCTTGTAAGAATCTTGTGTAGGCTATTAGTTTATATTTGTTGTGTGACTAGGAGAGGTCCCTTTACAAGGATCATTATTGGATTGTGGCTGCAAGATATGTAAGTGGAGTTTGACCTATTTGAGTAGGTGGGTTTGGATGCCTAACACTTTTTTAGGCTTAAACCTTAACTCTGGACTTTATGTCTGACTAGTTAGATCTATAGATAGGGGTCATAATTGGTTCCTAAACCTAAACTAAGTAGCGACTCCCATTCTCTACCCTAACCCATTAAAATTGAGACATACTAGCACTCTTAGAACCATGTTTAAATTAGGCCAACACTGGATAGAAACCATTTTCAAAATGAGAGCTCACATAAGTTGAATGGGATTAATTTGAATAAAAAAAGGGGCTCATGCCCCAAGTCGATCAATTAAAATGATTGGAGTAAATATTTTTGAACCTTTTAAATTAGGACTTAACATTTAAATGCAAACATCGCTATGTGAAACTCATAAATTCATTCTCCAATAAATAACATGGACTAGGACATGGTTTTTTTGATGAAGCATCTGCCTCCTTTAACCAAAGTTATTGTAGGGGAGGGTACTCCTTATTTGTTCTCTCTTTTGTTGCAATGAATCTTTGTTTCATAAAAAAAAAAAAAATAAACTCACTTCGTTTGAGAGTTTATAAGAGAATTTAATGGAATTGAATGGAATGATGATAAGGGAATGAAAATGAATGGAATATATTAGCAAAGGAAATGAATGGAAAAGAATGAAATAGAATGGAATTAAGTAACTTTGATTAGATGTTTTAAAATAAAGGAATAGAAATGAATGAAAATGAATAGAATATAGCGAGAATGGAATAAAATTATTTTATGACAATATTACTATTATACCCCTATTTTAAAATAAAGTGATGAATATATAGGGGTATTTTGGAAGTTTTAGTAAAAAATTCATTAAATCTAATTCCATTCCCTCCTATTCCTCCAAATTTTAGCCATCATTTGGAAGTAGGGAATGGAATAGAATGGAAAGAAAAGAAAAGAATAATTTTAGAATATTCTTCCCTTTCCTTGTTTGAGAGTTTTAATGGAGGGAATATAAAGTCCATTCCCTTATTTGGGAGTTTAAGTGGGAGGGAATAGAATGGGTAGGAGGGAACACTCATTCCTCTCTATTCCCTTAAAACCTCAAATTTTCATTCCCCTCCAAATTTGGGAGGAATGAGAGGGAATGAAATTAGATTTAATGAAAATTTTAAAAAAAATCCCAAAATACCCCTATATATTCAACATTTTATTTTAAAATAAGGGTCTAATAGTAATATTGTCATAAAATGATTCCATTCCATTCCCTCTCTATTACTCCAAAAACAAGATTACTTACATTCCATTCATTTTCCTTCCTTTCAGTTCCTTTATTTAAAAACATCTAATTATTCCATTTCATTCCATTCATTTCCTTTACTTAAATACATTCCATTCCATTCCCTTATGATCATTCATTTCCATTCTATTCCATTCCATTGTGAACTCCCAAACGAGGCTTTAGGGGGAATGAAAATTTGAGATTTTAAGCTCTCATTTGGGAGAAGGGAATGGAATGGAAAGAAAATGAATGAAAAGAATAATTTATAATATTCTTCCCTTACCTTGTTTGAGAGTTTTAATGAAGGGAATGAAAAGTTTATTCCCTAATTTGGGAGTTTAAGTGGGAGAGAATAGAATGGGTAGGAAGGAACACTCATTCCTCTCTATTCTCTTAAAATCTCAAATTTGCATCCCCCGAAATTGGGAGGAATGTGAGGGAATGAAATTAGATTTAATGAATTTTTTACTAAAACTCCTAAAATACTCCTATATACTCAATCCGTTATTTTAAAATAGGGGTCTAATAGTAATATTGTTATAAAATTATTTCATTTCATTCCCTCTATGTTACTCTCAAACAAGATTATTTATATTCCATTCGTTTTCATTAATTTTCATTCATTTATTTTAAATCATACAATCAAAGTTACTTAATTCCATTTTATTCCTTTCCACTCTCTTATAATCATTCCATTCCATTCTCTTATGAACTCCCAAACGAAGCCTAAGGGAATAGAGAGGAATAAGTGTTCCCTCCTACTCATTTTATTCTCTCACACTTAAACTCCTAAACAAGGGATAAGTTCACTATAAGTAACACCTAACTCAAACATAAGCAAAGGCCTAAATTCAAACCCTAAAACCCATACAAAAACTCTTTAGTGATGATACTGAACCTCAAGTTATTACTTTTGCAACTTGCAGGAATTTCATTTGAAGCTGGGCTGGCTGGAAGGATGACTTTCAAGCTTCGGGACTTAGCTAGTTGTTAGGGACATATTTGCCGTAATTGGTTAATCCTTTGACAAAATGCACTTTACTTGTAATTTGGTAAATCTAGGATGGTTTAAAACTTCAAGAAACATGTTGTTCAAGTTAAATGTTAAAGTCATGTAAATCTGTCCAAGAAACAAGTGAAAAAGTGTGGTTCATTAAAACTCGACATATGTCTCGATGAAAGCTTATCTATCGAGATTTAATGTTGAAGCTCGACACAAGCTGTATCTGTTGAGAATTACGAAATCAGAATTTCTAGATCTGTTTACATGCATATCCTTGAGTATTTGTGTAGGGTTTCTTTCCTCACAACCCTTGACATATATAAGGGTTATTTTAAAGACTGTCGAATTATGCACAACGTATGCATAGGATTATGCAAACAAAATTCAAACATATTGTGAACTAGTTCATCATTCTCTCTAGAGAAGTTATTGCATTTTTGCGCCAAGGGTTTTATGACCAATGAGCTTCTTGATCTTTATGTTGATGAATTGAAGAATTTTGCAGTCAACATTTTCCTCAAGTTGGTGTGTTAGTCACGTACTCGGATTCGTGCATCATTAGTTAGTCATATATTGGGATTCGTGCATTGAAATGAGAGATTGCCGCTACAATACAAGTCCAATTGGGTATTAGGGTAAGGGTTCAATTGTAGGTTCGTATTAGGTACTAGGATTCATTTTACTTATAACCACTTGTGATTGATAATAGTGGAATCTCAGGAGTAGTGACCTTAAATTCACTTGATGGGGTTTTGCCTCGGAGGTTTTCCTTATTCGTAAACAAATCACTATGTCGAATTTATTTTCCGTTGTATTTAACTTAGTTGGTGATTTGTTTGCGCTACCACGCTTATTGCATGTTAAATTGACTTAATTAATTAACTTGAATAATTAATTAATTAATTTGCCAAATGGGCCAATATATTTTTGGCCTATCACTAGTATTAAACTTGAACTGATTGGATGATGAGTAATGATTTTCAAGTCAATGAGATCTTGAGCCACTTATCAGTGTTGTAGCCCGTTCTTTGATGATACAAACAATACCAGTTAATGTCAGGATTCCTTGGCCAAGGGTTTGGTGTAGGTCTCTGTTCTAGTAGATTCAACAACTCTTAGCTTTATGCTATCTAAAGGACTTGCCCAAAGAAACCTGGCTCATCAAAATTCCCTCTCAAGGTTTAATTGGTATTGGCTTCATCCTCATTGGTGATGTAGACAGTAGACTATTGGGTTGGGTGTAGGAATGACCTTTTGATCGATCAACTTGAACTGCACCTCTTCATGCGATGCATCTTTGGGTGGTATTTCCAAGCCCTAGATGATAATTGCAATACTCATTCAAATTATGACTTTTGGGAAGCTTGAAAATTCTCTTAGGTAAAGCGGTTCTGTTAGTCTTTTAGCTTTTAACTTTCCAAAGAAACAATCTAACGACATGTAAAGCTTGTCAAAATGCCTCCTTTGGGAGATGCCAGTTAAAAGGGTTACTTGATGACTTAAAAAAAATTAAATATTACTTAAATTCTATTATCTTGTTTTATATATGTAAAATTATTATTAATTAACATGAACCATGTATTTTTTTTTTTTTGTTTAGAAAGTCTATAAACATAAAAAATTTGAAAAAAATTTCACACCTATTGATGTGGTAGATTAATAGTGGTAAGTAAAAAAATGATATTAGTGGTGAACTTAAGTGAGAACTAGTAAAAATTTGCTAACTCAACTATTGTGAAAAATGTTGTAAATTTTTATTTTTTTTTGTATTGCTTTCTTTTTTATTTTTTGAGGAGTGCTATATTTACAATATTTTTCATAACATATCCTAAGTGTTAAATTGTTACTGATTTTAATTTGAACCTACTACTGCTAGGATTATTTTTTTGCCATCAATAACGGCTTGTAATAACTTGCTACTTAAGATTTTTTGTAAAAAATTTGTAAAAATATTGTAGACATAACATTTTTCTTTTTTTTTTTTTTTCTTGTCTTTCATTTGATAAAAAATTTATTTTATTTGTTAGCTAATATTTAGGCTTAATCAATTAAAAAAATAATCCTATTGTTTAAATTTTAGGGGCATTTTTTTTACTTGGGATCTTAGGAGACGGCATCAATTGCATTGACTGGCATCAATGATGAGGTAAGTTTGGAGAATTTTTGATGGGTTCTATGGCTTCCTTATTTTATTTTATTTATTAGGTGTGATCTTAGGTTGTGAAACCTCTTCAAGCTCTAGTGAATCAAGCATAGTCTCAAAAAGGTGGAGATCATTGTGTGACTATCCCAGTTGACATGCAATACTGAGTATGATGAGCCCAATCGCAACTTGATTATTCATTTTGGGTGTAAGCAAAAACGTGACTAGTGCTTTTTTTAGGTTGTTACACATCAAGACTACTACTAGTGCAATATATGATCAAATAAGAATGAGAGTTATCAAAGTGATAAACAAACAAGTACAAACAAAGTGAACGTATTGGCCATTGTATCCTTGGCACTATGAGAACTGCGACTTCAAGGGACAACTAGATTCTCCTTTCTAACGGGTCAAGAGAAGGAATCCCTTGGTAACAAATTTTAAGGTGGAGAATCAACTATTCTCATTATCCTAGGTACTTATTCGGTGTCTCCACTTGATTAATTACAAGGAAAATTTGAAAATAACTTCATGGATAAAAGATCCAAAATTAGATATTATGTTAAAGAAAAATCAAATTACATTACTTTGATCCTCGATAGAATATAAATGAAAGAAAATACACAACGTTGTCTTCTAGTTATAATTTAGTAAAAGAAAGTAATTAAATACAAAAGCTGCATGAAAAACCCAATTTAGATCACATTGACTAAGTATGAGGGTTAAGTTATAATGTGGGTAGGTATTCGACACCCATTAACTTGATTTAAAGTTAGTCCTTACCCTGGCAGAGGAGGGGGGGGGGGGGAATGTGGTACCATAATTTGGCACTCACTGAGTCACTAGGCAAATTTGTACTCTTTGCACTGAATTTTGTAAACAATTCTCAAAAAAGTCCTATACCTCTTAGGGCTGTCTGCTTTTTCTTGACTTTGTCAAATAATGTAGGCAAATTTTCGACCTTTTTCCTGTTGACTTGTACATAGAATTTTCAAATTATTTATATATTATCATTGCATGCGCAAAAAGTTTTGCATCAATTTATATACAATATAAAGGCAAATTAAGTAGTACTATAAATATAATTATTACCATTTCTAAACCACAATAGAATTTTTTTAGCCTATGAATAGTTTTCAAGCCTCTAGTAGTGGACCATGCCATGTGTAACAACTAAGAAGGTGTTTCTTAATAAACCCTAAGCGGTCATTAATTTTTTCATTTTTGGGTTGAAAGAACCTCCATATTTAGAACATGGAGAATGCTTTTTTTTTTTTGGTTGAGAAGATGGAGAATGCAACTTGATTACTTGAGTTTTTTTTCCTCCCCCTAGCACTAGATCCAAATGGACAAATCCATTATCCTATCTCTTTAATTAGTCAGCTTTCTTTTTAGTCCACATCGACCATTAATTACAAGAGTTCAGTAGATATGTATATTTTATCATATTGTGACGGTTCTTTGTTTAAAAAAAAAAAAAAAAATCAACTCCCCTCTCTCTTTCTCTTTTTCAGAACTACGTCATAACCTTTTTATTTTCAGTGTTGAGAGATAGTAGGTAAAATTAAATAGAGAAAATTTGTAAGCACAACTCTAACGCAACAAATTATATATATTAAAGAAAAAATAATTAGTTCCTGCGAAAAATAATAAGCAATCTCTTATAGCCTATCATATTAAAGTTATGAAAAAAGTGATAGCACGAAAGTATAGATATTATATTCATGTAAAAGTGTGAGAAGTTGTGCCCATACTCATCTTATTTTGTATCCTCAACAACCTAATCTCACTAGACAAATTTGCTGTATGCATAGGAAACATGTTTAATCCTGTTACAAAAGGAACAAAATCCTTCCATTCCCTCACATTCTCCGTCTCATATGGACCAACCAATGCTGTCCCAGATCCCTTGCTTTACTCGATGTATACTATTCCTGCCTCCCTCTAGATCACCCCACAAAAAAAGAAAAAAAGAAAGAAAGAAACCTCTGGATCTGTTTTGCAGAAAATATTGATCGATGTCAATTAACTCTGAGTCTGAGATCACTCATTGCTTGGCAAATCATGCTTTGAACTAGGATTGTGAGTCGTGTCGAGGCGTGGTTAAAGGATGATGCACTTTTCCTGCTCAGTCGTATTGCTACGGATGTACATTTATTTCTTAGTTTCATGAATTTGTCTTCCTCTCAGAAAAAGAAAGAAAGATTTTCTAAAACACTATGGTCAGTGAATCAACTAATGAATTCAAACAGTAGCGAATGTCTGTGAAGCTTTCTAATCCACTCTAGTTGGTCAGTTCTATCTTTGGGGTTTCTTCTTCTTCTTTCTTATTATTATAGTAGGAGTTACGAGGCAAAATAATATGAACCTGCAATTATTTGGTCTCTAGTGGCCATAATGAATCACAGTATCAAGAAGCTAGCTAGCATTGCCCCACTCAAGGGATCTCATAGAACCTTATTGGCCAAAACCGCTTTAGACATCACTTAGCCCTCTCCTTTCCTTGCCATCTCTCAAAAAGTAAAATTGTTTGCTTTATTGCTGTAAATTTTTTTATCATAAATAATGTTAAGTTTAATAGTTAGAATGTTGGTAAATCATGACAAAGTATGAGCGTTGTTGGATGATAATGTGCATTTTCAAGTCCAAGACAATTACCTAAGATTAGCTATAAAGCAAAGAAAATGTCTGAAAGCTTGACACGCAATTGATAGATTGAGCTATGCTTTGACAGACCCTCAATCGATTGAGAATCGGGAATCTTGATCCCCACAAAAGGCTTTACATTAGCTAAATGATAAGAATTTGAGCCCAACATGGAGGACTCATTATAAACAACTAATAAAGAGAGAAGAGAGAGCATGTGTAGCACAAAAATATCAAAACCTATTTTTCTCTCTAATCGCCACCACACCGAAGATTTAGAGACAAATCTAAATTCGTTAACTCAGAGATTGGTGATCAGCTGTTAAAGCCGCAGATTATTCATACAGCATCCACTAATTGTTGATGTCAAGAAATATTTGGAAAGACCCTTGGAGTCATGGACGTAGTTCGTGAAGAGTGATCTATAATGTGAAGAGTATGAGAGTGCTTGGAGCAACCTATGCGATTAAAAATAAGGATCTATCTTAGTTTACAACACTTCAAATATAATAGTAGATTGTTGGTTAACTCTCGTATTGGTTTTTCTCTTGGACTCTTGTATTACAGTTTTCCACTGCGTCACTATTTTAATTGTGTCAGTGACTTGTATATTACGTGAGAAATCAACCGGAATTCATAGCACACCATGATTGGTTAATTAATCAACTTGACTTTAATTAACTAACAAATTCAACTGAGTCTAAACTTAAACTTTTAATATAACATTCACGGACCACGGTAGCTAGTGGATGCTGATCCAATATACTCAAGAATGATTTTTTGTTTTTTAAAGGGTACATTATCAATTTCCCACATAAATTGTCTGTACAATTTCAGATTTCCAGTTTAAAGTAACTTATCTTTACCCAACTTTTTTTTTTTGAGATAACATTATTATCAAACGACCTACATATCGACATGTTTCACATGTGCATTGGTCACTACTTAGCCTCCACAACTGATGTTTCTTATCTATATTCAATTCATTGTCGCTATGTGTTACAGTTCAGCATTTTGTTTCTTGCAAGAGAAAGTAAATAATAGGCACGTAATATACCTCAACTGTGGAAAGCTGTCATTGGTAATAAGTTTATGACACAGTCATAGGATTCACAGCTCTATGAAGATAATTCAAATTAGTGATATACCACTACGTACGTACTGCTACAACAGTTGTCTTTGCATGAGAAAATTTCTGAACCTTCATATTTTTATTAGTTTCTTAATCAATTATGTTTGAATGTGCATGGGGTTGTAAAGAAGGATAGGGATCAGTAATACAGTATTTTTTTTTCTATAATTATTGAAGCAGTTCTGTCTCTGATGAATCTAGTCCTACCAACCCCCGACCTTGCCCTTTACTATATCCTTCTTATCCCAATGCACCTCAGCTTTCTCTTGCCCCCATACCTTTCTATATTCTTATTGAATTTCATTTGCAAGTAATTCTTCAAAATATACTCTTCTTCAAAAGAAGAAAAAACACACAACAATGTCATGAATTGAATGTCATTAGGTATAGATAAAAATAGGCGCCGCAAGTCGACACGTACGTACCTTCCCCGAAAAGCATAGATAAAAATAGGCGCAGCAAGTTGACACGTACGTACCTTCCCCGTAACAATGTAATGGACAAAGGTCAGATCTGTCAGGCCATTATTTGGCAACAAAATCATATTGGAGCTACATTGGTAGCATGTAGCTCCAATATTGGAGCCTTTTTCTACGGATGGCCAATAGTAATCCGACGCCTTTGTGAATCCGTAGCAAAGTTGGCTTCTCCAAATGTATGTAGATATGAGGGGTCTAAATATCACATAGCTGCGCCTTCCACACACATGGAATAATGTTTTGAGCTTTAAGACAAGAAAGAAAGAAAAAAAAAAAAAATAGGCCCCCACAGAATAAGATTGACCTTTTTGCCTCCCTCAAAAATAACAACTAAGAAATCCTATTCTAATCCTTGTTATTATAGCAATAAAATTATGATGATCATGAAGTTCTTAGGAGATAAGATGTTTGGCACTAGTTCGTGAAAAACAACTCAGTGCGCTTTTGTAACTCAACTAATTATTACTTTTTTTATAATGAAAATATTTAGGGTTCAAATACCTTTATCTAAACAAACAAAATATTAAAAAAACAATCTTGTTTTAATAGGAAAAACAAAGAAAAAAGATTATCATTTACAAACTAACATTTTTATTTATTTATTGAATACAAACTAACATTCTAATGAATCTAATTGGTAACACTTTAATAATATAATAAATAAATATCTATATTAGTTTTTGTGATTGGTGACACATAAACTTATTAGGCTTAAGGAGCAAAATTTGTTGTATAGTATCAACTAGTTAAGTGAATTGTATGCTAATTATAGGTATAACTAATATGAGAGAGAGAGAGAGTCAAATATGGTTTGCTTAGTAGTTAATACTATAATTTTTTAATTTATACATTCATCATTACAATTCTATTTAGTGGAAAGGAGTCTTATACTTTCATTTGCCTTTATAAAAGAGGGAAATGCCTTTATTTAATATTTATTGGAAATCCTATGAAAATGGTCATTATATTTGATTGTATAATATGATTGGGTTCCACTTTTAAAATGGTGGGATTCCTAGTCAGAAAGAACTGACCCACTTCATTCAACCACTATCCATGCTTAAGAATTATGATAAGGCCTTTAGGGGAGTCGTCTTTGATTATGCCCATTTTCTTATTCCACTCACAAGACATCTACTAACCCATAAAATCACGTTTTGTCCCTACTATTTAGGAACTAATTACCCAAACTTATTCTCTCATCCTTTTAATCAATTCCACGTGACTGACGTATTTCCTTTTTTTGTATCCCTAGCTAGCACCATGTCTGGTAAGCTTATGTGCAGTTTTGCTCTTCACGTGAAATTTCCTTCTCTAAAACCATGCAAAGGGCACTTACACCATTTTCATTATTCTCAAAACACAAAACTCACATTGGATTTCTGTGGAACCTTGTAAAGAGAATTTTTTGGCGATACCAGCTGCTATCCCCTTGGTTCCTAAAGGGGAAAAAGAGAGAGAGAGAAGATATAGCAGTGTTGCAAACTTTAGCCTGCTCTAGTGTGTAATATTTGTGAATTATCTATTGTCAGACATTTAATATTCGATAACTCTACAGTCACAAAAAATTTCACAAAAGATTTAACAACTGTTAATATGACAAATTGTTATTAATAAATTAAAATTTAATTTGACGAACCTCATTATCATCAAAATACTATGGCCTTTCGAGGACAATGAGATCTAGATTGTGGCAAAATTAAAACAATCCCTATTTCTATAACACAAGTGTATGTACGGAACACCTTCCAGCACACACGTGTTATTTCCATGTTACCAGCTTAATAGGGGTCGCTTACAGAAGCAAACTTTTGCTCCTCCCACTTGAAGGACGAAGTCCAAGCATCGATAATTTAGATTTGAAATGAATGACACAATTATGCTAAATCCAAGTATGTAGCTAGAGAAATTTTTCAATGATTTGAAAATACTTACCACACGGGGGTGTGGCTTGATGTTAAGAGTCCTCATTCTGCACCCAGAGAGGAGCGGTTCAAACGATAGCCCTAACAAGGCTCGTGTGGTACACGTGGTATTACCCATTGCCGTCATGTGGTGTGGAGTCGATGAGCTCACACCGGAGACCCCCTTTTTTATTCACCAAAAAAAAAAAAAAAAATTGAATACTTTGTGCACCTATGTACGGAACCTTATACACAACTTCTAGAGAAAAGAATTAAGGCTAGCTAGGGGTGTGCAGCCAGCCTACCAACCTGCCAAAACCGACTCGACCCAACCCAACCCATCAGGTTGTGTCGGTTTTAAGTGGTGGGTGGGTTGGGTTGGGTTATAAATTTTTTTTTAATAGCGGGTCGGGTTGGGTGCGGGTCATAACAGTCACAAACCCCCCTAATTCGACCCAACCTACCTATATATTTAAAATTTAAATTATATATATAGAAATATATTATACAAGTAATAATGTTTTCTCATATTCGGCTCTTCCTATCTAAAACCCAATTACCTTTCAAACCCTAAAAATCTTATTTCTCTCTCTGCTGTCTCCCACTCCCACTCTCCCATTCCACTCTTATTTGGTTATAACTAAGTTGAAATATTAGTTCATGTATATTTTGTTTATCTACTCAATTGGATATGTTTTATTTATAACTGAGTTAGAATACTAGTTTATGAATATTTTATTTATCAACTCAAATGGCATGTAAGATATATATTTTTCATGCTTAAGTTAATAATAATAGTAATAAAAAAATAAAAAATAAAAACTGTCCAACCCATGGGTTCAACTTGACCTAACCCGATCCATGTGGGTTGAGTTGTACCCTTGTAATGGGCTGGGTTGAGTTGGATTTTTTTTAACCCACCATGATAGGTTGGGTCGAAAAATCCCCTCAACATGACTTAACCCAGCTCATGCACACCCCTAATTGAGGCTCTACTAGAGCTAATCATATATGTTTTTGTTCCCTTTTTGCTAAGCCTAAACAAAGAAAAAGGAGGTCACAACTTGTACTATTTTGTGAAAAACCTTGTGCTTCTCCTTATACTTCGTAGACAAATCCAAATTCTTAGTCGACTCATCTTGTGATCCCAAAGAGTGTTTGATTATTTGAAACTACAGAGTTTCATTCCAATAAGTTTACCGTAGAAGAAATATTCAAGAAGGTGACATAGAGTACACCAAACGTTTTGATTTGTGGAAAGGAAATTACTATAGAAGGATTTTAGAGGTTCTAAGATTACTACGGTAATAAGGTAAGCGGGTCGTTTGCAAATATTGCATAGAAGGTCTAGGTTGCAAAGGTTTTAGTAAGTTCTAACCAGTGTGGCCGATATCGTACCGGTACCAGCCGTACCGGCCAGTACATACCGTACCGGCCAGTGCACCGGTACTGGTACACTTCTATATTATACCGGAAAAAATACCGGCTGTATTGGCCGCATACCGGTCATACCGGCCAATTTCGGGCAATACTGGCCGGTACCGGGCGTACCGGCCGGTACAGAAAAAAGCTTTTTTTTTTTTTTTTTTTAGTTTTGTAATTTTTGAATTTTTGTAAAGACATAATGGTAACTTAACATTAACTTTTTAGTATTATTTGTTTTCTTAGTATGCAATGAACAACTAAGCTTTCTATTTTTTATATTGTGTTTTTTTTTTCTTTTATTTGAAACTAAAGTCTAAAATTATGAATAATTTGTTCTGAATTGAGGTAATGTTTTATAATAAACTTTTATATTTACTATAATATAAGTGAAATATTATATGTTTATAAACATGGTTCTAAAGATTTTGGTGTGTGTGTGTGTGTGTGTGTATATATATATATATAAAATAGCGGTAAACCCGAAACGGTACACCGGTATTGACCGGTATTCGAAATATATCGTACCGGTGGCCAAACCGGTACAGCTTCCGGTACGGTATTGACTTCCTTGGTTCTAACTATTTGTTATTGTTTTTCCATAGTGGATTTTTTGTATGGGAATGTTCCAATCCTAGAATGGTTTTTCCTTTGAAGAGTTGCTTCATTAGGTTTTCCATTTCGTCGCCAAATCTTGTGTTATTACTTTTATATTGTCTTGCTTTATGATATGGCGTGTTCTAGACTGTGATAAAATATAATTATATTGTGGACCACATATTTGAGATAGTTTAAAAATTAATTAATAATTCCATTGCATAATTAACAAAGGGGTCTAAATTAGAATTTTTTAAAATCTTATTTAGAATGCAAACAAAATAAATCTTAGCTTAGCACAAGTAGTGTAACTCTCGGTTGGCCAAAGGTTTAGTCTTCTGTAAATACACTATAATGGATTCATTGTGATATAAAGTTTAATAGTAAAGAAATACTATTAAGGGTTTTCTACATTTGCCTTGTACATAATGCTGTCCATTATAAAAATAATGGGCCATGCCAATAAGCCAATGCCAAGTGTCCAAGGAAAATTTAAATAACGAAGAGAGAGGAAAGAAAAAAACAGAGAAAATCAAAGGTTTACTTCAACTCATCAAGTTAACTCATATATGGCTCAATGTCTTAAAACAAAGTGTGATCATTTGGTAAGTTCCGTAATGGATTATATGGATAATTTAGTTTGTTATACGTATAAAGACTTTTGCATGAACCCTAAGACATGTTGCCACTAACCTAGAAATGATTAGACTAAGTTACGTAGCCATTAGCTAATAGCCATTAGATATTAGCCTATTAGGCAATAGTCCTTTGACCATGTACTATATCAGCTATCATGAAAACAAGGGTGAGAATAATGCGAACCTACGCAGGGACCACTACAGCTATAGTATCATAATTTTGGCATATTCCAGCAATGGATCAGATTATCAGAGAGCTCCAAATACACAGGTATGTGTGCATAGAGTACTGTTTTTGTTAAGATTCAACGTTGTCCTTCGGTAGGAAAGTCGCACATTGTCTGATGAGAAGGTAGTATTTTCTATTTTGTCTAATAAGAAAGCAAAAAATCCTCCAATGGAAAAGCAGCACATAGCTACTCCTATAACACTACATAAAGATGATGGAGGTCCCAAGGAAAATAGACACTTGTACTACGTTGAAATCTACACCCAAAAATGTCTTTACCCATTCTTCCTCTCTTTCCATTTTTTTTTTCTCCATTTAAATAACACTAATTTAAAAATCGGACTGGACTGGACTGGTTGAACCGAAAGATTTTAAATCAGTTTAGTAAAAACCAAGAAAAATTGGTAAAAATCCAAGAATTTCAATTTCAGTTCTTTGACCATTCCTGTTCTTAAAACCAAAATACATACACTACTCTCTTTTTTTCCAGAATATATAGTGGATTATTGGACTAGTTTGAGCCCATAGTTTTCTCCCTCTAAAAACATAGAGGGTATTCACGCTTAAGAATGTGTTTATTTTCCTCTACAATTTCTTGTTCTTAAGCTCTATTTTCTCATTACCAAACAAGAGGATCCAAGTGCTATGTAAATGTCATGGTAGAAACTTAGTGCTTTATCCATATAATCACACCATTCTATGTACTATGTATTGGACGCTAAGGTTGAACCACATTAATTACATGCATTTTCTCCCCTTCTCTTTTATTCTCTTTGTTTTCTTCATGTGATTCTTTATATTTTTCTCGTATAGTTTACCATTATTTTGTAACAAATTCTTGTCATTTTTAACTTACTATCAAAGTAAGTGTTTTTTTTTTTAATAACTAAGGATATGTGGTTAAGTTGCACTGTTTGTATGATATGATAGAAATGAATGTATAGCATTATGATACAAAGGGGTTCATGGGATTTAAGCATCTTACGTTCAAATCTTACTAAATCAAAATATAGAAGTTAGTCGCTTTTCTTATAATCATTTAAGAGACGAACGGATTTGAATCCCTCCCATATTATTGTAACCATTGAAATATTAAAAAAAATGTTAAAACCTTGAATTCATTTATTTGCATCACAATCAAGGAATGAACAAGCTCATCATCAGGACTTACCTTTTAAAATAGGGTAGGCATCTCTTTCATAATTTTATAGGTTTGAGAGTTGGGCCAATAATCCATAATTTCTCATCAAATCAAAAGGTACTTTGTTCTAGACATCTTTCACTTAGAAGGCATGTAACTCAAGCAAAGGACACTAATTAAATGTCTTGCAAGATTTTGACCCAAAAGAACATTTAGAATTAAAGAAATTGACATTTTTGCCTGTAGAACCTTTTGAAGAGGTTTCAAATCATCTTTAATGTTAATGATTATAGTGTCCCATAACTTAAAGATTAAAACTCATTAATTGGAGAAATTTTCTTTTAGACAAGTCGCCCGCCATATTTCTCAGCCAAATAATAATAAAGAGTCTCTGCCGCCGTACTTTATTGATGTTCATGTTTCTTTTTGGCTTAATGGAAACATTTTATTGATGTCCATGTATCATGGTTATTGCTAATTTCATTAATTTTGTCGTAAAAGCTCTCACTTTTTTTGCACCGCCTTTCAAAAGTGTAGGAGTTCTGTTGCTTTCTTGACTCAAGTAGTTGATCTCCTCTAATGGTCGCTATCATTCCAAATTTAAAGAGTTCAAATTCTAATATGTTTCATGCCCTTGTGCCGTCACTTTGGTATTTGCGTTCATATCCATCAATTCTTTATCTTTCTAGCTAATACACACTAAACATTCAATTATTATGTTCCACGCATTTTGTATATATAGAGAGTCCTAAATATGATACAGTTTAACCAGAGGAGTTCTAACTTCTTCTAATCATATTATATCATTAAATAATTGAATAAATCAATTTTGATTATATTTCTTCAACATTCTAAATACACACATATATATAAAGGGAAAGGGAAAATGAAAAGATAAAGATTGGATAAAGTATTAAAGGTTTGTGTTTCTTCTCTCCAGGAGACTTGGGGACCATTATGTCATCTTCATGTCGTAGGATTTGCATTCGGTTAATTAATTAATCACTTGTTCCATTAGAGAATATGATTGCAGAAGTGCTATTGATAATCAATTTGAAAATTCACCAGGTTAGTAAATTGTCCTTATATAATTACCTACCCAGTGCAGTGCTGCTGTTTCCAATAATAAATCAAGCATTTTTTTTTTTTTTTTTGTTGAGAAAGTGATTGTATTTTCTTTATACATTTAAGTTAACAACAAAATAACAACTATTAATATTAACTTTATTATTTAAAAATTAAAAATAGTTTTTTTTTTTTTAAATTTTAAAAAAGGGTACTCAAAAGAACTGTACCATCATGGCCAAGGAGGTAGGGCTAGTGAGTAGCGATAGTCAACTTTTTGACAAACAATTGATTCTAATCTAATATTGAACATTTAATGATGACCACCGACTTGGCATTTGTCCATTGAGAGAATGTATGTCACATTATTTTCTTGGCTTTGTCGCTTTTTTCAATTTCAACATCAGGACCAGCGGCCAAAGCTTATATACCATCCTTATCAAAGAAAAGAAAGAAGCAAAGTTTGCAGTGTTGTACACCTAATTTGAATATAGCTAGCTGTAACCTGCAAGTTAAGAATCTTTCATTGCACGTGAGTCTCTCTCTCTTGTATCTCAAAAAAAAAAAGTCTCTCTCCCTCGCTTCAAACATTGTCTTTTTGAAGTTAAATTTAGCAAATGGTAGTAAAAACATTGAAAGGCCCATTAGAGCAGACACACACTACTAACCTACTATATATATTAAGAATCATTAGAAAAATGTTGACTCGTTAAAATAATTTGATCTTAACCCTGTCTTTTACTCTTTTCTTTCTCATTTGAGATATTTTGGGTTCTTAGTTTGGATTTCATAGGAAGATGCATTATGCATTTGATCCATCTTTGGTCAAACTATATAATTGTTGCTGCTCACAAGCTCTGTTGTGGGTTGATATGACAATATATATCACCATAATAGAGTAGATCTTATGTGTTCAAATTTATCTTCTGATAATATTTTTCTTACAAATGGCAATTGTAGTTAAATTTTTGACATATTAAGATCTTGGACCCTTTATTTATTTTTATCCCCAGCTCGCATAAATATTACTATGTCTTATCGTTTATGACACATATGATATACCACAACCTCTACAAGTTTACTAATTTGGTACATATATGATATACAACAACCTCTTCGAGTTCACTAATTTGGTTATTGGATTCCAATCTAAATTAGATAAGTCAAAATAGAAGATAATAACATCTTCTTCTTTTTTTCCTTTTTTTAAATTTCTTTTCTTTTCTTTTACGAATAATTACTTTTATTGAAGCTAGTAACATCCTGAGTAGTTATAAATAATAATAATAATAAAATCCTGAGTATGTCAACTATGACTTATTCAACAGCACTATTTTTATTTGTTCTTACTTCTTGGACCAATGAGTACGCCTGATTCAACAGAAAAATTCTTCCCTTTTCTTGGACCAAAATATTTTGTTGTTTCTTTCCTCTTGTCTCTCTCTCTTTTTTATTTATTTTTATATATAAAAAGATTGTTTACTGCGTGACGGACTTGTTGACCGAACGGATCGAGTAAACTCAACCGTTCACCTCAAAATTCCATGAATATACCATATTTCCAATCACATGAATCATGTTGGTTTGAATTCATTGATTCAACAATCACAAGGAGAGGAGAAATCGCCGTTCATTTTGGAGTAGAAAATTGGGAGGCACCGCAGAACATGAGACAATAATTTGTGCTCCCCCTTTAACTTGGGAAAGAGTTAGCTTCTTTAATTAATTGTCCTAGTTAGGTCACTTTCATTGAATTATGCCTTAAATACAAAATGTTCAAAATCTCATACTAACATCTCCCAAGTTCCAACATCATCACCACATTTGCTATTATCATTTTTTGTTGTCATCAATAAAGTATCAATAATAAATTCATAAAGAAAAAACAATAATAAAATTTGAGAAACTACAAAAATAATTACAAAGACTAATGTAACAATTAATTATTTCCATTGAATTATTTCCATTGCCTTACTCAATGAATTTTCTTTTAAGCTAGAATGGAAATCATAAAACGGTTAGATTTCATTTTAATTAGATACAAATTTTCAAATCCATAAAAGGGGTTTTCAAATCCGAAAAACAATTAGAATCTACTTTTAAAAAAGATAATTTTTTTAGGAACTTAAAAAAAAATTGATTTTGTAGAAATATAAGAGAAACAACAAAATTAATTACAAAGACTAATGTAACAATTAATTATTTTCATTGCCTTACTAAATGAAATTTTTTTAAAGGCAGAATGGGAATCATAAAAAGGTTAGATCTCATTTTAATTAGATGCAAACTTTCAAATCCATAAAGGGTTTTTCAAATCCACAAAAAAAAAAAAAAACACTTTAGAATTTACTTTTAAAAAAGATAATCGATTTTGTAGAATTATAAAAATTTTATTTTCGTTTTACAAATTGCAATTTTATTTAGGTTTCATAAATTTATTTTCCAAGTAAAATCATTCCTAAAAAATTGATACACTACCAAAATAGAAGTCTAATTTTACTATAAAAGACTTAAAACATTCAATAAGCCTAAAATTTTAAAATTTACATAAAAATATTTAAAATAATTTTAATAAATGAAAAAAAATTAGCTCTCATATTTTATACTACAACTAACTCCTCCACAAAAATGAAACTTGCCCTTGAGTTTTGACTTGAAATTAAAATATTTATATCTAAATAAATAGATACTCAGAATACCTCAATAACTTGATCTGATTTAAAAATTTATCTTTAAGATTCCATAGCATAAAATTTCTTCTCATTCGCCTATGATTAATGTTAATTTCTAAAAGTTTAGAATAATTGACAAACCGTGAACACAAACTTATTTAGATATAGATTTCTAAGTCTATAAGTATAGTCAGACAATGCTCAAGATATTACTAGTCAGAATACAAGAAGAAGGAAGCTATAGGTTCGAAAATTCGAAACATGCTAGGTTCTACCGATCAAGACACGAATCTATAGAATCTAATTAAGGCCCAATAGCTTATATTTCATTAAGTATTTAAAAGAAATCCTAAGACACGTTTTGAAGACACATTGGTGTTTTTCTTTTGAGATCTAAAAGGTACCATGACTTCTCCTTTCAAAGTCATTACCGGAGTTCCATCTACACATTATTAGAACCGGTGGTTTGAAGTTGTTGTAACAAGATCATACATAGATGATGATTTAAAGCTTTGAGTGGCATCTTAGAGTCACAAACGGGGGTGTTTGTGTGAGACAAATTCAGATAGAAGAGTATGTGGATTCGTAGTTACGTGTGGTCATGTGAGTAAGTACTACAAGAGATAGCTTTAAATATAAGGAAAAATCTATTGTAAAATGTCCATTATATATAGTGATTTGTTATCTTGAGGATAGTTTAGGTTAAATCCTGCCTAGGTTTTTTACCTTAAAACTGGACGGTTTCATTGATTTTCTTGGGTCATCGTATCATTTGTTTTCTTTACTTTTTCTCACTTAGTGATATGATTGTTTGTGTTTAACTTAAATCTGAATAATAAACCTAAATATCAACTTGGTTAATTAATTAGGTCAAACAATCTAAGTGTATATGGGTCTAAATAAACAAACAAGTGGTATGGTTAGCTCTTGATTAGGTAGTCTTACCTAGAGTTGATCCTTGATCCTTGTTATCATGGATGATTTCAAGTGCCTTTATGCTCATATTTGTGATAATTTGGATAAAAAGGACATCAATGCTTCTATTGATATTATTCATGACTGTGAAAGTCTCTGTAGGGAATTATCTAAATCTATGAAAATTGCTAAGAAATTCAAGGAATGGTTAAAATTGGCTAATCTTGAAAAAGAGGAATTGATTGTGAGATTGGTTGACTCTAATGAAAAGAATGAATTTTTTAGAAAACAATTTTCCTCTCAGGATGAAAAGATGAAAAGTTTGGAATAAGAGTCAGCTGAGTCTAAAACTGAATTGAAAATATTGTCTTGTACCAAACCTATTGTTGATGACAGATCTGTTTCTATTTTTCATTTCTATTAAGCCTAAGCTAACAAAGTTTATGTTCCTTCTTTCAAGAGGAATCATAAAGAAAAAGATTATGTTGCTAGGTTAAACAAAGGTAAAAGTTTTGATGTAGATGCTGAAATTTCTAAACTTATGTCTAAACCTACTGCTAGAATGCAAAAGAAATCTATTTTTGTGCCTACATGTCACCTTTGTGGTGTTGTTGGTCACTTTAGACCAAATTGTTTTTTGTTGAGGCATGAACCAAAACTTGTGACCAGATTTGCCTATGGGAATATTGATATTCCTAAATTTGTTATTGTCTGTCACTTTTGTGGTGTTCTTGATCACATTCGTCCTAACTGTCATTTGAAATTAAGCATTCTTTGTTTCAGTCTAGAATATGTGATAATATATCTCCTACAATAAGTCCTGATAAATTGTTTCATGTGCTTTTGAAAAATTTAAGGTTGTTGGCTTGTGAAAGAAAATTGCAGGATTTCAGTCTTTCTCAAAAGAATTGTACAATCCCTCAAATACACACTATTTCTCATGGTTTTTCACCTACAAAGCCTAAGATGCGTGCTATATGAGTGAGAAAAGATTTGCTAAGGTGAGTGTTGTTTATTTGTCATTGATTTAATTCTTTCAATTATTTGTGGACATGTTTACTTTTTGTTTTTGGTCATTTTATTTTCTTAAGTTGTTTTGATTATTCAAATAAAAAAAAAAATCCAAAAACATTGAAAACTTTCAAAAATATAAAAATATTTTATTTTAAGTCTTGTTTTTAATTTTTTTTTAGGATTAAACAAATTATAATATCTATCTCTTGACTTAAAATATGCTTGATATTGTGGACAAAATTTGAAAAGTATGTGTTGCATAACTAAGTACATGAGCTATCTCTGATTTTGTATGAGTATGTACTAGATAGTACATGTACTCATGAATTAATTAAGAAATAAATATTTTTTATTTGTGTACCCTCTATAGCTTAGTTGAGTATTGTCAAGCATTGTTTTTGCATGTTATTCATTTAGCATAATGTGTGGTTTTTTTTATTTTTGGTCATATTATAAAAACATAAAAGATTTTTAAAATTTTTTTTTATTGCACACCACTAAGTGTGTAATTAAGGTTGGCCAATGAAATTTGCATTTCATAACTGTGTACCTTGTTTAGCTTTGATGAGCTACTTTTTGCGCTTTGCTGGTTTGTGTTATGTAGTGCCTAATTGTGTGAGTTGTTTATAATCTTTAAACAAACGATTTTGATTTTGATGTCACATTTATTTGATCATAAGGACTAGAAAATCCTAGGAGAGAGTCATAAATAACCATCTCATCACTGTTACTCGCCAATCATGAATACTTGTGTGCAAATCATAAACGTTGTGCTTGGTAAGGTGTAGCACTTGCACAACTAGATAAAACGAGACGTTATAAAAAAAAGGAAAATAAAAAATGTTACAAGCGTATTTTCTTTTTTATCTCCTATATACCCATGCATGATATCTCTAATTGTGCTAAAAAAAACAAAAAGAGCAAAAATCAAAAAGAAAAAAGAATCAAAATTCTTTTACATGATTGTAAGCATGTTTTCTAGGAGATGTGGGAGTTATATAATGTACCTCTTTAGTTGAAAGTCACTTTCAAACCAATGTGATTATTAATGTAGAAAATTTTCTTGATTACTTTTGGCGAACCATGATCACAAACTTGTTTAGATATAGATTCTTAAGTCTAGAGGTACGATTAGAAAAAGCTTAAGATATTACTAGTCAAAATACAAGAAGAAGAAAGCTACAGGTTCAGGAATTCGAAACATGCCAGATTCAACCAAACGAGAAGAAGGCTCGCCTAATCAAGACATGGATCTGCAAAATTTAATTAAGGGCCAACAGCTCATTAAGCCCATTAAGTGATTAGAGTTTCAGATTTATTTCATTAAGTATTTAAAGGAAACCCTATGACACGTTATGAAGACACTTTGGAGCTTTTCTTTTGAGACCTAAAAGGTATTGTGCCTTTCCTTTCAAAGTCACTACTAAAATTTCATCTACACATTATTAGAACTGGTAGATCTAAAGTTGATGCAACAGGATCATACATAGCTGATGATTTAAAATTTTGAGTTAGATCTCAGTGTCACAAACAGGGGTGTTTGTGTGTGACAAATTCAAATAGAAGAATTCGTGGATTCAGAGCTATGTGTGGTCATGTGAGTAAGTACTACAAGAGGTAGCTTTAAATTTAGGGAAAAATCTATTGTAAAACTTCCATTCTATATAGTGAATTTGTTGTCTTAAGGATAGTTTAGGCTAAATACTCTCCAGGTTTTTTACCTTAAAACTAGATAGTTTTATTGGTTTTCCTGGATCATCATATCGCTTGTCTTCTTTACTTTTTTGCACTTAGCAATATGATTGTTTGGTGGATTCGGAGCTGTGTGTGGTCATGTGAGTAAGTGTTAGGTTCTAAAGATTTAAGATTAAATGTTTAGAATCATATTTTGTATGTGTTGGCAAACTTAGAATAAAACATGTCTAATCTATGTGTTAGACAATGCTCAAAGATGTATGTTTCAAGCTTCAAGTTCGAGCTAATTGCAGAAAAGAGGAGTCAAAATCTTTCAAGCTCGATCAATCAAGAATTAGGCCCAATTGATCGAGAATTGTAGAAAAAAAAATTTCTACAGAATTTTGAAACAAGCCCAAGCCCGTGAAAATGTTTAGGGTTTCACTCTAACTTGTCCTCATATAAAAGGGAAACTCTAGCTATGTTTTTCAGACTTTTGGAAGACTCGTGTGTTACTCTTTGTAAGATCTGAGAGGTTTTATACTTCTAACTACACAAGAGTCTGCTGGAGCAGAATCTACAATCAAGCGGTGGTAGAACCTAGTTGCTGCTACAAAGATCAACAACTGAGGGTGATCTGAAACTTTTGAGTGGGATCTCAAAGTCACAAGCGTGGGTGCTTGTGTTGCATTAAATTTAAGGAAAGAAGGAGTCCGTGGTTTCGGAGCTTGCACGTGGTCATGTCAATAAGTTACTGAGGTAGCAATAGATTTATGGTTAAATCTAATTGTAAAAATCTCAATTCTCTTATTGTAAATTTGCTTTACCTTGAAGATTACTAGGTCAAATCCTCCTCAAGTTTTTACCTTGAAACGATTTGTTTCATCGGTTTTCCTAGGTCATCATATTGTGGTATTATTTACTTTTCCGTTGTTGTGCATGATATGATTTATTATTATTTAACCTAGATCTGAATAATTAACCTAAGCAATCACTTGGCTAATATATTAGGTTAAACAATCTGGTTTAAGGGATCTAAACAGAACAAAAAGTAAGTACTATAAGAGGTAACTTTAAATTTAGGGAAAAATTTATTGTAAAACTTCCATTCTATATAGTGAATTTGTTGTCTTTAGGATAGTTTAGATTAAATCCTCCCTAGGTTTTTTACCTTGAAACTAGATGGTTTTATAAGTTTTCCTAGGTCATCATATCGCTTGTCTTCTTTACTTTTCTGTACTTAGTGATATGATTGTTTGTGTTTAACTTAGATTTGAATAATAAACCTAAGTATCAACTTGATTAATTAATTAGGTTAAACAATTTGAGTGTACAAGGGTCTAAGTAATCCAACAATTGATTTGCAACATCAACCGATATAGGTTTTAAGACAAAATTAAAATTTTCCATTTGTAAAAATTTTGATGCATTATGAATAGGATTTTGAAACTTGACTATTATGGGCTTACCATCATATTTAACTCTAATCGAATATTCCTCAGAATTTCTAGTGTTCTACATATCATATATATTTTTTCCTTTCTACTCAGTCAATTCCAAATGTTGATGCATTATCAAGAGGCTCTTAAAAGTACATAAAGGGTTTCTTCAAAGAGTAATTTGGTAATTTTTTTGGGAATGAAAAATACCTATGTCTATGAAGTGTTTGTTAATGTATGAGTACGAGAGCACAATCGGGTGTATTGGAGGTTTGGGATTCTAACTATCTCATTTGTAAGTTTGTTAATTGATATTGAGAGTTTTTTATTTGGTGTTTTGCGATTTGCTTAGTTTTATATTTGTGATAGATTCTGAGCGCATTTGTATTTGTGAAGATAATGAGTACTAGTTGTGAGAGTATGCGAGTCTAGTTTATGATAGTCATAGGTTTAAAATTCATATAGTTTGTAATGATAAAATTGATCAAAATATGTTAAATTTTGTGCCTTGTGTGAATTATTTTATTTTGTTTTATGTACATTCCTCTTTGAATTTATATATATACACACAAACACACAAGGAAATGAAAAAAAAAAAAAGAACTGTCATTTACAAAAAAAAAATTACTCGTACAATATATTTATTTTTTTGGGTTTAAACTCGTAAATGTAGGACTAACATATCAAAATTAGGCTCGTAACTCATTCTTTTTTACTTGTATTTTTGTTGGAATTTTAATTAAATGATTAAATTTACTATTTTCTGATAGCTTAAGTTTTTGGGACAAATGGTAATTTAATATGGTATTAGAGCATGAAATTTTGAGTTCGATCAATATCTTTACTTTACCACTCATTTAAAATGTTAAAAATCTCACGTGTTAAGCTCTACTTCTTTAAGGGTAAGTTTAGGCTCACACATTAGAGAGAATGTTAAAATTATACTTAAATGATTACATTTACTATTTTTTAATAGTTTAAACTTTTGAAACAATCAATAATTTAACACTTTTTGTGTCTAGGCAGAAGTGAAGAAAGCTTTTGTGACTCCCGAGCTCTTTAAGGAATGTGTGGGAGGATGAGAAGCGAGGACAAAGATGAATGAGAGAAGCTCAATGTCAAAAGAACAGACTTTGGAAAGTACTATCAACAAATCCTCGAGACAAATATAATAACTCAACCACAAGCCCAAGGAAACCAAAATACCTGAGGACCCTGAGGATACTAGCATGTCCTCGGAAGGGCCGAGGCCCAATTTTGAAGACCATCGGGCATAAACCAAGGAAAAGAAGGAAGATTTGTCGTCAAGCAAGAAAATGAAAAATGTAAGTAAAGTATCCATCACTTTCGCATTTAATGCTTTGAACTATTGGGAATACGTGCGAAATTCACAGATCTATGTGATGCAAAAATAGAGAAAATATACTCCAAAGAAAAAATAATCACACATAATAAGGTATTTACATGGTTCGGAAAATCTCCGCTCCATAGACTAAACCTTAGAAAATCTCCCATTAAAAATTGTAACAATATTATTTCAGGTTGAGTCATAATCCAAATTAAACACAATTAGGCTCCACAAATCCCAACAAATCTCCCAGTTAGAGACTTGTTCAATCACCAACATCAATTGCAATCCTCTAAAAAAAATCCCTCATCACTGCAACTCATCCTCCTGTCTTGAAGTTAGAAGACCAACTAAAGTTGCACACAGCTTCAGCTTCTCAATAGTGACACCCTTAGTCAACGTGTCTGACGGGTTCTTAGATCCATAAATCTTCTCAAGTATTACTAGTTTATTTGCAATAAGGTAACAGATAAAATGATGTCTTATTTGTATATGCTTTAACATTAAATGAAAAACTGATTTTTTAGCAAGAAAAATTGTACTCTGACTATCATCGTGTAGAATGCCCAACTCCTGCTTCTTATCCAATTCATTCAAGAAGATATGTAGCTAAATCATCTCCTTTCCTGCTTTAGTTGTTGTGACATACTCAGCTTATGTAGTAGATAAATCAACATTTTTTTGTAAATTTGAAACCTAAGATATAGCTGTACCACCCAGAGTAAATACAAACTTAGTAGTACTCTTTCTACTATCAATATCGTCTGCTAAATCAACATCTACATAACCTTGCAGTTTCAAATTTGCACCTATGAAGCAAAAACATGTATCTGTTGAGCCTTTCAAGTACCTCAGAATCCACTTGACTGCCTCTCAATACTTCTTTCCTAGCCTACTCATGTATCTACTCCCAACTACCACTGCATGTGCAATGTTTAGCCTTGTAGATACCATAACATACATCAAGCTGCCAATAGTTGAGGCATAGGGCACCTTGCTCATATGGTCCCTTTCTTATTTTGTCTTCGGTGACTGTTCTTTACGTAGTCTAAAATGACCATCCAAGGGTGTGCTCACTGATTTAGCTTCATTTATGTTGAACTTGCTGAGAATCTTCTTCACATATTTTGCCTGTGAAAACTTCAATGTGCCATTAGCCTTATCTCTAGTGATTCTCATACCAAGGATTTGTTTTGCAGCTCCCAAATCCTTCATTGTAAACTGTTTTGACTATTGTTTTTTCAGATTATTAATCTCCTCAGTGCTAGACACCGCAATGAGCACATCATCCACATACAACAGTAAAATGATGTAAAAATTGTCAAAGAACTTAACATAGTAACAGTGATCAGTTTCACATCTCTTGAATCCAATTCTATACATAAAACTATCAAATTTCTTGTACCACTGTCTTAGAGCTTGTTTTAGGCCATACAAGCTCTTTCTCAATTTGTAGACTAGACTCTTTTGTTCCTGAACAATGAACCCTTCTAGCTAACTCATGTAAATGTCTTCCTCCAAGTCACCATGAAGGAATGCTATCTTTACATATAACTACTCAAGATGTAGATTCTTTGCAGCCACCATTCCCAGTACCAGTCTAATTGTTGACATCTTTATAACTGGGGAATATATTTCTGAATAGTCGATACCCTTCTTCTGTTGGAACCCTTTGACAATTGATCTAGCCTCGTAGCCTTTGCTACCATCATACTCATTATTTGTTTTGCATACCCACTTCCTTTAAAAAACCTTCTTTTCTTTTGGCAATTCAGTCAGTTCCCATGTCTGATTCCCCAACAAAGAATTCATCTCATCTTTCATGGCTAACTCCCACTTGCTTGAATTTTCATCTTGCAAGGCTTCATTATAACACTTAGCTCACTACCATCAGTCAACTGTAGATAATTTAAAGTGGGTGAATAACACTGTGGAGGTCTAGTGATCCTAGAGGATCTACGAACTTCAGCTACAAGCGTACTCTGATTTACCTGTGAATTTGCATTCTCCTTATCTTCTTCGCTCCCTTTTTGGACAGTATTTTCAGTCAATTCATCTAAGTTGACAAACTCAGATTTCTTTTAATCTATCTTTGTAACATCTGGCACTACAGTTGATCTGTCCTTGTACATAACATGTTCATTAAATATCACATTTCTGCTTCTGATGATTTTTTAGTTATGTTCATCCTAAAACCGGTAGCCAAATTTATCATCATCATAGCCAACAAAAAAACATATTTTAGACTTTGCATCAAGTTTACTATGAGCATTAGAATTAATATGAACATAAGAAACACAACAAAAAACTTTTATATAGGAAAACTTTACCTCTTTATTGCTTTAAACCTCTTTAGGAATTTTGAACTCTGTGGGAACTAATGGTCCTCGGTTTATCAAGTAAGCTGTAGTATTAACAGCATTAGCCCAGAAAGTTTTTGGTAATCCAGAATGCAACCTCATACTCCTAGCACGCTCATTGAGAATTCTGTTCATGTGCTGAACCACGCCATTTTGCTGTGGTATCCCAAGAATGGTTTTTTCCATCCTAATTCCATTTGTAGCATAATACTTATTGAACCCTCCATCTATGTACTCTCCTCCATTGTTTGACCTCAGACATTTTACTTTTAAATTTGTTTCTAGCTTAACTATGGCCTTCCAATTCTTAAAAGTCTCAAATACATCATATTTATTTTTCAGGAAATAAACCTATACTTTTCTGTTTGAGTCATCAATGAAAGTAATGTAGTACCTTGAACCTCCAAGGAATGCAATCGAAGAAGGCCCTCGCAAATCAGTGTGTACTAACTTCAATTTTCTAGCCTTGGTGTCCTAGTTTTTAAGAAGCTTACCCTTTTCTGCTTTCCTAAAATGTAGCTTTCACACATGTCAAGATTAATAGACTTCAGTTCTGGTAGTTTTCCTTTTGACAGTAGCATCTTCATCCCTTTCTCACTCATGTGACCAAGTTTGCGATGCCACAAACTTGCATCAGTACCTGCTTTAGCAACTGCAATTGTGTCTCTTAGACTTGAGGTCATATACAGAGTACCAGTTTTCTTTCCATGAGCACCAACAAATAGTATTGCATGCCTTTCATCATTAAGTTGCCCTACAGAAATCAAATTCCTCATTAGGTCAGGAATATGACGAACCTTCTGCAATAACCAGACAGACCCATTAGGCAATATAATCCGGACGTCTCCCATACCCATAACATCTAAAGCTTCTTCATTAGCCTAATACACCTTACTAAAATCACTTTCAACGTAGTTTTGTACGATTTCTTGGTGTGGAGTGGTATGAAACGAAGCTCCTGAGTCCAAAACCCAATCATCAAGTGGACTATCTACAGCAAGAAGCAATGCATCCTATACCTCATTTGTTACAACATTAGCAGAATCATCATCATTCTTCTTCTTAGGGCTTTTGCAGTGCCTCTTAAAGTGGCCAGTTTTGCCATAGTTCCAACATTGTACCTATTGGCCAAATCTAGATTTATTTTTGTTCCGATTGGAATATTTGGATTTTGATCTGCCCCAATTTGAATTTCTGTCATTACCTCTACCTTTTTTTCTTAAGGTTTAGGACAAAACTAGACCCTGCGATTTCACCTACATCTCTTCTGTGAATCTCCTCAGCCAAAACTAGATCTTGTATGTCATTGTACTTCAGCTTTTCTTTTTTAGTAGAATTGCTTACTGCCATTCTCATAGCCTCCTAATTGTTTGGGAAAGATGCAAAAACGATCATTGCACAGATCCTATCATCAAAATTAATTTCTACAAAAGGCAATTGATTTGTGATGGTGTTAAATTCATTCAGATGTTGTGCTACTGATGTGTTAGGATTAGTGCCCTTAAATCCTATTGTATGCTGCTATGTATGATATTCTGTATGACATTATGTATGACATGATGTATGACTTAATATTGTGATTGATAAAGTTATTTTATTATTATCTAAAATAATGGTAACATGAATATGAGACATTATCATATAGTCCATGAGATGCATTGTATGTGATTTATGTGAAAAGTCACAAAAGATGTAAATCACAAGTTCTTTGTAAACTCAGAATTTATTGTTCGTAGTCGGTGATGAAATTGAACATTTCATCTGCGAAGACTATAACGTATCAACTAAGATGATTTGTCTTGATCATGAAAGTGGAGACTTCTAGTTGATATGTTGATATGTTTTAAGAGTTAAGACATATTGAACAGGACCGCTGTGAGATTTATTATTCTCCTAACGACTGTCAAATGAATAATAAATCTCACGACTTCTATTTGCATGAACTCTTAATCCTAAGAGAATAATGGACCTGATCATGAGGTGTAGGTTGCTTTGATATATCAAGAATGAGATCTAAAGTGACGGTCAAAACCTCAGTATGTTGGGCAGCCACATTTAGTGTTGATGGAACATATATTTTCAAGATGGAATTCATAGTTTCTTGATGGAGATATAAAATATTCCCTTGAGATAAGTTTAATGGGTTCAGTTATTCAGAGAGTTAGGCCTAACCACTTTAGTAAGAAATTACTAAAGTATATATTTATGAAATTGAATTTCATAAATATATAATGAATAACTTTAAAGAATTAAACCGGGTACTCAAGGATAAGATGTAGTAATTTACAAATTGGCAGTCTACATTTACGACTTTGTGTTACTATGAATATTTTATGAAGGGGTTGCATGTATAATAGAGTCTTGGGATATAATTTATTAATAAGGCCTAGAGTGCAATTATATTTATATAGTGGTATTAAATATAATTAATGGTAACTTTGGACTTGTCAAGAGTTGACGGAAAAGCCCAAGGCCCATTGGAGCTAGTGTCTTATTGGTCCCTTTTGATCCCACTCCAAGCCACACACTAAAGCCTAATTGGAAAGGCCCAATAGGCCAGCCCAATTAGATAATCAGTTAGTTATAAAGGGAGAAACATACAGAATTTTTATAAGTGAGAAAGAAAAGAAAAATAAGAAACAGTGTGTGAGAGAGTGTGAGACACATTTTCATTCTCCCTTTGAAAACTGATTGAGAGACCACACATCTTGGGCGTAAAGTGGAATTGGAGTGAAGATTAAAAGTGTTTCCAAGTGCTTCTAATCTTTGTTTTGAATTTCTCCACACCAAGGTACGCTATCTTGTTCTTAAATTCTGAAATTTACATAGTGCACGTTATCAATCGTGAATGAAATAGATCCTTATTTATTGCTTCCGCTATGTGTTTTGTATGAGATACAAAACCAGTTTTTTCCTTCAATTGGTATCAGAGCCAAGTTTTCATGTCATGATTGTATAGCGTGTGATTGGATTTTAGAATTTTAGAAAACCGTTATCTTTGTATTTTCAAATTTATGCATAAAGATATTGTTCCATAAACCTTGTGTGCATTGATCAATGTATGCGATATATTGTTTTGCATGACACCAAGAGTGCACGGATTGGTCATTCATTCAATAACCATTAATGGAAGTCTTAGTTTGTAATATATATTGCAAGTGAGATTGAATGGAAGTTTATAGTGTCGTGCCTTGTAGTAGTGCATTGGATATATACTTCCATATTGAATCCGCAAATATATTGCAAGTGAGATTGTATATTGTGCCGTGTGTTATCATTCACAAGGATTTAGTTACTGGAATTCAATAATTGCCAAGTGTGTGATTTTGGTCATTGCATTGCTTGGACTTTTGCTTATTGTACGGTTAAATGGAAGTTATTGAATGGAAGTTATTAAATGCTTCCTGGATTCTTAATTGCGGCTTGGTATAT
Organism: Castanea sativa; assembly: GCF_040712315.1. Lineage (NCBI taxonomy): Eukaryota > Viridiplantae > Streptophyta > Magnoliopsida > Fagales > Fagaceae > Castanea > Castanea sativa. The sequence goes on from NC_134020.1 coordinate 35,808,463, forward strand.
AATGTATCACTTGGTCTTTTCTTTGTCTAGCTTGGACTTTTGTTGCACCGTTTTGGTTTGGAATTCAAATTTATGGATTGCATGGCTTGGTCTTTTAATTGCATGGCTTGTATATGGCTTGGTCTTTTAATTGCATGGCTTGTATATGGCTTGTATATTAGTTTTTCAAGGCTAATAGTTTATACGGATTGCATGTGAAGGACATTGGTGCATTTTTTGACTTTGTCTTGATTGCATGTTTTGTCCTTTATTGCATGAAATGTGCCTTGGTTTATTTACATTGCATGATACGGATTGGCCATCTTGCATGAATCATAGCAAGAATTGTACATATATAATGTAATAATTATATATTACATATATTAATTTGTATATTATATATAATATAATATAATATAATATGGATTTTTATATGTAATAAGGGTTTTTATTACGTTATATATATTTATATTTGTTAATGCTAGTTTAATGAAATTTATTCCTAATGAGATTAGGATTATATTTTTTCACGTGTCTAGCATTATTATGGTTCTTCATCTTAAAAACCTTTAATTTAAAATATTTAGTGGGAGAAAGATACAAGGGTTAGATCTCACGGCCTCCATTGTTGGTTCATAATAGTGTGAAATATATACTTTGTCTTTGCCTCGAGCTTAGCATTCCATGCGGAGAGTATTTATTTCATGGTCCTACAAGATTGAATTTCCTGGTTTATAGTGGTTTGATAAACACCTTATCTTAGTTTCGAGCTTTGCATTCCATGCGGAGGGTGTTTTATCATGGTACTACAAAATAAGCCTGTTAAAGGGATGAAATGTGGTTACACATGATTCTAGACAATGGTATACACTAGACTAAGTATTATAGTATCCTCTATGCTGAGTTCTTACTATTATCACTTAGAGGCTAAATATAAAACGACATATTATTAGTGTTTGATAAGAGTTATCATGATAGAACTAATAATGAGAATAGTTCTCAATCAATCATAGTATTTTATGTTCACTCTATGCTGAGGGATATTGAATATGAGATTGGGTTGTTGTTGCATATATTATTTTATGGTTTTGTTAAGGTTCCATATTATATGCTTATATGCTAAATTGATAATGTCTAGTTTACTTATTATATTCATGTTTATTATTTTCAGATTTTATCATGGCATCATTTAGCCCACTTGTTTCTATTCTTAACCAAAACAAACTGACTGGATCCAACTATGTTGACTGGAAAAGAAATTTGGACATTGTTCTTACTGCTGAAGAGCACAAATATGTGCTTACTCAACCATGTCCTACCTTTTCTTCATTAGATGCTCATCTTGAGGAAAAACAACGATATGATCGTTGGCAGAAATCTAATGAGATGGCCAAGTGCTATATCCTAGCATTTATCTCAAATGTTCTACATCATCAAATGTAGGATGTAGAACTTGCTTCGGACATAATGCATAGTCTGAAGGAGATGTTTGGTGAGCAAGGCCGTTCTACAAGGCAAGAAACCATGAGGCAAATTTATAATACCAGAATGGCTGCAGGAAGTTCAGTGAGAGAGCATTGTCTTAGGATAATTGCTAATCGGAACACATTAGAAGTTTTAGGTGCCGACATTGATGGAGAATCCCAAGTGGATATGATACTCCAGTCACTACCAGAATCATTCAAGGAATTCAGACTCAATTATAATATGAACAAAAAGATTTATTCTTTGTCTGAATTAATGAATGAGTTAGTGGCGGCGGAAGGCATTCTTGATACTTTTAGTGTTGAAGCCAATGTGGGTGAAGCTTCTACTTCTCAACCTAAGTCGAAAGGTAAGGGTAAGAAGAAGAAGAAGAAGAAGAAGGACTTCACTAAGAAAGATGGTAAACAAATTGCCTTAGGTGTTGCCAACAAAGGAAAGAAAACCAAATGAAAGTGTTTCCATTGTGGTGAGAAAGGACATTGGAAGAGGAATTGTCCAACATTCAAGGCTGCCAAGAATAAGGGTATGAAAAGTTCATTTCTTCTTGAAATATGTTTGGTACAGAATCCAACAGATTCCTGGTGTGTAGATTCAGGTTGTACTAATCATATCTGCAATTCTTTGCAGGGGTTCCAAGAGACCAGAAAGTTGAATAAGGGAGAACTATTTCTTACTTTGGCTGATGGAAGTAAGATTCCGGTTGAAGCTGTTGGAGTGTTTAATTTGTGTTTTAAGTCTAGAGTTTTAATATTGGAAGACTGTTTGTATGTACCTAATGTTCATAGGAATTTAATTTCTGCAACTTACTTAGGTAAACATGGATATTGTGTTATCCTGAAAGACAATGTTGTAACAAAGAAGGATAAAGTGTTTATCTGTTCTAGCAATAATGTGGATGATCTTTATATTTTAACTCCTGATAAGCATGAATTATACAATTCTGAATTAGATAGTAGCTCTCATGTGAAATCATTAAAGAGAAAGTTTCCTTCTACTAGTGATGCATATCTATGGCACTTGCGTTTAGGTCATATTAATTCAAGTAGGATTCAAAGACTAATCAAAGATGGACTTTTACAGCCCATGGACTTTGATGGTTTTCCAGTTTACGAATCTTGTTTGGAAGGTAAAATGACCAAACGGCCTTTTAATGCAAAGGGTAGAAGAGCCCAAGATTTGCTAGAACTAGTACATTCAGATGTATGTGGTCCTATGTCAATCCAAGCAAGAGGTGGCTATGAGTATTTCATTACTTTCACTGATGATTACTCTAGATTTGGTTATGTGTACCTAATGAAACGGAAGTCCGAAACCTTTGAAAAGTTCAAAGAGTTTAGAACTGAAGTTGAGAATCAATTGGGTAAACACATAAAGGCCATTCGATCTGATCGAGGTGGCGAATACCTTCTTGGTGATTTTAAGGATTACTTGATTGAAAATGGGATTATATCCCAGTTAACTGCACCTGGAACTCCACAACAAAATGGTGTAGCAGAAAGAAGGAATATGACTCTTTTAGATATGATTAGGTCCATGTTGAGTTATTCGACTCTACCAATTTCTTTTTGGGGATATGCCTTAAATATTGTAATGTATCTTCTGAATTTAGTACCTTCGAAGTCTATTCCTAAAACACCTGTAGAGTTGTGGAATGGGCGTAAGCCTAGTATGAGACATCTCCACATTTGAGGTTGTCTAGCACATGTGTTGAAAGGAAAGTCTGACAAGTTACAGTCTAAAACAAAAAGTTGTATTTTTTGTAGGGTATCCAAAAGGAACAGTTGGAGGTTTATTCTATGGTCATAAGGATAATAAAGTGTTTGTTAGCACAAATGCTAAATTTTTGGAAAATGACTATATGAATAATTTTACTCCTAGAAGTAGAGTTGTCTTGGCTGAAATGAATGAACCTGTAGTTGAACAACCAATGGATGAAACTAGAGATGATGTCACTGTATTAGATACACCACAAGATACTACTCATGAGATGTCTCGTACACAGGTGTCTCGTCGTAGTGGGAGAATTGTTCGGCCTCCTATAAGATTCATAAGTTTGGGAGAAACTTATGAGGCTATCTTAGAAGAGGCTGAATCGGATCCTTACACTTATGATGAAGCAATAAATGATATAGATGCACATCATTGGGTCCAAGCTATGAAATCTGAATTGGATTCTATGGATTCTATGGATTCCAATCATGTATGAGATCTTGTAAAGGCGTCTAACGGCATTAAACCTGTTGGTTGCAAATGGATTTACAAGAGAAAGAGATGGATAGATGGAAAGGTTGAAACCTTTAAAGCAAGACTAGTGGCGAAAGGGTATACACAAAAAGAAGGTATTGATTATGATGAAACTTTTTTGCCAGTAGCCATGCTTAAATCTTTTAGAATTCTCTTATCCATTGCTGCTCATTATGATTATGAGATTTGGCAAATGGATGTCAAGACTACATTTCTTAATGGCAATCTTGAAGAAGAAATATACATGTTGCAACCGGAAGGTTTCATAGCAAAGAACCAAGAGCATATGGTATGTAAGTTGAATAGGTCCATTTATGGACTTAAACAAGCATCTAGGTCATGGAACATCAGATTTGATTAAGCAATCAAGTCATTTGGTTTTGAACAAAATCTTAATGAACCATGTGTGTACAAAAGACATCGAGACAAAGTAGTAATGTTCCTAGTACTTTATGTTGATGATATTCTACTCATTTGGAATGATGTAGGGGTAATGCCATCGGTTAAAGTTTGGTTGTCAAGCCAATTTGATATGAAGGACTTGGGTGAGGCTAACTTTATTCTAGAGATCAAGCTTTGGCGAGATCGCAAGAATAAGATGTTAGGCTTATCACAAGCTGGATATATAGATAAGGTCCTAGAACGGTTTAGCATGCAAAACTCCAAGAAAGGATTGCTTCCTTTTCGACATGGAGTTCCTCTGTCTGATAACCAAAGGCCTAAGACTCAAGAGGAAGAAAATATGATGAGACAAGCTCCTTATGCTTCTGCAGTGAGAAGTCTCATGTATGCCATGCTTTGTACTAGACCAGATATTTGTTATTCAGTTGGCATGGTCAGCCGATATCAATCAAATCCATGACCAAAACATTAGCAAGCTGTAAAGTATATTCTCAAGTATCTTAGGAGAACGAGAGATTATATGCTTGTTTACCATAGTGAGGATTTGATTCCCATTGGCTATACAGATTCAGATTTTCAATCGGATCTAGATTTCAGAAAATCCACTTCAGGATGTATTTTCACCTTGGGAGGTGGAGCCATAAGTTGGAGGAGTGTTAAGCAATCTTGTATTGTAGACTCCACCATGGAAGCAGAGTACGTTACTGCTTATGAAGCAACAAAGGAGGCTGTTTGGCTCAAGAAATTCCTTTCTGATCTTGGTGTTATGAGAATGGAGCAAGTTCCCATCACATTGTTTTGCGACAATAGTGGAGCGGTTGCATAATCCAAAGATCCAAGGAATCACAAGAAAGGAAAGCACATTGAGAGGAAGTACCACATCATTCGAGACATTGTTGCTAGTGGAGATGTTGTGGTAGCAAAGATTGAGAGTGCAAATAATCTAGCAGATCCTTTTACTAAAGCCTTGCCTCAAAGGACTTTCGAGTCACATTTGGAAGCAATGGGAGTTAGATTAGTGCACAATAGTCTTTAGGGCAAGTGGGAGATTGTTAGGATTAGTGCCCTTAAATCCTATTGTATGATGCTATGTATGATATTATGTATGACATGATGTATGACTTAATATTGTGATTGATAAAGTTATTTTATTATTATCTAAAATAATGGTAACATGAATATGGAACATTATCATATAGTCTATGAGATGCATTGTATGTGATTTATGTGAAAAGTCACAGAAGATGTAAATCATAAGTTCTTTGTAAACTCAGAATTTATAGTTCGTAATCGGTGATGAAATTGGGCATTTCATCTGCGAAGACTATAACGTATCAACTAAGATGATTTGTCTTGATCATGGAAGTGGAGACTTCTAGTTGATATGTTGATATGTTTTAAGAGTGAAGACATATTGAATAGGACCGCTGTGAGATTTATTATTCACCTAACGACTGTCAAATGAATAATAAATCTCACAACTTCTATTTGCATGGACTCTTAATCCTAAGAGAATAATGGACATGATCATGAGGTGTAGGTTGCTTTGATATATCAGGAGTGAGATCTAAAGTGACGGTCAAAACCTCAGTATGTTGGGCAGCCACATTTAGTGTTGATGGAACATATATTCTCAAGATGGAATTCATAGTTTCTTGATGGAGATATAAAATATTCCCTTGAGATAAGTTTAATGGGTTCAGTTATTCAAAGAGTTAGGCCTAACCACTTTAGTAAGAAATTACTAAAGTATATATTTATGAAATTGAATTTCATAAATATATAATGAATAACTTTAAAGAATTAAACCGGGTACTCAAGGATAAGATGTAGTAATTTACAAATTGGCAGTCTACATTTATAACTTTGTGTTACTACGAATATTTTATGAAAGGGTTGCATGTATAATAAAGTCTTGGGATATAATTTATTAATAAGGCCTAGAGTGCAATTATATTTATATAGTGGTATTAAATATAATTAATGATAACTTTGGACTTGTCAAGAGTTGACGGAAAAGCCCAAGGCCCATTGGAGCTAGTGTCTTATTGGTCCATTTGGGTCCCACTCCAAGCCACACACTAAAGCCCAATTGGAAAGGCCCAATAGGCCAGACCAATTAGATAATCAGTTAGTTATAAAGGGAGAAACATACATAATTTTTATAAGTGAGAAAGAAAAGAAAAATAAGAAACGGTGTGTGAGAGAGTGTGAGACACACTTTCATTTTCCCTTTGAAAACTGATTGAGAGACCACACATCTTGGGTGTAAAGTAGAATTGGAGTGAAGATTAAAAGTATTCCCAAGTGCTCCTAATCTTTGTTTTGAATTTCTCCACACCAAGGTACGCTATCTTGTTCTTAAATTCTGAAATTTACATAGTGCATGTTATCAATCGTGAATGAAATAGATCCTTATTTGTTACTTCCGCTATGTGTTTTTTATGAGATACAAAACCAGTTTTTTCCTTCATGATGCATTCTCTGTCATATTCAAATTGAATAGTTTCTTTATCAGATGCACCTTGTTGTTTGCTGACGGTTTTTCATACATACTTGACAAAACCTTCATTAGTTTGTTGTGGTCTTCTCCTTCAAACATTGTGTGCAACAGACCTTGACAGGGTAAATCTGATAACTCCCAGTACTTGTCTGTTAGGAAGAGTTCATTCATCATCTTTAATAGTTGTAGGTTTCTCCCCTGAAAGCATTAGGTGCAACTTCTTCCTATAGAGATAGTCCTCAATTTGTATCCTTCAGAATCAAAAGTTTGTGCCATCAAATTTTTCTATTCCAGACACCTTTCTTGTTTCCTCTGCAATTGCTCCTGCTCAAACCTAACCCTAGGCTCTAATACCAATTGATGGGAATATGTACGAAATTCTCAGATTTGTGAGATGCAAAAATAAAGAAAATATACGCCAAAGAAAAAATAATCACACACAAGATAGTATTTACGTGGTTCAAGAATTTGTCTATGTTCATGAAGTTGCACGGATTTCACTATTCTCAGGGAAAAATATAGAGTGCGGTAGTACAATTTTCTCTTTCAAAACAACATCAAACCCTAATCTCCAAAACAACAGTTTTTATATCCTGCGCACAGGATTCATAATGGGCTACAAAACAAGCCAAAAGTTATGGCTTGGGCCTATTGGCCCAAGCCTCCACTCTATGGATTAAGCCTAAAAAAATCTCCCATTAAAAACTATAACAATATTATTTTGGGTTGAGTCATAATTCGGATCAAGCGCAACTAGGCTCCACAAAACCCAATACGAACCCACTCAGTTGGCCGCATTAACGAGGAAATTACCGTTGAACAGTGTCATCACAGCTTACAACCTGGTGAAGAAACCTACTAGTAAGGCCCTGATGGGACAAGTATTAAAGGAAATGAACCCTAGTCCTACAAATGAAGGTCAAGATACAACCTTGGTGTCTATATAAGGCAAAGGGACCTCTGTGAAGTGGGGATGAAAGATTGGAAGAAAAAGAAAAAGAAAGCAACACCATTTTAATCTAAGAACAAGTGTAAATCTATATCTCGGTCCAATCCCGAGGAACATAATTTAAGCAATCCGAGACTATTGTTAATCAATTTCCTTGTCTCATACTCATTCCTAGCATTTATTCTCTCATTTTTAGTTCAGCTCACTTTTAGTGTAAATCTGACCTATTTTTCCTAGCCACAAATGAATTCGAAAACTTTATGTTAGTTTATTAGTCTATCCATGATTTGATGCAACTCATAACCAAACTTCATAATAGCCTCGCTCCAGCATTGGGACCTATCATATTTCCTCACATGGCAGCATGAGCAAGAGTGGGGTTCGGCCATTATGCAAGAATTGAACTTGTTCGATTTTTGGTCCTTGTACTCTCACAAAAACGTGATGCAAAATGGAAGGAAAAATACACCCTATTACAGGTTTATATTTCCTCACACTTACAGTTGGTGGAACTAGTTGTGGGACCCACACAGCTGTGAGTGGGAGGAAGTATACACTCGTAACAGGAGTATACTTCCTCAAAATGGAAAGGCATAATTGGCCTCTTTTTGGCTGATGCAGAGTCCAATCATCGTGTCTAATTAATGCAGGAATAACGGCCAGTTGGCCTCATCCACCGACCTAGTTTAGTACCTCTCACTAATTATATCATTATCCCTCTTTTCAAAATCACTTGTCAATTTTTCATGCCAATCCTGATAAGCTCTTGGAAACTTGAGTGTTTCTTTGACCTTCACCCTAAAGAAAAAATGGTTGAAAGTTCTGAGATGACCAGTGGCTGACTATATGGTGCTGTCCAATTGAGCATAGCAATGCATATATATGTGGGTCACCATATGTACAATATATGTGCATTATTTGAGAAAGATTAACATCTACAGTTAGTTGAGTCAGAATCCCATAAGGCTGGGACACTTTTGTGGTTTGTTTATCACTCGGAGAAATAAAATTTGAACACAACAACTAGGAAGTCTAGGATGGCCTTCTCTATTGTTATAAACTTATGATGACTTATTTTGGTGTGTTTTAACTTTTAAGGCCCTTCAAAGGGTATTAATAGAAGTCAACAGATAAGTTTGGCATGAATGTTGAAGTTTTCTACGATTTTAACGAATATGCCTGAGGACACATACATGCACAAAATTTGGATTTGCAGAGTTTGTTTCCAAACTTTTGTCTTCAAAAAAAATTAATGAATTAATTTAAAAAAAAAACTATGTGTCAATATGTTTATACTTTGGATAAAAGGCAAAAAGAAAGTGTTTTTGTTTTCCTTTTTACGCGTCTACTTTGCAGAAGTAGGCTCCATGTCCATGGTGATCAAATGTAATGTTGTAGACACAATTTTTTTTTAAGAACTAATTGAGGTGACAAGTTATTCATTTCTTGCTTAAAACAATATCTATCACAATTTAGTGAGATAGTAAATTGTTATTGACTTTTGTATGGACACATCATTAATATAATTTGATTGTTTATCATTCTCAACTTATCACTGATAAAACTCTAATAATCCCAAAAGCTTATAACTGATTGTCCCAAGAGATTAAATTATTAGAAAATGATAAGTTTAATTTTTTAAACATAATTCTAACCCACCCGATGTGTTGGCATGGGTGGACATAAACTTGCCATTAATAAGTGTGATCCAACTCAAGAGGGTTTTTTTTTTATTATTTTATTTTATTTTATATTTTTAACATTCTAAATGTGAGATACAATGGACACAGATAGAGATGTGCATGAGTCTGGTTGAGAGGTTTTTAGCCAACCCACCATAGTGAGTTAAAAAAAAAAAAATCAATCCAACCCAACCCAACCCAACTCATCACAAGGATTCAACCCAACCTATATGGGTCAGGTTGGATAAAGTTAGACCCATGGGTTGGACAATTTTTTTTTAATTATTATTATTAAATTGAGCATTAGAACAACACTACTACAAATAAGATAAAATTTATAACCAAATAACCATGAAAACAACACCAAACCAATACAAACTATGTGATGCAAACCTAAAGTTTGGATTTTATTTAGGAAGAAAGGCAAAAAAAAAGTAAATAAAATATTTTATAATATTATATAAATATATATTAAACATAGGTTGGTCAAGTTGGGTTAGACGAATTTGTGAATTTTATGACTCAAAACCAACCCGGCCCATTGTAAAAAAAAAAAAAAAAAAACCACAACCCAACCAATCCCTAAAAACCGACCCAACTTGGCAAGTTGGGTTGAGTTGGATTTGGTCGATTTTGGTGGGTTGGCAGATTGACTGCACACCTCTAGACACAAAGATTAAACTTATGATTTTTTGCTTTCAAATTATGTTAAATTACCGATTTTTCAAGAAATTTAAGTTTTTAGGAAATTATAAACTTAATTATTTAACCATAATTCTAACAATCACTTTAGTGGTTTTGAAAAATATTATGGAAAAAAAAAAGTGTTCAAACTTATTGCTTAACTAATGAGCGGACAAGATACTCTTCTAAGATTCTAGCTATCTGGACATGTGATGAACTATAGGCTTTCACACTTCCACTTGCTCCCTCGCTCACCTCCCAAAAAAAAAAAAAAATTTGTTCGAAATGATTTTTTATTATTTTTTTAATTAAACATAACATAGAGCATGACCTTTGTTTCCTCCTTAACATGTGGAAAGAGAAAAAAAAATAAAAAATTGGGTATTATGAGAAGGGAAAATTTGTATTATTAATATATGCATGAAAGTTAAGGAGCCATTTGGCATATGAAATCTCAAGGAAAGTTATTTCCACCCTCTTAACTAAAAGTACTTTCTCAGTCCAAAACACAATTAATTTCACTTCAATCCAGAAATGCATGGAAACATGAAGTTAGGTATTTTCGGTGGTAAAATAAAAGTGTTTTTCTTATATGGATCTGGATGAGTAGTGAGGCTCGTGATTTCTTTTGGTTTTATTAGACGACAATTTGGTTAACAACTCTCGTTTTATATTCTTTTTTCAATTTACCTATTTCCCTCCATTTCCTGCAGGGCAAGTAATTGGTAAATGGTCAAACTTGTTCCAAATTCATGTCCTTAACAAACTTGTTCCAATGAATATGGCTTTAATGAATCATTTCAAATTGTCTTATCCAAATCCCAGTCAATGACATAAACTCCTTTTGAAATAAATAAGTTAAGAACACAATGGGTAAAATCATTAGCACCTTCTTTATATGATTGATTTCTATTTTGTTTTTATTAGGGTGCCTATAAGTTCCAATCCCTTTTGACAAATTCAGTTAAAAGATTACTTCACCAGTTACTTTTTGTTGTAAAATCATATACTAACTCTATAATTCTTAAATTTTTTGCCTGAACCACTTTAAACTAACCACAGCCAGGCCAATAGTCAAAGTGGGTCCATTGCTAATGAATAAATTCTCACAAAAAGGAATGGATTGTGGTCTGATAAGAGCCATTGGGCCCATACTATGTCCCTTAAAGGGAGGGTTGTTTTTTAGTAGAATGGATGTGGGACTCAAAGTTATTGGGGCCCAATTCTGTTTCCTTTTTACTGTTGTTGTCCCTCTTTTTGAGGTTAATTTTTGTTCCACCCCATGAAAATGTCTATTGTGTACTAATCTCTATCTTTTTTCATTTCATAGAAACCTTCTCTCTCATGAACTTGATTACAATTTCTCTAAATTTTATGCTCTTCTTATCATAAAACATGCTGTAGGTTTTAAGAGTGTATTTGTTTGAGCATGAAATGCCAACTTGTTTTCACTACCAATTTATCTACAATATTTTAAAATGTCATTTTTAAAGTATGACTATGCTACCTTTACAAAACTTTAAAAAACAATAATAAATAAATAAACTCATCTAAAGTTCCAAACACACTCTACTAAGCCACTCTTAGAGCATTAGTACCCGGCATGCCAAATGGTATAATATGATGTATTTTAGTATCAAAGCACAAAAAAACTCATTACCTAGTCTTCTAATTGTAAAAAATCTTCCAATTGTAAAAAATTTTACAATTGTGCTACAGTACCATTCTAAATATATGATGGTACTGTAGCAAGCTTCTATAATTTTTTATTATATTTTATTCTCTCTCTCTCTCTCTCTCTCTCTCTCTCTCTCTCTCTCTCTCTATTTATTACTTTTGTCTCTTTTTCTTTCATTTCTTTCCATCTTTCTTCTCTTCTCTCTCACTATTGTTCTTGTTCTGCTCTCTCCTCTCCTTAAACCCTAAACCCCTTTTTCTCAAGCCCAAAATCCGTGTGGTGGTGGCGGTGGATTTTTGGAATGGGTTTGATTTTGGGTGAGTTTCGATAGGTGTTGTTGTGGTGGTGGGGTGGGTTGTTGCCGTGGTGGTGTCTAGTGGTTGCGAGATCGGCGTGGGTTTGGTGGTTGCTGGATCAACGTGGTTATAGTTGCAAGATTCGTGTTGGGTTTTGGCCGTGGGTATGGGTGGTGTTGGGTTTGCTTGCTAATGGGTTTTGGTAATGTTTTGGCCATGGGTGGTGGTTGATGGTGGTGGTGGGTTTGATGAGTGTGGGTTGTGTTGGGTTTTTTCTGGTGTTGTTAATCAGTTGTGGTTGTTAGTTGTAGTAAGGGAGAGAGAGAGAGAGAGAGAGAGAGAGAGAGAGAGAGAGAGAGAGAGAGAGAGAGAGAGAGAGAGAGAGAAGAATATTTAAATAAAATGGTAAAAAAAAAGAGTTTGGAATGTTGGGTGTGTTGTAAAATAGTATGGTATAATAGATAAAGTAACTTTTAAGATGGTGAAATAAGATAATTTGTAGATACCGGATGATAATATTCTTAGAGAAAAGAAAAAAAAGGATAATATATATCTAAATTTCTTTCCATTGTTACTAGTCCCCTAAGATGATGATTATTATTATTATGTTGTTTTTGTTTTTGTTTTTGTCGTATATAATTGGTTTGATTTGTAAAATCATCATCATCCTAAATTATTTTGGTAAGACTTTAATTTGGGAAAAAAAATATTTGAACTTAATTTGTAATAGCATTCAACCTCAAAAGTTTGGAATTAAGTAATTATTTTGATACTTATATTTAAGTCAAAACTCATGAAGTTACATGTTATTCATGAAAGCAAGAATGAAATTTATATATTATCTCAAACCTCAAATGTAAGATAGTGTAATGTATCCATTTTTTTTTCTCTAAAACAAGTAAGGTATAAGGAATAAGTTATACCAAATACGGATATCCTATCTCTCTATTTTTTTCATAAAAAAACTCTCTATTTTCTCTTTATGACCAGCAATAGAAAATAAAAGTATTTTCCTCTCTCTCTCTCTCTCTCTCTCTCTCTCTCATTTTTTAATATTATTTCCCTTCTAAATTGTGAGCCAAACATGAATTAAGGGATGGTGTTGTAAGAGTAGATTACAGTGCATAACTCTAAATTATAAGTAACTTAGGAAGGAAAAAAAAATCCTAACTATACCTTCCTGAAACCCATCTCTAACACTATTCCAATTTAGTTGTGTAATTCAGGCATATGATCAATTTACTTTAAAGGAGAGACAGAATTTCAACTTTCAAGCCACTAATGTCTACAGACTCTGCACCCCAAAATAAAATAAAATATCCATTGTGAGTCCAAAATGTGTGGTAATGTCAAATTGGTTCCATGTGAATGACCATGCATCCATATAGGCATATAGGCCAAAATAATCCATATCTTGGTACTGTTAGGAGAAAAGATTGTTTATGATGTTCACTAAATTCGCTAAGCCTAGAAGGTGTGTAGAGTCATCTACAAATATCTACTAAGATACAATACAACCTTGAATTTAAAAGTTGAAGCTTAACTTTTTCTGATTCTACACAAGGCATTTTCACGATCCTGTTCCTCTTGGACTGAACCTTATTTTGGACTGGGATTTGACTTTGATTTTACTAATTCCACCTTGCTCACTCTTTTGCAATACATTTGCTGAACCAGACACAGTATATTGGAATATAATGCTCCCAGAGAATAAAGGCCTTCCATTTCAATTACAAGGCCCATCTATTAATAAAATGCAACCCCAAAGTTTTGCACTTTCACCTTGTAATCTTTTCTGTTAACATGACGAGTGGAAAAGCAACCTCAAGAACATTTTGCGAAAATTTGTGTGGCACTGACTGATTGCATCGTCCTTTTAAGCTAAAGGTTGATAAGTACAATACTTTTATTATAATTTGTATTTTTCTCTTTTTTAAGGTGATCAAACCAGTCACTTTCCTCTTGTGGAGAAGATTTGTAGTGATAGCATTACTCCTCAAATAACTAGCTTGAGATTGCACATGCTACTCTAATTATTAGATTTTGCCTGGAATTCTTGGTTGGACTTGTTCTGGGTTTGCAATTTGAGTTAATCCTGAGAGGTTTTGATGGAAGCGGTGGAAGATTTTTCATTTGCGCATGATTGAATTCAATCCAAAGTGGAGATTTGTTGATTATTGGCTAGAAAAAGGTGTCTTAAGCTTGGTACACATGCATCACATGAGAATATAAATAGGGTAAATACTACACTAACTGTCACAATTTCATGGCAAAAAATGTGTGTGTATGTGTGCAACAAGGATAAAATAGACATTGGCCATATAAATATATTTCTTGGGGATTGAAGTCCTTTGCTCTTAGCATGATATTTTTCTTTTTCTTTGTTGAGGTTGAAAGTTCAAATAGCGTATAAAACAATAATGAACGTTTAAACTCTCAAATACAAAATCACCAACACAAGCTTATACACAAACACTATATGTGCGGAATGATGAATATAAGCTAAACCCAAATTGGTAAAACACTCTAAACCAAAATCAATCATAAACACAACAATAATTAAAAGATAAAGAGTAAGGGAAGAGAGATGCAAACACAAAGATAACACGGCGATGTGTTATTGAAAAGGAAACTGAAGTACTCGACGAAAAGCCTCTCCGCCGCCTTCTAAGTGGTCAAATAATCTACTAGAGAATGAAGTTGGGATACATGAATAGCAATAGACTCTCCAAGCCTAATCTACCTAGTGCATCTAAGCCCTCCAAGCTTCTTGCTCTAACAGGGTTACACCAAACCTTGTCTTCTCTAGCTTACTAGATCCCGTAATAAGCCCATTGCATCAACCAAACGAATTGGTCCTCTTTGAACTGCTTCCCAAGCACCAAAATACATTCTCACTGATATGGATATGGTGAGATAAGGATTTGGTAAATAAACCTCTCAAGGGTATGTTAATGGAGAGGGTGAGAGTAGAGGAATTTGGAGAATCAAAAGATTAAGATTGTGGATGAGTCAATCTTGTTTTTCTCTAGGGTTTCTCTTTCAAAATTCTCTCTGGAAGTTTTCTACATTATGTGGGTATAAGAGTATTTATAGTAGGTTATATGAGGAATGTGAAAAGATTAAGATTGTAGATGAGTAGAAGAATTTGGAAAATCAAAAGATTAAGATTGTGGATGAGTCAATCTTGTTTTCTCTAGGGTTCCTGTCTCAAAATTCTCTCTAGAAGTTTTCTACATTACGTGGGTATAAAAGTATTTATAGTAGGGTATGTGAGGAATGTGAAAAAACATATTTCATCCAAATAGGGAATTCTGGTGATTCAGCCTCGCGACTGGAACTAGTCGTGAGTTTGAGTCGCGAGATAACTGTTAGACCAAACTGTACTTTTTGTTCTGTAGTGCTCCAACTGTCGTGACCTTTCAGCTCCCTACATGTTTTACACGTGTGCCACTTTGGCGACTTGCCAGTCGTGAGCCAGTCGCGAGATCTAGTCGCGAGACTCCTTTGAGTGCACACATCTTGAGTTTTCTGCACACATTTTGAGTTTTCTTCATACTCTGTCACACACAACTCTGACATAATTCCCACCTAAATACAGGGTATCTAGTTGCTAAAATACAAGCAAATTTGACACGGAATAAAGCCAACACATGATTGAATAAATTCAACCTTACAAGGGTGCTTAAAAATAAAATTTACTAATATGTTGTTCCGGCAGGATGCAAATATGTTAGCAGCCAAACTTGCCTCTTCAGGATGTTAACATACTCTCCTAAAGTTTCCAGAAATCTTTTGAAGTACGGATACCAAAGAATCTTATATTAAGATGATCAACAAACTACTTTTTATAATTTTTTTTTTTTTATGAAGATGATCAACAAGCTATTTACATATAAGATGATAAATTATCATTTACTATTGTATTTTGGAATTTGTAGTAGGGGGGACACGAGCCCCGAGCTATAGAGAAAGAAAATAGAGAAACCTTGGCCCAAAGGAGCTGGAGTCCCTGGCTATTTTGACTTTTATCTACATTGCAAGTTGCAACTGCACACACTTTAAGCCCAAGAACAAAATAAATAAAGGAAGGTTCAAGATGCGTATATGCTCAGCTTCTCCTTACAAGGCCTGCAAACATAGAGAAGTCAAAAGGTGCTACCAATTTGTGGAATTTTCTTTTGTTCCTCTGATAGAACAAAAGGGTGTTATCATTAATATGATAATATCTGCTATTTCTTCTTCCCTTAGCTTTGGCTACCATACACATCACTTCTAAAACTTGTAAAGTCTTCCTTTACTCTTCTCTTTAATGTACATTGACAAATAATTAAAAACACAAAAGAATAGTAATAATTACACACTGGATACGGGAATACACACTGCTGAAATCATGTTTTCAAAACATAATTTTAGTTAAAATGTTGAAATAAAAAATTTCACAATTATAACTAAAATCATGTTTACAAAACATGATTTCAAAAATGAATCACTTCTAGCCCCCTTTGTAGCCTAAAATAAGGTACACACACAGCTCTCTCACAGCTACTACAAAACTTGACACAATTTTTGAGAATTCTCCATTCGTTACTCATCTGTAGAAAAATCTGGCTCCGTGGGCTTCCGTAATGAGCTAACTAAACCAGAACATGACATGGAATTCTTATTGGCACCCCATCTGGTGCTCACGGTCAATCTTGGTGCATAAACACCAAAGCTAGGCTTTGGTGATTCAGGCTCATTAGACGCATTGTTCTCTCTGGCTTTGAGCTCAGCTGCTTCCTTCCATTTCATATGGCGGCGCCATGCAATTTGTATGAAACATGCAGCCCACGATCGCCACTGCTGCGAGTAGAACCTGAACTTGTGTCTAAGTTGTTTACTACGCAGCCTTCTGTACTGTGATGCTACAAACTTTAAGTCTTCTGCTACAATAGCAAATGCCTCCACTTCTGTGATGGCTTTGATTGTACGCGTGGATGTTGGTAGAATAGAATTCGAACGAGCGTCCAAGGCCCAAGATACAAGCTCCTCACCATAGAAATCACCAGGGCCAATGTGGCATGAGTTGAAGAACCCAGTTCGGCCACCACCAGTGGTGTAAGAATCAAGATGGCCACGGAGTATGAACACCATTTCATTGACAGGGTCACCTTCACGCACTAGAAACGTGCCTTCTGTGCACAAGGCAGGCTTAAGCCTCTCACATATTGCATCTAGCATCCTTTCTTCCATTTGATCAAACAATGGAACCTGTGCATTTTATATGAAAAGTGAAAATATGTGGTTATATCTATTTGGAGCTAAGAATGTGAAATTAAAGTTATCAATAACAAATGACTTACTCGTCGAACTAGGTCAAGGCAGAGGTGACGCTTGATGTCTCTACGGAGGTCCATAGGTAATCCTTTAAGAAGAGTTTCTTCATCAACTCCTCGAGTAGCTACCCACTTATACTGATTGTAATTTCTTACAGACTGTCTTAATGCTGAAGGCAGCTGCCTGTGATGCATCCATTGTTCAGTATCTGTTTTCTTGATCCTCCACTCTTCGAATCGGACAGTTATGGATTGTAGGTATGTCTGCCAGTATAATTAGTTAAAGGCTGAATAATAAAGCATAACCATAGCCCTTTAAGATATGGTGAACAGTGACAGACTCACAGGCACTAGGTGAACAGTTAGACACTTCAAATGCCTTCTGAAAAGCAAGCTAGATGCTTACAAGTTTGATGAATTGAAAAATCAACTATGGTTTTGGAGATTGGAGGAGTCACCTGCATATTACCGATGAGCAATCCAAAAAGAACCAGCCCAAGAGTTGCAACAATTATGGCAAAAATTATTTCTCCAACATAAGTGCTTGTGGAAAGATTTTGTCCCAAGGAACTGCAGACATCAATTTGCACACATTAACTAAAAAAGCACTGGGATTAAAGTATAAACAGATGAATATTAGCAGTTGTGCATGTGCGAATGTGGTTGAAAAGGTTTCCTTCTTTTTCACCAAAGTAAGCTCTGGACTAAAAAAACACTAGAGTGCTCTGTTCAGTTGCCAAGAAAATGAAGACAATTAGGAGTGGAACTCTGCAACTATCTGGTGGTCTGGATGCTGCTTACAAGGTTTTTTTTTTTTTAGCAACAAAGTAAAGCAATGAGTTAGACAGGCAATGTTAGCATGTCACTGAACAAAGAAAGCCCCTAATGGGATCTCACAACATTGGTAGAGACGCATGTATGCTTCATGATGGAATATCTTAAAAATATAATGACTTAATGAATTCTAATCCTAGAGTTGATCTTACAAGTGTTGCAGATAAAATTTGCTTCAAGTGCTATGAAGAAAGGCTGGTGATAACTTTATATTCATATAGTACGTAAAAGTTCCAATAGTAAGAGGGAGTTGTTGATATAAACATACCTCAAATTCTTTAAGCCCCACCAAAGACAATAAAAGTATTTGTTGACAAAAGGTGAATTCGTAACACCAGATATCAATGCATCACCATATATACCGAACTGATAGAAACCATAAACTTGATTGCATAGATTTGATACATTGCTTGACTTGAACCAGGAGTTCCTATGAGGATCTGCAACCCTGTGGCAATCAAAAAATCCATATTGACAATAAGGCTTCTCAACATTGCAGACACTTCTCCAGCATGCTTCTTGTCGCTCAATTGATAGAAGGTACCAGCAAGCTCCTAAAACCTTTTTGAAAGAAGATAAATTAACAGGTTAAATGTCACAGCTCGACTTACATGTTTGAACAAAAAACAGAGAAATTGGTCATCCACAAATATAATGTATGCACGTTTAACCTCTATTAGGCTTTAGGAGGATGTAAAAAAAAAGAGAAAATGAATTTTGCCAAAACACCTTTCTAAGTCTCTTTTTCCATCTTCTTGGCAAAAAGTCGAGCACTAAGCTAAATTTTCAGTGAAAATGCCCTTGAAATCTGGCTTAGGTGGCTAAGAGTGGGTACATTTGGTATGAATTTCAGGATAAATATCATTGATTGTTGAACATTCCACCCACCTCACTTCAAAGCCCCAATTTCTTATCCATTAATTGCTCAACACAGTATTTTATTTATAAAAAAAAGACACTCACCTAGATAGTCAATTTCTTATAGCAAAGGCACTTCCAGGATAGTCAATTTAGTAATTCTTCATCTATTACAAAGGCCTTTATAGCCAGCCAAGCAGAGATACAAATTTATAATTGACTAAACAAACGCATGAATTCAATGAAAGGAGGGGACTAAGCAAAAAACATAATGAAAAAAGCAAAGTTCTGGAATTGTAAAGTAAACAAGAAGGAAATGATAAATCAAACTTGCAACAAGATATATGTACTTATGAAATTTCTAATGTCTAAGGGTACAATGAATATGCTTAGTCGATACAAGAGAAGAGTAACAGTATGCAAGCATAAGAATGACCATTCATTTCTGTTTAACTATGACACTGATAAAGAGAAAAGCCTATCTATTGTACATGCAACTGTGCTCCAACTTTTTTTATAAAATGGGCTTCTCTTTATACTTACATGGCTTGCCAGCATGTAAAGCATTAGGTTGTATGCAGCACCTGCCCATGGTGTTTCTGTCATAAGACCATTGGCCTTGGCAATTTGTGATGAGAGTGGAAATATAAGGAATAGTCTAGGGAGGTACTGAAATATTATAAAGAACCTAAGGACATTTTTGGTGTTTCTCATTGTCGAACCCCTAAGATTGGGGATAATAATCCAAATTAACACCTGAAACAAAGAGGAAAAAAATCGCATTGTAATATACAGAACCATCATTATGTCAGGGAAAGGCCCTCTATAAGCATAGGTTAGTGACTTACTTGAGGAAGGGGCAGGGCAGCTATTAGGTCAATAAAAAAACCCTTGCATAGGTACCTTTTTGCAATCTTGGAAGAGTCTATAACAAGCTCTCCTCTCCCAAAGACACGAGAAGAAGGTGCAACAAAAGCTGTATGAAATCTAATGTAAATTTGAATCATGTAAAAAACATCGGCCAGTGATCTAATAAATGTAAGAACTAATTTAAGGGATACTGCTATAGTAATGCACACTTCATCCTGAACAACTGGCAAGTAAAAGAACAAAGGATCAAGAGACAATGAAACTAAACAAGCTACTAAGAATATCTTGTTCCATCGGCGAATGATAGGTCCTCGAGGATCTAATATGTTCTTCCCCACTTTCTCATAGTCCTCAGAAAAGACTCTTGATAGTACTTTAGCTTTCAAGGATTTTGCAGTCTTCCTAGGCACCTCCTCTTTGTACTTCATCATCTCTGGGCCCGGTATCCATGTTCCATCAGTCTTGTCTTTGACACTATTTGCATGAAACTTTGTTGATTCAGAATCATCTTGAAATCTGAAAATAAAAATATGATTTGTTTAGCAGCAGTACATATTGGGCATAAACTTGAAACCAACACTTGCAAAATTTAATTTAGAAGGTGATCAAAATTGAAATTCTATAGGAAATAACTATAGAAATTCAACTATTTAAGGAGGAGACAAACCTTATAGATTTTGAACTTCCATAGCCCATTGCAATTTTCCAAGAGTGTGGCATTAGTTAAATGAATTGTTCTGCAATACAAGAAGACTTGAGGTGTATAAATATTAAGGCCACGAATCAACCAGTTGTAAAAATCAAGCATTGAATCACTGAAATTGACCTGCCATGAGTTAGAAGCCACAAGGGGGAAAAAAGAAAAAGACTCACGAAGGCTTGTCTCATCAGGAATCATGTGATGAATAAATGAGACAGAAATAAAGCAACTTGGAGATGAAGCTATAAAGGCTTTCCAGTTTCCACCGTCTTAGGCCAATAGGGCAAGTGGAACATATGCGATCAATTTCTTTTACTATTAGAAACAAGTTTGCTCCTTCAGAGAATTTTTTTCCCCATAAAAGATTATCAGTTGAACTTGAAAAAGACACTAGTTAAACCATAAATTGGTTTTAAAATGTTAAGTGTACAGAAAATGAGCCCGGAATGTGTAATTACTAATTATTTATGGTACCTTCCTTCATAAATTAAGGCCGACAGGTGCATGAATGAAACGAACTAGTTATACAAATTATACTACACAAAACTTTAGTTAAAAACTCTGCAGAGAAGTGAATAAACCAAATTAACAATAAGTGACATTAAAAAAGAAACCAAAAAAGATATGTTTAGATGGGAAAGAATGAAACAGTGCTAATTAAAGGGTTCTAACTTCTAACATTGATATGATTCAAAAGAACAAGTGTAATTTCTTAAAAGTGATTCTGATATACAAGGAAAAGAGCATTATGAGAGGTGCGAGAGATTAACTTACAAGCATTTTCCTCAGTCACACAAAAGCTAAGCCAAGACCCCAAACAGTTGTACTATCAACTTTGTTTTCTCTTGGCTACCTATCGTGACTCTTACTTATTCTCAGCAACATATTTTAGGAGGGAAAATATAATGAGAAAGAAGCTGAAAGTGGAAAGGGCAGTGATACGAAAGTTGAGAAACACTTCTCAATATTATTACTCCTTAAGTCTTAAGTAAACGACATTCTCAAAAAAAAAAAAAAAGTCTTAAGTAAACGACAAACAGTATATGCTCAATAAAGAAAGCCAATATAGTTATATATTAATTACATGATACTTAAGGATCAGATTAATATGTGTTAACATAAATTTAGTAGAGAAGTGTGAGAGACCAAAGAGCAAAAAAAAATTCAGCAAAAAAAAAAAAAAAAAAAAGCTACAAAAAGAAAAGAAAAAAGACTGGAGCTAAAGAAGGTTTTAATTTCGAGAGGAATATGATTCCTTTGCTTATTTTATTTATTTATTTATTAATTTGTTACTAGCTATTTGTAAAGATTCGAGGAGGAGTTGACTACTTTAGAGTTTAGAGTTTAGAGTATGCATGCCTATGGAATCTTGACACGTTTGAATCTGTTATATACGTTTTTTGTTTTTTAAATATTGGTTTAAATAGAAGTAAAAATGAAAAATGCCAAAATTATTATAAGTTTTATAAAACTTTTAATACGACAATAAATGTAATTTGTAGATTTCTTTTTTGTGGATTATCCATGCATTGTGTGCCGTGTGTATGTGTATATATATATATTCACACGATCATGCATTAGATTAGGGAATAGTTATTCAACTTCTGCTATACTTATGATTATCTTCATACATATTGTGCATGTTATTGAGTGAATCTAGTGTAGTTTGTTGCCATCAATTGTTCAAGATCCATCAACGAATTGGGCAAAATGGGTATCTAAAACATTCTCATCTTCATAATTTATAATATTTTGAGTTTTTTTAAGGTATAAAACTTATTTGTGGTTGTCTCATGAGTATGTCATGTCATTGAAAACATTTTTCGCTCTATTAGAATTGTTTTCCATTGTTTATTTTAAAAATTTTACTCTAACTTTTATTTTTCCATAATATCAAATATACAAAAAAAAAAAAAAAAGTTTACGTATGTCATAATGGTATTAATTAAAAAATATTTTTAGAAAAAGTTTCTAAAAAGATAAAAAGTAAATAAGGGTATGTTTGTTAACTATTTTTTCTCCTTATTTTCTGTTTCTAAAAATAATTTTTTATTTTTCAAACTAAAAAACTTGTTTGGCAACCCAAAATGGATAGAAAATAAAAACTGTTCTCAAAACTCAATTCGTGAAGGAAATTGTAAACATGCAAAAAACTGTTTTCAGTTTCTAATTTTCAAAAGTCAATGAAAATACGCATTTAATTTAATGAACCTGATTCATTTAATAAGTTAGCATTAGAGTTTAAATCCTAGTAACAACATATTTTAGTATTTTCTATTTTTTTCTTCAAAAAACTATTTTTTTTAATTTCAACTAACCAAACATGTTTTTTATTTCAAAAATACAAGAAAATTATTTTTTATTTATATCCCAAAAACAAGTTTTGAAAATAGAAAACAAAAACAGCTACCAAACATAACCTAACTTTTTTATAGTTTTTTTTTAAATATATTTTTCATAAAAGTGATATTAAAACTTTCTTAAATAGTCTATTAACAGATGCTCTAAGCACATATGTTAGCAAAATTCGTACAAAAAAATATTTTTCCTCTAAAAAAAAAAAAAAGTTTGTCCGATGGAGATTGGAAACAAACCCTTGTTCATAGTTCACACAATTAATACCTCTTGTACCATTCATTAATTGCATTACATAACCACGTGCTTGTTCTTGGCGGGGACAAGTTCACATCCAACGTACGTACCCTCTATCTTGTGGGATTGAGAATGAAGTTCAAAAAGGAAAAGGGTCTCCATTTTGAGCTTGAAGTAGTAGTCAATCTCAATCACACTATAGAATAGAAGAAGATAGATTGCGATGTAAGGAGTTGGTCTCCAACGTGACATTGTCGTCTTGTCCCATGGTTTTGTACATGACATTGATTCATTTCTTTTATAAGCTGGAAAATGCCAAATGAAAACTAATTAGTGTCGCTATTTTGTTTTTAACAAACGAGTCTCCTGTCCCACACACACTAAATTATTATAGAGAGAAATTGCTTAAAGGTGCCCTAAGATATTGGCATGTGATTTCAAATACATGATCTTATTAATATCATGAGAACTTAATAACTACTAAGCAAGCCAACCCCTTGGGGTTGTGTCATTGTTTTATTAGTAATGTTGTACAATGTATATATAATATTTTCGGAACAAATTTATAGCGATAACTTGTTATTGATGAGTAAAAAAATGATACTAGTGATGAATACTAAGTAATAAATTGTGACTTACGCTCTGTTTGTTTTAATGGAAAATATTGTATAAAGATAGTTTTCCGAATTTTCTAGTGTTTGGTAGTATTAGAATAAATGAGTCAAAGGAAAACTATATTTAGTTAATATAAAAAGTATGATTTATTTTAAGAGATTTTTTTCACTTATTTTTTTTATTTTTATTTTTGTGGAAAACAACTCTATCTCACAATAAGCTAAATAAGATAAGTTATGAGATTGTTTTTCAACTCATTTAAGGTTGCTATCAAACATAACAATATAAGTTAGTTTTATGGAAAATATTTTCTGGAAAATAACTGATTTTCTAGAAAACATCATTACCAAAACAAACAGAGTGTTAGAATTTATTATAAAATTGTTATGAAAATGTTGTGAGTTTATCTTAGTATACTCTTAATTTTATAATAGGAAAACAATAAAATTACTATAAGTATTACTACATAAAGCTTACATGTGGTGTTTCTCCGAAAAATAAAATAAAAGCATACATGTGGTAATAAATGTCGACCACCTCGTAACTGTGTTTCTGAAAGAAACAAAAAACAAACAAAAAATCATAATTGAATATTTACCTCTTAATGATTAGTTACATATTAATTTGTAAGCTTAATATAGTAAAATTTATAGTCCATACTCTTTATAATTAAAAAAATGATATGTCTATAAAATATTCATAACAAATCTTAAGTGACAATTTATTATTAGTTGTTACGAGTGCGCAAAAAAATAATTTAAGTTGTGGATTCAAATTAAAACCAATAATAATTTACTAATTATAATTTGTTGTGAAAATATTGTAAAAATGTTATGAGCATTAGATTTCTTTTATAATATTTACTGGCGTTAACAAGAAAAATTGGACTTAATAAAAGCTAATCCGACAAGTCGACGAGATCTCGCCGTACTAACTTGTTTCAAAATAATAGGTTGCAGCAGGGACGGAGCCCGGATTTTAAGTTAAGGGAGGCGACTTTGACCTCTAGTTTGGCAGCATCTTAGTCGTGGAGGTTTTTTTTTTTAGTTTTTAATGTGTGCATTTGTTAGGTAAAGACAAAATTATTCTATTTAAACTTTTTAAAGGGCAGTTGTTTATTTGAGTAAAATTGTTTAATTAGACTTAATATTTTTTAGCTTTGCTATTGGTGATTTTTGTTATTGCACAAATGTTTTTGGGCTAGTATATGTTGTTTTAGATTTTAGATCTATAAATTTTTTTAATGGCCTTTAAAATGAGAAAAGTGCTAAAAGTATATTGATGATATAGTGAGTAATTATTGATAAGTAAAAAAGCGATGCAAGTAATAAACCCAGATAGGAACCAATAAGAATTTGTACGTTTATAAAAATATTGTAAATAAGTTTGTATCTTTAACGTTACTCTAAAAAGATTCAATAATATTGTTAAAGGGGTAAAATGTAATTTTATATAATAAAATTGCTAAAATTAATGCATATATATATAAATATATATTTTTTTAAATTAGGGGGGGCCACTGCCCCCCTTGGTCAATGAATGCCTCCGTCCCTGGGTTGCAGCCTTGCATCTCACCACCGAACATGGACGTGTTAGGTGAGATCTAACAACTTTGTGTTATATGACTCATATTCACTATATTATATTCTTTTTTCTAAAAAATAATTAAAGCTAAATTTTACTTTCTTCCTATCACACTTTTTTTTTTAATTGCTGAGATTATTCCTATCACACTTTATCACTATAAGCCATAGTTTATCTCACATCCCCCCTTTTTTTTTGTGAAGAAATAATTTATTTCAAAAGCACTAAAAGAAAGACAGTACAAAGTTAACCTCCTTCAACAGCACCTGACCCAAAAAAATGGAGGAGCCAACGAAGTTGTTAATTTTGTTCACTCCAAACTAAAATTTTTGTAGGGATAAGTCAATTGTTACAAAATCGAACCCTATTTCATCTCAACCTAAATTCTAACCAAGGGAATTTTTTTTGTTTATATTAAAATTTATTTTAATATGCATTTGTCTTTTAATATGCCACTTTATGTGTCCTTAGCATTAGTCTTTGTTTGAAGACCCATCGCCACCATGAGGAAGAGCTTTAACCTCCAGCTGCCTTCAACCACTATAAAGGCAAAGAGCTTTAGTTTCAAGAGTATACCACTTAGTTTCTTGTGATTGTTTAGGTAACTTTCATCTTCTTATTTCTAATGAGATATTGAGTGTGGTGATTAATGGTTGGGTTTAATTTTGAGTATGATTCAATTGATGATGAAGTTTAGTAGAATATTAAGATAATAAAACATAAATAATAAAACGTTTAAAAAAATTTAGAATCTCTTGGTAATAGAATTTTTATTCTAGTATTTTTCAAAACTTATTGAAATTTTGGCAATAGATATTTTGAACAGTTATATTAATTATTTCAATGTATATTAAAAAACAAAAGAGAGGGCTAAACTTGATCTTAGATAGTGTATGACACAGATTTTTATTATATAGTATATGATATGGTATAATTTGACACATTTATTAGTATAAATATTGTTAGGTTTTAGGTTTTAAGTTGGCAAACAATGAACAAAATGTCTTGTTTAGTACTTTTAGAGTGTCTAAGTGCTATCAAGATTGCTGCTCAAGGCTGGAATTCAATGTGCAAAACTTTGTCGCTCGACACCTACTTGATCAATTAAGAAGTCATAATGACAAATCGAAACTTAGGATTACAAATTCATTGATTTATTGTTAGCTCATTAAGTGATCAGGCTTTCGAGTTAACAAGTCAAATGTATTAAAGTAAACCCTAATACATGTCCAACAGTTTTTTTTCAAAAGCCTATACTAGAGATCATTCTAAACACAATTTAAACCAATGGTGTTGAAGTTGCTGCAAACTAGTCATCATAAGTACTAGATCTGAATCTTCAAGAGGACTCTTGAACTCGTGGACTAGAGGTTCATGTTGCTACATCTCTATAACTAAGGAAGCCCGTGGACTTAGAGAGTTGCATTTGGTAACATTAGTAAGTTTAACTGGGAATAGGGTTATTTAGTTATTGTAAAACTTCTAATAAGGTAGTGAATTTGTTCACTTTGGGATTGATAAGGTCAAGTACCTCTAGGGTTTTTACTGTGGAATTTCTATTCTATTGGTTTTCCCTGGGTTAACATATTCATTTGTATATTTAAATTTCATTGTGTTTTGATATTGGTGATTGTTTCATTAACTAGAGACAATTCATAATTGATCGAATTAATAACTTAGCCTTCAAACTAGTTAATAACTGTTTTGACAAGAGCCTAAAAGCTAACTAATGTTTTAAGGATTAGTTAATATTGTCAATCAAAGAGATCTAAAATTTTCACAATTTTAATTAAATTCTTTTGAAATTTAAGGTTTGATTTGAAACTATTACAAATTATAAGGAAATTATCAAATTTAATAAAAATTGTAAATGAATGTTAGCTATGTAACATAGAGATAGTATACTCATTTAGTAGAACTTTACTCAAATTTTATTATATAGTATATAATATGACGTTTTCAATTTTAAAAAAGAAAAAGAAAAAAGAAAAAAAAGAAAAGAAAAATTATATCTTTAAATTTGAAACTAAAAGAGAAATAAAAGGTAATTGAAGTAAAGTCAAAAGTGTGATATCATTGAGAACGAAGTTAATATTATCGGTGAAAGCTCGAATTTGTGTAAATACACAAGAGCTTATTTAGACCCCCAAATTAAAATTGCAGCTAGATAGCTTTTACTCTAACTTATACTAAGTGCGAAATGAGAGTAAAGAAGTGCAAACAACTGTTATCACTAGCCTAAGCCATATTCATCCATTACCAACAATAAAAGAAAAGTTTAAGAGTAGAGAAGAGAGATGCAAACACACGATATCACTGAGACGTGTTATCGAAGAAGAAATCGAAGAATTCGGTGAAAAACCTCTCCGCGACCCTCTAAGTTGAAATCGATCCACTAGAGAATAAAGTTAGAGTACATGAATAACAAAAGACCCTCCAAGCCTAATCTACCCCATGTACTTGAGCCCTTCAAGCTCCTACTACTAACTGATTTCTCGGAGCCTTGTCTTTTCTAGCTTTCCAGATACCGTAATTCAGCCTGATTCCATTCGCCAATGAATGACTCCTTCCAATGCTTCCAAACAGCATCAAAATCTCACTTTACACTCAGAATAGGTGTGGTAAGTGTTTGAACTATCAACCTTTCAAGGATGTAGAGTTGGAGAGGTAGGAGTTGAGGAAACCTACAAGGAAATGTGTAGATGATTGTGGGTATAACAATATCTAACTCTCAAGTGTATTTTATAGATTTTTCTCTCTAAAAAGCACTCATTACAATGTGCGGATAATGATGGTATATATAGTATAGGTAAAGACTTGGTAAAGCAAAATCTCACTTTTTGCCAAATAGAGAGTTTCGCGAATCCTTTGTGGGTTGGCCTTACTAGCGAGACACTCATGAAAATCTCTAGCCTAGCATGGCTCTTCATCTTCCAGTCATGTGCTCTACATGTGACTCTTTTGCGAGTAAGCTTCTCGCGAGACACTCAAAAAAACCACTTGTTCATCCTTTGAAGCTTGAATCTTCACACTCTCTCACACTCATCCCTTGTACTTGTCCGACCTAAAGAAATTTACAATTAAATTTGGCACAGAATTAAAGCCAACAAAAAATAGTTGTAAATCACAACTTTACAATCTCCCCTTTTGGATATTCCGTGACAAAACCCTAAAACAAACTCTAGACTTAAATGTGAGTTTGGGAACATAGGTAAAACTTACTCACGCCTAATTCTAGAAGCTATGAAGCACTTGCACCGTACACACTTGCATCCTGAAACACTTGCACATACAACAAACTTTCATTAAGCTCACAACAGGTAGAACACAAGGTACATATAGGAACAAGTATGTTAGGGACATATTTATGTAATTGGTTAATCCTTTGACAAAATACATTTTACTTGTATTTGGGTAGATATAGGATGAGTTTAGTACTTCAAGAAACAAGTTTTCAAGTTAAGTATTGAAACCATGCAAGTCTGACCAAGAAACAAGTAAAGGAAGTGTTGCTCATTCAAGTTCGGCAGAATTCTCGACATAATCCTTTCTATCAAGAATTATTGTTGAAGCTCAACACAAGTTGTATCTATCGAGAATTATGAAATCAAGTTTTTCAGATCTGATTACACGCATATCCATGAGTATTTGTGTAAGATTTCTTTTCTCACAACCCTAGACATATATAAGGATTATTTTAAGAGTCGTCACAAGGTGAACCAAGGTGCTGCAATTATTATACATGCATATTGTGACCGGAGGTAGAAATTGCTCTAGTTCATTATTCTCTCTGTAGAAGCTTCTGTGTGTTTACGTCAAGGGTTTTGTGACTGAGGAGCTTCCTAATCTTCATTGTTAATGAACTAAAGAATTTTGCAGCCAACATCTTCCTCAAGTTGGTGTGTTAGTCACGTATTAGGATCCATGCATCATTGGTTAGTCACGTACTAGGATTCGTGCATTAAATGGAGAGATTACTGCTACAATACAAGTCCAATTGGGTCTGGGGTAAGGGTTCAACTGTAAGTTGGTATTGGGTACTAGGATTCCTTATACGTGTAACTGCTTATGATTGATAATAGTGGATTCTTGGGAGTGGTGACCTTAAATTCACCCGGTGGGGTTTTGTCTCAGTGGTTTTTCCCCATTTGTAAACAAATCACCTGTGTCAAATTTAATTTCCGCTGCATTTAGTTATTTGGTGATTTGTTTGTGCTACCACGCTATTGCATATAATTTGACTAATTAATTAACTTGGGTAATTAATTAATTTGCAAAGGGGTCTAACAAGTGATATCAGAGCAGGCACACTTTGATTAGGTTTAATCTTTGTTGTGTGATTCATTGACTCTTGTTTGTCATGGATAGAGGACACTCTCTTATTATACCTCCTTTATTTAATGACACTAACTATGCATATTGGAAAGTACGCATAAAAGCTTTCTTGCAGTCTTTAGATAAGAAAGTGTGGCAAGCTGTGAAGATTGGCTAGACTAAGCTAAAGGAAGCGCCGGCTAATTGGGATGATGAAAAGACCAAAGCGACAAACTTCAACAGCAGAGTATTGAATATCATATTCAGTGCGGTCACGAATGAGGAGTTCAAGAAGATATCATCAACTGAAACTGCTAAGGAAGTATGGACCATTCTCCAGATAACCTATGAAGGGACTATAGCTGTCAAGGATTCAAAGCTCCAAAGGCTTACGACTAGCTTTGAAGAGATAAAAATGGAGGAGGATGAGACGTTTGATGAGTTCTATGCCAAGCTGAAGGACATAGTCAACTCAGCATTCAATCTTGGAAAACAGAATCTCGAACCCAAGATTGTGAAAAAGGTGCTCAGATCTCTGCCTGAAAGATACCATGCCAAGATCACTGTCAATGAAGAATCAAAGGACATTAACAAAATTCCTTTGACAAAACTAGTTGGCAACTTGCAAACCTATGAATTGGGTTTGACTAGATTTTGGAAAGGAATCAAAAGTAAGAGCATGGCACTGAAGGTCAAAAGTAATGAGACTGATGAGTCTTCAGATGATGAAGATTCCAAGATGAAGTCCTACATCACTAGGCAGTTCAAGAAGTTCATGAAGAATGCCAATGTGAAAGGCTTTGATAAGGACCGTAAGCAATCCAGTTCTTCACAATTCAAAAGCCAAGATAGAGGAAAGAAGGATGCTAAGGATGGCTGTCAGTATACTATTCCCTCCGAACCAAAGTGCTTTGGATGTCAAGGTTTTGAACACATGAAACAAGAATATCCAACATATCTCAAGATTGGGAAAAGCAAGGCTCTTGCTACTACCTTGAGTGATACCGAGCCTGAGATGAGTCAGATGACAATGATGACAAGGGAATATTGAATGCTTTCACTGCCATAGTGGATCCTACTGAGGGGATTGTAGAAGTAGTGGATGAAGAAGAGGACTTGGTGGAATCTAAGTTTGAGAAAATGGATGAACAAGATGACATCCATACAGCCTATGCTAAGTTTATAAGGTTTCCGAGAAGCATGAGAAACTCTATAGGCTGGCCACCAAGAAGCTGAGTGATGTGGAGCTAGATCGAGAGGAGCTCTCTACCAAGGTTGATGAAGTAAATGAAACCATTGGAGTACTGCAATTTGAGAACAATTTT
Source organism: Castanea sativa (assembly GCF_040712315.1). Classification (NCBI taxonomy): domain Eukaryota; kingdom Viridiplantae; phylum Streptophyta; class Magnoliopsida; order Fagales; family Fagaceae; genus Castanea; species Castanea sativa. The sequence goes on from NC_134020.1 coordinate 35,839,375, forward strand.
TTGGTTGAAAGGACCAAGAAACTTGAAGTGGAGTTGTTTCAAGCCAGAGCTCAATTGGAGAGTACTTCCAGTCTAAAGCTCGATGAGATGCTAAGCTTTCAAAAAGCTGCTTTTGACAAAACTAGTTTGAGGTATGATTTCTCTTCTCCTAATTTTGCCTCTTCTAGTACAACCGTGTCTGTCTCACCTGCTGATAATGTTAATTTTGAGAACAATGAATCTAAAACTGAAATAGCTAGTGAGAACATAGATGAAGGTAAATCTATTCTAGGAGCACCTCCTAAGGTTGAAAAGAAAGAGACTAGAAACCCTAGGACTAAGAAGGTAAACAACAAAAAGTCTCAACCGTAGAAGCTGAATTTTTGTCATCAATGTGGAGTTTCAGGGCATACTCGTCCAAATTGCTTTAAGTGGTTAGCCAATCAACAAAGCAATAGTATGGTCTCATCTGGAAACCAGAATCAGTTTCCATCTTTCTTGCTCCTCTTGGAGATCTTCTCAAGGCCCTCATGTTCCTTTCGAATTTAAACGGTTTCAATTCTTGCCCCTCTCCTCAGGATCAAAGATTCACACAAAGGAAAGGTTCTTCCAAGGTGTGGAAGGAAAAAGGCTCAAAGTGATTTAGTCACTTCTTTTTCTCTCTCCCCTTATGGTTATGCATTACTTGTTTGTTTTGCTTTCTTGTTTTAAGTCAGTCTAGTTTTATGCTTTGTGTATTTTTCTTTTATATTTTGGTTTTGGTTGTTTTCAATTATGCTTTATTTGTTTTTCATAAAAATTAAAATAAAAACAAAAAACAAAAAGAGTGTGTGTATGTGTATATTGGTACTTGTGTACTTTGGATGGCCATTGAAACAAAGTTTTCTAAACTTTGTATCTCTTGTAGCTTAGATGAGCATCTTAATGCACAACTAAGCAAGCAAGTTTTGTGGCTCGTGTTTGTGACAATTAAGTAATCTTTTATACTTAACACTCATATCACTCTTTTTGATGGGAAAGACTAAAAAAATTCTAAGAGAAATGCATAAATAACCATCTTACCACTAAAGTCCGCCAATTATGAATAACATTTGCGTGCTTTGGCATAGCAAAATTGTGATGTTTTGGCTTACATAATTGGGTATTTCTTCTCTCTCTTATATGCCCATGCATGATATGTTTAAAAAGAAAAACAATATGCAAAGAAAAACAAAAGCAAAAAGAATAAAAATGCTTTTAAATATGATTGCAAGCGTGTTTCTAGGAAATGTGGGAGTTATAGGATGTACCTCGAAGGTGATAGTCCCTATCAAGTATTTATGATTGTGTGTGAGTGTATTTGACTCTCTCTAGTCCCAAATATTCATAATATGAGACACTTATGCACTCTTGCTATGTTTTTACACACAATAGGCAAATGTTTTGCGACTTTTGATACATGTGCAGGTACAATGTGATTTGGCCATCACAAGGAATACATGTGTTAATATATGCTCACTAAACTGTCTTAACTTGTTTTTAAAATATAAAATTGGTTAGATTTATTTAGTGTGTGTGTGTGTGTGTTTGTTTTTGGATCTGTGAATGCTTTGCATATATGTTGAGAGATGTTTTAAGGGCTTAACATGTTGACTAGATCTTTGTTTGAGTAGCTTGCTTGTTGCATTCATCTCTTTGTGTTTTTCCCTTCTTGAAAAACCTTCTTTCTTCAAGCTCGAAAGCTTCTCGACAGATCCCCGACAGATTTTTTTTATCGAACCCTTCTTTCTCTTTTCTCGATAAATCTCGACAAATTCTTGATCCATTGAGATTTCTGGGTTTCTCCTTGATAGATTCTTGACAGCTTCTTTGATCCATTGAGCCAAATTTCTAAGCTCTCTGTCTGCTCGATAGCTTCTTGACAGATACTTAATCCATTGAGGTGATTTTTTCCATTGACAGATCCTCGACAGATTCATTTCTATCGAGATTTAGTGCTCGATAGATACCTCGATCCATTGAGCTATGTTTTATATTTAAAGCTGAGGCGCGATTCAGACTTTGCTTTTCTCCCTTTCTCTCCACAGATCTGATTCTCTCTTGCCCCAAACCTCTATCTCTCACTCACTCATATTTCGACCTAAATCAAGCCTTAATCCTTTGGTAAGTGCTCTTAAACCCTCATCTTTCATGCATTCATGCATTTCAGACCTAGGTTTTGGGTTTTTGAAAAATTTTTGGGGTTTTTGAGATTTTTTGTGAAATTTTTGGGTTGGGTTGTGTTGTTTTGATGTTATATGCTCATGCATTGTATTCTCATTGCATTATAACAATGTTTCATGCATTTTAAATGTGTGATTGACTATTTTTGATTGTGTGTTGATAGGTTTGAATTGGGTTTTTACCCATGATGTTTTTAAATTTTACACGTCACATGTTCATGCATTTTTCATGCATGTGTATTTTTTCTTTTCTATTCTTTGTTTCTGGTTGTGATTGATAGGCCAAGAATGTATTGATCCCTTGTGATGAATTAACCAATTAATTAGCCAAGTGAATTAATTAGGTTCAATTACATGTAATAAGCGTGGCAGCACAAACAAGTCACCAATAAACTAAATAACCAGCAGAAATTAAATGATACGGTGATTTGTTTACGAATAGGGAAAACCTACACGACAAAAACCCCACCGGGTGATTTTAAGGTCACTACTCCTGAGAATCCACTATTATCAAAACAAGTAGTTACAAATAAAAGAATCCTAGTACCTTATACCAACCTATAGTTGAACCCTTACCCTAATACCCAATTGGACTTGTTCTGTAGTGAAAATCTCTCCTTGTATTGTACGGCTCCCAGTATGTGACTAACCAATAGATACGCGGATTTTAGTATGCGACTTGATCACCAACTTGAGAAGAATGTTGGCTACAAAGTTCTTCTGTTCTTCAACACATGAAGATCACGAAGTTGCTTGATTACAAAACCCTACGATGTACAAACATAACAGCTTCTTCAAGAACTAGGGCAAATTAGGTTTCCAGTCATACTTGTGGAATTATGCTCTTGTACAATTGTGCTATTGGCTGTGCAACCTGATACGCCCCTTAAAATAATCCTTATATATGTTTATGGTTGTGAGAAAAGAAAGCTCAAACACATAATCACGGATTGAATGAAAATCTGAATTTCAAAAATCTCGAGAGATACCCTAGTTGTCAAGCCTCGAGCTTAAACAGCTCTTTTAAACCTCGATAGATGTTAGCTATCGAGCTTTAATGAACAACACTTCTTCACTTATTTTTTTAACAGACTTGCATGACTTTAACACTTGAACTTGAAACCTTATTTCTTAAAGCATTAAACACATCCTAGATCTACCCAATTTCAAGTAAAGTGTGTTTTGTCAAAGGATTAGCCAATACATAATATGTTGACATATGTTCCTAACATCCAATCACATATGTCCTAACAATGATGTGTTCTTCTCTCTCTCTTTCTCTTTCTCTCTCTCTCTCTCTCTCTCTCTCTCTCGGATAGACTGCGCCATGGCACCCAAAGTGCGTAAATCCACTCTGGCTCGGAATCCTTTTCAAGGTTCCAGATCTTCTTCCTCTGATCCTGTTCCTCTCCTCCACATTCAGTGAGAAGGCCCGAAAAGACTTCTTGGAGAACTTCCAAAAATGTGGTGTTTATCCGGAGTGCCAAGTTATCTTGTTGGACTTTGCTGACACTCCTCCCCCCACTATCATTCGGACTTAGGGCTAGGAATCTCTACTTGAAAGACCCATGAGGTGTCCCATCATGTTTATACAGGAGTTTTACTCCAATATACATGGTATCGATACCTTTATACCTCGTTTTGCCACAACATTCTGAGGTACACGTATCGTAGTTACCCCGGATCTTATATCTAAGTTACTACACGTTCCGAGGGTAGCGCATCCTGACTACCCCGGCTGTGAGCATCTTCGGACTGTGTCTAGAGATGAGAGTCTCTCTCACTTTTTTAAGACTCCTTCCACATGGGGTGGCAAGCTAAACACCCCATGCTCGGGCTTTGCAAAAGGCCCGAGGTTCCTTAACATGGTGATGACATTTACTCTTACTCCTTTGTCTCACTATAACTCCATTACTAAGCCTCATGCTTGCTTTCTTTTGTCTCTTCTAAAGGATCTCTCTATAGACTTCCCTTCTCATTTCATCATATCTATTCTAGATTTGTATCTGGATACGACTACACGTGATAAGCTCATCTTTCCTTCGGCTATCACACATATCATTCGACACTTCTCCACCTCTATTCCTAACTCTCCTTTCTTCACCACCATAGGTGCCATCAGCGTAGATTCCGTTCGGGGGACTAAGGCCCAACTTCGATCGAAGTGGCCATATGTGGAGACGGATGATCTTGGGGCTTCTGCTATTCCTCCCTCTTCTTTGGCTCCTTCAATCTCTGCTCCTTCTTCTTCGGCAGCTGGTGTGATCCTAGAGGCCATCATGGCACAGCTTCAGCAGATGGAGGCTGACTTTAGTGGTCATTTTGACTATCTCACCAATGAGATGTGTCAGATAAACGCCCAAGTTAGTCGCATCGCTTGTCAACAGGCTCGCCTTGGTGGTTTCGCTCCTTCTCCATCTCCTTCTCTAGAGGCTTCTGCAAATGAGGATAATGATGATGATGCTGGTGATGATGATGAGGATGATGTTAGCTCTTCTAGTGATGGTGAGATGACGACCTCTCAATGACTTATCTTTTGTCATTCATGACAAAAATGGGGAGTAGTTTTGGGTTTAAGAGTAATCTTGTACTTAGGGCGAGAGTCAGTATAGGATTTTTTTTTATAGGGGGAGTGCGTATACATTTTAAGGGTTGTAGTGAGGTTTACATGTACTTTTCTATTCTTTCTTTACATTGGCTTCTTGTATACTGGTCCTGTGACCATTTGTTTATGACATACATTGTACTTTACCTTTCATATATATGATGATGTATGTTTTTCTTCACCTTCTTTTACATGTGTTGTTTATTTTCTCTATTTATACACATGTTTCTTTATATATGCAATCTTTATGTCTGTTTCACACATGATGTCTTAATGAGTTTTGTTTAAGTGTTACAAAAAGACGGGTTGTGAAAGTCTTCCATGCCATGAACTCTTTTCTTACAAATTTTTTCAAGAGTTTATGTTAGGGTTAGATTTATTTTGTAATTCAACAAGTGGTTATGAGTTTAGTGATTTAAGACTTCTCTCATGATTCATTTTGTTAGGTTCTAAGACTTTAGGAATTAATGTATTAGAACTTAAATTCATAATATGTTGGCAAACCATGATCAAAACATAGAGTTTAGGTTTAGGCTTGCTTAAAGTGTGTTTAATTAAAAAATTGGAATCGAGTGATTGCAAAAATTATTGGACAAAATCGTAAGGCTTGATCAATCGAATCTCATGTAGATTTATTTTTCTGCAGAAATTCCAATTCAGCCCAAGCCCATTTGACATCTAGGGTTTTGTGTTTTATTTCAAGTATAAAAGAAAAAACTCTAGCTACGTTTTGAAAGTATTTGGAATGTTGTGTGTGGAATCTTTTATGAGATCCAGAGGTGTTTACCTTCATACACACACATAGAGTTATCAAGATGAAGATTCGCGCCAAGAACTTGATGTTCTCTTTAGTTGCTGCATAAAGAAATTTAAAGAAGATCTAAAATCTTTGAGTGGAGTCTCAAAGTCACAAGTAGGAGAACTTGTGGTTGCAGCAGATTAAAGAAAGAAGTAGTTCGTGGACTCGAAGCTGTCACGTGGTCGTGGTAGTAAGTTTTCTACTTGAGATAGCAATAGGATGTTAGTGGTCTAAGTTCTATTGTAAAAACTTTAATTCTTTCTGTTAAGGACATATTTTATATAATTGGCTAATCCTTTGACTAAACACATTTTTTCTTGTAATTGGGTAGATCTAGGATGTGTTTAATGCTTCAAGAAACAAAGTTTTAAGTTCAAGTGTTAAAACCATGCAAGTCTGTCCAAGAAACAAGTGAAGAGGTACTGTTTATTAAAGCTCGACAGCTAGCTCAACAGCTAGCATCCATAGAGGTTTAAAAGACCTATTTAAGCCCGAGGCTCAACAGCTGCTCGACAGATAGGGTATCTATCGCTTTATGAAACCTAGTTTGCCCTAGTTCTTGAAGAAGTTGTTGTGTTTGTACACCGTAGGGTTTTGTGACCAAGCAACTTTGTGATCTTCATTAGTTGATGAACTAAAGAAATTTGCAGGCAACATTCTTCTCAAGTTGGTGATAAAGTCATGTACTGGGATCCGCGCATCTATTGGTTAGTCATGTACTGGGAGCTGTGCAATACAAGGAGAGATTGTCACTACAGAACAAGTCCAATGAGGTATTGTGATAAGGGTTCAACTGTAGGTTGGTATAAGGTACTAAGATTCTTTTACTTGTAACCACTTGTTTTGATAATAGTGGATTCTCAGGAGTGTTGACCTTAAAATCACTTGGTGGGGTTTTTGCCGTGTAAGTTTTCCCCATTCGTAAACAAATCACCGTGTCATTTAATTTCCGCTGCATATTTAGTTAATTGATGATTTGTTTGTGCTACCACACTTGTTGCATGTAATTGAATCTAATTAATTCACTTGACTAATTAATTGGTTAATTTATCACAAGGGATGAATACATTTTTAGCCTATCACTTTCATAGTGGATCTGTTTTACCTTGAGGATAGCTAGGTTAAATCAACCCTAGGTTTTTTACTAGTTAGATTTTTCTAAGTTAACCTACAATTGAATAATTTATTTAAGTAATCACTTGGCTAAATAACTAGGTTAAACAACTTGTATTAACCGGTCTGAAAACGTACAAGTGGTATTAGAGCAGGTTAGTTCTTGTGTTTTTTGATCTTTTGGTTTAAGATTTTATCCTTGACCCCTGTTGTCATGGAACGCGGTCACTCTCTTGTGATCCCATCTCACTTGAATGGGAACAACTATGCATACTGAAAAGTAAGGATGAAAGTATTCTTGAAATATATTGATGAGAGAGTTTGGAACTCTGTTGAATACTAATGGGAGAAACCGACTACTCCTGTTAATGAGTGGTCAACTTCTCAAAAAGAGGCAGTTGCTTTTAATAGCAAAGCCATGAATACAAGAAGAGATTATCACTACAGAACAAGCCCAATTGGGTATTGGGGTAAGGGTTCAACTATAGGTTGGTAAAAGGTACTAGGATTCCTTTACTTGTAACCGCTTGTTTTGATAATAGTGGATTTTCGGGAGTGGGGACCTTAAAATCACTTGATGGGGTTTTTGCCTCGGAGGTTTTTCCCATGCATAAACAAATCACCATGTCAATTTATTTTCCGCTGCATATTTATTTAGTTGGTGATTTGTTCGTGCTGCCACGTACATTGCATGTTAAATTGATTAATTAATTAAACTTGGCTAATTAATCAACTAATCCATCACAAGGGGTCAATACATTTTTAGCCTATCAAAATTTATGATCAATCTAAGATTGTTATGAAGATACTTAGATCCTTGACTGAGGACTTTAGACCTAAAATGACTGCCATTACTGAAAGTAAGAACGTGGACTTCATCCCTATTGATAAGTTTGTAGGATTTCTCAGTCCTATGAGTTAGACCTACCTAAAAAAAACAAAATCCAAATCAATGGCTCTTAAGTCAGTTGATGATGTTAATGGTAATGGATTTAATGACGAACTCTCTTTTACAGAGATTGCGTATCTTGCCAAGAACTTTAGAAACTTTCTTAGGAACAACAACAGAAGGGCAAGAGGTAAAAACAATGTTGAACCTAGAATTTTAAGAGGAACGAACCAACTAAGGTTAATAATACTGATAAATCAAAGAGAAAATTGGTCAAACCTCTAGTAACTCTCTAGGTCAACAATGTTTTGGGTGTCAAGGGTATGGTCATGTGAAATCTGAATATCCTACGTTCTTGAGATCAAAGGGTAAAGCTATGACTGTAACCCTTAGTGATAATGAAGTTTCTGATCATGAGTCTGGTAGTGATGAAGATGGAAATTTCATTGCTTTCACAGCTACTGTTGTAGTTGATGAAAGTGTTGTGGTTGAAGAGAACCCTTCTGATGGGGCACTCTTTGAGTGTGCTGATTTGCAAGAAGCTTTTAATAAGCTATGCAAGGTTGCTACAAAGGATGCAATGAGTGTAGACTTAGGTTTAAAGAAGATTTCCTCTCTTGAACATAAAAAGAAAAACTTGTTGCTGAAATTGGTTGATGCTAATAATTTGATTAATAAGGTGAAGATTGAAAACTTGATATTGCTTGATAAGATTAAGAACTTGGAACTAGAATTATCTGTTGCTAGAGAAGAAACTAATAGGTCTGCTAGTTCTAAACTTAATTACATGTTGAGTGTTCAGAAGTCTCCCTTAGAAAAAACTGGTCTAGGTTTTGTAGATAGCATCTCGGTGTCTGAAACTCTTTCCACAAACTTTGTTTTTTCTTCTGAGCCCCCCAAGAGGGAGACTGTCAAACCAGTAGAAGTTATACCACCTCCTAGGAAGATTAGGGTTGATCTTAAAGAGTCTAAGCTTAAGAATCCTAGCCTCCCTAAGGATAAGAAGCATGATAGACCTCTGTGGGTTTGTTATTTTTGTGGAAAGGCTGGGCATACTCGCCCAAACTGTTTCAAGTTGCAAACTACAAAGCAAGCAAATAAACCAAGAGTACCTGTGCCTTAAGCATAAGATCCTATGGTACTTATTCGTGAATTGGTAAAGGCTTTAAACCTTTATAGCAATCCTAGATTGCACATAATTCTAATATGAATAATAACTCCAATGCCAAAGCTACATCTAAGAAGTTTTGGATGCAAAAGGCTCAATCTAATTGAGTCTTTCTAACAAAGTCCTTGTGCTTCATCTCAATTCTCTTTGTGACCATTCTTCTCTTGATGTTTTGTTTCTTTTTGCTTTTAGGATTTGCATTGCATTACATTCATGCATTTCATGATAGGTTGTGTTATGTTCTAAGACCTTAGGGACTAATGTACAAGAACTTCAATGTGTAATTTGTTGGCAAACCATGATCAAAACATAGAGTTTAGGTTTAGGCTTGCTCAAAGTATTTTTTTATTGTATAGTTGGAATCGAGTGATTGCAGAAATTAGTGGATAAATTATGCAAGGCTTGATTGATTGAAAATTAGATTCGATCGATCGAGAATCGTGCAGATTGTTTTTTCTGCAGAATTTCCAACTTAGCCCAAGCCCGTTTGACATGTAGAGTTTTATGTTTTACTTCTCATATAAAAATAAAAACCTTAGCGACGTTTTAGAGGCTTTTGATGTGCTTTGTGTTGAATCTCTTGTGAGATCTAGAGGTGTTTACCTTCATACACACTTAGAGTTATGAAGATCAAGATTGTGTCAAGAGCTTAATGATCACTTCAGTTGCTGCATAAAGAACTTAACGAAGATCTGAAATCTTTGAGTGGAGTCTCAAAGTTACAAGTAGGAGAACTTGTGGGAGCTGTGAATCAAAGGAAAGAAGTAGTCCATGGACTCGGAGTTGTCACGTGGTCATGGTAGTAAGTTTTCTAATCGAGGTAGCAATAGAATGTTAGTAGTCTAAGTTCTATTGTATAAACTTCAATTATTTTATAGTGAATCTGTTTTACCTCAAGGATAGCTAGGTTAAATCCTCCCTAGGTTTTTTACTGGTTTGGTTTTCCTGGGTTATCAGATATTTGTGTTCTTTATATTTTTTCGCATTATATTTTTGTTACACATATTGGTTTAAATTAGTGTTAATTAGCAAAATTGTTAATCAACTTGGCTTAATATTAGGTTAATCATATTGTGTTAAGTAGTCTAAAACTTTACAGGTTGTTTTTGTTATTTCTTAAAAAAAAAAAAAAAGGAAAGCGGAATGTGTTTTGTATTATATATCTTGGATTTGTAATCAAGGTTGGCCTATTATCTTTACATAACATGCTTGTATATCTTGTTTAGCTTGGATGAACTTATTTTTCTGCACTTTGCTAGTTTTAGCTATGCAGTGCATGTTGTGTGGCAGTTGTTTATAGTTTTTTATCACATGATCTTGATTTTGAAATCACATACTTTTGATTGTTAGGATTAGAACCTAAGAGAAAGGTATAAATAACCATCTCACTACTGTTTACTAGCCAATCATGAACACCTTAGTGCATATTATAAGATTTTGTGCTCGAGAAAGTGTAGCACATGCACAAAAAGAACATAAGGTGTAGCCTCAGATTAATAATAAAATTGGTGTGTACATTATTGGGCTAAAATAAAGATGACACAAAGAAATAAAATTGGTGTGTATATTATTTGGCTAAAATAACAATTTCACAATGAAATAAAACTGGTGTGTACATTATGAGGCAAAAAAATAAAAAAATAAATAAAATTACATGATTGCAAGCTTATTTTCTAGGAGATGTGAGAGTTATATGATGTAACTCTTTAGGTGATATCTCTTTCAAACTTATGTGATGAATAATGTAGAAATTGTGATTGATTACTATATGCATATCACCTTACATGTATCTCATGCTATTACTAGTTATATACACTATACAAGTTATTCTTTGCTAAACTTAATATATGATATTATGTGTGAATTTGTTTTAGCCATCCAAGATTATATGTTCCTTGATTTTGATACAAAATATGTTTATTGTTTGAGTTTTGGGGACAAAAAGTATGAAAATCATGTTTTTGGAAGATCTGGGTTGAATTAAAGTGTTTTTGAAAAACTTTTAAACTCATACTCATGCATGTCATTCATGAAATGTGTTGGTTTGAGTAGTTTTCTGCATAAACTTTCTCTATTTTTCAAAAATTTCAAATATCCAGATTTTCGATCGATTGAATGTGTTTTTTGACTGATCAAAATTGTGTTAAAAATTTTGGTTTGAATTTGCCTAACTCAATTGGTGCTCGATCAATCGAATCTATTTTTCAATCGACCGAAGCCTAATTTCAACCGATCTAAATTCGAAAGTTGAGTTTTAAAAAAAGGTTCTCCTCACGTGTTCTTCACTATTTCAAAACTTTTCAAAAACCTTTTCTCACTTTCTCTCTTCGATTGATCCAATCTAAGGATTTCTTGTCGTTTTCTTCCACAAATTTCTCCGAGGTTTTTCTCCTCAAGCATTGGTAAGTCCTTTATACCCTTTCTTTTTTAATTTAATCACATGTTTTATGCATTTTCATGCATTTTTTTTTTAAAATTCGAACATAGCAATTTAGGGATTTTTGTTCATTTCAATTGTTTTTAATCATTTTTGTTTCAACGGGTTTTTATTCGTAGATGCTATAAACATGATTCCCATGCATTAACTTGGTTAATTTGTTGGTTTAAGAACAATTGAAATTTCTAGGGCTTGGAACTTTGTAAAATTGGGGATTTTGTTTAATTAGGTTTAATTTGATGAAATTGACTTGTGATATTGATAAATTAATTCATTGTATGATGTTTCCTAACTAGTACAATGGTTAATTGATCAATTTGGTTTAATTTTTGAAATTGGCTTTTTCAAAATTTGGAGTTTTTGGACTAAAACTCTATGTTCAAGTCAATTGATGGTTTATGAAGTAAAATTGAACAAATTTCAATACATTAGAGCATGCATCATATGTGCATTCATTACATGTATCATATAGATTGTTATTTATTGATATTTTTGTGCTCTAACTCTCTCTAATGCAATGCCCTTAGTAATTTTCTTTATTTTTGTTTTTCTTACCTTTAAATCCTTAGCATCATGGTTAGGAAGACTAGAACTAAGAAAACCCCCACCCCATCTACTCCTGAGTTCCGGAGTGATAGGTTCAGAACCATGAAAAACCAAAGAACCTATGAGAAGCTGAATATATTTAGACCGGTATGGGCTAAGCGTAAAGTGTTTTTAGATGAGCTTGATCCTGAGAGACGTAAGAATTTTGAGCATAGGGTTGTTTACCACTCTTAGAGGTAGAGCATCCTCCTCCGATTGCTTTGATTAGAGAGTTCTACTCGAACCTCTATGTCCACTCTGATGATTCCAACATTCAGTTTGTGAAGAGTTGGATAAGGGGAGAAGAGTATGTCATTACTCCTGATGTAGTGGCCTCTGCTCTTGGTGTACCTTTGGTACAACAGCCCTTGTACCCTTACGCTGAGATCCCTCACCTTGATGACATTATGTCACTCATCACTGGTACTTCCATTAGTTGGGGTACTGATCCTTTTGTCACTTCCCATGAGCTTACTAAGCTCAATTTGTTTTTCAGGATTCCTTGTCATTGTATATGACCTATCTCTCATCTGCATACTATTCCCATTGAGAGATGTGCGTTTTTGTACGCTCTTATCACTGATGCTCCTATGAGTTTTTCCACTCTTTTCATTCGCTCACTTGCTAAGGTTCATAGAAGTAGTGCCAAATCTCATGGCTTATTCTTTTCGGTTTTCATTCATAGGATTTCGTTGGACTTAGGTTTAGAGGACTTTCTCGCATCCGAGCTTGTACATATCATAGCTCCTATAGGTGCCACCTTCCTAAGACAAAGAGCAGCTCAGTTGAAAGCTAGCTCTAAGCGCCCTAGAGTTGAGTGTTCTACAGGTGATGCATCTAAGCCTCCTCCATCTGGTGACCCTACTGCTGAGGAGTATGTAGACCCTACAGTTGCTGTGGATCCTCCACCATCTACATCAAGCGACTCTTCCTTGCTGAGCATGCTGGATACAGTCATAACCGTTCAGGCAGTGCATGGACAACTTTTGTTGGATGTGCTCAATGAGCTTCATGCTTTACGAGCAGATTTGGCGAATGCTAGAGGTTCTACTCTACCAACTCCACCCTTTGATGAGTCATGATTGCCCTTTAGCAATTCGTCACAAAAAGGGGGAGTACATACACATAGAGATAGGGGGAGATTGGAGATTGTAGATTGTATCTAGGAGCTTATTTGATGTATTTTGTTTTTTTGGCTTTGATGTATTTCATTTTTTTTATGGGTTGTATATGATAGGGGGAGACATTATGCTTTGTGTTTAGTTTAGTTTAGTTTTTTTTTGTTTTTTTTTTTTTTTTGTTTCTTGTTTCACATATGGTACATTTGATTATTGATTTATATTTATGAGGTTATTCATGATATATATCTTTTATTTTATGTTTTGTGAAATCAAGAAGTTTAATTTTGTTTTACTTGTATTTTCCACACATGCGTTTATGTGTTTGTTGAGTGTTTCAGGAATTTACAGGTTAATTCAGTCATGGTTGCTGTCTACTTTAGCAATTGATAGATAGTGGTTAGGTTGAATTGTATTTAGGGCTTTTTTAAATTTGAATGGGCTGTTTTTACTTTGAGCATTTCATTTTTGTGATGTGTTTTTTCACAAACTGCCAAAGGGGGAGTTTGTTAGGTTCTAAGATTTTAGGAACTAATGTATTAGAACTTAAATTTGTAATATGTTGGCAAACTATGATCAAAACATAGAGTCTAGGTTTAGGCTTGCTCAAAGTGTGTTGAATTGTTAAATTGGAATCGAGTGATCACAGAAATTATTGGACAAAATCTGCAAGGCTTGATCGATCGAAAATTAGGCTCGATCGATCGAATCTCATGCAGATTTATTTTATTTTTTGCAGAAATTCCAATTTAGCCCAAGCTTGTTTGATGTGTAGGGTTTTGTGTTTTACTTCAAGTATAAAAGGAAAAGCCCTAGCTACGTTTTAAAAGTCTTTGGAGTGTTGTGTGTTAAATCTTTTGTAAGATTTATAGGTGTTTGCCTTCACACGCACACATAGAGTTTTCAAGATCAAGATTTGCATCAAGAACTTGATGATCTCTTTAGTTGCTGCATAAAGAACTCTAAAGAAGATCTGAAACCTTTGAGTGGAGTCTCAAAGTCATAAGTAGGAGAACTTGTGGTTGCAGCAGATCAAAGAAAGAAGTAGTTTGTGGACTCAGAGCTGTCACGTGGTCGTGGTAGTAAGTTTTCTACTCGAGGTAGTAATAGGATGTCAGTGGTCTAAGTTCTATTATAAAAACTTCAATTTTTTCATAGTGGATCTGTTTTACCTTGAGAATAGCTAGGTTAAATCCTTCCCAATTTTTTACTAGTTAGGTTTTCCTAGGTTATCATATCGTTTTGTTCTTTATATTTCCGCATTATTTACATGTTATGATTTTATTTTGTTAACCTAGAACTGAATAATTTGTCTAAGTAATCACTTGGCTAAATAACTAGATTAAACAACTTGTGTTAAGGGGTCTAAAAACATACACATTTGTTTGTTGTGGTTATGTCATGGATTGCAAAAAGAGGATATTGTTAGGCACATATTTATGTAATTGTCTAATCCTTTCACAAAACGCACTTTACTTGTAATTGGATAGATCTAGGCTGAGTTTAGTACTTCAAGAAACAAGTGTTCAAGTTAAGTATTGAAACTATGCAAGTCTGACCAAGAAACAAGTAAAGGAAATGTTGTTCATTAAAGCTCGACAGAAGTCTTGACAAAATCCTTTCTATCGAGAATTACTGTCAAAGCTTGAAAGAAGCTCAACACAAGCTGTATCTGTTGAGAATTACGAAATTAATTTTTTCAGATCTGATTACACGCATATCCTTGAGTAATTGCATAGGGTTTATTTTCTCACAAACCTAAACATATATGAGGATTATTATATTAGCCATCACAAGGTGTTGCAAGGTGTTGCAAGGTGTTGCAATTATTATACATGCATATTGTGACCGGAGGCAGAAATTGCTCTAGTTCATTATTCTCTCTGTAGAAACTTTTGCGTCTTTACACCAAGGGTTTTGTGACAGAGGAGCTTTCTGATCTTCATTGTTAATGAATTGAAAAACTTTGCAGCCAACATCTTGCTTGTTCACTCTCAAGTGCAAGAGATCGTAGTAATATAATTCACGGATTACCGAGGTCGAACCACAAGAAGCAGGGTAAATTCAAAGACAATATAATTAAACAACAATTTGAGTGAAGAAGAAAAGTACTTTTGCTTGGTGATTGTTAACAAGAATAATAATAAAAACTGATTTAAATCAATAATATAAATATCAGGGCATCGGGGTGTTTCCATATATCGATATGAGATTCTTTGTGATCTAGGAAAATATATATTTCATAATTGATTATTTTTATACAATTAAAAACTTATGATTCGGTTGAACTGAGACAATTCAAGAATGCATGATAACCTCGATTAAATGCGGTTAGAATAGTTTTCAGAAAAACTCATTCATTTTAAAACGTGATTTCTATTTGAAACTATGAGAAATTCATCTAAACAATAAGAAAAACATGATTGAACTTATTGAAAGCATGGAAGAACTAATACATTAAAAGAAATCTAATTGAACAATCAAATATGGTATTGTATAAAATCTTAGAAAGAATCACATTGAATATTCATATCGTATAGAAGAAACATAACCTCTAGCCCTAGCAAAGAGTTTAGACTTCCATTAGTGAAAAGAAAATACAAGGTTTTCTCTGCCCAAAATTTGTTCTACCCAGCCTCCCTTCCAAACCCTAATGTCAAAGTGTTCAAAGAAAATAAAACTTTTACTATTTTAATTTTCATCCAAGTTTACAGCAGTAACTTATGAGTTAATTTCGGCCTTCAAAAATTGAGAATTTCAAAAAACTCAAAACTAAAAAGTTGTAGATATTTAAGTCACGGTTAAAACCCATTTAGTCTTGTATCAATTGGATTTTTTAGGAGAGAGATACCCCTAAAACAGTAATCAATGCTCAAATCAGATTTTTCTTTTCAGATTCTGCCTCTTTGATTTCTTTCCTTATTTGAAGCTTCCAATCATGGTAGACGATCCAAGGACTCCAACTGCACCTCCTTAGACATTTAAGCATGGTCCTTTAGCTTCACATTAATTCTAGATTGGCCTCCATTCTCTCACAAATTCTTGTAAACTTATCTTTCTCACATGATTTCCTAAAAGTAGAAAATTGCACACAATGAATGGTATCTTATTCAAGAAATTATGTAAAGATAAATAATCGAGATTAATGCAAATCATGGCTTAATTATACAAATTAAGCATAGTAATAAGGAGATAACGCCCACATAAATATATAACAAGTATATGTTTTAAGGCGTTATCACATCTTCCTCAAGTTGGTGTGTTAGTCACGTATTGGGATTCGTGTATTAAACAGAGATATTGCTCTACAATACAAGTCCAATTGGGTAGTGGGTTAAAGGTTCAACTTTAGGTTGGTATTGGATACTGGGATTCCTTATACTTATAACTGCTTGTGATTAATAATAGTGGATTCTTAAGAGTGGTGATCTTAAATTCACCTGATGGGGTTTTGCCTCGGTGGTTTTTCCCATTCACAAACATATCACCTGTGTCAAATTTAATTTTTGCTGCATTTATTTATTTGGTGATTTATTTGTGCTACCACGCTATTGCATATAATTTGACTAATTAATTAACTTGGGTAATTAATTAATTTGCAAATGGGTCAATTCATTTTAACCCAACAAAGTAAAATGCGATCAAGATACCAAAATAAATGTAAGCTATGAAGTATAACTTGATCAAACATGAACAATCATTAAGAAATGACTACAATGAACATTTATCTAATAAATGATCATCCGGACACACAATGCAATCAAGAGCAATGCTAAAATTAATTGCATGTCCAACAAGCATGATGCATTAAGGAAACTAAAGCTAAGAGCAATAGAAAGCAATAAGTATCAAAACGGTTATAAAAACCAAGATACAAATAAGTACTAAAGAAAACTAATTTTAAACTAAAGTACTTAAAAGCTTTAAATGAAAGCATTGTAAATATCCAAAAACTATAAAAATTTAAAGTAAACTAAAAACCACAAAAATAAACCAATGTATTCTAAGATGTGCTAAGCTTTGCTCCCCCTCTAGCTCTACTTCCCCTCAAACTACTCCCCCTTTTTTATCAGAATGGCCAAAGAGACTAGAATGCCTCGGACTCTGACTCTGAGTTCTGTTGCTGGTTCCTCATCATGTCATCAATCTGAGACGAAAGGGTAGTGATCTAGCCTTCTTGGTAGGTGAATTGAGATGTGGAGTGTCTCATGTGGGAATCTAGCATGCCATGCAACTGTTCAACCCTTTTGATTAGATGATCAAGATGATCAGGTGCTTGTGCACACGCTTGGGAAGAGGGTTGTGCAGTGTCCTCCAAAACTGAAGTGAAATGCCCAGTGTCTCCTCCTTCTTCATCTC
This sequence comes from Castanea sativa, assembly GCF_040712315.1. NCBI lineage: Eukaryota > Viridiplantae > Streptophyta > Magnoliopsida > Fagales > Fagaceae > Castanea > Castanea sativa. Next base: position 35,856,628 of record NC_134020.1, read on the forward strand.
TTGGAATTTGAGAGACACCAACAAATGGTCCAGGGATATGAGCTTTGCTTCAGGTCATGGTTTGTGCACTTATTGGATTTTCTCTTTGTAACACTTGTAGTCCACTAGGAATCTTCACCCTTGCCCTTGTGATTAGAGACATGACAAGGCTTGGAAATGGTAGAGTTAGCCTCAAATTCCTTTTTGTGATGCATTTGGTGAAGAGGTGGTAGATGTGACTGCAGATGTCGATCTCCTTGTTGGTGAAGAGGTCAAATAGGAATAAGGACCTTGGTGCTGACAAGTACGTTAAGTTCCTCACCGGGTAGAGGTTGAAGATTATGAAGTAGGCCAACGTTCGCATCTCCGGGGTGAACGTAATGGTGTGCAAGCCCTTCCTATTGATTTGGCTACCAAGCATTTCCACAAGGGGTTCTATTTTCTCCCTTCTCTCATCATATTTTAGGGATGTGTGTGGAGTCGTTGGATGAACCTCCAAGATTTCTTGAATAGATTCCCTTGTGATTAAGAACTCTCTCCCTCGTAGCCAACAGTTGATGTGATCCCCTTCCACAAAGGCATTGACATAGAATTCCCGAATGACATCTTCATAGATATTGCCCATTGTATTCAACAACTTTGTCCATGTCCTTTCATTGAACACTTCTGGAATGAAAGTGACCTCTATGGACTCTAAGTCCATAGTCCTCTACAAGATGATTGGGGCCCTTTTGTAGTGATCATTAAAGGCCATATCAGCATCATCATTTCGGAACGAATCCGAGGAGGTGTGGGGACGCTTTGAGGACTTCTTTGCAGCCAATTTCTTAAGAGGAGACATCTGAAAAATAGATACAAACACAAAGAAACAAAGACAAATATAAACGAGGAAACAAACTTGATTATATACAAGTTAGTCCATAAAACGAACAAAAATTCTAAAAATTACATAAAAATAAATAAATAACTAAAGTCACAAGATCATGTTTTAGGTGCTAAACATGTAACAACACTTATCTATCATGAGTGAAATGCAAAAATATGTCAAGTGATCAAGTGTGTGCATCAAGTGTGCATGTGGTGTGCATGTGAGATGCATGAGCAATACATGACAAAGCACTCATGGGAAAAAGTGTGTAAAATACACAACCAATGTTTAAAACATGTTAAGAATGTAAAAACATAGTAAACCCCAAAAATTGGTACTCATCGGAGTCCAATACAACGATAAAATGCCATTTGGGCATTTCATTAAACACTTAGAGTGCATACAAACCACTAACATGTAAAACAATGCATGAACATGTTGAAATCTTTCCTAAATACATGTTAAAATATTACTTGGGGCCAACATAAACACAAACAAATACAATAAGACACAGCCCAAACAACAAAATTTTTAAAAAATTTGCAAGAAAGATAAGTTTTCCCAACCCTTTCAAAAATAACCCAACCCTAGAAATCCTAGAATCTAAGACTTAATCTAAGGAAATAAGAGTGAAAAAGTGTTAAAACATACCTTGGATGAGTCTTAGGAGGGATTGACCTTGAGTTTTGGGTGATATTTTGAGAGAAAATGTGTTTTGGGTTGAGAGAGGCACGGATGAGGCAAAATGAGAGTGTTTGAAAAACTGTCACTATTTGGCTTTAAAAACTACAAAACCGCTCATTTTGTGGGTAAGCTTCTTGCGAAGTTACTCGCGAAATGGCCACTGAAGCACTTTGACAGATTTTACGGGTAGCTCTTACTCACAAGCCAATCGCGAAACTCTCTGTCTGAATTTCAGAGTTTTTTGAAATTTGCCTTTCTCATTTTCGCGGGTAGGACTTAGTCGCGACTTACTCGCGAAAATGCCTCTGAAAGAGTTTTTGATCAAAAATGAAATAGACTGTTTGGACAAAACTTTAAACACACAAAATTCATAAAAACACTTTCAAAAACATAGAGAATACTCAAAAATCTTTTTGGGTTTGATCAACAAGCAATTGAGTATACACATCACATTTGAACACGCACAATCTCACAAATGGAATAAGCATTTATTGAACATTAAACTTGTATGTTGTGTGTGTTAATCAAGTATGAACTAGTCCATAGTCTAGTACGAAGCTTCAATGATCAATTTAATCAAGTCATACACAACTAGTACGAAGACAAGTGACCTATCTCACTTGTAGAAATGAACATATATGACCCCTCACCAATGTGTTTACAATAGATTGAAAACTTTTCATTTGGCTTCCATTTTTCATACTTTTGATCAAATACAACTCAAATTCTTGAGAAACGATGCCATGAACTTTTTGATGAATAAGCCTTTGGCTTTGGCACCATACATTTTAATACAAATTTGCTCCATCTTTTCCTAATCAAACTAGTTTTCGAACCAAGACTTTTTCAGCTCTTTCTCTTTTTAAAGAATGACATGTGTAAGCTCTTTGAAAAAGAAAAAAAAACTTGAGGAGATATATAGGCACAAGTTTACTCATGTATCAAGATCAAACAAGACTATTGACCAATCATTCATGGCAAACTTGAAAATCTATTTACAACAATCAAACGTAGATTTCTAGATGTCACTCACACTTAGAAAATGTGCATACATAATAAGCTAAGCTAGTAAATGCACTATACCATTAGTACAGAGATACTAGGCCAAACTCACATGTGATATACACAACACAAGCGATCAAACTTTCTTAGATTTTTCACTTTTTATGAGTTTTTGAATTTTTTCAACGCACTCAACAAAAAAAAAAAAAAAAAAGAAGTAAGTCAACAAAAACAACAAACAAAAACTTGAAAAAGAAACATTAACTTGTGAGACCTATATAACAAGGATGCACCAATAAACAAAAGTAGGTCACATGAGAGATATGAGTCAAGGAATGATACCGACACCAATGGTCTTACGAAGAGATTCAAACCATGGACCATCAAGGGGTTTAGTGAAAATATCTACCTTTTGATTGTCGATGTTGATAAATTCCAGCCGTACAATTTCTCCTCCACCAAGTCTCGAAAGAAATGATATCGAATTTCAATATGTTTTGACTTTAAATGTTGAACAGGGTTCTTAGATTTATGGTACTAGTGTTGTCGCAGAAAACGCACATGGTGTCTTGAGAAATTCCATAATCATGAAGAAGCTTTTTCATTCACAATTGTTGAGCACAACAACTCCCCGCTGAAATGTACTCTGCTTCAGCCATTGATAGAGACACTGAATTTTTTTTTTTGCTCATCCAAGACACCAAATTATTTTCGTGGTAAAAGCAACCTCCCAAGGTGCTTTTTCTGTCGTCAACACACCCGGCCTAATCAGCATCCGAGTATCCAACTAAACAGTCATTTGAATCTCTTGAGTACCAAATTTTAGAGTCGGATGTTCAATTGACATAGCGGATGATTCTTTTGACCACTGTCATATGAGACTCTTTGGGTGCTGCTTGAAAACGTGCACATGCCCCAACACTAAAGGCTATGTTCGGCCTACTCGCAGTAAGGTAAAGGAGACTCCCAATCATGCTACTGTAGAGTGTTGGATCTACTTCCACACCGGCTAGATCGGAGCTTAGTTTTACCAAGGAACTCATTGGAGTGGATGCATGTTTCTTGGAGTCTAAACTGAATCTCTTTACAAGATTTTTGTCATACTTCTCTTGAGATATGAATATCCCATCTTTCCATTATTTTACCTGAAGACCTAAGAAGTAGTTTAGCTCCCCCACCATGCTCATTTCAAATTCCTTCTTCATTTCTTCCGAAAAATCTTGAGCAAGGTTGTCAATCGTTGACCTGAATACAATATCATCCACATATACTTGAGCAACAAGGAGAGATTTCTCATCTTGTTTGACAAAGAGTGTTCGATCAGCTTGACCTCCCTCGAAGCCATAATCTAAAAGATATGAGGTGAGATGATCATGCCATGCTCTTGGTGCTTGCTTTAGCCCATATAACACTTTCTTCAATCTTAGTACATGGTTAGAAAAATGTGGATCTTGGAACCCATTCGGTTGCTCAACAAACACTTCTTTGTGTAAAAGTTTGTTCAAAAAGGCATTTTTCAAATCCATTTGATATAGCTTGAAATTCATAATACACGCTATGGAGAGAAGAATTTAGATTGACTCAAGTCTTGCTACTGGAGCAAATGACTCATCAAAGTCTACACCTTCAACTTGAGTATATACTTAAGCCACCAATCTGGACTTGTTTTGAACAACTTTACCATCTTCATCAGTCTTGTTCTTGAAGATCCATTTGGTGCCAATTACATGTGTGTCTTTGGGCCTCAGGGCCAATTCCTATACATCATTTCTAACAAATTGATGTAACTCTTGGTGCATGGATTCTACCCAATTTTCATCTTTCAAAGCTTCTTCCACTTTCTTTGGTTCATATTGAGCAAGGTAGCAATGATACGTCACATGATTGACACAATAGCTTGGTTCTCTTCTCAAACGAGGTCCTTCATCCAAATCACAAATTATGTTGCTTTTGGGATGATTGAGTGTCACTCTTGACGAAGGTTTCTTGGAAGTGGAGGGTTCTTCATCATGAGAGATTGGAAGCTAAACTTCCGGACGGGTGAATGGACTTAATGACCCTTGAGTTGATCTAGTCTCCCTTCTTAATGCAGTAGGAGTAGACTCCTTTTCTGGTGATAGTATCTCACCATCATTACTTTGAGAGTTACCATCACCATTATTCTTTTTAAGGCTTGGAACTTCTCCATCCTCACCAACACTCTTTTTCGGAATGGTGTCATCTATGACCACATTTATCGATTCCGTCACCATCTTTGTGCGCTTGTTGTACACTCTATATGCTCAGCTATTTACGAAGTATCCTAGGAAAATCCCTTCGTCTCTTGGCATAAAACTTCCCAAAATTCTCCCCATCATTGAGAATGAAGCATTTACTTTCAAATACTCGAAAGTATTTCACCTTAGGCTTCTTTTTCTTCCAAATCTCATATGATGTTTTCTTTGTTCCCGCTCGGAAGAAAATCCTATCCCCAATGTGGCATGATGTGTTCACTGCTTTAGCCCTAACTTTTTGTGGAATGTCTTTGTTAAGAAGCATCACGCTCACCATCTCCTAGATCACCCTGGTTCTTCCTTTCAACAACCCCATTTTGTTGTGGAGACTTTGGGGCTGAGAATTTCTTTTTGATACCATGCTCATTGCAAAATGCTTCAAATTTGGCATTTTTCAAACTCCTTCCCATGATTACTTCTGATTTTGACTATGGGAACTCCCTTCTCATTTTGGAGCTTTTTGCATAGTCTTTCCATCTTGTCGCTTGTCTCTAACTTTTCTCTAAGGAATTTCACCCAAGAGTACCTTGAGAAATTATCAACCACAACCATGATGTATCTTTTCCCACCCATGCTTTCCGTTCTCGTTGGACCCATTAGATCCACATGAAGCAACTCCAATGGATGAGATGTAGCAACAACATTTACTTTGGGATAGGTTGATTTAGTTTGTTTTCCCAATTGACATGGATCGCAAACATTTTTCTCAATCTTTCCAAATTTTGGCAAACCAATCACGGCTTCAAGGTTTGAACCTTTTGCCACTTGCTTGTAATTTGCATGTCCAAAACGTTGGTTCCATAACTCCAATAGATTTACTCGTGCACTCTGGCATGATACATTTGGCTTGGGAACTACGCCATAGCAATTGTCGGTGGTCCTAAGTCCCTTCAAGACTTGCACACCTTCTTCACTGAGAATTAGACACCCTTTCTTTGAAAATTGGATTAGAAAGTCTTCATCACATATTTGGGTGATACGCAGCAAGTTTGCTTTCAACCCTTTGATATAAAGAACATCGGTCAACAAAAGAAGTCCTGGAATATCAATAGTTCCCTTTCCTATGACTTGTGAGTGGCTGCCATCTCCAAACGTCACATAACCATCCTCCTTCTCCTTAAGACTTTTAAAGAGTGAAAATCTCCGGTCATGTGCCTTGAACACCCACTGTCAAGATACCACAAACATGAATTAAAAACTTATAATGTAGTATGAACAAAAAGACAAGCATGAGACAAACATTCTTGATTATCAAAGCAAGACTCATCTTCCTTTACACTATTCATGGAAGAGTGAAGCTTTCTTTTCAAACCATCAATTTTATTACACAAATGTCTATTCCTTCTCTTATAATTTGCAATTAAGGAATTAGACTCACACAAGCTATTATGAAGCTCATGATTTCTATGCTCTAAACACTTCAGCATGTGTACGAAAATTCTAGCATGTTTCTTAGACTTGAATAACTCTAGGAGCTCATTGCTAGGACAATCTCCAAAGATGCTCATAGATTCATTATCACAAATACATGAATTACACTTCATGTTGGCCTTTTCTATAGCTATATCCATAGAAAGACAAGGGACCTAGGATCACACTAAGATAATGAAATCTAGTAAGTGTACCCACTCTTATACCAATTGAAAGTTCGGATTTCTGAAAATAGACAAGAGCTTGTTTAGACCCCCAAATCAAAATTACGGCTAGATAGCTTTTACTCTAATTTATACTAAGTGCGGAACAAGATTAAAGAAGGGCAAACAACCATTATCACTACCCTAAGCCATATTCATCCATTATCAACAATAAAAGAAAAGCTTAAGAGTAGAGAAGAGAGATGCAAACACAAGATATGACCGAATGTGTTATCGAAGAGGAAACCGAAGAACTCGACGAAAAACCTCTCCGCGACCCTCCAAGTCAAAATCGATCCACTAGAGAATAAAGTTGAAGTACATGAATAACAAAAGATCCTCCAAGCCTAGTCTACCTCATGTACTTGAGCCCTCCAAACTCCTGCTACCAACTAACTTCTTGGAGCCTTGTCTTCTCTAGCTTTCTGAATCCCACAATTCAACCCGATTGCATTTGCCAATGAATGACTCCTTCCAATTCTTCTCAACAGCACCGAAATCTCACTTTACACTCAGAATAGGTGTGGTAAGTGTTTGGGCTATCAACCTCTCAAGGATGTAGAGTTGGAGAGGTAGAAGTTGAGGAAAATCACAAGGAAATGTGTAGATGATTGTGGGTATAACAATCTCTAACTCTCAAGGGTATTTTCTAGGGTTTTCTCTCTGAAAAGCACTCCTTACAATTTGTGGGTAATGATGGTATATATAGTGTGGGTAAAGACTTGGTAAAGAAAAATCTCACTTTTTCCCAAACAGAGAGTTTCGTGAGTCCTTTGCGGGTTGGCCTTACCCGCAAGACACTCGGGAAAATCTCCAGCCTGGCATGGCTCTTCATCTTCCAGTTATTTGCTCTACACGTGGATCTTTTGCAGGTAAGCTTCTCATGAGACATTTGCGAAAACCACTTGTTCATCTTTGAAGCTTGAGTCTTCACATTCTCTCACACTCATCCCTTACATTCTGAAACCCACATACATACAGGGAAAAATGATTGAAGAAATTTACAATCAAATTTGGCATGGAATTAAAGCTAACACAAAATAGTTGTAAATCACAACTTTACAAGAGGGAAGAAAGATATTATATGTTTTTTTTTTTTTTTAAAGAATACTAAGTATTTTAACACACAAACACAGGGAGAGGAGGAGAAGGTTTTAAAGAAACTTACAATGGTGTATATCCAAAATGGCCTAACTTATATATATCCAAAAAAAATAAACAGACATATTATATGTCTATTTAGAAACAACTTCTTTAGCTCTCTATTAAAAATATTTTGCTGAAAGTATATTAAAGTATACTTATACTTTAATAAAGTGATAAAAATTAAAATTTAAAGAACTGTGCATAAAAACTAAAAGTTAAAAATTAGTGAATAAACTTGAGCAAAACAGTCACCACGTGAAAAGAGGTAAAAATTGATGGGCATAATCAAGCCAGCTCTATTATCTTCAATACGACTACCATAGCAATTGGACAACCCTCATGCTAGCATTAATCATAATTCTGAAAGGTCCCAATTAATTAAGAACAAGTGAACAACAGACCGGATTGGTTTGGTCTTGGCCCATCTAGTCTGCCTCACAGATCGCATTCAAAAGTCCCTTGTTGGTTTAATAATAGAATATGTATATAAAAGAAAAAAAAAAGTAATAATAACTAGGATATGTATAAAAAAAAAAATTAATTTTTAGGTTAAAATGTAAAACCAAACCTTCGAGTTCTACTAAAATTCATTCAAGTTCTCTAATTTTGCTTTTGTTCATTTCAATTATCTAAGTTTTAAGTTTATTCAATTGAGGTCTCCCCGTCAACTCCCATTAAACATTTTACTAATGGAAAATATTTTCTAAAATTAATTGATTTTTTTTAATTTATAAAATTTGAAGAAAAAAAATTAAAAATTCAAACAATTAACCGAAGCATTTAACAAAAGTTGATGACAAAACCTTAATTGAATAAATTTGAAACTTAGAAAATCGAAATGAACAAAAATAAAATTAGAGGACTAAAATAAATTTCATAAAGAGTGAGTTTTTTAAGGAGCGAAAAAATTCACCTAAGAGGAAACAAGGCAAGGTAGGTGAGATGGGATGTTTTTGTCATGTGTACGATTCATGCAAAAGGATATAAAAATGAAGATTTGTCTATTTGATCTTGAGGGGGTAGTCGCATAATTTCAGAAAGGGTATATGGAGTAAATAGGTATATATAACACCCCTCTTACATAGAGTAGTCATGCACTTATGAGATCCAACCCATATAAGAGGGGCGTTACATGCGGTGATTACAAGATATCATTCTTCCACCATTGTAAATTGCTAAAATTAAAAATGCAAGCAATATCCAGGAATTGAAGAACCATATCTTTCAAACTAGCCTTATTACACATGCATTGCGCGTGGGATGAGGGTTTTTTTTTTTTGGTCTAGTGTCATAATTTTCCTTTTTTAATTTTTTTTTTGGATAAGTTTGGTTTGAAGACATGAATTATATATTTTTACCAGGTTGTCCTTAAATTTTTCCCCTGTTAAATCTAAGGTTTATGGGTACTTCTGAACTACATAAAAGTCCAATCCAAAGAAGGAAATCCTCATATAGATATAGTAGATTATAACAATGATCAAACATATTTGAACCATTTTCTGTAAAATTTAAAGCCCGTTTAATATACGCATTCATAGAAGATTGATATACTAGTTGTAAGGATGAAAGGCCCAGATATAGATATTGGGCCGTGGGCCATGCCCGAGGACGTCAAATGGCCCGAGAACATATAAGTTCTAGTGAAGGCAGATAGATTAATGGGATGAAGAAGAGGTTTGATCACGATGAGTAGGATACGTTGTCTGAGGAGCAATCCCTCCTCAATTAACAAAGTGGAGGTCTAAAGTCCGACCACCCATCAAGAACTGGGCAGCAGGCAATCTTGCTTGGAAGGATAAACATCAGAAAGAGATGAGACAAAAGAGAATTGAGAAATATCTGAAAAGAAAGCTGCTACCACTGCATTGAATGCTCTGCATCTAACCCCCTGTCCGCATTAATGTGGAAGTGATACCTGAACAGTAACTTTCAGCCTTATAACTACCCATAAAGACTTCAGAAAGCTGCTGATGGGACAAGTATCAAGAAGATTGCAATTTGACCAACACGAGGAAGGCTGAGATGAAATAAAGAAAGGAAATATAAAATGGAGGAACTCCCTTACAGAGGGGATCATCAGAAAAACCAGAGAAAAATCACTGTGTAACCAAGAACTGTAATTTTTTTATAAGTTTGTGAAAAATCTATATGAACATACCTTCCTTGGACTTTACTGAGGAGAACTTTTCTTGTTCAAATTGTTTGTTTTGTTCATTTCAATAATAACTAGCCTATTGTGATCAGTATCTGCCTAACTCATTGAACATTCAGTCTCAAGCCCACTCTCTAACAAATTCATTGTTTTTTAGCTCATTGGGCCATTGTCCATCTATTTGGGCTGTGGAGCAAAACATGTCCTTACACTAGCATTCCCTTTTTTTTTTTTCATTTAATTTTTCTTGAGGTTATATAGACACTAATACAGAGGTCTATATTTTTAAATGCATAGCAGTATGAAACCATTGGTAATATTGGCTACTGTGTCAAAGTGAAAAAATTGTGAACTTTATGTGGGACTAGATAATCAAATAGGGTCCAAGTCCGAAATGAACGTGGATTCCAAATTTTTAGGAACTAGACCAGCCCAGTGCGCTAGGTACCAAAGGTTTGGAATTCTAACCATAACAAGTCTTATTCTAATGCTGGGCTTAGATAATAGAGTGAGCTTTAGACCCAGATCAGTCCAACTCAACAAGCAGAGACCAAGTTGTGAAAAGCCTGCCACTTGAAAGTTGAACCCCAAACCCATTCTAGCCAGTGGAGAAGGTTTTAGCTCTAGAGTCCAGGCCATGTCAGTTGACATTGGTCTCCCCTAAGGCCTAAACCCAGCAGAGCTCGCCGTAATTTAGAACACTCACCGGGTAAATTGAAAGTCATCCTTAGCTCTTAAACAGTATAGTAAAGGATCTCTAGACAACTATGGAAGAAGTCTTTAAAATGCACACCACAATTTAAACGAGTACAACATTTGTTAGGTTCTAAGACCTTTAGGTTTAAATGTATTAGAACTCTAATTTGTAATGTTGGCAAACCATGATCAAAACGTTTTAGTCTTGTATAGATTGCTTAAAGTATGTATCTTTAATGTAAAGTTGGAATCGAGTTGCTGCAAAATTTACTGTGCAATTCTGCTTGGCTCGATCGATCGAGAATTAGACTCGACCGATCGGAAGTCGTGCAGATTGTTTTTCTACAGAAATTTCCGACTCAGCCCAAGCCCGTTGTTGATAACAAAAGTGTTTTTGTTTCTCTTAAGCCTAAAACTGAAAAAGTTTATATTCCTCATTTCAAGAGGAATAATAAAGAAAATGCTTATTTTGTTAGGTTAGACAAAGGTAAAAGTTCTGATGTAGATGCTGAAGTTTCTACACTTAAGTCTAAACCTACTGTTAGAGAGCATAACAAATCTGTTTTTGTGCCTACCTGTCATCTTTGTGGTGTTGTTGGTCATATTAGACCAAATTGTTCTTTGTTGAGGCAAAAACCAAAATCTGAGACTAGATTTGCTGTTAGGAATACTGATGTTCCTAAATTTGTTCATGTTTGTCACTTTTGTAGTGTCTCCGATCACATTCGTCTTAATTGTCATAAATTGAAATTTAAACATTTTGTATTTCAATCTAGAATATGTGATGGTATTTCTCTTGCCATAAGTCCGTATAAATTATTTCATATGCTTTTGAAAAAATTAAGCTTGTTGGCTTGTGAAAGGAAATTGTAGGATTTTAGTCTTTCTCAAAAGATTGGTGTAATCCCTCAAATACACTCTGCTTTACATGGATTTTCACCTACAAAGCCGAAGACTCGTGCTATATGGGTGAGAAAAGATTCTCTAAGGTGAGTGTTGCTTACTTGTCCAAGATTTAATTCTTTCAATTAATTGTGGACATGTTTTCTTTTAGTTTATGGTTGTTTTATTTTCTTAGGTTGTTTTGTTTATTCAAAAAATCCAAAAACATTGAATAATTTCAAAAAGACAAAAATATTTTGTGTCTTGCTTTATTTTTTCTTGAGGATTACATGAATTATGATATCTCTCTCTTGATTAAGAACATGCTTGACATTGTAAAGAAGCTTGAATAGTATGTGTTATATATGTGCTAAGCTATTTCTAATCTTGTATGAGTATGTACTAGTTTGTACATGTACTCATGGGTTAATTAAGAAATTGATATTTCTTATTTGTGTACCCTCTATAGCTTAGTTTTGCATTGTTATGCATTGCATTTGCATTTTATACATTAAGCATAATGTGTGCTTTTAGTTTTGGTCATAAGATTTTTTTAAAACCAAAAAGATTTTTATGTGTTTTGTATTACACATCATGAATATGTAATTGAGGTTGGCCATATTATCTTTACATAACTTGTTTATGTACCTTGTTTAGCTTGGATGAACTTATTTTCTTGCACTTTACTAGTTTGAGCTTTGTAGTGCATGTTGTGTGGGAAGATGTTTATAGTTTTTTATCACATGATCTTGATCTTGAAATCACATGCCTTTGATTGTTGGACTTGAACTTATTGAGAAAGGCATAAATAACCATCTCACCACTGTTTACTAGCCAATCATGAACACTTTAGTGCATATTGTAAGATTTTGTGCTCGAAAAAGTGTAGCACATGCACAAAAAGAACATAAGGTGTAGCCTCAGTTTGAATGCTAAAATTGGTGTGTATATTATTGGACTATAATAATTTCAATCAATTAAAATTGGTGTGTACATTATCCCAGCTAATTCTTAACATGTTTCTGATCAAATAAAATTGGTGTGTACATATGAGGCAAATCAAGAAACTTACATAATTGCAAGCTTTTATTCTAGGAGATGTGAGAGTTATATGATGTAACTCTTTGAGGGATAGTCTCTTTTAATTGTATGTGATGGATTTTGTAAAAATTGTGCTTAATTACTATTCACATATCACTTCACATGCATCTCAAGCTTTTACTAGTTGCACACACTTCACAAGTTACTCTTTGCTAAACTTGATACATGTTATTGTGTGTGATCTTGTTGTGGCCATCCAAGATTGAAACTTCCTTGAGTTTAATTGCAAAATATGTTTTGAAGTTTGGGAATTTAAAGTGAATTGAGTGAAAATCTTTTTTTTTTGGGAAATCTAGGCTTAAATCATATGTTTTTGAAAAACATTCCATCTCATACTCATGCATTTTATTCATAAAATTCTTTGCTTTGAAGAGTTTCTGCATAAAAATGCTTTGTTTTTCAAAAACTGTTTTTTCTAGAATTTCGATCGATCGAATCTGTTTCTCGACCGATCGAAATTGCGCTTAAAATTTTGGTCAACTTCTGTCTGTTTCGATCGGTACTCTATCACTGTTGTATCAATCGAAGGCACTTTTGATCGATCGAACCTAATTTTTGACCGATCGAAAATCGCACAGGAGGTTTTTTAAAAAAGGTTTGAGTTTCACGTGTTCTTCACTTTTTCAAAACTTTTCAAACTTTTTCTCTCTCTTTTCAACCGGTCCAAGAGTCAAAGCTTATTTTTTGTCGTTTTCCTTCGAATCTTTTGCAAGGTTTTTGTCTTCTAAGGCCAGTATGTCCATTCTACCCTTCCTTTTTCATTTATTTTCATTTTTCATGCATTAAATCATGCATTTAGAGGGAATTTCGAACCTAAGAATTTTTGGGGTTTTTGTTGTTTTAGGCTATTTCTTTCAAAATTGATCACTGGGTTTTTTTTGTGGGTTGATATACAACAGTTCTTGGTGATATAATTTGATCAATTTGGTGTTTTGTGAAAAATTTGAAAATGTAGGGCTTGAAATTACCTAAATTGGGGATTTTGTTCAATTGAGTTTAATTTGATGAAATTGGCTTGTTGGATTGATTAATTTGATCATTTTACTCTGTTATCTATCTTGTGTAATGATCAATTGGTCATTTTCTTGAAAATTGTACAAGTGGTTTTTTTTTATTTTTTTTTATTTTGGGGTTTTTGATATAAACTCTATGCCCAAGCCAATTTTATAATTTTAAAATTAATTTGAATTGATTCTTACTGCATTTAGAGCATGCATCATGTATTAATTGTGTTCATGCATCATATAGATTGTTGTTTTCTATTTTGTTTTGTGCTAACTTGCAGTCTACCCTTGGTTTTTCTTGTTTTCTTCTTTTGGTTCTTTTCTGTGTGTCTGATCCTTCCTTAGCATCATGCCTAGGAAAACTAGAGCCAATAGGACATCCTCTTCTTCCTCTGCTCCATCCTTTGAGAGTGAGAGATTCTTGAGTGCGAAGCACCAAGAAACCTTTGAGACTCTTAATCTTAAGAGGAACATTTGGGCTGAGAGACGGGTTCTCTTAGATGAGCTAGATCCCCAGATTAGGAGAAACTTTGAGTGTAGGGGTTGGTTACCTTTGTTAGATTTTTCTCACCCCCCTCCAACTATCTTGATTAGAGAGTTCTATTCTAACCTCTCTACTCATGTCTATGATTCCAACACTGTCCTTATGAGTTGGATTCGTGATGATGAGTACACCATTACCCCTTCGGTAGAGGCTGCTGCTCTTGGGGTGCCTCTTGTTCAGCATTTTGTCTATCCTTATGATGAGTCTCCTCCCTTAGATGACATCATGTCTTACATCACTGACCTCACTGAGGTTCACTATCTTTTCTTTAGGATTGCTTGTCATTCCTTCTGGCCTATTTCTCATCTGCACACCATTCTTATTAAGCGATGTGTGTTTTTGTATGCTCTTGTTACTGATGCTTTTATCAGTTTTCCTCATCTGTTTATTCATTTTTTGAACGAGGTTTATTGGAGTAGTTCTACTGCTCATGCTCTTTTCTTCCCTGTTTTTATCCATAGGATTCTTCTTCATCTTATTTTAGAGGAGTTTCTTAGGTTTAAGCCTGTTCATATCTTTGCTCCTATAGGTGCCACCTTTCTTAGGCAGAGGGCTGCTTAGTTGAGAGCAAGCTCTAAACGTCCTAGGGTTGAGTCTTCGGGTGTTGTACCCCCTCCTCCCCCCTCCTCTACAAGTGATACTACTGCTGAGGCATCTGACGATCCTCCTACGGCTGTTGCTGCTGATGTTCCTCCACCTTCTACTTTGGATGATTCGGACATTCGACGTATGTTGGAGATTGTCATGACCGTTCAGGCGGCTTATGGTCAGCTTTTGGTGGACATGTTTGATGAGTTTCATGCTTTGCGAGCAGATTTGGAGAGTCTTCGACCGCCGCCTCCTTTTGATGATGAGTGAGTGCCCTTTGGCAATTCGTCACAAAAAGGGGGAGTGCATATATGGTGTAGAGAGGTGTTTTTGTAGGTAGGGGGAGATTTTTGAGTTGTTTGGAGTTGTGGAGTTTTTAGATTGTATCTAGGTGCTTCACTTTGTATGTATCTTTTTGGCTCATGATGTTTTTGTTGGGTTATCCATGTTAGGGGAAGATATTTTGTTTTGCTTATCTGTTTCTTGTTTCACATTGTACTACATTGTTTTTGATCTATATTGATGAGTTTATTGATGATATATGTCTTGTAGTTTATGTTTATGTGAAATCAAGAAGTTATTTTGTTTTACTTGTATTTTCCATACATGCGTTTATGTGTTTATTAAGTGTTACAGGAATATACAGGTTGATTCAGTCGTGCTGCTGTCTACACTTGCAACTGATGGATAGTAGTTAGGTTGAATTTGTTATGATGGGCTATTTATATGTAAACTTTGAGCATTTTGTTATGTTTGTGTTTTGTCACGGATTGCCAAAGGGGGAGTTTGTTAGGTTCTAAGACCTTTAGGTTTAAATGTATTAGAACTCTAATTTGTAATGTTGGCAAATCATGATTAAAACATTTTAGTCTTGTTTAGACTGCTCAAAGTATGTATCTTTAATGTAAAGTTGGAATCGAGTTGCTGCAGAATTTACTGTGCAATTCTGCCTGGCTCGATCGATCGAGAATTAGACTTGACCGATCGAAAGTCGTGCATATTGTTTTTTTGCAGAAATTTCCAACTCAGCCCAAACCCGTTTTGCGTGTAAGGTTTTATGGTTTGCCCTAAGTATAAAAAGGGAAAACCCTAACCACGTTTTTTTAGAAGTTGTTAATGCTGTGTGTGTGAATCTTCTATGAGATTTAGAGGTGTTTGCCTTCACACATACTTAGGGTTATCAAGGATCAAGACTATGTCAAGAACTTGGTGATCATTCAGTTGCTGCATTAAGAGCTTAACGATATACAAGCGGGAGTGCTTGTGCTTGCTGGGAATCCAAGAAGGAAGTAGTCCGTGGACTCAAAGCTGTCACGTGGTCGCGGTAGCAAGTTTCCTACTCGAGGTAGCAATAGGATGTTAGTGGTCTAAGTCGCTATTGTGTAAATTTCAATTCTTTCATAGTAGATTCAGTTTTACCTTGAGGATAGCTATGTTAAATCCTCCCTATGTTTTTTACCGGTTTGGTTTTCTTGGGTCATCATATTATTGTGTTATTTATTTTTCTGCTGCTTTGCATGATATGATTTATATGTATTAACCTAGATTTGCACAATTTACCTAAGTTAATAACTTGACTAAATAACTAGGTTAATCTGGTTGTTTTAAGGGGTCTAAAAACGTACAACATCTAACTTGTGAAGAGCTCTATAAGCCATGATTCATGAATTGTGCATAGATCGCGTTAGGTTGATTTTGAGATATTTTTAATCCAATCATCCTTTATTTGAGTTGAGAATCTCCAACCCAATCCAACTAAAGACAATTTTGAAAATCAACCAAACTTCACTCACAAGGATTGGGTTACGTTGAGTAACCTCTAGTTTAGGCTCATTAATAGCGTGTATAATCGAACCAGGTCAAACCTAACGCGAAAGCCTTTGCGCGTTTTCCATTTTCTTGTTTGTTGACAGGAGAAGTCCCACTTTTGGCGCACTTGTTTGATGAGCTAAGCCTAAGCGCCCTATAAGGCTAGCTCCCATAGTGTGATGGGCTGTGTGTACAAGGCCCGGGAACGAATTCACCGCCGTATGACTGACTGGCAATTATTAGCGATTCTAGCATCATGTAGGCAAGTTGCAACCTATAATCTGAACTGAGGATGGGTTTTGGGGTTAGCTCACACTTGTGGGATCGCGACCCTTTGTCTTGGCCATTGTAGCACGTGTCACCCAGGGCATAAGGGGCATGTTGACTTCACGTCACCCTCACCTTCCTCCAGCTTATCATCAACAGTCTGCTCAGGGTACCCAATTATCGAGTCTTCGGTGATTGCTTCCCTAGGCAGTGATACGGTTTTCATTAAAATATTTTAAATTCATTATTTAACAAACAATTGCAATTTACATAATAGGTCATAATATTCTAATTTTATCACAAAAAATCTTAAAGTAATAAAATAAATCAAATTAACAAATTTAAACTATGTTTCAAAATGATTTAAGGGATAACGGTCAAATATATGGTAAAGGATAGTAACTCCATGTGCCCACTCCCCATGGTAATAGCAGGCTCCAAATATTGTACCAGTCGAGACATATACATTCTTGGAAATATATAATAGATAATTAGTGATTAGGGTATCTAAGATTTAAGTAAGAGTATGCAAAAATGTCCTTTTATGTTAAATTAACTGGTATAATTTTTTTTCCAAGTCATGGGTTCATTTGAACCTCCTAGAGAACATGTAGTGCCGCCCTTGCCACCCTTAAAATCCTTCGAAAGCACCATAGAACACAATCTAATGTCCAGTTCGTGTAATATTATTTATCCAAAACAAGTAAAAAGAGGATATACACAAACAACTTTTCACTTGAAGATCAGTTCCATATATAGTTTGGGTTCTATACAGAATCAGATTCAATCAAAATCTACCTCTACGGGCTTTTGCAGCGAGTTGATAGTGGTGGAAACTAATTCTGCAGATTCAAGGACAAACCTTCTACTTCTAGTCTTCTCAACAAATGCTTCTGCATACTTTGACCAGAAGGTTTCCTTTAGAGGCCGTCCACTCTCACTGATTCCATTTTTAGCCATTTTCTTTAGCTTTTTATGCCTACGCCATGCAGCTTGTATAAAACATGCAGCCCATGTTCGCCATTGGTGTGAGTAGTGCCTTAACGTGTGTCTAAGTTGTTTACTACGTAGCCTTCGGAATTGTGATGCAACAAATTTTAAGTCCTCTGCAACTAGAGCAAACCCCTCCACTTCAGTTATAGCCTTCACTGTGCGTGTGGAAGTTGGGAGTATGACATTTGGGCGTGGATCCAAAGCCCATGTCAGTAGCTCCTCACCACAGAAGCCACCTGACCCAAGTCTTGATGAGTTGAAGAACCCAAAACGCCCACCATCAGTGGTGTAAGAGTCAAGGTGACCTCGAACTATGAACATCATTTGATTGACAGGGTCACCCTCTCGCACAATGAACATGTTGTTGGTGCATAGTGCAGGTCTAAGACTCTCACATATTGCGTCTAGCAGTGTTTCATCCATTTGATCGAACAATGGGACCTATTCATCGATTAAATCATCGATATTGTACATCAGTTCTGAATCACATCATATATTATAACAAAAATTACATTTCTTCGTTAAAAGTTGATACTAGTTCTCAACGTGAACTTTTAAGCTTGTGATTCAATAATCTGATAATGAACCATATAAAATTTTAAAGAACTTGGCAGTATACCTTTAGATTTATAATATTTAATCCGAAATATAAATGTGTTAATGTTATGAATTTACGAGGACATGTCGATTGAGAAAACTTACTCGTCGAACTAGAGAAAGGCATAGATGGCGCTTGATCTCTCTCCGGAGATCCATAGGGAGGCCATCGAGAAGTGTTTCTTCATTGACACCTTTAGTAGTGAACCACTTCGATTGATCATATTGTCGAACAGACTGCTTTAGTTCTGAAGGTAGCTGCCTATGATGCATCCATTGTTCTGTATCAGTTCTCCTAATCCTCCGCTCTTCTAATCGCAGTGTTGCTGATTGAAGGTATCTCTACTTGTTCAAATGGGTGATAATTATTACTATGAAAATCTAAAGAAAATTATTGTAGCAATGGTACATCTATTTGCAAAATCAGGCATATTTCTCTGAGTATTTACATGCGGTTCTGATAATGGTTTATATATAGACATTGTAATGAGGACTTACTTGCATATTTCCAATGAGCAGTGCAAACAAAAACAGCCCAAGTGTGGCAACGAAGATAATGGTGAAAACAACTTCTCCCATATAAGTGCTTGTAGTAAGATTTTGTCCAGTAGAACTGCACAAATCAATGAAAGATAAGAACGACAGTAAATTTGTTCGACTTCCTGTGAATATAGGATAGTGTCCAGTGAATTGACACGACATGATGTTCTTACGTTTTATCATTAGGTGCTCACTTTAGTTGCTGTGAAAATCGAAGGAAATTGAAAGTTGAATTTTAAATGAAGTTTGCAAGATAATGGTAATTGAGATCTCAAAATTTTGATATTATAATTTTTATTCTTATTTTTTCTATACAAAAATGAAAGGGCTTGTAGGTGTGATAACTGCTCCCTACTTAATTAAACTTGACTCAAGCATGGCATGAGATTATCCGTGCAATAATGAGATTTGTCACTATTCGAACTCATAATTCCTAAGCTAGCAAGTGTAATGGGTCCTAAGCGTTTCTTATCACTAAGTTATTTCTGTGAGTGGTTTTGATATCTTAATCTTGGAGTAACTGAATTAAGTAATTAGGATAACAAGGACAATCATGTACCTTACGTTCCTTAAACCCCACCATAAACAGTAAAAGTACTTGTTGAAGAATGGTGAAGCTATAACATTTGAGTTCAATGCATCTCCAAAAATACCGTATTGGTAAAAGTTAGAAGTTGGAGTGCATAGATTGGTAACATTTGTCGAGCTGAACCAATTGGACCTGGCATCGTCATTAACGGTATGGCAATCAAAGTATTCATTTCGACAAGACGACTCAAGGTTGCACGCACTTCTCCAACATGCTTCTTGTCGCTCAATACCTAGAAGGTACCACCAAGATCCTGAAACCTTCATAAGAAGAATACAAAAAATGGGTTTGGAATTAATTTATTCAGCTCACAAAGAATAAAAGTGGGCAAAATTAATCCTTTTTTTAATAGATGTAGGCGTAATTAATCCATTGAAACTAAATCAGTAAAACGTAGTATCAATCACCAGTTATATTAGAATGTGTGTATTAAGGCCAAAACTTTGATCTTCTTTTTTAATTTATTTCAAATTTCTTTCTTTGCATGTTTTGTTTTTTGAATTTCCAGTAACTTTTTGAGTTGAACATTAAAACATACCAACAAAGGGAAAGTTATTGGGTACTCCAAACCCATAACTCATATGAGAAGGGAAAGCATTGCTCTCAGAATTCTCAATAAATTTTCCCAATAAAGAGGTTTGGTCATGTCTTTGAAAATGACAAAAGTTAGGTATACTTTCTTATGTATTTCACTTTAGATTCCATAATTAAATTTAAATACAAAGTTGCAATGAATTTTTAAAAATATAGCATTATTTGCATTGCATTGTTTAACGAACATGTATGAATTTAATAATTTTAATTAAAAGTTTATGCTATAATATTTAAGAAAATGTTACTAAATCTTGTCCACTGGACAAAAAGACAAAGATAAAAGGAAGCTAGAAGGAAAATCGCAATGCATGAATAATCTAGAACCGCATGTTTCATTTCAGCCAAAAAAAAAAAGGGAGGGGGGGGGGGGGTACACTATAAGAGAAAGATGACCAAGTGAATATGAAAGTTGTAAACTAATTAACCTAAGCACACTTGAGTAATGTAAGTGACACAAAAAAACTGTATAATTATTTTCGCAACTTAATATAGCAAGCTGTGATTGAAGAAAAATTGTTTCCACATAAATCTACTACTAACACCACTTTTATTATGTACCACCAACAACAAACCATCAATTGTTAATTACTTTCCTTCTTTTTCAATGATTCAGTCAAGGTTTGATGTATATTAGGAGGATTTGCAAGATTTAGGACTTCTATTGTTGGGGGAAAAAAAAGTAAAAAAAGAAAAAGAAAATATTTGTATGTTGGGAAATTGCCCCAAAATCCTATTATGACTTGGAAATCTAGTTGAGTCTCCTTATTGAAGAAGGAAAATTAATTTGGATGGTGTGTAAGAAAAGTCTATTCTTTGATGTGGATGGAAAGGCTTGTTAAATAAGTAATTAGTATTACTTGACAAATAAGTAAAATATTCTTTTTCCATTTAGGAATAGAAATTGAAGTTTTATAAATAGAATGTGTTGTAAAGGTTTTGACGGCCTTGGCCTAGAGGCTCTTCCCTTTGCAACAAGGGAAACAATCATAAAATTGAGCATGAAACCTATAGAGAAAAAAAAGGAGCTTTCACTTGAGAGGTAATGCAAGAAGAGAGACAAGGTTTGAGTTATCTCTACAAAAATTTGGGAAAGCAAACAAATCAATGAGAATTCATGAGGCTTGGATTAATGAAGTGCAGTGACAAAAAGAAGAAACAAAATATAAGTGTGCGTGTGAGAGCAAAGAAAAGTATGAGGTTTTTTCTTCAATCACGAGACATTCGCAAGGGCAGATAAGTTTGAGGTTTTCTCTACAAAGAGAAACAATGCTACAACCATGGAGAGTAGTTTTTGTGTTTGGTGTGAGTCTCAAGTTAGTCATAAACTTGAGAAAATGATGTATTTGATATTATACAGAGGATTACTTTGTCCCATGAAAGAAGGGTTTTCCATGTAAGTATCTCTGTTCTTATATGTAATTGATATCTTGGCTTGATAAATTTGGTAATAATATTTTTTGATGATCAATTCAAATTCTTAACTAATTTTCTTTAACACAAGACTAGATTTTGACTTAGCATTGTTTTGGGCAGTGCCATCCGTATATCAATTTTGTTTTAGTCAAAGAGATTATAATTGCTTAGAAAAGAAATTCAAATGTTAAAAAAGCCAACAAAAGAAAAATGTTTAATATAAATTATGATCAAATTATTATCAAATAATTAAATTAATAATTTTATAACATTTTAAATTTTTGGGACAATAAATAATTTTTCAAAATGGTAAAATGAAATATGCTTAAACTACATAGAAGTATTGTGTAATTTTTCCGCTCTTGTTTTTTAATGAAAATTAGAAAGAGATAGAGCTACTAATTTTTGAGCTGTAAATGTACAATAGGAAGCTCAAATGAGAAATGAGTTTTGTTTCTACTCACATGGCTAGCCATTAGGTAAAGTATGAGGTTATAACCGGCTCCTGTCCATGCTGTGTCTGCCACAATGCCACTTTCATCAATAATTTTCGATGAGAGAGGGTAGGTGAGAATCACTCTTGGGATATATTGGACTATCATGATAAACCACATGGCATTTTTTCTCACAGTCACTACAGTACCCTCAACATTGGGTATAACTACCCAAAGTAACACCTAAAATAATGTCATTAACAATAGATAATTAACAACAAAGAAGTCAAAACACAAAACTCCATTGATGCCATGGAAACTGGGAATAAAGGCTAGCTAGCTAGCTATGATACACAAGGTTTTAGTGGCATATATAAAAATAATAAAATACCTGAGTAAGTGGCAGGGAAGCCATGAGGTCGATAATGAAACCTTTTCTAAGGTACCTCATAGCAATCTTTGAAGGATCAATCACAAGCTCTCCTCTTCCAACAACACGAGAAGAGGGTGCTACATAAGCTGTATGAAACCGAACAATGATCTGAATCAAATAAAACACATCAGTCACTGATCTTAGGATGGTGAGGACAACTTGGGCAGTCATTCCATTAGCTACGCAACCTTGGCCATCGATTACAGGCAACAATAAAAACAATGGATCCAAGAATAAAGCAAATAGGCATGAGAGTGAGAAAATCTTGTTCCAGGTTTTAATGGTTTTTCCTTGAGGATCCATTATCCTTTTCTTCTCCTTCTCATAGTCCTCAGAAAATACTCTTCGCAGGATTTCATCTTTAAAACTTCTTTTCTTAGTAAAAGCAGTGGCTTTCTTGGAGTTTGATTTAGGTGTCATATTCCCATCAATAGAGAAGTTCTCTTTGATATGATTTTCACTGGCTTTAGGGAGATCAGTTACTTGAAGATCATCTAGAACTTGAACTCTGAATAACAAGTATGAAATAAATAATCTGATTAAAAAACTGGGACTAAAGTATTCATTACTAACATTGATATACAAATCAAATTGCATGTAAGAAATTAAGTAGAGGACAGACCTTTTGAGTCTTGAATTACTGTGACCCATTTGTTCAATTGATGAACTCGATCGATCTCTTAGTTTATCAGAAAAAGCATATAAGTAATTGTGAAGAGAATGCCGTCTCCTTGATTCGATTGCGATGATGTAGAAGAAAGATCAAAGATCGATAATGACTTCTTAATTCTAATTTCAACCCTTTGTAAGTGTCTTTTACATAAAGATGTCAATTAGACCATGAAAGTTTTCTGACAACGCCAATTTATAAAGGCCAAAGGTAAAACATGTAACCAATGTCGTGCACACACGTGTATACACGTGTTACATATGCATACGCAAGGAAATGTCGACTCCAATCCAAAAGGTCCAAAACAATGTTTTTCAGCCTAGCCAAAACTTTAAGGGGTTTTATTATTGGTTATGTGTGATGGTTTCAATCCCTTACCCAACTACTACTTAGTTGCTAAGATTTAAAAAAAAAAAAAAAAAAACTTTTTATTAGTAAAAACAAAATTATTTTTGTTTAGAATTTTTTAAAGGACAGAATTGATTATTTTGGATGAAATTGATTAATTGAGCTTAATTGTTTTAGTTTTACTATTAATAATTTTTGTTGTTGAGTTATCTTTTTGGGCTTGTATATTTTGTTTTAGATTTTAGATTTATAAATTTTTTTATAGTCACTAAAGTAAGGAAAATGCAAGAGTTTCAAACTTTTTTATATTATAAAATACTGATATGATAGTTGTTACTTGTAAGTAAAAGAATAATATAAGTAGTGGGTTCATTTGTGAATCAATAAGAATTTGCTACTAAAATAATTCGTAAAAAAGTCCGTGAGTATAGTATTGCTACCAAAACAATTTGTAAAAAAGTTTGAGTATAGTATTACTTTTAAAAAATCAATGATATTGTTTATAAAAAAAAAAAAGTAATTTTATAGAAAAAAAATTGCTAAAATTGATATATATACATATAATAATATATTTTTTTTTTAAAAATTGGGGGACCATTACCCTTGTCCAATGATGGAGAAATTATACAGTCCTCTGTTTAAAATTGCTGAATCAGTAATCAGTTTTTGTTTAAAAAAATATTTTATCCCAGCAATTTTAAACAAGTGGAAGTCTTTTAGTGGAATGGTGGACTACGTCACTTGTCTATCATGAGAACCTTATAATTTCTCCTGATGATGCCTCTATCCATGTTTCAGACCACGTGACCTTTTATTTTTTTAAGACCAAATACGTGTGATTATTACCGTACACACGTAAATATATGTTTTTCTTTTTAATTTTATTTTAAAGTAAATGAACATTACTAAGAAGAAACTAGAAAGAGATCCAAAACAAAAGAGTAGCTCGTACGTATATGTGAATAATGTCACAGCTGGTTTGATAAAATATTATTATCTAGTATAATAATTACAAGATGATATATATATATATATATATATATATATATATATATATATGTATGTATGTATGTATTGATGTGACTTTAACCTAATTTAATATGTTTAGATACCCACTGTTTGCGTATTCTTCTATAATATTTCTATTATATAAACTAGATCCAAATTAATTTAAAACTGTAAAATAGTCAAAGACCTAGAAATCCATGACTGCAACTATTACACACACACACACACACACATATATATATATATATATATATATAATGTTAATGTGTGTGTTGAAAGCTTTTAAGGCACTAACTTATCCTTTCAGATGCGTGTAATTTTAATTATAAAAAATTCTTTGGATATAACCTCAAAATGCTAGTTAAAAATTTTGAGCCCAAAATCTTATAGATTTTATTAGATGTTTACATAATTTTTCTTTCTGTTCATCAGAGAGAGAGAGAGAGAGAGAGAGAGAGAGCTGAAAACATTGTTATCAAGAAAGTAATTACTCCCCCATGCATGCTTCTCAATCTCACATTTTGTTTTCTAATTTATTTGTTTCGGATTTTTACATATCTCATTCTTTTATTTTTCATTTCAGTGTCAATTTAGTTAATATATTTCCAAATTGAAAACTTTTTCCTTTAGACATTACCTTTGAATGTCAATTTAGTCCTTACATCTTATCAATTTAGTCTACGTGAAGTAAGTCTTGTAGGCCACTTACTCTAAGTCTTTGTCTATATATATAGTAAATGATGGTATGATATCATTTTAAAAAGTTTAGACGATGAGACAAGATCATGTACATATACTTTTATAAACCTCATCAAAACTAAACATTTTTAACAAAAGTTTTATTTTTTACAAATATAATGTCAAGGTTAATTGTTCAAATTAAAAATGTAAGAATTCATTTTATATTCAAATAAAATATGCCTTCTTTTGCGATTTCATGTCATGCTTGCTTTTGATACGCCAAAGAAACAAATCTTTATCAAATCTATATTTATTCAATTGGAAAAAAAATTTCAGTAAAATCTCATATACTGATAAGTTTTTAATCCAACATAGAACGAAAAGGACAATACAAGGGATGTGTAGAAGAAGTTATCATAATTGAACCAATAATCATTAACAAACCTTAAGGATATATAAAATTAATTGTTTACCTAATACAACAGTAGAAAGACTTGAGTTGTTGGTTGTATTATTATTTTTTTAGCATTTGCATATCTCTAATGACTTAGGGCATTTCCATCCGCTTATGCACCAAAAAAAAAGAAAAAAGAAAAGAAGAAACAATCATTTTGGTTTACTAAAAAGCCACTTTATTTACTTTATACAACCACTTTTATAACACTCCTTGCATCTCGTTCTTCATTTTAGATATCATATTAAAACAATATTTTTTTTTTTTTTTTTCTCAACAAACCCAATCAACTCATCACAAACCAATTCATCCCACTAACCAAAACCCAATACCGCACAATCACCACTGCAAAACCAAATCATCATGATCTCAAACCAACACCATCATTCAAGACCCATGCTACCTGCAACCCAAGCATCACCACCACCCACAAACTCACCAACCACCGCAACTTAAACCCAGCACGAGAGCGTGTTCGAGATGTCATTAAAAATTGTGTTTCCTCCTCGATAACACATCTAATATTATGTTGTTATCTTGTAGTATTGTGCTTTTAATTTTATGTGAGTTGCTCATTTTATATGTTTTACATGTATATCCATGTTAATTTTGATATCCATACACTCTATAACCAGTTGAACTTTATGTGAATTGTTAGATTAGTTTAAAAGTGATTAAGTTGTAATTTTGAAATTTAGGATCTAAATCATTACCTTGGTTGGATTAGGCAATTTCTCAATTTAAAGGTCAATTGAGTCCTTACATCCTATCTAGCAATTTAGTTAACGTGAAGAAAATGTTATAGGCAACTAAGCCTTTTTCTTTTCTTTTTTTTTATTTTTGGCTGAAACCAAGCCTTTTTTCTTTTCATATACATATATTCAAATTAGTTTAATAAATGAAGGTGTTATATCGTTTTAAAGAATGTAGAGGATGAGACACATTTGTACTTACACTTTTAAAAACTCCATTAGAATTTGATAAAAACTTTTAACAAATAATTTTACTTCTTAACAAACATAATGTCTATAAGTTTAGTTGTTCAAATTAAAAATGTAAGAATTCAATTTATATTCAATTAAAAAATGCCTTCTTTTGGTATTTCAAACTTGATGTCATGTTTACTTTTGGCAGTTGAAAGATCAAGAGACCTATATTTGCAAAACTTAAAACAACTTTTTCATAAAATATCATCTATTAATAAGTTTCAACTTTCTAGTACTACATAGAAGAAAAAAAGGTCAATATAAATAGTGATGTGTAGAAGAAGTCCCATATATGACTTGATCCACGATTAGAAACTACTGGATATAAAAGAAGACACCAACCGGCCCTAAGGATCCACATGTATAATTGTACGTGGACCTAATCACCTAACCCAACATTAGAAACACTTAAATTATTTGTTTTATTATTTATTTGTTGGAATCAAAAGTTTGTTTTTTTGTTTTATCCTTATTTTTGTCGGCGAAAATGGGCTTTTGCCCTTTTCACAAAAAAAAAATCAGCAATGCTGCTCCATTTCCCAAACTAATCAAGAAAATGCCCATTTTTTAAAACTCGATTTTCTCAAAATCGAGTTAAGTCCTATAGTGACGTTTTAAGGAGCCTATAGCGGCATTTTGAAACTCGAGCTTCATGAAATAGAGTTATAGGTAAATTTTAGTTACGAAACGCCGCTATAGGTCTTTAAAACGTTGCTATAGGGTTTCAAATTTTTTTTTTTAAACTCGATTTTGAGAAAATCGAGTTTCAAAAGAGTGACATTTCCCTAATTAGTTTAGGAAAGGGGGTAACATGTTGATTTTTTTTCGTGAAAAGGGCAAAAGCCCATTTTCTCCTATTTTTGTCTCTAAACTATTAAAAAAAAGCTTAAGAACAAAAGACGAACTTATCAATAACTCTAAAGTTTAAGGACGGAAGTTTAAAGATATAAAGTAAAACATTTTCAATAATTTTGGAACGAAAAACGAACTTTTTAATAATTTAAAAACAAAAAATGAACGTTTTAAAATTTAAGGATGGAAAATAAACTTTTAGTATATTTCAGGGACCACAATAACATTTTACCCTATGTTTGTAAATCTCCTACTATTTAAAAGGACTGAATATTACTGATTTTGTTAGAAAAGATGAACATACCTCTAATATATACCATATGCAAAATAAAATAATGTATAGATGCAAGATAGAGAATCAAGAGAAAGAGAGAGAATGTAGAAAGTATGTGGTTTGATTCGATGAACTAGGTTCATTATCATAAGGCCTTGATTCTTACATGACTTATATCTATAAACTTGGTGTTTTACATGGCTTATATCTATAAAACTTGCTGTTTTACATGACTTATCAGAGTTATAATACAAGTAAAATTAGGCTTAAGCTTGAAAACAATTAAGTCATGATATCTTGAACAGATTTAATGACCTAAAACTCTAAAAGAAATGAAACAAGGTCACCATGATAGCTGCACCGCAACCTAATGAACCACTTATATATTTCTGAAGTTTGACAGAGAGGTCACTGACTCTGTCTACATTAAAATATGAACAAAGTTTCTCTCCAAACTAGTTTGGAGAGAAACTCTACAAACTCCTCGTATATCTCTATATTGAGTGTGAATTTTGAAAATCTAACCGTTAGATTGCATGTTCTTATTATATTATTCATGTATGCAAAATTTCAACAAGATCAAAGATCAATTGCTATCTCATCAAACATATGTTAAAATATCAAATTTTTATGATCTAAAATTGTGTATAAAAAATAAGTGTATTGATCAAATAGTAAATAATATTCAATTTGAACGAAATTTAATCTACATGTTAAGAACATAAGGGATATAATATTCAACGATTATATTTTCAAAATTCACACAAAAAATAGAAATATATGAGGAGTTTGTAGAGTTTCTCTCCAAACTAGTTTGGAGAGAAACTTTATTCTTAAAATATAGGCACATAGTCTCATTATTAATATTAGGGAAAAAATTAAACAAATAATAAAAACAAAGAAGGTGTGCTTGCCTATGTGATCTTCATAAAGTCCATTGTTTTTCATGTATGCTAACGTTGGGAGCAGGTGCGAGGATAAATAATAGCTGGTCAACTGAGACTACGTCACGGGTGAGATAAAGTCTTAATTAATCAATTTAAGCAGAGACTAATCAAAAAAATTTAAATAATATTTTGGTGGAAAAAAATTTAATTATGACGAGTCCTGTCTCAAATTTTAAGAATTAAATCGAGTATGAGGTCACGCGTAACCGTGATTTTGTCACTATATGTGCTAATGTAGTAATGTTAGACTTGGCAAACAAATCGAATTAGATCCGGTTGAATTGGGTTATAAACATGGGTGATATTAAGGGGGAGTTTGGTAGAGTAGTTTGAGATAAGATTTTTGTAGTTTTTTTAAATACGTGTAGATGAAAAAGTGTGTAAAAATGTGTGTACTATTGTTTAAAATGTGAAAATGTGAGTTTGAAATTACTCACCAAACAGACCTAAATGGTTAAAAAAAAAAAAACAAATGGGTTTGAATCTTATAACTCTTATCTAATATTTTTTGAGTTGGGAGTAAGGGTAAAGTGATCAATTCAGTATGACTCATATTTTTATTCACGTGAAAAAAAAATAATGGATGATAAAAATAAATCTAACCATGTTGTCCTTATTTTCTTTTTATAAAAATGAGACTAATTAAAACAGTTAGAAATAAAATTTAAATAATTAATACATATATTTTTAAATTTACACGGTCTAAGATTCACTATTCTTGTCATCAATACAAAAGGACAACCATAAAATAATAAAATAAAATAAAAACTAGGTGCACATATCAAATGTAAAATACGAAATAAAGTTAAATTATCAACAAAGATAATTTAATATATAAAATTTAAAGAATAAACATAAGATGTTAGGTAAAGAAAAATATGTGAATAATTAATATATAAATCACTCCTTAATTTATTCAATGCTACTAGTAGATCAAGCAATAAAAATTTTAATTCTTTATTACACATTAGGTAAAGAAAAATATGTGAATAATTAATATATAAATCACTCCTTAATTTATTCAATGCTACTAGTAGATCAAGCAATAAAAAATTTAATTTCTTTTATTACACAATAAATATTGGTAATAAAGAATTAAAATTTGATAACTATGATTACTCAATAAATGATATATTACCTTACAACCTATAGAATTGACTTTAGGTACAAATTTAAAGATTCTACATACTCTAGAAAAAGTCCAGATTGATATTGAATAAGAATCTTACCTACAATGTTAAAAGTTAATTCATAAGCAACAAAATTTATAAGAATATTAAAGAGATTGCGTGATTAAAGATAGTTTAGAAAACTGACTGTAGTTTTCGTTCCACCAAAAAAGAACGCCCAGCTTTGCATGTTATATTGGCGTCACTTTTCCAATTAAATAAGTTCAATTAAGATTATTATTTTTTGGTTATTACTGTGTGAATTGTCATAATAGTCTAATTCCTAACATAGTTACACATATTTAGAAAGCCAAAAAAAAAAGGAGTTAACATGTATGATTTGTAGGTCGACCTAAACCAACCCGTTGTTTCCACATGCTAAGTATGAGTTGACCCATTTTTGTTCATGGATCCAAAAATCTCTACTGGTACCCATATTTTTCCTTTTGTTTTGGGTGGATTAGCAAGTCCTAGTCCAATTTTGCCACATCTAACTAGTGTAACATTTCATGCCATTTAAGTCCAAAAGGCCACCTAATGAGAAGGGATGTCCGAGAGTCAAAAACATCACAACCACTCTTTGTTGGACCATTTTTTATGAGTCAAGAAAGTGCTAGTAACATCTATGCTTTATCTTAAAAGAACTAGTAAAGTAACAATTGTAACTTCTTGTAATTCACTTATATAGTCAAGTTCTACTTAATAAACACCCAATGTGAGGCTCCACTTGCATAACACACAATATTCTAATATTATTTTCGATAGTAACAACGGGGGAAGGGAGTATTTGAATCCTGAGTGTTTTGAAAATACTATAAAATATCAACCAACTGAGTTACAAGACTCTTAGCACAAACTTATTTAATCTAATCTTTAGAATCTGGAGTATAATAATAGCTAACATAGGGGTTTTTTTTTCCTTTTTTTAATTTTCAAACATTTGGTCACTTTGGATACATAGTTTTTTTTTTTTTTTTTTTTTTGGTGACTTTCAACCTAGATGGAACTATAATAATTAGGGGAGGATCATTCTCCTCTAATTTATAAAATATATATGCTAGTTAAAGGCCATGCTTTGCATAGTTTTATCATAAACTTATAGAATATATATTTATAAGAGAAACAATAACCAAATAAATTATTATTATAATAACAAAAGGAATAAATTTTATTGGTATATCAACCTTCGAATATAAAATGATAACACCTCAATAGAAAATTATTAGCTTGTAAGTTACAAATTGTGCTATAATGAGACTTGTAGTTACATGTATCAAATTGTTTTATCTGAATTTTGTATACATTGAATTTGTAATATTATTAGCTACAATGATATTAATGAGAAAAAAATGTTAGAAGTTGTTTTACATTCGGGAGATTGTTGAATACCTCTTTGTACACTAGGATGTGTTTAATACTTCAAGGAACAAGAGTTCAAGTCTAAGTATTGAAGCCATGCAAATCTGTCCAAGAATCAAGTAAAGAAGTGTTGTTCATTAAGGCTCGACAGAAGTATCTATCGAGGCATAATTATTCAAAGCTTGACAGATAGCTCGACAACTGTATCTATTGAGAATTACAAAAATCAGTTTTTCAGATCTAATTTCACTCATATCCATGTATATTTGTATAGGGTTTCTTTTCTCACAACCCTAGATATATAAGGATTATTTTAAAGGCAATCATGAGGTTGTTGCACTTGTTATTGCAAGCATATTGTGACCGGAGACATATGCCCTAGTTCATTTCTCTCTTGAAGAAGTTACTGCGTTTGTACGCCGTAGGGTTTTGTAACCAAGGAGTTTCTTGATCTTCATCATGTGGATGAACTGAAGAACTTTGCAGCCAACATCCTTCTCAAGTTGGTGTGTTTGTCACGTACTTGAATCCGTGCATTGATTGGTTAGTCACGTACTTAGAGTCATGCATTGAAAATGAGAGATTGTCACTACAGAACAAGTCCAATTGTGTATTGGGGTAAGGGTTCAATTTTAGGTTGGTATAAAGTACTGAGATTTCTTTGCTTGTAATCACTTGTTGTGATAATAGTGGATTCTCGGGAGTAGTGAGTCATGCATTGAAAATGAGAGATTGTCACTACAGAACAAGTCCAATTGTGTATTGGGGTAAGGGTTCAATTTTAGGTTGGTATAAAGTACTGAGATTTCTTTGCTTGTAATCACTTATTGTGATAATAGTGGATTCTCGGGAGTAGTGACCTCAAAATCACCCGGTGAGGTTTTTACCTTGGAGGTTTTCCACATTTGTAAACAAATCGATGTTTCAAATTTATTTTCTGCTGCATTTAATTATTTGGTGATTTGTTTGTGTTACCACATGCATTGCATATTAATTGACTTAATTAATTAACTTGGCTAATTAATTGGTTAATTTATCACAAGGGGTCAATACATTCTTGGTCTATGAATAATCATATCAGACAATGGGAAGCAGTTCGACAACTCCAAGTTTCAAAAATTTTGCCAAGATTTACAAATAAAAAACCACTACTCTTCTCCAAGACACCCTCAAGCTAATGGTTAAACAAAAGTCTGCTCAAAATTATCAAAACTCGGATTAAGGGGGCAAATGGGGTATGGTTAGAAGAGCTACCTAACATTCTATAGGCATACAGGATGACCACAAGAGTGCCAACGGGAGAAATACCATTCAGACTGACATTTGGAACTGAAGCGTCATACCAGTGGAAATAGGAATGACGAACATTCGGGTCAAAGCATACGAAAAGCAGAGGAACCACCAAGAACTCAACAATAATTTGGATCTGATCAACGAGGTGAGAGACAAAGCTTTGAAACGGATGGAAAAGTACATGGGAGCAATGGCCAGATATTACAACAAGAAGGTGAAGGTGAGAAGATTCAACGTGGGTGATCTCGTCCTTAGGAAAGTCTCATAGGCAACAAAGGACTCGTCCCAAGGGAAGCTAGGCCTAGCATAGGAAGGACCCTACCAAGTCTCTTGTCACTCCAGAGAAGGATCATACTACTTGAAGAACTACCTTGTCTATGGAACATAGAACACTTAAAGAGATACTACTAGTACGAACAGTCCCCAAGTATTCCAAAATGTTTACAGTATTTACTTTTATTTTTCTTCTTTTTATTGTTATCTGCTTTACATAGACGAAGGAATTTTTTTCTTCTCTATCAATAAAACATACGTAGAAGTACTATTCAGGAATTATACGTAACTGATTCTTCCATTAGAAACCATTAGCCAAATCGTTATTAATACATGACGTCGAAAAATATTTATACATATTAAGAAACACCACTCATGCATGAAATAAAGTTATTAATACATAATAAGACCATCATTCATACATGACTTAAAATAATGTTCTTAATACATAACAAAATCGTCATTCATACATGACTTAAAATAATGTTATTAATACATAACAAGATCTTCACTTACACATGACTTTGAATAATGTTATTAATACATAAGAAGATCATCATTCACTTGTGGCCAAAAATAACGTTATTAATACATAACAAAAGCGTCACTCATACATGACCTACAACAATGTTATTAAAACATCATTCATACATGACCTACAACAATGTTATTAAAACGTCATTCATAAATGACTCAGAAGAATGTTGTCAGAACATAACAACATCATCACTTATACGTGACCTAAAAGAGAAGATAAAAATATATGACCTCTTCATAAATTCAGAAATTATGCGCTCGAAAGAGACGAGCTCAAGAGGTTGTTCAAAAGATTGTTAAAAAAAAAAACCGAGCACCAAAAGAAGGGGGATATAATGTCTTTGCCTTGCAAAAATAAGGAAAATCCTCAAGGAAGACTAAGGAAGGAAGGATCTGTAGGGATGCTTTCAGCTACATCTGGTATAACCTCGCCCTTCTAGAAGGACGATCCTCCAGAAGTTCTTCTGTGGCAGCCACTGAAGGACAATCCTTCGAAACTTCCTTCTCCACCTCTTCCATGTCGTGTTGAGATAAGTCCATCTCAAGATGATGCTTCGCCAGATACTTACGAAAGAGCTCAAAACCATCCACATAGTAGTTCCAGAGCTTATCCGAAAACTTATCAGAAGCCTTAAACTTCTCCATCGCTTCAAAACCTGCCTTGTCGACCTTCATGAGGGCCTCGCCAATTTGTTTATTCTTCAATTTTGAAGATTACTTCTCAATGTCGATATTCTCCTCCAAAGTCTTCAGACAATCCTTTCCCTTCTTGACGTTGTCAGCAAGAGCGAAGACCTGGATCGTCAGCAACTCGTTCTCGGCAAAAAGAGAAGCAATCCTAGATTGAGCCTTAATTAACTTCTTATTACAGTCCAAGTATTTTCCAGAGATGTACAAGGACTCTCCCAACACCTACAGTGACAAATGGGTGACGAATCAAAAAAAAAAAAAGTGTGCATAAGAAGAACACATACCTGCATGAGCTTATGAACATGTGATGACATCAGCTTAGAAGAAGGTTTTCCCATCAAAGGCTCCAAATCCTCCGCGAAGATTGCATCATGAGCCTTCTGCGTAGCAATCCTTGTGTCTTCCCAAAAGGAAGTAATCGAGACCTTACTCGTGGCTTTGGTCTCAGAGCACCCCCCCCCCCCCCCAGGTGAGACGATTAGCTCCAAGGAAGAAGTAGGTGAGGCAGGGCGGCGGTCTTGAAACTTAACCACAGGGGAAGCCACCATAACATCGTCCTTGGATGGTTCGCTCTCTCTCTAGCATTTCCTCGATAAAAGGCCACCAGACAAACCAGTCCTGGCCTTCACCTCCTGAACCTCGATGAGTTTTGCTTTGGTGAATCTGGTAGTCAATCCTACTTGAAAAAATGGAAGAGAGAGAGAGAGAGATATATATATATATATATATATATATATATATATATATATATATATATTTATTTATTTATTTATAAAAAAAATTAAAAAAGAGAAGAAGAAGAAAAAGAAAATATCATTTGCACACTCACTTATTCTGGTGGTCTTAATATCCTTTTGAACCTTGTTGGAGGGTTCCAAACCAAGAAAATGAAAAAGAAAAAGATGGGGGGGAGATGTGCTTGTCAAACTCCTTGACGGTCTCCAAATACTCCCTAACGTTCTCTAGCCGAGTGTGATATCGCCTCTTCAACTTAGGACAAAATTTACCTATAAAAAGACACAACAGATTAAAAAAAAAAAACACGAGCATAGAAACATACAAGCACGAGAACGAATAAAGGACGCACTAGACTCAGGGGTCCCCATATTATGAAGCAACTTAGGAACTTCACTCGGATCCTCACCAGGAACAATCTCCCAACCTTCACCAGAGACAAAGAAAAAGTTTGTCTTCCAATTTCGGAGAGAAGACGAGGATTCAAGAATTAGCCATAAAATCTTATCCCAAGGTATGAACTCCCAGTAACCAAGATCTCTAGAGCGTCTCAAGCGATAGAGATGCAAAAATTCATCCATCCTAATGGTGTCTTCGTCATTAACTGACATCCACACCACCATGTAGCAAATAATTATCATCCACGAGTTGGGGACTAGTTGGGCGGGAGCAAGCGACAAATGGTTGAACAGATCCCTAAGAAAGGGATGGATGTGAAAACGAAGATCATTGACGGAATTAGCCTCATAGAAGCACACCTCTTCAGTATAAGAACAACAAGCCCTATCATCGCCACTAGGAATCCTAACCCTGACTGACGAAGGGAATTGAAACCTACTCCTAGTCCTACCCTCATCTTTCCCCCTCAAAACACAGTGGACGCCCCATGCCTTATAGAAAGTTGAGGGAGAAGTAACCTTAAGAGCCCTACAGTCCTCGGACGAAGACAAACCTGTTTCAAGTTCTATTAGGGACATATGTTTATGTAATTGGCATATTCTTTGACAAAACACACTTTACTTGTATTTAGGTAAATCTAAGTAGGTTCAAGATGATCATTACAAGTGTTTAAATTGAAGACATGAAGATTACTCAAGAACCGCTCAAGAAAAGTGCAATATGCAGGTCTTGATACCTCCTCAATAAAAGCTCGATCTGTCGAGATTCATTAAAGCTGGACATATGTCTCGATCTATCGAGCTTACGAGATTCAGACAATAGCCAATAACGTTTTTACTCTAAAAGGCTATTTGTTTATGGGTTTGTATAATCCTCATAGGATCAAGAAAACCCAAGGTTTGTGGGTTTGTATAATCCTTATTGGACTAAGAAAGCTCAAGGTTTGTGTAAACCTATTTGGAATAGGAGAGCCCATTAAGCTCCTATTTAATGGAGGTGGAAAAAAAAAAAACTAACCCTAGAGAGCTTTATTAGGTTTTCTTTTTGAAACCCTAGCCTCCAACAGAGAGAAAAAAAAAAGTTCTTGCTACGTTTCTTGCACGTCTTTGGGTTCTATAACCAAGCAAAGTCTCTTGCACCAACATTGAAGATCTTATTGGTGTTTCTATGTGAAGCTACTGCAAATCAACTACAACAATCAAAGGGTTGTTGTGGAATTAGTCACGTACTGGAATTCGTGCAAAAGAGTAAGCCACATACTAGGACCCGCGCATCAATTGGTTAGTCATGTACCAAGAGCTGTGCATTGAAAAGGAGAGATTGTCACTACAGAGCAAGTCCATTTGAGTATTGGGATAAGGGTTCAACTGTAGGTTGATATAAGGTACTGGGATTCCTTTACTTGTAACCACTTGTTTTGATAATAGTGGATTTTCGGGAGTGGTGACCTTAAATTCACCTGGTGGGGGTTTTGTCTCGGTGGTTTTCCTTATTCGTAAACAAATCACCTGTGTCAAATTTAAATTCCGCTGCACTTAGTTATTTGGTGATTTTTTTGTGCTATCACGCGTATTGCATGTTAAATTGACTTAATTAATTCACTTGGCTAATTAATTAATTAATTCATCACAAGAGGTCAATACATTTTGGCCTATCAAGTTCACTAGACCTAACCTCATCCTCCCCATACATCATCAAAGGTTGGGCAATCCCCGTAGAATGATGAACCAAAGGAAGGAGGAAACGCAAGGTAAACCTGAAAGAACAATCCCTACCCACAAAAATCCCGACCTCGAGTCCTTGTTAACCTACAACCTCAAGAAAACCGCACAAACGAGCAAAGAGAAAAGAGATTGAGGGATAATCCATAGAATATTCTACCATTAAAAATCGAATATAGAGAGAGGAACATGAAAGACTTACCAGAAGATGAGGAGGAAACGAGGGAGGCTCAATGAAAAAGGAGGCTCCAAAGCAGTTGAAACGTCGTAAAGAAGGAAAAAACGAAGCAAAAATTGGAAAAATAGAAAAGGAGGGAAAAAGGAAAAATAAAAAGAAGAACGCGCGCGGGAAGGCCGAGATTCACTAACATGAATGAGACATCCTGACCGTACACATGGCGTGCAATGAATAAGACGCTAATTCACAATAAATGTGCCGAACACGAAACACGAAGCAACAGACAAATATGTTTTTGCCTCGTCTTAAAGTTGAGAACATGAACATGGGGTAGTTGATGAGTCGAAAATAACACGGGATTTTCCTTCCCAGTCTATGACAATCCAAACGAACATTACGCATTTATAACAAAAGTAACGAACAAAGCAACGGTAACAAGTGAGATGTGTGTTTCAGAGCTCCCATTCATGACACACTAGCCATTGTCCATAAATGCCAAAATTCATTATCCATAAAGACGGGAAGACAACTATAAAAGAGGGGAAACAACATAACCAAAAGGTACACACAAAAATACTCACCCAAAAACTGTTCCAAGTCATTTTTCTCTCTAAACAATTTTCTCCCATTTCTAACTTAAGCATCGAAGTGTTTTTGGCAAACACCACACTAGTGTATTACACTTCTTTCTCAGGCTTTCTTGTAGGTTTGGACTGGAGACATGACCCACCATAAGATTGTCCATCGAATGAGATGAGGTCCTCAACTTGGTGATTTTTCGCATCATCATCTTCAATATGACTACCATAGCAATAGGACAACCTTCATGATAGCATTAATCATAATTCCGAAAAAGGTCCCAATTATTTAAGAACAAGTGAACAACAAACCAGAATGCAATTTATGACCCTCTTTCTAAATGAAATTATCCTTCAAGAATGAGAGTATTTTTTAATCACATAAAAGTCCAATTAAAAGAGAGGAATGCTCTTAAATCTAAAAGAAAACATGTCCACAATTAATTGAAAGAATTAAATCAAGGACAAATAAACAACACTCACCTTAACAAATCTTTTCTCACCTATATAGCATGATTCTTCAGCTTTGTAGGTGAAAATCCATGTGAAGCAGAGTGTATTTGAGGGATTACACCAATCTTCTGAGAAAGACTAAAATCTTGCAATTTTCTTTCACAAGCCAACAAGCTCAAATTTTTCAAAAGAATATGAAACAATTTATATGAACTTATGGCAGGAGAAATATCATCACATATCCTAGATTGAAATACAGAATGTTTAAATTTCAATTTATGACAATTAGGACGAATGTGACCGGAGACACCACAACAGTGACAAACAGGAACAAATTTAGGAACATTAGTATTTCTAACAGCAAATCTAGTCTCAGATTTTGGTTTTTGCCTCAACAAAGAACAATTTGGTCTAATATGACCAACAACACCACAAAGGTGACAGGTAGGCACAAAAACATATTTCTTATGCACACAAGCAGTAGGTTTAGACATAGGTTTAGAAACTTCAGCGTCTACATCAGAATTTTTACCTTTGTCTAACCTAACAAAATAAGCAATTTCTTTATTATTCCTCTTGAAATGAGGGATATAAACTTTCTCAGTTTTAGGCTTAAGAGAAACAGAAACACTTTTGTTATCAACAGCAAGCTTGGTACTAGTCAAATTTTCAATTTTAGCCTTAGATTCAACTAACTCTTGTTCCAAGCTTTTCATCTTCTCATCTTGAGAGGAAATTTGATTTCTCAAAAATTCATTCTTTTTATTAGATTCATCTAATCTCACAATCAATTCCTCTTTTTCAAGATTAACAATTTTAACTCTTCTTTAAATTTCTTAGCAATTTTTAAAGATTTTGATAATTCCTTACGAAGAGTTTCACAGGCATCAATAAAATCAGCAAAAACAACAATGTCCTTTTTATTTAAATCATCACAAACATGAGCAGAAAGACATTTCAAATTACCCATGATAACAGTGGTAAAGGATCAGCTCAAAGATCAAAAGATCTACAACAAAAGAGCTACCCGCTTTGATACCACTTGTTGAGTTTATTTAGACCCATTAAACACACAATTGGATTAACCTAGTTAACAAGCCAAGTTATTACTTAGTCCAAATTCCAAATCTAGGTTAACACAATCATATAATCATATCAATGTAAAGTGCGGAATATAAAAACTGAAAGATATGATGACCTAGGAAAACCAAACCGGTAAAAAACCTAGGGAGGATTTAACCTAGCTATCCTCAAGGTAAACCTGAATCCACTATGAAAGAATCGAAGTGTACAATAGCGACTTAGACCACTAACATCCTATTGCTACCCACTAGTAGAACTTATTGACACGACCACGTGCAAGCTCCGAGACCACGGACTCCTTTCTTGGATTCTCCAACAAGTACAAGCACCCCCGCTTGTGTATCTTTAAGCTCTTATGGCAGCAACTGAACGATCATCAAGCTCTCGAAGAAATCTCCTTCTTGATAATCCCAAGCTTGTGTGAAGGCAAGCACCTCTCTGATCTCACAAGAGATTCACACAAATAGCAATATGAGCAACAAAGACTCTAGAGAGATTTTAGGTACAAACCCTAGATCCAAAAAAAGGCACACACTTCTCTCTCTTAGAAGCCTTTAAAAATGTGCTTAGGGTTTCCTTTATATAGTGGGAGAAGTAGATCTGAAACCCTAATCCTAAATGGGCTTGAACTGTGTTTAGGCTGACTTAAAATTCTGCAGAAAATTCCTGATGCAGGATTCTCGATCGTTCGAGTCTATTCTTCGATCGATCGAGCCGAGTAGAAATAGAACAGTAATTTTCTACAACTACTCGATTCCAAACTTACATTAAACCAAACTTTGAGCAAGTCTGAACCTAGACTAAATGTTTTGATCATGGTTTGCCAACATAATACATATTGAAGTTCTAATACATTAGTCCCTAAGGTCTTAGAACCTAACATATCCTTTTTTCCACCATTGTAAAATCGCTAAAATTAAAAATGCATGCAATCTTGAGAAATTGAAGAACCATATCTTTCAAATTATAACAAGGATCTTACATATTTGAACCATTTTCCGTAAAATTTAAAACCCATTTAAAATACGCATTCATAGAAGATTGATATACTAGCATTCCATTTTATTTTTTCATTTACTTTTTCTTGAGGTTATATAGACACTAATACAGAGGTCTATATGTTTAAATGCATAGTAGTATGAAACCATTGGTACATTGGCTATGCTAGGCTTATATTATAGAGTGAGCTTTAGACCTAGATTAGTCCGACTCAACAAGCAGAGACCAAGTTGAGAAAAGCCTGCCAACTTGAAAGTTGAACCCCAAACCCATTCTGGCCAGAGGAGAAGGTTTTAGCTCCAGAGTCCAGGCCATGTCATTCGGCCTTAGTCTCCCCTAAGGCCTAAACCCAGCAGAACTAGCCATAATTTGGAACACTCACCGGACAAATTGAAACTTTTCATTGGCCCTTAAACAGTATAGTCCTTTAGACAACTATGGAAGAACACTTTAAAATGCACACCACAATTTAAAACGAGTACAACATCTAACTTGTGAAGAGCTCTATAAGCTTGTGAGGGTCGATTTTCGGATAATGTCCAGGCCCAAGCTTGAGCAAGGACCCCGGACCATCTTGTTGTAGTTTGAAGGGACTGGGCTTGATTTACCGCAACTAAATGGGCTGTTTACAAACCAAGTGATGCATAGGGCAATATTCCTACAATACGTACACACTAGCAAGAGAGAATATATGTATTGAACAACAAGAAAAACAGCAGAGGAAGACAATGTAATAAAGTAACACACAAAATAATTGTTAGGGTTCCTCAAATTAATAAGAAATACTCCATTAATTTTCTTAATTATGGATTACAATATGCTCACTAAGACATGATACAAGATTCAAATAAGCTCAAAAATTACAGACTTAGATGGCTATCTAAGGTTCTAAAACTTGCAAAGTTTGAATCCTTTTTGAATCCAAGTATATGCTATAATGGCTGTTTCTAGGATACCGAGAGATATTTCTTTTTTTCCTTAATTTTTACTTTCTATGGGTTGGCCCAATTTGTCATTTCTTTGGGCCTTGTGTCATGATTTTTTAGACCTCAACAAAACCATGATTCATGAATTGTGCATAGATCATCTTGGGTTAATTATGAGATATTTTTAATTCAATCAACCTTTAATTGGGTTGAGAATCTCCAACCCAACCCAACTCAACTCAGGACAATTTTAAAAATCAACCCAACTTCACTCACAAGAATTGGGTTACGTTGAGTTGGATCATAAGGTTGGGTCATTTTGTTAGGTCTTCCAAAAAAAATGGTTTTCACTTAAATATTTTAAATCCATTATTTAACAAACTATTGCAATTTACATAATAGGTCTTAATATTCTAATTTATCACAAAAAATCTTAAAGTAATAAAATAAATCGAATTAACAAATTTAAACTATGTTTGAAAATGATTTAGGGAGATAACGGTCAAATATATGGTAAAGGATGGTATCTCCACGTGCCCATTCCCCATGATAATAGCAGGCTCTAACTATTGTACCAGACAAGACATATACGTTGTCGGAAATATATAATATATAATTAGTGATTAAGGTATATAAGATTTAAGTCAGAGTTTGCAAAAATATCTTTTATGGTAGGTATAATTTTTTTTCCAAGTCATAGGTTCATTTGAACCTCCTAGAGTACATGTAGCTAGCACCGCCCCTGCCACCCTTAATGTCCTTCGAAAGCACCATAGAACACAATCTACATGTCCAGTTTGTGTAAAATTATTTATCCAAAACAAGTAAAAAGAGGATATACACAAACAACTCTTCATTTGAAGATCAGTTCCATATATAGTTTGGGTTCTATACAGAATCAGATTCAATCAAAATCTACCTCTATGGGCTTTTGCAGCGAGTTGATAGTGCTGGAAACTGATTCTGCAGATTCAAGGACAAACCTTCTACTTCTAGTCTTCTCAACTAATGCTTCTGCATACTTTGACCAGAAGGTTTCCTTTAGAGGCCGTCCACTCTCACTGATTCCATTTTTAGCCATTTCCTTCAGCTTTTTATGCCTACGCCATGCTGCTTGTATAAAACATGCAGCCCATGTTCGCCATTGGTGTGAGTAGTGCCTAAACGTGTGTCTAAGTTGTTTACTATGTAGCCTTCGGAATTGTGATGCAACAAATTTTAAGTCCTCTGCTACTAGAGCAAACGCCTCCACTTCAGTTATAGCCTTCACTGTGCGTGTGGAAGTTGGGAGTATGACATTTGGGCGTGGATCCAAAGCCCATGTCAGTAGCTCCTCACCACAGAAGTCACCTGAGCCAAGTCTTGATGAGTTGAAGAACCCAAAACGCCCACCATCAGTGGTGTAAGAGTCAAGGTGACCTCGAATTATGAATATCATTTGATTGACAGGGTCACCCTCGCGCACAATGAACATATTGTTGGTGCATAATGCAGGTCTAAGCCTCTCACATATTGCGTCTAGCAGTGTTTCATCCATTTGATCAAACAATGGGACCTGTTCAATTAAATTATCAATGTAGCACATCAGTTCTGATACTGGGCTTATTGGTAATGTTGTTCCAATAACGTTATTCAAGTGTTGTTAAAATACGTGTAGGTAAAAAAGTGTTGTGAAAATACGTATTGTGTTATTTAAATAACGAAAAATATGTTAATGTTATGAATTTACGTGGACATGGAGCTTCAGAAAACTTACTCGTCGGACTAGAGAGAGGCAAAGATGGCGCTTGATCTCTCTCCGGAGATCCATAGGGAGGCCATCGAGAAGTGTTTCTTCATTGACACCTTTAGTAGCCAACCACTTCGATTGATCATATTGTCGAACAGACTGCTTTAGTTCTGAAGGTAGCTGCCTATGATGCATCCATTGTTCTGTATCAGTCCTCCTGATCCTCCACTCTTCTAATCGCTGTGTTGCTGATTGAAGGTATCTCTGCTCGTTCAAATGGGTGAAAATTATTACTATGAAAATCTAAAGAAGATTATTGTAGCAATTGTACATCTATTTGCAAAATCTATTTACATGCGGTTCTGATAATGGTTTATATATAGACATTGTCATGTGGACTTACTTGCATATTTCCAATGAGCAGTGCAAACAGAAACAGCCCAAGGGTGGCAACGAAGATGGTGAAAACAACTTCTCCCATATAAGTGCTTGTACTAAGATTTTGTCCCGTAGAACTGCACAAATCGATGAAAGATAAGAAATACAGTAAATTTGTTCGACTTCCTGTGAATATAGGATAGTGTCTAGTGAATTGACTTGATATGATGTTCTTACGTTTAATCATTAGGTGCTCAATTTAGTTGCTGTGAAAATCGAAGGAAATTGTAAGTTGAATTTTAAAATGAAGTTTGCAAGATAATGGTAATTGAGATCTCAAAATTTTGATATTATAATTTTTATTTTTATTTTTTCTATATAAAAATAAAAGGGTTTGTAGGTGTGACCACTGTTCCCAACTTAATTAAACCCGACTCAAGCATGACATGAGACCATTTGTGCAATAATGAGATTTGCTACTATTTGAACCCATAATTCCTAAGCTAGCAAGTGTAATGAGTCATTAGGGTTTTTTATCGCTAAGTTATTTCTGTGAGTGGTTTTGATATCTTAATCTTGGAGTAACTGAATTAAGTAATTGGGATAACTAGGACAATCGTATACCTTAGGTTCCTTAAGCCCCACCATAAACAGTAAAAGTACTTGTTGAAGAATGGTGAAGCTATAACGTTTGAGTTCTCTAAATCTCCAAATATACCATATTGGTAAAAGTTAGAAGTTGGAGTGCATTGATTGGTAACATTTGTCGAGCTGAACCAATTGGACCTAGCATCGTCATTAACGGTATGACAATCAAAGTATTCATTTCGGCAAGCCGATTCAAGGGTGCACGCACTTCTCCAGCATGCTTCTTGTCGCTCAATACCTAGAAGGTACCACCAAGATCCTGAAAGCTTCATAAGAAGAATAGAAATAATGGGTTTGGAATTAATTTAATTATTCAGCTCACAAAGAATAAAAGTAGGCAAATTTAATTCTGTTTTTTTAATAGATGTAGGCATAATTAATCCATTGAAAGTAAATCAGTAAAACGTAGTATCAATCGCCGGTTTTATATGGTGGGTAAGCTTTAGTTCTATTGTAGTAGCAGTATTAGAATGTGTGTATTAAGGCCAAAATTAACTTTGATCTTCTTTTTTAATTTATTTCCAATTTCTTTCTTTGCTTATTTTGTTTTTTAAATTTCCAGTAACTTTTTGAGTTGAACATAAAAATATACCAGCAAAGGAAAAGTTATTGGGTACCCTAAACCCACA
This sequence comes from Castanea sativa, assembly GCF_040712315.1. Classification (NCBI taxonomy): domain Eukaryota; kingdom Viridiplantae; phylum Streptophyta; class Magnoliopsida; order Fagales; family Fagaceae; genus Castanea; species Castanea sativa. Next base: position 35,900,847 of record NC_134020.1, read on the forward strand.
ACTCATGTGACAAAAGAGAGCATTGCTCCCAGAATACCCAATAAATTTTCTTAGGAAAGAGGTTTGGCCATATTTTTGAAAATAAAAAAAATTAGGTACACTTTCTTATGTATTTCACTTTAGATTCCATAATTGAATTTAAATACAAAGTTGCAATGAATTTAATTGTTTTTTAAAATATAACATTATTTATATTGCATTGGTTAACGCAACATGTATGAATTTAATAATTAAATTAAAAAATTTATGGTATAATATTTAAGAAATTGTAACTAAATCTTGTGTAGTTGACAAAAAAAAAAACAAAGATAAAAGGTAGCTAGAAGGAAAATCACAAAGCATGAATAATCTAGAACTGCATGTTTCATTTCAGCAAAAAATAAAAAATAAAAAAGTTGTAAACTAACCTAATAAGGACACTTGAGTAATGTAAGTGATGCAAAAAAAAAAAAAAATATATATATATATATATATATATATATATAATTATTTTCACAATTTAGTGTGCGTTTGATTTCAAATGAAAAAGTCAGCTTATTTTACTATTTCACTTATTTTTACTACTATTCAAGGGCTCCATTACACTTTTTGGTACTATTTATGGATTCCACTGTATTATTTCAACTAACTCTTACATTTATCTACAGTATTTTCAGCAAAAAGTTTTCAGTTTCTACAAAATAAGCAGATCATAAACAGATCTTAATATAACAAGCTGTGATTGAAGAAACATTGTTTCTACATAAATTCACCACTAACACCACTTTTATTATGTTCCACCAATAACAACACATCCATTGCTAAGTACTTTCCTTCTTTTTCAATGAAGAGGTCAAGGTTTGATGTATAATAGGAGGATTTGTGAGATTTAGGACTTCAATTGTTGGGAAAAAAAAAATATGAAAAAGAAGATATTTGTATGTTGGGAAATTGCCCCAAAATCCTATTATGACTTGGAAAGGTAGCTGAGTTTCCTTATTGAAGAAGGAAAAATAATTTGGATGGTATGTAAGAAAAGTCTTTTCTTTAATGCGGATGGAAAGACTTGTTAAATAAGTAATTAATATTACTTGACAAAAAAGTAATATATTCTTCATCCATTTAGGAATAGAAATTGAGGTTTTATAAATAGAAGGTGTTGCAAAGGTTTTGACGGCCCTGGCCTAGAGGCTCTTTCCTATGCAACAAGGGAAAGAATCATAAAATTGAGCATGAAACCGATAGAGAAAAAAAATGAACTTTCACTTGAGAGGTAATGCAAAAAGAGGGACAATGTTTAAGTTTGCTCCACAAAACTTTTGGAAAACAAACAAATCAAGGAGAATTCTTGAGGCTTGGATTAATGAAGTGAAGTGACAAAAAGAAGAAACAATATAGTGTGTACATGTGAGAGGAAAAAAAAGTATGAGGTTTTCTCTTCAATTAAAAAGAGATACAGCAACTAATTTTTTAGCTCTAAATGTACAATAGGAAGCTCAAATGAGAAATGAGTTTTGTTTCTACTCACATGGCTAGCCATTAGGTAAAGCATGAGGTTATAACCAGCTCCGGTCCATGCTGTGTCTGCCACAATGCCACCTTCATCAATAATTTTCGATGAGAGAGGATAGGTGAGAATCACCCTTGGGATATATTGGACTATCATGATAAACCACATGCCATTTTTTCTCAGAGTCACTACAGTACCCTCAACATTGGGTATAATTACCCAAAGTAACACCTGAAATAATGTACATTAAAAATAAATAATTAACAACAAAGAAGTCAAAACTCAAAACTCCATTGATGCCATGGAAGCTGGAAATTAAGGCTAGCTAGCTAGCTATGATACACAAGGTTTTAGTGGCATAAAATACCTGAGTAAGTGGCAGGGAAGCCATGAGGTCGATAATGAAACCTTTTCTAAGGTACCTCATTGCAATCTTTGAAGGATCGATCACAAGCTCTCCTCTTCCAACAACACGAGAAGAGGGTGCTACATACGCTGTGTGAAACCGAACAATGATCTGAATCAAATAAAACACATCAGTCACTGATCTTAGGATGGTGAGGACAACTTGGGCCGTCATTCCATTAGCTAGGCAACCTTGGCTATCGATTACAGGCAACAATAAAAACAATGGATCCAAGAATAAAGCAAATAGGCATGAGAGTGAGAAAATTTTGTTCCAGTTGCTAACGATTTTTCCTCGAGGATCCAGTATCCTTCTTTTCGTCTCCTTCTCATAGTCCTCAGAAAATACTCTTCTCAGGACTTTGTCTTTAAAACTTGTTCTCTTCTCAGAAAAAGCAGTGGCTTTCTTGAAGTTCACGATCACATGATTTTCACTGGCTTCAGGGAGGTCAGCTACTTCAAGATCATCTAGAACTTGAACTCTGAATAACAAGTATGAAATAAATAATCTGATTAAAAAACCGGGACTAAAGTATTCATTACTAACATTGATATACAAATCAAATTGCAAGTAAGAAATTAAGTAGAGGACAGACCTTTTGAGTCTTGAATTACTGTGACCCATTTGCTCAATTGATGAACTCGATCGATCTCTTAGTTTATCAGACAAAGCATATAAGTAAACGTGAAGAGAATGCCGTCTCCTTGATTCGATTGCAATGATGTAGAAGAAAGATCAAAGATCGATAATGACTTCTTAATTCTAATTTCAACCCTTTGTAAGTGTCTTTTACATAAAGATGTCAACTAGACCATGAAAGTTTTCAGACTACGCCAAATTATAAAGGCCAAAGGTAAAACATGTAACCAATGTCGTTCACACACGTGTATACACATGTTACATGTGCATACGCATGAAAATGTCAACTCCAATCCAAAAGGTCCAAAACCATGTTTTCCAGACCAGCCAAACTTTAAGTCAGGGGGGCTTTATTATTGGTTACGGTTTCAACCCTTTACATACCTACTACTTAGATGTTAAAGATTTTTTTTTTATTTTTTTTTATGGATAATAACAAAATTATTTTTGTTTAGAATTTTTTTAAGGACAGGATTGATTATTTTGGATAAAATTGATGAATTAAGCTTAATTTTTTTATTTTTACTATTAGTAATTTTTGTTGTTAAGCTATTTTTTTGGGCATGTATATTTTGTTTTAAATTTTAGATCTATAAATTTTTTTATGGTCACTAAAATGAGAAAAATGCTAGAGTTTCAAATTTTTTATTATAAATTACTAATGTAATAAGTTGTTACTGGTAAGTAAAAAAAAATTATGTGAGTAGTGGCTCATATGTGAATCAATAAGAATTTACTACCAAACCAATTTGTAGAAAAGGTTGTGAGTATAGTATTACTCTTAAAAGAATTAATGATATTGTTTAAGAAAAACAATACATAATTTTATAAAACAAAATTACTAAAATTAATGCACATACATATAATAATATTAAAAAAAAATTGGGGACCATTGCGCCTGTCCAATGTTGTCTCCGTCCATGTTTCAGACCACGTCACCTTTTATATTTTTTTTAAGACCAAATATGTGTGATAATTACCGTACACACGTAAGTATATTTTTTTCTTTTTAATTTTATTCTAAAGTCAATGAATATTACTAAGAAAAAACTAGAAAGAGATCTAAAACACAAGAGATGAGTATAACCGAGAAGAAACTAGAAAGAGATCCAGAACAAAAGAGTAGCTCGTACGTAAATGTAAATAATGTCACAGCTGGTTTGATAAAATATTATTATCTAGTATAATAATTACAAGATGGTGTGTGTGTATATATATATATATATTGATGTAACTTTAACCTGATTTAATATATTTATGTACCCACTGTTTACGTATTCTTCTAATATTTCTATTATATAAACTAGATCCAAATTAATTTAAAACTGTAAAATAGTCAAAGACCTAGAAATCCATAACTGCAACTAATATATATATATATATATATATATATATATATATATATATGTATGTATGTATGTATGTATGTATGTGTGTGTGTGTTTGAATGTGTGAAATTTTAATTTTTCCGTCTCACATAAAAAAATTCCTTAGATATAACCTTAAAATGCTAGTTAAAAGTTTTCAACTCAAAATCTTATAGATTTTATGAGGCCTTGAGAACTAGTATACTTGTCTCTTGGAATTAATTATAGACCATTGAATATTTAGACTCAATTGACACTCAGGAAAAAAAATATACGGATTAATAAAATCATTAATTGGAATGATAGCTGTTGAGAATAAAAGCTTCAATTATTGGAAAGTATAGGTTCTTATAATAATTATTTTATTTGACAGAGTTCTTATAATGATTAAACAAAAGGATATATTAACAAAAATAAATAAATAAATAAATAAACAAAAGAATATATCTTTATCAAAAACAAAAAAACAAAAGTTATATCACGTCAAGGACGAAAGTCCAAATGTTAGAACGGAACTTTACGATCATAGCTTTTTGATACTGAAAAAATATTACAAGGCCCACGACATGTCAAACCGAAACTCTTGATTATAAGTTTTGAACTACAACATCACCATTCAAGACAATTTTTTACCTAAATTCCTAGTCATTTTCTAGACCACTTTTTGTACATTTCCTTATTTCTAAAATCTTTTGCACTATTAATCGGTGACCTCTATAACTATATCACTTTCAAACTAGTTCATTTCGTAGTTGACTAGTATTAATCAAATTCAGTTTACTTATTTTCACTCATCAAACATGTATTAGATGTTTACTTAATTTTTCTTTCCGTAAGAGAGAGAGAGAGCTGAAAACATTGTTATCAAGAAAGTAAGTACTCCACGATGCATGCTTCTCAGTCTCACATTTTGTTTTCTAATTTATTTGCTTCGGATTTTTACATATTTCATCCTTTTATTTTTCATTTCAATGTCAATTTAGTTCATGTATTTCCAAATTGAAAACCTTATCCTTTGGACATTACCTTTGAACGTGAATTTAGGGCCAAAATGAGCTTTTGCCCTTTTCGTAAAAAAAAAATCAGCATATTGTCCCATTTCTCAAACTAATTAAGAAAATACCCTTCTTTTGAAACTTGATTTTTTCAAAATCAAGTTAAGCCCTATAGTGACGTTTTAAGGAGCTTATAGTGACGTTTTTAAGGACCTATAGCGGTGTTTTGTAACTAAGCTCTATGAAGTCGAGTTATAGGTAAAAAAAAAAAATGAAAACTTGCATGTAATTTGATTTCATGGAAGCCGAGTTACATAACGCCACTATAGGTCCTTAAAACGTCACTTTAGGTTCCTTCAAACATCGCTATAAGGCTCCAGAAATTTTTTTTTTAAACTCGATTTTAAGAAAATTGAGTTTCAAAAGAGAGACATTTTCCTAATTAGTTTGGAAAATAGGGTATTTGCCCATTTTCGCCGTCAATTTAGTCCTTATATCTTATCAAGCAATCTAGTCTCTGTGAAGTAAGTCTTGTAGGCCATTAATAACTCTAAGTCTTTGTGTGTGTGTGCACACTTTTATAAACCTCATAAAACTTTATAAATATTTTTAACAAAAGTTTTTATTTTTTACAAATATAATGTCAAGGTTAATTATTCAAATTAAAAATGTAAGAATTCATTTTATATTCAAATAAAATATGCCTTCTTTTGCGATTCCAAGTCATGCTTGCTTTTGGTACGCCAAAGAAACAAATCTTTATCAAATCTATATTTATTCAATTGGAAAAAAAAAAAAACTAGTAAAATCTCATATACTAATAAGTTTTTAATCCAACATAGAACGAAAAGGACAGTACAAGGGATGTGTAGAAGAAGTTATCATATACGACTTGATCCATAATCGGAAACTACGGGATATAAATGAACCAATAACCAACCTTAAGGATATATAAAATTAAATGTTGATCTAACACAACAGTAGAAAGACTTGAGTTGTTCGTTGTATTATTATTTTTTTATCATTTGCATATCTCTAATTAGTTAGAGCATTTTCATCCACTTTATGCACCAAAAAAAAAAAAAGAAACATTCATTTTGGCTTACTAAAAAGCCACTTTATTTACTTTATATAACCACTTTTATAACACTCCTTGCATCTCGTTCCTCATTTTAGATATCATATTAAAACAACCTCTCTTTTTTTTTCCTTTTTTTTTTCTTTTCATTCAACAAACCCAATCATCTCATCACAAACCCATTCGTCCCACTAACCCAAACCCAACACCGCAAAACCAAATCATTATGATCTCAAACCAACACCATCACTCAAGACCCATGCTACCTACAACCCAAGCATTGCCACCACTCACAAACTCACCAACACCGCAACTTAAACCAACACGAGAGCATGTTCGAGATGTCATTAAAATTGTGTTTTCTCTTCGATAATACAACTAATGTTATCTTGTAGTATTGTGATTTTAATTTTATGTGAGTTGCTCATTTTTTATGTTTTACATGTATATCCATGTTAATTTTGATATCCATAGACTCTATAATGGGTTAACCAGTTAAACTTTATGTGAATTGTTAGATTAGTTTAAAAGTGATTACGTTGTAATTTTGAAATTTGGGATCTAAATCATTACCTTGGTTGGATTAGGTAATTTCTCCATTAAAAGGTCAATTGAGTCCTGAAGGGGATAAAATTAAGATAGACGATTAGATTTTACAGAAGCGACTTTGGATGGTTGCACTAAGGTGACGGATGAAGAGAGTGGGTAATGCGATGACATACAGTGAGTGGACGGACTAACCTTGATGGATGGACAGGATGGTAGATGGACGCTAAGGTGGACAGTGGCCAACGCCACGTGGCACCCACATGGTTTATTTGGTCTTCAAGGAACCTTAAATGGAAATAACTTGTGCTCCACGGTCAACCTTAGGTAATAGAATCTTTATATGGAAAGAATTCCACAAAATATGCATATTTATAAAGATCTTCTCTACAAGGAAACATTCATCTCCGCCAAGGAACCAAAGTCAGTTCCCCACTACTATAAAAATGCCAAACCGTTCAGAAAACAGGTACGCATGATTTATCCCAGCTCTGACACTCTAGAATTGTGACAATTTCTCTGACTTAACCTTAGGAGGATATTAGGCCGGTACCACACTGGTACTCTCTTGAAGTCTTTTCCTTTTTTTGGTGTTGTACAAGTGTTGTTTCGGGCACATGAGGACTGTGCAGCTTACTGACGATTTTCAGCATCATCAGTTGGCGCCTTCTGTGGGAAAGAAGCAGAGTAGATAAGTAGTTTCCCAGACAAAGAGTTGCATGGTGCTTACTTGCTCAATGGCAACCACCATAAACAACTAAGGAGATTCTCGCTGCAACCGTGGAACGCCTCATAAAGTAGAACCACGACTTAGAAGAGCAATTGCGACAAAGGGACACCAAGCCCAGAAATCAAGAAGAGGAGAAGGATGGCAATAGCCTTCCACATGCCAATGGCAGGCAGAATAGGGAAGGGCCAGAAGGCAGCAATGCTGTAAGTAAGTCGACGGCCACGGATATCACCCCAGCGAGCCTAGTCGCACATATGCAGATGATGAGGGAACAAATGGATCTGATGATAATGCCTTTAGAGGATGGGTATCCAATGATCTCGACGAACAAGCGCACCGGATGGATTCACCCTTCACTGCACCTGTTACTTCGTTCCCTCTCCCGCTGAAGCTCCACATGCTGCAAATAAAGGTCTACGATGGGTCAAAGGACCCATTAGACCACCTAGAGACATTCAAGACCCTCATGCACCTACAAGGTGTAGCAGATGAAATCATGTGCCAGGCCTTTCCCACAACATTAAGAGGTCCTGCAAGAGTGTGGTTTAGCAGGCTGACGCCAAACTCCATCAGTACCTTCAAGGAGTTAAGTGCCCAGTTTGCCTCACACTTTATTGGAGGGCACAGGTACAAGAAGTCGATAGCATGCCTAATGAACATCAAGCAACGGGAGGATGAGACGCTAAGGTCTTATATCACCCGCTTCAACAAGGAGGCCCTCTCGATCGATGAAGCAGATGACAAGATCCTCATAGCAGCATTCACCAATGGACTACGGAAGGGTAAGTTTTTGTTTTCCCTATATAAGAATGACCCAAAGACCATGTCAAACATGCTTTATAAGGCTACCAAATACATGAACATGGAAGACGCGTTACTCGTGCGAGAGGAGAAGCCTAGGAAGAGGGAAAAACAGGAAGAGGCAAGACAAGCTAGAGGATGGAAGGCCATGAGGACGGGAGACGAACGAGAGGATAGGTGCTCCAAGACCCCCGTGGCAAGGTTCGCAAATTTCACCCCCCTTAACGTCCTCATCGATCAGGTACTTATGTTGATCAAGGACGAAGGATCATTGACATTTCCTAGCAAGCTGAAAGGTGACCCCAACAAGAGGTCCAGGGACAAGTACTGCCGCTTCCATCGAGACCATGGCCACGACATGTCTAAATGCAACAATTTGAAGCAGCAAATAGAATCCTTAATAAGGCAAGGGAAATTGCAGAGGTTCGTCAGCAAAGAGAAGATAGACTAGCCACAAGAGCAGGGCCTTTGTAGGGAAAGTGAGTGCCCTAAACCACCTATAGGGGACATAAGGATGGGGGCACCGCAACTTCCTGTTCAACTAAGAAGGAGTGCAAGAACTACCTCCGATTGGTTCAGAACGTCTAGCTGACAGGTTTGGTCCTAAAGATGGTGTGCATCGACAACTCGATGATCGAGTTCTAGGAAGAAGACGCTTGATGTCTCCATCACCCACATGACGAAAGGCTTGTTATGAGTATACGGATTGGTGACTACAACACTCACACGGTCCTGGTAGATAACGGTAGCTCCGTCGATATACTCTACTACCCAACATTCCCGCTAATGAGGATTGGGAGAGAACAGTTAATTCCAACTGACACACCACTCGTTGGGTTTGGAGGAACAAGAGTGTACCAATTAGGCATGGTCACCTTGCCCGTCCCAGTTGGCGATTACCCCAGCAGATCACCAAGGATGTTACATTCTTGGTAGTAGACTATTCATCTGCTTATAATGCCATTTTGGGTTGCCCTACCCTTAATTCATGGAAACTCGTAACCTTCACTTACCACTTGATGATCAAGTTTCCCTCCGAGTACGGAGTAAGGGAAGTAAGGGGTGATCAAGTAGCGGCGCGTGAATGCTATATCGTCATGCTAGAGATGGATGACCATTTACCAGCAATATGTATAAAGGAATGGCGAACGGTGGTGAAGCCAGTAGAAGGGACAGAAAAGGTACTCCTTAAAGACTCCAAGACCAAGCGGACGACAAAAATAGGTACTCTTGCTAGCCTACCAGTCCAACAGGCCTTAATATCATTTCTAAGAGAGAACCAGGATGTCTTCGCTTGGAGCCATGAAGACATGCCCAGAATCGACCCTTCGGTCATTGTTCACAAGATGAATGTATCACCCTCTTTCCCTCCCATCCGCCAGAAGAAGCGGGTGTTCGCTTAAGAACGGGACCGAGCCATAGCAGAGGAGGTTCGCAAGTTGTAAGAGGCAAGATTTATACGGGAAGTGTACTACCCGATTGGCTGGCCAACGTGGTAATGGTCAAGAAAGCCAACGGAAAGTGGAGAATGTGCGTGGATTTCACAGACTTGAACAGGGTGTGCCTCAAGGACAGCTACCCGCTCCCAAGGATTAATATTCTAGTGGATTCAATGGCAAGACAGCTGCTGACCTTCATGGACGCATTTTCTAGGTACAACCAAATAAAGCTAGATGAATCTGACCAGGAGAAAACCTCTTTCGTCATAAGCCAAGGTCTCTTCTATTATAAGGTGATGTCGTTTGGCCTTAAGAACGCAGGCGCAACGTATCAAAGGCTTATGAACAAGATGTTTGTACACTAGATTGGGAGGAATGTCGAAGTATACATGGACGACATGCTGATAAAAAGCATATGGGAGGATGACCACCTTGACGACCTAAAGGAGACATTCGAGACCCTAAAGTTCTATAACATGAAGCTGAATCCGAGCAAGTGTACGTTCGAAGTGACGACAGGAAAGTTCCTAGGATTCATGGTAACCCAGAGGAGTATCGAAGTCAACCCAGACAAGGTTCGGGCTATCATGGAGTTAGCCCCGCCAAAAACCATCAAGGAAGTACAGAGCTTGAATGGTAAGATTGCAGCATTGAACAGATTCATTTCAAGAGTGAAGGATAAGTGCCTCCCCGTCTTCCACACATTAAAAAAAGCCTTTAAATGGACGATCAAGTGTTAACGAGCATTCGAGGATCTGAAGGCATACCTTTCTCCCCCACCTTTGCTAAGCCCACCCAAACCAAGAGAGCAGCTCTTTCTCTACTTAGCCGTCTCCTCAACCGCTGTCAGTGCAACTCTAGTCAGGGAAGAGGACATGGCCCAAAAACCCCGTTTACTTCACAAGCCAAGCGCTACAAGGGGCAGAAGAGAGGTACCCACCTATGGATAAGCTCGCCTTCGAGTTGGTAACTGTAGCGCGTAAGCTCAAACCACACTTCCAAGCCCACACTATAGTTGTCTTGATAGAAAAATCGTTGCAGAGAGCAATGAACAGTCAAGAGGTGGCTGGACGAATGGTGCTATGGGCGATCAAGTTAAGTGAGTTTGACATACAATATCATCCACGTACGGCCACAAAGAGGCAGGTTATTGTTGACTTCATTGCTGAATTTACCCACACCAATGAGTAGGGGGCAGAAGGGAACCCCCAATGGATGATCCACACAGACGGGTCAGCAAATAAATATGTAGGAGGAGCCGGTATAGTACTTCTCAGCCCAAAAGGAGACAAGGTCGAGTGCATGATCAGACTTGACTTTCCCATAACAAACAATGAAGCCGAGTATGAAGCTCTGATAGCAAGACTGGATCTCGCGCAAGCAGTAGGGGCCACGGATGCTATAGTGCGTTGCAACTTCCAAGTGGTCACTAGTCAGATTATCGGTGGTTACAAATGCAGAGGAGAACAAATGAAGGAGTACCTTGAACAAGTGAAGAATCGAATGCACGACATCAATGTCGAATTCGTTCAAACCCCAAGGGAGGAGAACGAGCGAGCCGACCACCTTTCCAAGGCGGCATTACCAAACAACATGTCTTCCCCCAGTCAGGTACTTTTCTTTGTTCAAAACTCACTATTAATAAACATAGTCAGTGTGTAGGAAATAGGTATAGAGGACAAGTGGACGACACCAATTATCTCCTACTTAAAAGACGAAGTGTTGCCTGATAATAAGGAAGCCGCGAGGAAACTGAGAGTCTACGCTGCACGATTCATACTGATCAAGGATATCTTATACAAAAGAGGTTTCTCCCGCCCGTACTTGAGGTGCCTTGTCCCTGACGAAGCAGACTATGTCATGAGAGAGGTCCACGAAGGGGTGTGCGAGAACCACTCGGGATCGCGATCCTTGGTTCATAAGCTGATTAGGGCCGGATACTATTGGCCCACTATGCAGAAGGATGCCCAAGCGTACGTCAGAAAATGTGACAAGTGTTACAGGTTTGGCAACCTCATCAGGCAACTGACGGAGGAGCTCACCCCAATGAAGGCCCCGTGGCCCTTTGCTTGATAGGGACTTGATATCATGGGACCATTTCCTACGGCAGTCAAGTAGCTGAAATTCCTGCTAGTCAGCATAGACTACTTCACCAAATGCGTAGAGGTCGAAGCCCTGGATACCATCACGGAAAAGAATGTTCACAGTTTTGTATGAAGGAACATCATTTGCAGGTACGATATACCGAGGGTCCTAGTCTCGGACAACGAGAAACAGTTCGATAACAACAAATTCAAAGACTTTTGCTCACAACTTGGGATCAAAAACCACCATTCGTCGTCCGTGCACCCTCAGGCCAACGAATAGGTTGAGGTCACAAGCCAGATCCTTACTGAAAATCATCAAGACTTGTCTCGATGGGGCAAAGGGTATCTAGCCGGAAAAATCGCCAAGCATAATATGGGCGTACAAGACGACAACAAGGACACCTACAAGAGAGACACCGTTTCGACTTGTGTATGGTAGTGAGGCGGTCATCCCAACGAAGGTGGGACTCAAGAGCTACTGAGTAGCAAACCATGACAAGGAGAGGAACGATGAGGCCATGCGCCAATAGCTGAATATGGTGGATGAGGTCCAGGCAACGGCTGAACAAAGGTTAGCGCGGTACCAAAACCTCATGGCCAGGCACTACAACTACTGGGTGAAACGCAGGGACTTCCAGGTAGGAGACCTCGTCTTAAAAAGAGTAACGGGCGCCACAAAAGACCCCTCATAGGGGAAGCTGGGACATAATTGGGAAGGACCATACAAAATCACATTATGGCATAAGAAGGGCACCTACCACCTCGAGACACTGGACGGAAAGAAGCTGCACCACCCATGGAACGTGGAGCACCTGAAGAAATACTACCAGTAGACAAGGATCCAAAGCAACGACACTCCTCATTTTCCAATTTATTCATTTTCATAGTTTTTACTATCTACAAAACTCTTTAAGCCTAAGGGGCAATTTTATTATTTTTAAGAACAATTTTTACTTTCATATCCATCACAATAAGAGGAGATTATTTAGAAATAAAGTGTGTATGACAACAGTTATATTTTCCATAAAGTGGACAAGTTCATCCCAAAGGGATGAAGCAATTTTAATCAAGTCCATAAAGTGGACGGATCATCCTAAAAAGATGAGTTTTATTTCACTAAGTCACAAAAGTGGGCGAGTTCCTCCCAAAGGGATGAGAAATTTCCATCGAGTCCACAAAGTAGATGGATCGTCCTAAAAAGACAAATTTTATTCACTAAGGCCACGGGCCCACCCAAAAGCCATGAACAATTTTTGTTAAGTCCATAAGGTGGACGGATCATCCTAAAAGGATGAGTTTTATTTCACTAAGTCCACAAAAGTAGACGGGTTCATTCAAAAGGGATGAGTCATTTCCACCAAGTCCATAAAGTGGACGGATCGTCCTAAAAGGACAAATTTCATTCACTAAGTCCGCAAAAGTGGACGGGTTCGCACAAAAGGGAGGAGCAATTTTCATCAAAAGGATGAGTTTTATTTCACCAAGTCCACAAAAGTGGACGGGTTCATCCTAAGGGGATGAGCAAATTTTCACTAAGCACGTACGGGGAATGAAGTGAACGGATGTAGCCATTAAACATAAAGGAGAAAATTATATGGCAAACATAAATATATATATATATATATATATATATATATATATATATTAATAAACGCATGATCAAAAACACCGAATACATAATAAAAAGCCCAGTAAGGGCTGAAATGTCAACATAATGGTCCTAAGAGTAGGCGACGGTACAAAGAAAAAGAAAGAAAATTTAAGTTAAACAAGTTTAATTTTCTTCATCTTTGGTCTTCTTGTCACCTTCGACTGGACGGGCGTCGTCACCAACAGGGGATGTCTGGGCTGCCGGAGCTGTCTCCTCTTCACCTTAAAGGTCAGCAACGGTGTCATCATTAAATAACTCGTTTGTGCTCTTGGAGTAGACGAACTAGGCCGGTGTCTGGGCCTGAGGATCTATGAAGATGTGAGAAAGGTCCAGGTCCAGGTCCAAGTCCAGGTCCAGGTCCAGGTCCAGAAGCAATTGTCGAACCCGTCCGCAAATGAGCTGCCAAGCTCCGCCAAAAGGGCATCGAGTCGCGATACTCTTGTATCGCCTCCTCCTTAGCCAGACGGAGCTGGTCTTTGGTGTCAGCAATCTCCTTCTCCTTGTCTTCTAGGACCTTTCTTAAAACCCCCATCTGCTTCTTTAGTTCGCCCCTTACTTGCTTAGAAGCTTCTTCTCCCGGACCACTTTCCAAGCCTGCAGCTCCTCTAGCTTCATTGCTATCTTATTTGCCCATGCCCTAACCCGTTCCAAGGCTGTCTTATGGGAAAGGCAACGGTCCATTAGACCCTTTATCATCACCAAGCCCTGCAGAACAGTGGAAGGGTTAAAAGGGAGACGGAGATAAGTTGACAAACAAAAAGAGACGGAGGGAAAAAAGAAATTACTTGCATGGCGCTGAAGAGCCCCGTCTCCCCCATCGCCTCCGTCGCATGATTGCTTAAATCCTCATAGTCTTCTCCCTTGATGATGGAAGATAACTGTTCAAGGGTGTACTGGTAGTCTTTGCGGAGGAGGACGAGTGGCTTTAGGGCGTCGGGAAACCCGACCCTTCATTAAGCCCTTGCCTTTTCTCGGGCCAGGAAGCATGGCCATCTCCTTAGCTTTAGCTTTTGTCCCGACGGTTGGTTCTGTTACCTTAGACTTCTTTGGGGGACAATTTGACTTCTTTGACGGCCTCTTCTTGGACGAAATTTGAGCGACGGGTTTAATGGGCAAGCCACCATCCTGTCTTTTCTTGGCCGCAACTTGCACCTTTATGTAGGCCCTCCGTCTGCCTTCTTCCATTTCTACATGGACAGAAAGAACGAGTTAGGCAAATTTCAATTTGGTAGAAAAATAAGATTAAGGGAGACAATCTATGCTTGCGGGCTTGATTGTTGTAGCGACGGGCAACTTCGGTAGGTTCGGGACCGTCGCAGTACTAGTGGATTGTGTCCAAGGTAACGAGCTTGGCCTAGGTCCTTCTCTTTAACTTAATCACAAAGATTTTTTCTAAAAAACTCCACTGCTCCAAGGTCACTAGTGGACGGTCCCGGGCTGCAAAAAAGGGGGACGGTTAGACAGAGACGGAAAATAAAAGATGAAATTCAAAGGGGGCGGATTCTTACCAAACAGAGGCATTATGCCCCAAGTTTTGTCTACGGGCATAAACTCCTGATCGTTAGGGCGACACATCCAATTGTCACCCTACATGAAGAAGTAACGACTTTTCCAGTTCTTGTTAGAGTCTAGAGTGTTGCATACCAACCTAAGTACGGGCTTCCTTGGAAGGAAGCTGTAAATACCTCGGGATTGAACAATCTCGGATGGATGATAACATTGAAAGAACTCCTCCACTATCATCCTTTGCGCCCCGTCACTCAAAACTCCGTAAAGGACTTCAGCACCTATGAAGACCCTCCAAGCATTTGAAGAGATCTGGGTGATGACAACTCCGAGGTATTGGAGAAGGTGACCGTGTAGAGCATTAAGAGGGAATTGAAGTCTAGCCTTAAACATTTGCTCGTATACACCAACGTCTCTGACCCTGTCGTAGTAACATTTCTCAGACTTTCGAGGTAAACAGATGGGAATGTTGGCTGGGATTTGATACCTATCCCTAAGGGTTTCAATGCCTTTCCTTAACGGATGAGTTAAAATCATTCACCATCCACAAGGGGAGGAGGATGAACCCCTTGAGGCCGTCTGGGCCTATCACAGATTGGATGAGAGGATCAACGTAAATGACATTAGAATTGGTTGAACCACCACTTAAGCCTCCCTCTAAACCGACAACATCCACATCTTTATCCTCCTCAAAAGGAGAATTGGCAGACAGATCCCTTTCATCATAAGAAGTGCTAGAATCGTCATGACCAGACGGGTACACTTCATTGTAGTCTACTCCATTACGGACCCACGATTGATCACTCGACAGACTAGACATCTGTCACCTGCACGTGACAGGCAAACCCTAAGACTCCCTACGAGTCTATGAAGACGACGGGCTAACAACATTTAAAGCTAAAAAACGAAAATTAAGAAACAAAATGATAATAATAAAAGGCAACGGGTGCTTACCTGTTGAAGATTAGATGGAAGAGACGGATGCCTTGTAGCTGACGGGTAAAGCTGGTGGACGGTCTCTAAGAAGCAACGGAAAAAGTACGGTGAAATGAACAGCAGATGGTAACGCTCTGGTTTTCAAATTTTACGAAAAGAAAAAATGAGAAGGGCAGGCCACAGATATATATATATATATATATATATATATATATATATATATAGAGAGAGAGAGAGAGAGAGAGAGAGAGAGAGAGGGAGGGAATGACACAAAAGACGAAGGGACGCATCGATACAAGCAATTAACCAATAGGAACGTGCCACGTGCCCCTATTTCATTAAATGCATTGGTTTAGCCTGTCTAATCAAGATGCGTCTCCTAAAAAGCTGTATTGACCCGTCACTCTAAGGGTCCGTCTAGGACGCATAGAGACGAATCCATAGAGTGATGGGGCAACTAAAAGGGATAAAATTAAGATGGACGGTTAGATTTTACAAACAGACTAACCTTGATGGACGGTCAGGATGGTAGATGGACGCTAAGGTGGACGGTGGCCAACACCACATGACACCCACATGGTTTATTTGGTCCTCAAGGAACCTCAAATAAAAATAACTTGTGCTCCACAGTCAACCCTAGGCAACAGAATCGTTATATGTAAAGAATCCCACAAAATACGCACATTTATGAAGATCTTCTCTACAAGGAAACATTCCTCTTCGCCAAGGAACCAAGGTTGGTTCCCCACTACTATAAAAAGACCAAAACCTTTAGAAAATAGGTATGCATGATTCATCACAGCTCTGACACTCTAGAGTTGTGATAATTTCGCTGACTTAACCTTCAGAGGGTATTAGGCCGGTACCACATCGGTACTCTTTTGAGGTCTTTTCCTTTTTTTGGTGTTGTGCAGGTGTTGTTTCGGGTACGTGAAGACTATGCAGCTTACTGACGATTTTCAGCATCATCAAGTCCTTACATCCTATCCAGCAATTTAGTCAACGTGAAGAAAATCTTATAGGCCACTAAGTCTTTTTCTTTTCATATACATATATTCAAATGAGTTTAATAAATGAAGGTATTATATATATCGTTTTAAAGAATGTAGAGGATGAGACACATTTGTAATTAAAGTTTTATAAACTCCATTAAAATCTGATAAAAACTTCTAACAAATAATTTTACTTCTTAACAAACATAATGTCTATAAGGTTAGTTGTTCAAATTAAAAATGTAAGAATTCAATATATATTCAATTAAAAAATGCCTTCTTTTGGTATTTCAAACTTGATGTCATGTTTACTTTTGGCAGTTGAAAGATCAAGAGACCTACATTTGCAAAACTGAAAACAACTTTTTCATAAAATATCATCTATTAATAAGTTTCTAGTACTATATAGAAGAAAAAAAAGGACCATATAACTGATGTGCAGAAGAAGTCCCGTATATGACTTGATCCACGATTAGAAACTAGTGGATATAAAAGAAGACACCAACCGGCCCTAAGGATCCACAAATATAATTGTGGACCTAATCACCTAACCCAACAATAAAAAACACTTAAATTATTTGTTTTATTATTTATTTTTTGGAATCAAAATTTTGTTTTTTTGTTCTTAAACATTAAAAAACTCTTTTTCATCCTAAAACTTCATAAAATTTTTTAATAGTTTAGAGACAAAAATAAAGATAAAAAAGATCATTTTTAAAATTTAAAGACATAAAGTAAAACATTTTCAATAATTTAGGAGTGAAAGACGAATTTTTCAATAATTTAAGAACTAAAATGAACTTTTTTAAAGTTTAAGGATGAAAAATAAATTTTTACCCTATATTTACAAATCTCTTACTATTTAGAAGGATTGAATATCACTGATTTTGTTAGAAAAGATGAAACATAACTCTAAAATATACCATATGCAAAATAAAATAATGTATAGATGCAAGATAGAGAATCAAGAGAAAGAGAGAGAATGTAGAAAGTATGTAGTTTGATTCGATGAACTAAGTTCATTATCAAAAGGCCTTGATTCTTATATGACTTATATCTATAAACTTGGTGTTTTACATGGCTTATATCTATAAAACCTGCTGTTTTACATGACTTATCAGAGTTATAATACAAGTAAAATTAGGCTTAAGCTTGAAAACAATTAAGTCATGACATCTTGAACAGATCTAATGACCTAAAACTCTAAAAGAAATGAAACAAGGTCACCATGATAGCTGCGCCGCAACCTAATGAACCAATTATATATTTCTGAAGTTTGGCAGAGAGGTCACTGACTTTGCCTACATCAAAATATAGGCACATAGTCTCATTATTAATATTAGGGGGAAAAAAAAAACAAATAAGGTGTGCTTGCCTATGTGATCTTCATGAAGTCCATTGTTTTTCATATATATGCTAACGTTGGGAGTAGGTACGAGGGTATATAAATAATAGCTGGTCAACTGTGAGACTACGTTGTTTCTCAAAAAAAAAAAAAAAAAAACTGTGAGACTACGTCACGGGTGAGATAAAGTCTTAATTAATCAATTTAAGCACAGACTCATCAAAATTTTTAAAATAATATTTTGGTGGAAAAAGATTTAATTATCACAAGTCCTGTCTCAAACATCAAGAAATTAAATTGAGTATGAGGTCACACGTAACCGTGATTTTGTCACTATGTGCTAGTGTAGTAATGATAGACTAGGTAAACAAATCGAATTAGATTCGGTCGAATTGGATTATAAACATGGGTGATATTAAATGGTTTTTTTTCGAATTGGATTATAAACATGGGTGATATTAAATGGTTTTTTTTCGATAAAAAAAAAGGGTTTTAAAACTTATAAGTCTTATTTGATATTTTTTGAGTTGGGAGTAAGGGTAAAATGATCAATTCAGTATGACTCATATTTTTATTCATGTGAAAAACAAAATAATGGTAGATAAAATTAAATCTAACCATGTTGTCCTTATTTTCTTTTTATAAAAATGAGACTAATTAAAACAGTTAAAAGTAAAATTTAAATAATTAATACATATATTTTTAAATTTACACGGTCTAAGATTCACTATTCTTGTCATCAATACAAAAGGACAACTAAGAAATAATAAAATAAAATAAAAACTAGGTGCACATATGAAATAAAGTTAAATTATCTACAAAGATAATTTAATATATAAAATTTTAAGAATAAACATAAGATGTTAAGTAAAGAAAAATATGCGAATAATTAATATATAAATCACACCTTAATTTATTCAATGCTACTAGTAGATCAAGCAATAAAAATTTTAATTTCTTTTATTATACAATAAATATTGGTCAATAAAGAATTAAAATTTGATATCTATGATTACTCTATAAATGATATATTTACAACCTATATAATTGACTTTAGGTGAAAATTCAAAGATTCTACATACTCTAGAAAAAGTCGAGATTGATATTGAATAAGAATCTTACCTCCAATGTTAAGAGTTGATTCAAAAGCAACAAAATTCATAAGAATATTAAAGAGATTGTGTGAATAATGATAGTTTAGAAAACTTACTATAGTTTTCGTTCCACCCAAAAAGAACGCCCAACTTTGCATGTTACTTTGGCGTCACTTTTCCAAGTAAATAAGTTCAATTAAGATTTTTTTTTTTTTGGTTATTACTGTGTGAATTGTCAGAATAGTTTAATTCCTAACATAGCTACACATATCTAGAAAGCCAAAAAAAAAAAAAAAAAGAGTTAACATGTATAATTTGTAGGTCGACCTAAACCAACCCGGTGTTTCCACATGTTAAGTATGAGTTGACCCATTTTTGTTCATGGATCCAAAAATCTCTACTCGTACCTATATTTTTCCGTTTGTTTTGGGTGGATTAGCAAGTCCTAATCCAATTTTGCCACATCTAACTAGTGTAACATTTCATGCCATTTAAGTCCAAAAGGCCACCTAATGTGAAGGGATGTCCAAGAGTCAAAAACATCACAACCACTCTTTGTTAGACCATTTTTTATGAGTTGAGAAAGTGCTAGTAACATCTATGCTTTACCTTAAAGAACTAGTAAAGTTCCATTGTAACTTCTTGTAATTCACTTATATAGTCAAGTTTTACTTAATAAACACCCAATGTGAGAATCCACTTGCATAACACACAATATTCTAATATTATTTCCAATAGTAACAATGGGGGAAGGGGGTATTTGAATCCTGGGTGTTTTGAAAATACTAGAAAATATCAACCAACTGAGTTACAAGACTCTTGGCACAAACTTATTTAATCTAATCTTCAGAATCTGGAGAATAATAATAACTAAGGTAGGGTTTTTTTTTTTTTTTTTTTTAATTTTCATACATTTGGTCACTTTGGATACATAGATTTTTTTTTTTTTTTTTTTCTTTTTGAGAGTTTCAACCTAGATGAAACTATAATAATTAGGGGAGGATCATTTTCCCCTAATTTGTAAAATATATATATACTAGTTAAAGGCCCGTACTTTGCACGGTTTTATCATAAACTTATAGAGTATATTTTTATAAGAGAAACAATAACCAAATGAATAATTATTATAATAACAAAAGTAATAAATTTTATTGGTATAACAACCTTCAAATATAAAATGATAACACCTCAATAGAAAATTATTAGCTTGTAACTTACAAACTGTGGTCTAATGAGACTTGTAGTTACATGTATCAAATTGTTTTTATCTGAATTTTGTATATAGTGAATTTGTAATAATATTAGCTACAATAATATTAATGAGAAAAAAATGTTAGAAGTTGTTTTGCATTTGGGAGATTGTTAAATACCTCTTTGTACACTATATTTTTAGTGTATCCTTGTTCTTGTTTGTCATTGTTCTTTATTAAAATCTTTAGTCCTTCATGCAATTGGCCATGGCTAAAAACTGAACTTGGCAAGTCCTTGATTTTTGTTGATTGTTATAACATAACAAATTGTTTTCTTAATCTTAAAAAAATATTAATTATGATATTTTTTTAGCTATAATTAGCATGTAACCATGCGAAGATTATCATTTTGTATGCTTTTTATTTGATAAAATCATATATGTTTAACCATATTAATCATATACGTGTAACAACGTATCACAATTGCATATCTCTTTGGCTATCTAGTCAAAAAGTAAAGCAGTGTGTAATTCATGTATGGTATACAAAATAATAACAAAATCATGTCTAACTATATTTTTTTTTTTTAGAAACATGTCTAAGCATATTTAATGATTGATTCTATATGGTATACAAAATAATAATAATAATTCATATCTAAGCATATTTAACGATTGATTCTCAAACCATAACCATATAAATTGAATAAAACTTAAGAAAATTAGGTTAAACAAAAGACAAAAAATACACAAAACCTATTTTAAAAAATTAGAGTAAACAAATATATAGTTGTAGGTAGAAGAACAAAATTCGATGGAAATCAAATTTCATCCACACTCATCATTTTTTTTTTTTTTTTTTTGAGAAAGATCCACACATCAATTAAGTTTGGATATACATTCTCAAAAAAAAAAAAATTGGATATAACTGTTTCTTTTGTATATGTTTGTTGCATTGATTAATGATGTAACAGAGCAATTAAACCATTTCCAGTGACCACTAAAAAAAACAAAAGAAATCATCAGACTTCCATATTCCAAATAGGACTCACGTATTTTTTCTGTAAACACACAAAGATTCAAATAATTTTAACCACATAAAACTGAAACTACATCCATCAATTTGAATTTAAAATTGCTTGTGAATTCATAAAATTCGTACCTTAAATGTTCATCATGAACATGACTTTTAATGTATCTACAATACAAAAGAAGTATCACTGTCTCGCCAACGAACATTATTCTTGGTTATTAAAAAAAAAAAAAAACATGATTCTTGCTTTCTCCAAACTGGCCTGAACAAAAGAAATTATATATATATATATATATATATATATTAGGCAAAACTACACTAATGGTCCTTGAAGTTTACTTGATGTGTGCAATTGGTCCCTTAAGTTTCAATTGAGTGCTATTAGTCCCTCAAGTTTCAAAACTAAACAGTGTTAACCCTTTGTTAACTTCCGTTAGTATTATTGTTTATGTGGCTAACGCAATAGTGATGTGACATTGTTTTAATTGATGTGGTATTTACTATTTAGTTTTATTTAAAAACTATGCATGTCATAAACTCATAAAAGCAAATAATTGACCCAATTCAAGTGGGTTACTACCCGAATCAAACAAAAATTACCAATCTAAAACTAACATAAGAGAGTGATAGCCCAAGACCATCGTCCTTCTTCATGCGACAGCAGCGCCGTCATCCTTGACAACCACTTTGATTTATGGTCATGCTCGCAGCTTTTGCACAACCATTGCTTTGCACTTCTCCTCTCATCTTTGGCCAACCCATCTAGTTTGTGTTGTCACTAGGCAGTTGGGACATGATAGGAAGCACTCTTTTGGTGATATGAGTGCTGATGAGGAAATTTCTAGAGCACCATAATTTTAATAATGGTTGTGCGACACATGATTCTTTTGTGCACCAACTCAATCTGTTGTTGCATTTTTCGATTGATGATTAAAGTTCTGGACATGGGTTTTGTAGATTATTTAGTTGGGTTTGTTCCGTTTTGATTGTACTTGCTATGTACATATATGCTTTTGATTTTTTGTGGCCCCAACTATAATTGGAGGTGAATTTTGTAGAGAGGACTTTCATTGTATTGGATAAGGCGGTAGTTGATGGAGGGTTTATTCATGGAGATCCCCTTGTTGAAGGTCAATTAAATTCATAGCTTTTTGACCAATTTCCCTTAGTTCTTTTGCTGTGTGAGCTCAACCATTAATCAAAATGGATGTGGAGGATGATGATGTTGCTAAAGCTAAGAGAGGAGATGTTGTTGCTAGCAGGGGAAGGCAGCATTGTGTGGAGGAGGACGACGGTGTTGGGGTCTTGTTAATTTTATTGGGACTTTTGGTTTGATTTGGCCTACTTAAACTGAGTTAGATATTTTCTTTTATGGGTTTATGGTATGTCTAATTTTAAAAAAAACTAATAAATAAATACCACATCAGTTAAAAAATGCTACATGCCTACATCCCTATTAATTCCTTTAGCCACATAGACAATAATATTAACGGCAGCTAACAAAGGATTAATAACGCTCAGTTTTGAAACTTGAGGGACTAACAGCACTCAGTTGAAACTTAAGGGATCAATTGTGTACATAAAGTAAACTTCAGGACCAATAGTGTACTTTCGTCTATATATTAACCATCTTCTACCACCGCACACCCTTTGTCCGATGGTCACTCCACAGGTATAAGTGCTTGTGGAGTATGGGGGGCAAGGACCGAGATTGAAGTCTCTAAGAGGGAGTTTTACACACATATACACTTAGATTAGTTTAAAGTAGAAATTTTATCTTATATAAAAAAAAAAAAAAAAACCATCTTCTCTCACTAGCTCACTGCATTTCTCCTTTTATTTTTCATTATTCCTGCGGCATTCTTTGGCTGCTCTCTTTCTAATTACCTCACATGCATGTCTTTATTTATTATTTGTCTCTATTTATATAACAAAACCGTTTATCAAAAAAAAAAAAAAAAAACCGCTTTATCATTACGTCTCTTATCAATTCACTTGGGACTCCTCTCCCTTTTTGAAATAGAATACTAAATAAGTGGGCCTCTATGTGTTTTTTTTTTCCTTATCTATTTCACTATTTGTTCCAGAAAAGAGTTTATAAGATACACCACTAAAATTACAACGTAATTGAATACAAAAATGAGCTGATTTTTAAATTTTTCTGCAATGCCTATTTTTTAACTCTATATATATATTAGTTGAAAGTTCATGCATTATTCGGATTTGTTTCATTCATAAACATATAAAATATATAATTTTATGAAGAAAAAAATAATTATTACATAATATATATATAAATTATCTGATTTATGTATACAAACTCCACGTTGAAGAAGTTGATAAAAACAAAAAGTCTAACACCAGTTTAATTTGTGGATGTGTGAAGCTGAATTCTAAATCTAAAAAATAAGTGTTAAGATTTTTATCAACTTAAAAATTATAGGAGAAGAAGATAAGAACAAAAAAAAATTATATCTTTTTTTAAAAAAATCTGAAAAATAGAATTTGGATTGTAATCAAATTGAGAGTTAAGACTTTTATCAACTTAGAAATTATAGATGATAATAATAATAATAATAATAATAATAATAATAACTAGTCACTAACCCTTGCGATGCACAGAAAAGCTATTGATAACTTCCCTAACATGAAAAAAAAAAAAAAATCAATATCATGGTATAATTTATGTGGGGGGTAAAAATGCTTAAATGAACGTTTGGGCCTGGGGCCTGGTTAGTTGGTATAAGTTTGTTCAATCAGAGTCTTCTAAGTCCACAAATCAGTCTGCACTATAATGGTCCGAGGAGGAGTATCTCCTCGGACAGGCCCAGTAAAGGCCATGGGACTTGCTAAAGGGTTTAGAGACAGAATTCTGGAAGATCTGTTGGGTAAAGGTGTGATCCAAGCACTTGTTAGAAGCAGGAACGTGTGAGAAATATCTGAGGAAAAAGCTGTTACCACCGCATTAAAGGCCTTGCATCTACCTCCTTAGCCGCATTAATGGAGAAATGACCTTTGAACAGTAGTATTCAGCCTTCTAGCTATTATTTGAAGACTTTAAAAAGGTGGTGGATGGGACAAGTATCTTGGAGGAAGATCTGTGTTACACATGGATGAAACAGGGAAGAAGAAGAAGGATATAAGAAGACGAGAGAGGAAAGAAGGGAGGGATCTCTTTTGAAAACCAAAAAATTGTAATCTTTTGCTTAGAGAAAGAAAGGCTATACAAATTGTCCGAGGAGGGTCTTTTGTCATATTCATCTATTACTTGCATAGATTACGGCATTCTAGCCTGTTTATCAACTTTCCAATATCCCTAACCTAGGTTTCAAACCCATACTCTACAAATAACATTGTATAAGGCTCTTTGGGCCTGAGCCCATTACTCGTTTGGGTCCGGGTACAAATTGTGCACTTACAATTGGCGTCGTCTGTGGGAAATCGAGTGTTGAAGGAATTGGAACATCATGGCAGGCTTAGGTTCACGTCATGCAGAGTCTCAGGGGTCCCAGCACAAAGATCATTTTAAGCGTCTCGAGCGTCGGAGGGATCGAGAGGGGAGTGTGCATACACCACACTCTGATGCAAGCCACTCGCGTGGTGGGAGCAGGGCCACTCATGAGGATGATGCTGAGGCCATGCAGAGGAAGATTGACCACCTCAAGAAAAAGTTACACCGTGTCAGACGAAGGCGGGCTTCACCTCCGTCTAATCCTTCCTCTAGGGGGTCACGGGGAAGCAGTTACAGTCCAAGGTCCAAGACTCCCCCTAGCGAAACCTCCTCTTACGAGAAGGATGAGCTTTCAAGTCGTAAGCATAAGAAGTTTCCCTCCAGGGGCTTGGGGAACGATGCTATGAGCCGAGCATTGCACCAACTCTCCAAGTCCCCCTTCTCATGCAGGATCGAGAAGGGAAGGCTCCCACAGCGGTTCACTCAGCCCACCTTCACCATCTATAATGGCAAGACAGACCCAGTCGAACACGTGAGCCATTTTAATCAGAGGATGGAGGTACATTCTCAGAACGAAGCCTTGATGTGCAAAGTCTTTCCCTCTAGCCTGGGACCTGTTGCTATGAGATGGTTTAACGGACTAAAGCCGGGGTCTGTCGATTCTTTCATGAAACTCACCAGGGCATTCGCATCTCAATTCATTACATGCAGCAGAGTCCCTCGGCCTTTGGACTCATTGTTATCTATGGCCATGAGGGAGGGTGAGACTTTGAAAGCATACTTTGACAGGTACTGGGAAATGTTTAACGAAATTGACTGAGATTTTGATGAAGTGGCGATTAACACTTTCAAAGTGGGCCTCCCAACTGATCATGATTTAAGGAAATCTCTGACCAAAAAGCCTGTGCGAAGCATACGTCGCCTTATGAATCGCATCTACGAGTACAAAAAGGTTTAGGAAGATCAACAACAAGGTAAGGGTAAGGCGAAGGTTATTCCGCAGAAGAGAAGTGATTTCAGGTCGGACAGGAACCATAACAATAAGTCAAGGAGAGATTTCCCTGGGCAATTTGGTTCAGCCACTCCTTAAGTAGTTAATACCGTATTCCGAGAACCAGTGCACCAATTGCTGGAGAAAGTCCGTAAGAAACCCTACTTCAAGTGGCCTAGTAAGATGGCAGGGCACCTTACGAAACGGAATCAGAACATTTTTTGCCAGTATCATCAGGATGTGGGTCATACCACCAAGAATTTTTTCAGACCCTTTGGAACCATTTAGAGCAGCTTGTTAGAGAGGGAAAATTGAAGCAACACCTGTATCAACCCAACGGACAAGGAAATCATTCAGGTTCAAACAATCAGAAGAATAACTCATCTCGACTGCCCTTGGGAACGATTAATGTCATCTTCGCTGCACCTGGCAGGACCGGTTCTTGTCCTACAAAGGTGATGGCGGTGTCACATTCCCAAGCCGAGGAGTCTGGCTCGAGGCCGAAGAGGATCAAGGGGAGTACGCTTATTTTGGGATTCTCCGATGAAGATAAGGTTGGGACTATTCAACCACATGACGATACCCTGGTGGTCACATTGAGGATAGGGAATTATGATGTCAAGAGGGTATTGGTCGATCAAGGTAGCGGTGTGGATATTATGTACCCTGACTTATTCAAGGGACTTCAGTTAGGGCTGGAGGATCTCACTCCCTATGACTTGCCATTGATAAGCTTTGAAGGGAAGGCTGTTATACCAAAGGGACAGATTCGATTGCCCGTACAGTCTGGCTCGGAAACGGTCGATGTAGATTTCATTGTGGTTGACGCATATTCTCCATACACGGCCATCGTCGCCAGGCCTTGGCTGCATGCTCTGGGTGCTATCTCCTCGACTTTACATGTTAAAGTAAAATTTCCCTTGGGTGGATTGATTGAAGAAATTCTTGGTAGCCAATCAGTAGCAAGGCAATGCATATCGGCCGCAGTGCTACATCAAGCCAAATCAGAATCCTCGGCCTCAGCTGTGAAAGACTTATAGCAATTAACAACTCTGGATGCGCCCTGTGCGGTGACAGCAGAGGAGGCCACGTGTGAAGATTTGGAAAGATTTCTCATAAATGATGACCCTGAAAGGTTCTTTCAAGTTGGGATACGGCTACCACACCAAGAGAAGATAAAATTGGTGATGTTTTTGAAAAACAATATCGATGTTTTTGCCTGAGATCCCTATGAGGCTCCGGGGGTTGACCCAAGTTTCATTTGCCATCATTTAAACGTCAACCCTGCCGTTGCTCCCAGGAGGTAGCCACCTCGACGTTCTTCGAAAGAGCATACCGAGGCCGTCAAGGAAGAGATGCTCAAGCTCAAAAGGGCTGGGGCTATTAAAGAAGTTTTCTACCCAGAATGGTTGGCGCACACAGTTGTTGTAAAAAAAAGAGCGGAAAGTGGAGAGTTTGTGTGGACTTCACAGACCTGAACAAAGCCTGCCCAAAAGATTCGTTCCCAATGCCTCGTATCGATCAACTAGTAGACGCTACGGTCGGGCATCCTTGGATGAGTTTTTTAGATGCCTTCTAGGGTTATCACCAAATACCATTGGCGTTGGGCGATCAGGAGAAGACTGCCTTCATTACTCCTACGAGGAATTATCAATATAAAGTGATGCCATTAGGTTTGAAAAATGCAGGGGATACTTACCAAAGGATGATGACCAGGATGTTCGAATCGCAACTTGGGAAGACCATTGAGGTATATGTGGATGATATGGTAGTGAAGAGTAAGACAATACCAATGCATGTGAAAGATTTGGACGACACCTTCCAAACACCTAGGAAGTACAAGCTGCGCCTTAACGCCTTAAAGTGTTCTTTTGGGGTGGGCTTCGGAAAATTCCTAGGCTACATGGTAAATCCGGCACAGGTCAGAGCCATTCAGGGCTTGCAACCACCTCGGAATCCAAAGGAAGTTCAAAAATTGACCGAGATGACTATTGCTCTCAACAAATTTATTTCTTGGTCCGCTGATAGGTGTAGACCTTTTTTCCAACTGTTAAATAAATGGAAAGGATTTCAATGGTCCGAGGAGTGCGCTTTAGCTTTTCAGCAACTTAAGGAATATCTTTCCCGGCCACCCATCATGACTTGGCCGGGGGTCGATGAAATCCTGTTTGCGTACCTAGCTGTAGCTATCTATGCAATCAGCCTGGTTCTGATAAGGGACGACGGTGGGGTACAAAGACCGGTTTATTATATTAGCAAATCTTTGAATGAAGCTGAGGTGCGTTATTTGCCTTTAGAGAAGGCAATTTTGGCCGTAGTCCATGCCACACGAAAGCTTCCTCACTACTTCCAATCCCACACCATCGTGGTTTTGACTCAACTGCCTCTCAAGTCAATATTGCGAAGTGCTGACTACTCGGGGAGAGTGGCCAAGTGGGAAACTATTCTAGGAGTTTTCAATATCAAATATATGCCACGCACCTCGGTGAAGGGCCAGGTTCTTGCTGATTTGGTGGCAGAATTCCCCGAACCATCGTTAGAAGAAACTGCGAAGGAATCGCACATGGATGAAAAATCAGTTGGCGTGATCATAGGCAAAGGGCCTCCGATTTGGAAAGCATATGTTGATGGGGCAGCAAACTAGAGAGGATCTGGCGTTGAACTTGTTTTGGTATCCCCTGAGGGAATTACCTTTGAGAAATCATTAAGATTAGCGTTCTCGGCCACTAATAACGAGGCTGAGTACGAAGCTGTCCTTGTTAGTATGGACATGGTACGGAGAATGGGGAAAAAGGTAGTTCATATGCCCTCGGATTCTCAGTTAGTTGTGGGCTAAGTGACGGGGACCATGGAGGTTAGGGATCCAAGAATGCAAGAGTACCTGACCTAGGTCAAATGTTTACAATCCAAGTATGATTCTTTCATCCTTTCGCATGTTTCTAGAAGTGGAAACTCGCATGCAGACTCGTTGGCCACTTTGGCGACGTCCTCGGCTCAGTGTTTGCCTAGGATTATCCTCATCGAAGACTTGTTGAAACCGACTTTAACTTCCACAGGTGCCGCCCATATCCATCTGATAAGGCTCGGACCTAGTTGGATGGACCCCGTGGTTTCTTTTCTAAAAAGCGATATTCAACCCAAGGAGAAGTCTGAAGCAGATAAAATTCGTCGAAAGGCGCCTCGATTCTGGTTGTCTGAGGATCAGAAGTTATATAAACGCTCCTTTTCAGGACCGTACCTGTTGTTCGTACATCCTGAAGCGACAGAGACACTTTTGGAAGAATTGCACGAGGGAATTTGTGGAAGCCATACTGGGGGGAGATCCTTAGCCCATAGAGCTTTGACTTAGGGATATTGGTGACCCAATATGTAGAGAGAGGCTCAGGACTACATAAGAAAATGTGACCAATGCCAGAGGTTTGCTCCCAATATTCATCAGCCTGGTGGTGTCCTTAATCCTTTGTCTAGTCCTTGGTCATTCGCTCAATGGGGACTGGATATAGTTGGGCCTTTTCCTAGGGCCATGGGAAACAAAAGGTGGCTACTCGTGAGAACCGATTACTTCACCAAGTGGGTCGAAGCTGAGCCTTTGTCAAATATTAGGGATGTGAACTCTAAGAAATTTATTTGGAAGAATATTATCACTAGATTTGGGGTATCTCACACACTTATTTCAGATAATGGCGTGCAATTTGATAGTAAAGCTTTCAGGAAATATTGTAATGACTTGGGCATCACAAATAGATACTCCACTCCCGCTTATCCTCAAGGAAATGGGCAGGCCGAGGCTGTTAAGAAAGTTATAGTCAGTGAACTTAAGAAAAGGTTGGATGACGCAAAGGGTAGATGGGTAGAGGAATTGCCACACGTGTTGTGGACATATCGGACTACGCCGCGAAGATCTACGGGAGAAACATCCTTCTCCATGACCTACGAGGCCGAGGCGGTGATACCTTTGGAATTTGGGTTTCCCACATTAAGGACGAGTTCTTTTAGCCCGAGAAATAATGATGGCCTCCTGGAAAGAAACCTGGATCTGGTTGAGGAACGATGAGAGGCCGTCATGGTCCAAATGACTTATTATCAGCAGAAGCTCAAATGAGGATATGATGCTCATGTGAAACTAAGGCCACTAGCGCCAGGGGATTTGGTGTTGAGGAAAGTCATAGGTACTTCCAAAAATCTAGTGTGGGGAAAGCTAGCACCAAATTGGGAAGGACCATATCGGATCATTTCTGTAGCGGGCATAGGGTCATATCGCTTAGCTGATCTAGATGAAAAAATTGTACAACGCCCTTGGAATGTAAATAACCTACGAAGGTATTATTATTAATAAAAAGTACTTTTGTTGTTCGTTGTTCAAATTATCCTTATGCAGCTCAATTCACTATTTCTAAATATCAAACAGAAACGCGGTCATGTATGGTCCTCAGACCACATACCTTGTGGAAATTGATATCCTGTTGATTGTTAAACAGAACCTTAGTTATGTCGGGTCCTCAGACCTTCTAATTTGGGGAAATTAACATTTCAATTCACTATTTCTAAATATCAAACAAAGACTTGGTCATGTATAGTCCTCGGACCACATACCTTGTGGAAATTGATATCCTATTGATTGTTAAAGAGAACCTTAGTTATGTTGGGTCCTCAGACCTTCTACTTTGGGGAAATTAACATTTCAATTCACTATTTCTAAATATCAAACAAAAACTTGTTCATGTATAGTCCTCCGACCACATACCTTGTGGAAATTGATATCCTATTGATTGTTAAACAAAATCTTAGTTATGTCAGGTCCTCAGACCTTCTACTTTGGGGAAATTAACATTTCAATTCACTATTTCTAAATATCAAATAGAAACTTGGTCAGGTATGGTCCTTGGACCACATACCTTGTGGAAATTGATATCCTGTTGATTGTTAAACAGAACCTTAGTTATGTCGGGTCCTCAGACCTTCTACTTTAGGGAAATTAACATTTCAATTCACTATTTCTAAATATCAAACAGAAACTTGGTCATGTATGGTCCTCGGATCACATACCTTGTGAAAATTGATATCATGTTGATTGTTAAATAGAACCTTAGTTATGTCGGGTCCTCAGACCTTTTACTTTGGGGAAATTAACATTTCAATTCACTATTTCTAAATATCAAACAAAAACTTGGTCATGTATAGTCCTCGGACTACATACCTTGTGGAAATTGATATCCTATTGATTGTTAAAGAGAACCTTAGTTATGTCGGGTCCTCAGACCTTCTACTTTGGGAAAATTAACATTTCAATTCACTATTTCTAAATATCAAACAGAAGCTTGGTCATGTATGGTCCTCGAACCACATACCTTGTGGAAATTGATATCCTGTTAATTGTTAAACAGAACGTTAGTTATGTCGGGTCCTCAGACCTTCTACTTTAGGGAAATTAACATTTCAATTCACTATTTCTAAATATCAAACAGAAACTTGGTCATGTATGGTCCTCAGACCACATACCTTGTGAAAATTGATATCCTGTTGATTGTTAAACAGAACCTTAGTTATGTCGGGTCCTCAAACCTTCTACTTTGGGAAAATTAACATTTCAATTCACTATTTCTAAATATCAAACAGAAACTTGGTCATGTATGGTCCTCGGACCACATACCTTGTGGAAATTGATATTCTGTTGGTTGTTAAACAGAACCTTAGTTATGTCGGGTCCTCAGACCTTCTACTTTGGGGAAATTAACATTTCAATTCACTATTTGTAAATATCAAACAGAAGTTTGGTCATACATGGTCCTCGGACCACATACCTCGTGGAAATTAATGTGTTGATGAGCCACGGTAAGTTTAATGGATTGCTTTATGCCCCAAGCTAAATGCTAAATTCAGTTTTAGATTGTGTATTGTTGTACTACATGTATTATGGTCTTAAGGCATGATCTACATATATACGCTAAGTGTATGTACTTTTATTTGAAGCTACTGCTAATCGAAATGTGGTAAAGACTTTACAATGTATTAAGGGGTGGAGTTAATTGTTCCACTCATGTAATTTTGCGCTAAGAAGAAGTGAATTAGTATAGTTGTACTGAAGGTTGAAAGCTGGGGGAAAATCAAAATTTTCAAATTTCTCATTAATTGTTGTCAATGGATACATTGGAGATAAAATTTTGAAAAAAAAAAAAAAAAGTTAAAATGAAAGTCCTAATAAAAAAAGAAAAACTCATCACAAAAAAAAGGGGGGTCCTAAGTGGCCTGAGCCTTAAGCCTTGGTAGAAGGATCCTGCTCGGAAGTGCTGGCAGCCCCTTTTGACTTGCTGTCCTCCTCTGTTTGTTTCAGCTCTGCTTCGAATGAGGTTTGGACTTGTTTCCCTTTGTCTCTTGCCACTGGTGGAGGGACATTGGGCTCGGTATTCTGGCTCGTAGGCTTCTCGACTCCGTCGCCTTTTACTTCTCTTTGTCAGAACCAGCAAGTTCTTTAGGAGTTGGAATGAGCAGCGGAATCATGGATGGATGAGTTGAAGGCGCCATCTCGGGGGTAGGTGAGACAGGAGGAAGCTCTTCGAGCACCTAGATGTCCAAAGGAAGCCAAATATTCTCAGGCTTCCTCAACTCGAAAATTGCGGGAATCCCTGCCACATTTAGGGCTTCCGCCCACACTTGTGGGCAGTACTCTCAGCACAGCTCAGCGAACTCCTCTGTCAATTGGTTTTCTGTCGCCTCCACCCCTTCTTTGTAAGCAGCCTTCTTCTCGGCCTCCATGCTTTCTTTGAAGGTACAAGCCTCCTCCCTCATTCTAGCAAGCTCCTTCTTTAGGTCGGAGTTTTCTTGCTGGACTTTGGACATGTCCTCGTCCTTCTGACGCAGAAGCTTGCGTTGCCCCTCTACCTGGGTTCTCATCGTCTTTAGGCTAGCCTTGGCACCGTCCCTCTCCCTCTTCTGCTCTACCAGCTGCTTGGTTAGGTTCTCGTTTTGCGCAAGAGCTTGGCCTAGGGACTTCTTGGTCTCCTGCCTAACCTCAAGTTCAGCTGCAGCTTTCTTCTGAGAGTCTTCCACCCACTTCTCAGCAGCAAAGACTTCTTGAATAGCCTGCGTTAAAATATTAAAATAAATGCATTATTGTTAAAGCAATTCAAGGTACATGAGAACGATTTTTTTGTTAAAGTGTAGTGAAAGCAGTAAGGTGGGGGTAAACGCGAGACACTCACCAAAGCTAAGTCCCTCTTGAGTGAGAGAAAAAGATGTGGTTGGTTCATCTTGTCCAGGGCGTCCATGTCCCTTGGTAGAAGAAGAGGTCATTCCAAAGCCTCAGCAATGTGGTGGGCGTGACCTTGCTGGAACGCCCTGATGCTGGATTGGCAAAAGATTGGTGCCCCATCTAGCTTCAGTTCGGGAGACCAATTGGTCTGTGTACGGCGTACCTCGGCCAGGTCACGATTCTCCCTACTTTCCACTGAAGAGGCACGTCCCTTACATTTGCCAGCTTTCTGTTGTTGTTGTTGTTGTTGTTTTAGTTTCTTCTGCCTCCCCACATCTGCCTCCTCGGCCTCATTTTTCCTCTTCTTCTTAGGCTTCGGAATGGGAAGCTTAGGATCGGAGGGAGGAGGGGGTGGTGGCAAAGATGGAGGGATTTAGGACTTACCCGCGTCCTTTTGAGAGGCTTTCGAGCCCCTCTTCGACATCAACTTCCTAAGAGTGGACATATCGACTTCTTCGGAGCTAGAGTCGGGCTGTGCAATTATGAAACCTTTTATGCCCGAAGTTTCTGCGGGAAAGTGCTCTTCATCCGAGAGGATGACCCTCTCGAGGTCACTTAGCTTCTTCGAGGCGAAACTGGTCAATCTCCTCGTCCAACGATTGTTGTGAGGATGTAGGTTCTTCTCGGACGGCTGTTGTTTGGGAATGTGCCAAGAGAGGAATTGTTGTGATGGGGCGAGAGTATAGAATGATGGAGGGGTCGTCTGGGAGTTCCTAGTCAGAAAGGAAGCCTCGTCGAGAAACATCTATCCTTCTTTGTCGTTTGTCTCCTGCGGTGATCGCGTTGTCAATCTCCTGGAAGTTGTCTGACAAAGGATTGTATCCTAATATCAGGTGGGCTGCTCTTATTTGTAGGTCTTCGCTAACGAAGACTTTAAAGCGAAGAACGCGATTGAGGTCTGCGACGTTGCAAAGGCTTAGACGCGGACGTACGTGTTGTTTATCTGTGAAAAACATCCGAGGAGACGAGCATGGTTAGATTAGCGATAAATATCAAAGGAAAGTGCAATAATACACAATGTAATCAAAAATGGTAAAGATAATGGGATTAAGTCATAGGTTAGGGAATCTAACTCCTATGGAGTCACACTTGGGTCTCCCCATTCGACTGGGCAGTGAGGACCGTCAGACCAGTTTCCTGAAGCGGTGAGATAGTCGTCTTTCATGCCTTTGTTGGACTTGGGAAGACAGGATATGAGCCTAATAATGCTAGACCTGGATTTAAGGTAGTATCCTACGCTTTTAAGCTTATGGCACTCGTACATGTAAACGACATCATGCCATGTGAGGTTTAGACCCATTTGCTCGTTTAAAGTATCGACACAACCTAAGACTCTAAATACATTTGGCCTGCACTAATTTAGGCATAACCTATGGTTACGAAGGTATTCGCTGGTTACGTTTTTCATGGGAAGGGTCATCCCACCTTCTAGGAAGGCGATGATGGGGATGATGACTTCTCCCTCTCTCCTAGCGTTACCTATGGCTTCTACAGGACAGTATCTTAAGCCTACATCTTGGGAAATTTGATATTTGGCCCGGAAACCCTCCATACCAGCATTGGTATCTACTAAACACTTAAATCTACCCATTTGGTGGGAGTGAGAATGAAAGTTTAGAGAAGGGGAGGGGTCTAGATGGTGGCCGAGGACAGAAGCCGAGAAGAAATGAGTAAAGGAAGTTGAAAACTTACGGGAAATAATTAGGCGATTCTTCACGAGCTTCTTGAGAGGAAAGATAGTGATTAACTCTTAGATGTGATTGATTTCTAAAAGAATGGATGAAGATACGGATTCCTAGGCATTTTGGCGTGTGGGAGGCAGCCTCGAATCAGAATTACACTGCCCAATTTTTTAGAACAAACCTGGACCGTTGGATGCGTATCTCACCATTGAACGTGGGGGACAAGACGTAACTTGCAGTCATAAATACAAGTGTTCCGAGTTTCGAAGTGTCAGAGGCGGTTTTAAAGGAACGAAAGGACCCCTACACGTGTGGCGGTTTACAAAGTGTGTGGAGGGTGCGCTGCTGGTTCAAAACTCCATTTCTCTCCTCGGATGGGAGGGAAAAATGAAGTTTCGAGGGGCTATTGTGGGGGGGTAAAAATGCTTAAATGAACGTTTGGGCCTGGGGCCTGGTTAGTTGGTATAAGTCTGTTCAATCAGAGTCTTCTAGGCCCACAGGTCAATCCGCACTATAATGGTCCGAGGAGTTGTCCGAGGAGAAGTATCACTTCGGACAGACCCAATAAAGGCCATGAGACTTGCTAAAGGGTTTAGAGACAGAATTTTAGAAGATCTATTGGGTAAAGGTGTGATCCAAGCACCTGTTAGAAGCAGGAACATGTGAGAAATATCTGAGGAAAAAATTGCTACCACCGCTTTAAAGGCCCTGCATCTACCTCCCTAGCCGCATTAATGGAGAAATGACCTCTGAACAATAGTATTCAGCCTTCCAGCTATTATTTGAAGACTTTAAGAAGGTGGTGGATGGGACAAGTATCTAGGAGGAAGATCTGTGTTACACGTGGATGAAACATGGAAGAAGAAGAAGAAGGATATAAGAAGACACAAGAGGAAAGAACGGGGGGGTCTCTTTTGAAAACCAAAAAATTGTAATCTTTTGCTTAGAGAAAGAAAGGCTATACAAATTGTCCTCGGCTTACGTCCGAGGAGGGTCTTTTGTCATATTCATCTATTACTTGCATAGACTGCGGCATTCTAGCCTATTTATCAACTTTCCAATATCCCTAACCTAGGTTTCAAACCCATACTTTACAAATTTTATTGTATAAGGCTCTTTGGGCCTGAGCCCATCACTCGTTTGGGTCCGGGTACAAATTGTGCACTTACAATTTATATACCAAACCAATAAAATATATCACTTGCAAAGTAATAAAATATATCACATGCACTGAGAAATCGTGATAACCAAGTGCTTGAGATCATATTTAAAAGGACAAAGTCTAGCTACAAAATTGGTTGTAGCTTTACGCTACAAACTCACTCAATAAAATAAATATTACTCTATATTTTGAAAATCTAACCGTTGAATTGCATGTTCTTTACGCTCTAAATACACATGTCAAATTTTGTGCCAATCAAATATTATTAACTATATAATCTATAAACTTATATTTTATGTATAATTTTAAATTACAAAAACTTGCAATTTAAAAATTTATTAATGACATAGCTATTAATCTTTAATTTTCTTGAAATTTTGCAAACATTGAGGATATAAGAAGAAGATGTTATCCAATAGTGGATTTGTCAAAATTCACCCCCAATAAAAAGATGTTGAATGAGTTTGTAGCCTAAGACTACAATTGATTTTGTAGCTAAACTTTGTCCTATTTAAAATATATATATAACTGATATAAGTACTATCCAATACAATTAATTACACAAATATAGTGAACTTCATACTCATTCAATCAAATATCTTTCATAAATTATATTAATCATTCTTGATGTCCAAGATATATCTAAATTCTAACATTGCCAGTAAACAAAGATGCTAGACCTTAATGGAATTGAAAAAGAAACATAATGACAATTTACACAATTGCTAAAATCATCACTTTCTACTATTGCAAGAGAGAAAGAGAGAGAGGTGGCTGCTGTGTTGCATCTCTTAAGAAGAATCTACCCTTTACATTTTTTTTTTTTATGTAATCGACCCATAACAAAATAGATGTACCATGATCAGAGCATGCACATTTGGGAGATTAAAAGTAAAGGAAAATGAACCCATCTAAAGTTTTTTTGCTCTTCCTCTTGATGTTGACTTTCCAGCATCATCCAGAATCAAATTTATATACTCCTCAAAACCCTGTAAAGCATAAAAATTAGCTTTTGAACAAATTTACATGTATTCACTTAAAATTGTGAAAGGTGCTAACAATTAGGTTGATATCAGCCTTTTAACCAAAATTCAACATTTTAATGATGCACATCAATCAACAATTTTGCCATTGTTAGTTGCAACATATATCTTTCTATTTGTGACAAATATGGTACAATTTTGGCCATCAAATTTTACTCAAAAGCCATGATTAAAAATGCTCATCATAAATGTGATTAGAAAACTCAAGTAGTAAATTACAACCCTCTGCAAAGTTTTTTTTTTTAAAAAAAAAAAAAAAAAAGAAAGACTATCCTTAACATTTTATCTTCAAAACATTATAGCAGGGAATGCTGCAAAAATTTGGAATGATTTACCTATATATAGCTTAACCATACTTACTACTCCATATTATTCAAATCAAGACGTTTGATTTTCCCCCCTCATCACTCAACTAGATTATTAACTAAAATTTTAAGAATAGCATTACATGCAAAACCCAGAAAAGCCCAACATTGAAAAGGACGAATTCAATAATTAAAAGTCTCTGAAAAAACATTACCACTATCATCCAATATCCAATATAACCACTTTTAATAAGCACTATGAGAAGCAAATATACAACAAAATACCTAATCTACAAAAATCTATAAAACTAAATCAAACAATTGTTACTAATCTAACTCTCTCACAGGAACCTCTATTTTTAATAAGATCATCAAGTGACATATCCAATTCAATAGCCATAAAATCGGTAGCCAAAGTAATAGTCTCTGAGAGAAAATTGTTTTGTTTTCTTTAGGATAATCTTCAATTCTTTATTTCTTATTGTTACCTGGCATTGGATGGATTACTCATTTATTGCTTAAAAGCAGCTTTTGATTTCAACTTCATATTTCTTACATAAACAGAAGTTACAGAACGTTCCCATGGAAGTTATTGATTGAAGTGTAATGTGTGTGTGTTTATTGCCAATACACAAAGAAAACGAAGGCAACAACACAAATCACATCACTGCCATTTCATTAATATTGAAGTTTCAAGGGAATCATCACAATAACAGATCAGCGTGAATTGGACAGACCAATTTCATTACTGATTCATGTGCCTGTTAAAGTCTATTTATTAACCATGGTGGATCATACATCCCATTCACCTCAAGATTTTTAATGAGATTCCACCCATCTACGGTAGGTTATTCTAGGAGTCTTCCAATATATATTAAAAAGACAGTTTTATTTATGATCACAATTAAGCTCTTTAAGACACATGATGCACAAATTATTCTAGATAGTGACAATAATAAGTTCTTAATTTATTTTGTTAACAATAATAATTATAAAAACATGTGTAATATGTTTACCTTGATGGAAAGATGTATCTTTGACCCCAACTCTGCTATTCCTGATGCAACCTAGTATTGGGAATCCAGCAATTCCCAAGGTCTCGGCCCTCTATAAGCCAGGAAAACATGATGTGAAATTAGCTGTAATGCAAATATGGTCACATACACCTTAACCTCAACACTATATAAAATTGTAACAAATGAAACAAATATATGATTTTAAAAAATAAAAAATAAAATAAACAGAATAAAGCAATACAAATGTAGGACCAATATAACCAAAGAGAAGACTATGAAATTCTGCATCGATGATGAGAAAGTTAAATATTTCAATTACATCAATAAGATAAGGAAAATCAAGAGAGCCCCATTCAAACTATATATATGCTAGTGTTAGTAGAGCCTCACATGTGGAGCCTTTTCACACATAATTATAAATGTTCATTCAAGAAATCTTCAATTGTTTTGCAAAAGATTTACATATTGACTTTTTTATTTATTTAATTTTTATGTAAGTATGTTAACATGTGATTCTGTCAGCAGGTCTTCATGGCAATATAAAATCTATGAATATTAATCTATTGACAAACCATGGAAAATATATTAATCTGTTGAAACCATTATCAATATTAGTTGTTTCACTTCGTAAACAATTGACATACAATCTTGATCAAAATTAAGAGGGTTTTTATGAACTTGATCTCATGGCTTCCATCAAATTTAAGAGGGAATCCTCTTTTTAAGTAAAATAATAAAATTTTCTAAAAGCTTTGATTCCTTTGAAGTTGTTAAGGGTAAAAAACTCTAATCATAATGCACAAACACACCCTGAAATAAATCATTAAAAAAATCAAACCTACTTCTCAAACGGAATCATATCAAAATCCCTTCCAAGACTCAAAACCCACATATCTATCATGCTCAAAATTGGGGGACCATAGGCACTTAAACACCAACTTGTATTGATCATCCACACATCTAAACTTACATAAATTGAATAATTTCCCACAGCCCCATCAAATTTCTCTACTACTCTTCTAGTCCACAGCAATAGCAGCCCAACAGAGGCCCCTAAAGCTCCAAAGTGACACCAGTCCACAAACTAATAATCAATATGGTAAATCATTGTTACAATAGTGCGGCCAAAAAAAAAACATTTGTACAATACTACAACCAAAACATTCCCATAAAACCACAATACACAGTTTAGTTGCAAACAGAATGTAATAAACCATTTAAAAACAAAAACCCAATAATTTTGAAAACCAAAATGACATAAAAAAGCATATTAAGATCCATGTAACAGACAAAAAAGCATTGAAAGATCTAAACTTATATGTATATATATTATAACTAAAAATCAGAATTTTTGTTTTTTTCATATAATAGTGTTTTGATCACATACCGTTGCCGAGAAGAGATTGTCTTAGATGGGAGTGGAGATAAAGGAGAAGGATTTGCATCTAGGGTTTTCAATTTTGGGGTTTCCTGCTTATTCCACTAAAAATCAAAATTTTTGTATATAAAATCAAAATTTTTGTTTTCTTGATAGAGTAGAGTTTTCATTGCATACCGTTGCCGGGAAGAGATTGTCTCAGATGGGACAGGAGACAAAGGAGAAGGATTTGCATCTAGGGTTTTTAGTTTTGGGGTTTCTAGCATATTCTCTTGCAGACTCCAATCGTGTTTCCAGGTTAAGTTTGCATTTGTGTCTATCGTTTTCTTTTTTTTTTTTAAGATAAGTATCGGTTTTGGTTTTTTTTTTTTTTTTTAAGATAAGTATCTGGTTTTGATTTTGAGTGAAAAAGAGTTTTTAATTTTATTTTTTAAATATTGTGCTGACGTTGAAAATTGTAAGAGCTTTAGAGACATCGGTTTTATATATATATATATATATATATATATATAGAGAGAGAGAGAGAGAGAGAGAGAGAGAGAGAGAGAGAGAATAATAATAATAATAATAATAATATATTTAAAAATCTATAAAACTTTCTGCAATTTGGTGAAGCCACTTGGCGCAACCACGACTTCTAAGCCCAACTTTTATTATATAGTATACTAACTATTAATCCGTGCAATGCACGGGAACTTAAATTGATTATGAAACTATACAATTGCATAAATTGCTCCTATCTGACTTGAATTTGTGTTACAATTTGATGAAGAAGTCAAAACTTAAAATACTTGTGAATCGGAAGATTCATTGCCTAGGAATTGTTGAAACAAAACAAAATATGTATGGCTACATAATAGAGAAATATAAGAGAGATACTAGTTATCTTCAAAAGAATTACCTATGGTATAGTTGTTGACATCTACCAAACATGTTCAAACATTGCTAAAACTAATGCAAAAAGTTAGATGTTAAAACTTCTAAAATGCCAAAAAAATCATTTTAAAAATTAAGAAGATTCTAAACCTAGAATTATTGAAACCATAGAAAAAAAAAATATGGCTACAGTCATTACATACAAAAGAGAAATATAAGAGAAAGATACAATTGAAATATGCCAGACGGTTTTATAAAATGCAAAAAATAAACCCAAAAATTCAGATGAAACTAAAGAATTATAAAATTCGGTGCTGTAAGGTCACAATTTGCACCCAAACCCAACAGTAAGAAGGGGATAGGCCCAAAAAGCCCAATACAATGAAATTTGTAGAGAGTGAGCTTGAAATATAAGTTTTAGTAATGTTAAACAACAAAAATAATGGGCTAGATCGCAACATCATACACGTTGGATCATTTATGTAACAGAAATCATCCTTGGACTCAGGCTGAGGATAATAGATCTTATCTTTCACTCTTTCAAAGATAGATTACAATCTTGGGTGCTAATGTATACAGTGTTTTCTCCCTTTCTTCCCCGATCCCCCTCCTGAATGTCTTCATTTGCCTTTTATATCATCCCCCTTCTTCTCCTCATCTTCCACGTATGGATCAGATTACTGATTTAGATACTTGTCCCATCAATCTATCCCTAAAGTCTATGGAGGCAGCTGTAAAGCTGAACCCTGATGCTCAGGCTGAACCTTGATGCTTAGGCATCACTTCCTCATTAATGCGGCCAGAGAGTTAACTTCAGAGCATTCAATGCGATGGTAACAACTTTATCTTAGATATTTCGTAGCTCTTCTTCTTATCTTATACATCTACCACGCCTACCTTTACTTATAGGATTTCCTAAAATATCGCCTTTGGACGCCAGACAGCCCTCTCCTACCTTGGCTTTACATAGCCGAGAACATACTCTTCCTTGGACCACCTTTTTGGATAACCTTGATTAGTCCTCGATTCTTTATCCATTAGTATTACCTTTTGGGTTGATATTCCTACATCCTCGGACCATTCAGTGTCCTCGGATTGGGCCTTTAGTCCAACACCTATTCCTAGGCTCATTAACCCCACAATAGCCCCTCGAGATTCTCATTTTTGCCACTTCGGGAGGAAAAGAGGATCTCGACATCTGTCACCATTAATTTGTGTTCGCCACACCTCTTCCCTTATAGATATGATGTCCCTTGAACTGCCCACTGCACGTTCCTGACGTTTCGGTATGCAGAGTGTCCCCTAATTAAATTCTGACGGCTTTTTGTCCCCAACGATTGACGACGCGATGCACATCCAACGGCTGAGGATTGCATAGGAACATAGGCGGGAATTTTCCTGCTTTATAACTTTCGCTAATATAAATATCTACAATTTAAACCATCTTACTCACTTCAACAATCATACAATGAACTTGACAACTTTTTCGATCTACATGTGCCCTCACAATTACCAAGAATTAGACTGGGGTGATTTTTTCATCCTAAAGTAAGTCTTCCTAAACTTCCTCATTCATTATCTTTTTACATACTTTTCTCTTTTTAGTGTTTCTTTCTCCTCGGCTCACCTATCATTTTTTATATTCGTCAATACCTCTAACCTTCTCCTACAAATGGGTAGATTTGCTTCCCTAGTAGATTTGCTTCCCTAGTAGATTCTAATGAAAAGATAGAATAATTTAAGGCTCGGTATGGAATTCCCCGAGGGTATCCGTTACATATTGTACGGAAGAGGAGTGGCATGAGAAAAGGAGAACAGGAGAGGTAGTTATCCCGATGATCGCTTTCATAGAGGGAGGGATGAAAATCCCAATGGGGACGATTACTAGGGACTACCTTAGGGCCTTTAGATTAGCTCCTACCCAGTGCGCCCCAAATATGTTTAGGATTTTGGATTCCGTAGATGCACTAAACAAAAAGATGGGTCTAAGGCTCACTTATCACGACGTGAACTGGATTTACAATCTCCACCACCTAAAGGGGCAGGGGTATTACTTAAAATCTAGGTACCCCGAGGTTAGATTAATCCAATGTCTCCCCGAATCTAACAAAGGGATGAAAAAATATTTCTTAATCATATCGGGGGATTGGCACAATGGTGTCCCCTGTCCAACAAGGGAAGGGGAACCAAGTGAGACTCTAAGTTTAGATGAATTACTCACAACCACCCTTTCTTTTCTTTTCTTTTTTTTATTTGGACTTATATAAAAACATTTGCTTGATTTAATCGTGTTTTTCTTGACGATTTTGCAGACCCACACGCAGCTATTCCCCACTTAGACCTTGTCAATCATAACAAATTGGGCGAAATATTGAAGGCTGAAGTGTTCGTGCACACATATAACCAACTCCGAGCAGCACATCTGATCCTCGGCTACGATCCTATCTCTAAAGCCTTTTAGGCGGCGAAGTACGTGATTAGAGAGAAGGAACCATGCTTACACCAAATAAGCGTTGCTACTGGGGACTTCATTTTACCTGCGAGCGCCCCTATTCCTCAAGGAACCCTCGTCACACAACCCATACCAGACGGTATTCCCCTGATTCCTCTTCCAACCCAACACACAGCCGGTGAAGTGACCTCTTCTCAACCCAACGTAAAGGAAGAAGAAGAAGAAATTGTTGAAGTTTCAGATTCCGAGGATGAATTTGAAGTCTTTAACCAACCCCCTTCTCCTAAGGATCGAATTGGTGACCTCGGCACATCATCCTCAAGTCACCCACAAGGGGAAACTCACAGCCCTGACACAATGGGAATTCAGCGCAAGCCCAGGCAAAACCTTAGAGACATAATGGAAGCCTAGGCGAGGAATCAAGAGCTCTAGAAGGCAGCTCAAACCAAGCTTCCCCAGACAAAAGATAAAGGCCTAGAGAAATCTTCTCAACCCAAACTCCCTCCTCCCCCACCTACCCAATCCCAACGCGTTGACCAAGTTGATCATAAGAAAAAGAGGGATCAGCACAAGGGAAAAAATGTGATTGAGGGAGGGAAAGACCTCCTTCCCAAGGATGTGGAGTCCGAAAAGGGAGTTAAATAAGCTCGCAAAACACAAATGAGGTCAGAAAAAATGACGGTGATCCATGTGCCTACGCCTACCCCAATTTGGGCTCCATCAATGACAATAGATGATCATGCGGTTACCGCCGATGCTTCCATCAGGGGTTCTGATGCAGGAACAGCTGCCT
The DNA here is from genome assembly GCF_040712315.1 of Castanea sativa. Classification (NCBI taxonomy): domain Eukaryota; kingdom Viridiplantae; phylum Streptophyta; class Magnoliopsida; order Fagales; family Fagaceae; genus Castanea; species Castanea sativa. The sequence goes on from NC_134020.1 coordinate 35,944,568, forward strand.
GTGTGACAGATGCGCTAGAACAAGCTCTTTTACTGCCTGAGGACATGCACGAGCTAAGGCAGATGAGGGATCAAAATGTCTTTATGACACTAAAAAAGGAGCTTGCTATGGTAAGAATCCTATTTATTGTTACTCATTTCATTTCCCTTTTGTACTTAGGTTTTTTGCTTTGACTATATCTCTTTGTTCCACCTTGTTATTATAAATAGGCTGTCCAATCTGCTCATAGGGCTGAAGAGATTGTTATCAGCACTTCCAAAGCCCTTAAGGATAAGGAAAAAAGGTGCAACCATGCTTAGAAGACCCTTGAGATAAAGGACAAGAAGCTACAAGAGATCACTGCCCAATTAAGCAAGGCAGAAAATGAGTGGAAGAGTGCTGATGCAGCCTTACAGACAACCGAGAAACAAGTTGAGACCCAGCGCCTGCAACTTCGCCAAGTCAACGAGGAAAATGCTGTAGCAAAGAAACAAATAGAGGTTTTAAAGAAAAGCCTGAAGGATTCTGAGAAACTAGGGAGGAAGCCAACAAGGCTAAGGATGAAGCTGAAAAAAGCTGTTAGGCCAAAAACGTATTGACCCCTTATGATGAATTAAGTTGATTAATTAGCCAAGTTTATTAATTAATCAAATTAACATGCAAACGTGTGGTAGCACAAACAAATCACAAATAAACTAAAGTGCAGCGGAAAATAAATTTGACACGGTGATTTGTTTACGAATGGGAAAAACCTCCAAAGCGAAAACCCCACCGGGTGATTTAAAGGTCACCACTCTCGAGAATCCACTATTATCACAACAAGCGGTTACAAGTAAAGAAATCCTAGTACCTTATACCAACCTACAGTTGAACCCTTACCCCAATACCCAATTGGAGTTGTTCTGTAGTGACAATCTCTCCTTTTCAATGCACGGCTCCCAGTATGTGACTAACCAATTGCGCGGATCCCAATACGCGACTTCAATCACCAACTTGAGAAAGATGTTGGCTGCAAAGTTCTTCAGTTCATCCTCACAATGAAGAGCAAGAAGATGCTTGGTTACAAAACCCTATGGTGCAAAGACACAACAGCTTCTTCACAAAGAGATGAACTAGGGTAAACTTTGTTTCCGGTCACAAATTGTTTGAACAGACTTTGCTCAATGCTTGTGCAACTTGTGCTTACTTTGACGACCCTTAAAATAATCCTTTTATATGTCTAGGGTTATGAGAAAAGAAGGCCCAAAGACATATCCACGAATTAGAATTAAAACAGTACTGAAAAACTATTTTCCTTAAATCTCGACAACTAGAGGTGTCGAGGTGCTGTCGAGCCACGGGCTGGAACAGCTTCTTAAAGCTCGATAGATGCAGCTGTCGAGCTTTAATGAAAAGCACTTCTCAGCTTGTTTCTTGGACAGATTTGCATGGTTTTAACACTTGATCTTGAAACCTTATTTTTTGAAGTATTAAAAACATCCTAAATCTACCCAATTACAAATAAAGTGCGTTTCGTCAAAGGATTAGCCAATTACATAAAATAATGACATATGTTCTTATCAAGTGAACCACATATGTCCTAACAAAAGCAAAGGACCAAGCTGAGTAAGAAGGGTACGAGGTCGGAGTGGCGAAGACCACGAAAAATCTTAGATCACAGGTCTTGGAGGTATGTAGGCATTACTGCCTCCAAGTGTGGAACGAGGCACTTATATGAGCTAGGATTGATGCCTCTTCTGCCCTTTGGAGGACAAAAAATGTTTACTACCCACCAGCCATCCGAGCCTCTACTCCATCCACCACCAAGGCTGATGCTGCCACCCAAGGAGTAGACACCAAAAATGACAGCTCTTTTGAAGCCTTCCCCTCCTCTGGACATCAGTCCAAGGAGGTTAAACAGTCTGAAGCCCTTATACAACCTATTGAAGGAACAAAAGAAGGGGTGACCCATGATGCTGCTCAGCCTCTTAATGTCCCTAAGGAATCCACCAAAGAAAAAGGAGCTACTGAGACACTGGAACTTGTCCTAGTGACCCTTCCCATCACCATCAAGGAGGATCCAAAAGGCAAAGGGCCTGCTTCTGACTCCACTGCTACTATTCAGCCTCCAAAGGATCCTAAGGGCAATTTGACGATAAAACTAAAGCCGTGATTAATCCTTGTCTACCATTCCTTTCAGCTTTATCTTCCTTTTATTTGATGTAATTTTGATAGTCTGTAAGCAAATTATCTTTTCGAAAGACCTTAAATTAATGAAAATATCAATTGGTTTCTCTTATGTGTTTGACACTTATGTTTTTTTCTTCGTATCATCTCTACTTTACTTTATGCCTAATTAATAAGACAATGGCACATGCCCAGATTTATCATCCACATAAATGATAACTCTTTTCTAATGATTCTAGAGCTAATTAATCAACCGAATCTGGCAAAACACTCTTGTAACCGCAAAATAAATGTTTTAAGTGATGCTCATAAACTCCTAACTGTTCATCACTTCTTTGGGGGTCCACAAGATACTCGATTAGGATGGTAAAATAGTGCTAAAATCAAATTTAGATATTAATTGACCCAAGAATAAATTGTCCGAGGATCAGACATAATTAAGATTCTAACCAATACTTAATAAAATATCAACATACATAAGGCATGTAGTCCGAGGAGCCAGGCATGACCAAGCTTCAGTTTGATACTTAAAACAATGAATTGAAGTGTTAATTTCCCCAAAGTAGATGATCCGAGGACCAAACATAACTAAGGTTCTGTTCAGCACTTAATAAAATATCAATTCACACAAGGTATGTGGTCCGAGGAGCCAGGCATAACCAAGATTCAGTTTGATACTTAGAAAAATGAACTAAAGTGTTAATTTCCCCAAAGTAGATGATCCAAGGACCAGACATAACTAAAGTTCTGCTCAACACTTAATAAAATATTAATTTATACAAGGTATGTGGTCCGGGGAGCCAGACATAAACAAGTTTCAGTTTGATACTTCGAAAAATGAACTAAAGTGTCAATTTCCCCAAAGTAGATGATCTGAGGACCAGACATAACTAAAGTTTTGTTCAACTTTTAATAAAATATCAATTTATACAAGGTATGTGGTCCGAGGAGCCAAGCATAACCAAGTTTCAGTTTGATACTTAGAAAAATGAACTGAAGTGTTAATTTTCCCAAAGTAGATGATCTGAGGACCAGATATAACTAAGGTTCTGTTCAATACTTAATAAAATATCAATTTATACAAGGTATGTGGTCCGAGGAGCTAGGCATGACCAAGTTTCAGTTTGATAGAAAAATAATAATCAACGTAACACAGTGTCAACATAAATAAGATGGCATAAGTGTCTTTCATTAATAATAATACCTTCGTAGGCTATTTACATTCTAGGGATGTGGTACAACATTTTCATCTAAATCTTCAAGATAATATGCCCCTATGCCAGCTACCAAAGTGATACGATAAGGTCCTTCCTAATTAGGTCCCAATTTTTCCCATGTTGAGTTCTTCACAGTATCCAAAACCTTCCTCAATATCAAATCTTCAGGTGCAAGTGGCCTTAGCTTCACATGAGAATCATACCCCTGTTTGAGTTTGTGCTGAAAATAAGCTAGCTAAACCATGGCATTTTCTCCCCGCTCTTCAACTAAGTCTAAGCTTTTTTCTAATAAATTTTCATTACTGCTTGGGATGAAAGAGCTCGTCCTTAATGTCGGGAACCTAGTTTCCAAACGAATTACAGCCTCGGCTCCATAAGTCATAGAGTAGGTTGTCTCTCTAGTGGATCTCCGAGGTGTAATTCGATACGTCCACAAAACGTGTGGCAATTCTTCCACCCACCTTCCCTTGGTATCATCCAATCTTTTCTTGAGCCCAATAACTATAACTTTATTGACAGCCTCGACTTGCCCATTCTCTTGCGGATAAGTTGGAGTCGAATATCTATTCGTGATACCTAGATCACAATAGTATCTTCTAAAGGCTTTATTATCAAATTGCAGGTCGTTATCTGAAATAAGAGTATAAGGGATTCCAAACCTGGTGATAATGTTTTTCCAGAAAAATTTCTTCACATCCAAATCCCTAATATTTGACAATGGCTCAGCCTCAACCCATTTAGTGAAATAATCTGTTCCAACAAGCAACCACCTCCTATTTCCTACTGCTTTTGGGAAAGGCCTTACAATATCCAAGCCCTAATGAGCAAAAGGTCAGGACTATACAGAGGGTTAAGGATACCCCCTGGTTGATGGATGTTGGGAGCAAATCTCTGACATTGGTTACACTTCTTTGCATAATCTTATGCTTCTCTCTGCATATTTGGCCACCAATACCCTTGTGTAAGAGCTCTATGAGATAAAGACCCTCCTGTATGACTTCCACAAATCCCTCATGTAATTCTTCCAAAAGTAATTCCATTGTTTCAGGGTGTATACACAGCAAATATGGTCCTGAAAAAAAAAGCATTTGTACAACTTCTGGTCTTTGGACAGCCAGAACCGAGGTGCTTTTCTGCATACTTTATCGCCTCGGACTTCTCTTCGGGCAAGATATCATTTTTGAAGAACGACACTATAAGATCCATCCAACTAGGTCCCACCCTAATTTGATGAATCCGGATGGTGTCTCTATTCGTCCTAGTGGGTTTACACAGATCTTCAATAAGGATGACCCAAGGTAAGCCTTGTGCTGAGGATGTCGTAAAGGCGGCTAAGGAGTCAACATGGGTATTCCTGTTCCTGGAGATATGTAACAAGGTAAAAAATTCAAATTTTGATTGTAAATACTTGGCCTGGGTTAGATACTCTTGCATTTTCAGATCTCTGGCCTCTAACTCTCCTTCCACCTGGCCCACCACTAATCGTGAATTTGAGAATACTTGCGCTGTCTTTCCACCCATCTTCTGAACCATAGCCATTCCTACCAATAAAGCTTCATACTCTGCCTCATTGTTCGTGGCTGAGAACCTCAGTCTCAAGGATTTCTCAAAAGTAACTCCTTTAGGAGACACCAAAACTAGCCCCACACTAGATCCTTTTTGGTTTGCTGCTCCGTCAACGTACACTTTTCATATCAAAGGTTCCTTGCATGAAATCATGCCAACTGATTTTTCATCCACGTCCAACTTCTTGGCATTCTCTTCTAATGAGGGCTCAGCAAATTCTACCACTAAATCAGCAAGGACTTGGCCCTTCATAGAGGTGCGAGGCATATATTTGATATCAAAAGCCCTCAAAATGGTACCCCATTTGGCAATCCTTCCCGTATAGTCAGTACTTCGAGTATAGACCTAAGAAGATGTTAAGTTAAAATAACAAGTGTATGAGATTGAAAGTAATGGAGAAGCTTACGCGTAGTATGCACCACTGCTAGGATCGCCTTTTCCAATGGTAAATAATGCATCTCAGCCTCATGTAGGGATTTGCTCACGTAACAAACTGGCCTCTGTACACCATTATCAATCCGTATCAGAACCAGAATAACGGCATGATTAGCCACAGCAATATATGCGAACAGAACTTCATCCGTTTCTGGCCAAGACATAATGGGTGGTCGCGAAAGATATTCTTTAAGTTGCTGAAAAGCTAAAGCACACTCTTCGGTCCATTCAAATCCCTTCCACTTATTCAACAACTGGAAGAAAGACCTGCATCTATCTGCAGAACGAGAAATAAACCGGTTGAGGGCAGCAGTTATCCCTGTCAACCTCTGAACCTCTTTAGGATTCCGAGGTGGTTGTAAGCTATTAATTTTCTTGACCTGTGCAAGATTAACTTCAATTCCCTAATGAGTTACCATGTAACCCAAAAATTTGCCTGAGCCCACACCAAAAGAATAGTTACAAGCATTAAGGCGCAAGTTGTACTTTCTTAGCATTTGAAAGGTGTCATTTAGGTCTTCCACATGCATGGAAAATGTTTTACTTTTCACCGCCATGTCATCCACATACACTTCAATAGTCTTTCCCAACTGTGGCTCAAACATCCTAATGATCATCCTTTAATAGGTAGCCCCTGTGTTCTTCAAACCAAAAGGCATTACCTTATAGTGATAATTCCCTGTAGGAGTGACAAAGGCTGTCTTCTTCTGATCATCCGAAGCCAAAGGCATTTGGTGATAACCTTGAAAAGCATCTAAAAAACTCATCCGAGGATGCCCAATAGTGGCAACCACTAGCTGATCTATACGTGGCATTGGGAAAGAATCTTTAGGACAAGCCTTGTTCAATTCTATGAAGTCTACGCATACTGTCCACTTCCCATTCTTCTTCTTCATTACCACTATATAAGCCAACAATTTAGGATAAAACACCTCCTTGATAGCATCAGCCTTTTTGAGCTTAACTACCTCTTCTTTGACGGCCTCAGAATGCTCCTTAGATGAGCGTCGAGGTGGTTGCTTCCTTGGCACCACGGCTGGATTAACATTTAGATGATGACAAATGAAACTCGGATCTACCTCGGAGGCCTCATAAGCATTCCATGCAAATAGATCAACGTTCTTTTTCAAAAACATAACCAGCTCCTCCTTCTCTTGTGGTGGATACTGAACTCCCACCTCAAAGAATTTTTCAGGGTCATTACCTAAAATAACCTCCTCCAGCTCCTCACACGCGGGTTCTTCTACTGCTGCCACCTTGGGCGTGGCCAAAGACATTGATTGCTATGAGACCCCTTCAGCAGAGGCCGAGGACTCCGACCCAGTCTGATGCAAAATTGCAGCCGTCATGCACTGTCTAGTCATAGATTGACTCCCAACCAGTTCCTCAATCTGATCCCTAGATGGAAACTTCACTTTGACATTTAGAGTTGAGGAAACAGCACCTAGAGCATGAAGCCAAGGTCTTCCCACAATGGCCGTGTAGGGAGAATAGGCATCCACCACAATGAAGTCCACTTCTACTACCTCTGAGCATGATTGCACAAGTAATCTAATCTGCCCCTTTGGTATGACAGTCTTCCCCTCAAAACTTATTAACGGTGAATCATAAGTCCTTAGATCCTCAAGCTTCAAATTTAGCCCCTTGTATAAATTAGGATACATAATATTTACACCACTACCCTGATTAACCATCACCCTTTTCACGTCGTAGCCCCCTATCCTCAACATAACCACCAAAGCATCATTATGTGGCTAGATAGTCCCAACCTTATCTTCTTCTGAGAAACCCAATGTTGGTTGGATACTCCCCTTAGCCCTTTTCGGCTCAGAACTAGAATCCTCGGCAAGGGTTCGTGCCACAGACATCACCCTGGAAGGACGAGAACCAGTCCTCCCAAGAACAGTAAAGATAAAATTAATCGTACCCAAAGGAGGCCTTGAAGAAGTGTTGCCCTGATTTACTGAACCTGAATGATCTCCCTGCCTATTAGGCCGATACAAAAACTGCTTTAACCTTCCCTCCTTAACTAACTGCTCCAAATGATTCCACAGGGTCCTACAATCCTCAGTGGTATGACCCCTTTCTCGATGATACAAGCAATGAAGGTTTTGATTACGCCTCATGGGGTCACCTGCCATCTTGTTGGGCCATTTTGAAATATGGTTCATTCTGGATTTTCTCCAACAGCTGATGCACCAGTTCCCAAAATACAGTATTAACCACTTGAGGAGTGGTAGGACCAAATTGCCTAGCAAAATCTCTTCTGGGCCTATTGTTGTTTTATCTGTCCAACCTGAAATCCCTCCTCTCCTGAGGAATAACCTTCGCCTTTCCCTTACCTTTCTGCTGATCTTCCTCAAACCATTTATATTCATCAATGCGATCTATGAGCCAACATACACTCCTCACAGGCTTTATGGTCAAAGATTTCCTTAAGTCGTGCTCGGTAGGTAGGCCAACCTTGAAAGTCCTTATTGCTACATCGTCAAAATCTCCATCGATCTCATTGAACATCTCTCAGTATCTATCAGAGTATGTTTTCGAGGTTTCCCCTTCTCGCATGGCCATGGACAATAACGAATCCAGGGGCCGAGGAACTCTACTACATGTAATGAAGCGAGACCCAAACTCCCATGAGAGTTCTATGAAGGAATCAATAGAACCTGCCCTCAAGCCATTAAACCACCTCATCACCATAGGTCCCAGGCTAGAGGGGAAGACTTTGCACATTAAAGTTTCATTCTTAGAATGCATCGCCATCTTTTGATTGAAATGACTCACATGCTCCACGGGGTCCGTTTGGCCATTATAAATGGTGAATGTTGACTGGGTAAATGGCCGAAGGAGCTTCCCTTTTTCCACCGTACGTGTGAAGGGTGATTTGGAAATTTGGTGCAACGCCTTACTCATAGCATCATTTCCCAAACCTCTGGAGGAAGGCTTCTTGCCCTCACGACCATGAAGGTTATCCTCCTCATAGGAAAAAGACTCACTAGAAGGAGTTCTTGACCTAGGCCTGTAACTACTACCCTGGGTGTCCTCAGAAGAAGGGTCAGAAAAGGAGGGAGTTCGCCTTCGCCTTTCGCGGTGTAACTTCTTCTTCAGGTGGTTAATCTCTAGTTGCATGGCCTTAGCATTTTCCTAATGAGGAATTCTGCTTCTACCTCGTGAATGACACCTACTAGTGTGCACTGCATGCACACTGCCCTCCCAATCTCTTTCCTACTCAAGATGCAAGAAGCGATCCTCACGCTAGGACCCCAAAGACTCTGCATGGTGTGGACCTGAGCCTACCATAATGTTAAACTTCCTAAAACACAAGATTTTCCACAGACGACGCCAATTGTAAGGTCACAATTTGCACCCAAACCCAACAGTAAAAAGGAGATAGGTCCAAAAAGCCCAATACAATGAAATTTGTAGAGAGTGAACTTGAAATCTAGGTTTTAGTAATGTTAAACAACAAAATGATGGGTTAGATCGCAACATCATACACGTTGGATCGTTTATGTAACAGAAATCGTCCTCGGACTCAAGCCAAGGATAATGGATCTTTCACTCTTTCAAAATATAAACAAAAAAAAAAAAAAAATATGTAACTACACATAGAGAAATATAAAAGAAAGATATTCTACCCTCAAAAGAATAATCCATTCCTATAATTGTTAAAATATGCAAGAAAATTTTAAATGTTACAAAAAAAATTAACCAAAAAGTCAGTAGTTAAAACACAATGGAATTATTTAGATGAAACAATCTACTGGTGGGTTGAACCTAGTGCTAAGTAACCCATAGGATAATAACAATCTATTGGTGCCAATAATTTCTCCACCAAGCGGTTAGTCTCCCAAAATTCTAATATATCATTATCTTTTAGTATTCGAAGAGTTCAATTATTATATATACATAATTAAAAAAAAACCATTTCAATATGTTTAATAATATGATTCAGATTTTGATGTTGGTTTGTTTTTACCCTTTCAATCCTAGGGTTTCAAAAATTTTCAAAGTAGCATCTAGTTTTTAATTACATCTTTAGTAAAAAACCTAATTATATACATTCCCTATTTGTATATATCCCCCTCCAAAAAAAAAAAAAAAACGTTTGATATATACAATGTATTAATGTAGAGTTCAAGAATTTTAAGGTGTTTGATTTTTACTCGGACTCCTTTTAAGTGGAGAATGTATATATATATATAAATATATATATATATATATATATATATATATATATATATATACACGGTTACTTGAGGTCTATAAAATTTAAATAATTTTTTTTAAAAAATAGTAATGATGTGGCAAATTCTAGAAAGGTCAACAAAAAGTCAAAAGTTTCGGTTTGAGTTTGAGTTGGACTTGTTAGAGAGATAGAGTTTCACTCTTTGTTAGTTTAGATTAAACAAAAATAATTTTGTTTTAAAAAAATGATAATGATGAGTTTGAGTTTAAGTTGGATTTGTTAGAGAGATAGAGTTTTACTCCTTGTTAAGTTTGGATTAAACAAAAATAATTTTTAAAATATTTTATTTAAATATTAATGATAATGATGAGTTTGAGTTTAAGTTGGACTTGTTATAGACATAGAGTTTCACTCCTTGTTAAGTTTGGATTAAACAAAAATAATTTTAAAATAAAATGATAATTTTATTTAAATATTAATGATAATGATGAGTTTGAGTTTAAGTTGGACTTGTTAGAGAGATAGAATTTTACTCCTTGTTATGTTTGAACTAGAAAAAAATAATTTTATTTAAATAAATCTGTAATTTTCTTTAAATATTGTGTTAACGTGAAAAATTATGGAAAATGATGAGTTTGAGTTTAAGATGGACTTGTTAGAGAGATAGAGTTTCACTCCTTGTTAAGTTTGGATTAAACAAAAATAATTTTTAAATAAAATGATAATTTTATTTAAATATTAATGATAATGATGAGTTTGAGTTTAAGTTGGACTTGTTAGAGACATAGAGTTTCATTCCTTGTTAAGTTTGGATTAAACAAAAATAATTTTAAAATAAAATGATAATTTTATTTAAATATTAATGATAATGATGAGTTTGAGTTTAAGTTTAAGTTGGACTTGTTAGAGAGATAGAGTTTCACTCATTGTTAAGTTTGGACTAAACAAAAATATTTTTTTTAAATAAAATATTAATTTTATTTAAATATTATGCTGACGTGAAAAATTGTGGAAGTTTCAAAGATTTCGGTTTTACTTAAATACTAGTCGCTAGCCCGTGCAATGCACGGTATAGTTAGCATATTTTAAATATCTTCACTTTATTCAATGTTACAATAAGTTTTTTAAAAAAGTCAAAAGATTTAGAGTTTATAAATTAATCAAACAAATATATATATATATATATATATATATATATATATATATATATATATATATATATATATAACACTACACAATAGAAAAATATAAAAGAAAGATGACATACCCTCAAAAGCATAATCCATGACTATAGTCTTTGAAATCTGCCAAATTGTTTCAAATATTAGCAAACAATAACCCAAGAATTCAAAAGTTAAAACTTCTAAAAAGCAAAAATAATTTAAAGAATTAGAAGATTCAATACCTATAAATTATTGATATATATATATATATATATGACTACAAAATAGAAAAATATATGATAGAAAATATTCCATTAGCTAGCAGAACTTCAATTCAACATCCAACTTTAATGGAAAGAAAATTGTAATGGGATGGGAAGAAAATATGGACCAATAAATAAAAGTCAAATGCTGACCTCCATGACTATCATAGAAAGGAGTGGAATTGTCCAGATTTGGATAAGTTGCATGCTACAAAAGAAAACACTGTAAATTTAGCATACAATATGGAAAATTATTGAGATTATAAGTCCACTAAATGGACCCGTTGAAAGCCGACCTAATATTCAGCATGCCCCTTGCCCTTGGGTTAAAGGGCACCCCCACCCACAATGGATGGGTAGCCCACACATCTCAAAAAAATATATATATAGAGCACTAAACAATTGATCATAATTATTTAGAAAAAAATATTAGTATCTTTGTGGAGAGAGGCCAACTCATCAGCATGAATCTAACAAACATTGCTTAAAAAAAATTATAGAGAGTATTTGACTATGTTCTCTCTCTCTTAGTGTTTCTTTACTCCCTTGAGTTTAGCTTTAGGTTTTAAGAGTGTTTATATATCACTACTTAGTAGTAGTTGTGTAGTAGTCGGTTTGTTTAGTTTCCTTTGGGCTTACGTAAAACTAATATGGATGAGTCCCCAAAAAAAGTTAAAACTAATAAATTAATTAATTAATTAATTAAAATAAATTATAATGAGACGTAAATTTATGAGGTTTGTAAAATTGATGTGTCAAAATTTTAAAATGTCAACAAAAAGTCAAAAGTTTCGATTTTATATTATACTAGTATTATGACCGTGCGATGCACGGCTTAATTAAAAAGATATATGTAAAAAATTAAAACTATATTAATAATTAGAAAGCCACATGATAAAACCCATTAATATTACGACATATAATACATATAAACATATATTAAGTCACTTTGTATAAACATGGTCTATAATATATAAGTTCTACATATTAAAACATAAAATAATGATTTATAATCAAAATAAATATTATTTGAAACTCTTGCTAATCTAATTTTAAGCGAAGTAAAATTTTGAATTTTTTATAATTTAGGAAATATATATTTATTTATAGTAAATTCTTGGTAAAAAAGTGTGATTTACGATAATTATTTTAATAATTAATGAGAGTGTAAACTATTTTTATGCATATACTAGTATGACCTAGTATTATAATTGTATGTCAAGAGTATTGAATTACTTAAAATGAACTATATCAATGACACCTATGACCAAAGAAATAAGCATTTCGAGGAGATAGAACACATCATTAGAGGCTTATGAGCACTATTTTCTTGACCCATCATGTAAGAAAAGAAGGAATAAGTGATAGCCTTATGTGTGAAGTGAAGTGGCTTGAGATGACTAAATATGAGATCTTCACATGCTTTAGTAAAAAAAAAAAATCATCTGCATTCCACAACAATTACTATAAAATATCAAACATTATTAATACCAATATATCATTTAGCTAGATTCCTAATAATTAAAGTGTTTTTTTGCCAATCTAACAAAATTTTAATGTTCATATAGAAGTTATCTACATAAATTATAATGTTCATGTAGAAGTTATTTTCACCTTAAATTCTATCTTCCATTCTCTACAATCCTACTAACATATATAATTCTAAGAAATCATTGCCATGCCGAATGGGTGTAGCCATATCGGCAACATTTTTGACTCCATAAAAATGGGGAAAAGCCTTTATGCATGTTTGGTTTTGTACAACCCTTTTATGAATAATTTACAAAATTAAATATTTACGAATATCAATAAAAAATGATCAACTAAATAAATGAAAAAAAAAAGAATAATCAAAATTTGTGGCATAAATATGAGATCCACATGTTAAAAAAAAAAAAAAAAAAGAAGAAGAAGAAGAAGAAGAAGTAGCATCCATACCTGGAGTCACTTGAAGTTTCAATAGAATAGATATAATCTTCAATGAAATAGATATAATCATATAATAGCATTTGTGTGGACTTTGCACTTAGGATAACATGTTGAAGGGTAAAGCTTTAAGTTCTTGAAATTTCATAACGTGAGCTTCAAAGCTTTAGAATAATCTGTAACATAAAAATAATTTTAATTAAAGTGAATATCATAACATGATTAAAGGTAGAACATATAATTTGTTTATCAAAAGAAGAGGTAGAACGTATAACCGATAGAAATTTAATGTGATAAATATTCTCAATAAATAAATAAATAAAGTGAAAGAAGCCAGGTCTTACGGCTTCCACTATAGCTTCCATTGGATTAGGATGCTCATGCTGCAAATACACCTTGAAACTTACAAATCAATAAAACCCATTATAGAACAAAACCATCCAACTAAACATATACACAAAAAAACTAAGAATACAAAAAATATAACCTATGACGAAGAGAGCATAGTCCGAATAAGGAGTTTGATGGAGGCGAAGCAAAAATATTTATAATTTTAAAAAAAATTCCAATTGATTTTATTCCCTATGATCTAATCTCTAGTTTTAGATATACTTGAAGATAAATATGAAAATTTAAAAAAAAAAATTGTTGATAATTTATACACGAAAAAAATGTGAAACTGATTACTGAAGATAAGAACCTAAATTACTGCAAAATTTGATTTCTAGATAATTCATAAATTGAAGAGGAAAGATAAAAAAGAAAGAGAAGTTGATATTAACAATTAAGGGAAAAAATTAATATGTTAAAGTTAATAAATTATAGGAGAAGAAGATAGAAAAAAAAAACTATTATATCTATTTTTTTTTATCCTAAAAAATATGAACAAATAAGTGAAATAAGGCTGTTGTTTTTCTTGACCGAGTAGAAATATAATTTAAGTAAAAACAATAGTAAAAAATAAATTAATAATAAAAGGATAAGATGAAGAATTTGGATTGTAATCAAATTAAAATTTTTATCAACTTAGAAATAATAGGAAAAAAAGATAAAAACAAAAACAAAATTATATCTATTTTCTTAAAAATCTAAAAAAAATTCTGCATTTTGGTGAAGCCACTTGGCACAACCATAACTTCTAAGCACAACTTTTATTATATAGTATATGATATGATATATAGATGATATATTTTGAGTTTGATTTTAAGTTGGACTTGTTAGAGAGATAGAGTTTCACTTCTTGTTAAGTTTGGATTAAATAAAAAAAAATTTGTTTAAAAAAAATGATAATGATGAGTTTGAGTTTAAGTTGAACTTATTAGAGAGATAGAGTTTCACTTCTTGTTAAGTTTGGACTAAAAAAATAATTAATAAAATGATAATTTTATTTAAATATTGTGATGACGTGAAAAATTGTGAGAGTTTCAGAGGTTTCGGTTATATATATATATTAATGATAATGATGAGTTTGAGTTTAAGTTGGACTTGTTAGAAAGATAAAGTTTCACTCCTTGTTAAATTTGGACTAAACAAAAATAATTTTATTTAAATATTATGCTAGCGTAGAAAATTATGAAAGTTTAAGAGGTTTCGGCTATATATATATATATAATATCTTTAAAAATTTAAAAAAAAATTCTACAATTTGGTGAAATCGTTTGGCGCAACCATGACTTTTAAGCTCAACTTTTATTATATAATAATATATGATATATATATATATATATATATATATATATATATATATATATATATATAATGTTTAAATGGATATTTTGAGTGAGTTTTAAGAGTAATTCTTAGGTACTCTCGAAGTACGGAGAATGGTGCTTCCTCCTCTCACATTTATGGTGGAGTCCGTTCATTAAATTCATGGTGGGGTCTACTATGAATGTGAGAAGAGGGAGTACCATTTCATTATACTCCGGAACTATCTAAGAATTTTCCGAGTTTCAATCGCCCCAAACACCCGCAAATATAGAAAATATATTCCCCGCAAATATAGAAAATATATTCTGAAATTAATTTTCTTCAAACCAAACACAGTCTTAGATTTAATGAATTCCCAGAAAAGCTTATCACATACAATTTTATTTTTAAGATCACCATTAGAATTGTCTTGAGTTAGACTTTCATAGGCATGAGCATTATGACACTTAAAACTATCCATGGCAAATAGGAGTTAAGGATCATACAAGGAGATTAATCCTACCAAAGTGATCATATGCTCTAATACCAACTGGAAAAACACGTTTAGACCCCTACAACAGATTGCTTCCATGTTTTAACAGATTAACTCAATTATTCACCCGGGTAGTTAGTTAATATTCAAGCATAATACAGAATATGAATAAAAACATGAAAAACAATAAAGAACAAATACATATGCACACAGACGATATTTTATCACGAAGTGGAAGGCAATAGGTAAAAACAGTCTAAGACAAAGCTCAACTCAACAAGTTCACCACGAAGCTTGTTGTGATACAAATGATACTCACACGACTTCCCATTCATGTAGTCATAGCAAGTACCCAACATCCTCGCTCATACTAGCAATTGTAAACTCCTAAACTTGTGCCTTCAAAGTTGCTCGTTGCGACAAGTTGATCCATCAACCACAAAACCGTTCTCTTTGTCACTTCAAGGCTTCTTAAGGATTTGATATAGTCTTTGTGGTTTCAAACAGCAACTCCAATACAGAGTTAGTGACCTTTGTTTGGAAGTAAAGAAGGAAAGTCAATTGAAGAGGTAGGAAGAAGGCTTTCAAAAGGTTTATCAAGCTTAGTGTTGCTATCTTTCTTCTTAATTAATGAATTAGAGTTGAAGTTTCATTTAAATGCAAGTAGGATCTGAGGTACTCTTGTCTACAAATCAGACATGAAATTCAAGATGGTAGATTTCCTTAAATGATTTGCTAGACTGAAAGTATAACGAAAGATTGCCAAAACCCTTTGTCCAAAATCCATGGTTCAGTCTACTGATCAAGCAATTTCGCTCGTCAAATCTTCATTTCAGCACAGTGAGTAATATTCTTTAGTCTTCATCCTCAATCTCACACATATAATTACAATTGAACATATTTGAATAATTACAAACAAATTTGTCATGGAATTAGCCAATGCTAAATCCTAATAGCAATAATGCGATCATTACTGTTAATATTCTTATTTGATTGGTAATTTGGTATACAATTACTACATATGCTTTTTATGTACTTGCTTTCACTGCTGTTCCAGTTTGAATAAATTCATCTATACAACATAAAGAGGGAAAAAAAAAGTGAGACAAGGTACACAAATAGCTTACTAGTTACTAGTGTGAAGCCCATATACAGAGTTTGTGTTGTACAATTCAATCAAAATTTGGCTCTGCAGGCTTTTGTAGCAAGTTGACATCACTGGAACTTGTTTCAGCAGAGTTGTTGACAACCCCCCTACTTCTACTGCTCTCCAGTAGTGTTTCTGCATACCTCATCCAAAAGAAATCCCTTGGGGCTCGTCCTAGCTCCCTAGCTCCAATTTCAGCCATTTCCTTCAACTTTTTATGCCTACGCCACGTTGCCTGTATGAAAAAGGCTGCCCATGTTCGCCACTGGTGAGAGTAGACCCTAAAAATGTGTTTAAGTTGTTTTCCATGCACCCTTCGGAATTGTGATGCCACAAATTTTAAGTCCTCTGCTCCTAGAGCAAACGCCTCAACTTCAGTTATAGCTTTCACCATGTGTGTGGATGATGGAAAGATGACATTTGGACGCGGGTCCAAGGCCCATGTCAGTAGCTCCTCACCGCAGAAGTCGCCTGAGCCAATCCTGTATGAGTTGGAAGACCCAGAGCGGTCACCATCTGTGGTGTAAGAGTAAAGGTGACCTCGAATTATAAAAAGCATCTGCTTGACAGGGTCACCTTCACGCACAAGGAACATATTTTTGGTGCATAATGCAGGCTTAAGCCTCTCACATATTGCATCCAACATTGTTTCATCCATTTGATTAAACAGCGGAACCTATTTAATTACATCATAAAGCTTGTACATTAGTTCTTAATTATATCATACGTTACAAAATTAGTTACAATCATAATCGATAATTTTTACATAGTTCTCCAAGTGTCATAATAGTTCTCTAAGTGTCATAAAGTACTATCCATGTTAAGGATACAAGTGTATAAGAACAACTTACTCCTCGAACTAAAGAGAGGCAGAGATGGCGCTTGATCTTTATCCGGAGATCCATAGGGAGGCTATTGAGAATTTTTTCTTCATCGACCCCTCTAGTAGCCAACCACTTGTATTGATCATATTGTCGAATACTCTGCTTTAGTTCTGGAGGCATCTGTCTATATTTCATCCATTGTTCTGTATCAGTTCTCATGATCCTCCACTCTTCCAATCGCAGTGTTGCTGATTGAAGGAATCTCTGCATGTTCAAAATGGGTGATCATTATTAGGTAAATGAAATCTAAGGTTTCTTGGATTTCATGAAAGCAATCACGGACATTGTTAAGTGCATTTTTCATGGTCTCAATCTTCCTAAGGTAAGTATTTTACAAAGAAACTGAACCTAGAAGCAATTGTACATCTTTTTTCTCAAATTAACTCAGCACCTTATAATTTGGGGTATCCTCTACATGGATGATCATTTTTGGAGTCTGTTAAGATAATAGGTTTATAGAGATTATCCAGGGGACTTACTTGCATATTTCCAATGAGCAGTGTTAATAGAAACAGCCCAAGGGTGGCAACAACGAGGGCAAAAACATCTTCTCCCATGGAAGTACTTGTAAACATATTATTTCCTATAGAACTGCACATCATTTCTTTGTAAGTGAACAGCACAAATTGATAAAAGAAGAGCACAAGAGTACCAGTAATCAAGGATATTGTTCTATAGAAGAATTTCTTGTTGAATGGAAATGAAATTGATATATTGTTTTGGAAAATAAGATGGGATCTCTTTCACACCTGTCACCTATAAGCTCCTACATTAATTTATTGGTTGCTATCAATTTTGCTGCTGACAAACTGAAAAACATGTAATTTAAATTTCACAAACAGCATTTGAACAATAACGATAAGGTCCCAAATACATATCTAATATCTAATCATTGTTCTGAGCAACTGAATTAAGGGTTTGTGAGGCTAATTTTATACCTTAGCTGCCTTAAACCCCACCAGAAACAGTAGAAGTACTTGGTGAAGAATTGGGCGGCTACAACATCTGTGGTCACTGCATCTCCAAATATACCATACTGATAATAGATAGGACTTGCATTTGTATTGCATAGATTTGTGACATTTGTCGAGTTGAACCAATTGGCCCTAGAAACATCATTAACACTACGGCAATCAAAGTATACATTTTGACAAGTCGGTGACTCAAGGCTGCACACACTTCTCCAACATGCTTCTTGGCGCTCAATTGCTAGAATGTACCACCAAGCTCCTGAAACCTTCATCAAAAGAGAAAAAGAATTGGATTGGGTATAATTAATTCAACTTAATGGGGTCATATAATTTTTTTTTTCTTACAATAAGTAGAGAATGAGAAACTTGAACCAATGTTCTCCCTATTAGGAGGATGGAATGCCATTGAACTACATTGAACTACAAGGCTCTTGGCCTAAGTAGTCATATGAAGAATTGTGTGTTACAATGAATTCGATGAATAGTATATAAAGTGGAAAATTATTAGAAACTGATAGACTACAATAATGTGGAACTCTACGCCTATAAATGCAAGCCATTAAGTATAAATACATTATATAAGCTCATAATAAATCCATATTCTTTCTTCATTTTTATGTATGTCTTTGTTTCATAAATTATCCTTTGTGTTTGGACTATGTTTATGAATTTTACTGTTCTTGAATGTGTTGCAAGCGGTGCTCTCTTCCTCCCATTCTTTTTCTTCTCTGATGTTCGTTAAAGAAAGGAAGTCAAGAGTTCTGCTGTACGACAGTAGTTCAGAGTGTGCAGCTTGACTACATATGTATAGCCTTATGTCTAGTTAGTTAAAAGAATTAGCTTGTGTCAAGACTCAAGAAGTAATTAGTTATTTACACGTGTTAAATGTGATTGTGACTTTGTGTTAGAATCTCATTCACTCTCCTATATGCGTATGCATTTGTCCAAAACAAAAGGATAATTATCCCACATCTTTTAAGTGCACGTAGTATAACTTCTCCACATTTCCTTAAAAATTACCATGATTTTTGAGAAATTCATTCCCTTCCCTTTCCCCTATCCTTGAGTGTGTGTCATTGAGAATACGTTTGGATCCAGCGTTTTCCAGCTGCGTCCACGTTTTTTTTTTTTTTTTTTTTTTCAACGCGTGCTTGTTACTGGTTATTGGTCATGAACAGTGATTTTAGGCCAATGAACAGTAACTTCTGGAATGAACAGTGTTTTTTATCCATTTAAAAATTATTTTGCTACAGTATTTTCAGTTTTCAGTTTTCAGCAATAAGTTCTATCCAAACGGACTCTGAATCTAAAATTTAAATGAAAAAAGAAATCCTTGGATAAATAAGAGAAAAGTAAACTGGAGAATACATTAAAACATTGAAAGACCATTGTTATATGTTCACTTGTTTGTTTGAGATGACTCTTTTTTTATTGAAAATTAGAAAGAGATAGATCTACTATTTTTCACGCTTTAATGCACAATAGCTGCCTAACAAATGCCGAATCCCAAAAGAAAGCTCGAATGAAAAATGAGTTTTCTTTCTACTCACATTGCTTGCCACTAGGTAAAGCACAAGGTTATAAACAGCTCCTGTCCATACTGTTTCTGACAAAAGACCAGTTGTATTAACAATTTGCGACGAGAAAGGATAGATGTGAAGCACCCTAGGGAGATACTGAATTAACATGATGAACCACATGGCTTTTTTTCTTATTGTCACTTCAGTACCCTCAACATTGGGTATGACTACCCAAGCTAACACCTGAAAATAATGTACATTAAAAATAAAAATAAAAACAACAAAGAAGTCAAATCAAACTCCATTATGCCATGGAAACTAGAAAGGCAGTGATACCCAAGAATTTAATTTGGCATATATACCTGAGGAAGTGGCAGGGAAACCAAGAGGTCCATCCAGAAACCTCTTCGAAGGTACCTCATTGCAATCTTTGAAGGGTCTATGACTAGCTCTCCTCTTCCAAATATACGTGAAGAAGGTGCTACATAAGCTGTATGAAACCGAACAAAGATCTGAATCACATAAAACACATCAAGCACAGACCTTACGATGGTGAGGACAACTTGGAGACTCGTTGCATTAGTTAAGCAGACTTGGTCTCTCATTATAGGTGACAATAAAAACATTGGATCCACGAATAAAGAAATTAGACAAGCGATTGAGAAAATCTTGTTCCAGTTGCTAATGGTTTTTCCACTAGGATCCAGTATCCTCTTCTTCTCCTTCTCATAGTCCTCAGAAAATACTCTACGCAAGACTTTATCTTTAAAACTCCTTGTCTTCTCAGAAAAATCATTGGCCTTCTTGGGTTTTGATTTAGGTGTAGTCTTACACTTAGTCCCATCAATATAGTAGTAGTTCTCTATCACATCATTTACACTGTCAGCTACTTCAGCATCATCTAGAACTTGAGTTCTGGATAACAAAAGTATGAAAATAATCTTATTAAAAACTGGGACTAAACTATGCTCATTACTAACATCGATATACAAATCAAATTGCATGTAAGAAATTAGTAGAGGACAGACCTTTTGAGTCTTGAATTTCTGTGACCCATTTGTCCAATTGATGAACTCGATCGATCTCTCAATTTACTATCAGAAAAGCATGTAAGTTATTTTGTGAGAGAATTAATGCCGTATCCTTGATTCGATTTGATTGCAATGAGTTTGAAGCCAGAAAGAAAGATCAAAGACCAATAATGAATTGTTTATAACTCTTTGTAAGTGGTTCTACACAAAGATGCCAACTCGACCATGAAGCTTTTCAGACTACGCCACTTTATAAAGCTCAAAGGTAAATACATGTTAACCAATACTTTGCACACACGTGTGTACACGTGCGTACTCAAGAAATTGTCAACTCCAAAAACATGCTTTTTCAGACCACCTCACCTTTTATCTGTTTCTCTTCCGTTATTTTGGAAGAGGTCAAAACAGTGTTGTAGTGATTATCTCCTCTTTAATAAAAATTTTCTGTTCATCAAAAAATATAGCTGAGAAGAAAGAGATACAAAACTTCAAGCAGGTCACAACCGAACTAGGAATGAAAGAGATGGAATCGATCCATTCCTTCTAGACTAGACTCCAACAAAAGAGTTGCTTGTATTTGTAATATCACAGTTGGTTTGATTAATATATTATTGTCCAGTATAATATTGCTGGATTTTTTTATAATATTGTTGTGAATTCAACCTAAACAAGATTGTTTAAAACGTAACCTAGTACCAAATTAAAATTAAAATTGTCTCAGTTACAGAAATTTTTTTTTTTTTTTTTAGAAACACACACACACATATATAATAAAAGGGGATGAGATAAGGGAATACATTCACACGCCAACACCAAAACTGCATACCGGCAGTTAGTGTCGCGAAGCAAGTGATAAACTCCTTCTCAATATCACACCTTACCGATATGGGACGACTCAACAATACTGAGTGTCACGGCAATTAATTACTCACACACCGTTAGACAAATATATATATATATACACACACACACACACACATAATTTATTTATTTTGTGTGTTTAGAGCTTTTTGTATATTAGACTATTTTTTCTGTTAACTGTAGTTTATTACATTAAAAAAATTTAAAAGTAAGTTCAACGTACTAAAGATATGTTTGGTAGACTATAATAGGTATTGTAATGTAACAGTTATTCTTATAGTTTAGCCAATCGGTAGTTCCTTAGTAGGTTATACTCTAATCTAATTTAAGTATATATATGTGTGAAACTTCCTCCTAAAACCTTGAACCTTAGCATTTGCCCCCCCCACACCCCACAAGCATTTATATTTATGGAGCAACCATTACACCAAGAGTGTACAGTGGATATGCATATGACAATTATGAAAATAAAAATCATAAAAAAAATAACTAATCTCTCTTTCAAATTTAAAAAATATTATTATTTAAGAAATAAAATTATATGAGTAAAATATTTCCTAAAATATATTTTAAATTTGATTTAAAATACTTTCATTCCATTGTATTATTGTGTTGTCACCAAACAAATGAATAGAAATAAGTGTTACATTACAACGTCTTGTATTCTTTGTAAGTTGTAATATGTATTCCTACGTAATTACCATTACAGTCTACCAAATGTGTCCTAAGAGTTTTAAATCCAGAATTTTATAGATCTCATGAGATTTTGAAAACTAACTCCTTGTAATTACTCCATAAAATATTTAAAGTAAATGAACACGAAGAAAAACTAAATATACATAATGATAAAGATCAGCAATTGGTATAATGACTATTAAAAATTAAAGCTTCAATATTGGAAATTGAATAATGGTTCTTTTTATTAGAGGGAGTTATAATATATATATATATATATATATATATATATATATATATATATATATATATATATAAGCTGAAACGTAGCATTTAATGCTGCTACGCTCCTATTGAGCCACATCATCAACCTACTTACAGTATTTTTCCTCACCTTTTTAATTATTTTTCTCCTTATTAATTTCCTATTTTACAATTACACATTCTCCAACATTTACTTACTTTTACCTTTCTATATCCCAACTACTCTATACTTTAACCTTACAATTTCTCCACCCGTTCATCTTCCTTTTATTTTGACTCTTCTTCTCCTTTTTTTTTTTTACTATAAAAGTTTGTTATTTTCTCTTCCATTCAATCCATATTTTGCTCACACAAAAAGGTAAATACTCTCTCTCTCTCTCTCTCTCTCTCTCTCTCTCTCTCTCTATATATATATATATATGTATATATATATGGCGAAAACCACATTTTCGTCCCTACATTTTCACACGATTCCCACTTTAGTCCCTATCTTTTATTTTCACCGTTTTTAGTCCCTAAAATCAAAAAAATGATCTTGTTTTTTTCCTTACCGTCAGTGCCCTAACGGCAAAGTCCTAGGTGGCAGACGGAACACCCTACTAGCTGACGTGGCACTAATGTGGCACTAATATGACGATTAAAATATTATTAAATATTATTTGACATTTATATGCCACGTCAGCATTTTAATTTTTTTAAAAGCCATGTCAAAAAATTTAAACCAAAAAAGAAAATAAATTAAAAAACAAAACTTTTTTTTTTTGTGTGGAAGAACACGAAGAACTCAGAACATGTGTTCTTCATTTTTTTCCCCAACTAAGCTTACCCAGGAAATTAAAATTCTATATTTTCTTTTCTTTTCTTGCATTTTCTTAGCATCTAAACCCATAAATCACTCAAATTTACAAAATAAAAAGATATGCCCATAAAAATTTACAAAACATAGAGACATTTCACAAGTACAATTAGACATTCAACAAGATTTTCTTATGCTTTGAAACCAAACACACAAGCACAAAACTCAAAGCCGATTAATCAATAAACTACACCAAAACACAAGCCAATTTTCATCAATTTCAGATCTGGTCAGCCACTACCGATCTGGGTCAACCATTACCAATTTGAGAAAGAGAGAGAGAAGATGAGATGATAGGCGATCTGGGTTTAAATTTTCTAACATGGCTTTTAAAAAAAATTAAAATGCTGATGTGGTATATAAAATGCCAAATAATATTTTTTAATAATATTTTAATTGCCACATCAGTGCCATATTAGCGCCACGTCAACCAGTAGGGTGTTCCGCCTACCACCTAGGACTTTACCGTTAGGGCACTGACAGTAGGGACAAAAAGGGGATCACTTTTTTTATTTTAGAGACTAAAAGCGGTAAAAATAAAATATATGGACCAAAGTAGGAATCGCGTAAAAATATAGGGACGAAAATGTGGTTTTCGCCTATATATATATTCTTTCTTTTGGTGGATTTTTAATTTAGATTGATGAATTTTTATGTTTAACTCTACTTTAGGTTGATATGATTTGGTTATATTCTAATTTTTTATTTTCTTTATTTGTTATATGTTATCCTATGAAATTATAAAATCATTTAATGTCATTCTATTATATAACATGACTTGGACAATTTGATGTATATAACTATACATTTTCTTTTATATAATTTTGTTATTTGTCTCACATTCTCTTCCAAAAAATAGGTGATTATTCTCTCTCTCTCTCTCTCTCTCTCTCTCTTTATTTCTTGCAACTCTACTTTAGATTGATGATTTTTTTTTTTTGTCCCTACTTTTGGATGATAGAGTGGTGTGTTTTGAGTTATTTATCACATGCACTCTCTATCCCTCTTATAGTTTTGATTTGAGTTAATTTTTAGATTTTTTGGAAGAAATTTTGAGTTTATATCAAAATACAATCTACATGATTATGTATTTGAATGTGTCTATAAATTATTTGAGTAATATCAATCATAAATTTGTGATGAAGTTTAGTTATCATGATAATTTTCTTAAGAGAATGAGAAATTCAAATAATTAATTTTTGGAACTTAAAAATTTTAGTTATAGAAAAAATAAACCATAACACACTATACAAAAATTTGAATAATATAGATTACTTGAAAAAAAAATAGTATTTCCATTTTTATCACAAAAAAAAAATAATGGAATAATATCAATCAAATGCACCTAAGTTTTTCAACAAAAAAAAAACTCAAAATAATAGAATAATATATTTGTAGAGATGGAGAGATGAAAAGTAATTTTAGAAATGATATCTTCAGTACGTTTTGGAGAATAAATTATACATTATATCACGTTACAAAATAGTTTTATATTCCCACGCATTGCGTAAGTCTGTGACTAGTATTACTAAAAACTGAAACGTAACATTTATTATTGAGCCACATCAGCAGCCACGTTATTAATTTATTTTTTATATTTTCTTTTCTCTATTTAAACTTTTCTTCCCCCTATTTTCAAAAAAAAAAAAAAAAACTCTTCTACTCCCTATTAGTTCACACATCTACTATTACACTTCTTCCAACCTTTCCCTTTCCTTTTTGCCTTTTTATCTCCCCACTATTTTACCGTTATACTTCCTTCCTCTTTTTTATATTTTGATTATTCTTCTACCTATTTTATTTTGTATAAATTTGATAACGTTTTCCTATTTAATCCATATTTCTTCCACACAAAACTGTAAGTACTCTCTCTCTCTCTCTCTCTCTCTCTCTCTCTCTGTGTATATATACTTTCTTTCGGTGAATTTTTGTTCTTTCTTATAACTCTAATTAAGGTTGATGGTTTTTTTTTTTTTTAAGAGTTTTGGTATATATATTTTTTTTAATATCCCATCAAAAAGTCTTCTCTTTCCCTTTTATAACTTTGGTTGAATATTAGTTTGGATTAATACTTAGTTTTTTTGGAAACAAGAATTTGAATATGTCTACCAATAGTTTAAGTAATAAATTATAGCGTAAATGCACTTTTAGTCCCTACATTTTAGCCATATTTCTATTTTGGTCCCTACATTTTTATTTTACCACTTTTAGTCCCTAAACCAATTAACGCGTGACATTTAAGTCCTTACCGTCACCCAACTAACAGGAAATGCTGACGTGGCTAACAGCACAATAAAATAATAATTAAAAATTCTATTTTGACATTAAAAAATTGCCACGTCAGCATTTAAATTAAAAAAATTAATTTATTAATTTTAATTAAATGAAAAAAATTAAAAACAAAAAATCACATGAATGGAGATCTAAGAGTGCCTTGAACAAGAACACAACCCAGATCTAAGAACACAAACCCAGAAATTTATAAAAATAAAAAAAATCACACACACACACACACACAACAACAACAACAACAACAATAACAACAAACAACCATTCAAGACCGAATTCTCCAGCAAATCACTAATCCACATGATTTTCACAAATTAAACCTATAAACCCAATTAACAGAACAATCTCCAACAAACCCATAAACCTATATTTTCTTAGGAAACAAACACAAAATAAGCCCAAAAAATTTAGTCTCGGATCTGGGTTTGTTGTTTGAATTGTGTTAGGGCTCTGCAATTGAGTTCCACCTACTACTATTGTAGCAGTGGCCTCCTAGTGCTACTTCTCTTCGCAATATGCTGCAGCAATACCATTCGCTAGATCAACAATCCAACGGCCCCAAATCGCTCAAACACGTCACCCATTTCCAAACCCCTATTCCCAAATCTCCCAAATCTCCAACTCCAAAATACTCTATACTTCGGAGCTAAAGCTTAACGAAGCAGCCAGTCGTGACTCATCTTAGATCCTCTTCTTCAATCTCATACACAAGCAAAAATAGAGTCTAGCTCTGATTCCAGCGAGCCAAAATGATGCCATCGGAGCTCTAACCTCACTTCTTCCGCCCTTACATCGCTTCCTCCAGTAGCGCTCCTTCTTTCTCCTCCTCCTTCAACAATGGCTCCCCTTTTCCATACTCCTCTCCCGACTCTAACCCTAATCAAAGATTCCCCACCACCTCTTCCAGATCGTTCAAAAACTCTCGATTCTCAGCAACATCCTTCGCCTACAACGCTCGAATGGAATGGTTGTTTGAATTAACATTCAAAACCAAAGTGGGTTTTTCTTTCCGATCTGGGTAGTCTCGGATTCAAGTGATTACTTCGATGGGTATTCTTGTGGGCATGGGGTTTCTTTAGCTGGTGTGTTTGGATTCAAAGATGGGTTTGGTCTCGAAGTGCTTTGGAATCTCGCCCACGGCGAAGCAGCTTTTTTTCAGTGATGGGGATTTGGAGCTTGGATTCTTGGTTATTTTGGCCTTTGAGATTTGATGATTGATGAGTTTTCTGGTTTGTTTTTCTTGTGGGTATTTTAGATCTTTTGGGTTTGATGGATTCTTGGTTATTTGTGATGTGGGTAATAGAAAAGGTTAAGTTTTTGTGAGGTTGATGTTAGAGCTGGGTAATGGTTGATGTTAAATTATTGAAAATTGGAATGTTAGAGCTGGGTTTTTGGTTATTGTGATGTGCTTTTGATTTTGTTTTCTCTTCTTACTTGTGTGTTCTTCATTTAGATTAAGAAATAATTAATTAAGATCAAAGGATTCAAAAGTCCACTTCGAGCTTCCTCAACTCGGAAGTTGAAGATACCCCTGCCACATTTAAGGCTTCCTCCCAAACTTGCTGGCAGTACTCTCAGCACAGCCCAGCGAACTCCTCAGTTAGCTGGTTTTCTGTCGCCACTACCCCTTCCTTGTAAGCGGCCTTCTTCGCGGCCTCCATAGAGTCCTTGAAGGTACGAGCCTCGTCCTTCATTCTGGCAAGCTCTTTCTTCAAGTCGGAGTGTTCCTGTTGAGCTTTGTATAACTCTTCGTCCCTTTGACGAAGAAGCTTGCGTTGCCCCTCCACCTGGGTCCTCATTGTCCTCAGGCTAGCCTCGGCACCATCTTTTTCTCTATTTAGCTCCGCCAGCTGCGTGGTTAGCTTCTCATTCTGCGCAAGGGCCTGGCCGAAGGACTTCTCGGTCTCCAACCTGAGCTCCAGTTCAAGTCCAGCCTTCTTCCGAGAATCCTCCACCCACTTCTCAGCAGCAAAGACTTCCTGGATAGCCTGTGGCGAAATATCAAAATATCTAACGCATAAGAATGTCTCTTACAATAAGGTGTGATGAAGAAATAAGATGAGGATAAGACTTAAATACTTACCAAGGCCAAGTCCCTTTTTAGAGAAAGGAACAGATGAGACTGGTTCATCTTGCCTAGGGCTTCCATGTCCTTGGGCAGAAGAAGGGGACGTTCCAAGGCATCGGCCAGGTGGAGAGCATGGCCTTGTTGGAACGCCCTAATATTAGACTGGGAAGGGATTGGTGCCCCGTCCAGCATAAGCTCAGGAGACTAGTTAGCCGGTGCACGGCGCACCTCAGCAAGGTCCCTATTCTCCCCACTTTCTACCGAAGAGGCACGTCCTTTGCCCTTGTTGGGTTTTTGTTGCTAGGGTTGTTGTTGTTGTTGTTGTTTCAGCTTCTTTTGCCTTTCCCCATCTGCCTCCTCGCCCTCACCTTTCCTTTTCTTCTTAGGCTCCACAACGGGAGGCTTAGGATCGGAGGGAGGAGGGGGTGGGGTCAAGGATGGGGGGACTTGCAACCCACCTGTTCCCTTTTGAGAGACTCTCGCGCCACTCTTGTGCATCAGTTGCTTTAAGGCGTCCATCTCTTCTTCTTCAGAGCTGGAGTCAGGTTGGGCAATCACCAAACCTTGTATCCCTGAAATCTCGGCGGGCTCGTGCTCCTCGTCCGAAAGAATGAAAAATGGATTTCCCCGAGGCCTTTCGACGTCCTCGAGTTGAAAGTTGTCTATCTCTTCATCCAACGAGTGTTGCGAGGACGCTTGCTCTTCTCGGGCGGCGGTTGTTTAGGAGTGCGCCGAGAAGGGAATCGCTGCGATTGGGCGCGTGTACAGAATGGTGGTGGGATCGTCAGGAATTTCGCAGTCAGAAAGGAAGCCTGGTCGTGCCACGTCTATCCTTCTGTGTCGCTTATCTCCCGCGATGATGGCGTTTTCAATTTCTTGGAAGTCCACCGATATGGGGTCGTATCCCAGTATCAGGTGGGCAGCTCTCAATTATAGGTCCTCACTGACGAATACTTCAGAGCAAAGGACACGGTTCAGGTCGGCAACGTTGCAGAGGCAGAGGCATGCACGTACGTGTTGTTTGTCTGTGAAGAGAAACATCCGAGAAGAAGAACGTGGTCAGACTAGTGATAAACATTAAGACAAAAAGGAACAATATGCAATAAAAAATTAAAAATGGTAAAGGCAATGGGATTGAATCATGGGTTAGTAAATCTAACTCCTAAGGAGTCACACCTGGTTCTCCCTATTCGACTGGGCAGTGAGGACCATCATGCCAGTTTCTTGAGGCGATAAGGTAGTCGTCTTTCATGCCTTTGTTGGATTTAGGAAGACAGAAGATCAGTCTAACTATGCTAGATAGGGATTTAATGTAATATCCTACATTTTGAGTTTGTGGCACTCGTACATGAAGGCAACGTCGTGCCATTTGAGGTTTAGGCCCATTTGCTCGTTCAGAGCGTCGACACTACCTAAGACCCTAAACACGTTTGGTGCGCACTGGTCTAGGCATAACCTATGGTTACGAAAGTATTCACTAGTCACATTTCTCATGGGGAGAGTCATTCCACCTTCTATGAAGGCAATCATGGGAATGATGACTTCCTCGTCTCTCCTAGCGCCACCTACGGCTTCTACTAGACAGTATCTCAAGCCTATGTCATTGGGAATATGGTACTTGGCCCTAAAATCTTCCATACCGGCGTCAGTATCAACTAGACACTTAAATCTACCCATTTGGGAGAAGTGAAAATGAGAGTTTAAAGAAGAAAGAGGTTTAGATGGGAGCCGAGGAAAGAAGCTGAGAAGGAATGAGTAAAGAAAGTGACAACTTACAAGATTTAGTTATGCAATTCTTCACGAGATTCTGGAGAGAAAAGGTAATGATTGACACTTTGATACGATTGATTTCTGAAGAAATGAATGACGGCGCGGGCTTCCAGGCGTTTTGACGTGCGTGAGGCGGCCTTGAAATTAAAATTGTGCCGCTCAAATTTTCAGGGCCAACCTGGACCGTTGGATGTCCATCTTACCTTTGAACGTAGGGAACAGGATGTAACTTGCAGTCGCAAATGCGCGTGTTCCGGGTTTTGAAGCGTCAGAAGCGTTTTTCAGGGAACGAAAGGACCAATACACGCGTGGCGGTTTACAAAGCGTGTGGGAGGTATGCTGGTCGGATTAAAACTCTATTTCTCTCCTCGGATGGGAGGGGCAAAATGAAGTTTTGAGGGGCTATTGTGTGGGGTAAAAGCTATTGAGTAAATGTTTGGACTTTGGGCCTGATCGGTTAATACCAATCTGTTTTGATTAGGGCCTTTAGGCCCACAAGTCAATCCGTACTATAGTAGTCCGAGGAGTTGTCCGAGGAGGAGTGCCTCCTCGGACAGGTCCAGCAATGACCCTGGGACTTACTAAATGGGTTAGAGGCATAACTCTGGAAGAACTGGTGGGTAAGAGGGTGGTCCAAGCACCCTTTAGAAGCAGAGACACGTAAGAAATATCTAAGGAAAAAGCTGCTACCACCACATTAAAGGCCTTGCATCTACCTCCCTGGCCGCATTAATGGGGAAATGACCTCTGAACAGTAGGATTCACCCTCCCTGCTATTATTTGAAGACTTCAAGAAGATGGTGGATGGGACAAGTATCCAGGGGGAATATTTGTATGACACGTAAATGAACCAGTGAAGAAGAAATATATAAGGAAACGAAAGAGGAAAGAAAGGAGATCTGCACTTTTCTGTTGAGAGAAAACAGGAACTAGGAATTGTAAACTTTGTCATAGAAAGAGAATATATATACACATATCGTCCTCGGCTTATGTCCAAGAAGGTCTCTTTGTCATATTCGTCTACCATTTGTTTAGATTGTGGCACTCTAGTCTGTTAATCAAACTTCCAACATTCCGAACCTAGATTTCAAATCCATTCTCTACAAGTTTTATTGTATAAGGCTCATTGGGCCTGAGCCCAAAACTTGTTTTTGGGTCCGGGTACAATTGTGCACTTATACTTATTTTCTCTCATCAAACGTGATAGATCTAGATTTGGCCTTACAAATTCAAAAAGAATTAGAGTTCTGTGTTTACTTAACTTTTCTTTTTTATCATCAATATTAGAGAGA
This sequence comes from Castanea sativa, assembly GCF_040712315.1. Taxonomy (NCBI): domain Eukaryota; kingdom Viridiplantae; phylum Streptophyta; class Magnoliopsida; order Fagales; family Fagaceae; genus Castanea; species Castanea sativa. The sequence goes on from NC_134020.1 coordinate 35,975,282, forward strand.
GAGAGCTAAAAACATTGTTATCATGGAAGTCATTACTCCACCATACTTCTCAATCCCACCTTTTTTTCTAATTTATTTATTTCAGATTTTTACATATCTAATTATTCTTCATTTGAGTGTCAATTTTTTTTTGGGAAAAAATTGACACTCAAATGAAGAATAAAAGAATGATGGTCAATTTAGTTCATGTATATTTCCAAATTGAAAATTTTTTGCCCGCCGTTGGACATTACATTAGAAAGTCAATTTATAGTCCTTATATCTTATCTAGCAATTTAGTTAACGTGAAGTAAATCTTGGAGTTTATTTAAGGTCTGTTTTGATACCACTTATTTTGCTGAAACTAAAAATTTATTGCTAAAAGTACTGTAGATAAAGGTAAAAGTTGGCTAAAATAGTACCATGAGATCCATGAATAGTATCAAGAAGTGCAGTGGGGCCATGAATAGTAGCAAAAATGAACTGAATAGTGAAATAATTTTCATTTTTCATTGGTATCCAAACGCTCTACTGTACTATTTTAGCTAATTTTTACCTTTATCTACAGTACTTTCAGCAATAAATTTTCAGTTTCAGCAAAATAAGCGGTATCCAAACAAACCCTAAGCCTACTTTTTTTCAACCAAATTAAAAAAATAAATAAATAAAAATAAAAGAAAAAGAGTTTGACAAATGAAGGTATAATATCTTTTTAAAAAATGTAGACGATGAGACAAAATTGTACTTACACTTTTATTAACTATATTAAAACTTCATAAACAATTCTAACAAAAGATTTTACTTTTAAGGAATATAATGCCTGTAAGGTTAATTATACAAATTCAAAATGTAAAAATTCAAAGAATGATGTGAGTGAGTTTAAAACCTTGCACTACACATTCAAGAGTTAGGCTATCTTAAGTTTGTACCGTCCGTATTGTAAGTCTTTTAAAAATTCCATTTCCTTTGTGCGTGTGTGTGAGTTTAACTATTCAAAAAAAAAAAGCTTTCTTTTGGTATTCCATACTCTATGCCATGCTTGCTTTTTTGGAAATTGAAAGATCAAGATAACTATATTTGTCCAATGAAAAATAACTTTTATCATAAAATCTCATCTACTAATAAGTTTCTAGTTCAATATAGGGTTGTTCATGGATCGAGGCGGGTGGAGCATATCTCAACCTATTGCAGATCGAAGAAGTTGATCGGATCGAGCGGATCTGGCCTCCAACAAGTGGCAGTCAATTTGGAAAATGACGAAAATTCAATGATTGAACGGCAAAAATCAAGTTAGATTTTGGGGGACGAGATCTCACTTGATCTGGTAGAAATCTCGCCTGAAAATTTTCACCAAAAAAATCCTTATATTAGTTTGTCAGTTCGGGTTTTGGGAAGACCCGCCACTGACCGTCGGATTAGTCAAGTCAAGTAGTAGTTGGCTCGAATTTAGTCGAATGTGGATTCGACAGCTCTAGTCCAACAATGAACAAATTAATAGGACAATATAATTGATGCGTAGAAGAAGTTATCATATATGTTTTGATCCATAATTGGGAACTACAAGATATAAAAGAAAAAAACACTTAAGTTGTTTGTTTTATATATTTGCAAATCTTCTACTATTTAGGAGGTTTGACAATCATTGATTTTGTTAGTAAAGATGAATCATAACTCTAATACCATATGAAAATAAGAGGTGCTACATTCGTAACATTTTTACAACAAATTATAGATGACAAGTTATTATTAGTTCTAATTTGAATTCACTACTTAAATTACTTTTTTACCAATTCGTAACAATCAATAACAACTCGTCACTTAGAATTTGTTGTAAAAATATTATTGACATAGCATTTCTTAACAAATAAAATAATGTACAGAGGCAAAATAAAAGTAAGAGAAAGAAAGAAAAAAAAATGTAAAAACAAAGGCGGAGCCAGCATGGACTCGGGGGGCATTTGCCCCCCCTGACTTTGTAAAAAATTACCCAAACTACTAGTTTTTGGTGGTTTATTAAGGTGCTTGACACTTTTACCCAAAAATATTGTGGACATAACATATCCCTTATTTTCTTACCTATTACATTTGTGAGGACCCGAAGACCCAAAGATCTGAAAACCCGAGGACATACTGAAAGGCATAAAGAGTAGAGGAGAATAAAAGTCACTTTCCCGAGGATGAAGTGAGATGGCCGGGCAAAGGACGAAAGGTAGATTGATGGTATATGGGGTATATTGCAAATATCTGGGTGGGAGCTGGATAACTATGAACGTTGTATTGAATGTTCTGCACCAACCATTCTGGCCGCATTGAATAGGGAGTATCAGCTTTATCCGTTGCATTAATGTAGAAATGACCTGAACAATACGAAACACAAAGCTAAAACTTCTCTCCATTACCGACTACAAGGGAATGGACAAGTGTCAGTAGAAGGGGTGGAGTAGATGGAGAGGTGTAAGGCTGAGATAGTAAGGGCAAATGGTATAAATAAGAGAGGAGAAACACAGGAAGGGGGACGTCTAAACCTTTGTTATTGATACCCTCTCTACAAATTCATTATTTTAGGATCTTTAGTCATAAAAAAGTTGTGGTGTTTGCTAAGTCTTTTACATAATTTTTGATCCTTACAACATTATTCATGGTATTTGTTTTTCTTGTTCATATCTCATAAATGACTTGTCCCATAAATGAACAGTGAAAATACCATTTAAATTATATTGTCTTTTAGATAAATAGGATGAGGCATTTTTTTAACAATATGCAACATTTTCTTTTGGTTAAATTTGTTTACAATTTTATTTATTTTGTTATTATAATCGATTAATGTATTAATTTTTTTTCATACTATCTGTTAATCTTGCCTCCCTTAAACTAAAATCTTAGCTTCACCACTGTGTAAAAAGGACGTGGTTCAATATTATGAATTACGTTTATTGCCAAAAGATCCTGATGGTTACGTGACTTATATCTATAAGCTTGATATATTAGAAATGAATCCATAGCAATGGTATTTACAAGAGGCTATGTTCTATAGAAAGTAGAATTATAAAACTTACAATACATGTAAAATTAGGCTTAAGCTTGACAGCAGCAATAGAGTCTTGATATTTTTAATAGATCTGATCACTTAAAATAAATAAATAAAAGGCTTGGGATGGTAGCTGTGACACAAACCCATGAACCTATTATTTTCAGAGTTGTTTTAGTTACACAATTTGTTTTACCACAACTTTATCACAACTCTAATAGAATAGATTGTAAGCAAGGAAGTCAATACCGTACCGGAGGCTGTACCGGTTTGGCCACCAGTACGATATATTTCGGATACCGGTCAATACCGGTGTACCGTTTCGGGTTTACCGCTATTTATCTATATATATATATATATATATATATTATATACACACACTAAAATCTCTAAAACCATATTTATAAGCATATAATATTTCACTTATATTATAGTAAATATAAAAGTTTATCATAAAGTATTACCTCAATTCAGAACAAATTATTCATAGTTTTAGACTTTAGTATCAATTAAAAGAAAAAAAAACACAATATAAAAAATAGAAAGCTTAGTTGTTCATTGCATACTAAGAAAACAAATAATACTAATAAGTTAATGTAAATAAGTTACCATTATGCCCTTACGAAAATTCAAAAATTACAAAACTAAAATAAAATAAAAAATAAAAAAAGCTTTTTTTGTACCAGTCGGTACACCCGGTACCGGCCGGTATTGCCCAAAATTGGCCGATATGGCCGGTACGGCCGGTATTTTTTTGAGTACAAAATAGAAGTGTATCGATACCGGCCGATATGGCTAGTACGGTATATACCGGCCAGTATAGCTGGTACCGTTACGGTATCGACCGCCCTGATTGTAAGTGGCAAACTATGAATAAATGCTGATTACTTTTAGGTAGACTCACTATTTGTTTTCTCCACTATTCATAATTTGCTATATCAGAATTGTGATAAAGATAATTATAATTCTAAAATTTTTCCTTATTTAAGTTTGACAAAACAATCACGGCCTATGTTATAATATAGGCATGTCTCTTTTTTTTCTCTTTTTTTTTTTTTGAGAAATAGGCATGTCTCATTAGTCATTAATAATAGGGAAAAATCAAAGGATGTCCTATGAATATTAGATTAAGAAATATTTTTAAAAAGTTTTATTTTTACACTTTTTTATATTTTTCATAAAAATAGTATTAAAATTTTCTTAAAACTAAAATTGTCTAGTAATAATTGTTTTTAGAGCACCCATTATTCAAACATTAGGAAAAAAAGAAAAAAAAAAAAAAGAGAGAGAGATGTGCCTGCCTACATGACTATGTGATATTAAAAAGCCCATTATTGTACGTCCCTTCATCCCATATGCCATGCAATTAATGGCTGGAGCAGGTACGAGGTCTGTCTGATAATTAGTGTGTGGTCAACTGAGAGGCCAGTGGTGACAAGTAAGTAAGTAACGTCACGGGTGAGATAAGTTTTAATAAATCTCCTATTTCAGCATCAAGTTTGGAAATAAAATAATAATAATAATTTCTTTTCGTAGACAAGCCCTGTCTCAAATATCATGAAAGTTACAATATTTATATCTTAAAAAATTCGAGTAGCACGTCACACGTAACCGTAATTTTTGTCATTATGTGTTAATGTTAGACTTCTTAAACCAATCGAATAGATCCGGTCGAATTGGGTTTTAAAAAAGAATTGAGTTTAAAGGGTACACAATAATTAATTATTTTTAAAAATATTTTTTTTAAAATTGAAAAAATATTAACAATTTTTTTAATTTCTGAGAAAATGTTTTCTAAGGTGGATGGCTTAATATGTGCTCTTAGGGCACACATTAACCGAACCCTTTAAAAAATAGGCTCCAAAATCTTCATTCCCACCGCTTAACACCAAAAAATAAAAATAAAAAAGCGCAAAAAATTAAAATCTTTTTTTTGGACTGAAAAAAATTAAAATCTTTAATCCTACTTTATGTTTAATTTTATACTTTCATTAATTACAACTTGTTTTATATATATATATATATATATATATATATATATATATATATATATATATAAAACAAGTTATAATTTGTAGAGTATAAAATAAAATACAAAAAGTAGCACAAAAAACTTATATTCATAATACTTATAACTCTTATTTTGATTGTGTTTGAATGAGTCAGGAGTAAGGATATCATCAAATCTAATATGACTTTTTTTTTCCACATAAAAAAAAAAATCATAGTCTTAATTTTTTTTACATACAAATAAGTGAAGAAATAAACCAAAATAGTCAAAAATGAAATTTCAAAAATACATATATTCTTAAGTTTATATAGTCCAATGTTCATTACTCTTGTCATCACCACAAAAGAATAATGTAAGGACTTGATTTGATTCCCAATTCTAAAGGGAAAATGATTTTGGCCCAAAAAACCTAATACAATAAATTTATAGAGAGTGAACTGAAAAATTAGGCTCCTATAAATCAACTAATAATCGTAGTAAGCCCAGATGAAAAAAGAACAAGAATAAAATGGTTTTACTTAAGTAAATCATCTTCGGCATAGTCCAAGGAGACTTGGTCTTATATATGTTTCCTTTAAATTTGGTTACAAGTCCAGATCTTGGAGCTACAATGGTTTTTCCCCCTCTAATTTTTGATCCACCCCATAAGGGATTTCTTTCTCTATTATATACTACTAGCATTTAACCCGCGCTATGCGCGGGATCATTTTATGAATTAGAAAACAATCAACTTAATATATTATACTTAATGTGATGGTAAAATATAGAAGGGGGTGGATGGTTAGTTGTTCAGATATTTATTTTGCTTGAAGGTACTATGGTTTTAAAATGGATAAAATGACTTTCTTTCTTTTTTAATTTTTTATAAACAACAATCTTTACTAAAATGTATCTAAGGACACATAGAATATCAAACAAAGGAGTAACTACACTAAAAATACATTTGTATGAATGTATCTACATGTTTGGAATCTCTAACCATACATGCCTAAAAATGTTTCTAGATTGTTGGAAAAATAACAATATTTTGAATTTGCTTAATAGAGACACCTTTTGTGTGTGTGTGTGTGTGTGTGTGTGAATAAAACTATAGTGTATACTTTATTAATAATATTATCATTAAGTAACAGGTACATCACTGTCTATTAGACTCATAATACATGGAAGGGACTCCTCTAGCCAATATATTACATCAATATAGTACTTTGCTTCATATGCTGCTTCAAGGAAGATGATAATAGAAACATTAAGGATCTGAGCAATCTGCAAATTAGTGGACCAACTGACTTTAGTTCATCTATCAAATTTTTTACTACACACTATACTTCAACTTCTTGAAGCCCCAAATTCACAAAGCACTACACTTTGTAACCTTATATCCTGCACTTCAATATGGTCATTCCCTACTTCTAATTTTACACACATTGCTCATATACATTGGCTTGCACTATCACGAATAGCTACCTCTAATCCATACAATCTATTGTTATGCGGTCCACACAGATAAACATGTAAAGATGATGCAAACTCAACAAACACACAGTAAAGTCAATGCTTATTACACATTACACAAACACAATCTCTAGACAAATGCTAAGATAGATGATCTATCTTTTTTCTTTTTCACAAAGCTCAACACATCATACTTATCACTTTTCAGCAACATCACAAAAGGGGAAAATGTATTTATTTTAATCATTTGATCATGCTGTTAAAAATGACAGCAAATTAAGTATCAAAAAAAAAAATTGTACATTTGTACAATAGAAATACAACTTCACATTTTGATTCCAACTGAAAAGCTTAAATCAAAACTAATTCATATTTCTTAGTTCATAACCAAATCAAAGGGAAAAAAAACTGTAACATTCAATTTCAATTGAAGAAAATGCTGCTTGTGGAGGTAATAAACTGAGCCGATTAGCCTGAGCAGTACAGAAATTAAAAGAAACAAAGTCTAACAGAACAATTTTAAAATATATGAGAAATTATTATTAACACAAAAGGAAAGCGTAAGATGCTCCAAAAAAATAAAACAGAAACAAAATAAGTACTCTAGTAAATCAGAGACATATATCAATAAAGAAATAATAGTAAAATTGAAAATCAAGAAGGAAAACAACAAAGGAAAAGCTTCATTTATTATTACCTCCAAATCATGTCACTCTACACTCTACAGGCACTCATATAAAAATGAAAACAAAATTTGACCTTTCAAATTAATTTAGTAATTCTTATTGAAGTATAATAAATGGTCTTATCATTGAGAGGACCCTTTGTAGCATTAAGTAGTTAGAAATGAGAAGTTCAAGACTTAGATAAACTGGGAAAAAAAAAATTTTGATTTAGTAATCCCTTGATTTAGTAATCCCTTTAGCATGTAGCCATCGACAAAACATAATCCGTTCAAGAAAACTAAACAAAATAGAACTCAAGAAATTGGGGGAAAAAAAAAAGGAAATTAGGGAAAAAGGTAGCCAAACCTCAACCCTTAATGGACACATATAATAAATATAACCTCTGTTAGCAAAGAAAGTAAAACCTAATATGTGACCCCTTCTTTTGATTCAAAATGTCGTATTGCTAAAGCACATCCCTAAGATTCAATTACTCATCAATAGAAAATCAGTCCACTACAAAGAAGGCAGTAAATAATTAAAGAATATAATAATTCCAAATTGTAATGTTAGTAAAGTAGAAAAAACAAAGATTATAATTTGAGGCCAAAACATTGAAAGAGAGAGAATAAACATCCGGATTTAATTCAAATTCGAATAACAAAAAGTAGCGGTAAGGATGTGAAATAAGTAACAGTTTGCCTCTCCCTAACAGTTTGCCTCTCCCTCCTAAATCTTCTCCCCAGAGCAAGGGGGGCAGTAATGGGTCTTTTCGCATAGACTCGAAAACTTTTTCTTTCTCGTTTGTCAACAGTCAGGCTGACTCTTATGTTATTCACGAAAGGCGTCGGAATTTTAATAGTTCCGTTTGGTTGGGTCGTAAAGGATTGGAATGGATTCTCTCTTGTTTTGCCGATATCCGTGATTGGGTTCCTGGAAAGGAATATCTGTATAAACGTTATAGAGAAAATAACAAATTTTTTGAATTTCGTGGAAGATCGAATAAGGCTGGTATTTTTGTGGAAATAGCTGTGTATTATGGTGGAGCTCGCCGTGGTTGGATTATGGTTCCTGCGAGTTCAAACCGGTCTGGTTGGAGTTTGTTTTCAAAAGAATTAGAAAGATTTCTATCAGGTTCAAACACTGTTTGGGTGAAAGGGAGGATTTCTGGTGTAGAAGCTGGTGCTGGTGCTAGTCCTGCTCTGACGAAAGGAGGTGGGCATTTTGGGAAGAAATCTCCCAAGATCAGGAAGCAACGGAAGTTAAGGAATTTTGAATTTTTTAGAGCTGATTCGGGAAATAACGTGCTCAAGAATGGTACTGGCGCTACTGTCTCTTCTATTAATGGAAGACCCACGCGTGATTTTAAGTTTGAGGCGACTCCTGCTAGTTTGGCGCTGAGGGTGACTAAAACTATTGGAGGCAAACGTTTGGTAAATTGGGTGAACCACTCTTCTAATCATAAGCCCATTTCCAGTGGGCCGGTGCTGTTATCTGGACATGATAAAGTCCTTTCTCACAAGGCTATGGATAGTGGGCCTATTTTACTAATTGGGCATGGCAAAGCCCAAGTGGCTGACCCGAGAGGCAAGGCCCAGAATGGGCTTTCTTTTCATCGTGGAGTGGGTGTGTGTAGTCTCCATATTCAGAGCGCGAGGGAGCATCTCTTCTCAAACCCGTCAAGAGAGTTGGGTGCTCCGGTGACCGAAACTCCATCGGCGCTACGGTGCAGCTCCACCGCGGTCTTTCTCGACTCCGGTAAGGCTGTTCTTCCCTTGGACACCCTCTCCGATGCTGAGGATTCTCATGACCTGGCGGTTTGCTCACCGTCGGTGGTGCGTGAGGCGCCGATTCTGAAAGGTGTATCGCCGATCCTTGATCAATTTCCTTGGGTGATTCAAAATCGTTTCTCTCCTCTCTCAGAGCTGGGTAATGGGGTTGATGAAGGGTTTGTGGAAGGGGTAGAACATGAGGGTCAATGGGAGACCAGTGTAGTGTATGACCATAGCTGTGGTAGTGTAGAGAAAGATTATGGGGTGTTGAAGTGTGACCCTCTGTCTTCATGGGATCCTAATGAAATCAGAGATTTGGTGCTGGTTCCGAATTCTGTAGAAGGACCTCAAGTTACAGAGTCAGGGACACCTTCTAATTGGGTGTCCCAGCTGATGAAAAATTTCTGTAACCTGGTGGGGTTCCCTATTGTGAAACATGAGGATCAATGTCTGGCTTTGTTTCGCCTTTTGGAGTAGGAGTGTCTTAAGGTGGTTGTTGAGGGGGTGCCTAAGCAACCAGCAAACTCAGGGTCACGAGGACTCAGGGAACTTAAAGGGCTTATCTCTAATGTTAACTACGATGGGGTATCTTCTAGGAGCAAGAGCAGAGTCTCTTTGACTGCTGCAAGGGTTGTTGGTAGTTGTAAATGAATTTACGTCTACTCTCTTGGAACGTAAGGGGGCTTAACAATCCCCGGAAGAGAGAGGTTTGTAAGAATCTCCTAAAGGAATGGAAGTGTGATATTGTATGTCTTCAAGAAACTAAAGCATCTTCTTCGATCTTTTGCCTTTGTTCGAAGTTTGTGGGAAGTCCTTTCCTTGATTGGGCTGTTTTGGATCTTTGTGCGGAACTTCTGGTGGGATTTTGTTGATTTGGGATAAGAGGGTTTTTGAGAAATTGGATGTAATTGCCGGTCAGTTTTCTATCAGTGTCTTATTGAGAGGTGTGGTGGACGACTTTGTTTGGGCTTGTACAGGTGTGTATGGTCCCTATGAGGATGGGCAGCGTGTTACCTTGTGGGAGGAGTTGTCACAGTTCCGTGTCAGATGGCCCATGGCATGGTGCTTAGTAGGTGATTTCAATATCATTAGGTTCCCAAGTGAAAGACTTGGTTGTGAGTCATTTTGCCCTGCTATGTTTGCATTTTCGGACTTTATAGAGAGGAATTCCTTAGTTGACTTACCTCTAGAGGGTGCTTCATTTACTTGGTTCAAAGATTCTGGCCTTCCTTCTATGTCTAGAATTGATAGGGTTTTGGCTTCCATAGACTGGGTGGATCATTTCGAGAATGTTTCTCAAAGGGTGCTTCCTCGGGTTATTTCTGACCATTGCCCTCTTTTGTTGGAAGCTGGCCATTTGTTCGTAGGGGTCGTAGTGCTTTTAAATTTGAAAACATGTGGTTGAAAGTTGAGGGTTTTGTTGATAGAGTGCAGCAATGGTGGAACGGGTATAGTTTTGTGGGTTTACCAAGTTTTATCTTGGCTCAAAAATTGAAGGCTTTGAAAGCAGATTTAAAAAAGTGGAACAAGGAGGAGTTTGGTGACTTGGCACTCAAAAAAAAAAAATTGCTGACTGAATTGAGGGATCTTGATGTTAGAGAGGAGCTGCAAGATCTCTCGAATGAGGATCACCTTTATCGTATTCATCTCAAAGCTGACACAGAACAGTTGGCTTCTCTTGAGGAAATTTCCTAGAGACAAAAATCTCGTGCTTTGTATGTGAAGGAGGGGGATAAGAATACTCGCTTCTTTCATAGATTAGCAAACTCTCATAGAAATGCTAATCATATTAAGAGGATTGAGGTGGATTGTGTCCTTTATGAGGATGAGTCAGATGTGCGCTCTCAGATAGTCCGTTTCTATCAGGGGTTGTATGAGGAATCTGAATTGGGTCGCCCTACTATGGATGGATTAGATTTTTCTTGCATAGAAGAGGAGGAGAGGTTGTCCCTAGAGAAGGCGTTCACAAAGGAGGAAGTTTTACACGTCTTAAGGGAGCTGGAGGGAGATAAAGCCCCTGGTCCTGACGGATTCACCATGGCTTTCTTTCAAAATTGTTGGAGTGTGGTGGAAAAGGATGTCATGGCTTTCTTTGACTTCTTTCATCGTCACTCTGGGTTTGAACGGTCTTTGAATGCTTCTTTTCTCATTTTAATTCCTAAAAAGAGTAATCTTTGTTAACATTAAAGATTTTCGGCCTATCGAGTTTAGTGGGCGGTGTGTACAAGTTGTTGTCCAAGGTTTTGGCTAATAGGTTAAGGGTGGTTTTGGATAAACTCATCTACGAGACTCGAGAATTCGTTTGTTGGTGGGAGGCGATTTTGGATTACGTGCTCATTGCAAATGAGTGTCTGGATAGTAGAGGTGAAGAGTCGGTTACGGGTGTGGTTTGCAAGCTTGATATTGAACAAGCATATGACCATGTTAATTGGGAGGCCGTGTTTGCTTTGTTGGACCGGATGGGGTGTGGGTCGAAATGGAGGGGGTGGATTAAGGCTTAATTACTTGTCCGTTTCTCTGTCTTGGTAAATGGTTCCTCTGAAGGTTTTTTTGAAAGCTCCCGTGGGTTGAGACAAGGAGACCCCTTATCCCCGCTTCTTTTTCTCTTGATTATGGAGGTTTTAAGCAGAATTTTGAAGAAGATAGAGGAGAATAACCTTATTCGGGGGTTTCATGTGGGAGCAGTGAATTCTGTTGGTGTTCAGATCTCCCATTTATTGTTTGCGGACGACACTATCTTATTTTGTGATGCCTCTAGGGATCAGTTGCTTTCCATAAGATTGGCGATGTCTTGTTTTCAAGCTTTTTCGGGTTTGAAGGTGAATGTTGGGAAAAGTGAGATTGTTCCTGTGGGGGAGGTGAATAATATAGATGCATTGGCTAGCATTCTTCAGTGTAGAGTGGGGAGCTTGCCTATGAAATATCTGGGGATGCCTTTGGGAACTTCTTTTAAGACTGCTTCGATTTGGAACCCTATTTTGGAAAAGATGGAGAAGAGACTCTCAGGGTGGAAACGTCTTTACTTATCTAAGGGTGGTAGGCTCACTTTACTAAAAAGTACTCTATCGAGTCTTCCTACATAATTTTTATCTCTCTTCACTATCCTAAAGCTGTGGCTACTAGAATGGAAAGGATTCAGAGGAACTTTCTTTGGGGGTCAGTTGAGGGGAGTTTCAAATATCCTTTGGTGGCTTGGGATAAGGTGTGTTCTCCTGTTAAATTGGGGGGGCTGGGGATAAGGAGTGTGGCGTCGTTTAACCAAGCTCTCTTAGGGAAATGGTTGTGGCGCTTTGGGCAAGAAGTTACTCATCTCTGGCGGAGAGTTATATCCACTAAATATGGTGAGGGTCAAGGGGGTGGTGCACCAAAGTGTGCAGGAGGACCCATGGTTGTGGCCTTTGGAGAAGCATTCATGAAGGGTGGGAGAGTTTTTCTAAGCACCTATCGTTTGTAGTGGGTGAAGGCACTCGCATCCGCTTCTGGCATGATAGGTGGATTGGGGATTATATCCTAAAAGATCTCTACCCTGAGCTCTATGTGTGTTCAGTTGCCAAGGATGCTTGCATTTCTGAAGTTTTGTGGCTTCCGGAAGGAGGTTCTATTAGAGTGTGGAATTTAAGGTTTTTTAGAGCCTTTGAAGATTGGGAGCTTGCTGCTTCTTTTTCTCTTCTTCACTTTATCCAACCTCATATCCCTCGGGGGGATAGGAGGGATATTCTTTGTTGGCGGCTCAAAGGCAATGGTATGTTCGACACTCGCTCTTATTACCAAGCAATCCGGGGTTCCAAGGATTTTTTGTTTCCTTGGAAGGGTGTTTGGAAACCAAAGGTTCCTAAGCGAGTAGCTTTCTTCTTGTGGACAGCCGCTCATGGTCGGATTCTCACTTTGGATAATCTCATGATTAGGGGTCGGCGTCCTTTGGCAAATCGGTGTTGTATGTGTTGTTGTGATGGGGAGTCGGTTGACCATCTTCTTCTTCATTGTACTGTTTCTCATACATTATGGTCTCTTATGCTTCAGGCTTTTGGTATCCACTGGGTTATGCCTAGATCAGTGTCGGGGTTGTTATCTTGTTGGCATCAGTGGTTAGGGAAGCACAACTTGAATATTTGGAATTTGATTCCAGGGTGTTTATTGTGGATTATTTGGTTGGAACGAAATCGTCGCTCCTTTGAGAACATGGAGAAGACATTGGATGAGTTAAAGGTATTATGTCAGAGAAGCCTCTTCAAGTGGTCTTGTTGTTGGGGTTTTACGGATTCTCCGTCTCTTTCAGAGTTTATGTTTTCCCTTAGAATTTCCTTCCCTTAGTTTTCTTTCTTTGTATCTTTCTGTTCATCATCATGAACATCCTGTACTACTTTTCCTATTAATATTACTTCTTTGATTACCTATCAAAAAAAAATAAGTAAAAGGGAGAATTGGCTTAAGAAATCAATTTGTAAAGATAGAAGCTGGCTAAAACATGCAAATCAAAGCCAATTGAAACAGAAATAGAGTAAATGAACAAAATGTAAGACGAAGTATGAGATAAGTAAAAAGAAAATCAGCATTCAAGCAAACTATAACAATAAAGATCCATGAACAAATAGAAAACATTAATCGAAGACAATTAGTGAATTAGTGGATCAATAGAAGTATGTGGATTTTTTTTTTTCATCTTCATATCCTTCACGTTTTGCTAGATTCTATTTAATTTGTCTAATTATTTAAGCAGTTGACTTAATTTAGGTTAGTTTGGAATCTTGGACAAATGCAAAAACAAATACTATATTGCCTAAAAAATTTGGGCCGGCTATAGTTTTAATCTAAATGTATAACTGCGCCACTTCATTTTATATATATTTACTATAACGAATCATTAAACAGATAAATACAAAAAAAAAAAGTTTAGAAACTCTCATTCAATGATGGCAGGTTCATGCATTTTAAAGGGTTCTTGAGGCTTTCACAATAATTTTGTATGTTATATAGTAGCTTCTAATTGCCACAAAATCTGAAGCATTTAGATGGTACTTGCAGCTTTTACTGGACAGCTATGGTATATAAACTATAAACTAATAGCAGCAACTAAAAGTCCATAGCTTTGAAATTTGGAATTAGAAGATTGCATAGCAAAGATCACTTGCTAAACCTCTGTTTCGAAAATAACATAAAAAATACCAACATTAAGATCAAATCAAGACACAACAAACAGCCCTAATTTTTTTAGAAGGACCTGCAATTATTTGCACAAAGCTACCCTTTATAACAATTCCTAAACCACCAACATTAGTATTTTGCAGAAAATGAATAGCCCAATATACTTTAAATCATATAGCAAGTGGTAGATTCCATCTACTCATACCTAGCACTGGTAATAAATTAGTTCTGCAATCTAATTGTGATAGCCACCACTATAGTAGAATGTTATAAGTTATGGGGAAACAGGGACCTTTTTAGAAACTAATGATATTGTAACATTAACATTTTCTTCAAATAAACTTTGTGCTTATGTTGCTTCTTAACACAAATAAAGTTTATTCACGGAATTAGAAACAGCCATAACAAAATATAATTTATCATTGAAACTGTGCATCTTTTTTTGAAGTATTGAAGGAACTACTTGAAATTGAAGTATTGAAACAAACAACATACCTGCAGAGAAAATTACTTCAATCCCAGCCCTAAGAATATAGCAGTTAAGCTTAGCACTTTTTCATGACAAAACTTTTATGGCACCACTACTAATTGACATATAATAATTTATAAACTTAGGAATCATTTAAATAGCAACAGGGGAATCTAATTGGTGAAGATCACTTGCTACATTGTTGCCATACGTTACTTTGTACCATAATGCAAATATAACTAAATCTTATCTTTTATAAATCCATGAAAACTAAAGTTATGTCACTTCTAGAATATAAAAATGTTTTGTATGAACCAGAGGACAAATGATCAAAGACTTCATTACATATTCGTTCCCAACTGCCATATATGCAATAAGAGAAAACACACAATAAAGCAATGCAACTCAACCACCAAATACCATGCATGTACATATTAAGTATATACAACTTATGTCAACCCCATTACACCTTTATTCGCCTTGATTAGATCATGTTCCAAATTCCAATGCAGCAATGGAAACATTAACTAAAGCAATAATATAGAACAGTACCAAATTCAATTGGTAGTGGAGGATACAGAGAATTTACTGTGTTGCATGAGTAGAGAAGATTAAATTTTTAAAAAAAAAAGTTATTTAGAAATTATATTAAATAAATATGCAAATTTCTAGCATAGGAAAATAAAATTTAAAAGTGAAAAGGAACAAAAATGTAAATATAAAGAGAAAGAAAGCAAATTGATTGAAATGAAGAAAGGGGCTAAACATACGGCTTTTCGGCATGGGCTAAGGAAGACCAATACATAGCAAGCAAAAAACCCATTGCCTAAGTTTTCTTCTCTGGTGTCTTAGAGTTCTCTAATGGTGTCCTTTTTTTTCTCATCTTTCTAACTCTCTCAAAGGGAGTTAATCTCATTACCAGAAAAGATTACAATCACAAAAACCATCAATTTTCCCTTCTTTCTTTCCCAATGTCAATCATTAAGCCTGGGCGTAAATCTGATTATCTTTGGCCACAACCAAGCAGTATAGACTCAAAAGTGCTAATAAGTTCTCAACCAATTTTGTATGATAATGCTTTTACCTTCAAATATTTTGTAAAAAAAAAAAAAATTGTTCAATGTCATATGACCAGTGACTTTTATGAATTAGTAAACTTAATATACATTTTCACTCATTCTAAATCAAAGCAACAACCAATAGCCAAAGGTAAATTGTATATGCCAACCTCTTAAGTTTTAAATCCAGTATCATAACACATACAATTACATGAAATATGATTTGACCATATCTATTCCATTTTTGAGAGTTTAGTGCAATGTAGTCACTATTCTACTAACAAATGTGCAATTCAACAATTAGGAAAGAAATACACCAAAACATCAAAACAAAGAACCATAAACTTTGCATATGAAGAAGAATCCAACAAATTTAGACAATATTTATACATTTTCGTGAAGATAGATTCAGCTCTTACAAAAGATGATCTTGAACAACATTGAACAAACAATTATAATTATGAAAACAAAGAAAGTATTTTAACAATAAATAAACAAAAGGCAGTTGAACCAACAAAACAAAATTGCATGTGAACCGCTCTAACTAAACAAAGAAAGTATTTACACTAACATAACTGCTTAATTCATTATTCAATTTACATCATCCCACTTCAATGACTCGTCTTAGTCTGAGTGAACGAAGTATGAGATAAGTAAAAAGAAAATCATCATTCAAGCAAACTATAATAATAAAGATCCATGGACAAATAGAAAACATTAATCGAAGACAATTAGTGAATTAGTGGATCAATAGAAGTACGTGGATTATTTTTTTATCATCTTTATATCCTTCAGGTTTTGCTAGATTCCATTTAATTTGTCTAATTATTTAAGCACTTGACTTAATTTAGGTTAGTTTGGAATCTTAGACAAATGCAAAAACAAATGCTATATTGCCTAAAAAAATTGGGCCTGCTACAGTTTCAATTCGAATGTATAACTACCCCACTTCATTTTATATATATTTACTACAACGAATCATTAAACAGATAAATACAAAAATACAAAAATTAGAAACTCTCATTCAGATTCAGATGATGGCAAGTTCATGCATATTAAAGGGTTCTTTGAGGCTTTCACAACAATTTTGTATGTTATAGTAGCTTCTAATTGCCACAAAATCTGAAGCATTTAGATGGTACTTGCAGCTTTTACTGGACAACTATGGTATATAAACTACAAACTAATATGGAAGGGAAAATATGCTAATTTGGATTATTGAGAAAACAATGACATATTTTTGTGCAGGTGCATGAAACTGTATTAGGAAGAAATTCCCCAAGTTTAAATCGTGAAGATCATCATCTGGTTTCCCAAAGTAATTCCAAAGTATGTGTTTATCGGCTGGTTAAGGCTAGCAGTTGACAATAGAATGTCCACAATAGATTAAGTCTGTAGTGATGGGGTACTAATCTTGATACTCAAAGGTGTTCTTTGTAAAAAGATAATTGAAAGTAGGTATCACTTGTTTTGTGATTGTTCATTCTCGATGAATATATGGTGAACCATAATAAGCTGGTGCCTTAAAAAAATCTCAAAGTTCTGTTGGCAAGAGATTATGCTCAAGGATAAGAATTATGTCTAGATTGGCATTCTGCTCTACTATGTATCATATTTGGTTTCAGAGGAATGCTAGTATTAATCAAGGAAGACTACCTTCTGAAATGGCTATGGACAAAAATGATTAGGTGGGAAGTGAAGAACGAGTTGAATGTAACAGTTATTGAAATTCTGTTCAAATGTAAGAATAAAAAGTTTTATTCTAAATATTAACAAACTAATCGAAACATTAATGTGTACACTAATAACAAGCCTTTAGGAATTAATCCCTAAATATTTAACGACATAATTTTAAGCAATATATTGGCTATTTAATCAAATACAATAAGGGAAAAATAAAAACATAATATACTGTCAAAAAAAATTCACTGATTCTTTAAAACAAATATACATTCACAATCAAACAGGGAACATGATTTTTTAGCACAAACAGGAGAGAGAGGAGAGGCGGCAATTCAAAGAGCTTGAAAAGTCATTAATTAAGTAAACGAACGTTCAGAAGCACAAAGATTAAAAAAGAGATAGCGGTCTACATAGGATGCATTTGTGATTTGGTTCTGTCAAGTTTAATAAGTTTTCACTATTATGCATTTGTGAATACAGAGAATTGATACATACCTTTCATCGGTCTATGTTTAATTCCGATTATGCTGGTCACTGAGTTGCGCCGATCTCTATCTACATATCTCGAATACCTAAATTGACAGCAAACCCAAAGAAGACAATAGGGTAAGAGATTAAACCAAAGCTAACCGTCTATTTACATAAATTAAACAAAACTACTCCTAACCAAAAAACCTAAATCGTAACAAATCAAACCAAGTTGTATTGCTTATTAAGCTTTTTCCAGACTTATAAACATCCAAGTTGAAATTTGGCTATTAAAATCAAGGGCGAAATCCCTTATGTTACCAGTACTTAAAACTGGAAATTATAATTTTTGTATAAAAAAAGAAACAAACCAATCTATATTTCAAAAGGAATGAAAGAAGAACCCTAGACAATTCGGTATGAAAAAAATTTGAAATATAGATATATAGAAAAGGAAGATGGTAATTCTTAAAGTATAAACATCTGGTGTTAAACTAAAAACATATACATATAGGAGATTTAATATGCTAATTCGAAAAGGAAAATCAATGGTGAAAAGTTTCAGAAAACCAAAACAGTCTTTGAAGAAGCAAAGAGTATGCTGACCTTTAGAGAAACTTGGTTGCAGAGGAGAGATGAGACAGAGCAGCAAATCATATAGCGATGGTCAGCCGTACAAATCTCCACCAGATCGCAAGTTTTTTTTTTTTATCCTTCCTTTCCTTTCTCTGTGTCGCAATATTGGTAGGCGTTTTCTTTTAGAGAGAGAAGATGTGAAGCGTAGACTGATGAAAAGAGATGGCTAGGGTTTTTTAATTGCAACGTGTTTTTTATTTTTTATTTTAACTGTTTTTTTTAATATACCCAAAAAAGCAGTGAAACGGCGGTTTTTTTGCAAGTGTGAAAGAGTTTTTAAAGACCAAACATGGTGATGTACGGCTGCTCCACTTTAAAACTGTATACGTGGCTAAATTTTAGATAGGCAGTTATCCTATTTGTCAATACGTCCTTAAATATAGGAACCAACTTTCTCTTAGCTTCGTCTATTATATATATATAGATATATATATAGATATAGATGCTTTTCTTCATCTCCACCCTCCACATGTAAGGCAAGTTGTTGGCCTTTATACTTGTCTCCTCAACACCTTCTTGAAGTCTTTGGGTGTAGCTGTAAGGCTGCTGATTACTGTTCAGGCGTCACATCCACATTAATGCGGCCAGAGGGTTAGTTGTAGAGCATTCAATGCGGTGGAAGCAACTTTTCCTTTGATATTTCTCAGCTCTCATTTGTCCTATGCTCCACTAATACTCATCCTTATCAGTAGAATCTTTCGGAAAGTTGCCCCCAATGGCAATTCGCACCCTCTAACCTCTGCCTTACTTAGCTGAGGAGGTATTCTTTCTCGAGCTACCTTCCCAAACTTTTACAGTCGTGGTTTGTCCTCAGCACTTGGATTCGCATGTCTTCGCTACCTTATCCTTGTCCTCGAACTACTAGACGTCCCCGAACAAGGCCCATGGCCCACTATACTTTATGGGCCTTTTATCCCTACAATAACCCCTCAAAATTTCTTTCTTTTAATCCTCGAAAAAGAAAGGGATTTTGATCTTATCATCATTACCCTATTCTTGTTGTACGTCACCCTTTGTTCGCGCAAAACGCCTTTTCCAGTGCCCAACGCACGTCCCTGATACTTTGGCACCCGTGGCGCGCCCGCATTAAATTTCTATGGCTCCATGCCTCCCACGTTCTACGACGTGATGAAGATCCAACGGCTAAGGTTTTCATTGGAACTTCAGCGGGAATTTCCCCGCCTGCTATTCTCTCACATATATATACCATTCCAAAATTTCACTTTGCACCTTCCGAACTTAAGAGCTAGTCCGAGGAGCCTTTATTTGTTTCTGTAAGCTAGCCATTTTTTCTTCATTTCTTCTTCTAGTCCCTTCTATCATTCTTCATAGTTAAACCCTATTCTTTTCCTCGACCCTTATAATTTCATCTCGGCCACCTAATTCCCTCAATTCTTTTATATAAAGGGGGAGATTCGCTTACCTAGTGAACACCCCAGAGGGCATAGAAGACTTTAAAACCCAATACCAAATTCCCTTCGGGGTTTCCATTAGGTATTGTAAATAAGGGGAATGGCATGTTATGAGGCAAGAGAGAGAAGTGGTAATCTCTATGATTGTCTTTATAGAGGGAGGGAGGGAATCCCCATGGGTAGAGTCGCTAGGGATTACCTAATAGCTCACCATCTCTCTCCACCCAGTGTGCTCCAAACATGTTTAGGATCCTAGGTAGTGTAAACGCCCTCAATGAGAGGATGAGCTTAAACCTCACACACCACGACGTCAACTGGATTTATAATCTCCACCTCTTGAAAGGGCAGCGGTATTATTTAAAGACTAGGGTCCCTGAGGTTAGGCTAATCTCATGCCTCCCTGATTCTAACAAAAGCATGAAAAAAGATTTCTTAATCATCTCAAAGGGCCTGATTCTAACAAAAGCATGAAAAAAGATTTCTTAATCATCTCAAAGGAGGGGCACAATGGCCTCCACTGGTCAACGAGAGATGGGATACCAGGTGGGGTTCTTAGGTCTAGGTTAATTACTCTGATGTCACCCCTTTTCTCTTTGATATTCTCTACATTTGTTTCTTTTTATTTCTGTGTGCAATTTGAACTTTTCTATGAATCATGTCAATGTTCTGATAGCTTCTTTTTTAATGGCTTCGCAGATAAGCACGCCACAATTCCCAACCTAAATCTTGTCAACCAATCTGACCTAGACAAGATACTCAAAATCGACATCTTCGTTCACAGCGACGGCCAATTGAGGGCAGCCCACCTCATCCTCGGCTACAAACCTCTCTCGTCCGCCTTTCAAGCGCTAAAGAACGTGATTAAAGCGAAAGACCCGTGCTTGCCCTTGATAAGTGGTGCTGCTCCGGGTTTTCTCACCGCTGGTCCCATTCCAAAAGGTGTATTTGAAGTAACCTTGCCAGTTTAGTACACAGCCGGTGAAGCCACCTCTTCCCAACCCATTATCAAAGAAGAAGAAAGAAATAGTTGACATCTTGGATTCCGAAGACGATTTCGAGGTTTCAACCTACCCTCGTCCTCGAAGAGCTCGCCCGGTGACCTTAGCCTTCTACCCCCATCTCAAGTAAGCCGCTCACAAGAAGAACCTGCCATCTCAGAAGCGATGTTGATCCAGCATAAGACCAGATTAAGTCTCCGGGACTTGATGGAGGCCCAGGCAAAAGGCCAAAAGCCAGAGAAAATTGTCCAAACCAAGCTCCCTGCCCTTCCATCCACCTAAGCCCAATGTTCCGACCCTGTTGATCACAAAAGGAAGAGGGATCAACTAAAAGGTAAGGAGGTGGTGGAGGGAGGAAAAAGCCACTCCTCCAAAGAGGCCGAGCCCTAAAAGGGAACCAAACAAGCCAGGACAACACAAATGACAGTGGAGAAAAGAGTAAAGGCCCAGGTAGCTGCTCCAGCGCGGTCCCCTGCCATGGTATTGGACGGAGCTCCCCTAACCGATAACGCCTCCATCAGGGACTTCTAGCAAGGGAAAGCCGGTTATGTGGCCGATGTTGTGGAGTATGCCTTGTTGCTGCAGGTGGACATGTTCGACTTGAGGTCGATGAGAAAGCATAAGGTCTTCCTCAGCTTAAAGAAAGACCTTGCTTTGGTAAGACTACTATCTAATTCCCCCCTTTTTATATATATACTTATTGCATTTTATTTATTATGTATTTTTTTATACTTAACTTCTCCAACTTAGGTTTGTTTTACCTTTTATTTATTTCTTAAAAAGGTTGTCCAAGCTGCTCATAGAACTGAGGAGATAGTCATCAGCTCTCATAGGTCAATGAAGGAGGAGGAGTCCAAACGTATTGTTGCCGTGAAGGCCTTCGAGGTAGTAGAGAAGAGGTTGCAAGGGCTCAATATGAAGTTAACTGAGGCCAAGAGGGAAACGAAGAGTGTTGAGACTGCTTTAGAGGAGGCGGAGAGGTAGACGAAGACTCAGCGCAAGCAGCTCTGCCAAGTCGAGGACGAGCTTGTCACGGCCAAAGATCAAATAAAGTCCTTAACAAAGAGACTGGAGGAGGCTGAAAAGGCCAAGGAGGAGGCCGAGAAGGCCAAAGACCAGGCTGAGCAGGATGGGTATGAAGCAGGGGTGACAGAGACCGATGAGGCCCTCAGGGTTGAGGTCTCGGAGGTATGTAGATACTACTACCTTCAGGTGTGGAATGAGGCCCTCAACCAAGCTGGGGTTGAGGTTTCCTCTACCTTCAAGAGAGCAAAGAGAGTGTGTACTACCCCCCTGCCATCCGAGATTCTGGCCCCTCTGTCCCTGAAGTTGATGCTGCCTCCAAGGAAATATAACCTGATTCTATTATCAAGGTAAGTGATAACCCAGCTACTACATCCCCTACAATCAACAACAAGTCTGGCAAGACCATCCAGGCTCATAATCTTGACAAAATAGACTATTAACTATAAAAACATACCTTAAATATAGCCCATTTAAGGGACCCTATGCACCATTCATAGTTCCACATATCCTACCCTTTAGCAGCAGATTTAAGGAATTGCAGAGGACTTACAACTCATGAACTAATCATGGATACACTCACAAATGTTTTAAGTGATGCTTATGTGTGGCATAGTTAGATTAATTACTTGTAAGTGCTTGGGTTATCCATCATAGCTGGGCTAATTGCTAATCCCCTCAACGCATGTGGTTCAAGAAACCTGACATGGCTGAGGTTTCATTTAACACTCAAAGAAATAATAAGAAGTATTAATTTACCCAAGGTATGTGGTCCGAGGAGCCAGGCATGAGTAATGTTCTGTTTAACACTTAGTGAAATAATAAGAAGTATTAATTTACCCAAGGTATGTGGTCCGAGAAACCAGACATGACCAAGGTTCTGTCTAACATTTAGAGAAATGATAAGAAGTATTAATTTACCTAAGGTATATGATTCGAGGAGCCAAGCATGACCAAGGTTCGGTTTAACACTTAGAGAAATAATAAGCATTAATTTACTGCAGGTATGTGGTCCGAGGAGCCAGGCATGACCAAGGTTCTGTTTAATACTTAGATAAAGAATGAGTACAACAAATAATGTCATAAATAAAATATGGCAGAAATACCTTTTATTAATAGTAATACATTCGCAGGTTATTTACATTCTAGGGACGTGGTACAATTTTTTCGTCTAGATCTTCCAAGAAATATGCTCTTATGCCAGCTACCGAGATGATACGGTACGGCCCTTCCCAATTGGGTCCTAACTTTCCCTATACTGGATTCTTTGCAGTGCCCAAAACCTTCCGCAATACCAAATCTCCAAGGGCTAATGGCCTTAACCTCACGTTTGAATGGTACCCTTGCTTAAGTTTTTGCTGATAATATGCCAACTGAACCATGGCATTTTCTCTTCGCTCTTCAATCAGATCCAAGTTCTTCTCTAGTAACCCCTCATTGTTGTCCGGAATAAACAAACTTGTCCTCAACATTGGGCATCCAGTCTCCAGAGGAATTACAACCTTAGCCCCATAAGTTAAGGAAAAATGAGTCTCAACCGTGGACCTACGAGGGGTAGTTCTATATGTCCAAAGGACATGGGGCAGCTCTTCCACCCATTTGCCCTTAGCATCATCCAACCTCTTTTTGAGCCCATTTACTATGACTTTATTCACAGCCTCGGCTGGCCCATTTCCCTAGGGATAAGCAGGAGTTGAATATCTGTTCTTGATGCCCATACCGCAAAAATACCTCTTGAAAGCCTTGCTATCAAACAAAAGCCCATTATCCGAGATGAGGGTGTGGGGAATCCTAAACCGAGTAACAATATTTTTCCACACGAATCTCTTAGCATCCACATCCTTGATGTTTGCCTGAGGTTCAGCTTCAACCCACTTAGTGAAATAATCAGTGCCAACCAAAAGCCATTTTCTGTTTCCTGCTAACTTAGGGAAAGGTCCTACAATATCTAAGCCCCATTAAGAAAAAGGCTAGGGACAAGAGAAATGATTAAGGACACCCCTAGGCTAATGAATGTTTGGAGAAAATCTCTAGCACTAGTCACACTTCTTCACATACTTTTGTGATTCCTTTTGCATACCTAGCCACCAATACCCTTGGGTAGGGGCCCTATGAGATAGAGACATGCCACCTGTATGACTCCCACAAATTTCTTTTTTGCAATTCTTTCAGGGGGTTCTACCACCTTAGGATGTATACACAGCAAGTACGGTTGAGAAAAATAACGCTTATACAACTTCTGGTCCTTGGACAACAATAAACGAGGAGCTTTTCTTTGCACCTTATCAGCTTCTCCTTTCTCCTTGGGCAAGATGTCATCCTTAAGGAACACAACAATAAGATCCATCCAACTAGGTCCTCCCCTAATCTGATGAATTTGAACCATGCCCTTCTTTACCTCGGCAGGTTTGTACAAATCTTCAACCAAGATAACCCGAGGTAAACTCTAAATCGAGGAGGTTGCAAGCGTGGCAAGAGAGTCTACATGAGTATTTCTGCTTCTTGAGATTTATTGTAAGACAAAAGACTTGAAACCTGATTGTAAATATCTAACCTGACTCAAGTACTCTTGCATCCTCGAATCCCTGGCTTCTAATTTACTCTCTACCTGTCCAACAACCAACCTAGAATCTGAAAACACTTCTAACGTCTTTCCTTACATCTTCTGAACCATAATCATTCCCATTAGCAAGGCCTCATACTCAGCTTCGTTATTCTTGGCCAAGAAACCTAACCTCAAGGATTTCTCAATAACGATCCCCTCGGGAGATACCATAACTAGCCCCACTCCGAATCCTCTTTGATTGGCAGCGCCATCAACATATACCCTTCAGGATTGAGGTTCTAATAAAGAGACCACTCCAACTGATTTTCCCTCCATGTTCTACTTTTCTCCTTCTTCTTCTACAGAAGGTTCAACAAACTCAGCCACTAGATCGGCAAGAACTTGGCCCTTAATAGAGTTGCGAGGCATATATTTGATATCAAAGGCTCCCAGATACCCAACTTTGCAATTCTTCTTGTATAATCAGCTCTCTGAAGCAGGGATTGAAGAGGAAGTTGAGTCAACACCACCACCGTGTGAGCTTGGAAGTAATGGGGGAGCTTACGTGTTGCATACACTATTGCTAATATGGCCTTTTTCAATGGTAAATACCAGACCTCTGCTTCATGTAGGGACTTGCTCACATAATAGATTGGCCTCTAAACCCCATCATCAACCCGTATCAGTACCAAGCTAACTGCATGGGGAGCTACAACAATGTAAGCAAATAAAATCTCATCTTCCTAAGGCTTGGACATGATGGGTGGCCGAGAGAAGTATTCCTTCAACTGTTGAAAGGCCAGGGCACACTCCTTGGTCCACTCAAATCCCTTTCATTTATTCAATAAATGGAAGAAAGTTCTGCACCTGTTCGCTGACCGAGAGATAAATCGGTTCAAGGCAGCAGTCATTCTCGCTAATCTCTAGACCTCCTTGGGGTTCCGAGGTGGCTGCAACTGTTGATTGCTCTAATCTGATTAGAATTGACCTCAATTCCACGATGAGTGACCATATATTCCAAAAACTTTTCTTGAACTAACACCGAAAGAACATTTGGAAGCATTAAGGCACAGCTTGTGTTTCCTCAATATTCCAAAGATGTTTCCGAGGTCACCAATGTGCTCGGATTCTAACTTACTCTTTACTATCATATCATCTATATAGATCTCAATATTTTCCCAGCTGTGGCTCAAACATCCTGGTCATCATCCCTTGGTAGGTGGATCCTGCGTTCTTCAAACCAAAGGGCATCACCTTGTAATGGTAATTTCCAGTAGGAGTAACAAAAGTTGTTTTCTCTTGATCATCCAAAGCCAGGGGTATTTGATGGTATCCTTGGTAAGCAACTAAAAAGCTCATTCAAAGATGGCCCACAATGGCATCTACCAACTGATCAATACGAGGCATGGGAAAGGGGTCCTTGGGGTAAGTCTTGTTCAAATCTGTAAAATCTACACATACTCACCATTTTTCATTCTTCTTCTTCACTACCACTGGTTGGCCAGCCAATTGGGATTAAAAAAAAAAAAAAAACCTCTTTAATAGCCCCAGCTTGCTTAAGCTTGATCACCTTATCCTTGACAGCATCAGAATGCTCCTTAGACGAGCGCTAAGGTGGTTGCTTTCTGGGAATGGCTACCGAGTTAACATTTAAATAGTGGAAAATGAAGTTCAAATTCAACCTAGGAGCCTCATAAGCATTCCATGCAAACACATCAATATTCTCTCTAAGAAAAACCCCCAATTCTTCATTCTCTCGAGGAGGCAGCTATGCTCCGACCTAGAAGAACTTCTCTCCATCATCACCTATAATAACCTTTTCTAATTCCTCACATTTTGCCCCTTCTACCATATCTGTATATAACACTGGCTTCCTTGATTGCTATAAGCCCCACTCAGTAGAGGCTGAGGGTTCACATTCAGCTTGATGCCTAATGGCAGAGACTAAACACTACCTAGCCATAGACTGGCTCCCAACCAACTCTTCAACCTGGTCACCGGATGGGTATTTCACCTTCAAGTGTAAAGTGGAAGAAACGACTCCCATGGCATGTAGCTAGGGTCTTGCCACGATGGCCGTGTAGGGAGAGCAAGCATCCACTACAATGAAGTTCACTTCTACCACCTCTGACCTGATTTGACCCTTTAGTGTAACCACCTTCCCATCAAAATCTACCAACGATGAATCATAACCGGTCAAATCCTCTGGTCTCAGCTTTAGCCCCTTATACAAATCAGGGAACATAATCTCTGCCCCATTGCCTTGGTCAACCAACACTCGCTTTACATCATACCCCCTATCCTGAGGGTAAGCATCAGTGCATCATCATGCAACTGCAAGGTACCAACCTTATCCTCATCAGAGAAACTCAACGCTGGTCGAACCTCCATCTTACTCCTCTTTGGCTCAGAAGAGGAGTCCTCTGCAAGTGGTTGAGCTATGGACAGTATCCTAGAGGGGTGAGAACCAGTCCTTCTTGGGGTGGCAAGGATGACATTGATTGTACCTAGAGGTGATTTTGAAGAAGCATTTTTCTAAGATCCTGACCTTGCCTAGCCTCCCTGTCCATTGGGGTGATACAAAAATTGCTTTAACTTGCCACCTCAGACTAGCTGCTCTAGGTGATTCCACAAAGTTCTACAGTCCTCCGTTGTATGCCCTTGCTCCTAATGGTACTAACAATGAAGGCTTTAGTTACACCTCATGGGGTCTTCTCCCATCTTATTTGGCCATTGAAAATATGGCTCATTCTTAATCTTTTTTTTTCTAATATTTGATGCATAGGTTCTCGGAACATCGTGTTAACCACTTGAGCAGCAGTAGCCCTAGATTGCCTAGAGACATCTAGCCGAGGACAATTATTGTTGTACTTGTCTGACCTAAAGTCTCTCCTATCCTAAGGGACCACCTTAGCCTTGCTTTTACCTAGTTGTTGGTCCTCCTCGACCCGCTTATACTTATCAATGCGGTCTATGAGCTAACATACATTACTAACTGGCTTCCTTGTCAACGATTTCCTCAAACTGTGCTCGGCAAGCAGGCCGACCTTAAACGTTCTTACAACTACGTCATTAAAATCCCCATTAATTTCATTAAACATCTTGTAGTACCAGTCAGAGTACGTCTTTAAGGTTTCTCCATCTCACATGGCCATAGACAGCTTTCAAACCGAGAACCAAAAGCCCTCATCAACTCCTTCAAAGAGTGAATAAATCCCTCATTCAGGCCATTAAACCACCTTATCGCCACAGGCTCTAAACTGGATGGAAAAACCTTGCACATTAAAGTCTCATTCTTAGAGTGAACAGCCATTCTCTGGTTGAAATGGCTCACGTGCTCCATGGGGTCTGTTCTACCATTATATATGGTAAACATTGACTAAGTAAACCGCCGGGGAAGCCTCCCTCCCTCAATTCTCCAGGTAAAAGGTGACTTGGAGATCTGACTCAAAGCCCTACTCATGACATCATTGCCCAAGCCTTGATGTGATGAACTTCTCCTCCCCTGCCTATCATGATGCTCCTCGTCATAGGCAAAAGACTCGCTAGGAGGAGTCCTTGACCTGCGCCGGTAGCCATGATCAATATCCTCATTAGAGGAAGGGTTAGAACTTGAAGAAGTTCCTCTACGCCGCTCTTGGCGCAACCTTCTTCTTAAACGATCAATCTCCAATTGCATGCTTCTAGTAGTTGCCTCGTGAGAGACGTGGCTCCCATTCCTGGACTGGCTCCCACTGGTATGTGTGGTATCGACACTAACTTCCCAGTCCCTCCTTTGCTCAAGGTTGAGAAATTGATCTTGACGCTAGGACCCAACGGACTCCTCCCGATTTGGCCTTGAGCCCACCATGATTCAGTGCTGTTTTCACTAAAGCTGAAGTATTTCCCACAGACTGCGCTAATTGTAAGGACTTGATTTGGTTCCCAATTCTAAAGGGAAAAGGATTTTGGCCCAAAAATCCCAATATAATAAATTTATAAAGATTGGGCTAGAAAACTAGACTCTAATGAACCAGCTAATAATCGTAGTGAGCCTAAATGAAAAGAGAACAAGAATAAAATGGTTTTACTTAAGTAAATCGTCCTCGACACAGTCCGAGGAGACTTGATCTTATATATGTTTCCTTTAAATTTGATTACAAGTCCAGTTCTTGGAGCTACAATGGTTTTTCCCCCTCTAATTTTCGATCCACCTCATAAGGGACTTCTTTCTCTATTATATACTATACTTTTTTTCATCTCCACCCTTCATGTGTAGGGCAAGCTGTTAGCCTTTATACTTGTCCCCTCAGTACCTTCTTGAAGTCTTTGAGTGTAGTTGTAAGGCTGCTGGTTACTGTTCAAGCGTCACTATCACATTAATGCGGCCAGAGGGTTAGCTGTAGAGCATTCAATGCGGTGGAAGCAGCTTTTCCTTTGATATTTCTCAACTCTCATTTGTCCTATGCTCCACTGATACTTATCCTTATCAGTAGAATCTTCTGGAAAGTTGCCCCCAATGGAAATTCGCACCCTCTGACATCTGCCTTACTTAGCCGAGAAGGTATTCTTTCTTGGGCTACCTTCCCAAACTTTCCCAGTCGTGGTTTGTCCTCGGCGCTTGGATTGGCATGTCTTCCCTACCTTATCCTTGTCCTCGGACTACTAAATGTTTCCGGACAAGGCCCACGGCCCACGGCCCATTATACTTTATGGGCCTTTTATCCCTACAAATAAAAATTATTAAAAAAAAATTTAAAAACTAGGTGCACATTTCACACGTAAATTATGAAATAAAGTTAAATCGCCTTCAAGGATAATTAACTATAAAAAATTTTGATTATAAATAATTTACACATTATTTTATTCAATGTTTCAGTAGTAGAACAAGCAATACAAATTTTAATTTAATGTTATTATACAATCAAAATTGGTCAATAAAGAATTAAAATTTGATAAGTATAACTATTCTATAAATGATTAATATTTATTATGACTTTTTAAGTGGAGTTTGTGGTGTGCGTTTGTGTTAAAACATCTTTCTCTCTCTTTTGTGTGTGTATATGTGTGTGTGCGCTTCTCAAAAAAAAAAGAGATTAATATTACTTTCAAACCTATATAACCGACTTTAAGTATAAATTTAACAATTCCACATCCTCTAACAAAACTCAAGATTGATATTGGGTAAGAATCTTGTTAAGTTTTAGACCTGTAGAAAACCGAGTTTGTTTAACATAATATATTAACCAAGTTGTAACTCAGGTTTATAATCAAATCTAGGCTAAACACACATCAATCATATCATAAACAATGGAAAAGTAAAGAACACAACGATATAATAACTTAGGAAAATCAATGAAACAATCCAGTCCAAGGTTTAAAACACGAGGAGGATTTAACTTAAACAATCCACAAGGCAACAATTCACTAAAAAAAATGAAAGTTTTTACAATAGATTTAATCCTAAATCTAATGCTACCTCTTGTAGTATTTACTTACGTGACCACACGCAGCTCAAATCCATAGACTCTTCTATTATGAATTTGTTGCACACAAACACTTTAGTTTGTGACTCTGAGAACTCCACTCAAAGATTTAGATCTCTAGCACCTTTGATGACTAGTGATGGAGGGAACTTCTATAACATCAGATCTTGAATTTCTTCAAAGAATATTGCCAGTAAAAGATTTGAGAGAGTTTTGGGTATAGAACCCTAGATCTACAATAGGAGGCACAAGAAGCACTCTTTTCTCTTTAAAAAAATGTGCCTTAGGGTTTCCTTTAAATACTATGTAAATTAGATCTAAAACCCTAATCACTTAATGGGCTTAATGGGCTTGATGGGCTTAATTAAAATTTTGCAAATCTGTGTCTAGATCGGTCAAACCTGACATGTTTCAAATTTCTTGAACCTGCAGCTTCCTTGTTCTTGTATTCTAACTTACAACACCTTGAACATTGTCTAATCATACCTATAGACTTAAGGAATCTATATTTAGAGAAGTTCGTGCTCATGGTTTACCAATTGTTCTAAACTTTTAGAACCTAATAACAAATCTTATCTCCAACTTTCAAAAGTTGATTAAAAAGTAACCACAATTATAAGAATGTTAAAGAGATTGTGTGAGATTCATTAAATATAGCTTAGAAAACTGATTTTTAGTTATCTTTTCCACCAAGAGAGAACATCTAACTTTGCTTGTTGATTTGTCTACCCTCTTCCAATAAAATATAAGTCCAAGTGAGATTTTTTATATGAACTGTCATAATAGTCAAACTCTTAACATAGCTAAACAAATTAAGAAAGCCAAAAAAAAAAAAAAAGAAAGAGTCAACATGTATGACTAGTAGACCGACCTGAATCGACCCATTGTTTCAATGCCTGATCCTACCATGATATGTCCTAGGATGGTCTTATTCAACTTTTTAAGGATCTCTTAGAAGATTTTTAGATTTAATGAATTCCCAGAAAGCTACCACATACAATTTTTAGATCACCATTAGAATTGTCTAGACTACATTTTGACAATCATGAATATTATGACAGTCAAAACTATCCATGGCAAACAGGGGTTAAGGATCTTAGAAGGGGATTAATCCTACAAAAGAGAACATATGCTTTAATACCAAATGAAAAAACACATTTAGGTCCCTACAACTGCTTACTACCAAGTTTTAATCAATTAACTCAATTATTCACCCTCATAATTAGTCAATATTCAAGCTTAAAACAAAATATGAATAAAAAACATGCAAAACAGTAGAGAACAAATGCACACACACAGACGATATTTGTTCACGGAGTAAAAACCCAATAGGTGTAACACTCTTGAGAGAAAGCTCAACCCAACAAGTTCACTATGAATGTTGTTGTGATACAAACAATACTTACATGACTTCTTGTATGTGTAATCAAACAAAGTACTCAAGCTTCCCACTCCAACAAGCAACTGTGGAGTCCTATCTTTTGCCTTCAAAGTTACTTGTTGCCGCAAGTTGATCCATTAACCGCAAAACTATTCTCTCAGTCATTTCAAGACTTTTTAAAGATTTGATGAAGTGGTTTCAAACAACAATTCCAATACAGAGGTAGTGATCTTTGTTTGGAAGTAAACAACCTCTCAAGGATAGTCAACTGGAGAGGTTGGAAGAACTAGAAGGCTCCGAAAAGGTTTTTCAAGGTTTAGTATTGCTGCCTTTCTTCTAACGAAATTAGAGTTGAAGTAATATGTAAATACAAGTAGGACACGAGGTATTCTTGTCTACAAACCAGCCATGAAACTCAGGTTAGTGGATTTCCTTAAATGATTCATTTAGTCTCACGAAGGACTGCCAAAACTTTGTCCAAAATCCCTGGTTTAGTCGACTAATCACGCAACTTTGCTTGACCAAAATCTTCATTTCAGCACAACGAACAATATTCTTTTGTCTTCATCCTTAATTACAACATATAATTACAATTGAACATATTTGAATAATTACAAATAAATCTGTCATGGAAATAACCAATACTAAAAATCCTAACAGCAACGAGGGGATCATTACTGTAATGTCCTTAATTGATTGGTATAAAATTGGTATACATTTACTGCATATGCTTTTCAAGTCTTACCATTCCAATTTGAACAATTCATTCATCCAACAAAAATAGGGGAAGAAGTGAGACAAGGTACACAAACAACTCGCTAGTGCGAAGCCCAGTTCCAGAGT
The DNA here is from genome assembly GCF_040712315.1 of Castanea sativa. Taxonomy (NCBI): domain Eukaryota; kingdom Viridiplantae; phylum Streptophyta; class Magnoliopsida; order Fagales; family Fagaceae; genus Castanea; species Castanea sativa. The sequence goes on from NC_134020.1 coordinate 36,007,312, forward strand.
TTGTGTTGTACAATTCAATCAAAATCTGGCTCTGTGGGCTTCTGTAGCAAGCTAACAACACCAGAACTTGATTCAGCAGAGTTGTTAACAAGCCTCCTACTTCTATTCCTCTCTAGTAGTGTTTCAGCATACCTCATCCAAAAGGAATTCTTTGGGGGTCGTCCATGCTCCCTAGCACCAAGTTCAGCCATTTCCTTTAGCTTTTTATGCCTACGCCACGCTGCCTGTATAAAACATGCTGCCCATGTTCGCCACTGGTGAGAGTAGAACCTAAACGTGTGTCTAAGTTGTTTGCTATGAAGCCTTCGGAATTGTGATGCCACAAATTTTAAGTCCTCTGCTACTAGAGCAAATGCCTCAACTTCAGTTATAGCCTTTACGGTGCGTGTGGACGATGGGAGGATGACATTTGGACGGGGATCCAGGGCCCATGTTAGTAGCTCCTCACCACAGAAGTCACCTGAGCCAATCCTGCATGAATTGAAGAACCCAGTGCGACCACCATCTGTGGTGAAAGAGTCAAGGTGACCTCGAATTATAAAGATCATCTGATTGATAGTGTCACCTTCACGCACAAGGAACATGCCTTTGGTGCATAGTGCTGGCTTAAGCCTCTCACATATCGCATCCAGCATTGTTTCATCCATTTGATTGAACAGGGGAACCTATTTACATAAAGCTAGAAAATTTTAGCTCTTAATTATATCGTATGTTACAAAACGAATTACTATCATAATTGATAATATATATCTAATCCTCTAAATGTGTCATCAAGTATTATGATATTATCCATAAGGATATGAATGCATAAGAACAACTTACCCCTCGAACTAAAGAGAGACATAGATGGCGTTTGATCTCTCTCCGAAGATCCATAGGGAGGCCATTGAGAAGTGCTTCTTCATCGACCCCTCTAGTTGCCAACCACTTGTATTGATCATATTGTCGAATAGACTGCTTTAGTTGAGGAGGCAGCTGCCTATGATGCATCCATTGTTCTGTATCAGTTCTCCTGATCCTCCATTCTTCCAGTCGCAGTGTTGCTGATTGAAGGTATCTCTGCTTGTTCAAAATGACTGATTATTACTATGTATATCCAATGTTTCTTGGAATTCATGAAAACAGTCATGGACTTTGTAAGTACATTCCAAAGGCAAGTGTTTTACAAAGAAGATGAATGTGGAGCAATTGTACATCTATTTGCCCAACTAAGCTCTACGTCTTATAAACCCGCTACATAGACATCATGTTTGCTTGCAGTTGAGATAAAATTTTAGAGGCAAAGAGTCTAGTAGACTCAGTTGGTTGGCACTTCCAAGCGTTTCTAACGAAGAAGTCCAGGATTTAAATTCCCCTTCCCCAAATATCAAATTACCAACAAAAAAGAAGAAGATAGAAGGTTTAGAGAGATAATACCATGGACTTACTTGCATATTTCCAATGAGCAGTGCAAAGAGAAACAGCCCAAGGGTGGAGACAAAGATGGTGAAGGTTACTTCTCCAATGTAAGTGCTTGTAGAAAGATTTTGTCCTGTAGAACTAGATACCATTATTGTGTAAGTGAAACAAATTGATGAAAGAAGAGCACAAGATCACCAGTAATCAATGATATTTTCCTATAGCAGAATTGCTTGTTTAATGGACATGAAATTGATATATATATCTAGAAAAATAAGATGAGATCTCGTAACACTTTCACCAAAAAGCTCCTACATTTTATTAGCTACTCAATTTTGCTGCCGAAAAACTGAATTGAATGTAAGGATTTGTTAGGCTAATCATATTACCTTAGATTCCTTAAACCCCACCAAAAACAGTAAAAGTACTTGTTGAAGAATAGGGAGCCTATAACATTTGAGTTCACTGCATCTGCAAATATCCCGTACTGGTAAAAGTTAGGACCTGTTGCATTTGGAACGCATAGACTTGTGACATTTGTCGAGCTGAACCAATTGGTCCTAGAAGCGTCATTAACGGTACCGCAATCAAAGTATCCATATTGACAACTCGACTCAAGGCTGCACGCACTTCTCCAACATGCTTCTTGTCGCTCAATTGCTAGAATGTACCACCAAGCTCCTGAAACCTTCATAAAAAGAAAAAGAGAATTGGTTTGGATTTAATTAGTTTAGCTACATGGGGTCACATTTTTTTTTTCCTATTTGCTTACAATAAGTAAAGAATGAGTGATTTGAACCAAAGTTCTCCCGATTAGGAGGATGGAACATTATTGAACTACAAGACTTTTGGCTCAAGTAGTCACTTTTTTTTTTTTTTTTTATTCATCAATAATTGAGGATTGGGGAATTTAAACCATGAATTTTTTCATTAGAAACTTAATTAAAGAGGTGACAATCAGTTATATAAAAATCAAAACTCTTAGCAAATAATCACATATTTAATATAAAGATATGTGCGTACAATGAATCCAATGAATGGTGTATATAGTGAAAAATTATTAAATACTCATGAATTACAAATCTACAATAATAATGTGGTACTGAAAACCAATAAATGCAAGTCATTAGGTATGAATATATTATATAAGCTCATAAAGTAATATATGCAAAAGATAATTCTAATTTTAGGTAACTTGTTTTAATTAATGTGTAGTATCACATCATCAGCTATATTGTGGAGTATTAAATACTGTAATAAAAACTTAAACTTTAATATGTATCTTCTTAAGGTGAAAAACATATATTTATATTATAATATTAATAATATATAATTAGTTTTAAAAAAGAAAAAAAAATTGTAAAGTTGAATTTAAGTATCAAGTTAGTAACTCTTAAATGTGCAATATATACTAGAATAATATTTACTGCTTATAATGTGAGAGTTACTTAGAATTCTTGAATTTAATAGGAATTGAGACATTCATGAAAATTATAATTTTCAATAATTATATCAAATTAATAACTAAATTTTCACTAATTCTCAAAAATTAATAATTATTCTCTCATAAAAATAATTATAATTTGCTCTTTGATGATCTTTTGAAGGGACCGTCGTGTGAGGAAAGTGGGTGAGTATGAATGTATGATCTTTAATTAAAGATTCGATGTCACTCTTTCAAGTTTTTTTTTTTTTTTTTTTTTTTTTTTTTTTTTTTTTTTTTTTTTTGGGTTAAACCACTCGGTGTCCGGAACCACAGGGGCTCTGACTAAATCCGGATTCGAGCCGGGAAGGACCACAAGGGCGGCAAAGCTCTCCCAACCGAGTTTTAACGCAGCTGCATGCCCAAGGCTCGAACACAAGACCTTGGTTAAGCTAGGACAACCCCTTACCAGTTGACCAACGCGCTCGGTGGTCACTCTTTCAAGTTTGAACCATAGACTTTTGATATTTTTAATGTTAAAAGTAAAACCAATAAAACAAAAACCTAAGGTAGCTTATACGTTGTGTTAAAGCATGTGGGTACATGAGACATCACAAGATTAGTTATTAACGTAAAAGTTCCCCCCTCAAAAAAAAAAAAAGGTACAAGTTACATGTCATTTACAATTATTTAAAAAGAAAATGTCATTTCAATTTAACTTTGTGAGAGGAAGGTTCACCAAGCAACTTTCTATTCTTTTATCTTTTGTTACGTAATTAAGGTGAAGGAGAAAAGTTAACAAGCAAACGAAGGCTTTAAAGGAAGTACTCTAACTCTCCAAGGTAGTTTAGAAACTTATAAATCAAACATCCAACTCCCTCTTATCAATATCGAACAAAGTCATAGGGGATCCCTTAAGAGTTTTTCATTTCTTTTACTAAATAATTTAAAAGAGGGAGAGAAAGAGGAGTAGATGAAATCTTACAGATGTAAACCCCACACCCACTTCAAAAGAAGTACTCAATTCCTAAGATAGTCAAAAAGGCAAATTGCATATCGAATAAAAATAATTACTTTCCCAAAGTCAATGACCTATGTGTTTATAACATCTCCAGCTTTAAATCTCTCTCTCTCTCTCTCTCTCTCTCTCTCTCTCTCTCTCTCATTAAATGTATTTATATGAAAAATACTAAAAAGCATTTTGACCCTTAAATTCAAGATTTTTTTTCATTTTGGTTATTTAAGTGTGAAGGAGGAGGAAAAACAACATCATATTTGCCTTCGTCGCCATGAATTGTCATTAAAAAATTAGGGTTAAAGGTTGGTCTTGTTGTTGGGATCTGTTATTTAGGTTGGTTGTGTGTGTGTGGGTAGTTGAGATTTGTGTGTGACAGTGCTTTTGTGTGTGTGTGTGTGTGTGTGTGTGTGATGGACTTTATGCATAGTGTTGGTTTGAGACTTTGATATTTTTTTTACATGAGAGGAGGGGGGAGTAGAGGAGGGTGTTTAAGAGCATTTGCATTCGGAATGCTAAATGTCATATGTAAGCATATTTTAGCATTAAGGTATTAAGAGCATCAGCACTGGGGAATGCAAATGCCAAATGTAAGGAGAATTTGGCATTTCAAGCCCCAAAGTGCTCAGCATCTGGGAATGCAAAACCTAAGTATTGTAAATTTTTTTGCAATACTGCTACATGTAGAATTGCATTGTAGCACAATTGCAAAAGAAAATATTAATATTTTATCTCTGTCTCTCTCATATTTGTCTCTCAACTCTCATCTCTGTCTCTCCATCGCTAAAGCTTCACCAAACCACAACCCACAGCACAGATCAGACACCGAACCACCGCTGTAGCCAGACAACAAACCACCATCGCTACCCAGCAACCCAAGCAAAAAAACTCAGCACCACAACCACGACCCATGGCCTATGGCCACACCAACAGTGACACCCACAACCCACAGCCAAACCGACAGCGACGACATCGAGCACCCACAACCCACGGCCAAACCTACAAATCTGACCCCCATAACCAACAAAAACCCACCGGAGCACAACCAACAAAAAACCCACCTTCGGAAAAACCCACCGTCGGAGCATAACCAACAAGAACCCATCGAATCACAACCAACAAAAACTCATATCACGAATTCACGATCCACGACCCATGATCCACAACCGGAGCACAGACCCACGATCCACAACCAAAACGCAGACTAGAGCACAATCAAGCCCAGATAAGTAACAGAGAAGTGAGACAGGAGAGAGAGAGAGAGAGAGAGAGAGAGAGAGAGAGGAAGTGAGCATAGACCGGAGCACAATCAAACCAAAAAATGTTTTTTATATTTGCTTCTGGACTTAAAAAATAATATTTTAATAAAATGATAAAATAATAAAATTTTGAGATACTAAAAATATTATAAAATAATATGGTATAATGATAAAATGGCTTTTTAAGATAATAAAATATAATAGAATTGAAATTTTGGATGCTGATGGTCTAAAAGTGTGCAACATCCGGTCATGTAAAATTGTAAAAAATTTGACATTGCGCTAAAATGCCATTGCAAATGTAAGATGGTATTATAGTGGTATTCTAAAACAAAATAATTTTTTTTATTCCGTGTATTTAATGTATCTGTCACTTTCTCTCCCTTCATTTTCTCTGTTTCTCATCTCTCTCTTCCTCCACAACGTTCTGGCCTCTCTCTCATCACATCTCTGTCCTGGCCTCTCTCTCTCGCGGTGGCTTATACTGATCGGTGTTTAAGCTGCTTCAGTTCCACTGGGTACCACTTTCCGGCGTGGGTCTGGCGGCATGGTCCTCTGATGGCGATCAACCTCGCCTCCGATGATGGGCTGTGATTATTCTGGCGTAGGTCCGGTGGTGGGTTGTGGAGTTCCAACAGAGCTCCACCGCGATCATCAATAGTAGATCGGATCGGAGGGGAGGTGGAGAATCCAAGCCACAAACGAATGGAAATGGTGTCTGTGGTTGTTGGTGTTTGGAACTCCACCATGTGTGGTTGTGTTTTGGATGGAAATGGGTGAATTTTAGGTTTTATGTTATTAGTTGACTGGGTGGATTGGGTTTTATGTTGTTAGTTGACTTGAGAGACAGAGAGAAGAGGTCATGCCCGGTCCACAAAGGAGATGTGTATTTTATTTTAATAATTTCTTAATAGAAAATACTGAGTTGAATTAAAATGTCCAACTGACAATTGGTGGACCAAGATGAAACTTTTCAAAATTAAAGAGGAAAGAAAAAACCTCAAACTTTACGTGGCAATAATGTAAATTAATAAATAAATAAATAAAAAACTCTACCATCACAACAATTTTCATAATATATCTTGACCGAAACATTACTCATTATATAGACCAAGATGGTTTTTTTTTTTTTTTTTAAATGGAAATTAGAAAGTGAAAGTGTTATGTGGCATGCACAAAATCCAGCATCCCCTTGCTAACAAATCCCAAGTGCCAAAAGGAAGCCGAAAAGAGAAATGAGTTTGATTGATCTACTCACATGGCTTGCCAACAGATAAAGCATAAGGTTATAAGCAGCTCCTGTCCATGCTGATTCTGTCACAAAACCGCTTGTATCAATAATTTGTGATGAGAGAGGATAGATGAGAAACACTCTTGGGAGGTACTGGAACATCATGATAAACCACATGGCATTTTTCTGCACTCTCAATACAGAACCCTTCAAATTGGGTATAACTACCCAAGTTAACACCTGAAATGTACATTAAAAACAAAACAAAAAAACAAAAACAAAAACAAAAAGGGTCAAAACGCCATTACTTAACATATTGATGAAAGGTACACCATGGAAATAAAGGCCTGCATAATCAAGAATTTAGTGACATACTTGAGGAAGAGGCAGGGCAGCCATGATGTCTATCCAGAAATCTCTTCGTAGATACCTCATTGCAACCTTTGTATGATCTATAACAAGCTCTCCTCTTCCAAATACACGTGAAGAAGGTGCTATGTATGCTGTATGAAACTTAACAAAGATCTGAATCACATAAAACACATCAACCAATGATCTTATGATTGTGAGGATAATTTGAAGAGTCTTTCCCTTGTCTACGCATGTTTCAGCTCTGATTATAGGCGACAACAAAAACAATGGATCCACGAACAAAGCAATTAGACATGCAAATAAGTAAAACTTGCTCCAATGGCTAATGGTTTGTCCTCGAGGATCCAATATCTTATTCTTTTCCTTCTCGAAGTCCTCAGAAAAAACTCTACGCAGGACTTTAGCTTTAAATGATCTTCCGGTCTCCTCAGCAACCCCGGCGGCCCTCTTTAACGCACCTCGTTCACTGGTTCTAGAGAGGACTGGCACTTCATGATCATCTTGAACTCTGAATAAATCAAAAATTAATCTAATTAGGAACTCTAATGTTTTGAAATAATTTCAGAAATTAATTGAGGGGAGGACATACATACCTTATGAATTTTGAATTACCGTGACCCATATTGGTGATTGATGCTAGCTCTTCCAAAAGGTTGTGTTCAATTGTTGAACTTGCTTGCTCTTTTAATGTTTCAGAAAAAAGCTGAAAAATGAGGATATTGTCTCCTTGAATCAACTACGATGACCAAGTACAAGTTTGATGCTAGAAAAGGTCAATTAGACCTATGACTTTTCTTTTTTAGCATGAATCGTTCCTTAGTGATTTACATAAAGTGTCAACTCCAACATGTTGCTTCCCAAACTAAATATATAGGTGCCACCCTTTAATAAGGCCAAAGCAACGAAGGTACACACTTGTCAATACGTAGTTCGGTACTTGGCTTTACAAAACTTTTACCAAAATAAATTTCTTGAATAATTTAAATAGTTGAACCTAGCTCATATAGTTCCAAACGGTGTAGTCCTATTAAAGACAGTTTCTCAGCAAGTACATGTTAGTCTTACTATGATCTCATTCAAGAAGGTTTCCGCGAAATAGGTAGTACGGTATACCCCATGCCAAATTTCTATTTTTTATTAGTTTTAAAAGTATCCCAAATGTATGAGTTTATGGATTTGATACATAGTACTTTCGATTGATATGAAATTTTTTATGCAGGCTAAGCATAGAAAATGCAACATAAGATATAACCTTAGGATTGACAAAATATTTGTCTAATATAAAAATATTGACAAAATATTTGTATAACATTAACTAATAGTTGTCCCATGGATAATTTTAACATTACTGTTTTTTGGTGGGAGGGGGGGGGGGGCGGCAATATCAATATGGGAAAGACTTACCAAATGTCATTTACAATGTAAATTTTTTTTTTTTGAGAAGAACTATGTAAACTTATATATTGCTGAGTAAGAATACAAAAGTCCACAACTTCATGCTATAATAAGATAGTTAAAATACTGAATCACTTTTTTTTTTATACAAGATAAAATTTATACTCTAGCATAATCTAAGTATATATGTGTGTAAAACTTCCTCCTAGAGACTTGAACCCCGGCTCTTGCCCCCACACCCCACAAGTACTTATACTTGTAGAGAAAAGCATTTAATTCAACCATAAGTTTAGTGTTTTCGGTAAATAATATTATGTTTTATTGAGTTTTTTAAGTTAAGAACATGTTAGGTTCTAAAGATTTAAGATTAAATGTTTAGATTCCTATTTTGTTTATGTTGGCAAACTGAGAACAAAAACATGTTTAGATTAGGTGTTAGACATTGCTCAAAGTGGTACAAATCAAGTTTCAAGAACATTCAAACTGCAAAAAGAAGAGTACAAGTTCAGTGAAGCTTAATGAATCAAGAATTAGATCTGGCCGATCGAAAATCGCAATAAATTAGTTTTTGCAGAATTTAAATTAGGCTCAAGCCCACGAAAACATTTATAGGATTTCAGTCCAACACTCCTAAGTTCTCTAACTACGTTTTGAATACTCTTGGAAGACTTGTAAGTTTCTCCTGTGAGATTTGAGAGGTTCTATAATCTTCTACTTTACAAGTGTCTACCAGAACAAGATCTATTATCAAGTCCTAATGGAATAATCTAGTTACTGCTACAATATCAACAACTGGTGATCTGAAATTTTAAGTGGGATTTAAAGCAAGGAAGTCAATACCGTACCGGAGGCTGTACCGGTTTGGCCACCGGTACGATATATTTCGGATACCGGTCAATACCGGTGTACCGTTTCGGGTTTACCGCTATTTTATATATATATATATATATATATATATATATATATATATTATATACACACACTAAAATCTCTAGAACCATGGTTATAAGTATATAATATTTCACTTATATTATAGTAAATATAAAAGTTTATCATAAAATATTACCTCAATTCAGAAAAAATTATTCATAGTTTTAAACTTTAGTATTAATTAAAAGGAAAAAAAAACACAATATAAAAAATAGAAAGCTTAGTTGTTCATTGCATACTAAAAAAACAAATAATACTAATAAGTTAGTGTAAATAAGTTATTATTATGTCCTTACAAAAATTCAAAAATTACAAAATTAAAAAAAAAAAAAGTTTTTTTCTGTACCGGCCGGTACGCCCGGTATTGGCCGGTATTGCCCGAAATTGGCCGGTATGGCCGGTACGCGACCAGTACGGCCGGTATTTTTTCCGGTACAAAATAAAAGTGTACCGGTACCGGTGCACTGACCGGTACGGTACGTACCGGCCGGTACGGCCAGTACCGGCCGGTACGGCCAGTACCGGTACGGTATCGACCACCCTGATTTAAAGTCATAAGCGTGGGAGCTTGTGTACTACAAATCCAAGAGAAAACAGTCTGCAAAGTCGGAGCTTGCACATGGTCATGTCAGTAAGTTCTACTAGTGGTAGCAATAGATTTAGGGTTAAATCTTTTGTAAACTTGAATTCTTTCTAGTGGATTTATTTATCTTGAGGATAGTTAGGCCAAATCCTCCTCAGATTTTTACCTTAAGAAGATTCGTTAATTTATTGATTTTCCTGGGTGATCACATCTGTGTGTTATTTTTTTTTTTTTCCGCTATGAATGATTTAATTTGTTGTTGTTTAACTCAGATATCATAATTATTAATAATTTGGGTGTAAGGGGATTTAAATCTTGTATGTCTCTGTTGGAAACATCAAGTTGTGCCAACCAATTGAATTAGAAGCCTACAAAACTCTTGAAGAGAAAACATGTGATTTTACAATTATATTAGTAAAAAGAAAATTTCTAAAATTACTACAAAATTTAATACATAAAATTTATAATGTGACATGGCAATAAATATAATCAATAAATTTCAAATAGTAAAATAAATAAATGTAAAATTACTTTTTTTCTATTTTTGTAATTGGTGCACATCACTTTATAAAATCTATACAGTAAAATCCAGGACAAAACACTCTTGACAAGATTTAATCTAGTATAACTATAAAGTAATGGAATGGTCTAACTTTTGCTAAAGTTACACTGGCTGGCATAGATTGAGTCTAACAACACACTGGCAGGCATAGATTGGTCTAACTTTCTCTGTCTCTCTTTTTCTTTCTTTATTCATCTAAAACGCTAAAATTTTCATGTTATCAACTAGAAATTTGGAGATTTCAGAAAGAGACAAATTTTGGAAAAGGAAAGAAGAAAATAACATGTATTTGAGTCTATATATGATGACCATGGGAATTTTGGGGATGAGCTTTTATGAGCTTGCTCTAATTTCAGATTAAAAAAATCAAAACAATACAAAATTTAATTAATAGACATCAGTGTATTGATCAACATTGAGATTCATCATTCCAAATAATAATTTTAAAGAAGACATCGTCATGAAATAGTTGCTTGAACAACTCATCGTTGCAAGACTAAGTAAATTTCAATAGTTTGCAGAGTGGGGTTTAAGTTTATTTTAGAATAACTTTCAAATCATCCTTGGTCTAGACCAGAGACAGATTGTGCCTCTCATAGTTTATGCAAATGGGGTTTAAGTTTAGCAGTTTAATTAAGTGTTTAGTTTTCAGTTTTTTTTTTTTTTTCAATGTTCGCATATGTTGTAGTAATTCTTTGTTTCCCTGTGGTGTATATATATATAATCTTTCATTCTTTGTATATATATTTTCTTTCTACCAAAAAATAATAATAATAATAATAATCTTTCATTCTTTGGATTAAAAATGTTTATTTCATCCCAAAAGAAAACAAAAATCAAGTTGTTTGGTTCCCAAGTCTTTTCCTCCCTCAGTAGCGGAGGCACCAGAAAAGGACTAATATTGTTGTCTAGATTGCATTTTTTTTTATCTATTGCAGGAAAAAAATAATGTTATACTTCAAAGTTGGATAAAGTCATATTCATAAACATTCGTATTAAAAAAAAAAATGAATTGATCTTAATTTTTTTATTGAACTTCGTGAATGTCATAAACAAATTAAAATACAAAGATTTTTTTTTTTTTTTTAAAGATTTATAAAAGTGAGCCTGCATGATATGATATCAATTGGGCCAATGACAGTTTCAGTGTGATCTTGAAAATTCCTTTGTTCCCAGGAACTGGCCCTACTCATGTGGTTAGTGGTAGCGTCTGGAGCAGGTATACGGTTTGTTTTATTAATCAACAGAAAGAGAGAGAATAGACATGTCGGTTTTGTTTCTTTAATCAAAGGCAGACAGAGAGCGAGAGCAGGGTACAACAAGGTTTCTTCTTTCTTTTTCTTTTTGTTTTTTAGACTCTCTGTGTTTTGAAACTTGAGGTGGGAAGGAAAGCGTAAACGAGTCATGGATGAGAAAATAAAACGTGTAGCTTATGGTCACGTTAACTCCTTTTTTTTAAGCACAAAAGCAAGGGTTGCAGAAAAGGTATACCAGCTGATGAGTGCTGACACCTAAATGGAGTTTTTTTTTTCCTTTTGGCTCAGGAGTTATATACAGTCTTTGACATCTCAATTACTTGTTGAACCCTCCCTTTTTTAAAGATTTGGCAGCATTATTATTAGGATGGGTTTGGTTATCTTTTCACGCTGGAAACTTGGAAGTCTCCGCAAATTTGATATAAGTTTGAAAAATGAATTACGTACTAACGCTCTATATGTTTTAAATTAAAAAAAATTTTAGAAATTTTTTTTTTACTTTTAGATGTTTACTTGCCGGTAAAATATAGTCAAACTTGTAAAATATTTTTTTTTTACCATAAAATATTTTATAAAAAATTGTAAAATATTTTACCTTTGAAAATTTAGTAAAACATTTTCCAAAAATATACAGTGGTTTGCCCTCCCCATAGTTGCTAAGTCACTAGTCCAATAGCCAGAAACATCGTTCCAATGACCAGTGCTAGCGATTCAATGGCCTAAGACCCTGCTCCGACGACCAATGACGGCGATCCAGTGATCAAAGACTCCACTCCAACAACTAATGTCATCAGTTCGATGTCCAGTTTTCGGTGCTAACAGTTCAACTTTCAGAGACTCCCCTTCACCAACCGATGCCGATGGTCTGGTGGTAAAATATGCATCACGCCATCACTAGTGATTGGTGCCAACAGTTGCCAAAGACACTGCACCATAATCAGTGTCAAAGGCCCGATAACCGAAACACCATTTTGTTGACCAGTGTTGGCAATTCGATCACTAGAGATACCACTTCAACAATGATCGTGATCAGTCTAGTCATCGGAGCCACCGCTTTGATTGTCAGTTCCAACAGTCCAGTCACCGAACTTTCGGCATCAGCGACTTCAATGTTGAGCCATCGATTTCAATGGTTTGCTTGAAAATTTTTGCTTGTCATACCAAACAAGTAATTCATATAATCATTGTTTAATTTTACATTTGAAAATATTTTATTTCAAAACAAATTAAACTTAAATAAGGTTCACAAAGTTTTTTTTTTTTTTTCCTTTTTAAAAAAATATCGCAAGCCTAAAGTCATGTCTCAAGCTTTATCTTAAACAAAGTATTACTTATACAACAATTCTTGTAACCATAGTTTAATGTGTGGTTAGTTTAGGATTTAGCCTCTTATAAATACTCGTTCATTATTTGGATGGAGGCTAAAACACTACACTCTCTCTCTCTCTCTCTTGTTGTTGTTTATTTCTCTCCTTATTTTTATTCTAATATTTTAGTGACAAATAATGCTGACCTTTGCAATATTTAGAAGAAAAGATACTCGTACGCTTCACTTAGAATGGTGTTCCACAAACCAGAAGATATGCTCTTTATATGATGCGGAAATTCCTGCTTTAGAGGTGCTATGCTAATACTCAAGTCTCGAAGAGCCAAAGAGATTGCGGCTTTTTCTTTTTTTCTTTGGTCAGAAATACTTTACTTTAATTGAAAGTAGGATAAACAAATAATTAGTCAAGGACATCTAGCTAAGCCAGTGGTAGTTTCTCGAACATTAATAAATAATAATCACCCAATGAAAAGTTGGTGAAAGGGGATAAATTCTCTTTATAGGGGGTTTGAACTTTGAACATAATGGTTGTTGAGACTTGAGAACATCTTCGGTAGTTCCACAGTAATTTAGATATTAGTTTTTGGCTTCAAAAAATTTAAAGCTAAGTATATGCTTAGGAAAAATAGTAGTCAATCCCTTCATAGATAAGCTATGGGTGGTGGGGAACACTTAAATAATCATGCTGATTATGACATGGAATATGCTTGTCCCACCCATTTAATTGTGAAAATTGTTTCTCCCTTAATTTGTTTATTTGATCTTTCAAAGTTTTATTAAATTATATATATATATATATATATATATATATATATATAAATAAATTATTCATCAAAGGGCAACTAATCACATCTCTAATCAAATAATAGTTTCATTGAAATTTCTCATTCACCAAGTGAATATTTGGAGAAAATGGATTATTATATGGGGGATCAAAAAATGGATGTTGAGCAAATCAGTGGCAATCCTTATCAATTCGTTTTTTTTTTTTTTTGGATGAACTCCTAAACAATTCGTTACTCAACCATCTGCAAATTAAACCCATTTTTATCTTGGTCAACGTAGATGTATATGAAATAGATGTTGAACATTTCGGTGGCAATCCTAATTAATTATCCATGCCAATGTTCGTACTCTTATTATCTTTCCACTTTCAAGTAATTATTCGCTAATATGAAAATTTACAGCACTTCAGCTTTTTACGTGCTAGTGGGGTTTTATTAGTTTAATATATGTGAGAGAAGATGATATTATTTTCGGATTATTAAATAATTTTATCTTGCTTTCTCTTATTCAAAGAATATCCCCATTTCTAAAATAATTTTATTTTTGTTATATTTCAACATCAACAATAATAAAGCGATGTGCATAATTTTAATAGATTATTTCTTTTCTTTTCTTTTTTTTCTAAACTAGGTAGTACCTTTTAAATCATGTTATGTGGGTTGTTGTTCCCACGTCCATGGTGGTGGGGGACGCTCAATAAGCCCAACTACTTGTGGGAATAGCTTTTCCTTCAATTTTGTTCTTGCCGGGAAAAAAAAAAAAAAAAAAAAAATCATCTAATGCTAATGAGTATGAGTCCTATCCCCTGTTTGTGTGCCTGTCCACTTGTAATTCAAATGGTTGTGTTTCCAACCGAGATGTCTAGATTTTAAATGCCTTCTTTCTTATGGTAATTATCAAAATATCAACAAAAAATAAATAAATAAAAAAACAGTGATAATCAGGAAGTTTTGATTGCCTATTTGCTTGGGCGCCATGTGAATGGCGTATCATGTATGTGCCACTAGTGGCCCAAATGCTAATCAATAAGTTTAGAATCACAATATTTTTTTTATAAAATATCTCACAATTGAATGTTGAATGGGAAAATAATATTAGGTGATAGATTCAAATGAAATCAACAAAAACCCATCAACCCAATTATTATGAAAATTGTAGTGTATTTAAGAGCATAGTTGATATGGAGAACGCATGCTATAAGAAGGTGCTATAAGAAAGATGCGACTTGGCTTTTATATCAAGGGAGCTAAAATATGAACCCTCAGGTCCGTTGGAACATTATCTTTTATTTTTTAGGGAAATTTAATTTTGATAACATTTATAATGGAAAAATACTTGCTTCATAGTAATAATCGAAATTTGAAGAATAAATATAAGTACAATTACTCTATAAAAAAATAATCAAGCATTATGTTTTTAGTCCTTAGTACTCATTGTGATAATTAAAAAATATTTAACTAATTTTCTGAAATCCAAATGTTAGAACTATATATATTACGCTCATAATCTAAAGTTCCATTTTCAACACTAATTTTTCACGATTTTTAAATTCTTGTGGATAAAAAAATGTTTATTGAAAAATAAATATCAATCAATTCTTAAAAAAAATCCATATGCATCTCTAGAATCTAGAACTAGATGTGAATAAATGACCCAACTATATATTTAATATACCGATATTTAATTATTTTAATTAAAAATTTCTTACTACGAAAATATATAATTAACAATGTTATTGTGGGGACACCATTTTCAGACCAAGCCCAAAATGTAAGGGATTTTGGCCTAGTAAACCCAGTACAATAAATTTGTAGAGAGTAGGTCAAAGAGCTAGGCTTTAGTGCTTGGATAACAGTTAATATGGTTTTGAATGATGAGCCAACAAGAATTGAACCCGGTTTGGCGAGAAAGTTGGTTCTCGGCACAGTCCGAGGAGCTCTGTTCTAGCATATATTGGATGACCATGGTTATAGGAGTTGTTAAGATTTTTTTAGTGCTTTCTCTTTTCCTTTCTTTTTTCCCCCATTCTCTGAGATCTCTACCCTTATTTACATTACATCTTTCCCTTCATCCTTACTCTACACGTAGACCACATGTGGACAGTTGATAGTTGTCCCATCAGCCCCCTCTAATAGTCTTCTGGGGTAGCTGTAAGGCTACCATAATACTGTTCAGAGGTTACTTCCTCATTAATGCGGTGATAGCAGCTTTTCCTTGGATATTTTTGAGACCTTATCCCTCTTGTACGTTCATAATACTCGTTGCTATCATTAGAACTTCCTGGAAGATCATCCTTGATCATTAGGATCTATACCAGATTTACGTTTGGCTTTATCCGAGGAGATAGTACTCCTCGGACTCGAACCACCTATGTTTCTCGGCCAAAACCACATGCTCTCGGCCAAATCCCAAAATCCATGACCCCACAGTTACTATATGGGTTCTAGTTAGCTCAAGTGCTCAATTAATAAAGTCTATTATTTTCGAATAAGAGATTTGGCTTTCTAGGGTTCAAACCTTATATATACCAAAAATCGATTGCCGCCTTAATTTTATATATATTTGCTATTCCCTATTTCAATTGTTGTACTTTCATTGGGAAAAATAATTACTTCTAAATTATAACTATTCAT
The DNA here is from genome assembly GCF_040712315.1 of Castanea sativa. Taxonomy (NCBI): domain Eukaryota; kingdom Viridiplantae; phylum Streptophyta; class Magnoliopsida; order Fagales; family Fagaceae; genus Castanea; species Castanea sativa. The sequence goes on from NC_134020.1 coordinate 36,023,482, forward strand.
TCAAATTAATAACATTTTCTTCCTAAAAAAGTAAAAGGTTAACACTTAACAGTAACTATTCTTCTCTCTCTCTCTCTCTCTCTCATATTTGTGCACACTCTTAAGTCTTTAGGATCAACCGATCAACAGCCAATAAGACTGCCTCACCAACAAGGAAAATTTTCTCTTCTTTTCTTAAATTATTTAAAATAAAAAAAAAAAATTGCAACTTTTGACTTGACCTTCGTTATTTGTAATATTCAAAAATGACAGTCAACAATCTTGAGTCAGTCATACTTAGTAAGAAAACCATAGACTCCAAACTATTGTGTCGAATATGCTAGCTCTAATAACTTTCCTAACTTACGCTTTAGTTCATTGAAAAGTCAATACCATTTTTAAATCTATTCTATATTTCAAAAAAAAAAAAAATTTAAAGTTGTGTGATTTTGAAAATTGTTTTTTTTTTATTATATTATTCAAAAGACAATATACTCAAAAGACAATATACTGAATAACCTTTTTCACAAAAAAAAATTGGTTTAAAAGCGGGTTCTAATTAGCTCAATTGGTAAAGTCTCTAATGGTTAAATAAGAGATCTAAGATTCAATTTTCGCCTATACCAAAAACTGATCGGTGTCTTGGTCTGATGATAAAATAATAATCATAAAAAACGAACGTCATAGATTGAAACTTCCTAAAAAAAAAGACCTCTTATTTATATATATATATATATATATATATATATATATATAATATAATAAAAAAAACCGACACTTTCTAATATAAACAAATGATTTTAGAATACAAAATGAAATATTCAAGTAATCCCCCAAGCTGGAGAGATATATTAAAAAAAAAAAAAAAGCAAAAGCAAGGTTTCTAAGGTCTTTGGTTGAATGGGTCTTCTTTTCTTTAGTAGTTTTTTAAGGGCTAAATTAGATTATCTTACAAACTTCAAAAGATTTATGATTGATAGTTTTCAAACTCTAAGGAGTGAATTGACAAATACGCTAAACGCTAAGAAGTAAAATAATTGTTTGCCCAATAAATTAATCTATAAATATTACTCAAATGAATTATAAGAATTTATTGGCAAAGAACCAGTGAAGGTAAGTTAGATATAGTCCAACTGTAGGAGCATCGTAGATTCTTAATTGTATTGAATGACACTTTATGATCTTATGGAATCATTTGGGGCAGGTAAGCTTTGCTTGAATTCTTGAATTCATTCATGATGCTACATATGTTACAAATTTTATGATATAATTTTCAGAAATTAATGTATTATCAATGATATAAACCAAATTGACGTAGTAAAATTTGTAATATATTTAGTATTTTTTTTCTTTGAAACATATCGCACTTTTTAAATCATTTGACATTGTCATAGATTAAAGTTTTTTTTTCCCAGAGAATCGTAGATTAAAGCCATTGATTGTGCTGAGTCCCGGCATCAATGCTAAGCTGTCATAAACTGGCTACCACATTACTATTGTTTATGAATGTATTCCTTGCAAAACCTAGGAATAGGATTGAGTCATTGACAGGACTTCCTTTTATCATATTGTGGAAGAGTTCATGTATGACCTGGATTGAATTCTTATCCTTTTTTCTTTCTTTCTCCGACCCAATGCAAACTGTACCTGAAATTTCTCTTTAGAACATTGAATCTTTACTATAATTTTATTGGTCAAAAAGGGGAAAAAAAATCATAAAATGCACCACATGCAAAAGCACATTGTGAACCTCGGATTGAGCCTTAAGGACAAATGATTAAAGAAATCCCCTTGGATTTAGTGGTTCCTTGATTTTTAAAAGCATCTTAATCCTTCTTCAACCAAAGGCAAATTGCACCTGAAATTTCTCTTAAGAAATCAAAATCTGTATATTTTATTGGTCAGAGGGAAAAGAATACATACATACATACATACATACATATATATATATATATATATATATATATATATATATATATATATAACATGCAAAATAAATTAATGGGGTGTGACAATACAGTACTGAAAGTTTAAGTTCTGTTCGTGCTACAAATGATTGGGAGCCACTTATGGAGAAAAAGAAAAAGGAAAAAAAAAAAAAAAAAAAAAAAGAGCAAAGGTTAGGCCATAAGACCATTAATTAATTAATCAGTGTCTCCTTAGTGATAAACAGTAAGGTCGTGCTTTTGACCTCTTCTTCTTCAAATGCCCAAAAGTCACACTTATTATGAAATCCTCGTAATACAAAGGGTATGTACCTCTTTACCTCAGCCACTTTGCTATAATCATAATTCATGGCCTCCTTATAGTAAATGTGACCATCATATCTGAGAGTGCTTTATATTCTTGAGTTTTTTTTTTGGTGTAATCAAAAATTGATCTCTAAATCTCTTATTCAACTATTAAAAACTTTTTCAATTGAACTAACTAAAACCCACGTTACTTCCCTAAGTTTCAACCCTTCATCTTTAAGACCTTTTTTTTTTTTGGATGAGCTTCATCTTCTGTACTTTTTTTGGATGAGCTTCATCTTCTAGACTTTTCTGCAGTCAGGCCCAATTATTATTATTATTTTTTTTTTCAATTCCTGCCATTGGATGGATAATTTTTGCACCTAAATATATTGAATTTTTCAATGTTTTGCTAGGTATGGAACGGAAGCGGGTCAGAAAATGTGATAAGTTTAATGATTTAATCGGCCCAAAGATACAAATTAGTTGTGATATTCGTCAGGCCCAACTCCAGCTGGTTTGACGCTCACCCCAATTGTCAAGTTTTTTTTTTTTTTTGCATGTGAAAAAAATATGGGTTGTTAACCTAACTCTGAAAAAGATTGGGAAAGAGGCATATGTTTTGAAAACCGTTTAAGAAGATATGTTTCTGACTTGAACCCAATCCATTTGTCACCACATACACTAAATCCCATAAACACATTGAGAAATATTTCTACAACTTGGGATGGCCTACTTAAAATTCCTCTTCAAAGTTCAAATGCACACTGCATTGTGAACTGAAAATTTAAATAGAATAAATATGCTGCAGATTCAAAGAAATCAGGTTTAAGTAATGTGCAACCACCAAAAATAGGCCAAACTAAACCAGTAATCAATCTATAAAGTTTATTTTCTTTTTACTTCCTCTTTTTTTTTGGGTGGGGAGGGGGGAGCAAAGGGAAAAAGAAAAAGAAGAAGCTGAATCTGCAACCTGTATATAAAAATTAGGAGAAAAAATTTCCCTATTCTTGTGAAGTGGAAGTGGCTTCTTTCAAACATGACCTCATGATCTTTGCAAGCTTTGAGCAAGCGTCTAAGCATAGCTGCATCCCCTGCTTACAAAAAGCAATATTAGTACACTCAGCCCCTATCCAAACTATTGATGCTATCATATAAAACAAATGAGAAATTTTTGGATTGGCCCATTAAAGAACTACCCTATAGATCCATGAATAAATGTACAGTTACAAGTACAAGCACTGATCAAAACTGCTTGGTGGTACAGGTTCAATTTCACTTTGCCTAGGTGACTTTAATGAAAGGATTTTATTGATCCAGAGAGCATGCAAGTTCCACCACACAATCCTCGATGTATAGGACCTTGCATTTAGACAAAATCATGGAGCTCATTCCATTCTCTTATACAGCACAACTGTTCTAGATGAGGATAAAAATAAGAGAGTATTCCAGTTGAAAGATTTACCTCATTAATTTTTGGGGTTGACCATTCCCCTGTGACAGTAAGCTGAGTGACCTCATAACGAGAAGGCATACATGTAATCAACAAGCCTCCATCTTGGTAGCTTTCCTCTTCCAAAATAGGATCAATGACAAGGTTCTTACCAAGACAAGACTAGGCACCAAAGAATTAAACACAAGACGTGATTATTTGATAAGCAAAAGAGATCTATAAAAACATACTTTTTTTTGCTTTTTTTTTTTTTAATAGGCTGCTTCATGCATAAAGATCACAAAGAAGCATAAAGAATTACAAGTAAAGATTATTTACAAAATGACAAATATATCTATAAAAGATGGTATGGAATCACTATTGGTAAAGCTCCATACACAACCACTCATGTAAGGAACTAGTAAAGGTTGCTAGCAGTTGAGAACTTGTACCATCCACATCTTCAAAAGAGCATTGATTACATTCCCTCCATATAGTCCACATCAAACATGATGAAACCACATTCCATATATCCAACGAATGCCTACCAACCCAGTTCCTCCATTCACACAAAAGGACAATAACTGTTTCAATAAAACCCAATGAATCACAAGGGTTCTAAATACAAAGCTCCACAAATCAGACACAACACTGCAATGAAGCAATAGTTGGTCAACCATCTCCCATTATATTGGCATAAGAAACACCAACTTACTAGAGTATATCCCCTCTTGATAAGGTTCTCACAATTATCTTTCCCCATGCCTCTGTCCAAACAAAAAAGGCCACCAAATAACTTTCCAAGGGAAGAGATCATTTGATTCCTTCGAATAAAATAGTAAGAACAAACAGTGAATTCCCCAGATAATTTTAGAGCCAATAAGAGGATTTTTCCCCAAATATTGTGATTAGCAATAATTATTTTATTTTATTGTTTTTGATGTGTGTGTTTAGCAATAAAATAAAGGTGGATACATATTCAGAGTTGAGATGAGAATTTTAGAGAAGTGATAAAATGGATATACCAATACACCAAATGCCTCACTACTCACTACAAACCAAATACGTAAATTAAAAAAGAAAATAAGAAAACAAAATTATAGGTATAATAAAATTTAAATTGGAAAAAAAATTTATTAGATTCTATGGAATGATGTTATGATCCTAATGTCTCATATAGATTAAGTATAAGCTTAACCATGTGTTTATAAGTTCTTGGGCACTCTCCCCTTGCAAACCGGTTTTTAATGGTGAGTTCTACTCATGGGTTTGTAACATTTGGTATTAGAGCTAACTACCACCCTAAGTAATCGGATGTAACTCATTGAGTATGAGATCAAATGAATTGTGGCTTTGTGGTCGGATCCCAGAGGCGGTGACCTAGAGGATAGATTAAAATAACTGATAAGCGAGTGGAGCCACCAAAAGAGAAAGGGCTACCATCGGGTCAATGTTGCTAGAGTAAGCTGTCGTGGACGTCGGCTGCATAGCATGGTGGTATGTTATGATTCTAGTGTTCCACATAGATTAAATATAAGTTTAACTATGTGTTGTTAAGTTCTTGGGCACCCTTCTCTTGCAAACCGGTTTTTAAGGGTGAGTTCTACCCATGGGTTTGTAAAAAATGATTTTTACATCATGCTTAACTATCCACTGAAAAATGTACGGAAGTGTCTGGATGAGATGCATACCAAAGAAACTGAGGCTACAAGGTCGTGCATCAAAATCCCAGCATCTGCTAGGGCAAGACTTGCACATGATATCACGACAGGAAGATCACCTGCAGTGAACATGTATAAAGCTCATCAACAAACTCAAAAGCGATATCATTGCCTACAACTCAAATATATTGTCAGAAACTGTCACCCAAACAAAAACAGGTCTCTAACATAAAAAAAAACTATTGTTGTCTCATTTCTATATATGTACACACACACACACACAAACATGTGCTAGAAACCGTTGTTATATATTTCTAAAAGTTACTTCGTTGTTCTTCATAGTTGAAGTTAAACCACTACAGCTTTTTTCTCAATAATTACACCCTATTAAAGAAATTTCTATCTAATATGTCCATCATAAGTCCAAAATATGTTGGCCAAGTGCGTCCAAAATATGTTGGCCAAGTGCAACCAAATTATCTAAAAATAATAATTTTATCCCAATAACATGGCCATAACGTAGCAAACATGCTTCAAAGGAGTATCAAAAAAGAGTCATAACAATGGAGCTACCATATATATCCTGCAGCTAATCTGGGACACCCAATACACTTTTTTGAAGTTTGTTACACCAGAAGTGAGAATTTTCCACTCTAAATTGGTGAGATATGATGAGTGGAAGCTTTGGTTGACAATTACAGATGCTTGCATTATATATATTCACTATTAAGAAACAATATCATTTTAGACACAATTGACCACAATTATTTTCTGTTGAAATTAAATTTCTACTTGTTGAAAATCACAATTACTATTATTATTATCATTAGAAATTGGATCTAAGACCTCCCCAACCCCAACCTTCAGTCATTCACTGCCTGAAGCTAAGTCATTCATGAATAGACTTCTCTATTAATTCTTTTTATAAGACTACTATATTAATTCTAATTGAAACTTCATACTTACTGCCACCAGATTCCAGCACCAATGCGAAAACATCTACAGTTGTCTTGGGGAAAGTTTCCAAGATTATTGCACCCTCCAAAGATTTATGAAGCATTGAGGAAAAATCTTTGTGCTCTGATCCCTAATGGAAGGGAATTCGAAAATTACTGCAATTGTTAAAGATGGCAAATAGCAGACATTAAGTTCACAGTGAAAGATCCTTCATACCTGTCCTCGGACGGGGGTAGCAAAAGTTGTATAGCTGACACTACAATTTAGCCGCCCAATATCGCTGTACATCATTGCCTTCTTACTTTCTCTTGGCCCAAATCTAAACCAACCAAAACTCAGATCAAACATTAAATAAGTTTCCTTGAATCTAAATATGAATCGAACTGCCTATTGTATATCTTGCTAGAATATTTGTTACAGAAAATTAAAAAATTAATAATAATCTTGCAGAAAATTTTTTGTTCTTTTTTTTTTGGAAAGGCAGCAGGGGATAACTAAAGTATGGATGTATTTAATAATTCCATTCTAAAGAAAGCAGGGTATCAAGGAACCACAATATGTGGGGTAAAAGATATACTCACACAGACACAATAACCTTGGTATTTCCAAACTCTGCATAAGCAGATCCTGAAGCAGCATTCACGGCACCAGTCCTAAAAACTGCAAGCCACCAACAACTTGTTATTCCTTCTATACCAGTCATAAAATGAAGCATGTACTTTAGCAAAAGTTTACAATGAAAATAAGAGTCCAAAACACAAGCTTCAATATTTTCTACAATCTTCAATCTTCTAAACTTTTATGTGGTTAAAAGCTCCAAAACAATTTATGTCAGAGGTGATAAAGTTGGCTTCCGCTTAATAGAAGAACAGCATTTGAATGATGTAGCAACATTCCTTATCTATGGTTCAACACCCATGACAACTTAACAAGTAGCAAAGCCTGAGACTCACATCTATCCTCAACATACTCACTCCAAGCGGTTTAGACTAACTTGCCAACAGAAAGTAGTTGCAAAGACTAAATGTATATTGCTGCATTATGAAAAGCTTGTGTAATTTGACCACCTCCATGTAGTCATGCACAAGAGACTTTTAGGCACTTCAACTCTTCAATAATGATGCCATCTAAGCAATGGAATTTGGCATATCCATGAAGCAAACAATAGGAATAGCAATAGGGACCTATTTAATCACTTTACAGGACAAAAAACCACCAGTGCCAAGCCAGATTGGAAACAAGAGCCTTAAAAAAAATTTGAAAGTGATAGTAGGTCTAGATTATATTCATCCCCAAAAGAAAAGTAGAACCAGGGAAGAGAAGATAGCACAACCAAAGCCATTGGTGGAAATGACATCTAGACTAAATATAAACCTTCTTTTAATATGAATATCATTGCTCAAAGAAAATGTACTTGAACAGTTTCAAGTGATGCGATGCTGAGCTGCCTAATTTTTTGCTTCATATGCTGTAGCCACCTCAACGTGCATGTGTCTGATACATAAGCCTTATGGTTAATAGTAAAGTGTTAATAGAACATATCAGTTGTTTCAAGGCTGTGATTATAGCATTGGGATCATGTCTATTTCCCAGCATGAGCAAACACCAAATTAAGGGGAAAAAAATCAAGACAGAGAAAGATTTGAAGCAATGATAAATATTGGGATTTCCATAAAGAGGTAATCCACAGAGTCCTGCAAAGGAGTTTTCATCTAATGATATCAAATGCTTTAATTTCTTTAAGCAGGTCATTACACAAACTGTCATGCTAAGGTGAAAAAGATCCATCTTCCACATTGGATGCCACCCAAGTGCATATTATCACTACATCTTATTTTGATGTGAATCAAAATGGTAAATTTGTAATAGAGAGATCCTTAAAAATGTAATTTAGACTTATAATGTACAGTATAAAGATATCATAAGATATGCTCCATGACCTGAGATATAGACTAAGGTAGGGTGTGAAGAAGATCAACCAAAGTATATAGACAAAACTTTTTTTTTAAGTATACAGTTAAAACTTCTGGATGAAAACAATAACCAAGAATAAATAAAATTTATAATATAGATAATCACCAAATGGATGAAGACAAAGCATGCTTCACAAAGCCACAATTGTAATGTTAAACATGCAGAGTCCTCCAAATTCATGCATTAACAGACAACAGATCGTTGAACCCCAACAAACAATGACATCATACTCTTATTAACAAAGCAAGGAATCAAATGATACCAAGTACACAATAGACTCAGACAACAACATCAAACTCCTAACTCCCATATCATCAGAAACAACAGGAAACTCACAATGTGGTTATGCAATTATTTCAACCAAACACAATAATGCACAATCCATGCAATGGAAACAACGAGGCAATAAGATACTCATAACCCAGTTAATGAAAAGCATAGCAGGATAGAAGAATGGAATAAACAAAACAAAACATATAAGAACAGAAAAAGAAAGACAGACAATTTGAAACTAGAATTCAAACCAAAGAAAGAGCTTTGACAACGTTAAAACCAGAGTGAATCAAACCAAAACAATCCAATGCATGTGACTATCACTCCCATTAACCTCATAAGACACCTACAACCAGCACAAGAGCACAGTCCTTTTCATACACAACCATGAAAATCTTCAAAACCCAGATGCTAATTTTGTTTCTTTCGAAAAACCCACATGAAATAAACTGATAAACCAAATCAAGTCTCATCAAAATTAACTTTTTTTGAAAAAAAAAAACAAAAACAAAAAATCAACCACACTGATCATATTGAAAAGCACCCACAAGCAATACCAACCCAAAGTTCCAGAAACTATCATTGGTAAACGCAAAAGAAAAGTTTGAAGAAACAAAGACAAAAAGAAATATGAATCCAAAATATGAAAGGAAAGAAAAAGAAAGTACATGCGGGTCGGCACTGGTGGAAGCCACGGCCATCGGGTCGGACCCAATCGACGTCGTCTTTATTGAAAATGGGTTTTCGGGTTTTCTGGGTGGTTGGAGACGGTGAGTAAGTCGTCGGAGTCGTTCCAGGTTGACCGGCCATTCTCGGCGGCTCGTTCTTCTTCTTCTTCTTTGATTCCCAAAGCTGTGTTTTAGTACAGAGTGAGCTGTGTGTTTTTTTTCTTCGCTACTTGAAACGTTGCGTTTTGATTTGTTAATTTTTTGTGGGACCAGTTAAAAAAGATGGGTCAACCTAAACCCGATCCGATGGATCTGATCTAATGGGTCGAACCTTTCACTAGTCCAAAGAGGTCTTAAAAGGCTGTGCATGCTTGGAATTAAAGTTGGTTAATTTTGAAAGACTAATTAAAGTAAACTAAAACCTTTTTTAAAAAAAAAAAACTTAAATCCTATTAGTCACAAACTCTCAATGAAATAAATAAAAATTGGTGGATATACAAGTCTAAGATAATCCGAGAGGATAGTTTGGAATTTTTAATATTTAAAAATCAATTGTTTGTGTTCTCATGAATTTAAAAAAAAAAAAATGAGAAAATGTTAGGTCCGGAGCTGGCGTAAAACCAGTGTTTTACGCCAGCCAATGAAACCACGCCACGTCAGAGTTCACTTAAGTCATAAATATAACCTCAGAAAAAAAAAAAAAAAAACATTTCACGCTCACAGCTTTCTTTGCTTCCTTCACGCCATTCCTCTCTTCTCATCTGTTCCTTCATGCCAAACCTCCACCACCGCCACACAGATCGCCGGAGCAGAACGATTTCGAAGAAGAAAGAGTTCTCGCCGTGCCCTCTGCTTCGTCCTCTGGGGTTGCACCGTCCTTGCTTGCCCGAACCTCCACCACACCACACAACGAATCACACCGCCACATAGGTCGCCGGAGTTGTGCGTGGAGCTTGTAAACATACCGGAGCGGCCGTGAGCTACGATCCAACGGTTTGTTTTTCATGATTTGTCATTTTTACCAATTTGGATTTTGAATTATTTTGATGGGTTTTTCTGGGTTTATGGGTTTTGATTAGATTCCTAAGTGTTAGGGCTAAATGAATCTGATTGTTTTTTGAAACTTACTTTTTTTTATGCAAATCATTATATCTTGATGGTTTTTTATTAGATTCCTAAGTATGAAGGTTGTCTTTTGCTTTTTTTTTTGTTATTTTCGTTTGTGTGTGTGTGTGTGTTTTTTTTTTTTTTTCCTGTATAGGTTACTTTTGTATGCTTTTGAAATTGTAAAAATTAGTGATTTTTCACAAAGCTCAATGATAAAAATTAAAGCTAGATGTGAAAAACTAGAAGCCTAAAAGAGGTCTTTCTTCCTCTTTCCACGGTCATGTTACATTTGTGTGAACAGATCTTCAATGATCAAGATGATTTCAATTCATTGTCAATTTTATTTTCAACTAGATAGACTTTGTCTTAAATTGCGGTAATCCTACATTTGCACACAGATCCTCAGATTCAGCATGTTTGAGTGATTGATGTAGCTTAAAAGAGAAAAAAAAAAAAAAATTCTAGTAAAAAGTTGGTGGACATTCATCAAAATCACATTGCAATAGTCAGATGTTCTTGTCTTGAAATTGATCAACCTTGCATCATTTTAACCTTTTTATTTTTTACATTGGGCAGTATCTTGAATACCTTTCCCTGCCCCATCATATATTATCTTCATTGTGCAGGATGATACTTTCTGCAATGTCATCATCTTCTATTTTGTTAAAAGTGGGGGTTGTATATGTATTGCATTTGTACGCGATTCTATCATATAAGAAGTGAAAATTTGTTTGTTCGTTGCCATTTATGAGTTATGGATTTCTGCTGTGAACATCCTGGTTGGTTTTATTTTGATATTTATCCTAGCATTACCAAGTAGCTCTAGCTCATGAACTTCTAGTTCCTCTATATTCTCTTTCCTTTTCAACTTTATCCTCTTTTACAATCTTTTTTTGCAGGTTTTGTTCTCAAATGTAAAAACTAGTTTATGAGATTGGAAAATAGGGATATATGGCATAATTATGTTTTTTCTTTTACCAATAGAGAAAAAAGCTACCAGTAATCTGCTTTTGTTAGAAATTCCCACAAGATAATATGTCTTGTATCTCTTGTCCTGCACTTTATTATTCATTAAAACCTATATATTACTCAGTTCTTAAATTGAATTCTAATTATTTTGCTTCATCCTCTTCGATTAGATTGTATATAGATAGTTAGTCTTTGTAATCTGTACTCACAACTTGTAATCTCTCTTTCATTCAATAAAATCTGAGTTTTATTTAGAGAGTCTTCAAGTTTTTACAATTATGCTTCCATGACTTTACAGTTTAATATTTCTTATGTGTATTTCCTTATAATGGTGTTAGGGAGCAGAGCAACAAACATTTGTAAGTTCTGAAGGCATAAACCAAGCATTGTGAAGTTCTGAAGACATAAACCAAGCATGGTTCAGAGATGTCGGCTGTGGTTGTCTATAAAAGAATAAGGTGAAAAATGATTATTCTGGAGCAGATTACAAGGCTTGAAGAGATGGATTTTTAAATTTGTTCTTTTGGAAGGAATTTTACAAGCAAGAAGTTGTAATTATAATGTCTTCTAAATAAATCTTCACACATTTATTTGGTGCATCTCAAAAGCAATTATGTACTGTTTACTTGAATTTTTTTTTTCAAGGATCGTTTTGGTTCTTCTCTAACTCCAGAGTTCAATAAATAAAGCAATAGCAAAATAGTTTTGTTATACTATGTAAAAAGATTCTTACTGTTGATGGAAAAGTGTGAGGTGACAAACTGAAACACATAAATTATATAATGTTCTTGATATGGAGTAACTTCAATGGCTGTTTTGACTGCATTCTTGTCACTAGAGTTCAAGCTTATCAGACATTTCTCAGCATCTTGAATTTACTCCAGCTTCAATTTGTTATCATAAGCATACATGTACCATCAATACGTATGCCATTTGGCATTAGCAGTTCACGGAATGAGAAAATTATTGAAGCTTAATTTAATAGAGAAGCCATCATGATTAGTTAGTCACCAACACAGACAATATGGAAACAAATAAAAATCTCACTAAAAGTCATGTATACGGACTTATAGTCACTCTGAAAGTCATGTATACGTATTGTGACATCAGCTTTTAGAAGGTTTTGATGAAGCCACTACATATTTGATGGACACCAGTTCACATTTCATGTTAATTACATTCCCACTGATAAAATTATATAAGCATTATTGAGTAGTAAATATCTAGCTGAAGGTTAACAGACAAGTTTTCAAGACCAAGAAATCATGGTGAACAAGATACTAGCCAACTGCATAAAGGTTTCCAATAAACATCATATTATATTCCACCTTTCAACATGTTTAAATTTCCTTGAACTGTTTCAAACAATAACAAAAAATATCTAAGCATTCAATCCATTTCAAATACACAATTATCTCCACAAGTGCCTTCACTTCTGCACATTTATCTACAAAAAATTTCGTTCACTTCTGCACTTGTGCATTCTTATAGAACTTTGTAATTCTTCTGGATGTCTCACTTGCAGCAGCCATATCTCAACAAGTGACATTTCATCATAATTATTATCTTCATATATCTTTAACTCCCCTCCTCTCCTTCATTGTTGTATGGATTATTCCTAATCTTCCCCCGATAGTAAAGGGCAATTGTGAATGCAAAGCTGTCCATCCCTACAACAAGAGCAAGGAATTCACCATTAAAAATAGACATAGCAAAGGGCTGAATTATTCTTAAAAAGTTATTCTACTATTTCAATACATATTTAAAAGTGATGGAAGTAGTATAATAAGACAATTAGTGTCTAAGTGTGAAGATTAGAGACAATGCCTTTGATCCATGAATTTATCGTGATCCATGAATCTCTTTTACCCAACTACCAATAAGGTGAGTATATGAATAATAAGCAGAAAAAAAAAATCAGTAAGTGCTTAAAAATTTGGAATGCAACTTATAACTGTCATTCAGGCATAGTATTAAGTATCAAAGTACCCTTCACGTCAATACAAAAAAATGGTTTTCTTATTCCTGTAAACACCTAAAGGTATGCCAAAAAGAAAAAACTCATTTCATTAAATCACTTGATATATTCATGTTAAAAATCATTCCATCCCCTGCAATTTGCTTAATTAACATGTTCATATGGAGGTCTCCTAGGAAGTTAGATAACTTTTGTACCAAATTGAACTTGCCAATGCCTCTGCTGAAATCATGAATAGATTCTTTATTGGTGATTAAATGACTTCTATTATTGCATTGCCTGAATTGTTTGATCAATAATTTCAGGAATTGTGTTTTTGAGATTTTAATAAATTGAAAATTTTGGCATTGCTCTAGGAAGTGTATTAAGTGGTGGAGGGAGTGTCCCTGCTCCTTAGGCTACTGCACAGCAATGGATTGATGTAGTATTCACATAATTAAGAAGAGTAATAATCATCTTACCATTGTTCACTTCTAATGCATATATCCCTCCTGACATCTTAATCCTTATTACTATGACAGTGTTATGAATTATAAGCTGACTTAGCCAACCAAAGATTATTACACCATGTTGCTCATCATAATCTCTAGAGATGGCAATAATCTCTTAAGTTTTAAGAATTTCAATATCATTTGTACAAGCTCTTGTTTGATACTGTATAGAATTTTGCAAATACATGTCAAAATGGAATACTTTTATCACAGAAAAAAAAAAAGTATACAGATCATAAACAGTATACAATCTTTATAGAGAACTTGAAAATTTAAACAATACATTTTTCGACCATGGAAAGAGGAAGAAAGACCTCTTTTAGGCTTCTAGTTTTTCACATCTAGCTTTAATTTTTATCATTGAGCTTTGTGAAAAATCACTAATTTTTACAATTTCAAAAGCATACAAAAGTAACCTATACAGGAAAAAAAAAAAAAACACACAAACGAAAATAACAAAAAAAAAAGCAAAAAACAACCTTCATACTTAGGAATCTAATCAAAAACCATCAAGATATAATGATTTGCATAAAAAAAGTAAGTTTCAAAAAACAATCAGATTCATTTAGCCCTAACACTTAGGAATCTAATCAAAACCCATAAACCCAGAAAAACCCATCAAAATAATTCAAAATCCAAATTGGTAAAAATGACAAATCATGAAAAACAAACCGTTGGATCGTAGCTCAAGGCCACTCCGGTATGTTTACAAGCTCCACGCACAGCTCCGGCGACCTATGTGGCGGTGTGATTCGTTGTGTGGTGTGGTGTGGTGTGGTGGAGGTTCGGGCAAGCAAGGACGGCACAACCCCAGAGGACGAAGCAGAGGGCACGGCGAGAACTCTTTCTTCTTCGAAATCGTTCTGCTCCGGCGATCTGTGTGGCGGTGGTGGAGGTTTGGCATGAAGGAACAGATGAGAAGATAGGAATGGCGTGAAGGAAGCAGAGAAAGCTGTGAGCCTGAAATTTTTTTTTTTTTTTTTCTGAGGTTATATTGATGACTTAAGTGAACTCTGACGTGGCGTGGTTTCATTGGCTGGCGTAAAACACTGGTTTTACGCCAGCTCCGGACCTAACGTTTTCTCAAAAAAAATTATTTGATAATTTAGAGAAACTAATCAAGATTAGTGTTACCCAGTCAAAAAAAGAGTCAATCAAAATTGAAAATCTTGAATTTATTTCTTAAAATAGTAAAAATTATAATAAAATTGGAGGAAAAAAACCATGATTTAAAAAAAAAAAACCATTTTCTCACTCAAGAACGCCCTTTTCATCAACAAAAACTCATCACACCATACCCACACAATAGCCCTAAGCAATGTAGGCACGTTCTTCTCATAAAACCAAACATTTCAACATCATATGCCACAACAACATAGGTACGGCTAGTATCTAGGCAGTCAATTTAATCCCTTTTATATTACTTTGCATTACTTTTATTAAATTATAATTTTTAATCATAGTTTATGTAGGGAGGATTGGCCCAGTTGTATATATTGGGCCGGTGGCCTAATTCGAGGACGCCTAATTGTTCGAGAACGGGTAAACATTGTTATGGAGGTCGGCATTGATGAATAAAGAAATGGGTCTAGTTATGATAATCCGAGAAGGGGGTCTAAGGAGAGATGCCTCCTTGGAAGAGTGATGCAGAGGTCAAAAGGTACGGACTGCTATCTAGAAGCAACATCTCAAGAGATTTATTGATAAGGATATACATCACGAGAGCACTGGACAAAAGAAAGCTATGAAATATTTAAGAGAAAGCTGCTACCACTGCATTGAATGCTCTGTAGCTAACTCTTTGGGCGCATTAATGAGGAAGTGATACCTGAACATTGGTTTTCAGCCTTACAGCTACTCCTAAAGACTTCAGGAATGTGCTAATGGAATAAGAATCAACACTAGCAATCTGATCTACACATGAATGGTAAAGATAAAAGGGGGAACGTAGTATAAAGTAGAAAGAGGACCTTGAGGGAAGGGGATCGGAGGGAGAAAGAAGAGAAAAACACTGTAGAGTCAAAAACAACACTTGTAATTAATCCTAAAAGAAATAGATATAAGAATCAACATCCTCGGATTGTGTCTGAGGACAATTTTCTTTAGATAAAATCAATTTATCTTTATTCTATTGTCATCTTTACTCACTATGATCATTGTCTAAGCTCATTAGAACCTAGTTTTCTAGTCCACTCTCTACAAATTCATTGTATTGAACTCTTTAGGCCTACTCCCTTTTCTTACTTTGGGCTTAAGTACAAAAATTGTGGTCTTACAGTTTATATTTATTAAAAAATATATAAAAATGTGTTGTTTTAATTTTAATTACATTTTGGATTATGAATTTGATCAATAGGTATTTAGTGATATTTGTAACTTAATCTCTTGAACATAATCACACATTCTTTTGCACACTAATGATGTCTATGCATTCATAAGCATTAGGACTATCTGTATTCTTTATGGCCTGTTTGGATGTTTAAAAAATGAGGGGGAGTAGAGTAGAAGGAGGGAGAATAATTTAAATCTCTTGTTTGGAAGTTTTTTAAGGAAGAAGGGGGAGGGATTTGGAGGGGTTTCAACTACCTCTAACTCCTCATTTTTAATTCCCCCAAATTGGAGAGATTTGGAAGGAGAGTAGATAAATTATTGACCAAATAAATTCTCCAATTTACCCTTTTTAAATTATCAAAATTACAAACCAATTTAATATACTTTGTTTGTTTCCTAAGAAAATTAAAAATAAACAAACAAAATGTTGATTGAAAATTTTTCTCTGGAAGTGAAGAATATGCTCCGATCTTCAACATTGGTCGATGATAATCCCACATTGATTAAGGCGTTGCCAGCGGAGACCATCTTTCCCATTACCTCTGCCTACTTCTTCTTCTTCAACGACGTCGTCCACGTCGCTCGCGGCAATCGATCTCGAGTCGGTGGCTATGCACGAGATTGGGCATTTGCTTAGGCTCGAACATTCATCAGTGGTGGTGGCTTTGGATCAGTAAGCGTTGGGAGCGATCGTAGTCTCAGTTTTCGCGCTCGTCGTTGCGATTTATAACTTCGTCGCCGCGAAGAAAAAGGCCGCTGGAGAGGCGCGAACTGAGGCAGTGAACTGCAACGACGGCGGCCCAGATAATGTAGATCCACTAACGCCGCCGACGCCGACGTTATCATCGTCGGTGCTGCGTCGTCGGCTCTGCTCTCTATCATATCTTTTTCTCTTTTTTCTTTCTCGACAACCAAATAGTGCCGAGAAAGAAAACTTCAGCATTTCGTTTTCTTTCTTTTTTCTTTTTTTGAATTACAAAAAAAAATCTGCTAAAGTTTATGGATTTACATATGTGCGTTTTGTCCCTCTTCTCCCTTTAATTTTAGCTATTTTTTTGACAAATTCTCAACAAAAAAAAAATACAGTAGGCTAATTTGGTTGATGATTTTTGGTAATATGTTAGTAATTTAAAAAAAAATCATAATTTACAAAACTGATAAATTAATCATAGACCAATGTTACAATTCATTTTTAAATATGGGTAAATTTGTCTATTTAATCATTTCCTCTCCTCTCCATCCCAATTTTAAAAACATCCAAACAAGGGGAAGTGCTAATTACTCCCTTCCCCTTTACTAATTTTAAAAACATCCAAACAAGGTGGAGGGTAATCATTTCACTCTACTCTCCTCCCTCTCCAAACTTCCAAACAGGCCATTATGGATAAAATTGTGATTAATTTAAATTCATGCTATTAATTTATTTTGTGTCATTTTGCAGTTAAATTCTTAATTTTTTTTTTTTATCATAGTCAATTTCAATTTTCGTGGAGAATGATATATGTGGACTACATTAATTTTTCTTTTATTTATTTTTACAATATGTGTTAATTGATTGAATGATGAATGGATAAGCTGCGTAAGCATGTCTATGCTTGTTATGTAACCCATGAGACTAATTATACTACCAAACGGGATGGGTGACAAACACATTTCCACTCCACAACTTAGTCTCCAAACAATCTTATCAATGTAAATTTTCTTTTTATAATCTTATTTTTCATTAAATTGTAATTAAGAATTAAGTCTTACTCCTATAGTTTATCTTTTAGCTCGTATCTTGAACATAAAGCCATAAAATGCTTGTTTACTTTGTAAAGTCTTTTATTAAAATGTTAACAAATTAATAAAATTTTGAAGGTCTTTTTTTTTCCTCTTAATTTTTTTCATTGTAAATTAAATAAAGTGGCAAATCCGATATTAGTAGCTTGGGTTAGGAAAGAAATATTTATAATTTAATCTCCACCTTACAAATCATACCTTCAGTCATGCTTTTCACAATGAGAACTCAATTGGAGATATTAAGGGCTCGTTTAGATTAGTCATCACTCAATTTTCAAATCTCAATTCTCAAAACTCATCACTCAAACTCAAAACTCATATCTCATAACCCAAACTCCACTGTCACTCAAAAACTTTTATTTGATTACCAAACTCAGTCACATAACTCAGCTTTGAACTCCACTTTTTGCCAAAATGGTAGAGCCCACGAAACTGACTATACACAGGAGATTTCTGGTAATTCCCGCATCCCTTTTCTTTTCTACTCTTCCTCCTCTTTCATATTTCCCCATCAGTAGACCCAGAAAATGCTTTGTTTCCCCTAAAGTCAAAAGCAAAGTCACCCAATACCCATTTAATGCCTTCTTCTTCTTCTTTTTAATTTTCTTTCATTCTCTATTTCATTTTCCCTTCCACAATACCCATTTAACGCCTCTCCATTTCACCGTATGCTTATGTCTACTATTTGGGATATATTAATTCGGATGGGTATGTATGGTGTTTGTTGTAAATTGTTTGCAAAGTTGTAAAAAATGTGCACATATGGTCTATTCTGCACACAAATTTTGTCATTTACAAGCTTCTCCATCAGTCATTAACCCTGTAAGGTAAGTGGTAGAGAAGAGTTAAGGCCTTCTAGAAAGACGAAGTTAGGGACAGCATCGGTGAAGATGCTCTGAAAATCCTCTGTCAATGGTGGGCAGTCACGGATTGTAATGCAGAGAAGAAATGGTTGTGCTAAAGCTAAAATGGAGAAGACGTAATGGAGAAGACGAAATGTGATGAGATGATTTTGGGGAAGAGCTGAAGAGGGAAAGAGGGAAGTGGGAGAGAGGGAAACTTTGCTGGTGAAAATATTTGGGGAAGAGCTGAAGTGAAAATATGGAGAGCAAGTGAGCAACGATAATATCAATTTTTCTTCAAATTGATGTGACTATACACTGTCAATGGGTCCCACAAAGTCACTCTATTTACTATCATGCCCCTGAAAACTAGGTTTCAGCTTTTGAAAACTCCTTATTCCTGTTTTCAGTTTCCATCATCCGAACTCAAATTTTTGAGTTTTGAGGAATGGAAACATTACTCAAAAAACAAGCCAAACAATTTGTTTCTGTGGGTCTCATGAATTTTGGATTATGAATCATGGAAATTGAGTGATATGACTCAGTTTTGTGCCAATCCAAACAGTCTCTAAGTGATGGACTCAAAAAATTGTAACAGAATGGCCAAAAAGTTTACACTAGTTGTACTTTGTTGTTTTATGCTTTGATAACTATCATTTTTTGTGTGCTTAATGCATTCACTCCATGTTGTGTGCTTGCATTATGTGATGTGTGATTGCATTGCATGCCTTAGTCCACCAATCTCGGTATTTGTAACATTGGATCATCCTCTCCCTTGGACACTAGTACCCTCAAGAAACTACCGACCCCACGACCAATGTGACACTCCTCGTGTCATATGTTGGGAGGTACATAATGTCCTTGCCTATGGGAGAACCATAAAACCTACCTTACCTTGTACCCATGTAAAACCTATATCTAGGATCTCCCATCTTTAATCCATGTCATTTTTCTCGTGTTGTTTTCTTTTGTTTATTGGAGGTTGAAGCTCAACACTTGAAAAAATTATTAAGTCCATCATTGTTGAAGTAGTCTTTCCCAATTAATAAAATGTTGTCACTTATACAAATGTGACATGAATGGATGATTTTTTTTTTTTCTTGTGGTGATTAGGAAGTTAACTTACACACCTGCATAGGTGACATTATTTCATTGGATAGGAGGATCACTTCAGCAGTTCGATAAACCTAATAATTTCTCCTACACTTAGGGCAAACACTTTAAGGGAGCGTTTGGTTCGGCATGATGTTACATTATATTGTAATATTACGTTATAGTTGTAAGTGCACAATTGCACCTGGCCCGAAGAACAGTTACGGGCTCAGGCCCAACGAGCCTTAAACAATATGAATTTGTAGAGTGTGGGCTTGAAACCCAGGTTAGAAGTGTCTAAGGATTAAATGACAAGCCAAAGATTGCAAACACTTGAAAAACAACAAGGAATATTGTAAATCAACCTGCTCGGACGTAAGCCGAGAGCTGTTCTTATATTATCTCTTTCTCTTTTTTCTTTTTCTTTTAGATTACAAAGAAGGGGCCCCCTCATTCCTGTTCTAGGTTGCTCCTTAAATACTCCTCTTTTTGATACTTTGTACACGTGTTGCCCCAACTCCCCCTTAGCCTAGATATTTCTTTTCTCAGTGCCTTTGAATAGTAACCGGAAGTTTCCCTTCCACTGTTCAGGTGTCACTTCCCCATTAATACGGCCAGGGTGGTAGGTGCAGGGTCTTTAATGTGGAGGTGGCAGCCTTTATCCTTGGTATTTCTCTAACATCGGTGCTTCTAGGACATTCTAGGGTTCGCCCCTTTAACCATTGGTCTTGACCGTGTCATTCCCTAACCTTTACCATGAAGTCCCGGGTTCTCCGGTGCCCGTCCGAAGGGAAATTCACCCTCGGCTGGATCCTCGGATCCTCGGCGTATGGGCCGACCCGTAGTACTAACAAGTTCTAAACCCAAGAGCAGGTCGGTCTTCCTTAGCATGGCCTAAAGGCCCACATCCCCATCAGGGTCTTTTTACTCCCCACAATAGCCCCTCAAAACTCTAATTTTCAACGTCCGAGGAGAAAAATAGGGTTTTGATCTGACGAGAACCTACTCCACACACTTTGTGAGTGACTGCGCGTGTGGAAATCGTTTCGCGTCCCAGAAGATGCCACGGGGCGGTTTTATTTTCAAAAACGCGCGCATTTATTGCTGTAAGCTACACTTTGTCCCCCACGTTCAACGGCAAGATGGGTATCCAATGGTCCTCGTTACTCCACGAAAATTTGGGCGGGACGAATGTAATTTCGAGGCCGCTTTTCCGCACATTGTGACGCTTCGGGAACCTGCGCCTTCATTTAATTCCCCAGGGGCTAATCCCATCAAAACATCAGCAATCATACTTTGCCTGCAGAAAACCGTGGAAATTTGCACACCTTCAACTTTGTAAGTTCTTGCTCTCTCTATTCTTAACCTTTTCTCCTCGGATAGAGTCCTCGGCTGTCCTCGTAGATATTCTCCCCTTTAGAGTTTAGCCTTTCGTTCTTTTCTGATGGGTAGGTTTAAGTGTCTAGTTGATACCACCGCTGGAATGCAAGGCTTCAGAGCCAAGTATAATATTCCCAGCGATGTAGGTTTAAAATATTGCCCGGCAGAAGCCGTGGCCGGTTCTAGAAAAGAGGGAGAGGTTATCATCCTAATGATAGCCTTTATAGAGGGTGGGATGACCCTCCCAATGAAACTTGTAACTAGGGAGTACCTTCGCAACCACCGGTTGTGTCCCGATCAGTGCCTCCCAAACGTTTTTAGAGTTTTGGGTAGCGTCGATGCTTTAAACGAGCAAATGGGTCTAAACCTCACCTGGCACGATGTCGTCTTTCTGTACGAATCCCATAAACTCTCCAACGTAGGTTACTACATTAAATCCCACTCCAGCGTCGTTAGGCTAATCTCCTGTCTGCCCAAATCCAACAAAGGCATGAAGGATGACTACCTGATCGTCTCTGGGAACTGGCACGACGGCCTCCACTGCCCAGTTGAGTGGGGAAATCCAGGTGCGAAACCTTAGGATTAACCTCCCCATATCACAACTTCCCTTAATACTCACAAACATGCACACTTAACATGTATCTACATTTGTTTAACTTTATCACTTGCTGTGTGAATCTGACCATGTTGTTCACTTTCACGTCTTTCTTTGCAGATAAGTAACTCGTGCGTCCACGCTTGAGCCACTGCAGCGTTGCCGATCTAAACCGAGTGCTTCGCTCCGAGGTGTTTGTCAGCAAGGACTTACAACTTAGAGCTGCTCATCTGATTCTGGGGTACACTCCCATCTCTTCAGGAGATAGAAAACGCCATAGTCGCGGGTGACCAAAGACGAAGGAGAATAAACGTAGCCCGGCCCCACTTTTTGGATGACCACGATCTCCCTGACGCCCCTCACACCGTTTTGTACAACCAGCCCATAGCGGCAATTCCCCTCGCTGTGCACTCTCAGGCAACTGTTGTTCCAGAAGAGCAGGTGTCTTCTTCACACACACTAGACGAAGAGATAGATCAATTCCAACTTGAAGACACCGAAAGGCCTCGAGGGAGCCAGTTCGTCGTACTCTCTAACGAGGAAGAAGAAGCCACTGAGGCCTCTGGAATTGCAGGATTAATCGTTGCCCAACCAGAGGACGAATCCGAGGAGGAAATGGACAGGATGAAGGGTCTCCTGACCAATAGAGCTGCAAAGGTTGTTGAGAAAAAGACGGGGACAACCCAAGCTCTTCCATCTTTGCCACCTCCCCTTTCTCCAGCCGAGCCGAAACTTCCAGCCGAGGATCCCAAAAAGAAGAGAAAGGAGGAGGCCGAGGGGACGATCAGCAAGGACCCCAAGAAACCACGACAACAACTTCCACCGGTTCAGCAGCAGAAGCTGGACAAAGGCAAGGGTAGGGCCCGCTCAGTTGAAAGCGGGGAGATCAGGGACGAGGCCAAAGTGCGCCGAGCACCGACCACCTGGTCCCCTGACTTAAGGCTGGACGGTGCACCCATCTCCTGCCAATCCAGTATAAGGGCGGTTCAACAAGGTCATGCCCACCACTTGGCCGAAGTGTTGGAGTGCCCCCTTCTGCTGCCCAAGGACATGGAAACCTTGGAGAAAATGAGCCAGCCACAACTATTCCTCTCTTTAAAAAGGGACTTAGCGCTGGTAAGTTCAACCCCTTTAGGAAGATTCCAATTTTTAACAATATCAAATTATTCATAAGTGCTTTGCTATATCTGACTTCCTCGCACTTTACTGCAGGCCATTCAAGAAGTCTTCGTAGCCGAGAAATTCATAGAGGACACTCGGAAGAAGGCCAGAACTGAGCAGGAGATTAGGATGGAGACTGAGAAGTCCTTGGGCACAGCCCTTGCTAAGAACGAGAAGCTTACCTCGGAGGTGGCTGATCTAAAGAGAGAGAAGAATGGGGCCGAGGCGAATCTGAAGACCATGAAGACCCAGATAGAAGGGCAGCGCAAGCTCCTTCGTGAAAAAGATGATGAGCTCTCCCAAGCCCAAAAGGAACGCTCGGATTTGGAAAAGGAACTTGCGCTGATGAAGGAAGAAGCCAGCTCATTCCAACGCTCTCTACAGGCTGCCAAGCAGATGAGCTACGAGGAAGGGGTAGCAACCACCGAGGAGCAGCTGACAGAGGCCTTCGCGGCTTTGTGCCGGGAGTACTGTCAGAAAGTCTGGGGGGAAGCCCTAAACGTAGCTGGAGTTCCTCTATCCTCGGATCTGAGGAAGTCTGAGAACGTTTGGTTTCCCCTGGAGATACAGGAGATTGAAGAGGCTCCTGCTGCTACTCCTACCCCTGAGTCAACTCTCCCCCGCTCTGCCTCCGATGGTCCCACAGCTAATTCCAGATCCTACAGAACCTTCAGGTTCCAACAAAGAGAAGGAAGGAGGCGGGGATGCAGAGAAGGACTTGAGCCAGAAAGTGGAACCCAACGTCCTTCCAACGAAGACAGCAGGCAAAGGAAAGCAAGTCCTGACTCCCTTTGAGCTGGAGTTGAGAAAGACTGAGGCCACCAGTACCTCTCAGCAAGACCCCCCTCCAAAAGCTTAGGACCTAGCTTAGGACTTCTCTTTTTCCATATTTGAATTAAATATGTAATGTATATTCGAATGATTAATGAAGAACAATTTCATTTAATTCTTACTTATGTTGCATCCATCTTACTTTATTCTTTTTGTATTTGTCATAAAGATTGCCAACAGTATATAGTCAAAAAGGGACAGGACAAACAAGTCTAACTCCAAGTATTACACAATCATAACCTCCACGCAGTCATTCGCATGTTTTAGTATTAAAAACTTAACAGCAGATGATATGGTTGAGATATTTTAAACAATGCCTTGGTAAAAAAGAAAGACCTCATATAATGGTTAAACCCTTATAATGTGTGGTTTTGTTTTTAGTAGGATGTAAGATCCAAGGACCATTCCTTACATAAATTTGCTTAACACTTAAAGATATGGAACTTTAAGATCCGATCTAACAAACAGTAAGGCACTAATTTCCAGACGCAATAAGAAATTAACTTTAATCAAGTTTACAGTCCGAGAACAAGACTTAACCAAGTTGATGTTTGATTATTTAGATCAGTAACTTCAAATGTTAATTTCCCCAAAGTAGGAGGTCCAAGGACCCGGCATAACTAAGGTTCTGTTTAATAAATGACAAGACATCAATTTCCACAAGGTTTGTGGTTCGAGGACTACACTTAACCAAGTTTCTGTTTGATTCTTAAGAACAATAACTTCAAATGTTAATTTTCCCAAAGTAGGAGGTCCGAGGACCCGGCATAACTAAGGTTCTGTTTAACAAATGACAAGACATCAATTTCCACAAGGTTTGTGGTCCGAGGACTGCACTTAACCAAGTTTCTGTTTGATTCTTAAGAACAGTAGCTTCTAATGTTAATTTTCCCAAAGTAGGAGGTCTGAGGACCCGGCATAACTAAGGTTCTGTTTAACAAATGACAAGACATCAATTTCCACAAAGTTTGTGGTCCGAGGACTGCACTTAACCAAGTTTCTGTTTGATTCTTAAGAACAGTAGCTTCTAATGTTAATTTTCCCAAAGTAGGAGGTCTGAGGACCCGGCATAACTAAGGTTCTGTTTAACAAATGACAAGACATCAATTTCCACAAGGTTTGTGGTCCGAGGACTGCACTTAACCAAGTTTCTGTTTGATTCTTAAGAACAATAACTTCAAATGTTAATTTTCCCAAAGTAGGAGGTCCGAGGACCCGGCATAACTAAGGTTCTGTTTAACAAATGACAAGACATCAATTTCCACAAGGTTTGTGGTCCGAGGACTGCACTTAACCAAGTTTCTATTTGATTCTTAAGAACAATAACTTCAAATGTTAATTTTCCCAAAGTAGGAGGTCCGAGAACCCGGCATAACTAAGGTTCTGTTTAACAAATGACAAGACATCAATTTCCACCAAGTTTGTGGTCCGAGGACTACACTTAACCAAGTTTCTGTTTGATTCTTAAGAACAGTAGCTTCAAATGTCAGAGATACTCATAACTTTAAAATGTTCACTGACAAAAGCACATTTTATTAATAATAATACCTTCTAAGATTGTTTACATTCCATGGGCGTGGTACAATTTTTTCATCTAGGTCAGCTAGCCGATATGACCCTATGCCGGCTACTGAAACAATGCGATAGGGGCCTTCCTAGTTGGGTCCTAGCTTACCCCAAGCTGGGTTCTTAGAAGTCCCTACGACTTTTCTGAGTACAAGATCACCAGGTGCAAGCGGCCTTAGCTTCACATGGGCATCATATCCCCGTTTTAGCTTCTGTTGATAATAAGCCATTTGGACCATAGCCGCCTCGCGCCGTTCCTCAAGTAAATCAAGACCTTTCTCCAGGAGTCCCTTGTTATTCTCCGGGCTAAAAGAACTTGTCTTTAGGGTGGGGAAACCATATTCCAAAGGTATCACCGCCTCGGCCCCATAAGTCATAGAGAATGGCGTTTCTCCAGTGGACCTGCGCGGTGTGGTCCGATATGTCCACAGAACATGAGGGAGCTCTTCTACCCATTTGCCTTTCGCATCGTCCAACCTTTTCTTAAGCCCACTGACTATGACCTTGTTAACGGCCTCGGCTTGCCCATTTCCCTGAGGATAATATGGGGTGGAGTACCTATTTACGATACCCATGTCACTGCAATACTTCCTGAAAGCTTTGCTGTCAAATTGAACTCCATTATCTGATATAAGTGTATGTGGTATTCCAAATCTGGTGACGATGTTCTTCCACACAAACTTCTTGGAATCAACATCTCTAATGTTTGCCAAGGGCTCCGCCTCGACCCATTTAGTAAAGTAATCCGTTCCTACAAGCAGCCATCTTTTGTTACCTGCTGCCCTCGGAAACGGCCCCACTATGTCCAATCCCCACTTTGCGAAGGGCCAAGGACTGAAGAGGGGGTTAAGAACTCCTCCAGGTTGATGGATGTTAGGGGCGAACCTCTGGCATTGATCACATTTCCTAGCGAAGTCTTGAGCCTCCCTTTGCATATTGGGCCACCAATAACCCTGAGTCAGAGCTCTGTGGGCCAAGGACCTTCCCCCAGTGAGGCTGCCACAAATTCCTTCATGCAGTTCTTCCAGAAGTGCTTTCATTGAGTCAGGGTGCACACACAGCAAATACGGTCCTGAAAAGGATCGTTTATACAGTTTCTAATCCTCGGACAACCAGAAGCGTGGCGCCTTTCGATGTATCTTATCTGCTTCCGATTTGTCCTCGGGAAGGATGTCATTCTTAAGAAAAGACACGACGGGGTCAATCCAACAAGGTCCAGGCCTTACTAGATGGATGCGAGCCACATTGATGGGGGTAAGAGTTGGCTTTAGCAAATCCTCCACAAGGATAATCCTGGGCAAACCCTGAGCCGAAGATGTTGCCAATGTGGCCAAAGAATCTGCATGGGTGTTTCCACTCCTAGGAATGTGAGCTAAGGAAAAGGAGTCAAATTCAGCTTGTTGACGTTTGACCTGGGCCAAATATTCCTGCATTCTGGGGTCTCTAGCCTCCATGGTCTCCATGACTTGGCCGACCACTAACTGAGAGTCCGAGAACACATGGACTTCCCTTCCACCCATTCTACGTACCATCTGCATGCCTACCAAGACTGCTTCATACTCGGCCTCATTGTTAGTAGCCGAGAATGCCAATCTTAAAGATTTTTCGAAGACAATTCCTTCAGGGGACATTAGAACAAGTCCAACACCAGACCCTCTCTGATTAGCAGCCCCATCCACATACACTTTCCAAGCCGAGGGCACGACGGCCGTGATCACTCCAACTGATTTTGCATCCAAGTGTGCTTCTTTTAGAGCTTCTTCTAGCAATGGTTCAGCAACCTCTGCCACCAAGTCAGCGAGGACCTGGCCCTTCACCGAGGTGCGAGGCTTGTATTTAACATCAAAAGCCCCCAGGATGGTTCCCCACTTTGCTACCCTTCCTGAGTAGTCGGCGCTACGCAGCACTGCCTTAAGGGGTAATTGGGTTAGAACAACCACTGTGTGAGACTGAAAATAATGGGGAAGCTTTCGCGTGGCATGAACCACTGCCAAAAGTGCTTTCTCCAAGGGTAGATAACGCCCCTCGGCTTCGTTTAAAGATTTGCTAACGTAGTATACCGGCCTTTGCACCCCGTCATCGTTCCTTATAAGGACCAGGCTGACCGCATGGACAGCCACTGCCAAATAAGCAAATAAGACCTCGTCTGCCTCGGGACGAGACAAAATGGGCGGCCGAGAAAGATATTGCTTGAGTTGTTGGAAAGCTAACGAGCAGTCCTCGGTCCATTGGAACCCTTTCCATTTGTTCAACAACTGAAAGAAATGACGACATCGGTCAGCCGACCGAGATATAAATCTGTTCAAGGCGGCAATCATTCCGGTTAATTTCTGGACTTCTTTTGGGTTCCGAGGAGGCTGCAAGTTCTGAATAGCCTTAACCTGTGTTGGGTTTACCTCTATGCCTCTATGAGTGATCATGTACCCCAAGCATTTTCCAGACCCAACGCCGAAAGAGCATTTTGAGGCGTTAAGGCGCAGCTTATACTTTCTTAACACCTGAAAGGTGTCAGCCAGGTCTCTCACGTGTGAAGGTATCGTTTTGCTCTTCACCACCATATCGTCTACATACACCTCAATAGTCTTCCCCAACTGCTGTTCGAACATCCTGGTCATCATTCTTTGGTAAGTAGCCCCAGCATTTTTCAAACCAAATGGCATGACCTTATAATGATAATTCCTGGTCGAGGTAATGAAGGCAGTCTTCTCTTGGTCCTCCAATGGCAAGGGAATCTGGTGGTAACCTTGGAAAGCGTCCAGAAAACTCATTCTGGGATGTCCGACGGTGGCGTCCACCAGTTGATCAATACGCGGCATTGGGAACGAATCTTTGGGACAGGCCTTGTTTAGATCGGTAAAGTCTACACATACCCTCCACGTTCCATTCTTCTTTTTAACAACAACCGTATGGGCCAACCACTCGGGGTAGAAAACCTCTTTGATAGCCCCAGCCCTCTTAAGTTTAAGAACCTCTTCCTTCACAGCCTCGGAATGTTCTCTGGAAGATCGCCGAGGTGGCTGCCTTCTCGGAACAATAGCTGGGTTGACATTTAAATGATGACAAATGAAGCTCGGATCAACGCCTGGAGCTTCATAAGGATCCCACGCAAAAACATCAATATTGTCCTTCAAGAATTCTAACAATTCCATCTTCTCTTGGTGTGGCAAAAGTACACCGACTTGGAAAAATCTCTCTGGGTCATCAGCTACTGGAAACTTCTCCAACTCCTCACAATGTGTCTCCTCTCCTGTCACCATCCCAGATAAACCAGGAGCAGTTAATTGCTATAAGCCTTTGGTGATCAGAGCCGAAGATTCGGCTTCCGTCTGATGCAGGACAGCAGCCGATATGCATTGCCTGGCCACCGATTGGCTGCCGAGGACCTCTTCAACACATTCCCCCGAGGGAAATTTAACCTTAACATGCAAGGTAGAGGAGACAGCGCCAAGAGCGTGCAGCCATGGCCTGACAAGGATGGCTGTATATGGAGAGTACGCGTCAACCACAATAAAGTCCACCTCAACCGTTTCTGAGCCGGATTGAACGGGCAAACGAATCTGTCCCTTCGGCACAACGGCTCTCCCTTCAAAACTTATAAGCGGCGAATCATAAGGAGTAAGATCTTCCAACTTCAACCTTAACCCCTTGAATAGATCAGGGTACATGATATCTGCACCGCTGCCCTGGTCTATCATCACCCTTCTCACATCATAGTTCCCTATCCTGAGGGTGACCACAAGAGCATCGTCATGGGGCTGGATAATCCCTACCTTATCCTCCTCGGAGAAACCTAAGATGGGCAAAGTGCCCTTCAACCTCTTCAGCCTGCTACCCACATCCTCGGCCTGAGGATGGGAAACCGCCATCACCCTAGTGGGACCTGAGCCGATCCTACCAGGTGCAGCGAAGATAACATTAATTGTTCCCAATGCTGGCCGAGATGAATTGTTCCTCTGGTTGTTTGAGCCAACTTGACTGACCTGCCCAGCGGGTTGACACAAGTGCTGCTTTAACTTTCCCTTACTGACGAGCTGCTCCAGATGGTCCCACAGGGTCCGACAGTTCTCGGTAGTGTGGCCCACATCCTGATGGTACTGACAAAAGAGGTTTTGATTTCTTTTCGCAGGGTCCCCTGCCATCTTGTTGGGCCATCTGAAAAAGGGCTCTTTACGAACTTTCTCTAGTAATTGATGCACTGGTTCTCGGAACACAGTATTTACAGCCTGAGGTGCTGCCGAGCCGGATTGCCCGAAGTAATCCCTCCTCGGCTTATTGTTGTGATATCTATCTGACCTGAAATCCCTTCTCTCCTGCGGGATAACCTTCTCCTTTCCCTAGCCCTGCTGCTGGTCTTCCTCTACCCTTTTGTACTCATCAATACGATCCATAAGGCGGTGTACGCTGCGGACGAGCTTTTTCGTCAAAGACTTTCTTAGGTCGTGGTCAGTAGGAAGACCTACCTTAAAGGTATTAAGCGCCACCTCATCAAAATCACCATCTATTTCATTAAACATTTCCCAGTATCGGTCGGAGTATGCTTTCAGCGTCTCCCCTTCCTTCATGGCCATGGATAGCAGCGAATCCAATGGCCGAGGGACTCTGCTACACGTAATGAACCGCGAAGCAAATGCCCTAGTTAGCTCCCCAAATGATCCCACAGACCCCGATTTGAGACCATTAAACCATCTCATAGCCACAGGTCCCAAGCTGGAGGGGAAAACTTTACACATCAGAGTCTCGTTGTGAGAGTGCACCGCCATCCTCTGGTTGAAGTGACTCACGTGCTCCACCGGATCAGTCCGGCCATTGTAGATGGTAAAGGTGGGCTGGGTGAACCTCCTGGGAAGCCTCCCCCTCTCAATCCTCCGTGAAAACGGAGATTTGGAGAGTTGGTGTAACGCCCTACTCATAGCGTCGTTGCCCAAGCCCCTAGAAGGAAGATTCTTGCGTCTGCGAGCTGGCCGGTCGTCCTCCTCACCGGAGGACACTGAGCTGGCAAATGAGCACGATCTCGAAGTGTAGCCAGCTCGCCTATCCTCTTCCGAGGAAGGATTAGGTGAGGATGATGAAGGCCTACGTCTGGCGCGGCGTAGCTTTCTCTTTAAACGGTTGATCTCCTTCTGCATGGTTTTAGAATCGTCCTCCTAGGGGGCGCTACCCCCACCATGAGTATGGCTGGCGCCTGGGTACTCTGTATGGACACTTCCCTCACGATCCCTTCGATGTTCAAGACGCTCGAAATGGTCCTCCGGTTATGATTCCTGTGACTCTGCATGGTGAGAGCCTAAGCCTGCCATAATATCCCTACCTCTTCTAGACTAGATTTCCCACAGACGGCGCCAATTGTAAGTGCACAATTGCACCTGGCCCGAAGAACAGTTACGGGCTCAGGCCCAATGAGCCTTAAACAATATGAATTTGTAGAGTGTGGGCTTGAAACCCAGGTTAGAAGTGTCTGAGGATTAAATGACAAGCCAAAGATTACAAACACTTGAAAAACAACAAGGAATATTGTAAATCAACCTGCTCGGACGTAAGCCGAGAGCTGTTCTTATATTATCTCTTTCTCTTTTTTCTTTTTCTTTTAGATTACAAAGAAGGGGCCCCCTCATTCCTGTTCTAGGTTGCTCCTTAAATACTCCTCTTTTTGATACTTTATACACGTGTTGCCCCAACTCCCCCTTAGCCTAGATATTTCTTTTCTCAGTGCCTTTGAATAGTAACCGGAAGTTTTCCTTCCACTGTTCAGGTGTCACTTCCCCATTAATGCGGCCAGGGTGGTAGGTGCAGGGTCTTTAATGTGGAGGTGACAGCCTTTATCCTTGGTATTTCTCTAACATCGGTGCTTCTAGGACATTCTAGGGTTCACCCCCTTTAACCATTGGTCTTGACCGTGTCATTCCCTAACCTTTACCATGAAGTCCCGGGTTCTCCGGTGCCCGTCCGAAGGGAAATTCACCCTCGGCTGGATCCTCGGCGTATGGGCCGACCCGTAGTACTAACAAGTTCTAAACCCAAGAGCAGGTCGGCCTTCCTTAGCATGGCCTAAAGGCCCACATCCCCATCAGGGTCTTTTTACTCCCCACAATAGTAATCTTAAATTAATATAATTTTAATACAAGAATACAACATTACATTGTTTAGGAAGGTGATGAGATTAAGATGATGTGATATATTTTGTAATTTTAAATTATAGTAATGTTAGAAAAAATAAAATAAATTAAAAACTTTAATGTCATATCATCATAATGTGCATCACATTAGGAGCACATCACAGCTAACCAAAAGACCATAACAGGAATCTAAGGCTGCGTTTGTTTCGGCTGAAAATGGATTTGGGAAAATATTTTACATCCTACCGTGTGTTTGGTTGCGCATGGAAAATTTGGTCAAACAGAAAATCTTAAACTTTGACCGTAAAATAAGCCCTTTGACCATCATCTACACTTCTCTTTTACCTTCAAATGATTTCTGAACTCAGACACCCGAAGAGAGAGAGAGAGAAAGAGCAAGAAGAGAGAGTAGAGAGAGAGTGAGCTAGAAGCACACACAAACCCCAGATCGCACCACCACCCCAACCTCAGCTCCACCCCACACACCAATGAGAGAGAGACGTCGCTCCACCCGCATGCAAACGCCGATCCAAGGTCCACCCACACTCTAACGAGCAACGCTGCCATTTTCCCCTCCGCGCCGGTGATTTTTCTCCCTTTTCTTCTCTTCTCTCACTCAACCTCACCTCCGCCCACTTCAAGCTCCAAATGTACTCGATCCACCAAGGCAAAACTCTCCCTCATGTAAGCGAAGCCCATCTTACCTCCAACATCTCCGATTTGTCGCTCCCACATCTCCGATTTGTCGCTCCCACATCGTCGACGAAACACTTCTCTTAAACCCACCCTCTACAATACCCGATCCACATCCTTCAAACCCATCTCCCTTTTCTTCTCTTCTCTCACTCAACCTCACCCCCGAGATCACGCCACCGAGATCACACCGCAGCATCGTCGAGATCGCACCGCCGAGATCGTCTCCCATGACCCACCCATGACCAATCTCTCTCTCTCTTTCTTGATCTACCTGTCCCTTCCCCTCAATTTTTGATCACTCTCTCTTCCTCCCTTTCTTAGTTTGACCGAATTGTTTGAGTTTAACGAATGGTTTTGTTTTGATTTTTTTTTTTTGAGTTTATATATTGAAATTTTCTATTATAAAATTTTTTTAGAAGCTGAGAAAATGTGAGAAATTAGTAAAAAAATGGCATTTTCAGAATGCAACCAAACACATGAAAACATTTTCTAAAACAATTTTCATAACGCAGCCAAACACTTGAAAATATTTTTCCTTCTCGAAAATATTTTACACTCGAACAATATTTTACATTCAACCAAACTCAACCTAAGTACAAATGATGCGGTGTAAAACTAGGGACCATAATTTCTGAAAAAAGTTGACAAGTGTGTCCGCTTCAAAAGAGTAGTCAGAGAGTTGGGATCCAAGATTACCATGTTGTGGCCTACAAGATTCAAGCCCAACCATCGAATGATCTCTCTAGAGCTCAAGCCTAATAGTCCAAACACTTCAAGCCTAAATAACTTACCCAACATAGTTAATCATCTTCTAGCCCACAAACACTTGAGTTCTTGTCCAATATTCTAACATTTTTTATTTACCCAAAGACAACTTCTATTTTACCATTCAAAAGTCACTACAAGCCCGTCATCAAGCCTACCATTCAGCCCAACACAAAGCTTATTTCTCAATCCACCAACAAGCAATTGGTTCCTTAAGCCACTCAGCCCCAATGGCCCAAGGATTCTTTGCCAGAGTTTAGGGACCTCCTAACCATAATGGTAGGGAAGATATGCATGCTGTCCTCCAAAGTTTCAAGAACAAAGAACTCAGACCTAAGCTATTGTTTTTCATAATGTGTTTGACAATCAAGAGGAAAAGACCACCCTAGCCCAAAGCTAACCCCCTTTCGAGACTTAGAAGAAATTGATAGAACAATTGGTAAGATGGAACATATGGTAATGGTAAGGAAGGCCTAAAGGTTTGATGAGGCCCGATACTTGCAAAGCTTGTCCCTTTTTCCAAAAGCTTAAGTACCACCCAATTCACTGTTGTATTATTGCCCACTAATGTACATGCGGGCCTTCAACTACTAGAGACTGATGAATATCTGTTGGCCCAAATGTTTTAGAACTCTTTAATCGGAGGAGCCCTCCATTTGTTTATGACTTTGGAAGACTCGAGGACAAGAAATTAGCAATACACACATCATGGAGTTACTAAGCACTACCAAGAAAACATTAAGGTTGATATTTAACCGAATAGATTTTGATACTACTAAATAAAATCCAAAGGAAACCTTTTATTTTTATTTCACTACTAGTTGGAGGGCAATTATGCTCAAATGATTATCAAACCAAGTGAAGAACAAATACAAAAGGTTGAATGAATCTTTTGCCAAGCTATCATAAACTTTTATTTGCTCATTTTTAACAATGGTATGTTAAAGATGAACTCCTTGTTGGATCAGGAGATCCTTCATTCACCTTTGACAAAGAAAATTTTTTCCTTGCCACAAAACTTCTCCGCCTTATACTTGGTGCTTATTTACTAACAAATTAATTTCTAACTTAGCTTTGATATGAAATAGCACTCATAGGATTCAAATCAATAATAATGAAAACAAAATTAAATCACCAAACACACACACACACACACACACACAAAGAATACAGCCTCTCTCACAAAGCCACACTATAAGAAAGACCTTGGTTGTGAGCCTGTGACCACTCCAAACCCTCGCATAAAAAAATTGTGAGAACTCAAATGTAGAGAACACAAATGTGAGGAGTTTACACCACTGGAACATCTGCAACCAGGACTTAAGACTTCCACATAGAGAACATTCATGAAACAAGATGAACAAGAGGATAAAAAGGTATCATTGCCACAAAATTTAAGGTTAGACTAGTACAAATGAAACTTAATAATCAAGAAAAAAACGTTAAGTCTAAATGTGTTAATGTAAATTTAATGACCAAAATCAGAAGCCAACTAGACATTGGTTACTATTTCCCTCAAAATACACAAACGATACATCTCTTCGAAAATTAGGAACAAAAGTAATGCACCACTAGGGAGGGGGAGGCCCAGGCTCAAAGAGTGGAGGAAAGCAGCTTCTAAATAAACCACAGCAGCACAGAAACCATAAACTGCAGAATGAAGACCAAAATCATAAATTTAAAGGAAAAAAAAGTAGATCTAACATTATGTCAAAATACCAGCTTCATTGACTTTTCATGCAGATCAGACAGAAGTTAAGGGCAGAACATCTCACCAGCAGTCTAAGAATCCTCCACCAGGTGGAGCTGGGCCAAGCAGTGGTGTCGACTGCGGTGGAGGTGGATCCATTTCTGAAAATACAACTATTTGGCAGGAGATAGGACTCTCTTTCCGGTGAAGGTAGATGCTATGTATGTCAAAATATATGGCACCGTCCTTGCCTCAAGTCATACCCTCTATCTACCATTCAAACGTGAACTTCAAATTTGAATTAGACTCCAACTACCATATGAACTAAGTCAGGTGTGTACCATAATGTGTATATTGACGACAAGTTTAACCACTTAGACTCACCCCAAACATACACAGCGAAACATATGGCATTTGCTAAGACCTCTAAGATAAGAGTACATGACTGAATCTTGTTGCACCATTGGATCTCATTGGTGAGCTTGATTTAAAATTCCCCAACACATGGTGATCGGTCGGTCCAAGCTATAAACTCGTACATAGGTTGAAGAGAATTGGTGCAACTGATGGCACATAACATTTACTTTAGTCTTTATTTTCATTTTGACGAATGGTACCAACTTATTTAGTTATATCTTCTCAAAAAAAAAATAACTTATTTAGTTATACCAAGAACGAGGCTAACAACTCACAATTTGGCATTGTTCTATTCCCCTGCTGTACATTACTACATGTATCCCTTTGACACAAAAGTTAGATGATAAATAGCAGTACAATACTATATCCCCCGACTTTTTTTACCCTCAAAAATCAAAATTAGTTAGGCAGAAGCTGAAATCATCTAAAGAAAACCTCCTACTACTTGGGTCCTTCAGGGAACATGACTTGGTTACAATTACAAAACTAATTTATGTCGGTGCTCAGCATGTCTTATATCTGATGTATGATTATCTGATCCTTGCCTCTCTAACACGACCTTTGGCCAAACCTGCCAAACACAATATACAACATGCATGTCTCAAGCACATATCACATCTGATCCATCTCCAAACATACCATTTGAATTTTCTATATTCCATCTGTACATAAACAATTAAAATACATAAAATACAACTGAGAAACTTATATGATCATCTAACAAGATAGCCTATAATTTGCTCTTCTTCTTTAAAGGGGGAAAAAACTAACTAAAAATCTGCTTGCTTCCTCTATGAAATCCTCTTTGAGCAATCTTCAACCAAGAAAATACTTTAACAAACTTGTACCACCACAAACCATATGTTACCAGGAATTTTTTTTTTTTTCTTCCCTCTTTTCCTTAAGCCCTCTGCACATGTCAGGTAGTTTTTGTCAAAGGCTCTTATTGGCCACGCGGAATGATTCAAACCGTGGCTCAGTTAAGTCCACTGGCTCATCATCTGAGGCATGCCAACTCCTACTATTGGAAGTCAAGAGGATCAACCTCTCTATAAACTCGGTGGAAACAGTATCTGCTTCTCTGTTGATTCCAACATGCAGCATTCTGTCAATATCTACTGGCAGTGAACTCTCAGTTGATTCTTTACTCGATGAGGCTGGCCTTATCTCCTCTGTATCAATAGGGCCTGACAGTTGTAGTGAACAGTGATTTGACCGTTTACTGGCTGGGGCAGGCCTCTGAGACTCTGCATCACTACCCTCTACTTGGTTGTTAGGTCTCTGAATGTACAATTCACTTTTCATCCCATGAGTCTACATGGCAAATTAAAAAAATGATCAGGTGAAAAAACTAGCTCAAGTTAAATGCAAGGTAATTTGAATAACTTTTACCATACTAGATTTATTCTTGACTTCCCCTCAAAAAAAAAAAAGATTTATTCTTGACTATGATAAAAATAAACAATTACTTATTTCTCCTAAATTTTTACAGATAACCTCTTTGTTTTATTAGCACAAATATATTGCATGTGCACCATGGCTAGTTGCCTAGAAGGCAAGAAGAAAAGACTTTATCTGATAATAATTTTTAGATGATGTGGAACCTCACTAAGGCAAGGCCCTTTGGAACCATCCCTGGGGAGTAAACCCCGGATACACAACCCCACCCACTAGAACAATATTTCAAGTATAGTGGGGATCAAAACCTAGGATGTCTAGGTCTATAGCTCATCCCAAGTTTCCCACCACTAAGCTGCACCCTGACAGGTACTTGTAATAATTAGATTGAAATATTAATTTTTATTTTTTCTATCACTTGCGTATCCAATTTTAATTGACTTAATAGTTTGCCATTGTATGGTTATTTACAAAAATATTCCTCGACTGTCTACTGAGATTAAGGAAAAAACAACTTGGGAGAGAAACAAAATGCTAAACTATGTTCAATTAACTAGTCAGAAATAGTTTGGACAAAGAAAAGGCAGGCTGAAATAAGAATTCTCAGTACATATCAATTATACTTGGTTGATCCTCCTTGAAACAATTCAGTAAAAATGCATTACTAATGTCACTGCTATATAGAAGATTTAAAATCACTTATAAAGGGTATTCTTTATCAGCTAGGCCTCTTCCAAGGAGAGCTGAAAAGTTTAAGCAATGAAGATTTATGAGGGCTTTCCTGTGGTGGTCCAGTAATCACTAATCATTAGTAAAAGAGTGTAAAATACCGACCAGAGAAACAAGAAAACCTGTGATAAGAAAGTCAAAAGTACCTAGAAAATAATGACACAAATTGATTACCTGATAAAAATTTACAGGGAGATTTCTCCTTCTAGATTTCTCAGGTGCAATAGTTGATAGGATTTGAACAACCTCACTCATGGTTGGTCGATCATCAGGATCCAGTAACAGGCACTCCTTTGCTAGGTAAGCCATTATCTGCATCTCTTCTTCTGGGAAATTCCCGTTTAAACGTGGATCAGGCAACTCTGTAATTACTCGCCTACTGTCTTGTAAATGAGGGGTAGCCTACATGAAAACAAATAAACATGGATTAATTTTTCCTGATTTTGTCAAACACAATATAAATATAAAAGTTTTTTTAAAAATGGCTGCCTGTTGAAAAATGCCTAATGTGCAAATTGAGGTTAGTTGAAGATCAGCATATACTCCAAGATGTTATAAAACACTGATGAAAATATCAGTTGGGTGTCAATTAGCTCAGCTGCATGATGGCAGAAGGTTCAAATAGCAACAATGTATTCTCAACAAAATTGCATAATACACTCAAAATGCTTACAAAATGTTTTTAGTAAATGAAGGTGGACACTTTCATAAGTCTGCAAACAATACTAAAAACAGGGTTGAGATAAGTATTAAAGTCCACATGTGTCAAACAAACCAATTCTCTCATGGTAGTGTCCCACAATACATAGAAGCATTTCAACTTTACCTAGGGTAAATTCTCTTGCATTGCTTTAAAAGCTGAAAGCGTAAAACAAAGTGTTTTAACCATGGTGGGCAGGACACAAGCCATTTGATATTTTGATTATTTCATTCTTAAAAATAAAAGAAGAAAAGTTCAAGATATTAGACGAGATAGAACATGCATTTAGAAACATTGGTTTAATGCAAAAACACAATGAGGATACACTATACCCATATGACAAGGCTTTCTTCTGCTTTGCTTGCTAATTTATAGATGGGCTGCCGGCCACTAATAAGCTCAAGAAGAACTACCCCAAAGCTGAAAACATCTGATTTGAGAGAGGCCTTTCCAACAATTGCATACTCAGGTGCAAAATAACCAAAAGTCCCCTGCATTTTTGCTGGAGAACTGGAACAGCTGGGTGGACCATCCACTCTTAAGCTTTTAGCCATGCCAAGATCAGTTATCTGTACATACATGAAGTAAATAGGAAAAACAATCACTATAGGTATGTCCACTGGGAGAATAGATGATTACTTATTTTCAAAGTTCTCTCATTTTATTTCATAAGGAGACAAGAACTTCACACTTCCAAGACAATCAGTCAACCATCTGAAATAACCAATTTCTCTAAGGGTAAGAAAAGGTTACTGGTAAAATTTGATTAGATTCTCTATGAAATGGGAGTTTAATTACTAACATTTTATAATCACATAATATGTCTAAAACAATCAAGTTCTTACTTTAGCCCTCCAATTATCATCCAGAAGAATGTTTGTTGATTTGACATCACTATGCAGAACCCTTGGAGCAGCTGCTTCATGAAGATATTCCAAGCCCTTCGCAGCACCAATTGCAATTGTAACTCGAGTAGCCCAATCAATGTTTTTCCCTAAGTAACCATCCAAGCTCTCTCTTAAAGTACCATTAGGCATGTACTCAAACACCAGTAGCCTCTCAGCATCTTTTCCTAGAAATTCTGAGCAGTAGCCAAGCAAAGGCACCACATGACAATGGTGAAGTCTGGATAACAGTTCAATCTGAGCAAAGAGATGGTGCAAAATGCCCACAACAAATGGGAAGAAAAATCAGATAATTCCTTTTTTTTTTTTTTAACATATGTGGAAATGCTATGATTTTAACCAAGAAACAAAACTACGACAAATCAGGGTAGTACCTCTGTTAAAAATAGAGAGTCTGCATCTGGTCCACCCTGAGTTATTAGTCGCTTAATTGCAACAGTTATGCCGTTTTTGAGCTGACCACGATAAACAGAGCTGCTTCCTCCAACTCCTATAAGATTAGAGTTTGAGAACTTTTCGGTTGCACTTTCCAATTGAGAGTATGAAAACCGGACTATTGTTCCATGTATATTCCCCCTTTGGCTTCTAAATAAAGAAGAAGCTTTCTGAAAGCACCCTGTGAGGTAGAAAATGAGGATTTATGATGATTTAATTATGAACCCCAAAGTTGGACAAAAACAAGCACATTAGAAGATTGTAAAAGTAAAACATAAAAACCAGTTTGATACTTTAATCTGTGATGGAAATGAACATGCAAGAAAATGTTAAAGAAACAATTTTATCTCAACAACCTTATAACTAAGGTAAGTGATGATTTACCTGCGGAAGGATATATGCGGGAATCTATAGTAACATGGGTTTCTACAGCGGAAGAAGTTGTACGACCAATTAAGCTGGTAGCACTACTGTAACTTGTTTCTTTATCAAATAAGAGAGATGGTGGTTGAAGAGGGCACTTGTCCCTTCGATAGAAATAGCACATAGCAGAGGAAAGAAAAGCAAAAGTTGTGAGTATGACACATAGTAGTAGAACAATAACAACAACTTTGCTTGAAATGTGCTTTTTTGAGACGTGCGCCGTGCTGAGAGATCCTATTAAGAAGAAAACAGAAACCCAAGAAGCTTTTGAGCACCTTGATCTAAACACTGGAAAATGACTTACGTATAAAAAAAGTTCAATACAAAAACAGGTGATTCATGCATCATTATCCATACAATTCCAGAACATTTGAACAGAAGACAAAGGAAAAAATAATTTCACCATCAAAGAAAACTTAATTCGAATAGGATATCAGGTTTTAGATCCACTAGAATAGCACAATTATTTGATCATTATTCCCTATAAAGCTGAGAGTTAATGCATAATCTACACTCTGATTTTGAGCATGATGAGCACCCAGTTCCACAGAGAATTTATGGGAAGCGAACATCAATCATATTCATAGCAAAGCGACAATTTAACTATTGAGTTATTCAGGTTCTGTAAGGGTTTCAACAGAAAGAAAAATGGACAGATTAACATACCAGAAGTGCAGTTGCAGGCTGTAAAACAGTTAGTATCAACATTGTTAGAAGCTACTTTAGGGAAACCGTCAGCAGCACAGGTACACGTCCATGTGCCCCCACTTCCTCCAGCATCTACATTGGAGGATAATCTAATGAAGTTAGCATTACATATGACTCAATGATCACAGCTGCCCAGAGATACATGATATAATTAGATGGACGTTATATATAAATGCAAAGACACCGTTATAAAAAATGCATAGTATAGTAAAACAATTGTTGGTACTCAAAACACACAATGCTCCTAATGGGTATAATAAACTTACAACACACAAGGATTCAACAAACAGTGCAACCAGGACATTCAGATCTCTCCTAAGAGCTTCCATAAAACATATGAGAAACACACGCATACATGCATCTTACAGAGACTTTCTCCATTCAATTGTAGAAACATCATATTGAAAACACCCAATATAGCAGCAAAGGCTCGCACTTTATCCAAGACTATAATAATGACAATGTGAGAAATTATTACCTTACTTTATGTTCTAGCATCAATTGATAGGAGGTTCAAGTGAAAACAAATTAAATGAGAAGAGATAAGAAACATGTTCAATATCATTTGATTGAATATTTAATTCAACTACAAAAGACCCTATGAAGTTTCATTGTTCCCTCGTATCAATAATAAGTCTGAAAAGGTATCTGAATATATTACTCAAAAACATTGAATTGTCTATAGAACTACTCTGTAATGCTCTTTTTTTTTTTTTTTTTTTTTTCTCATCTTCTCTTACTTCTAAGGGAACTTTTCTTTTAACCAATTTGAATGAGAACACATATAATTGAATTCAAATACATTAATTGACTAAAAATTAGAGATTTAGAGAGAGGATGTTATGCAAAATGTTTATCAGCAGCATACTTGAATCAGCAGTAGTTTAACATGCAAACCAAATCTTCTGGGTTCATATACCATAAAAATGCAGCATACCTGGAAGGCAATCACAGGAAGTGGAACAGTTGGATTTAAGAGCATAGCTCTGGTTTCCTTGATATGTTGAAGAACATTTACATGTCCATTTGTTTAATCCAGAAGTATCAGAAAGTTCATCTGCCACCAAATATTGAACTTGAGAAACAAGCTTCATAACTTTTTATTTGTAGATGTTATTGCTAAGAAGCAATGCCATGACTAGGTCTCTTCAAATACATAATTGCTTAAAATATTGAAATAAAAGCAACACTATTTGCCGATTCTATACAACAACTTGTTGAACATAAGAGAAATCAAGTGTATTCTTTGGTTGGCCCATAAATCCCCAACTTTGTTCAGGATTTGGGCCATTTTAAGTTTCAGAAGCTTGCAATCCAGGTAAAGATTTTCCTTGTTTTTCCCATTATTAAGCTAAAAATAATCAGAGACAAATTCCTGAAATAATATAAGTTCTAATACTAACCACAATGGCTTTGCTGAATCCAGATCAAACTGAGGAGACAAGCAATAACAACTTTGGTTTGGAGCTTCATTTGTTACCAACCTAACAGTAGAATGGAAAAAGAATGAATCCGTTCAACACACTTACAAATCATCAAAATTTTGTACTTCATAATTTGCCAAAGAGAAAAACGATAATTTCAACATCAACATCTTACAAACTGACAGCAGGTATTTCTGATTATGTTTAACATTATAGTGTTCCCAAATCATTTTAAACTTACTAGTCAAGTCTGCTGATAGCAAGCTTCAAAAAATATAAATTAATAAAAACCTGGATTTAATCTTCAATTAGTTATAAAAGACCTAGCAATTTCAGTAATGTTCCCAAGAAACTGGTTAAAATAACATTACATTTTTTTTAGCAACGAAAAGAACAAAGTAAACTGAGTCAAAATTATACTGTTGTAGAAATCATAAAAAACATTATGGAAAAGGAGTGTTCTGAATCAACCTTCATTAGGGACAAGAGCTTTCCTCTTTAAATTTCACTGATCTCGAATTCCTCCAAACTGCATAAGCTGATAAAAGTTAACATTTTAATTCAAGCAAGAAACCAAGTATCTATGCAGGAAGAAAAAGGAAATGGAAATGTTAATGAAATGAATCAAAAAACTTATATGAATGGAGGAAAAAAAATCTCTCATAACCCATCAAGTTACATATATTAAGATGATGTGAACATCAAAACAGAGCTGAAAACAACGAACCATTTTCAATTTTCACTTTCAAATCATCTAAAAAGGATGAAATTGCAGGAGGAGAGCAAGGTGTGGGGGGCCTGGGAGAGTGAACACTGGTGAAACCTAGAGTTGGTATTGATATTCTCAGAAAATCTGAGACACATATAGACACCCTGAAGTCAAGAATAGAGATATTTGGAATGTCCAATTTCATGGTTGGCCAACAAACATCTGAAACTTCCAATTCATGCCAACCTTAGTACTAAAAATTCCCACGCCATGTATGGACCAGTAAAAAGTTAAGACTATAGCAGGAGACTTTAAATTCAAGTTCTTGGTATAATTACTCTGTATAGTTATTGGTCATCTACATTTTGGAATAGCTAGCTGATTAACTATATATCCAGAGATAATGACACAAAACTTGAAAACTTAAAATGCATTAATGCATAAGAAACTAGCACATTTCCACCAGTCATTTAAAACTTATATGCATTACCGCAGCATAGTTACATCAAATAATAAAATTAATATATTCAGTTGGATATGAGCCCTACCTCAAGGTATAACTGCAGTCTCAGCTCACCAAAATGAAGACAAGGGCATTAATGGAGACAAAAATGGCCAACCTATAAACATAAATATGGTTAACTAAAGAGAGTAGAAAATGAATAAGCATTTTCAGAACAATTGCTACACTTAAGAGAGTAAGAAACAGCAAAGCCAAACCAAACAACCCACAAGCTTGTCTGAGAATCTGATAAAAACTAGTAAAGCAGTTCATAGGCAGCTGAAAAGTATTCCAAATTTCAGACAAATCAAAACCCACATGCCCCCACTAACTTGCTTTTCATATTCTAAACATGATTAGTCAAATGAAAGCACATCTTAGATACCCAGAAAATAAAAAAATTAGATTATTGGGCGTGCATGCCCATCACAAATAGTAGCTGGAAGTAAAAAAAAGGCAGTGCAGACAAGACTTACATATATGACATCAAATTATCTGGATAGAGAATAATGGGGTGCTTGATATTGAAATAATTCAAATAGGGAATGAATGATGATAAAAAATAAAAACAAACCCATCACCCACCTCTTCGAAAGCAACACTTTTTCAAATCCGAAAGAGACTTCTTAACCTTCACTTTAGCTAATCATCATCATTAGTGATTGGCTAAAATTTTGTTAAGAGTAGTTCTACTACTACAACAAAAATGTCCCAATTTTTGCCACATTTATTTTACTTGTCAAACTGAATGCCTATTACTCTCACATGGACAAACCACTTACATTTGTCACGTAGATAGTTGTAGAACAGATTGTGACATTTTATGTGTTTTTTTACCATTTTTGTTTTGGTAAGTATGATTTTAGGTCAAAATTTTGGATAAAAAACGTATCCAACGGTAAGAAACTTCCTTTATTTATAATTTTTTGAAAAATAACGGTTAGTACAAATGTCAAATGTGTGAAACAAACTTCAAACTTGGCTTCAAAGACAGACCAACAAATACACTGTTGGAGTGAGTTGATAAAGCGACATGAAAAGTATAATTTCAACGCATATTACGCATACACGACATGGGCCCCAGGTGTACTGTGTCAGCTGCTAAAGTAGGGTCCCACGGAATTGCATCACAGTAGGCCCAATGTGACGTGGACAACCATATCGAGTTAATAATATGCCTACTTAATCGTTTGAATCGTGACCGTCCAATTGATTAACGGCCAAAAATTGAGTGCGAGTTTGGATTAGGCTTTGGAAATGGAATCTCCTCAGACTCTATTGTCGTAGTGTTTGGTGGATGTAATAATCACAATATTAAAAAAAACAGCGAGTCCTCTCGTGCCACATCATGACGTTGTAAAACAATCCTCTACACTTTCTCTAAAAATAAAAATAACAAAAATAAATAAAAACACTTTCTAGTTTCTACTCTTAAAAATTTTGGTCAAATTTATATTTTATATACTAAATTTAAATATTCTACG
Source organism: Castanea sativa (assembly GCF_040712315.1). NCBI lineage: Eukaryota > Viridiplantae > Streptophyta > Magnoliopsida > Fagales > Fagaceae > Castanea > Castanea sativa. Next base: position 36,067,880 of record NC_134020.1, read on the forward strand.
ATATAAAAGGATGAAAATCAAAGTACAGCTGTAAATTAAAAGAATGTCAATATGTCATCCTCCGATATAAATTTTAAACGATAACTTAAGCAAATAGCCATTAGCTCTCATATGGCACATTCTGCCATTTTCAACTAATACATTTCAGTTCAAATCCTGGGTCCCCAGTTATATAGAATTATAAAATTAAAAAAAATACTAATAATGTAACATTAATAAATAAAAAAATTGGACTTTAAACTTAAAATAAAAAATAATGCAAAGAAAGAAAAGTTTGAATTTTGAAATGGAAGGGAGAGAGTATCTAGCTCCTAGAGGAAAAAAAAAAAAAAAAAGAGCTCGTTTAGGAAAGAATATAGAAGAAGAAAGAAAGAATGGCATTGCCTACCTAGAAAAATGACTCCACTAGCCAATGGGGTTGGTGCTGCTTAGGTTTGAGTTCCGCTGCCAATAATCTTTTTTAGTGGATGGTTTATAAGTCCAATATATGTCCTCTTTGAAGCCTGCAGCTTGCCTTGGTCTTGGTACGAGATACGTATCCCTCACCTAAACTTCTTTTTCACCCCAAAAAAAAAAAAAGACTCCACTAAGTTTGAGAGATCTGCTACGTACAGAACTTGTGAATAGTAGTAGAGTAATTAAAGAATGTGGTTCGCAATGCTGAAGCTGAAGCAGCTGAGAGGTTCAAAGTTTCAGTGGAAAAGAGTGCTTCAAAGCATTAATAACGTTTCAGAGAATTCACGAAAGTGAAAGCGGGCGGGCAAAGACTTCGAGAATTTTGAGGATTTTGATGGGGGCACTGGTGCCGAGGCGAGGCTGGCGCTTGCTTTCTTTTTCCAGCTGGTCCCACTTCTTTTTTTTTTTTTTTTTTATATAGTAGTAATGAAGGTCACGAGGGAATCGGCATGTGCTGCGGAGGGGACCACCAGCTAGATCTGGAGCTGGTTTGGGATCTCATCGTACGGTCAGTGTTTATGCTAGAGGTATGGTCTTCCTTTTCAACGGGTTGGATGAAATTATCTGACTAATTTTCACCTTCACTAAATTTATGCTTTCAATCATCACTTCACAAATTTGCCTAACTTTAACTTTTACGATTAATTAAGAAATTTGCGTGTTTCTATAAATAAATATAAAATTGCGTAACTTTAACTTTTATATTATATATATCTCTAATTTTGAAATATAATAATTAATATGAAGTATTCATATGTTATTTACTATGCACTTCGAAAAAAAGAAAGTCTTTATATTTGGAATTAACTATTTTACTACTTAAAGAAAATATGATCTGACAAGATACTAATTGATAGTTTAAATATGTAATAAAATCTAAAAACATTTGAGAGTGTTTAAAAATGGAATATAAATTATTCTCAATTAAAGAATATCTATGAGAATTATGCCTTGTAAAATTGCGCCTCAAGAATGTTAATAAAAAGCCAAACATTTTTTTTATTTTATGAGTTTTACTAATGTATACATTTAAGGCATATATTACTAAATCATTTTAGGAAAATTTTTATGGAAAAAAGTAAAAGTCAACTAAAACTTATAATTTAATATTTAATAATTTTGAAATCATACCGTTATAATATAACTTAATGAGGTTAGCAAAACCCCCCATATATATATATATAATTGAAACCATTTAGCTTTTGATTAACCTCATATTATAGTGTTGTATACACTTTTGAGCTTTACAATCTTACACATCATTGTTATATTAAATTTGAATCTCAAGACAAATTACAATGATAAAGTATTTTGATGTTGTCACTCACTTGGATAACTAAATTGATAAGAAACTTTTTTTTTTGGTTGAGAAAGTGATGAGAAACTTTTAAACATATGATATAACCAAAGAATACATAATAATAGAACTTCATATTTTCATACTTTAAATACAATTGTCAAAGGCTTTGTAGTTGAATTAACACATCCTCATGTACAAAGTGCTTGGAAATCTTGAGAGGAAAAGGTTTGAGCTACGAAAATTAGCAGCATATTATAATTATTTCTAAAAAAAAATACAATCAATAGATTATATTATTACCAGTCGTGGAGCCACAATTTCTCTCCCATGGATGCAAAATTTAAAAAGAAAAAAAAATTAAAACATGAATTTTGTATTATTATATATAAAAAAAAGTTTTTATTTAAGATCAAATAAACGCATAACAATTTCCCTTAACAAGTTTTTATAGTCCAAACAATTTTTCAAGTCAGCTTCAACACGAATATTACTACGAATAATTTTGTGCAACACGATGACTACTACTTCCTTGGGCAAGTGGTATTCACTCTAATGTTGATTTTTCTATTGAGAATTTTATCCATGATTCAAAAATAATAATTTAATTAATTTCAACACTTTTACGAATACAATTTCATATTTGTTTATATAAACAACTTAACATGAAGTCTGTATTAATTAATAACAAATTTTATTAAACTTATCAATACGTAATCCAATATGATCTTTAAATTAAAAAATTCATTATTTTAAAAACTAAATGACACAATCTCTAAAGTCTAATTAAACAATCTAACAATCAAATTTGAAAAACTAGAGTTTAAAATTTAAATAATTTTTAAGTAACTCCACTGCTATAAAAGTTATGGACTGGTTGGTTATCTTGAACCACAACTTTTGCTCCCATGATGTAGCTTCTCAAATTTGTTTCATGATTCACCAATATTAGGATATGCTTGCTTGGCAATTCCTTGAGGGACAAGGAATATATATATTTTTTTTTTAAACAAGAAAGAGCAAATTGTTTTTTTAGTAAAGAATAGACTTTTCTTTTACTCCAAGAAATAAATTTTCCTTCCATACCAATTAAAACAAAAATAACCATGCTAATTTTCCTACTTCATAAAAATAAAAATAAATGAACCCTAATAATTACCAAATCTTTTCTGAAAAAACAGAAAAAAAAAAAAAAAAACCCTCATATTATATCTAAACAGAAGAAAAAAAAAACCATATATTAATAGAAATTTGAAGTAATTGGCTGTTGGCGTTTAAAATCTCTTGAAACTAACCTGAAAATTTTGCTGCATGCAACGTGCATTGCCCAAATATTCTTGGCATACTAAATGAACACAGAAGCTATTCTAAGATCGTGGGATGCATCTAATATATCTAAACTCCGGATCAAGCTCTTCATTTGACGTGGGCATCATTATGTTTGATCATAAACTTGTTTTTAGTTATGTTGTGAACACCCGAGATCCCAGGGTCCTTGACTGAAATTTTGAATTTGACCCGCCGTACTTTTTTTAAAAAATTCGATAATTGAGGGAGTAAAGATTTAAACCCTATACTTTCCGTTTAAAACACCAAAAGGTGCCGGTCTTGGCTTGACCGCCAAATCTGTTACCCGCTCTATTTCATTTTATTTATCCAATTAAAAAATCAAAGTTTTTAAGGAATCCTCATTTTGGTGAGATCTAATAATGGTGAAACTGAGGCTCTGAAACTGTACATTCAGAGCAAACAAGCCATAGGTTTCTGGATGAATGTCGACTACTTCAAGCTGACACCATTCAAAAGTAGGGAAAATGCTAGGAAATCTCAAATCTTTGCCAATTCTAATAATCAGAAGTTGTGAATAGAATTAGGAGCAGATATGTCATACATATATTTAAGTGAAAAATTTTCACCCCAAGTATCCCCACAATTACAAGGCTATACCCCCTCTCTTAAGACCAAATATAAAAACAAAAACAAAAACTAAAGGGAAAATTTTCTCTATGTACATCTTCTCAGAACCACACTTGATAAACCTTAAATCCCACTTTTCCCTTTTCACTATTTTTCTAAGCCCCAATTATCTTAACTTTCCCCCAATTCTTATTCATTTACATGGCAAAACAAGGAATATTTCCACCATGTTAACTAAAAACACCCAAAACTTCTCTCTCCAATTATACCCCACTTCCCAAAAACCACAATAAGGAAAATGATAATAATAATAACAAAGAAACAAAATGGTCTGGATATAGAAAATATGTAGGTGAGGATAATTTCCTAAGACAAATCCAACAATTACCGTGGCCGTGATCGGGCAGGAAATGACTGAGCAGGCCTGAGGGATCGTTGAGGCGCTGGGTTTCCAAATATCATGGTCTGAGACCGTGTCACCATGTCTACCATTGATGGGGTTTGGTAAGCTTGCACAAGGCTTGTACTATCCGTGGAATCACCTCGTGCAGTTGCCCTCTGCCATGAGTGCGAGCTCAGTCCTGATAGAACATAAGCCCTTCCAGATGCCTCATATACCTGACGGTTTGCCATCCTTTCTTGCATCTCTTTCAACTCAGCACAAAGTGCAACACATAACCGGTCACCAGCACGTGCAGAGGGAGTCTCAGATAATACCCTATGACAGCTCTCCAGGACGGAGACTGCACCAGCTAGATCACCACGTTCAGCTGAAACTCTAGCTTCAGCCATTGCCTCTGCAGCACGCAGCCTGTTTCGCTGCCTGTCCACTTCCATGGACACAATCAGTTCTCCTGTGACTTCAGGTCTCTGAATCTTTACTTCCCTGTCTTCTTCCATAGTCAACATTTCTTTTGTAATTGGGTCTTTATAAGCACATCTAAATTTTAGAAGTGCCATATCATCATTGGAACAACCAACTGGAATATTGATTGTCACCAAAAAGTTCCTCTCCTCTTCAGCATACATGTCTCCAACATCAATAAAGCCTATTCTTTTATCTGACAGTGTGCTGGTTCGGTAACTTCCTGCCTTTATTGAACTGAGTTCCAAACTTGGGTGAACACACTGTACTCTAACTTGTAGCTCTTGCACTACCACGCTCAGGAGGCCCCCAATGCATTGTGCAAATGCATCCTGAATTACACCCTCAGCTTCTATGAAAGAAAATGTCCCCCCAGAAATCTCAGAGATTGAATGCATTGATGCAGCATCATGGTCAGCACCAAATCCAAATGCATGCACCGGAATTTGCAAGCCTTCACCATTATTACGACGGGTTGAGATTGGTAAAAGTGATTGGTAGCGTGTTTGAGCATGGCTCCCAGCAGGACCACCGACAGTATATGTATCCTGCCCATCAGATAAAAGTATAATACTGCAAACAGGGTTCTTCCACTTGCGGTCTACCAACACCTTTGCACCTTTCTTTAGGCCTTCAGCGATGTTTGTCCCACCGTTTGAAATTAGAGAATTGACAGCCTGTAATGCCTGCTGCCGTCCAGAATCAGTCATTTGACGGAGAGGAAAGAGGCGACGGGCTGTTGACGAGAAAGCAATTACAGACAGCCGGTCAGAGGGGCCAAGGTTCTCTATTACAAAGCCCATGGCTCGTTTCAGCAAAGCAAGCTTGGTACCTGCCATGCTGCCACTGACATCAAGCACAGTGACAAGGTCAACTGGAGCACGAGAATTTTGAGGTACTGGTGGCAATTCAGTCAGGTTTCTGTTGCTATCTTGTCTTTCAATTGTAACCGGAGCCTTCAGATGGATTAGTACATTAAAATTATCATGAGACGATGACCTAGGAACAGCAGAAACTTCTGTATATGTTTCGATATCTATTGTTCCAGTAGAATTTTTATCAAAAGCTTCTTTAGCAGATGTGCTTTTCTCAGTAATCTCAGGTTGGTGATCCAAAACTTCATCATCATCAAAGACAACTGGCTCAGGGGCATGAAATACTGAAGAAATCTGCCGACTTGCATCTAACCGAGGAGAAGGGAGACGTCGTAGAACAGTCATCCAAGCATCATCTTGAGGCCAACCTACAGGGTTGATTCTTGACCTTCCGTGGGAAAGATCAGATGCCGGGCTTTGAAAGGGAATTTCTTTCCATTTTGCTCGGCAAATTGGGCAAACTTGGTTCCCGTGTTTTACATTTGAGGTAATACAGTGAAAGTGGAAAGAATGGGAGCATTCTGCAGTGAATATGGCATGACCCTGGCCTGGTTTCATGGTGGTCAGGCATATTGCACAAGTCTTCTGCAGTTTAGAAATGCAAGCTGGTGAGAACGAATGATCCCACTGACATATATAAGATTCTAAATAGCAAAAAATTAAAAACATACATGCAAAATAAAAAATGAGGCAACTGTGTCAACATGAATTGATGTGGAAGACACTTCATACAATCTCCCACCCCCGGCCCCCCCAAAAAAAAAACTCCCAAAACTCACATCAAAGAGATGGGACAAGGAGGAAGTCCTACTGCCGGAGAAAGGCAGGATCTCAGGCAAATTCATAAAATCCTAGAGGAAGTGCAAACCACTCTTTGTCATCAAAAGAAAAGTTTACTATGATGCCAACATAATAGACAGGAGTATTTAGACTATAGACAAATCTATGAAATTATTTACATTCTTTTTTTAAAAAAAAACCTCTACAATGATGGTTATAGGATATGAGTTGAATAAAATTATAATTATTTGCAAATGTCTGTACCTCTAAATGCTCTCTTAGTTGAGAATCCAAGTTTCTGTATTTGGTGTTGCAGTTCAAATAGCTTTTAAGTCATTGCATAACTATTTATCTCAGAGTTCATCAACAACAGTAAAGAAATTATATTTTACAATACTAAAGTGGAAAAAAAAGGAACCACTTGGTTTTGACAGGCATTATCAATTTTTTTGAGAAACCTAAAATTTCAGAGCTTAAATACTCATTATAACATCAGAGCATAACAATTAACATAAAAGATACCCCAGCGCCAGCTTCAAATGTCAAAAACCAATGGACAATTTTTTTTTTTTTTTTGGGGGGGGGGGGGGTGTTGTGTGCGTGAGTGGAGTTTTTATGGATTTTTTTTTTATTATTATTATTATCAGTGGACTAACTGAAAATTTTCAAGCATCATTTTTTAATGAAGATTGAAGGTTCAAGAGAACTATTCTGCATGTGAATTTGTTTTGTGTAAAATTTACAATGCATTTTTCATTAACTAGATCTTTTCTCGTATGTGAACTTCTGAAGATTAACAGTGTTTGGAGGACTAACTCCAATATCATATTTTACAAAATTAAGAGCCAGCATTATCAAAGTTAAGTTCAAATGGGAAAATGTAATGTGTTTTGGTTAAGGCCTCAGATCCAATCATCCAAATCAAACTATTTTAGATTCGTCACTCTGAAAACCATCAAATTTTAATGTTCACTATTTCTGGAAATATGTGAAATTGCCAAAGCTCTCTGTGACACTAATTTGTCTGATACTGACCCTTTCTGTCCCAATGCAGGTCCACTATTGAGACCAGTGCATAAAAAGATTAAATAGAAGACAACATATCTATACCATATGATATATGCCAATCTCGAGAATTTCTTTTTTTAAAAACAACTTATTCACAGACACTGTATGACCCTTTAGTAAATCAGCTAAACAACAAGGAAAGGAAGTCAATGTTAGGTAGTCAAAACATTGGGGATGACATAATGGGTTTTTAACAACAATCAAGGAGGTGACTTTTTAAAAAGTAAGAATAATCAACAATTCTCAACCCTTTAGTTTTTCCCCTGGTTGAAATGCTGAAACTAATGATGAAGCTTTCAAGGCAATATAGCAAAAGAAGTAAAAGGAAAAATAAAAATAAATAAATAAAGCCCATCAAAAGAAGAGTAAATGATGATTTTCTCTAGTATTACTATTTTTAATTTTTTTTTTTTTTTTAATTTTCTTCAACCACCCCTTTTTCCTTTGTTGAAGCTTATTTGCAGGAAAGCTCACAATCAACGGTCCACAGGCTTTTGTAGAATTGGCATCAAAAGGAGAGAGAGAGAGAGAGAGAGAGGTTTTTTGTGTGATTGTGGCATAGACACAGTGCAGTTGCTGACCAGACAAAGCACTTTCCTTTGAAGAGAGGATTGGAAAGGAAAGAAACATTGCATTGTATTAGTGTATTTCCTTTTCTAATAAGCCAAACAAACACGGTCCTCTCAAAGGGACTACTCCACTTTATCCAACCCCACAACCCTCAATACCGCTTGAAAACAACATGACAACCAACACCCACCTCCACAATACACACATACATCATCACATTATGACCCCCATCCCCCACCACCACTTGAATTCACTGACTGCGACACCAACAATTTCTTATCATTAAATATCTCACACAAACACACATATACTTAATACCAACAAATAAGACCCGTTATTAACTATGACCAATACTATTACATAAATCAAATCAACTATTTGCATCAAATAATAAAAAAAAAGTTATAACCAAAATAATCCAGAGGTTCAATCAGAATCTACAATGGATTTTTTTTTTTTTTAAAGCCAAGAAAACAGTAAACCACCCAACAAAACAACATTAAAATAAAAAAAGAAAAACACCTAAACTAAACTAATCTCATAAACAAATTTAAACATCCTTAATCCAATCAAAACCAACTTGCAAAGATTCATAATAAGAAACAACCCTTTAATGAAAGCCTCAAAACATGTTATATAGTATTGGGTCTAACGTAAAATGCAAACCTTTGAAGAAGATTTGGATCCGGTAAAAGACAAGCGGAGCCCCGAAGAGGACGGAGTAGGTGTGGTTGGGCGACGGTTGGAGCCATGGCCTGTGGAGAGAGAAACGGAGTCGGAGAGTCTAGCGGTGGATGAGGAGGAATCCTCTAGAGTTTGAGGAACGAAGAGGCAAGTGTTCATGCCAAGAGATAGCTTCACTTTCCTCCATTTGCTTCCCATTATTATTTGTTTCTCTTTCTATGAGATCTTATCTAATATTATAGTGGAGATTCAGTGCTAAAAATCAGATCTTTGAGCCGTGACCCATGATAAAGTTGCAAAATTCAAAGTGGGTTATGGCCTAAGATTTCAGAGATTCTAAACTCACCATTGAAGATGCTATAAAGGGTGTTTTGAGATTATAGGCTTTGGGAGAGAGAAGATGGGTTGTGGTGTTGTTTAGTTTGGTTTGGTTTTTGACTTTTTTTTTTTTTTTGTTAGGAGAAGGATGTGAGAGGCCTAAAGTAAGATAAGAGGATGAGAGAGTGGTCAGAGGAGAGAGCAAAGTTAAAGCTTTTTAATTTATGAGAGGGAGAGAATTGAGGAGGTGGTAGAAGTGGAATGGAACAAGTAATGTAGTTGTATTACATTACACGTCGCTGTTGAACGAGGAAAAGTTTTAGCTTGTGGTCCATTACTTATGCCCACTTTCTTTTTCCTGCTTTCTAATTGCCATTGGGATTTTTGTATTACATGACATCCGGTATACATTTTAGCTTGTGACTAGTCCCTAAATTCCCGATCCATCGTATATTCGTATTACGGATGCACCCAGAATTTTGTAAATGCTTTAGCCTGCTGCCCTTTTGTCCATTCACATCAGTTGGTGGATAGTCATGTATAATGTAAAAAAATTTCAATTTTATACATTTTGAGCAAAAAATTTCCTACATCAGTGGAGTTAAAACTGGGTAAAATCGTGCAAAACCATCCACGAGCTACAGTAACCGTGTAAATACACACGGCTACTGTAACTTGTTTATACAATATTTTATCATTTTCTCCTTCGCTCTTTTTTTTCTCTCTCTGATCCGTGCTCAATAGATTCCATTCTCTCATCTTTTTCTCAACACAGAATATACACAGAGATATACTTTGCTCAAAAATAAAAAACACAAACATACACAAACAAACACAGATCGGTGCTTGACTGGTCGAAGCTCGTGGGTCTTGCCGTGGATCGGAGCTCGTGGACGCAGATCGGAGCTTGCGGATGCTGGATCGAAGCTCGCGGATTGCGATCGGACTCGCGGATCGCCGATCAGAGCTCGTAGATCGTGATCGGAGCTCGTAGATCGTGATCGAAGCTCGCGGATCGTGATTGGACTTGCGGATCGTGGTCTGAGCTCATGATTGGAGAAGGAGTTAATCGAGAGGGAGATGGAGAGTTGATCGAGAGGCAAAGGCAGAGGGAGAGTTGATCGAATGGCAGAGGGAGAGGGAGAGTCTGAGAGATGGGTATAAAGAGAGAGAGCAAAAGTCAGAAATGAGTTGGGAGAGAGAGAGCACGGTAATTATATGAAGTAGTTGGGAAAATAATAAAATATTAAAGAAAATTGATTATTTAATTAAAAAGGGTGGTAGGATAGATGAACTGTGTGGGTGTTTTGTAAAATTGGATGTGTAAAATAGAAAAAGTGAGTTTTTAGTGTAAAAGTGAATGTGTAAAATGAAGGAACTGATGTGGATGCTCTTATATTTTCATGTAGTATAAATAATATATATATATATATATAAATGGTGGCATTCTTAAGGGTGTCCAAGTCACCCAATAAACCGACTTACCTACTGCACTTGATCGGATCCAAATTGCCTGTTGTCTGAATTGATAACTTTGGCGGTTAGCGGCAGGTCTCCACCCACAAAATCCAACACTGGCAGGTCGATTGGTGGGCTTGCTTCTCTAAAACCCAAGCCACCTGACTCAACTGTGGAAACCAACATATCCAGCGAATTTCAAGTGTTTTCTGACAATAAATTAGTGGAGATCCACCAGATCCAGCGAGATCTTCACTTGATCTGACAAGATCTCACTAGATCAAGCAAGAACTTCACTGGATCTGGCGAGATCTCATTAGATCTGAGCATATATTTTTCGTTGCTTCACCGTTGCCAATTTCAACTGAACAAATCACCACCTGACGTGTAATTCGACTAGCTCAATCCAACTCCCTCATTGGCCGGTGGCAAGTCTGAAATTTCTCCACTTGATTTGGTCAAGTTGGTTGCAATTTGGCACAAACTTGATTCGTATGATGCAGTATTACCACTGGTTTTTTGTGTTTTGTAGTTGAATCTACTCAAATTACTTTGCAAATATATATTAATTTGTATTACTTTTTCTCCTTTATTTGTTTTTTTCCCCAAATTAAATCATTAATCTTTGTATTTAGGGCTACAACACTAGGTTTTTTGGATAATGATTTTTTTTTTCATTTTCAAACATTGCAACATGTAAAATGAGTTGCACATGGGACTTGACAATGTCAATAATACCAAAAGGTCACGACACTATATGGGGTGTTAGAATCTGAAGATTGGAAGCTCACATACTTTAGTAAGTTACTATATATGTGGGGATATTCTTGACACCTACACTTTTATACATAGAATTTCATAGAATTTTTTAAAGTTGCTTATAAGTTTGTTATGGTTGAATCATAAAGGAGATGTTACATTTTATTATTGTTCTAAGTTCTTATTAATTAAATAAACACTTGGAAATTTTATCATTTATTTATTTTATCTTTTTGAAAATAGGTAGGCATTTAATTTTAAATAAGTATTTTTGTGGAGTTGAAGTTATCTTAGGCTTCACTTAGTAATGAACGCATTTATATATTTTATTTCATGAACTTCCACTTAGTTGAGGTCCTCTCTCTCTCTCTCTCTCTCTCTCTCTCTCTCTCTCTCTCCTTAAAACACCAATTATTATTCTTATTTTTCACATAAATGATATGTTACACATGAATTTACTTAAAGAAATCCACTAGTATATGATAAAAAGAAGTGAAAGATTTCCTTTAATTAAAGAAAATATTGGAAGATTTAATAGGACATGTCTGTTTGAGAATTACTTATTATTATTATTTTAGAAACAAACTCTCACACACACAAGAGAAAAAATTTCTTATATTCGATAGGTTATTTGCACAATATCCATCAAAATATATAATGTTTGGTAACTTTTTAAAAAAATTTTTAAAATGTGTTACAAAGAGCTAAAATCTATTTTTTTTAATTCAAATTATTTGTAAAAATTAAAAAATAATCTAACAAGATAACTAGAAATTCCAACTAGTAAAAACTTAAAGGCCTAACAAAAATTACTTATTTTTCGAAATCCTGTTATAAGTTCTATCTATATATATTATGATCAACAATTTATACTAGATCTAATTGTATATTATTGAAATTGAGAGAATATCTCATATAAATTCGAGTCTTTTGTGTGTTTGTGAAGTAACTCTTATCAACTAGCACTATTTTGATGTGAAACATTAGTTGATTGTGTGTTTTTATGTATAAAATGTAGAAAATTTTTAAGCAAATGGAGCTATCACAAAAGTAATTATGACTGATCATAAAAACCTAAAAAAAAGAGGATCTTTTGAAACGCTTTTCATTTATTTATTTATTTATTTCCTTTTGGGTAGATGACCATACGGGCAACTATTTCAATTAAATGACCACATCCACATGTACTCTCACAAATCACAATCACAATCACAATCACAATTACTATTACAAAAAAAAGTTGTTAAAGCTATTAAATTGACGTACCCAGATCCGATACAGAGCACGCCTTGTCCATGAATCTCTCTATAATGGATACTATTTGTGCTTGACTTGGATTTCAGTATCTCGTCTCTAGTTATTGGATCAAGTCATCAAGTTTTAGGTTGATAAAAAAAAAAAAAAGTTATCAAGTTTTTATTTTTTATTTTATACAAAATAAAAATTCTATTCTAACATAAGTTAAGTGTATATATGTATATGTGTGTGAAGTTTTCTCCAAGAGACTTGAATCTCAGTCTTTGTCTCCCATACCCCACAAAGTCATCAAGTTCTGGTATAAGAGATAGCGAATTAAGGGTGTTTCGCAAAATTTCTGTCTATTTTAATATAATAATCTATTTTTGCTATTTTTATATATTTGTTTTTCAAAACAACTCACATTAGATTATCTATTTTATATTACATTTAATTAAAATATAAATTTTTCTTAATTTTTTGTTGTTGTTTCTCTTGTTTCACATGTGACAACCATCACCAACTTTCTTTCTTTTATCTGGATACATAAATAAATAATAAGAAATTAAATGTAAAATGAATAGTATTTGTGTAAATTTGCATGACTATTGTAGCAAATTTATAAATTTACACAATTATATACTCACTGAAATGGGCTATTTTTAGGCCAAAATGTGTAAATTTTACATCTTTTCTATTATACACATACTATGTGAATAAAAATTTGTTATTTTAAAAAAATATTGTGTAAAATAAATAATTTGATGTGGAGTATTTTGAAAAGTGACTATGTAAAATAAAAAAAATAGATTATTATTTTAAAGTAGACATAAAATTTTGAACGGGCTTATACAAATACTCTAAGGGTGAGATTGAAAGTTAAAATTCACTTTAAATTTCAACCATAGATTATAAAATTTCTGAATTTTTTTTCCCTTTTTTTTTCACCATTCATGGGTGCAAATCCTAATATTCTTGCCCCTTATCAAACCATTGCATCCATCACACTCCAACTAAGGAAAGTGGAGGTAATTGTGAAAATGATGGTTGGACCTAAGCTTTATATAAGCACTAGGGCCAATTCTTACATACTCGTGATGCATAGCTCCGGGTTCTCACAAAGGGAATGGGCCCTATGGGGGGTCCCATGTATGGGGTCCACTCCCTTTGTGACGTTTTGTCATAATTAAGCACTAGACCACATCACTCTCAAGGAATGAAAGAAAAAATAGCTAATTAATTACTTTCATTATTTTGCATTTTATGAGTTATGATTTAAGCAAAAGTTTTGGCCAGCACCACATCAGTGCATCTCCAACACAATCCATGAAGCTAGTATTGTTGTTGGTTTGCCTTTGAGTATCAATCAGACCCCGGACAAACAAGTTTGGTTTCCTTCAAATCGGGGAATTTACTCTACTCGGAGTACATACCAGATGCTACCTAAGTCTGAAAGGGGCCTTGCTCCAAACTGCTCTAACATGGGTCGAAGTAAAAAAATGTGGACTAGAATTTGGAGCTTGTAGGTCCCCCCAAGGTAAAACACATGCTATGGAAAGCAACACATGAAGCTATCCCCACCCTGCTGAATTTGTGGAAATGCAAAGTGGTCTCTTCAGTCACCTGTCCTAGATGCCACTCGGATTGTGAGGATACTATCCATTCCTTGTGGAGTTGCCCTGCTTTGAGGGTCATTTAGGAAACTAATGCAGCTAGTTAGAAGCTTCTAAAGCATAGATTCATGAGGTTTGCTGACCTAATGGAGATGTTAATGGAGATGGGGGATAGCTTTGATATCAACCTAGTTACTGTGATCTTTTGGATGATTTGGGAAATGAGAAATTCTGACCGTGTGGGAGGCTGCTCTTCTGACCTTCAAACCATTCGAGTTAAGGCTTCGAACTTTCTACATGACTTTTCCTTGGCTCAGCTCCCTCGTCAAGTGCAGCCCTTAATTTCTGGCAGTAGTACTGGTCGATTCCCCCTAATCCTCTAGTGTATAAGGTGAACTTTGACAGGGCAATCTTCAAGGAGATGGGTGCTGCTGGCTTAGGAGTAGTTATCCGAGACTCTGCAGGAATGGTTATTGGCGCTTTGGCTAAAAGAATTCCTTTGCTATGCTTAGTAGCCACGGTGGAAGCATTGGCTTGCAAAAGAGCAGTTTTATTTGCGAAGGAGATAAGTATTTTTGAAGCCACAGTGGAGGGGGATGCTGAGATAGTCACCTTGGCACTCAAGGATGGGAGTACCAGCAACCCAAAATTTGGTCATATCATCCAGGATTCCCTTGTATTAGCAAATGATTTTCATTTATGTGTTTTCTCTCATGTAAGAAGATTAGGCAATACTGTTGCCCACTACCTTGCCAAAAAGGCTAAATCTAGTAATGAGCTCCAGGTGTGTATTGAATCCGTCCCTGATGATATAGCTCCTCTTGTGTATCGAGACTCTTTGTAGTTCCTTTCTTTCCTTTCATTGAAATTGGACTTCGGGTCTGGATTCTCAACAAAAAAAAAGAAAGTGTTCTTGCATATTGTATGAGTGGATGAGTGGCACATTGAGGTAATTTGCATCATCAATTTTAATATATGAGTAACCTCAAAAAAAAAAAAGAAAAAAAAAGAATGAAATAGGCCAAACCCATAACATTGGTTAGATAAAATCATAGTACATCCCCTTTTGAATAGACTAAAATAAAAATGCTAAAATGATCTTATGCGAAAATTGGATCATCGGATCAGCTACATGAAGTTTCAGTTTCAGCGGATAATGCACATTCTTAAAACTTAGGGTTAACCGCATGTGATTATGGGTGATTGCTAATGATTGGATTTTCAAATAAAGAGTTAATTATAATTAATTACATGTAAAAATGTCATTGGTTTGAGTCTAAGATAAAAAAAATAAAATAAAAATGCACCCTCGGCAATATAATAGATAATTTTAAGATGATTAATTGAAATTTACAAATTCTTAAATATCTCTTACACGTTGGAAACCGGATTTTTTTTAAGAGAAATTGGGCACCAGATTAAGTGCTGCCAATGGGTCTCGCCCACTTTAGTATAAAAAAGAAAATGAAAGCAAAAATGGAAATCCCCATCTTTTGCATTTTGGGATTCTCATTTTTGCTTTAGAAAATGCCTTCCTAGTAAAATGTATTTCAACGCCCTCAAAAAAAAAAAAAGAAAAAAAAAAGAAAAAGAAAAAGAAGTAAAATGTATATCAAGGATCCCGAAATTATATGCCAAACATGATTTATTTTATTTTTTTTCAAAATATACTGACTACCTTGTGAAATACATTCTCACTATTGACACCAAATTCAAGATTCCCCCAAACAAATTCTGCTGCTTATAAGCCAAGCGTAGCTTTCTAGGGATATTAGAATTATTGGGGGAGGGGACAAGTTCCGTCAAAATTCATTATGGGCTTCTTAGAAGATATTTAAAATTAAAAAAAATAAATAAACATTATGAGCTTAATCCAACATGTCCCGTGTAAAGTTACTTTATGAATATTAAAATAAAAATTATGTAAACTTTAGGGCTTCATTAGTCAAAGTTGTTCATTAATTGCTGTGCACTTGTGAGAGACTGTGAGACCATCCATCAGTCATTCTCCCTGTTTTTTCATACAACATACTTTGTGCCATTACAAATTTCACTCCATAGAAGACTGCCTTGTCTTTACCAATGAACCCGTATTGGATAAACAATGCTACTCAGCCTGAAAATTTCAGTAAAAATTGTGAAAACAAAGTTTTCGTTTGTGTCTATGTAAATTCATTTCCAAATGTAAAATAGATTCAAGAAAAATATATTTTTTGGTAAGGAAAATGCTTTGAATGTGTTTGGTTGTGCCATGGAAAACAGGGCTGAAAACGATTTCTCATGTTTGGTTTGTTCAAAATTTTTTTGAAAAATATGAAATGAACAGCAAATTAAAACTTGCATTCCTGTAACAATCTACAAAAATATTGTACTCATCCACTTCAACATGAACAAAGAACATCCGATAAATATTTTCATAATATTCATAACAGTAAGCACATAATGTAGCATTCACCATTGGAGGTGAGCCTCCATGGTTTACAAAAATAATAACTACACGTGGTATCTGAATAGTACACATGTGCCCTACATGCTTACACTGAACACACATAACTTGGGTAATTGTATCATCTCAAGTATACAAAATACTACATCCTACAATTAAGGTACGTAACTGTTAGTGTGCAAGTAGATTAAGCATGGTAGTGTACATTGGGGGTAACTACCTGAACTGCTTAGAGCCCACCTTCTTGTTCTCTTTCTTGTTCGACATTGGTACATATAAAAATTGTATAGTGAGAGTAACATTTAATAATTACTATTCATATTAATAACAAAAGAAACACACATACAATCATGCTTATTTGAGGAAAAAGCGCATTCATTTCAATGAACCTACAAATGTGCACAAAAAACGAAACAACTATTGGAAATAACAAAGTAATACTGATAATAATTATCCTTACACCACCACAAGTCTATAATAAATACATTGTCCTTACACAACAGATAGTTTTAATTCTCAGTGTCATCTATCATAGAAAAATACATTACATATTACAACTATAGAAATCAGAATCACACATATTTAAAGTACTACTCTTCATTCATGGTATAATCAGACCACATGGCTTAGCATATCTCATATCTCTTAACATTCCACACTCTGTGTTCTTCAAGGGAGTCATGATGTGAAAGTGTTTCTGGTTCTCTACCACTAGACTCTACTTAGTTCATTGCAGCTTTCATAATGTGATTATGAATCACATAATTAACATGATAATACTACTTCCACTTAGGTTTCAAAAGACCAAAATAGTTATGCATCCAAGGCTTGAAAACATTTCTTCAATACTCCAAACCCTCGTTCAATGGTAGTTCTCAAGGATGAGTGACAGAGGTTGAACAATTCGCGTTTATTCTTAGGAAGACAATCACTAAACTCTTTTAAGTTATATTGAACACTCTGATAAGGTGACAAAATTCCATTTTTATTACCATACCTAGCATCACCAAGATAATATATACCTACATATATTGAAAAATAAAACGAATTTACTACTATTCTTTAGTAAAACGAACAAAATTTATTAAAGCTAATAAACCCAAAAGGTGAAATAATCCTATAATACCTTTGGGAATTGAAAATCCCCCTGGCCTAGCGAATGCATCATTTAGCACATGTGAATCATGTGCACAACATTCCCATCCAGCCAATACATAAGTGAACTTCAAGTCAAAACTAATGGCAGCTTACACATTTTGAGTGGTTCCATCTTTGCGACCACGAAACCTTCCTTGTATTTCAGGTGGCAAAGATGCACGAACATGTGTACCATCTATTGCTTCAACACAATCCTAATTTTCGACAAATATAATGGTTTAAAAATACAAAAAATATTCACAATTTACAAAAATACACAAAATCCCAATATTTACCTTAAAATATGGGTAAAACCTTCTGCTATCCCTTATCTCTGGGGGTGTATCTTCGCTATGCAGTCTTATTAAACCTCTATATAATTTCAGAATCCCCCTAAGGACGACTCTGAGATATCTATGAATAGTCTAAGTCGATCTATGGAACCGACTACTAATTACAAGAAACCTCACATTATGACCAATTATGTGTAGGAAAATTAGCACTTGTTACCTAACGGACATGTGAACAATCGACTGTATGTACTCCCCTTCAATGAGGAAGTCACATAACTGGTAGAAAGTTATAGGCTTCATCCTAATTTGACTTACACAATATCTCTCACTTTCATGCAGAATACTATTGAAGTAATGCTCTCTTTCGGTTGCATGATTAACATAAGGTGCCCTATGCAATTGTCTACGCTGCAATTTCCTTAACAATGCAACCTCCACAAGGAGGACAGATGTAACTGAGGCAAGAATTGTTGCTTTGGTTTTTCTCTTCATCTAAAAATAAAAAATACTATGGTCTAAAAGGTACATAAACAAGCATGCTATTTTAGACATTATACGGTATATTGAACAACACAAAGACAAAATAGCACAACACACCTTGTCAACCAACACAACAACATAATCTTTAACACAATCAATATATACAACCATGCTTAAGTTTTGTTAAACCATCCAAATTCACATAAATATTATAACAAGTCCAATTCAAGATCAGTGCAAAAACACAACCAATATAGCAATGTGTCCACAGTATTCACAAGCTGCCATATACATTCACCAAAACATCCAAATCACATTGATAACTGATTACCATCATTTATGCTCATATATTTCTCTACATATAATTTCAACACCAAACTACAATTATCAACATCCGAATAAATCAATAATTAAATAAATAAATTTTATATATATATATATATATATATATATATATATATATATATATATATATATATATATATATATCGGATCGAAGAAGACAAGGGAAGAGGTGTGGAAAATATGGGTTTTTGATGGGTTTGAGGGTGGATTTGGCTAGATGGGTTTGAGGGATGTGGATCGGGTATTGTAGAGGGTGGGTTTAAGAGTAGAGCTTCACCTGCGACGGTAGAGCCACATATCATAGATGTTAGAGGAGGGTAGGGCTTCGCTGGCGTGAGGGAGAGTTATGGCTCTATGGATTGGGTACATGCAGAGCTCAAGGTGGGCTTTGAGTGGTTGGAGGTGAGGTTGAGCGAGATGGAGAAGAAAAGGGAGAAAACTCATTGATGCAGTGGGGAAAACAACGACACTACTTGTCAGAGTGTGGGGTGGAGCTTGGACTGGCGTCGGCAAGCAGCTAAAGCTCTCTCTCTCTCTCTCTCTCTCTCATCGGTGCACATGGGGTGGAGCTCGGACTGGTGGTGGCTTCATGTGAGGAGGGAGGGATGAGCTGAGGTGAGCTTTGAATGGATAGTTGAGTGGAGTATTTGGACCGTGTGGGGGGAGTGTGTGAGGAGTGACAAGTGAGGAAATACAGAAATGAATTAAAGGTAAAATGAGGGTTGAAATGATTTTACAGGTTGTGAGCCAATTTTACAGCCAAATTGAATTCTATTTTCAATTTGACTATATTTTCAAGTGGTGCCAAACATGGACCTAGGTGTAAATTGTTTTCAGATTTCAATTTGCCACTGAAACAAACGTAGCCAAAGAGTTTGTGAAAACATGATTTTATGGAGTGTGTAACAAAGAGTGTGTAAACAATGAGTTTGTTTGTTACGTGGACTTGTGTGCATGCAAATATATATGATCTACATCTCCCATAAACTCTGGCCCATTTAGAAGTTTCTTAGCCACATTTTGAACACAGTGGTCTTTAAATCTTTGCCGTTTTTCAAACTCCTTCTATATATTTTTATTATATATGGATTTTGAAAAATCAAACCGTTTGATTGCATGTTCTATATGTTCTTAGCACACAGGTCAAATTTCGTTCAAATTCGGTATAATTTACTATTCAACCAATAAATTTTTTTATGCATAATTTTTTACCACGAAAACTTAAAATTTAAACATGTCATTGATAACGTAGTTATTGATCTTTGCAATAGTTGATATTGTTCAATTTTCTATTAATCAAACATGATTCCAATTTTTGAGTATGTTGAGCCATACAATGAGTAAAGGCCAACCTATTCGTTTTGAAGTGAGTTTATTTATTTATTTTTAAGTGAAGTAAATATATATTATTTTTCTTAAATTATCCGTACATCGCATGGGTTAGAGACTAGAATACTATATAATAAAAGTTAGACTTAGAAGTTAGGGTTGCGTCAAGTGGCTTCACTAAATTATAGCAATTTTTTAAGGCATGGTTGCGCCAAGTGGCTTCCCCAAATTACAACATGCAGCATGTTTCCTTAGTAACCATACAGACGAAAATAGAGAAAAAAAAAAACACAAAATAGAGATCTAAAAGACAAAAAAAAAAAATGCAGCATGCATTTAAATGTCAATTGATAAAGACAACAACTTATTTTTTCTTATTAATTTATTTAGATAAAGTAACAATAAGTATTTCAACAAAACATGCAACATGCATTTTAAATAAAATAACAATAAGTGTTTTAACAAAACAAGCTACATGCATTTAAGTTTCAATTGATAGAGACAACAACTTATTTGTTCTTATAATTTTTTTAGATAAAGTACCAATAAGGGTTTTAACAAAACATGCAACATGCATTTATCTTTTATGATTCAAACCAAAATTCTATTATATATATATATATATATACACACACACACTTAACTTCATTCCCTTGAAAAAAGTTAGATAATAAATAAATTCTAAACTGAAATCCGAAATCCTACACAACACCCCACACTTTTTCCCCTCAAGTTGCACCGTATGTATTATTAATTATTGATTATTATTTTTATTAATTGTTAGAATATATTTCCTTAAATCAAGGGATAATATTTTATTATAATTTAATTTAGCTAAAACTTTATCATCTAAGTTTCAGAAATTTAAATCCTAGTTCAATTAAAAATCTATAATCAAAATTTCAAAAATTATATATGTGGGGGTAATGGTCAAAATATGCATTTGGGCCTTGAGCTTGATTTGGTGGTGTAAGCCTGTTTGAGAAGAGCCTTTGGGGGCCACAAGCTAGCTTTTGCTAGAAAAGTTGGTGGTGTTGTCAGAGGAGGGGCATCTCCTCGGCGGCGTCCAGTAAAAATTGTATGACACGTCATGGTGTTTGATGAGAGAATTCTGGAAGATTTAGTGGGTAAAGATATGTACCATATAGTTACAGGAAAGAAGAATATACGAGGCTGATAAAGGGAAAAGCTGCTACCACCGCATTAAAGACCTTGC
The DNA here is from genome assembly GCF_040712315.1 of Castanea sativa. Classification (NCBI taxonomy): domain Eukaryota; kingdom Viridiplantae; phylum Streptophyta; class Magnoliopsida; order Fagales; family Fagaceae; genus Castanea; species Castanea sativa. The sequence continues at coordinate 36,089,022 of NC_134020.1, forward strand.
ACCTACCTCCCTGGTCGCATTAATGGAGAAATGACATCTGAACAGTAATATTCAGCCTTCCAGCTATTGTTTGAAGACTCCAAGAATGTGATAGATGGGACAAGTATCTATTTGGAAGATCTGTGCTACACGAGGATGAAAGAGAAAAGAAGAAGATGGATATAAGAGGGGAGGGAGAAAGAAAAAACTTGATTGGGAATCTCTTGCTTAAAGAAAGAAAAACAATACAAGTGGTCCTCGGCTTACGTCCGAGGAGAGTTTTTTGGTTATATTCATTCGTCGACTGCATAGATAGCGGCAATCTAGCCAGTTTACCATTTGTCCCATATCCATAAACCTAGGTTTCAAGCCCATACTCTATAAATTTCATTGTATAAGGCTTTTTGGGCCTGAATCCATCTAGTGATTGGATCGGGTACAAATTGTGCGCTTACAATATATATATATATATATATATATATTCACCACTGACCTTTCCATAGAATCATTCTTGCACTCTATGTTTTTGTTTTTTGTTTTTTGGTTTTTTTTTTCAAGTTGCAATTTATGCATATGTATTTGTATATGATAGTTTTGATTAAATAAATTCATCTCTTTTGTTGTTATTTGTTTCTAAATTTTCATGTATGGATATTATGTCAAATGAAGTCAACTATAAAGAAACAAAACAATGACACACATTTAAGTTCTTTGGTTTCTCTTAGGTAAGTTTTTTATTTTTTATTTTAAATTCTCAACTTTTGAACTATTTTGTGTATTTTAGGTTTTGGTTATTCTATGCATTTAGTTTGTAAGGTTATATTTAGTAACAATTTTTGTTTTCAATTTTCAAAAACTTATTTTTGGGAATATTAAAAAAAAAACAGTTTTCTTGTATTTTTGAAATCAAAAACATGTTTAGTTAGTTGAAATTAAAAAGATAATTTTTTGAAGAAAAAATAGAAAATACTAAAATATGTTGTTAGTAGGATTTGAACTCTAATGCTAACTCATTAAATGAGATAGATTCATTAAATTAAATGCATATTTTCATTAACTTTTGAAAATTAGAAACTGAAAATAACATTTTATATGTTTTCATTTTCCTTCACAAATTGAGTTTTGAGAACAATTTTTGTTTTCTATCCATTTTGAGTTACCAAACAAGTTTTTTAGTTTCAAAAATAGAAAATTATTTTTTGGAAATAGAAAATAAGGGGAAAAAATAGTTACCAAACATACCCTAAGTGTTTTGATTTTTTTTCAATGGACTATCACTATAAAAAATCTGGTTCAAAACATGTCTTTCATGTGCTGTAGTGCAATTTAATTCCAAGTTACGTTTACTTATTGATTGTTAAGACTTTATCAATGTTTATCTATTTTTATACTTTAAAATTCTATTTTTGCTTTGTGATAATTTTTTAGTATTCGGTATTCCTCCCATATTTTTTTAGATCATCTTTATCAATGTTTATCTATTTTTATACTTTAAAATTTAGTTTGTGCTTTGTGATAATTTCTTAGTATTCGGTATTCCTCCCATATTTTTTTTATACCATATAATTTGAGGATCTTGTAAACTTTTTCATGACTGTATTTCTTGAAAAGCCTAACTAAATTCAATTTATAATTCCTCGTATCTCCTTTTATATCATAGATAATATTTGGCTAAATTAGATTCATCACTTCAAATTCCTATGTAAGTCTATCTTTACTTAACTTATTTTTTTTTTCATTTTTTTAAAAAAAGTTTAGAAATTTGGATGTTTTTTTCAATAATGAATTGGGATTTTGGCTTAATTTTTTTTCAAATGTTTTAACTATTAAAAATTATTATTTTTTCATGTGTAATATTAATATATGTGTTCTTAAAAGCTAAAGCACAATATAATTAGGAACATTACTCAAGTTGTATGAGTTAGGGTGTTTACCATTTGAATAAAATCAACACTAAAATAGATGATTTAATTATCAAAATAAGACTTAAAAAATGAAATTTATTTTAGGTGTACAAATACAATTGATTTTTTAATCTTAAGTTTAGAATTAATAACTATTTTAGGATAACCTTATTTATGTAAGTATTAGAAAAAGACTTATCTGCTTGAATTTAAATCACCCTAGTTATAATAATAATAATAATAATAATAATAATAATAATAATAATAATAATAATAATATTATTATTATTATTATTATTATTATTATTATTATTCATTTAGTTAAAAATTAGTTCAAAAATTATGTAATAGTAATAATTTATTTAGTTATTATTTCTCAAAAAGAAATTCATAATTCAAGCCGTGTAACGCACGAGAGTTTCACTAGTTAACAAAGTAAAACAAAACACTTAATTACAAAGCTATGAACTAAATCCACCTTGCTCTTAGGACCCTAGGCATAATTAGGGATTGAAAGATGGGCCGTCATGGTTACACAAAAAAGTCCATCTAACAATATTATGAGCCACAAAATTAGGGTATGTTTGGTAATTGTGCTTTCCCCTTATTTTCTGTTTCTCCCTTATTTTTTGTTTTCAAAAATAATTTTCTATTTTTGAAACTACAACTCAAAATGAACAGAAAACTATTCTCAAAACTCAATTTGTGAAGGAAACTGAAAACATGTAAAAGACTGTTTCCAGTTTCTAGTCTTCAAAAGTTAAAGAAAACACGTATTTGATTTAATGAATCTGTCTTAAAAAATAACATATCTTACGCTCTGTTTGTTTTAACAATGATGTTTTTTAGAAAATGAGTTATTTTCTAAAAAGTATTTTCTATAAAACTATCTCATTTTCCAATATTTGGTAGCAACTTTAAATGAGTTGAAAAATAACCTCCTAACTTCCCTTATTTAGTTTGCTGTGAGATAGAGTTGTTTTACAAAAAAATTTAATGGAAAACAATCATAAAAAATAAACCATACTTTTTATGTTGACCAAAGATAGTTTTTCTTTTACTCATTTTTTTTATGCTACCAAACATTGGAAAATAAGGAAAACTATCTTTACATAAGGTTTTCTATTGAAACAAACGGAGCGTTAGTATTTTTTTTCTTCAAAAAACTGTTTTGTTAATTTCAACTAACCAAACATGTTTTTGATTTAAAAAATACAAATTGTTTTTTTCTTTATATTCCCCAAAACAAGTTTTTAAAAATAGAAAACAAAAACTGTTACCAAACATAACCTTAGCTTTTCTAAAAATATGATTAACTAACTGCTTAGCAAAATATTAAAAATCAATCTAGTTTTACAAGTAATATTTTCTAATTGCCCAATGAGGAGAAGTTGAGGAGTTTGGTAACGGAAGAATCACATTCAGAGTGTCTTCTTCACAAATCACATACTTGAAACCTGATTCTGTTTCTTTGGCAGCAGCTAGATGAGCTGCTTAAATTTATGCTTTTAGAGGAGCTTGTTATTCTATCATTTCCGTCCACACAAAGAGAGCTCATATATATATAGAGGGTAAATTTCACTAAACAACCCTGAATTTTGAGTTAATACCAATCAAGCCCACAACTTTTAAAAAGTGACCAACTTGGTCCTTGAACACCATTTAGTCCCTAGATGCCATTTAAACCTGTTGGTTGTTCTTAACCTCCCCTCTCTCTTTCCTCTTCTCTCTTCTCTCCCATGCTTTCTCTCTCCTTTATTGAATGCTTAGCTCATGCTAACGGGGCGGCGCCACCTTAAGGCCAGGGTGGTCCCAGGACCACCCTAACCTGAAATTTGTTTATATATAATAATAATAATAATAATAATAATAATAATAATAATAATAATAATAATAATAATAATTTAAAAATTTTATTTGTTTACCCTTCAAAAAAAATGGGAAGACCCTCATTTTTTTTTATGCCAATAAAATTAAATTTTGCTCCATAATTTGTTCTATATTCAGTGGATGAATGATTGCTTGGTTATGTATATTGAAAGAAATGTAGCTTGTAGCATTGATAATAAGACTATCATGCAACAATTTCAAAATATGAAAATTCATAAAAGACAATTGTACACTTTATGTGTTTGCATGTTTTTTTATTGTTGTTGTTAATATATGAATTTTTCGTTTTATTAGATTGTATAATTTATACTTTTTAAGGAACACTCTGAGAAAAATTTTTGGAGCTACCACTGCATGCTAAGATCTTTGAGTTTCTAAGAATCACACTACACGGCTGCACCATGTCATAGAACACAAACATACACACATAGCCATATAAAACTTGAAACCCCAAAAATATTTGATTACAAACACAAATTCATAATCATACATACATACAAAAAAAAAACACTATATTAGACGCATTGTTTGGATCCATTACTTCCTTTTTAGGTTGTCTTATAATACAATTTCTTGACATTAACGTGAATAATATGAAGTTTCTTGCTTCTTCTTTTGGAATCTTTAACCCATCTCCTAATTGCAACCAAATATTACCCGATCAATTATAAAATTAAGGGTCTTATTAACGAAAAATTATTAGGTACACCAGAAGGATTGCTGATGTGGTCTTCCCAACCAGTGAGATGATGTTATTTATGCAAATGTATGAGTGAACTTCCTAATTAGCACAAGGAATAAAAAATAAAAATTACCAGGTGATGTCACATTTGCATAAAATAACAACATTTTATTGGTTGGGAGGTTGGGGAGGACCACGTCAACAATCCTTCCAGTGGACTTAATAATTTTTCCTGATTAACGAGTGCCCTTAGAACCTTGTTAATAAATATTTGAGGAAAATTTTAATATAGTTTTTAGGGAAAATATAAAAAGATATTAAAAAAATCAATTACTTTTTTATTTTCTAATAAAAGGTTCCTAAAAATATTTCCAAAACAAATGCCCTTAGGTATTTGTTAACATTTTCCATAATATATTTCGAATAATCAGATAGGCCACGGGAGTGGGTCTACACGATTTTTGCTATTGGACATTCTATATAGAAAAGTGTTCCCAGGGTTTCTTCCTCATCATCCTCATAAAAAAATGCATTCCTTTTCCTCAATATTAATTATTTTCTTGATCACAGATCTTGTTGGAATAATCTATCAAACTAATTTCCACCGGAATACGAGTCTTTTTTGAATTTTAAGTTTCCACGGCTTCTTCCATTCCTTGTCTTCAAGTGTACAATTCTCATGTCCTCTCTTCTGTTGGGACATTGTTGACGAATTCGGAGCCTATAAAAGATAGTGTTTGTGGGGAATTGGGCAATCATATATATTTGGACATTAGTCTCTCTGCCTACTCTCTTCAAAATGTTTGCCAATAAAATGTTAACTTTAATTTAAAATATAACATATATTACCCGGCCAAGTGGGAGATTGTTACCCACTAGCGTGTGCAGCCCACATGTTGTGACAGGGGTATGGCTTTAGTCTAGTGTTTGTGATATTGGATATGGTGCACGGGTCTATTTTCAGACATGTGTCATGATCGCAGTAGGTCAAATGCACTAGGCAGAAGTCACGACCTTGTGAGAGTAGCTACGGTATCCAGCAAGTACAAGATGGATTCAAGGGGCTACAAGCGTGGTATGTTAGACATTAATTGCCTGTTTTATCTCTAAGAAATTGTAGGACACTTGTCTTGAAATCTTAAGATTGGTACAACTACCATACAACGCACAATTCAACGCAAGAACTTCATTCACCGCCAAGAACAAATGTTTAATATCAACAATATGATCACCACTGATCCTAATACAACAATAAATAACATATTTGAGTCTTGCCTTTTGTTCTATTGCAACAAAAAGGAAATCCAATTAAGTCCACAAAGTTTTTGGATTTCTTAATCAAAATATTTTCACTGAACAATATTACTCCAGTAAAAGTTTTTTTTTTTTTTTTTTTAAATTTCTATCCAAGAAGGCATGGATGATAAGTAAAGAGAATGGATGATTTTAATCTTTGATAGACAAAAACTCTACGAAGCCTCAAAATAACATAGACCCATTGACTAAAATTGAAAACGCAAGTCAGAATTAGCCAAAGGAACAACACATGTACATAGGCGTACCATTATGATTGGTCTCGAGCGAACTAAAGCATGTGGAATCACAAACCCTGTTATTCTCACGTACTGGTAGTCTGGTACAAATATGAGAGTTCTGGGGTTTTCTTGCGTGTCAAAGTTAAACAAAAAGAAATATTTTTTGCTTAATAAGCCAAAGACTAATTTAAATTGAAAGTATTACTCTTGCCAGTTCATGCACAGCGTAGGATTTAAAAAGGATCAATTTGAAAGACTGTCCAAAGCGTAGATAATAATGATTTACATTTTCAGTACAAAAATTATATGCATCTAAAAACTGAAGCATATCGTTTATTGTTGCTAATTTGCTATATATACACTCTTGTTGAGTTATATCAGCAACTACATCATTCACTCATTTCTAACATTTTCTCTCTTATCTTTAACTTTTTTTTAATAATTAATTTATGAACTTATACATTCTCTAACTTTTTCCCTCTCTTATACCTTTCTATCTCCCCCTAATATTTACCTTAATATTATTTTTCTTCTAACCTTTTATTTTATTTTATTTTTAGCTTCTCTTATTCCCCTCCCTTTACTATAAAATTACAATTCTCTCTTTCATTTTATACATAGTTTTCACACACACAAAATGTTATTTCTCTCTTTCTCTTTCTCTTTGTCATTTATTTTTTCATTTTCTGATTGATTTTTTTTAAAATTTTATTTTTCTTGCATCTTTACTCTAGGTTGATGGATTTTTGTATTATTTGAAACTCTACTTTGGGTTGATGATTAAGTTGTGTTTTATAGTTGTTATATTTTTCTTCTCTTTGATTTCATAAATGTTATACTATTACATTACAAAGATAGTATATAAGAATATAATGTTATTTTATTACATAACATAACATGACTTGGATAATATGGTGTTTATTACTATATATATATTTACTTTTTTTTTCTCATATTATTTTCTATAAATTTCTTATTATTCTCTCTTGAAAAAGTGGTTACTCTCTCTCTCTCTCTCTCTCTCTCTCTCTCTCAATTTTTCATTCTTTCTTACAACTCTACTTTATATTGATGAATAATTGTGACTTTATTTTGAGTTCATACATTTTGGTGTTGTATTTTTTAGTTTCCCATTACAAGTACTCTCTCTCTCTCTCTCTCTCTCTCTCTCTCTCTCTCTCTCTCTCTCTCTCTCTCTCTCTCTCTCTCTCTCTCTCTCTCTGTGTTTTGATATGATTTTTGTTTTGAGTTAATACTTGATTATGCTAATTACAAATTGGCATTCGGTCAATTTTGGTCTATTCAGTCCAGTTCGGTCTACTTTAGTCTATTTCGGGCCAATTTAGTCTACTTTAGTCCAATTAGGTCCATTTGATCTATTCCGTCCATTTGGTTCACTTCAATCTATTTCGGTCCATTCGATCTACTTCTATCCTGTGTGATCCACTTCGGTCCATTTCATCCAATTTAGTCCATTTAGTCAACTTCGGCCAAATTGGACTGGTCCAATTTGGTCTATTCAATTCAATTTGGCCCACTTCGGTCTACTTTGGCCTATTCGGTCTATTTGGTCTATTTCAGATCACTTTGGTCCAATTCGGTGTACTTAAGAATGGGAAAAAACAAGTTTGGGTTGAGAGTGCTCTCAATTATTTGAGTAATATCAATTGTAATTATAAGATAAGTTTTGGTTATCATAATAATATCCTCAAGAGAATGAGAATTTTAATAATAACTTTGAAACTTAAAAATTTTAATTCTTCCAAAAGAAACTAAGAAAATATAATGCATAATAAATATAATTAGAATTATATGGACCATTTCAAAAAAGAATAATTTCAATAAAAAACATAAAAAAATGATAAAATTAAATATTTGTAAAAATAGAGCGATGCAAATTACTTTTTAAAATTATTTAATTTTTAAGGAGAACAAATTATCTATAATAAAATTTAGAGAATAAACTATACATATTCAATATATTTTTGTAATGAGTTTTGATTATCATAATAATTTCTTTTAAGAGAATGAAATATTTGAATAATTTATTTAAATAAAAATTATATATATATATATATATATATATATATATATATATATATATATATATATATATTGCTTGAAGGTATAATCAATCTCATGCAATTCATGTAAATGTAAAGACGTTAAAACAAATGAGTAACTGTCCTAGAGATTAGATTTGTATATTCATAGCCTTCATGTTTAGAAATACTTTCACTTAAATTTAGCTGGATTGAAGTGGACTAAAATGCTATGTTAATGTAGCTCAAAAAAAGTGTAGCAATAGTAAATTATATGCTTAAGATTTTAGATATTATGAGTTTGAAATCTATATTTTTTAATAAATAAATTTGGGTTTAGAACATGTGCTCTCAACCCAAATATGTCTTTCACTGTATGAAAAGTGCAAACAAATGGACCAAAGTTGACTAAAATTGACTAAAGTGGTTCGAATGGACCAAAGTGGACACAAATGGATCGAATTAGATCAAATGGAACAAAGTGGACCAAAAAGACATAATAGGATTGAATGGGAACAAGGTGGATTGAAGTACCTAATAGGACCGAATAGGATAAAGTGGACTGAATAGGACCAAAGTGGATCAAATAAGAAAGAATGGACAGATTAGGACCAAAGTGGACATCATGGATTGAATAGGACCATATAGGACCAATTGGGACTGAATAGGACCAAATGGGACCGTATAGGACCAATGTTGATTGAATAGGACCGAAGTGCATAGAATAGACCAAATAGGAACAATTTGGACCAAATAGAACCAAAGTGGATGGACCAAATAGAACTAAAGTAGTAGCAGCAGCAGCAGTAGCAACAACAGTAGTAGTAGTAGTAGCAGGAGTAGTAGTAGTAGCAGCAGCAGCAGCTGTAGTAATATTAGGAGTAGGAGTAGTAGTAGTAGTAGTAGTAGTAGGAGTAACAGTAGTAGTAGCAGGAAAAAATGAATTTCCAATTTCAATTTTAAGTTGTAATTTTTTTTTCTTAGAATTTTACTGGAAAAAACGTATTTCCAATTTTAATTTTTGTTCTTCATATCCAAGTACACCTTTTAATTCCCTAATAAAATCTAGATTTTGAATAAAAGGAAATAAATGATAACTTGGTGATCATCCCATGGAGAGAAAAGAATTCTAAAGAAGAGATTACCCCTAATTGTTTTGGCAGATTCTCCACTTGAGAAAAGAATTGTAAATATTTTGCTGCTAGCATCAGAAGTATGGAATACTTCAAAATGTTCCTAGTAATGGAAATTATTATAGGAATTCTGTTTGCTTTGATGGAGAGCAAAACACCAATAATGTAACATTGCAACATTTTGTTTATGGAATAAAGGCAATGGAAGGTAACAAACATTTTGTTTACCCCTTTTTCCACAAAATTAAATATGGTTTGCTAGATGAAACACAAAAATATTGTCTCTTTTCACTATTATGTTATTATTGTCTAGAATAATTAAAAGGCAAAAGTTAGTTAAAGTTTCATATGTGCAATTTATTGTAGAGTGATCAATGGCGTACATAATAAAATGAAAGTAATAAAAACATAAGAAACTGGCTGGGGCATCGCTGCTTAGTGTTTTCCATTCTTGGTATGCTCTTTGAAGGCTGCCTTGGTTCGGAATGGGTGGTGACACTTGGGTTTTGTCATTTGCGCACTCGAACGTCAGCTCCACTACATCATTTGCAATGTGATTTAAGAAATGAGCCTACAAGCTAGCCTTAGTCTTGAACTCTGAGTCACAAATGTGGCGAAGTTTGTTGAAGTCTCGACGAACACAATTTGCTTCATTATATTTGAAGGCCATTGCAAGTGTTGAGAGTGAGGAAGAAAATGGAATGGAAGCTAAATGAGAGTTTTTGTCATTTTTATATGACTCTTGTGCACATTTGTAGGGGGAGAGTTTTTTCCATAGGAGAGATGCATATACCAAGGGGGAGAAGACATTGTGTTTATAAGAAAACTTTGTTTTGTTTTGTTTGTGTTTCTTTATGTTTGTTTTCTTGTTTGCTTTATGGTGCTTTGAGTTATGTTTAGTATTTATGCTTTATTGTTCTCTTTGCATTGTGTTTGTGTGTTGGACATGCATACTTCCTAGTGCTATTATGCTTCATTGATTGCATGTTCGGATGATCATTTGCTTTGCTATGTGATTATTGTAGTCTTTTTCATATGATTGTCATGTGTTTGATCAAGTTGTTCATATGTTTCACAACATGTTTACTTGATCGATTTTTACTTGTTACATTATACTTGTCCTTTTCAGGTTACAAGTATATATGTTCCAAGTGCATCACAGCTTCTCATCATTTTGAGGAGAAGAAATTTTAAGCACTTTTAGTTTATATTGTGCATTTTCTTTAGTACATCATTTTTGTACCCTTGCTTATGTAGCTTTAGTTTGTCTGTACCCATGTTGCTTTTGTAAGCTTTTAGGGTTTGTTTTTCTATGCTTTGTAGGGTTTTATGATTTGTACCATGCTTATGTAGCCTTTATGTTTTTATACCTATGCTTTGTAGCTTATGTACTTGATGTTATGCTTTGCACTGCTTTAAGTACATCACTCTTGTGCCCTAGTAGGATCTTGTTCCTAGATGCATTTATTTCATGTATTGTGCATTGGTTGAGTGTTGGACATGCAAATGATTCTTTGCATTTAAGCTCAATAGCTTGCATGTCCAGATGTTCATTCCAACTATGAATGAGCATTGTGGTCACTATTTCATGTATGGTCAAGCTTTGGTTTATTATTTTACTCGATTGTGCTTGATCGCATTGTGCTTGCCTTATATGCATTACAAGTTTTTCTGCATGCAATGATCATATTATGTTGTTGTGTTTTAGGAGACACTTGTTCTTATGATTCAAGAGTTACACAGATTCTAGAGTTAGGTGTGAGTGAGTTTTGTTCAACTGTTCCCAATTCATGTGTTAAGTCTAGAGTTTGTTTTAGGGTTTGTCACGGAATAGCCAAAGAGGGAGATTGTAAGGTTGAAATTTATCAACCACTTTGTTGGCTTTATTCCATGCTAATTTGCTTGTAATTCAACACTTAGAAACCCTGTTTTTAGGTGGGATTCATGTAAGGGTAGTGTGTGAGAAAGTGTAAAGAAATGCTCAAGACTGTGCAGTGAAGCAGGGACTCGTGGCTAGATCTCGCGGGGGGCTTGCGGCTTGCAAGCCGCCAGATGATGCACACGAGTGAAGCATGTAGAGAAGACGAATAGTCATGCCAGCTGGAGCACCACAGGACAAAAAGTCCAGTCTGGCCATTCTGTTTGTTCACGACTTGTACTCGTGACTCAGTTAAGTCGCGAGGCCAAGTCGCCAGTCAGCTCTGTTTTAAAAAACCTAACTCTTCTCATTCCATTCTCACTCTAGTATAAATACCCCTTATACCCATAAATTGTGGAGAGCTTCCAGAGAGAATTTTGAGAGAGAAACCCTAGAGAAAAACAAGATTGCCTCATCCACAATCTTCACATAGAGACTCTTCAAATTCCTCTACTCTCTTCCTTTTCATTGTTACATCCTTGAGAGGTCCATTACCAAAACCTTTTCTCACCATACCCATATTTGTGAGAAGGCTGTTTGGTGCTTTGGGAAGCAGTTAAGAAGGGACCAATTTCATATTGGTTGATGCTATGGGCTTTAGTGGAATCCGGTAAGCTAAAGAAGAAATAGGTTCGGTACAACCTCGTTGGAGTAAGAGCTTGGAGGGCTTAGGTACACTGGGTAGATTAGGCTTGGAGGGTCTTCTGTTGCCCATGTATCCCAATTACATTCTTTAGTGGATTATTGACCGCTTGGAGGGCGGTGGAGAGGTTTTATGCCGAGGGCTTTGGTTTCCTCTTCGATAACACATTGTTGTGTTGTCCTTGTGTTTGCATTTCTCTTCTCTTAATCTTTGCCATTTAATTTCTACTGTGGATGTGATTTTATCTGGTTTAGATTGTTTATCAATTTTGTTATAAGCTTATGTTCATCTTCTGTACATACTTTGTTTGATTTTAAGCTTAAATTGGTAATTTGTTAATTGGGGGTCTAAACGTTCAAAGGTGTTTTTACACGCTCTTTGAACTTTCACTAAACAAGTAGTTTGTATGTATGTGAGTGAGTGAAACTGCGTTGAATATTAGTGATAGGGTAACAGTATATATATAGGGGTTGGGGACCTGGGTTGGGGTAAGAGGGCCAGACAACTCATGGTCAAGGGATTGTCTAGCCAGGGGCTCAGGGTTCAAGGTTCAGGTCAGGGCTAACTAAGTTGACATTATTTGAGAGATCATTAGCATTATAGACTTGCGCTTGAGTAAGTTTGAGTTTGTTAGAGTTGGCATGCAAGAATCTCTGTATTTTTGGGTCAAAAAACAGAGCAGAGTCATACACTAATAGTAATATAGCAGGAAGTTTGTGTGAATGGTCCCTTTAAAAATTGTAATGATTATTAATATTCTCTAAATCAAATTAGGATCTGGTGCAATACCATTGAGTACAATTATCACATCTTTGTCTCATACTTTATTGCAATAGTTTGCAACAAAATTTTTTCTTTGCAATAGGTGTTTATTGCAACAATTTGGAGTTTATCGCAACACAAAATTTCTTTGCAATAGAGCTTTTTTTTTTCTTGTATTGATCATGGTCTTAAAATTTTAAGTTGTAATTTTTGGTCTTAGAATTTTGCAGGAAAAAACATCTTTCCAATTTCAATTTCTGTTTTTCATATTGAAGTACACCTTTTAAATCCCTAATAAAATATAATTTTTTAATAAAAGGAAATAAATGATAACTTGGCGATCAATCCATGGAGAGAAGAGAATCCAAAAGGGGAGATTACCCCCAATTGTTTTGGACGATTCTCTACTTGAGAAGAAAATCATAAATTTTTTTCTGCTAGTAGATATATGGAATACTTCAAAATGTTCCTAGTTTATATATACTACTATAAAACTGAAGCATTTGGTTTTTTATTGACCTTCCTCACAATTTTACACATCATTTTGTTATTAATTTATTTATGTTTGTTCGTTTAGACCCTTTAAACCAGATTGTTTAACTTAATTAATTAACCAAGTTGATTATTAGGTTTATTATTCAGATATAGATTAAAACAATAATAAATCATATCATGCGCAACAGTGGAAAAGTAAATAACATAACGATATGATGACTCCAAAAAACCAATGAAACGAACCGTTTCAAAGTAAAAAACTAGGAAGAATTTGACCTAATTATCCTTAAGGTGAAGTAAATTCACTATAAGAGAATTGAAGTTTTTACAGTCAAATTTAACCCTAAATCTATTGCTACCCCATGTAATAACTTACTGATATGACCATGTGCAAGCTCTAAATCCATGAACTCTTTTTGTCCTTGGATTTACACCAACACAAGTTGCCTTGCTTGTGACTTTGAGATCCCACTCAAAGGTTTCAAAATCACCATTAGTAATGATCTTGATGCAGCAACTGTGTTCTACCAATGCTTGATTGTACTTGCATCAGTAGATTCTTATGTCGTTACAAAGTACAAAACCTCTCAAATCTCAAAAAGAGTAACACACAACTCTTCTTTTAATCTTCAAAATGTGGCTAGGATTTCCCTTTTATATGTAGAGAGGTTTAAATGAAACCCTAATCTGGACTTGCGATCTTCAATCGGTCAAGCTTAATTCTCAATCGATCGAGCAAGGCAGAACCACTTCCTTTTTTTGCAGTTAGCTGGACTTGAACCTTGAAACAAACACTTTTAAGTATCACCTAACACCTAGACTAGACATGTTTTGTTCTCGGTTTGCCAACACAATGAAAATATGATTCTAAACATTTACACCTAAGTCTTTAGAACCTAACAATCTCCCCGTTTGGCAATCCGTGACAAAACACACATATAACATGTAATGCTTCAATTAAATACCAGCCCAAATGCAACTTATTGCCCTAATACAATTCTTACACGACTACTAATTATTAGTTGCTAGTATAGATAGTAGCAGTTGAAAGAATTAACTTGTAAATTCCTAAAACACTAAAAACAAATCATAAACGCATGTGTGGAAGATACAGTACATAATCTATGTAAAAATTTGAACTTTAATTCACAAAACATATAAAGGGAAAGTAATCACATCAATAATGAATAACCTCATCATCAATAAGCATATCAATGTTTGCGAATCAAGAACATAAACACCAAACAAATATAGACAATGAAAATAGAAACAACAAAACCAAAGAAAATAAATAAAAATACATTAAACTCCCCCGAAATACAATAAATTTACTCCCCCTACGTACAAAAAGTCCCCTAAAACCTACTCCCCATTTTTGTTATGAATTGCCAAAGGCAACATCAGTCATCAGAGGGTAGAGGAGGTGGAAACACACTCCTATACTCCGCAAAATCTGCTCTCAAGGAAGCAACCTCCGTCAACAACTCATTGAGAAGTTGTCCATGAGCCGCATGAGTAGTCATGAAAAACTCCATCATGGCATGGAGTGAGAGAGGAGGGGCAACAATAGGGTTGACATCATTAGCATCACTAGAAGGATCCACAACTGCAGTTGGATCCACAAAAGTCTTCTTAGTAGAAGGTGATAGGGCAAAAATATATTGACCCTTAAAAAATTAATTAATTACCCAAGTTAATTAATTAGTCAAATTACATGCAATTGCGTGGTAGTAAAAACAAATTACCAAATAACTAAATGCAGCTGAAAATTAATTTGACACAGGTGATTTGTTTATGAATGGGAAAAACCACCGAGGCAAAACCACTGAGGCAAAACCCCTCCGGGTGAATTTAAGGTCACTACTCTTGAGAATCCACTATTATCAATCACAAGTGGTTACAAGTATAAGGAATCTTACCACCTATGGCCTATCCCGAAACACCAACGTACAGTTGAACCTTTACCCTAATACCTAATTGGACTTGTATTGTAGCACCAATCTCTCCATTCAATGCACGAATTATAGTATGTGACTAACCAATGATGCACGAATCCCAGTACGTGACTAATTCCTTTGCATGAATCCCAGTACGTGACTCACTCACCAACTTAAGGAAGATTGTTGGCTGCAAAGTTTTTCAGTTTATCAACAATGAAGATGAAGAAGCTCCTTGGTCACAAAACCCTTAGGGTAAAGACTCAGTAGCTTCTCTAGAGAGAAAGATGAACTAGGTCACAATATACTTGTATTATGTTTGCATACACTTTGCATATCTTGTGCATAATGCGACAACCTTTAAAATAAGCTTTATATATGTCTAGGGTTGTGAGAAAAGAAACCCTAAACAAATATATTATGATATGTGTGTAATCAGATCTAAAAAATTTTATTTCATAATTCTAGACAGATACAGCTTGTGTCGAGCTTGTGTTGAGCTTCAACATTAAATCTCAATAGAAGTATTCTGTCGAGCTTTTATTGAGCTTTAATGAATAACACTTCTTCACTTGTTTCTTGGTCAGATTTGCATGATTTCAATACTCAACTTGAACACTTGTTTCTTAAAGTACTAAACCCATCCTAGATCTATCCAATTACAGGTAAAGTGCATTTTGTCAAAAAATTAGCCAATTACATAAAATATATCCTAACAGAAGGCATAGAACCAGAGGTCGGAGCTGCAGTAGAAGCTTCACCTTGTGATCTCTTTGACGTCCTAGTGCTTGGCTCAACACTCTTCATCTGTGCTTGTTACTGTCTAAGAAAGGTGGCTCCAATGGGGGCAGTAATATGTACTAACTCTAAGGGAGGAAACTCAGACAACAACCCTAAAAACCTAAAAATCCTATAAATATTCATGGGGAAGAACAATTTTTGACCTTTACTCTTACTTCTATAAATATCAACAATAGTTTGGATAAACAGAGAAGGAAAACACATAGACCCATCAGTAACAAGAATATAAAGAAAAGCACATCTATCTATAGAAACAGTATGGACATGTGAAATAGGATAGATGTTATGACAGGAAATCCTCAAATACATATAATTAAGTTCTATAAACTCAAAAGAAATTATTTTTGGTTCAGTGCCCCAAGAAATAGGTCTACCATAAAGAAGTGACATCATGTCATCAATAGATTGAAACTCAGTGTATGGGTATATGGGTTTACGAACTAAAGGTACTCCTAAAGCTTCAGAGATAGTTTGTTTAGTAATGGTAAACTCTTGACCTCTAATCTAGGAAGTCAAGTAATGACCACCTATGACCTCAAGATAAATAGAGAGGTTAGATTAAAACTCTTTAATCAAAGCTGTAGGAGGAGGATCAAACACCTCACATAGACAAACCTAGTTCCTTGACACAAAGTTTCTACAAATTGAAGGATCTAGCTCACTCAAAACTATTTCCCTTTCACCCCATATGGACCTATATTTAGTCAAGGATTCATATGTCTCCTCACATTTGGTAGACAAAAACTTATTTCTATCCACCAAGGCTGAACCTAAAGAGGAAGACCCAAGGTTCCTATTTGCTCTAGTTTCAAACTTCCTACCAACTCTATGAGCCATGACTATGGACAGAAACAAAAACAACAAAACAAAACCAATGGCAGACTGCATTAAGAAGGGTTAGAGACAGGATAACATGCAATTTTGAAAAACTTTCTAATGCTCTAAAGTAATTTAATTCCATCACAATTTTGAAAATTGACCAAGAAAATTAAGAATTTCACAAAAACCTCAATTTTGAAAATCCTAATTTTTAAAAACAAACTTCATATTAATCAATTGAACAATATAATAATCATAAATCATGTTATAATTACTCAAACTATCAATCACACAGGTCAATTTTTTCCAATTTAATCCAATTTCACAAAATCTCCAAATCTCTCAAGAACATTAGAACCCTAATATCGAAATTTTTAATCAATTACAATAATTTTGAAATTAAAGCATGTGAATCATTTTTATATGATGCAAGAACAAAAACCCATGATTTAGTTTTCATCAAAAAGCCCAAAAGCATAAAAAACCCCAAATTTTGAAAGGTGCAAAAATCCTAGAAAAATGCATGAGATCATGTAATTTGATGAAAAAGAAGGGGCAAAAGTGTCTTACCTTAGAGTTTTGAAGAAAACCTTTGAAGCTTTGACCAAGAAAAAAGACAATTTTTTTTTTGGTGAGAAGGGATCGAGAGAGGAATTAGAGAGAAAGACAAGAAGCTTTTGAAAAACTCAGATCTGATTCCTATATGTTTTAAAAAATCGAATCTGATTGGTCAAGAGGAATCAGGCAGGAATCAAAATTTACATGAAGAAAAGGTTCGACTGGTCAAAAGGAATCGGGAAGGAATTGTAGGGACTTGAGACTTTAAGCTGAAAAACATAATTTTCTTCTTCACATTTCGATCGGTCAAAAAATAGGCTCAATTGGTCGAATTCTAAAGAACAAAAATTTTAAAAAATTCTAATTTTTTTTTTCTTCTTTAGAATCATTTGAAAAACAGTTTTTATGATATGACATGACATGTATGTTCATGACTTCAAATGATTTTTAAAACCAACATTTTCAAAGAAAAATTCAACCTTTATGAAATTTCTTCAGTCTTTTCTTCCTCACTCCCCAAAATGCATTAGACACATCAAGAAGTTTAATTTTGGAAGGCCACAAAACTTAACACACAATCACATGTACCAAGTTTAACAAAGTTTTGTGTGTGATGTGTGCAACTAGTAAGTGTATGAGATATTCACAAGGTGACATGTAGATAGAAAATAAGCACAATTTCTACATTATTCATCACATAAGTTTGAAAGTGACTATCACCTAAAGAGTTACATCATATAACTCTCACATCTCCTAGAAAACACGCTTGCAACCATACAAATATTTTTTTATGTATATGAATTTAATTTTTCTTTTATAGCATATTTTTCTTTACTTTTCAATTTTCATTTTGCTTCTTTTATCTATTGTACAATAAAACCTTAGGTATTTTGTTGTGCAAATGCTACACCTTACCGAGCACGGCTTTTATGATTTGCACACAAGTGTTCATGATTGGTAAGTAACAGTGGTGAGATGATTATTTATGCATTTTTTCTAGGATTTTTTAGTCCTTACAATCAATATATGTGACTTCAAAATCAAAAGCATGTGTTTAAAAACCATAAACAACTCACACAATATAAGCGCTACATAGCACAAATTAGCAAAATGCAGAGAAATAAAGCTTATCAAATCTAAACAAGGTACACAGTTATAAAATGTAAATTTCATAGGCCATTCTTAATTACACATCTTGAAGATGTATAATACAAAACAAATATTTTTGGATTTTCAAATTTTCATTATGACCAAAAACAAAAAGCACACACTATGCTAAATGAACAAAATGTAGACAACAATGCATGAACATTGCTCAACTAAGGTTTAAAGGGTACACAAATAAGAAATATCAATTTCTTAATTAATTCATGAGTACATGTACAAACTAGTACATACTTATACAAAATCAGCAATAGCTTATGCACTCAGTTATGCAACACATACTTTCTATGTTTCTCCACAATGTCAAGTATGTTCTAAATCAAGAGAAAGATATCATAATTCGTTTAATCCTCAAGAAAAATAAAACTAGACACAAAACAAAATATGTTTTTCTTTTGAAAATTTTCAATATTTTGGATTTAAAAAAAAAAAAAAGTCAAAACAACCTAAGAAAATAAAACAACTAAAAACTAAAAGAAAACATGTCCACAAATAATTGAAAGAATTAAATTAAGGACAAGTAAATAACACTCACCTTAGAGAATCTTTTCTCACCCATATAGCACGCATCTTTGGCTTTGTAGGTGAAAAACCATGAGAAGCAGAGTGTATTTGAGGGATTACACCATTCTTCTTAGAGAGACTAAAATCCCACAATTTCCTTTCACAAGCCAACAAGCTTAAATTTTTCAAAAGCATATGAAACAATTTATTTGGACTTATAGCAGGAAAAATATCATCACATATCCTAGACTGAAACATAGAATGCTTAAATTTCAATTTATGACAGTTAGAATGAATGTGACCAGACACACCACAAAAGTGACAAACATGAACAAATTTAGGAATATCAATATTCTTAACAACAGATCTAATCTCAGATTTTGGTTTTTGCCTCAGCAAAGAACAATTTGATTTAATATGACCAACACCACAAAGATGACAGGAAGGCACAAAAATAGATTTCTTATACACTCTAACAGCAGGTTTAAACTCAAGTTTAGAAATTTCAGCGTCTACATCAGAACTTTTAACTTTGTCTAACCTAGCAAAATAAGTCTCTATTTTTTTTTTTAATGATTCCTCTTGAAAGGAGGAATATAAATTTTTTCAATTTTAGGCTTAAGAGAAACAAAAACACATTTGTTAACAACAACAGACTTGGTACTAGTCAAATTTTCAAGTTTAGTTTTAGACTCAACTAACTCTTGTTCCAAGCTTTTCATCTTCTCATCTTTAGAGGAAATTTGATTTGTCAAAAGTTTATGAGCTAATTACACCTTACCCACATGTAATTAGCCGAAATTTAAGTTGTCTACCCGTGGTTTGAAATTTGATACTTTACCTACCTGAGGTTTGCTTAGTTAGTGTTTTGTTACCCACCTTTGTTAAAAATGAGGATAAATATGTGTTTTTGCTCTCTTTTATGTCTTTCTCCTCTCAAAGCATAAAAACAATATAAAAGAATAAGAGAAAACAAGATCAAAAAGTGAGAGTTTTGTAAAAATTATGAATGAAGAAGCTTCTGTCAAAACATATCACACACAAAATCATTCAGTTGCAGACCTCTACAAAGATATGAACATGAGATAGAATTTCAAAGAGAATGTAGAGCAACATCCAACTTTCTTCACAGTTGATACATCATCCTTGGTTCCAAGATTGATTGTTTCTCCTTTGGGTACGACTACTAGGTCATCCACAACCCAAGTGCCTTCTTGTTTACAGAAAAAGATTTGGAAAATCTCGTTACATTATTTAATGTTAATGAGAATTTCTTTTGATCTTGAATTAGCATTGTTAACAAAGATGAAAGATATAAATGTAGTACAGACAAAAGAGCCAAGCATTTTATCGAAGATGAAAATGCCAAAGTTGTTTGTCTGGGAAGCTAGCCTGGAGCAATTGAATATCACATTGAAGTGGAGAGCACTGAATTCTTAAATGGATTGACGAGTTCAAAAGAATTAAGCCTTCAAGGGATCTCTCCAATTACTGAGCTTCCAAATTCCATAGGTAAGCACAACAATTTGTTGATCTTGGATCTCAAGGAGCGTCACAATCTAAAGGTGCTTCCAAAGGAGATAGCCCAACTCATGAACCTCAGGTATTTGGATCTTTCTAATTGTTATCTACTAGCTCGTATGCCCAAGGGGCAATGGAAGCTTGTAGAACTTCAAGTCCTTAAGGGGTTTGTCATTAGTAATCTGCAAAGGAAAGACTCGAATACATGATAAATTTGGGTCAACACTTTTGTGAAGGCGAACCCAAAAAATACCTAATTTTTGATGATCCTAGAGAGAAGCTTCTATGGTGGTGGTAATGTTTGTTCTTAATTTTTACAAGATCCTTACTTTTTGGTCTTGCTTTTTCTTATTCTTTTATGTTTTTTATGTTTTAAGAGGAGAGAGACATAAAAAAGAACAAAAATACATATTTAGCCTCATTTTTAACAAAGTGGGTAACAGATCCCTAACTGAGCTAACATCAAGTGGGTAAAATGCTAAATTTCAAGCCACAGGTAGACAATTTAAATTTCAGCCAAACCATAAGTGGGTAAGTTGTAAGTACCCAAAATTTATTCTTTTTATTTGATTCATTCAATCTCACAATCAATCACTCTTTTTCAAGATTAGCCAATTTTAACTCTTGCTTGAATTTCTTAGTAATTTTCATAGATTTAGTTAATTCCCTATGGAAAGTTTCACAGGCATCAACAAGATCAAAGGAAGCAATAGTGTCTTTTTTATTCAAATAATCACAAATATGAGCAGATAGACACTTAAAATTATCCATGATAACATGGATCAAGGATCTCACTCGGGACGTTAATCCAATCAGAGTGAACTCGCTTTAATACCAATTGTTTATTTCTTTAGACCCCTTAAACTAGATTGTTTAACCTAATTAATTAACCAAGTTGATTATTAGGTTTATTATTCAGATTTAGGTTAAAACAATAATAAATCATATCATGCACAGTAACGGAAAAGTAAATAACACCACGGTATGATGACCTAGGAAAACCAATGAAACGATCCGTTTCAAGGTAAAAACTTGGGGAGGATTTGACCTAACTATTCTTAAGGTAAACTAAATCCACTATAAAAGAATTGAAGTTCCTATAGTTAGATTTAACCCTAAATCTATTGCTACCTCATGTAGTAACTTACTGACATGACCATGTGCAAACTTTGAATCCACGGACTTTTTCTCTCCTTGGATTTACACCAACACAAGCCACCTTGCTTGTGACTTTGAGATCGCACTCAAAGGTCTCAGATCACCATTAGTAATGATCTTGATGCAGTAACTGTGCTCTACCAACGCTTGATTGTACTTCTTGCTCCGGTAGATTCTCTAAAGTCTTCAAAATGTGGCTAAGGTTTCACTTTTATATATAGAGAGGTTTAAATTAAACCCTAAACGTTTTCATGAGCTTGAGCCTATTTAAAAATTCTGCAAAAAAAACTGGACCTACGATCTTCGATTGGTCAAGCCTAATTCTCTATTGGTCGAGCAAGGTAGAACCACACTTCCTTTTTCTACAGTCAGCTGAACTTCAACCTTGAAACAAACACTTTTAAGCATTGCCTAACACCTAGATTAAACATGTTTTATTCTCGGTTCACCAACACAATAAAAATATGATTCTAAACATGTACACCTAAATTTTTAGAACCTAACCATTTATTTATTAAAGAGTTACAAACCTAGTACCATTCAGCAAACTAATTCATTTATTAAGTAGTTGCAAACCTTTGGTTTGTGCAAGCACAGTATCTTCTCTACACTGTACAATTCCACATCACACAATGACGACAACAACAACAACAATACTGGAGACGAGCAAGAAATGAGTACCTCTCCATTATGTGTCACAGTCAGTCATCTCTTCCTGCGCTTTGGCTCCACCTTAGCCTCAACAGATGGTGATACAGGGAACACATTTAAGGATCTTTTGGCATCATCATCGGATGAACAGTCAGAACACAGAAAATGATCCAATTTTTTTGCTTCTTCAATGGTCATACCCATACAAGAAGGATGAAACCAGTCCTTGCATCCCTCACACTGCACCATTAGGTCGTCCGGGTTATATAGCATCTCACACTTGCAATACACAGCCACACGGTCTGGGGTGAACTCTCTAGTAGCAGCCTTGTACTCAAACCTACAAAAGTAATCTTCAGCTCCAACATTCTCAAGCTTAGTGTAGTTCTTGAAGGAGTGTACTCTACACTTGCCCTCAATAGTACTGTGTGCACTCTGAACATCATAGTGGTCTGATAGAAACAGCTCCTTGGCCCTATGGAACTGTCTCCGCCCTCCGATCGACTCCTCCGGCCGATAATACCATCGGACTTTAACCTTCACGTTGTTGTGGTGATCTGCTTCGATCTTCTCCACACGCGCCACATATGGAGGCTTATCGGAGTCCGATGGTCGCATCAACACGCAAACCGACTACAGCTAGCAATCACGACTTACAAAGTTACAATTATATATATACAACATTTCTTCTGAATTATTTCTATTGCCATTGCTCTTTACAAACTCTTCTTCCTCAAGCTAAGGTATCTTTTCAATTGAAACTCTTCTTCTTCCTCAAGCTAAAGATATCTTTACAAACTCTTCTTCCTCACAATTTTCCACATCATTATTATTTTTTTAAATTAACTTATTTTCTTTTATCATTTGTTTAAAGGCTCAATCTGAATTATTTCTCTGGAAACCCTAAACCTAATGCATCAAGCTTCATCCCTATGTCTCTAGAACAGTCTCTCCTCAAGCAACGTATCTAATGTGTTGAATATGTCACAAACGTTTAAAATTGTCATCATCATTAGTTTTAAATTATGTATATTTTTTGTGATGTCATATTGAGTTTACTTAAGTTGCTAATCTGTGTTTTGATTTTGTATAAGGCTTGAGTCACTAAAAAAAAAATACTTAATTAAGTATTTATTTATAGGTTATTTATATTATATGAATTTTAATACATTCTAATGCCATAAATTCAGATCTCACTTTTAATAGTTTTTTTGGGCAATGCAAAGGTTAGCAACTAGTTTTAATAAAATTCAAAGACTATACAGAATATTTAAACCACAGCTAGACAAATTTATCAACAGGATTTATTGGAATCTAAAAGGAAAGGATATTAAGAAGACCTAAATAAGCATTATTAGAAATAAGAAAATTAAAAAATTGCTTTCAGGATGCTCTTGGCCCATATATCATGTAGTTAAATGACCGTAGCTCCCTTTAGAAAGCTCTAAATTGCAAGCCATTTGATGTATAGGAAATTAGAGATATAGAGCTTTCTATTTGTATATGGTTGCAAGCTAATTCCCATGGAGTAAATACAATTTTAATTTTGAAATTGTCCTTGAAAATCAAAATGCTAATTGATGTTTAGAATGTAGGTTTCAGTTAACTTAACTGGTAAAATTTCTTATAATTAAATAAGAGATTTAAGGTTCGAGTTTTGCTTACACCAAAAATTAAATTGATGTCTCAGCCAAGGTTTTGAAACCCAACCCGGACCGTACGGTCCGAGCGGGAAAACCGCGAACCTCTCAGTTTTGCGAGTTTTTAGCTTCAAGAACCACCGTATGAGAAAAAAACAGGGACCCGTGTGAACCGTGGTCGGACTATACAGTTTTGAGAACCGTGATCGGTTTTTGAGGTTCAGATGGTTCCTTTTTTGGCAAAGTTTCGGCCAATACTTCAGCAGTACTTTGGGTTTTTTCAGATCTGGAACGAAATGAAAGGGAGAAAAATAAAAATAAAAAACAGAGAAGAAAAAGCAGCAAAGGAAGAAGAAGAAGGAAAAAAGCAAAAATGAAGAAATCAACCCTTACAGGTCAAAAAGACGACGAAGCAGGGGTGGCTCCACGAAGCAGTAGCTTCTTCTTCTTCTTTTTTTTTTTTTTTTTTTTTTTTTTTCTTCTTCTTCTGCTGTCTGACTCCACTCCTCTGTAATCACCAATCTCCTCTTTTTTTTTTTTTTTTGTGCGCGCGCGGGCGCATAACACGGCTATGTAACTTATGTTATATGTGGTTTCTCTTTCTTTGTTTTGTATTTATTTTTGAAGTTTCCTAAGCCTCCACGTGACTACTGCCAGACTCTTGTATAGAAAATGGGCTGAATGTTCAGCCATGGGAAAGGTACATGATGTAACTTGATAATAATAATAATTCTTGTACTACTAAGCCTCCAGTATATATGTGTATTGCCAATTTGCCACATGCCCACAAGTTCTCATATTATAATTAACATATAAATAAATAAATACTATATCTATATTTGCTTAAGATTTGATATATATATTTTTTATTTTGTAAAAATTATGATATGAAAAATATATTTGAAATATGGATCTTTATTTTAATTGAACCATTTTAGTTAATTTTTTAATTTATACTAATTTAATATGTTTATTTATATTTTAAATAATTATTAATTAATTATGACATCATTACGGTTCAACCCCGGTTCAATATCAGTTCGACCTCAAAAACTCTAAACCTCTTCTTTTTACGATTTAATGAACGGTCCGAGTTTCAAAACCTTGGTCTTAGCTTGATAATAGAGAGCAATCAACATGGAGCTAACACCATAGATTGCTATATATATATATGTTGAGGATTTCGTGAAATTGATGTTTAAATTTGGTTTAGTTAATTTGTTGCAAGAAAATTTGGTGTCATTTTAATATTGTGGGGACTAGGGAGGCTGTTTGTAGCAAAGGACAAGCAGGATGAACTAAAAAAGCTTACTTATGTACAGTGTTCTAATTTCCAACGGTCGGCATTTGATGGTTCTTTAATCACAGGCTTAATTCTTCAAATAAATTTTTTTTTAATTATACTTTTGACCTTTTAGAACATGGGGATCTATGATTAATAAATGGTGATGCCGAAGAAATCACCAGTAAAGCCGCGAGGATTCTCCAGATCGAAGCAAAACCTGCGAAGAGAAAATAAAGGACCGAACAGAGAACACCGGTGTGGTGCCGGCCAAAAACCCTTCGACGGTCAAGTTAGAGTCTTTTCAACAACCCTAGAGTGCTAGAGTTGGGATAATTGCGCGTTTAGGGGAGTGAAGTTCGTGAATCTTCCTGTAGGCGGCTTGGGTCGTCGATCATCCCGTCGTTCTCCGATTCTTGCCATTTTTCGTCCCCTGTCCGGTTGTGCATCTTCCTGCCTCTTTCTCTTTCTGGGCTTGTCCTCTCGGGCCAGTAACACGTCTTCTGAGTTTATATACTTCGTCGCCCTGTAAAACACGTCGAACATAGTCTTTGGGTCATTCTTGTATAGAGAAAACAGAAACTTACCCTTCCGTAGCCCGTTCGTGAATGCTGCCACAAGTATCTTGTCATCGGCCTTGTCTATCGAGAGGGATTCCTTGTTGAATCGGTCTAAGTATGATCTTAAGGTCTCGTCCTCTCGCTGCTTGATGTTCAATAGACATGCAGTAGATTTCTTATGCTGGTGACTCCCGATAAAGTGTGATACAAACTGTGCGCCTAATTCCTTAAAAGTGCTGATGGAGTTAGGCGCCAGCCGGCTGTACCAGTCCTTGCAGGTCCTTTCAGTGTGGTGAGGAAAGCCCTACACATGATTTCGTCTAGCACGCCCTAAAGATGCATTAGGGTCCTGAAAGATTCCAAGTGATCCAAAGGGTCCTTGGATCCGTCATAGTTCTCGATGTGTGGCATGCGAAACTTTGGAGGAAGAGGGTATGAATTCACGAGTGCTTTGAAGGGCGCATATGTTCTATGGACTAGGTCGTCCAGGTCGCTAGAGATTTGTCCCCTCAGGACGCTCATCATCATGTCCATACGTTCCCTCATCTGCTGCATCTCAACTGCGATATGAGGCGGTAATGTGTCCGAGACAGACGGCTGGTTGGTCTCCTGCCGCTCTGGTCTAGTCGGGGCGTTGCTACCCTCAGGCCCTACCGCGTTCCTCCCCTCCGGACTAGCGCCTTCCTGGTCTTCCTCTAGTGCACTTTGGTGTGTGTTCCTTTGTCGTAGTTGCTCTTCTAAATCATGATTTTGCTTGGTGAGGCACTCAACTGCCGCCGCGAGCGTTTGGACTTGCCTCTCTAGTGCCGTGGCGTGCGGTTCTTTGCCTTGATTGTTGGTTGTTGCTATTGATCTGGTGAGTACCATGCAACTTTTTGTCTTAGGAATAGAGCAAAGACTAAATAGTCTTCTCTATGCTCTCGTACTATACCCCAAGGACCCTCATAAGCGAAGGTACGCGCAATTATCCCAACTCTGGCACTCTAAGGTTGTTGAAAAGACTCTAACTTGACCATCGGAGGGTTTTTGGCTGGCACCACACCGGTGCTCTTTGTTCGGTCCTTTATTTTCTCTTCGCAGGTTTTGCTTCGATCTGGAGAATCCTCGCGACTTTACTTGTGATTTCTTCGGCATCATCAATAAATAAAGCAGACCATCTCCAATGTCACCGACCAATCATTGCTAGTTTCAAACAGCATTTGGCAAATTACTGCTGACAACAACTGTCATATTGGTCCTGCCAAAGATATCTCTAGCTTCAAGTCATCGACCACCTGTTACATACAGCTAGTTCATATTTCAAAACTTAGTCCAGACTTCTTTATTTTCATAAATCACCAATTAGAATGTGTCATATTTGATCTCATAAAACAATGATTTATCTCTGGTTTGTCATCTGGATTTGCATAAATTCTTGCTTCGCTCAACAGTATTATGACCCATCAGATTGTTCTTCTTCAGAACCGCGCAATGGTTCAAGAGATGAATGCCAATATTCCTTCCAGAATTCATGCCCCGCATTCTTAGTCTACAGAGCTAACAGATGTTTTCAGACTATTTCAAGCATCTCGGACTTGTTCAACTTGAACTCCACCGAGGTGCTTCAACAGAATAGTGTTACATCTTCTGATGAGAAACTTAAATCGGGTAGGGAAGTTCTTGTTCCAATTAATTGTGTTTGCTCGGACCGTTTTTTCCAAGCAAATGTCAGCTACAAAGTCCTGAGTAACACGACATTTTCTGAGATTGCTTGTGGAGTTTTTGAAGGGTTACTAAAATCGCCTATCCTTAGTGGGGCAAATCCATCTCAAGGAAAGGAGCCCAAGTTTGGTTCTGAACTTCAAGTGCCTTTGAGATGTGCTTGTCCTGGTAATTTCACTAGAAGTAAAAGAGTGAAATACCTTGTGACATACCCTTTTATAGAAGGAGATGAACAGGTACATTGAGTAAGAAATTCGGAATCTCTCCTGAAGATTTATGGGCTGTTAATCATTTAGAACCTAAGCCAACTGTTTTTCCAAACACAACTATTTTGATTCCATTGACAGAAGTTCCCGTCATGGATTTCAGAGTCCCGGATCCTCCACCTCCAACTCCTGCTTTTCTTCCCACAATTTCAAATGGAAAAAAACCAAAAAGCACAAAATCAAGGAATTTGTAAATGGCGATATCTATTGCTGGTGCGATTCTGGTACTTGTAGCTTTGGTTGCATGTGGTGTAAAGGCATTAAAGAAATTGAAGAGCAAGAAGTTCATGTCTAGAAGCCCTCTGATCTCTTGTTCACAAGTTAGAAGCTCTCCAAGGTCTGCAAATTCATGTTTATCTCCGGATATTCTTGTTGAAATAAAATACTCATTGTAGATGTACAGCATAGAGGACCTCAAGAAAGCAACTAGAGATTTCAGTGAAGAAAACAAGATTGGCGGCGAGGTTTATAAGGGGTTGATCAATAATGTTGAAGTGATGATCCAACCGACAAGGTTTGAAAACACCCGGCAGGCTATTGATTTACACTAAAAAATTAATCACATCAATATTGTGAATTTACACGGTGTTTGTTATGGGGAAGGTGACTTTTCCTGTTCTTATCTTGTGTTTGAGTTCCCTAGCAATGGCTGCTTGAGGCACTGCTTGTCTATTCTCTCCAGTGGCACAGGCGGACACAAATTGCTTTTGATATTGCAACGGGGCTTCACTATGTACATTATTGCACTTTTCTCCCACTTGCACGCTTGAGCCTGAGTAGTACAAATATTTTTGTGACTACAAATTGGAGAGCAAAACTAGCAAATATTGGAACCAGTGCTGCTGTTGGGCCTGTGAAAGAAATGGATGGTAAAGATAGAGTCAGAGGATGGGTTGCACCAGAGTACCTTCAGCATGGCTCAACTTCTGAAAAGGTAGACATTTTTGCCTTTGGAGTTATTTTGCTTGAGCTAATCTCGGCACGGGAGGACCTTGACGGAAAATCATTCAAGGAATCCATCACATTCTTGGGAGGAGATAGTGAAGGTGGTTGTTTTGAACAATTGAGGAGTTTCATGGATCCATCTTTGAAGGATGATTATCCTCTTGCAGAGGCTTTATGTTTAGCTGTTTTAGCCAAGGCTTGTTTGGAAGATGATCCTCTGCAAAGGCCAACTATGGATGATATCATGAAAGTCCTTGCCAGAATGGTATGACTGTCAATTACTAGATCATGAAGAACCAGATTTTATTTATTACCAGGTCTGGTAAACATTCTTTAGTTATTAAATTTATGCACTGTAATATTATATATATATATATATATATATATATATATATAGAGAGAGAGAGAGAGAGAGAGAGAGAGAGATATATAGAGGGAAATGCTAATGTTTTGACAGTTTAATAATCCATTTAAAGAAAATTTTATGGGGAAAGAAAGAAAAATAATTAATATTTTGACAGCTTTTTTCATTTCCCATAAAAGTGATATCAAAACTTTCTTAAAATGGATTGTTAACCAATGCCCTAAGGGCACTCGTTAACATGACCCATATATATATAGCGCAGACTTCATACTTAGCATTACGGGACCTCAAGTGTGTAAATTGTAATATTTGGAAGTTAAAATTCCTCTCCCTCTTCTTGATTTGTACAATTTATCTCTATTATCCAGGAACTCCCTAAGATTATTCATTCTTATATGCAACCAAAAGTTCAAATTCATGAACCATGTTGTTCGATAATTTCATTGTTTCGCGGGGGCGGGGGAGGGGGTGGTGTGGATTGGAATTCTTTGACTAAATATAAGAGCATGCACGATGCACCAGACATAAAAATAGCCTGCTAACTTCTAAATTGGATTTGTATTATTATTATTATTATCACTTAATAAGCCCAAATGTTCTTTGCTAATGTCCTCAAAGAGAAGGATCCAAACTTTTTTGGAAGATTTGAGAATTATATTAATGGAGAATATGATTTGTTTGATTCCATGTGTATTTTTTGATTGAATGTGACATATATATATATATATATATATATATATATATATATATATATATATATATATATATATATATATAGCCATACTCTATGCACGTCTTCACTGCTGAATTCTTGTTCTACTGTCTACCAATGCTGGATCCCATTCATTTTTGCTTGGACACAAGCTCTTCCCCTTTTGCTTTATCTTTTAAAAAACAAAATGTCGGAAGCCACATAAATTTTCATATACCCTCTCTCTGCCTTTGAAGTGGGCTCAAGTGACGTGAAATGTGAGAGCACATGTAAAATTTTCAGTGCATTTTATACAACCTCAAATAGTTGTTCTTTTCAAGTTGAACAGAAGCAAAAGACAAATTGCCTTTTATTATGCTATATATTGATAAAATATATTAGGTTATTTCATAAATAAATCGATCATATATGATTTTGTGAAATATCATGAACTATTGTTGTTTTGTAATACTATGGGTTACTGTTGTTTTAAGGTTACCAATAAAGCCAAATATCTTCCTATATATAATATACCTTATATTAGATTCTTTGTAACAAATAATTCAATATAGTAAGAGGTAACCTTTTGAGACTTTCAACTTTACAGGTAGGGTTAACTATCAAACTGAAGTACATAATTATTCTTTTACTTCTTTCTCTACACTCTCTACATCAACTTCATTTTTTTCCTTTAAATTTTAACACGTGTCATTGTATGATTTCTGTTGTGGCTTGCTGTTATGGCTAATTAAATTCAACTGTTCTTCATGGAAAAGTTTTTTTTTTTTTTGGTGTGTGTGTGTGTGTGAGGGCTATGTTACCTTTGCTCCAACTATTCTCCCATATTGGGCTCATCCCATTTTTTAAGGGAGCTTCTACATATTCATCATTAATTTGTTACTCCACCATTAAGGCTGACAGGAATTAAATGCATTTGAAAACGCAATATTGCCTTGTACATGGAAGATTGGTAGGCAAAATTTCCATAGCTTATTTTGTGAGGCCTATGATTCCGTGAGGGGTAGGTCCTTTTGCTACTAAATCCACCTTTCTTTCCCATGTTTTTATTGCATGCATTTGTTTTAAGCAACAATGAATGTGAATCTATAAATTTAATTCATTTATTTAGATATACAATACAGGGTAATCTATATGTACCCGTCAAAGCTTCAAGACCCAATTCCTGTATTTAACCATCACTATATCCCTACTTCTGAACTATAAGTGGGCTGGGAACCCTAGACTGTGACTAAAAATTACAAGGTAGTGGGTAAAAAAAGTAAAATATCTCTGTTTTTGAAGAAAATTCGCCCATTATTTCCAGCCTAACTCTCTGTTGATGAAGATTTTAATCGTCTTTGGGATCACTTGGTCTATAAAAATGCACCATGCGCTTATTTATTGGTTGCAGTGGTCTTGAATTAGTATCTGAAGCCTGAAAAATGCATTAAAAAAAAAAAAATCAAACAAATAGCGTAACTACAAGAATACTACTATATATATGTTGTACTTTTGTGCATTAAAAATTTGGGACTGATCAAAATTGTATTAGAAATGGAGGGTTTGTGGGAACTCTATCTCATTTATTACTTTTGTCAATGTACTTCCGTTGTTATATTTTTTTATTAGATATGTTTTTTCAATAAATGCTTAGGTTGTATATTCTCTTACAACTAAATTGCTTACAAAATATCAAAATAATTCATTAGTAACAATCTTATAATTCTCATGTATAAGATATTTAAATTTTAAGTTTTTTTGAGTTAAAAATTAAACACAAAACATGAGTTCATATATTCAATAATAATATAGATTTGGTTAATAAAATTTTTTTGTGCAAGTAAAAAATAAAGAACACAAATAATTCTAATTATCTTGATATTTTGTAATCATGTATGATTATGATATAAGAAGACAATGTGATCCAATAGTGAAATTATCAAAAAACATATCCAATAGAAAGTTATTACACAGATCTAACATTGAAAAAAAGTTACATTAAATATAACTTAAACCCAACTATCCAAGACACACTATCAAAAAATGTCTCATGTTTAGTTACTCACATCATGAACAGCCACGCGAAGCAACTTCACTTGTTCTTGTGTAACAGTCCTCACCTGATGAGTTAGATGAGTATTAGGGCAACATTAAGTTACATCTTAGAACAAATAATGTTAGTTGAATGAGTTCTTGAAGCAAACCTTTCCCACAATGGTCCATGAAACATTTTGAGTACAAGGGGGAATTGTAAGAGAGCCTTGATATCTGTAATACTTTCTACTTCCTATCTTTATATTCCTTGGGTCAATCAATCCCGCCACGCTCTCTGCTTCATTGGCGTTGGTAATGGCTTCTAAATGATCCGTCAACTGTGAACAGATTAACCCAATATGCATGAGAGAGAGAGAGAGAGAGAATACGTGTGTGAAAGCTTACACTAATCTTAATATATGAGGTTCAGTACGTGCAATTTTCAACTTTTTAAATACAAAATAAAGTAGACACACGATTTGAATTGAGAACCACATATGTTTTGATACTATATATGATTAATTAATAATTATCTCAAAAATTTAAAACAATAGGAAATAGTGAGTTTAATTATTTAACTCTTATTTTAACATTTACTTACCGATGATAAGAAAGAATCAGGACGCCCGATCTTGTACATGATTCCAATCACAGCAACTTTTCCATCCGAGCTCTCGTGAACCAAATGCACCTCAAGATCAAACTTCCGGCCATTGATAGTGTGTTCAGAAGGTGAATGCCAGTGGCACTGATTGAGTACATATTGAGTTTCATTTATTTGAATGTATCCTGCACCGCCTTCCCATTTCAGCTGCATTCACAAACAAAGACAAGTTAGTAGAAAGAAGATGAGAGGAATAAAATAAATAAATTTGCTGATTTCATACTTATTCCTTAATTATGGTCTTCACCAGAAACCAAAAAAATCTCACCAAACCCAACTTTCAACTACACCTCACTTTCTATAATAAAATAGCGTAATTAACAATCTGTAGGGTCATTGTCGTTAAGATAATAAGATAACTTATAGATGATATTAAATCATTATGAATTGACGTTGGAAAACATATAGCCCTATTGACTTGTCTTCTAGTTGGTGGATTCACATTGATTTTTCATATCCTTTTGTAGTGGCGACTTCAGAAATTTTTCTTCGGTGTTCATTACAAAGCATAAATTATACAATTTAATAAAAAAAGAAATTCATATATTGACAACAACAATAATAATAAATAAAAAAAAACAAATACATAAAGTTTATAATTGTATTTTACTAGTTTTCATATTTTGAAATCGTTGTATAATTGTCTCATTATCAATGCTACAAATTACATCTCGTTCAATGTACACAATCGAGCAATCATTCATCCACTGAATGTAGAACAAATTAAAAAGCAAAGTTTAATTTTATTGGCATAAAAAAAATTGAAGATGTATCCAAATCTTTTTAAAGGGTAGACAAATTAAAAAATTTAAATTATTATATATATAAAAAAAATTTCAGGCCAGATGGCGCCGCCCCTGTGCTTTTGCTAGTTGTTAAAAGTTGTAATTAGAATTCTCGTTTTGCTTACCATCATGTCATGACCTCTATTCTTAAGAGTGGCATAAGCGGGCTTGTAACTCCTCTTAAGTCTCCTCAAATGGGACACCACTTCAACCCTCTTATTCAACAAATCAATTGGAGATTGCATTGTTCCATGTCCACACATGCTCCATTCGGGTCGAATCTCCCCCCATCGAGACGGTCCCTTTTCACTTTTCTCATCATAATTAAATTCTCCCTCATCCTCTGCAACCATTAAGCATAACAAGAAGGAGGCAATATATAAGTATCAAAACAGCACAATTTTACGAAATAACTGACAGGGTCTAACGGCAAAAACTTTAATTAAAAAAAAAAGAAGAAAAAAGAAGAAGAAGAAGCAGAAACTAATTACCCTATAGCTCAGCGTAGAAATATACAATTTACTATACAATTTACTTAAATTTCTAAAACACATTTAAAAATGGAAGGTTACTTATAAACAAGCTAGAGTATATATAGAAAGGTTTTGAAGAAAGTTAAAGAAAATTAATGCACTGTTTAACTTATTCTCCATGTCATTTATGTCGCTTACATACATACATGTTTCGTTTATTGAAAACAAAATAAGGATTTCAATGCATGTGAAGTGTAGCAGCCTTACCAACTTCCTGAGATGTTGCTGGGTGTGGATGCAAAACAAGAACAATGAAGAAGCCACAAAAGAAGATTTGGGTTGCAAGCTTCATCTTTTTGGACTTCCTAGTTTTCTTTTGTAGTATGTGTGTGGTGGAGAGAAGATAGAGCGCTTGGCTTCTTATATAGGCATCAACTCTGTAATATGAACATAGAGAAATGAGTTTTGACATTAAGTGACATAGATAGTTTCTTCTCGTACGTACGCAGTGTCCATTTCAGCTACCAAGTTTGAACACGTATTGGAACACGAGGTGAAGTAATTTCCTCTAACCTTCCTTTTTTACAATGTTTTTAACGTAGCATTTAGAAGACGACCAGGTGTCTTTTTGTTGTTAGTTTTGTTGAATTATTCTTCAAATGTGCTGGGAAGGGTCCTTTTGATTGCGTCCATAGTGACGAATGTTAAGTTGACTTACGATGTAAGGTTTGAATTTTTCTTTATTGTCACATTAATTTGCACAACTTTCTATATTCTGGGGAATTAGGTTGTTGGGTAGGTATATTGGCTAGGCTTAGCTATTTCTGTATTGTAAGAGTAATAAAAAATGCAGTGTTAAATGAACTGGTTTTTGATGTGAACTTCTCTGAAAAAACTAAAAATAATGTTTAAGAATCAAAGCATGTGAGTTGGAAATTAACAATGTGGCAAGGCAATAATATTTTTATATGTGATTGTTCCTTCAAATAATATAGGAGAAACTTTATATTCCAGAAGAAAAAGAAAAGAATGGGAGTACCATTGTATTTTAGCTGTCAACTCTTTGTACGTATGGCCAAGAAATTTCAATTTAGTGGTTGAAGTTGAATATAGAGTCCAAAAATCATCCAGCCGCCAAAGGTCAAAGCGAACTTTACGGTTTTTGAATGTTGAGAATGTCTCTTTAGGAAGTCCGAGAATTACCCAAGCCATTTTTAGAAGAATTTCGTGTTTGGGACAAAATTGAATAGGATTTTTCTTTGAAACCCCTTCTGTATCACTAATGGAAGCTCCCTCCTAATTTATTTGGATTCTGTGCAATATTAAAGTTCTTTCATTGATTAGATAATTAGATGCCACATGAAACACAAATATTTTCTGATTAAAAATAAGAAAGACAAACATTTTATGGTACTTATGTATTACATGTCAAAAAAAAAAAGGCAAACTTTATATTAATTCAAAGTCATACATATGACATCACAAATCCAAAAAATTCAAGTTAGACCGAAGAAGCATTTATGGCCTCGAGGAAGGGGACCATTCAGTCTATTGTACACAATCGGCCACTTTTTAAACATAAAAAAGTTAAGTATAGTAGTCCAAAGTTCATAAGTTCAATATGCAAATTTCAAAACCGCAAAAAAACACATAATAGTCAAGAATTTGGCTTCTAGGTCAATAATCCGTGGTACATGGTTGAAGTGCAAACATAATGCAAATGTGTAATGTTGTCAATGAATTAGTTCATGTGATCTTAATCTTCCTTAAGGAGATGATGAGAACAGAAAAAAAGTTTTACATATATCAAAGTTTTTAAACATGTAGTGGTTGGACCGACGTAAATGGTGATGTTCAGACTTTAGACTAGAGTATGGCCTCTTTAAATGCCCCAAAATCTTAATCCAAATCTTATAATCACGATGATGTAATAGTTGACCAAATTAGTCAATAACATGGCATTTGTTTCATTAGATTATTTATTATTGTTTCACAATGGTGGAGTGCAAATCTTATTTTAATTAGAATAATGGTGAGCCCACCAAGTAAAAGTCCTAGAACAATTCATTGTTTTGGAAAATTTTTTGTGGAAGGAGTAGAAGCCATACAAAATTTTTCCATTGAAAATAAATTCTTAGATGCCATTATTAATAACATCATCTGTTTTATTAATATATAATTAGAATAGATCCTTTTATTACTTTTCTTTTTAGAGAATCAGAACCTTTTATTTCCCACTTTTCTATACTTCCAATTAAAAACTAGAAGTATGATTTTATTTGCTTTTTCAACGTGAAAACCATTTATGGTAGGCAAACGGTCTTACCTTTTTGCTTCTTCCGCCATTGTAGGAAGATTAATTATTGAATAATATTAAAGATATAAATTATTTTACAAAATTTTTTACATACTGTTAATGTGATGAATGATTATTTGTAAATAAAAAAGTAATATTAATAGTTGGCTTAGATATTTATTATTTTCTTGCTACAATGGTAAAAAAAGGTGAACTATATTTACTTTTTTTTAAAAGAAAATTATGGGTTGAAATTATATATCTGCACCTGTGCAGTAACCACAAAGTATCAACGACATATCAAAGCATGTAACTTTCTTTTATTTATTAAAAAAAAAACCATGTACATTTCTATATATGAGGGCAATTAAACTTTTATTTTATTTTTTAAAAATTATTAATCCTTTCAGGTAATGTATTAGATTTGTCTTATGTAGATCACTTGCCTGGCTTAAGATTAAAATTACATACAGAAGTTTTCAAATAATAACAATATACAGAAAACAACAACCCCAACCAAAATATTTGGCAGATTTTTCTTTTATTTCGTTGGGGTAAGGAGGGTGGTTAAGAAAAATGAAAAACAGAAGAGGATACGGTCAGTTTGGGAGACCTGCGGGTTGCGTGCGGCCTCTTAAGTCTTAATTGTACTAGTTTGAGACTTTTAAGGGGGCGTGAGCCAAACACATCACACCAACCCCTTCAACAGTGACTTTTTTTTTTTTTTGGGAAATCCGTACGGTAGGTGTTGTGCTTTGTTTTTGTTTTTGTTTTTTCATTTACACTATTTTATATCCAATGTTTTATAAAATATTCACCATTGATGCAGTGCATGGGTTGGGTTGAGTTGGGTCAAAAAAATTCTTTTAACCCGACTCAACTTATGGTAGGTTAAAAAAATTCAACTCAACCCATCACATAAGTTCAACCCAACTCAACTCACATGGGTCGGGTTGAACCCATGGGTTGAACAATTTTTTTTATTACTATTATTATTAAATTGAGTATAAAAAATATAAATATAAATATATTAAAAAAAACCTTAAAATTAGTATCAATGTAACTCCTTAAAGGCAAGCAACATTAATGACTAAATAACAATAACAATTTATTAGGGTTTGTTTGAACTAATTGGCTTTTATATAGGATATGATGAGTTTATTAGGGTTTGTTTGAACTAATTGGCTTTTATATAGGATAAGGAGCTTCACATACATATACACTTAGATTAGGTTAGAGCAGAAATTTTATTTTGTATCAAAAAAAAAAAAAAGGATAGGAAGAGTTGGTTATCCAAAAAAAAATATTAATTATATAAAATATTTTAAATATATGGATGAGTCGGGTTGGGTCGGGTTTGGAAAGTTTGGAATTTTATGACCCAAACCCAACCCGACTCGCTATTAAAAAAATTTTGTAACCCAACCCAACCTACCAAGCCCTAAAAACCGACCAACCCACCGGGTTGGGTTGGGTCGGGTCGGTTTTGGCGGGTTGGCTGCACACCCCATTTGATGCTTTAAAAAAACCTATTTTAAAAGATGGAAAAAATATGTTCACATTTAAAACATGAAAAATAAATACAAAAAAGTGGAAATAATAAAGTAGATGTAAGAACATATTATTACCCTTCTTTTTTCTGTTTACTAATAATCCCAAACAATCTTAACATATATGAGAGCTAGGCTTGAATCTTGGACATTTTGTTAGGATCAATCCTCCGCTAAGGGTAACATTTCTTATTTCATTTTTCATTAATTGTTTCGGGAAAGTGTATAATCTATTTGTGCCCATCTGCATTTCACAAGCAATTGATAGTCACCCACACCATACTATATATCTTTAGTCCTTCTATTACATATGTCTGCGTTTGTGTGTGCGTGCATGTATGTTAGACTTCTATTAGAGCATCCTCATCAAGGAAAGTAAAAATTTTAGCATATACCACTCTAAAACCCAAAATTTTAGCTTTTAACATCTCATTTTACAATACACCAAATATCAAAAATTCTATATTTTTTACCATTTTATTTAAATATTCTTTTTTATTATTTCTTTATTCTTTAATTATATTTCTTTCTCTCTCTTCCTCTCTGTCACTCTCAACCCAGCAAACTTGACCTTCTCAATGCAGCAAACCCATACCCAGCCTATCCACCACCACCCGAAAAGAACACCAACCACCCATACCCACCTATCTATCCAACAAACTCACTCTCTTCCATCTCAACCCAGCAAACCCATATCCATCCCAGCCACCACCACTGAAAAAAAAAAAAAAAAAAACACTATGCAGAAAAACCCACAGAGACCCACAGATTCACCACAAAACCCAAAAAACAATAGTATCCACACAAAATCCAGATTCACAGTATCCAAACAACAGTATCGGTGACCGACAGAGACCCACAGATTCATCACAAAACTTAGAAAAACAACATCCACCACTAGAGATTCGAAGACAACACCACAAAACCCAAAATCGGTCCAAATCTCAGCCACCACCGGAGATTCTAAAGAAGAAATCAAACCGAATCTCAGCCACAATCCACCAAATCAGACCAACAACATCCATCAAATCGGAGCAAATCTCAACCAAGATCCACGATCCACGATCCACCACCACCACCACGATCCATTGGTGAGAAGAGAGGAAAAAAAAGAAAGAAAAGAAAAATCGGTGACGAGCAGAGATCGGCGACGAGCACAACTGACCATGAACCACGGAGAGAGAACAGAGAATAGAGAACAGAGAACAGAGAACAGAGAATAGAGATGAAAGACGTGAGAGAGGAAAGAGAATGAGAAATGAGTTGGGTGAATAAAAAACTATTTTTTGTTTTACAATACTACTATAGTGCGCTCTCAAAAATGAGAGTGCACTGTAGCAAGATTGTAAATTTTATAGAATATACCAATTTTGATGGAGATGGTTTTCTGAGATTTAGATGCTAAAAAATAGGATTTATAGGATTTGAGACTCTTGATAAGAATGCCCTTACATATGTATGCCGGCATGCGTTATTACAAGATACCACATGTATCGTGCTTACTATAAAATTTGACTTTTTGCAATTTTTTTTTTTGTTTTTTGTTTTTGGATGTGTTTGGCATTGCCAGTCGTCACACCTAGATTTCTCTGTAATTCAGCCCACATTTCCATAAAGCTCAATAAATAAATAAAAAACAAAACAAAAATTTTCCTCTTAAATTTTGAATTCTCTTGTTTGGGTGTGGAATCTGTGGATGCGCTTACCTTGATCTGAAACCGAGTTAAATTTTGAATTCTTTTGTTTGGGTGTGGAATCCATGGATGCACTTACAATGATAAAAAACCGGACTCAAGAATATATGTTTCTATAGCAAACAAGAAGACAATTGTATAAGAAAAATGCTATGTCTATAACATTTATACAATACTTTTGTAACAAATTTTAATTGATAGATAACCCTTCTCATTACATACATAACACAAAGTGATTAATTGAAATAATAATTAGGAGAGTGATTTTTGAATGTATCTGGCAATTCCCATCCGTTTCCGTTGTCACTTTTTTTTGTTACAAAAGATTAAATTTGGTCCACATTTATTAGTGGTAGCAATTTTTCAAAGTTACAAATCAACGTGGACCCACATGTCAGAGTGTTGCAGTAGGAAAGTTTATCGCAAAAATTGGGTTTCCGGAAGATTCATTTGAACGTCTGCTTCCTCCTTTTTTTTTTTTTTTTTTTTTGAAAGCAACATCTGCTTCCTTTGACATTTCTAGTGAAGGAAAAAAAAAAAAGCAACATCTGCTTCCTTTGACATTTCTAGTGAAGGAAAAAAAAAAAAATTCTATCCATAGCCTTCTTGCTCAATAAAATGTTAGCCTGTTCATCACAAACCGATTTTTGGTCCGGTTAAGCGTAAGGGTACACAATAAAACTTTATTGATGAATGGCATTGGTAGCCATGCTAGCTAGTGATTACAGATTAAATTGGAACATTCAATAACAAAATGAGATATATATATATATATATATATATATATAATTTTTTTTTTTATAGATAGATAGTAGAGACGGAAAAAGGGGAAGTGGAGTTTGAATCAGACATGAGACAATATAGTATAAGGACACTATTATTATTGAACTATCATTTGAACTCTAAAAGATAATAATTTCAATATATCAAATATGACTTGTTTTTTTTTTTGGGAGAAAAGGAACATGATAATATTAAATGAAAAAGATAAAGTTTAACAAAATTAATTGGGAAAGGTAAAGAAATTATTCAGGCTATTTCTTGTTGCTTTTTGCTAGAATAATTAAGAATAACTAATGATAGTTTTTATTTTTATTTTTTATTTATTTTAAATTTGAGAAGAACTAATGATAGCTGATGATACAGTTGACTGAGCAATAAACCTTAGCAATAAGTGAAATCAAAAGCAAGCAATTAAGATTAAGGAGATCCGTGTAGTGCCTACTTAAGTGTTTTCGATGCTTCATTAAGAGAAACCCTCTCTTTTTGTCCAAAGAGACTAAAAAGGTTATGAATATTAAATGTTCAACTTCAAATTAATCATGGCATGACATCTTATTTATATTGAACTTTGGTGGCGTATTGTTAAGGATCATTACTTAATTTTTAGCAATTGTGGAGTTTTTACAACTATTGGATCTTAAAGCAGAATACTTACTAGTTTCCTTGCTTGTATGGATGAAAACCCAGAGATGCCTCAATCGCCAATTGTATGGGCAATATTTATGTATTTGGTATGATTAGCAGATTAGGCTAGGTTTTACTAGGTCAAATCAACCTAAGTAAAAATCATGATCACCATTATGGCTAGGCATCGCTGTCATTATTGGCCACCAAGAGCTCATTATTGTTGTCATCATCGGTCATCCGCCATTTTCATTCCCCAACCATCACCATTGATGGGAACTTTTGTTGCAGCTAAATGCTAGAAAATCATTTTTCTGGTCACAATAATAATACAGAAAACAAATAATTTTTTATTGAAAATATTTTAGGTAATGTAGAGAGGGAAAATTCCCGACCTATCACAAGCTGATACATCATACTACTAAGTCCAAAAAATATGGTCAATTATAAAGCGCCATGTATTGTTACCAGGTTTTGCTA
Source organism: Castanea sativa (assembly GCF_040712315.1). Taxonomy (NCBI): domain Eukaryota; kingdom Viridiplantae; phylum Streptophyta; class Magnoliopsida; order Fagales; family Fagaceae; genus Castanea; species Castanea sativa. Next base: position 36,129,950 of record NC_134020.1, read on the forward strand.
TCACTACTCAGAAATCAACAAAAATTTGCTAAGTGTTATTAAAATAGGGGTATAAAATGCATACAAAAACCAATCACGCATCACCGCATGTAAGCGATGACATAAGCAGCCTTGCACGTATAAGCAATGACATAGTTAGTTCAGCACGTGTAAGCGATGACATAAGTAATCCAGTACATGTAAGCGATAACATAAGCGGATCAATCATGCTGTGACATGTGTCATCAATCAGACTCTGCCACGTGTCGCTCACCAACCCCCAAACTCCTATAAATAGAAGCCTTCTTAAGGCATTAAAAGAGACACCAAGCCATCTAGAGCATAAGCAGCATTAGAGAAGATTCAGAAGCACTCAGAAGTATAGAAGCTCTGTAGGAATCAAGCCTCAAAGCCTTCAAGAACTTTAACCTCAAAACCAAAGAACATTTGAAGCAAAAGCCATCCAAGCTATCAACCTAGATTTTGAAGCTTGCTGGAATCAAGCTCAAAAGCCTCCAGAAACCTCAACAAATCATAGATCAACAAAGCTCTACGGATTCAAGCCTCTAAAGCACCGAAGAATTTCCACTACAAACCTTCGAAGATGAAGAACACACCAAGAACATGAAGAACGTATCAAGAATGTGAAGAACACGAAGAACAAAGAATTTCTAACAAGTTCATAGCAGAGATTCATTGTAATTCTGTTTCAAGGGTCTTCGATCCATCCTTTAGTCAAATTGAAGGATTTTTGGTGTTCGAATCAAAATCACATTATTACAATTCCAATCAACAAGTCTTTCAAGGAAATCGAATCAGAGGATCACTCTTTTATAATTTCAGAGAATTGTACCACATATTCATCAATACAAATTTGCATTTGTGAAACTATTTTACTTGTCTGATTTATTTCAAACTAGAAATTTAGTCATCTACAAATTCTGGCATGCCCGGTGGGACATCTCTACCTCTCATCTCTTTCTCCTTCAAAAGAAAAGAAATTCGATTTGCTACCAGCTTCAATGACCTCTAGCAAGAATGTCCGAAAATCAGTGGTTGATCATTGCCGATGATTATGTCTGCCTAATCACTCGTAGTCGATCCAAGGCTCTGGACTAACTTTAACCCCAACAACCAAAGAAAGCAAACTTCATACTGTCATTTCTCTGTACTTTCTTGCAAATAGGGAATTTACTGCCAATGATTCATTTGTCTCGAAAGATTTGGAGATCGATAATGAATCATCCACAACAGAAACCTTTTCTATCAACTTTCACTTGTGATGAGAAACTTAAAGAATGAAGTACCTTTGACTCATCCTATTTCATCATTTTCTCCATCATATCTAGAGGTCATGCCAGTGATGATGACTAACACCTCTACCATGGAAGAAAAGATGGCTGAAATGGAACAAAGGGTCATCCTTCTCACAAAAGCACTTGAAGATAAGGACGTCAAAATTGCAACCCTGATAAACAAGCTAGAGGTACAAGATTCGGGTGAATCAAGTCTTGGCCCTGACCACCCACCTGGCTTTACCTTGAAAGGAGAAAATGCTAGGGTTGATAGAGGAAAAGGAGGTGAAGGCACTTCTCAACACGGACATTCCACCTCAATGGTCTCGATATCTATCCAACAACTGTAAGACATGATAAAAAATACCATTCAAGCACAATATGGGGGTTCTTCCACTAGTGCCCTCATATATTCAAAACCCTACAAAAAGTGCATTGACAACATAAGAATGCCAAATGGGTACCAACCTCCCAAGTTCCTACAATTTGACAGGAAGGGCAATCCAAAACAACACATTGCTCACTTTGTAGAAACTTATGAGAATGCAGGAACTCAAGGAAGCCTCCTTGTGAAACAATTTGTCCGTTCATTCAAGGGAAATGCGTTTGATTGGTACACTGATTTTGAACTTGAATCAATCAACAATTCTCGAAAGGGAGTTTCTTAACCAATTTTACAGCACACGTCGCATAGTAAGCATGATGGAGCTTACTAATACTAAGCAATGGAATGATGAGCCTGTTGTTGATTATATCAATCGGTTTGAGTTTGGATTGCAAGGATAGACTTTTTGAACTATCTGCTATAGACATGTGCATCAAAGGATTGGAGACTTCTTTACATCCTTCAAGGGATAAAACACCAAACATTTGAAGAGGTAGCAACTCGTGTGCACGACATGGAATTGAGTATCTCTAGCCATGGAAATACAAAACCTCCCGTACTTGAGGAAAGGAAAGAAAGATGGGAAATAAGGAAAAATGATAGGAATGCGAAAAGTAATATCAAAGACTCAATGAATATCAACTTTGCCACAGTCAAAATTTCAACAAGAAATGTGAAGGCTAATGAGAAGAGGCCTGAGGGAGGCCAACGACATAAGACATGTCGCTCATCACTTAAGGAATGGAAACAAAAAGTGTATCCTTTCCTAGATGCCGATATGCCTGAAATGCTAGAACAACTGCTCAAGTTGAAATTAATTGAATTGCCAGAATGCAAACAATCGAAAGAGATAGGAAAAGTTAATGACCCAAACTATTGTAAGTATCAACGCACCATAAGCCATCCAATCCAGAAATGCTTTGTTCTTAAAGAACTCATCATGAAGCTAGCCAAGGAAAGGAAAATCGACTTGGAATTTAATGATGTTGCTCAGTTAAACCTTGCAACATTTGCTTGCAGGTTACCTAGTTGTATGTCTCCAACTACTAAGCAGGGGGCAAATACCACGCTCATCCATTTTGGTTCTCTGGAACCTATTCAAGTTCAGCTCTCACAAAAAAGCATCTGATTATAACTCAAAATGATGATAAAAGGTCAACAGTGGATGAGGAAAAGGGCTGGACGATGGTTACTCCCAGGAGATGGAAGAAGAGACGAGCATTCCCTCTTCATTTGATCACCTAAGAATCTAGAAGAGCACAAAACCAGATTCAGCCTCGGTCAAGAAGAAGGAGTGATAAAAGGCAAGAAAGACTGGGAACAAAAATGTATGACGATTCGGCACAAACCCAAAAACTTCAAAATCTCATCACATTGGAAGAATTCTTCCCCAGAAAATTCTTTCAAAACAACTCAGTAGAGGCCATTCACATGGTCTCTTGTTACAAAGTTCATGACAAAAAAGGAGGGTGTTGACCATGGTGTCCAAATGAGACTTTGTCATCTTTAAAGGAACTCCAATCTCAGGTTGATCAAGTTGAACCCTCGCAATCCTCCACCTCACCAAAAGAAGTGCTCACCTAAGCTCTTGAAGAGCCAGAGATGTACACCCCTTATACCAATACACTTCAACAAATGCAGGAATGTTACGCGTGCTCTCCAGACTTAACTTTCACTGACAAGGATCTGTTGTTAGGCTTTAAGCCTCACAATCGTCCACTTTATGTCTCTGGTTATGCTCATGAACAAAAGATCGATCGTATTCTCATTGACGAAGGTTCAGCTATTAATATACTACCAAAAATGACAATAAGAATGGTCTTACTATGGAGGAATTATCGCACAGTCGCTTGGTCATACAAGGTTTTAACTAAGGAGAAAAATGTGCAATTGGCATGATACACTTGGAATTAATCACTGGAGAATTGACAAGCAACTTTTTGTTCCATGTCATTGATGCCAAGACAACCTACAACATGTTGTTAGGATGTCCATGGATCCATGGAAACGGAATAGTGCCGTCAACTTTGCATCAATGTTTCAAGCACCTTCAAAGTGGAATAAAGAAAGTCAATGCCGACTTGAAGCCTTTTGCTGAGACTGAAGCTCACTTTGCTAACGCGAAGTTTTATGTAGAAGATGACATTCCTAATGAAGTTCTCCCAGTTGAGATCTCGTCCATGGAAAGCAAGCAGGTTGAAAAGAAGCATGTTAGATTCATCACTAGAAAGGATATTCCTTCCCCAAAGGAAGATCTAGAATATGGGAATGATCATTCTAGTGAATCTACCAAGTATTACAGTGAGAGCGGAAATTTCAACGCCTTCCAATAACCCTCAATTCCTCCGTTATGTACTATTATCACGCCGCAAGAATGGACAATCACCATTCTTGGAATGCCTTCAATCTACAGTAAACATGGGAAGGCCTCCTACAAAGCTCACGATGGAGGATGTAGTCATATTGAAAGAAAATCATGTCATGCCTTTAACTTCATCCACAAATCCTTTGGCCTCGAAGCCACTAAATGGATTCGTGAGGTCTTTACAAAGTCTGACAGAACATGGTATTCTACCAAGTGAGCGAACGAAAGAATGGTTTGACCCAAAGGCATATAGGCTGTTAGCTAGAGTAGGCTATGATTTCTCAAAACAAAGGGACCTAGGGAAACTAATTCCAGAAGCCACTAGAGAAAAGATGCATGGCCTTAGAAAAACACAAAGGAAAATGTAGCTTGAAGGGCGTGAAATTCCTATCCCAAAGACCGGAATAGGTTATACTCCAGAACAACTAGCTCAAATATGGATCAAGAAAAGAAGCAATGCTTCAACTTCCCAATACATAACAGTGGAGGTCGGCGAAAGTTTGAATCAAAGAAAAGATCACTCTTCATTATGCGTCTCGGTATTCGATCACATCAAGGCCTCATTATCACGAATCACAGTGTTTGACAGGTTATATACAGTTTATTTAACACAAAGTTGGGACACTCTTGCGTATAAATCAGTCTTTGATTGATTGGGGGCAACAAAAAAGCCCGTTAATAGTTGCTCTCAAAACTCAATAAACTTTGAGGTTTAAAAGGAGGTGAAAGCTAATGATGAGATCCGTAGTAGCATTCCTTCATGCATGAAACATAGCTCTACCCTAGATATTAGCACTGAAGGGTCGCTCAAAGTCAAGAGGCGAACAATTGTACACACAAGTTAGTCACTCGTCCACAATGAGCAAATTGAAGAGGTATCATCCTCGTTTCATATTACAGTACAAGAGGGTACACTGTCAGATGCTGAAGTAACCAATGAAGAGGTCGATGAAGCTCCCTCAGCCTTGGAAGATGGAGGATAGGCTACAGTTGATGAACTTAAAGAGATCAATTTAGGAACTATTAAAGAACCTGGGCCAACTTTCATCAGTGCGCTTCTCACACCTAAAGAAGGAGAAGGATACCTCAAGCGCGTGGAAGAATATAAAGATGTGTTTGGTTGGACTTACAAGGAAATGCCTAGGCTTAATCCAAGTATCGCTCTACACCATTTGGCAGTAAAGAAGAGCGTGCGTCCAGTCAAACAAGCTCAAAGATGCTTTCGGTCAAAGCTTATCCCTCAAATAGAAACCAAGGTCAATAAGCTAATTGAGGCGAGCTTCATTTATGAAGTACAGTACCCGGAATGGATTGCTAAAATTGTCCTTGTCAAAAAGAAGAATGGACAAATTCGGGTGTGCGTTGACTTCCGTGATTTGAACAATGCATGTCCTAAGGATGATTTTCCATTACCCATCACTGAGGTCATGGTTGACGCCACTACTGGTCATGAAGCTTTATCTTTCATCGATGGTTCTTCAGGTTACAACCAAATTCAAATGAATCCTAAGGATGAAGAGCTTATTATACTCCTCAAGGTATTTACTATTACAAAGTAATGCCTTTTGGACTAAAGAACATTGGGGCTACTTATCAACGGGCCATGCAAAAGATCTTTGATAATGTGCTTCATAAATACGTGGAGTGTTATGTTGATTAAAACCAAAAGGAGAGAAGACCATCTGACAGATCTACGATCTATGTTCAATTGCCTTAGAAAGTATTAGCTTAAAATGAACCCCCTCAAATGCGCTTTTAGCGTAACATCTGGAAAATTCCTTGGTTTCATTGTGAGGCATTGCGGTATTGAAATTGACCAATCTAGGATTGAAGCTAACCAAAAAATGCAGGAGCCCAAAAATCTGTGAGAACTTAGAGGTTTGCAGGGAAGCTTGCCTACATATGACAATTTATTTCGAACTTGGTTGGTCGGTGTCACCTTTCAATAGGTTTATGAAAAAGGATGTGCACTTCAAATGGGATGAGGCTTGTAGTAATGCTTTTGCAAGCATCAAAAGATACTTGCTTAACCCTCCAGTTTTAGGTGCTCCTATCCCAGGAAAGTGTCTGGTGTTGTACATCGCAGCGCAGGAAAAATCTCTAAGTGCTCTCATGGCGCAAGAAAATGAAGAGGGGAAAGAAAAAGCTCCTTACTATCTGAGTCAAACTCTCAATGGGGCTGAATTAAATTATTCTCCTATTAAAAAGACGTGTCTTGCTCTTTTCTTTACCATAGACAAATTGAAGCACTACATACAAGCATATACGGTCCATTTGATTGCAAAGGCAGACTTGATTAAATATGTCCTCTCTAGGCTTGTGGTTTTATGTTGTATAGCTCGATGGGCAGTCTTGCTACAACAATACGATCTTGCATATGTTCCGCAGAAAGCTGTCAAAGGACATGCATTGGCAGATTTCTTAGCTGATCACCCAGTTTCATCTGATTGTGAGTTCTCTAATGATTTCCCGGATAAAGACGTGTTTTACATTGAAGTAATGCCCCTATGGATGATGTTTTTCGATGGGGCTACATGTCAAGAAGGAGCGGGGGCAAGTGTAGTCTTTGTTTCTCCACAACGGCAAATACTTCTATACTTGTTCTCATTAAGCGAACTTTGCTCTAACAATGTAGCTGAATATCAAGCATTGATTATTGGTCTACAAATGACCATTGAGATGGGCATATCACAACTTGAGATCTTTGGGGATTCCAAATTAATTATCAATCAAATCTTGGAGTAGTATGGCATCAAGAAGGAAGACCTTATCCTTTATTGCAAATACGCGAAGAAGTTGCTAGAAAATTTTAAGGCCATCAGATTAGAGAATATACCAAGGAAGGAGAATAGACAAGTTGAATCTTTAGCTAATTTGGCTTCTACCTTAGCATTATCGCAAGAAGAGACAACCAAAGTTGCTATTTCCCAAAGGTGGGTAGTACCTCTCGTGGTTGAAGAAGAAGAAAAAGAGGAGCAACCAACATTATTTTCGTATGTCTGTTGAAAAAGAAGATTGGCAACAAGCAATCATTGAGTACCTTCAACTTGGAAGACTCTTGGATGATATACGCCACAAGACCAAAATTCAGCGAAGGGCTACTCGATTCATTTACTATAAAGACACTCTCTTCCACCATTCATTTGATGGTTTGTTTCTCCATTGCTTAGGAGAAGAGGAGGCTAAACAAGCCTTAGAGGAGACTCATTATGGAATATGTGGCGCACACCAATTGGGTCCTAAGTTACACTATCGGACCAAACAAATGGGTTATTATTGGCCTACAATGGTGCAAGATTCCATGGAGTATGCTAAAAAGTGCAAAGCTTGTCAGTATCATGCAAACTTCATCCACCAGCCACCACCTCTACACCCAACTATAGCTTCTTGGCCTTTTGATGCATGGGGGCTTGATGCAATAGGACCATTACCAAAGTCATCCGGCGGCCATTTATACATCTTGGCTGCAACTGATTAGTTCTCGAAGTGGTCAGAAGTTGTGCCTCTTAGGGAGGTGAAGAAAGAAAACGGTGGTCAATTTCATTCGAACTCATTTGATCTATCGATATGGTGTCTCTTGTTATATCATAACTGATAATGGCAAACCATTCTACAATAGGCTGATGACAGAGCTATGCAAGAATTTCGGATTTAAAAAAATACAACTCCTCCATGTACAATGCCTCGACAAATGGATTAGCTAAAGCCTTTAACAAAAAACTTGGCAATTTATTAAAGAAGGTAGTATCCAAGACAAAGTGAGATTGGCATGAAAGAATCAAAGAAGCATTATGGGCATATCGAACAACATTTTGAACGCCTACTCAAGCAATGCCATATTCTCTTGTTTATGGAGTGGAAGCCGTCATTCCCTTAGAATGCCAAATCCCATCATTACGGATTGCCATTCAAGAAGCATTGACTGAAGAAGAAAATGCCAAGCTCAGATTGCAAGAATTAGAGGCACTTGATGAGAAAAGGCTCGAGGCCCAACAACACCTTGAGTGCAATCAAGCTTGTCTTTCAACTGCATTCAATAAAAGAGTTAAGCCACGATCATTCCAAGTTGGTGACTTAGTCCTTGCCGTTCGAAGACCTATCATCACAACTCATCGTATAGGCAATAAGTTCACTTCAAAATGGGATGAACCTTATGTTGTGCAAGAAGTCTACACCAATGGAGCTTACAAGTTGATTGATCATAAGGGTGTAAGGATCGGCCCCATCAATGGGAAGTTCCTCAAATGCTTCTATGCTTGAAAATCGAGGATTACTCCTCAATAAGAGTTTAAACTGCCCATTGCAGCGCTATAAGGGTACATGATGTCTTCTCATTACCTTTGAAAGCGTAAAAATAGAGAATAATAAATTCCACTCTATGTCACCAGTTGCGAGTGTGGCATAGTGGTTGGATGCCTTTGTCACCCTTGAGGCCGAGGTCTCAGGTTCGATTAGTGGTGATACCCACTATTGTGCAATTGGTACCCATGAAATGCCGTGGGGCATGGGGTGAGGATAACACAAGTGAGCCTCCCTTTTTTTCAAAAGAAAAAAAAATCATAAAAAAAAAATATGTTGAACTACCTAATGATTTGATCCCTTTCGAGGGTACGTAGGCAACTTAGTATCTTTTGCTAAGTTTAGTCACACACTAAAAAAAAATTTTATTATCAAATTATGACAAAAAAGAGGGAGCAGAGAATAAAGTCTTCATTATTGATTGAAAAATGGAAAATAGTACAGGGGAAAGCATGGTGACACTAATGAAGGGAATTAAAACAAAAAGATTACGACATCCATTTCAAGTCTTTCAAGCTAGAATGATTATCTTCCAGAAGGGCTCATATCTTCTCTAAAGCCTCCATATCCTGGTCTTCAAGAACAAGAGCGGATTTGACTTCTTCAAGTTGTTTTTCTAAGGCTTGCACAACATCATCTTGTTCAACTCAATTTAAGACAATGATTGCTCTAATTGGACGAGCTCGGTTCGCAAGTCAGCCATCCTCAATCTAACAGTATCAAGCTCGGTCTTCAAAGATGCTTTCTCATGCGATGCTTCAGAAAGGAGGAATTCAACTTCAGCCTCACATCGAATTAAGATAACAGGACTTGGTCGTTTGTTCAGAGATGCTTTCACCTTCAAATAGTCTGCAACACCCTCGCAATATTTGTCAATATTTTTGCGTAAGTGTCGAGGGTCCACTCCAAGACTTTCAACCCCACTATAAATTTCATTTACTTCAGCTTGTGGGAGGATGCTATCTATGGAAAGATCTAAAAGCCTGTTTAGAAGAACATCTCCTAGCATTGAAGCCCCCTTCCTACGCACGGAAGAAACATGCGCCATGGCCTGAAACATAGAGACTTCCAAAGGGTTGGTCGGTTGCAAGGATGAGAGAGATGCCCTTTTTGTCTCAATTGGAAATTTGGACAGCATGCTAGCATCAGTAAACTTACACCTCTTGAGATCCGAACTCTTCGTAGATGGCTTCGAGATAGAAGACTCACTATTTGTAAGAAGATGCGCATGATCAGTAGAAGTCCCACATCAACATCCTTTATTGGACTTTTCAAATGTTTCCAATCATGGTCAAAGTCATTACACACTTCCTCTTCAGAAATTTTAATGGCATCTCTAACTGGTACAACAAGCGAACCTTTGATGCCTTGACTTTGAGCAACTCGGACATCTAGAGATGAGTCTTTTAAATGACAATGATCTTCAAGAAGATGTCGTGTAAACTCTGACAAGGGCTGTGGAATGTATGAGTCTTGTAGTTCCCTCTTTCCTTTTCGAGATTTGTTGGATGTCATTGATTTAACATGGAAGGAGGCAATTTCAGCTAGAAAATCTATTCCTTTGGTAAAATCATTTCTACAAACTCCTTCCCACCATTTTTTGTAGCTATGTCTGACTTGGCTTCCATAGTCTGTAGCAAAAGCCGAAATGAGTACCTTGGAATTTGTGTTGCAGCAAGTGAAAGATTGGTAGAATTGGTATAGATCGTTTAAAGAGCCTGTATGAATTTCTTCCTTCAAGTCACTTGGAATGTCTTGATGAAATCCAAAGCGCCGACTAAATCTGTGAGGACTATATGCTTTTACAATGTGTTGGTCTTCACATTGAAGTGACAAGTACCCCGAGCGAAGGCTCATAAAGTAGTCAAACTTCTGAATGGATAAATGATTGTTGTCAATGAATGTCTGGTTATAGCTTTTCTTGAAAGCAATCCTATGCCAAAGGAAGTTGGTGGCAATTTGTATATGCTTTCGTGCGGAGAATTTGCTAAATGGAGAGGTGTAACCTACACTAAAGTATTTAGTCATCAAAGGATCGGATAGTTTGTCATGGGTGATGCGATTGCTTCTGAAAAAAATAACCTACCTAGGCATAAACATAATGAATGGCAAAACTAGCTCCGAACTTGCTAGCCAATACTGGGGGAGCGAGGCCAAATGAATGACCATTGGCCATGGAACTAGTGACCTTGAAAGTGCGGGGACGGATGCTATTCAGATTCTTGCTAGGAAAGACAAATATGCACAGCCAACAGGAAAGAAGTGCCAATAAGTAAGTCTTCTCCTTTAAGTCACTCTCAATTTGAAGATCAACAAAGACCCCGTGTTCTTTATCAGACCATGTTCCATGCTCGTTTATCACACCAAGGGGATTCTGACTACACTTGGGAATGGTTGTCCGTCTCGTTGGTTTTCTAGGAACCGGGTACCTGCCATTTCCTCTATACCAAAAAGTAATCTAGTCGTGAACACTCACTTTCCCTTGTCTCTTCAGCCGGTTCTGAAGCTGATGATATGCCATGAAAAGGTAGCGACAACTGTACGGTAGATAAGGTCGTCCTTGGTCATTGGTTCCATCCAACTTTTGCGCATTGGGTGCCACTTCATCATAAAATGCACTTGTGCAAGGAAGTCCGCCAAGAATGGAAAGATCCCATGGTGTGATGGAAAATTTTTCAACTGAGGTATGAAGGGTATTGGTCGAAGGACTCCAACACTCACACAATGCCTTCATAAGATTCTCATCATAATCATATATGAATAGGGAGGCAAAGACAACACTGTAAAGGTGGATCGCATCAAGGAGGTGCTTACACCGACCAAGTACATCTTCTAGCCAATCCCAATAATGGGAGTAGGAAAACCCTCCATTCGTGCTAAAGGAAAAATCCCAGTTGGCATGTTTTGCAATTATCTCTCGTCTCAAAGTGTTGTAGGGCTTTGATTTAGCAACATTTTTGTTATGCGAAACAAGAAGGATAATTGTCTCCAAGTTAGAGCCGCCATCAGGGGGAACGAGCGGTTACCATTTTGGCAAATTGGGAGGATAAGAGTTATGGCCCCATCTCTCCGAAAATATTCCAATTATGGGCGGATAAACAATCAAAGTCGTAGCCTTTGCATCCTTGTCATCTTTCTCCTTACAAATGAGCAAGGCTGGTTCTTGACCAATCTTCGAATCCTTGAAAAAGAGCATCATGATAGCTGTGAAAAAAAAGGGATTAATACAAACAAAAAATTACAAAAAGAAAAAAAATTAAATAATTTAAAGATGAAAAAAAATAAGACATAGTTTTTCTACACTTGTTACGCTACCTACCGGAGACTATGCTTGTACAACTTGTGCATACCCCAAGTGGCCTTATATAGGGATCTTTAGAAACTAATGGACAAAAAGAAAAAGAGGTGTGAAAAGGCAGAATACCATAATTTTAAAAAATAATATTGGAGACTCTGCTTGTACAACTTAGTGCATACCTTAGTTGGCCTTATATAGAGATCTTTAGAAAGTAACGGACAAAAAGAAAAAGAGGTGTGAAAAGGTAGAATACCATACTTTTAAAAAATACTGTGCTAAGTACCTATAGAAGGATCATGTTGTCAGAAAGAATTTATTGCACTAGACCTAAGAAATGACTTATAGGTCTACAAAGAGTAACAGGTCAAGAGACTATTGTACTAGACCTTGTATGAACTTCTAGGCCGGCAAAGGGTAGTGTCTTGTTCATAGCTACTCTGCCACCAACTCTTGAAAACAGTAAGAGATAATAATGGTTACTCTGACCATAAGTTGACAAAACCGACACTACAAAAGTCTTCTACGTCCTTCGATCTACAAAGCCTGAAAATTCCAAGCCCAGATGCCCAGCCACACACTGCCATGCGCTGCCAAAAGCTTCAAAGATCACGGCCTACTCCTTCACATTCGTAGAAATCCAGACCTCACTTTATGAAGGTAGCATTACCACTCGGTCTAGCGGCCCTCGATTCACAAAACCCAGAAAGATCATCAACAACGGAGCTACCACGCACCTTCATGCGCTGCCACAGACTCGCGATGAACAAATGGCTTAGTCCCTCAAAATTGTGCAATATGTTCACAATTTCACAAAACTGGCCCTATAGGGGTCTTCCATGGCCTCATATCTACAAAACCTGAAAATTTTAGGCCCAAACAATGATGCACGCGTGCCACGCACCGCTAAAATATTTGGCGGTGGCTGCCTCTAGCAACATGCGCCACTCCAAACACCAACGCGTTAACACGCGCCAACATGCTGTCTCACGCGCGTACACGCGCCATATACTGACACGCCCTCTAGCTTTATGAAGTCATGGATGACGTCACCCGACCTAGTTTGACTTACTTGTCTAGATTCGACTCGTTCATCTTGACCCGGATTGAACCGCTTGTTAGAAAAAAAAAAAGAAAAAAAAGAAGGGCTTCGACCAAGTTGGACCTTTGACTTTGACCAAAAGGTCAAAATTTTCAAAACAGACCTGTCCCAATCTATTTTTTGAGTACATTCCGATTTCGGGATTTGTTCTTTGTTCGAGACTCAAAAATTGTGCAAACAGTCCAATCTCCAGAAAGTTGACTTTTGCATAAATCTTGACCAAAAGTCACAATTTTCAAAAAGGACATGTCTTGCGCAATTTTTCGCGTAGATTCCAATTTTGGGGTCTATTTCTTCATTTGAGGATCCAAAATTGCTTAAATAGTGTGATTCTACAGCTGTTGGCTTTGATGTAAACTTTGACCAAGAATTAAGATGTCCGAGCAAAACTTGTCCTATTCAGATTTTCACAAAGATTCTGATTTTGAAATCCACTTATGTATCTTGGACTTGAAAACCACCAATCTGACCCACTTCTCCGAAGTACTAGCAGTGTCCAAAACTTAAGCTCCCAAGATCAAAATTTAAGATTGTTAGGACATATGTGTTTCACTTGTTTAGAACATATGTCGTTCATTTATGTAATTGACTAATCCTTTGACAAAATGCACTTTACTTGTAATTGGGTAGAATTAGGGTGAGTTTTATACTTCAAGAAACTGTGTTTCAAGATCAAGTGTTGAAGTCATCAAGTCTGTCTAAGAAACAAGCTGAATAGTGCAAGTTCATTAAAGCTCGACAGCTAGCATGTATCGAGGTTTAAAGAGCTATTCCAGCCCCGTGTCTCGACAGCATCTAGATACCTCTATTTGTCGAGGTTTAAGAAAAATAGATTTTGAGTCTGTTTTGATTCCAATCCGTGGATGTGTCTTTGAGCCTTCTTTTCTCCTAACCCTAAACATATAAAAGGATTATTTTAAGGGCCGTTAAATGGTGGCAAAGTTGCATAAGCATAGAGAAATTCTTGTTCATGCAAATTGTGACTTGAGACGAAGTTCTTGTCCTAGTTCATATCTCTTGTGAAGAAGTTGCTGTGTCTTTGCACCTTAGGGTTTTGTAACCAAGCATCTTCTTGATCTTCATCGTGTGGATGAATTGAAGAACTTTGCAACCAAAAATCTTCTCCAGTTGGTGATTAAAGTCATGTATTGGGATCTGCGCAATTGGTTAGTCACGTACTTGGGAGCTGTGCATTAAAAGGAGAAATTGTCACTACAGAACAAGTCCAATTGGGTATTGGAGTAAGGGTTCAACTGTAGGTTGGTAGGGTACTTGGGATTCCTTTACTTGTAACCGCTTGTTGTGATAATAGTGGAGTTTCGGGAGTGGTGACCTTAAAATCACCCGGTGGGATTTTTGCCTTATAGGTTTTCCCCATTCGTAAACAAATCACCGTGTCATTTATTTTCCGCTACGTACTTAGTTTAATTGGTGATTTGTTTGTGCTACCATGCTTTTCATGTTAACTTGATTAATTAATAACTTGGCTAATTAATCAACTTAATTCATCACAAGGGGTCCATACGTTTTTGGCCTATCAAGTGGTATCAGAGCAAGCACACTCTGATTAGGTTTTATCTTTGTGTGTGATCCATTGACCCCTGTTTGTCATGGATAGAGGTCAGTCTTTTATTATACCTCCATTGTTTGATGGTACTAACTATGCATACTGGAAAGTAACATGAGAGCTTTCTTGCAGTCTCTAGATGAGAAGGTGTGGCAAGCTATGGAGATAGGCTGGACCGAGCCTAAAGAAGCATCGACCGATTGGGATGAAGCTAAGATCAAGGCGGCAAACTTCAACAGCAGAGCATTGAATGCCTTATTTAGTGCGGTCATTAATGAGGAGTTCAAGAAGATATCCTCCACTGAAACTGCTAAGGAAGCATGGACCATCCTCTAGACAACCTATGAAGGAACAAAGGCTGTCAAAGATTCGAAGCTACAGAGGCTCACTACAAGCTTTGAAGAAATTAAGATGAAGGAGGATGAGTCATTTGATGAGTTCTATGCCAAGCTCAAGGACATAGTGAACTCAGCTTTCAATCTTGGGGAAACCATTCCTGAACCCAAGATTGTGAGAAAAGTGCTCAGATCTCTGCCTGTGAGATTCCATGCCAAGATCACGGCAATAGAGGAATCAGAGGATATTGACAAGATTCCTCTGACTGAGCCGGTTGGAAATCTACAAACCTATGAGCTAGGGTTGACAAGAATTGGCAAGTCGGGTAAAGGCAAGAGCATGGCACTAAAGGCCAAGAGCAGTGAGACAGATGAGTCATTAGACGATGAAGACTCTAAGATGAAGTCCTACATCATCAGACAATTCAAGAAATTCATGAAAAATGCCAATGGAAAAGGATTCGACAAGGACCGTAGGCAATCCAGTTCTTCTCAGTTCAAGAGCCAAGATAAAGGGAAGAAGGATGCTAGGGACGGCAGTCAGTACACTGTTCCAGCAGGACCCAAGTGCTTCGGATGTCAAGGCTTCGGTCACATGAAACTGGAGTGTCCCACATATCTCAAGAGCATTGGGAAGAGTAAGGCACTAGCTGCTACTTTGAGCGACACTGGGCCTGAGGATGATTCCGACAATGAGAATGACAGAATTTTTGAATGCCTTTACTGCCACTGTCAATCCTACTGAAGGGATTGTTGAAGAAGTGGATGAAGAAGAGGAATTGGTGGAATCCAAATTTGAAAAGATGGATGATCAAGATGATATCTATACAGCCTATGAGAAACTGTACAAGCTTTTTGAGAAGCATGAGAAACTATAGGCTGGCCACCAAGAAGCTCAGTGATGTGGAACTTGAGCGTGAAGAGATTTCCACTAAGTTTGATGAAGCTAATCAGACTATTGGGGCATTGAGATTCGAAAACAATTTCTTCGTTGAGAAGATCAAAAAGCTTGAAGCGGAGCTGTTTCAAGTTAGAGCTCAACTGGAGAGGATATCAAGTGCAAAGCTGGATGAGATGCTCAGCATTCAGAAATCTGCTTTGGATTGAACTGGGTTAGGGTATGAATTCTCTTCTTCTAATATTACTTCTGCTAATACTACTGTTTTTGTTCCTCTTGCTAATAACATTAAAATTGAGAACAATGATGTTAAAATTGAATTGGCAAGTAAGAAACTAGACAAGGGTAAATCCATCTTAGGAGCACCCCCTAAGCGTGAGAAGAAGGAAACTAAAAACCCTAGGACTAAAAAGGCTAACTCTCAAAAACCTAAACAGAAGAAGCAGCATCTCTGTCATCATTGTGGTATTGTCGGTCATACTCGCCAAATTGCTATAAGTGGTTAGCCACTCAACAGAGCAATAACATGATAGCATCTGGGAACCAGAATCAACTTCAACCCTCTCTTGCTCCTCTTGGAAATCTTCTCAAAGCCCTCATGTTCCTTTCGAACTTGAACGGTTTCAATCATTCCCCCTCTTCACCGGTTCAAGGGTTTGGAAAAAGGAAAGGTTCTTCCAAGGTGTGGAAGGAAAAGGGTTCCAAGTGATTTATTCATTTTTTTTCTCTCTCTCCCCTTCTTGTTTTTGTTTTTGCATTACTTGTGTGTTTTGATTTATTATTTTTGAGTTAGTCTAGTTTTATGCTTTGTTTTGCTTTATTTACATGTTTTTGTTTGCTTACTTTTAGTTGTTGATTTATTTTGCTTTTCAGATAAAAATAAAAATAAAAAATTGAAAAATCAGAAAAATACAAAAACAGTGTGTGTTTGTGTACATCGGTTCTTGTGGACTTTAAAATGGCCATTGAAACAGAGTTTTCTAAACTTTGTATCTCTTGTAGCTTAGATGAGCATTCCTATGCACAACTAAGCAATGAGCTTTGTGGCTCTTTATTTGTGATGAGTAAGGTTAAGTGATCTCTTGAACTTAACACTCGTATCACTCTTTTTGACGAGTAAGACTAGAAAATCCTAAAAGAAAGGCATAAATAACCATCTCACCACTATTACCCGCCAATCATGATATGACATCTGTATGCTTCGGCATAGCAAAAGTGAAATGTCAATGACATCTATTTGCTTCGGCATAGCAAAAGTGCAATGTCAAAAGTTTAACATAATTAGGTATTTCTTTTCTTTCTTTTGTAGACCCATGCATGATTTGCTTAATAAAAAGAAAATATGCAAAAAAAATAAAATCAAAATGAACAAAAATGCTTTAAATATGATTTCAAGCGTGTTTTCTTGGAGATGTGGGAGTTATAGGATGTACCTCAAATGTGATAGTCCCCATCAAACAGTTATGATTGTGTGTGAGTTAAAGTGTTTTTCTCATATCTCAAATCGTCATAACATAGAGACACTTATACAATCTTGCGATGTTTTCACACACAACACGCAATATTTTTTGCTACTTTTGATACATGTGCAGGTACAATGTGATTTGGCCGTCACAAGGTTTACATGTGTTGATGTATACTCACTAAACTGTCTTGACTTTTTTATGAAATATAAAATCGGTTAGACTTGTTTAGTGTGTGAGTGTGTTTTTTTTTTTAGATCCATGGGCTTAAGATTGTTGTTGAGAGATGATTTTAAGAGTCTAATACGTTGATTGGATCATTGGTTGAGTTGCATGCGTTATTGCATTCATGTTTGTGTTTTTCCCTTCCCGAAAAATTGTTTTGAAAAGTTGGCTCGACACCTCCTCGATACCTCCTCGACACTTGGGTGTCTGTCGAGCTTCACAGCTTTTTCTTATCGCAATCTCGGTAGCTTCTCGACACCTGGTGGATCGATCGAGCATCTGTTCTCGTGTCCTGTCTTGTTCCTCAACACCTTCTCGATAGTTGTATCTATCGACGTTGTATTTCTCGACACCTACCTCGACAGATGGCTCGACACCTCTCGATACCTGTATCTATCGGGATTTACCGATCTTCTATTTAAAGGTTCTGTGCGATCCGTTTCTCATTTCTCTCGATCTCTCTCTCGATAGATTTGTCTTTTCACCTTCCAAACCTCTCTCTCTCTCTCACTCCAAATCCTTTTCTCAAGGTTTCTTAAAGCTTCTTCAAGTTTTTCTTCACTTGGTAAGCTTCTTATCCCTCATTCTCATGCAATTTCATGTTTTGAAACCTAGGTTTTGGGGTTTTTAAAATATATATATATATATTTTTTCAAATCAATGAGTTATTGTTGAAATTTTTGGGATGGGTTTTGTAGATTTGATCTAAAAACTCCATGCATTGCATCACATTTGCATTCTAATAGTCTTCTCATGCATTTAGATGTGTGCAAAATGTTTGTGTGCTGGTAGGATTGGATTGGGCTGCGCCCATGATGTTTTTCATATTGCATGTCACATATTCATGCATTCCCCATGCATACGTTCTCTCTTTTCAATATACTTGTTATATTTGAATTGTGTTGGAACTGTTCTGAGTGTTTCCTTCTCCCCCCTTTTTTTCTTTCTGTTTGCGTTAGTAGTGTCTATGGCACTAAAACGTAAGTCTATTTCGACCCAGAACCCTATTTGTTCTAGGGCATCTTCATCTTCTGATTCCACTCCTATTTCTGTTCGGTTCCGTGATGAGAAAGCCCATCAGGACTTGTCGGAGAACTTTTCTAAACGAGGTGTTCATTCGGAACGCCAAGTTATTCTAGCGTACTTCGCCAACACTGACCTTCCCAATGTCTTTCACAAACGGGAATGGGAGTCACTGTGTGACGTCCCGGTCACTTGTCCTTCCGTGCTGATCCAAGAGTTTACTCCAACATGCATGGATTCGATTCTTTAGTACCTCTCTTTCTCACTCGCGTTTAAGGTACGCGCATAGTTTTCACACCGGAGTTGGTAACCGATGTGCTCCATGTTCTGAGGGTTGCGCATCCTAACTACCCTGGTTGTGAGTGTCTGCGGACTGTGTTCAAAGATGAGATGATTTCTGCTTTTTGTGAGCGCCCTTCTGTTTGGGGTGAGCACCAATTTATGTCATGTCGACCTTTTGCTAAAGGTCCTCATTTCTTAAACATGGTGATGACTTTTGTCTTACATTCTCTATCTCACTACAACTCTATCACAGAGCCTCGTGCTCATTTTCTGTTGTCTCTTATTGAGGATCTTACCATTGACTTTCCTTCACATTTCATCTTTTCTATCATAGATGTGTATGAGGATACAGCTACCCGTGATAAGCTCATCTTTCCTTCCACTATCACGAGGATTTTACGCCATTTTTCCATCCCTTTTCCTGTCTCCAACCCTTTTCATGTCATGGTTGCCATAGACACCGCGACCGTAAAACGTAGTGAGGCACAACTTAGGTCGCGATAGACAGGTTCAGCAGCTCCTTCCTCCCATTCCGCTCCATCTAGATATGCTCATGTCTCATCCACTCCCTCCTCTTCTACGAGCGATGTGTCACTAGGAGACATCATGGCGTAGCTTCAGCGCATGGATGCTCGCCTGGATACGCTCTCTACAGCGTTGTATCAGGTGAATGTTCGTGTTGGTCGCATTGCTAGGCGACAGGCGACCATGGGTGGTTTTGCTCCCGAGGTTTCTACTCCACCACCTCCTGTGGCTTCCGCCTCTAGGGATGATGATGGTGATGACGATGATGCTTCGGATGATAATGATGGAGATGCTAGCTCTATCGATGAGATGTCTACTTGACACTCTACCCTATGAGAGTAGTCATACTTAGGGGGAGAGCTTGTATAGGAATTTTTTGATAGGGTGAGTGTTGAGTGTTGAGGGATGTAGTGAGGATTACTTGTATCTTTTTTCTTTTCTCCACTTTAGATACATTTTCTTCTTGTACCTAGGTCTTGTGACCATTATTACATACATTGTGCTCATCTTTGTTATATATGTGATGATGTTGTATGTTTCTTTCAACCATCTCTACATGTGTTGTTTTCTTTTCCTTCTTTATACACATGATTCTTTATTTGTATGCAATCTATTATTTCTGTTTCACACTAAGATGCATTGATGAGTTTTGTTTAAAGTGTTTCAGAAATACAGGTTGTCAAAGTCTACTTGTCATAAACACTCTTCTTGCAAAGTTTTTCAAGAGTTTGTGTTAGGATAGATTTTATTGTATTCAACAAGTGAATATGAGTTGAGTGATTTATGACTTCTCTCATATGTTCATTTGTTGATTGTGGTTTTGTCACGGATTGCTAAAGGGGAAGATTGTTAGGACATATGTGTTTCACTTGTTTAGAACATGTCGTTCATTTATGTAATTGGCTAATCCTTTGACAAAACGCACTTTGCTTGTAATTGGGTAGAATTAGGATGAGTTTTATACTTCAAGAAACTGTGTTTCAAGATCAAGTGTTGAAGTCATCAAGTCTATCCAAGAAACAAGCTAAATAGTACAAGTTCATTAAAGCTCGACAGCTAGCATGTGTCGAGGTTTAAAGAGCTGTTCCAGCCCCGTGTCTTGACAGCTTCTCGACAGCATCTCGATACCTCTATCTGTCGAAGTTTAAGAAAAACAGATTCTGAGTTCTGTTTTGATTCCAATCCGTGGATGTGTCTTTGGGCCTTCTTTTCTCTTAACCCTAGACATATAAAAGGATTATTTTAAGGGCCGTTAAAGGGTGGCAAAGTTGCACAAGCATAGAAAAATGCTTGTTCATGCAAATTGTGACTTGAGACGAAGTTCTTGTCTTAGTTCATATCTCTTGTGAAGAAGTTGCTGTGTCTTTGCACCGTAGGGTTTTGTAACCAAGCATCTTCTTGATCTTCATCGTGTGGACGAATTGAAGAACTTTGTAGCCAACAATCTTCTCTAGTTGGTGATTAAAGTCGCGTACTGGGATCCACGCAATTGGTTAGTCACGTACTTGGGAGCCGTGCATTGAAATGAGAAATTGTCACTACAGAACAAGTCCAATTGGGCATTGGGGTAAGGGTTCAACTGTAGGTTGGTAAGGTACTTGGGATTCCTTTACTTAGAACTGCTTGTTGTGATAATAGTGGAGTTTCGGGAGTGGTGACCTTAAAATCACCCGATGGGGTTTTTGCCGTGTAGGTTTTCCCCATTTGTAAACAAATCACCGTGTCATTTATTTTCCGCTGCATACTTAGTTTAATTGGTGATTTGTTTGTGCTACCACGCTTTGCATGTTAACTTGATTAATTAATAACTTGGCTAATTAATCAACTTAATTCATCACAAGGGGTCAATAAATTTTTGGCCTATCAAAGATTCATCCATTTGGTCTAGATTAGAAATGGCAACGGGTCGGGTTTGGGCTGGGTTTTTTAATACCCAAACCCGACTTGCGAGCTAAGACCCGCGACCCAGACCTACCCCGTCGGGCCCCATTGGGCCATGCCACTTCAGGGCCCATTCTGTTGCCCAATAAAAAAAAAAAAGTTTGCCTAATACTGATTTTCTTAGCAACCAAATAGGAGGGGACACTTAAGAAAATCCAGATCTGAACAGATCGGAAACCCTTTTTTTTCATTACAAAATTTTCCCACATCAAAAGTAAAAACAAGAATTAATATATAGACCCTACAAAATCAAATCAAACAAGCCGATCCTATTCAACAAAAATAGCACTTAAACTAGAAAATACAAATTTGATTCTTTGAACAAAATGAACGATTTTCAGTGCAAAACCTTGAGTTCACAACGAGGTGAGATAGATGAGAGGGTTGTGGCCTTGTAAGCTTGTGGAGGCTTCAGCGAGGTGAGGTCCGTGAGGAGAGGTGCTTGATCTCTTGAGGTGCTTGTCGACGAGGCCGCTTGAGGGAGTGCTTGTCGGCAAGGTCGCTTGAGGGAATGCTTGTCGGCAAGGTCGCTTGAGGGAGAGCGATGACACTGACAGAGCTTGTGTTAGGACATATGTGTTTCACTTGTTTAGAACATATGTCATTCATTATTTATGTAATTGGCTAATCCTTTGTCAAAACGCACTTTACTTGTAATTGGGTAGATTTAGGATAAGGTTAATGCTTCAAGAAACAAGGTTTCAAGATCAAGTGTTAAAGTCATGCAAGTCTGTCCAAGAAACAAGTTTAGAAGTGCTCTTCATTAATGTTCGACAGCTGGCTCGACAGCTGCATCTATCAAGCTTTAAGAAGCTGGTCTAGCCTCGAGGCTCGACAGCTGCTCGATAGCACCTCGACACTTGTAGCTGTCGAGATTTAAGAAAAACAGATTCCTAGTTCTGTTTTGATTCTAATCCGTGGATGTGTCTTTGGGCCTTCTTTTCTCCTAACCCTATACATATAAAAGGATTATTTTAAGGGCCGTAAAAGTGTGGCAAGTTGCACAAGCATTGAGAAATTCTTGTTCATGCAAATTGTAACTTGAGACAAAGTTCTTGCCCTAGTTCATCTCTCTTGTGAAGAAGTTGCTGTGTTTTTGCATCGTTGGGTTTTGTAACCAAGCATCTTCTTGATCTTCATCGTGTGGATGAATTGAAGAACTTTGCAGCCAACAAATCTTCTTTAGTTGGTGATTGAAGTCGCGTACTGGGATCCGCGCAATTGGTTAGTCATGTACTTGGGAGCCATGCATTAAAAGGAGAAACTGTCACTACAGAACAAGTCCAATTGGGTATTGGGGTAACGGTTCAACTGTAGGTTGGTAAGGTACTTGGGATTCCTTTACTTGTAACCGCTTGTTGTGATAATAGTGGAGTTTTGGGAGTGGTGACCTTAAATTCATCTGGTGGGGTTTTTGCCGTGTAGGTTTTCCCCATTCGTAAACAAATCACTGTGTCATTTATTTTCTGCTGCATACTTAGTTTAATTGGTGATTTGTTTATGCTACCACATGCTTTGCATGTTAACTTGATTAATTAATAACTTGGCTAATTAATCAACTTAATTCATCACAAGGGGTCAATACGTTTTTGGCCAATCAAGTGGTATCAGAGTAGGCACACTTTGATTAGGGTTTATCTTTGTGTGTGATCCATTGACCCCTGTTTGTCATGGATAGAGGTCAGTCTCTTATTATACCTCCATTGTTTGATGGTACTAACTATGCATACTGAAAAGTACGCATGAGAACTTTCTTGCAGTCTCTAGATGAGAAGGTGTGGCAAGCTGTGGAGATAGGCTGGACCAAGCTTAAAGAAGCGCCGGCCGATTAGGATGAAGCCAAGATCAAGGCGGCAAACTTCAACAACAGAGCA
Source organism: Castanea sativa (assembly GCF_040712315.1). NCBI lineage: Eukaryota > Viridiplantae > Streptophyta > Magnoliopsida > Fagales > Fagaceae > Castanea > Castanea sativa. The sequence goes on from NC_134020.1 coordinate 36,152,803, forward strand.
TTGAATGCCTTATTCAATGCGGTCACTAATAAGGAGTTCAAGAAGATATCCTCCACTGAAACTGCTAAGGAAGTATGAACCATTCTCCAGACAACCCATGAGGGAACAAAGGCCGTCAAAGATTTAAAACTACAAAGGCTTACTACAAGCTTCGAAGAAATTAAGATGGAGGAAGATGAGTCATTTGATGAGTTCTATGCCAAGCTCAAGGACATAGTGAACTCAGCCTTCAATCTTGGGGAAACCATTCCTGAACCCAAGATTGTGAGGAAAGTGCTCAGATCCTACCCGAGAGATTTCATGCCAAGATCACGGTGATAGAGGAATCAAATGATATTGACAAGATTCCTCTGACTAAGTTGTTCGGTAATCTGCAAACCTATGAGCTAGGGTTAACAAGAATTGGCAAGACAGGTAAAGGCAAGAGCATGGCACTGAAGACCAAGAGCAGTGAGACAGATGAGTCATCAGACGATGAAGACTCTAAGATGAAGTCCTACATCACAAGGCAATTCAAGAAATTCATAAAAAATGCAAATGGAAAAGGCTTCAACAAGGACCGTAGGCAATCTAGTTCTTCTCAGTTCAAGAGCCAAGATAAAAGGGAAGAAGGATGCTAGGGAAGGCGGTCAGTACACTGTTCTCGCAGGACCTAAGTGCTTCGGATGTCAAGGCTTTGGTCACATGAAACAGGAGTGTGCCACATATCTCAAGAGCATTAGGAAGAGCAAGGCACTAGTTGCTACCTTGAGCGACACTGAGCTTGAGGATGACTCCAACAATGAAGATGACGGAATTTTGAATGCCTTCACTGCCATTGTCAATCCTCTTGAAGGGATTGTTGAAGATATGGATGAAGAAGAGGAATTGGTGGAATCCAAGTTTGAAAAGATGGATGATCAAGATGATATCCATACAGCCTATGAAAGACTGTACAAGCTTTCTGAGAAACATGAGAAACTCTATAGGCTAGCCACCAAAAAGCTAAGTGATGTGGAACTTAACTGTGAGGAACTTTCCATAAAGTTTGATGAAGCTGATCAAACTATTAGGGCATTGAGATTAGAGAACAATTTCTTGGCTAAGAAGATCAAGAAGCTTAAAGCGGAGTTGTTTCAAGTTAAAGCTCAATTGGAGAGGGCATCAAGTGCGAAGCTGGATGAGATGCTCAGCATTCAAAAATCTGCTTCTGATCGAACAGGATTGGGGTATGAATTCTCTTCTTCTAATATTGCTTTTACTAGTAATATTGTTTTTGTTCCGCCTGCTAATAATATTGAAATTGATAATAATAATGTTAAAACTGATTTAGCAAGTGAGAACCTAGACAAGGGTAAATCTATCTTAGGAGCACCCCCTAAGCTTGAGAAGAAGGACACTAAAAACCCTAGGACTAAAAAGGCTAACTCTCAAAAGCCTAAACAGAAGAAGCAGCATCTCTGTCATCATTGTGGTATTGCCGGTCATACTCAACCAAATTGCTATAAGTGGTTAGCCACTCAACAAAGCAATGGCATGCTAGCATCTGGGAACTAGAATCAGCTTCAAACCTCTCTTGCTCCTCTTGGAGATCTTCTCAAAGCTCTCATGTTCATTTCGAACTTGAACAGTTTCAATTCTTCCCCCTTATCACCGGTTCAAGGGTTTGCTAAGAGGAAAGGAACTTCCAAGGTGTGGAAGGAAAAGGGTCCCAAATGATTTATTCACTTCTTCTCTCTCTCCCCTTCTTGTTTGTGTTTTTTGCATTACTTGTGTGTTTTGCTTTAATGTTTTGAGTCAGTCTAGTTTTATGCATTGTTTGCTTTGTTTAACATGTTTTTGTTGGTGTGTTTTTAGTTTTTCTTTATTTTTTTTTTCAAAATTGAAAAAAAAAATATAAATACAGTGTGTGTTTGTGTACATCGGTTCTTGTGAACCTTAAAATGGCATTTGAAACAGAGTTTTCTAAACTTTGTATTTCTTATAGCTTAGATGAATATTCCTATGCACAACTAAGCAACTGAGTTTTGTGGCTCTTTGTTTGTGATGAGTAAGGTTAAGTGATCTCTTGTACTTAACACTCGTATCACCCTTTTTGACAGGTAGGACTAGAAAATCCTAAGAGAAAGGCATAAATAACCATCTCACCACTGTTACTTGCCAATCATGATATGACATCTGTATGCTTCAGCATAGCAAAAGTGCAATGTCAATGACATCTGTATGCTTTGGCATAGCAAAAGTGCAATGTCAAAAACTTAACAGAATTGGGTATTTCTTTTCTCTCTTTTATATAACCATGCATGGTTTGCTTGATCAAAAGAAAATATGCAAAGAAAATAAAAGCAAAAAGATCAAAAATGACTTAAATATGATTGCAAGCGTGTTTTCTAGGAGATGTGGAAGTTATAGGATGTACCTCAAAAGTGATAGTCCCCATCAAACAGTTATGATTGTGTGTGAGTTAAAGTGATTTTCTCATATCTCAAATCGTCATAACATAGAGACACTTATGCAATCTTGCGATGTTTTCACACACAACACACAATATTCTTTACTACTCTTGATACATGTGCAGGTACAATGTGATTTGGCTATCACAAGGTTTTCATGTGTTGATGTATGCTCACTAAACTGTCTTGACTTGTTTTTGAAATATAAAATCGGTTAGACTTGTTTAGTGTGTGAGTGTGTATTTTGAGATCCCTGTACTTAAAATTGTTGTTGAGAGATGATTTTGAGAGTCTAATATGTTGATTGGATCATTGGTTGAGCTGCATGCGTGATTACATTCCTGTTTGTGTTTTTCCCTTCTCGAAAAACTGTTTGAAAAGTTGGCTTGACACCTGGTTGTCTGTCGAACTTCTCAGCTTTTTCTTATCGCAATCTCGATAGCTTCTCGACACCTTCTGGATCGATCGAGAAACCTTCTGTCCTCTCGATAGCTTCTCGACACCTTCTAGATCGATCGAGAAACTTTCTGTCCTCTCGATAGCTTCTCGACACCTTCTGGATAGATCGAGAAACCTTCTGTCCTCTCGATAGTTTTTTGACACCTGGTGGATCGATCGAGCATCTGTTCTCATGTCTTGTCTTGTTCCTCGACACCCTCTCGATAGCTGGATCTATTGACGTTGTATTTCTCGGCACCTACCTCGACAGATGTCTCGACACCTCTCGATACCTGTATCTGTCGGGATTTACTGAGGTTCTATATAACTGTTCTGTGCGATCCGTTTCTCACTTCTCTCGATCTCTCTCTCGATAGCGCTGTCTTTTCATCTTCCAAACCTCTCTCTCTCTCACTCCAATTCCTTTTCTCAAGGTTTCTTTAAGCTTCTTCAAGTTTTTCTTCACTTAGTAAGCTTCTTTTCCCTCATTCTCATGCATTTCATGTTTTGAAACCTACGTTTTGGGGTTTTTGAAAAATTTTGGGGTTTTTCAAAATTTATGAGTTCTTGTTGAAATTTTGGGATAGGTCTTGTAGATTTGATCTTAAGAAAACTCCATGCATTGCATCTCATTCGCATTCTAACGATATTCTCATGCATTTAGATGTGTGTAATATGTTTGTGTGCTGGTAGGATTGGATTGGGCTGAGCCCATAATGTTTTTCATATTGCTTGTCCTATGTTCATGCATTCCTCATGCATACGTTTTCTCTTCAATATACCTGTTATATTTGAATTGTTTTTAGGACTTTTCTGTGTGTTCCTTTCCCCCCCCCCCCTCTCTGTCTGTTTACATTAATAGTGTCTATGGCACCAAAACGTAAGTCTATTCTGACCCAGAACCCTCTTCGTTTTAGGGCTTCCTCATCTTCTAATCCTACTCCTCTTTTTGTTCGGTTCCGTGATGAGAAAGCCCATCAAGACTTCTCGGAGAATTTCTCTAAACGAGGTGTTCATTCGGAACGCCAAGTTGTTCTGGCAGACTTCGTCGACACCGACCTTCCCGATGTCTTTCACAAACGGGAATGGGAGTCACTGTGTGACGTCCCGGTGACTTGTCCTTTCGTGCTAATCCACGAGTTTTACTCTAGCATGCATGGATTTGATTATTCAGTACCTCTCTTTCTCACTCGTGTTCGAGGTAAGCGCATAGTCGTCACATCGGAGTTAGTATCCGCTGTGCTCCAGGTACCGAGGATTGCGCATCCTGACTACCCCGGTTGTGAGCGTCTACGGACTGTGTCCAAAGACGAGATGATTTTCGCTTTCTGTGAGTGCCCTTCTGATTGGGGTGAGCACCAATTTACGTCATGTCGACCTTTTACTAAAGGTCCTTGTTTCTTAAACATGGTGATGACTTTTGTCTTGCATCCTCTCTCTCACTACAACTCTATCACAAAGCCTCGTGCTCGTTTTCTGTTGTCTCTTATTGAGGATCTTACCATTGACTTTCCTTCACACTTCATCTTTCTATCATAGATGTGTATAAGGATACAGCTACCCGTGATAAGCTCATCTCTCCTTCCACTATCACGAGGATTTGACGCCATTTTTCTATCCCTTTTCCTGTCTCTGACCCTTTTTCTGTCATGGTTACCATAGATGCCGCTACTATAAAACGTAGTGAGGCACAGTTGAGGTCGTGACAGACAGGTCCTATAGCTCCTTCCTCCTGTTCCGCTCCATCCAGATCTGCTCGTGCTTCATCTGCTCCTTCCTTTTCTTCAAGCGATGTGTCACTAGGAGATATCATGGCGCAGCTTCAGCACAGGGATGCTCGCATGGATACACTCTCTACAGAGTTGTATCAGGTGAATGTTCGTGTTGGTCGCATTGCTAGGCGACAGGCGACCATGGGTGGTTTTGTTCTCGAGGTTTCTCCTCCACCACCTCCTGTGGCTTCTCCGTTTGAGGATGATGATGGTGATGACGATGATGCTTCAGAGGATGATGATGATGGAGATGCTAGTTCTACCGATGAGATGTCTACTTGACACTCTACCTTTTGTCACCCGTGACAAAAATGGAGAGTAGTTTTGGGTTTGAGAGTAGTCATACTTAGGGGGAGAGCTTGTATAGGACATTTTTGATAGGGAGAGTGTTGAGTGCTGAGGGATGTAGTGAGGATACTTGTATCTTTTTTTCTTTTCTTTTTTTCTTTCTTTTCTCTACTATTAGATACAGTTTTCTTCTTGTACCTAGGTCTTGTGACCATTATTACATACATTGTGCTCATTTTTGCTATTTATATGATGATGTATGCTTATTTCACCTATCTCTACATGTGTTGTTTCCTTTCTCTCTTTATACACATGTTTCTTTATTTGTATGCAATCTATTATTTCTGTTTCACACTAAGATGCCTTGATGAGTTTTGTTTAAAGTGTTTCAAAAATATAGGTTGTCAAAGTCTACTTGTCATAAACTCTCTTCTTGCAAAGTTTTTCAAGAGTATGTGTTAGGATAGATTTTATTGTATTCAACATGTAAATATGAGTTGAGTGATTTATGACTTCTCTTATATGTTCATTTGTTGGCTGTGATTTTGTCACGGATTGCCAAAGAGGGAGATTGTTAGGACATATGTGTTTCACTTGGTTAGGACATATGTGTTTTACTTGTTTAGAACATATGTCATTCATTATTTATGTAATTGGCTAATCCTTTGTCAAAATGCACTTTATTTGTAATTGGGTAGATTTAGGATGAGGTTAATGCTTCAAGAAACAAGGTTTCAAGATCAAGTGTTAAAGCCATGCAAGTCTATCCAAGAAACAAGTTTAGAAGTGCTCTTCATTAAAGCTCGACAGCTGGCTCGACAGCTGCATCTATCGAGCTTTAAGAAGCTAGTCTAGCCCCGAGGCTCGACAGCTGCTTGTTAGCACCTCGACACCTGTAGCTGTCGAGATTTAAGAAAAACAGATTCATAGTTTTGTTTTGATTCTAATCCATGGATGTGTCTTTGAGCCTTCTTTTCTCCTAACCCTAGACATATAAAAGGATTATTTTAAGGGCCCTCAAAGTGTGGCAAGTTACACAAGCATTGAGAAATTCTTGTTCCTGCAAATTGTGACTTAAGACAAAGTTCTTGCCCTAGTTCATCTCTCTTGTGAAGAAGTTGCTGTGTCTTTGCACCGTTGGGTTTTGTAACCAAGTATCTTCTTGATCTTCATCATGTGGATGAATTGAAGAACTTTGCAGTCAACAAATCTTCTTTAGTTGGTGATTGAAGTTGCGTACTGGGATCCGCGCAATTGGTTAGTCACGTACTTGGGAGCTGTGCATTGAAAGGAGAAATTGTCACTACAGAACAAGTCCAATTGGGTATTGGGGTAAGGGTTCAACTGTAGGTTGGTAAGGTACTTGGGATTCCTTTACTTGAAACTGCTTGTTGTGATAATAGTGGAGTTTCGGGAGTGGTGACCTTAAATTCATCTGGTGGGGTTTTTGCCGTGTAAGTTTTCCCCATTCGTAAACAAATCACTATGTCATTTATTTTCTGCTGCATACTTAGTTTAATTGGTGATTTGTTTGTGCTACCACGCGCTTTGCATGTTAACTTGATTAATTAATAACTTGGCTAATTAATCAACTTAATTCATCACAAGGGGTCAATACGTTTTTGGCCGATCAGCTTGGGACAATAGCAAAAGCTTAGGACGGCGGCGAGAGTTGGACCGGTGGTGAAAGGTTGGGTAGTTGGCCGAAGGTGAGATTGAGAGTGAGTGAGATTGTGATTTGTGAGTGTGTGAGTGAGACTGTGTGAGCTGAAGAGTGGAGATGAAAGGTGGGCTGCTGTGAGCTGAAATGAAGTGAGGACTAGAATTTAAGGGTTTATAACAATAGGTATATATATATATATATATATATATATATATATATATATATATATATATATATATATATATATATATATGAGGGTATTTTAGTAATTATATATATAAACTAGTCGGGTCGTGTCAGGTCCGGGTTTGGGCAAATTTTTGTAAAAATTGGGACCTGACCCGAACCCGGTTTGGGTTTTTTTTTTTTTTGTTGAAATCCAAACCCAACCTTATTCTTTATCAGGTCGGATAAAACTCGACCCATTAGGGTCGGCCGGGTCGAGTACCCGTGAGTCAGGCAGAAATTGCCATCCCTAGTTTGGATTCCCTCAAGATTATCCTCTAGACTTCATCAAGGCTTCCCTTTCAAAGAACAGATGAACTCTCACAAGTGTGTCTTGAATTTGAAATTACATTGGATCACTACTCCAACCTACCATTCTCATTCTGTGCCCACCGGTCTGCCACCTACCATTTCCATTCAGTGCCTACCATTCTCACAAAAAATTCTCATCCATCATTCTCACCTAACATACCCATCTACCATTCTCGGTCTCTCCGCTATAAATGAAAGGTTCGAATTCATTGAAACTCACCAAGAAAAACACACTAAATCATGAAATGAAGATTTGCTTCTTTCAAATTTTCAAGTCCTCCTTCTCACAACCATTTCTCACTATAGCCTCATCATTCTCAACACCTAGCAACCAATATTACTTTGTAATCAGCTTGAACCCAACCTTCTCATGGTTCTGTAGAAACTCTTCTCACAACATCCTTACTGTTTTAAGATCCAAACAAATTTTGTTTCCCTATTTAACGACCTCATTTTTCCATAAAGTTACTCATAACAAGGCTGGTATTGTTGTTCCATGCATCCTTGGACTTGGTTGGCCAAGAAATCTAAGTCCAATAGAGACACCTGTTTCTAAGCTCAGGGACCCTGTAGTCTCTCTCCAATTGCTTGGTCTTCCAGTAGAAGCAGCGGTTTGGAACAAACAACAACTTGGCTGGTTTCTAAAACCAGGATCACAAGTTAGCTCCATCTTTCATTTTTTTTGTTTTTCCAACAAGTGGCATTAGGTGAAGGTTGTAAATGGTGTTGGGGTATCCTACAAATTTCCCCCCATCTAACACTTACGATGACCTCCAATGTACCAACTCATCATAAATCAACCTTTGGTGTCGGTAAATGGTCACCAAAGCCTCATTCTATGTTCCCACCAACGTGGGACCCAAAGGTCATCATTGCTGGTACCTCTCTGGAATTACTCCAACCTAAATTCTACTTGAAGTATTTTAGAAAGTACTCTTCTGAAATTACTTCAATTAGCGCCCGTTGGCATGGTCCCATCACACAGGCACATTCAACAACTTGTCGCCGGACCTCATTCAGCATGCAATCAGTCCCATATTCCAAAGTATACTCCTCAGAAACATCTACACCAAAAAGTCCCCGACGTACAGGGCCAGCTCCATGGTGTCATATGTTTCACCCATTCACTTCATCTTCATCGCCATCTTCTTCACAACCACCACTAGTAGACCCAAAATCCATAGGCTTCTGAAATTACCTCAATTTAACTTGGGAAATACGATAACACAAGCACATTCAACCACTTTCCCATATGTCCTCACCATAATCCGAAGTAGATTTACCGGAGATCACTTTACTAGGAATTCTTAAAAATGCGAGGCTAGCCCTATAACTTTGCATGTTGTACCTAGCCAACATCCTCGCCTTTTCCCCATCTTCTACAACCTGTGATCACCACCAACGATCCAAAATACTCTTCTAAAATTACTTCAACTTAACCTCTGTTAATAAGGCCTAGTCATGCAAGTACGTTCAAATACTTGCAGACCCCTTTTCAGTTTCATCAAAGCCTTTCATATGGGTGAGTCTACTCTTCTGAAATTATTTCATCTTACTGAAAGCTTCACACCTTCAACTAATTCACTTGAAGAGTAAAGTGCAAAAATCTGTTTTTGAGACTCATTTACTCACCACACTCCAAAACTGTGTGCATGAACGAGTCTTGAGGGGGCATTTGTAGAGAGAAAATTTCCGACCTATCACAAGCTAACACATCATACTACCAAGTCCACTGGCCAATTACAAAGTGCCACGTATTGTTACTAGGTTTTGCTATTACTACTAAAAAACCAATAGAAATTTGCCAAGTGTCATTGAAATAAGGGCATAAAATGCATGCGAAACCCAATCACGCATCAATGCATGTAAGCAATGACATAAGCAGCCTCGCATGTGTAAGCGATGACATAATCAGCCCAGCACATGTAGGCAATGACATAAGCAATCCAGTGCATGTAAGCGATGACATAAGCAGACCAATCAGACTGTGACATGTGTCACCAATCAGACTCCGCCACGTGTCGCTCACCCACCCCTAAACTCCTATAAATAGAAGCCTTCCTAAGGCATTAAAAGAGACACCAAGGCATCTAGAGCATAAGCAGCATTAGAGAAGATTCAGAAGCACTCAAAAGTATAGAAGCTCTGCAGGAATCAAGCTTCAAAGCCTTCAAAAACTTCAACCTCAAAACCAAAGAACATTTGAAGCAAAAACCATCCAAGCTATCAACCTAGATCTTGAAGCTTGCTGGAATCAAGCTCAAAAGCCTCCAGAAATTTCAACAAACCATAAATCAACGAAGCTCTATGGATTCAAGCCTCTAAAGCACCGAAGAACTTCCACTACAAACCTTTGAAGACGAAGAACGCACCAAGAACATGAATAATGTACAAGAACGTGAAGAACATGAAGAACAAAGAATTTCTAACAAGCTCATAGCCAGAGATTCATTGTAATTCTGTTTCAAGGGTCTTCGATCCATCCTTCAATTAAATTGAATGATTTTTGGTGTTTGAAACAAAATCACATTATTACAATTCCAATAAACAAGTCTTTCAAGGAGACTGAATCAGAGGATCACTCTTTTGTAATTTAAGTGAATTGTACCACATATTCATCAATACAAATTCACATTTGTGAAACTATTTTACTTGTTTGATTTATTTAAAACTAGAGATTTAGTCGTCTACAAGTAGGAAAACATTTTATGCCGAAACAAACTATGGAGTCTCAAGTCTTGTCCTTTTACCTTCAATAAACTTTGCAATATATTTAGAAGTGTTTTTTTTTTTTTTTTTTTTTTTACAAACAAGGGTGTCTAGACCTTTTCGATTATATGACTATTCTCTCTTTGTATGTAGTTTTTCCATCCTACACGCATCAAGTTATTACTGAGAGGAGTTCTAGTAGTATTTTTTTGGTGAAACTACATTATTGGTCCCTGAAGTTTACCATGTGTGTGCAATCGGTCTCTTAAGTTTGAAGCGAGCATAATTAATCCCTCAAGTTTTAAAACTGAATTGTATTAGTCCTTTTACTAACTGCCGTTAGTGGTGTTACTTATGTGGCATGTTTTTAATTAAAAATTTTAGTTTCCTCGTTAGAAACAATATTCACGGTACCAACCAAATTATATATAATAAAAAAAGTATTTTCTACCCTAGCCGCCTCCCCTTGCTCATGATTGGACTATTTTGTTTAAGCTAGACAATAGTAGTCATTTCTGAATAGCTATATTAAGATGACAACATCTCACATCAACAAAAATGTCAGACAAATGTTGTTGTGAATGTATTATTACATGAGCTTCCTGTGGCATCAAATTGTCTTTGGTACCTTAACTATTCAGCATCAACCACAAGCAAATAACCTGGGTGACTTTTGAGCCATGGAGCGGTAAGACCAACTGTAAACAGAGCCAAAACCTTGAAGTAGTGCCATATCATATAAGGCATTAGATTATGATACTGGTCTTGACACGAGATAGTACATTGACAAAAAAAAACATTAATCCATGAATAAAAACACTTTGATGTACTCCTTCACATCAAAATGTTTAGGTAGTGTGTGAGAGAAGCAGTGTGCGAGAGAAGCAGGGAAGAGTGTGGTTGTCGCCGGCGGTGGCTAGGGCTTGGGCTGTCGCTGGTGGTGGCTAGGGCTTGGCCTGTCACCAGTGGCAGCTATGGCTAGGGTCTCCACTGGCAGTAGGTTCATGCTTGGATTTCTTTTCTCCCTTTCTCTCTTTTGTGGGTGGGTTTGTGATTTTTTTTAAGCGGTGGGTTTGTGAATCAGTTGCAAATATTGGTTTTAATTTGGTTTGTAAATTTATTTTGTAATTTTTAATAAAAAAAGCTATATCATTAAAAAAAATGTCAAGTCATTATTCCGTTAACCATGTAAGTAATACCACTAATGGTAGTTAGTAAAAGGACTAATACAACTCAGTTTTAAAACTTGAGGGACTAATTGTGCTCACTTGAAACTTGAGGAACCAATTACACACATAAGGTAAACTTGAGGGATCAACATTATAGTTGCACCTATTTATTTTTAAAGACTATATAATCCTACTTTTATTGATATTACCTATAGTGTGTAATGTAAATTAAGTAATCTTAGAAATAGTCTAGGATAAAAGTTACTATATCTACTTTTTAATAGGTTTGATACAATACACAATTTCAAATAAGGTCTAATTACAACTTACCCACTTGTGGTTTGACCAAAATTTAAGTTGCCTACCTGTGATTTGAAATTTGACACTTTACCCACCTAAGGTTAGCTTAGTTAGGGTTCCATTACTCACCTCTGTTAAAAATGAGGCTAAATATGTATTTTTGCTCTTTTTTATGTCTCTCTCCTTTCAAAACAAAAAAAGCATAAAATAATAAGAGAACAAGATCAAAAAGTAAGGGTTTTGTAAAAATTATTGACAAGCCAAGAATGTATTGACCCCTTGCGATGGATTAATTGATTAATTAGCCAAGTTTAATTAATTAATCAAATTAACATGCAAAGTACGTGGCAGCACAAAAAAATCACCAACTAAATAAATATGCAGTAGAAAATAAATTGACACAGTGATTTGTTTATGAATAAGGAAAACCTCCGAGGCAAAAACTCCGTCGGGAGATTTTAAGGTCATCACTCCCGAGAATCCACTATTATCAAAACAAGCAGTTACAAGTAAAAGAATCCCAATACCTTATACCAACCTACAGTTGAACCCTTACCCCAATACCCACTGGACTTGTTATGTAGTGACAATCTTTCATTGTATTACACGGCTCCTAGTACGTGACTAACCAATAGATGCGCGGATCCTAGTATGCGACTTGATCACCAACTTGAGAAGGATGTTGGCTGTAAAGTTCTTCTGTTCATCACATGATGAAGATCATGAAGTTGCTTGGTCATAAAACCCTATGGTGTACAAAGACAGCAGATTCTTCAAGAGAAAGAAAAACTAGGGCAAATTCTGTCTCTAGTCACAATTTGCATGAACAAGACTTTGCTCAATACTCGCGCAACCCTAGATGGCCCTTAAAATAATCATTATATATGTTTAGGGTTGTGAGAAAAGAAAGCCCAAACCATTATCCTTATCAGCATCAACATCAGCATCATCGTCCTCATCCTTAGAAGTCCCTAGAGTAGGAGGAGGAGAAGCAACAAAGCCACCCATGACAGCCTATTGTCGTGTGATACGACTAACACGGGTGTTCACCTGACATAACTCATCACTAAGAGTGTCGACGTGAGCATCAATGCGCATAAGCTGTGCCATGATGTCCTCGAGAGTCACACCGCCCACTAAAGAAGAAGGAGTGGATGTGGATGGAGCTGTAGAAGCTGGAGGAATCGCTGTCCCGGACTGCCTCGAACGAAGCTGCGCCTCGCTCCGTTTAACGGTAGCGGCGTCTATAGAACAGATGACATGGAAGTGGTCGAAAACAGGAAAGGGGACAGAAAAGTGGCATAGAATCCCTGTGATAGCCAAAGAGAAGATGAGCTTATTATGGGTCGCCGTATCTCTATATACATCTATGAGTGAAAAAATGAAATGAGAGGGAAAATCTATAGTGAGATGCTCTAGGAGGGAAAGCAAAAACTGAGTACGGGGTTCCGTAATGGAGTTACAATGAGATAAAGGATGCAAAACAAACGTCATCACCATATTAATGAATTGAGGACCTTTAGCAAAGGCCAAACAATGAGGGAACTAACGATCACCCCAATCAGAGGGACGCTCACAAAAAGAGGTCATAAGCTCGTCTTTAGTCACAGTCTTAAGATGATCACAACCAGGGTAGTCAGGATGCGCTACCCTAGGGACATGGAGCATGTTGGATACTATATTCGGTGTGACCACGATGTGCATACCTCGAACGTGAATAGAAAAATGAGGTATTGAATAATCAAATCCATGCATATTGGAGTAGAACTCCTGTATAAGCACAGATGGACAAGTGACCAGGACATCACATAGTGACTCCCAACCCCTACTGTGAATGACAGTGGGTAGGTCAGTGTCAGAGAAGTCCGATAAAATGACTTGGCATTCCAAATGAATGCCTCGTCTAGAAAAGTTCTCTGAAAGTCCTGTCAGGCTGTATCATCATAGAACCGAATGTTAGAGGGGGTAGGATCAAAAGAGGATGCCCCGGAATGAAGAGGGCTCCGGGATGGAGTAGATTTTTGTTTAGGTGCCATAGAGCAACTAACCGAGAGAGAGAGAGAGAGAGAGAGAGAGAGAGAGAGAGAGAGAGTGAGAGAGAGAGAGACATGTATAAAAGCACCAATACAATCAATATATAAGAATATAGAGAATTGAAGGTACGTATGCATGAAAATGCCTGAACATGTGACATTCAAAATTAAAAACATCATGGGCTCAGCCCAATCTAAACCTACCAGCACACAAATTTACAACAAAGTCAAGCACACATCTAAATGCATGAAATATTGTTTTAATGCATATATGATGCAATGCATGATGATTTAAAGCCATTTAGGCAAGACCCATCCCAAAAATTTCACAAAGCTTCATCAATTTTGAAAAACCCAAAAATTTCTCAAAAACCCCAAAAGTTAGGTCAGAAAGCATGAAATGCATGATAGATGAGAGAAACGAGATCTTACTAGAAGAAGAAAGATCAATCTAGGCTCAAAAAACCTTTGGGAATGAAGTTTGGAGTGAGAGAAAGAAGTTTTGGGAGGTGAGGAGTCAACAGGAGTCAAGAGAGATCGAGAGAAGTGAACCTGAAAATGTGAGGATTCTATATATAGAACCTTTTAATTCTCGACAGATTGAGAGGTGTCGAGCTTTAAAGGCTTGAAGAGATCTAGCTATCGAGCAGCTGTCTAAAGGTGTCCACAGCAAAAAGGGGCTCGATGGATCGAGAAGCTATTAAGAATCTATCAAGGAGACAACACTTTCTCGATGGATCGAGAAGCTATCAAGATTGAGATAAAAAGAAGCTGAAGAGCTCGATAGATAGCCTAGCTGTCGAGAGGTGTCGAGGAGCTGTTGAGATTGCTTAAAAAAAATAGTTTTTCAAAGAAGAGAAAAACACAAACATAAATGCAATCAAACATGCAACTCAACCAAGGATAAAAAAAACATTTTAATCTCTCAAAAAATCTCTCAATCAAGAAAAATGCCATGCATTTAGATCCAAAAACACACACACACACACACACACACACACACACACACACACACACAGAGTAAACAAGTCTAACCAATTTTATATTTCAAAAACAAGTTAAGACAGTTTAATGAGCATACATTAACACATGTAAACCTTGTGATGACCAAATAACATTGTACCTGCACATGTATCAAGAGTAGCAAAAAATATTGCGTGTTGCGTGTGAAAACATTGCAAGATTGCATAAGTGTCTCTATGTTATGATGATTTGAGATATGAGTAAATCAATTTAACTAACACACGATCATAACTGCTTGATGGGGACTATCACCTTCGAGGAACATCCTATAACTCCCATATCTCCTAGAATACACGCTTGCAATCATGTTTTAAAGCATTTTGTTTTTTTTTTCTTTAATTTTTCTTTGCATATTTTTCTTTTATTAAGCATATCATGCATGGGCATACAAGAGAGAAAAGAAATACACAATTATGTTAAGCTTTTGACATTGCACTTTTGCTATGCTGAAGCATACTGATGTCATTCCATGATTGCAACAATGGTGAGATGGTTATTTATGCCTTTCTCTTAGGATTTTTTAGTCCTTCCCGTCAAAAAGAGTGATATGAGTGTTAAGTACAAGAGATAAATTAATCTTACTAATCACAAACACGAGCCACGAAACTCACTTGCTTAGTTGTGTATAAAGATGCTAATCTAAACTACAAGTGATACAAAGTTTAGATAACTTTGTTTCATTGGCCATACAAGGTACATAAGTACTAATGTACACAAACACACACTGTTTTTGTATTTTTGTATTTTTCAATTTTTTTTATTTTTATGGAGGAAAAAAATTAATAAAAAAAAATTGAAAACAAACAACAAAAACATGTTAACCAAAGCAATGCATAAAAACTAGATTGATTGAAAATAAGAAAGCAAAACACACAAGTGATGCAAAAACAAAAAAAGAAGGGGAGAGAGAGAAAAAGTGACTGACTCACTTAAAGCCTTTTTCCTTCCACACCTTGGAAGAACCTTTCCTTTTGGTGAAACCTTGAACCGATGGTGAGGGGGAAGAATTGCAACCGTTCAAGTTCAAAAGAAACATTAGGGTTTTGAGAAGCTTACCAAGAGGAGAAAGAGAGGATGGAAACTGACTTAGGTTTCCTGCTGAGACCATGTTGTTGCTCTGTTGAGTGGCTTGCCACTTGTAGCAATTTGGTTGAGTGTGTCCAACTACTCCATAGTGATGATAGAGATGCTGCTTCTTGTCTTTGGACTTTTAAGCATTACTCTTCTTAGCCCTAGGGTTTTTGGTTTCTTTCTTAATAATCTTATGAGGTGCTCCTAAGATAGATTTACCATTGTCTATGTTCTTACTAGCTATCATAGTTTAGTATCATTATTCTCAGATTCAATATTATTAGTAGGAGAAACAAAAACAGTAGTACTAGAAGAAGCAATATTAGGAGAAGAAAAATCATACCCTAAACCAGTTCAATCGGAGGCAGATTTTTTGAATGCTAAGCATCTCATCAAGCTTTGCACTTGAGGTCCTCTCCAACTGAGCTCTAACTTGGAATAGTTCTGCCTCAAGCTTCTTGGTTTTCTCAGCCAAGAAATTGTTTTCAAACTTCAGTGCTCCAATGGTTTGATTGACTTCATCATACTTGGTGGAGAGCTATTCTCGTTCAAGCTCCACATCACTGAGCTTCTTGGTGGCCAACCTATACAATTTCTCATGCTTTTTAGAGACCTTATATAACTTTGCATAGGCAGTATGGATGTCATCTTGTTCATCCATCTTCTCAAATTTTGATTCCACCAAGTTTTCTTCTTCATCCACATCTTCTACAGTCCCTTTAGTAGGATTGACAGTGGTGATGAAGGCATTTAGGATTCTGTCATCTTCATTATCAGAATCATCCTCAGGTTTAGTGTCGCTTAAGGTAGCAACAAGTGCCTTGCTCTTCCTAATCGACTTGAGATAAGTAGGGCACTCTTGTTTCATGTGACCAAATCCTTGACACCTGAAACACTTTGGTCCTGAGGGAACAATGTACTAACCACCATCCCTAGCATCCTTCTTCACTTTGTCTTGGCTCTTAGACTGAGAAAAACTTGATTACTAGTGGTCCTTGTCAAAGCCCTTTGTATTGGCATTCTTCATGAACTTCTTGAATTGCCTAGTGATGTAGGACTTCTTTTTAGAATCTTCATCGTCTGAAGACTCATCCGTGTCACTGCTCTTGGCCTTCAATACCATGCTCTTGCCCTTACCCGGCTTACCAACCAGCTCTGTCAAAGGAATCTTGTCAATATCCTTTGATTCCTCTATAGCAGTGATCTTGGCATGAAATCTCTCGAGTAGAGATTTGAGCTCTTTTCTCATAATCTTGGGTTCGGGAATGGTTTCCCCAAGATTAAATTCTGAGTTCACTATGTCCTTGAGCCTAGCATAAAACTCATCACTATGTCGAGCTTTAATGAACAAAACTTCTTCACTTGATTCTTGGATAACCTTGCATGGCTTTAACACTTGAACTTGAAACATTGTTTCTTGAAGCATTAAACTTGTCCTAGATGTACCCAAATACAAGTAAAGTACGTTTTTTCAAAAGATTAGCCAATTACATAAAATGTTGACATATGTTTATAACATGAATCACATATGTCCTAACAATTATGAACAAACATTTCCACCATCATATAAGCTTTTGTTAAGAACTTTGATTCGCAGAAATGTTTTTTTTTCCATTGAAATTTCTGTCCTAAGTTATGCCCAGTTCAACCTCCTATATTGATTATTGATACTTCACTCGCTCACAAAGTCGATCCTACATCTCTTAATTCCTCTCCTATTATCCCTTCCCATAAAAAGAAAACAACTACCTTTTGTTGCCTAAACCGGACATAAACTAAACAGACACAGTGTTAGGAGCTTTAGTTGCTGATTATGATGGCATGAGGAATTGGAATGCTAGGGCAACATCAGGCCAGCCACTTGGCTCTATGTTTTCTCAACACACCAATGGCTCTTCATGCCTATCTAGTAAGGCTCCTAACTGCTCTTTGAGGGGGACAAGCCTGGTCTTCCTGTTGGATTCAGAATGATGAGTGTGATGAGTGCAGCATGTGGAGGCACCTTGCTCCATATGATTCCCTAAGGCCATGGCAGAGGAAGGCCATGGTGGGTAGAGACGGATTTTGATGTTGGGCTGCAGCAAGTGGTGTTGACCCTAGGTGATGGTGCATGGCATTGGTGGCTTGAGTGCAAGGCAGTGCTGGGCTACTGTGATTATGATATGCTGTGCAAGGCATTGGGCTGGTTGGTTCTAGCAGAATGCATGGACTTGTGTGAGTGGGCTGATGGCAGTTACTTGATGTGCTGAATATAAGCATGCTGTGTGGGCTGTGATGCTGATGAGAAGGCTTAGGTAGGGGGCCAAGCCTTCTAAAACGTGCTAGAACAAGTGTGTGGGCTACTGAAGCATTGGCAGAGTGTGTAATTTATTTCTGTGCATTTATCTTAGGCTGTTGGGGCTGTCAACATCAGTGTGTAATTTTGGCTTAGAGAATTTCGTGTGTATTCTCTAGGCTTCCTTTGTACTTGATATTGAGTAATAAAGGTTGGGGTTGATGCCCTATAAATACTATGTGTGAATTCCCTTTATAATTTTGTTATAAGTATTCATGCAGTGTGTGTGTGTGGTGTGTTGGTTGAGACTAGGTCAGGGGCTTAGTGCCATCATAGGCAGAAAATTTAAAAGAAAATTTGACCCTGTGACAATTGGTATCAGAGCTTGGCTGCCATGTCTTCAAACACCAAGACAAGGGTAACTATCTTGGAGATAATACTCGAAGTTCCTAGAGAGGGGGAACAACTTTCTGTGTGTGACAGATTGGAAGCCCTCTCTATAGAAACTACTATGGTGGGGAATGATCTTGTAGAATAGAGGGATATTGTGTTGAATCGTGTTGAAGAATTGGTTGTTAAACTGGACACCCAGAACTAGGTAGTAAGGGAGACCCAACGCCAACTTGAAACATAAATTGCCCTGTTGAAGAAAGCAATGAGTGGCTTGCCTAGGGAGGGGGAAGTGGCCACCAAAGTAAAGGTGCCTAAACCAAAGCCCTTTAATGGTGCCAGGAATGCCATGGATTTGGAGAATTTCCTATGAAATATGGAGCAGTACTTTAAGGCTGCCAGGGTGCCTAATCAAGAGATGGTGACGATTACTAGCATGTATCTTTTGTGGTGGAGAACCCATGTGGAAGATCATGCAGATGCTAGAATTGCCAAAAATAGAATTGCCAAAAATAAAGTTATATCTCTATAACTATTAGACCAATTATTTTGTTTAAGAGCATTATTGGACTAATTCAAAATTTTGAAGGGGCCAACTCTGATTTTTGTATACTAAATTGGGCTTGAACATAAAAATAATTGTATATATATTTTTAAAAATTTTAAAATTTTGGGGGGCCATGGCCCCCGCACCCTTATACATGCCTCTTCCCCTGTCTCTAGCATCAAGTCATGGACCATCTGATACATGTAACTAGTTCATATTTCAAAACTTAGTCCAGACTTCTTTATTTAATTAAATCACCAATTAGAATGTGTCATATTTGATCTTAGAAAACAATGATTTATTTTGGAAAACATTGAGTAAGAAATTTTGTATCTCTCCTGGAGATTTAAGGGTTATTAATCATTTAGAACCTAAGCCAACCGTTTTTCCAAACACAACAGTTTTGATACCATTGACAGAAGTTCCCGTCATGGATTTCAATGTCCCGGATCCTCCACCTCCAACTCTTGCTTTTCTTCCCACAATTTCCAATGGAACAAAACCAAAAAGCACAAAATCAAGGAATTTGTATATGGCAATATCTATTGCTGGTGCGATTCTGGTACTTGTAGCTTTGGTTGCATGTGGTATAAAGGCATTAAAGAAATTGAAGGGTGAGAAGCTCTCTAATCTCTTGTTCACAAGTTAGAAGCTCTCCAAGGTCTGCAAATTCATGTTTATCTCTAGATATCCTTGTTGAAATAAAATACTCATTGTTCATGTACATCATAAAGGGCCTCAAGAAAGCAACTAGAGGTTTCAGTGAAGAAAACAAGATTGGCGGCGAGGTCTATAAGGGGTTGATCAATAATGTTGAAGTGATGATCCAACAGACAAAGTTTGAAAACACCCGGCAGGCTATTGATTTAGACTAAAAAATTAATCCCATCAATATTGTGAATTTACATGGTGTTTGTTATGGGGAAGGTGACTTTTCCTGTTCTTATCTTGTGTTTGAGTTCCCTGGCAATGGCTGCTTGAGGCACTGCTTGTCTAACCCTCTCTAGTGGCACAGGTGGACACAAATTGCTTTTGATATTGCAACAGGGCTACACCATCTACATTATTGCACTTTTCTCCCCCTTGCACACTTGGGCTTGAGTAGTACAATTATTTTTTTTACTACAAATTGGAAAGCAAAACTAGCAAATATTGGAACTAGTGCTGCTGTTGGGCCTGTGAAAGAAATGGATGGTAAAGATAATGTCAGAGGATGGGTTGTACCAGAGTACCTTCAGCATGGCTCAACTTCTGAAAAGGTAGACATTTTTGCCTTTGGAGTTATTTTGCTTGAGCTAATCTCGGCACAGGAGGACCTTAATGGAAAATCATTCAAGGAATCCATCACATTCTTGGGAGGAGCTAGTGAAGGTGGTTGTTTTGAAAAATTGAGGAGTTTAATGGATCCGTCTTTGAAGGATGATTGTCCTCTTGCGGAGGCTTTATGTTTAGCTGTTTTAGCCAAGGCTTGTTTGGAAGATGACCCTCTGCATAGGCCAACTATGGATGATATCATGAAAGTCGTTGCCAGAATGGTATGATTATCGATTACTAGATCATGAAGAACCAAATTTTATTTATAACAGGTCCGGTAAAACATTCTTTACATATTAAATTCATACACTGTAATAATCATTATGAATATTGTTAGGACATATGTGAAACTTGTTAGAACATATGTTATGTATATTGGCAAATCCTTTAACAAAACGCACTTTACTTGTAATTGGGTAGATTTGTGATGGGTTTAATACTTCAAGGAACAAGAGTTCAAGTCTAGAATTGAAGCTATGCAGGACTGTCCAAGAAACAAGTGAAGAAAGTGTTGTTCATTAAAACTCGATAGATAGTTCGACAGATCATATCTATCTAGATTTAATGCGTATGCTCAATAGCAGCTCAACAAAACAGTATCTATTGAGAATTACGAAATTCAAATTTTCAGATCTGTTTTCACGCATATCCAAGTGTATTTGTGTAAGGTTTCTTTTCTCACAACCCTAGACATATATAAGGATTATTTTAAAAGTTGTCACAAGGTGTTGCACAAGGAATCAGAACATCCCTTCATGCATTGTGCAACCGAAGATAAAAGTTTACCTAGTTCATCTTTTCATTGAAGAAGCTACTCTTTACACCAAGGGTTTTGTAACCAATGAGCTTTTTTATTTTTATCTTTTGGATGAACTGAAGAACCTTGCAGCCAACATCTTTCTCAAGTTGGTGTGTTAGTCATGTACTTGGATCCGTGCAAAGGAGTAAGTCGCGTACTAGGATCCATGCATCAATTGGTTAGTCACGGAATTGGAGCCGTGCGTTGAAAGGAAAGATTGTCACTACATTACAAGTCAAATTGTGTATTGGGGTAAGGGTTCAACTGTAGGTTGGTATAAGGTACTGGGATTCCTTTACTTGTAATCGCTTGTTTTGAAAATAGTGGATTCTCAGGAGTGGTGACCTTAAATTCATTCGGTGGGGTTTTGTCTCAGTGGTTTTCCCCATTCGTAAACAAATCACCCGTGTCATATTTATTTTCCGATGAATTTAAATTAATTGGTGATTTGTTTGTACTACCATGCTTATTGCATGTAATTGAATCTAATTAATTAACTTGATTAATTAATTGATTAATTTACTAAAGGGGTCAATACATTCTTGGCCTATCAGATATATATATAGGGTAGGTTTCATACTTAGCATTACAGGACCTTAAGCGTGTAAATTGTAATATTGGGAAGTTAAAATTCCTCCCCCTTTTCTTAATTTGTACAATTTATCTCTATTATCTAGGAACTCCCTCAGCTTATTTGTTCATTCTTATATGCAACCAAAAGTTCAAATTCATGAACCATGTTGTAAGATAATTTCACTGAAATCAAGTAGGTTTCATTGTTCAATTGGTTGGTGGGGGGTGGGGAGGGGGTGTTGAGGATTGGAATTCTTTGACCAAATATAAGAGCATGCACGATGCACCAGACATATTAAATTAGCTTGCTGACTTCTAAATTGGATTTGTATTATTATTATCACTTAATAAGCCCAAATGTTCTTTGCTAATGTCCTTAAAGAGAAGGATCCAAAATTGTTTGGAAGATTTGAGAAGTATATTAATGGAGGATATGATTTGTTTGATTCCACTTGTATATTTTGATTGAATGTGACACACACACACACACAAACACACACACATATATATAAAACCATACTCTATGCACATCTTCACTGTTGACTTCTTGTTGTACGGCCAAAATGGCCAAATACCACAATTTTCATAAATTTGTAGCAAAAAAAACATTGTTTCGGAACTAAATAGGGAAATACCACTTTTCTAGAACTCGAGTTTCGAAAACTTGAGTTCCAAATGGTACTCGAGTTTATGAAACTCGAGTTCCTCATCAGTTCCGCCACCGTGGCACTGCTGAGCTGGAATTTGTGTGATTAAAAAAAATAATGTGGTACTTGAGCTTAGTAAACTCGAGTTCCATGCAACACAGTACTCGAGTATACCAGACTCGAGAACCTATTATAAATAAAATTATGTTTATGTTTATTTATATGGTACTCAAGCTCACCAAGCTCAAGTACCTTGTAAGGAACCCGAGTTTAGTAAACTCGAGTTCCTTATAACCTTTTTTTTTATAACAATTAACAAATAAACATAAACATAAACATATGTAGCATTTTTTATGTTTTTATTTAATTAAATAGGAGCATTGTAAAATATAAAGATTTTAATTTCAAAATATGAATTAATTTCTACATTAATTAAAATTGTTCATTATTTTCTCATAAAAATTGTTCACTGTTTTCTACATAAACTATTTCAAGCATTTTGCATAAAATTATTTTTTGTTCAGGATTATCTAAGAAATTGTTCACTCTCTTTTCAGTGTAAATTATTCTCTGTTCACTATTTAAAAAATTGTTCACTGTTTTCTCATAAAACACCTAGTGAAATCGTGTTTTCGAAATTTAAACCCCAAATCTAAATGCTTTTTCATGTTTGAATTTCACAATAATCGAATTTATTTTTCTGCATTGATAAAATCTATTTCTACATTAATAAAATTTGCTCTCTGCACATCATATTTACTGTATATTTGAATCTGCTTACTACATTCATAAAATCTGTTTTCAGTATTAATTAAAACTGTTCATTGTTTTTTCATAAAAATTGTTTACTGTTTTTTGCATAAACTATTTCTACAATTTTACATAAAATTATTTTCTGTTCAGCATCATTTAAAAAATTGTTCACTCTCTTTTCTGCGTAAATTATTTTTGTTCGCTATCTAAAAAATTGTTCACTGTTTTCTCATAAAACACCTAGTGAAATCGTGTTTTCTAAATTTAAACGCCAAATCTGAATGCTTTTTTATGTTTGAATTTCACAATAATCGAATCTATTTTTTTGCATTGATAAAATCTATTTCTACATTAATAAAATTTTCTCTCTGCACATCATGTTTACTGTATATTCGAATCTGCTTACTACATTCATAAAATCTGTGTTTTGCATTAATTAAAATTGTTCATTATTTTCTCATAAAAATTGTTCGCTGTTTTTTGCATAAACTATTTCTACAATTTTGCATAAAATTATTTTCTGTTCAACATTATTTAAAAAATTGTTCACTCTCTTTTTTGCGTAAATTATTTTCTGTTCAATATTTAAAAAATTGTTCATTATTTTCTCATAAAACACCTAGTGAAATTGTGTATTCTAAATTTAAACACCAAATCTGAATGCTTTTTCATGTTTGAATTTCACAATAATCGAATCTATTTTTATGCATTGATAAAATCTATTTCTACATTAATAAAATTTGCTCTCTGCACATCATGTTTACTGTATATTCAAATCTGCTTCCTACATTCATAAAATCTTTTTTTTGCATTAATTAAAACTGTTCATTGTTTTCTCATAAAAATTTTTCAATGTTTTTTGCATAAACTGTTTCTACGATTTTACATAAAATTATTTTCTGTTTAGCATCATTTAAAAAATTGTTCACTCTCTTTTCTGCGTAAATTATTTTCTGTTCACTATCTAAAAAATTGTTCACTGTTTTCTCATAAAACACCTAGTGAAATCTTGTTTTCTAAATTTAAATGCCAAATCTGAATACTTTTTTATGTTTGAATTTCACAATAATCAAATCTATTTTTCTACATTGATAAAATCTATTTCTACATTAATAAAATTTGCTCTCTGCACATCATGTTTACTATATATTCAAATCTGCTTACTACAATCATAAATTCTGTTTTTTTCATTAATTAAAATTTTTCATTGTTTTCTCATAAAAATTGTTCATTGTTTTTTGTATAAACTATGTCTACAATTTTACATAAAATTATTTTCTGTTCAGCATCATTTAAAAAATTGTTCACTTTCTTTTCTGCGTAAATTATTTTCTGTTCACTATTTAAAAAATTGTTCATTGTTTTCTCATAAAACACCTAGTGAAATTGTGTATTCTAAATTTAAACGTCAAATCTGAATGCTTTTTCATGTTTGAATTTCACAATAATTGAATATATTTTTCTACATTGATAAAATCTATTTCTACATTAATAAAATTTGCTCTCTGCACATCATGTTTACTGTATATTCAAATCTGCTTACTACAATCATAAATTCTGTTTTTTGCATTAATTAAAATCGTTCATCGTTTTCTCTTAAAAATTGTTCACTGTTTTTTGCATAAAATATTTCTACAATTTTACATAAAATTATTTTCTGTTCAGTATCATTTAAAAAATTGTTCACTCTCTTTTTTGCGTAAATTATTTTTCTGTTCACTATTTAAAAAATTGTTCATTGTTTTCTCATAAAACACCTAGTGAAATTGTGTATTCTAAATTTAAACGCCAAATCTGAATGATTTTTCATGTTTGAATTTCACAATAATCGAATCTATTTTTCTGCATTGATAAAATCTATTTCTACATTAATAAAATTTGCTCTTTGCACATCATGTTTACTGTATATTCAAATCTGCTTACTACATTCATAAATTATGTTTTCTGCATTAACTAAAACTGTTCATTGTTTTCTCATAAAAATTGTTCACTGTTTTTTGCATAAACTATTTCTACGATTTTGCATAATATTATTTTCTGTTCAACATTATTTAAAAAATTGTTCACTCTCTTTTCTGCGTAAATTATTTTTTGTTCAGTATTTAAAAAATTGCTCATTGTTTTCTCATAAAACACCTAGTGAAATTGTGTATTCTAAATTTAAACGCCAAATCTGAATGCTTTTTCATGTTTGAATTTCACAATAATCGAATCTATTTTTCTGCATTGATAAAATCTATTTCTACATTAATAAAATTTGCTCTCTGCACATCATGTTTTCTGTATATTTGAATATGATGCTCTGTTCAAGAACACTGCAACTACCGCCCACGTCTTCAGATCTCATTGTGACATTAGGAACATTTAAAATCCAGTTCATGTAGTGTTTTTCAGCCTGTATTGACATGACAAGCCCTAATAACTGAAATTATAATGCTTGGAACATGAAATGAGGTTATAAATGCACCACAATAATGATCTTATTTCTACCCCACTAACTTCGTAGATTGACTAAGCTATGAGTCACAACGCCTCAACATCAAATTTGTACAATTCGAAACAAGTTTGGATCTACTTCAACAAATTGATTATCACAAGTTTCAATAGATCAACAACTACAGACATAGACAAACCACTATGGAGGGAAATGGGTTGGAAAGAAGAGAGATTTCCTTAATATGCCAATATACACGTACGAGAGTCTTGGAAGCGTCGAGCACATCATGATCGGCAAACCTACAAAACTAAGTACAGATACCACTGCAATAGAGTTCACTGTAGCAAAACCACAATGGTCAACCCTATACGAGAAAAGGTGTGAAATGGAGGTGTATTGTCGATGGCATGAGTTACGAGTTCCTAAGGCATGCTCAACCGAGTTACCTAGAAATGAACCTGCCAACATACTTGCTCGTCTTGAACAAGAGAACAATCAAATGCAAAGGTAATTAGACCGTTTTCATGCAATCCAAAAAGCTAGGAAGCATCTAAAGGAGAAGGCACAAGAGCAAGCCATTAAGTCTATTAATGAAGTTATTGCGTTAGATGATGAAAGAGATATTTCAAACTTCTCAGATTCAAGTAATGATGATTTTCAAAAATTTCTACCTACGAACATTAGACGTTGTTGTTAATGTCCACCATTGCTACACTGATGTTCACAGTGCTGCATGTGTTGCTCAACGATTTGGTACGTTCTTTGATTTTCCATTGAGTTTACATGATTTTGTTCATTCAACGATTTCGAATTTTTCAACAAATTTGGATGATCAATACATTAGTACATAGTTTTCCATTTAATTTTCATGATTTTGTACATTTAACGAATCCAAACTTTTCAACAAATTCAGACTATCTGTACATCTAATTTACACAATTTTATTTTGTACCTTCATGATTTTATACATTCAATGAATAAATTTTGCTTTTTACAAATTCGAACGATCTGTACATCTAATGTACACAATTTTCTCTTCAATTTTCACGATTTTGTACTTTCAACAAAATTTGATAGGCCAAAAACGTATTGACCCCTAGTAATTAATTAATTGATTAATTAGCCAAGTTTATTAATTAATCAAATTAACATGTAAAGCGCGTGGTAGCACAAAAAAGTCACCAATTAAACTAAGTGCAGCGGAAATTAAATTGACACGGTGATTTGTTTTCGAATGGGAAAAACTAACACGGTAAAAACCCCACCGGGTGATTTTAAGGTCACCACTCCCGAGAATACAATGAGCAATTTTTATGAGAAAACAATGAACAGTTTTAATTAATGCAGAAAACTGATTTTATGAATGCAATAAACAGATTCGAATATATAGTAAACATGATGTTCAGAGAGCAAATTTTATTAATCTAGAAATAGATTTCATCAATGCAGAAAAATAGATTCGATTATTGTGAACTTTAAACATGAAAAAGCATTCAGATTTGCCATTTAAATTTAGAAAACACGATTTCACTAGGCATTTTATGAGAAAATAGTAAACAATTTTTTAAATAATGAACAGAAAATAATTTAAGCAGAAAAGAGTGTGAACAATTTTTTAAATAATGCTGAACAGAATATAATTTTATGCAAAATCGTAGAAATAGTTTATGCAAAAAACAGTGAACAATTTTTATGAGAAAACAATGAACAGTTTTAATTCATGCAAAAAACAGATTTTATGAATGTAGTAAGCAGATTTGAATATACAGTAAACATGATGCGCAGAGAGCAAATTTTATTAATGTAGAAATAGATTTTATCAATGCAAAAAAATAGATTTAATTATTGTGAAATTCAAAGATGAAAAAGCATTCAGATTTGGTGTTTAAATTTAGAAAACACGATTTCACTAGGTGTTTTATGAGAAAACAGTGAACAATTTCTTAAATAGTGAACATAAAATAATTTACGCAGAAAAGAGAGTGAACAATTTTTTAAATGATGCTGAACAGAAAATAATTTTATGTAAAATCGTAGAAATAGTTTATACAAAAAACAGTGAACAATTTTTATGAGAAAATAATGAACAGTTTTAATTAATGTAGAAAACATATCTTATGAATGTAGTAAACTGATTCAAATATACAGTAAACATGATGTGCAGAGAGCAAATTTTATTAATGTAGAAATAGATTTTATCAATGCAGAAAAATAGATTCAATTATTGTGAAATTCAAATATGAAAAAACATTCAGATTTGGCGTTTAAATTTAGAAAACACGATTTCACTAAGTGTTTTTTGAGAAAACAATGAACAATTTTTAAATAGTGAACAAAGAATAATTTGAATAGAAAAGAGAGTGAACAATTTTTTAAATAATGTTGAACAAAAAATAATTTTATGCGGAATGCTAGAAATGGTTTATGTAGAAAACAGTGAACAATTTTTATGAGAAAACAATGAACAATTTTAATTAATGTAGAAATTAATTCATATTTTGAAATTAAAATCTCTATATTTTACAATGCTTCTATTTAAATAGATAAAAACATAAAAAAACCATTTATGTATATGTTTATGTTTATTTGTCTATTATCCAAAAAAAAAGTTATAAGGAACTCGAGTACCATATAAATAAACATAAACATAATTTTATTTATAATAGATACTTGAGCCTGGTATATTCGAGTACTGTGTTGCATGAAACTTGAGTTTATCAAGCTCGAGTATCACATTATTTTTTTTTAATCGCACAAATTCTAGCTCAGCAGTACCACGGTGGCGGAACTGATGAGGAACTCGAGTTTCATAAACTTGAGTACCATTTGGAACTCGAGATTCTAAAACTCGAGTTCTAGAAAAGTGGTATTTCCCTATTTAGTTTCGAAACAATGTTTTTTTACTACAAATTTCTGAAAATAGTGGTATTTGGCCATTTTGGCCCTTGTTGTACTGTCTACCAATGCTTTTGCTGGATCCCATTCATTTTTGCTTGGACACAAGCCCCTCCCCTTTTGCTTCATCTTTTCAAAAATGAAAAGTCGGAAAGCACATAAATTTTCATATACTCTCCCTCTGACTTTGAAGTGGGCTCAAGTGACATGAATTGTGAGAGTATACAACCTCAAATAGTTATTCTTTTCAAGTTGAACAGAAGCAAAGACAAATTGCCTTTTATTATGCTATATATTGATAAAATATATTAGGATATTTCATAAATAAAAAGATCATATATGATTTTGTGGAATATCATGAACTATTGTGATTTTGTAATACCATGAGTTATTATCGTTTTAAGGTTACCAATAAAACCTAATATTTTCCTATATATCATATATGTACCCTATATTAGATTCTTTGTAATAAATAATTCAATATAGCAAAATGTAACCCTTTGAGACTTTCTACCATACATGTAGGGTTAACCATCAAATTGAACTACATAATTCTTCTTTTACTTCTATCTACACTCTCTACATCAATTTCATTTTTTTTTTTCTTTAAATTTTAACACGTGTCTTCGTATGATTTCTGATGTGGCTTGCTGTTATGGCTAATTAAATTCAACTGTTCTTCATGGAAACGAGTTTTTTTTTTTTTTTTTTTTGGTGAGGGCTATGTTACCTTTGCTCCAACTATTATTCTCCCATATTGGGCTCATCCCATTTTTTGAGAGAGCTTCTGTGTATTTACCATTTGTTACTCCACCATTAAGGTTGAGAGGAATTAAATGCATTTGAAAACGCAATATTGCCTTGTTCATGGAAGATTGGAAGGCAAAATTTCCATAGCTTATTTTGTGAGGCCTATGATTACATGAGGGGTAAGTCCTTTTGCTTCTAAATCCACCTTTCTTTCCCATGTTTTTATTGCATGCATTTGTTTTAAGTAACAATGAATGTGAATCTATAAATTTAATTCATTTATTTAGATATACAATACAGGGTAATCTATATGTACCCGACAAAGCTTCAAGACCCAATTCCTATATCTAACCATCACTATATCCCTACTTCTGAACTATAAGTGGGCTGGGACCCTAGACTGACTAAAAATTACAAGGTAGTGGGTAAAAAAAGTAAAAAATCTCTATTGATGAAGAAAATTCGCCCATTAATTATTTCCAGCCTAACTCTCTGTTGATGAAGATTTTAATCGTCTTTGGGATCACTTGGTCTATAAAGATGCACCATGCGCTTGTTTATTGGTTGCAGTGGTCTTGCATTAGTATCTGAAGCCTGAAAAAAGATTAAAAAAAAAAAACAAACAAATAGCATAAGTACAAGAATACTATATATATGTTGTACTTTTGTGCATTAAAAATTTGGGACTGATCAAACGATTCAAACTTGTATTAGAAATGGAGGGTTTGAGGACGTGAGAACCCTACCTCATTTATAACTTTTGTCAAAGTACATCCGTTGTTATATTTTTTTTATTGGATATTTTTTTTCAATAAATGCTAAGATTGTATATTCTCTTACAACTAAATTGCTTACAAAATATCAAAATAATTCATTAGTAACAATCTTGTAATTCTCATGTATAAGATATTTAAATTTTAAGGTTTTTTTGTGATTTAAAAATTAAACACAAAACATGAGTTCATATATTCAATAATAAATAAGATTTGGTCAACAAAAAATTTGGTGTGCATGTAAAAAATAAAGAAAACGTGTAATTCAAATGTGAAAATTTTTAAATATAAATTTCACTCTAAATTAATGTTACATCATTAGACATTAATAACTTTTTTGTTAGATTATTATTTTAAAATTTTCGTAGTCAGATTGCATTTTTCTATTACTTAAGCATATAAAATTTCATATCCATTAGATATTATTGATTATTTAATACATAACTTTTTATATATAATTTATAGTACAAAAATAAACAATAAATTTTAACATTTTATACATGAGATAGTTATTGATATTTGAATATCTTGATATTTTGTAATCATGTATGTTATAAGAAGACAATGTGATCCAAAAGTGAAATTATCAAAAAAACATATCCAATATAAAGTTATTAAACAGATCAAACATTGAAAAAATGTTACATTAAATATAACTTAAACCCAACTATCTAAGACACTATCGAAAAAATGTCTCATATTTAGCAGTAATAGTTACTCACATCATGAACGGCCACGCGAAGCAAGTTCACTTGTTCTTGTGTAACAGTCCTCACCTGACGAGTTAGATGAGAATTAGGGCAAAAGTTACATCTTAGAACAAATAATTTTAGTTGAATGAGTTCTTGAAGCAAACCTTTCCCACAATGGTCCATGAAACATTTTGAGTACAAGGGGGAATTGTAAGAGAGCCTTGATATCTGTAATACTTTCTACTGCCTATCTTTATATTCCTTGGGTCAATCAATCCCGCCACGCTCTCTGCTTCATTGGTGTTGGTAATGGCTTCTAAATGATCTGTCAACTGTGAACAAACCCAATATGCATGAGAGAGAGAGAGAGAGAGAGAGAGAATGTGTGTGAAAACCTACACGAATCTTAATATATGAGGTTCAATACGTGCAATTTTCAACTTTTTTAAATACAAGACAAAGTAGAGACATGATTTGAATTGAGAACCACATATTTTGATACTATATATGATAAATTAACAATTATCTCAAAAATTTTAAGTAATTGGAAGTAATGAGTTTAATTATTTAACTATTATTTTAACATTTACTTACCGACGATAAGAAGGAATCAGGACGCCCGATCTTGTACATGATTCCAATCACAGCAACTTTTCCATCTGAGCTCTCGTGAACCAAATGCACCTCAAGATCAAACTTCCGGCCATTGATAGTGTGTTCAGAAGGTGAATGCCAGTGGCTCTGATTGAGTACATATTGAGTTTCATTTATTTGAATGTATCCTGCACCGCCTTCCCATTTCAGCTGCATTCACAAACAAAGACAAGTTAGTTGAAAGAAAATGAGAGTCATACTTATTCCTTATGGTCTTCACCAGAAACCAAAAAGTCTCACCAAACCCAACTTTCAACTACACGTCACTTTCTATAATAAAATAGTGTAATTAACAATCTGTAGGATCATTGTCGTTAAGATAATAAGATGACTTAGAGATGATAGAAAATCATAATGCATTGACGTTGGAAAACATATAGCCCTATTGATTTGTCTTCTAGTTGGTAAATTCGCATTGATTTTTCCATATGCTTTTGCTAGTTGTTGAAACTTGAAAGTTGTATTGAGAATTCTCATTTTGCTTACCATCATGTCATGACCTCTATTCTTAAGAGTGGCATAAGCGGGCTTGTAACTCCTCTTAAGTCTCCCCAAATGGGACACCACTTCAACCCTCTTATTCAACAAATCAATTGGAGATTGCATTGTTCCATGTCCACACATGCTCCATTCGGGTCGAATCTCCCCCCATCGAGACGGTCCCTTTTCACTTTTCTCATCATAATTAAATTCTCCCTCATCCTCTGCAACCATTAAGCATAACAAGAAGGAGACAATATATAAGTATCAAAACAGCACAATTTTAAGAAATAAGTTACAGGGTCTAACGGCAAAAACTTTAATTAAAAAAGAAGAAGAAGAAGCAGAAACTAAGTACCCTATAGTTTAGCGTAGAAGAATACAATTTACTCAAATTTCTAAAACACATTTAAAAATGAAAAGATCACTCAAAAACAAGCTAGAGTATAGAAAGGTTTTGAAGAAAGTTAAAGAAAATTTATGCACTGTTTAACTTATTCTCCATGTCATTTATGTCGCTTACATACATGCATGTTTCGTTTATTGAAAACAAAATAAGGATTTCAATGATGTGAAGTGTGGCAGCCTTACCAACTTCCTGAGATGTTGCTGGGTGTGAATGCAAAACAAGAACAATGAAGAAGCCACAAAAGAAGATTTGGGTTGCAAGCTTCATCTTTCTGGACTTCCTAGTTTTCTTTTGTAGTATGTGTGTGGTGGAGAGAAGATAGAGCGCTTGGCTTCTTATATAGGCATCAACTCTGTAACATGAACATAGAGAAATGAGTTTTGACTAAGTGACATAGATAGTTTCTTCACGTACGTACGCAGTGTCCATTTCAGCTAGCAAGTTTGAACACGTATTGGAACACGAGGTGAAGTTTCCTCTAACCTTCCTTTTTTTACAATATTTTTAACGTAGCATTTAGAAGACGACCAGGTGTCTTTTTGTTGTTAGTTTTGTTGAATTACTCTTCAAATGTGCTGGGAAAGGTCCTTTTGATTGCGTCCATAGTGACGGATGTTAAGTTGAATTACAATGGAAGGTTTGAGTTTTTCTTTATTGTCGGATTGATTGCACAACCTTCTATATTCTGGGGAATTAGGTTAGGTTGGGTAGGTATTTTGGCTAGGCTTAGCTGTTTCTGTATTGTAAGAGTAATAAAAAATGCAGTATGAAATGAACTGGTTTTTTATATGAACTTCTCTGAAAAACTAAAAATAATGTTAAGAGTTAAAGCATGTGAGAAATACAAATTATTTTATATATAAAAAGTTTTATAAATTGTTGATATGATTAATGATTATTAGTAATTAAAAAAGTAATATTAATAATGGGCTTAAATATTTATTATTTTTTTGCTATTATGGTAAAAAAATGCATACTATTTACTTTTTTTTTTTTTTAAAGATAATTATGGGTTGAAATTATATATCTGCACCTGTGCAGTCACCACCAAGTATCAACCACATATCAAAGCATGTACATTTCTTTTATTTATTAAAAAAAAAAAACCATGTACATTTCTATATATGAGGGCAATTAAACTTTTATTTTTACAAAAATAATGATTAATCATTTCAGGTAATGTATTAGATTTGCCTTATGTAGATCATTTTCCTGGCTTATGATTAAAATTACATACAGAAGTTTTCAAATAATAATAATATACAGAAAACAATAACCCCAACAAAAATATTTTGGCAGATTTTTCTTTTATTTTGTTGGGGGTAAGCAGGGTGGTTAAGAAAAAGTGAAAAAGAGAAGAGGATACGGTCAGTTTGGGAGACCTGCGGGCTGCGGCCTTTTAATTGTGCAAGTTTGAGACTTTAAGGGCGTGTGAATCAAACAAATCACACCAACCCCTTCAACCACTACAAAAAATTTGGTTATTTTCAATGGTTAAAACTATTGAAAAAAAGTACTAAAAATCGTCAAAAATAGCATTTTCAACAGTTGAAATGACTGTCGAAAACTGTCATTAATAACTATGTCGAGAACGTACATTTTTCTACTGCCTATGCAACCGTTGAAAAAAATGTTACACTTTTATCAACGGTTAGTAAACGTCGAAGTATTATTATAAAAGTATGCTTGTTACTTTTTCCACATGAACCGATGGTAAAAGGTACCTTAAGATAAATTTCAACGGTTTGTAAATGTTGAAATAAGTATTTTCTTTAATTAAAAAAAAAAGTTAGGGTTAACACTGACTCTTTTTTTTGAAAGCCATACGGTTAGTATAGTGTTTTTTTTTTTTTTTTTTCACTTACACTCATTTTATATCCAATGTTTTATACAATATTCACAATTGATGCTTTAATAAACCCATTTCAAATGGTGAAAAAAATGTCCACGTTTAAAGCATGAAAAATAAACACATAAAAGTGGAAATAATAAAGTAGATGTGAGAACATATTATTACCCTTCTTTTTTTTTTTGCTAACCAATAATCTCAAACAATCTTAACATATATGGGAGGCTTGAATCTTGGACATTTTGTTAGGATCAATCCTCCGCTAAGGATAACATTCTTATCTCATTTTTCATTTATTGTTTAGGAAAAGTGTATAATCTATTTGTGCTCATCTGCATTTCACAAGCAATTGATAGTCACCCACACCATACTATATATCTTTAGTCCTTCTACCACGTATGTATGCGTTTGTGCGCGCACGCGTGTATATAAACTTGTAATTTTTATTTTTGTTAGCTTGATGTGTTAGATATTTGTATGAAAACTTATTACTAGTTAGTTTGATAATTGATATATCTGTGTTTTTTTATTAAAAAACATTATTGACATCAAAAGTTTAATTAAAGTATCAATTAGTATACGAAAACCTTTTGTAGAAAATAGTATGGGAGAGAAGAAAAGAAAAATTAATTAAATCTTAAATAGGATCTCAATTAGTAAAATCTAAATAGAAAATTATTTAGCTCAACTAGTAAAGTATTCTCTGATGGTTAAATAAGAGATTTAAGATTTAATTCCAGTTTACACCAAAAATCGATTGATGTTTTGGTCTAATAATAAAGAGAACAATTATCAGAATTTGACGCTATAGGTTAAAACTCTTTTAAAAAAATTAAATAAAAAATTATTTAATGATTTTGAGTTCAATAAAGTAAGAAGAATGAATTAAAATAAAAATTATAATATCAAGTTAAATAAATACTATATTACGTCAAGAGCTAGCTCAATTGAATGTAACTATAACACAAGATACCACATTGATGCTTACTATAAAATTTGACTTTTTGCTTATTCATTTTTTTTTTTTGTAATTTTTTTTTGGATGTGTTTGGCATTGTCGGTTGTCACACCTAGATTACTTTGTAATTCAGCCCACATTTCCATAGAGCTCAATATATAAATAAAAAACAATACAAAACAAAAAATTTCCCCTTAAATTTTGAATTCTCTTTTTTGGGTGTGTGGAATCCGTGGATGCACTTAAGTTGATATGAAACCAAGTTAAATTTTGAATTCTTTTGTTTGGGTGTGGAATCCATGGATGCACTTACATCGATCAAAAACTGAACCCAAGAATACATAATTCTATAGCAAATAAGAGGATAATTGTATAAGAGAAATGTTATGTCCACAATATTTATACAATATTTTTACAATAAATTTTAAGTGGTAGGTAACCATTCTATTACATATAGAACATGAACTAATTATTAATTGAAATCATAATTACAAGAGTGATTTTTGAATGTATGTGGCAATTCCCATCCGTTTCCGTTGTAAAAAAAGATTAAGTTTGGTCCACATTTAGTGGAAGCAATTTTTCAAAGTAACAAATCAACGTGGACCACGTATCAAAGTGTTTCGGTAGAAAAGTTTATTGCAAAAGTTTGGGTACAACTAACAGTTTTCAATTTTTAAACAACATTACACGTATTTTCACATATTTTTTCACTCACACAAACTACGTTATTAGAATAACATTACCAAATAAGCCCGAGTTTCCAGAAGATTCTTTTTTTTTTCTTTTCTTTTTTTCTGAGAATAACCGGAAGATTCATTTGAACATCTGCTTCCTTTGACATTTCCTGTGTAGGAAAAAAAAAATTCTATCAATAGCCTTCGTGCTCAATAACATGTTAACCTGTTCATCATCTTCTTTTTTTTTTTCTTTTTTCTTTTTTCTTTTTTCTTTTTTCGTCGCTGAACACATACTGATTTTTGGTCCGGTTAAGCGTAAGGGTACACAATAAAACTTTATTGCTGAATTGTAGCCATGCTAGCTAGTGATTACAGATTAAATTAGTACATTCAATAAGAAAATAAAATATTTTTTAAAATTTATTTATAGATACATAGCTTGTAGGGACAGAAAAAGGGGAAGTGGAATTTATCTCACATGAGACGAAAAAAGGACACTATTACCACTAAGCTATCATATCAACCCTATGAGATAATAATTTAAATAAATCCAACATGACTTTTTTTGGAGAAAAGGAACATGATTATTTTAAATGAAAAAAGTAAAGTTTAACAAAATTAATTGGGAAAGGTACAGAAATTATTCTGGCTATTTGTTGTTGCTTTTTGCTAGAATAAGAATAACTAATTATAGTTTTTTTTTTTTTTTTGAAGAACTAATGATAGCTGATGATACAGTTGACTGAGCAATAAACATTAGCAATAAGTGAAATCAAAAGCAAGCAATTAAGATTAAGGAAATCCGTGTAGTGCCTACTTAAGTGTTTTCGATGCTTGATTCGGAAACCTTCTCTTTTTGTCCAAAGAGACTAAAAAGGTTATGAATATTAAATTTTTAACTTCAAATTAATCACGGCATGACATCTTATTTATATTGAAGTTTGGTGGCGTATTGTTAGGGATCGTTACTTAAAATTTAGCAATTGTGGAGTTTTTACAACAACTATTGGATCTTAAAGCAGGATATCATGCGTAATAGTTATTACTTATTAGTTTCCTTGCTTATATGGATGAAAATCCAGAGATGCCTCAATCGCCAATTGTATGGGCAATATTTATGTATTTGGTGTGATTAGCAGATTAGGCTAGGTTTTACTAGGTCAAATCAACCTAAGTAAAAATCATGATCACCATTATGGCTAGCCATCGCTGTCATTATTGGCCACCAAGAACTCATTATTGTTGTCATCATCGGTCATCCGCCATTTTCATTCCCCAACCATTACCATTGATGGGAACTTTTGTTGCAACTAAATGCTTGAAAATCATTTTTCTGGTCTCAAAAATATTACAGAAAACAAATCATTTTTTACTTAAAATATTTTAGATAGGAAAACATTTTATGCCGGAACAAACTACGAAGTCTTGAGTCTTGTCCTTTTACCTTCAATAAACTTTGCAATATATTTAAAAGGTTTTTTTTTTTTAACTTACAAACAAGGGTGTCTAGACCTTTTTAAGTATGTAACTATTCTCTCGGATGTATGTAGTTTCTCCGTCCTACACGCACCAAGTTATTATTGAGAGAACTTCTAGTAGTATTTTTTTTGCGAAACTACACTATTGATTCTTGAAGGTTGTCATGTATACACAATCGATCCCTTAAGTTTGAAGCGAACATAATTGGTTCCTCAAGTTTTAAAACTGAGTTGCATTAGTCATTTTACTAATTGCCGTTAGTGGTGTTATTTATGTAGTTAATAGAACAATAACTTGACTTTTTTTTAATAATGTGGCATGTTTTTAATTTAAAAAATTAAAAAATTTAGTTTCCACATTAGAAACAATATTCATGGTACCAACTAAATTTAAAAAAAAAATTTCTACCCTAGCCGCCACCCCTTGCTCATGATTGGACTATTTTGTTTGAGCTAGACAGTAGTAGTCATTTCTAGATAGCTGTATTAAGATGACAGCATCCCACATCAACAAAAATGTCAAACAAATGTTTTTTTTTTATACAAGATATAATTTCTACTTTAGCCTAATCTAAGTGTAAATGTGTGTGAAACTCCCTTTTAGAAACTTGAACCCCGGCCCTTACTCTCCACACTCTACAAACATTTATACCCGTAGAGTGACCATCGCACCAAAGGTGTGCGGTGGTCAAACAAATGTTATTGTGGATGTTTTGGTGCGATGGTCAAACAAATGTCATTGTGAATGTATTATTGCATGAGCTTCCTGTGGCATCAAATTGTCTTTGGTACCTCAACTATTCAGCATCAACCACAAGCAAATAACCTCGGTGACCTTTGAGTATACATGTACCAGTAAAAATGCAATTATTAAGATTTATTTGTTAATTTATTAATTTATTGTGTTTGAAAACGTAAGCTGTATACCTGAATTACATTAAATCCTTTAGTTTTCCTCTCTCTTTTAAAAGGAGTCAGCACTAAGCACTAATTGAAATGCTAAATATAGGCATAGAAGCAAATTAAAGTACAGCTTTTACAATAGAAGTCTTTTCCATGGGTAGGACACTAGAGAAAAATGATGATACCTGCCACTTACCGCTGTCTATATGGCTCATAGGCAATTTGGATATAATGCAGCTTATAGGTAAGAGTCAAATACATACGGCAATTGGTTTCACTTCGCATCGTCTACTTTACAGGTTTATACAATTTTTTTTAATATAATAATTCGATAGTTATAATGAGGGGAAAAATTTAAATATACTCTGAATATTTTTGTTGGAGACACTAAATTATATCCATATGTTGAATTACATATTAAGATTTTATAGTTATAAGTTATATCTTGTCTAAAAAATTTAGGGACAATTTTACTTTAAATATATATTTTTTAAAAACTTGTTTGTAACTTTGCTTGGACATTACAACCTACGTAAGTGGCAATACAATTATTATTATTATTATTTTTTTTTTTTTTTGTTGAGAAACACACACATATATATATAGGGGTAGGGGATGAGCTAAGGGACTATATTCACACGCTAACACCTAAACTGCATGCGGCAGTTAGTGCCGCGGAGCAAGTGATAAACTCCTTCTCAATATTACACGTCTTACCGATGTGAGACAACTCAACAATATTGAGCATCTTTTTTTTTTTAGAAACACACACACACACACATATATATAAGGGAAGGAGGATGAGATAACAGAATACACTCACACGCTAATACCAAAATTGCATGCGGCAGTTAGTATCGCGGGGCAAGTAATAAACCCCTTTTCAATATCACACCTTACCGATGTGAGACGACTTAATAATTACAACCATTCTTTTCCTAAATAAAAAATAAAAATATTACAGGCACTTCATTACCATACTTGATTCACTATTTTTAAGTAGTTTAATTAGCTAGCTAACTTAGTTATGTAATAGTAAAGGTGGAATTCCTATTTATATTGGAACAAATAGTTTTTCCCAACTTCATCAATTTTTTTTTTTAGAATACTAAGTATTTTAACACACATACACACATAAGGGGAAATGGAAGAAGGTTTTAAAGAAACTAATAGTGATGTATATCCAAAAGGGTCTAACTCTTGGATTTTTTTTTTAAAAAAAACAATATTAGTGAATACTATAAGTATCCCACTCAAGCCTGCCTCATTTGGTAGAGCATTATTAAATTTATATTTATATAGATCATTGTCAATCGCATAAACCCTAGTAACTCTGCTCCTATATGAATGGCTTAAATTTTTTCCTTCCTCCAAAATATAGTTACATTGCAATTTACACACTATTTCTGGTAAGTAGTTTTTCTATATTGGTCCCCAAATAGTTAAATATTATGGTATTAAAACTTCTTTTTAACCATATATTCTTTGTTGGTGTACGTTTTTAGACCCCTTAACACAAGTTGTTTAACCTAGTTGTTTAATCTAGTTATTTAACCTAATTATTTAGCCAAGTGATTACTTAGATAAATTATTCAGTTATAGATTAACACATATAAATCATATCATGTGAATAATGCAGAAAATTAAATAACACAACGATATGATAACCCAAGAAAACCAAACCGGTAAAAAACCTAGGGAGAATTTAACATAGCTATCATCAAGGTAAAATAGATCTACTATGAAAGAATTGAAGTTTGTACAATAGAACTTAGACCACTAATATCTTATTGGTACTTCGAGTAGAAAATTTACTACCACGACCACGTGACAGCTCTGAATCCACGGACTACTTCTTTCCTTGATCAACTGCAACCACAAGTTCTCCTACTTGTGACTTTGAGACTCCACTCAAAGATTTTGGATCTTCTTTAAGTTCTACAGTAACTGAAGCGTTCACCAAGTTCTTGACATGAAGGTAAATACCTCTAGATCTCACAAGAGATTTAACACACAACACATTAAAGACCTCTAAAACGTAGCTAGGGTTTTCCTTTTTATACGTGAAGTAAAACATAAAACCCTACACGTCAAATGAGCATGGGCTGAATTGGAAATTCTACAAAAAATCAAATCTGCACGATTCTCGATCGATCGGATATAATTTTCGATCGATCAAGCCTTGCAGATTTTGTCCAATAATTACTGCAATCACTCAATTGCAATTTTACAATTAAACATACTTTAAGCAATCCTAAACCTAGAGTCTATGTTTTGATCATGGTTTGCCAACACATTACATATTGAAGTTTTAATATATTAATCCCTAAGGTCTTAGAACCTAATAGTTGGTTTGTTTAGCAAAACAATTTTGCAAGTATGCTTGTTCTCTGATCACTTGCATGAACTTAAAATTTTCTTTTCTTCTTATGCCTGAATTTTCTTTTTGTTTGGTTCTACGAAAACAGCAAATACTACAAAAGCTCAAGAATGAGGTTTCTAGCATTTGCCCTTCTCCTGATGATGGTGAATTGTTGCTTGGCTGCAGACAAAAAGACTTTATCGACCAAAATGAATATGGAAGCTCAAAAGCCGCTTTTCGATGATGAAGAAGTTGATGTTGGGTATGGTGGAAGCAGTGTGAATAATCATCATTACATTCCTCGGGATAATTTCAATAACAACAACAATGGTGGCGGCGGTAATAGTGTGAGTGGCAATAGGTAGAAAGACGCTGTTAAGCATTTTAATCGATGGATGATGCTTATTTATTTTGTTGTAGAAGCATTTTATTCGATGGATGATGCTTATTTAGTGTGTTGTAAATCGAGTGGCAGTAACATGATATGAGTTTAGGTTTGGATTTGTGACTTTGGACTATCACTAAATATTACACTATATATATGCATGATAATGTTTTATGTGTGGTAATAATCTTGGTTATGTGGTATGAGGCAATCGCTTTTAGCTGTAACATTCCTACGGATGTGACAAGCTGCCATATAAAATTCTACCAACAAGAGAATGAAGAAAATTTAACCGGCACTTCAATAGGATATTGAGTTACATTCATCAAGTGTAGTTGTCAGAATTGGGAGTCGGGTCGTAGGACCTATGATCATACTTGCCAAAATGACTCAGATTGTGCATTTTTTTAGGATCAATAGGATTGTACGTGCAGGATCGGTATGATCCTACAATCCTACTTGATTTATTTTTCTATTTGGCCTTTTATGAGAATGAAAATTTTGAAACATTATGGACCAAACGGAAAAATGAATCAAGCTTCAAGGACCATTATGAAAGTTTTGAAATATAAGGGCCAATGTGGGAAAAAAAAAAACAAATATGCAAGGTTAAAATAAAAATTTTAAAATGTAAATAGCGAAAATGAAAAAAAAAAAAAATTCAAACATTAAGGGTCAAATGTTTTCTTCATTCTACGATTTCATAGAAGATTTGAGTAGAAAATAGGTAACGGGAATCAGTTAAGATTGTTGGAAATCAATTATAGCTACAATGTCAAGTGCCTATACTAAATTAAACCGCTTTTATTTTTCTAAAAAATTGAATGAGACCACTTCATAGATCACAAGTTCCGGATAAGTCATGGAAAGAACTGTAATTACATTTGAAGAATGCTATGTTCACAATATTTTCTAAACAAATTTTAAGTAATGGACTATTATTAGTGGATAAAAAAGTTATATCAGTAGTAGATTCATATTATAATTAACAACAACCTTTTCTTACATCACAAGGCAATGCAACAGGTAACATTCTGTGTGCTTGATGGAAAGTTTTGTTTTTACCAAGCTAATACCACCGCTAAGGTGGAATCTTCCTATTTTTAGTGCCAATCCGGACCAAAGAATTCTTTCAACTTCATCATTCTAACTCTTTTAAAAACAATTTGATTTCAATTATATGGACATCCCACTTGATATTGCCTCTTTTGGTGGAGACTCCATCAATAAATTTATATTGACAACATGTCTATCACAAAAACCCTAGCATGCCTCTATAAATTGAGTAAACTTCTTCCTCAACCGTAATAAGGTCCCAAAGCTTTTTACCCTCCATTTGGGTAAGTAAATATTCTTCACTGCTTCCAAAATGTATAGATATTTAAAAAAATTAAAACAATGTTTTTCTTTTTCTTTTTCTAGTTGATTATCGTAAGAATAATAATATTGTTTCTTCCTTTTTCTCTGTTTAATCTTCTTAAATTTTTGGTTTTGAATGGCAGTGACAGTAAAAGTTGGAGAATGAGGTTTCTAGCACTTGCTTTAGTCTTGATGATGGTGAGCTCTTGTTTGGCCACAAATCAGAAAACTATGATGGTTGAAATGCATGAACAAGAGCAGCGGCAGCTAATCGAGGCCATGAGCAATGAAAACGATAATGATCACCACACCTGTCCTAGAAAAGATTTCCCTTGTGAACTCGGGGCAAAACCAAAGCCTACGGGCGCTTAGCCAAATGAAGCTTGTGATGTAGGGCTTATAAGTTAATATATTATATAAATTAGACCAAGCGAAAAATAGTAAAATAAAGCTTTCGTCTAATGCTTTGAGTACTAGACTGGCCATATAGACTCGAATCATGCCCCGTGTTTTCTTCAGTACTTCTATGCACTGAAAATAAGCCAAACCTGTAATAGCATAAATGACATAAGTTTGTGCTTGTGGTTTGGGTTGTCTACATATTGTATTACTGCAACATGTGACTACTATGTAAATCAACTACGTTATGTAGTAAAACTATAAACAATCATAAAGCTTGGAGTATGTTTAATTATTGCTTGGTTATACGGGTGTATATATAATTAATGAAACAGCTAGTAATCTGTTTTGTAACAATTTTTTTTCCCTTCTTATCGTAAGCGACATGCTTCGAATTTCTCCGTGATGAACTGTAATTCATGCATGCATGGCTGCATGAGCCGAATGCAAGCTAAGCTTTGATTTGATATAATTTTAAAAATCAAGCGCGGGAAGCCTACGACGAGAAAAGTATAATTATTTATTTGGTTATATATGTAGTTATATGTTCAATTGGGATTTTCAGGATGCTGACAATCGTTTCATGGACAACAACATCTGAGATGGACTAACAAGGAAGTTTTATTTGTGCTCAAATTTTCTGACAGTCTTCCACTTAATTCCCAATATTGTTTTGGACAGATACATAATCATTTATTATCAGAAGAAAAAAAATTCCCACATCCACAGGCGTCAAACCACGAAGAGATCCCTCTTCTATAAAAAGGAAAAGAATCAACATCAATGAGGACTCAAGCTTGGCCAGTTTTGGAATTCAATTACAAGGAAATCCTAAAAAGCTCAGGAATGAGATTTCTTGTGCTTGTCCTAGTTCTCCTGATGATGATGAGCTCTTCCCTGGCCACAACTAGGAAAAATTGATGGTCAAAATGCTGGAGGAAGAGCATCAGAAACTAATTGAGGAAGAGAACGTCAATGTTGGGCACTGTGGAAGCAGTTTGAATATATAATCCCCATCAAATCCCTAGGTATGAGTTTGACAAATATATTGGCAGTGGTAGTATGGGAATGTGGTGGCCATTTGTGGGTTAAACGATCTTTGTTCTAGATCATGTTAGTTTGTTTGTGATTAAGTTTTAGTATCAACCTACGCTGCGTGGTTTTGTATATGGAACAATCTTCGTTTTGTCATATGAGCCAAATGCGTCGAGTTTCATATATATTTCATCCATGCAAAGCTAGAGACAACATTTAATGATGCGTATATGTTTGTAACGAAACAGTGCATGATTTCTTTCCATTGACCATACAGCAAGGAGAATCCAAATGCGAGATCTTGGCCAAGTGCTTAAGGCAGCGAGCCAACTAAAATGCTAGGGATAGACATTGGGAAAAACCTAGACTAAGATCCATACGGTGTGAAGAATCATAGAAACAAAAGGACACACTCTCTTTGAGATGAAGAGAAAGTCCATCATAATATATAACCACACTACTTGCTTTTCATAAACCAACTGACAGGGATGTGTAGTTGTATATATATAGGTATATACAAAGATAAGTTGTAATAATAATATAAGGTTTTAGTCTTCAGAAGGGCATTGAGCTTGAGGAGAGTCCAAAATTAGCTTGATGATGTTCGTGCAAGCAGAAATATGATGCTCATTAGACCTAAAACCCCAACAGCTAGAGTGTCAAATTGCTTTGGCAACTGGGCATCCAAAGAATAGATGTGTTTATTCGTTTAGATCCCTTAAACCAGATTGTTTAACTTAATATATTAACCAAGTGATTACTTAGATTGATTATTCAGATCTAGGTTAAACACAAATAAATCATTTCATGCAAAGTAACGGAAAATAATAACACAACGATATATGATGACCCAAAAAAATCAATGAAATGAACCGTTTCAAGGTAAAAACCTAGAGATGATTTAACATAACTATCCTCAAGGT
Source organism: Castanea sativa (assembly GCF_040712315.1). Lineage (NCBI taxonomy): Eukaryota > Viridiplantae > Streptophyta > Magnoliopsida > Fagales > Fagaceae > Castanea > Castanea sativa. The sequence goes on from NC_134020.1 coordinate 36,196,957, forward strand.
AAATCAAATTCACTATAAGAGAATTGAAGTTTTTACATAAGATTTAACCCTAAATCTAATGCTACCGCCAGTAGTAACTTACTGACACGACCATGTGCAAGTTCCGAATCTACGGACTTCTTCTCTTCTTGGATTTACAGCAACACAAGTCGCCTTACTTGTGACTTTGAGATCTCATTCAAAGGTGTTGGGTTAAAATGAATTGACCCTTTACAAATTAATTAATTACCAAAGTTAATTAATTAGGTTCAATTACACGCAATAGCGTGGTAGCACAAACAAATCACCAATTATACTAAATGCAGCGAAAAATAAATTTAACACGATTGATTTGTTTACGAATAGGGAAAATCACCTAGGAAAAACTCCACCAGGTGATTTTAAGGTCACCACTCTCAAGAATCTACTATTATACAAGCGGTTACAAGTATAAGAAATCTTACCAAACCCTTTGGCCTATCCCGAAATATCAATCTACAGTTAAACCCTTACCCCAATACCCAATTGGACTTGTATTGTAGCAGCAATCTTTCCGCTCAATGCACAAATCCCCATACGTGACTAACTCACCAACTTGAATAAAATTGTTGGCTGCAAAGTTCTTCAGTTCACCAACAATGAAAATCAGGAAGCTCATTTGTCACAAAACCCTTGGCATAAAGACGCAATAGCTTCTTTAGAGAGAATAATGAACTAAGTCACTTTCTGCATGCATATTCTTTTTCATTTTCTTCATTTGTGATGGCCTTTAAAATAATTCTTATATATGTCTAGGGTTGTGAGAAAAGAAACCATATACAAATATACAAGCATGGGTCGAAAATCAGATCTGAAATTTTTGATTTCATAAGTCTCGACAGAAATAGCTTGTGTTGAGTTTCGACTTTAAATCTCGATAGGAGTCTTTCTATCAAGATTGCTGTCAAGTTATAATAAACAGCTCTTCTTCACTTGGTTCTTGGTTAGATCTTCATGACTTTAATACTTGACTTGAACAACATGTTTCTTAAAGTCCTAAATTCATCCTAGATCTCACAATTACAAGTAAAGTGCATTTTGTCAAAGGATTAGCCAATTACATAAAATATGTCCCTAACAAAAGGTTTCAGTAACACAAACTCTCCAGTTTGTGACTCCAAGACCACCCTTGAAAGTTTAAATCATCAATAGTTGTTGATCTTGCTGTAGCAACTTCAGATCTACCGGATCTAATGATATGAGAATGATTTCTGGTAGTGACTTTGAAAGTGAAAGGAGCAATACCTTTTAGATGTCACAAGAGCATCTTCAAAGTCTCTAAAAGCTCTCAAAAACGTAGTTAGGGTTTCTCTTTTATGTGTGGAGAAGTTAGAATGAAACCCTAAACGTTTAAGCAGAGTTCAGGCTAAAATAGAATTCTGCAAAAATTTCATGTCTGCAATTTTCGATTGGTCGGGTCTAATTTTTGATTGGTTGGATTTCACTGAATTTGAATTCTCTTTTACAAAGCTTGAATGTTCTTGTATTTTGACTTGTAACACCTTGAGCATTATCTAATAAATTCTATAGACTCTAAGATTTACACCTAGACAAGTTTGTGCTCACGATTTGCCAATTGTTCTAAATTTTTAGAACCTAACAAGATGGCAACAAGTCTCCACTTTGAAACCACAAAGGAGACAGAAGGGGTCAACAATATTGATTCTTTTGAGCAGTTTGTCCTTTATTGGTAAGGAATTAGAGCCAATCCTCCAAATAAACATTTTAATTCTCTCGGGCAACTTGAGCTTCCAAAGTTTCTTCCAACTGACCTCTGCTTGGAGGGTGGGGAAGGTGTGATTTGGGTTGTGAGTTGGTAGGCCGATTTTACAGAGAACATTTCGTTGGGGTTTTGTGGCCAAATAAGCTTGTTTGGTCTTGAAGGGGGGGGGGGGAGGTGCATGGAAAGTATGGCCTTGGCAGATTCGAGGTCAAACAAGTCCTTGATGAAGCTAGTTTTCCAAGCAAAGGATTCTATTGGGATTTATGCCCTAAAATCCAATTTATTGACATGTCATAAATAATTAAATTGTTTAATTATATGAAACTATCTATAAATGAACTAATGAGACATTATCTTAGTCTATGAAATGCATAGTATGTGATTTATGTGAAAAGTCACAGAAGATATAAATTACAAGTTCTTTGTAAACTTAGAATTTTAGTTTTGTAGACGGTGATGAAATTGGACATTTCATCAGTGAAGACTATAACGTATTAACTAAAATGATTTGTCTTGATCATAGAAGTGGAAACTTCTAGTTGATATGTTGATATTTTTTAAAAGTTAAGACATATTGAACTGGATCGCTGCGAGATTTATTATTCTCCTAACGACTGTCAAATGAATAATAAATCTCACGACTTCTATTTACATCAACTCTAAATCCTAAGAGAATAATGGACCTGATTATGAAGTTTAGGTTGTTTTGATATATCAGGAGTGAGACCTATAAGTTATGATCAAAACCTCAGTATGTTGGGTAGCCGCATTTAGTGTTAGTGAAACATATATTCTCAAGATGTGATTCATAATCTTTTAACAGAGATATAAAATATTCCCTTAAGATAAGTTTAATGGGTTTGGTTATTTAGAGTGTTAGGCCCAACCACTTTAATAAGGAGTTACTAAAGTATATATTTATGAAATTAGATGTCATAAATATATGATGAATAATATAAAGAATTAAATCGAGTTCTCAAGAATTAAGATGTAGTAATCTTCAAAGTGGCAGTCTATATTCATGACTTTGTATTACTATGAATATTTTAATGAAGGGATTACATATATAATAAAGTCTTGGGATATAATTTATTAATAAGGGCTAGAGTGCAATTATATTCATATAGTGGTATTGAATATAATTAATGGTAACTTTGGACTTGTCAAGAGTTGACAGAAAAGGCCAAAGCCCATTGGAGCTAGAGTCTTATTTGTTCCCTTTTGGTCCCACTCCAAGCCACATACTAGAGCCTAATTGGAATGACCTAAAAGGCTAGCCTAATTAGATAATCAGTTATATATCAGGAGAGAAACATACAGAATTTTAATTAAAGGGTTTTAATAATAGAATTCATATAAGTGGTTTTTCATTAAGATCATATAAGAACATGAAATGGTTTGTATGTGAGTGTTAGACACTCTAATTCTCTCTTGAACAAACACATATAACTGATTAAGAGACCGCACTTCTTGGGCGTTAGTAGAATTGGAGTGAAGATTAAAAGTGTTCCCAAATACTTTTAATCTTTGTTTTGAAATTCACCACACCAAGGTACATTCTCTTGTTCTTGTATTCTGAAATTTACATAGTACATATTATCAATTGCAAATGAAGTAGATCCGTTAATTTTTCATTGCGTATGTTTTGTATGCGCTACAAACATGTATTTTTCCATCAGATTCTTGGTCAATGAGTTGAGAGACCATAAGAGGGGCCTGTTCTACATTACCATGCTTGGGCAGAGGCTTAAAACCGTTAATCTGTGGTACCCATGGATCTTGCCAAACACTTATACAAGCTCCATTTCTGATGAGATAACAAGAACCTCTGACAATGATGCTTTTTACTCCCTTAATAGCTTTCCAAATAAGTGATGCTACTTTTGCTAGTTCTTTGTATAGCCAGTCATGTCTAACTTTATATTTGGCTCTTAAAATCGTCATGCATAAGCTATCTCTCTTGGAGGCGACCATTCAAGCTAGCTATGCTCAAAGTCTATTAGTATGTGTTTGGCAAAAATTATTTTTGCCAACTTATTTTATTATTCAGCTTATTTTTATTACTATTCATAGACCTCACTGCACTTTTTGGTATCATTCATGGGTCCCACTGTACTATTTCAACTAACTTTTACCTTTATCTACAGTACTTTCAACAACAAAAAATTTCAGTTTCAGCAAAATAAGCAGATCCCAAACAAACCCTTAGTTTCTTTGGCTTTTTTGAAGCTAAGGCTACCTTTACCTTTTGATAGGTAGAGCTTATCCCAAGCTTTCCAAGCAAGGAATCTACCATCCGAAGCTTTTGGTTTCCACCAGAATCTCCTTGAAATTGTATCGAGATTGTCGCAAATTTTGGAAGGGATATTGAATATAGACATGGCATATGTTGGGAGGATTTGGGCCACTAAATTGATAAGAGTGCACCTACCCGCCCATGATAAGCATTTCTTTCTCCAACCGAATAGTCTAGCTGCAAGGCAATCTTGATGAAATTTGAAATCCTTTGATGGTGTTCTAGATAGGAGGAGAGGAGTTCCTAGATATATAGCATCCTGTTTTAGGCTTTTCATTTGTGAGACTTGTTTGATGGGCATACGGGATAGGCTGTGGGTGAGCTTAGAGAAGAAAATGCCAGATTTATTTCTATTAAGCTTCTTCCCCGACCAGATACAGTATTTATTCAAGCATTCATTGATTTTTGTTGCATCCCTTCTGGTGGCCTTGGAAAATAGGATGATATCATTGGCATACATGATATGAGTAATTGCTAGTCCACTAATGCTAGCCTTAACTCCCATGATGGCTGGCTCCTGCTCAATCATTCTAGAAAGGACCTCTTGCCCCAAAATAAACAAATAAGGTGACAATGGATCCCCTTGTTGAAGACCTCTACTTGACTTGAATTGTTCTATTTTGCCACTATTGACCATGACCTCAAAGTGCATGGAGGAAATACATGACATTATCCAACTAATGAAGGTGTCATTGGATCCAAATCTAACCGGCACAGTTTTTACAAAATCCCAACTAACTCTGTTGTAAGCTTTTTGCAAGTCCAATTTAATAGCCATGAGCCCTGTTTTTACTTTCCAAGTTTTGAGATTGTGCATCATTTCCTGGACTATGACTTGGTTTTCAATGATCCATCTACCTTGGAGGAATGCGGATTGGTGAGGAGAGATAAGCTTATGGAATAAAGGTCTGAGCTTGGCGACTAGAATCTTAGAGATAATCTTGTAAACCACATTGCATAGACTTATTGGTTTGAAATGGTTGAAATAAGTTGAGTTTTGAGATTTGGGGATCGAGATAATTAAGGAACTATTAACTTCCTTAGGCATGCTACCAGATACAAAGAATGAAGTAACAGCTTTAGTCCCCACCTTTTCAACAATAGCCCAATACTTCTTATAAAAGAGAACGGGAAAACCATCTAGTCTAAGGGCTTTGAGGTCTTGCATTTGGAACAAGGTAAGTTTGATGAGATCGGGTGAAGGGATGCTACTGAGTGAGGACTTTTCCAGTGGAGAAAAGACTGGTGTAATGAAATTTTCAAGGTTAGAAGGGAAGGAGGTTGTCTCAGCAGAGAAAAGGCTTATTTCCCTTAACATGGCTCTCGTTCTTGATGAAATCTGGCATCTTATAAATCAAGTTTCTTTTTAGGAGGAATAGGTTGACATTCCAAACTCCATCAAGCAGATAAACTTCAAGTTCCTTGAATTTTCAACTTTGTTGGAATCAGAAAAGCCCTTCTTCGCTGCACCGGCTGTATTTAGATGGGAGCCCCCTCCCCCAGGAAGGATAAAACTTGACGTTGATGTAGCTTGTTAGGACATATGTGATTCATGTTAGGAACATATGTCAACATTTTATGTAATTGGTTAATCCTTTGACAAAACGCACTTTACTTGTAATTGGGTAGATCTAAGATGTGTTTAATGCTTCAAAAAACAAGATTTCAAGTTCAAGTGTTAAAGCCATGCAAGTCTGTCCAAGAATCAAGTGAAGAAGTGTTGTTCATTAAAACTTAACAGCTAGCTCGACAGGTAGTATCTATCGAAATTTAAAAAGCTGTTTCAGCCAGAGGCTCGACAGCTGCTCGATAAATAGGGTATCTGTGGAGGTTTATGAAAAACAGATTTTCAGTTTTAGTTTTCATCCAATCCGTGAATGTATGTTTGAGCTTTCTTTTCTTACAACTCTAAACATATATAAGGATTATTTTAAAAGCCGTCATAGGTTGCACAAGAGCACAATTGCACAATTGCACAAGTGTAAAGAAAAGTGTGACCGGAAACCTAGTTTGCCCTTATTCGAATTGAAGAAGCTGCTGCGTTTGTACACTGTAGGGTTTTGTGACCAAGCAACTTCGTGATCTTCATCTGTGATAAACTGAAGAACTTTTCAGCCAACATCCTTCTCAAGTTTGTGATCAAGTCGCATACTAGGATCCACACATCTATTGGTTAGTCACATATTGGGAGCCTTGCAATACAAGGAGAGATTGTTACTACAGAATAAGTCTAATTGGGTATTGGAGTAAGGGTTCAACTGTAGGTTGGTATAAGGCACTAGAATTCATTTACTTGTAACCGCTTGTTTTGATAATAGTGGATTCTCGGGAGTGATGATCTTAAAATCACCCTGTGAGATTTTTGCCTTAGAGGTTTTCCCCATTCGTAAACAAATCACCGTGTCAACTTTATTTTCCGCTGCATTATACTTTAGTTGGTGATTTGTTTGTGCTGCCACGCACATTGCATGTTAATTTAATTAATTAATAAACTTGAGTAATTAATCAATTAATTAATCACAAGGGGTCAATACATTTTTGGCTTATAGTTGAGTCTTCTTCTGCCCTTGTAGTTGTTGCTAGAGATGATAAGGGCATAGTATCCAAAGCCTGGTCCAAGACTCACCATCCTTGTCCTTTATTGTAGCTGAAGCCAATGCAATTTTGTGGGTTACCCAGTTAGCAATCCAAGAAAGATGGTCATATATCATTATTGAAGGAGATGCAAAGCGATGTTTTGACCCCCTATCCATTGAAGATGTTATTCCAAACTAGTCTATTGCTAATTTAGTTTGTAGTATTTTAAATCTTAAAGTAGGTTTTGTTCAGTGTTGTTTTCGTTGGGTTAAAAGGGAGAGTAATTCTGTAGCTCATGTCACTGCAAAATTATCTTTGCTACTAGTGAGTCATTTTGTTTTAATAAGGATAATCTCCCTAGAGTTGTCCACTCTGCCTGTTTGGGAGCTTGTCTCTCTACACTTTCCGTTTGAATAAAAGTTGTAGTTTATCAACAAAATATATATATATATAAGGTTAGAAAGTATTCATTTGTAAAATGAATAAAATGGAAATTCGAATTCTCAAAGAAAATTCAAGTTCCAGGATTTTCAATCGATCAAGACTTCTGTACAATTGATCGAAGTGATGAGGAAAATAATCCTGGAGTTTCTTCCTAACTCAATTGGTATTCAATTCTTGTTCGATCGATCGAAAAGAGTTTTTGATCGATGCTCGATTCCTCTCCTTCAATCAAGACTCGTGAAAACTAAATTTCTACAAAAATTTATGATAACTATTCTGAACATTTAAAAATGTTTCAAGCCTTGTGAATGGTTCTATGAAACATTTTAACTTTCCATACATACTTTTTGAAGAGTTGTAACCCTATGAGTATAAATAGAGGTTTATGTTCAAAATAGTAAGTTAAAAGAAACAAAAGAAATTTTGTGGGTATTTTCCAAAATTGCTATTGTATAACCCAATAACTTAGTTGTATCCTGAAAGCAAGTTTGTAGAAATCTTTTAACAACTTACGTATGGGAACAAATTTTATCTAAGGATAACATTCAATTGTACCTCAAAGTCAATCATATTTTCTATTTACTTGATGTGTTCATTTTGTTCTTTTATTATTATTCCTTGATTTGATGAAATCCCCAACAAGTGTGAGATTGGATCCATGTTCCTTCACGGTATGAGTTCTCTCACTTATATTTTGTACCCTATGTGAACTTTGACAATGTCTTAAGGCAAATAATCTACAGCTGTTACTTTGGCATATTGCCCTTGGAATTTTTTGATTCAGGCTAAAGGGGCAAGACAAGGAATGTGGATGAGCTAAAGTTCAGTGGCATAAGGGTTAAAAAGAGTCAATCTAGTTACACATACTGATTTTGTTATGACTTCCATGAGATTCGTGTCGACTTTGGGAGTTTGGCTGTGAATTTACATACAAGATTATGTGCTAGGGGTTGAGCATTGATCTAAGTTTGTTAGACTCATAAGGGATTAAAGGATGCTCCATTTGGTGTAATCAAATGGGTCTAGGGTATAATAATCCATTTTTTAAAATCTCTCAAGGGGTGACAATATTTCATTTTCTTTTGAAGATTGGTTATAAACAAATTTGACTTGTTGGCTGCACAAACTGTTTCTAATTGTAAGTGTTGAACAAATGACTAAAGTAAATCAAAGTAAGGGAGTCAATCTCATACCGAAGGCTGTATCGGTTTGACCAATGGAACGATATATTTCGGTACTGGTCAATACCGGTGTACTATTTTCTATTTACCGCTATTATATATATATATATATATATATATATATATATATATATATTATAATAAATATAAAATTTTACCATAAAAAATTACCTCAATTCAGAATAAATTATTCATGGTTATAGACTTTAGCATCAACAAAAAAAAAAAACATTATATAAAAGATAGAAAACTTAATTGTTCATTGCATATTAAGTTACCATTCTGCCCTTACAAAAATTCAAAAATTACAAAACTAAAAATAAAAAAATAAAAAAAAAACTTTTTTCTATATCGGCTGGTACACCCGAAAATGACCGGTACGGCTGGTATTTAAACCAGTACAAATATACTGGTACGGCCGATGCCGGTACGATATTGACCACCTTCATCAAAGAGATAGGCTATAAATGACATACCCATCATACAATTGGATAAATAGGAAAATTCTAGCATTGGGATTGTTTGGTATCAATAGGCATCCATGTGGGCAACCCACCATCATAACCTAAATCTAGGGTTTATTGTAAGCTGTTATTTAAGCACACCTATCTAAGAAAAAAAGGGTTGTTCGAAAAGAGCTAGCCATCTCTCTCTCTCTCTCACACACACACATATACGGGTTTAATTATTAAGTAACCGTGGGCCTTGGTTCTATAAATCAATAAGTGCTCAATTTTGTAGTTATATATTGACAAGACTCTAAAGTCCATGAAAAGAATTGTGAAGTTCATGGAACATGTGAAACGAAGTTGTGGTTGAATATAAGGCTGTTCACGGGTTGGGCTAGGTCAGTTTTGTACCCAACCCAGACTTGACCCGCCAGCATCAGGTGGAGGGCGGAGGAACCCAAAACCAACCGCCTAAAAAATCGATCGAGTTAATTTCAGGTGAGGGTGAGCGTCGGTCGGGCCAAGTCTGTTGCCAGAATAAAAAAAAGGCATAAAAATAAAATAAAAAAAAAGTCGCTGAAATCTGGAAGTTTTTTCCAGAATTTGCATTTTTTTCGCTAATAATTGTTGGGATTTGGCCGGATCTGGCTAAAATCCACCAGATCTAGCTAGATCTAGTCGAGATCTCGCCGGATCTAGCTTGTTTTTGCAGGATTTGGCCGAATTTTTTTATAGGTCCAATCGGGGTCGGGTTGCTCGGGTTTTAATGATGCAAACCTGCCACTCGACCCGCCGGTGTTGGTTTTTTAGAACAGAAACCCTCCGTCAACCAACTGGACCTTCGGTTCGGGTCGGTGTCGGGCGGTTTGGCCGGGTTGTCAAGCTCTGGTCGGGACTGGACAACCCTAGTTGGATATTCTTCTAATGTGTAATTGATAAATGCTTTATTTCTCAAAGAAACTTAAGTTATAAGTTAAGATCTATTTCATTGTAATGTTTACCATGCATTCCATAGATTTCATTCACTCACATTTTTAAAAATGGCATAGATTTGAGATTATTTTTAAAAAGATATATAAGAATAATTTTTTTTTATTGAAAAACAAAATTTGAGTGAAATGCCTCAATTATTTCTATAGACTGGTTTATAATGATGAAAATAAATAAATAAATGTTCCGAAATGGACAAGGCCTATTGTAAGTTTCGAAATTTGTATGCTCTTCTTGTATTGGCTAAGTTCCTTTGAAATTTTCATAGAAGATGTGAGCAGAAAATTGGTAATGAAAATCTGTCAAGATTGCTTTTCTTGAAAACAGATTAAGGTCATTTATACAAAACATATTTAGAAGGTATGAGCAATAAACCTTAGCAATAAGTAAAAGTAAAAGTTATTAATTAAGATTCAGAAGATCGGTGTAGTGCCCACTTAAGCATCTTCGATGCTTGATTTAGAGAAACCTTCTTCTTCTTCTTTTTGTCCAAAGAAACTAAAGGTTATGATATATTAAATTTTCAATCAACCTCAAATTAATCATGGGCGTGGCTTCTGTCCAATGCTTCTAGTGCACTGGACTTGCTGCGATCATGGCACGTGTTTGAAAATGGACACATGTCATGATCGCAGCGGGTCTAGTGTCACAAGACACTAGACAGAAGTCATACCCATTAATCATAGGGTGGGATCTTATTTATATTGAACCTTGGTGACATATTGTTAATTAGGGATAATTACTTGAATTTTAGCAATTGTGGAGTTACAACAACTATTGGATCCTAAGCAAAATACCATGAGTAATAGTTATTAATTAGTTTCCTTGCTTATATGGATGAAAACCCGAAGATGCCTTAGGGCCTGTTTGGTAGAGAAGTTTGAGTAATGTTGTTTGTATTTTTTTGATATACGTGTAGGTGAAAAAGTGTAAAAATGCATGTAATGTTGTTTAAAAACTGAAAATATGTGTTTAAAATGCTCCACCAAACGGGCCCTCAATCACCAATTGTTTGGCATTGTTATGTATTTGGTGTGATTAGGCTTGGTTTTACTAGGTCAAATCAACCTAAGTATAAATCACGATCACCATTATGGCTAGGCATCACTATCATTACTGGCCACCAAGATCCCATTATTATTGTCATCATCGGTCATCCGCCATTTTTGTTCTCCAACCACCACCATTGATGGGAACTTTTTTTGCAACTAAATGCTAGAAAATCATTTTTCTGGTCACAATAATATTACAGGAAAACAAATCATTTTTTCCATAAAATATTTTATTTAGGAAATCATTTTATGCCAAAACAAATTACGGAGTCTTAAGTCTTGTCCTTTTACCCTTAATAATCTTTGTAATATATTTAAAAGTGTTTTCTTTTTATAAATAAGGATGTCTTGACTTTTTTAAGTATGTAACTATTTCTTCAAGTGTATGTGGTACTCCCATCCTACAAACACCAGATTATTATAAAGATAATTCTTAGTAGTATTTTTTTTAAAGACTATATAATCTTGTATTGATATTACCTGTAGTGTGTGGTATAAATTAAGTAATCATAGGGTAAAGTTTACTATATCTACTTTTCGATAGGTTTGATACAATACACAATTTTAAATAATAAAAATGCAAATATTAAGATTTATTTATTCATTTATTGTGTTGAAATCCTTTAGTTTTCCTCTCTCTTTTAAAAGGATTGAGCACTGAGCACTACTTGAAATGCTAAATATAGGCATAGAAGCGAAGTACAGCTTTTACAATAGAAGGTAGGAGAACACTAGAGAATAATGCTGACACCTGCCACTTACCGCTGTCTATATGGCCTCATAGGGAAATTGGATATAAAGCAGCTTATAGGTAAGAGTCAAATATAAACCGTAATTGGTTTCACTTCATATCATCTACTTTACAGGTTTATAAATTTTTTTATATATAATAATTTGATGGTTATAATGAGAGGAAGAATATAAATTCTAAATGTTTCTGTTGGAGGCTAAATTATGTCCATCTATTGAATTACATACTAAGATCTTAGAGTTACACGTTATATCTTGTCTAAAGAATTTAGGGACAGTTTTACTTTAAATATTTATATAAAAAAAAAAAGCTTTTTTTTTTTTTTTGCTTGGATATTACAACCTATGTACGAGGCAATACAATTACATCCATTTTTTTCCTAAATAAAATATATAAAAATTACAGGCACTTCATTACCATACTTGATTCACTATTTTTAAGTAGTTTAGCTAGCTAATGTAGTAATGCAACAGTAAAGGTGGAATTCCTATTTATAGTGGAACAAATAGTTTTTCCCAACTTCATCAATTTAATTATTTTTAAAACAATATTAGTGAATGCAATAAGTATCCCACTCAAGCCTGCCTAATTTGGTGCAGTACTATTAAATTTATATTAATATAGACCATTGTCAATCTCGCAATAACCCTAGCTACTCTGCTCCTATATAAATGGCTTAAATTTCTCCTTTCTCCAAGATAAAGTTACATAGCAGTTTACACTCTATTTCTGGTACGTTGTTTTTCTATACTGGTACCCAAATAGTTAAATATTATCACATTAAAACTTCCTTTTAACCATTTATTCTATTCTATGTTGGTTTTCTTAAGCAAAACAATCAATTATGCTAGTTCTCCGATCACTTGCATGAACTTAGAATTTTCTTTTCCTCTTAGGACTGAAATTTCTTTTTGTTTGGTTCTGTGAAAACAGCAAATACTAGAAAAGCTCAAGAATGAGGTTTCCAGCACTTGTCCTCGTCCTGATGACGGTGAGCTCTTGCGTGGCTGCAGACACAAAGACTTTATCAGCCAAAATGAATATGGAAGCTAAAAAACCGCTATTCGATGATGAAAATGTTGATGTCGGGTATGGTGGAAGCAGTGTGAATAATCATCATTACATTCCTAGGGAGGATTTTAACAACAGCAACAATGGTGGTGGCAGTAATAGTGAGAATGGAAATGGGTAGAAAGACTTTGTTAAGTATATTAATCGATGGATGATGCTTATTTAATGTGTTGTAAATCAAGTGGCAGTATCATGACAACATGATATGAGTTTATGTTTAGATTTGTGAGTCTGTACTATCACTAAATGTTACTATTTATTTGCATACTAATGTTTTATGTGTGGTAATAATCTTGGCCATGTGGTATGAGGCAATTGCTTTTAGCTTTAACATTTCTACGGATGTGACAAGCTGCCATATAAAATTATAATTTTTCGAGCACCAACAAGGAAATGAAGAAAATTAAAAACAAAAAAAGGGTGTGACAAGCTGCCATGTAAAGTTCTAATTTTTCGAGCACCAACAATGAAATGAAGAAAATTAAGAACAAAAAAAAAAAAAAAAAACAAGGAAATGGGTGCTGACTGGTGCTCAGTGTGCCCTAATAGGCACTTCAGCGCATAATTTCTCAAATCTGAACTAGTTTATGATTTGCACTCTTATCTCTAAACGACTTGGAGGATACGGTTGAGTTGGATAATATTGAGATAAGAGAGTTTAAATCAAATTAAAAGAACTTGAACTTCTTCATCTATAAAGTAAGGGTCATGTTAATAGATGCTCTTAGAGTAATTATTAATAAAAAATTTTAAGAAAGTTTTGACATGAGTTTCATGGGAAATATAAAAGGCCGTCAAAAAAATTAATTGCTTAATCATTTTACCATAAATTTTTTCTAAAACTAGTTCCTAAATTAATGTCTTTATAGTATCTATTAACGTTCATAAGGTAAACGAGAATCAATAAGAAAAGGAAGGCAGATTTTGGATCATCATTCATCGTTAAGGTCTGTTTGATTGGAAGAGTGGAAAAGTAGGAGGATAAAAAATTAATCGGAGGATGAAAAAGTGGGAGAATAGAAAAAATTTATTTTTCCCTCGTATGTGTTTGGTTGAAGGGGTAGAAAAAAGGGAATGTGGAAAACTCTTTTATTTGGTTGAAGAGAAAAGTGGAAAAATAGACAATGTAGTTTATATAAATTGACTAATATACTCTTGTTACATAATATGTAAGAAATAGATTTATTTGTACTCATTAAATAATATAAAATTTACCACATCATACATATAGAGAGCTAGACCTATGTTTAGGGTAAATCTAAGTAGGTTCAAGATAATCATTATAAGTGGTTACATTGAAGACATGAAGATTACTGAAGAACTGCTCAAGAAAAGTGCAATCTGCAGGTCTCGATAGAAGCTCGATTTGTCGAGATTCATTTAAGGTCGACACATGTCTCAATCTATCGAGCTTACAGGATTCAGACTATAGCCAGTAACGTTTTTATTCTAAAAGGCTATTTATTTATGGGTTTGTATAATCCTTATTGGTTTAGGAAAGCTCAAGGTTTGTATATATCTATTTAGAATAGGAGAGCTCATTGAGCTCTCATTTAAACAAGGAGGTGGAAAAAGAAAAACCCAATTCTAGAAAGCTTCATAAGGTTTTCATTTAAAACCCTAGCCTCCTCTTACAGAAGAAAGAATTCTTGTTGCATTTCTTGTACGCCTTTGAGTTCTGTAACCAAGCAAAGTCTCTCATACATCATTGAAGATCTTATTAGTGTTTCTATGTGAAATTGTTGCAAATCAACTACATCAATCAAAGGGTTGTTGTGGAGTTAGTCACGTACTGGGATTCATGCAAAGAAGTTAGTCACGTACTGAAATCCATGCATCATTGGTTAGTCCCGTACTGGGATTTGTGGTTTGAACGGAAAGATTACTGCTACAATATAAGTTCAATTGGATATTGGGGAAGAGTTCAACTATATGTTAGTATTTTGGGATAAGCCAAAGGGTTTGGTAAGAATTCTTATACTTGTAACTACTTGTGATTAATAATAGTGGATTCTTAGGAATGGTGACCTTAAAATCACCCGGTAGAGTTTTCCCTCTGTGGTTTTCCCTATTCGTAAACAAATCACCTCTGTCAAGTTTATTTTCCGTTTCATTTAGATAATTTGGTGATTTGTTTATGTTGTCACGCTATTGCATGAAATTTGATTTAATTAATTAACTTGGGTAATTAATTAATTAATTGCAAGGGGTTAATACATTTTTGCCTTAACAAGTGACAATTAAGAGGGGTAGGTGAGAGCAAAAAGAGAAGGTTATTTTTGTCTTTCCAATTTTCTCAGCATTTTTATCCCTCTTTTCTATCCATTTCGGAGAGAAAAAAATTTGTGTGGGCTCAAGTGAAAAATGTCTAAGCCCCACCTAAAAGTTTTCTTTCTCCCCCTCCCAACCAAACAACATACAAATTCATTTTCTCCCCTAAGTTTTTCATCCATCCTATTTCTCCTCCAAACAAACACACCCTAAAAGAAATTATGTCAGAGAACTTTGTAGAGAGATGTATATCACTTGCATAACACTACCTTCTGCAAAGGAAACAAAATTTTCCACCTTTACAAGACCGATCATTCATCAACCAAACCCCCAATCACCATAAGCGGAAAAATAATCCAAAATGTGTAATAGTTCTCCAAGATTTGCAATCATCAAAATTTCAGAGAATTCCTCATCAAAACCATTGTCAAATCTTAAGACAATGTATTATTGAAGGCATTCAAAAGTACATAATCATCACAACCCCAAGATATTGAGTTACATTTATCAAGCCAATTAACAATCCGCTAAGGCATAACCCATCAAGTAAGGAAATGGTTAGTGGAGTGACCCAAGAAGGAGAGAGCAACAACTATTCACTCATTAAGGGACCAAAGGCAATTTGCCACCAAGTCTATTACAAAAGTGCACATATATCTCTAATTCCTTTTTACTTTCCACGTTAGTTTAATTCTATGCATATAAATTTTGATGATATATATGAATTGAGTATGAGTAAGCATGCCTGATGACCAGAACATGTTGAGATAGAACGTCACCCGATGATATATAATAACCATGTAAGGGAGGCCAAAATTTCACATGATGTACATGAGTACAAATGAAAAACTCAAACATGACATAATAAATATGACGTTTAGCAAGAACATGTTTAATGTGATTATTTACATGAAATTAGATGATGACATGAATCCATCAAGTGTATATGTTTGTTAATAACATGACATGGCCATTAAATTCTAGAAGATCAATTTATGAGTTAGGTGAAATAGGTGTTTAACACTTTCTTATACTGTAACTAAGCTTAGAATTTGGCTTAGAATTTGGGTTATAGATCAGTTTCTTTTATTTATATATTTTTCTATTTTCTAGATTGTAACTAGGAAAACACACAATGTAATTTCTCTCTTAAATTGTAACTAGAAAAGCCATGTATTTTTTTTTTCTCGTGTTTCTTTCTTGAATAGCAATATAATTTTCAAGTTTTAATTGAATAAATATGTATTTTCAGAATTTTTTTTTTTTCTAATTTCAAGTATTGACGATTAATTGGGTAATCAATTTGAGGACTTATCGCCTCTTGAGACATGGTTCTCACTTCCTCTTAAATATTCCTATAAAGATTTTGTAGCTACACTAAACACAGGACCAAACAGCTATGTCAAGGGAAAATATCCTTTTATATTAATTTACATTTACCATTTTACACAAATATCAACGTTCCACAATTAATGGGTAAATGTTCAGATTTTATTTTATTTTTTTAAATCCACATTTAAAATATGGAAGTGGATAAAAAAAAATGGATGTGGGAATTTCATACTATCGTTTCATGTCTGACAAAAGAATTCTTACTTTAACCTATTTACACTAGGTACTAACTCGAAAAAAAATAAAATAAAATAAAAATCTAATGGAAACAAACAATTTTCTTCTTCACTGACCCATTGATTAATCTTGTTAAGGTTGTCAACCCATTTTTGACACTAACTTGCAAAACAAAACCATAACATATTCACAAGTGGTGTCGAATATTACCACCCTCTAATTTGTTTTATCTCTTAAGGGTACTCTTTCTCAATTTTGATGGAGATTGGTTGTAGTGTCTATACTATAGAGGTTTGGCTTGTCGGTCGCACAAAGAATTGTATTGGCCGGACAAGTGAATAGAGCAGATGAAAGAGATATGTTTTGGATGGCACGCCCATCATGGACAACTGGAAAGCCGTTGGCGTTGCTACATGTGCTTGGGCCCAATAGGCACCCATGTGGGGAGCCTACCATTATAAAAATCCTAATTCTAGGGTTTATTGCAGGGATCTATTTAAGCACACTTGCCTAAGCCAAAAATGGTGGTTAGAAAAAAGAGTTGGCCTTCCTCATAGCCAACCAAACACAAAGGAGAAACCATAGCCTCTCTTTCTCCTTGGTGCTTTCTTTTTGCAATAGAGCTTGATGTTTCAAATTTTCATTTTGGCCCTTTATATTTGATTTCATTTGCATACTGACCCTTCATGTTTGATTTAATGTTCCATTTAGCCCTTCATGTTTGATTTAGTCTTCTATTTGGCCCGTTATGAAAATGAAAATTTTGAAATGTAATGGGCCAAATGAAAAAATGAATCAAGCATAAAGGACTATTATGAAAATTTTGAAATATAAAGGGCTAGTGTGGAAAAAAAAAATCAAACATGCAAGACTAAAATAAAAAAATTTAAACGTAAATAGCTAAAATAAAAATAAATTCAAAATTTAAGGGTCAAACGTGTTCTTAAGCCTGCAATTTCATAGAAGATATGAGTAGAAAATAGGTAATTACAATCGGTTAAAGATGATTGGAAATTAATTATAGCTACAATGTCATTATTAAATTCAAAAGCAATTTCAAGTGCCTATACTCAAATAAACCGCATTTATTCGTCTAAGAAATCAGTGTCCATTCGGATATAGGTTATTGTGGGACATTACCACGAAATTCTCAACCTATGAGAAACAAAAAATAAAGAAAATATACACCAAAAAAAAAAAATCATACGTATAAGACAGTATTTACGTGGTTTAGCAATTTGCCTACGTCTACGGAATTGCAGGGATTTCACTATTATCAGGGAAAAAATACAAAGTACGGCTACAGTTTTTCACTTTCTCAAAAACAACAACAACCAAAACCCTAATCACCAAAACAACGAATCAACCCTCTTTTATAGAGCAATGCAACAGGTAACTTTCTGAGTGCTTGATGGACAGTTTTGTTTTTACCTATCTGATTCCACCGCTAAGGTGGAATCTTCCAGTTTATAGTGCCAATGTGGACCAAAGAAATCTTGCAACTTCATCATTCTAATTCTTTTAAAAACAATTTGATTTCAATTATATGGGCATCCCACTTAATATTGCCTCTTTTGGTGGAGACTCCATATATCAATAAATTTATATTGACAACATGTCTATCACAGAAACCCTAGCACGCCTCTATAAATTGGTTAAACTTCTTCCTATACCGTAATAAGGTCCCAAAGCTTTTTACCCTCTAGTTGGGTAAGTAAATATTCTTCACTTCTTCCAAAAATATATAGATATTTAAAAGATTTAAAACAATTTTTTTCTTTTTCTAGTTGATTATTCTAGTTCCCTTACTTAAGAATAATAATATTGTTTCTTGCTTCTTCTTTGTTTAATCTTTTTAAATTTTTGGTTTTGAATGGCAGTGACAGTAAAAGTTGAAGAATGAGGTTTCTAGCACTTGCTTTAGTATTGATGATGGTGAGCTCTTCTTTGGCCACAAATCGGAAAACTATGATGGTTGAAATGCATGAACAAGAGCAGCGGCAGCTAACCGAGGACATGAGCAATCCAAACGATAACAATGATCACCACACCATTCCTAGACAAAATTTCGGTCCTTATTATGAAGGTGGGGCTAAACCAAAGCCTACGGGCACTTAGCCAAGTGATGCTTGTGATGTAGGGCTTAATATATTATAGGCTAGACCAAGCATAAAATAGTAAAATAAAGCTTTCATCTAATGCTTTGAGTACTGGATTGGCCATATAGACTTGTATGGTGCCAGTATTTTCTTTAGTATTTCTATGCATTAGAGGTAAGTCAAACCCGTAGTAGTATAGATGACAGAAATTTGTGCTTGTAGTTTGGGTTGCCTATATATCCTATTTCTGCGACCAATAACTACTATGTACAGGAATTACGTTATGTGATATAAAACTATAAATAATCATAAACTATGTTTGGAGTATGTTTAATTATTGCTTGGTTATACTCGTGTATATATAATTAATGAAACAGTACTCTGATGAAACGAATGCAAGCTAAGCTTTTATTTGATATAATTTTAACAATTACGCGATGAAGCATTACCACAAGAAAAGTATAGTTATTTAAGAGATCCTTGATGTTCCTTTTGGAAACAACTTTGAAAATTAGTCTCAATTCATGTGTTTAATAAATTCAGTTCAAATGAGGAATTTTTTGTTTTTTGTTTTTTGTTTTTGTATTTATATTAGAATGGGCAATATTTGTTACAAAGGTATTCGTATAATTAAAGTTTTTATATACTTCATGAGTAGAATATTTCATATATATACATGCAAGATTTGACCTATCACCTATCTCTCATCATCAAGAGATTCCATTACCATATATATATATATATATATATATATATATATATATATATATATATATATATGGATTCCAACTAGCGCAACTAGTAAAGTTTCTGATGGTTGTATAAGAGATCTGTGGTTCAATCCCCGCCTACACCAAAAAAACTAATTGGTGTCTTGGTCTAATAATAAAGAACTATCATCAGGAGCGGACATACGCCATAGGTTGAAATTCTCTCAAAAAAAATTACTATATATATATATATATGTATGTATGTATGTGTAGCACATTATTGTACCTTGCACATGACCTAACGGATGCTCTTAGGGAATTTGTTAATAAATTATTTTAGAAAAATTTTAATACCATTATTTAAGGGAAAATATAAAAAGTTATAAATAAATAAATCAATTTTTTGCCTTTTCCAATAAAAAACTTCTAAAAATATTTTCTAAATAAATGTTCTTAGGACATTTGTTAACTTTTCCCTTGGTTTTTATACATTAATAGAATTGGGAGTGAGAAAGATTTGAAACCTAAATGTCTTCATTAAAAACACTAAAATGTATCAATCAGTTGAGTTATAAAACTATTGGAAACAAATTATTTTCTTTTATGACTTGGATTGTGCATCACAGCACATTTCCAAGTTTTGGAGTTATATATATGCACATCATTTTTTTTTTAATTTAGTCTTAGCCTTAGTAAATTGAGGGAGACAACACTTTCAATGTATTTTGAATTTAGATTTTGCAAAAGATGTGTGTCATTCAGGTAATCTCTTTATTTTGCTAGCGTAAATTTCTCCTTAACATCCCAATGAATGCAAGTCTAAAGTAAAAAAAATTTTGTTCCTTATGTGATTGTGTATTATATTTTTCTATTTTAATTTCACATAAATTAAATATAATTAACTATACTCATAAAAAATTGGTTTCAAAGTTTTTGTAATCTCAACAAAGTGGTATTAGATTTGTAGGTTCTTTGTTTGGATTTTGGGACTATTTTAGTTGATCTTTTGGGCTCATTATTGATCAAGAAACAGATTGTTCAAATAGCATCCGAATCTATTTAGTTATATATATAGTCATATGTTCAATCGGAATTTTTAGGATACTGACAATCGTTTCATGGACAACAAAATTTGAGATGGGCTAACATTATTGCTCGAATGCGATTTAATATTCTGCTCGAATTTTCCGATAGTCTTCCACTTCCCAATTTTTTTTTTTTTTTTTTTTTTTGGATATACATAATCATTTATCAGAAGAAAAAAAAAATCCCATAGTCCACAAGCATCAAACCACCAAGAGATCCCTCTTCTATAAAAAGGAAAAGAATCAACATCAATGAGGACTCAAGTTTGGCCAGTTTTGGAATTTTTTTTTTATGTAAAAGTTCGGAAAGTGGCAAAAATACCTTCACCCTTCACCTTTGGAAAACCTCCTCCAAAAACCATTAAATTGAATGCTTATTCTCACCATTAACCATCACAAAAATACTTCAACTACTTGAATATTCCCATTTACTTGAATTTTCCCATTCAAGTATGAATCCTCAAGTCCCATCCAAAGCCACAACGTCAATTCTCCTCTGTCATTGTTTTTATCATCCAAATCCATCCGAATGAAAGCCTTTCAATCTCCGTCAATTTTAGATTATAAATTGACCCTAGTTAATTAATTCAATTACCCCAGTTAATTAATTATGTCAAATTACATGTAATATCGTGGAAGCACAAAAAAATCTTCAAATAATCAATAGTGCAATAGAGGGTATATTTTACACGGGATTTGTTGACTAATAGGGAAAACATTCACAAAACATAAACCCTATCAAGTGATTTTTAAGTCACCACTCCCAAGAATCATTAATTAAAATCAAGAGATTATAAGTACAAAGAATTGCACCCCAACTTGGTCTATCTCAAAGTACCTACCTACAATAGAATCCTTACGCCAATGTTGGTCTTGATTTTGCAGAGACCTCATCCTTTTGCACGGATCTCAGTACACGACTAACTCCTAACAACTTGAAACTTGTTATTAAATGCAAAGTTCTTCAATACACTTGAAGAAAAGACGAAGCAACCTGGTCACAAAACCCTAAGGCGCATAAAAACGCAGTAACTTCACAATAAGTGTATAGATTCTCTTTATAAGTCTCTGTGTGTGATGATGACTAGTATAAAATAATCATTTTATATCATCTGGTAGGTTAGAGAACGAAACCCTAGATAGCCAAGTTATCATTAGCCGAAAATCAAATATGAAATTTCAAGATCTACAAAGCTCAATAGATTGAGTAGTATCGAGATGTATCAAGATTCATTAACTCTTGATAGCATCTTGTATCGAGCTAGTGTCGAAGTTCACAATTTTCAACTTTTCACACGTTGTTTTTCTTTTTTCTTTTTTTCTTTTGTTGCAATTTTCATGTCTTCACTAATGCCACTTGTCTAGTTTATGAAACATATTTCATGATATTCTTAAATCCACTTAAAACTATCCAAATACAAGTAAAATGCATTTTGTCAAAAGGTATGCCAACTACTAAAAAATATGACCCTAACACCATCACTAGCACAATTCCTCCACTTTAAAATATGTGGATCCTTGGGAAAAGATGGAGACTTGATCATTGACAGAGTTCGTGTTCAAAGATAGGAACCTACAAAGGAAGCCATCGTCAAGCTCCTTATTTGGAGGGGTACACTGCATGCAACTAAATTTCAAAACTGATTTTCTTGACTTATTGTTTTAGAATGTTAGCTACACTTTTGTGTCATAAATAGGATATCATGGATTGATTAATGATATGTAGGCCCCATATGATATTAATGGGAACATGAAATGCACGTACAATCAAACGAGTTAGAATTTATTAATATTCATGATATCATGCATGATCATTCTAATTGTGTGATACCCTTATGGATTTCAGATGGTTGAATTTAAGGAAATTCTAGGCAATGTTAAGAATGTATGATTCAAATCGAACCAAATGTTAGATGAACAGATGAATCACATGAATCTCTCAATCATGATCATCAGTTATTACGGTTAAAGGTTGCATTTCTAGTTGAAAATGGCCTTTTAGATCCCTTCAGCTAAAGGACGTCAAAGTCTGGTTGTTCTTTTTTTGTTTTACATTGTTCTAATTGTTTGTCTTGAATTAATTTACAGGGAAATCCCAAAAAGCTCAGGAATGAGATTTCTTGTGCTTGACCTAGTTCTCCTGATGATGATGAGCTCTTCCCTGGCCACAAGAAGGAAAAAATTGATGGTAAAAAATGCTAGAGGAAGAGCATTATCGAAAACTGATCGAGGAAGAGAACGTCAATGTTGGGCACTGTGGAAGCAGTTTTTTTTTTTTTTTTTTGATGGACACTGTGGAAGCAGTTTGAATATATAATCACCATCAAATCCCTAGGTATGAGTTTGAAAAAATATATTGGCAGTGATAGTGGGAATGTGGTGGCCTAAAACTCAGATGTTAAGTTTAGGCGGACTTCTATATACATATTATATATGGCCTGCCATAAGTGGGTTAAACTATCTTTGTTCTAGATCATATTAGTTTGTTTGTGATTAAGTTCTAGTATCAACCTATTATTGCAGTATGTATACTGCGTGGTTATGTATATGGCACAATCTTCGTTTTGTCATATATATGAGCCAATGCGTCGGGTTCTATATATATTATTCATCCATGCAAAGGTATAGACAACATTTAATGATGTGTATATGTTTATAACGAGACAGTGCATGATTTCTTTACATTGACCATACAGCAAGGAGAATCCAAATGCAAGATCTTGGCCAAGTGCTTAAGGCAGTGAGCCAACAAAAAAGCTAGGGATAGGCACTGGGAAAGGCCTAGACTAAGATCCATACGATGTAAAAATCATAAAAACAAAAGGATATACACTCTTTAAGATAAGGAGAAGTCCATCATAATACATAACCACACTACTTGAGTTTTATCACTAATATTCTGTCCCCTATGTGACCTTTGACTATGTGTTAAGGAAATGATCTACAACTGGTACTTTAGCATATTGCCCTTGGCATTGATCGATTCAGGCTAAATGGGGCAAGACATGGAAACTGGATGATTCAAAGTTGAGTGGCATAAGGATGAAAAAGAGTCAATCTAGTAACAGGTCCTAATTTTGTTATTACTATTAGGTTCTAAATACTTTATGTGTTGGCAAACTGAGAACATAAACTTGTCTAAGAACATAAACTTGTTTTAAGCATTGCTAAAAGTGCTACAAGTCAAATTTCAAGAACGTACAAGCTGCAAAAAGAAGAATTGAAAATATGAAGAGCTCGACCAATTGATCTGCGATCTGCATATTTTATTTTGAGACCCGTTAGTGCATGAAACATTTAGGATTACAGTTCAAACTTACTAAGTATATAAGGAAAACATTAAAGCATGTTTTTCAAGTCTTAATTAGAGAGCTGCTCTTTTGAGATCTGAGAGGTTATTGTACCTTCTACTCTTTCAAGCACCTACTGGAGATCACACTCATATTGCTAGAATAGGTGGAATAAAGTTGCAGCCAAAGTTTCGGCTATTAAGCATACGGGAAGATCAAAGACATAAACTGGAGGTTAATGTTGGAGTAGATCCACTTCAAAGAAGTCTGAGAAGTTTAGAGCTGGATTTGATAGTCTTAGTTAAGTTTACTACAAATGGTATATTTTTTACTATAAACTTCTATTTGATATAGTGGATTTTTCTCTTGGATTGTTTCCCACGAGGCTCTTACCTTGAAATTGGTTTGTTTCATTAGTTTTCCTAGGTCATCATATCTTGTGTTATTTTTATTTTCACTGCATTATATGTTTGATGAATATTTAACTTAGATCTATATAATTGTCTTAAATAACAACTTGGCTATTAAATTAAGTTAAACAAATTGTATTTTTAGGGGTCTGAAAACTAACAATTACTTACAGGAGATTTCATGCCAACTTTAGGAGTTTGGATATGAATTTACTATTAAGGGTTGAGCATTGATCCAAGTTTGTTAGACTCATGAGGGATTAAAGGATACTTCATCCGGTGTAATCAAATGGGTCTCTCTAGGGGTGAGTCGGGTGACAATATGTCTTTTTTTTTTTAATGGATATTGGTTGTAGTATCCCTACCAAACAAGTTTGGCTTGTTGGCTGTACAAACTATTTCCCATTGTACATGTTGAACAAATGACTAGAGCAGATCAAAGAGATAATCTTTAAATGATGCGCCCATCATTTACTTGGATAAATTGGAAAATGATGGCATTTGGACACATGCTTGGTCTCAATAGGCATCCATGTAGGCAACCTACCATCATAACCTAAAACTAAGGTTTATTGTAAGATGTTATTTAAGCAGACTTATCTAGGCAAAAAATAGTAGTCAGAAAAGAGATGGCCATCTCTCTCTCTCTCTCTCTCTCTCTCTCTCTCTCTCTCTCTCTATATATATATATATATATATATATATATATATATATATATATGGGTTCAAGTTACACCTGGTATAACTTCAAAAGAGTTACACCTTTTTGTAGCCATTGATTTTTATAAGATCTAGTAGTGAGAAAGAACTAAACGTATTAAACCAGTTGGGTTTCAGATGGACACCCACCCTCACAAATGCTAGCTATAATTATTGATTGTCTCTTCAAACTTCATGGTTAAAGATTGGAAAGGAAGTATTGATTTTGTTTGCCCTTTAGAAGCAGATGGTACACGCAGAGAAAACTGGATCAATAATTTACAGAGTCTCCTTTATTAAGCTCTCACCAATATCTTTATGTATATGAACACAAACCAAGCCTGAAATAGTGAAATCATCAAGTTTTATCTCTAACAATTACTTTTTTGTTGTAAACTTTGGACACCAATTTTGCCACACGGTGACAGTCCCCGCACATTTTAAGGTCTTTACGATTCTAATTGATAACTGCATATGTATTACAAAGTGATAATGGGTTTAGACCAAAACCATCATTTTTAACCAAGGACCAAGCCTTTCCTGCCACCGTCGAGTTTTACCGAGACCCACCCTTTTTGAAAAACCCAACTCGTTTAAGAATTAAAAACCACCTCCAAAAAATTTTGTTTTTGAGAAAAACAACCTCCACAAACTTAGTTGGTTAAGCATGTTTTGTTCCTTTGCTGGTTTTGTGGCCAACGTAATAAGGTGGAGCCATGGGAGAGACGAATTAGAGAGAGAAGGTGCTTAATTTTTGTTAAAAAATGAATAATAAAGTGATATACATTAATTTTGGGGGCAATTATGTAATTAAATTTTAATATATTAATGATGTGAAAATTAGTTTCTTTTTCACCCTTAGAGCAACCACATCAGCTCGTGTAAAAATTTCGTCTATTTTACACAAAAAACCTCCTTTTAAAATTTTACACATTCATTTTTACAAATCACCCACATCAGTTCATCTATCCTACCACCTCTATTAATTAAATAATAATTTTCTCACTTTTTTTTATTATTTCTCTCCAACTACCGCGCGCCTTCTCTTTATTTTTTGGTAATTTCTCTCTCTCTCTCTCTCTCTCTCTCTCTCTCTCTCTCTCTCTCTCTCTCTCTCTCTCTCTCTCTCTCTCTCTCTCTCTCTCTCCTTCTCTTCATTTCTCTTTCACTCTCTCTCTACCCATCTCTCTACCCATCCCTCTACCCATTTTCCAGCTCCGATCTTCGATCTACAGCACCGATCTCCGATCCCAGCCGCGATCTCTGATCCACGCACCACCGAGCCCAGCCGCAATCTCCGATCCACGCACCACCGATCCCAGCTGCGATCTCCGATCCACAGCTCCAATCTCCGATCCACGCACCACCGATCCTAGCTCCGATCTCCGATCCCTAGCACCACCGATCCTAGCTCCGATCCGCAGCTCCGCCGACCAAAGCATCGTGGGTGTGTTTGTGTATCTGTGTGTTTTTTTTTTTTTTTGGAGCAAGTGTATGTCTGAGTTTGTTACTGAGTATCTGTGTTAATTTCTTTGTGGATGATACTGAGTTTGTTGAGTTCGTTGAGAACGGAGAAGAGAGAGGAAAAATGAAGCGAACTATTCCTGGAATAAAATAATCCATACACGAGTTACAGTACCCGTGTATATTTAAACGGTACTGTAGCTCGTGTATGGATTTTCACATTTTTGGCTATTTATACACCCACTGATGTGGGTTTTTTTTACATAAAATGTGTAAAAATTGTACTTTCTTTTATTTTATAAATTTTTAACTAAGCTGGTGTGGATGCTCTTAGATCTTATAAGAATCAAAGGCTATAAAAAGGTGTAACTCTTTTAAAGTTATACAAAGTGTAACTTGGACTCATCTCTCATATATATATATATATATAAGGGTTTTATTATTATGTAACCGTGGGCCTTGGTCCTTGACATCAATAAGTGCTCAATCTTGTAGTTACATATTGACAAGTCTCTGAAGTCCGTGAAAGGAATTGTGAAGTTCATGTAACTTGTGAAAAGAAGTCGTGGTTGGATAGTCTTCTTATGTGTGATTGATAAATGTTTTATTTCTCAAAAAGAAACTTAAGTTATTGTTGAACAAAAAATTTAACAAAGAGCTTTTTGAAAACTTGAATCTTTGAATTACAATAATTTACAAGCACTACTATTATTACGCCAGTGCACACGCGCCACTTTTACATTCACACACCATCCTCAAATACACTAGCACACCTCTAGACACCTAGCTACTAACCCTTGACTTTATTTTCTCCACTTTGCTTGCTTCACTTCACGTCACACACCACTTCACTCGTCTCACACTTCACCTTACACATCTCACCTGGCTCTTTGTGACACACGCAATAACAGAGCACCACTTCCATATTTATACTTGTTCTATGTCGGTTAAGAAGCTTCTAGCTTCATCTTTTTAATGACAATAAAATACTATTTTTCACCATGCCTCTAGATACTGTATAAAGTTGTGGCTGAAATTTGTTTAGCCAAGGAAGTCTCTAGGAAATTCCGGAGAGAGATAAACTCTAGATATTTCTAGAAAAAGAGAGAGATGCAGTGCTTGATGTTTAACAGTTACAAGATAAGATCTATTTCATTGTAATTTTTACTATGCATTCCATAGATTTCATTCACTCGCATTTTTAAAAATGTCATAGATGTGAGATTATTTTTAAAAACATATATAAGAATAAATTTTTAATTGAAAAAAAAAATTCAAGTGAAAGGCATTAATTATTTCAATAGACTGGGTTATAATAAATGAAAATAAATAAATAAATGTTACGAAATGGACAAGGCCTATTGTAACTTTGTAAGTTTGGAAATTTGTATGCTCTTCTTGGATTGGCTGAGTTCCCTTGAAATATTCATGGAAGATATGAGCAGAAAATTGGTAATGAAAATATGTTAACATTGATTTTTTGGAAAACAAATTATAGCTGCAATGTCGTTATTAAAGTACCCAAAAAAAAATTCCAAATGCCTCAACTCAAATTAAACCATTTTATTTTATCAGAGATATTGAAGGAGACCACTTCATAGATCATGAGTTCTAGATAAGTCTCACTATGTTTATTTCAGTAATAATGTTTTCTAAAAAATGAGTTTTTTTTTTTAAGTAATTTTTATAAAGAGAGGTGTTACGTCCACAACATTTTTACAACATTTTTACAACAAATCATAGGTGGTTAGTTGTTATTGGTTCAAATTTGAACCTAACACTAAGATTACTTTTTTGCCCCAACAATAACAACCAGTAACATCCTGCCACTTAGGATTTGTTGTAAAAATGTTGTGGACATATCATTTCTCTTTTATAAAACTATCTCATTTTACCATGTTTGATAACAACCTTAAATGTATTAAAAAATAATCTCTTAATTTTCTTTATTTAGCCTTTTGTGAAATAAAATCTCTAAAAATAACTCATATTTTTTTCTGTTGACTAAACGTGATTTTTTTTTAATTAATTTTTCTGATATTACTAAACATTTAAAAATACCACCAAAAAAAAATCTTTGCACAAAATTTTTCATCAAAACTGACAAAACAAATGGAACGACGGAAAGAACCGTAGGGATGCTTTTAGTTACATCACAAGGCAACGCAACAGGTAACTCTCTGTGTTCTTGATGGAAAGTTTTGTTTTTACCTGGCTAATTCCATCGCTAAGATGGAATCTTCCTATTTTTAGTGCCAATGCTGACCAACGAAATCTTTCAGCTTCATCATTCTAATTTTTTTAAAAATAATCTTAATTCAATTATATGTGCATCCCACTTAATTTTGCCTCTTTTAGTGGAGACTCCATATATCAATATATTTATATTGACAACATATCTATCACAGAAACCCTGGCACACCTCTATAAATTTCTTAAACTTCTTCCTCCACCGTAATAATGTCTTAAAGCTTTTTACCCTCTAGTTGGGTAAGTAAATACTCTGCACTGCTTCCACAAAGTATAGATATTTAAAAAAGATTGTTTATCTTTTATCTCTCTCTTTTTTTTTTCTTTCGTTAGTTGATTATATCCTGGTTCCTTATTACTTAAGAATAATAATTTTTCTTCCTCTTTTTTTTTATAAATGATTTGGGTTTTGAATGGCAGTGGCAGTAAAAGTTGAAGAATGAGGTTTCTAGCACTGGCTTTAGTCTTGATGATGGTGAGCTCTTGTTTGGCCGCAAATCAGAACACTATGATGGTTGAAATGCATGAACAAGAGCAGCGGCAGCTAAACGAGGACATGAGCAATCCAAACGATAACCATGAGCACCAACCCCCCATTCATAGACAAAAATTCGGTCCTTATTATGAAGGTGGGGCTAAACCAAAGCCTACGGGCACTTAGCCAAGTGATGCTTGTGATGTAGGTCTTAAAATGCTATAGACACGAACAAGCAAAAAATAGTAGAATAAGGCGGCCGTCTAATGCTCTAAGTGCTGGACTAGCCAATATAGACACAAGGGCAGAGCGAGGGGGCAGTTGCCCTCCTAGCCCGCCCAAAAAAAAAAAAACCCTTAGTTATTATAACGAGTACTTATTAAATACTCCTGCCTACTTTTTATTTTTGGGTTTATTAAATATCACTCTATTTCTTTGATATTAAAACAGAGCACAACTTCTAAACAAACCATTGAAAAACTTTAAGTTCTCTACTAGCATGTCATGCACTAAATTTTTTAGTTTGTCCCTGCCATATTATAATTTGAACCTTTTATGGGTTCACATTAACCAAAATAATAGAAATTCACATATATTACACTCAGTATTTATCTAACTGATAGTTTCATTCATAACTTGAGTTTTTGCTCTAAAAAAAATTAAAAATAGATCATTCATGTGAGAAATATCACATTAGATAAATACAATATTATGAATAAGCATTTTCTGTAGACTTTTTTTTTGTATAATTACATTAAATATCACTTAGTATTTAAATGAATAGCTTTTAATTTTCCAAATTGGTCTCAAATATTATAATATTCACATAATATGTGTAAGTGCTTGTATCATATATATATATATTTTGCTTCCCCTCAACTTATATCTTGGCTCTGCTACTGTATAGACATGTATCATATATATCCATCTCTTCCAGTACTTCTATGCATTAAAGGTAAGTCAAACCCGTAATAGTGTAGATTACGTAAGTTTGTGCTTGTAATTTGGATTGCCCGCCTACATGTTGTATTGCGGCAAACAATAACTACTATGTATAGCAATTACGTTTTGTGGTAAAAAATTATAAATAAAAATAAACTATGTTAGGAGTATGTTCAATTACTGCTTAGTTATACTCGTGTATATATAATTAATGAAACAGTGCTCTGTTTTGTAACACTCTTTTTTTCTTCTTATTGTAAGCCACATGCTTCGAATTTCTCTGTAATGAACTCAAATTCATGCATGCATGGCTGCATGAGCTGATGCAAGCTAAGCTCTTATTTGATATAATTTTAACAATTCGCACTATATATTTTTTTTCCTTTTTTATATAAGATAGAAATTCTACTTATAGGATAACTATCGCAATTGTCTATATCATATTAGCATAATTAAAGTTTTTATATAATTCATGGATATAAAATTTCATATATATACACTTGCAACACATGACCTATCATCATTAAGAGATTCCATTATCATCATCACTTGCAACACGTGTGTAGCATATTATCATACCTTGCACATGACCTTAGCTTTGGACTCCCTACTGTGTGGAACAACGTAACAAGGATTTAGTGCCCAATTAAATCATTACTTGACTTGAAGTTGAAATTTTAGTCCTTTATGACTAGTGGATTTTTTTTCTTTTTCTCTTTTTCATTTTATGGTCTAAATGCACTTGTGACATTTTTTAATGGCCTATTTTAGAAAAATTATAATACAAATTTCATGGAAAATATAGAAAGTTATCAAAAAAAAATTAGTTTTTTTTTATCTTTTTCCATAAAAACATCTAAAAATTAGTTTCTATTAACTTTTCCTGTCTTCTTTTATACATTAATAAATTTGGGGATGGGAAAGATTTGAGACGACCTATATGTATTTGTTGAAAACATCATAGTTGAATTGTAAGGCTCTTGGGTGCAAATTCTCTCTCTTTTATAACTTGGATTGTGCATCACAACACATTTCCAAGGTTTGGAGTTACACATAAGCACATCATTTTTTTTTTTTTCTTAATTTAGTCTTAGCTTTGTATATTGAGAGAGACAACAATTCCGATGTATTTGGAATTTTGATTTTACAAAAGATACGATGTCACTTAGGTAATCCCTTATTTTGTTAGTGTAACTTTCTGCTTATTTTTCAACACTTTCGCCAATCTCTCTCTCTTTTTTTTCTTTTTTCTTTTTTTCTTTTTTTTTTCTTTTTTTTTTTTGGAAAATGGCAAAAAAGGCTTCACCCTTCACCATTGGAAAACTTCCTCCAAAAACCTTTAAATTGAAGGCTTATTCTCACCACGTTAATCAGCACAAAAATACTTCATCTACTTGACTATTCCATTCAAGTATGAATCCTCAAGTCCCAGCCAAAGCCACAAAGTCAATTCTCCCCAGTCATTGTTTTTATCGAGGAAGAGAATGTCAATGTTGGGCACTGTGGTAGCAGTTTGAATAATCACCATCAAATCCCTAGGTATGAGTTTGACAAATATATTGGCAGTGACAGTAGTGGGAATGTGGTGGCCTGAAACTCAGATATTAAGTTTAGGCTGAGTTCTATATACGTATTATATATGGCCTGCCATATGTGGGTTAAACGATCTTTGTTCTAGATAATATTAGTTTGTTCGTGATTAAGTTTTAGTATCAACCTATTAATATTGCAGTATTTGTGCTCCGTAGTTATGTATATAGCACATTCTTCGTTTTGTCATGAGCCAAATGCGTCGAGTTTCATATACATTATTCATCCATGCAAAGCTAGAGACAACATTTAATGAGCAGATCTTGGCCAAATGCTTAAGGTAGTGAGCCAACAAAAAAGCTAGGGTTAAACACTGGGAAAGGCCAAGACTAAGATCCATGCGGTGTAAAGAATCATAAAAACAAAAGTACATACACTCTTTAAGATAAAGAGAAGTACATCATAATATATAACCACACTACTTGCTTTTCACAACCAACTGAGAGGGATGTGTGAGAATGGATCCATGTTCCTTCACTGTATGAGTTCTATCACTTATATTTTGTACCCTATGTGACCTTTGACTATGTCTTAAGCATATGACCTACAACTGCTACTTTAGCATATTGCCCTTGCGATTGATTGATTCAGGCTAAAGGGGGCAAGACAAGGAAAGTGGATGATCCAAAGTTGAGTGGCATGAGGGTGAAAAGGAGTCAATCTAGTAACACGTCCTGATTATGTAAGTACTTCCATGAGATTCATGTCGACTTTGGAAGTTAAAATATGAATTTACATACAAGATTGTGTCTTAGGAGTTGAGCATATTGATCTAAGTTTGTTAGACTCATGAGGGATTAAGTAAGGATGCTCTATCATGTGATCAAATGGGTGTGGGGTATAATAAGCCATTTAAATTTTAAATCTCTCTAGGGTGACAATATGTCATTTTTTATGAAGATTGGTTATAGTATTCCTACCGTACATGTTTGGCTTGTTGGCGGCACAAACTGTTTTTCATTGTATGTGTCGAACAAGTTACTAGAGTAGATCAAAGATATACCCCTTAAGTGACGTGCCCATCAATATTTGGACAAATGGAAAAATGTTGGTAAGTGGAACATGTGCTTGGTCTCAATAGATATCCACGCTTGGACAACCCACCATCATAACCTAAAACTAGCTAGGGTTTATTGTAAGAGGTTATTTAAGCACACTTGTCTAAGCAAAATAACAGTAAGACAAGCAAAATAACAGTAATTATGCTTTTAGTTACATCAAAAGGCAATGCAACAGGTAATTCTCCGTGTGCTTGATGGAATCTTCCTATTTTCAGTGCCAATGCTGACTAACAAAATTACGAAATCTTTCAACTTCATCATTCTAATTGTTTTAAAAATAATTTAACTCAATTATATGGGCATCCCACTTAATTTTGCCTCTTTTGGTGGAGACTCCATATATCAATAAATTTATTATATTGACAACATGCCTATCATAGAAACACTAGCAGGCCTCTATAAATTGCTTAAACTTCTTACTCCACCGTAATAAGGTCCCAAAGCTTTTTAACCTCTAGTTGGGTAAGTAAATACTCTGCATTGCTTCCAGAAAATATAGATATATATTTAAAAAATATTGTTTATTTTTTCTTTTCTTTTCTTTTTTCCTTTCGCTAGTTGATTATATATTCTGGTTCCTTAATTACTTAAGAATAATAATAATGTTTCTTCCTCTCTCTTTTTTTTTTTTTTTTTAATCTTTTAAATTTTTGGGTTTTGAATGGCAGTGACAGTAAAAGTTGAAGATGAGGTTTGTAGCACTGGCTTTAGTCTTGATGATGGTGAGCTCTTGTTTGGCCACAAATAGGAAAACTTTGATGGTTGAAATGCATGAGCAAGAGCAGCGGCAGCTAATCGATCAGGACATAAGCAATCCAAACGATAATAATGATCACCACGCCATGCCTAGACAAGATTCCTCTCCTTATAAGAATGACAATGGAAATAGCGGTGTCGCTAAAGCATATGTCAATGGAAATAGCGGTGCAACTATACAGTCTATACCACCTGACCCTGGATATAGGGGTCCAGTTGGACCCGAAAACGTCGCTGTCCCTAATTATAGCGGTCCAGCTAGACCCGAAAACATCGCTGTCCCTGCATATAGCGGTCCAGCTAAACCCGAAAACATCGCTGTTGCTAAACCAACGGTTCCAGTGCATAATTGACCTATTAGACTGCCATGTACGGCGCGTATACGTTGGGTTTCGGTGGTATAAATAATCATATAACCTTGTTTAGAGTATGTTTAGTTATTGCTTAGTTTTACTCATGTATAATTAATGGAAGTACTCTCTTTTGTAACTTTTTTTTTTTTTGCTAATGTCAGCAACGTTGACATGTTTCAAATTTCTTCGCGATAAACTCTAATTCATGCATGCATGGCTGCATGAGCCAAATGCAAGATAAGCTTTTATTTTATATAATTTTAACAATTATGTGTGTGAAGCATACCACGAGGAACGTATAGTTATTTAAGAGATCCTTGGAGTTCCTTTGGAAATAACTTTCAAAATTAGTCTCAATTCACGTGTTTATTAAATTCAGTTCAAATGGGGAATTGTTTGTTACAAAGGTTAAGATTTTTACTTTTTATATACATCATCCACCCCCTAATTTTTCTAATTTTCCGTCAAGAGAGGTAATATTATCCCAGTTTATAGAGAAAGTTACTTAATGTCCCTCTTGAAATTCAGAATTCACTCATTCAGTGCTTCAAAATCTAAAATTTGGACCTTCAAAATAGCCTCTCAAAATTTTTGTAGTCCAATAAAAACCCACATAATAATTACTACCAAATTGGTAAAAAAAAAAAGACCCAAAAATAAAAAACCATAAAGTGGCCCAAAGCCCGTGACCCTCCAATGCTGAAAAGAAAACCTAAACTCTTCTTTAATACTTTTCAAATCACCATAGATCCCAACTCTCTCTCTCTCTCTCTCTCTCTCTCTCTCTCTCTCTCTCTACATATATATATATATATATATTTTCTCTCACGCTCTCTATATTTAATGTGTGAGTGCTACTGCTAGCAGAGTTTTTTACTGAAAGATTTATAAGTTTAGCTTTTTAAAACCTCTTTTCTTTTCTTTTTCTCTTGCATTTTCACTTCTTGTTTTTTCAAAATTTTTTAAAATACAAATATACTTTAGCATTTTTTTAATAAAAAGTTTTCAACCAAAATTTAAATAAGTGCTCTATACAAATACTTATTTTACTGCTAATGTCGTGCTTTGTCTTAAAATAGTGTTGTACAGTTGTACGGCAATTTTAATCTTGCTGAGATTCAATTTGTGGCTGTCTGTGACTGCAATATTCATTAAAATAAGAAATAAAAAACTTGTGGCTGTCAAATTTTGTTAGAACTAACTGTTTTGTTTTTTATATTTTATTTTTGGCAAACAAACTTTTACTGTGTTAGTGTGTTGTTGAGTGATGTATGGCTATAGTGTTATTAAATATTGAAAGTGAATATTATATTATATAATAGTGTTGTTTATTGATTTTTTTATGGCGTAAATGTACTTTTAGTTCTTACATTTTGACATTTTTTTATTTTAGTTCATACATTTTATTTTTATCACTTTTATTTCCTAAAGCAATTAACGCGTGTTATTTTCGTCCTTTTCATTAGTCAACAGACGGAAATAGCTGAGGTAGCAACCGGAAACATTAAAATATTACTAAAAATGCCACGTCAATATCTTTTTTTTTTAATTGCCAATTTTAATTAAATAAAAAACAGAAATAAAATAAAAAATCACTAAAATTAAGATTAAAAAAAACTCTCTCTGGTGTTTTCTCTTCCATCTCATTTTCTTAAATTAGTTTTTCTTCTCTCTCTCTCTCATTCGTGTCTCACTTTCTCTCAAATTTTCGCATTCTCTTCTCTCTCTCTCTCTCTCTCTCTCTCTCTCTCTCTCTCTCTCATTGGTGTTTCTCACTCGTGGTAACTAGTGGTGCAGTGGCTCGTGGTGGCTGTGGTGGGTTGAGATCGAGGTAAATGGGTTGAGATCGAGGTGGGATGGGTTGAGATTGGGGTAGGATGGGTTGAGATCGGGGTGGGATGGGTTGAGGTTGGTTTGGGGTGGGCGGGTTGAGATCGGGGTGGGGTGGGTTGAGGTTGGTCTGGGGTGGGTGGGTTGAGACCGACTGGGGTGGCTAGGGTTGAGCTCGAGGTGGCTGGGTTTGAGGTTGGGTTAAGGTGGGTGGGTTGTGAGCCAGCTGGGGTGGGTAGAGGTCGGCTTGGGTTTAGGTCAGGCTGGGGTGGGTGGGTTGAGACCGGCTGGGGTGGCTTGAGTCGGGGTGGTTGGGGTTGAGGTTGGGTTGGGGTGGGTAGAGATCGGGGTGGCTGAGGTTGAGACCGAGTTGGGTTTGGTTGTGGCGGTTGGGATGGTGGGTTGTGGCGACTGTGATGGTTTCTGGGTTTGTTTCTGGGTTTGATGTTTGTATGTAGGGCTTGATTTTTCATGGGGTGTTCTGGGTTTGCTAGAGATTGAGGGTTGGGTTTGGGTTTGTGTTCTTTGTGTTTTGAATCTTTGAAGGTCTTTTAATTTCCTTGGCATTTGATTTGTGTTCTTGGGTTTGATTTTTTGGGTTTGTGTTCTTTGATTTTCTGGGTTTGTGTTCTTTGATTTTCTGGGTTTGTGTTCATAGGCATTTGATTTTATTGTTTTTAATTCTGTTTTTTTTTTTTAGTTAAAATTGACAAATTATTTATATAAAAAAAAATAGATGCTGACATGGCATTTTTAATAATATCTTAATGTCTCCGGCTGCCACCTCAGCTATTTCTGTTGATTAACTGACGAAAAGGACGAAAATAACAAGCGTTAATTGGTTTTGGGACTAAAAGTGGTAAAAATAAAATGTATGGACTAAAATGAAAAAACGTCAAAATGTAGGAACTAAAAGTGCATTTACACCTTTTTCTATTCCTCAAAAAAATATATATATTGTTGTTTATTGTAAGTTGATATGTTTATATTTGATTTTGAGATTTCCTTTATATATTGTTTGGGCTTATCATTAGTCTTTACTCTATTAGTAGTTTATACTTGATTGTTGATATATATATATATATATATATATATATATATATATATATATATATATTAAAGTTAATTAACTAGAGTCTGGGTAATTCAATTTTAGGAGGAAAAATATTTGAGATTCAAGATTTATCGTTTAATCTTCTGTCTAAAATGCTAAAACTTTAAATATTAAACCTAAGAAGACAAAACATGAGATTTTAAGTGATTGTGTAATTTTGTATATAAATAAAGATATTATTAAAAATTTCGATCAAAATCAATTATATAAATGATTTTAGTACCATAAAAGAATGTAAGATAACCATATTAAGTGAAATTTCATTTATGAAAAAAAAAATTTAATCATAATTATTTTACTTCAAATTTTTATTATATTTAGCTCGGTCCCTACTAGAAAAATTTCTGACTCCACCACTTGTAGAGGCTTTCATATATATAGATATACATGCAATACATGACCTATTACCTATCTCTTATCATTTGGAGAGTCAATTATCATTAATTTATCAATACATATGTAGCACACGATCCTACCTATAATACATGGTGTGAGCAACAACAAAAAATAATAATAATAATAATGTTGTGTCATTCTCTATGTATTTTGAATATGATCAATTAGTATGTATAACACAAGTAATTTCTAATGATTTAGTGCATCCAAAAGGACATTTAGGGAATTGCGATTCTATATCTTTGTTCAACCCGTTTGAAGAAAGGAAGGATCCCAAATGATAATCTTTATTTTAGTCGTTGAATCTCTCTTTGAGAGAGAGATACTTGAGCTTAATTATGATGTTCCAATTTGAATTATATTTGGAGTCTCTATATGTTGACCTTAGCTTGCATGTTTTACCATGTGGGACAACATAACAAGGATTTAATGCCTAATTAAATCATTATTTGACCTAAAGTTAGAATTTTATTCCTTTATGTTAAGACATATGTGATTTGATGTTAGGAACATATGTCAACATTTTATGCTATTGGCTAATCCTTTGACAAAACGCACTTTACTTGTATTTGGGTAGATCTAGAATGTGTTTAATACTTCAAGGAAACTTGTTTCAAGTCCACGATTCAAGTATGAAAAGTTCTGTTCATTAAAGAACTGTTCTAGCCCGTAGCTCAACAGCTAGCATCTATCGAGACTTGAAGAACTGTTCTAGCCCGTAGCTCGACAGCAGCTCGACAGATAGGGTATCTGTCGAGATATATGAAACTCATATTTTCAAGTCTATTTTTCATCCAATCCGTGACTGTATGTTTGGGCTTTCTTTTCTCACAACCCTAAACATATATAAGGATTATTTTAAGGGCCATATTAGGTGACACATTGCCAAGAACACAATTGCATAAGAGCAAATTGTAACCAGAGACCTAGTTTTGCCCTAGTTCATCTTTCTTGTAAAGAAGTTACTGTGTTTATGCACCGTAGGGTTTCATAACCAATGAGCTTCTCGATCTTCATCGTGTGATGAACTGAAGAACTTCGCAGCCAACAATCCTTCTTTAGTTGGTGATTGAAGTCGCGTATGAGGATCCGCGCAATTAGTTAGTCACGTACTAGGAGTCGTGCAGTATAAGGAGAGATTGCCACTACAGAACAAGTCCAATTGGATATTGGGGTAAAAATTCAACTGTATGTTGGTATAAGGTACTAGGATTCATTTACTTGTAACCGCTTGCTTTGATAATAATGGATTCTCGGGAGTGGTGACCTTAAAATCACCCGGTGGAGTTTTTACCGTGTTATTTTTCCTATTCGTAAACAAATCACCGTGTTAAATTATTTTTCACTGCACTTTAGTTTATTGGTGATATGTTTATGCTACCATGCGTTTGCATGTTAATTTGATTAATTAATAAACTTGGCTAATTAATCAATTGATTTATCATAAGGGGTCAATACATTTTTGGCCTATCAAGTAGTATCAGAGTAGGCACACTCTGATTAGGGTTTAATCTTTGCTGTGAAGATCCATTGACCCCTGTTTGTCATAGATAGAGGAAAGTCTCTTATTGTACCTCCTTTATTTGATGGAACTAACTATGCATGCTAGAAAGTACGCATGAGAGTTTTTTTGCAGTCCTTATATGAGAAGGTGTGATAAGCTGTGGAGATAGGCTAGACCAAGCCTAAGAAAGCGCCGACCGATTGGGATGATGCTAAGATCAAGGTGGCAA
This sequence comes from Castanea sativa, assembly GCF_040712315.1. Lineage (NCBI taxonomy): Eukaryota > Viridiplantae > Streptophyta > Magnoliopsida > Fagales > Fagaceae > Castanea > Castanea sativa. The sequence continues at coordinate 36,235,606 of NC_134020.1, forward strand.
ACTTCAACAGCAGGGTATTGAATGTATTATTCAGTGCAATCTCTAATGAGGAATTCAAGAAGATATGCTCCACTGAAACTGCTAAGGAAGCATGGATCATTCTCCAGACAACCTATGAGGGAACCAAGGCTATAAAGGATTCGAAGCTTCAGAGACTCACTACAAGCTTCGAAGAGATTAAGATGGAGGAGGATGAGTCATTTGATGAGTTCTATGCTAGGCTTAAAGATATAGTGAACTCAACATTTAATCTTGGGGAGACCATTCCAGAACCCAAGATTATGAGAAAGGTGCTCAAATCTCTACTCGAGAGATTCCATGCCAAGATCACTACCATTGAGGAATCAAAGGACACTAACACAATTCCTTTGATAGAGTTGGTTGGCAATTTGCAAACCTATGAGTTGGGTTTGACGAGGATTGGAAAATCAAGCAAGAGCAAAGGCATAGCATTGAAGGCCAAGAGCAGTGACACTGATGAGTCTTCCAATGATGAAGATTCTAAAATGAAGTCCTACATCACCCGGCAATTCAAGAAGTTCATGAAGAATGCCAATGCAAAGGGCTTCGACAAGGACCATAAGCAATCCAATTATTCTCAATTCAAGAACCAAGACAAAGGGAAGAAGGATGCAAGGGATGGTGGTCAGTACACTATTCCCTCAGGACCCAAATACTTTGGGTGTCAATGCTTCAGACACATGAAACAGGAGTGCCTTATATCAAGTCTATTGGGAAAAGCAAGGCACTTGCTGCTACAGTAAGCGACACCAAACCTAAGGATGATTCCAAAAATAAGGATGACGGAATCCTAAATACCTTCACCGCCACTGTCAATCCTACTGAAGGGATTGTAGAAGATGTGGAAGAAGAAGAAAGCTTGGTGGAGTCAAAATTTAAGAAAATGGATGAGCAAGATGACATCCATACATTCTATGCAAAGTTGTACAAGGTCTCTGAAAAGTATGAGAAATTGTATAGGTTGACCACCAAGAAGCTTAGTGATGTAGAGCTTGAGCATGAAGAGCTTTCCACAAAATTTGATGAAGCCAATCAGACTATTGAAGCACTGAGGTTTGAGAACAACTTCCTAGCTGTGAAGACTAAAAAGCTTGAGGTAGAACTGTTCCAAGTCAGAGCTCAGCTGGAAAGGACTTCAAGCGCTAAGCTCGATGAGATGCTTAGTCTTCAGAAATCTGCTTCCGATCGAACTGTTTTAGGGTATGATTTCTCTTTTCCTAATAATACTTCTACTAGTACTACTGTTTTTGTTCCTCCTAGTAATAATGTTGATATTGAGAACACTAATGTTAGAACTGATTTAGCTAGTGAAAACATAGACAAAGGGAAATCCATCTTAGGAACACCCCTTAAGCAAGATAAGAAAGAAGCTAAAAATCCTAGAGCTAAGAATGTTAGCTCTCAAAAGCCTAAACAGAAGAAGCATCATCTCTGTCATCACTATGGTGCAGCTAGTCATATTCGACCTAATTGCTATAAGTGGTTAGCCACTCAATAGAGCAACGACATGATCACATCGGGAAACCAGAATCAGTTTCCTTCCTCTCTTACATCTTTTGAAGATCTTCTCAAAGCCCTCATGTTTCTTTCGAACTTAAACGGGTTCAATTCTTCCCCTTCACCGCCAGTTCAAAGCTTTACTCAAAGGAAAGGTTCTTTTAATGTGTGGAAGGAAAAAGACTCCAAGTGATTTTATCACTTATTTTCTCTCTCCCTATCTGTTTTTTTTTTATTACATTACTTGTGTGTTTTTGCTTTCTTATTTTTTAGTCAGTCTAGTTTTATGCATTGCTTTGTTTTATTTATCATGTTTTTGTTGGTTATTTTCAATTTTTAAAAAAAATAAAAATTTTGAAAAATACAAAAACAGTGTGTGTTTGTGTACATTGGTGCTTATGCACCTTGGATGGCCATTGAAACAAAGTTTTTTAAATTTTGTATCTCCTGTAACTTAGATAGCATATCTATGCACAACTAAGCAAGTGAGCTTTGTGACTCTTTGTTTGTGATGAGTAAGGTTAAGTAATCTCTTGTACTTAACACTCGTATCACTCTTTTTGACGGGAAGGGCTAGAAAATCCTAAGAGAAATGCATAAATAATCATCTCACCACTGTTACTCGTCAATCATGAAATAACATCTGTATGTTTCGGCATGGCAAAAGTGCAATGTCAAAAGTCTTAACATAATTGGATATTTCTTTTCTATCTCCTATATGCCCATGCATGGTTTGCTTAAAAAGAATAATATGCAAAGAAAATAAAAAGCAAAAAGATAAAAATGCTTTAAAATATGATTGCAAGCGTGTATTTAAGGAGATGTGGGAATTATAGGATGTACCTTGAAGGTGATAGTCTCCATCAAGCAGTTATGATTGTGTGTGAGTTAAATTGATTTGCTCATATCTCAAATCGTCATAACATAAATACACTTATGCAATCTTGCGATATTTTTTACACACAACACGCTATATTATTTGCTACTTTTGATACATGTGCAGGTACAATGTGATTTGACCATCACAAGGTTTACATATGTTGATGTATACTCACTAAACTGTCTTGATTTGTTTTTTAAAAAAAATTGGTTAGACTTGTTTAGTGTGTGTATGTGTGTGTGTTTTGGGATCTTTTTGCTTAATATTTTTGTTAAGAGATGATTTTGAGAGCTTAAAATGTTGTTTGGATCGTTGGTTGAGTTTTTTGTTTGATTGAATTCATGTCTGTGTTTTTCCATTCTTTGAAAAACTATTTATAAGCAATCTCGATAGCTCCTTGACACCTCTCAACACTTGACTTATCTATCGAGATCTTCAGTTGCTTTTCATCACAATCTCAACACCTCTCGACAGCTATGTGGATCGATCGAGAATTCTTTTGTCCCCTCGACAGATCCTCGATCCACCGAGCTTCATTTTGCCTTGAACACCTACTCGATAACTTCTTCTGTCGAACTCTTTAAAGCTCGACAGATCCTTGACACCTCTCGATCTATCGAGATTTACTGAGATGCTATATAAGGAGCATTCGCGATTCTGATCTCACTTTCCTCGATCTCTCTCGATTGCTCTCAACCGTTTCACCTCCCAAACACTCTTTTATCCCTCTAAACCTCTTCCTCAAGGAGTTTTCAGCCTTAATCAAGTCTTTCTTCACTTGGTAAGTGTCTAAATCCTTCATTGTCATGCATTTCATCTTTTATGACCTAACTTTTTGGTTTTGATGAAAATTTTGGGGTTTTTCAAATCAAAGAGGTTTTTGCCAAATTTTTGGGATGGGTTTTGTAGTTTTGATCTTAAAAACTTCATACATTGCATCTCATGTGCATTATAACTATATTTTCATGCATTTAGATGTGTGTTATATATGTTATTTGATTGTGTACAGGTAGGATTGGATTGAGCTGAGCCCATGATGCAATTACATTTGCATGTCACATGTTCATGCATTCCTATGCATACGTCCTTTCTTTTCAATATATTTTTTATATATTTGAACTGCTTGGAAATTTTCTGATTGTCTTTTTCTCTCCCTCTCTCTCTCTTCTGTTTGCATTAGTCTGCTTCTATGGCACCTAAATGTAAATTTGTTCCGTCCTAGAACCCTCTACATTCCGGGGCATCCTCTTCTGCTGGTCCTACTCCTTTTCACGTCCGGTTCCTTGATAAGAAGGCCAAATCGGACTTCTTTGAGACCTTTTCCCAACGAGGCATTCATTCGAAACGCCAAGTCATTTTGTCGGACTTCTCCGACGCTAACCTTCCCACTGTCATCCACAGTAGGGAATGGGAGTCACTGTGTGGAGTCCCAGTCACATGTCCATCCGTGCTAATCTAGGAGTTCTACTCCAACATGCATGGATTCGATTCTTCAGTACCTCAGTTCTCTACTCGAGTTCAAGGTACGCACATTGTGGTCACTCCGGTTCTTGTAGCCGAAGTGCTTCACGTCCCTAAGGTAGCGCATCCTGACTACCCTGGTTATGAGCGTCTTAAGACTGTATCTAAAGACGAGCTTATGTCTGCTTTCTGTAAGCGCTCTTCTAATTAGGGTCAGCATCAGTTCACTTACTGTTCGACCTTTGCTAAAGGTCCGCATTTTCTTAACGTGGTTATGACTTTTGTCTTACATCCCCTCTCTTGTTATAACTCTATCACAAAGTCCCATGCTCGGTTTTTGCTTTCCCTTCTTAAGCATCTTAGTATAGATTTTCCCTCTCATTTCATTCTTTCTATCATGGATGTGTATACGGATTCGACGACCCATGATAAGCTCATCTTCCCTTCTGCTATCACGAGGATCCTACGCCACTTTTCTGTTCCCTTTCCCGTGTCCGACCACTTCTCTTACATGAGTGCTATAGATGCCACTACCATTAAACGAAGTGAGGCACATTTTCGGTCGAGGCGGTCCGAGACAGCATCTCTTCCCACTCCTTCAGCTCCATCCACATCTGCTCCATCTCCTTCTACGAGCGGTGTGACTCTCGAGGACATCATGGCGTAATTTCAGCGCATGGATGCTCGCCTCGACACTCTCAGTGATGGGTTGTGTCAAGTGAACACCCGTGTTGGTCGTATTGCACGACGACAGGCAGTCATGGGTGGCTTCGTTCCTTATCCTCCACCTTCTCCAGAGCCTTCTGAGGATGAGGATGATGATGATGATGATAATGTTGCTACTGCTTCTGATGATGATGATGCTACTGCTTTCAATGATGAGGATGATGGTGATGCTAGCTCTTCCAGTACTGACGAGATGTCTACTTGACACTCTTACCATTTGTCACTCGTGACAAAAAGGGGAAGTAGTTTTGGTTACGAGAGTAGTCATAGTTAGGCGGAGAGTTAGTATAGGAGATTTTTGTTAGGGGGAGTGTTGATATTGGGGGATGTAGTGAGGATACTTGTATGTTTTCTTTTCTTTCTATTTTAGATACATTATCTCTTGTACATGGGTCTTGTGACCATTTTTTACATACATTGTACTTACATTCTTTATTTGTTGATGTATGTTTTTCACCTATCCTTACATGTGTTGTTTTTTTTCTTTCTTTATACAAATGTTTCTTATATATTGTATGAAATCTTTTATTTCTGTTTCACACAAAGATGCCTTGATGAGTTTTGTTTAAGTGTTTCAGAAATACAGGTTGTCAAAGTCTACTTGCCATGAACTCTCTTCTTGCAAAGTTTTTCAAGAGTTTGTGTTAGGATATATTTTATTGTACTTAACAAGTGAGTATGAGTTGAATGATTTATGACTTTTCTCATATGTTCATTTGTTTGTTGTGGTTTTGTCACGAATTGCCAAAGAGGGAGATTGTTAAGACATATGTGATTTGATGTTAGGAACATATGTCAACATTTATGTAATTGACTAATCCTTCGACAAAATGCACTTTACTTGTATTTGGGTAGATCTAGGATGTGTTTAATGCTTCAAGGAACCTTGTTTCAAGTCCAAGTATTGAAGCCATGTAAGTCTGTCCAAGATTCAAGTGTGAAAAGTGTTGCTCATTAAAGCTCGACAGCTAGCATCTATCGAGACTTGAAGAACTGTTCTAGCCCATGGCTCGACAGCAACTCGACAAATAGGGTATCTGTAGAGATTTATGAAACTCAAATTTTCGAGTCCATTTTTCATCCAATCCATGATTGTATGCTTGAGATTTCTTTTCTCACAACCCTAAACATATATAAGGATTATTTTAAGGGCCGTATTAGGTGACACATTGCCAAGAACACAATTGCACAAGAGCAAATTGTAACCGGAGACCTAGTTTTGCCCTAGTTCATCTTTCTTGTAAAGAAGCTGTTGTGTTTGTGCACCATAGGGTTTTGTAACCAAGGAGCTTCTCGATCTTCACCGTGTGATGAACTGAAGAACTTTGCAGCCAACAATCCTTCTCTAGTTGAAGATTGAAGTCGCGTACTAGGATCCGCGCAATTAGTTAGTCACGTATTGGGAGCCGTGCAATACAAGGAAAGATTGTTACTACAGAACAAGTCCAATTGGGTATTGGGGTAAGGGTTCAACTGTAGGTTGGTATAAGGTACTAGGATTCCTTTACTTTTAACCGCTTGTTTTGATAATAGTGGATTCTCAGAAGTGGTGACCTTAAAATCACTCGATGGGGTTTTTGTCGTTTTGGTTTTCTCTATTCGTAAACAAATCACTGTGTCAATTTATTTTTCACTGCACTTTAGTTTATTAATGATTTGTTTGTGCTACCACGCGTTTGCATGTTAATTTGATTCATTAATAAACTTCGCTAATTAATCAATTGATTTATCACAAGGGGTCAATACATTTTTGGCCTATCACTTTATAATTAACGAATTCTTTTTTTTTTTTTATACGTCAATAGTTGAAGGTGAGGAAATTTGAACTAGAAATAATTGTGTTGGAAACACCAAAATATGTCTACCAATTAAGCTGCAAGGCACTTGGCTACGAATTCTTTTCTTTTATGGCTAGGGTTGTACATGGGTTTGGAGTAGGGGTGACAAAATCCGACACGACCCATGAACCTACCTCGACTAACCCGTTTAATAAACATGTCGTGAGTTAAGGCTAAACAGATTAAAGTTATTTGGGTTAACACAACTCATCCGTTTAATAAACAATCGTGTTTGTGTTCAACATGTGAACTCGTTTGACCCGTTTAGCTTATAAATGTATTAGCTTTTTTTATTATTGCTTAAATTATGGTTGTAATTATATTTTTATTACTATATCTATAGTTGTAATTGTATTTTGGGAAAATTATTGAATACTCTGAGAATACTATAAATGCGTACTCCCTCCTCTAACATGAGTTGTGAGTCCCATCATAAATTTAATTAGTGGAACCCACAGTTATGTGAGCGGGGGAAGTACACATTTAGAGTACTCCGAAAGTACCCAATAATTACCCTTATATTTCAATTTTAGATATATGGGAATTGATAATTGGTTAATCAAATAAGTTATTAAATGGGTTACTTGTAATGACCTTTACATGGCTTGTTAATTAAACGGCTTAAATGTGTCGAGTTGGGTCGACCTGTTTAATAAATATGTCATATTAGGATTGAGGATTATTGACTAGGAATGACAACCGGTCGAGTTCGAGAAGGGTTTCTTTATCCCCAAACCCACACCCGCCACCCACCACCCACCCCTCATTACCCAAACCTGCTGCCCCATTAATTAAACGTTTTTTTTTTTAAATTTTTGCACCCATACCTGCCCCTCTGGGCCCACGCAGGCCTCGCCCCGCCAGGCCCCTTTAGGTCCAATCTAAAGGCCTTAAATCGTGATGCAATCTATAAATAAAATAAAATATGTATGTAAATCAGTTTTATGTTTTCTTGAAACTTAAACCCTAAACCGTGGCCCAATTCTAAAGTTCAATCATATAAAACAAATCAAACATAAACTAAGCAAAAAATAAAACATAAAATTTGGATTCTTGGTCCTAATGGGCCCAATTTTGAAATTCATCCACTGTTTTTCAATCATAATTCATAAATCCAACCACTGTTTTTCAATCAAAACAAAACATAAGCTAAGCTAACATCACATTATAAACATATATATAAAAAAAAGCTACAAAATAAATCCCACAAGTCCAAATCCAAGACCATTACAGCAAGTTCAAAAAGTTACAAAATAAATCCCACAAGTTTAGGACCATCACAAACCATTTGGTCCATTTCAACAAGTCAAATGTTTAAGAAGTTCCTAAGTTCCTATAAATAAATAAAAAAGCTACTATGTTAATCCAACTAGTCCAAGAAATTAAAAAGCTACTAAATTAATCCAACAAGTCTAGGATATTATAATAGCCCAAAAGATGTTAAACATCAACATCATCAAAAACAAAAGCTAGAACCTCAAGTATTCTTCAACATAAAACTAATCCCTCATACCTGTGACATAACTTCCATCCTTTTCATTAGGATCCACATCATCAAGAATTGTTTGAATTGTACAATCTCCTGGTATAGTTGAATAACTTACAACAAAAATGAATTTTAAAAATGAAATAAACTTCATCAAATTATAACCAGCAAATATAAAAATACAATTTTGATTTCATTTTAATTGCTAACCTTTGATTTCACTCCATGACCAATTCTGAGCACACATCAATGCCTCTATAGTCTTGAGATGAAGCCGACTACGTTGTGGACTTAACAATCTCCCACTGGTGCTAAAGACAGATTCTAAAGCAACAATTGTGACAGGAATGGCTAAAATATCCCTCACAATCCTTTGTAAAGTAGGACACTTGAGACCATTACTTTTCCACCATCCCAAAATATGAAAGTTCTCATTCCTCTTCAACACTTCCTCATCAATGTAATGATCAAATTTCATTCTAGCACTCTCATATTTTCTTGAAGTAATGTTGACAAACAAATCAAAAATGTAAGGGAGTTTTGAAACCTATATTTAATTTGTGCTACATCATTTGAAATAGTTATAGGCATATGAGAACTTCCTTCATTATCCATAGGGAATCCATCTGCATCTCCATACTTGTCAAGCAATTCATAACAAAGATTCTTAATATTTTCTATTTCCAAATCAGAACTTTTACCATAAATGTTAGGATAATAAAACTCCAACAACTTTATCTTATTTCTTGGATCCAAGATGGCAGTAACACCTATAACAACACTAACATCAGTCCAATAAGAATCAAATTTAGCAAGCATAATTCTGTCATTCTACTTATCATCTCATTTGAGGACAAACTATATTCATTCAATGCTATTTTCAACACACACACCAAAGTAAAATTCATATTAGTTTTAGGGTATTTAAGACCAAAGAATAACTCAGTCACGCTATAAAACAACTCCAACCTTCCACAAATGTCTTTGACTACCTCCCAATCATTATCAAGTGGCAAATAAATATAAGATGCTTCACGTTTAGCCAAACAAGAAAAAAACATCTTTACAAATCGAAGTAGTAGAAAGCATTAAGTAAGTTGAATTCCAATGTATCTTACAATCAAAGCAGTAGAAAGCATTAAGTAATTTGATGTGCATTTTCATTAAATTTATGCTTCCTTTTTGGTGATTCAATCCAATAAAACACACTATCACAAATCTTTTCAATACCATCACCAATAATAAACAACACATCTTCAACAATCAAATTCAAAAGATGTGCAGCACACCTCATATGCAACATAGACCTATTCAATATAAGAGAACTAATATCAAGCTTGTTCAAGAGAAGTCTCATCATGGCATCATTAGTACTTCAATTATTAACAATTACTGTGGACAACTTCCTATCAATGTTCCACTCTAAAAAAAATCTACAAAGACATTAGCAAGAACATCTTTCATGTGTGGAGAAGGAACATAAACAAATCTAAAAAAATAATAAGAATAATTATAACATAACTCAATAAACACTATAATTAATGACATATAAAAAAATTCATATGGTTTAATAAATCGTATATTCATACTACAAAACAAATAGTATCGGAGAATTACCTTAAAACTCAGTTTTGCAAGGTCCAAGTGTGGTCAATAAAGTGAGTAGTAATGACCATGAATCCTTTCTTGTTGTTACTTGAAATCCACATATCAGTTGTAATTGCTATTCTATTTCCATTCTTGTCCATCATCTTCAAAGCTTTCTCCCTCTCATTATTGTAGATGTTAAGAATGTCACTCTTCAAAGTGTTTCTTGAAACAACTTTAAACATGGGTTGAAGAGAACCCACAAATTCTCTAAACTCAATGTGCTCAACCATTGAAAGTGGGTATTCATGTAGGATGACCATACGAGCAAGATTACTCCTCACTTTAACTTGATCATATTGGTAAAAATTTAAACTTATCTTTCCATCCACCTTATTTTGTTATTTAATTAACACTTGTTGTCACATATCTCCTATATCTTTAAACTTCAGTCATGGATATCTCCCTAAATGACCACGCAAATGGCTTGTGCCCTGTTTAGAATCACCCAAGTATGACCTACTACAGTGTTGACATTGAGTTTTAGGTTTCCCATCAACTTTCTTTCTAGTAAAATGATCCCAAACATCTGAGATACATTTCCTTTTTCCTCTTGCATCCTTAGCCTCATCCCCATTCACAACCTCAATTAGAGGAGAACTAGTTCCCTCAACATACGTAGAGGGTGAGGAATCCTCTTCCTCTTCTTCTTCCTGTTCCTCTACCACCAAGTCCACCAGTGAGGATTGTGGACTCCCAATTAGTTCAGAAGTTTAGGAGTTAGGAATTCTATCAATCAAAACAAATATTTAAAAATTAGCATCACAGTACACACAAATATCAATTAAAAAAACTCCAATCATAATTACACATGATTATCTACAAATTCATACACTTACTCATTGTTTAATGGACATAAAGGTGATGGTGATCGTGAGGATGAGCTAGTAGAAGGTGACAATGGCAAGGGAGATCGTGAGAATGGCGAGGGAGATCGTGAGAATGGCAAAGGAGAATGCATAGCTGGAAAGGGAAAATGTGTGGTTCTCAAGGGAGAGCCGCTTGACGAGGGAGAACCAAATTTTTTTGTGTCTCCCATTTCCCTTTTAGGAACAAATACGCAATAATATTTTTCAAGATGAAATGATAAAAAAAAAACTGTAAAACACCAAATAATATCACACAAATATACAATAATTTCATATTTCACAAACACAAACACAGTAATCCTAAACATATTTCAAGAAGAAATAATAAATAAATAAATAAAACATAAAATAGTAAAACACTAAATGATATCACACAACTAACATTTAATAATCAAATAAATTGAAAATAATAAACATTCATTGATTTTTTTTTTTTTGAAATTCATTTTCCCACAGCAAATAATGAATATTCATTTTCCACACTTAACCTGTCAATACATTTCCCACAGCAATCCCAAAAAACATGCATGTTGATTAATAGTAGAAGAACACAACGAAATGGTGTAGCATTGATTTGAGTCAACTTACAACTATACAAGGAGCAACAGAAAAATTAATCCAGTTGCTTTGAGTTCCAATGCAATAGTAACTGAACTTCTTTGATTCTTTCAACTAAGTTCTTATCTCTACAACAAATAGCAACAAGATAATGAACAACAAGGAATATAAGGTTACAAAATTGCTATAAAAAATCACCCAAAAAAAAAACCATATCAAACAACCCATCATGTAGGAAACAAACCCAAAAAAATAATAAAAAAAAAGTGGAGAACAAACCCAAGTCAGTGAGAGTGAGTCAATGACAGAGGGGGAGTTGCCATCAATGGCGAGATGGAGACGCAGGGAGGAGGGGGCGGCTAAGTGAGAGTAAGATTAGGGGTCGTGAGGGTGGGTCAGTAAGAGTGAGAGCTTGAGCGGGGCAACGAGCTAAGAGAAATTTAGAATTGAGATTGAGATAAGAAAACTCCTTTGTGTTCCATTTTCTTTTCCTAAAAAATATCTTTTTAAGTTCTATATGTTATGTCTTTCATAAAGGATACTTCTTGAAGTGGCTTCTTTTTTTTCACCGAACAATCACAAGCTTTCTCACTACATTTTATCTATAAATCTTTTCTTTTGCAACTATCCTTGAGTTTATTGTGGACCTTTTCCATTTCTGAAAGAAATTTTCTTTGATTGCAGAGCTTCTCAAGGGCAATGAGTATATGTTGATAGATCTCTCCCGAGGAGGCTTGTTGCAAAGTTATTCTTTGGATGTTCATCATTCGGAGGGTTTCGTCTCCCAATGGTTCTAGAAGGAAGTTGAGGAAAGTGTGCTTAATATTTACATCATCTGTACTATTGATAGTTTAAAATCTTGTCATTCTATCAAAATGTCTTTCTAGATCTCTTCTTTCTAATGATCAGCATTTCATGGCCAAAAATGCTTCTCGCACAACCTTTGTATAATGTGTCACCACTCCTAGGAATTCATTATGAAAGATTGTAAAGAATTCTTCTAGTGATTGGGGTTGAGCTACATGTCTTTGATGAAATTCTCCTAAAGCAATCCACCATTCTCTGATTCTTCCCATAAGCCTTGCAATGAACTTAACAATGACTTGGGCAATTGTGAAATTTGGGGTTTGGAGCTCAACTGTGCACCATAAATACATGTCAAAAAAACTTTCATGCCATTTAGAAGTAGGAACATCATCAATGGTGAGTCTGGTTGTCTGGGACAAAAGCTGGAGGAGGAAAAATAGGCGATGGCGGTGGAGGATAGAGAACATCATCTTTTTCTACGATTGGCTGATCTTCTAGTTGATGCATAAATACCTCTTCTAGACCTAGATTAAAAAGGTCCAAATTAGTGTCAACAATTACTAGGAGCACAAAAGAGGACCTTGAATCTTCAAATATAAGGTTTTTCATAAATGATGAGATTGGATTTGGAGGATCAAGGTCTATGGCCAACATGCTTAGGTCTGGGGATTTTGAGGATGTACCAACAGTTGCGTCTGGAAGTTGATATAATGGATCTTTGTTTTTCCATCAAGAGAAGTTTTTTTTTTTTTTTTCTGTGACTGGTTTGGGGATTCTAGCTTAACTTGTAGTGGGTAATTGTGGCTGGGAAGATTCCACTTGTCTTGACGGGGTTGTAATCAGGATCTATTGTGGCTAGGATGTATCTTATAGGATTTTTCTATGGACTGAAGTTGTGTCAATAATTGCTTCCTTTATTTTTCTTTCTAGCCTATAAGAGGGAAAGAAATAGACATATCTTTGATTGTGGATGCGATTATTGCAAGCTCTTGTTCAATCATCTTGATCTTTTTCTTTAAATCATTAACTAGAGAATCTGAGAATGAAAGGATATGTGTCACTACTTCAGCTAACCTTTGTTGGTTATCAAGGATCTTTTAAAAGGCCTAATTTTGTGCCAAAGCATTTTCTGCTTGCCAATTTAAAGCTACTTCTACTGACAAAACTTGTTTTTGACTCCCATCTAGGTTGGTTCCAATAGGGGTTTTGATTTTCCAAACATGTTTTGTGTTGCCTTAGAGGTGCTCAAAACTTTCAAGAGGAGGAAAATCCAATAAATAAGAGGATGACACTTTGTCAAACATGTAACAAGGTAAAGATTTATGTGTTTGGGTTTGTCTGGAAGGGAAAGGTTGATATTTAGGTAGTTGGGGAAGGATATTTTGGTAGTATGGGATTAGTGAAGGTTTAGGCTCTTGGTCAACATCATATCTAGGCTTGGATTATTTATTTGGAGGGAATTGGGGTTTTTACTTTCTGGTTCTAGGATAAGAAACATAAAAGTCAAATTTTCTAGAGGATTCTCCAAGGAGATCTACTTCTAGATCACTTGCTTCATATCTCTCTTTCAAGTGTTGTTGGGACGATTTTTTCTTCCTTCTTCTTGGTTAGTCTCATCGTAGATTGCTACTTCTTTGCATGCATCGCAATCATAAATATCCCACCATATGTGGCCAGATGGTGATTTTCCTTCATAGAAAGGTTTTCTATCTTTACAAATGCTTTAATTTTAAGGCCATTTTCACGAACAAATGACACAAGCTGAAGCATTGCCATCTAGGTTGGGAAAACTGTCACACCTTTCTTTTCTGATGGGGCCTTCAAGAATCTTGTCTCAACTTTGCCATTTTCTTTCTTGATGAAGAAAGGATTGTTAGACTGAATTGGCTTAACTACTTGGTGAAGATCTTCATATTTCGTAATCCATGATTCTAGAAAGAGGGAAGTCATTTGGTCCGTTGTAAGTTGTCTTAGGACGAACGTACACATAGGGGTCAATCTTGGATCAACTTGGATGAGCAAAGCCTCATTGGTTTGAGCCATATTTGGAACTTCCATATCAAAGGTGATGAAGCAGATAACTACAGCTCGTCAGTATGCTCCTCATCACTGGTATGGACGACTGTCAGTACCTGTTTCAAAGAAACAATTGAAGAGGGCACCTGGGGTCCCGGGTGAGCCTCTGATGCTTAAGTCAATTTATCTCTTTAAGAAATAGAGTAATGTAAGAGACAGTCTGAGTATAGTGTGTAAGTGTATGCATAGATCCCTGCTTACTTGTTATTGTTTGCCTTATATAGTATGTCTGTGAATAAATGCTCGGGGCATTTATTGTGCCATACGTTGGAGGCTATGAATAGCCTGTTGAATGCCATTATATTCTTGTTTAAATTCTTGTAACAGTTTTACAACAGTTAGCTTAGCTGTTTGAGGCTGTCTGCTGAAGTCCGTAACGTTCAGACCTTGTCAAGGAAAGGATTTAAGATTGGATCATTATTGTGTGCAATGGTCGTCAATATTATTGACAACCTACTTTACTGATGGTCTGCAATCTTACGATCAACCAAATTCACTGAAGGTCTGCTGATCAAATGTGGCTTTTCAGTTGCCCCCTTATTCCTTAGTCGTTCCTTCTTTGAGACAAGTTGAGGAATAACTCTAGCATTTTTTTATTTCTTTCCCTCTTCCCGAAATTTTCATCCCATCACACTAATGGAGACGTGATTTTTTGTCAAGTATGGGCCACGTGTAGCTCATGCCTTGGCTGTGCGTGTGAGGGTTTTTATGTTTCTTGAGCTTTTGGCGCCATAAACCGAGCTTTCCTTTTTAGAGAAAAGAAAAACTCTTTATCTTCTTCCTTCCTCTCTCTGCGCCGGTTTCATATTTGAGGTTTGAAGTATCTAAACTCCTTGCTTCTCAAAATCTTGGTAAGATTCTCCTTCTTAGAACTCCATTTATGGTTGATTTGTCTTTGATTCAGCGTGAGCATCCTTTTGTTCCCTTCTTCTTTGCTAGATTAGGATTTTTCCTTAAGAAGACTGGTGGAAAATGCCCTCGAGTTGGGTTGTTTCTTCCCCGTGACTGTGCTGCTTTTAGGCCTGTGCTTCTTGATTATTACCCCTTGATTCGACACTCCTTGATCTCTTATCGCGTAGAGATGGGTGATTAAGAAATTGAGGCTAGGGTTGGTGAGTCTGAGTCTAGTTCCTCTTCTAGCAGCAATTCCATTTTTAAAATTACTCCAATGAAGCCATCCTCTTCTTTGAAACCTTCAGTTTCTTCTAAACTTCTTAAGTCCTCGACTCCTTCTTCACGTACTCACTCTTCTCTGCGAGCTTCTTCGTCCTTGTCTGTGACTCCATTCCATGCTCCATTAGGGGGAGATTCCAAATTTTTGATAAGGCCGTCTCCAGATTGCCTTATACTAGTGAGAAAGCATGTAGCTTTGCTCACGGGAAGGTGAGCTTCTATGAGGCTGCTTTCTCTTGTGGACTAAGGTTTCCTGTTCATCCTTTCATACACCACCTTCTATCCAATCTTAATATCGCTCCTAGGCAGCTTGTTCCTAATCCCGGAGGGCGGTCGTCAGTTGCATGACCATATGGTTTATAGTTCATGATGGGGAGATGATTACCCTGAATGAATTCCTGTTTTTATATAGGTTGAATCCTTCTACCCACTATGGGTACTTTGAACTCTCTCCTTGGGATAAGAAGACCAAGATAGTCCATGAGTTTCCTACTTCTTTTCGTGATTGGAAATCACATTACTTTTTTGTGTCTGAAGAATTTGAGACGTTGAACAACGACCTTTGGGGTGAGGCCCGAGGTTATTGCGAAGATGGGAAACACCCACTCTTGGTGCACTCTTTTTCTCTTCCCGTCTTTGTTTTCTTTTCATTTTTCTCATTTCTGGTTCTCTAACCTTCTTTCTTATTTGTTTGCAACTGTTGAGCGACCTGAGTTGGAGGAGCAATACCAAGGGCGCGTTGAAGCTGCTTTGGAGTTTTCTCTTACTCTCTCATCTAAGGATTTTAAGGGTCTTGTAGGTGCTCATCACTTATACGAATGTTTTCTTAGACCCGAACCTTCTGAATTGGTGCTGGAGAAGATTACTCTCGAAGAAAGGAGTATGCTCTTTTTACTTTTTGATGACGAGCAATTTTCCTTACATTGACAATTATGCACTTCTTATGACGAGAAAGTTTCTTGATAATGAAGAGTGTCTGTTTTTTGCAGAGATGGCGACTAGGCAAAGCAAGGATAAGTATGCTCGTCTGAGAAGCATGAAGAATGAGTCTCTGTCTTCGCTGGCCCCTGATGCAAAGAGGCGAAAATTTGGCGAAGGAAAGTTTGAAGGGCCTACCCCTCTAGCCTTGTTCTAGGCTTCTGTTTCCCCAACTCCTTCTCTGGAGCTGGTGGCTACGCTTCCTTCGTCGACCGTCGCTTCTCCTGTTACTCATTCTAAAGGGAAAGGCAAGGTTAGGAAGAGTGCTTGGGAGGACCTAGCTACCACCGTTGGCCAAGCCCATAACGTCATCATTGACAAGGAGCTAAGGGGCCTTTCTGTTGTACATTCTCACGAGCTTGTTAGTCGTCATATCCACAAGTTGATGCAGATATGTTATTTATTTATTTTTCCTTTGGCGCTTCCTTGGATTTCATTCTACAGAGATGTGAGATTCATCCATGTCTTTATCTTCCAGGTCCTTGGTGAGTCCCTTCGACTAATGATTGACTACCTGAGTATTAAGGAAAAAGTGGTCGTTGCTCAATCTAAGGCTGAGTCCACTGAGGCTGAAAACTCACGAGGAAGGCCTTAGTGGAAGCTATGGACCAGGCTGTGAAATCCAAGGAGAAGGTGGATGAGCTCAAGAAGGCCTTAAAGGTTGAGAAGAAGCTCATCGCCCAAAAGGATGATGAACTCCAAGCTGCCCTCCTTCGGTCTATTGAGGCCAAAGACGAGGTGATTGCTCAGTTCCAAGAGTCCGAGCAGTACTCCGACCTTCTGTTCATCCAGTATTTCAAGGGCTTTAAACTTCTCCGTAGGTGGATATTGAAGCACCAGGGTGAAGCCATTGACCTCTTAGCGTTGGATTTTGAAGCTGTTGACGCAGAGATGATTGCTGATAAAGCCAAGGAGGAGGAGAGACAAGCTGCTGAAGAGGTTGCTTTTGTTCTTGTTGATATTGAAACCAAAGTTGGAGCGAAAACTACTACTGTTGGGGCAGAGATCACTACTACTGAAGGAGGTGAGGCTACCGACGATGGTGTTGATGGACAGACCGTCATTGCACCTACAAATCATCCTTCAGAGCAAGCTTAGTTTTTTTTTTTTTCATCTCCATTATTTCAAAGTCATGAACAATGGGTGCCTCTTATTTTGAGGCTTTTATTTCCAAACAGTGATTGTCTTCATGTTTTGAGGCTTATTTTGCTTGAAAACAATGACTGTCCTAAGGCTTATCTTGTTTAAAAACAATGGTTGTTTTTTTGTTTAAGGCCTTTTAAAATTTTGTGCTTTGTTTGTTATCATGATTTTTGCTCAACTGCCTGCATTAAAGCTTGCTATTTGAACCTTGGTATCATTCCCTTAGGAATTTTACAGCTTTGAAGTTTGTCATGTGATAAATAGAGTTTGCAACATTGTTATTGATGAGTCCATAAAAACCATTAAGGTCGTCCATCTTAATGGACGATCATTGCGTCATAAGTAGGCCATCAAAGATAGATGAGTAACCACCCAACACATTCAATAACGACCATCAAAGGTCTTAAACTCTCTCATCAAGATAAAGAACGTTACAATTAGGGTAATAATCACCCTCATTTATGTCCAACAGCTACCTAAGTCACCTATAAAAGGGACAATCTGTCCATTTTCTAAGGTATGTCAAAAACCACTACAAATTGCTATCTATAGTAAAAAAGATATAGGTTGATACTAACTTAAGCATCGGAGGCTCACCCACAGGGCACAACCCGGTGGTCTTTTCGATGAACTCTCTTTATCTCACAGGTCCTACAAGATCGTCAAGAGCTCTGGATTGGACGAGTAACCCAACTGAAGATTTTGGCATCATCAGTTTGGCGCCGTCTGTGGGAATACGATTAGTCATCTAGCACTTCCTGTAACAAAGGGTTCACTTGGTTCAATCTAGAGTACCTCATGGGATGAGACTCAATGATTATCTCTTTACTCTGCCCATATCTAGTCATCTAAAATTGGGCCGAGATGAGAAAGATAAAGAGATGTTACCAAGGCACCATCGTCATTAAAACACTGACTTGTCAGCCAAATGAATAGATGATGATGAGAGAGCCAAGATCCAAGGTCTCAAATCTGTTGGCCTCTAGCTTGAGGGTCTAGTTGAAAGACACCTCCAGTGATGCCGTTACCAATGAAAGTGTGACTCCCAGCCGCAAGACGTGATTGGATTGGTTGACAATGACGTAAGAACTTCACAACTTGTGACCTTCTAGGCATGACACAGTGCACACGACAACCACAGAAATTGAGCGACTTTGGCAGACCTCACAGGAATAGCCCAGCTCCTAGGCCTTGAGGTAAGATCTGTTGTTTCTCATCTTGTTATATGGTCTTACATCATCTTGTTAAAAGATCTAGAATACTAGAAGTCTAAAAAAAAAATGATAACCTCGTCTAAAGCTTTAGTCATATAACAAAGGATTTTATTCTATTAGATATCCTTTTGTTAAAAAATAAAGAGAAGAAGTGATTGTAGGTGGTCATATAATTTTCAGCCACCCAAGTCAACTATGATGAAATTACCATAGGAGAACTTTCTTTTCTTAGTTTCACCGGCTCCCCATTGTTTTTAGTTTGCATGAAAGGTGGAACCAAACTTCAATAGAACATAATTACCTTACCAAAATTTTGATCTTAAATATACGCATTAAAAAAAAAGAAAAAGGTAATGAATACCTTGATTGTTATAAACTGCATCAGTCAAACCGGTCTCTTTAAGGTCTTTGCCATTAAAGCCAAATATAATTATATATTGTTAAGGATACAGCTGTAGTCATCAAGGATAGCAGCTAAGTCATTCGCAGCTAGTGTTACTGATGTATCACAGCTATAGTATTCAAAATACAAATCTTGAATTGTGTTGAGATAGGATTGGGATAAGATGGAATTGTATTTAATTTTGTATCTAAGTGATAAGGGAGAAACACATCTGATTTGTATAGAAGAGTCAAGGCCGAATTGTATGGAGAAGCATATCTGATTGTGTATAGATGTGGTAAGGCCGAATTGCGTTATAAATTTTGAATATGATGTATATGAAAATGCCTTGAACCGTAAATGTTAAGGCTAAAAACAATTTCAATTATTTGTTTTTACATATATTATGGCGTAATTGATATCCTAATAATGGCTCCTGCTATAACTAAAACAAAAATAGACTATT
Source organism: Castanea sativa (assembly GCF_040712315.1). Taxonomy (NCBI): domain Eukaryota; kingdom Viridiplantae; phylum Streptophyta; class Magnoliopsida; order Fagales; family Fagaceae; genus Castanea; species Castanea sativa. Next base: position 36,254,828 of record NC_134020.1, read on the forward strand.
TGTGTCCCTTTATGGTATTAGATTAATGGTACACTAAAGAAGAAAAATAAATGGTACCCTGATGATATCTTGGTTGATATTCACGGGTAATAAAGCCACAACATAAGGCCATCCCCCAAATTTATGTGAATTTATTGGTGGCAAAAGTATAGTAGAAAATGCATAACATGGTTAGAATGCTCTACAGTTAGTTATGCATGAGTTATTAGTCTTGGTTAATGAAACAATGTTTTTCAAAGAACAATCCCGAAAAGATTTAAAAGAAACCTTTAGGAATAAAATGCATGAATGGCGTATTCGGCCTTGCACACATAATAATTTTCAAAGTGAATGCAAGGTGGGACTAAGGTTGAAAGACCCAGAGAATTATAAAATTCAGTCCTTACAAAATTACCGCAATAGTTAAGCACAAATCATTTTCAAAATATTATGAAATTTTGTATCTTAAAATGTCCCACAATAGAACAAACAAAATTTACTATTCAAACTTTTCCATGTATGCTTATATGTTGCTTTGACTTTGAGAATGGAGAATTTAAATGGTTCCATCTATACCTAATCATGGCCTTGAGAATTCAAAGGGAAAAATGTGGGACTCTCACTGTGTCACAATCCACATGTATGATTCAATAAAAGCGGCTATACATGTACAATGTTTTTATTTTATGCTTGCACTAGTGACATCACCAAAGTAAGTACTTACTCACATTTATGATATACAAGCAGAGCTTACTATCTCTAAATACTAAATAGTATCAAATTATTTCCACATGATTCTATTAAATGGAATGACATGTACTCTATATTAAGCTCATCATTTGAGAACAATCAAGATTATTAATTTGTTGGAATTTTTTGGAGCAAAATGAACCTGGTAAGGCTTGAAAAAATGGATCGAAAAAAGGCTCGACATAAGAAAAGTCATCCTGCAGGAAAAGGTCATGGTGTAGGCACAACTGTTGAGAATGTCGTAGAGGTTTTCTTGCTAGGTCAGGTCCCTACTCCTCTTATTTATATTATAGCATTACTTGCTTAGAATAGAGCAAATTCTGATCATCAAAATATATATAGAGCAAAATCTAAAATTATTTCAAACCACACTATGGGGAAAGATATCATATATCTCACCCTCCTTTTAACACCATATTTACGGGTTAGTTATGCGACACTTATTATTGTCCCACCATAGTTGCTATTGTTTAAATAATTTCTATGTTAAGGGCCAAGAGTTAGACAACCATATGCTATGTGGTTAAACATTTGTTGACAAATTGCGTAGTCAACGAAAGAAGGAAACATTTTTCATAAAAAGAAAGCAAGTGAGATGGTAGGCTATTTCTACTTTATCGCTACAAAACAGACTTGGCAACCGATGTGCACGTGTGTGTCATGTGGGCTGGAATATATATAAGAATTAATTCCCTTATTTGTTTGCAATGATTTCCTTTTGTGAATTATATGCAGCCATATCACAACCTTCTCCTATCATTTCATAAGGTTGCCATCTGTGTAAGTATATAATCGACGAAGGTAAAATGAGACACAAGTTTCTCATAAATGGCCTATATGCCGTTCACTAGTAGCTACCTTGGCTTGAGGTGCCAATATAATTGTTTATGGAATTTCATATCTTGAAAATATCATACCTAAGATGATGGCATTTTCCACATTTATTCCCCCAAAATTGAATTGCTATCACCTTGCACTATGAAATAATTTATCCAGTTAATTAGCTCTTCATTCTACTCATTTATTTTAAAGAGTAGCAATGTCTTTTTGGGATCACTCTATAATTTTATACATAATTTTCTATCATGAACATGTTACCTCATCTCTATCCATACATATTCATAGGCATTGGTCTATAAGTTTCTAAATTTTGTTCTAATACATTAGACATGAAATTTTATGAAGATTTCCCTTTGGGACTAAGATTAAGTCCAAAGGAAGAAAAATGCAGGTACAAACCATGACAGGCCCTTCTTTTGGTCATCATCCAACAGCGAATGTACCTTTCATGTCTGAACGAGGGCAAACCCTCTGGATATACCTACATCTTCAAATAACTGGAACAAAATATAGCAACAATGGTACCCAGTTCTTGGGCCGTAAGATGTTCCAAATTTTCGAAGGGGATGTCATAATTTGACGAAGAGAAACCCTTAAAAAGAAAATTGTGAAAATTCCATCTACATCACAAATGCCGAGTTTAACTCCTATAAATTATGGGTTGTACAAATCCAACAAAGAAGAGCTCTATAAGTAAGAGTTCAATGACGAAGAGTTTGTCAAGAAGACTACAACAATGAAAAGACCGAGGTATGTACAAAATAGTATTGAGATTTAAGGTCTTCTATTGAGGTAACTCATTTTCTTTCTTCTTTTTTTATCCATGAGATCATTTTATTGAAATTAAATAAATATCAAGCTTGCATGATTATTAAAAATGTGTGTGTAGAACATGTTGAAAATATTGCTATAAAATTGTTACAATTATCACGAGTAATATGACTATATTTTTAGTAGCATATATTTCATCGTCATGAATTCAAGAAATTCTATTAAGTTTCCTACACTTAAAATGCTAGATGATCATCTTCACAATATGCCCATGAATTTAAGTCTCAATAAATTTGCGCTATCTCCATCAACTTACCAAAATCTTCTTAAATTGCTTTAAAAATCATATACGGTGCAAGCACCTAATAAAGACCAGTTTAAAGAAGCATATAGTCAAATAGCTTCAATTTTTATACTTCTCTATGATTCATATAGAATGCACTTCGTCTTGTATAGCATGCAATTGCACATTTGTACATTGTCATGCAACTAGCATTATTGAAGTGACTTAAGCATACAATTAAAGAAGAAGGAAGAGGAAATTGCTATTAAAAATGGCAATGACCATAGTCATCAAAGCACGCCAAAAAAAAAAAAAAAAAAAGGTTCCAATCGTGATAGACCATTTCTCTAGTCGTCAAAAAACGAGAATTGTACTTTTCACATTTAAACGGGGGCAAAAACGTGGCCTAGTTTGTACGCCTTCACAAAAAAAATTGAAGCAAAAGAGATCTAGGCCTTAGACATGAAGTATCATGCCGGGCTTTATTAAAAAAAAAAAAAAAATCTTGAAAAGAGAAGAGCTCGTCATCCTAAAAAGGGAAGAATTTGTCAAGAAGATCCTAGCGATAAAAAGATCGATGTATATGACAAAATAATATCGTCATTTAAGGTAACACATTTATCTCTGTCTCTTTTATATTCGTCTATAAAAATTTACACCTAGTAAGGTTTCATGCAAAAATGTATGCATTACTAGACTGATCACAAAAGAGGTAAAACTCTAGGATTACAAGGAAATAAGAAAAAGGTTCACCTAGGCTATTGGTAACTTATTATTCATATATGAATTGTTCTAAAATTCTTGTTTAACCAAGTCTTGGCAAGTGCATGTGCTACTTAATGCAGATATCAACAAGGCCTCAAGAAGGTCCAAAACAACATAGCATCAAGGAATTATTCCAGTAACAAGTGACAAGATTCCTTAAATGGATGTAAGTCACCAAAAAATGGCTAAGTGATAAGATTCCGCCAAGACGGATGTAAATCACTGACGAAGCCTAAGTGACAAGATTCCTTAGATGGATGTAAGTCACCAAAAATTGGCTAAGTGATAAGATTCCGCCAAGACGGATGTAAATCACTGACGAAGCCTAAGTGACAAGATTCCTTAGATGGATGTAAGTCACCAAAAAATGGCTAAGTGATAAGATTCTGCAAAGATGGATGTAAATCACTGACGAAACCTAAGTGACAAGATTCCTTAAATGGAAGTAAGTCACCAAAAAATGGCTAAGTGATAAGATTCTGCCAAGACAGATGTAAATCACTAACGAAGCCTAAGTGACAAGATTCCTTAAATGGATGTAAGTCATCAAAAAATGGCTAAGTGATAAGATTCCGCCAAGATGGATGTAAATCACTAACGAAGCCTAAGTGACAAGATTCCTTAGATGGATGTAAGTCACCAAAAAATGGCTAAGTGATAAGATTCCGTCAAGACGGATGTAAATCACTGACGAAGCCTAAGTGACAAGATTCCTTAGATGGATGTAAGTCACCAAAAAATGGCTAAGTGATAAGATTCTGCTAAGATGGATGTAAATCACTGACAAAGCCTAAGTGACAAGATTCCTTAAATGGATGTAAGTCACCAAAAAAATGGCTAAGTGATAAGATTCCGCCAAGACAGATGTAAATCACTGACAAAGCCTAAGTGACAAGATTCCTTAAATGGATGTAAGTCATCAAAAAATGGCTAAGTGATAAGATTCCGCCAAGACGGATGTAAATCACTCACGAAGCCTAAGTGACAAGATTCCTTAAATGGATGTAAGTCACCAAAAAATGGCTAAGTGATAAGATTCCGTAAAGACGAATGTACATCACTAAAGAAGCCTAAGTGACAAGATTCCTTAAATGGATCTAAGTCACCAAAAAAGAAAAAGGATAAGATTCCGCTAGACTGATGTAAATCGCTGACGAAGTCTAAATAACGAAGCTCCGTAACTGGATGTAAGTCACCTAAAAGTGGCTAAGTGACTAAATACCCTTAGACGAGTGTAAGCAAACAAGGATTCTCACACAAACGCAAGTCACGCGCAAATCAAGAATATCAAACATGACAACCAAAAAATGAAAGAAGAAGCATTGAAGTTATCAAAAATGGTCGTCCAAAAGAAATCACCTCGCTCTTTAGCAGTGATAAAAAATGATCATCCAAAGAAATTAGCTCACTTTCAGGATCAAGCTATAATCCCTCGAACATCCAAAAAGACCTTCAAAAGGCGGATACTAAGATGTCATCGCAAAAATACTACCGTTCTTGAAGGAGAAAGTAGTTGAAGATAAAGAAGTTTGAATCTAAACCAGTCAAGAACATTCCCTAAGTCTGACCAGCATAAAACAAAATCAGACTTGGGAATGGGGGGGCAACTGATGAGTCCATAAAAACCATTAAGGTCGTCCATCTTAATGGACGATCATTGCGTCATAAGTAGGCCATCAAAGATAGATGAGTAACCACCCAACACATTCAATAACGACCATCAAAGGTCTTAAACTCTCTCATCAAGATAAATAACGTTACAATTAGGGTAATAATCACCCTCATTTATGTCCAACAGCTACCTAAGTCACCTATAAAAGGGACAATCTGTCCATTTTCTAAGGTATGTCAAAAACCACTACAAATTGCTATCTATAGTAAAAAAGATATAGGTTGATACTAACTTAAGCATCGGAGGCTCACCCACCGGGCACAACCCAGTGGTCTTTTCGATGAACTCTCTTTATCTCGCAGGTCCTACAAGATCGTCAAGAGCTCTGGATTGGACGAGTAACCCAACTGACGATTTTGGCATCATCAGTTATGCTACAAATAAGTTGCCAGATCTTTATAAAGAGAGTGTAGGTTAATCATATTTAAGCTCACCAATAGAGTTGGAATGATGTATATTGAGCTTTAAGCTTGTCAATAAAAGACATAGTTCAAGCTTGTTCGTGAGGTTTGGCCTTCCAATTGAGTTTGTACTATCAATTGTGGTGAAAACATGTTGTTGAAGCTTCATAAAGATATTGTGAACTAGCTGCGTGAACTTATGCTAATCAGTGAAGTTTGCAGTTTTGAGATGATGTAAACTGACTACTAAAGATTTGACAGTAGAGTTCGTATCATTATGTTGATTTTAACTAGCTACTGAAGATTTTCTCTTTCACAGTAGGGTTTGTATCTCAGAGTTGATCTTGGTAGCAGAGTTTGTTTTATAGATCACTAACTTGAGTTGATACTCGTCAATGGAATCTATTTTGATGTAGATTGACTACCTGAGCTTATGCTCTTCAGTAGAATTTGTATCGTTGGTCCAATGTAGATTGACTACCTGAGCTCATGCTCGTCAGTGGAATCTGTATCGACGATTTGATGTAGATTGACTCAGTAGAATCTGTATCGACGATTTGATGTAGATTGACTACTTGAGCTCATGCTCATTAATAGAATCTGTATTATAGACTTGCTACTGAAGCTTTGTGCTATCCTTGGAGCTTATATTACTTTTGAACAATCAAGTATTTGAATAGCTTAGAAGTTCTTTTATTTCATTCACCTTAATAAGGGAATAGCAGGGGAAATAATCTTGACTAAAAAGAAATGCTCACAAGAAATGCATTAAAAAAACTTCTGCTTATCTGATACTTCGACATCTTTTGCTGATATCGAGCCATTCTTTGAGCTATCTTGTCTCTGACTTCAGGTAGGTAGTCCAGGTTTAGCTTTAGTGTTGAGAGCCTCGCCATAATGAGTTCGTATCTTAGAGTTTAACTTCAACAAGAATCATAGTTTCAATACCAAAGACTAGCTTGAATGGATTTTTTCTTGTCAATGTTCTTGCAGTGGTTTGATAGGCCCATAACACTCCGAGCAGTTCTTTTGGCCATAGCCCCTTTGTCTGGCCATAGCCCCTTTGCCCCCTCAAGTCAAGCTTTAATGATATTCAACAAAGTTCAATTTGTGACTTCTGTCTAGCCGTTTTCTTGGGGGTGCCCAGGTGACGAATAATGGTTTTTAATGCCTAAATCTCCACAAAACTCTCTGAACTTATGGTTGTCGAACTAACGACCATTATCTAAGATGATTACTCTTAGGATTCCAAACCTGCAAACAACGATCTTCCTTGAATCGGAAAGGTCTGTAGTCCTTCCATGCTTGAGGATGTCTGTATATCCAAATGTACTCCTTGTTGGTTTGTGACATCACTGGATGAGGTCATTCTAGCTAGCTTTGTCAGCTTCGAGGTTTACTTTCCCTTAGGATCTGTTCAAACCTGACATCATCAAAGTAATCAACCAACTATTGAGTTAGTCTTAAATACTTTTGCATTCTTTTCTCTTTTGCCTCGTACTCGTTGGTAGTCTGTCCAACGACGAGCTTAGAGTCGGTTTTCAGTTTTAAGTTCTTTGCCCCCAGAGCTTTGGCTATCCTCAAGCTGGTAAGAACGGCCTCATACTCTACTTGATTTTTGGTGGCTGGGAATTGTAATTGCACTTCATATTTGAGGATGTCCTTCTCTAGTGAGATGATAACTACACCAGCTCCACCAAGGCCTTTAACAGACGAACCATCTGCATATGCTATCTTGTATTCTAACTTAAGGTCTAGTTTTGGAAGCGTGAATTCAGCAATGAAATCTATCATAGCTTGAGCTTTGATTGTTGTTCTTGGCTTGTACTTAATGTCAAGTTGACTAAGCTCGATTGCCCATTGAACCATGTGTGCTACATCGAGCCTGCTCATAGACTTTTTAATGGGCTGGTCCGTTATTACAATGATGGCATGAGTTTGGAAGTATGGACGAAGCTTCCTCGAAGCGACGACCAAGGCAAATGCCAATTTCTCCATCCCTGGGTACTTCATCTCAGCCCCTTGAAAAGCTTGACTTGTGTAATAGATCGGTCATTGGATCTTGTTCTCTTCACGAATCAAGGCTGAACTGACTGCTGCCTGGGATACAGCCGAGTACAAGAACAGACCTTCTTGTATTGATGGGCTTAGGAATGGAGGCTTTGCTAAGTAATCCTTGAGCCTTTGAAAGGCTGCTTCACACTCGTTCGTCCACTAAAAGACTTGATTAAGGGTTTTAAAGAAGGGCAGGCACTTATCTGCAGCTTTAGAGACGAACTTATTCATAGTCGTGATTCGTCCCTTCAGTCTTTGTACCTCCTTTTCTGTTCTTGGTGAAGCCATGTCCAATACAGCCTTCTCCTTCTCTGGGCTTGCTTCAATCCCTCGTTGAGAGACCATGAAACCGAGGAACATTCCCGAAAAGACTCCAAATACACATTTGGTTGGGTTTAGCTTCATTTGATACCTCCTCAAAGTATTAAAGGTCTCCTGGAGGTCATCAAGATGGGACTTTGCCTCCCTGCTCTTTACGAGCATGTCATCCACATAGACTTCTACGCTTCTCCCTATCTGCTTATTGAACATGTGATTTACTAGCCTTTGGTATGTAGTTTCTGCATTCTTCAGACTAAAGGGCGTGACTTCGTGACAGTACAGACCTTGACTGGTTACAAACAAGGTCTTCCCTTGGTCTTCCTCACTCATAAGTATCTGATTATAACCTGAAAAAGCATCCATAAACATCATTAGTTCATATCTTGCTGTGAAATCGACGAGCTGATCAATCCTAGGGAGAGGAAAGTTGTCGTTGGGACATGCACTGTTTAGGTTGGTGAAACTCATACACATCCTTCATTTGCCGTTGGATTTTTTACCATGATGATGTTTGCAAGCCATTTTGGATAGTAGACTTTGCAGACAAGACCTATTGTGAGGAGCTTGTCTACTTCCTCCATTACTGCTTTGTTTCACTCTGAGACGAACACTCGTCGTCTTTTCTAGACGGGCCCCTTGGTTGAGTCAACATTCAAGCAGTGTTTAATTACTCGTCTGTCAATTCCGTGCATGTCTTCATAGCTCCAGGCAAAGACGTCTAAATTTCCCTTTAAGAAGTTTATGATTTCTTCTTTCAAAGGAGACTGGAGCTCTCTACCGATCTTTGTGACCTTTAATGAGTCACCTTCAACCAATTCCACATTGAAGGTTTCCTCCGCCGGTTTGGATTCTTCGACGGTTGTGTTTGATTCTTCTTCTACCATCCAAGAATGGTTTTCTTTGGAAGCCAACACAGCATGATAACATTTTCTGGCCAGGAGCTGATCTCCACTGATTTCTCCAATCCTATAGGGAGTTGGGAATTTCACCTTAAGGCAATAGGTGGAGGTTGCTGCTTTTAGATGATTGAGAGTTGGTCGTCGCAGGATGACATTGTAAGTGCAAGGTCGGTTGACCACCAAGAAATCTAGTTGCTTTGTTACTTGTATTAGATAACTGCCTGCTAGAGCCCTTTGGGTAGACTCGACCTCCACTGAAGCTTACTAGAGGAGACTCAAACGGCTAGAGTCGTTTTGGATCTAGCTTCATCTGTTGGTAGGCTGTCATATACATTAAATCAGCGGAGCTTCCATTATCCACCAATACCCTTTTTGTATTGAATCCCTCAATGGCTAACATGATGACAAGCGGATCATTGTGTGGCTGCCTGATTCCGATTACATCTCGTTTGGAGAAGGTGATGTCATCTGTACAACGACACTTTGTCACTAGCTGAGTCGCGTGGACACTGTTGACTTGTCTCTGATAAGCTTTCTTCAGGGACCTATATAAACCTCTAGTAAATGCTCCTCTAGTAATCATCTGGATTTCCCCTACCATTGGTTTTGGACGATCCCGTTCGTCTTCCTTTTAGTCGTCTCTGGACACTTTGTCTGTCTTTAGTCCGGACTGATAATACTTTTTGATGAAATTCTAGAGTTTGCCTCTCTGGATGAGTTCCTCAATTTGCCCCTTCAATTCATGACATTCGTCAATGGAATGACCATTACCTTCATGGAATCGACAATACTTCCGAGAATTTTTGCGCTTTGGCCTTGAGATTAAGGGCTTTGGCCACTTCAAGGTTAGGTCGTCCTTAACCTACATGATAATCTTATTAACAGGCATCAGTAAAGGAGTAAAGTTCAATCTCTTCTTTACCGTCTCTAGACTAGTCTTGCTAGCTCGGCTGTTTGAAGAATTGAATTTATGGTCCTTCTTTCTGTTCTACAAATCAATCTTCTCATCCTCCTTTCGTTTGCCTGTTAGGCTCTTGGTGGCGAAGGCATATTCCCCATTTACATAGTTCTGGGCTTTGAACAAGAGGTATATCCTTAACATTGGTGTGGTCTTTCCTAGAAAGAAGACGAGATTTGGATTAACCAGCCCTGCCTAGAAGGTTGTCATAATAACTTGGTCATCGCCCTTGCCCATCTATAGTACTGCTTTGTTAAAGCACTTCACATACTCCCTTAGGGTTTCTCCCTCTTGCTGCTTTGTGGTCAACAAGTATGAAGTGAGCCTTTGGTCCTGCTAGCCTCCGATGAAGTGACGAACAAATGAGTCGCTTAACTGCTCAAAGTTATCAATTGAGGCCGCTAGTAGCTTGCTGAACCACTCTTTTGTAGCCACCCTGAGAGTGGCTGGGAAGGATTTGCATATCACCTCGTCTGGTCTTTGCTGAAATTTTAAGGTTGTCTTGAATGCACCAATGTGATCAAAAGGATCTTTCGTGCTGTCATAGACCTCCAATTGTGGAAGTTTAAACTTGGAAGGAAGAGGACACTTGAGTACCTGGGCAGTGAAAGGCGATTTTGTCCTCTTAAGCATGCGATCAAGGTTTACAGCAATTTTCCCTTTCATGGCACTTTTGCCTCATCCAGCTCTTTTCTCATGGCTTTCATCATCTAATCTTTATTAGGCGTGGTCTGCCCAGTTCGTTTAGAGGTGGCTCTGCTGTTGCTTGGAATGTGGTCTTCGTCATTGTTCCGATTACGTCATACCAAAGAAGTGTTGCTGTTCTTAGGACATTCTCGGTTCTCGAGACATCCTCATTGCTTGAATTCTACGTTTTGCTTCATCAACTCTTGGATGTTGGCTGTCCAAATCTGCTCAGTCATCACGGTTGGGTCCGTAGGAGGTGATAAAGTGGAAATGTCCATGTGTCTCGAGGAACTTTGTTAGTACAGATACAATGACTTGCCTGAGAGAATACCAACTCAGTCATTTCCCACAAATGGCGCCAAACTGATGAAGCAGAAAACGGCAGCTCGTCAGTATGCTCCTCGTCACTGGTATGGACGACTATCAGTACCTGTTTCAAAGAAACAATTTAAAAGGACACCTAGGGTCCCGAGGGAGCCTTCAATGCTTAAGACAATTTATCTCTTTGAGAAAAAGAGTAAAGTAAGAGACAATCTAAGTATAGTGTGTAAGTGTATGCATAGATCCCTGCTTACTTGTTGTTGTTTGCCGACTTACTTGTTGTTGTTTGCCCTATATAGCATGTCTGTGAATAAATGCTCGGGGCATTTATTGTGCCAAAAGTTGGAGGCTATAAATAGCCTGTTTAATGCCATTATATCCTAATTTAAAGTCTTGTAACAGTTTTACAAGGGTCAACTTAGCTGTCTAAGGCTGTCTACTGAAGTCCGTATTATTCAAACCTTGTTAAGGAAAGGATATAAGACCAGATTATTAATGTGTGTAATGGTCATCAATATTATTGACAACCTATTTTACCGATGGTCTACAATCTTATAGTCGACCAAATTCACTGAAGATTTGCTGATCAAATATGGTTCGTCAAAAGGCATAAGCAAGCTGATATTGAAGAGTGGCTACATAAGTGTCTTGTATCTAGGAAGCTCTTGTAATTTGAACTTGAAATTTGAAGGCATCACAAAGATGAGGGTCTTTGAGAGGCATGTTGAAATTTGGAAAAAGTGTGACAAAGACAATTCCCACATTGAGAGTTTTCTGAAAAGTTCTCATGAATGAATGTTACTACTCCAAAAATCTAGAGTCAAGGAGTGCAATTTTGGAGGCTACATGGAGTCCTTTTATTCTATGAAAGGTTAATGCTAATCTTATATGAAAGCTTGAATTTGTGTTAAAAACACAAGAGCTTGTTTAGACCCCCAATTAAAATATTACGGCTAGATTGCTTTTACTCTAACTTATCTAAGTGTAGAACAAGAGTAAATGAAGCGCAATAAATAGATAACTACTATAGTGTATAAACATGAATAACAAACAATAAAAGTAAATCACAAGAGTAAGGGAAGAGAGATGCAATCACAAGATAACACCAAAACGTGTTATCGAAGAGGAAATCAAAGAACTCGGCGAAAAACCTCTCCACCGCCCTTCAAGCGGTAAATCAATCCATTAGACAATAAGTTGGAATACACAAATAGCAAGAGACCCTCCAAGCCTAATCTACCCAATGCACCTAAGCCCTTCAAGCTCCTATTCCAACAAGGCTTCTCGAAACCGTGTCTTGTCTAGCTTTCCGGATCCCGCAATACACCTGATTGCATCCACCAAGCCTCACCGGCTTCTTTTGGCCTCAAAACTTCCCAAGCTCCAAAACACTCTCTATACTCTGAAAATATGTGGGTTGTAGATTGTGTTTGGGTACAAATCTCCTCTCAAGGTATGTCAATGGGAGAGGGAAGGAGAATAGGCTACAATGATTTCTCACTAAGGATGAGTAGCTCTCTATCTAAAAGGATGGGTGTGTGTGTTATTGAAAACCTATCTAGGGTTTTTCTCTCTGAATAGTCTCATTTGCTTTTGTGGGTAATGAGAGTATATATAGTATAGGTGAAGGGTAAGAAAGTCACACTTAAAAATCCTCCAAGCAGAGAGTTTCGCAAGTATCTCGCGAGAAGGCCTTACCCACGAGACACTCACGAAATTGACAGTATAGCATGACTCTTTAGCTTCCAGTCATGTGCTTCTCACATACCCTTTTCACGAGAACCCTTCTCGCGAGCTTGTCGCGAAATGCACTGATCTTCATTTCATGCTCAATTCTTCACTAACTTAATACTAAACTCAATACAATAAAATCCCACAAAATACAAGGAACAAAATTAAAGGTCTATTCGGTTGGAGGGGTAGAAAAGTGGGAAGATGGAAAATATTTAGTTTTACCTCTTGTGTGTCCGGTTGGAGGGGTGGAAAATGTAATTTATATAAATTGACTATTATACCCTTGTTACATAATATTTAAGAAATAGATTTATTTGTACTCATTACATAATATAAAATGTTCAGGTAATGTTGAAAAAAAAAACGTTCAGTAACATTGAAAAAAAAAACGTTCAGTAACGTTGTTGAAAAAAAAAAGATTAGTAGCATCAGGTGGGATGGGGGCTTTTTAGTAAAAGCCCTCATCCCAACGTTTTCTCCCCACGGTTTTCCTCCCAATTTGGGAGGAAAATATTTGTGGGCCTGGGAGGAAAATTTTCCTCCTGGTTTTCCATCCTTCCTTTGTTTTCTCTCCAAACGAACAGTGAAAAATGCCTATTTTCCTCCCTTTGTTTTCCATCCTCATTTTCACTCCAAACGGACGGGGCCTAAAGCAATTATAGCACATTTTGTCATGGAATAAAACCAACATAAAACATAATTGTAAATCACAACTTTATATTACAAAACCAAAATGGAGATGAGTGTACCCTTGTTTTTGCCATGGAATAACAAATTCTCTAGGGAAAAAAGCAAGGGTAATGAAATTTTCATAATCATTTGCTAGGATATTGAACTGGTCAAACTTAGAAGTTTGGACATATTCTTTTACAGTAGAGGATTGAGAAGGGCCAATATATTTTTTAATGGTTTTTTTTAGGTGAAGACTGAGGTTTATTAAATACTGTGTAAGGATTTACAATGGGGAAGTCAGTAATAGATATCTTACTATATTCGAGTACAAGAGAGATTTCATACAAGTAGTCTAGTCTATTTGCAATAGATTTATGAAGGGGAAGGTTAGAGAAGAATTTGAAGGTATCAATATCAGCGAGAGATGAACTGGCCATAGTGCTTTCTTTAGGAAAGAATTGTTTACCCAAAACCTGATAGGACAATAATGCCGACTCTAGGCTCATACATCCGCAAGGTCACTGTGATAAACTGGATTCTTTGGATCTTTTGAAAAGCAAACTCCTTAGCGTTCTATTTGATTATCAAATCTAGTGTTCTAATGTGATTATTAAAACCCAAAATCCACCTCTATTATTTCACGGGTTGAGTAAAACCCACCCCATTTGAGTTGGGACGGGTCAGGTAATTTTTGTCATTCCTATTCTTGACACGCTTACTAAACGGTTTGGGTTCGAATCAACCCATATAACCGAATACTCATAGCTCAATATGACACAAACCCAACTCACGAACACTATATGCCACCCCTAGTTTGGAGTCATGCACAATCCAAACCCATGCACTGCTAGGTGTCTGGTAAGTCAAAGAGGCATAAAGATAACAAGGTCAAAACTATTAAATGAATAAAGACCAGAGGCTAAGAAGGAGATCCGAGATTTCTTGGGCCGAATACCTTACATCAATCAATTTATCGCATAGCTAAAAACAATCTACAAACCAAACTACAAGTTACTCAAGAAAGAGTTTCTAAAAAAAAAAAGTTACTCCAGAAAGACATACGTATGAGGTGGAAGTCTTTGATAAGAATAAGAGAGCATCTCCTTAATATTCCCATATTGATGCGAACCTAATCCAGAAAACTATTATTATTGTATCTAAGCACAACATGTCGAGTATAATATACATTATGGGGGCTTTGTTGGCACAATACATGGAAGTATCCAAGGGGAATAATGTACGTTATGTCATCAAAAAAGATGATAGCTTACAAGGAAAAATATTCTCGTTTCTAGGTCCGTATGGCACTAGTCTGGGCCACCCAAAATCTCGAGCACTACATGCTTGTTGTTCAAGTCTTTCTTATAACAAGAATGGATCCATTAAAGTATATGCTAGAGAAGCTATTCAGGATTGTAAGATTTAAAGTGTTTTCTCCGTTTGAAGTTTTTTTTTTTTTTTTTTTTCCCTTCGTAATAAAAATTTTCTGTTCATCAAAAAAAAAAGTAGGACTTATAAGTGGATCCTATAATCCTATTCCAATCTAAATTAAACGTCATATACGCCACCAAGAAATCAATCAACGGTCAAGCAACAATAGAACATTTGGCCCAATATCCGTCCATCAAAGTAGTAAGAATTGAAGAATAATTTCCAAACAAAGGCATATTGGCAGTTGAGCAAGCTAAATGGAACTTGTACTTTGATGATGGAGCAGTAAACAGAAGAGGAAGTCAAGTGAGAATCTTTTTGGTATCCTCTAAGGAAGTACACATATACCTATTGCAATCAAACTCAACTTTCTTGCCTCTTATAATGTAACTGAGTACGAGGCTTGTATGTTGGGCCTAAAAGCTGCAACAAATCACATAGTAAAGGAGATAGAAGTTTATGAAGACTCTTCTTTGATAATCCCAAAATTTTAAGGGAAATGGAAATCAAGATGAAAAGCTACATCCTTACCATGAGAGCTAGTACGTACCCTGAAGAATTGTCCATAGAGTTCAACGAAATTGATTTTAATTCATTACTTGCCTCAAACATTGATTTTTCTTTGATCATACTATTAAGTGGTTCTTAATAAAACAAAACATGTTTCAATCCATGGCATTTAGAAGGAGTTGAATTAGCCTCCATTGGTGAGAAATAAATTGAAACATAAATGTCTTTTTTTCTTCTACTTTCTTTTTCTTTGGGGGGGGGGGGGGGAGAGGGTGTAGCGTAGTATCCAATTAAGTTAAACTTTTTCAAAAAGACTCGTAGCATAGTTAGACATCAGGTTTCTTTCAAAAATTTCCATGAAACATTTCATTTTAAATTCAATACTTTAAGGTTGGTATCAAATTGAACTCTAAAGTCAAATTATTGTAATGTTGTTCAACTACCGTAAACTATCAAAAAGAAAAAACATAAAAGAAAGAAAGTGAATGCTGGAATAGAGAGAGAGAGAGAGTAGCAATTCACATTCTTATTCAAACAGAATATCTAGTATTGCCCTATGAGTAAATATAGAAAAAGTGGACTAATGTATCATATTTAGGATTTTGATGTGCAAGAGTAAGTGCACTCATTCATCTCTTAAAGGCATGGATAGTGTTCATTTATAAGAGCTGCTCATGAAAGTCGAAGTCAAAAATGGAATAGAAATTTAGTTTTACGTGAAACCTAAAGAATGGAAACTAATTGGCAAGGGAAACAAGGATTCTTGTAATGTCCTTGAGTTGCAACAGGTTGTTAAACCTAGAATTATATGGTTAGGAATTTGTCCATCTGCTTTCGTATATGATGAGAATCTGGGTAATGAAGAGAAATCACACATCTTTTAGTGAGAAACTACATCTAAGTTGATTATGCAAATGCTGAAATACATGATCTTGAAATACAAGTTTGAATTTAGGTATTCTATAGTTGACAATTAATGTACTCCGTTGTCAATATTTATGCACCTGATATTGGAAATATCTTAGTGTCATAATTTGAATATTGATTGAAAATTTAGTAGTGCACATGTAGACTATCGGGTTAGGAGCAATGTTTTGAAAGGTATGTCGCCAAACTTAAATCAGCTTACTCTAATGAGTAATCACCTCCGATGCTTAAATAGATAGTAAAGATGAGAAATGGTGTTCTTTGACGCTAGGAGAGAGTAGAGGTCATACACTCTTAGAAAGCGTGAGAAATAAACACTGAAATTGACAATGTCACCTCAGTTGAGGTATGAATTAGTAAGATGAGCCAGTGCATGATTTCTTTCCATTTACCATAAAACATGGAGAAGCCCAATGTGAGATATTGGCCATGTGCTTAAGGTAGTGAGACAGTAATATACTAGGACTAGACACTGGGAAAAGATTAGACTAAGATCCATAGAGTGTATAGAATCATAGAAACAAAAGGACATACACTCTTCAAGATAAAGAGAGTCCATCGTAGTATATAACATTATAACCACACAATATGCTTTTCTCAGCCAACTGTTAGTAATGTGTGAGAATGGATGCATATCCTATCACTTATTTTTGTACACTGTGACCTTTACTGTGTCTTAAGGCAAATGATTTACAACTGCTACTTTAGCATATTACCATTGGCGTTGAGTGATTCAAGCTTAAGGAGGGGAAGACAAGGAAAGTGGACAATCCAAAGTTGAGTGGCATGAGGATGAAGGGAGTCAATCTAGTAACACATCCTGATCTTGTTATTACTCCCATGAGATTTTATGTCGACTTTGGGAGCTTGGATTTGAATTTACATACAAGATTGTACGTTAGGGGTTGAGCATTGATCTAAGTTTGTTAGACTCGAGGGATTAAAGGATGCTCCATTTTATGTGATCGAATAGGTATAGGTTATAACAAGCCTTTTTTTTTTTAAATAATAATAATAATAATAATAATAATAAATCTCCTTACGGGTGAACGGTCATTTTTTATGAAGATTGGTTTTTGTGTCCCTACTGCACAGGTTTGGCTTGTCGACTACACAAACTCTTTTCCATTATATGTGTTGAACAAGCGACTAAAGTAGATTAAAGAGATACACTTTAAATGGCTGCGCATCATGGATAAGTGGGAAAATTTTGACATTAGTACATTTGTACACTTAGGCTCAATAGGTGCTCATGTGGACAATCCACCGTCATAACCTAAAACTAGGATTTATTACAAGGAGCTATTTAAGCACACCTATCTAAGCAAAAAAACGGTGGTTAGAAAAGAGTTGGCCTTCCTCATGGCAACACAAAGGAGAATCCATAGTCTCTCTCTCTCTCTCTCTCTCTCTCCCTCTGGTTCCTCATGGCAACACAAAGGAGAATCCATAGTCTCTCTCTCTCTCTCTCTCTCTCTCTCTCTCTCTCTCTCTCTCCCTCTGGTTCTTTTTTTTTTTTTTTTTTTTTGTTCTAGAGTTAGACTTAGTTCATTAAGTAACAAAGGGCCCTGGTTCTAGACATCAATAAGCTCTCAATCTTGGAGTTCTTATATATATATCGACAAGCCTCCAAAGTCCATGAAAGGTTGTGAAGTTTATGGAACATGTGAAACAAAGTCATGATTGGATTGTTCTTGTTTGTGCTTGATAAATTCTTTTTTCTCAAAGAAACTTAAAGTCACAAGTTAAGATCTATTTCATTGTGATGTTTGCCATGCAACCCATTATTTTCCTTCACTCACAATTTTAAAAAAATAGTAATTTTTTTTTCATTGAAAACAAATTTGAGTGATATGCCTCGATTATTTCAAATGACTGATACACTATAATTAAGGATGAAGAAAAAAAAATCTAAGTTCCGAAATGGACAAGGCCTAGCGTAATTTCCGAAAGTTGTATGCTTTCCTTATGGATTGACTAAGTTCCTACGAAATTTTCATAAAAGATATGAACAGCTGGAAAACAAATTAGAGCTGCAATGTGGTTATTAAAGTACCAAAAACACGAATTTCCAAATGCCTCAACTCAAATTAACCACTTTTATTTTTGGCAAAAATACTATTTTAATCTCTACATTTTGAGGTCACAATCAATTTAGTTTCTATATTTTTGGAGCAATCAATTTAGTCACTGTCATTTTCAACTTGCAACCAATTTAGTCTCTATCGTTAACTACTAACGAAAAATGCTTATGTGGCAAACAATGTGCATGATTGGCACATGGATAAAATAATAATAAAAATATTTAATTGCTATTAAAAATGTCATGTCATAATTTTTTTTTTAATAAAATCACATAAAAAAAGGTTCCACTTTCTTAGCAACCAAACACATAAATCAAACCTCGAAAAGTAACAGGAGAAGAACAAGCTAGTCAATTTTGACCCACTACATCGTTCACCAAATCAGAAACCCACAACACAGTTCATACCAAACTCATAGGAGCCCATTGGAAGTCACACACTAGAAACCTGTTTCAACCAAGGTGATAAATTTGATTTCAAGCAAATACACAATCTATGACCTGAACAAGAGGAAGCCACATGCAAATGAAAATTGATGTGGTTGTGTTGTGGGACTGTGGAAGGTTTGAGTGCTTAGTATTTGATGATAGTTGTCCTGAGTGTGCAGGTTGCAACCTGTTTACGATGGCCCTTGGGTCAAAACCTAGAGTACGCCTGCACCATCACAAGTCCACCAGAAGATCTCCACCTCACACGCCGCTGATCCAACTGTGATGCCAAGCTCACTGATCTGATCTAGTACAATCTTATTTTAGGTTGATTTTTTGTGGTTGGGTTCATAGTAGAGCTGATTTTGATTTGGAGCTATTGTAGGATCTTTTAGTTTGTGATGTGATGGGTGATTGTTTAGTTTTTTGTGTTTTAAGCTGTGTTTGGTCGCTAAGAAACTACAAGAAAAGCTAGAAATTTTTTAAAATTCATCCTTTTAAATTTTTTATTTTATTTGTCTGATGTGGATTTTTTTTTTTTTTTTTTTAGCCACATGTGTACACTATTTGCCATATAAGTATTTTTGTTAATAGTTAACAGTAGGGACTAAATTGGTTGCAAGTAGAAAATAATAAAAATCAAATTGATTGCTACCAAAATGTAAGAATCAAATTAATTGTAACTCTAAAATATAGGGACTAAAATTGTGTTTTGGCTTTTTTTTTTTTTTTTTTTTTTTTTAGAAATTGAAAGAGTCCACATCATATAGATCCACAGTTCTGGAAAAGTCTTGGAAAGAACTGTAATTATGCTTTTACATCACAAGGCCACGCAACAAGTAACTTTTCTTTATGGAAAGTTTTGTTTTTACCTAGCTAATTCAACGTCCGCTAAGGTGGAATCTTCCTATTTATAGTGCTAATGGGAACCAAAGAATTTTTTCAACTTCATCATTCTAATTCTTTTAAAAATATTTTGACTTCAATTATATGGGCATTCCACTTAATTTTGCCTCATTTGGTGGAGACTCCATATATCAATAAATTTATATTGACAACATGTCTATCATAGAAATCCTAGCACTCCTCTATAAATTGCTTAAACTTCTTCCTCCACCGCAACAAGATCCCAAAGCTTTCTACCCTCTAGTTGGGTAAGTAAATACTCTGCACTGCTTCCACAAAATATAGATATTTAAAAAAGATTGTTATCATTTTTTTTTCCTTCTCTAGTTGATTATATATTCTGGTTCCTTAATTACTTAAGAATAATAATAATGTTTCTTTTATAATTTATGTTTTAAAATTTTGGGTTTTTGAATGGCAGTGACAGTAAAAGTTGAAGAATGAGGTTTCTAGCACTGGCTTTAGTCTTGATGATGGTGAGCTCCTGTTTGGCCACAAATAGGGAAACTTTGATGGTTGAAACGCATGAGCAAGAGCAGCGGCAGCTAATGGAGCAGAACGTGAATCCAAACGATAATAATGATCACCACTCCAGTCGTAGAGATGAGACGTTCTGTCCACATGGCAATGGAAATGGCGGTGGGGCTTAAACCAAAGTCTACGGGCAATCAGCCAAGTGATGCTTGTGATGTAGGGCTCTATAATATATAGACTTGACCAAGTGAAAAATAAAGCTTCCGTCTAATGCTCTGAACACTGGACTGGCCAATATAGACATGTATCATGTCCGTGTCTCTTCCAGTGCGGTGACCTATTAGACTGCCATGTGCGCATATACGTTGGGTTTGAGTAGTATAAATAATCATATAACTTTGTTTGGAGTATGTTTAGTTATTGCTTGGTTATACTCGTCATTCGTGTATAATTAATGGAAGTACTCTGTTATAACTGTCTTTTTCTTTTCTTTTCTTTTTTCTAATGCGAGTGAGATGCTTTGAATTTCTGCGTAATAAACTCTAATTCATGCATGCATGGCGGCATGAGCTGAATGCAATCTTAGTTTATATTTTATATATTTTTAACAATTATGCGCGGGAAGCATACCGTAAGAAAAGTATATTTATTTAAGAGATCCTTGGAGTTCCTTTGGAAATAACTTTGAAAATTAGTCTCAATTATTCACGTGTTTATTAAATTCAGTTCATATATATATATATATATATGATCTATTACCTATCACCAACCAATTGAGCTGCAGAGCACTTGGTTACAAATTATTTTCTTTTATGGCTTGGATTGTGCATGGATGTGGAGTCATATATGCACATGATTAGTTCATTTTATTTATTTATTTTTTATTATTATTTAGTATTAGCTTTTGTAAACTATGAGAGACAACTCTTTTGATGTATTTAGAATCTAAATTTTGTGAAAGATTTGCGTGACATTCATGTAATCTCCTTATTTTGCTAGTGACTTTCTCCTTGACAAAGCCGGTGAATGCAGGCCTAACATATTTTTTTGTTCCCTATGTGATTGTGTATTAAAGTATATACTAGAGAAGCTATTCAGGATGGTAATACTTATAAATGGATCATATTTCAATCTAAGATCACTCACATCAGTATTTGTATAATAATAAAAAATATGTAACATTTACATCAATATATAATTTTGTTAATTTAAATCAGTGCATAATTTACATTTTTGATATAATAACAATGTAAATTTACACTAACACTATTCATTTTACTTTTATTTTTTATTCATTCTTTATGTATTCCAATAATGAATGAAGAAAATCGATGGTAGTTGTTGTGTCTGAAAAAAGAAAAACAATTAAAAATCAAAAAAATTTTGATATTCTAATGAAATGTAGTGTAAAATAAATAATCTAATGCAAGATGTTTTAAAAGTAAGTTCTTATACTAAAATAGACAAAAAAAATATATCACGAGCTAATACGAATGCTCTAACTTGCTGTTAGGAACCCATGAGTAAAACTCACCTTTGAAAACCAGCTTACAAGAGGAGAGTGCACAATAACTTATATTCATATGTTGAAGCTTACACTTAAGCAATGTGGATCACTAAGATCATAACATACCACCACACTTAGTAGCCGACATGCATGACGGTGCACTTTATCGACACTAACTTGATAGTAGCCTCTAGGTCGCCTCCTCCTGGGTCCAGCCATAAAGTCGCAACTCATTTGATCATACTCAATAAGCTATGCCAATTACTCGAGGTGGTGGTTATCTCTGATACCAAATGATAAAAACCTAAAGGTTCTATCTAGAATTATAAGATTATGATAGTTCTTCAAGGGATCAAGTCCTCCAAGGAATTAGGAATGTAAGGTAAGAGAGAACAAGAGAACAAGAATACAATTGTCTTATTACTTTTGAGGATGCTTATACAATCTCAATAGTCCCACATATATCATTTACAATCTAATACAACATTAACTAGCTAACTAACTATCTAACTTCCACACCAAAGTGACAGCTCATCTAACTGCTTTTCCCTCCAACTTAGCAACTAACCCCTTATTCCCTCCAATTAGCAACTAACTCAAATTACTCACTAACCAATACCTATCAATACCCCCCCCCCAATCAAATAGAGACTCCCAAGTAGCATGATTTGGAGGTTAACCTCACCATTGAACCAAAACTTCAGTTTTTTGCTTGCTTCTGAGTTGTTTAGATCTGTGCTAGAGGATAGCAATAGGTTCAGGCTTGAAAAGACCATCAAAATCTATTAAAACATATTTTATGTAATTGGCTAATCTTTTGACAAAATGCACTTTACTTGTAATTGGGTAGATTTAAGATGGGTTTAGTACTTCAAAAAACAAGTGTTCAAGTTGAGTATTGAATCCATACAAATCTAACCAAGAAACAGGTGAAGGAAGTGTTGGTCATTAAAGCTCAACAGAATCCTTTCTATCGAGATATAATATTGAGACTCAACACAAGCTGTATCTATCGAGAATTACAAAATCAGACTTTTCAGATCTGATTACACGCATATTATAATATATTTGTGTAAGGTTTCCTTTCACACAATCCTAGACATATATAAAACTTATTTTAAAGGTCGTTGCATAATGCACAATAGATGCAAAGTGTATGCAAATAGAATACAATCATATTTTGACCTAGTTCATCACTCTCTCTATAGAAGCTACTGCGTTTTTACGCCAAGGGTTTTGTGATCAAGGAGTTTCATGATTTTCATTGCTGATAAACTGAAGAACTTTGCAGCCAACAATCTTCCTCAAGTTGGTGAGTTAGTCACGTACTGGGATTCGTGCAAAGGAGTTAGTCACGTACTAGGATCTTCACATCATTGGTTAGTCACGTACTAGAATTCGTGCATTAAACGAGAGATTGCCGCTAAGGGGTAAGGATTCAACTGTAGGTTGGTATTTCAAGATAAGCCATAGGGTTTGGTAAGATTCCTTATACTTGTAATTACTTGTGATTGATAATAATAGATTCTCGGGAGTGGTGACCTTAACTTCACCCGATGGGGTTTTGCCTCGGTGGTTTTCCCCATTAGTAAACAAATCACTTATGTCAAATTTATTTTCCACTGCATTTAGTTATTTATTGATTTGTTTGTGCTACCACGCTATTGCATGTAATTTAACCTAATTAATTAACTTGAGTAATTAATTAATTTGCAATGGGTCGATTCATTTTTGTAAGGTTGAATTTATTCAACCATGTGTTAGCTTTATTTCGTGCCAAATTTGCTTATAATTAAGTATTTAAAAACCCTATATTTAGGTGGGAATTATGTAAGGGTTGTGTGTGAGAAAGTGTGAAGAATTGATCAAGAGTGTGCATCAAAGAGGCAACTCGTCGCAACTAGCCACCCACCCGAATCAAGCACACATGTAGAGCATGCAAGAAGTCAAAGGGTCAGGACAGCTAGATCACTACAGGACGAAAAGTACACTCTGCCCATTTTGTTTTCTGGCAACTGGAACTCGCCAGTGCACCCTGTATTGCTAAAAACTAACTTTTCACATTCCATCTCATACCCTACTATAAATACCCTTATACCCATGAAATATAGGTGTGGCTATTGAGAGAAAAACCCTAAGAAAGGTTTCTACAACACACCCACCTCATTAGAGAGGGAGCTACTCATTCTTAGAGAGAAATCTTTGTAGTCTCTTCTCCTTCCCTCTCTCATTGTTATACCCATTGAGAGGAGATTTGTACCCAAACACTACTCACACCCATTCAAAGTGTTGAGAGTGTTTTTGAAGCTTTGGAAAGTATTGGAAGATTCCAAGGATAGCAGATGCAATGGGCTTATTGCGGGATCTAGTAAGTTAAAAAAGACAAGGTTAGGCTCAACCCTGTCGGAGCAAGAAGCTTGGAAGGCTTAGGTGCATCAAGTAGATTAGGCTTGGAGGGTCTATTGCTATTCATGTATTCCAACTGATTTTCTAGTTGATCATTTTACCGCTTGAAGAGCGGCGGATCGAAGGTTTTTCACCGAGTACTTCGGTTTCCTTTTCGATAACACGTGCTGGTATTATCTTGTATTTGCATCTCTCTTTCCTTACTCTTCAACCATGAATTGTTATTGTGTTTGTGATTAATTATGTGTTAAAGTAGTTTGCCAAATTGGGTATTGCTTATATTTCATATTCCGCACATCTTTTGGTTGAATATAAACTTGTTTTGGTTATTTTGAAATTGAGGGTCTAAACATTCACTAGTGTTTTACACACTAAGTGAGCTTTCAATTTTAACCCAACAGAATACATTAGTGGAAGAGTGAGAATAGGAGTGACATGATTACCCAATGTGCTCTTGAGACGAGACATGAAAGATTGGGTGGAAAGGCATTAAGGAGGAACAGCCAACTTATATGCAACTAGTCAAAGCTTTTTTAAGATTTGGAAAGGGCCAAAGAAACGAGGAGAAAGCTTGTTAAACCTTTTAGATCTCAATGAGTGCTGCATATCGAGCTAAAGTCTAAGATAAACCTAATCTCCAATTGCAAAATACTTCTTAGACCTATGCTGATCAGCTTGAAGCTTCATCCTAGACTAAGCTAAAAACAAATTCTACTTAAGTAGAGACAAGATATCACTTATGCTTTTGAGTAGCTGGTCCACTGCTTCTACCTTAGTGGTACCAAGAATGTAGTCCATCATCCTAGGTAGAGGAGAACCATACAAAGCCTCATAAGGAGTCAACTTAGTAGAGGTGTGATAATTGGTATTAAACAAAAATTCAGCCAAATGTAACCAATCCACCCAAGTATGGGGTTTATCGCTGACAAAGGCTCAAAGATATTGCTTCAAACTCTTGTTTGCTACTTCTGTTTGGCAATCAGTTTGAGCGTGATATACTGAAGACAAAGCCAGATTACTACCTTAAAGCCTGAATAACTCTACTCAAAATTTAGAAATAAAGATTGCATCTCTATCATTGATAACTGACTAAGGAATCCCATGAAGCTTGAAAATCTTTCATAAACACAAAAGCCACCTTAGTAGCAGCATAAGGATGAGAAAGAGTTATAAAATGCACATACTTAGTTAACTTGTCCACCACCACCAATATAACCTCATAACCATGAGACTTAATGTTGGGTTAAGATTGCTTGACCCCGATTAATTAATTCAATTACCCAAGTTGATTAATAAGGTTCAATTGCATGAAATCATGAAAGCACCAACAAATCACCAAAAATACTAAATGCAGCGAAAAATAAATTTGACACGGTGATTTGTTGACAAATGGGAAAAACCTTACAAAACAAAAATACCACCGGGTGATTCTAAGGTCACAACTCTCAAAAATCCACTAATCAACAATCAAGCGGTTACAAGTATAAGGAATCTTACCAACTACCATGGCCTATTTTAAAATACCAACCTACAATTGAACATTTACTCCAATACCCAATCGAACTTGATCTTGTAGTAGTTTTCTTTCTTTTGATGCACAAACCTCCAATTTGTGACTTATCATTTGCACGAATCCCAAGTAAGTGACTAACTCTAGCAACTTGAACAGATGTTGTTGGCTGCAAAGTTCTTCACTTCATCAACAATGAAGATCTAGAAACATTTAGTTACAAAACCCTATAGCATACAAACGCAATAGCTTCACATAGAAAAAATAAGTCTCTTGGTCTCTGTATCCATGTGTGACGGCCTTTAAAATAAGTCATATATATGTCTAGGGTTGTGAAAAAAGAAACCCTACACAAATACATAAGCCAGGGCCGAATTTCAAATCTAAAAATTCTGAAATCGTAATTCTCGATAAATCGAGCTTCTGTCAAGCTATCTATCGAGTTTCACATTAAGTCTTGATAGCAGGCATTTGTCGAGCTATCTATCGAGACTTAATGAACAGCTTTTCTTTACTTTTTTCTTGAACCAATCTTCATGTCTTTAATACTTGACTTGAACAACATGTTTCTTGAACTACTAAACTCATTTTAGATCTACCCAATTACAAATAAAGTGCATTTTGTCAAAGGATTAGCCAATTACAAAAAATATGACCCTAACACTAAGGAAGACTATCCACAAAATCTAATTAAGCTTATATCAGTTCAAGGCTTAATGGGAATAAGCAATGGTTGTAGTAAACCCCTAGGTTTAGTAGTTTCCACCTTAATCCTCTGACAAACCTCACAATGTCTGTGATCCTTGACATCATTTTTCATACCCCACCAAAAGAAGCCTTTTTTGACTCTATACAAGGTCTTCAAATAACTAGAATGCCCTCCTCTTGGACTGTTATGGACATGTTTTAGAACCAAGGACTTCAAGGGGGAAGTAGAGCTCAAAAACACCCTCTCCTTGTAAAGAATTATACCATTCTTCAAGGAAAAACCAGTGGAACTAGACGAATGGTCCGCAAGAGTGGAGAAAAGCTGCTGATATTCATCATCCACCTTATAACTATCCTTCAAAATAGGAAGCCAAGTGGGATAAGGAAAAGATATAAGAAATAAGGAAGCTTGTTGAACAACATCCTCATCAACTGACTCTTCATTGATGTATCTGAAGCTTCCAATTTTTTGGAGAGAGCGTCAACTACCGTATTCTCGTTGCCCTTCTTATATATATTCTACTTGGAAAGAGTAGCCAAGCAATTTAGAGAACCATTTCTTCTGTGCAGGAGTACCAATTCTTTATGCTAAAAGAAACTTATTAAGACTTAGTTGGTTAGTCTTAATCACAAAGGGCTTGCCCACTATATAAGGCTTAGTGTGTACAACTATGAGTACCCAAAACTATATCACAGCCTCCCAAAGATAAAGCATTCAAGTCCATCTGAAACTTGCTTGGCCTTGAATCTTGAGACTCAAATCATGACAAGTGCCTTTGGTTCTTGCTATAGCTCCCTTGGCAATGTTCACCTCAAAGCTACTTCAATAGACAGTGACAGTTTTAACAACATCTAAATAGAAATATCCAAAAAATTGTGAGTACTATCAGTGTCTATCAAAATTACTATTTCTTGATGATTAATCTTCCCTAGCTAGGACTCTCATTGTACTTGGAAATGGACTGCCCAACAAAGCATAAAGGGTTATGGTAGCAGTTTGGTCAAGCAGTTCTGGTTGTAACTCTAACTAAGCAATGTTTTCAACTGACATCTCTTCAAGATTTGCATCTATCTTAGTCTCTAGCACTTGCGATTGCAACCCTTCCATGAAAAAGACCCTTGGTGACTTACAGTTGTGCTTAATGTGCCATTTTTCTTCATAGTAGAAACACAAGCCTTTCTTTCTTCGTTCTTTAATCTGTTCAACAGGAATCGAGCAACAGTACGTAAAACATTTGGCCCAATGTCCGTCCATCAAAGTAGTATGAATTGAAGAAGAATTTGCAAACAATTTCATATTAAGATTTGAGCGAGCTAAATGAGACTTTTACTTTGATGGAGCAGTAAACAGAAGAGGAAGTCAGGTAGGAATTTTGTTGGTATCCTCTAAGGAAGTACACATATCTATTGCAATCAAACTCAACTTTCTTGCCTCTTATAATGTAACTGAGTACAAGGCTTGTATCTGGGGCTTAAAAGCTGCAATAAATCGCATAGTAAATGACATAGAAGTTTATGAAAGACTCTTGTTTGATAATTAAAATAAAGACAAAATTTAGCTACAAAATTAGTTGTAGCCTTAAGTTACAAACTTACTTAGGGTATATTTGGTAACTGTTTTTCCCTTATTTTCTATTTTTAAAAATAATTTTCTATTTTTGAAATTTAAAAACTTGTTTGGCAACCTAAAATTGATAGAAAACAAAAACTATTCTTAAAACTCAATTTGTGAAGAAAACTGAAAACATGCAAAAAGTTGTTTTCAGTTTTTAATTTTCAAAATTTTATGACAATACGCATTTAATTTAATGAATCTATCTTATTTAATGAATTAGCATTAAAGTTCAAATTTTAGTAACAACATATTTTAGTATTTTCTATTTTTTTCTTCAAAAAATTTTTTTTTTTAATTTCAACTAACCAAACATGTTTTTAATTTCAAAAATACAATAATTTTTTTTTCTTTATATTCCCAAAAAAGTTTTTGAAAATAAAAAACAAAAACTGTTGTCAAACATAACCTTAATATCTTTCTATTGGAGGTAAATTCTGACAAATCCACTATTGGATTACATCTTCTTCTTATATCCTCCATGCTTGCAAAATTTCAAGAAAATTAAAGATCAATAGCTATGTCATCAATAAATTTTTTAAACTGTAAGTTTTTGTAATTTAAAATTATGCACTAAATTTAAGCTTATAGATTATACAGTAAATAATATCCAATTGACACAAAATTTAACATGTTTATTAACAGCGTAAAGAACATGCAATTCAACGGTTAGATTTTTAAAATATGTTGTAATATTTATTTTATTGAATAAATTTGTAACCTTAAATTACAATTAATTTTGTAACTAAACTTTGTCCTTAAAATAATCCAAGGGAAATAAAAATCAAAGATGAAAAGCTACAACCTTACCATGAGTACTGTGAGGATACTTCCCCAATTATCCGGATTTATCCGCTTTGGGGAGCCAGTCCCTCACGGTTTATCGGCTCGTCCCCGAGTGTGGGCAGGATTTTCACCAGGAGCAAGGGCTAGACCTTGGACTCGCAGGCTTGACACCAAGTCCCACATCGGTTAGAGTTCCCTCCCACACATGGTTTATAAGCTTCTGGAGCGACCATGTGTGTACCATTACTAACACTCAGAGTGCTAGTAATGGTACACACATGGTCGCTCCTGCTTATAAACCATGTGTGGGAGGGAACTCTAACCGATGTGGGACTTGGTGTCAAGCCTCGCGAGTCCAAGGTCTAGCCCTTGCTCCCGGTGAAAATCCCGCCCACACTCGGACGAGCCGATAAACCGTGAGGACCGGCTCCCCAAAGCGGATAAATCCGGATAATTGGGGAAGTATCCTCACATTAAAAGGGCCCTTTTAATGTGAGGATACTTCCCCAATTAATCGGATTTATCCGCTTTGGGGAGCCAGTCCCTCACGGTTTATCGGCTCGTCCCCGAGTGCAGGCAGGATTTTCACCAGGAGCAAGGGCTAGACCTTGGACTCGCAGGCTTGACACCAAGTCCCACATCGGTTAGAGTTCCCTCCCACACATGGTTTATAAGCTTCTGGAGCGACCATGTGTGTACCATTACTAGCACTTAGTAATGGTACACACATGGTCGCTCCAGAAGCTTATAAACCATGTGTGGGAGGGAACTCTAACCGATGTGGGACTTGGTGTCAAGCCTGCGAGTCCAAGGTCTAGCCCTTGCTCCTGGTAAAAATCCTGCCTGCACTCGGGGACGAGCCGATAAACCGTGAGGGACTGGCTCCCCAAAGCGGATAAATCCGATTAATTGGGGAAGTATCCTCACAAGTACCTTGGAGAATTTTCCATAAAGTTCAAAGAAGTTGATTTTCATTACTTCCTCGAACATTGATTTTTCTTTGATCATACTCTCAAGTGGTTCGTAATAAAACAAAACACTTTTCAATCCATGTCATTTAGAATGGGTTAAATTAGCCTCCATTGTTGAGAAAGGATTTGAAACATAAATGTTTTTTTTTTTTCTGCTTTCTTTTTTTGGAGGGAAGGAGGTTGTAGCATAGTATTCAATTAAATTAAATACTACAAAAACTTCGTCAAAAAGACTCGTAGCATAGTTAGACATCAGGTGTCTTTCAAAGATTTTCATGAAACAAATTAAACCTTACACTTTCAAATTGTAACAAATTAAACTCTAAAGTCAAATTATTGTAATGTTGTTCAAACAAATTAAACCTTGCACTTTCAAAGATTTTCGAGCCCAAACTTTTTATTTAGCGCCTTACTTTTTAGTGATGAAATTGTATTTTCGTCGCTAAAAGTTCTTTATTTTTTATAATTGGCAATGTAATATATGTTATCTTTTGGTTTCCTCATTAAATTTCATCACCAAAAATACATTCTATTGTAGTGAATTGCCATTAACTATCCAAAAGAAAAAAATATATAAGAAAGAAAGTGAATGCCGGAATTGATCAATCAAGAGAGCGGGAGAGAGAATAGCAATTGACATTCTTGTTTAAACAGAATATCTAATATTTCCCTATGAATAAGTATAGAAAATGTGGACTCATGTATTATAATTAGGGTTTTGATCTGCAAGAGCTAGTGCACTCATACATCTCTTAATGGCATGGATAATGTTCATTTATATAAGAGCTGCTAATGAGAATCCAAGTCAAAATTGGAATAGAAAAATAGGCTTACTTGAAACCTAAAGAATGGAAACTAATTGGCAAGCCCATGGTCAATTAAATGCTGCTGAATTTGCTAAATCGTCAACTATTTTGTATGATTTTAGCTTTGGTAAACAAGGAAAAAAAGGATTCTTGAAATGTCCTGGAGTTGCAACAGGTTGGTAAACCTAGAATTTATAAGGTTAGGAATTTGTCCATCTGCTTCAGTATATGATGAGAATCTCGGTAATGAAGAGAAATCACAAATCTTTTAGTGAAAAACTACATCTAAGTTGATTATGCAAATACATGATCTTGAGTTCCGGATAAGTCTTGGGAAGAAACTGTAATATCCTTGTGCTTTTACATCATGAAGGCAATACAACAGATAATTCTCCGTGTGCTTGATGGACAGTTTTGTTTTTACCTAGAGCTAATTCCACCGCTAAGGTGGAATCTTCCTATTATTAGTGCCAATGGGAACCAAAGTC
This sequence comes from Castanea sativa, assembly GCF_040712315.1. NCBI lineage: Eukaryota > Viridiplantae > Streptophyta > Magnoliopsida > Fagales > Fagaceae > Castanea > Castanea sativa. The sequence continues at coordinate 36,285,490 of NC_134020.1, forward strand.
ATCATTCTAATTCTTTTAAAAACAATTTTAATTCAATTATATGGGCATCCCACTTAATTTTGCCTCTTTTGGTGGAGACTCCATTAATAAATTTATATTGACAACATGTCTATGTAGAAACCCTAGCACTCCTCTATAAATTGCTTAAACTTCTTCCTCCACCGTAATAAGGTCCCAAAGCATTTTACCCCCTAGTTGGGTAAGTAAATATTTTGCACTGCTTCCAAAAAAAAATAGATATTTAAAATATCAAAACAACGTTCTTTTCTTTTTCTTTCTCTAGTTGATAATTCTAGTTCCCTTGCTTAAGAATAATAATAATGTTTCTTCCTTTGTCTTTTCTTTTTCAGTCTTTTTAATTAAATGATTTGGGTTTTGAATGACAGCGACAGTAAAAGTTGAAGAATGAGGTTTCTAGCACTTGCTTTAGTCTTGATGATGATGGTGGTGAGCTCTTGTTTGGCCACAAATCGGAAAACTTTGATGGTTGAAATGCACGAGCAAGAGCAGCGGCAGCTAATTGATCAGGACACGATGAGCAATCCTGACGATTCAAATGATCACCACTACATTCCTAGAGAAAAGTTCGCTCCTCATGACAATGGAAATGGGGGTGGAGCTAAACCATAGTCTACGGGTAATTAGCCAAGTGATGCTTGTTATGTAAGGCTTAATAATATATAGACTAGACCAAGTGAAAAATAAAAACTTCTGTCTAATACTCAAGAATTTGGACTAGCCATCATAGACACGCATAACGCTTGTGTCTAAGCACAGGAGGTAAGTCAAATCTGTAATAGTATAAATTGGCATAAGTTTAAATTATCTATGCATATTGTATTTTGTGACCTATTGCCATGTACAGCAAGTACGTTCTGTGGTATAAATAATTATAAACTATGTTTGGACTATTAATTTTTAATTAGTTATTGCTTGGTTGTACTCGTGTATAATTAATGGAAAGTACTCAGTTTTGTAACTTTTTTTTTTTTTAACGTAAGCGAGATGCTTCGAATTTTTCCATAATAAACTATAATTCATGCATGCATGGCTGCATGAGCCGAATGCAATCTAAGCTTTTATTTGATATAATTTTAACAATCAAGTACGGGAATCATACCGCAAGAAAAGCATAGTCTCAATTCACGTGTTTATTAATTTCAGTTCAAATAGGGAATTATTTGTTACAAATGTAAGTTTTTATGTACTTCATGGCGTAGAAGCTTTAATATATATAATACACATGCAAGTATGCAACACATGAACTATCACCTGTCTCTCATCACTTGGAGATTCAATTGTCGTTTATCAATTATATGTAGCACACGATCCTACCTTGCACTTGGTGTGAGCATAAAAAAAAAAGTCGTTGCGTCATTCTATATGTTTTTTTTTTTTTTATACAAAATAGAATTCTACTCTAGGCGAAAACTGAATTGAGGTATTTTATATATTTAAATATAATTTTCATAAAAATTAAATATTGGTTAAACTCTATTCTCTTGTTTTAGATGAAAAATTTTGACAAAACTTTTCTCACCTGTTAATGTGGCAGTTAATAGTGATAAGTAAAAATGTGATATTAGTGGTATACCTAAATAAGAACTAGGAAAAGTTTGTCAACTCAACTATTGTGAAATTTTTTATGTACTGCGCTTTTTTGTTTTTTTTTTAGAAGTATTACATTCACAATATTTTTACAACAAATTTTAGGTATTAAGTTGTTACTAGTTCTAACTTGAGTCCACTACTGAAATTACTTTTTTTGCACACTAATAACAATCAATAACAACCTGACACTTTGAATTTGTTTTGAAAAATATTGCAAACATAACATTCTCTCTCTCTCACTCTCTCTCTCTCTCTCTCTCTCTCTCTCATGTTTTTTATTTGAAAAACGAAATTATTTTATTTATTGACTAATATTTGGATTTAATTAGTATCATTACAATGAAAGAAATAGTCCTATTGATTAAAATTTGGAAGCCTTTTTTTCTACTTAAGGGCCTTAGGCGAGTGTCTCATTCACCTAAAACATAAAGCCGGTCCTGCCAATACAACCATTTGGTATGCATAACACAGACCGTGGTTACCTACCATGTGTAATTGCTCTCAATGCCTGAGATTGAGAATTAAGAAAAGTAATCTTCTAGCTCAACCATTCAATAAAAAAAAAATGTGAAAGTTAAAAAGTGAAAGAAGTAAAAATAAAAAAATAATAAATAAAAGAGTGAGAATAATAAGAGTAAATGCACATGGTGCAATACCGGTATTGCACTGGATCTTGATGACTACAACACTGTTTTTGTGCCTGATGTTCAAATTTGAATATATTTGGAGTCTCTATATTTTGACCTTAGCTTGGACTCCTTACCGTGTGGGACAACAATACATAAGCAACTAACTCCTAATTAAATCATTAGTTGACTCAGAATGGGAATTTTATTCCTCTATAAGCAACTAATTCCTTTTTTCTATACATTGATAGTTAGGGTTGTGGGAGATTTGAACTTGAATGTCTCTGTTAGAAATATCAAAAGTTGTTAACCAGTTAAGCTGCAAGGCTGACACATTTCCAGAGTTTGGAGTTATATATGCACAATTGCACATGACTAGTTCATTTTTTATTATTATTTAGTCTTAGCTTTTGTAAACTGAGAGAGACAACTCTTTCTATGTATTTGGAATCTAGATTTTGTGAAAGAAATGTGTCACTCAAGTGATCTCTTTATTTTGCAAAATTAACTTTCTTCTTGACATTGCCAATGAATAGAGGCCTGACATAGAAAAAATTTGTTCCCTATGTGATTGTGCATTATATTTTTCTATTTTTATTTCGTATAAATCCAATATAATTAACTATACTCACTATAAACTGGTTTCAAAGAATCTGTTATCTCAACAAAGTAGTATTAGATTTGTGGGTTCTTTATTTGGATTTTGGGACTATTTTATTTAATCTTTTCGGCTCTTTGGACAGAAACTAATTGTTCCGATAGCCACCAATTCTATTTGATTATATAGTTATTTGTTCAATTGGGATTTTCAGGATGCGGGCAACAGTTTCATCGACAACAAAATTTGAGATAGAATACTTAGAGAGAGAAGTTTGTGAAGACTTTGCTTTGATAATCCAAACGTCCAAGTGAAATGGAAATCTAAGATAAAAAGCTACAATTAACCTCACCCTGAGTACCTTGAAGAATTGTCCATACAGTTCAAAGAAGTTGATTGTCATTACTTGCCTCGAGCTCGAACATGGATTTTTCTTCGGTTGCTAAATTGGCATCCTTGATTCCTTTCTAAACATTGGTGTACACTCAATTATGTAAGCTCCGCATTTAGGGCTATATGTAAACACCCTATTTTGTAACTAGAGAAAAATCAAATTTTCCAAGGAAACGCTATGTCTAGGGATTAAAATGTTTTTTCATAAATTCGAGGATAAAAGGTTCATTTCATGCGGTTAAAATTCCTAGGGGGTAAAATGGTCATTTCCCACACAAAAGTAGAGCTATGTTTAATTTGAAACTAATGACTGATCAAGATTCATTAGTGGAATAACAATCTTTAAAATGGAATTGAATTCACATTTTAAAGGATCATTGGTTTTAATTGGTCCTTATATAGGCACGCTTAGAATTAATTAGACATAAAATTCTCATTGGCTTAACTCAAAACAAAGGATGAACACACATGCATGGAATGAAACCTACAGAATTACTGGGCATTTTAAATTGTTACATGAATTATCTATTTTCATAAGTGAATAATTAATTCATAACTAAAAACCCTAATCTCTTTTAGGGTCAACCTAATTAGAAGAGGGGTTAATCATGATAAAAATTACTTATACATTCCTTGAAATGCCAAAAAATCAAAGCAAATATGGACAGCGATGAAATTGGGCATCAAAAGTGATGATCAACACTTTTAGCACTTTGATGTAGGGGTGGCAAAATTGGACACGACCCGCGAACTTGACACGACACGACACAAAGTTAGCAGGTTATGAGTTGAGGCTTAATAGTTTCATGTCATATTTGGGTTGACACGACTAACCCATTTATTAAATGGGTTGGGTTAGTGTTCAACATATGAAACCCGTTTGACCTGTTTGGCCCGTTTAATTAAATGACATTTTACTAATATACCCATCAAACTCTAGGTCCATAAACTTTTTAGTCGTTGTAGTTTATTTTCTTTAACATATTGTAATTGATTATTCGTGATATTTAGATATGCTTTAGTTTTGAGTGATTATTTGTGATGCGATTACTTGTTAATTCTGAATTTTATATTTAAAAAATTTATTTGTTTGTTTTTTCATAAATATTTTTTTTCATTTTGATAAAATCTGATAAACAAGTCGACACAACTAACCCGTTTAATAAATGAGTTGTGTTAGAGTTGAGGAATCTTGACCCGTTTAATAAACATGTCGGGTTAGTGTTAACCTATATAATCGGATACTTAAGAGTTGACACAACACGAATCCGACACGCGAACACAAATTGTCACCCCTACTTTGATGCTAAGGCAGAGCAATTTGATATTTTGCTTTTATTTTCTGATAGTCTTCTTTTTTTTCAACATTTTTTGGATAAATACATCTCATTTATCAGAAAAAAAAAATATTTAAAAATCCCACGGGCCACAAGAATCGAACCTCTTTTATAAAAAGGAAAAGAATCAACATCAACGAGGACTCAAGTTTGGCCAGTTTTGGAATTTCCTATGTAAAGGTTTGGAAAGTGGCAAAAATACCTTCACCTTTGGAAAACCTACTCCAAAAACCACTAAATTGAAGGCTTATCCTCACCATTTTAACCAGCACAAAAATACTTCAACTACTTGACTTTTCCCATTCAAGTATGAATTAGTCCTCAAGTCCCAGCCAAAGCCATAAAATCGATTCCCCTCAATCACTATTTTTATCATCCAACTCCATCCATATGAAAGCCTTTCAACCCCGATCAATTTTGAACAAGATGGCCCTAGTTTTCTAGGTGTTTCCCGGCAAACGACTATCTAATTAAATCTAAAAAATGTTAGCAGCCACAACGGCATCACTAGCACAATTCCTATTATCATTCTAATTGTTTGATACCCCTACGGATTTCACTTGATGATTTAATTTAAGGAAATTCTAGGGAATGTTAAAAATGCATGATTCAAACCCAACCAAATGTTAGATGGATTGATGAATGGCGTTAACCTCTCAATCATGATCATCAGGCTTAGTGGTTAAAGGTTGTATTTCTTCTTCTTTTTCCATGTGCACTAACCTCTTAATTTTTATGGATCTCATGTTTTTTTTTTAGCTTAATTATCCCCATGTGTTGTTTTCTTATTATCATTTTTTTTTTTTAATGTATGATATGATCTTTCTAAATGTGTTTGTTTGATTGCTAATAATGACAAGATTATAATTGACCGTTAATTCCTAATAAACTGATCTTCAAATCGGGTCAGGATGGGCACCTACATCTCCTCATCTCATCACCTAGCCTCTAAACTTAATTTTAGAATCTATATTAGCATTGTTCCATTGTAATTTTTGTTATTTACATTATAACTAGGAGATTAAACCCAAATAATTTGATTTGAATCTTTTATTTTTCATTGTTCAATAGAATGAATGAAATAAATTTTATTCTTCAAGAAAATGCATATTTATTGTTTTCCTGATCTTTTCCCTTAAATAAATCAAATGGTGTCTTCATTTGTAAATCTAGTAATCTAGAAGCGTAGGCATTGTTAGTTAAGTCTCTATTACAAGACTTGCTATCTAAGGTGATTTCAAAAAAATATTGGTCCTCACAATGGTTAGCAGATTGATAATTATTTTGGGGCTATCTTTGTTGGACACCAAAATAAGAATCTAAATGCAATCTTTAAATCTTTTGAACTTGTTTTACTTGTTGGAATTTTGGGAGTCTAGTCTAGATAAGGCGCAAGCCAAACATTTAGGACTCGTTAAGGATCTGGCCATATATGCTAGTGAGTTCGTTCCATATTCATGATTTGTTGTTTGATTCGTGTAAATGAGGACCGCATGAAAGATTTCATGTGTGCGCGTGCACGTGTTCAAGGACTTTCTTTTGTCAGTGGTCTGGAAGTGACCATTTTGTATAAATGAGTCATCTTAATAATTTTGTACAAAATAGTTCACAAAGAATTTATAATAGGAAAATGCAAACGAATGCCTAAGAGCATTGGTTAATAATCCATATAAAGAAAGGTTTTATGAAAAAATAAAATAAAGCAATTAATATTTTGACAATTTTTCTCATTTTTTATAAAAGTGGTATTAAAACTTTCTTAAAATAGATTGTTAACCAATGTATTAAGGGCATTTGTTAGCATGACCCTTTATAATATACATGTACATTGTGCAGATAGACTAGTTTTAATTTAATTTCAAATTCCTAAATATCTCACAAACAACACAAGCATGGCCTCCTTGCAGCTCAACTATCACCTTCTCATATTTCCAATAAAAACATTCAAAATTCAAACCTTTCTTCCCATTATCCAATTATCAAAAGAGAAAAAATATATGGTTGTGACTTAAGAGACATCTGTTAGTTGTTTTTTTTTTTTTGGGAGGGGGGGGGGGGGTGTCGTAGCGCACGCACTAGAGACTTTCAAGGAGGCCCTCTCTCTCTCTCTCTCATTTAGGTTTTTTTTTCATACAAGGATATTACATAATTGCACCTAGGGTGAGGGAAGATGCCTCACCTAAGAAGTTAGTAGTGGACGGTGGAAAATATATAGCATCATCTTAAAAGATTACAAATATGATATCAGGCGATTCAAGCCACATTACAAGGATGAATGGTCTCTCACCATCACGCATCCCCTATGCAATATCTACTAACAATGGATGACTCCTTTAAGAAATCATCTCTTTTGTCAATATACACAACTTCAGAGAGGCCAATGCATAATGAATCGTGGTGGCAGTAAGGAGCCGTGTCTTCTCCCTTTATTCACCTTCCAATGCTGGCAACAAGCTTTATATAAATCAGCCCACAAAATCATGAATCATCTGCCCTCCAAATTGCTGCCTAAGCTGATCCTCCTGTTGCTGCAACTGTTGCTGGTGCTGGTGCTGGTGCTGGGGCTGGTGCTGGTGCTGGTGCTGATGCTGATGCTGATGCTGATGCTGATGCTGATGCTGATGCTGTGCATTTTCTGCACCATGCCTGAGACCCAATGTAAGGGAGACAGCTCCCACTCCAAGTCCCCCAATCTCAAGGCCACCTCGCTGGTATGGGACAAAACCCATCAATGATGACCCATCCATGTTTGTTTGAATCTGACAATCCATTCTCGAACGCTTCTCTTGATTCCACTGCTCTGCATTAAGTCCATGTCCAGTGCTCAGTGAGGACTCCATACCTAAGCATTCCATCTGCTTATTGTGCATCGCATTAATGCTTAGATTGTTAGGGAGTTGGTCACAGCTACCTTCAGCAGCAGAGTTTCCATCATTCTTGTTGGAATTTTGATTGGCTTCTGCCACGCCTTTAGTTTCGAGCATGTGTATTTCTTCAACCATTGGTTTCCAAACACGCACACGGGCATTTATGAACCAGTTCGAAACCTGCATTTATCAGTCAAAATATCATCACAGCTAAAACTCATGTTTTTTCATACAAAGATCAGTATGGTTATGAGTTATGACCAATATTCTTAATCCAAGAAGCAAACTCAAGAGAGAGAAAGGAAAGTATAACAATACATTTCTAGATACCACTATTTGTAGGCACAAACCACACTCCACATAGCCCAACAGGAACTTCCGGCTAGACCATAATTAAATCAACAATGCTACAAACATAACTTTTTTCCTTAACTTCTTGAGTTAGTAGATTATGATTAGTACAACATCACTTTTATTGGGACCACTACTGACATCATTTTTATTATAAACCAATCAAAATCATATTAGTAGTTGTCTAATAATTAATGAAATTATTAGACTTATTGCAATTAAATGGGATCAAAACACTAAGGTTTGGGAGTGGGGATTTTTTTTTTATAATTTGATAGTTAAGGGAAAATTTGAATCATGGACGTCTTTGTTGAATACCAAGCAATACCAATTGAGCTACGTGTAGAGGGTGGGGGGGTGTTGATTTCTTTAATTGACAATGTTCTTCCATGCTACTATGCTAGATTGGCTCTAATACCACCACACACTAGTTTAGACAACCAGACAAATTGATTTAAGATGCTGAATTATGTAATAAAAATTAATTAACCTTACCTGGTTTCGAGAAAGACCTGTTTGAGTGGCTAACATGTGCTTGTCTGTGTCCGTGGGGTACCTAAATAGCATCATCCATAAACACAACAAATTCACATGATATTAAAATTGTAAAACAAACAAATCACGCAGAGAGGCTTACGGGTGAAGAAAATGTTCAAATAGCCAGGCTCTAAGAATAGCGACCGAACGTTCTGGTAGGCCTCTCTGGGGCCTCCAGACATGTTGGGTTTCAAGGAACCCCACATTGCCCCCACCATATTTGTGCCTTTGCAAGCTCTGGTCCAAGTACTTCAGCCTCGACGTACTCGTATCAACTTTACTACTGCTCGTACCAGTTGTTGGTGATGACAAATCCTCCCCCAAAGTTCTTCTTATAAGCTTAAGCTGGTCTGAGATAGCATTCTTTAGAGACCGAAAGTGCCTAGAGACTGACTTCAGAGCCAAGGATATGTAAGGGGTGGCAGAACTTAGACCTGCTACAGTTTCAAAGGATGAAACCACCATCTGCATCTGCTGATGATATTGCTTGTACCTTCTGCATACCTTTCAGATAAAAGAAGAGAAAAGTCCAGCACAGTAAGTCACAAAGCAAGAACAGCTGACATGCAACTACTTAGGAGTACTGCAACCAATATAATAATTTTCACAATATTTATCCAATCGTATCACTTTACCATTTACCATTAACAACTTGACTTCTAGACAATTGTGAGATTTTTAATGGCACTAGGCAATTTAGTCAACTCAAGGGTGCCTTTTTCTTTTCTTTTTTAAGTGACTTGGGTGAAAATTGATAACTAAATAACAACTACATTTGCCCTAAAAGTGTGCAACCAAGCAACATTCTCAACCCCCCCCCCCCCCCCCAAAAAAAAAAAAAAGCAAAGCCATCATGAAAGAAATTCAATAGTTATAATGTTATGATAACAACTTATGCAGAGTAAGACGATATTTTCTTTGAGTGCACTTGCTTTGGTCGGTCTTTTTGCTTAGGCAAAAGAGGGAAAAAGTGTCGGAAGTTTTATTTTATTTAGAGTTAAGTATGATGAAAATGATAGTATTCTACAACCAGCAATTCAATTATTTTCAAACTGACCCAATTATTATCTATTATTTGATTGACTAATCCTTTATATTGGAATGGGTGAAAGAGAGTAATTACATTTGAAATGTGTTGTCTATTCATCCTAGAATAAGATAAAATTAATAGTAACATTAACATAGGCCGTAAATTCACACTACAACGAGGTCTTTGGACATTGACAGATACAACTCATCGAGTCTCGGGCTTTAATAAAGTGACTAGAAAAGAAGTGGTGTGTACTGTTAATTGAAATTTGAATTTCAACGGTCCTACATATCCTATCTACATGACAATGTGGGCCATTAAAAATTCTGGTTCTTTGTTCCCTAAAGTTTCACTTTAAATTTAAAGTTGTTCAATGATTATTTATCTTTTTCATTGATTTCAATCAACTGTTTGCAGTTAACACAGGCAATGGCTATATTCCTTTTATAGCAAATTTGGAAAAAAGAATAGTTACAGCTGCCTCATCATGCTTTTAAAAAGACATTAGGACTCTCTTAAGAGTGAAAGCTAGAACAGACCTTTCATCAATCTAGAATCATCTTATATATTTATTAAAATTCGGGGAACTTTAACACATATGGATGCCCTATGGGCCTATGAAATGCATCAAAAGTTAGCATCAACATGTAAACTGAAATAAAAATAAAAATAAATTTGAATTGAAATTCAGACTAGGAAGATTTTTCTATCAAAGATGAGCATATAAAAACTGTGCAAAGCACATATCAATCGATCGAAAAACTTAATTCCATTTTCACTCAAATGACAGCCAGAAACTTGTGAAGGCAGTGCAATAACATTTCACATGGGGGAAGGGCTTGTGTCCAGTGAAAGTTATCACTGGACACATCAAGATTCGGACACATGTCCAAGAATAGACACGTGTCCGCAATCCAACGTGTCTAGTGATAACTTTCACTGGACACAAGCCGCACCCTTCACATGGCAACATGAGCAAGATGATGTTGTCAAATGATATCAAAACCAATATGGTAATGCCTTAATACCAGAGGACACTGCAAGGGAGCGAGAGTTCGTTTGACAAAGATACCAAGCATTTGAGTGGGAGAGATAGTGATGCACAAAGGATGTCAAGTACTATATGTGAGGGCGTCATATGGGTGTGTTCTAAGTCCCACATTGAGCATTATTTACTATATAAACAAGTATAGGGACCACTGATGTGAGTAGTCATTTTGAGGAACTCCATAAATTCTCGGATAATGACAAGTGCACCATCAACCTATCAAACAAATTAATTTAGAGCATTTGCAAGTTAAAATTGCCATGAATCATCCAAACACTATAATCCTCCACACTCAAGGAAGAAATATGATAGTGAGTGATTTGCAAAGAATTAACCAAATTATCTCCTACTATGATAACAATCCGTCGTTCTTCCTTTTTTTTTTCTCATAAGAATTGGTGCAAATTAAGGTAAGAGTTGAGATATTGAAAAGCAAAGGGTTTTTATATTAGGTGCCACGACCTACTTTAAGGAGACCAAATAACTTGTAATAATATTTAACCTATGCGTACTCAGCTACAATCCAACCAAATTTCAAACACGTGTTGACTAGCAAAACAACAGTATAGTCCAGTGAATAACGAAAAGGAAAAGAAGAAAGGAAGTAACTTCGAAGTCTAGGAGAGACTAGCATTAGTTACACAAACAACATCATCAAAATCATAATCATACACACTAGCATTGAAAAGAACATAAAAATTTCAAATTTGATACCATGCTAAGTGATATTGGATATCCAATATTTCACACAGCACTGGTATTCCAACTTTGATGTACAGCAATACCCCACTGCATGCCTGAATCCATAGAAGGTAATAGATGCACTTGAAAATAAAAATCATCCTCATTGCCAGTCATAATTTTTTTAGTGTTGTATATGCTTTTCTATATGTAAGTTGTTCCGATGGCTAGTCTCAAGCATTAAATCCACCCTTTGTTAATTAAGTTTCCCGAGATTAATTAATTTGGTGTGAAATGACTTCCGTGTGATTGAGTGATTGACTCAATGGGAAGGATGAGCAATGTCATTTCAATATGACTAGGGGAGATCTAATTCTTGGTATGCATATGTGGAGGGTGCCTAGATAAGGATAAAAAAGAAAGGTCAAAGATGAGAGCTGATTTGAAAATATTAAAGAGAAGGGACAAACATTAAGAATAGAGGGGATCTAATTACGAAAAATATAACTACGCTCATTTACATCCACTATTTTACAACAATATCTACAATCGATATGAAAATGTCCACATTTTAAACATGAAAGTGGATGTAAAAATACAGGTGTAAGAGTTTCCTTGCCCTTCTAATTATTGGTAACATGCTGATTCCAAGATTAGATTGGAAAATGTTAACAAGCACCGTGCTGTGCTGTGCTTGTTAACGTTTCCTTTTTTGTCTCACTTAAATAAAAGTAAAAAAGTTGTCAAAAAAATTACCAAAAGAGATTAAAAATAAAATTGTCAAAAATTGCCCAAAAAGCTGGAAAACTGCCAATAACTGCGTTGTTAACAGGCACCGGAAACACAACCCTATTAGATTAATATCCTAATCAGTGATTTTTTTTTTTTTGGATAAATCACTTAAGGTCATGATTAAACTGTCCCCAAGTCCTGTCGAGTGACTCACCAGAGCCAGCTACATAAAGCCTATAATAGTAGAGCTGCATCAAGCAGAGAGTGATTGAAAACCTTTAGTCACCCTTATGAATATGGACACTATATGTTAAATTTGGAGCAGTAGCACACAGTTTTCCAGTTCAAAATTATATTCACCTATGAACCCCTTGGTTACACTTTTTATAACTTAGTTATAACATGTGCGTGTGTGTGTGTGTGTATATATATATATATATATATAGAGAGAGAGAGAGAGAGAGGGGGGGGGGGGGGGGAGAGATACAAGTCCTTCCTTATTTGTCTCTATAAATACCCCTTCTTCCCTTTCTTCACTAATCCCAAGAAAGAATGTCTTAACTTTTCTACCACTGTTCTTCAAACATAAGGGCATTCTTTTTCAATGAGAACAGTATTTAAAAGGTAATTTTCTCTATGACTAGATTTATATCTTGCATTTCCTTTTATCAAAACAATTTGGAACTCACCTGGATTATGTGCGGAGAATTATGGTTAAGATTTTTAACAAATTATTTTGTTGAATTAGATAAAAGATAAACTTTGAGAACATAGCTATAATACAGATTTTCTTTTTCGTTTTCTACATAAATTTATAATCTGGAAGGTGAGATTTCAGGCCCGAAAAAAGTTTTGAAACCAAAATTCATGTAGTTAGTTTGTCATCGAGACTGAGCTACAAAATAAGAGGATTCCAACTATAATTTTGACATGAGTGGTACTAGGGGAAAAAGGATCATCTCCATTATAAATAGATGAATTTTAAAGTTTAAATTAAATTTTACTATTTTAAAGGTATACAAACAACCATGTTATTTAAAATTTTGAATGATGTGGAAAAACTGTTAAATCTAGAAATTAATCCTAATAAACAGTGATGAAACGGAAGAAATGAAGAGCCTTGAAATGTAAAGGATCTTGTCCATGCTAGGGAAATTAAAAAATTTACTATATAAGCATTACAAACCAATGTGACATCCATCACAAAAAGATTAGACAATCATTCATTTACTATGTTGTTAAATCTATCAATTAAATTCTTTGTCATATCAATTTGTAAATATTTTTTAAAAAAATTTGTGGGAAATTTGTTTTTTCTATACACATTGATACTTGGGAGCAGTGGAATTAAAACATTGGGTGTCTATGTTAAAAACACCAAGATGTTCCAATTAAGCAAAAGGCTCTTGACCAAAAAATTCTAAAGCTACTACAAATTTTACTACAAAATGTTACAAACTAATCATTGTGATCATGCAATGAATGGGACTAATGGACATCAACAACCTAATCAATTATCATTTGAATTACTTTTTAGTAATTTATGACACATTAACTTGTAAGCTTTATGTAATAAAAATTGTAATATCTCTAACATTATTTAGTAAACTAGCTTTAGCATTTTCCTTTTAACATATTTATCTACACCCAATAATCAATTTAAATCTTTTCAAAACAGAAGAAACTAACATGCCATTGTCATTTTAACATTATCACACAAACATACACTATTTATATATCTCACAAAAGCATATTAACAAAAAGAAGATATATAATTAGATAAAGATAAATCAACAACCAACCTCCTCCTGCATATATAGAAGCTTTGCCTTCTTTTGTTGGTAGTCAGGCCGAAAAGATTCACAAGAGCTACTCCCAACTCCACCATCACCACTAATTTCATTTGAACTATAAAACGTGGAGGAAGAGCCACCTGAATTATTACCCATTGCACCAACCTCAGTTTCAGTAGCATTCATAGGAGCATCACCTGAAGTGCTAACCTCTCCAGACATCCTCTCAGAAACCTCACACGGTTTCAAGAGTTTTGAACCACTCTTTATGCCACAAAATTCATCCAATAACAGCTGTGCAGGCCTCAAGAACTTTGAACTCTTTAAAATGGTTGCATATCCTGTGAAAGGGCCAAGAGGACCAGTGTTTCTATAAATGTTGGCAGTAGAAACCCCCACTATGTCTTGAAGAGATTTCCCACTACCTTTACTAATTATAGATGGCTTTGGTACCGACCCACATGATCCCTCTCCAAACTGAGGCAGTTTCGAAGTTGGGTTTGATGAAAGTGAGAGTGATAAACCCTGAGGATTGGAATCGGTGTTCACAACATTTCTCAATTCTTCATCACTACTCTTTCTTGCAGCAAAACCCAATTCAACACCATTCCAATTCTCGACTGGTCTATTTGGCCAAGCACCAGCGTTTTCAAAACATAACACATCTGACTGATTTCCATAGGCTGGAAGTAAAGCAAGTTCGTTCCCACCCTCTGGCCATGCACGGCCAGTTCCTCTCAAATTGTGCTGTACAAGTGAAACCATTTCTAACCCCTGGGTTCTGTTAGAAGCTGAAGTGACAACATCTTGGAGACTATTTTGGTAAAGTGGAGAAGAAGATGTGAAATGCTTTTGTCTATCTTGGGTACTGGACGGATTTTTGAAAGACGACCTGATATCTTGAAACTCATGGAAATGACTAGGTTTCGAATAGTGTGGATATCCAGAAATGTTATTTACTTCCCCGAAAAACACTGGGCTTGGAACAACATTGCTTTCGCTACCTACTGAACCACTAGCATAATTTACCGCCCAATCACAGCCTTGCTGTGAACCACCATGGCTTTTCCAATTACGTGGTTCACCGGGGGCTTTAGGTAAAGAATGGAAATTGGAGGAGATTGGGTGAGCGTGAGATGAATTAGCAAATGGGTCAGCTGCATCTATCTCTTGGCGAACATTTGACTTCGAAGAAAAATGGATCATATCTGAGGAGTACACAGCTGGGTCATAAAGCAAATTGGCATTGTCAACATTCCGAACTTGAACAAGATCTGGGTTTAGCCTCGAGTGGACGACTGGTATTTGTTCCAAATTTTCAGGAAAATCTTCTAAATGGTGAGATGGGGTTGAACTTTGTTGCGGAACTCTCAACTTATCACGCCGGCTTTGCTGTGCTACATGCAGTTCAGGCCTAAAGCCACTCATCTCCATCGACTCACTAAGCTAGAGTTGAAAGTACCATTCTCTAAGCAGAACTTTTCTGCAACATATCATCGTCTTCAAACATCATAAAAAAATAATAATAATAATCATATAATCAATTTAAATAACAAAGAATAATAATGCTGCTCTACATCTTACCTCAGTGGTATTCAAAGAATGCATGCGTTGATAACATAACACATAAAATGCACATTATGCGACAAAGCTAGGAGGACGAAACAAAAGACGAAGAAAGATTCAAGGTAAAAATTTCCCCAAAGAGAGAAAGACACAAACAGAGAAAGAGAGAGAGAGAGATGCCACTATCTTGTTTCGAATTTATTAGCACTGCTAGTTTCTTTTTTTGTTTTGTTTTATTGTTTGTATTTTTTTGGTCATAGGTTTTACTTTGAAATAACAGGTCACTGTACTGACTTCCCTACCAAAGCGACAATAATTTCATACACACACCGCTCCGAAACTTTATCACAAACAGTGCAATTCCTATCGCTGTCGGTAATCTTCAACATGATGAACACCCAAAAATCCAAAACACAGTAAAGCTTTTAGATCAAAAAAACGAAACGTAAAAGCACCACCACCACCACTTCAGCTAGAGAATCACAATACCGCATGTCCACGTCTATCATGCTGAAACCCTAATCCGACCATCAAAGAAAAAAAGTACAATAAATAATGTAGGATCCGAGTTACAGATCCAGCTGACTCAGCTCAACAACTCCTCTAAAACCTGTCTATGAATAAGCTCCGAGAAGCTATATAATTTAAACATAAACAGTGACCCAACAATTTTTTTTTTTCAAAAAAGATAAAATAATAAATAAAAGTGAGATTTTCACTTAAGTGTCATAATTCGACAAAGACCCATGACACCAAAAAGCAAAACCATAATCAAGAACATACGGACAGTTCCACATAAACTAGTTACATCTAAGTAGATCTTCATCAATCTCAAACCCAAAAACTAAACAAAAAACTAAACTTCCATTGAAAAAAACAAAACTTAAAAAAGCAGTTCATTCATGCTTACCTCTTCCACCGAATTATGGTACCTCAGATCTCAATTCTGAGAAAGACCCTTTTGAAACTCGAATCAGGCACTTTTTTTTTTTTAGCTGGTTGTTCGAGATTCTTGAGGACGAGGTTAGTGTTACGCGAGGGACTTTGATGGAGCTTTGAGAGAGAGCCTTGAAAGCACACACAATAATTGCGAACAAGTTTTTAGCAAATTGTCGCCGTTAGCTTTAACGTGCATATTAGGTCCGTTACTTTTAACGACAACAATGTGTCAATTTTTAAGAATTGAATTCCGGGTCCCCCAAACCGAAATTTTGCTTTGCACTCTTTTTTTTTTTTTTTTTTTTTCTTGGCTAAAGATATAAAGGCAGCGTCTGACATAGTTATAAGAAACACCCTTGATTAATGGGTTAATTACAGAAAAGTACCACTATGTAGTGTGGGATTTTGTAGTTTTGTGGTAAGTGTACTAATGTACGGTTTATAGAGTCTGGTTAGAGAGCAACAGGTATTGTCGTTGACGACCATAATTAACAAATCGTCTCTGTTATTTTGTTGTTTTTTTTTATTGACAGTGTATTAAATATACTTTGTAGTCTGTACTTTTATAAATGTAAAAGTATGATTTCGAAAAGTTATACTATACATGAATAAAATAAATTAAAAGCGCAAAGCAAAAAAGTGACGGGGCCAAACAAAAGCTACCCAGCCCATTCCTGCATTGAGATGTGGGGTCTGTTTGTATTTTTCTACTGTTTTACGTACTCAACTTTCTTCTTTCTATTGTATCGTGCAATTTATTGCACCGGATACGTTGGGTCTGCCCTTCATAAATACTTTCCTTGATTTACATATTAATTAAGAAAATATAAAGAAATAAATTAAAAGAAATCTGCCTTCTTTTCTCAACAAAAAAAAAATATCTGCCTTCTTCTCAAAAAAAAAAATTGTAAAACCTGCCTTCTTTTTCATTTTGTTTTTCCCTATTCCTGAACTCAAGTTAGAGTAACATTCACTAAAATTGCTTTTTTGAACATAATGTTTCTCAAAAAAAAAAAAATGCATACTAACAATGAACTGCATGTAATATTTATCTTTTTCTTAGTAAAACATTATTAAATTTGAGTATTGTTTAACACTCTTTTGTTTATAGATCCTTCAGAAGTTTTAAGAAATCTTAATTTATGTACATTTTTGTTAAATACCAACTTCTCAAAATCTAGGAAAAAAAAGAGATGTTACAAAAAAAATCAAAAAGAGTTACAATAAAAGAAAGTCTCAAATTTCCTTTGTTATAATTCTTTAAAACTCCTTTTCTTCCAATTTAAGTTAATTAGCATTAATGAAAGAGAGTACGAACTTAAAATTTAATTGTTGAAAATATTTTTTCTTAAAAGATTTCAATTAACAAACATCTTCATTGAATAACATAACTCGGTGATGCAGGTCTTGCCAAGTTCAAGTTCTAAATAGTTCTAGATTAGTATATCAAGATGTTTTTATATAGAATAGCATTTGTCACAACTTCTTTTTTCACATATAATGTTCTCCTTATGTTTGTGATGACCTAATATAAGCTTATATACATTTTGGAACCCTAATGCATGGATTCCTATGTATTTTAGAACGCACTAATTGTGGCTTGAGAAAACTGAAATCTCGATTGATTAACTAGAATCTAGCATGGAGTTGAACTTTAATGAAGCTCAATTGGTTGACATTCAGTCGAAGCAACAAAACTTTCAGCTTATGTGATGTTTCTTGTGTTTTCAATATAGATCTTCAATCACTATACTAGACACTAAAAACTTACAACTCAATTACATTTTGAATAATTTTAGAAAACAAATTTACCAACACAAGAGATATTTGACCCTAACGGTTTTTGTTTCACTCTTTTTTACTTTATAATTTTCATGTAAGGTATTGTCTTTACATCTTGGTAGGCTTCTATAGCTCTCTCTCTCTCTCTCTCTCTCTCTCTCTCTCTCTCTCTCATATTTAACTATTTTTTTAACCTTCTTATTCCACAACCAAATTAATTTCCTTAGTTGATTGCCCACATCTTTAGATTCTCCAAATACTTCTTTAGCAACTTTTTAAATACAACTATCAAATTCATTTCACACATTTTCAACATCTTTGTCTAGATACACGTAGTTATTGGGTTTATATGTCTAGGTTCTCTTATGTTCCATTTTTTAATATGGATATCTAATATCGCCGGCCTATGGCTATGTTACGTGATTATGCTTATCGCCTTATAAATTTCACAACAACTACTATCAACTTTCGGAATAACACTGAAATCTATCTAACTAACATTTCTTCCACTTTTGAAGGTGATTAACTATGACTCACTCTTCTTGAACCAAGATTTCTTTAATATCAAATCATATGTTATTGCAAAATTCGAGAATAACATCTCCTAATTCATTCCCCACCTGATATCCTTGGCCTCCATGAACTCTTTTCCCACTATTGTTTCCAACATGGCCATCCAGACCTCATCCAATAAATTTTTTTTTCCCCTTTAGTAACACTTTAATTAATTTGCCTATATCATACCAAACTTGTTGTCTAATAAATTCTTTCAACCCAATTTGAAAAGCGCGTGCACTAATCATAGTAATTATAAGTCCAAATCTTCCATCTCACTTTTTTAACTCCACAAATTAAAACTTGACACGTATTTTCATATGAGGTATTATCTCTACATATTTAATTAAATTCTAATTTTTTGATTTTCATATCTAAAATAAATAATAAATAAAAAGCCAACACATTCGCATACCGTCGTTAACCCCTCTCTCTGTTCTCTGTGAACACTGTCATTAGTCTGCCTGCAAAAGAATCCCACCTCACATTTTCCTCAAGATCTATGACTTTGTCTATCGAACCAAGCAAAATTGCTTTGTTGATTTCAATTGAAAGTCAAAAAACATAAACTTCTAGGCTTGCAATCTGTTGTGATTCAAAAAAAAAAATTATATACAATATAAAATTTTTACTCTAACCTAATGTAAGTGTATATATGTGTGAAGCTCTCTCTTAGAGACTTGAACTCCGGCTCTTGCCCCTCACGCTCTACAAGTATTTATACTTGTAGAATGGCCACTGCACCAAGGGTGCGCAATGGTTGTTGTGATTCAAATTTTAAGAAGGAAAATTAAAAAATTTTGGTGTCTTGATAATTGAAGAGGAAAGCTACGAAAACAGTAAATGCAAGGTATAATTACAAATAAGAATCTTTTTTTCTTTTTTTTCTTTTTTTTTTTTGCGTTTGCTAAACCTAGAGGCGGCTCTTCTGTTAAAAAAATAGGATTGAATATTTGGGTTTGCTAGGCATAAAGGCAGCTACTTGAAAATAGAGGTTGTGGATGGCCTAACTAGTGGCATTGATGGCACCAGCGATCTCTTCCTAATTTCACCTACCATCTCTGCCAATGGTGACCAGTGGTGGTGGGAATGTGTTGGAGTTTTCATTTTATTTATTTATTTTAGGTACCTTAAATGAAAAAATAACAAAATTTAGAATTTATTAAATAGATGAACATGTGTGTCGTTTTTATTTATGAAGAATAGAGTAGAGCAGAAAAAGTGAGATAGAAAATTTAGACTTATTAATTATTTGTTATTCTAAAATAATTTTTATTAAACATAATTAGTTCAAGTTTCCTCCTAACATTAACACATTTTTTAAGACTTTATCTATGATTGTTTTTCTTTAATCTCTAATTTTCTCTTTCATGTATACTATAATTTATATCCTTGTTGTTCAAATTTATAATATTTCTCACTAATTTAGGGGTCGTTTGGTAATATTGTTCTAATAACGTTATTTGTATTTTTTTAAAATACGCGTGAATGAAAAAATGTGTAAAAATACGTATAATGTTGTTTAAAAACTGAAAATATATTATTATAAAATATATTGTGTTTATTCTCCTTATAATCATTGTATCTAATATTTTCATTAGTTTTCCCGTTAAAATCCACATAGTCCAAATAGTTATAAGAATCATATTCGTTGTTACTAACATCTTTATCGTACTCATCAATCAAAGTAGGATAACGCTTGTCAATTGTTTTTTTTTTTTTTTTTGAGAAACCGCGTGTCAATTTTTAACAACATGCTCTTGAGTGCCCATGAAGTGCATCACTTACAAGAATACCATGGCTAACTCAATACTCACTTTTCACTACATGAGGAAATTCGTGCATGATTAGTAGTTAAAGAGACATTAACACGTACTTATTAATCGTACTATAATCCCTTGGTTCTCATACAATTTGTTTAATAAACAAGTAACACGACACAATACGTAACTTGTTTAATAAATAAGTCTTGTTACAATTAACTCAACTTAATATAACCTATTTAATTAAGTTAACTTGTTTACCTAACACAAATAACTTATCTATGATCATTGGCATATTTTATAGCTTGTATTGAATACAACTAAAAATAGCTGTCCCAAAATCATTCAATAAATTGGCAAAACGACCCTTAGTTAAATACGTTTATTATATAGGTTGATTCGCATCAATCTGGAATATGATACAAATTCGTTAAGTTACAACCTAACATGCATGTCAACTTTTCTATTTATTTCCATCCAACCAAACATAGCTTAAGTGTAAGGACATCAGTCCTCACTATTAGCTAAAAAAATGACCAGAATGGCCATCCCCACAAGAAAAGAGCTGGAGATCTCCAGGACTCTCCTACGTGTGAGGCAGTGATTGGAAAAAGGGGTCTGCTGGGACAGAACACACACAGTACGGGCAACTGGGGATTACGTCACCTGCAGAGATTTGTACCAGGTAGATATAGTTCTCTGGGCCAGTTTTGAATGTCGACCGCCAGATCTTTTGCTTGGAGACCATGGTTTTCTCACCGATTACCGATAAAAAAGCTGCTCAAATAAATGTACTTCAAAGCCTGTTACCACTTTTCTCAGAGAAAAACTCTCACTCTCAGTTATATTATGCTTCTTCATCATTATCATCATCATCGTCATCTTAAGTTCTTAACTACTCTGCACCGTTAAATGAGTATTAAGCAACTAATCCAACGGTTGCAAACAAAGGACATAAATGTAATGAAAGAAAGAAGTGTGTAAGACAAAAGGGTTGTATATCCGTGGACAAGAGTTTGCTAATATTAACAATATACCTCGATGAAACCAAAAGGTAATGGAGGCCGTGGGATTATTTTAAGATCGGAGGGTTGATAAGATTGGTTTGGGACTGTCATTGAATATTGATTCCACTGGGTAACCGTCCAATCAGGAGCAGAGAGGAGAGTAGGGGTCTACAGTCTACAATGGGGTTGAGATAGCTGGGTGACCCACGTGGTCCGGAGAGTAGTGTTGGAAGAATATCAGATGTGAGATGACAGGCCAACTTCAATTTGACAATACCAAGGTGAGAGTGAGTGAGTGAGTGAGTGAGAGAGAGAGAGATAGAGAGAGTATGAGATCATCAGTTATGTAAGCGCCATTTGGCCCCCTACCCCTACCTTCGCCTCCTCTCCCTCACGTGCTTCCTATTCGCCTCCCACACCCCTCACCAACACAAATTTGGGCACCATTAACACTAATAAAAGAATTATGGTATATTTGATATTCCATCTTAAATTTATATTTTTATATTTTAAACAATATTATACACTTTTTTACATATTTTTTTGCTCACACATATTTTAAAAAATTACAAAAATTTCATTTTAAACTACAAAAATTTTATCTCAAATTACTCTACCAAACACCCTCTTAATATTTTTTTTATGAATAATTAATCTAATAATGCTAGCATCTCACAAATCTAATAACACTAGTGGGTTCATGTGATAATAATAAATAAGGGGCTAGGTTTAGTGCATAGGAGTACTAAATCTAAGTCAATTCTAATAATAATAGACATTCAATTATAATCTATGTCATAAAACAGTTGTGATAAAATGTATCTGTGAGATATTAGCATTATTCAAATTTATGTACAATATCTTACATGCACTTTCTTAGGTTTCCCAATTAAATCATTCCTCCTGCCCAATTTATCCATATCATCCCAAACACTATCAAATGCATCCTAATGGCAACAGAGTTCAAAGCAGAGGGGGAAAAAAGCAAATCCAAGAGCCACAACACTCAAGTTCTCAAAAAATTGAAGAGCTTCAACATTTTACGTTTGTCTTGAATTGAAGAGCTTCAACAATTCAGATCTATTTGAGATCTAGACTAGTGGCAAGACAATGTGAATTCAAACACGATTTCAAACCCATGGTATATAATAGAAAACTCACTGAACACGAAGCTTCTCGATGGGCTGAACTAGGGTTTCAGCCTTGATGTGTAATGATTGACAAATCTATGGTGGTGTTTGGTTGTCCTTGGTCGTGAGTTGCTAGGTTTGGGTTCTAGTGATGAGATTGAAAGGTGACAAAACTGGTTTTAGGTGGCTATGGTTTGTTGAGTTAGGGCTAGGGTGATGGTTTGAGATGGCGATGGACATGGGTTGTGTTGGGTTTGGGTGATGGGGCTAAACAGCGGTTGCGGTGGGTTTCGGTGGTCGTGAGTTGGTCATAGCCTTGCTACGTTTTGGTTTGAACTCCATTGCCATTAAGATGAATCTAACAGTGGTTGGGATGATGTGGATAAATTGACAAGTGGACTTACTTAATTGGGAACCTAAAGAACTGTTTGTAAAGTACTGTACCTAAGTTTATCTCATTGATGTATTAATTTGATGATAAAAAACCAAGATCATAGAGAGATGTCATATGATAAAATTATATCCTATCATTAAAAAAATGAAAAAACTTAGAGTAAAAAATAATTGTGTAAAAGACATTATAACATTTGAAATTTAACTGCTAAGTGCAAATTTTTGGCCTTTTAAAAAAAAATTTATTTGAGCATTCATAATATTAATAGGTTAGTAAATTGCATTTTTTTGACCAAATTTATTTTACCATTCTCTAACAGACATTGCATCATACTCTCCTAACATTGGCCTAAAAACATACTCCAATAACTTTTCAAGATATTCCAATAATATAATTTTTTCTCCTTACTTGCTTTTAATTTTTTTTATAAGAATAAAGTTTGGAACAAATTTGACCATAGATTAAGAGTACAACTCCACTTAATATATTTTTAATAAATATAAATTTTAACAAATATACTATTGGATTACATTTCCTTTTTATATATCCTTCATACTTATAAAATTAATAGAATATAAAAGATTAATAACTATTATATTATCAATCAAATGTCTAAATTTTAAATTTTTATAGTCTAAAATTATGCCTCAAAAATAAATTTATGAACTATATAGTAAATATCATCCTATCAACATAAAGTTTGACATATGTAATAAAAACACACTCTCTCTCTTTATTTGTGGGTGCTTTACAACATGCTCGCTTATTAGAGCATTCACATCAGTTGGTGGATACTCTTCTATAATACAAACTCCTTCATTTTACACATTTTGGCCAAAAAAACACCCACATCAATGAGTGTAAAGTTGTGTATAAATATACAAATGCTACAGTGACCGTGCATATATATATGCACGGTCACTGTAGCTCATGTATGTATTAATTTAGTATTTGTTTATCTCTTCTCTCAACTCTCTCAGGCTCATGGACAGAAAATTCTAACTCTCATCTCTCGCTCGTTTCATCTCTCTCTCTCAGTCCACCGATCTCACCTTAGGCCACCAATCTCACCGATCTCACCTCAGGCCACCAATCTTACTCATTGCCGATACGACCTCAACAGGCAAACCACAACGCACGAGACCCAGAAACGACGCCGTGGTGGAGCTCTCAGTGAATGCCAGTGATTTCGACGGGTTTGTTCTATTTGATCATTGATGGTGGATGGTGGCTGGATGTGGGCGATTTTGGGTTTGTGTTGGGTCTATAGCTCGATGGAGAAGACGGTGGCTAGCTGGGTGTGGGTTTGGCTCGACGGATTTTGTTAAAGGATTTTGTTGAAGGATGGCTGGCTGGGTGTGGGTGTGGCTCGACAGAGAAGACGCAGAAAGGAGAGGGCATGAAATAATAAAAAATGTAAAAAGAATGAATATTTTATTGAATAAATGTGTAGAATAAATAAACTGATATTGTTTTTTTGTAAAAGTTGATGTGAAAAATAGAAAAAATAGGTTTTTTCTTGCAAGACAGACAAAAAATTTGCAAGAACTGACGTGGTTGCATGTACACATAACATATATAATCATTAAAATATCATGTACTGGTGCGTGATATGCACGCGTTATGTCATTGAAATGCTTGTCAAATTGATTCCACATGCGACATTACCTTCTCTTCTCAAAACAATTATTAAGATGGTTTTCATTAAAATTAGCTTTAAAAAAAAAATTTAAGATGACACCTGCTACTGAACTGAAGTGAGTACTTTCATTCAATGCTACGTGACAAAAATTATCATTAAGATTAATGATAACTGTCAATATTTATGAAATATCAATTCTATCTCTAAATTTTTCTTAATAGTTACCTTCATTATTTTTATTAGGATTTTGTTAATGTATGCCCTAAACGCACATAATAATTAATTATTTTTAAAATATTTTTTAAAAAATTAAAAAAGTATTGATAGTTTTTTTAATTTAAAAAAAAAATTTAAAAAAAAAAAGACTTACCGGACCCTTTTTATTATTATTATTATTATTCGTCAGAACTGGGAACTCTCATTAAAAGTTGAGAATCACTAAAAATTTTAGGAGAATGTTGGTTTAAGTACATACCACTAAAATCCGAAATTAAGGCTCCTGAGTCCTGACACTTTCACTGCCCGTTTTTCAAGTGGGATTTGGTCACTTGGAATTGTCCCGTGCAATTGCATATCTAAAATAGAACATAGATTTAAATTTTTAAACTTCACATATATTTTTATATTAAATGTAAATTTTAAAAATATAATTGTAAAGAAACAAGGGCCTGAGAATACAAATAAAGGGATTAAGATAGCACCGAGGAAACAAATCTTGAAAAGCACCAGCAGATTATTTTGAAAAAAATACAAGCGACCTTATACAAGTACAGAAAGACTACAATGGACGAAAACTCTAAGAATGCCAACATAGCCTTGGAAAGCCGAAAACCAAAGTTAAAAGTTGTTGGGTGCAAACCGAGGGCAAAGAAAAAGATTTGTTGCCAAGTGGGAAAGAAAAGAAAGATGATGGATAAAACAATCATCACCTCCCATTTAATGCATTGCAATCACTTAACTGACCACATTAATGATGAAATAATCTATGAACAGTGTCCACCCAACTCATATCTCAATATAGAAACCTTCTAGTAAGACTTTGATGGGACAAATATCAAGGAAATTCGATCTTGAACTTCCAAATATAGGGCTCAGATACGTCTTTGGTGATTATATAAAGCCAAAAAGCCCTTGAATCAGGGGATAGATTTCTTGAGACTTAAAAACTATTTGTAACTTCTATCTCGAACTAAACTCGAGGACCTCGATATAAGCATTTCAAGACTGCTCCTTATCAAATATCATTTGCTTATACTTGGAATTAATTCTAACACACCCCCTTAAATCTTTTCTTCTTGTTAAAGGTATTTAAGGTTGATTGAGTATCTCACCTCTTAAACATTAATTGTGTGAGCAAAAGTAGCAAAATAGTACCTGACAAAATCCTTACTCACTTTTTGCCCACCACGACAACTATTAGATTGTATATTTATACTATATTTTTTATACTTGCAAAATTTCAAGAAAATCATATATCAATTATTATGTTATCAAACAAATGTTAACATTTCAATTTTTTTGTGATTTAAAATTGTGTATAAAAGATAAGTTTATTGATCGAAAAGTGAATAACATCCAATTTAAACAAAATTTGATATGCATGTTAAAAATTGAAATTTAATAGTTAGATTTTCAAAATTCATACTAAAAAAAAAAAGAAGATATATGAATAGTATGAAGAGTTTGGAGAGAAAATTTTTCTCTAATATAAAAGACAAAAGTTATTTTTTAAAATTTAAAATAAATAAAAAGTTAAAAGCATTTTTTATCCAAAAGCCCAAATGTTAAAATTTAAAGTGAACCTTTTAACTTTCAATTCCAACCTTTGAAAGGCAAGCACCAAATAAGACTATTTCACTAGAATTCAATCGTTTGAGATGTATTGTATATGACTCATTTTTAGAGTGTTTGCTATTGGATATTCAAGGAGTATATTATGTTCCATGCAATTGATATTGATCCTTGTTTATTAAATAGAAGACGACTGTTTTAGAAAAACTTTCAACAAAAAATCATGAACGCAAAGAAAGCATTAAAAAACCATTTTTTGAGAAAAATTCATAGTTACTCTCAGAATATAATGAAATAGTACCCCTCTCCTCTAACATTTATAGTGGACTTAATTATGAATTTAATTAGTGGACCCTATCATGAATGTTAGAGGAAAGAGTATCATTCTACGTGCGAGAGTATTAAAGAATTACTTATTTTTGGAAACCTTGAGTATATCAAATCTTCACTCTCTCTAAGTGTTTTTTTTAATTGATTTTTCTATGTATTTTATATATATATATATATATATATATATATATATTAATAGGTAAAACTGAGAGAAAATCCAATTGGAATTTAAGTTGAAATTCAATTAGTATCTAATTTTGCGTCACGTGTTCCATTTAATCTAAGTTTTAAATTTTTGTGCCAAGTGAGTTAATTCAGTGTAAAAATTGGATTTCAACTAGAGTTTAATCTTGTGACACGTGTTCCATCTAATCTAAGTTTTTTTCTTATTTTTTGTGCCAAATGAATTAATTTAGTGTAGAAAATGAGAAGTCCAATATAGATAAACCATAAAAAAACCTAATCATATAACTAAAATACAATTCAAATATATATGTCATTTATATAATATACCATGGCTATGTACGGTCCGTTGCTAATTAGGTTTATATATATATATATATATATATATATATATATATAAAACTATAGTTTGGAGAAAATTCAATTAGAATCAAAATTGTATTTTGCTTTTATTAGCTTTCCATACAAATTAAATTGTTTAGATTTTTGTTATTATTTTTTCTTTGAACTAATGAACATATTTTTTATACAGTTTCTATTTAGATATTTGTATGCGAAGATATGGAATGTAACAAACTGTAATTGAGCTAAACGATCTCATATGCGTATCCCCATTCAATTTAAGAGATATTATTTGACAAATTTATTATTTTATTTTGTGTTGTATTTAGTAGAATTTCATAGACAATAATTATAAATTGATATTGTATATTTAGATCCAATAGTGATTTTCAAAATTATATATGTAATAGTAATGCAGTGAGAAATTTGGCGTAACCAATATCATGAAAATTGTAAAAAAAAAAAAAACTATTTTAATACCTCCAAATGTACTGGTCAAATTATGTCCTATATGTTTAATAACCCAAGCTAATATCAATAGCATCACTACAATTCATCATTCCTATGCATAAGCATGAATTATATACTAGTACATATTAATAGGTGAAACTGAGAGAAAATCCAATTAGATTTTAAATTGGATTTCAATTGTTGTCTAATTTTACGTCACGTGTCCTATTTAAGTTTTTTTTTTTTTTTTTTTAAATTTTGGTTCTAGAGGAGTTAATGAGGTGTAAAAGACGAAGAGTCTAATATACATAAATCATTAAGAACTCAATAAACTAAAAAAAAAAAAGAGTAAACTCTTATGCATATCTAAAAGAAATTAAAATAAAATAAAAAATAAGAGAGAGTATAATTTAAATCCATATATATATATATATATAATTGATTCTTTTTAATTATACCATACATATACACGAATAATAAAGTAGTTTTCCTTAATAACTTAGAACACTTTTTATAGGAGAAGTTTGTGATTGAAAAATCACATCCCAGTGACTTGTAATGCGGATTTTGATGTTTTTGTTTGTTTTTGTTTTTGTTTTTATGCAAAACATGATAAGCTCTTGTGGCACACGTTTAGGAATAAGATTTTCCGTTAGACCTTCATTTCAAGGATTTTAGGGGACTACTGCTAGTGCTAGCAAGCTGCATACATAGCCCTGAAGCAGTGACAGAGCCACACACAAGGGAAGGGCCCCCAAACTTAAAAAAATTATTTTATATTATTTACATTTTATAAAATATAGCTTGTAAAAATTGGAGTTGACCCCTCAAATTTTGAGTCATTTCAATGATGCTCTTAAAATAAAAAGAAATTATATTTAAAAATCATATAATTTAAGAGATTTAACAAATTAAATTATGTAGAAAATGATAAATTTTTGTACATGTCTAATATAAGAAATACATGACTTTTTTTTTCTTTCTATTCATTAAAATTTAAAAAATGATAAATTCTCTTAGTAAATTAATTTGTATATATATATATATATGTGTGTGTGTGGAGGTTTGTCTTAACTAATATATTAATATTACAATTTAACCCCCTTAAACTAAAATTTCTGGCTCTGCCCTTGCTTTGAAGGTTGCGTACGCGGTCTTCACATATTTGACAATTTAGTTCTCTCAATTCTAAATTACCATATTTCACTTGTTTTAAGTTCAAATTTAGTCAAAATTTTGTTCATTTTGAGAGCCCATGACATCTTCAAGTGGAATGCCACACTAAATAATTTCTTATGTTTGAAATTATACAAGTGAATAGGTGATTAAGTTGTCATTTTTCGATAGCAAGTTCCACACAACTTTGAACACCTTTTGACTTGTGGTCACTTTGATTTTCAAAATAGGCTATATTCCACATTATTTCATCATCGATAGAGATTGGAGACTTAAATTTATTAACCGGAACAAAATAAAATGTTTTATTCAAAATCCCATCCGTCAAGTCACTTTGGTCATTTAGTCTGCAAATTTAAGTTGGTTTCATATAAAAGTAATGAAATTTGACAATTTTTTTTCACATTTATAGAGTTGGCAACAATTTTTATTTTTATTTTTACTGAGTTGATAAGTTTTTACTAATTCTCATTTAGACATTTTAACATGATACTAAATACTAATAATCTATCGCATCCATAATCAATTTTTTTGTCAAGTTGTTTGTGTATGTAGACTTTCTCTTCTTATAATCCATCTTGATTTTGAGTGAGGCTTTAACCAGTTATACGGCCCAAACCCAATCGGCTCACTATGCTTTACATTAGGCTATGGCCCACTAAACATTGTACGTGTTGTACCAAATAATCCCAGGCTATATTCTCTCTACATTTTATATTACAGATTTATTTAGTAATATATTCTCAATTTCAACAATATCCCTCTCCTTTGTTTTTCAATCAAAACGTGGTCTATTATTGGAGTTGGTGAATTTTAATCAGTGTAAGGATTAGACAAATTTCTTGATCATCTAGTACGCTATTGTGCCAGTAACCTATAGTTATGATCTTGGCCTTTTAAAATCGATTTGAAAACTTCTTTTCCAAAGAAATTTTTTTTTTTTAATCATCAACCAAGTTTTGAAATGTTAATATGATAAAAAAAAAATTAATTCCTAAAACTGAGGTTGCACTAAGTGGCTCTACATTTTTATTATATGTCATATAAATAAGCTTTTATCATTTGACTTATTAACTATTAATATAATTCTCATAAAAAAATATTATACTCATAAAAAAATACATTGGATAGTAGATACAACTTAATCATATATAATACATATCTTTAAGGTACATTATTTGCTCTAATCAAATTTATCTCCTTTCCATCTTATCTCTTTGCTCTAAGGTTGATTTATTAATTATTAAGATAATTTTCAATAAAAAAATAAATAGACATAAAAAAATTGAAAAATAGATGCTGCTTAATTATCTGTAACACATCTCTTTAAGGTACTCTAATCAAATTCATTTCCCTTCAAGCAATAAGAAAAGTTGGAAAAAGTTTTGTAAAAGTCAGAAAGAAAGTCGGTGTTAAAAAAGGGGGGCAAATTAGAGGACCCCATCTTAAATCATATTTAGAATAATAGTTTAGTTACCAAGAGTCTTATAGCTTAATTGATACGTGATTTCAATAGAAATATTTAAGATTTAAATCTCCCTTCTTCATTATAACTATCGAATTATTAACCAAAAAAAAAAAGTTCAGTTTATTCTTAAAAAAAAAACATAATGTTCTTCTTAGTTAATAATAATGATAATAACAATATTTATAGGGTTAAATTTGATAAATATAAAGTAGGCATAAAAAGGTAGAAAAAGTTTAGTTAAAAACATATTTAAAGTTATCTTCATCTAACTTACTGTGCAGTAATTAAAGAAACCGTTCATGTGTATACCTACGTAGTTGTGGGGTGACAAAGAAGACACCTGATGTGGAAATTCACAAGGGCTGGAGAATTTAGCATTGCCTCGGTGTATGCCCTACTCAGACCCAAAGATAATGAGAATCAAACCTTTTCAGGAAAATTGGATTTGGAAGCTTGATATTTGGCCCAAAATCATCTCTTTCCTCTGGTTGTGCTTCCATGACAGTGTACCTGTCAAACAAGTCATTGCCAAGAGAGGGATTAATTGCAATCCTAGGTGCTCATTATGCAGGAATAAAGATGAATCAATTACTCCTAATCTTTGGGAACAGGTTGGAATTCCTTAGCCTCTTATCAATTATTTCGACAGGATCTATTGGAATGGCTGAAAACAAATTGTTTATGCAGCAACCAGTTTCAAATTAATGGGATTCCCTGGAGTATCTTGTTCCTTTTAACTATTTGGGAGCTTTGGAAGTATAGGAATGAAGTTGTTTTTGACAACAGACCCCTTAAACTTAATCTACACCACTCTTGCATCAAGCTTGCAATGGAGTACTTCTTTTGTGTGAGCAAACAGCAAAAAGGAAAACACTCCTTTGCCTCTTGGGTGTGCTGGCAGAAACCACTAGTGGGCCGGTATAAGCTAAATTCCGATGGGGCATCGATGGGAAATTTGGGGAAGGCAAGGGGGTGGAGGCTTGATCCGTGACTCTCAAGGGAAGTGGGTAAAAGGTTACATGAGGAAAATAGGCATAGCAACTAGTGTGGTAGCAGAATTTTGGGCCTTGAGAGATGGGCTGATACTGACCTCTTAGATGGGGATTAACAACATTGTGGTGGAACTTGATGCAAAAGTTGTTATTGATATGGTTTGTGCTAAAAATACCCCTAACAGATATTATACTCCTCTCTTAAATGACTGCAGGACCTTGCTCACCCGGTTCCAGAGCATAAGGATCTGTCATGTGTACAGGGAGGGGAACAAATGTGTGGACAAGCTTGCTAGGGAAGGCTGTTGCTTGAATGATGATTTTGTAATTCTAGACAATCCTTTCTCAAATGATCTTTGTATTTTGTTAGATGCAAACGCTGCTGGCATGTATTCCTTAAGGCTTATAGCCAACTCACAGCCCACGTGGCTAGTTAATCCATGGATATATCCTTTTAACCACAAAAAAAAAAAAAACATTTGACTTTTGTGACTTTTCAAAATAATAAATATTTTATAATCCTATAATTTTTCACAAAATAAGTTGAAAAATATAACCCCAAATATGTTTGAAAACAAACTTTCTCCTAAAAAAGTCATACTCCAATTACATATGGCGGTACAGATAATACGTGTCAACTAAAAACAAACCATGTATAGGTTTCAGCTGTGAACGTGGAGTTAGTGTATGGGGTGAGTGAGTAGGTGTACATCTGGTTGTCTTCTCTTTGAAGCAAATATTTACACTATTAATTATATAGAAGAGAGAAGCAGTTGGGCCGGGTACATCTCCATATGTGGGGACAGTACCCAATTACAAATATATGAGATGTATTTATGCCCATCTGTGTTACAAAATAAAACCCATTTTGCTAACCTGTTACTTAATAATAGGTAATAAAATGATATAAGTAATGAGTCTAAATTAAAACCAATAAAAACTTACCAACTTAACTATTTCAAAAAAAAAAAAAAAGTTCCAAATTTTTTTTGATGTATGTTAATTATATTGCTCATATACATTTGCTGTGGGGTCATGGGGTCACTAGCTAGCTATGTTTTTTGGTTTTTGAGGAATCACTAGACACTAGCTATGATTTTTGAGCCCAAAAGATGAAGAAAAACACTGATATAGCATGGGTGATTCCACAGTCACATTGACCATTCATATGCTTGATATGAAAGCATCTAAAGAGTGGGCCTTTCTATAGCAGAATATCTATGTTCTTATTCTTTTATAGGGTATGTACAACACAGTGAATTCAGATACTCATTTCTACTGTGAATCACATCATAAATATTTTTACCGGAAAAAGGATTTAAATTTGGGATAAATGGATCATGTGAATGTGGAAAAAAATTATAATGAAAAAGAGAAACATGACCATGTTTGGAAAGTATATTCATAGCTTGCTCAATCAAGTATATATGCACAAATCAAATGCATGTGTGACTTTCTCAATTCCACTTTTTAATCCTTTGTGGCAAAGAAAAGATTGCGAAGCACTGATCGTTGCCTATTCAGATGGTAAACTTTTTTAGCCATAAAAAAAAAAAGTAAAAGTAAGGTGGCACCGGTGAAGTGATGATTGGCATCTACGGGTCTAGTGCAGGAAATTATCAGCCCTTTGGGCATTCCATGTGTTATATATGTCCCAAATTATATGGATACTGTTAAGGATACAAACACCAGAATTTCTTGCTACAGAGATATGCAAATGTAGGTATGTAGAAGAAACTCAAGGAGATGGTATTATACTATTATGTACACCCATTGTATGTAACATATGTCTCACATTTGATAGCCACCCCACAAGTCAGACATGCATCCATTGCAATATAATAAAAATGAAGCTTTATGCATTAATAAAAAACTGTGGCATAATATAAGTGTAACACATTGTATATGTGCTTCCATGTGCAATATATACTGAAAATGAGGTTTGTAGTCTCGGACATTATTTAACAACTAGATTTTCTATGAAAAATATGAACTTTATATAGTACATGTTTTCTTGATCATGAAAAAACCAATTTTTTTCTTAGATTTTTGGACCATATATTTCCACTTGATTTAAAAAAAAAAAAAATTTGATAGTTATACCAATGGAGGAAGAGCCAAGAGTCTTGTAGTTCAACTGTTTGACATATTCTTTGAGGTTCAAATCCCCCCTTCCACTAACTATCAAATTAGTAGGGAAAAAAAATGAAAGAGAAAGGATTTGAACCCTTGTTCTTAACCAACTATAAAATAATGCTGCCATTATTTAATTTGCTCTATTAATAATTTGATATTTTAAATTAATTGCAATTTTACAAGAATTTCCTTGAGAAACTCCATTGTTTGTAACTAGAAAATTTAATTATGACAAAAACGAGTAAAAGGGCAAAATAATAATTTTTTTGTTGAGAAAACAAAAATAATAAATTTACATACGAGGTTAAGGTTATCCAACATAATAATTTTGCATATAAGGTTATTCAAATATTAGCTTAAGATTGAAAGTTTAATCTCAATTAGCCATTATTGGAGGAATAAATATAGAACCATAATTCTCATGATGGGATTAGGAACTTGAGGAATAAATATTATTACTTCAAAAAAGGCTTAAGGATCTTGATCATCACAATTTAAAATGAGGGTTAGAAAGCAAAGTGCTTGAACATGAATACAGTTGATGTAGATTCTCACTAAATAATTGAAAAGGTGTGATGTTTCCATTGAGTGCAAAAGGCATGAGAAAACACTCCAAAAAAAAAAAAAACAATTCTTGAAAGGAATGTTAGTTTGATTTTTGGGTCCACAAGTCCAGCTGATTTGAATCATTGATAAAAGCATCAAACAAAAAAAAGCACTAACTAGGTAGTAAAATTATGACCTAAGTCAATCATGAAATCCTACCCAGAGTCATTAAAAAAAAAACATACAAGATTATCACCAAAAAGAAAACAAACATACAAAACTCCTTTCTCTAACCAAAAAAAAAAAAAGAACATTTTTATCTTTGATTTTTGAAATGGCAAAACATTTTTCATAAAGAAAGGTTTAGAAATGATATTTATGGGATCCATAAGAAAATATATTTTTTTGAAAAATTTTATTTCGAGAATTGAAAAAAAAAAAAGGTGATTGAAAAGGTTTTCATCCACATGACATTTAAGAAGTTGGGTGCAAACTTTTAAGAGATGGGTTGCAACTTGCAGGTCAAATTCTGGGTTGAGCATTGGGCCCCCTAAGAGTAAATGGGGCAGAGCCTTTAAGTAATGGACATTTGTACATTGGTATCACGGATGATAGATGGGCCTTGAAACTTAGAATCTTAAATGGCATTTCAGCATATCCTTCCATAATTTATTTCCCTTATCCCTGCTTGTAAAATTTAGTTTATTTACCACTTGAAATATGGCACTGCCTTGCTTTTTTCCCAAGGTGTGACTAGACCAAGAGATCATATCCAAGTTTCAAACTCATTGAGTGAGAATTGAGATACCACTCGTGAAGGACCGAAGTTGCTTTAGTGGTAGGAAGCCTTCCAACTTTTCACATGGTGAGTTTGAAATTGAGAGTTTGAGCACTAACATGCCCATTAATTATGTGGATAGTCCCGCGTCATTTATGAGTAAGGTTTAAGTGAGTTGAAGACAGTGAACTCACATGCAAATTTATTTTTTCCAATAAAAAAAAAAGGATAAAAATGAAATACAAATTATACTCCAAAAGAAAAGAAAAGGAAAATCTCTAATTAGATACTTGGGGTCATTCTTCTGTGGCCCAAGTTGGTTGAAGATGTGTGGGAGTCAAAGCCAGCATCCTTGGAAGATAAATTTGGAACATCTCCTTCTGCAAATATCACACATAAGATAAAATGCAGCCGCAAAGCTCCTTAAAAGGACTGCCACAAGAGCACCCTAACAGGTCAAAATTTGTGGGAGTCAGCATATGCATGCTTGCACTTCATAGTTGGTAATATATATTGGGGTAGGTAGTTATAAATCTACATTTATAAATAGTGGAGTTGAGATATCACATTTGAGCTTCTTGCTTTATTTAAATGGAATCACTTATTTTTATTTTTATTTTTATATATATTTTTAATTGAAATGGAATATTACTACTGAAATTGTATTATTCATCTTGAATAGGCCTAAAAAGACATGGTCTGAAGCAAATTGAATAAATATATTAATATAATACAATGCATCATTAAATTAGTATTAGAAATTCATATTCTAAATTGAAAGCAAATCTATTTATTTATTTTTTATTCTAGTTAGATTATAGGGCTATATATATATGGACTCAGGCCATTAACAACTTTTTTGAAAATTTTCTAACAATTTTTTATAGCTTTATCTCTCTCTTCTTCTTTTTTTTTTTTTTTTTTTTTGTTGCACTTTCGGTGCTTGTTAATATTTTCCTATATATATATATATATATTCCAACTGAAACTTTCAATTTCATTTTTCTTCTGGTAATAACAATTCTTCTTGGGTCCTTTATTTTTTTTTATAATCAATTTATTACTTATATTTTTAATTGTCTTAAAAAAAATGAAATTATTTAAAGGTGAAATTTAGTTTCCTATATTACCCTTATTTTGAAAAAAAGAAAAACAAATTTCTTGTTAAAAATTGTGTCACTTGTAATATGAAGTAAATGACATTTTTAAAGGCAAACAAAGATTTGGCTTGATGATAAAATCTATATAAGTATGGAAATTTCAAAAAAACACTATTATTTTATCTTCTCATTAATAATTGTCTCATTTTAAATGTTTCATTTAAATTGAGCATTAGGAGAGTATTATTTATTTTAACAATTTAACTACCTTTACGGCCATTATGGCTTTACGGATAGTTCCTCAAATGAAGTCAGGACTTTCTTTGGCATGTGCTTACAAACAAAGACTTTTTTTTTTTTTCTTTTTTTTTTTGGAGACAATACAAACAAAGACTTTATTTGTAATTTTCAATAAAAATGTATATATAATATGGAATATATTAAAGGATGCTTGATTGCACTTAGCTCGTTAAAAGTAACAAAACTAATTAGAAAAATATCATTTGTACCAAAACTTACTTGACTCTCTAAAAAATTATGATCGATTGTAATAAAAATACTCAACCTTAACCAATTTACTTTGACAGGATAATCGGACACTATTGTTAACCCATAAGCTAGGTAACACATATTTTGTGTACTGCATAAAGAAGTATGACAATAAAAAGTTAACTATAGATTTGCCAGTTACTCCGCAATAACATTAATTTACAGTGTTTGTTCCCACAATCATTTTTCGAATTAAACATTTTCGAACTAATAGTTTGTCGTTGCTATTAGCGGTAGGAAAGGTTGAGACAAATGAATCCAGTTTTAGCGTCCAAAAGAATGTCGACGACAGCCAAACAAAACTAAGTGCTGTTTGGATCGCCGCCAAATTATTCAACGATTTGGATTCAGCTATGACCTATCCACAAACACACCTTTTTCGAAAAATTACACCCTTTTGTTGATTTGACCCATTTTTGGTCGTATATACTTATATTGCGGTCAAGTGTCAACCACTACTGTTTTTCGTCGAAAATTTAAATCATGGGAGAAGCTAGTGTTTATTTATTATAGGATAGCATTCTAAAATCCTTTCCTTTTTTTTTTTTTTTTTTTTTGCAGTATATTTGGTTGTAAAGTCTGAGAAATGGGCATTTTCCTTTCTTTTGAGAATGAAAAATTAAAATTCAAAGGGTAAGAGAGAGAGAGATTAGAATTCGTGTGAACTCTCTTTTTATAAAACAAATATAATATAATACTAAGTACGTATCAATTCATGTAACCTTATTTAATATTTGTAGTCTTTGACCTATTGCAATTGCGTCCTCTTTTTGTGCCGGAAATTATTTATTTAATTGCATGGAAATATTTGAATGGAGAAGTTTTATATTTTCAATTTTTAGTTTGAATGGGTTTTTTTTAAAAATTTTTTATTTGGGTTAAATTTTTTTTAATACTAGATAGAAATTATATTATCACATAATTTAAATATATATGTGTATACGTGTGTGAAACTCCTTCCTAAAAACTTGAACCCCAGCTCTTACTGTTTACATCACATACTTTACAAGCACTTATACTTGTGAAGTGACCACCACATTAAGGATGTGTAGTGATTATTTAAGTTAAATTTAAAAGGGTAAAGAATGGAGAAATTATTCATCTCTCCTGGAGGACCACATCACCAATGTCTAATGATGCTCCCGCTCAATCATTTAATGACATGCTTACATTTGATGACATGCTTACAATTTAATCGAGTCACACTCCTAATCAATAGTCACATCCTCTAAGGTGGTGAGATTCAAAGGAGAGAACTTGGGGATTGGGATTCGGTGCAACATCTCTCACATCATTTTCACTTTTTCAAAAATTTTAACTTTTTTTAAACTTTCAACTTTTTTATCTTTTTAACTTCCTTGATTTAATGATTGGTATCAAAAGATTCAAAAGTAAACTTTTTAACTTTTAATCTAAACTACTGAGAAGGTATTGTATGGTGCAATAGCCCTAGCTATTGCACGAGCTCTCAAACCAGAACTTGGGATGGAGAATGAAATGGTTTTGCTAATCCATAACTTGGGATGGAGAATGAAATAGTTTTGCTGACGTGTAATTTTTTTAATAATAAAAACAATTGCTACATCATTAAAAAAATTACACATCTAATGCATAAAGGGTTTTACAAAAATCAAAAGAGTTAGATCAAGGACCAAAAGAGCATAAGGTCAACCATAGGAACCCTTCCTCATCCAAACGGAATGATTGTTTGGAATGAGTTTCTCATGAGAAGTGAGACGAGGGTTGGAAGAATGAGAACCGGAGATGCACATAGACAAGGAGGTAAGAACATCAAAAACTTTCTTTAACAACTTACCATTTTCCCCCAAAACCGGTTTAGCTTGCAAAGCACAACTTCCAAGAAGCTCAAGTTTCTCTTTTCTTTTGATTCTTTTAAGAGCTTGAAACTTAGAGCCATGAGGTCTTAGATGACCAAGGGCACTACAATGGTGACACACAATGGGTTTAAGTCCACTAGGCTTTATAGGGAGGGATCTAGCAACATGATTTTGTTCTCTCTTCAACTTGGGACATTGAGGTCTTATATGACTCATCACACCGCAATGGTGGCAAGTTGGAACAAACTTAGATCCGTCCAAAACTTTAGGTTGAGACCTAAACGGAGGCTTTGGCTTAAGAGTCTTTCTCTCCACCTTTTGATTTCTTTTGTGTGGAGGAATGTACATCGATTTATCCTTTGAGGTAGAACACACAATAGGCATAACATCGGGTATCACAACATGATTGCAACAAATATTTTCATCATTTTTAGCAATAGGTTCGGCAATTAAACACTTGGCATGCATCTTAAGAGATTCATTTTCACATTTTAGCTCATAAACAAGTTTGTTAAACAAAACAAGTTTGTTAAACAAAACAAGTTTAGCATCCAAGTCTATATTCAAACATTCAAACTATTTCAGCTTTTCAAGAGAATTTTTAGCAAGTTTATACTTTTTAACCAATTTATTGGATTCATTGAGCTTAGCAATCAAATCATCCTTTTCACTAGTGAACTTGCTCAAATTCTCATCAAACTTCTTAACTTTTTTCTTCAAGAGTTTGACATTTGGAATATCAACAACAACACCAAAAGATTCATGTAACATGTCATCACAAGTATGAGGATTAACACTTATAGAGACATTTTTACAAACACATGGCATGTTACAATCAACAACATCCATAGAAGCATACAAAACACTATCCATGGCAAAACAGACAAAGGGGTCAAGGATCACACTTAGGTAATGAAACCAAAATAAGTGTACCCGCTATAATACCAATTGAAAGCTCGAATTTGTGTTAAAAACACAAAAGCTGTTTAGACCCCAAAATAATAATTACTTCTCGGTTGATTTTACTCTAACTTATTTAAGTGCAAAAACAAGAGTAAATGAAGCGTAAACAACCGATACTACTCTAGTGCATAAACATGAATAACAAACAATAAAAGTAAAGCACAAGAGTAAGGGAAGAAGGATGCAAATATAAGATAACACGCCGAAGTGTTATCGAAGAGGAAATCGAAGAA
This sequence comes from Castanea sativa, assembly GCF_040712315.1. Taxonomy (NCBI): domain Eukaryota; kingdom Viridiplantae; phylum Streptophyta; class Magnoliopsida; order Fagales; family Fagaceae; genus Castanea; species Castanea sativa. Next base: position 36,324,747 of record NC_134020.1, read on the forward strand.
CTCGGTGAAAAACCTCTCCGCCGCCCTCCAAGCGGTAATCATCTACTAGAGAATAAAGTTGGAGTACATGAATAACAAAAGACCCTCTAAGCCTAGTTTACCTAATGTACTTGAGTCCTCCAAGCTCCTGCTACCAACGGACTTCTCAGAGTCATGTCTTCTCTAGCTTTCTGGATCTCGCAATACGCTCGATTGCATTCGCCAAGCCTCACCGGCTTCTCTTGGCAAATCCCCAAATCTTCCCAAGTTCCAAAACACTTTCTTCACTTTGAAAATGTGTGGGTTGTGTTTGGGTACAAATCTCCTCTCAAGGTATGACAATGAGAGAGGGAAGGAGAAGATGTTAGGATGATTTCTCACTAAGGATTAGTAGCTCTCTCTCTAAAAGATGGGTGTGTGTGTGTTGTAGAAAACCTATCTAGAGTTTTTCTCTCTAAATGGCATCCTTACACATTTGTGGGTAATGAGGGTATATATAGTATGGGTGAAGGGTAAGAAAGTCACACTTTAAAATCCTCCAGGCAGAGAGTTTCGCGGGTATCTTGCAGGAAGGTCTTACCCGCAAAATACTCGTGATATTGATAGCCTGACACGACTCTTCAGCTTCCAGTCATGTGCTTCTCACATGCCCTTTTCGCGGGAACCTTTCTCGCGAACTTCTCGCGTGCTAGTCGCGAAATGCACTGATCTTCAATTAAGCTTGAGTCTTTACCAACTTAATACTAAACCCAATAAAATAAAATCCCACAAAAATACAAGGAAACAAATTTATGCAATTACAACACTTTTTGTTATGGAATAAAGCCAACATAAAACATAGTTGTAAATCACAACTTTACAATTTTCATCACCTCGTCATCTTTGCCAACAAAATAAACTATCTAAAAATTGTGACTCTAATAATAATAATAATAATAATAATAATAATCAAAGTCTTTTCTAAAACAGTTCATTGAATATAAAAGTCATCAAACGCTATAAGAATGACTTTTTGTTTGCTTATAGGTAATACAAACGTCTCACTAAATGAGAATGTTCTCTATTGTTTTAATTACTTTAAATGACAATAAATTAGACTCCTCTACTTTATTAGGAAAGAAAATACCTTTAAGGTTTCTATTATTTTTTATTAATCATTTCAAAAAATCACAACAATCATTCAAATAATAATTACATTCTTATTCACCTCTCTCTCTCTCTCTCTCTCTCTCTCTATATATATATATATTTTTTTTTTTTCTACTTTCTTATTATTATTATTATTATTATTATTCTTCTTCTTCTTCTTCTTCTTAATATGTCAATTTGAATTCATTGTTTTTGTAAAAGCTATATTTACTCTACACTATATTTAGTTATGAAAATTTTAGCGTATGTCATATATATATATATATATTTGATGGCTGATTTAAATGATTTCTTCACTAAATTTTTTTTGAATAATTTGATAAGTTACGTTATATATCTTTTGCTTTAAAAAAAAAAAAAAAAAAAATTAATTGGTAGTTTACTAACTTATGTGGTAAGAATTTTCTTTTGGTGATTCACAAAATTGTGGGTTTTTTTGTTTTAATTTTTTATAATTACCACCTAGATTTTAGAAGTTGAAATAAAGAACAAAAGTTTGCATAATGTATAATTCATATTAGGATGCAACGCACCCAAAAATGACTAGATATATAATATCCTTATGCTACAATCAATCTTCATTTTCATTATCACGTCATCTTTGCCAAAACAAAATAAACTATCTAAAAATTGTGACTCTAATAATAATAATAATAATAGTAATAATTGTAAAGTCACAATTTGTACCTAAGCCCAGTAATAGGAAGGGTATAGGCCCAAATAGCCCAATACAATAAATTTGTAGAGAGTGAGTTTGAAATCTGGTTTCTTATGAGCTTAGTTAAGAACGGCAGTGGCCCAAGATCACAAAACAATATAAATAGACTAGTTTCTATGATGAAACATTGTTCTCAGACTCAAGCTGAGGAGTTGGTTTTTATATTTCTTTCTTCTTAAAGACAAATTACAAAAATATTCAGTCTACAATGTTTTTCTCTCTTTTTCTCCCCCCCCCACCTTGGGGCTTTACTCTTCCTTTTATACTTCCCTTTCTCCTCTCTCTACCCTCCACGTATGGATCAAATCGTCGGTCGGGATACTTGTCCCATCAGTCCACTCTTGAAGCTTTTGAAGATAGTTGTAAGGCTGAACTCTGCTACTCAGGCATCACTTCCTCATTAATACGGCCAGAGAGTTAGCTGCAGAGCATTCAATGCGGTGGCAGCAGCTTTTTCTTTAGATATTTCATGTCTTTCCTTTGTCCTATACCCCTATGTTGCACAGCCTTATTAACAGAATCTCATGCGACGTTGCCTCTAGATGGCAGACAACTCATTCCGACCTCTGCTTAGCTGATCCGAGGATATATTCCTCTTTGGACCAACTTCTCTGATGATCACAATCAGACTTTGCTTTTCTATAAACTAACACAGACCCTTAATAAGATGTTTCCCCATCCTCGAACTGCCTAATGTCCTCGGCTTGGGCTTCTGGCCCAATATGCATATTAATATGCACTTCTAGGCCCATCTCCCCCACAATAGCCCCTCGAGATTCTTCTTTCGAGCTCCTCTGTAGGAAAGGAGAATTTCAATGCCACCAAAATCATTCTGTGCCCATTGCACATATCTTCTAACCACACGAATGTTTTTTTAACTGCCCGAGGCATGTTCCTGACGTTTCGACTTACGAGACGCTCCCTTGTTAAATTTCTATGGCTTTATGTCCCCCACGTTCTACGGTGCGATGCGGATCCAATGGTTGAGGATTCTGCTGAAACCCAGGCGGGAATTTTCCCGCTTGTAAACCTTCTTTGATACAAATATCATCTAATCAAATTATCTTTCCCACTTCAACACTCATACAACGAACCTGAAAAATTTCACAGTCTACACGTGCCCTCACAATTACCAAGAACTAGTTTGAGGAGATTTTTCTTCCTAGTGTAAGTCTTCATAAATCTCTTCGTTCATTTTCTTTTCATCTACTTCTCTCTCTTCCGTGTCTTTGTCCTTGGCTCTATTTTCTCTTCCTTTATCTTTCAATACCTCCAACCCTCTCTTGAAAATGGGTAGATTCGCCCCTCTAGTAGATTCCGAGAAGAAAATAGAGGAGTTTAAAGCTCTGTATAGGATCTTGCCCAAAGTGTCCATTAGATACTATGAATTAGGGCAATGGCATGAGAAAAGGCAGGAGGCCAACAAAGCTAGAGAAGAAGCAATAAAGGCTAAGGAGGAAGCTGAGAAGGTAAGGGATCAGGCTGAGCAGGATGGATATGAGGCTGGTGTGGCTGAGACCGAGGAAAACCTCAGGTTGGAGGTCTCGGAGGTATGTAGGCATTACTGCTTCCAAGTGTGGAATGAGGCACTTACCTAGGTTGGGGTTGATGCCTCTTCTAACCTTTGGAGGACAGAAAATGTTTACTATCCCCCAGCCATCCGGGCTTTTGGTCCATCTATCCCCAAGGCTGATGGTGCCTCCCAGGGAGTAGATGTTGGAAAGGATGGCTCAGTTGAAGCCCTTTCTTCCACTGGACATCCGTCCGAGGAGCTTAAGCAGCCTGAGGCCATTGGGAAACCAACTGAAACAACTAAAGAGGTGGCCCATGATACTGCTCAGCCTTCCACTACCCCTAAGGAGTTTGCCAAGGAGAAAGAAGCTACCCAGCCAATGGAGATTGTCTTGGCGACCCTTCCTATCACCACCAAGGAGGACCTAAAGGGCAAAGGACTTGCTTCTGACAACATGGCTCCTAACCAGTGTCCAAAGACTTCCAAGGGCAATCTTGTGATAAAGATGAAGTCGTGACTCGTCCTTGTTTGTTCTTTCTTTTAGATTTTTTAGTTTTTTTTTAAAAAAATTAATTGGATATCATGTAAGTAAATTGCCTTTTCAAAAGACTTTAAATTAACGAAAATGACGAGTTTTTCCTTTATGTGTATGTTATTTGTATCTTTTCCTTGTATAATTTCTATTTTGCTTAGTACCTAATTAGTAGGACAATGACATATGCCTAACTTTGTTATCTGCATAAGTGAAAATTCCTCTCTAATTAATCAATAGAATCAAAAGTTAGTAAGTCAACCAAGTTAGCAAAACACCTTTGTAACTACAAAATCCATACATCTCAACAGAATAATCATTCACATCATTCACTATAGACTTAATGATCTTAAGGAAATAATCAGGTATTGACCAGACAACAGATAGGTTTGATATACTTACAAATGCATTAAGTGATGCTCATGAACTCCCACCTGTTCAAATCACTGTTTTGGGAGTCTCCAAGATATGCAATCAGAAGGGCTAAACATAATCAAGATTAACCTCAGGTGTTAGTTAACCCAAAGTGGATGGTTCGAGGAACCAGAGGGTTCTGTTTAACACTTAGAAAAGTGTTGAAAAATATCAATTTACCCAATGTATGTGGTTCGAGGAGCTAGGTATAACCAATGTTCTGTTTGATACTTAGAAAAATGTTGTGAAGTATTAATTTACCCAAACTAGATGGTTCGAGAAACTAGACATAACTAAGGTTCTATTTAATACTTAGGAAAATAACTTAAAGTGTTAATTTACCCAATGTAGATGGTCCGAGGAACCAGACATAACTAAGGTTCTGTTTAACACTTAGAAAAATGTTATGAAATATCAATTTACCCAAGGTATATGGTTCGAGGAGCCAGGCATAGCCAAGGTTCTGTTTGATACTTAAAGAAAGTACAAAATGTCATAAATTACATGTGATAAGAAAGATTTTTATTAATAATAATACATTCAAAGGTTATTTACATTCCATGGGCATGGTACAACTTTTTCATGTAAGTCTTCCAGATGATATGCCCCTATCCCAGCCACCGAGGTAATACGATATGACCTTTCCCAGTTGGACCCTAATTTTTCCCATGCCAGATTTTTTGAAGTACCTAACACTTTCCTTAATACCAAATCCCCTGGCACCAGTGGCCTCAACCTCACGTGTGAGTCATAGCTCTGTTTGAGCTTATGTTGATAATACGCCAGTTGAATCATGGCATTTTCTCTTCGTTCTTCGACCAAATCCAAACTTCTTCTCAATAACTCATCGTTATTGTTTGGAATGAAAAAGCTCGTCCTTCATGTTGGGAAATCATTTTCAAGAGGAATTACAGCCTCGGCCCCATAGGTCATTAAAAAGGGTGTCTCCCCTGTTGATCTTCGTAGGGTAGTTTGATACGTCCAAAGGACGTGTGGCAATTCTTCCACCCATTTTTCTTTGGCATCATCCAACCTCTTCTTGAGCCCGTTTATTATTACTTTGTTGACAGCCTCAGCCTGTTCATTCCCCTGTGAATAAGCCGGGGTGGAATATCTGTTTGTAATGCCCAAATCGCAATAGTATCTCCTAAAGGCCTTGCTATCAAATTGAAGGCCATTATCTGAGATGAGGGTATGAGGAATTCCAAATCCGGTGACGATATTTCTCCAGGCGAACTTTTTTGCATCTAAGTCCCTGATATTTGACAATGGCTCAGCTTCAATCCACTTAATAAAATAATCTGTGCCAACCAGTAACCATCTCCTATTCCCCACTGCCTCAGGGAAAGGTCTCACAATATCCAAGCCCCACTGAGCGAAAGGCCAAGGACTGGACAGAGGATTGAGGATGCCCCATGGTTGATGAATGTGAGTAAACCTCTGACACTGGTCACACTTCTTTACATACTCTTGTGCTTCTCTCTGCATATTTGGCCACCAATACCCTTGGGTTAGTGCCCTGTGAGATAAAGATCTACCTCCTATGTGGCTTCCACAAATTCCTTCATGTAATTCTTCCAATAGTAACTCGGTTGCTTTAGGGTGTATACACAGCAAGTATGGTCCAAAAAAAGAGCATTTGTACAACTTTTGGTCCTTAGATAACCAGAACCGAGGAGCCTTTTTATGCATTTTGTCGGCTTCAGACCTTTCTTCATGTAAGACATCTTCTTTAAGGAACAACACAATGGAGTCCATCCAACTAGGCCCTACTCGAGTTTGATGAACATGGACTGCATTCCCATTCATCTCATTAGGTCTACACAAGTCTTCCACCAAGATAACCTAAGGTAAGCTCTGTGTCGAGGATGTTGCTAATGTGGCAAGAGAGTCTGCATGGGTGTTTCTACTTTTGGGGATTTGCACTAAGATAAAAGACTCAAACTTTAATCGTAACTGCCTAACCTAGTTTAAATACTCCTGCATCCTTGGATCCCTGACCTCTAGTTCCCTTATTACCTGGCCCACAACCAGCCTCGAATCCAAGAACATTTCTGCCTTTTTTCCTCCCATCTTTTGAACCATGGTCATCCCTACCAAGAGAGTCTCATACTCAGCTTCATTATTTGTGGCTGAGAAGTTCAACCTCAAAGATTTCTCAATCACGATCCTCTTCGGAGAAATCACCACCAGCCTCACTCCTGATCTTCTTTGGTTTACAGTGCCATCCACATACACTTTCCACAGCAGAGGTTCCTTTAGGGAGATTGTGCCAATTGATTTTTCATCCATGTCCAAAGTCTTGGCATTTTCTTCTAACGAGGGCTCAGCGAATTCAGCCACCAAATCGGCAAGGACTTGACCTTTTACAGAGGTGCGAGGCATATACTTAATATCAAAGGCTCCCAGGATGGTACCCCACTTGGCAATCCTTCCCATGTAGTCGGCGCTTCGAAGTATTGATTTAAGCGGAAGTTGAGTTAAAACAACTACAGTATGGGATTAGAAGTAATGGGGAAGCTTATGCGTAGCATGCACCACTGCTAGAATAGCTTTTTCCAACGGTAAATAATGCACCTCTACCTCATGTAATGACTTGCTTCCATAATAAACCGACATCTGTACACCACCATTAACCCGTATCAACACCAAACTAACGGCATGATGAGCCACAACAATGTAGAGGAATAGAACTTCATCCACCTCGGGTCGAGACATAACAGGCGGCCGAGAAAGATATTCCTTAAGCTGCTGAAAGGCTAAAGCTCACTTCTCGGTCCATTCAAATTCTTTCCACTTGTTCAACAACTGGAAGGAAGGCCTACATCTGTCTGCGGACCGAGAGATAAACTGATTTAAGGCAGTAGTCATCCCCGTTAACTTTTGGACTTCTTTGGGATTCCGATGTGGCTGCAAGTTGTTAATTGCTCTAACATGTGCAGGGTTTGCTCTAACATATGCAGGGTTAACTTCAATTCCACAATGAGTGACCATATAACCCGAAAATTTACCTAAGCCCACACCAAAATAACATTTAGAAGCATTGAGGCGCAGCTTGTGTTTCCTTGGTATTTGAAAGGTGTCCCCTAGGTCTCCCACATGTGCGGACGCCACTTTACTCTTCACTACCATGTCATCCACATAAACCTCAATAGTTTTTCCCAGTTGTGGCTCGAACATTTTGGTCATCATCCTTTGATAAGTAGCCCCTGCGTTCTTTAAACCAAAGGGCATTACCTTGTAATGATAATTTTCCGTAGGAGTGACGAAGGTTGTTTTCTCTTGATCATCCAAAGCCAAAGGTATTTCGTGATAACCTTGAAAAGCATCCAGAAAACTCATCCAAGGATGCCCAACAGTGGCATCCACCAACTAATTTATACAAGGCATTGGGAAAGGGTGTTTGGGACAAGCCTTGTTCAAATCTGTGAAGTCCACACATACTCTCCACTTCCTATTCTTCTTTTTCACTACCACTGTATTAGCCAATCACTCAGGATAAAATACTCCTTGATAGTTTCAACCTGTTTGAGTTTGATCACCTCTTCTTTGACAGCCTCAGAGTACTCTTTAGATAAACGCCAAGGTGGTTGCTTCCTTAGTACCACCACTGGGTTGACATTCAAATGATGGAAAATAAAGCTCAGATCCACCCTAGGAGCCTCATAAGAGTTCCAGGCAAACACATCAATATTTTCTTTTAGGAACGTCATCAACTCTTCTTTCACCTGAGGAGGCAATTGAGACCCAACCTGAAAATACCTCTCCTCATCATTATCTATTACAATTTTTTCCAATTCCTCGCACCCTGTCCCCTTTGCCATAACGCCAACTGATGCTAGCTCTTTTGATTGCTACAAACTCTGCTTGGTCAATGCCGAAGACTCCATCTCAGTTTGATGCCTAACGGTAGCCACCATGCACTGCCTGGTCATAGGTTGGTTGCCTCTTAGCTCTTCCACCCGGTCACTGAACAGATATTTTACCTTCAAATGCAAGGTTGAGGAGACAGCCCCCCATGGCATGAAGCCTAGGTCTTGCCATGATTGTTGTGTAAGGGGAAAAAGCATCCACCACTATGAAGTTGACATCTACTATCTTCGTCCTAGTTTGCACTGGTAGTTTAATCAGACCCATTGGTATAACTACTTTCCCATTGAAACCTACTAAGGGTGAATCATAATTAGTTAAATCCTCCAATTTTAGCCCTAAACTCTTATATAGATCAGGGCACATAATTTCTGCCCACTGCCTTGATCAACCATCACTCGCTTCACGTGGTATCCTCCTATCTTGAGGGTAACCACCAATGCATCATCATATGGTTGTAGAGTATCAGCCTTATCGTCATCAGAGAAACTTAGCACTAGTTGCCCTCCGTCCTACTCCTCTTGGGTTCGGGGTAGCATTCCTCTTCAAGTGGTTGAGCTATGGATATTACCCTAGAATGGTGGAAACCAAATTTTCCTGGTGTGGTGAGAACAACATTGATTGTGCCCAGAGGTGGTTTTGAAGAAGTGTCCCTCTGAGATCCTGACCCTGCTTGGCCGCCCTGTCCAACGGAATGGTATATGAATTGCTTTAGCTTACCTCCCCGTACCAGTTGCTCCAAGTGACCCCACAGAGTTCTAAAATCCCTCGCTCTTGATGGTATTGACAATGAAGGCTTTGGTTACGCCTTGTGGGATCCCTTCCCATTTTGTTTGGCCATTGGAAAAATTAGGGTTGTCCACGGGTCGGGCTGGGTCGGTTTTGGGCCCAAACTGAACTCGACTCGATTGGTTTAGGTTACTAAATTTTGGACTCGTATTTGACCGAATATTTGGGTCGGATCCGACGTTTTGGGTAATCGGTCGTCTGGGTCGGAGTTGTCGGTTTGACAGGTCTGGGCTTCAAATTGGGCCATAATTTTTGCTATTGTTAAAATTTTGGTAATTTCATTTTTTTGCATCTTTTTAGCCCAAATTACTCGGTTTGGCAATTGGAATTCCCTATATATTTCAAATTGGGCCTCTTTTTACTAAATTTATTTAAAAAAAGGGCTTCAAGCTTAACTACACTAGACCAATTAGGCCATCAATTAGGACATATCTAAAAGGCCCAAAAAAGGCCTATTCATTTTATCACCTGTGATCAACACAACACACCAAAAAGCTTCTTTTTTTTTTTATCACCTATGATCTGAAACAAGAAGCACCTATCAATCCACATACATAATCTTTCCCACATTAACCATAAAAAATAAACACAACAAATAATATGTAATCTGTTAAACAACACTAAGCACCTAGGCAGTAAGTTAGTAACTCAACACTTATAAAACCTGCCAACCACAACAAATAATATTTCCAGCAACAAATAAACTCCAATAGTACCATAGAGGCAGTTACCGCAAGTTTTTGGGCAGTAACCCATAAGGCAAAAAGCTTGGTAGTTATACAATGTTCCAAGCAATATAACTAGTTACAACAATCAAATACCATAGATATTTCCAAAAAATAGCTTTTCCAAAGCATTGAATGACTACTCTAAAGTTTATAAGTCTATAACTAATAGAAAAGAAAACCTATGAACTAAGATTTCTTTTCTATAAGCATTGACAGTTGAGTATCGTTACAAGTTAGAAAAACGATATGTCCAAAAAAGCTTCCAAAATATTCCCAAAAAGCTACCTTCTTTACAAAATAAATTACCATCCTCCTACAATAGGCAAAAATATATTCAACAAACAATACATTAGTACCAAATACAAGACCAACTAGTAAGGAAATCAAGTTTATAATAGTAGGAGGCTAAAGGCAGAATCATACCAAGTCAACGATTAATCATCAATGCTAATTAAGGGTTGTTTGCCTGAAGTGGAACCCTTGCTTGAGTTGGCACTTGCTGTTGGTTGTTCATTTAAAACTAGAAAAGAATAGGAAATAAACACAATAGATTAAATTTTGCTTGAATACATAAGACATTCAATAAAATTAATAGACTAAATTTCAGAATTTAAACATATTACCTAAGTCAAGTAACTCCTCCAATGCCTCTACATCATCCCTTAACTGGCGATGAGAAAAGGAACTGTGGCTTGAAGCCAATTTTGTGAACATACAAGGTTTTGAACCATGAGAGGAGATATTGAATTTCGAAATGGATCAACAATTCAACCTCCAGTGTTGAATGCAGGCTCAGATGCAACAGTGGAAACTAGTACAGCCAGCACATCCGTAGCAACTTTAGACAACACTTGGTACCTACTACAATTGTCCCTCCACCACTCCAATATCTCAAAATTCACATCCTTTCTACCATCACAGTTTTCAGCCAAATACTTCTCAAGCTCATTACTACAACCTGCATATTGCTCAACTTGCAAAAGACGTTCATATCGCGAGTGAACCATCACATATGGATCACTACCATCACTTTCCAATTTTGACCTCTCACTCCCACTTTGTTCTTGCACATTTGGTGAATGAATAGAAGAGTAAAAATTATACAACTTATACAAAAGATCTTTCACTTTATCAACCATCACTTCTGCAACTAAATTCCCATAAATTTCAGAAAAAGAAAACTTTAAAAACCTCAATTTTTTTCGTGGATCAAGAACCACAGCCACATACAAAAGAGGATTAATTTTCTCCCCTTCCCCCAATACTTCTCAAATTTAGTTTGTATGTTTGTGGCTGTGTTTTTCAAGAAAGTGTTTTGGGATTTAACTAAATTGGAAATACTCTCCTGAATAACAAAGATCTCATCATAGGAGGCATTTGAAGTAACGTACAAAGAACTGGAATATTTCTTCGTTGCATTATAAAAAAGCCTTAAGAAACTCACAAATGACCTACAATTTTGGAAATCAGTCATACACAAAGATCCCAAACCACCACTATCTTCCTTGGTCCTAAAGTACGACGAATAACCATCATCTTTAAAATCCATTCGAAGGAACACTTTCTCAAAATTTTTAGCAGTTTCTAACATGATATAGGTTGAGTTCCACCTAGTAGGTACATCTAGACTAAGAAGACTCTTAGACTCCATACCTAACCTCTCCATAAAACTCCTAAAAGTTTGACTTCTATTGGGTGATGACTTCACATACCTCACAGCTTCACGCACCTTAGCAACAGATGCATCAATCTCTTTCAAACCCTCCCCCACAATGAGATTTAGGATATGGGCACAACACCTCATGTGCATGTACTCATTTCCTAAAACTGTCCCATTCCAATCTTTAGTCACCCTTTGCAAAAATTTAATTGTTGTTAAATTTGAGCTAGCATTATTTTATTGTCAAGGTGAATATCCCATCAATACCCCACTCACGCAATGACATCTCAATCTTTCTACCTATAGTCTCCCCCTTGTGGTCTTCAACTTGACAAAAATTTAAAATTCTCTTATGCAATTTCCAAGCATCATCAATAAAGTGACATGTGAGACACATATAATTTAAATTTTGAACAGAAGTCCATGTGTTCGTAGTGAGACACACCCTACAACCCTTCAAGGATTTCCTTAGCTTCTCTCTCTCACTATTATAAATGCCAATCACATCTCAAGTCATAGTTTGATGAGATGGGATATCCTTTAATCGAAGCTTAGGTTGTAAGGTAGTTACATATTTCTTAAACCCATATCCCTCGACATACCTAAAAGGAAACTCATCAATTATAATCATTTTGGCCAATGCCTTTCTAGAAGTCTCAATAGAAAAGGTTGTTGACATAAGGTGGAATTCGTCTTCTCCATCCTTTTTGGGTTCAAAAGCTAATGTTTTCTGCCTTTTAATTAGATCATCTCTATTAGGGTTCATGGGACATATTGGCACATGAGCTAACAAATTACTAGTACCACAACTTTTACTATCAGCATTATACGATTTTTGGCAATAATTACAAATAGCCTTAGTTTTACTAGTATCACCCTCGCCTATCTTTACTTTTTCAAAATAAGCCCAAGCAAGTGACTTTTTCCTACCACTACAAGTACCACTAACAGGAGTTGTCATATTCACTTGGAATGGTGGAACTGGGGGCAACTCAGCAGCAGCAACTGCTTCAGCTTGGGTAGCAGCAGAATCTTCAACTTGGGTGGGAATAGCACCAACATCTTCTGTAGCAGTTGGTGTTTGGACAGAGGGTTCATTAGCGAAGGTTTCCATGACCTAAAAAAACAAAGAAACGCATTAGCAAACTAGAGTAACAAGTATAATTCATAGCTTTAATAGTAATAATAATAAATAATAACCACACAACCCAAAATTAGGAACAGTCACATTATAACAATCTTCTCGTATAATCAACTTCCTGGTGTTAAATGTGTTATAAACAAAGGAAGGTAAACTAAAACTTCCATAAGATTCTATAACGAAAATGTTAAATAAACCTTGTCTAATTTGGGCAATAGAGAACATACAAAGCTACAAACTAATAGAAAAGCAAAATCAAAAGCATCCACAATCCACATTAATGCATCAAAAAAAATACTCTATCAGTTAGATTAGTTTACGAAAAAGCTAGCCAAAGTGAAAGTTCCCAAAGTTTTTTTTATAAGTAATGAATCTTTATTAAATGATTATAAAAAAAAATAAAGGCTCTCAAGCAATTACAAAAATCAACCATCAAATGATTATCAAAAAAATCAATCATCAAATCTAAGAGAAGAATGAAACTCAAATATGGTTGCTCAATGAGTAAAACTCCAAATCTGAGACCACTCAAACAAGGTGAGAAGCATTACTGATTTTTATTGATCCAAGTCTTTCAGTGTCCATAAAGGTACAAGAAGTTCCTTCCACACTAAGCACAAAATAAAACCACTTCAAATCTTAACATGCGTGTCAGTAGTAGCGTCTCACAATCAGCGAGAGCAACATATGCCCAAAAACTTCAGCAATAATAGATACTCAAAATTTACTCAAAAAAGAATCATAGACTCCCTCCATCTCAAATTTTTTGTCCACCTTAAGAATCTCAACTTTTTAAAGGTGACTTGCAATAGAAAGTTACCAGTTCACAACATTAAACTCCATGATTTGAACTCAAATAAACCAAATAAAAAAAAAAGGGTATTGACTGCTCAAATAAAGAAAATGATAAGTTCAGAAAATTATTAAAATAATATCTAATGTTAACAATTCATTTAGGAAACCCAAAAATGGAATAATAACCAAACAACATATTGTAATACTCATTGGATTTAAGCTAAGAGCACCATAATTGGGTATCACTACAATTTACAAGCATCACATAATTAACAAACCATATCTTAAAACCGTGGGTGTATGGGTTCAAACTTGAGGGCAGAAAATGATACTTGGAGTTAGCTTTCAATCTTGGATAAATTAAAACTGGATTAAAATTGATTAAAGAAAAGACTAAAGAACAAAAGTAAAATAGTTAGGGTTTCTAAGTTTTTTTTAGTTAGGGTTTCATAGTATGAATCTATGGGTTTATTTGATTTTAACATTCGATTTCCATAACAAATGAAACCAACAAGACTAACAAAAAAGAAACAGAGAACAATTACCTTACTGACTCAGTGAAGAGAGTGTGAGACAGTTTAGAAACGGTTTAGCCTTTAGAGAGTGTGAGACTGTGAGAGTTTGAGAGAGCTTGAGAGAGCTATGTAAAGAATTGAGAGTCTGAGACTGAAGAAGTGAAGACTGAAGAGGTGAGGAAGAGTGAAAAGGGGAGGAGGCGTGAATGGGAAGCCAAAGCCATGACCGAATTGTCTCTGAAGTTTGAAGTGAAAACTGATGAAGAGACTTGTGAGAGGAATAGAGAGATATCAGATCTTTCCCATTTAACTCTCATCGTTAGATTGGCTCTTCATCTTCGATTTTAATAGTTGAGTTAGAATGGGTTATTGTGCCACTGTGTAACACCTAATCAATCATATCATGCTTAGTTGGTTTCTCATCAACACCATTGATTTTAAATTTCAATTTGAGATGGACGGTTGATATGGATGTTGGGATGGTGTGTGAGAAAAAGTTACTTTGAGACTCGGGCTGGGCATTACTGGGCTGCCTGGGCATGGGCTGCTCCTGGCATGTGTTGTCAAGTCTTATGAAGTATTTTTTTTTTTTAATAAATAATTCGGTCGGTTTGGGTTTTACGGGTGAAATTTTTTGAAACCCGAATTCGAACTGAAATATTCGGTTTTTTCTTTTGGCAACCCGTGACCGACCATAGACTAATTCGGAGCCGCCCGTGGACCTTTGGTTCGGGTTGGTTCGGGCGGGCGAGCGGGTCAGTGGACACCCCTAGGTAAATGGTTCATTCTTGATTTTCTCTAGGATTTGATGCACTGGTTCTCGAAACACTAAGTTAAATTCTTGTGGTGCCACAACAACCCCGGATTGCCCAGAAAAATCTCGCCAATGACGATTATTGTTGAACCGATTTGACCTGAAGTCCCTCCTGTCCTGAGGGACCACCTTCCCCTTGTCTTTACTTAATTGTTGATCCTACTCAATTGGCTTATACTTGTCAATGCAGTCCATAAGCTGACGTACATTATTAACCGGCTTTCCTGTTAATGATTTCCTTAGATCATGCTCGGTGGGCAAGCTGACCTTGAAAGTTCTTATGGCCACATCATCAAAATCTCCATCAATCTCATTGAACATCTCCCAGTATCTATCTGAATACATTTTCAAAGTTTCTCCTTCTTGCATAGTCATAGACAAAAAGGAGTCCAAGGGCCGAGGAACCCTACTACATGTAATAAAACGGGACTCAAATGCCCAGGTGAGTCCTTTAAAAGAATCTATAGAACCTACCCCCAGGCCGTTAAACCACCTCATTGCAATAGGTCCTAAACTGGATGGGAACATTTTGCACATCAAAGCCTTATTCCTGGAGTGTATAGTTATCCTCTAGTTGAAGTGGCTCACATGCTCTACAGGGTCTGTCCGTCCATTGTACATGGTGAAGGTTGGTTGAGTGAACCGCCAAGGAAGTTTACCCTCTTCAATGCTGCGCGTGAAAGGTGATTTAGCAATTTGGTTCAGCGCCCTATTCATGGCGTCATTTCCCAGGCCTTTACAAGACAAACTTTTATTTCTGTGGCCATTCAAGCTATCCCCTTCACACGAAAATGACTCACAAGGGGGAGTCCTTGATTTGGGTCTGTAGCTACCGTCTCATCATCGCCAGAAGAGGGGTCAGAAGTGGATAGGGTTCGTTTTCGTCGCTTATGGAGTAACTTCCTCTTCAAGTGATCAATCTCCAACTACATGCCTCTAGCACGCGCTGCATAGGAGGCATGGCTCCCACCCAGTAATTAACTCTTGCTAGTATGGGCAGTATGCACACTCCCTTCCAGTCTCCGCCTCGCTCAAGATTAAGGGAGTACTCTCGATGTTGGGACCCCATAGACTCAACTTGGTGAGGACATGAACCTACCATAGTTGAACGTTAAACTCAATGAAACAACAGGATTTCCCATAAATGGTGCCAATTGTAAGGTCACAATTTGTACCTAAGCCCAATAATAGGAAGGGTATAGACCCAAAGAGCCCAATACAATAAATTTATAGAGAGTGAGTTTGAAATCTGGTTTCTCATGAGCTTAGCTAACAACAGTAAGGGCCCAAGATCACAAAACAATATTGATGGACTAGTTTCTATGATGAAAAATTGTCCTCGGACTCAAGCTGAGGAACTGGTTCTTATATTTCTTTCTTCTTAAAGACATATTACAAAAATATTAAGTCTACAGTATTTTTCTCTCCTTTTCTCCCCCCTCCCCACCTTGGGGCTTTCCTCTTCCTTTTATACTTCCATTTCTTCTCTCTCTACCCTCCACGTATGGATCAGATTGTCGGTCAGGATACTTGTCCCATCAGTCCCCTCTTAAAGCTTTTGAAGATAGCTGTAAGACTGAACTCTGCTACTCAGACATCACTTCCTCATTAATGCGGCCAGAGAGTTAGCTGCAGAGCATTCAATGTGGTGGCAGCAGTTTTTTCTTTAGATATTTCATGGCTTTCCTTTGTCCTATACCCCTGTGTTGCACAACCTTATTAACAAAATCTCATGCGACGTTGCCTCTGGATGGCAGACAACTCATTCCGACCTTTGCTTAGCTGATCCAAGGATATATTCCTCTTTGGACCAACTTCTCGGATGATCATGATCAGAATTTGCTTTTCTATAAACTAACACAGAACCTTAAGATGTTTCCCCATCCTGGGACTGCCTAGTGTCCTCGGCTTGGGCCTTCGGCCCAATATGCATATTAATATGCACTCCTAGGCCCATCTCCCCCACAAGAATAATAAAATCAAAGTCCTTGCTAAAATGGTTTGCTAAATATAAAAGACATCAAACACTATAGGAATGACTTTTTGTTTGCTTATAGGTAATACAAACGTCTGACTATATGAGCATGTTCTTTGTTGTTTTAGTTATTTTAAATGACAATCTATTAGTCGCCTCTATTATATTAGAAAAAAATAAGTTTTAAGTTTTAATTATTATTTTTATTAATTATTATCAATAAATTACAATAATCATTCAAATAATAATTATATTTCTACTCACACCTCTCTCTCTCTCTCTCTCTCTCTCTCTCTCTCTCTCTCTCTCTCTCTCTCTCTCTCTCTCTATGTGTGTATATATATATAAAACAAACCATAACATGGAGTGCACAAGTATGAGAGTAATCGTCAACCACATAAAAATTTACACTAAAAGCCAATTTGAATTCATTGTTTTTGTAATAGCCATAGTTACTTTACACTATAATTAATTATGAAGTTTCTAGGGTAGGCCATATATTTGACGGATGATTTAAATGATTTCTTAACAAAATTTTATTTTAATAATTTGATAAATTATGTTATATATCTTTGGGCATTTATTATTATTATTTTTATTAATGGTAGTTTACTAACTTATGTGGTAAGAATTTTCTTTTGACGATTCACAAAATGATTCTTAACAATTTTTTACTTTCAAATAATTAAGTTTAACCACAAAATAATCTTTAATAATATTCTCATGTATTACGTGGGTCTGCGACTAGTTCGTATTATTAAAGTGCAATGTTAGTACTGATAGAGCAAGTGAGGACTTGAGTAATAACTTGAAGATGAAATTGGAAGAACAAGAAGTTTCAGAGTAATGGCTAGTTTAGCTCAACAGTAACTTGATGCTAAGATCAAAACGGTGTCGTGTGACTTAAGTGAGAAAGGGTTTTAAGCGAAGTATAAGAAAAGGTGACATTTCATATTAGTGGAACGCACTGTTTTGATCTTTTCCTCAGTCCAGGTTTTCAAGACTTGCCTTGTTCTTCATAAGTGCTCGAGGTTGATTTAGTTACAGAGATTGACACAGAGCCTTGATGATAATTGTGCTCCCTTAAAATTCGGAAGTTGTTATAGGGTTGTTATGATTTAGTTATGATAGAAT
Organism: Castanea sativa; assembly: GCF_040712315.1. Classification (NCBI taxonomy): domain Eukaryota; kingdom Viridiplantae; phylum Streptophyta; class Magnoliopsida; order Fagales; family Fagaceae; genus Castanea; species Castanea sativa. The sequence continues at coordinate 36,342,473 of NC_134020.1, forward strand.
CTCTTAGAACGTTATTGTATCTATTTTGTGCTATATAAGTAGCGATTTGTGTAATGTATTTTCTTTGAGCTTGTATAAACACTTTTCATCATTCAATAAAATTCTCTCTTTATTTTTCTTCTCTCTTCATCTTTCTGTTATAGTTTTTGCGTCATTGTTGTTCATTTGCAAACTCAAAATCTCGCAAGTTCCACAATAAAACCCACAAATTTGTCATAATTTGCTCATGTGATGAGTTGTAAATGATAGAGTTGTATATCCACATGAATCCACTATTTTTACTATACCGCTTATAATTTGATATATAAGTAAGTTGTGGCAAAAGTTTTTGAGTTTTGTTGTGGTATTAGCTTTATTGACTATTGTTGATACCCATTTTCGCAACACATTTTCTACAAGCTTGATTCAACCAAGCCCGACTTCCTTGTGGGCTCAATTTATGTATTATATTATATTTGATTCTTTTAAGCATGACCCAAGCCCATGTGACTTATTGGGGAAATTGAGGAAGTGTGGTTTGGAGGGTATGAGTCGGTTCCTTTTGGACCTCTTGCATGAGCCCAACACATGCATGCTACTAAGTGGGCAAGAAACACTAGTAGCACCTCAGGCTCATAGAGGAGGTCTTGTACCCGAAATTTCCTCGCAAAACAGCTTTTATGCTCTGGCTGACTATGACCCAAAGTTTCTACCCGAACCCTTTTTTTTTTCTTTAAAAATGGTTGGCTCTCATTGGCCAACTTCAGCTACTAGCTCTCATTCAGGGGAGTCTCCTAATGGTCTGAAACAACTAAAAAGGGGGAGCCAATGAGGGCTTAGTCAAGCATTTCTTAAATCATGTTAGAAGCACTCCAAACTCTTCCCTAAACAAAAACAACCAAAGCCAAGACACCAAAATAATGTCATAGGGGATAAAATCCTCTTCTATTGACCAAAAACCAATCACTTAGAGCACCCCAACTCAATATAAATGCCACAATCAAATTCAAAACAAGGGGATCACATTTTATTTTGAGAGCAACACCCTAAGCTCAATACAAAAGTCTTTCTTCAACTAAAAAACCAAAAATCATGTTTTCCTCGTAGAGTTGAAACTTGAGAGCAAAAACCCACTGAACCAGGAAACATTCTCACAATTCTAAACCTTAGGGGTGGAAATATAGGTACAAGGGAACCTTCCCTCTCTTCCTCACAACCTCTCTCAATTTCCTCTTCTCGCTGACTGTGGGTCGAAGTTTCAGACCTGCTATGTTTTTATGCTCTTTCTGCACTTTTGTTAGGCCCATTCACCCAGCTAACATCCTCGCAATTCTGAAGTATAGGGGTGGAAATATGGGTACAGTGGAACCTTCTCTCTCTTCCTCACAACTTCTCTTAATTTCCTCTTCTTGCTGATTGTGGGTTGAAGTTTCAAACCTATTATGTTTTTATGCTATTTCTGCATTTTTGTTATTGGCATTTTGATTCTCTCTTGTCAAAGCACCATTAGCCTTTTATTTATTATAATTTTGGAATTTTGGGCTTGATTCTACACAATAAACACTTCTAAAGAACCCAGGGGAGATTTGAGCCGTTTTCACATTTTCTACCCTTGTCGCAAAAAAGTCCCCAACAACTATTAAAACAAAAAGTCTAGAACCATGGAAAAGTACGTAAAAAATTTCAGACCTTTATAGGAGTACTACCTTTCTGTTGTGGTGAGTGGTAGGTTCTAACTGAGAGTAGCTTGAAATTTTCTCCCAAGATGTGTCGTGTCTCTAAAAAATTAACAATGCTCTTCTTTTTAAACTTGTGGGAAACAAAAGGAATTCTTTTAGATACCCACAGTACATATATTGTCATTTTACCATTGGTATGAACTTGTAATTGGGTATATTTTTTTGGTTTTGAATAATTGAATTATTTTACTTACACATGAATTCACCACTTAAAACTTTATAATCACTTATTAATAGTATGAGATTAAATTCGGTCCAGAACTGGTGTAAAACAATGCTTTTACGTCGAACACCCTTTCCAAATAACAATAATATTTTAACAATTTCGTTAGTTGGCCGGTTTTGAAAGTATATGTGAAACTAGCAACTCGATTTTCTAAAACTCGAGATTTAATTAGTACTCGAGTTTCTAAACCTTGAGTTCAATGTTTTTGTGCTACCTTACCTGGACAAAATTGCCACGTGGAGCCATGTAGAAATCGAGTTTATAAGACTCAAAGTCTAAATTGCCACGTAGAACTCGAGTTTCTAAAGCTCGAGTTCAATGTTTTTGTGCTACCTTACCTGGGAAAATTTGGTACGTGGAGTCATGTAGAAATCGAGTTTATAAGACTCAAAATCTGCATAATAAAAAAAAAATCCATACCACTTCAAACGGCTCATTACAAAATCCTTAAAGTTCAAACACTCACTCACTTGAACACCCTTTCGCTCCGCCCTCTGAAACTCACTCTCAAACTCACTCACTCATTCATAAAGCAAATTCGTAGCCCAGTGCTGAAGCAAAATCATAGCCCACTGTCACGAAGGTAGTCTCTTAAGCAATCGTAGCTCATTGTCAAAGCCGTTCGTAGCTCACCGTGCCGAAGGTAGTCTCTCTTTTTCTTCTCAATACTTTGTCGTTTTTGCTTCTCATATTCCTCTGCCTCTCTCTCTTTCTCCAATTTTAGATTTTGGAATTTCATGATGTGACCTAGGGTTTTTCGGATCTTTTTGGGTTTTTTTTTGTGTTTTTTTTGTTGGTGTTCTGAGAATATGGTTATGTTTTGGCAATGACATTAGTTTTTATGTGATTGTTAGAATTGAATTTTTTTTTTTTAATGTGGTATTTCAAGGAAACCCAAGTACCCATTTTTGGATTTGATTCAAAGATGGCATTTTGGAACTTTGATTCACTTTTGAGGCAAATACTTTGCCACAGTGTCGACGCTAAACGGTGACGTCCAAGAAGTTGCTCCCAATGCCGTGTTTGTGCTCGGTGGCTCCGATTATCCTCTGGTGAACACCGAGAACGGTGGCTCTGACCAGCTCACGCTCTCGTTCCAAGGTGAGGTTTACGTGTTCGACGCTGTCTCACCTGATAAGGTTTTGAATTTTGGGAATTATGATAGCTTTTTTTTTTTTTTTCTTTTTTGTGTTTTGGTGGTAATTTGAGTGAAGGGGGCTTGTGAGTTTTGGTTAGTTTGATGGGTTGTCAAAGTTTGTGGTGCATTTTAGATAAATGGGTTTTGGTTACTCTGTCGAAAACTATGCAAATTTTGTGTAATTGAGGTTTATAAGTAGTTGGGGAAGTCAGTTTCAAGTTGAAATTATGAATTTTATTAATTATGGTACCTTGTTTATTAATTATGATACCTTGAGTGAAGGGGTTTGGGAATTGTACTTGGGTTTGATTAATTTGATGAATTCTCAAATTTTGTGGTGCTTTTTAGCCAATAGTGTAAACACGCTTTATAAGTAATTGCCTAGTTGTGAATTATGACACCTTGTCACTGTTTTGGTGTTAATTTGAGTGAAGGGTTTAGTAATTTGGCGTGGTTTTTGGTTAGTTTGATGAATTCTAAAAGTTTTTGGTGCCTAAGTTTATTGTTGACTAAGCTTATTGGGTGTGGATTACTTTGATGGAATTGATCTTACTAAAGAAAATTTTCATTAATTTGATTGATAGCTTTATGAGTTTGCTCTGGCAGCAACGTGTATATGACTGGGCTCAATGGACAGGAGTTCCTCTGCCTCCCAGTGACCAACATTTATAGTTAAAATTCTGAGATCTACATACTCATTAAAAAAATATATATATGAGATCAACATTTATAATTATATTTTATTATATGGATTTAGATTCTAAATCTGCTTCAGATAGCCACTGAAAAACATATTAGGTTGTTCAAGACCCACGAGCCACAGCTAAATCTTGTTCTTGTCAGGCATATTTCTATATTTGCTATTTACCTCATCTCTAAAAGGTCCACATATGTGTTCACCCTTAAATGTACAATTTCTTTTGACCATTCATATTTATTTTTGCTTGAGGCCCAATTGCATAAGTCTTTTTATGGTCTCTTGTCACCTGTACTTTACCTTTTTTCTATTTCTAAGGACTTTTATAACTTTTACTTATCCTCTTTGCCAATTCTAGGTGAAACTCGCAATTCAATACACGCGAAGAGCTATCCAGAAGAAGGCAAAATTTGACATAACGGAACTGAACACCATTAAGGTTTTATCTTATCAATGATTTTTTTCCCTGTTGGGTTGTATTCGTTACTGATTTCTTTGAACAAAGTGTTAGGATTTATGATTCTTTCATATCATTATATCTTTTTTAAGCTAATAATGTACAATAAGTTTCTTCCTGATATATATGGGTAGATGCTGTTGTCCACCCATTTTGATAGTTTCCCATCTTAGTAAAAGACAACTTATTTATGTTAAAGATATGGGTTTTGTAGACCCATGTACTTGGAGAACAAACATACTAACCCTGAGTTAATCAATGGTTAGTTTAGGTTTCTATAGTATGTAAACCCTACTTTGGGTTCTGTACCGCAATTGAGAATTCAATAAGATGTAGCCGCTAGGGCTTTATCCCATGGACATAAGCTCTTAGGCGGAGCCATGTTGTGTGTTCTCTCTTTCTCTTAATCACTTCTGCTCTCTCTATAATCGCTCTACAATATTTTTCTCAACTTAAAACAATTTTTTTTTTCATTTCTACAAAAATATTACTCGTCAAAAAGGAAACAATATGATTCAATTCAGGTTTATGATACATACCAAGTTGACTGAATCAAATTGTAGAACCTGTTAGAATTTTGACAGCGTAAGCTTTTGGGAGAGTTGGTAATTTATCATGGTATCAAAGTAGGAGGTCTTGAGTTTGATCCATGTCTCCACTCTGCTCCCATTTAAAATGTTAAAAAACAAAAAAAATCCTACTTGTTGAGCCTTACTTATTAAGGGGGAGTTTAGTTTCACACATGATGGGGTGTTAGAATTATGGCTAAGTGATTAAATTCACAATTTCCTAATAATTTAAGCTTTTGGGAGAATTGTTAATTATTAGAACTAATTCATTTAGTATGTTACTAAATAAATTGTGTTGTATTTATTATACAACCAACTTGACTAAATAGCTTTATCTCAAATAGCATATCCTGCCCTTGTAAGAGTGAATTTCTGGAATGAGGTAGTGGCTTCAAGACACATGGGTAGAAGTGTAATTTACCAATAAGGGGAAGAAAAAAAAAAGAATAGGAGGTTTCAAATTTTTTTAAAACATCCTCATTTAGCCAAATCTGACTGTATAGAAATTAGTGACTTGATAAGGAGTGGCTATTTGTTTGCTTTCAATGCCACCAGACCCTTCTACATTCCGGTGAGAAGTGTGCACTTTTTTCCCTTGGACGCCATAAGATGTACATAGGCAAGTAATATCAGGCATAAGCAGTGCGTATATGTGCTGGCGATTGGGTATCACCAATGTTACCAGATGACAAGAAACTTATTTATGCATGATAACCTTCTAGAACCTGTCCACACATGTTCTCAGTTTACTTTCCAAATCTTTCAGTTTGTACATATGAGCTTTGACAAGAGTAATAGATGAAAAATTTAAGAGACTGGGAGTCTAGAAAATGAGAATGGATTAGTGTCTCTTTGGTTTGTCTCAGACCAACTCTTGGACTCTACCTGCTATTGCTCTCATGGCTGTGTAACTAATTTATTTTCATAATGCATTGAGAGTCAATTGGTGTGACTTGGTGAAGTGCTAAGAGGCAGTCACTTTTTGTTCGTAAGGATTAAAGTATCTTTAGTGTCAGGGTTAAGCCTTCTAACTCTTGGGGTTGGAAAGATATCCTTTCTTTAGAAAGTTAGCTTTGGTTGAACCTAAAAGGTGAGGGCGTGGGTTGCGAATGAGCTCCCGCTCAACTAGCTCTTCTTCCCCTTAGAAGTGGTAGTTGGAGTGTGGGATAATGGGTTCAACACTCATTGTGTACATGTGTAACTTGCTAATAAAAATAAATAAATAAAGCCACCAATGCATTTCATGGATTTTCATTTTGTTCTTTCTATATACTTGGCATTGATCATATCATACATTAGGTATGAATATATACTGTTTGATATGGAACTGTTCTATTAACTTTTTTTTATTTCTAATTGATTGACTTACTTAAGTGGCTTTATCTTTAAAAAAAAAATATTAATTCATCTAGGCTGAGAGATTACTGTTGATTATATGAAGGCAATAGTTGACTACATAGCATTGTATACTTAAAATATTTTGTCCTCATTTCAAATTTTCTTCAATATAATCATTTATTACTTATATAATGAAAGAGGTGGTCAATATTGGTTATCTACTTTGAGCAAGCTTATTTACCAAGCCAAGTTCATGTTTCCTACCACTTATGATTTACAACGTATAGATAGATGTGCTCAAATGCCAAATGTTAGAAATTTTTTGGTAACCTCTTTTAGCTTCATGTTTTCACACTCATACTAAATGTTCTTCATGCTCTCCTTGTATTATTTATTAAATAGTTTCTCTTTTTGTTTACTGTCAACTGTTATATGTTTATGATAAAGATTTTGCTTGTACCTCTTAAATCTTCTATTACCATATATTCCTATCTTCTTATTGAAATACATTCTCATAGGGCCAATGTTCATTGAGAAAGCGGGTCTCCAGCAAGTATTGCTTTGTTTGGGTGATTAGGAATTGAAGATGAACTGTTTATACTCTTCTTTGGAAATTATTTTATCTTTCCTTCCTTAGCATGATTTGTGTAATTTTTTTTTAGTCCCAATAAAATAGTTATGCTTAGATGTTTTGTTTTGTTGATGCCATTTAATTTCATTTTTTTATATATATTATTTTGCCTCTCTTTAATTTCCTGTGAATTAGTTTGGAAACACCAATTATGCTGGCCTTAAATCTTTTTTTTTTTTTGGAGGGTGGGGGGTTGATGCCACAAGCATGTTTTAAGCCATTCTAGTAACATTAGAAGTAAACTCTTACCTTTGAATTTTTTTACCTCTTAAACCTATCTAGTTCCATAGTACCTTGGAGATATCACAAGTGATACCCTTATTATATATATATATATATATATATATATATATATATATATATAATATCTATCTCTACTGATTTTCCATTACCTCAGTGCATGGAATTAAAAACCTAATGTTATTGGATCGAAGTCAAGCGAAAATTAGTAATAATAAGGGTAAGTGTTTTAAGAAAGAAAAGGAAGCTGGGTATTTTCATGAAAACGTATTAATTACAATCAATAGTGCTCTCCTCCAAAGTTATGATGTACTCCTGTATATGTACAGTCTGCATTTGTCCTGATCCCTAAAGCCAAGTTTTTTTTCTTTTTTTATTTATTTTTCAATCTATGACTAGTATTACATAATGACAAGTAGTTATTTGTTAATGGAGAAAAATAATGTGCTTTATGTAGGATCAGCTAATTTCTTCAATTATTTAGAAATTATTATCCTTATGATTTTTTTCTTTTGTTTTCTTTTTTTTACTGTTTTAAATGCTTTTTCTTCATGATTTAGCTGTGAAATTTCAAATCCATCTCTCATGTAGATATTTACATGTGTATGTGTGTGTGTGAGAGATATATAAAGACTCCTGGTCAAATCTATTAAAGCATATTACATGTGTATGTGTGTGTCAGAAAAGGCTAGAGAAATAAAGGATTCCACTTGTATTGAGGTATTATTTTTAAAAATAACTTACCAATTACATAGGAATAGCAAAGATCAAGGTTGGATTGAATCCCCAATCACAGCAAACTACTCTATTTAATCCTGAGTTATAGATGTACTTCTTCTTGCTTTCCATTCTTTTAGCATCCTTTTTTAAATAATGCCAATAAGCTGCTCAGTATAGATTTTCCTTGCATGTAGAATAGCATTCCTTTGCCCCCACACTATTAATGATCTCATAGTAGCACTCTTTGCAGTATGGAGCCTTGGATCGATAACGAGCCACAGATCTTGCACCCTGGTCCGCTTGATGAGTCATTGTTGACGCGACAACGATATCATCGATCAGAGGACATTTGGAATGGCGAGGTGAAATATCTAGTTCTAACAACCGCTTTAATTTTTACGTTGTCTTTGACTTTTAGTTAGCAAGTTCTTTCAAAGTTGTATTTGTAGTTGTAACAACCACTATAATTTTTATCGATTTTATAGGACCCGGGCCCACTTACGTGTCGTGGTCGCACTAAGGAGATGACAAACATTCAGATAGGAGATAATCGGGTGATTGACATTATCAAGTTGCTAAGGCTGGAAGGATTGTTTAGGGCCCCTTCTAGAGAGATAGATCATTGCCTAATATCGGCCCTAGTTGAGCGATGGCGGCCGGAGACTCATACGTTCCATCTTCCACATGGTGAGATGTCAATCACCTTACAAGATGTGGAGGTCATTTTCGGACTTCCTATAGACGGTGAGGTCTTGGTTGGGCCGACTGCTATGGTGGATGGGGATTGGTGAGATCTGTGCATGGAGTTACTTGGTTTTACTCCAGCGAATGACAACAAAACTTTGGTGGGGCAAAGAATTCTCATCAGCCGCTTTGTTGACGCCATTGTAGTGCCACTGCCTCATGACGCAACGGAGATGCAGCTACACCAGTATGCCCGGTGCTATATTTTAGCGCTGCTAGGGGATAAGCTTTTCATGGACAAGTCGGGGGATAGGGTGCATCTGATGTTTTTGGCGTTCCTGCGGAACCTTCGTGACCCGCCACAGTATAGTTGGGGTAGTGGTTGCTTGGCCTGGTTGTATAGAGAGTTGTGTCGGGCAAGCAAGAAAGGGGCATCGCAGATTGGTGGGGCGTGCACATTGGTCCAGTATTGGGCATGGGCAAGGTTGCCATTCTTGTGCTCGAGGATAGAGCCCCCACCTGGATGTGATTATGGCCCATGGCCATATGCTCCACTTGCATTTAAGTAAGTATTTTCCTGATATTTAGTATGTTCTGCAATGTACTCTTCTTAGTAACTATAACATGGGTATTATCTTATCTTATGTTATTCGCTCATAACTGTAGGTGGGTGTGGGTGCCAAGCCCGAAGAGTAGGCCATCCGGCATGGCCTTGATCCCCTATCGTGAGTAATTAGTTAGAATGCAGCTGGACCAAGTAATAGTATACAAAAATTCTGTTTGGTTATGTTAATTTTCCTTAAGAATATGATTGCTTCATCCTTTAACATATCTTCTGTTTTAATTTTTGTTTTTCCCTTTATCTATGTATTCTCCCTTGTTTCACATTCCTTGATGTTATGATAATTGTTTTTTGTTTTTATTGTAAATTGTGTGGCAGCCATACGAGGCAGACTTTGGCCACCTTCCTGAATTTTGCGTTGTAGGGAGGGATACGTGGAGGGCAAGGGTGCCACTTGTGTGTTTTTGCATAGTAGAGACACACCACCCAGATTGTGTCCTTCGACAGTTTGGGTTGGCGCAAGAGCGGCCCGACCATGTTGTGTATGATGAAAGACTGCATAAAATAGACTTGCGTGGGAAGGTGGAAAAGAATTGGAGGGAGGAGCATAGACCGTATATCCTTACATGGGATATGAGACAACAACGACTTTGCCATGCACCTCCTCAGACTAGTGAGGTGCCTCGCGATCATGACTATTACCGCTGGTACCGTCCGGTCACTCGAAAGTATGTCGACCGCAATAGCGCAAAATTAGATATAACGGTAATGTGTTCTAATTAGATTTTATTGCCTACTTCATTTTTTCTTCAGTACATGTAGGAACGTAGAATCAATTTTTCTTTTTTCAGCAAATCTGGTTTGATTTGACTGACCTACAATTAAAAAGACTTTCTATTACATATAGTATTCTAATAACACTTTTAGTTCTTAGTTGAGTATTTGAGTAGATTAATAAGTACTATATTATCCATTCTACAATTGATACGTAAATGTCTCAAATCTGATTGTACTGGTTCTTTAGCGCTGTTAGAGATGCTTCTTGTAGGCAGCTAAGCACACAACCATGTCCGATGCGTCCTAAATGATGTGGCTGGGCTTGGTGGTGGTCCTGCAGCAAATGGGCAGGCAAACAATGGGCATGAGACTGAATCAGCAGCTACTGCAACCCCAAGCACAAGCGCAGCACCCATAAGTACACCGACCCGTGCTCGGCGTGCTACTGCAAGCCCAAGCACAAGTGCAGCTAGGGGCCGTGGTCGGCTTGCTACAGCAAAACATAAGCAAACCAGAAACTAGGAAATTTTTTTTGTTTTTTTCCTGGACATGCAGGCAAAGTAGAAACTAAAATGTGTGCATGCACCTACTGAGAAGCAGAGATAGAGAAGCTGAGAATGTAAATGTACTTAAATTACATCAAAACGCGTTCTTAATAGGCACCAAACTATAGAAACTGTTACGCTCTCTGCATAAACATAGTTTTACAATGCAAATGCACTTACATCGTAGCAAAAGGCATTCTCAATATATCAACATTCTAAACATGCCCAACCAGGCTTAATTTGCATTTCTAACCATACAACTCAAATCACAATATTCATAGAGGTACATTGGATAGAGAATTACAAGTACATTCAACAAAAACCAAAAAGTTCACATAGAGCCAATACAATGTAGTCACTTTTCCTAAGATCGGCGGTCCGCACGACAAAAACGTCGTCCATGGAAGCATGCCTGAAAAACGTAGAGCACGTTAGGAGACAAGATAGTAAACATTAGGTAAACATAGAATGAACAGCAATTATTTAACCGATGCATAACTTTTTGTCATCTACCTACCTAGTGTGGAACATGACCGCTTGTGGAAGCGCCATGGGACTGCGGACATTTTCTGCGGTTATGCCCGGAAGCATGACACAGTCCACATGTCTGCTTGGGTTGACTCTCTATCAAATCTGCGTCCTCCCTCCGCCATCCCGGTTCTCGATCTTTATTCCTCACCCCATCCATCTCATTCCTTATTCTTGACTTCACTGGTCGACCTTTGGCCCGCAACAATGCTGGATTAGGCAACCACTTTGGCCCCATGGGATCCCTCCACAATAACTGTGACTTAGGAACCACAAATGCATGCTCATAAGTGTTAAGGGCATGGTTCAAACCATAACATGGGTGAATATATGTGGTCGAATCAATATGTAAATAGTCACATTCTATAATTGCATGTGAACACGGGATCCCTATGTTTTGCCATTTCCCACAACTGCATGTTCTTTCCCGTAATCGAACTTCATAATTGTGGTTTCCCCCTCCTGCGCTACACGTGTTCAGTTGGGTAACTACTTGAAATATCAGCTCTTCATTGCTAAATGGCTTGAGATAGTGTTTCTCAGATTTACGTTTATTTCCATCCCACATGGATGAGGCATATTCACTCCATTTCTTACCCTCTAACAACTCATAATGGTATTCTTTGTGCCGGTCGTGGAAATATTCAACAAGTTTGTTCCAAGTGAACTCAACCAACGCGGCAATAGGAAGGCCCCGTGCACCTTTTAGTACACCATTGAAGCACTCTAATATATTGGTTGTCATTGCCCCAAAACATCTCCCACCATCATGTGACTGGGTCCACATATCCACAGACTCACTCATTAGGTATGTGTATGGAAGATAATCTTGATTCTTTTCCTTACCATCCCTCCCCGTCACCTTCTTCTTCTTCTTAATGGTCTCAATTTCCACCTGCTTAATGGAATCTATTATGGTATCAAATTTAACTACCTGACTAGCATATCCCGCTTTCAACACCGCTGACTTTAGAGTCGAGTTCTGAAAAATGGGTGTTGAAGTTGCTAGCAACATGTCGAAGGCAATATTTATGAAATATCCATGTTTTTCCATCATCCCTTCTAGGCCAGTTTGCAATGGCATTTTTTATACCGAGATGTCGGTTAGAAATTATGCAAATGCCTTCGTCAGGTATCACGTGGCCAATTGTTTCTCTGAGGCACCGTAAAAACCACCTCCAACTGGACCCTGACTCACAATCCACAACAGCAAAGGTGAGAGGGAATACTTTGTTGTTAGCGTCGGTTGCCATTGTGACCAACAACTTTCTTTGATATTTACCATACAGATGGGTCCCATCAATACTGATAACCGGCTTGCAGTATTTGAATCCTGATATGCATGGACCGAAAGACCAAAACACATAATGCAACAATACGGTGTCATCTTCATCGGTGGGTGTGACACGATAGCAAAACTGGGTAGTCGGGTCCTGATCAATATATGCCATTAGTAACTTTTACAGCCTTTGGTAAGACATTTCCCAATTTCCAAACATCTTCGCAATCACCTTTTGTTTTGCATCCCATACCTTGTAGTAAGAAGGCTTATGACCATTATATTTCAACTCTATCATAGATCTAAGATGCTTATTTTGAGTAGTGTGATCCTCACATAACTTCTTATGGATCTCTACTGCAATAAAATTACAACTCATCATTCTACCATCATTTCGCACCCCAGTCGGTATACACGTGTGAGGACTCACATACACGGTGATCATCCATAGTTTGTGGAGATTGGGCTTCATAACTGCGTAGACATACCACTTGCATGACTCATGCACGCATTTCGCACAAAGATTTTTCGTCGTCGACCTAGTGATCTTAATCTGTTTGTTTTCCTTGAGGGCACAAATTGTTAATACGCACTTCACCTTCACTTTATTGGCAAAAGTCAACCCTTTGCACCAATTCATCCCCTCTCTCCAAGTAGACACAAATGGCATCTCAATATGTGAAGGATCAACCATATTTTCCCAAGTATTTGCAGAGAATGACAACGTAAGAGGTGCGTAGGCAGGGATTGTGTTCGTAATGTTTTGGACACTAATAACATTGTCTGCATCAAGTTCACTACCGTCCAATGTCTCATCGTCATCAATGTCCCTCTCAAAGTCCTCAAAGTCCCGAAAGTCCCCTCTGTCAATCATGTCTTCATACTCATCTTTATCGGCAAAATCTTCACCATTAATGGCAAGATTCTCATTAACATAGTCATCATCATCATTGTTAACGGCAGTAGTCTCATCAACATAATCGTCGTCATCATCATCATCGTCATCGTCATCATCATCATCATCATCATCATCGGCATGAACATCATCATCCTCTACATGTGTAGAATACTCATATTGAGCATCCGGAATCGTAACCTGTAAGCTTGTGGTTGTTTGTTGGATATCCTCTTGCCATACTGCACGTGGTCCAACTGTATGTACAACTCAATGTTAGTTACTTCAGCTATTCTCTCCAATTTGTCAAACATGATCTTTACATGTTTGTCTGTTTCTATCGCCATATACTTGTAATTAATCTGGTGCTTCAGGATTTCATTTGGCATACGATAAGTAATTTGTATGTTGTGCACAACAGAATTCTCACACAACTCTTCCATGACAAACATCTTCAATTCGTCAAGGGTCTTCAACCTACGATCAATTTGTGTATAATAGGTCTTTATACCCAGCCCTTCAAATGACAATCCCTTGTTCACATTGGCATTCTTAAGCGGACCATCGTGGTATAAGATTATATCAATTTCAGGCATTGTGAATCTCTTCAAGTCAAGTACTATGTTAGTTAAATCACATAATCGTAAAGTGGGGGAAAAAAGTAATGTGATCTTAAGGCTAAACATATTCAAGCCAGATTATAGAGTGCCCCATTGCTCATTAATATCTAAAGGCCAAGATGTAAACCTTCTAATCCTAGTGGATGGAGAGACGGAATTATCTATTCTACCATTGTGTGGTGACCTATAATGCCTAAAAGGGTTCTGAAAGAACTTGGTGGGTAGAGGAGTATGATTACATACCCATTTCATACCCATTCATTACATTCATTCACTACCCATTTCATACCCAAAACAATGATGAATAAAGTAAAAAAAACTTGTAAGATCATGATAAAAATAAAAGCCTAGAAATGATGAATAAAATTTTGATAACAAAAACCATGACAACTAACTATGAAACCCATGTAGATGAATACAGGTTATACATTGAACCTCACTAACTATCTTGTCTTTTAACCTCAAATAACTCCGTTTCTCAAACACCATACAAGCATATAGATAAAGTGACCAACACCATTGTCTCACCCTCAACCACTCAATCATTTAGTTAATAGGGCCTATTCAACCCAATAAAAAAAAGACACAATAAACACGTAATTTATCCAAAGACAGAAGATAATAAGCCAATTCAAATCTCCATAACATAATACAAACTACCAAGTTCACAATTTTACAACAACACATCTCAATATTATAATACAAGTAAAGTTCTCAAAAAATTAATACTAACAAAACAAAGTTCTATAATTCACAATATTGGTAAATTAACCAAGTCATGTTAACTATCTACAAAATAAATAGTCAAACTCTTTAACCCACACCCATAGACAACATACCCAACTACAATGACAATCAAATTATGCAAATCCTTACCTGAGATATGAATTTGTTGAGAGGGAAGAGCAATGAGAGAGGCAGTGTGGTGAGTGAGAGTGAGAGGCAATGTGGTGTGAGAGTTATGGGTGAGTGAGAGTTAGTGAGGCTGAGAGACTTAGTGAGGATGCTCTGTTTTTGGGTGAGAAGGCTGTGAGAAGGCTGTGTTGATCTGTGTTCACTTGTGTTAAATACGGGCTGAGTGTTATGCGTGTGAGTTTTTAGAATTTTGCCCAGTGGAACTCGAGTTTTATGCAAATTTTAATTAAAACTATGAGTGATAACATTTTTTTCCCTAAGAAAATCGAGTCTTAAAGACTCGATTTTTATTTTGAGCAAATCGAGTCTTTAAGACTCGAGATCTAGGTGGCATTTTTGTACAGGTCAGCGAGCACAAAGCGAGTCTCTGAGACTCGAGTTTTAATGTATATTTCGAGTTTCTAAAACTTGAGATGCTACTTTCCATTATTCTTTCAAACGTTGTCTAACTTACTACATAGAAGCCCCTCACACTGCTAGTCTGCACATTCCATCCTTTTACGCCAGTCAATGAAAACATGCCACGTGGTTCTCCTTCAAATTATATAACATTCCTCTACTTTACTCTATTTTTCTTTGGATTTTTTTTTCTCTCTCCGTTCCCTCTGTAACTCTCTTCTAGCTTCTTTTTTTTTCCCCCTTCCTTTTCCATACCATCAAATCCATTGCTTTCCTTTTCCTATGGTACTTATCTTCCCTGCTAATCCATGTGTCAATACAGTGGGTATTAAGGGTATGTTCGGTTAGAGGAGTGGAAAAAGAGGAGAATGAAAAATTGTGAAAAGATGAAAAAGTGAGAGGATGGAAAATATTTAGTTTTCCCTCTTGTGTATCCGGTTAGAAGGGTAGAAAAGTGAGAGGGTGAAAAATGTAATTTATATAAATTGACTGTTATACCCTTGTTACATAATATGTAAGAAATAGACTTATTTGTACTCATTACATAATATAAAATGTTCAGATAATGTTAAAAAAAACATTCAGTAACATTGAAAAAAAAAAAAAGTTCAGTAACGTTGAAAAAAAAAAAAAAAAAAACATTCAGTTGAAGAAGAAAAAAAAAAGAAAAAAAGAACAGCGTTCAGTTGAAGAAAAAAAAAAAAAATAACAAGTGAACAACGTTTCAGTAACGTTGAAAAAAAAAAAACAAAAAACAATGTTCAGGTGGGATGGGGGCTTTTTAGTAAAAGCTCCCATCCCAACTTTTCTCCCACAGTTTTCCGGAAAATATTTGTGGCCCGGGTGGAAAATTTTTCTCCCGTTTTTCATCCTCCTTTTGTTTTCTCTCCAATCCAAACGAAAAGTGAAAAATACCTATTTTTTTTCATTGTTTTTCACCTCCTTATTTTCACTCCATACGGACGGGCCTAAATCTGAAAGTTTCAGAGACAGAAACAATGCTTCAAGTTGAAGGAAAAGAAAAGTAACACCAAAATGCAAGCTTCGGCCTAATGCAACAATATTCAACTTGGGTCTTTTGCAAGTCTTTCACAATATTCCTTAAACTAATCCAACAATGACAGAAACCCATATCTCAAATTTGCAACTTTTTACATAAAACGTCACATTTCACATCCTAATCAAAAGAAAATTTACATCTAAGAGAGAAATCACAAATTCTACAAAGACTATCTTTTCCAAACTAAAATTTCACAATAAAAAAAAAAAAAAGGGAAAAGGGATTTTGTAACACAGTACAGGGCTGTGACAATGCACTGAACCACCGTCCTCCTTTTGAACCCCATTGGTTTCGATGCTCTTAGCTCTGCCACGGCCAGGTCTATGACGCATGTTTGGTTTTGGTGGGGTTGAGATGGCAGGAAAGATGTGATTATTTGCTTTTATTGAGCACAGAATGGAGGTGGATGAATCAATGAAAGGGAAAGTTTGAGACTTTTTTAGTGTTTGATGATCTTTGATGATGATTATGAACACAAATTCTGCTTTGGGTTGGCCGATGTTTTGTGCGTGAGAGAGAATCGGTCACAGATACTCAAAAAAAGTTGCCTTTGAAAATTCAAAGAGTAAAGTAGAGAGAGTTACTAAGGGAACGGGGAGAGGAAGAAAATCCAAAGAAAAAAAAAGAGTAAAGTAGAGAATCACGTGGCATGTTTTCTTAGCTGGGGTAAAAGCAGTGTTTTTTTTTTTTTTTTTTGTGTGGTGATAAACGGGGTAAAAGCAGTGTTTTATGTCAGCTCCGGACTGAATTTAATCTCTAATAGTATTTGGTATAATCTCTTTCGTATTTGTCTTTTATAATAGTTTTTTATCACCAGATTAAGATATTAATCGATTTTAAAAAGAAAAAAAAAGATATTAATCAATTTTTGATCTAGCAAAAATTGAACTCTAAATTTTTTATTCAACTATAAAATTTTTTACCAATTAAGCTAATTGAAACTACTATTTTAATTTATGTTTGGGTTGACCGAACCACAACTTAGTATAATCTAAACGTTTGGTAAACCGAACCACTGCTTAGTATAATCCAGACTAGACGTTAATAAAGTGTATGCCAAGGGGGTTGTTCCTCGAATTATTGAAAGAAAAGTGGCAGCATATGTCAGAGTCAACTTAGAAATCGTTGTCAGTAACTTGTTATTACTGTAAAAACATGTTGAATTTCCAACCAAAAAAAGTCATTGGATTTGAGGATTAAAGGTCTTTAACGTTCATACCATGATGCCTCACATCGTTTGTGACGTAAGGTTTAAGTCCAGTTAACTGTATTCCAAACGCGTGCACCCCAAATCTTACTGCTGCTCACCCTTATCAGATTTATCGAGGGAAGTATATCCTATATGAATGTGTAAAGTTGTCAAGAACAATATTGAGAAGCCAAAAGATACGTATAAAATTTTTATGTTTCTCAATAAATTCAACAAAGATATCGAGTGGTGAATTTAAAATATGAGGTCAGAGTTAGAGAAAGTTTCAAATGGTTGAGCTGAGTCATAATTAGAATCCCCATGTAATGAACTAATAGACCCTCCAAATAAAAAATTTCCTTTTACCAGCCGTTTAGCATTACTGTTGGCAATCTAAAAAACATCTTATTTTATCACGTCAAAAATTACTTTATTTATTATACTATACTATTTTACGATAAACCTAACATTATAACTTTTATTTTACTATACAACACATTAAAATAATATATCTACATAATAAAATAATATAACCTAATACTCAAATAAAACTCAATACCCAAATAAAACTCAAAATCCAATAAAATAAATTTTTTTTTAAAAAAGCCATCTTGTTACAGTACCATCTTATTTATAGTTTTCACAGCTAACATGGTATATGTCATATCTTGCGAAGATTTACCATTTCAGCACAAAAGAGGTCAACAACCGGTCGCAACTAGCATGGTAAAGTAAAAAAATTTGCAATACTGCTACACTACCAGTACTATTGCAGTACCGTAGCACTTTTGCACGGTCTCATATCCTCTCTCCACTGTCTTAATTTCTCTCTTCAAAATATATTATTTTATTATGTAGATATATTATTTTAATGTGTAGTATGGTAAAATAAAAGTTGAGATGTTGAGTATATTGTAAAATAATATTGTATAATTGATAAAATATTTTTTTGAGATAATAAAATAGAATATGATAAAATTTTTAGCTATGAATGCTTTTATAAGATGATACTATAGCATAATTGTAAAAAAAAATTCAATTAGAATTCTAGATAATACACACTTTTATAATTTTAATGCTATAAATTTACAATTTAGGAAATTTTACAACCCAATGCCGATGGTCCTTTATCCTAAAAGGAGAGGTGCCAAAAAATTCAATGATACATACAAATCCAATCAATTATAAAAATTAAAAAAAAAAAAAAAAAAGAGCTAGGATTATCTTTTGCTTACCGACCAGGTAACTGTACCCAACTTCATCTCCTTGCCCATGGTCATTGTATCACTTTTGCTGACCCAAGCGAATGGCTAAACCCCCCTCCCCCAATTCCGTCCAAATTTGGCTAACTCTCAAGCACGCGCCCGGCGCCTCCAATTGCCAAAGCGCGTTCAACTCCAACTCGATGAAGTAATTCTAATTTGGACCCAAATACCAATTCTCCATTCTTCAAAAGGTTTAAGAATTTCTCTACTTTTCCTATCACCAAAACAAAAAAAAAAACAATATAAATAATTTCTCTACCGTTCTTCTTCTTCGACCTCAAATCTTAAATGTGCAAAACCAAAATGGCAACACAAGCCACCGATCCAACTCCCAAATCAAACACTCGCCCCTCTCGTACTCCTCGAACCCCACGAACCCAAACCCAACCTCCCAGAAACCCACGCTCACCGGGCCCACAACCACAACCACCGCCACAAACCTCCTTCGCCACCGCTTCCTCTGCCTCTGTACCCTCAACCTCCACCTCAACCAGTGGAGCATACCTCGCCACCAGCTCCGCCACCTCAAGTTCCAAGCACTCCGCCGGAACCGCAATCTCCGAATTCCGTGACTCGCTCCCGGAGAATCCCCACATCTACTCCTTCTCCGAGCTCTGCTCCGCCACCAACAACTTCCTCTCCAAAACCTACACCTCCACCTCTTCCACCCGCTCCTGGCGCTGCACTCTCCGGGCCAAGAGCGTCATCGTATTCCAGCGCAAGTTCCGCCGCAAAATCGAGACCCCGCAGCTCAGGCAGCGGCTCTCCGTCATCTGCCGTAGCCACCACATGAGCATCATCAAACTCCTCGGCGCTTCGATCTCCGGCGACCACATTTACCTCGTCTACGACTTCGTCGAGGGCGCTAACCTCGCCAACTGTTTGCGGAATCCCAAGAACCCGAACTTCACGGTGCTCGACACGTGGATTTCCAGAATGCAGATCGCTACAGATTTAGCTCACGGCCTCGATTACATTCACAACAACACGGGTCTCAACATTTGTACCTTAGTCCACAACCACATCAAAAGCAGTAGCATCATAGTCACCGAGCCTTCCTTCAATGCCAAGCTCTGCCACTTCGGTACCGCCCAGCTCTGCGGCGAAATCGACGAGGACGAAAACAACAAGAAGAAGGACAAGAGTAAAAAAAGCAAGGAAGTTTCGGAAATCCAAGAGGTTTCGGAGGAGGAGGAGGAGGAGGAGGAGAGTTTAAAAACGTTGCCATCTCCGGAATTGAAGAGGTCAAACAGTCAAAAAATGCAATTCCAAGGTGTGAGAGGCTACATGGCTCCGGAATTTCAAGCAACCGGAATCATAACGCAGAAGTGCGACGTGTACGCATTTGGGGTTGTGATTTTGGAGCTTCTGTGCGGGGAAGAGCCATTGAAGTACAGATACGACAAGTCCACCGGCGATTTTGTTAGAACTTCGGTGATAGACACAGCGAGAGCAGTGATTGACGAAGAAGACGACGGCGATGGAGGCGGCGGAGGTGGAAGAGAAGGGAGGCTGAGGAAATGGGTGGATCGGAGATTGAATGACTCGTTTCCAATAGACGTGGCAGAGAAGATAGTAAGACTAGCACTTGATTGTGTACACGTGGAGGCAGATAAGAGGCCCAACATGGGTCGCGTGGCCGGAAAGATATCAAAGCTATATTTGGAGTCAAGAATTTGGTCAGATAATGTTAGAATGCCTACTGGTATTTCAGTCTCATTGGCTCCTAGATGATGAGGATGACACATTTCGGCTACACCGGTGGCTGGCGGCTCTTCTGTTCTTGTTTTATTTTTAAAGGAGAATTGGAGAGGATAATACTTAATAGTAACACTGTAATAGTACATACGACCATTCACCATTGGTTTCAGTTCTTCTTTTATTTGATTTGTTATGGTCCATTTTGATAGAGACAGGACTCAACAAGACCTTGTTAAGAAGATTATACAAAGCTTACGTTAAGAGATTGTCTTAATATTTTTGTGGATCACAGTGTCTGCTCTGGTAGGAACTAGGCGTTTTTTATTTGTCAGAAGCTTTATTATTTTTTTTTTTTTGAGGAAATATTTGTCAGAAGCTTATAGTTGAACACTGCTTTTTACGTTTTTGTTAGCAAGAAAAAAAAAACTGTAGTGACAAATGTTGTGGGGTCGAGAGATGTTTCACTATTGTATATAGTCTTAAATATAAAGCACATTTCTCATAAGTCATAACAAAAACCAAAATAAATCTAAAGCACATTTGAATGAGAATTGGTTTTTTTTTTTTTTTTTTTTAATATAAAATGAGTGAGTCCATGAAGAGAGGGTGAGAAATTTAAAGCAGAAGAATTCTCGAGTTCAAAGGATTGACTGTTCTAACCATGCCATGACTTGCACCGTTTATGTACAATATAAATGACTCATGACTTGCACCGTTTATGTACAATATAAATGACTCACTTGACCCAATTTAGTGAGGGAGTCATGCGCATTCAAGACATTCATTAATCATTTTCGTGGTTGAAGCCAAATTTTATCCTTCAAATGACTCTTTTCAAAAAAATGAGCGAGTCTAAGAAAAAAGGTTGAGAAATTTAAAGCAATATCGATAAGAATAAGACAGAATTCTCTCAAGTTCAAAGGAGTTGACGGTGCTAATGATAGCACCGCTCAACCAATACCAAAACCAATAGCGTGATCTCAGCATCATGCAAGGTTTTTTTGGTCTCCACATTAGTTTTCAATATGGTCACCGTACGCATATCAAAGGGTCATCATTTCTTTATTTATTGGTAATATGTTTTCAGCATGTGCGTGTAGCCGCTAGCGTAAATCGGTGTCCACTTGAGAGAAAGTGAGTGGCAAAAAGGTTGCAAGAGGATCCAAATCCAATACTCTCACGACTCTACACAGGAGACTTTAAGAGCTGGACTTTCAAAATCAAAAACATCATAGTCTAAAAGGTCAAAATAACAGTGAATGCACCAAGTAGTCATAAAAGTTACTTTTATGTGGGGGTAGAAATTACAGTGATGAAAACGGTAATGACCACAATGATGAAAGTGAGAATATTGACACAAGCCACGGTAAAAATTCAGATTCTATAATGAAAAGTCCCTTGGAAGAATGACTAGAAAGATTAAAAAACCCAGTCAATGCATAGATGAAAGCGCATTGAAATCCAAAATTAAAGATAGAGGAAGCAAGGTATGAATATAAATATTGTGATTAGTGCATAAATAGCTAAGATCATGGTTGTTAAAATTCCGATTTGGATTCTACGATCTTATGATTTTACAATCTCACCAGCCCAAACGATCCGAATCTTTCGATTATTCAAGATCGATAGAATCGTACGGTTCTAATGATCCCAAACGACCTTGGTTTCTTGTAATATTTTTTAACTTGATAGAACTCATAGAAAGCTCAGTTAGACCTAAATAAAAAATAAAATTTTAATAAACCAAGTTTTTCTACTTTAATGTAAAGAGGTGTTAGTTGGACCCAAATAAAAAATATCCCCATAGAGTCACATTTTGAGGTTTTTGGCCTCTTTAAATAATGCTTACAAATGGATATAGTGATGTATGGTAATTATATCAATGAATGTATAATTTATGTGATTATTTAACATACTAATATGTTTTTTTCTCAAACAATGTAGGATCTTACAATCCACGATTCGATCTTACGATCCACAATCTCACCTGCCTCTCATGATCCTACATAGGATCCCGATTTTAACAACCTTGGCTAGGATGCATGGACACGAAAGGTATGGGTACGACATAGCGACACGAGCAATTTTTGAAAAATTATAATATAAAACAGCAAGTATGACATCAGTATGATACGAGTACGACACAAATACAACATTGATATAACACCTTAAATGAAGTGTCTGTGCATCTTAGATGATAAGTTGTGTCAATGGTGGACCCAAGTCAAAATGATATTTCTCTTACCACAACAACCCATATCAGCCTATATGAAAAAAATTGGGTCCTAGATTTACTAGGAGCATATCATAAATCTGCATCCTCCTCCAGAAGAACACAATTTTAAAGAGTTACATTCAAATAACAATAACCAAGCAACAAAGCATCAAAGAGTAATACTCAACCTCAATGACAGATATAGTGCACTCAACTTCCATGCATAAAAGCACAAGAATGTCACATACAAAGCCTTGAGTTGAAAGAAATCGACTATATTAACAGACGCAGTTTTCAACAATCAAGAAAAGGATGCAGTTTTCATTCCAAGTGTTCTTTTCTCATTTACCAGTCAGTAAAGTTCTCAAATCTATGTTAGTTTGCTAATTCCTAATATTTTCTTTTCTCTATACTACGTCGACAAGGGTACCAATATATTGTTGGTGGAAGCTGAGAAGTTTGAGGAATCAGTGCATGAGACCTTAAACTTCCTTTCCCTTTGATATGGATAGGTAGTGGACAACTCTCTGACGCGCCACAGAACAGACTCTGGTACTTGATTTGATACTTGCTTCTGTCCTTGCTTGACCTGCATGAGCTAACAAGAAAATATGAATAGACAAACACAAGAGCTACTTAACAAGCTTAGAGGAATTCTCCGCCTCCACAACCCATCTGTGGAGCTGTAGTAAACAATTCTGGAAGATGAACATAATTCCTTGGCCAGGACTTTCCCCTTTAAATAACACCCTCATTTGAAAGGATGTAATTATTTTATTAGTTCACTAGTTGCATGATGTTCTAACTAGGGTTACTATGTCAATACCAAAGTAAGTAATCATGCGAAGATACTATAAAAACAAATTCATGAAATCCAAAAACCATATAACAATCATGGAATGTTGGCAGTAAAAGATTAGAGGCATATGTGCTTAGCATTTTAGTTATTTAAGCATTGCATATACCAAACAAAATCAGCTCGGATTTCGCCTTTTATGTTTCAGACTTGTAATAAAAGTATCCATTCATGATGTCAAAGGCAACAATAAACAAAACGAATTCTAACCCAACCTTTCTCTTGCACTGAAATGGAGCATAGCTAGCCCGCAACAGATTTCTCCATTTGTCCTGGAAACCCCAATAAGAAGTTTAGAATTTTCAGTTTCCAGAGAATAAAAATGGAGTAAATATTATAATTCCATGAACTACCTTGAGATCTACTGGTGTTCGACGTGAAGATGATGAAAACATTAGCCTCTTTATTTCAGCCCATCTTCCAACTCCACACCTAGAAACACCTTCAATTAACTTCATCACTTCTGAAGAAGTCCATGATATATGATGCTTTCTATGACTGCTGACTTTTTGAGTATTACCCCTTGTAATAAACCCATCTCTACAAATGTCATCTTGTGACCTTGCTGAATGAGGCTCTGTATCAACTTCCTCATTTGGAGATGAAAGTCTATCATCCTTAAAATCCTCAGAGTTCTGGACCTCAATCGAAAAATAATAAACCATAAGTTTAACACAGAATAGTGGAATACAATTGTGACTAACATACAACCATTTAAAAATCAAATAAACTGTACTAAACAAATAAGCATTATTCCACAAGACATAGCATGCCTGCATACATCATACATTTATAGGTCAGGCAAAAATAACAAATGTTCTCGCCTAAAGCAGTGCCTTGTCTTGAGATGCTACCAAGATGCCAAATACCCCAGAAAAAGAAAAAAAAAAAAAAAATTAGGATTCATATTACCCCACTCATGCGTGGAACATGTTAGTTGGCACAGCGAACTCAACAGCATTTACAAGCAAGAAGTGGCAGAGTGACAGCCATGGGCTTACAACTTAATATCACTACGCTTTTTGAAGAACAATAGATATTGATCCACAATTTTGACGCACATGTTTTAGACATTGAAAGATGCCAAATTAAGTAGACTAAAATTATTTGGTCCACACTCATTAAACAGGTTGATGCGTAACATGGTATACAAATGCTTCTAGATCTGCTAGAAAGTTCAGTAAACACAGTTACAGAAACTGCGAATCTTTGATACAGGATGGAAGAGACTAATTAACTGCCATGGAAACCGACAGCTCAGTGGACCATCCAGTTGTCACTTCAAATTGAGGGGATCCAAACTGGAAAAAATGTGGTCATTAAAGGGAAGAGGTGATGAAGAATGTAAAGTTGATCTTTGTTGATAAGACTTTGTAAGACCCCTTGCAATTTTAGGTTTTGTATAATAATAGAAGTTATTATTAAGCAGTAAAACTGCCAAGGTAATTCTTGATTTAGATCCACACAGTTATAAATAAAACTCTTATTTATTCATTCCCTAATTTTTTGGCCCTTGAAAACCATTTATATATATAAATATAGACTTCACTGAAGTCATAAAACAGAAATGTTTTACCCAAGATGATGTATCTGTCTCTGTGTGCCCCTCCTCTACTGGAATACCAAAGGGAACCTGAATGCAACTTCCTTTGAAAGATTTGTCTTGGCAAACCATTGGTGCAGCTCCAAATCCCTTTGGGTACAAACGCTTGCGAGATCTGACAGACAAAAGTTTCTCCCTTGATTCTTTATAGAATACTTCACAGTCTCCATTTTTTCTCTTACAATATCTCGATTTATCCTCCATTGATTCTTCAATGTATCTTTTGGGAGGTTTTCGCTGTCTCTTTTGTGTGACAAGTGCTTCATCTCCTCCATCAAGGGAACATAAATCAATTTTGCTATCCTCAGAGGAGGTCTTCAAGGTATCAAGGTCAGCAAACTTCTTCCTTTCCACATGCCAACCTACTGCCATAGTTTCATCAACTAAAGCACTATCAATACAACCAGTGGCACTACCAGATGAGTCACAACTAGAAGAGCACAAAGTTTTGCCTCCAATTTTATAGGAAGTTGTACCACGTTTGATGAGGTTCAAGCCATTGTCTAACTCAACTTGGTTCTGCAAGCCAAATAAAAGGTGGCACTTCAGCCACTGCTTGTCTGTTACTGAAGTTTCACGTCCAAACATGCTGCTAAAGGCCTCATGCAGTTCTTCGACTGTCATTTCGTCTAGCACAGGAGAATTTTGGTTACATGTAGATTCAAGTGCTGGAACACTTGCAGAAGACATGTTCGATATCTCGACAGCAGAGTCTCTTTCATGGAAATCTGGGGAGTTCCTTCCTAAACCCACATTTCCCACACAGGATACTTTGCATGAACCATGATCCAAAATGGTGACTTCATCAGCAGGTTTGGCATCTAAGAAAAACAAAAACAGGATATGGGAGAGGGGGGGAGGGGGGTGGGGGAAGAAATATCAAATGCCTAAAATAAGGGGGAAATGATCCAACTAGGTAAAATAATAAGAAGACTTACCCAAAATAAATTCTTCACATGTTGGAAGCCTAGTTTTTCTGTCAAGAAGCTACAAGACCCATAACGACCATCAAATAACACTAAAGTAAATAATATCTTTCTCCTAAGCAGAGTCAAGGCGTGAAGCTGGCAAATTAAAAACAACTACATGCTCTAGCAAGAAGGGGAGAGGGAAGGTGGGGAGGGGCACTGTTTGACTTTACATAGAGCTGGGTTGATTTAGAAATACTTTAAATTACTGGCAGCAATACATAATTTCACAATCTGGAGCAAAATGTTGAGGGGAACAATTTTTGAACAGGTTAATCCCCAATCTGGTTTAAATAGAGCAGGGTAATTTAATGCCAACTGAGACATATGCATACATACATTGTGCTTTTCTCTTTTGTTCCTTTTCAATTAGTTCAGTAGTTCTGGGAGGAAAATTGTAGATAAATTTAACCTTATATGGGACTAGAAAGTTGACCCAATCACACATACCTCCCTTGATAAGAGGTGGTAAGGTTAATCTACAGCAATAACTCAAGTCGTGCTTACTTTCTCATGCAACAATACAAGAAAGTAAACATACTTTGAATAAGAAGGTTAGACATTGGACTAACAACAAAACCTCTGGAAAGAAATGTAGTATGCATCAGCGGCCTAAGTGCATACAAAATGCAGCTCTAGCACGCTAAATTACCAGTTCAGAAACTATAGTCAACGAGGAATAACAGGGAGTATACTGTCTTCAATCTAACAGGTGATTTTAGCAGGTATAAGTTTATTTTATTCATAATTAGCATAAATTTTTCTTTTTTTGATAAGTGCATAATTGGCATAAATTATTACAAAATCAAAATGAAATGATATCTGAATAGGCAACACACTATTAAGAGTGTGACTGCTATGCTGCTATCTAAAAGATAAAACTGGTTTCGCAACAAAGGAAAATCTCAAATGAAAGATATTTTCATCCTTCATAAAATGAATCTACAGAAAGCCATATTTAAATTACAAAACCAGTACTAGCTTTGCAGGCCTACCTCTGGCGTTTCCTCCTGTGCTTCCCGAGTAAGATTAGAATGCACTACATCTGCAGAGAAAGCAAGTATGAATCATTCATACTAAGAGAAATAACTTTATTGTCCATTACAAAACACGAACATTCAAATTCACAGGCTGGATAAGTTTGCTTCTGATAGGCCAAAAATGTATTGACTCTTTTGGAAAATTAATTAATTAATTATCCAAGTTACTTAATTAAGTCAATTTAACATGCAATAACGTGGTAGCCCAAACAAATCACCAATTAAACTAGATGCAACGGAAAATAAATTTAACACTGATTTGTTTATGAATGAGAAAAACCTCCGAAGCAAAACCCCACCAGGTGAATTTAAGGTCACCACTTCCGAAAATCCATTATTATCAATCATAAGCAGTTACAAGTAAAAGGAATCCCAGTACCTAATACCAACCTACAGTTGAACCCTTATCCAATACCCAATTGGACTTGTATTGTAGCGGAAATCTTTCCGTTCAATGCACGAATCTCAAACGTGACTAACCTATGACTATGATGCACGGACGTGGCGCCAGAGGTGCCGCACCCGCGTCCGACGTGCGAGGGATGCCGTTGCTCGCGCGTCGGGCCGCGTCTGCCACATGTTTTCTTTTTTTCTTTTTTTTTCAGCCGACTCGCGCCGACTCGGCTTCGATTAGCGCTGATTCAGGTTGAATCGGCCAGAATCGGGCCGTATCGGCCGGTGACCGAAACGGCCGAAACATCCGAAACAGGCCAAAATCGGCCTTGAATCATGCCGGAACAGCCGAAATCGGCTCTGAATGAAACCCAAAAACCCTAAATTTGTCCTTCCTTAATTTTATTTTGAATATTTGTTGCTTCTTTTGTGTTTTCTACTTTTCTTTTTGGTTTTGTGTTTTGTTTTGTGTTTCTTGCTTTCTTCTTTCTTTGTTTTGTGAATCAAGGCATAGTAATATGTTTTTTAAGAATATTTTAATAATATAAATATATAGAAAATATAAATAAAAATATTGTCAATAATTTTTTAATTGCCGAGTCCCGCCGCACCCGCACCCGCACCCACCTTTTTCAAAAATTGCCGAGTCCCGCATCCGCACCCGTGCTTCATAGACCAATGATGCACGGATCCTTATACGTGACTAATATACCAACTTGAAAAAAATGTTGGCTGCAAAGTTCTTCAGTTCATCAAAACCCTTGGTGCAAAGACGCAGTAAAATCTACAAAGAGAATGATGAACTAGGGCAATTTCTGTCTCCAGTCACAATCTATGTGTATTCTGTTTTCAATACCCTTCCATCACTTGTGACGGCTCTTAAAATAATCCTTATATATATATATATATATATATATATATATGTCTAGGGTTGTGAATAAAGAAACCCTACACAAATACTTAAGGATATGCGTGAAATCAGATCTGAAAAGTCTGATTTTGTAATTCTCGACAGATACAGCTTGTGTCAAGCTTCTGTCAAGCTTCAACATTAAATCTCGATAGTTAGGCTTCTGTCGAGACATCTGTCGAGCTTTAATGAACAACACTTCTTCACTTGTTTCTTAAACAGATTTGCATGGCTTTAACACTTGACTTGAACATGTTTCTTGAAGACTTAAACCACCCTAGATCTACCCAATTACAATTAAAGTGCGTTTTGGCAAAAGATTAGCCAATTACATCAAATATGTCCCTAACAACTTCTTTTAATATTATATTTCTATATGTATCAAAAAAAAAAATTATATTTCTATAAAAATTTAATCTACTTTATATGCATACAACTCGACCCAACTCAACTTAACTAAACCTTAACAGCAATTTAATTGGGTTCAGCTATGGTTCGTTAATAACTTGTATGTTTACTCGCATGCATACACATCAAATGTTTTAGCCACTCATGCTGAAATAGAAAATAGGCAGACATTAAAAAAAATGTATATAAAGTTGATTTGCAACTTATAAATAAAATTTATATTAGATATAGCTTTAGCTGAAATCAGTGGTATAAACATATGATGTTTAGAATACAAAGATGAAGGGGCTTGCATGGGTGAGCACACATAGTTAATATACCTCTATAAAACATCTTAACGTTAGTCATATCAAGGCGGAATGTGTTATAATTTAGAGATTTTCTTGAAGGTCTTTGGTGACATATTTGCAAGTGGAATTTAGCAGGATGGACAAAAAAAATACGCAAGACCTTTCAACACCCAAAGTATAGTATCACCCAAACTGGTGAGGGGGAGTGTTGGAATATATAGTCCATATATTATTTAAATTTGTAATTTTCCCTTGTGAGGGTATACCAGTGTTAGGGTTAATCAAATTAACCTAAAACACAATTTCCCCAAAGCATCAACTACAACACATACAGAGAGAGAGAGAGAGAGAGAGAGAGAGATTACTGAAATCAGCTTTTATCTCATCATATTCAATTGCGCCTGAAAAATCTTCAACATCAAAGAATTTCTGTGAATGGAATGCTTCAAAATCAAAAGCACCACCGAGTAAGTTTTGGTTACATTTAGGTTCTACTAAAAAATGCTCCACTCCTATAGCTTCTTGTTCTGAAGCAGCAAAAAGGGATAGGTCAACCTGCACAAGCAAGACAGACTGTTATAAAGAAACACAAAAATGCACCAACTCCCCATGTGATATGCTATGGATAATAGCGATGGAACCCCATGTGTCCATATTATAAAGCAACATATATTATACAGTGACCTATGGATTAAGAAAACAAAAGTTAGATTGCAGCTACCCATTTAGATTAATAATAGAGAATATTAGCCAATAGCCTTTTAACTCAAGTAGCACTTTTTGGTGTCTCCAAAATAGACGTCCACTGTTCAAATCCCCCTCCCCAACTACCGAATTATAAAAATAAAAAATAATAATAATAGGGTAAATTACACTGACCTTCTTAAGGTTTAATGAAATAACACTTTCCCCACTATGAATGAAATAACACTCCCCTTAAGGAATGTAATAAGCCCTCTTGCACTATGACTTCCTAAAGGAATATTCCACTTTTAATAAAGATTCCTACTAATTTATACAAAACTCAAGAGTCAAGAGGTGAATGTCATTTGTCAACAAACTTTAAGGGGGGGGGTGTCAATTTCTTCCATGGTTTGGGTATGAGTCTTTTTTTTAAAATAGTAAATAAATAAATCACGGAGAGAGTGTCAATTTCATTAATAATTTGGGTGGGAGTCTTGTATAAAAAAAAAAATCTTCTGTCAGTAAAATCACAGTATGAGAGGACAAAGACTTATTTATTGCATTTATACAAACCTAAGAAGAATGTCATTTAGTAAAACATTTGGGAGAAGCATCATTTCATGAAACCTCCAAGAATGTTAGTGTAATTTACTATAAATATTATTATTTGCATCAGCTAGTCCCTAGATAGATGTTAAATAGTGTACAAACTTTAACAATCAACATTCAATCAAAGAAGATTGTTTTATCAGGGACTAGAAAAATGAAGTTATGCTAGTCAGATGGTCCAATTTTGAGCCATAGGTGAAAGAGGAAAGCTAAAAATAATGACATACCTCCGAAAACTTAGAAGTGAACATATTTGCAATCTCATCAGAAGTTATTAAAGAGTCCTTGGATGTGACATTCATTGCAATCCTGAATTCGCCACCCTTAGCACTATTTGTAAATGCAAGCAGCAAAAATTTAGGACGATAAATATATCAATAACCAAATTTAAAATTACCAAAAGTTATATGTATCCCAATCATTGTTTCAACAACTTTAGACACAATGATAAGTTTGATACAAAGAAATAAGACATTTAAAAACATAACCTAAACTTGTCCATGCAAGTATTAGATAAAGTAACCCAAATCTAGAGTCTAATAGTAAGACTGAAACAATTTTTTTTTTGATAAGTAGTAAGACTGAAACAAATTAAATATTGTCAAACGCTTATACTTCATCCCTAATCTACGAGCCATTTGAACCCTTTGAACTCTCAAGTTCAATGGTATTCCTTTCGAATATTAATAAGAAAACAGGGAAAGAAACTAATTCACTGAAGAGATTTTATTTCTGATAAAGTTCATAATGTGTTGGCAAATCCTAGTTCCAAAACATGTCAAAATTGGTTTATATCAATAAATTGTGTTTGGGTCAAAAACTGCGCAAAGACAGGATTTCAATGGGTTTCAATTTGCTCAAAGATGATGAATTGATGATCTTTTTCCCTTATCTTTTGCACCACAATGAATATGTGGGTGAAACTTGTTTCATGGAAAGTGGACATTTGAGGCTTCTAACAGGACACAAACTTTATCCAATTTGGATTTGTAATGAGTGAGATACAACTATTTGAAGTTTGCATAATTGTGTAGTCTTTGAGTGTTTCGCTCAAGCAAAAATTCTTGCTCAATTGAAATTGCGGCAAACAATAAACCTACTTTGTAGGCCAAAATACTTAACATAAGGATTCCATGTACTAAACCAACCCTTGTTGCACAAAATAAGCCAACAAAGTTTGCTGTATCGATATAATGCTGAGAGCAAATCTGCTTGAACTGAAATAGTTCTAAATTCCTCTGCCTAGATTGGTTCTCTTTGTGAGATATTTTTAAGAGTTTCTCATTGAGCTTAAACCATTGATTTCTAGAAATCACAAAGTTAGTTCCTCAACAGAGGGTTGTTGTTACCACTACCTGAAGCTTTACCTGAAACTCCGTTATCCAGACTCCCAGGTTGCGGAAGAGGTTTGTCAAAAAGGAAGTTCGCGTAGAAAGTTCCAGAGGTCTTGGGTCACTACATTGCGATGGCAGACTAGGCGTTTGCAGAGGTTACAAAAGAGAGTCTAGATGGGAAAATGTTTTGTAAGTAAAATATTGTAACTTTTTCTTCTTGTGAATTTTTTTTTTGGGATTGGAACACTGGAGTGGTTTTTCAATTGAAGAGGATCTTCATTATTGTTCCACTTCCTTACCAAATCTATGTCTTTTCAATGCTTTACATCTTTATTGCTTTTGAGATAACTATTTGTGCTAATTTGTTTGGATGGAATCAATCATAACTTGAGTATTTATCCTGCTTAGTTGCTTGGTGTCTAATTACTATTTTTCAAGTGGTATTAAAGCAGTTAGAACAGTACCTTAAAAAGGTTATAACAAAATTTTCAGTTTCATTCACAGATAAAAGGGTTGTGACAATTCCTTCACGGGCAAAGACTGAACTACTGAGGAAGATTTTGCCAGCGGTAACACTGCAAACCTTTTCCTTCACAATCTTCTTATTCAGGATAAACTAAAATTAAAGTAAGAAATCTTTTTAAAAAATTTTATTGATACTGTTATACTAAGAAGAGAGTGGCAAGGACACATGTGAAATGTGAATGGTTTAAATGTCCTGTTTTAGACAATAGCCAGCAATTTGAGGCTGCAGAAACATCATCTGTGTCTTGCCAAGCAAGAAAATGGAACCTAAACCACATTAAGGTATTAGTCCCATCATATGTTTCTCACTTCCCTAAAAATTTTATCCATCAGTTTCTTTATTCTCTTTGTTGGTTTTCTCCTCCCTTCTTTGGGCTTATTTTCATCATAACATACAAAGCAATTAATAATGGAGCTATTCAGCCTCAATGGGACAACCAAAGTAGCCATGCAAGAATGTCCCTGACTGTTAGCATGTTTTATAATTAGTAGTAAAATACTTTTACATAAAACCCAGTAAATCCACTAAGAAAATGAACACAAAAATCACCCACAATTTGGAGGGAAAAAAAGAAAAAAAAAAAAAAAGAGAACCTAATGAAAGTTCTGTACACTACCACTACACATGTGAAAACAGAAACATAAATAGAATTCAGTTTTTTTTTTTTTTTTTAAACATAGAAAATAATATTTTTTTGCTTAAAAAAAAAAAGTTGAGAGAGTGTACCTCTAGTCCAGAAGGAGCAAAAATGAGCTGAAGATAAAGGCAACTGTGAGAGCCTCTGGTTTTCAAACAATAAAAAAAAAAAAAAAAAAAAGAGAGGAAGAAATGGTTCTATCACATTGTGCTTACAGAGAAAGATGAGAATTTCGGGGACCCAAAAGCTGAAACCAGCAATGGGACTTTGAGAGAGAGAGAGAGAGAGGGAAAGTGTGTTGGGGAGAGAGAAACTGTAGCTGTACAACAATTATTAATGGTGGTAGCCTTTTTTTTTTTTTTTAGTAGTTAAAATATATTGGGGTGACGGATTTGAAATGCATTTACAAAGTTGAAATGGAATTAGAGGGGTTGGAGTCCAGAGTCCACTGAGAAGTGGGAAGCATGTGAGTCAGTGAGAGAGGTGGGCTTCTGATATCTGACGAATTTGGCCATCCTCCACGGATTGGTGCACCTACACCCTACTTATACTGACCAAGGGTCACCACTCTGTACTCCTCTTCCAGTTTTTTTTTTGCTTCTCCATGATTATTATCAAAACTTTAGATTTTAGTTTTTTTTTTGCTTCTCCATGATTATTATCAAAACTTTAGATTTTAGTTTTCTTTGGTTTGAGAAATGTTGTGTACGCACCAAAAAGGTACAATGATTTCACAATATTTCTAAATTTATGTACCATATTATTAAAAAAAAAAAGTGATTTTTTTTTTTTTAGGAAGAAATTAATGGGGAGTTGATATATTAATTTAAGAATGTTGTGAAATTATTGTAAGTTACTTTTTACTTTTCATCATTTTTTTTTGTATTTTTCTTTTTTAAGTTTAACAAAATTTCTCTTCCAAAAATTAGTTTAGGAGTATTAAAAACTATATTTAGCAATAAGCTCGGGGAAACCAAGAGTCTGTTTAGAATCTGCTTATTTTGTTGAAACTGAAAACTTTTTACTGAAAATACTGTTGATAAAGGTAAAAGTTAGCTGAAATTGTATATTGAGACCTATGAATAGTACCAAAAAAGTGTAGTAGGACCCATGAATAGGAGCAAAAATAAGCTGAAATTTTTTTGTTAAAAGTACTGTTAGATAACGGTAAAAGTTAGGTGAAATAGTACAGTGAGAGTCATTAATAGTAGCAAAAATAAGCTAGCAAAAATAATCTTTGCCAAATGAACGTGTGTGAGTTTGGCTCCAAATTAAAAAGGTAGCTTCTTTTACTTTTTAACTTATTTTTGGTACTATTCATGAGCCCACTGCACTTTTTGGTACTATTTATGGGCTAAGGGTTTGTTTGAGATCTGCTTATTTGCAAAAAATGAAAATATTTTGCTAAAACTGAAAACATTTTGCTGAAAGTATTGTAAATAAAAGTAAAAGTTAACTGAAATAGTATAGTGGAATTCATGAATTGTAGCAAAGATAAGTTAAATGGTAAAATAAGGTGACAAAAAATAAGCTATCCAAATAGACAAGTGTTTGTTTGGCTAGCTTATTTTTTGCCAACTTATTTTACTATTCAGCTTATTTTGCTACTATTCATGGGTCTCACTGTACTATTTCAACTAACATTTGCATTTATCTATAGTACTTTTAGTAAAAAGTTTTAAATTTCAGCAAAAAGTTTTAAGTTTTAGCAAAAGGTTTTCAGTTTCAACAAAAAGTTTTCAATTTCAGCAAAATAAATGGATTCCAAATAGACCTTAAGAGGCCGTTTGAGATTTGTTTATTTTTCTGAAACTGAAAACTTTTTACTGAAAGTTAGCTGAAATAGTACAATGAGACCCATGAATAGTACCAAAAAGTGTAATAAGACCTATGAATAGAACCAAAAATAAGCTACACATCCATTTGACATGTTTAATTTTGCTAATTTATTTTACTATTCAGCTTATTTTTGCTACTATTCATGGGTCTCACTACACTTTTGGTACTATTCATGGGTCCTACTGTACTATTTCAGTTAATTTTTACCTTTATTTACAATACTTTTAGTAAAAAAATTTCAATTTCAGCAAAATAAGCAGATTTCAAACAGACCTTACATGTGTCCAAACAAAACATGCCAACTTAAAATTTTGGCTTAAATTCTCTCTCTCTCTCTCTCTCTCTCTCTCTCTCTCTCTCTCTCTCTCTCTCTCTCTCTCTCTCTCTCTATATATATATATATATATATAATTTTTGTAATTCGATAGTTAGGGGGATTTGAACATGTCTTTTGTTAGAATATATGTGATTCATGTTAGGAAGATATGTCATTTAAAATTTGCTAATCCTTTGACAAAATGTACTTTTCTTGTAATTAGGTAGATCTAGGATGTGTTTAATACTTTAAGGAATGAGGTTTCAAGTCTAAGTGTTAAAGCCATGCAAATCTGTCTAAGAAACAAGTAAAGAAGTGCTAGATTTTAAAACTCGACAATTAGTTTGACAGATAACATCTATTGAGGTTTAAAAGGCTGCTTTAGCCCGATGCTCGACAACTGCTCGATAGAAACCCTATCTATCGAGATTTATAAAAATAAGTTTTTCAGATCTGATTTCACTCCAATCTGTGTGTACATGTTTAGGCTTTCTTTTCTCACAACTCTAAACATATATGAGGATTATTTTAAGGGCCATCAAAGGTTGCATAGTTACACGAGTGTGAAGCAAAGTTTTGTTCATAAAAATTGTGACTAGAGATAGAATTTGCCTTAGTTCATTTTTCTCTTGAAAAAAGCTACTGCGTTTGTACGCCATTAGATTTTGTGACCAAGGAGTTTCGTGATCTTCATCGTGTTAATGAACTGAAGAACTTTGCAGCCAACATCTTTCTCAAGTTGGTGATTAAGTTGGATACTGGGATCCGCGCATCTATTGATTAGTCACTTACTGGGAGCCATGCATTGAAAATGAGAGATTATTACTACAGAACAAGTCCAATTGTGTATTGGAGAAATGGTTTAATTGTAGGTTGGTATAAGGTATTGAGATTCTTTTACTTGTAACCGCATGTTGTGATAATAGTGGATTCTCGGGAGTATTGACCTTAAAATCACCTAGTGGGGTTTTTGCCTTGGAGGTTTTCTGCTGCATATTAACTTAGTTGGTGATTTGTTCGTGTTACTACGCATTTTGCATGTTAATTTGATTAATTAGCTAAATTACTTAATTAATCCAATTAATCAATTAATTTATCACAAAGAGTTAATACATTCTCGGCCTATCATCTTTGTTCAAAAATACTATGAAGTGTCAATTGAACTATAAAATTCTTAGTTGTTCTATACCACTCTTAATTTAGTGGTGTCAAGTACTTGTGTTTTTGCTCTACAATTTGTTTAGGATGGGAAAAAAAAAGGTTTGAAAAATATTTTTAAAGAATATTTTATTCATTTTATTGTTAGAAAGTTTAATAAAAAAAATTTCTCCCAACTAAGCACTCCATTTGGGAGGAATACATACTCCTTTTATACTTATACCTCAATTAGCACTTTTTGGTATTTTCAATAGAAATATTTATGATTCTAATCCCTCTTCCCATTATAACTATCAAACTTAGCAAAGAAAAAAAAAAAAAAAAAATATATATATATATATATATATATAAATATAAAGGAACGGAGTGAAATATGAAATATTTTTTTCTTGGTGTGTTTGGCAGTTTATAAAAAACTAATGGAAATGAAAAAAAAAAAAATTGTTACAATACCATTCACCTTTTATAAAAATAAAGATAAATTTGGTACTCCATCACTATTTCATTAATGGAATAAGTGCACCTCTTATTTGTGGGAGGAATGCTTAGAAGTGACTGAAATATGATGAACATTGCCTCGTAACTATTTCATTCATTCCTACTAAACTTCCAAGCAATTGAATACTTAGAATATCTCTTAAATCTGTCATTTAAAGTCAAAAAAAAGAAAAGAAAAGTATATCTCTTATATATCCTTTCTTTTCTTTTCTTTTCTGTTCACTTCCCTCATTCCAAATGAAAGTGAAATATCAACTTTATACATATTTTAAAAACCAAAATAAAAGATAAATGATACAATACTATACATTTATACAACATGTTATTTAAGTTAATATATTTGGATAATATATTTAGACTAATATTAAAATTATAAAATATGTGGATTTAAAATAATATGTAAATAAAGATATAAAAAATAAGTACATATATACATACAATTATATATATATATATATATACACACACACATATATGCACACACATAAATTTATAAATACCAGTAACCTTGAAACAATGAACGAGTATCAACTGTTACCTGAAATATTTTGTTTCCTTGGCCAAATAGAAATGACCTTTAGTACAAAATTGACTTCCTTGATACCAACCCTTTCCTCTAAACATTCTACAAGACATTCAATTTCTTGGTGTGCTGGTCTTTGGAATATTCAATTTCTGTGTTTGATTGTTAGTTGGTAGGGGTTTGAATTACCTGCTTGTAAATTTTTGTGATAACTGGTATGTTCCTATGTTTAAGTGGCTATGAGTTTGCTTGGATTCTTTTGATGTGTTTCCAGTTCAGCTGCTTGTGTAACTTGTTCTTGCTTTGCAAACTGATATGAAACCAATTGTTTCGTTGGTTACTTCGAGGGAACCCATACCGCTGAATTTAATAAATGGACTATTTCGAGAGAGTCTAGACCTCGAAAATGAAAACTCACTCAATGATAATAATTGTCAGCCTGCTTTATTATTCAACATCAAGCCATATATATAAATGGCTTTTCAAGATATAGTAACATTTAAATTCAAAGATTAGCCTAACAATCTATCTTATCTTTATCTAATTATTCAGCTCTTAATAACAAAAATACAATCATGAAAAATTAAATAAAATAGAGATACATCACACAGGATCTGCTGCTTTTAACAAATTGAAACATATTCATAAAAAAAAAACTGTTTATGCAAATTTCATAAACCTGTTGGCTCTGATCAGCTATTAGATGATTGGGAGAAAAGGCTCCATAAGCCATAAACAAACTTTTTCTATATACGCTGTACACTTCACAATAATGACCAAGAAATAAAATCAGTAAGGAAATTATATTCTATACTCAAAAGAATGTGAAATTACAAGTACAGAAAAAGAGGCAAACATGTCTTCATTTATCAGTTTCAACCAATAGCATTCCGATAACGTATTGAACCATTGCTCTCTTTTCTTGGAGGTGACAGTCTGAGATTTAGACTCAACACACATACTTATCTCTAACATATCTCTTTTATTCTGTAGGGAACAATAGAAATTTAAAGCATGGATAATCAATGTTGTTAAAGTGACTTTTATTTTCTATATAAAAAATATGAAATGAAGTATTGTCTTCTGACTTCTATCATCTAAGTAGTTAATCAGAAGAAGACAATAGTAGTAGTAAAGTAAAAATTTGGTGAGTACATTTTACACGTGCTATATACAAAAACCTATTGCATATGAACCTTATATGTAAAAATAAAACTTACATAATAGTCACTTGAAACACAATCTATTAATGATCTTCATCAGCAAAATTGGGCTCAGCAGGCTTTGGTGGCAACAGCGGTAACAATTTTTGTGGTACTCTGGGGTTGCGTGCACGATTTTTTCGCAAGGATCGAAGCGCATTGGAAGCAAACCTTGATGCATAAACAGTGGCGCCGAGACTTGGCGACATCCCAGGTTTATTTGCTAAAGCATCTTGCAGTCTGTCTTCAGCTTCCCGCAAAGATTTATCGAGCTTTCTCTTATAATGTCGGCGCCAAGCTACTTGTATAAAACAGGCTGCCCATGTCCTCCATTGTAGGGAGTAGAACCTGAAAGTCATAATTGCACAATTACATTATGAAGGATCATTACATTAAAAAAAGAAGAATAAAGAAATCAGAATTGTAATAACTGTTATTGCTTTCTTTTTATTAAGTGTTTATATTTTTCTTCCAATTTAACATGAATATTCTATTCTAAGAATGAAGAGAATAATAAACAAGGAAAAACTATCATGATAGTATAGAAACCAATGTGACAGTGGCATTGTAGATTTTGATGAGATAATTATGGTAATTTGTCCTAAATTAGGGAAGGAATTATATATATATATGGCCACCCATGTCCTTTTGTACAATTACTGTACAAGTTTCTTGTTTGTATAACCTTGCTTCATTTATATGCCATGACAATAATTACCAAAAAAGTTAAATAGAATGGCTTAAGGCCTTGCCTGAAAGTGTGCCGGAGCTGCTTGCTATGAAGGCGCCGAAATTGGGAGGCCACAAATTTCAAGTCAGCGGCTTTTAAAGCAAAGGCTTGAACCTCAGTTTGAGCTATCACTGTTCTAGTCGAGATGGGGAGATTGGAAGAGGAGTGAGGATCCAAGGCCCATGTAAGAAGCTCTTCTCCACAGAAGTCACCAGCTTTAAGATCAAAAGAGTTAAAGAACCCAGTTCTCCCACCATTGGTAGTCATAGTGGCTAGGTTTCCTCGCATGATAAAGAGCATCTCATCCACTGGATCCATCTCACGGACAATGCAGGTCTTCTCTGTGTAAAGTGCTGGCTTGAGACGATCACACAGCGCGTCCAATGGTTGTTCATCCATTTTTTCAAACATTGGGACCTAAAAGATAAAAATAAAATTGACTTCGTAAACAAATTAGCTAGAATTTGGACAAAAAGACGCACCAAAAAAGAAAATTAAGGAAAACACTCACTCTCTTGAGAAGATCCAAGCAAAGATGGTGCTTTATGTCCCTCCTGAGGTCTTTAGGAAGGTTACGAACTAAATTCTCTTCCTCAACACCTCTGGTTTCTTGCCATTTGTATTGCTCATATCGTCTAATTCGCTCCCTTAAATTCTCAGGAAGCATACGGTGTGACATCCACCGTTCTGCATCAGTCCTTCTTACTCTCATTTCTTCTATTCTCACTGTTGTGGATTGCAAATATTTCTATAACAGCACAAGAAACATAACATCAAACCTTAGTCCATTGAATCTAGAACCAGGATGGTTCTACAAAAAAAATCTAATTGGAGATAGTAGCGATTATATTTGGTAAGAATGAACCAATATCATTCTTCTATTGACAATATGACTATTGGCAGGTTAAAATAGAACAGCAGAAATACACCATATAGAGATTGATTGGAGCAGAAGTATTGGTTGGTTAATTGGTCACATTTTATTCATGAAATGGGTTGGATTGGTGTTAGTCTGGATACAGCAAAGTAATTCTATATAATAATCATAAATGTTGTTCATTCATTAATAAAAGGCATGTATATTATGGATGAATTAGCAAAAAGTCTAATTTTTTATAAACACCAGTTGGATGGTCAGGATAAGATGGATATGCACAAAGTCTGACATGTACTAACATCATCATCTCATAATGCTACAACATAGGTTGTAAAGAGAATTGATGAGGATCAAAGTATTACCTGCATATTGCCAATAAGTAACGAGAATAAAATCAACCCAAAGACGGATATGGAGACAGCAAAGAGTATCTCCCCAACAAAAGTGCTTGTTTGCAGGCTTTGGCCAAGAGAACTAAGAAAAAAGAAAACACACAAATTAAGAATGCCATTAGCTCCAAAGACCTTACTCAGAATGTGGTCAGTCTTGCTATAAGTTGACAAGCTTTGATTGGCCTTATGGAATTAGATTTTAAAATTGAAAATTAAGCATGTGGCATTCAAAATAATTTGGCTGCAAGGAAATTCAGTAAAAATATAGTTTGAGGATTATGAATTCACTAACCTAAGATTACGCAGACCCCACCAAAAGCAGTAAAAGAATTTCTCTGAAAAATTTCTTGATTCCACCAATCCAGACTTCAGAACATCACGAAATATTCCAAAATCGAAGACCGTTGAATTGTTGTTTTCATCAGTGTCATTAAAAGGGCAAGCAGCATATAGAGATGATGTGTTGCTGCTTCGGTGGTCTCCACAGTAAAAATCTGTATCTCTACAGCCAGGATAGTTCTTACATTGTTTTTGCCAGCACGCCTCCTCTCGATCAATGGCAAATAAGTACCAAAAGGCTCCAACTACCTGGTATATAACATTTATTAGTGATCAAAAAATCTAGGAATAGTGTTAAGGATTCAAAACCTACCAAATCAACTTACATGACTAGCTAGCATATAGAGAAAAAGATTATAAACAGCTCCAGCCCAGGCTGACTCAGTCAGTATACCAGAGGTTCTTGTTACTTCTTTGTATAGTGGATAGATCCGCATAATTCTTGGCACATATTGGGACCAGATTACAGCCTTCAACATTTCCTTCATGAGTAATGGAACTTTGGTTTTCATTGTGGGAATGATAACAAAAATCGCCATCTGAATAAAGTAAGCCAGAACAGATCAAAATTGTAAAAACTAACATTACCTTACATAGGTCATTCTTTTACATCATGCAACCCACACAAATCTCAACTTAATGTATGGTTACTACAAGTTTCTCCATTGTGTGTCCTAGGTACCAATTAATAGAGTTCTCAGAGAGTGAGGTAAAAAATCAGTTCTACCATTGATAATTACCAAACATTAGCCTATCCAGACACCTCAAAGTGCATAAGTTAAGCAATCCTCATGTGGTTATTTTTTCATTTCCTGAAGTTGTGTAACATCATAATAAATGGAAATGAAGTGAAACATTTGAAAATAATCATCTCCCCTCACTGACCACAAAGTTACAAGTTGGGGAAGAAATTTTTTTTCCTATAAAATTGTGAACTTAGACCACAGTGGGTTCTGAACTGAATGTTGTGATTAACACCAAAAAAAAAAAAAAAACCATAGATTTCTAGAAATAAACACAATTTTTGATACCTCAAATTGAATGAATGTCACACGCTTACCTGCGGCAATGGAAGAATTGCTAGAATGTCAATGATGAAGTGTGTGGATATGTATCTTTTTGCTATAGCCACAGGATCATCAATCAATTCACCCCTTCCAAATACTTGAGACGAAGATCTAATAAACCCTGTACGGAACTGAAAGATTATATGAAGTACATAAAAAGCATCTCCAAGGGAACGAAGAAAAGAGGCAATAATTGCCAATTTATGGTCTGTAGCGAAGCATTTCTTCTCCCCAGTCATCACTGGTATGTAAAAGAACAATGGATCCAGGGCCAGTGATATCACACAAGAGAGCACAAATATTTTATTCCAAGTTTGAAGAAATTTACTCTGTGGATCAAGAACTGTCTTCCTGAGACCTGACTCTTTTCTTGGCCAATCATCTATGCAATGGGTGCTTAAGGGGTTTTTCAAACTTGTAATCCTCTCGGAAACCCTTTCATCTCCTCTCTGGATACTCCCCAAAATTCTGCCAATTGGTCTAGTTTTTTTCAGATGAAGTC
This sequence comes from Castanea sativa, assembly GCF_040712315.1. Taxonomy (NCBI): domain Eukaryota; kingdom Viridiplantae; phylum Streptophyta; class Magnoliopsida; order Fagales; family Fagaceae; genus Castanea; species Castanea sativa. The sequence continues at coordinate 36,384,542 of NC_134020.1, forward strand.
CATCATCAATGGGATATTCCTGGTTGGAACTCAAAGATTTCTCTGAACTCCAATCTTTAAACCTGGATGTAAGAATAAATATAATAAGCAGCATTAAAAAGGTGTCATTAGCCGTTGGATTACTTAATTGGATACTAACAAATTCAAATAAATAATTTGAATGGTAATGACTTGGCAAGACAAAAGAAGATGGGAAACATAAGTCCAGATTACTGTCTCTTCCAAATACAAACATAAGAACAAGGCCCTAAGTATTCATTCCTTGCACTAAAAATGAAGATTGGAAAAACATGTAACAATCCTGTAATTCATCGTTTGCAATACTAGAATCACCCAGTTGACTGTACATTTAGTACAAAACTAGAATGCATTACTGCGGGTCCTATGCAATTGATCATTTAGACTGCTCCATTTATGACTTTCATGAATTTCATTCTATCCTCCCGTTTAAAAACTGATTGTGCTATATTTTTTTAGCACATATAGATATAATCCAATTAACCATAGTATTCATAACACACATGCATATATATTCAAAGACACAACATATAGATGCTGATAAATTGTCAACAAGCAAGTTAGAATAAAATCAAAGAAATTCATAGCAACAAATGGACTAATGGAGAGATTATTGGAACTTGGGCTTGAACAAACTAACCTTACAAGCTTTAGTTTCATGGAATCCATAACTTCAGCCAATTAGACGTCCATCATAAAAAAAACCAAACTTGTGATTTGAACACACTTAGTACTGAGGCCCTGCAGAATTACAAGTTCAAATTTGAAATTCTCTACAACAAAACACTAAAAGATTAATGTGTAAGAACAATGAATTTGCTAACAATCTTGTGACCAACGTGTACAATTTATTGAGCATGAACTAGTCAATCCATGAAGTCTAAAATTCAAAAGTTCAAACGTGTAACATGTCTTGATCACTTTCTACTGCACCGACCAAATTTCTACAGTCAGCGGCAGAAGTTATTAAAAAAATAAGTCGAGATTTAAGTGAACCGTTAGTCTATTAATTATTATTATAAAGGAATTGTACAAAGCATAAGAGAAAGTCACGTAAAAATAAATAAATAAATCCTAACGTATAATAAATAATCCTAACAAGAATGAACATCGGTAAAATAAAAGAATTGAAAATATAATCATACTGAACTGAGGGGAAAAAAAAAAGTACCGAAAAAGAAGACGGATTAAAGTTTATTTTCGGTTGGCGAGAACTACTAAGGTTTCATCAAAATTCACGTCCGGAAATGGAATATATCGAAGGACCAAAATAGAAAATCACCCAGATTTCTACTTTCTGTTTGTTTGCTAAGAAAAGTAAAAGGAAATATAAACAAAATAAAATTCTACTTTTGTCGTCTTATGTTCCCTTAATATCCAGAAAATAAAAGAACCCAAAACAGAACAGAACAAAACAAAAAACTCACTTCTATATATAAAAGGCAAATTGTTGAACAAAACTTGGTGAAAGTTAAGGGTGTTGTGTTGCCCTCTGGGACTAGTTTTCTTTTTCTTTTGCAAATGTTTCTCTCAAAAACCAAATGAGGAACCTGAACAGAGAAAAAGAAACTATATATATTGCATAAGAATTAATATTTGGGGTTCATTGAACTTTTGTTGGTTTGGTGGGAAGATAGGGAAGAAAATGAACACTATAAAAAAGGATATGAAAGGGAAGTTTCGTGAAAGAAAATGGTAGAGCCTTCAGAAGAAAGTTCGCGGAGAGACTCTACAATGGCAGTTACTGTCTGAAGAGAAAGAAAAATGAGAGGGAAACACCAAACACTAACACACACATAAACAAAGCCAGAATCCGCGAAAGAGAAAGGGTCAAGTCAACAGCCTCTAATGACTCAATTGACCCTCCAAGATATATGTTTTATTTAATTTATTTATTTATGGAACCCATATACATTATAGTTGGATTTAATAATGTTGGGCCTACATAGGATAGTAGTTTTCACAGTTAGACTTCGAAAACGGTATTCAAAAATCAAAATGGAAAGTGATGGTAGTTTTCACAGTTAGACTTAAAAAACGGTATTCAAAAATCAAAATGGAAAGTGTTTGGTGAGATATTTTTAGTAATGTTGTTTAAGTTTTGTAAAAATAAATTTGAGGAAAAAAGTATATAAAAATATATGTTGTGATGTTTAAATAACAATTTTTGTTATTTAAATACGGTTACCAAACAGAGCTTTAGTATTACACACTCCTTTTTAAAATGTGTGTGTTTTTTTTTTAATTTTAAAGATTTCATAGTCTTAACTATAATTTTGTTTTTGTTTTTTTTTTGAGGATCAACCATAATTTTGTTTTAATGTATACAAAACCAAGGAATTACACTCTCTAATAAGAAAATATCACCTCATCATTTTAGTAAAAATTGTATACACACCTTACCCCACACACAATAATAACTCTCTTAAATCCTAAATCTATAAACACGATATGCAATGAAAAAAATCCCATCCTCCTCCTCTTGGTACCTAACCTCCACCCTGCCACACTCTCCATCAGAGTCATTGCTAGAGTTTGTTAAATATGCCAAAGCTCTCGTAGTTAGTTTGTTCTTATGAAGTTGTAAAAAATTGCATCCAAGACCAAAAGGCAAGCATCAAATAAATTCATCAATTAGGTTAAATTTTCATAATCATAGTTCTATCGCCTGCCCTTTCTTTTTCCTTGATTCTATTTATTAAACAGTCATAGCTAGTGTGAGGGGTAAAAGTGCTTGAATAAACGTTTGGATTTTGGGCCTGTTTGATCGGTACAAGTCTGTTTGATCAGAGTCTCTAGGCCCACAGGTCAGTCCGCACTATAGTGGTTCGATGAATTGTCCGAGGAGGAGTATCTCCTCGGACAGGCCCAACAAAGGCCCTGGGACTTGCTAGATGGCCTAAAGGCAGAATTCTGGAAGAACTAGTAGGTAAAAGTGTGGTCCAAGCACCCTTTAGAAGCAAGAACGCGTGAGAAGTATCTGAGGAAAAAGCTGCTACCACCACATTAAAGGCCCTGCATCTACCTCCCTAGCCGCATTGATGGAGAAATGACCTCTGGACAGTAGAATTCAGCCTTCCTACTATTATTTGAAGACTTCAAGAAGGTGGTAGATGAGACAAGTATCTGAGAGGAGGATTTGTGTGACATGTGGATGAAACAGGGAAGAAGAAGAAGTATATAAGAAGACGAAGTATATAAGAAGACGAGAGAGGAAAGAAGATGGGGATCTTTTTCTTGGTTAAAAAACTAAACCTTGTACTCTTTGGCCTAGAAAGAGAAATACTATACAAATTGTCCTCGGCTTACATCCGAGGAGGGTTCTTTGTCATATTTATTTATCACTTGCATAGATTGTGGTACTCTAGCCTGTTGATTAACTTCCAACATCCTAAACCTAGGTTTCAAACCCATACTTTACAAATTTCATTGTATAAGGCTCTTTGGGCCTGAGCCCATCACTTGTTTTTGGGTCCGAGTACAAATTGTGCACTTACAATTGGCGCCGTCTGTGGGGAACCTAGCGTTGAAGGAATTGGAACATCATGGCAGGCTTAGGTTCGCATCATCCAGAATCTCAGGGATCCCAGCATGAAGATCTTTTCGAGCGTCTTGAGCGTCAGAAGGGTCGAGAGGGAAGTGTGCATACCGTATATCCTGACGCGAGCCATACGCCTAATGGAAGCAGTGCCACCTATGAGGATGATGCCAAGGTCATGCGGAGGGAGATTAACCACCTCAAGAAAAGGCTACGCCGTGTCAGACGGAGGCGAGCTTCACCCCCATCTAATCTTTCCTCAGGGGGTCTCGGGGAAACAGTTACAGTCCAAGGTCCAGGACTTCCCCTAGCGAAACCTTCTCTTACGAAAGGGACGACCGACCAAGTCGTAAGCATAGGAAGCTTCCTTCCAGGGGCTTAGGGAACTATGCTATTAGTCGAGCGTTACACTAACTCTCCAAATCGCCTTTTTCAAGCAGGATTGAGAAGGGAAGGCTCCCTAGACGGTTCACCCAGCCCACCTTTACCATTTATAATGGCAGGACAGACTCGGTGGAACATGTGAGCCATTTTAATCAGAGGATAGCAGTACATTCTTAGAATGATACCTTGATGTGCAAAGTCTTTCCTTCTAGCTTGGGACCCGTTGCCATGAGATGGTTTAACAGACTAAAGTCGGGGTCTGTCGATTCATTCATGGAACTTACCAGGGCATTCGCGTCTCGATTCATCACATGCAGCAAAGTCCCTCGACCTTTGGACTCACTATTATCAATGGCCATGAGGGAGGGTGAGACATTGAAAGCGTACTCTGACAGGTACTGGGAGATATTTAATGAGATCGATGGAGATTTTGACGAAGTGGCGATTAATACTTTCAAATTTGGCCTTCCCACTAATCATGATTTAAGGAAAATTCCTGACCAAAAAGCTCGTACGGAGTGTACGTCGCCTCATAGACCGCATCGACGAGTATAAAAAGGTTGAGGAAGATCAACTACAAGGCAAGGCCAAGGCGAAGGTTATCCCGTAGGAGAGAAGGGATTTCAGGTTGGACAGGTACCATAACAATAAGCCGAGGAGAGATTACTCTGGGCAATCTGGCTCAGCCACTCCTCAAGTAGTTAATACTGTATTTCGAGAACCAGTGCATCAATTGCTGGAGAAAGTCTGTAAGGAACCCTACTTTAAGTGGTCCACTATGATGGCAGGGGACCCTACGAAACGGAATCAGAACCTTTTTTACCAGTACCATCAGGATGTGGGTCATACCACCAAGAATTGTCGGACACTTTGGAACTACTTAGTGCAGCTTGTTAGCGAGGGAAAATTGAAGTAGCACCTGTATCAACCCAACGGACAAGGAAATCGTTCGGGTTTAAATAATCAGAAGAACAACTTATCTCGGCCGCCCTTGGGGATGATCAACGTCATCTTCGCTGTACCTGGCAGGACCGGTTCCTGTCCTACCAAGGTGATGGCAGTGTCACATTCCTAGGCCGAGAAGTCAGGCTCGAGGCTGAAGAGGATCAAGGGGAGTGCGCCTACCTTAGAATTCTCTGACGAAGATAAGGTTGGGACCATTCAACCCTATGACGACGCCCTAGTGGTCATATTAAGGATAGGGAATTATGACGTTAAGAGGGTGATGATCGATCAAGCCAGCGGTGCAGATATTATGTACTCTAACTTATTCAAGGGGCTTAAGTTGGGGCTGGAGGATCTCACTCCCTATGACTCGCCGTTAATAAGTTTTGAAGGGAAGACTGTTATACCAAAGGGACAGATCCGATTGCCCGTACAATCCGGCTCCGAAACGGTCGAGGTGGATTTCATTGTGGTTGTCGCATATTCTTCATACACGGCCATCCTCGCCAGGCCTTGGTTGCATGCGTTGGGTGCTGTCTCCTCAACTTTTCATGTTAAAGTAAAATTTCCTTTGGGTGGAATCGTCGAAGAAATTCTTGGTAACCAAACAGTAGCAAGGCAATGCATATCGGCAGTAGTACTGCATCAGGCCACGACGGAGTCCTCGGCCTTGGCTGTGCCGGACTTATAGCAATTAACGACTCTAGATGCGCCCGATGCAGTGATAGCAGAGGATGCCATGTGTGAAGATTTGGATAGATTTCTCATAGTCGATGATCCCAGAAGGTTCTTCCAAGTTGGGATATGGTTACCACACCAAGAGAAGTTGGAATTGGTGAAGTTTTTGAAAAACAATATTGATGTCTTTGCCTGGGATCCCTATGAGGCTCCGGGGGTTGACCCAAACTTCATTTGCCATCATTTAAACGTCAACCCTGTCGTTGTTCCCAAGAGGCAACCACCTCAGCGTTCTTCGAAAGAGCATTCTGAGGCTGTCAAGGAAGAGGTGCTCAAGCTCAAAAGGGCTGAGCTATTAAAGAAGTTTTCTACCCAGAGTGGTTGGCGCACACAGTCGTAGTGAAAAAGAAGAGCAGAAAGTGGAGAGTGTGTGTGGACTTCACAGACCTGAATAAAGCCTGCCCAAAGGACTCGTTCCCAATGTCTCGCATTGATCAGCTTGTGGATGCCATGGTCGGGCATCCTCAGATGAGTTTTTTAGATGCCTTTCAGGGTTATCACCAAATAACATTGGCGTTGGGTGATCAGGAGAAGACTGCCTTCATTACTCCTACGAGAAATTATCACTATAAAGTAATGCCGTTCGGTTTGAAAAATGCAGGGGCTACTTACTAAAGGATGATGACCAGGATGTTTTAATCGCAACTTGGAAAGACTATTGAGGTATATGTGGATGATATGGTAGTGAAGAGTAAGACAGTGCCTATGCACGTGAAAGATCTGGAAGACACCTTTCAAATACTTAGGAAGTACAAGCTGCGTCTTAACGCCTCAAAGTGTTCTTTTGGGGTGGGTTCTGGAAAGTTCCTAGGTTACATGGTGACTCATAGAGGAATAAAGGTGAATCCGACACAGGTCAGAGCCATTCAGGGTTTGCAACCATCTCAGAATCCAAAGGAAGTTCAGAAATTGACCGGGATGACTGCCACTCTTAATAGATTTATCTCTCGGTCGGCTAACAGATGTAGACCTTTTTTTCAATTGTTAAATAAATGGAAGGGATTCCAATGGTCCGAAGAGTACGCTTTAGCTTTCCAGCAACTTAAGGAATATCTTTCCTGACCACCCATCATGTCTCGGCTGGAGGTCGATGAAATCCTGTTTGCATACCTAGCTGTAGCTATCCATGCAGTCAGCCTGGTTCTGATAAGGGATGATAGTGGGGTACAAAGACCGGTTTATTACGTCAGCAAATCTTTGAATGAAGCTGAGGTGCGTTATTTGCCTTTGGAGAAGGCAATTCTGGCTGTAGTTCATGCCACACGAAAGCTTCCTCACTATTTCCAGTCCCACATCGTTGTGGTTTTGACTCAACTGCCTCTTAAGTCAGTGTTACGAAGTGCTGACTACTCAGGGAGGGTAGCCAAGTGGGGAACTACTCTGGAAGTTTTCGATATCAAATATATGCCACGCACCTCTGTGAAGGGCCAGGTTCTCGCGGATTTGGTGGCGAAGTTCGCCGAACCATCGTTAGAAGAAACTGCAAAGGAATCGCACATGAATGAAAAGTCAGTTGGCATGATCACTGGCGAAGGACCTCCGATTTGGAAAGCGTATGTTGATGGGGTAGCAAACTAGAGGGGGTTTGGGGTTGGACTTGTTTTGGTATCCCTTGAGGGAATTACCTTTGAGAAATCATTGAGATTAGTGTTCTCGGCTACTAATAACGAGGCTGAATACGAAGCTGTCTTGGTCAGTATGAATATGGTGCGGACTAATTCATATGTCCTCGAACTCTCAATTAGTTGTGGGCCAAGTCACGGGGACTATGGAGGCTAGGGATCCAAGAATGCAAGAGTACCTGACACAAGTCAAATGTTTACAATCTGAGTTCGATTCTTTCATCCTTTCGCACATTTTTAGAAGTGGAAACACACATGGGGACTCGTTAGCCACTTTGGCGACATCCTCGGCTCAATGTTTTCCTAAGATTATCCTCGTCGAAGACTTACTAAAACCAACTTTAGTCACTGCAAGTGCCGTCCATATCCATCTGATAAAGCCTGGACCTAGCTGGATTGACCCTGTGATCTCTTTTCTAAAAAGCGATGTTCTGCCTGAGGACAAGTCTGAAGCAGATAAGATTTGTAGAAAGGTTCCTCGTTTCTGGTTGTTCGAGGATCAGAAATTGCATAAATGCTCCTTTTTCAAACCATACCTGCTATGTGTACATCCTGAAGCAATGGAGACACTTTTGGAAGAGTTACATGAGGGAATTTGTGGAAGTCATACTGGGGGGAGATCCTTAGCCCATAGAGCTCTGACTTAGGGATATTGGTGGCCCAATATGCAGAGGGAAGCTCAAGACTACGTAAGAAAGTGTGATCAATGCCAAAGGTTTGCTCCCAATATTCATTAGCCTGGAGGAGTCCTTAATCTTTTGTCTAGTCCATAGCCATTCACTCAATGGAAACTGGATATAGTTGAGCCCTTTCCGAGGGCTGTGGGAAACAAAAGGTGGCTGCTCGTGGGGACAGATTATTTCACTAAGTGGGTCAAAGCTGAGCCTTTATCAAATATTAGGGATGTCGACTCCAAGAAGTTTATCTAGAAGAATATTATCACTAGATTTGGGGTACCACACACACTTATTTCAGATAATGACGTACAATTTGATAGTAGAGCTTTCAGGCAATATTATAATGACTTGGGCATCACAAATAGATACTCCACCCCAGCTTATCCTCAGGGAAATGGGCAGGCTGAGGCAGTTAACAAAGTTATAGTCAGTGGACTTAAGAAGAGGCTAGATGATACGAAGGGTAGATGGGTAGAAGAGTTGTCACACGTTTTGTGGACATATCGGACTACGCCACGGAGATCCACTAGAGAAACCCCCTTCTCCATGACCTATGGGGCAAAGGCGGTGATACCTTTAGAATCTGATTTCCCCACGTTAGGGACTAGTTCTTTTAGCCTGGGATATAACGATGGCCTCCTTGAAAAAAACTTGGATTTGGTTGAGGAGCGGCGAGAGGCCGCCATGGTCCAAATGGCTTATTATCAGCAAAAACTTAAAAGAGGATATGATACTCATGTGAAGCTAAGGCCACTAGCGCCTGGGGATTTGGTGTTGAGGAAAGTCGTGGGTACTGCCAAAAATCTAGCTTGGGGAAAGCTAGCACCAAATTGGGAAGGACCATATCAGATCATCTCCGTAGCGGGCATAGGGTCATATCGATTAGCTGATCTAGATGAAAAAATTGTACAACGCCCCTGGAATGTAAACAACCTACGAATGTATTATTATTAACAAAAAGTACTTTTGTCGTTCGTTGTTCAGATTGTCGTTATGCAGTTTGGCTTATTTATTGTTGCTCATAAATATCAAACAGAAATTTGGTCATACATGGTCCTCGGACCACATGCCTTGTGAAAATTGATATCTTATTGTTTGTTAAATAGAACCTTAGTTATGTCGGGTCCTCAGACCTTCTACTTTGGGGAAATTAATATTCCAAGTTACTGTTTCTAAATATCAAACATAAACTTGGTCATGCATGGTCCTCAGACCACATGCTTTGTGGAAATTGATATATTATTGTTTGTTAAACAGAACCTTAGTTATGTCGGGTCCTCAGACCTTCTACTTTGGGAAAATTAACATTCCAAGTTACTGTTTCTAAGTATCAAACAGAAACTTGGTCATCCATGATCCTCAGACCACATGTTTTGTGGAAATTGATATCTTATTGTTTGTTAAACAGAACCTTAGTTATGTTAGGTCCTCAGACCTTTTACTTTGGGGAAATTAACATTCCAAGTTACTGTTTCTAAGTATCAAACATAAACTTGGTCATGCATGGTCCGAGGACCACATCCCTTGTGGAAATTGATATCTTATTGTTTGTTAAACAGAACCTTAGTTATGTCGGGTCTTCAGATCTTCTACTTTGGGGAAATCAACATTTCAAGTTACTTCTAAGTATCAAACAGAAACTTGGTCATGCATGGTTTTCGGACCACATGCCTTGTGAAAATTGATATCTTATTGTTTGTTAAACCGAACCTTAGTTATGTCGGGTCCTCAGACCTTCTACTTTGGGGAAATTAACATTTCAAGTTACTTCTAAGTATCAAACAGAAACTTGGTCATGCATGGTTCTCAAACCATATGCCTTGTAGAAATTGATATCTTATTGTTTGTTAAACAGAACCTTAGTTATGTCAGGTCCTCAAACCTTCTACTTTGGAGAAATTAACATTTCAAGTTACTACTTCTAAATATCAAACAGAAACTTGGTCATGCATGGTCCTTAAACCACATGCCTTGTGGAAATTGATATCTTATTGTTTGTTAAACAAAACCTTAGTTATGTCGGACTCTTAGACCTTCTACTTTGGGAAAATTAACGTTTCAAGTTACTACTTCTAAGTATCAAACAGTAACTTGGTCATGCACGGTCCTCGGACCACATGCCTTGTGAAAATTGATATCTTATTGTTTGTTAAATAGAACCTTAGTTATGTCGAGCCCTCAGACCTTCTACTTTGGGAAAATTAACGTTTCAAGTTACTACTTCTAACTATCAAACAGAAACTTGGACGTGCATAGTCTTCGGACCACATGCCTTGTAGAAATTGACATCCTACTTTTTGTTAAAAAGAAGTTTAGTTATGTCGGGTTCTCAAACCCTCTACTTTGGAAATATTAGCAGAAACCATACCACGTTAGTGTTGAAGTGTTGATGAGCCACTTGGATTGCTTCATGCCCCAAATTAAATTCTTAATTAAATTTTTGATTGTGTATTGCTGTATCACATATATTATGCTCTTGAGGCACGATTGACAAGTATACGCTAAGTATGTGTACTTTTCTTTAAAGTTACAGCAAATTGAAATATTGGAAGTGGAGTTAGTTATTCCATTCATTCATCTTTGCGCTGATGAGTATTTTTATACTAAAGATTGGAAGTTAAATGAAAATCAAACTAGTCAAGGTTTCTCATTAAATTCTGTTAATATACATTCAAAGCAAAAACCATAAAATTTGTTACATAACAAAAAGGGAGGAAGTCCTAGCTAGCCTAAGCCCTAAGCCTTAGGAGGAGGGTCCTGCTCGGAAGTGCTGGCAGCCTTTGTTCGTTTTAGCTCTATTTCGAATGAGGTCTAGGCTTGTTTCCCTTTATCTGTAGCCACCAGTGGAGGGACGTTGGCCTCGGCATTTTGGCACGTAGTCTTCTCGGCGCCATCGCCATGTTCCTTCTCTTTGTTGGAACCCTTGGGTTCTTTAAGAGATGGAATGGGCTTTGGAATCATGGGTGGAAGCGTGGAAGATGCTGTCTCAAGGGCAGGTGTGACAAGAGGAAATTTTTCGATCACCTGGATGTCTTGGGGGAGCCAGATGTTTTCGGGCTTCCTTAACTCGGAGGTTGTGGGAATCCCTGCCACATTTAAGGCTTTCTCCCACACTTGTTGACAATATTCCCGGCACAGCTCGGCGAACTCCTCAGTTAGTTGGTTTTCTATCGCCTCTACCCCTTCTTTGTAAGCGACCTTCTTCGCGGCCTCTATGGAGTCCTTGAAGGTACGAGTCTCATCCCTCATCCTAGCAAGCTCCTTCTTTAGGTCGAAGTTTTCTTGTTGAGTTTTGGATAAGTCTTCGTCCTTCTGACGAAGAAGCTTGCGTTGCCCCTCCACCTAGGTCCTTATTGTCTTCAGGCTAGCCTTGGTACCGTCCCTTTCCCTTTTTAGCTCTGCCAACTGTGTGGTTAGCTTCTCGTTCTGCGCAAGAGCTTGGCCTAGGGACTCTCGGTCTCCTGCCTAAGCTCCAGTTCAACTGCAGCTTTCTTCCGAGAATCTTCCACCCACTTCTCGACAGCAAAGACTTCTTGAATGGCCTGTGTTGAAATATCAAAATAAATGCATTATTAGTAGCTCGAATCTAAAGTACATAAGAATGTTTCTTTTGTTAAGGTGTAATGAAAGTAATAAAGTGAGGATAAGACATAGATACTCACCAAAGTCAAGTCCCTTTTTAGCAAAAGGAACAGATGTGGCTGGTTCATCTTGTCCAGGGCGTCCATGTCCTTGGGTAGAAGAAGAGGACGTTCCAGGGCATCGGCCAAGTGGTGAGCGTGACCTTGTTGGAACGTCCTAATACTAGATTGGTAGGAGATTGGTGCCCCGTACAGTTTCAGCTCGGGAGACCAGTTAGCCGGTGTACGGCGTACCTTGGCAAGGTCCTTGTTCTCCCCGCTTTCCACTAAAGAGGCATGTCCCTTGCCTTTGCTAGGTTTCTGTTGTTGTTGTTGTTGTTGTTGTTGTTGTTGTTGTTGTTGTTGTTGTTGTTGTTGTTTCAGCTTCTTCTACCTTTCCGCATCTGCCTCCTTGGCCTTATTCTTCCTCTTCTTCTTAGGCTCCGGAACGAGAGGCTTAGGATCAGAGGGAGGAGGGGGTGGTGGCAAGGACGGAGGGACCTGCGACCCACCTGTTCCTTTTTGAGAGACTTTTGAGCCCCTCTTATTCATCAGCTTCCGAAGACTGTCCATATCTTCTTCTTCGGAGCTGGAATCAGGCTGTGCAATTACTAGACCTTGTATGCTTGAAGTTTCAGTGGGCGCGTGTTCTTCGTTCGAGAGGATGACGAGTGGATCCTCTTGAGGTCTTTCAACTTCCTCGAGTCGAAATTGGTTGATCTCCTCGTCTAACGATTGTTGCGAGGACCCTAGCTCTTCTTGGACGGCAGTTGTCTGGGAATGTGTCGAAAGAGGAATCACTATGATCGGACGAGAATATAGTATGATGGAGGGATCGTCTGGGAGTTCGCGGTTAGAAAGGAAGCCTGGTTGTGCCACGTCTATCCTTCCGCGTTGTTTGTCTCCCGCAATGATCGCGTTGTCAATTTCTTGAAAGTCCACTGATAAAGGATCGTATCCTAGTATCAAGTGGGTAGCTCTCACTTATAGGTCTTCACTGACAAAGACTTCAGAGTGAAGGACGTAATTTAAGTCTGCGACGTTGCAAAAGCTTAGACGCGGATGTACGTGTTGTTTATCTATGAAAGGAAACGTCCGAGAAGACGAGCATGGTTGGATTAGTGATAAATATCAAGGAAAAAACAATAATGCGCAATATAATTCAAAAACATCAAAAGTAATGGGATTGAGTCATGGGTTAGGAAATCTAACTCCTATGGAGTCACACCTGGCTCTCCCATTCAACTGGGCAGTGAGGACCGTCAAACCAATTTCCCGAGGCGATGGGATAGTTGTCTTTCATGCCTTTGTTGGATTTGGGAAGACAGGATATCAGTCTAACGATGCTAGACCTGGATTTAATGTAGTATCCTACATTTTTGAGTTTATGGCACTCGTACATATAGGCAACATCGTGCCATGTGAGGTTCAAACCCATTTGCTCGTTTAGAGCATCGACACAACCAAGGACCCTAAATACGTTTGGTGTAAACTAATTTGGGCATAACCTATGGTTACGTAGGTATTCGCTGGTTATGTTTTTCATGGGGAGGGTCATCCCACCTTCTATGAAGGTGATCATGGGAATGATAACTTCTCCCTCTTTCCTAGCGTCACCTATGACTTCTACTGGGCAATATTTCAAGCCTACGTCGTGAGGAATCTGGTATTTGGCCCTAAAACCCTCCATACTGGTGTCGGTATCAACCAGACACTTAAATCTACCCATTTGGTAGGAATGAAACAAAGGTTTAAAGAAGGAAAGGGATCTAGATGATGGCCGAGGACAGAAGCCGAGAAGGAATAAGAAAGAAAAGTGAGAACTTACGAGAGTTGATTAAGCGATTCTTCACGAACTTCTGGAGAGAAAAGATAATGATTGGCACTTAGATGTGATTGATTTCTGAAAGAATGAATGAAGATACGGGTTCCCAGGCGTTTTGACGTGCGGGGGGCGGCCTCAAAATTAAAATTCTCCCGCTCAATTTTTTAGAGCAAATTTGGACCGTTGGATGCGTATCTCATCGTTGAACGTGGGGAATAGGATGTAACTTGCGGTCATAAATGCGTGTGTTTCGGGTTTTGAAGCGTCAGAGACGGTTTAAGGGAACGAAAAGACCCCTACACGTGCGGCAGTTTGCGAGGTATGTGGAGGGTGTGCTGTTTGGATCAAAACTCTATTTCTTTCCTCATATGGGAGGGAAAAATAAAGTTTTTAGGGGCTATTGTGAGGGGTAAAAGTGCTTGAATAAACGTTTGGGTTTTGGGCCTGATTGGTTGGTACAAGTCTGTTTGATCAAAGTCTCTAGGCCCACAGGTCAGTTCGCACTATAGTGGTCTGAGGAGTTGTCCGATGAGGAGTATCTCCTCGGACAAGCCCAGCAAAGGCCCTAGGACTTGCTAGATTTCCTAAAGGCAGAATTCTGGAAGAACTAGTGGGTAAAAGTGTGGTTTAAGCACCCTTTAGAAGCAGGAACGTGTGAGAAGTATTTGAGGAAAAAGCTGCTACCACCACATTAAAGACCCTGCATCTACCTCCCTGGCCGCATTGATGGAGAAATGACCTCTGGACAGTAAAATTCAGCCTTCCTACTATTATTTGAAGAATTTAAGAAGGTGATGGATGTGATAAGTATCTGAGAGGAGGATTTGTGTGACACGTGGATGAAACAGGGAAGAAGAAGAAGTATATAAGAAGACGAGAAAGGAAAGAAGAGGGGGATCTTTTTCTTGGTTAAAAAACTAAACCTTGTACTCTTTGGCCTAGAAAGAGAAATACTATACAAATTGTCCTCGGCTTACATCCAAGGAGGGTTCTTTGTCATATTTATTTATCACTTGCATAGATTGTGACACTCTAACCTGTTGATTAATTTCCAACATCCCAAACCTAGGTTTCAAACCCATACTCTACAAATTTATTGTATAAGGCCCTTTGAGCCTGAGCCCATTACTCGTTTTTGGGTCCGGGTACAAATTGTGCACTTACAACTAGTGAAACCTTTATTTTGGTAGGTTACTAGGTCATGGTTTTGAAATTTAAATGTAGTGTGAAAGTGAAGAAAAGATATTTGGAAAGAGGTTGTAGATATCAATAGCTTGGAGAGAGGTTTGTTGTTGTTGAATAGTACTACGTACTAGTTTTCAAATTCACGAGGTAGTGGAAACCGAAGCCGAAGAGGAAACAATATCGTATACAGTTGAGGATATGGTAGAGAATTTCGTGAAGTATCAGAAGACATATGTGACAAGGTGGAGGTCCGATGCTAAGAGGAGGAGGGTGAGATTTTGTCATGTTTGTGGCTTTAGAATTTAAGAGAGTTATATTGTGTGTGGTAAGACGTATTCAATTTTTACTAAAATGATAATGTGGAGTTTTATTATTAAAGGGTGCAAACCCTTGGTTTTACACCAAGACCAGATAGAATTTAGTCTCATTCAAAAAAGATAATTTTGATCGCTCTCTCCATATTAAATGTTATAATTATAAATTTGACAATATGTGCTAGTGTTATATAATTAAAAAATATTTAGTGTACTATCCACCAAATAAAATAATAGCCATGAAATAGATTTTAAAAGTATATATCTTATTTTAAATACCATTGCAAAGAAATCAAATCTTAAGTATCAAATGAATTTGAAGAGAAAAAAGGTATAAAATAGAGTATCTTTATTTCACTTGAAATAGAGAGGATTATTATCCGTTCACGATATAGTTAAGGTTAATTTTTAATGACGAGGTTGTATATGGCAAATCTTGATTGTAAAATAAAAGAAAGACAAATGGATTGAATGGTTTTACTTATGGATAATATTTTATTTTATAGTGATGATTCGTTCTATTTATGAGTACTGTGGGGACCCGAGGACCGAAGATTGGAAGCACCGTTGTAGCCTTCAGTTGTTCCTCACGAAGAAACATCTATTCGAGGAGTGAGGTTGCCCGAAGAGAGAATGAGAAGTGACAGAGCGTCCTTGGGGAGTATAAGAGGTGAAGGTGGGCACCTTAAGGGATAAACAAGATATTTGTGGGAGGTTTCTTGCAAAGTCTCACCTACTACTCCACATTGAATGGCTAATAACAGTTTTATTAGCTACATTAATGAGGAAATGACCTAAATAGTAGATCCACAGTTCAACAGCTTAGTCCACCACCTTCACCAGAAGTCTAATGTAACAAGTGTCCTAAAGGGATTTGGGAGGATTGAAGATGGAGGGTTAGGATGCAAGAAGCCATGAAGTATATAAAGAAAAGGGACTCTCAGATAAAGGGGATTTGAAAATAATTAAGGAAAGGAATTAGAACCAGCACAATAATTGAGAGAAAGAGAGTGAACAGTGCATGTAACAACCCAAGAACATTGTCTTCGGGCAAATTTGTAAAGATCCATCTACATATTTAAATCTTAGACCTTTACCTCCTTCTCTATCTTTGTCCTTGAGGCGAAACCTAACTTGTTCATCCCACTCTCTTTACAAATATTTATTGATTTGGGCCGGATTTAGGAACATCAATCTCACTATTCTAAGTGAGCTTGGGCTACCAAGATTTCGTGCTCTTACAAGTACCTTTTTAATATCCCATTTATTAAATACAGTGTTAGAATTAGGAATTTTTGTTGGAAGAGGGCGTGGGGTTAAGTTAAACCATCCTATTGATTCACGATTTATGTATGTATGTCTTCATATATTAGTTTAATTAATGTAATTCTTATTAGCACTCAAAATACTAACAAAACTAAACTACCAGTTGAGTATCATAAGGTTATTGTACTCCCTAACTTTCTCTTATACTTTTGAACAGTTATAAGTCCCTACCATTCAAGAAATTAAATAAATTAATAAATAAAACACTAGACTACATCTACAAAAAGACATAATAATAATATTAATAGAAATTAAATATAACAAAATCAATAAGCCAATATGAAATTCTAGATAAACATAGTGAATAAGGCCTATCAATTGGTTTAATAATTTAAAGGAAAAAAGAAAATCATAGACCACAAGACAAATAAATAGAAATGCAAAAAAGAAGAAGAAGAAGAAGAAGAAGAAAAGAATCTAGTACTACTCAAGAATTGAAATCCATTTTCTCTTATGTTAGGTTAAAATAGATTGACCCTGGTTAATTAATTCAATTATCCAAGTTAATTAATTAGGTCAAATTATATGTAAATCGTTGAGGTACCAACAAATTACCAAATAATTAATATGCAGCGGAAAATAAATAATATGGTAATTTGTTGACAAATGAAGAAAATTTATCGCAAGGCAAAAACCTCGCCGGGTGAATTTAAGGTCACCACTTCTAAGAATTAACTAATCAATAATCAAACGGTGACAAGAATAATCAAAATACAAGCCTACAGTTGAACATATGCTCCAATATCCAATTAGACTTGATCTTTGTAGTAGACTTCTTTACTTTGGACAAATCTCTAATTTGTGACTAATTTCTTTGCACGAATCTCAGTACGTTACTAACTTTAGTAACTTGATTGATTGTTATTGGCTGCAAAGTTTTTCATTTCATAAACGATAAAGATCAGGAAGCATTTGGTTACAAAAACTTAAGGCATACAAACACAGTAACTTCACACAGAGTATATAAGTTATAGGTCTCTGTTTTCCATATTTGATGACTTTTAAAATAAGTCTTATATATAATTAGGGTGTAAAGAGAGAAGCCCTAGTCATTCAAGTCATCATGGGCCGAAATTCAGATCTGAGAATTCTGAATTCGTAGTTCTTGACAGATCGAGCTTGTTTCAAGCTTCTCCATTAATCCTCAATAGCAGCTTGTGTCGAGTTTTAATAAAACATCTTTTCTTCACTTGTTTTTGGATCAAACTTTATGTCTTTAATGATACCACTTGATATGTTTGAACAACATATTTCTTGATACATTAAACCCAACTTAGATCTACTTGATTACAAGTAAAATGCATTTTGTCAAAAAAATTATCTAATTACATAGAAAATATGACTCTAATATCTAAGGTTCAAATAAGCATAAGAGTCTTTGTTAAGAAAGATGGAAGAGCTTAACGCTAAGTCAAAATGTGAGCACTGACCGCTGGATGAAGGATAAAAAAATGGGAGCGGGAGGCCACGGCTTCAATTGTTCCTTCTTTTGAACAAATTATAAAAATATTTGGGGCCATGGCCCCAGTAACAAAAGTATTTCGGTGCCTAATTAGATATTCATAATTTTTTTTTTTAGGAGTAAAATTAAACCTAGTGGGGTTGGCCGAGTGGTTGGACACTCGGTCTCAAAGTGACTGTTTTGGGTTTGACTAGGAGCTCCCTAGTTCAAGTATGGGCACCAGCACTTTGAAAAAACTTTCTGGGCCAGTGATTTACTTTGCTATGTGCTTACCCATTGCGAACAATGATTAGTCTCTGATTAAAAGTATTGAGAAAACATTAAACCATGAATATAACTTTGTTACCTTTTTATTATTTTTCTCTAAGCATGTCACAATTGCAGCTCTTTAATTTAACTGATCTAGAACTCTGAATAGTCTATGATTCGTACAGATTTTAGTTATTTATATAATTTGATTGACTATGACCGTGCATACTAAGAATATGGTCCAATTAATAAGGTTGACAAGTTACTTATTTGGGGTATGACTTTTGATTTGAATTTGGAGACCCATTTGAATAGAATGGTCAATTCCAATTGATACAAATTGCACCTGTAGGCTGAAAATAAAAAACGTCGGCAATTAATACAAACTCCCATGGGAGTTTGGTGATTTTTCTTCTCAAAACAGTATTAGTTTTTTTTCTTAATGAATAAAAAAGGCCTACAGTCAATTTGATGCGGATTCATTCATCTCATACTCCGCAATTGGTAATATTATATGTACCACTTGAATAACAATAGGATGTCTACTTAAACCTCACAATTTATGCAAGCAATATTAGTTTTTTTAGAGGTGCCGTACATAAGTTCCACAAATATTCTATTAGTCATGCCATCTCTTCTCAATTGGATTGGACCTACCACAAGGACAAAGTGCATTTTCTAATTTGGATCGAAGTTTAAAATTGGTTTTTGCTATGCTCCACACAAGGTTCTGTTGAAAAGCCACATACAACTCGAAAAATATTAGCCACACATGGAGTCTTACATGAATGTTGAAGTCATCAAAAATTTAATTTGAGTAATAATTATTGTACACTTTTTTAAAATCATGTTTTGAAAGCACAATTTTAATTAATTTTAGGGTGTGTTTGAATTTTGCTTAATTTTGTTAGCTTATTTACATAATGTTTATTGAAGATATAGTTTTTCTTTTTATAACTTTTAGTAAAATAAGCTGGCTTTTTAATTTGAAGTCAAACACACATTAAATGTATAACAAAAAGCTAAAAACTAGATTATTTGCAAAACAATTAAGACAAAAAAAAAAA
Source organism: Castanea sativa (assembly GCF_040712315.1). Taxonomy (NCBI): domain Eukaryota; kingdom Viridiplantae; phylum Streptophyta; class Magnoliopsida; order Fagales; family Fagaceae; genus Castanea; species Castanea sativa. The sequence goes on from NC_134020.1 coordinate 36,403,512, forward strand.
AAAAACAAAAAGCAAAAAGCAAAAAACTTTTAAGCAAAACCCAATCGCATATTTAGTATTCATTTTGAGAGCAACAGTTAACCATACATTAACCACTTAATATTGAGGACGATCGAGGTCACCTTAGTTCTAGGCAAATCCAGTAATGAGTTGGAAACAAGAAAATCTCCCTCCCACGAAAAAAAAAAAAAATCTCCCATGACATGTATAAAATAAAGTCAAAAAAATCAATTTGACCAAGTTAATTTCCTAATATATATTGTTATTTGTTATGGAGAATGGACCAACACTAGAGATGAAAATTATGGAGCCTATATAGCCAGCAGATACTGGAATTCAAAGTCGTATGGTATCTTCTCAACAATGCTAGATATCTTGCCACTGTTTTGTCCCCTGAAGCAATCCACCAATGATTTTCTTAATGACCCAGATGTTGGTAACTGGTGGCAAATCCACTCCACCAATGTGTCTATGTCTACAGCAAAATCAAGCATGTTTCTAAGCAGGAGCTCTGGGAATGCAATTCTTTTTGTGCTAGTCACTACTATTGAAGCTTGCAAATAATCTAGCTTTGATTTTTCCAACTCAGCTACAACACCATCAGCTGTATACATTCTTACCTGCACATATGATGCTTTTTTGTGATTTTGAGCATGTGAATAATTTGGGAAAAAATGTGTCAGCCAAAGGTTTGATTGTTCAACTTACAGCAGGAGATGAAAGAGTTCCACAACACAGAGCAAATGTGACATTTGGTTCCATTGATTCAAGTCCATAAAGTTCGCGAACAATGGCTTCCTTATCATCCATGTCACTCTGAAGATAAACCTACTAGAAATCACCTCTAAGAAGATTGTACCAGTAATACATTTATTACTTCTACATAAAGTATAGGTTCAATGATATTTACCTCTTTCACACCAGAAGAAGCCGGCTTTCTCAAAATAAAATGCTCTATTGCTTGAGCATTTATAATATTACCTCCTATGTTAAGGGTTGCCTTAATTCACAAAATACAAAATTTTGAGTAAGATTACTAGGGTCGATTATTAACTTGATGATCTGCATGTTTTCATACTTGGCAAAGCAAGGGAAGTATTGCCAGTATCCATTCAATGTTAACATGGAAAGAGTTCTGAGATGTACCTTGTTCATCAATGCAAGCAGTTTTTCTGGAGTAGAAGGCACACCATATTGAAGAAATCCCTGAAACAGATATCTAAATGAGTACATCAGTATGCTTTTGATAATGATAGTTCTATAAGATTTATAAGGGCATCCTGGTGTGCGCGTAAGCTTAATTAAGCATCAGAGCAGCAACTCTGGCAAAAGATTACACATACATCAGGCTAGATGACCCCAATTTAATAAGATATACAAGAGAAGGAAGAATGGTATTGAATATTTTATTTACATGCATAATACAAGCATTGTACATGTTGATCCAAAATGCTAATTTCTGTTGGTTAGTCAAGAATCTCAAGTCCACCGTCTGGAGAGAGTTCAACAAAACCCTGTAATCCACAAAGACAAAAATGAAAAATCAAAATAAAATCTAATCACATGGCTGCATTTATGTCGACAACTTTTCATTAAAAAAAAAAATGTCGACAATTGGGACCATTGCACCATTTAATTATGTACTATAGTAACTCTAGCTGTACTCATCTATTTATAGAGTTCAGCAGGCCTACCTCAACTTTCTTAGCAAAGGAATAGAACTGGGGCTTGATATGAACTTGTGGTCCAAAGAGCTTGACGTGAATACAACCAAGTTCTTGTAAGGACCAATGTCCCTAGGAATGGACTCTTCCATGTTGAAGATACCATATGGGTCTTGTTGCCTTGATTCCTTTTGTATAAGGCTTGACTTTAAGCCAGTCTCGGCCCTGAAGCTTCTTGAGCTAAAAGAAGCGTTCATGGACCTTGAAACGGGGCCTGACTTCTCTAACTCCATTGCTCTTGATGTTCTAAGCAGTCTCGTATATATGACGTTTAAACACTTCAAGATGCTCTCGGATAGCTTGTTGGGTTGCCATTGCTGGTTTTCTTCTTCTGATTGGTTTGCATTGGGTAGAGCTTTTGGAGGGAGGTCTGAAAGGATTGGTGGATTACGTTCTTTTAGCTGAAACAATGTTGTTAAATATTAGCATTGATACACCATGTTGAATATGCTAGTATGGATGCGGAAGCAAAAACATAAAGTATAGAACACAATAACACACGAGGGTTACGTGGTTTAGCCTAACGGCCTACATCCACGGAGGAAACTCTAAAGGGCTACATCAATAATATATTAGAGTGTAGTACAAATCCTGTGTTACAATGAACCATAACATGTGTATATATAGTAGACTAAACCCTAAACTAATAGACTTCTAGTACAAGTAGGAAACTTGGCTTGCACACAAAGTAGAATTAGGCTTGGGCTTATGCTAATGGGCTAATATATCTCTAACACCCCCTCTCAAACTCAAGATGGAAACTTGATGAAATCTTGAGATTTGATTAGGTTGAAAAGATCCATTGAATGAAGTTTGGCTCTGTGACGGTGGCTTGAGAAAGGCAATGGTCTTGCAGTGTTGATGCGACTTCTAACGGTGACATGACTATACCGGAGAATTTTGACGGCAACAGTGAAAAACCAAAGAAGATGAACGCAGCGAAGAAACACCGAGGAAGACAAAGATTGCTCTTAATACACCGTAAGGACAGAAAACCATGGCCATAGGAAGGCAGCTCTGATACCATGTTAAATATTAGCATTGATACACCATGTTGAATATGCTAGTATGGATGCGGAAGCAAAAACATAAAGTATAGAACACAATAACACACGAGGGTAACGTGGTTTAGCCTAACGGCCTACATCCACGGAGGAAACCCTAAAATGCTACATCAATAATATATTAGAGTGTAGTACAAATCCTGTGTTACAATGAACCATAACATGTGTATATATAGTAGACTAAACCCTAAACTAATAGACTTCTAGTACAAGTTGGAAACTTGGCTTGCACACAAAGTAGAATTAGGCTTGGGCTTATGCTAATGGGCTAATATATCTCTAACAAATGTCATTGGGAACTTGGAATTAGCGTTCATTATCTACATCTAACCATATATTGGAAACTTGGCTTACACACAAAGTAGAATTAGGCTTGGGCTTATGCTAATGGGCTAATATATCTCTAACAAATGTCATTGGGAACTTGGAATTAGCGTTCATTATCTACATCTAACCATATATTGCTGTATGACTCTCCATGATCCCACAAAGAGGGAAACTTTTATACTATCATGAATTTCCTGAAAAGAAAGTGGGTCATCCACTTCATTCAAACCAAAAGCATGTGGGCTAAAATTCAATTTAAACTCTCAACTTTTATTTCAATTGTCAATTTTGTCCTTCAGGTTTAATTTTTGTTAATTTAGTCTCCCACTTTGTTAAAATGAGTCAATCTAATCCTTCTATCTAAATTTCTTAGTAAATGAAACTGTTTTTTTTTTTTTTTTTACTTTCTAAAATAATACTTATCAAAAAATAATATCTATTAAATGGCACATCTCATGAACGTTATCGGTTAAATTTTAATTAAACAAAATAATTTAAACGATATTTTTTTAACTAATAGATTTGACTGGAATGACCAAATTAACTCATTTTGACAAAGTGAAATACTAAGGATCCGTTTGGATACAGCTGAAAAATGAAAATAATGTAGTAATATCATTTTTAAATGTGTAAATAGTACCGTGTGACCTATTTTTAATAAAAAAAGTGGTTGAACAGTAATTGCACAGTGTAAACATTAACTTTTGTCCCCTAAGCTGAAATACGTGTAGAGAAAAAAAAAAAAAGAGACTAAAACGCGTCTTGACTAAAACATAGACGCAATAATTTTTATCCAAACAATCACTAAATTGACAAAAACTAAATCTTATAGATTAATTTGAGAATCGGAATTAAAGTTATGGGCTAAATTGAATTTTAACAAAATACTTGCACTTTTTTTCAAAGTAAATTGAAACATGAGAAAAGCCCACAATCACTATTCTTATCTAAAAATCACAACAATAATAATAACATAACATGGCACAAATGAACTGAGACCTACCTTGGGTGATGGGTGTCGTGGTTCACGCAAGGGTGAGGATGGCTTCAGCATCCCACTTTTTCTTGGAATCTTGTCCTGAAATTTAACAGCCTCATGGAGAAGATTTTCCTTTTGATCAGCAAATCCTCTTGAATTTCCCAATTTCTCAGCTATAGTGAAATCATTGAGATTATAATCGCCTTTTATAGCTTTACTTATGAAATGCAATGCTTTGGTGTCATAGGCCATCGTTTCATTACCAACTTTGTTAATGGGGTTTGTGTTTGTTGTTGGTGATGTTTGACCCACATGGTTGCTTAGAGTTCCATGTTTCCATTTTTTGGACTTTGATTCCACGGTGACCTCCTGCTCAAGTTTCAAACTCTTTTGAAGTTCGCTTATTTGGCCTTCAAGTCTAAGTATCTCACCCTCAACCATGGCTAACTCTGCCAACAGCTGCTTTATCTGCATAATTTACGTGACAGATAAATACGTTATCACTTTGCTGTTTTTGTACCTTAAACAAGATTAAGTGAATCAACCTAGTCCAAAGTATTTTAGGCCATCATTTCCTTACCAACTCTATCATTTCATCAGAAGTCATATATTACTGCTACAAGAAGTTTCTAATATGTGTTCCTAATGCGATGTTGCGTGTTGTTCCATGTCACAAATGAGAAAAAGTTTACCTTAACTGGAAGGAAGTTCGGTATGCTGACAGCAGAACCATTATGTTGATTAAGGATATGCTCCAAAACCTCATGCATATTTTCTTCTTGATTCAACATTTTTTGAAGCATAGAGACCTACAATATGGGAAATCATTAATACGGCTAGCTTTCTCCAATAATATGTATAGACTCATACGTCTAGATGGAACTCATAAACATATAGATTATATCTTTTGTCATTTTTATTACTTTCTCGCCTTGTCTTTTTTGGAGTTATCATATTTGGAATTATCATAATTGTTAAATGATTAAATTTATCAAAATAATAATAAAAAAAAGGAACAAAATGGTAATTATTGGAACAAGTATTGTTTTATAGAGAAAGAGATGATAATATCTATATACCTAGATCAAATAGGTAGATAACAAAGGACTATCTTAACAAAAAAGGAAAAAAAAAAAATATATATATATATATATGTATATATAGTTATACAATAAATGAATTGAATTGAATTGAATTTAATAGTAGGATTTTGCCAATGTGTGTCCCAAGAGCACACAATAATTAATCATTTTTTGAAATATTCTTTTGAAAATTGAAAAAGTATTGACAACTTTTTGAATTTTCAAAAAAATATTTTCAAAAATGGGTGGTTTAATGTGTGCCCTAAGGGCACACATTAATCGGACCCTATATAAATAGAGATGAAATATTTGATCTCTATATGAAGAAATGATTTCTCCTCCCCCAACCCCATTTTTGGAGGAAATGAAATGGACAGGACATTAGCTCAATCTTTTAAATTTCTTGTACTAATTAAACATGTAAATAAGGAAATAGACTAAATATCCTTTTATAGAGATTTTTTTTATTCTATTCATTTCCCTCCCAAATGGAATGTGAATTTTCTTTCTTTTTTCAAATAGCCTAGGATCAATTATTGTTTTATAAAGATAGAGATGATGCTTTGAGTATTTGAGTAAAAAAGGTAAGAACTTTTGATCAAGATACTACAAATTTTAATATTTTAAACATTTTTTCAGTTTTTTTTTTTTTTGGGAGAGAGAAATTTCTTAGTGTGAAAAGATTTACTTGAAAAAGAGCTTTTTCCATTTCCTTGGCATTGCAATCTTCCTGAAATGACTTGTATCCCATGTAATTAATTGATTATGATTCCATAAAAAAATTATTATTGTTTTTAGAAAGAGAAAAATAAAGGGGAACAAAATGAGAATTAATTATTATATACATATGATTTAAGAGCCATAGAGCGTGAGTTATTATAATCAAGGTGAGTGCTCAGTGTAGGCCGATGTCTTAAAGAATGGAATAAGCTTTTTCTGGGTCTACAACTACTAGGATCAGCTCTATTACTATTACGATTCTCAAATAAAAAACAACCAAAAAAAAAAAAACTCTGTTACTATTTACATTAATGAAGAAATAAATGCGTTACTTTTAAACAATAATTATTGAATTTTGCCCAATCCATTATGGACTGTCTAGTTTTTTTCTTACTGAAATTATGGACTGTCTAGTTGAAACCACAAGGAAAATGAACCAGACAAGGGTCCCATCTTGTTTCTCAAAATAGAAAAAAGAAAAAAAGACAAGGGTCCCATCACTTATGGTCTTGTTTGTTGTGTGGTGAAACTATTAAATCCTCAAAAATGCTTGGTTTCCTCGAGTCTCAGACCTAAAGTTACAAAATTAAGACAAATGGTTTACACATACCTCTCTTTCAAGATGCTCCCTCTTTTGCTGCTCACTAAACTTCTTCCTTCTCTGTAATATTGCAAGAACAATATATATATATATATATATATATATATATATATATATATATATATATATATATATAATCAAAATGAAGAAAATATGAACATAAAGAAATAAGAGTAGCACCAAGAAAGTATTAACATTGCTTGAAGTATATGCTTGAATTATTTTAGTTAGAAGCTTAACCAACAACCTTCTTGAAATAACTTACAAATGATATGTACAAAATTCATCATTTTTAAAACATAAAGCACTATCACTGCATACTCTTGCAGTGCAATGATCACTCTACAAGTATAAGTGCTTGTGAGATGTAGGGGCAAGAGCCAGAATTTAAGCCTCCAGAAAGGAGTTTTACACACATATACACTTAGATTAGACTAGAAGTTTCACACACATATGCACTTAGATTAAATTAGAGTAGAATTCTATCTTATAAAAAATAAAAAATAAAAAAACGTAAAGCACTGCAAACCTTTGGCAATCATGGCAAAGCAAGCAAGAAAGGAGGGGGGTGTTGAATCATTCATGGCAAGTAAGAAACGCATAAAAAATAAGTTACAATATTACTAGCAATTGATCTTTTTCTTATGTGTAGTAGATGCACTAAAAAGCCTCTTTGGAAAACAAAGCATAAAATGATAGACAAAACTTACAATCTCCAAGGGCGTGTGAAATGAGTCCCTTCGGCTCGCCATTGGAGAAACTTCACCACAGCCTAGCATTAGTCTGAGTCTACCCCAAAATTTGGAAGAAATAAAACAGCATGGAATGGTCCTCAGGTTTTGATCATCCTGGTGTAGGTGGGAACTTAAAGATCGCTTGGACACAAAGGAAGAGTGGCTACTACTGCAGGTAGTTGTTGGTGTTGACGTTTGAATTGAAGGGCAAAAGAATTTTTGCGTTGCTTGAGAAGGATTTGATGAGAGAGAGCTATCATGGTGATGAGGTTGGTTCATGAACTCGGTTAAGGTTAACCGTCTCATTTGTGGATGGGACATCATGCAGAGAAAAGAATGGTATTGTGGTTGTGGGGGCTTTACTTGGCGTAGCTTGCACTTGTAGCTTCAGAGTTAGAATAGCGGTTATACCTTCTGCTGAGGAGTCTTTAAGTCTTCTAATGTTTCTAATGTCTACATCATTTATAGTAAAATAAACACGTAACAACTAACTTATAATAATGTATCAATGACCAATGAATCTAATTAATGAGGTTTTGTACCTCCACCCATTAATCAAATTAAATCTTTGCTCTATCTGACAATATAATCAAAACAACATAATTAAATTTAAAAGTGAAAGAGGACATGTTATTAATTCCTGCTTGGTTTATATTTATATATTAATCATTATATTTTCTTCCCTATATATTAAGGGGATTCAAAAAGTTAGTTATGACTTTAAAAAATGTCAAAAATAACCCTAATCAACTAATCTAATTAGATAATCCATATTCTTAAAAAATAAAAAACAGGGTTAAAATTTTAATTCAACAAAATTCAAAAAAAAAAAAAAAGATTAGAGAAAATTTTTTCTTAAAAATTAGTACACTTTCTAAAAAAACCATCCCACCTTCTTAAAAAAACCACCCTACGGTTTTCTATTAAAAAAACACATATCCTAAATTCTCTAAAAAAATAAAAAATAAAAACTACCCCACCTTCTTTAAAAAAATCCCACCCACCGTTTCCTATTAAAAAAAAAAACTGCCACATATCACATAAAAAAAAAAAGATGTTTGGTAGAGTAGTTTGAGATGAAATTTTTGTAGTTTGAGATGAGATTTTTGTAATTTTTTGAAATATGTGTGAGTGAAAAAGTGTGTGTAATGTTATTTAAAATGTAAAAATGTGAGTTTGGGATAGGGTACCAAACAGGCCCTAAACATCTTTCAATGTTATTTTATGTTCATTCTTTAGAGCTAGCCTTATTTCTTGGCTATATTAGTGGTTCTAAACCTGCAATTTTTGTGGAAAAATAAGTGTAAATCTCAAATTAAAATAAGTGAAAAATTATAATACTAATCCCCAAAAAAAAAAAAGTTTCATCACACATGTGGAGCGCGTGTGATGAGACTAGTCTGTATATATTAAGAGGATTTGAAAAGTTAGTTATTACTTTTTTTTACTGTAAAAAATAACCCTAATCTAATTAACTTATTCTTATTCCTCAAAAATAGAAATAATTCATAAAAAAGAGTTAAAACTATAAATCAACAAAATTAAACTTTTTTTTACTGTAAAAAATACCTCTAATTTAATTAACTTATTCTTATTTCTCAAAAAAAGAAATAACCCATAAAAAAATAAAAGTTAAAACTGTAAATCAACACTAGTCTCTGAGCACACGCGTGAGTGCATGCTCAGAGACTCTTCTATTTTTTGGGTAAGGGTTAATTTAGAGCATTTATTATAATTTGGGATTACTACATTTATAGATAAGTTATCCAGTATCATTCTTGCTTTAGCAAATTTGTATATATGACAATTGCTTACAAAGTTATCAAATGTGCAATGAAAGGCACAAAAAAGAAAAATATTAAATTTCATAAGGTAGGATATTTATATTACAAAAAATGTTTTCTAACAACTACTTCATAGATTAACTACCATTTCATTCACCCGAATTCATCTAATGTGTCTTCTATGCAATCTAACTAAATTGTTGATATGTTACCCTAAAAAAAATACAAAAAAAAAGAGAGAGTAAGATTTAAATGTAAGAAAAACAACAAACAAAAATAATAAGAGGAAGAGAGGGCACCATTTAGAACACATACTCTAAAATAATGAGTCAAACCTGATAACCACAAAGAAAAAAAAAATCAATATATATCATTCCTATTGTTTAAAAAATAGTCATTAATTAGAGAAAATACTTAAACACCCATCAAATTGTCCAAATAAAATAAAAGAAAAATAAAATCCATCAACCTTGATTTCCTATAAAATCCATCAACGTTGGTTTCCTATTTTTTGCAACTTCAAGCAAAAAAAAAAAGAAAAAAAAAAGAGAAGAGAAGGTAAGGTAAGATAATGATATAATAAAAGAAAAGAAAAATAAAAAAATATATAAGAAAAGATAAGATAATGATATGAAAATGATAATGATAATCTTAACAAAGTGGAAGCCTTTTAGTATCTAAATCACGATAAAATAATATATTTTTGTTGGAGATAAAATAACCCTTTTTTTACAAATTAAACCATAATCCAAGACTTTTAGAATTTTTTTTTAAAAAAAAAACGTTAATAACCTGAGGGAAACGACCTTCAACCTTGAGCGTTATGATGGCAAGGCATGAAACTTGGTGGCAAAAAATAACCTGTACATATAATAGAACTTGTTCGATATGGCCCAAAAAAAAAATCAATACATATCATTCCCATTGTTTAAAAAATAGTCATTAATTAGAGAAAATACTTAAACACCCATCAAACTGTCCAAATAAAAGAAAAGAAAAATAAAATCCATCAACCTTGATTTCCTATTTTTTTTGCAACTTCAAGCAAAAAAAAAAAACCATCAACGTTGGTTTAATTTTTTTTTTTTGTGCAACTTCAAGCAAAAAAAAAAAAGAGAAGATAAGGTAAGGTAAGATAATGATATAATAAAAGAAAAGAAAAATAAAAAAAATATAAGAAAAGATAAGATAATGATATGAAAATGATAATGATAATCTTAATAAAGTGGAGTCCTTTTAGTATCTAAATCACGATAAAATAATATTTTTTTTGGAGATAAAACAACTCTTTTCTTACAAATTAAACCATAATCCAAGACTTTCAAAAATTTAAAAACAAAAAAAAAAAATGTTACTAACTTGAGGGAAACAACTTTCAACCCCGAGCGTTATGATGGCAAGGCATTAAGCTTGGTGGCAAAAAAAACCCCTGTATATATAATAGATCCTGTTCGATGTGGCCTAAAAAAAAAAAATCAATATATATCATTCCTATTGTTTAAAAAATAGTCATTAATTAGATAAAATACTTAAACACCCATCAAACTGTCCAAATAAAAGAAAAGAAAAATAAAATCCATCAACCTTGATTTCCTATTAAATCCATCAACGTTGGTTTCTTATTTTTTTGCAACTTCAAGCAAAAAAAAAAAAAACCATCAACGTTGATTTCCTTTTTTTTTTTTGAAAATTAAACCAAAAAAAAAAAAAAAAAACCATCAACGTTGATTTCCTTTTTTTTTTTGCAACTCAAGCAAAAAAAAAAAAAAAAAAAGAGAAAATAAGATAAGGTAAGATAATGATATGAAAATGATAATGATAATGTTAACAAAGTGGAGCCCTTTTAGTATCTAAATCACAATAAAATAATATTTTTTTGTTGGAGATAAAACAACCCTTTTTTTACAAATTAAACCATAATCCAAGACTTTCAAAAAAAGAAAAAAAAAAAAACAAACAAATGTTACTAACTTGAGGGAAACAACTTTCAACCCTGAGCGTTATGATGGCAAGACATTAAGCTTGGTGGCAAAAAAAAAAAAACCTGTACATATAATAGAACTCGTTCGATGTGGCCCCAAAAAAGAAAAGAAAAATCAGACTTAAAAAATGAACATAAGGGAAACAAACTTCATGCATACAGAAATAAAACCTGTTCCATATGGCCCAAAATCAGTTCGTGCCGTCATCACTAAACACAAAAAAGTGAGATCAGAGAGAGAGAGGGCTGAAATTTTATATAAGAAAAAACTTACCTCAAATCTATGCTGTTGTTGTTGTCGTTTGTATTGAAATCTGAAGCAAAGAGGTAGGTGAAAGGAGTTTGAAAACACAGAATTGAGAGAATTGCATAACTGAAGAAGAAGCAATTTGAGTTTGAAAACTAACGTAAGTGTACTGGAAGTGTACTCCTATTTTGTAGATAGTGTTTTACGTGAAAGTTAAAGGATCATTTTTACCAAGTTTTGCCCCTACTTAAACATAGGCTATAGGGGTATTTTAGACCAAAAAAAATCTTTTACCAAACTATTTTTTAGTTTTGTCTCTACTTAAACCTAGGGGTTTAGGGGTATTTTGGAACAAAAAAAAATCCACTCCAAACAGGTGTAGCCGCTTAAATAGTAGTACTAGCTCTGAGCACGCGCTCATGCGCGTGCTCAGATTCTCTTTCATTTTTTGGGCAAGAGTTAATTTAGAGCATATATTATAATTTGGGATTACTATATTTTCCAATCACAAAAAAAAACCTAGAGGTGTGATGAAAAATTGAGTGGTGGCCGGAATATAAATTGAAATACAAAAAAGTAGGAAAACGAATTTGTGTTATTCTCATATGAACCAAACTATCATGACTTGGGACAATGTTTTGCAATTTCACTTTGTCATATGCATTTCTACTTAAAATGTAGGGTCCATGGTGTGGTTGCGAGATTAATGCTGTAGTAAAGTAATCCAAGGAAGGATGTTTCCACTTGTCCCACCTTTACTTTTTGGAAGACCACAAAGTTGATTGAAACTCCTAGAAATTATTTTCTTATTTTATTAGAGAGAGAGAGAAAGAGATTGCATAATAAATTAATAATAAATTGTTGTGTTCACCACCGAGCGCGTTGGTCAACTGGTAAGGGGTTGTCCTAGCTTAACCAAGGTCTTGTGTTCGAGCCTTGGGCATGCAGCTGCGTTAAAACTCGGTTGGGAGAGCTTTGCCGCCCTTGTGGTCCTACCCGGCTCGAATCCGGATTTAGTTGGAGCCCCTATGGTTCCGGATACCGGGTGGTTTAACCAAAAAAAAAAAAAAAAGAATTGTTGTGTTCACACTACACTTGGGTTTTGAAGAAGAAAAAGAAATGGACCAACAGAGGCAAAAGTAGATGCTTGAAAAAGCAGAGACGTTACCCATAACGGTCAACATGGCGCCAATCAACCAGCCTCTCAGCTTTGTGTCAAAATGGCATAATCATCCTTATATCATTATTCTCTAGGTATTTGGTATTTTATATATACTATAATTTTGTCACATTTTATTTATAGATATTACACATTTCTTTTAATAGGTATATGTTGGGGAGGTGAGAGGTGGGATTTAATTATATAAGTCTTATACATGAGTTTATAACTTATAAACACTGGATTCTCCACCCAAAAAAAAAAAAGAAAGAAAAAAAAAAAAGAGAGAGAAAACAATCCTATAAGAGCCCATTATTTGTCTCAAAAAAAATAAGAGCACATTATAAATGGTAATCTTAGAATATTTGTTAATGAACTATTTTAGAAAAAATTTGATATAATTTTCATAAAAAATATTAAGATCAGTAAAAAAAAAGTTAGTTTTTTTTTTCTTTTCCCAAAAAGAGTTCCTAAAAATATTTTATAAACCAATGCCATTAGGATAATAAGTTGCAATGGGAGCAACATTATTTTTATATGATATCATTATTGATACTCTACTTTTGTTACAATTATACATCAAAATCACAATAGGTAATGTTAATAATAATTGTTAAAAGAATGGTGAAAAAATTACTATATTTAAAGGGAAAATTCAACAGAATTGATTCCGGCTGTGTTTCCTTGTTTCATGACTTTATAAGATTAAAAAAAATCTATTAGTACGTCGCCAATCGCCACCATTTTTTTTTAAACTTGTTCGCAGCCTCTCATTAGTTCCCGAGATCATGTTCAGATTTTGCGCTCCTCTTCTTTTCTATTATCATCACATTCGGTTCATATTTGTTTTCTTTTTTTAAATAAAGAATCTTGAACATTTGAAAAATGATTCTTGAGTTTTGTCCTTATCACTGCACGAATTTAGAGTCATTTCTCCATTGGCTCCTTTTAATGATTTCCATTAATTCATCTGTTTCAAAATGGCAAAACTTTTTGTCAGGTATAACATGTTAAAATGATCACCATAATTCGTGATGAAAAATATAGCTTTTGAGAAGAAGAAGAAATAACTGCTGCATGCCCAACAAACACGAATAGAACATACTAGTCTCATCACACGCATGAGACTTTTCTTTCTTAATGGTCCTATTTTGTAGAAAAAAACTGTATTTAATTATTTTATATATATATGATTTTTATTTTAAAAATCTAATTTATAAGTAAATAAATAAATTTAAAAATTAATAGGAAAATTGTCCTATTTTTTAGGTAATATTTTAGTGGGAGTTGAAGTTGCATTTTTACCGGATTATCCTTTAGTTTTATCTCTACTTAAACATAAGACTGTAGGGGCATCTTTAAACTAAAAAAATGAGTTTTTACCAGATTATCCTTTAGTTTTGTCTCTATTTAAACATAGGACTGCAGGGGCATTTTTGAACTAAAAAAATAGGAATCCAAACAGGAGAAGCCCCTTAAATAGTAGTATAGATAATTGCAATAGATACAAACCATTTTGACAATCACGCTTCTCAGAGATCGTAGGAACAGCAGAGGACTCTTGACATTGCAAATTTCTATGCAGCGGATCAAGTTGAGAAAAAGTTCGATCGTTTTGAAGGAAAAAAATATTTGGTACCAAATAAATAGCAGTCGGCTATAAAAAAATCTAATGATTGAGAGGTACGTGCAAAATAACCCTATCAACATTCCACCACAATGTTAGTGGGTTGTTAAATAAATTTGAAAATCAACTGAAGAGTGACCTTATTTTGTAGGCAATATTTTAGTGCAAGTTAGACATGTATTTTACCAAACTATCATTTAGTTTTGTTTCTACTTAAATCTAGGGATGTAGGGGTATTTTAAACAAAACAAAAAAAAAAATCTTTTACCAAACTATCATTTAGTTTTGTCTCTACTTAAGCCTAGGGGTGTAGGAGTATTTTGAAACAAAAAAATCCACTCCAAACAGGTGCAGCTGCTTAAATAGTAGTATAGATAGATAAATAAAAAATTAAAATTAAAATAACTACCCAACGTTCATAAAATCAGAAAGTTGGTTATTTCATTTTTGACTTTTAAAAATACACTTAACTTAATAAATTTATTTTTATTCCTTAAAAAAAAAAAAGGTTGAAACTGTAAATCAAAAAAATAAAATAACTACCCAGCATTTATAAAACTAGAAAGTTGGTTATTACCTTTTTAGATTCTCAAAAAAGAAAAATTATTGTCTTTTTTACTTTCAAAAACACCCTTAATTTAATTAACCTATTTGTATTCCTTAAAAAAACTAGTCTCATCACACGCGCTTCGCGCGTGCGATAAGACTTTTCTTTTTTAGTGGTCCTATTTTGTAGAAAAAAAATGTTTTTAATTATTTTATATATATATATATGATTTCTATTTTAAAAATCTAATTTATAAATGAATAAATCAATTTAAAAATTAATAGGAGAGTGGTCCTATTTTTTAGGCAATATTTTAGTAGGAGTTAGAGTTGCATTTTTACCAGATTGTCCTTTAGTTTTGTTTTTACTTAAACATAAGACTGTAAGGGCATCTTTGAACTAAAAAAATGAGTTTTTACCAGATTGTCGTTTAATTTTGTCTCTATTTAAACATAGGACTGTAGGGGCATTTTTGAACTAAAAAAATAGGAATCCAAACAAGGAAAGCCCCTTAAATAGTAGTATAGAAAAAATAAGGTTAAAACTGTAAATCAACAAAAAAAAAAAACCACCCAGCGTTCATAAAAAAATATAAAATAAAATAAAATAAAAATCTTCCCACTTCCCAATTCCCACTTCCACTTCCCACCACCCTACCTTCTAAAAAAGGTAAATATTGATGAATATTCATGGTTCTTATCATATAAAAAAAATTAAAAAAAAAAAAACTATCCAAACAAGAAACACTCTCATTCCTACGTTTAAAAAAAAAAAAAAAACTTCCATAAAATCTTCTCCTTTCATTTGTTCCTCTCTTCTCCTTTCCAATGTTGTGGACTGTATGAGAAAAAAAAATTCTAATAATATTAGATCTCATAGACTTCAAACTCACAATATTCCTTGAAGTTTCTTCTTTTTTATTTTATCATATTTTTAACCAATATTATCTTCTTCCACACTCACTGTTTCATGTATTGAATTAATCTCAATGGTTGGGTGTTTTCCTGTCAAAATTGGTAAGCCTTTCAACAAAATTTATGTACCATTTTTTTCAATTTAATTATATTGTGTATTGAACTTTCTCAATTACATATATTGTGAATCGGTAATTCTATAACCTTTTACGATATGTGAACTATATGAAAAATGTCATAGAAAATTTGGTTATGCGTGTGCCTTAGGATTTATGCATGTTTTTTGGGATTAATGTTCGACTAACTTTGGACTGTTGGTAACCATTTTTCCTTCTTTCTTTTAGCAACCAGCCATCGCTAACCGTTAGAGAAAAGAAAATTAGAGTATTATAAACTTTTTTGGGTAAACTACGAATTTGGTCTCTATTCTATACATCATATTTCAATTTGATCCCTAACCTTTTAATTGTGTCAATTTGGTCCCTAACTTTTCAATACTGTATCAATTTAATCCCTACAATTATCTTTTGGATGAAAATTAATGACGTGTCTAATGGCCAAAATAAAAAATTAGCTTATGTTGATGTGACAATAAACTAAAATTTTATTTTGGCTGTTTGCTATGTAAGAAATTTTCATCTAATATATAATGGCAAAGACTAAATTGACACGACACTAAAAGATTAAGGACCAAATTGACACAATTGAAAGATTAAGGACCAAATTAAAATATGGTGTAAAAATTAGGAACTAAATATGTAGTTTATCCAACTTTTTTTTCTTCTTATTTTACAAATGCAAGGTAAGATCACTGAACAATAAGTTTTTGAAATCTAATATCATAAACATTTCTTTTAGAGTTCTTCATATGACCATATATAGCACATAATAAAAATGTTCAAGTTGTCACTTTAAAACTAGTTATAGGTCCCGTGCGTTCCTTTTTTTTAAGTTCTTTTGTAAATTATTATTATTATTATTATTGAAATTCATATGAAAACTCATAAGTATTATTATTAAAAAATATTAAGTAGAAGAAACAATTGTAAATAACAAAAACATAATTATAATCAATGAAAACAAAATTATGGATTTTGCTTCCAATCGTCGTATATTTATAAATAGACATTATTAGTGAAATAATGAATAAAATTTTATAATATATTATTTTTATAAAACTTGAAAGATTATTATATAAAATTTGGGACAGTACTTTTGTTTTATTAATACTCTTTTAACTACGGTATATTATCTAAAAAATACTATGACACAAAATTTTAGTATTATGATATGCATATCCTTCTTAATGTGAAGGAAAGAAAAGACATGGCAGTAAATTTTTTTTTTATTAATATTGAAATACAAATTAAGAGGAAAATTAAACTCTTTTTTTTTTTTGAGAGATAAGGAAACCGAAACATATATGTAATTTTCTTAAACATATATAAGTACTATCGCAATAGTAATTGATATGCATATCGTAATACTCATCAATTAATACCAATTAATAAGAATATGCATATCGTAATACTCCATCAATTAAAAAGGATATTTATTCTCAACAAAAAATAATAATAATAAGGATATGCATATCGTAGTACTCATCACTTAATAATTACTATGGTACTTTTTCTTTTCATTTTTGTACCTTTGTTTTATTAATGCTAATTGATATTCCCATTTGAATATGGGGGATGGGCTAACAAAAGTACAAACAAAAATTTCCTCATCAATTAATACCAATTAATAAGAATATGCATATCGTAATACTCCATCAATTAAAAAGGATATTTATTCTCAAAAAAAAATTAATTAATAAGGATATGCATATCGTAGTACTCATCAATTAATAATTACTATGGTACTTTTTCTTTTCATTTTTGTACCTTTGTTTTATTAATGCTAATTGATATTCCCATTTGAATATGGGGATGGGCTAAAAAAAGTACAAACAAAAATTTCCTAGCTAAAAATAACAGATTGGAAGTTGTACGGCGTTTCCATTTTAATAATTCGCACCATAGTACTTGTTAATCGGCAGATTTGTTCAAAAATTTAGTTTAGACTTTGGAGTCAATGTTGTCACTAGTACTTGTCAATGTATATGGGCACTCTTGGAATTACAAATATTAGACTAAATTATGGATTGTATTCCCTTTAACTATTACTAGCCTTAGAGCACGCGCTCACGCGCGTGCTCTGAGGCTCTTCTATTTTTTGGGTAAGAGTTAATTTAGAGTATTTATTATAATTTAGAATTATTACATTTTTCAATCACAAAAAAAAAACCTAGGGGTGTGATGAGTATTATGTTTGGTAAAAAAACCTAGGGGTGTGATGAAAAACTATTTTACCACACATAATACCCATCACACCCGTTGGTTTTTTTTGTGATTGAAAAATGTAGTCATTATAAATTATAATAAATGCTCTAAATTAACTTTTACCCAAAAAAATAGAAGAGCCTCAGAGCACGCACTCAGTTTAACCCAAAATATCTAAAGTTGTATAAAAATATCTAGCTACTACAGTAACCGATTATATGAGCAATTAAGCATTATTTTAGAGCATTTACTATAATTTGGGATTACTACATCTTCCAATTACAAAAAAAAAAAAAACCTAGGGGTGTGATGAGTATTATGTATAGTGAAATAATTTTTCATCACACTCCTAGGTTTTTTTTTTGTGATTGGAAAATGTAGTAATCCTAAATTATAAAAATACTCTAAATTAACCTTTACCCAAAAAATAGAAGAGCCTCACGCACGTGCTCAGAGGCTAGTATTCCATAATTATTATCCATTTTTGCCAATTTTGTTTATGCAGTAATCAACGTGTTATTGATTGAAAGATGATGTTATAATTTAGTATTAACCTTTTGGGGAGGAAAAAAAAGATCTTCTGAATAAATCTTACAAATAATATATATATATTGAAAATGCATAATGAAAACATCCTTTTTTTTTTCAAATTTTATGTATGGCAGTTATCATTTTTTGTCTAATACTAAAATGTAGTTTTTTAATCCTAAGATTTAGCCATTTACTACACATCCATAACATAAGTAAATAAAAACTTAAATTTAAAATTTTATGGCAAGAGATACACGTTATTTTTGGGGTTGTTGTTCTTTAAAAATAATAATAACATTTATCAATTTTTGT
Source organism: Castanea sativa (assembly GCF_040712315.1). Classification (NCBI taxonomy): domain Eukaryota; kingdom Viridiplantae; phylum Streptophyta; class Magnoliopsida; order Fagales; family Fagaceae; genus Castanea; species Castanea sativa. The sequence continues at coordinate 36,422,169 of NC_134020.1, forward strand.
TTAATCCTAAAATTTAGTTTCTTAGTCCTAAATGTTAGCCATTTACTACACACCCATAGCAAAAGTTAATAAGAGTTTAAATTTCAAATATATCAACAACCTTTAAATTGAGAAAAAGGTACGTAACATTTTTTTAAGTCGTACATTTAATCCAAAAAAAAGGTACCCCTATTTTGAGAAAAAAAAAAACATAAAATTATCCCACGTTCGATCCAAAAAAATCCCAACCCGGCCACTTTTTTTTTTTTTCAAATTCAAAGTTTAAAAATACCTTTCCAATAATTATCCCACGGTAACGTACATCAATAATTATATTTTAGTGGAAATGTTTAATGTTCAAATCAATCTTTCCAATTATCAAATTATCGTTAAAAAATAATCATTCAAATTCAAATTTCGCTTGCCAATATATTATATTATCCAAAAAAATATTCCTGATTTAGAAAAATTGCCGATTGCTTTTTTTTATTATTTAATTCTCACAAAATAATTTCCCATTTTTTCATAACCACTACGACGTGAAAAATGCAATCCCCATAATATGTAAACACCTTCATCTATACATAATTAAAAAATAAATAAAAAACTTGAAAAAGAAATATAATAGAAAATAAAAGAAAAAAGGATAAATCTTTTTTTTAAGTCACAAAAGGATAAAGGTGGTGGGGTAGTTTTCCTTATTCATCTGTACACTTTTTTTTTTCTTTCAAATACACGTTTTCCTCTTCTTCTTTTTTTCTTTTAAATCTCTTCCATATTTTGGGTGGGTGGGTGGGTGGGAGGGAGGGGGGGGGGGGGGGGAAGACTCCTGCTATAAAACCACTACTATAACTTCTCCATCCATATCCTTATATTTAAGCACTAACATATCTGATTTTGAAAGAAAATAAAAGGCTAAATTTTAGGGAAATTTAAAAGACTAAGGTGGGGAATTGGTGTGACCCTATCCTTATTTAAAAGTTTATCAAAAAATGAAAAACTACATGTTTAAAAAACATCTCATATTCTATCCATGTACTATTTAAAAAATTCTCACTTTCTATTCCACATTTAAAAACTACTCAACCACCCCTTTTTTTTTCAAATTCAAAGTTTAAAAACTACATGTATTGTTTTAATCCTAAAAGTTAGCCACTTACTACACATCCATAACAAAAGTGAAAAGGAGTTTAAATTTCAAATATATTTATTTTACGGTAAAATGATCGATAATAGTTAGCCACTTTAACGCCAAAAACATATACAATGATGGTAAAAAAAAAAAATTTCTTAAAAAGAAAAAAAAAAGTGGAAGGAAAAAAAAAAAAGTAAGGAAATAGAAGATAAATATTTTTTAGAATTCAACTCTATCATGGACTCTTTAAAATCTAATCACCACATCATCAACTATTTAAATAAATAACTAAATAAAAAAAAATTAATGCTGAAAACATATACAATGATGGTAAAAAAAAATTCTAAAAAAGAAAAAAAAATACAAAGAAGGAAAAAAAGAAGAAATGAGGAAATAGTAATTGATCCTTTATATTTTGATCATTAATCAAAAATTCAAAATTACATTTAAAAAAAAAAAGAAAAAAAAAGAGAGTTAATCTAATCACCACATCATCAACTATTTAAATAAATAACTAAATAAAAAAAAATTTAACACAAAAAACATATACAATGATGGTAAAAAAAATTTCTTAAAAAGAAAAAAAAATACGAAGAAGGAAAAAAAAGTGAGGAAATAGTAATTGATCATTTATATTTTGACCATTAATCAAATTTGCAAAATTACATTTAAAAAAAAAAAGTTAACGTGATACATATATATATATATATATATATATATATATATATATATATATATATATATATAAAGTAGAACTCAAAGAAAGTCATTCATAAACAAAAGAAAAGAAAACAAAGAGGAACTCATTTATATTTTGATCATTAATCAAATTTTCAAAATTTCATTTTTAAAAAAAAAAGAAAAAAAAAGAGAGTTAACATGATACATAAAAAGAAAAAGAAAAAATAGAACTCAAAGAAAGTCATTTATAAACCAAAAAAAGAAAATAAAGAAGAACTTGCAAAAGATAGAACCTGAAAATTTGTTGGTTGAATGCTTCTTTTGTAGCATAAAATGACAATTCATTAAGAAGTATAGTGGTAGAGTATATGAAGGAACCATTCATTTTAAAATTACATTTAAAAAAAAAAAGTTAACGTGATATATATTATAAAAAAGAAAAGAAAAAGTAGAGCTTAAAGAAAATCAATCATAAACCAAAGAAAAGAAAACAAAAAAGAACTTGCAAAAGATAGAACCTGGAAATTTGTTGGAGCCTCTAACAATAAATGTCTTTAATCTGAAGAAAAAGAAAGGAGGATGTAGAGTTAAACTAAATATCTTCAATCTGAAGAAGAATGAGAGATAGAAAGTGAGATAGAAGCTGCAAAATGTACGTGAGTTTGTAGGTTTTAAAGTGTAGGAGTTTTAATTTACATATTTATCCTCGTTAATTGAAAACTTGTAAGTGGATATGATAAGGGTACTTTAGGCATCCAAAATGTGGAATCCAAACAGGGGAAGTTCCTTAAATAATAGTATAGATAAAAATTTAATTTACACTATTAATTTAAGTTTTGTTTAATTCAATTATTTAACTTTCAAGTTATTAATTCAATTTTTCTGTTAATTTATGTTAAACATACACCGTTTATTGAACCAAAAATGATATAGTTTTATTTTAAATCACTGAAATACACTATGTTTAGAAAATAATGTTTTATATAAGCCATTTAAAAAAAATATATTTTCTATAAAATTATCTCATTTTCTTATATTTTGTTGGAACTTTAATATTGAGTTGAAAAGTAATTTTTTAAATTCCAAAAAAAAAAAAAAGTAAAAAACAATCTTTTAAAATAAGCCATACTTATTTCTAAAAAGTAAAAATCATACATTTTCTATTAACTAAAGATAGTTTTCACGAACAGGCTATCAAGTTTGATATAGCGAGGGCAGATGAGGAAGAAGAGGAGACTTATATGGAACCCCTTATTGAAGGTGTGGTTGATATTGCTTTGTCTAGAGAGACTATGATGCGTATTAGGGAGCCTTGGTCTAAGGCGTTGATTGTAAAAGTTTTTGGTAGGACTGATGGCTATAGCTACCTTACTTTCAAACTCAACGCTTAGTGGAAACCAACGACAAAAATGGAATGTGTGGATTTGGGAAGGGATTTTTTCCTGATAAGATTCAGTTGTGTTGATGACTTTGATAAAGTGTTGAAAGGTGGTCCTTGGTTTATTGGGGGTCACTTCCTTGCCATTAGACCATGGGAGCCTTATTTCAAAGCTTCTGAAGCAAAACTAACTTCGGTGGTTGTGTGGGTTAGGTTCTTAGAACTCCCTATTGAGTTCTATGATAGATCGGTACTTAAGGAAATTGGTAGTGCCATTGGACCTGTATTACGCATAGATGCTTACACGGCCTCTAGTTCAAGGGGTAGCTATGCAAGGTTGTGTGTACAGGTGGATTTAGAAAAGCCCCTCATTAACATGATAGGAATTGGGAAGTGTAGGCAACTTGTATTATATGAGGGTAATTCTACTCTTTGCTTCAGTTGTGGGCGTCTTGGTCATGCCCAGGATAAATGTTGCTACAGTATTAAGCAAAAGGAGATGAATGAGGTTGGTGAAGTTCCCAAAGCCCAAGAAGCTAGTCAAAAATCCCAACTAAATCCCAACTATGGGTCGTGGATGTTGGTCACAAGAAAATGCAGCCTTGTTCGTAATGGACGAGGATCCGCGCAAACTAAGGACTTATCGGGTTTAGAAGGACAAAAGAGTAAAACCACACTCCAAGTAGTGGACGGTGATGTGACAACCAAATCCTCCTTTAGGATTTTAGAAGCAATTTCTTTTGACCAGGCACGTGAGGATGAGACCCATCTAGCATTGGGTGAGGGAGGGTTTAATGTGAAACATGACACAATGATATTTTAGCGTGCCGAGAGGATATTGTGGTGGATACTCATAACAAGCAATCAGAGGCACCTCTTAAGAATGTGTCTTAGAGCTCCAAAACACGGCCAGCCAAGAGCCTTGGGATTAAAACTCCTAAATCACTAAAGCGCTAGGTTGCATCACCAAGAAACAAAAGTTTGTATAATCAAGCTCTGTCTCCCTCAGTAAGTGCTTAAGCTAAATCCAATGGAAACAAGTTTCCTAGGTTTGATGCCTCTTCCTCGATCAGGATGGGCAATCTGGCACAGGAACAGGGTGGTGATAATCTCAGACGAAATGATTGTGCAGATAAGAGCTGCTCCAACAAAGACACCGGGTTGGTTCGATCTAACGCTCTGCAATGCGTGGAAGCATCTATTTCCTATAACCCCCATCAGTATTAGAACGGGGGATCTTGCTCTGGATCACCCGACGTGGGCTCAAATGCCCAATTCGTGGTGGAGGTTCATCACCGATACCCCATTGCTATCATGGGAAGAGACGGAGACATTAAGCAGGCAGAGGAGGCCATCAGTCATGCCCCACTTCAACGAATCAAGGTGGATCATTCAAGAGAGGAGGATTGTGGACTTTTGCGGATCAGCTTCGATGCATATGGGGAATCATCCTATATTGAAGCTTATTCAGATTCTAGTTCCGGTCAAGAAATGCGACCTGTTGATTTGTTGCAGAGAGGATACAATGGGGATTCTCAAGTACATTATGATATGGAAATCAGAGTGGTCCTTATCCAAGGATCTGCTGAGGAGGCTAGGGTGGTCTATAATGGATGTTGCAATGATGAATCCTAACCCTGTTGAAGTGTCGTTGGGTCAGTTTGTTACAATGAATATTTTAATGTGGAATTGCAGGGGTACTTTGAAACCCAATTTCAAAAGACGTATTTTTGAAATGGTTGTCAATCACAATCCAGCAATAATGGTGATCACAGAAACTAGAGTGGGTGGAGATAGGGTTGAGACGATTATTGCTAACCTTCTGTTTGATGGATTCATTTTTTTTTTTTTATAATTAAGAAGGGGAGGCGGGGGCAACCATATGTGGCTTACCCCTTAGGGCGTGATCTAATAAGGGCACCCCCTGCTAGGGAATGTTGGATTAAGCCATAGTTATTATGACTGGGGCGCCATAGACCTCACCTTAGCACCTCAAGAGAGCCGGCGGATAGGCGCAATGATGGATTCATTACGACGGAGATCATTGGTTATACTAGGGGTCTTTAGGTGTTATGGAAAAAGGAGGAAGCTGATATTGAGCTCCTTGCAGCCACGAAGCAGGAAATTCATGCTACAGTAAAGGTATGTCACTTTAATTTGACCTGGTTTATTTTGGCTATTTATGCTAGTCCTCGTCTGGTTGAGAGAAGGCTAGTCTGGTCTAATCTTTCGAAAATTGCTAAACTCCACAATCATCATTGGCCGAAGCTTGGTGACTTTAATGAAGTTTTGAGTAGTGAGGAGAAATATGGAGGGAATCTTATAAATTTATATATGACCTTGTAATTTAAAGAATGTTTAGATAATTGTAACTTCTTGGATTTGGGCTTTGCTGGCCCAAAATTTACTTGAACCAATAAGAAGACTGTCACTAGCCTCATCCTTGAGAGGCTTGATAGATGTTTTGCAAACCCTAGTTGGAAAATGTTATATCTTGAAGCTACTGTAACCCATCTCCTTAGGACTTTTTGGACCACTGTCCAGTGTTAATAGAGCTACTGGGAAGTAGAACAAATCCCACTAATAAACCTTTTTGTTTCCACACTATGTGGTTACTGCACCCTCAATTCTCAAAGGTGGTTGAGGAAGCTTGGGTTGGAGATAGGTCTCTTCCTTCAGCCATTTTTTATTTTACCCCCAGAGTGAAGAAATGGAATTTTGATTTTTGGGAATCTGTTTGCAAGGAAAAAAAGGGTTTTAGCTAGATTGGGTGGAGTCCAAAAAGTTATAGCTTGTAACCCAAGTGAAGGTCTTCTTAGGCTAGAGAAAATATTAGTTGAGGAGCATGCCTTGATCATGCTTCAAGAGAAGGAGTTTTGGGCCTTGAAATCTAGGTTGAATATAGCCATATTCGGGGATCGAAACACCTCATATTTTCACATCACAACTATGGTAAGAAGGCAGAGAAACAAAATCAGATGCATAATGGATGGGACTGGTGATTGGATATATGATGAGGCAAATATTAAGGAATATATCCAACGGGAGTTCTCCAAATTGTATACATCTGAATTATGCATGACTTATGTTCACTCCCCTGTTTTTAATTTTTCTTGTTGCATGTTGTTTGAAATGGAAAGGAGCAGGGTGGGTAGAGAGGTGGATGACGAGGAGATTAGGGTGATGGATTGCACGCTGGATTTTTTCAATATTTCTGGCATGATGTGCAAGCCTCTGTTTGTCATGAAGTTAAGAAGGCTTTCAGTCTCAGAATCATTCCATCCTATTTAAACACCACTTTGATTACCCTCATTCCTAAGAGCAATAATCCCGAGTCTTTGACAAATTATAGGCCTATCAGCTTGTGTAACTCAGTGTACAAAGTCATCTCTAAGGTGCTTGTTGCCAGGATTAGGCCATTGCTATATAACCTCATTTCCCCAATTCAAACTACCTTTGTATCAGGGAGAAGTGGAGTTGATAATGTTGTTATTGCATAAGAGCTATTATATACGATGGATAGAATGAAGGGAAGAGAGGGTTATATGGCAGTGAAGGTTGATCTTGAAAAAGCTTATGATAGATTGGAATGGAGCTTTATACATAAAGTGCTCCAAGCTTTTCAGTTTCCTCAAAACATCATTAAGTTGATCATGAGTTGCATCCCGACCTCATCCTTGTCTGTGTTAGTGAATGGGTGCGCTCTTGAAGCCTTTAACCCTTCAAGGGGCATTAGGCAAGGAGACTCTTGTCTCCGTATCTATTCATCATGTGTATGGAGTACTTAGGATTTCTTATTGAAGAGAAGTGCTCCAATGGATTATGGTGTCCCCTTAAGGCCTCACATGGTAATATTAAAATTTCACATCTGTTTTTCGCCAATGATCTCATCCTTTTTGCAAAAGTCAATAAGGAGGTTGGTGAAATCATACCAGAGGTGTTATGGACTTTTTGCAAGGAGTCTGGCCAAAAAATTAGCTGTGCTAAGTCTAGAATATATTTTTCTCCAAATGTTGGAATTGAATTGAGGGAGAGAATCTGTGATAAGTTGGGTATGTTTGGAACAAAAAATTTTAGAAAATACTTTGGTTTCCTATCAAATATAAAGAAGCACCAAAGAGGCAGTTTAATTTTGTGGCTAATCGGGTTATGAAGAAATTGGCGGGATGGAAGACTAATTCTTATCTTTTGCAGGAAGGGCGGGCTTGGTGAAATTTGTAATGTCAGCTATCCCAAACCATGTCATGCAAGGAGCTAGTTTGCCAATCCATTTGTGTGATAAATTGGATAAAATAAACAGAGATTTCTTGTGGGGTTAACAAATGAGAAGCGAAAATTGCACCTAGTTGGGTGGGAAAAAGTTATAAGACCCAAGGAAGAAGGTGAATTGGGGATTCAATCAGCTAGAGCAAAGAATATAGCTCCGCTAGCCAAGCTGAATTGGCACATGTTTCATGAAAAGGAGGCTTTATGGGCAAGGATGCTCTTGACTAGATATTGTTCTAATGTTAGAAATAGATCCAATAACCCTGATGGCCTTCCTTCCTCTTCAAATTGGAATGCGATCAAGGCTGGCTTTCCTATTTTTTCTAAAGGAATTTGGTGGAGGGTGTAGAGAGGGAAAATTCCCGACCTATCATAAGTTGACACATCATACTACCAAGTCCACAAAATACAACCAATTACATAGCGCCACGTACTGCTGCTAGGTTTTGCCATCACTATTCAGATTCCAATAGAAATTTGCCAAGTGTCATTGAAATAAAGGCATGAAACTGCATCAGCATGCGTAAGCGATGACACAAGCAGCCCTGCCTGCGTAAGCAATGACACAAGCAGCCCTGCACGTGTAAGCGATAACACAAGCAATCCAGCACGTGTAAGCAATGACATAAGCGGACCAATCAGGCTGTGACAAGTGTCACCAATCAGACTCCGCCACGTGTCGCTCACCCACCCCTAAACTCCTATAAATAGAAGCCTTCCTAAGACATTTAGGAGGACACACAGGACATAACAGAGAAAAGGAAGAAGATATCTTGAGTTCAGAAATTCAGAAGCTCTGCCGGAATCAAACCACAAAGCCTTCAAGAATTTCAAGAACTTCAACCTCGAATACAGACAACATTCGAAGCAAAATCATCCAAACTACTCGTCCAGATCTCAAAGTTCACTAGAATCAAGCTCAAAAGCCTATAGAAACCTCAACAAACCATAAATCAACGAAACTCTACGGAATCAAGCCTCTAAAGCACCGAAGAATTTCTACCACAAACCTTCAAACACGAAGAACACGAAGAACAAAGAATTTCTAACAAGCTCATAGCCAGAGATTCATTGTAATTCCGTTTCAAAGATCTTCGATCTATTCCTCAGCTAAATTGAAGAATATCTTATATTCAAATCAAAATCACATTACCACAATTCCAATCAATAAATCTTTCAAGGAGATCGAATCAGAGGATCACTCTTTTGTAATTACAGAGAATTGTACCATATCAATACAAATTCGTATTTGTGAAACTATTTTACTTGTTTGATTTATTTCGAACTAAGAAATTTAGTCGTCTACAAATTCTGGCACGCCCGGTGGGACGTCTCTGCCTCTCATCTCATTCTCTTTCAAAGAAAAAAATCTTAATCATCTTGCTGCCAACTTCAATGGCCTCTAGCAAGAACATTCAAGCTTCAACAATATCTACTTCAATTAAACTTGGTACGGCTACCACCAACAATTGCATTGAAGCAATCAATTGTAGCCAACCTAAAGCTCACAATCAACTTCAATCTCAATCAACCAAGGAAGCCAAGGTCCAGACAATCATCTCCTTAGACCCTCTTAAAAGAAACAAGGTCATCAACAAGGACATCTCCACCTTGGAACACCACAAGTATGGGGGCAAATCCCCTTCTTCCTTCACAAGAAGTTGGTCGCACGATTTCTCTCTCATCAAAGGGAACCCAAAAGATGAGATTTCACGTGCTCACTTCAATTCACTTCCTTCTCCATCATCTGTGGAAGTTGTGTCAGTCATGATGACTAACACCTCTACCATGGAAGAAAAGATTGCTGAAATGGAACAAAAGGTCGTCCTTCTCACAAAAGCACTTGAAGATAAGGACCTTCAAATTGCAACTTTAATGAACAAGCTCGAAGTACAAGATCTTGGTGAATCAAGCCATGGTCATAAATTCACATCTGCGAAGGATGATGAAGGGAAAGAAATTGAAAACACTCCCCGACAAGAACAATCCACCTCAATGTTCTCAATATTTGTCTAACAACTGTAGGACATGATAACGAATACCATACAAGCACAACATGGAGGTTCTTCTACAAATTTTCTCATATATTCAAAACCCTATACAAAACACATTGACAATATGAGAATGCCAAATGGGTACCAACCCCCTAAGTTCTTGCAATTTGATGGAAAGGGAAACCCTAAGCAACACATTGCTCACTTTGTAGAAACTTGCGAGAACGCAGGGACTCAAGGGGGCCTCTTTGTAAAGCAGTTCGTTCGTTCACTAAAAGGGAATGCCTTTGATTAGTATACAGACTTAGAACCCGAGTCAATCGATAGTTAGGAACAACTTGAAAGGGAGTTCCTCAACCGGTTCTACAGCACACGCCGTACGGTAAGCATGATGGAGCTTACTAATACTAAGCAGTGGAAAGACGAGCCTGTTGTTGACTATATCAATCGATGGCGTTCTTTGAGTCTAGACTGTAAGGATAGACTTTCTGAAATATCTGCTATAGAAATGTGCATCCAAGGCATGCACTGGGGACTTCTGTACATCCTGCAAGGGATAAAACCCCGAACATTCGAAGAATTGGCAACTCGTGCGCACGACATGGAATTGAGTATCTCTAGCCATGGAAATACAAAACCTCCCATACCTGAGGAAAGCAGAAAGGAAGTAAAGATGAATGACAAGAATGCAAAAGGCAATCTCAAAGACCTAATAACTGTTAACACTGCCATAGTTAAGGTTCCAAGGAGAAAAGCAAAGGCAAATGAAAAACAACTTAAAGAATGGCAAAAGAACGAAGTGCGTCGTTTGACCTTTAAAGAACGTGAGCAAAAAGCATATCCGTTCCCCGATGAAGATGTGCCAAACATCTTAGAACAACTATTGCAATTGAAGTTGGTCGAATTGCCAGAATGCAAGCGACTAGAAGACATAGGGAAAGTTGATGACCCTAACTACTGCAAATATCATCGCATCATTGGCCACCCAATTCAAAAATGCTTCGTCTTCAAAGAACAAATCATGAAGCTTGCCAAAGAAAACAAGGTTGATCTAGACCTTGATGAAGTCGTCGGGTCAAATCATGTGACCGTTGCTTGTGATGTACTTCCAACTCTCAAGCAGGGGGCAAACACCAATAAGGCTTACAAATTGATTGACAATGAGGATGTAAGGATCGGCCCCATCAATGGGAAGTTCCTCAAACGCTTCTATGCTTGAAAATCAAGAATTGCTCCTCGGTAAGAGCTTAAACTACCCACTGCAGCACTACAAGGGTACATGATGTTTTCCCATTACCTTTGAAAGTGCACAAATAAGGAGAAATTAATCCCACTCTATGTCACCATTTGTGAGTGTGGCATAATGGTTGGATGCCCATGTCGCCCTTGAGGCCAAGGTCTCGGGTTCGATTAGAGGTGATACCCACTATTGCGCAATTGGTACCCATGAAATGCCGTGGGGTGTAGGGCGAGGATTACACACGTGAGCCCTCCCTTTTTGTAAAAAGAAACAACAAACAAAACAAAAACAAAACAAAAGAAAAGAAAAACAAACGAAAAAAAAATCATCAAAACCATGAAAAAAAAATCATCAAAAAAAATTTTGGTTGAACTACGTAATGACTTGATCCCTCTCCGGGGTACGTAGGCAGCTTAGTACTTTTCACTAAGTTCAGTCACAAAAAGAAGAAGGACTGCCAGTCTAGCTTGAAGAGTTTGTCCAAAGGTTGTTAACATGCTTTCAAGAACCCTTTGATTGGCAAGGCGTCGCTTAAGATCAATCAATTGCTCGCTATATGATGTTCAAAGATCATTGTGGTAAAAAGTAATAGCTGCAAAGAATGGGTGTTACTTAGTTTTCCTTGAAATAATGATAAGTTGATTCTCGGTTGTGGAGTAAAATAAAATCTTCAACCTCTATTGCAAGGAATGGAGTCTGCATGGCATTGCTCATCTTTTGTGGACATATTCCCACGTCTCTGAAGTATACTTTGCATCACTTATCTCCTGGGGGCATCTTTTTTGTACCTTTCAAGTCTAGACTATATTGTCTCTCTTCTAGGTTGTGTCACTTCACAATTCTGAAATTTGAACCACATCATCTCCCTTCTGAGTGGTGTTGTTTCACATCATGTCTCTAAAATCTAGACAACGTCACCTTCCTCCAACATCTGAAGTTGATGTTGCATCATCTCTCCTCTAAGGGCATGTTCGTGCAATGTCAAAATCATGGCGACATTCTTCTCACATCTTCAAGGTTTTATTGGCATCTCTTTGCATCCTCAAAGTCTTGATGGGAGCTTCTTGAAACTTCAAGCTTCATTATAAAGGCCAATATTAGTGCAACTTCGATGCGAATGAAGTGTTGACGTAGCTTCATGACAAAGATAAATGTCGGCCCAACTTCGATGTGAATGAAGTGTTGATGTAGCTTCATGGCAAAGATAAATGTTGGCCCAGCTTCGATGTGAATGAAGTGTTGACGTAGCTTCATGAAAAAGATGAATGTTGGCATGGCTTCTGTGCAAATGGAGTGTTGTCACGACTGCATGACAAAGATGGATGTCGGCATGACTTCAATGTAGATGAACTGTTGGCCCAGCTTTGATGCGAATGAAGTGTTGACGTAGCTTTATGGCAAATATGAATGTTGGCATGGCTTCTGTGCAAATGGAGTGTTGACACGACTGCATGACAAAGATGGATGTCGGCACGACTTCAATGTAGATAAACTGTTGGCCCGGCTTCGATGCAAATGAAGCGTTGACGTAGCTTCATGGCAAAGATGAATGTTGGCATGGCTTTTATGCAAATGAAGTGTTGACGTAGCTTCATGGCAAAGATGAATGTTGGCCCAGCTTCGATGCGAATGAAGTGTTGGCGCAACTTCATGGCAAAGATAAGTGGTGACGCGATTTCGATACAAAGAAAAATATGGATGCAGCTTCAATACAAGGACGAATACTGGCGCGGCTTCATGGTAAAGACTTTTGATGTGGCTACATTGCAAAGATTCTTAATATGGATGCGTTGCAAAGACAAGTGTTGATACAGCTTAAATTACCAACACCAAAGCTAGTACGACTTCAAAGACGAGTACTGGTGATAGCATTATTGCCTAGCTAAATATCCTTATGGAAACATCGTTGCAAAGACGAATATCACTAAAAGATTGTTGATGCAAGAAAAGAATGTAACAAGATGAAGGCATACGTTCTTGCAACGTTGCTATCAATGAAATACAAAGTCACCAAATGAAGGCAAACACTTCTATGAGAACGTCAGCGTGAAATTTGATGTCAAAACCCAAAGATCAAGGAAACTGAGCTGGAAAACAAAAACAAGCAACAACGAAAAAAATGTCAGAAGAAAATCTCATTGCATGTCTAAACAAAGGACAAAAGAAAAAGAAAAGGAAAAAAAAAATTCTTAAAAGCTGGAGAAGAAGACTGAAGGCTAAGAATGACCAAATGAACGAAGCCAATCTCACATCTTATATAGAGAATTTCTGCTAAACTAGCAGACAAGAAAAATGAAGAAAGTTAGCAAACCATTAAATAGTTCTACCAACCGACCAATGGAAAAAACTTATATTCACGTTTCAGAAATGTGAAAACAATTGGAACTCAAAGTCAGATTTTGCAAACTCAAATGCACTTAAAATCAGAGAAGTCTGCGCTGAATTTTGAAATGAAAGAGCATATTCAGCCATGGAGACAAAAGATAATGGCTCATTACCCACATGGCACGTATGAATTTCTACATCCTGTTAGGGCGGCCACCACAAAATTAGACCAAAAGGCCATAAGTCCAACAAAGACCCACGACTTTCTCATCCAAATTTGTGAAAATCCAGACCTTATTTTACAAAACCGACCTCACAAGAGTCTTCTACAGCCTTCGATCCACCAAACCTAAAAATTTCAGGCCCAGATACCCGGTCACGCGCCGCCACACACGGCCACAAATTCTCAGTGACCCGCGGGTTTCTCACTCAAAACTGTGCAAATCTATGCACAATTTCACAAAACCGACCATATAGCAGTCTTCTACGGCCTTATAACTACAAGATGTGAAAATTTCAAGCCCAAACGATGAGCCACGCGCCCCCAGAAGGTCCGGCGATCCCAGCTTCAGTTGCACGCGCTCCCACGCGCCGGCGATCTCTCACGCACGTGCACGCGCCACGCGTGACATGCGCTCCAGGTCGATGACATCACGGATGACGTCATCCTCCTCGGCCCGGTTTGACCGGAAAAACCAACCCGAATCCGGACCGCCTAAAAAAAAAAAAAAAACTTTTACTTTGACCAAAAAGTCAAAATTTTCAAAACGAACCTGTCCCACTCAATTTTTCGGGTACTTTCCAATTTTGGGGTCTGTTTCTTCAACCGAGGCTCGAAAATTGCACAACAGTCCAATTTCTAAAAAAATTGACTTTTGCACAAATTTTGACCAAAAGTCAAAATTTTTAAGATTGACTTGTCTTGCTCAATTTTTCGCGTACTTTCCAATTTTGGGGTCTATTTATTCATTTGAGAATCTAAAATTGCTCAAATAGTTTGATTCTACAACTATTGGTTTTGATGTAAACTTTGACCGAAGATCAAGATGTTCAAGCAAAACTTGTCCTATCAGGTTTTCGCAAAGATTTTGATTTTGAAATCTAGGTATTTGTTTTGGACTTAGAAACTACACCCACTTCTCCAAAGTACTAGCGGTGTCCAAAATTTAAGCTCTCAAGATCATAATTTGAGATCCATCCATTTGGTCTGGATTCCCTCAAAATTATCCTCCAGACTTGATCAAGGCTCCCCTTTCAAAAACAGACGAACTCTCACAAGTATGTCTCAAAATTGAAATTACATTGGGTCACTACTTCAGTCTATTATTTTTGTCGGTGCCTACCAGTCTCCAACCTAACATTTCCATTTGGCGCCTACCGTTCCCATTCACCGTTCTCACCAAAAAGTCTTGTCCGCCATTCTTAACTACCCAGCTACCATTCTTCATCTCTTCGCTATAAATAGGAGGGCCGGATCCGCTAAATCCATCAAGAAAAAAAAAAAAAACACATACACTGAGTCATGAAATGAAAATTTGCTTCTTTCAATTTTCAAATCCTCCTTCTCACAGCTAGTTATCACTATGACCTCGTCATTCTCAATACCTAGCAACCAAGATCGCTTCATGATCAGTTTGAAATCAACCCCTTTCATGGTTCAGTAATAACCCTTCTCACAACATCATCACTGTTTTAGGATTCAAACAAATTTTGTTTCCTCACATAATGACCACGTTTGTTCATAGAGTTATTCATAACAAGGTTTGCATCGACCTTCCATGCCTCCGTGGAATTGGTTAGCCAGGAAATCCAAGTCCAGCAGAGACACCTGTTCCTAAAAGCAGGGCTTCCGTAGTCTCTCTTCAACTGTTTGGTCTCCCATTAGAAGCAGTGGTTCGGAACAAATAGCAGCTTGACTGGTTTCTAAAGCCAGGATCACAAGTTAGCTCCATCTTTCATTTGTTGTGCTTTCCCAACAAAGTTGCATCAGGTGAAGATGGTAGAAAGTGTTGGGGTATCCTACAAATTGTCTCCCATCCAACACTTGTGATGACCTTCAAGGTACCAGCTCATCAGAAATTAGCTTTTGGTGTCGGTGAATGGTCACCAAAGCCTCAACCCATGTTTCCACCATCATGGGGTCCAAAGGTCATCATTGCTGGTACCACAAAACACACTTTCTGGAATTATTCCAACTTAAGATCAGCTTGAAGAATTTCAGAAAATATACTTCTGAAATTACTTCAACTTAATGTCCGTCAGTATGGTCCAGTCACACATGCGCATTCAACGACTTGCCGTCGGACCTCATTCAGCATGCAGCCAGTCCCACATCTGAAGGTGTACTTCCCAAAGACATCTACGCCAGAGAGTCCCCAACATGCAGGGTCAGGGCCGTGGCGTCATATGCCTCACCCATTCACTTTGCTTCATCACCATCTTTTTCACTATCAACAACAACATGCCCAGAATCCCTTCTGAAATTACCTCAATTTAACCAGAATGATGCGATAACACAAGCACATTCAACCACACTCCCACATGTTCTCTCTGTAATCCGAAGTATACCCTTCAGATATAACTTCACCAAAAGTCCTTAAAAATAAAAGGCTAGCTCCAGAGCTCTGCATGCTGTACCCAGCCAACATTCTCACCTCTTCTCCATCTTCAACACCCTGTGATCGCCACCAACGATCCAAAATACTTTTCTGAAATTAGTTTGACTTAACCTCTACTGAGAAAGCTCGGTCACACGAGCACATTCAAATACTGGCAGACCCCTTCTCGGTCTCATCAAAGCCTTTCATATGGGTGGATTTACTCTTCTGCAATTACTTCATCCTGCTAAAAGCTCCACCACCTTCAACTATTTCACTAGAAGGGTCAAGTATAAAAAATAAAAAAAAATCAATTTTCTTTCAAGACTCATTCACTCACCACACTCCAAAACTGTGTGCATGAATGAGTCTCGAGGGGGCATTTGTAGAGAGGGAAAATTTCCGACCTATCACAAGCTAACACATCATACTACCAAGTCCACAAAATATAACCAATTACATAGCGCCACGTACTGCTGCTAGGTTTTGCCATCACTATTCAGATTCCAATAGAAATTTGCCAAGTGTCATTGAAATAAAGGCATGAAACTGCATCAACATGCGTAAGCGATGACATAAGCAGCTCTGCCTGCGTAAGCAATGACACAAGCAGCCATGCACGTGTAAGCGATGACACAAGTAATCCAGCACGTGTAAGCGATGACATAAGTGGACCAATCAGGCTGTGACAAGTGTCACCAATCAGACTCCGTCACGTGTCGCTCACCCACCCCTAAACTCCTATAAATAGAAGCATTCCTAAGACATTTAGGAGGACACACAGAACAGAACAGAGAAAAGGAAGAAGATATCTTGAGTTTAGAAATCCAGAAGCTCTGCCAGAATCAAACCCCAAAGCCTTCAAGAATTTCAACCTTGAATACAGACAACATTCGAAACAAAATCATCCAAACTACTCGTCCAGATCTCAAAGTTCACTGGAATCAAACTCAAAAGCCTCCAGAAACCTCAACAAACCATAAATCAACGAAACTCTACGGAATCAAGCCTCTAAAGCACCGAAGAATTTCCACCACAAACCTTCAAACACGAAGAACACGAAGAACAAAGAATTTCTAACAAGCTTATAGCCAGAGATTCATTGTAATTCCGTTTCAAAGATCTTCGATCTATTCCTCAGCTAAATTGAAGAATATCTTATGTTCAAATCAAAATCACATTACCACAATTCCAATCAATAAATCTTTCAAGGAGATCGAATCAAAGGATCACTCTTTTGTAATTACAGAGAATTGTACCACACATTTATCAATACAAATTCGTATTTGTGAAACTGTTTTACTTGTTTGATTTATTTCGAACTAAGAAATTTAGTTGTCTACAAAGGGTTGGGAACAACTCTAGAAAGAGTGTGTGGATGGATAGCTGGATCCGTGGACAATCCTTAAGGGAGCTTATTGAGGGACCTTTAACAAGGGAGGATATGCAGCTTACCATAGCTGATTTTCAGGACAATAATGATTGGAAATGGGAAAGTATGTCCTTTGCCATGCCTCCTTGCATCAAGGACAAAATCCGAGCAATCCCAATTCAAGAGTTTAGATTTGGCGAGGATGTATTAATGTGGAAACGCACGAAGGATGGCGAGTTTTCTATTAACTCGGCTTACCTTAGTATCAAGGCTGATTCTGGAGTGGAGAACAATTTCAAGGGTGCTTGGATATGGAAGTTAGACACTCTCCCAAAAATTATAAGCTATCTCTGGTTGTGTATGCACACCAGCACACCTGTGACGGAGGTTCTTGCGGGAAGGGGCATCAATTGTTCCCCTCTCTGTCCAATCTATAAAAATCAAGGTGAATCCATAGACCATTTGCTCGACGATTTTGGTCAACTATTCGGTCTCCTTACATCATACCACCCTTGCATATTCAAAGTTTGGGTGACTGGCTTTATGCAAATTGCCACAGTAAACAAATGCATCACAGCAATGTTCCTTGGAATGTAATTTTTCCTTTTCCTATCTGGAACTTGTGGAAGCACCGCAGTAGAGTGGTGTTTGATAATACTCCACTCAACATTAATCTCCATGGGCACTGTATAAGCCAAGCCGTGGAGTTCTTTTTCAGCGCTGGAAAGATAAGGAAGGTTAACCAGAGAGTGTTGATACAGGTGAAGTGGTCCAAACCTCCTGAAGGGTGGTATAAACTCAATTCGGACGGAGATTCTTGTGGAAACCCAGGCAGGGCAGGGGGCGGTGGATTAATCAGGGACTGCAATGGAAATTGGCTCAAAGGATTTGCAAGATCCATTGGTTTTGCCACTAGCGTTACTGCTGAGTTTTGGGCCTTGAGGGACGGTTTGAAGCTGGCTTTGAGTGAAGGGGTCCAAAGCTTGATTGTGGAGTTGGATGCAAGAGTAGTGGTTGACCTTCTTAACTCTAACGTGGACACTAACAAGTGGTGCATGTGTATAGGGAAGGCAATCGCTGTGCTAATGCGCTGGCAAGATGGGAGAGCATCATGGATAAAGATTTTGTTGTTTTTAATTCCCCACCAAGCCTGGATATTTTGTCTTTAGTTAATATGGATATAGCCGGCATGTATGTAAATAGACTCACTGGAACTGGGCTCACATCTAGTGTGAGTTAGTTTTCTGTATTTGATTCCCTTTAACCCAAAAAATAAACAAAAAACAAAAAAAAGATAGTTTTCGTTTTACACAAACAAAACTACATCGTTAAATACGGAAATAAAAAGGTGATAAGCAATTAAAAACAAAGTTAAGAACCCAGTCCATAAATGATATGGAGACGGCATGTTGTACTAAGTTAAGAACTCAGTTGTCAGTAGCCACCATCCCTAAAGAGACTGTCGTCCCCAGCGGCTACAACAGTCAATAGAAAAAGCTCTACAGAGAGAGTTGGATTGAAAAGCTAAAAGATATCTTAACCAAAGCTGACAAACTGCTGGACCTGCATATATCTCCTCCACATAAGCTTTTGTTGATAACAGGCAAAGAGGTACGTATCTTTTCCTCAAGCTCGAACCAACTTGACTGGTTGGGAATTGAAGACCCTTTTAGCTTAAACTAATTTTACAGTGATAACAATGTTGAAAACCATTTCAATATACATATGACTTTTGGTGTCTTTGTCCTTTTATGATGCTTTTTATATTAAATTTGTTTTTAAGAAACATTAATGCTTGATGCATACAACAAAGTATACGTAGGCTTGAAAATTGTAATTTGAAAACATGATTTCAAAAATTAATTAATATTGTGTGTTTGAAAACAAGATTTTAACTTATGTAGCATACACTCTATACGCACGGGTGTGTAATATATTTAGAGCTTTTAAGAAAATGGTAGAATGATTAGTTTAAGGTGAATCAGTCTTGAAAATCCTCCTATGGATAAGTGGCATAGTTTGCTTTGAGAAAATATTGTCGAAGACTTGAAAGTGATATATGCTTGTTTAGGAGACGACGACGTTTTGGGTTGGTGGGTACATAATTCTTTACTTTCAACTGCTCTAATGTATTTTTTGTTACTTTTATTTTCCTTTTCTTCTAAATAATAATATAAAATGATTTTGGGTGATTTAATGTAAAGAAAATCACCCACAAAAAACAAAACTACCTAATTTTGGGGTTACTAGCAGCCAGGTAGAGCCAAGACTTTGAATTAGGACGCGAAAATATTAAAAAAATCATTATAAAATTAAATAAGCATTTATTTAGAGTGTGTTTGGAACAACTTTTAACTTTTATGCATAGGTTTTTAAAACCTTACTTTTTCCTGCATTTTCTCACTTTTTCAAAAAAAATTCAAGAGACAAGTATATTTTAGCACACTTTTAGTAAAAAGTTTTAGCAAAAAACTAAATAAGTTATTTCCAAACAGATACTTAGTATTAACAAACTGCCAACAAAGAAAAAGATACAAAATCATTGTTTCTTAATACATTACAATACAATCATTAATAAAATAGAACTAAGTGTTTTTTTAAATCTTTGAAGTCATTTATGGTTGAATATGTACTAATTGTCACAATGATATTACTTTCAATGAATAACATTATAACATTCATCAAAAACTTGTCTTCCATTCTGTTGTGAAGGTTAATTTTGGTGAAATTCATAGTTGAAAATGTTCGCTTTGTAGTTGTAGTCAGGGGCAGAGATGGGGTGGGGGCGAGAGGGGGCAAGTGACCCCCCGGCTCCTTTTAAAAATGCTTATATGTGCTAGTATATAGGACCCACTTAAATGCCCTACCCCCTCTCACCTAAGAAAAAGACCAAAAGGCAATTCCTATTGGCAAGAAAATAGCTGTAACACCAACAAAATGTGGAAAAGTTATAGGAGATATTTATGGCACTTTTAACCACATTATCATAATTTTTGTGTAAAAAATAAAAAAATTTATCTCCCATTTTTTATAAATAAAAACTTTTATATCCCATTTCTTTTTAAACAAACAAAAAAAGAAAAAACTTTTATATCCCATTTCTTTTTAAGCAAACAAAAAAAGAAAAAACTTTTATCTTGTCCCTCTATTTCAGCATTTCATTGTCGCAACATTTTGAATGCTTATCATTTTTTTTATTTGATGGACGACATTTTGAATGTTTATCTTTTTTTTTAATTTTTTTTAATTTGATGTAATTTCAATTGATTGTGTGTATTATATTTTAACTAATTTCCCCATACTCAAACTCTAAAGCCTCTCTTATTTTTTCTATTTTTTATTATTATTATAATTATTTTTTATCTTCTATCAATTGACCTTTCAATTTCGAACTCTTGATTTTTGCTATGAACCTAGATTTAAATAATTTGAAGAATATAGAACAAAAGTGTTGAATTCTACATATTTTTTGCAATATATATTTACTTCGTTATTAATATCGATTAATTTTTTTAGATTTTAGATTTTAATATTGTTTTTAAATCTTGCCCCCCCTAGACTAAAATCCTGGTTTTGCCACTGGTTGTAGTAAAAACTAAAAGAGTAAGCCTAAGTATGGCCACTCTACAAACAAGCGGGTAATGATGAGTCCATAAAAATTATTAAGGTCGTCCATCTTAATGGACAGTCATTGCGTCATTAGTAGGCCATCAAAGATAGATGAGTAACTGCCCAACACATTCAATAACAATCATCAAAGACCTTAAACCCTCTCATCAAGATAAAGAACGTTACAATTAGGGTAATAATCACCCTTATTTATGTCCAACAGCTACCTAAGTCATCTATAAAAAGGACAATTTGTCCATTTGCTAAGGTACGTTAGAAACTATTACAAAATACCATTTATATATGAAAGATCTAGGTTGATACTAACTTAAGCATCGGAGGCTCACCCACCGAGCACAACCCGGTGGTCTTTTCGATGAACTCTTTTTATCTTGCAGGTCCTACAAGATCGTCAAGAGCTCCGGATTGGACGAGTGACCCAATTGACAATTTTGGCATCATCAGTTTGGCGCCGTCTGTGGGAAAAGACAATTCATTGTTCTTTTCCCGTGACAAAGGGTCACTTAGTTCATTCAAAAAATATGAACACCATGATACCGTAGTTAGTCTTGGTCAACTAGATGGAATGTGGTGTATAGATCCTCTGATAGAAGTAGATCTACACGCGACAAAGCAGTCTTGTAGTGTCTTCCAACCCAAACGGACGAGCACGCGCAATTTGGAGGCCAAATCAAATCACCTCGACATGATTTTGCAAAAAATGTCATTGTTTTACTGTGGGTCGATGATCCTGGGCACAAATGAGATGGTTCACGTCAAGAACCCAAGGTAACTCTTATACCTTTATTCAAAAAAAAAAAAAAAGCAAGAGCAAAGATAAAATTGCCCCAAAGATACATGGCCTAACCCACTGAGCCATTCTATGAGTATCATTGCTCAGGTATGTTTATGGGTTTATTTTCCAAAAAGTTATTTTTGTACATGATACTATTACGTTTTGCATAAGATTTTAAATTTCTAGATTACTCCCAATAAGTCAACCATAACAATGGTGGTCCCAAATCACAGCCTTGTCTTTCTATATTTATTTTAGATCTCCTCAATTTGATCATACCGAAATTGCTATATATGGTGATATATAAATGGAAGGAATGGGAATCATAGCTTCAGCTAAAGGCTTTATAAAATAACAATTAAAAAAAAATTAAGCTACAATTGATGAGACTTATTGTGCATATATATATGAATATATACATCAATACATGCTTCTTAAGAAAACTATAGTCAACTCAATGTGGTGCAAATCCCATTTTAATTATTCACAATTCCACATGTACTATTCAGTTGCATGTTTGATGTTAGACATACTTGTTTGGCACATAATTCACCAATGTTGGTATTGGCATGTATGGTGCCACTTACGAGTTCAAATCTTCTGTCCCACTTTTCTTGTTCCACTTTATACTCCACCAATAAACACTTGTCACGTGTTTACCTAATTAATTAAATACTATCATTATTGACTTATTAATGCTACCGTTATTAATTAATAGTAGTCTTTAATTAATTAGGTGAACACGTAACAAGTTTTTATTGGTAGAGTATAGAGTGGAGCAGGAAAAGTGGAACAAAAGATTTGAACTCACCACTTACCCGTTTATCCCCCATTTTCTTTCCTAATTGTATCTAGCTTAAATAGGAAAGATGAAGTAAAAATGTTATTGCCTTGCAATAGGTAATAAATCTCAATGCTTGAATATTAGAAAATATTTATTATCTTACCAAAATTATAATTTTGGACATTAAATAGCAGGGTCAAATTTTATTGCCGTTTCAAGTAATGAAATAAAAAATAAAAACCCAATTTCAAGCTTTAAAATCGGACCTTCTCAAAAAAAATATAAATAAATAAAGGCATTAAAATCAGAATTTATTCTATTGTCTTTTTAGAATTTAGAATCATATTTAAGGATTTCAAAGATGTTTTAAAAAAAAAAAGACAATAAGTATGTACATCTTTTTACATCTCTAGTTTCTCAACGAAAATTAATGATGGACCATGTTTAAAGCAATAAGTACTCAAATGTATGACTTGAACGATATACACTTATTAAGGTCATTATTTGAGAACAATCAAGATTATTAATTTGTTAGTATTTTTTGGAGCAAAACGAAGCTAGTAAAGCTCGAAAAAAAATGGATCAACAAAAGGCTCAATATGAAATAAATCATCCGGCAGAAAAAGGTCATGGACATGGACCTGCAATAATTGTTGAGAATATTGCAAATGTTTCCCTAGCAAGTTAGGTCCGTATACCTGAATTTTCTCTTATTTATATTATAACATTACTTGCTTTACTTAGAATAAAGCAAATTCTAAAAGTATTCAAACCACAATATGAGGAAAAGATATTACACCCTCCTTTTAGCAACTTTATTTATGGGTAAGCTATTTCCCACCATAGTTGCTATTGTCTAGATAATTTCTATGTTAACGGCCAAGAGTTGAACAATTGCATGCTATGTGCCTATGTGGTTAAACATTTATTGACAAATTTCATAGTCAACTGATGAACGGAACATATTTCATAAAAAGAAAGCAAATGAGACGGTAGGCTATTTTTGCTTGCTTTATTGCTACAAAACTTGGCAACCAATGTGCACATGCATGTCATATGGGCTGGAATATGTACAATAATTTATTCCCTTATTTGTTTTCACCAATTTTCTTCCATGAATTATATGCAGCCATATCATGACCTTCTCTTATCATTTCATAAGGTTGCCAGCCTTTTAAGTATATGTTATGCTATATAATCGACAAAGGTAAAATGAGACACAAGTTTCTCATAAATGGCCTCTATTTCGTTTACTTGTAGCCATCTCAGCTTGAGGTGTCAATATATACCTATTTATTATCAGCGAATTTTCTTTTCAAAGAAATTTTGAAACATCTAATTGATTATGGAATTTCATATCTTGAAAATATCACACTTAAGATGATGTTATTTTTCATATTTATTCCTCCAAATTGAATTGCTATCAAGTCTCACCCTGCTCTATGGAATAATCTATCCAACTAATTATTTATTTCATTCTACTCATTTATTTTAAAGAGTAGCAATGCCTTTTTGGGACCACTCTATGAATTTATACATATTGTTTTATCATGAACATACTACCTCATCTCTATCCATACATATTCATTGGCATTGGTCTATTAGTTTCTAAATTTTGTTCTAATAAATTAGAAATGAAATTTTATAAAGATTTCCATTTGGGACTAAAATTAAGCCCAAAGGAAGAAAAATACAGGTATAAACCATAACAGGCCTTTCTTTTGGTCATCATCCAATAGCGAATGCACTTTTCATGTTTGAACGGGGGCAAACCCTCTGGATATCTACATCTTCAAATAGCAGGAACAAAATGTAGCAACGATGCATCCCAGTTCTTGGTCCCTAAGGTCAGATTTAAACATTTCTTTTCCTTTTTTAATTCTCCAAGTATTTGCAACAACGATTAGGCATAATGACAAATATCATTATTGCCAATTAAAAAACTTAACTGTTTAAGAAATTTAAAATTGTTTACCATGATAAATATAACTGTTTATCATAATGAACGTACACACCGAATTCCAACACTCTTTAAACACTTTGCCAAGTGTTATTCAGTTGCACAAGAATAGGGTAATAGGTATGAAAATGATCGTTGGAAAGGCAAATTGCCAAATTACAAGATTAGTACAAACATGCACAATTGACACAAAAGACTAGATAATTTCTTGCTAAAGTTAAAAGGCTTGACTAGTAATATCTGCTCTAGCTAGTGTGACCTATTTTAGACTTTTGATCACTAACCGATCAAATGATCTTAAGTTCGTCCATTTCTTTTGCTATTCTACTATCACCAAAACAAAGAAAAAATTTGAAATGGTTGAATTGCCTATAGAGCATGTGCTTCACACATAAAATAAGACAATTCTATTCGATTGCATGGCATTAAGTGTGGCTTTAATCCTCACTAAGTTTTCATACTCTTACATGAAATGATATTGTTTGGACCTAAGTTATATCAATTCACCCAAAATTTGTATAATATGTAAACCTATAAGAGGTTTGTTAGATTACTAGCTTCAAATATGCAAAAACAGATGTTCCAAATTTTCTAAGGGGATGTCATAATTTGACGAAGAAAAACCCTTAAGAAGAAAATAGAGATATAGCTAAAAGTTGTGAAAATTCCATCTACAACACAAATGCCGAGTTTAACTCCTGTAAATTATGGGTTGTACAAATCCAACAAAGAAGAGCTCTATAAGTAAGAGTTCAATGACGAAGAGGTCGTCAAGAAGACTACAACAATGAAAAGACCGAGGTATGTACAAAATAGTATTGAGATTTAAGGTCTTCTATTGAGGTAACTCATTTTCTTTCTTTCTTTTTTATCCATGAGATCATTTTATTGAAATTAAATAAATATCAAGCTTGCATGATTATTACAAATGTGTATGTAGAACATGTTGAAAATATTGCTATAAAATTGTTACAATTATCACGATCAATATGACTATATTTTTAGTAGCATATGTTTCATTGCCATGAATCTGAGAAATTCTATTAAGTTTCCTACACTTAAAATTCTAGATGATCATGTTCATAATATGCCCATGAATTTAAGTCTCAATAAATTTCCGCTATCTCCATCAACTTACCAAAATCTTCTTAAATTGCTTTAAAAATCATATACGGTGCAAGCACCTAACAAAGACTAGTTTAAATAAGCATATAGTCAAATAGCTTCAATTTTTATACTTCTCTATGATTCATATAGAATGCACTTCGTCTTGTATAGCGTGCAATTGCACATTTGTACATTGTCATGTAGCTAGCACTATTGAAGAGACTTAAACGTACAATTAAAGAAGAATGAAGAGGAAATTGCTATTACAAATGGCAATGACCATAGTCGTCAAAGCATGCCAAAAAAAAAAAAAAGGGTTCCAATCATGATAGACCATTCCTCTAGTTTTCAACAAACGAGAATTGTACTTTCACATTTGAATAGGAGCAAAAATGTGGCCTAGTTTTTACGCCTTCAAAAAATTGAAGCAAAAGAGATTTAGGCCTTAAACATGAAGTATCATGTTGAGCTTAAAAAAAAAATCTTGAAAAGAGAAGAGCTTGTCATCTTAAAAAGGGAAGAGCTTTTCAAGAAGATCCCAAAAAAAAAAAGATCGAGGTATGTAACAAAATAATATCGTCATTTAAGGTAACACATTTATCTCTATCTCTTTTATATTTGTCTATAAAAATTTACACATAATAAGGTTTCAGGCAAAAATGTATGTACTATTAGACAGATCACAAAAGAGGTAGAACTCTAGGATTACAAGAAAATAAGAAAAGGCCCACCTAGGCCATTGGTAACTTATAATTCCATATATGAATTTTTCTAAAATTCTTGTCTAACCAAGTCTTGGCAAGTGTATGTGCTACTTAATGCAGATATCAACATGGCCTCAAGAAGGTCCAAAATGACATAGCATCAAAGAATCTTTCTAGCAATAAGTGACAAGATTCCTTAAATGGATGTAAGTCACCAAAAAATGGCTACATGATGAGATTCCGTCAAGACGGATGTAAATCACTAACAAAGCCTAAGTGACAAGATTCCTTAAATGGATATAAGTCACCAAAAAATGGCTACGTGATGAGATTCCGCAAAGACGGATGTAAATCACTGACGAAGCCTAAGTGACAAGATTCCTTAAATGGATGTAAGTCGCCAAAAAATAGCTAAGTGATAAGATTCCACCAAGACGGATGTAAATTACCGACAAAGCCTAAGTGACAAGATTCCTTAAATGGATGTAAGTAGCACAAAAATGGCTACGTGATGAGATTCCACCAAGATGGATGTAAATCACTGACAAAACCTAAGTGACAAGATTCTTTAAATGGATGTAAGTCACAAAAAAAAAATTGAACAAGTTTCCACTAGACGGATGTAAATCGCTAAGTCTAAATGACGAAGCTCCGTAACTGGATGTAAGCCACTTAAAAGTGGCTAAGTGACTAAATACCCTTAGACGAGTGTAAGCAGACAAGGATTCTCACACAAACGCAAGTCACACGTAAATAAAGAATATCAAACGTGACAACCAAAAAATGAATGAAAGAAGAAACATCGAAGTGACCAAAAATGGTTGTCCAAAAAAAAAATCACCTCGCTCTTCAAGAGTAATAAAAAATGGTCGTCCAAAAAAAATTACCTTACTCTTCAACAATGATAAAAAAAAATGATCGTCTAAAGAAATTAGCTCACTTTCAAGATCAAGCTATGATCCCTCGAACGTCCAAAAAGACTGTCAAAAGGCAGATAATAAGAAGTCATTGCGAAAATACTACCGTTCTTGAAGAAGAAAGTAGTTGAAGATAAATAAGTCTGAGTTTAAACAAGTCGAGAATATTCCCAAAGCCTGACTAGCACAAAGCAAAATCAGACTTGGAAATGGGGGGCAATTGATGAGTCCATAAAAATTATTAAGGTCGTCCATCTTAATGGACAGTCATTGCATCATTAGTAGGCCATCAAAGATAGATAAGTAACTGCCCAACACATTCAATAACAATCATCAAATACCTTAAACCCTCTCATCAAGATAAAGAACGTTACAATTAGGATAATAATCACCCCTATTTATGTCCAACAACTACCTAAGTCATCTATAAAAAGGACAATTTGTCCATTTGCTAAGGTATGTTAGAAACTATTACAAAATACCATCTATATATGAAAGATCTAGGTTGATACTAACTTAAGCATCAAAGGCTCACTCACCGGGCACAACCCGGTGGTCTTTTTGATGAACTCTCTTTATCTCGCAGGTCCTACAAGATCGTCAAGAGCTCCGGATTGGACGAGTGACCCAACTGACAATTTTGGCATCATCAGGTAATATTCTAATTTTTTAGTTCACAACATCCACTCAATAAGTATGACCACTCTAGTTCTATTTAAATTTTTTTAAAAGGTTGTGTTGTTTATTTCGAGTAAAATTGGTTGAATGGGCTTAATTTTTTTAGCTTTGTTATTAGTAATTTTTTTTGGTCTAATTTTTTTGAGCTTATTAATTTTGTTTTAGATTTTAGATTTTTTTAAAAAAATTATGGACTTTAAAGAATTAATGATATTGTTAATGGGGCTAAGTGTAATTTTATTGAAACAAATTACTAAAGTCAATACTTTTTTTAGAAATGCTAAAACTAATACCTACACACACGCTAATATTTTATATATATAAAATTTTGGGGGAGGAGGGGGGGGGGGGGGCGGTTGCCCCCAAAGCCTAGGAATAGCTCCGTCCCCGCTAGCAATGCATTTCTTATAGAGACTAACTAAAAAACTTAATTGAATACACTCAAAACTTATAAAATAATTGAATTGAATAAGAGTAAAGTTAAGAGTTAAATTGAATTTTAGGCAAAGTTAGAAGATGTAATTTGTAATTTAACCAAAATGATATTTATTTTATAATTTAAATAATTTGATCTTAATTCAAATATACCTGATGAAGTAAAACACGTGTTATATATTTTTTAATTTAGATGAAAATTAAAAAAATTTGAAGGGAAATTAAAACTATTTGAGATCATAATAGTATGTCCATAAATAGTACTGCGTATTTTGTATATTACTTTGGTTGAAATTATGACCAAATATCCCCCCAAAAAAATGTACGCTTGTGGTTTAGTGGCATAGCGCTATCTTGTTTAAGGACAAAACTTGGATTCAATATTTGCTCATAGCTATTTTTCAGGGAAATGTGGCATTGTCTTCTTATGGAAATATTGTGGAGGATCTTTGTTATTTATTGTCTTTTCTGTTTTCTGATTTCATTCATGTGCACCGTAGTGGTAATTTGGTTGTTGATGTTTAGCAAAAAAAGCTAAGAACATGGTAGGGTGTCAAATTTGGTTAGAGGCCATGCCTGAAGACATTGTCCCTCTTGTTGGTTTTGATGTTCATTAATTTTTGTTCTTCAATATATGCCCAGACCCACGGTCAGGTTTCTCAACAAAAAAAAAATATTTGCTTCCCCACTTGTTATAAACAAAGAAAAAAAAAATACTAACGTTAATTTTTTTTTTTTTTACAAGGATCATTTAAATCCCACATGGTTTGAAGGAAAATTTTTTCCTTTTTAACAAAATTTTACTGAATTATATTAACATACCAAAAAATGCAACTGAATTGGAAATGTAGTTTAAAAAAAAAATCTAACATATATAGTCATTCTTTAGTGCCAAATACTTAATCAAAAATTGTAATATATCTGCACATAATTTAATCTACATTTTTTATACAAAACTTATATGATTTTTAAAATCTTGAACTGAATGAAACATTGATGTATTGCTTGTATTCTATTCGGTATATTTAATGCACATTTGTTTTTATTGCATGTCAACCCAACACAAACACACTATGTTGAGGAGAGAGATTAGATTAAGAACAAGAAACCATTCTCAGTGTGGTTTATATGAAAGCAACTAGATTATCACTCATATGGTTAGGTTCATGTATTCATCGAAACTGGATTCAGCATTGCACTAATACACAACAGAGTTATGAGCACATGAAATATCTATTTTCATGCTGATAGACAAATTATGTTCAACCTAATGAACCAAATGTTTTTATGTTTCACCTACTTATTTTCACTAATCCTAATACTTAACAATTATTGAATGTTCTTGTAACCGGAGAATACAAACTCTGCTTAATACAATCAAAGGCAAATAGTCATATAACAACAGCATACAGCACATTAGCAAAACCTTACTAGGAGCAGCTACTTTAAATCAGGTTACATGCAACATTTGTCCAGAACTACAGTTGTGTGGTAAGGATCAGAATGTCCCTGAAATAATTAATGTCTAATGGTTTCTGAGAGGACCTGATCCCATAGTGAATCTTCTGTCATTTTCTAAGAGTCTGCAAGGTCTATGGGAGTTACTACTAAGGCAATAGTTTTGGTGTAGTATTCTGCCATTTATGTACACATAGAATGGGTGAAAAAGTTGCATTACTGTGGCCATTGGCACAAAGTTATCCGATGCTTATTCCACAGAACGTCATTGCTTCTTACTTCTTTTGGAAGGTTACCATAAAAAAGAATGCAATAGCTCGAAATAGTATTCCCGTAAGGATGAGGAAGGCTAAACAACGATACCAATGATTGAGATCATAGCCACTTGCCATAAGTGAACCACAGCGTGTTATTAGCCACACTCCAGAATATCTGAAAGCATAACAAAATCAAAAGGCAAAACATTATCAACTTATGACATCTAGAAGAGATCACTACATACTGAGAAGGATTGTTAGGCCAAACCTTTTTGCATTTGCTATTACAAATGCTTCCAAAGCCCACTTTGGGTAGCATAAGTCAGCAATAGCATCCACAATTTTGCTATCATTAGTATTGGTTGCTATGAGAGTCAAAACAACTGGAAGAAGCACTGACCACTGCATAACACAAAAAAAAAGTGGCTTTTGTCTTAAAAAAGAGGATATATACTTCCAATAAGAGCAATTATTTATATAATACATACATTATGTGTGTGTGTGTGTGTGGGTATGTATGTATACACATGCACACAAACATACATACGAATTTTGCAGGTTAGGAAGCAAATTGTTTACCCATGTGAAAAATATAAATGCTCACCAATTGTGCTGGACCGGGTTCAAGAAAGATGGCGAATGAGTAAGCTATACCAGTCACACAGTAAACCAGACAAACCAAAATAATGTAGTTGTCCAGGACAGATGATCTAGGATTGTTGAAGAAATAGAACATAGAGAGATAAACCAGAGGCTTGACGAGTGTATTGAAATGGTCAATTGTATCTTTTGAGAGAAAGTAAGCTAAGCTACTAATGCCAGAAGCACTCTCTCTCCAGTAATGCAACTTATCCAATGCAAACGATCTCAAAGCCGAAATCTTGCAAAGAAGAGCTGAAAAAAAGTTGATCAAGATTTGGATGGGTTAGAAATAAAATATGTTATTGAGATCACTTCATCTAAACCAAAAGAAGAAGAAGATGATGCTGAGACTCCAATAGGAAACCCATATAAAAATTTCGAATGAAAAAATCTTCAAGATTCTAATACTTTTTCCCTTTAAAAGAAATTGGTCTTTTTGATAATCAAATGGATTGTGCTTGATTCTTTTTTTTTTAGGGTATTTTATGCTTCAATGAAAATTTGGCATAAAAAGCAATAGACTCCTGATTGCAGCAAAATGATTCATGAGTCATCCCAAATGATGTGTCCTCAGCTTTGAAGGAGCAATTTAAAAGAAGAATTTCATTGTCAATAATTTGAAAGATTTAACTTACAAACTGCTATGACTGTGTATGTATAACCAAGCGATCCAAAAGTTTCGTCGCTCACTTTAGCAAGTGTACCTAAGCAGATTCCAGCCAGTAATAAAATTAAGAAATCCACAGCCATTGTCCTTGCTTCTCGTAGCCGCTGTTTACCAACCCTGCCAAAAGAGCGCATCATCTAACATTAACTTTGAATTAGTAGACAAAACACAATATTGATGGAACTGAGAAGCCCAAGAAACTAATTTCTTTTTCTCCAGAGAAACGTAAACTCAATACTACCACATTAAAAAAATTCCACCCTACAAACAAATGTCCCAAGTTTTTGACACTAGTTGAAAGATAGAAAAAGAAGTACAGAATAGAGCAAAAGTTTAGATAGCTAATCACTGAAGATAAATGGGATGATTATGTGCATCTAAAGGCCAAAAACAACAAAAGAAGACATTTGGCATTTACCTCCCAAGAAAGTGTCTGTATTGCTGGAATACACTAGGGGTTTTCCTGTCAGATAGGTCATTGGACTTTAAGAAATTATGCTGTATATTGTCCTTCTTTAACTCAACATTAAACTTCACATCCTGCCAAAATTCTCCAGCAAAAGACTGTGAATCAGATTCAGCATTAGAAACATTCGGTCCAGGACTAGAATTTTCACCATTTGCTGCTGCCATTCCATCAACAATCTGTAGCATATCCATGGGAACTGGGTATCCATTATGAAGCATCCATCTAACAGGAAGTTCTTTGTAAGTTACCCCGGTGCTTGAGCTTAGTTTTACTATGCCCTCCAAAATGTCAATGAAGTGGTCTGGAGGGTTAACACGCTCAGGGACAGTAATCCCAAGACTGGCAAAGTACTCTTCCAATTTTTTTACTGGTCCATGATACACTGTAAGACCGCCTTTAGCTAGAAGTATCAAATCATCAAACATCCTGAACAAGGAGTAACTGAAGCACACAAAAGATAAGACATTACATTCAGGTATGTGCTAATTGCTTTCCAGTATATAACTGCTTTAAATAATGTTCTTTCTTTCTATATCTGTCAATTCAAATCATGTGAAACAAATAGAATCAAGTATTTAAAGTAGTTGAAATCATATATATTTAAAAAGGCAGTAGAAATAGCAAAAGGCAAAGCAGTGCTATATCTGTCTATTCAACTCAACTGAAACAAATAGAATCAAGGATTTAGAGTAGTTGAAATTATATTAAAACGAAAACAAAAGGGAGTAGCAATAGCAAAACGAGAAGCTCTGCGGCAAAAGGAGAATTCAAAGACATAATATAAAAAAGTGAAGAAAAATTACAGTCTCCCTAATGGGCCTCATGTCCTCTAACCTGTAATTATCTCTAAACAATGAATAAACAACTTGCAAGAAGAAATTAATTTTACATTTAAGTTATTTCATGAGTTTTGAGTATAGAAAAAAATAGGGATACCTTTCTTTTTGGCATAAAAGAATGACCCTGGTCTGTAATACAATATTGTTGTTAACCCCTCAATTTCCTTAAAACAAAACAAAAGAAGATGCAGCAAACTAAACTCTGAGTCATCTTAATAGACCCTTATCCCAACTCAGTAAACACATGAGAAAGAATGAGAGAAGTACAGTTCTAAAATTGTATATAGTGCTCTTGTAATCCTCAAGAGTAAAGGTACCTTGGCTGGTGAATGACCATGCAAATATTTACTCCTTCAAGAGCCTCACGTCTGAGTGCTCTAAGTAGTAACTGAGAAGACGAACTGTCTAAACCAGATGTGGGTTCATCTAAAATCAAAAGTGAAGGTTCCATGACCATTTCCAGCCCAACATTTACTCGTTTCCTTTGACCACCAGAGATTCCTCGCTTCTCCACTGTACCAACAAGAGAATCTCGAACAGTTTGCAACCCCAAGGACTCAATGACTCTTTCAACAACTAGAACCTTTTCTGCTTTGGGCAGATCAGCTGGGAGTCTATGATAACCAGAGTTACATTGAGAGGGAAGGAAAAAAAACCACCGTCAGTGCCAACACATTTTTTTTGAGCTTGTGTTTGTGCTTTTATGATCAAAGCGAGTAAAAAAAAAAATTGAAATATCAGCATTTTTCTTGGAGAAATTGCATGCATATGATTCAGCCATAATGGTGATATTTCAAAGAAAAATAACTCATATTGGTGATTTCTATTATATGTTACATGAATTAAGCTCTGAAATCATGATTGAATTTCATATAAAAGGAAGGTTGAAGCCATTGTCTAAAGCAGATTGAAAATTAAAAAAAAAAAAAAGAGCAGAGTCAAAAAGATTTCACAGTTGTGAAGGATACAAACTATGCAGATATGAAGGGAAAGAACAAGGGACAATATAAGTGAAATTGCTGGATTTCAAAATGATGAAAATCCTTACCAAAGAAAAATGATCTATATTACAAAACCAAAGTTCAAAAAGTTCATTGATTAAGTCTTTTTTATGCTTTTCTGAACCAAGATTTACCGACTAACTCACTTAAATATTTTACAATTTTATTTACTAATTCAAAATATATATTGACAATAAGAAAATGATTAAATGCACAGGTTGGCTTATTAATCAGAAATCAATATATATAAAAGCAGAGACCTTATGTTAAAGAGAGTGAGATTATGCCATATGGGGTATTCCTTGAAGTTTTCTTTATTCAGTTTTTTATTTCAACAAAGTTTGTACTTATATTAATATTAAAGTATTAGTTCATTGAATTAGCCAATAGATAAATGTATATATTAAGTATCTATTATTATGCATTAATTATTTATATTAAATGAATTTATATAATTATTTGTATAAAATCTATATAGAAAATAATTTTTAGTTGGAATACTAATAATAAATTTAGAATATGACATTCTTACTCATGTTTAGTTGCTTTGACAACAATTGTCACAAAAGCCATAAAAAATTAAATATTTGTGATTTCACTAAAATTAATCTTAATCCTTTAAATTTTCTAACTCCTTTGTGTGTGTGTGTGTGTGTGTGTGGAACTAACACTGCAGTGTGTATTATATGTAATTAGAAAAATTACTAATATAATAAATATGTTTATTTTGTTATATTGATTATTTTTAAGTATAATGAAATTTTATTATCATTTTTCTAAGATTTATATGAGAAACAATTTGTTTTTTTATGTAATGAAACAATTGATCTGAAATATGATATTTTTACTTAAATTTAGTTGTTTTTGCAACAATTGAAACCATGTCCAACAAAAAGGGGGGGGGGGGAATTTTAGTAACACAAAATTAAGAATGAAAAAAAATATAATTGAAGGATATATGCATTTTTTAGTATTTTAGTAGGCATATTAGCTACTATCATGAATTTCAATTTATAAACACAAATATAGAGTATGATCAAATCATTATACTACTCTTAGTGTATTTCTATTTTATCAATATATAAAATAACTAAAGATTACGATTTCTTACAATGAAATTTATTGAAATATCTTTTTTATACATTGGGGTGGGGATCTTGAATATTTCTATTGAAAATTAAGGTGTCAATCAGTTAAATTACAAGATTTTTGGTACAACTTATTAAAATATTAGAGAAAACTAATACTAATAAATTGCACCGCATATCATGCAGAAACTCAGCTACTTAATATAACAAGTCAAAGTTGTTCTTCCAGATCCTCAAAATTAGACTTAGTCTTCCACTCTTCAATAAGTTTTCTTTTTCAAGATTTTAAAAAATAAGAAAATAGATTTCATTGGTCAATGAAAGACAAAATTGTGTTCCTGCTATAAATGTCTGATTCTGAAGTAAAATAAGATAACCAACAACAAAGAAACCAATAACTGCTTAATCCGAACAAAAGCATGGTGGTCAGAATGCATTATCACAGTAAGATCATATTTGTAGCATCACATATACTCAATAAATGCAAATACTTTACAGGAACTAAATGTGTTGTACCTGCATCTTGCACTAAACCACAGATTCTCTTCCACTGTCAAGTTTCCATGCACAATATCATCTTGTGGCACAAAACCAATGATTTTCTTGTATGAGTAGATTGATTCAACCTTTCCATTTATGAGAATCATACCACTCATGGTGCACCCAGTTGCTTTTCCAGCCAAAGCTGAAAGAAATGTTGTTTTCCCAGCTCCAGAAGGGCCCATGACAGCTGAAACTCGGCCAGGTAATATTTTCCCAGTCACACACCTCAAGAGATGTTTTTTTTTACCTTTCAAAGTGAGGGTTAAATCTTTGAAAGCTACCTCAATTGTAGGCCTCTTCCTAATTTCAATATCACTAGCCATTGAAATAACTCCAGAGAAGGTCAAATTCTTATTTTGCTCTTGTAAAGCCTTTTCCTTTTCAATTTGACCATATGCATACCTGAACATTTGGCTCTGAGTATGCAACTGCTTACCCTTTGGTGCATGCTTTTTGATATTTTTATCTCCTATCTCCAGATTGAAGCCTTCATTGCTATCAGGGTCGTTTTCAATAGAATTTATTATCTTTGTGAGGTCGCTTTTGTCCTTTTTCTTTCCTTTTGATGCTACAGGCATTTCCTGTGATGCACCTGGAGAATTCAATGGCAAAGGTGGCAAGGCAGCATCTGATCCAGGTTTAGCCTGACCTCCACCTTTTAACTGCTCTGAATGCCGTAAAGATTTTCTGCGAGAAAATGTACGGGAAAATTGTGTTTGCAATCCAATAGCATGCTTCTTAGCAATATCTTTTGCAGATTTCCATTTTTCACGTGCTTGTGCTGTTTCTCTTACACTTTGAACTGCCTTTTCCCTTGATTTTGCAAGTCTTCTTTCTCGAGTTGCAAGAACTTGGTCAGAGCAGTTATATATAAGGAGAAGAAGGATACTTAATCCAGCCTATATTCACAAGTGAAGGGCAGGTCAGTTCTGATGATAGTCCCTGCAATATTATATAAAAAGTATGCTGGCTAGAAATTAAAGAAAATAACTGTTTTAATCATGAAATGTAAGATTAAGAAAAATACAAACATAGAATATTTATAACTTAGGGCATCAAAATTTATTTTTATGGACATTGCCACTGAACATCCCTCCCAAGTGAAAGGACTGCTAGAACACAAGTTTTTCAGCAGGACATAATTGCGTTGGAGCAATAACTCAAAAGTGAACATTGGATAAGAAAATGAACACTTATATGTATCTTCTTGTGCACATGCTTTTATTTCTTTTATCAAGGATTCTTGTATGGCAATGAGTGCAGTGTGCGCACAAACAACCCATGTTAGCATCCAACAGAGGATAAAAAAACTTGAAAAAAAGAACTATTTAAAAAGCATGAAAAAATTAACAGTAATAATAAAGTAGAGCTCACTTACAAAAAACATGACACCATATGCACTTATATTCTGATTTTCTGATTTTGCCTCACAAGTTGTGAACTTCAAACATTCTGCAAGTGCATAAAAAGGGGTTATATTTATATTTTGTTTTAATTATAATTAAAACTCGAAACAAAAACTCACTATAAATAGAAATATGATGGCAAAGATTGATTCAGCATAGAGATCTGAACATAGATATCTAACATAAATATCCTGCCAAGTTAATCTAGATGTTAAATGTTTGATGAGCTATCATGTTTTATCGGTCGTTGACTCATTAGACAGGAAACTTCTACAATAGCACTAACGCCTAGATGCTCATACTGACAGCAGCACCCATGTTGCCTTTCTTTTAAGGTTTGTATGAGTCATAATACATCTAAGACCTTGTTACTTAGCTTTCCTCTGATTTTAGATATCCAAATTCTGCTTAAGTACACGATAAAATAGGATTTTATTGATCTAAGGAAGGAACTTACTTTGTTCAGATGTTGAACCTGCCCTGCAATAATGTCTGCAATAAAATGCAAATATAATAGCCTTAGTAATTAAGAAGTAAGCAACAGGTAGCCATTGAACATTATCAAGAGAAGGGGGAAAAAGAACAAGAGAGAACAAAGAACCAAGTAATTGACAGCAAAAGTAACATGCAACCATTCAATAACATTACAACTCACAAATCTGAGGACAAACAAGAAGTTCTGGGATAATTATCAATACCCTTTATGGCAAGGAAATTTTTGGACAGTAGATGGACAGTATGATCCAGCTGGACAGAATACCTCGCCACTACTCAAGATATCAGCCCAATTATCTGCTCCACCACAAGTATGGTTTGGCTTCCCAGGAGACAACTGATATCGGTATCTGCAGAATATTTCTGCTAATAAATATTAATGTGCGCTAAAGCAGAAAATAAAAAAATAAAAACAAAAAAAGTTAAGAGTATGAACTTACGGCTCACAAACACCAGTAGATTTATTGAGTTTTGCAGCTGGGCAGTAAGCACCCAATGGGCAAGCTTCAATAAAAATACAAAGTGGAAATAAAGAAATGAAGTTAGTGAAATTCAACTGCATCAAGAACATAAGATACTGAATCTTACATTCCACTAGATTATGCATGATTTGGAATCCACAAACAAGCTTACAGGCATTTAAGAAAATATTCAAGATATTAAAAAAAAAATGTTAAAACACTTAAGCAGGCTAATCCAAAATGTTCAGGTCATGTGTGGTGAAAACCTTTTATGTTGCAAACTGGAATTTCTAAGAATTTAAATTCAAAATTTGCAGAGAACACCTTTAAGTTCAGTGATGCATCTTATTGTCAGCTCCTTTTGCTAATTATATTCTTAGATGTTTCATGGCCTCTCTCCTTTGTGTTAGCCTAAGGAAGAGTAAGATCTTTGGAACCAAAATTGGATAGATGACCAAAAGCTTTTGCAGTCAGCATCCAAATTATTGAGATCATCAAGCTTTGCAAGAACAAGATTGACTAAGAAGATAACAGATGTTTCTTGAGGTTGAACTTGAGGAAAATTCACATTTGACTTTTCTTGCTTAAAGATAAACTTGCAATTCCCCATCTTTTCTGCCAACAAAATTTTCTTCCTTCCCAACTATTTTGTCAGGAGATAAAAAGGGATACCAGATTTCTCCACTCTTAAGGACTTAAATGCAGTTCTGAAAGATGATGATACTTCAAATACATATATTGGTGTTGGTGACTGGTGAGTAATAAATCAGATGAATCAAAATTTTAAAGGTCAAATTCACTCCAAAGATTGTGGTGAGTCTGAAAAATTAGAGCAAAACAACGTATGGAGGAAGCAGATCAAGGGAGGAAAAGACTAGAGTTTGATTAGAACCTGAAATTCTAGGACTAAAGAATTTAATTAATGAGTATGCCAGCTAGATAACTGAATTCCCCCAAGGCTTTAGGAGCATTCATTATAAACATCAAGGATTAAGAAGCGTTAAGTTTCCTAGTATGTCTTTCTGTGAATAATAAAATGAAGATTAAATCTGCACATACCCACTATTAAATCTAAAAATCTAGATGTCAATGTCAAGTTGAACAATCCAAAGGCTATTTAATTGACTTCTTTAACACAAGCGTGCGTGAGCGTGCACACACATATATATAATATGACAGTTATTTGAGAGTACTCACGTGAAGCATTAAGAATCGGGACTATTTATAGCCAGACAAATTTCAGTATGAGGACCTAAAAAACCACCCAAAAACTGTAACAGTGCACTGTTTTAATTTTAATTCACAGTAGTAATAAGAAGCTTACAATGTTTGGAAAGTTCTCATTTATTTATTAGCATTCATGATCAGTTACTCAGCTTACCAACAAAGGAAGAATATAAACATTGTAAAAGAACGATGGCATAACTTGTGCTTCATGTGTGCCACCCCTCTAGCTTATTGCTTAGTGGGTCATAATTCATATAGATTCTCGTAGAATGATTTATAATGACAAGAACACCATTATACTCAGCAAGTGTAGCACTCACCTTTATATGAGATGACTAAGATAATGCAAATATCAGGGAGCTACTTATAGACTTTACAAGTTTAGACATTTCTATCAGAAACTTCTTTGCAAATAACATAGAGACATTATATAAAAATTGTCTTTTTAATTAAAGTAGCACTCCAGTCTGAGATTAATAATAAAGTACAAATTTAAAAAGGTCATGGAGAGTATAAAATAAATGCTGTGTGAAATAACTGAGATTATACAAGTATTAAGAATCTACATTTGGTCACAACACTGACTTAAAGGAGTGAAGAAAGGTATAAATGGAGAGTTAATCAATTCTTTAAATTGTATTTAAAAAAAGAAAAAAAGAAAAAAAAAGAAAAGAATATCATGATTGCAAATGCAAAATGCTACATTGTTAATGACATGATCATTCGATGGATTTTCATGTACTTACGTATCATGCAAGTAAGACCATTAGGACAGAAAAATCCCTCACAACAAGCTGAACAATTAATAGTCCTATCAGGCATGTCCTTCCCATTTTTGAGGTCAACTTTCTTAGAACCAGCACTACAAGCCCATCCAGGCTCACACCCAGAAACCCATGAGGTTAAATTACAGTTCTTGTTAGGTTTCAGGTAATTGGTTTTCTTTGTTGATGTAGTTGTTAAGAAACTGCTGAAGTAGAACTTTACTTCTGCTGCTGTGCACAATCGCTTTGTTAGATCTCCTGTTGATCCACCAAAAATATCATCAGATGTGTAAAAAAATATATCATAATGAGAATTGCAGTATTTGAGAATTAAATGAAAAAAGAAAGAAAAAAAAAAGGGTTGTTCACAGCATAACAGAATGAAAATAAAGTTTTTTAAACCATATTAGTGCTTTATCAAGCTTAATGTTATCTGTATGTCTAAGAATATAAAAAGTACACAAAGTCCGCATAAACTAGTCTTATATTTATCAGTTATTAAACTAAATACTTCTATTTCTTCTTTTAATCTCTTTCTGCTTTATATTCTCTTGGCAACCGTAGTAAACTAAGCAGACATCTACTAATATTTTTTACGCCAATTATTAAACGTAAAACTTCTCTTTGACTTTTTGAAATATCTTCGTAGCTTCTATACTTATTGCGATTATGTGTCATGAGATACATCCAATTCATAACATATTTACAAGAAAAATCAGCAAAGCTATTTATCCAATTGACAGGTGACAGCTGCAAATGAAGGACAAAGGATCTAATGATAGCATCAAACTAAAAAAAAACATGGTAACCATAAGTTGATAATGTGAATAGAGAATCTAAGGACAAACAAGCAAACATCAAGACCACATCCTTCAAAGACACAATTTAACAAATAAGAAACATTATCATTTGCTACACAAGGTAGAATCTTGAGTAATATGTTGTGTATATGTGAGTCTTGTTTACTTGTTGCAACTCTTCACTGGCTGAATTTATTTTCTTGTTGCCATAAACAATGGTCACCCCACCTACCAAATTTTGTTTACAATTATGAAATTATAATTAAGAATTTATCACCTGAAAAATTAAATCTATTTCATTTTTCAAAAGTTACAAGAATTTCTCCGCAAGTTCTCAAGGGTAGTTACCAAATTCTCTTTCTTACCAAATTAAATATGTGAATTAACTTATATATACAACAACAACAACAAAGTCTTGGCCACATCAA
Organism: Castanea sativa; assembly: GCF_040712315.1. Classification (NCBI taxonomy): domain Eukaryota; kingdom Viridiplantae; phylum Streptophyta; class Magnoliopsida; order Fagales; family Fagaceae; genus Castanea; species Castanea sativa. The sequence continues at coordinate 36,462,671 of NC_134020.1, forward strand.
ATGTATTAGAAAACCAAAATTAACAAGCAAGACTGCATGGTACTTGTTGGATTTTGCAAGTTTATTGGATTTAATCATATATCGTTAGGGAAGGGTATATTACCTTTGGTCTTTTTAGCACAAGCGGAAATGAAATTCGAGTTTTTGGAGAAATTGAAAGCTCCATTCCAATCAGAATCCCTGCCAAACAAACCAAATAATTGATAAAATTACGAATTATTCCAAAAACTTAAAGTATTAAGAAACCGTGAAACTAATAATTTAATCTAAGTTAGATTTTTCATTTTCTTTTTCTTTTTTGCCTCATGATAATTACTTTTTATTATCGACCGAGACACCAATCAATTTTTCAAACTTTTGACAACAAAAGACTTTACCTTACAAACGAACAAACAAAAAACAACAACGTAAGAAATAAAAACAACAAAGAGACACGAACGAATGTGGTGGTTACTCACACGTCGGTAATGCAGAAACCATAGTCTCTGGAGATGTCGTCTTTGAAGATGGAGGTGTAATTAGAAATGCTGCTGTAGACGAGCTCCGACAAAAACTCCTGGGCGGCGGGACTGTCGTAATTGGTGGTGCCGTCGCCGTAGTCGTCGGTGCTGTCATCGGCAGCACAGTCCACGCGCAATGAGAAATTCAAGAAAATGGTGATAACCACGAGGAAGAAGAACCGAACAGAGAGATAATGATACGCGTTAACCTCCTTCTCCCTGCTCATTGTCACAAGGAAAAGAACAATACTGATCAACAATGCAGCCGATGGATCCGAAAAGGAAGGAAGAGATGAAGAGTTGAGAGATTGGGATTTGGAAAAAGATGTGTTTTTTTTTTTTTTTTCTTTTACGGAGGAAGAAATGGCGGGGAGGAAGAGTTGGCGAAGTATGGGGGTAGAGCAAAAAAAAGCAGAGAGAGAGAGAGAGAGAGAGAGAGAGAGAGAGGAGCTCGGTGGACTGTGGACCGTTGGATCAATAGTCTTGTTGGAAATATGCGGTGGAAGAGTGTTGAAGTTTGAAAGACCGTTCAGTGGCAACGGTCAAGATTTGGAGATATTTATGTTCTGTTGGATGGTACATTGAGAAGTGAACTTCCAAAACTTTTTGTCCAAATTTCGGATTTGTTGTCTGAAATTTCAAATAAAAATAATACTATAATAATTAAAAGGTGTTATACGGACAATATTTTTATAATATTTTTACAACAAATTATAGATGGTTAATTATTATTAGTTCTAATTTAAAACTATCACTGAAATTACTTTTTTACCGTACCAATAACCACCAGTGACAATATGTCACATGAAATTTGTTGTGAAAATATTGTAAACATAGTATTTTTCGTAATAATTTGGTTCCTCTATTTTTTTTTTCTTGGCTTACATGGTTAATGTATGCTAATGTGGTCTACTTTTTAGGGACAAAATCAAACAAAGCATACATTTAAGATACCAAAATTGAACATTTACACACCAAAAAAAAAAATGTATATATCACAATTGAATCAACACCAAATTTAAGAGACCAAAATTAAACCAACCTATATATAGAGTACTAAAATTGAACTTATCCTATAGAGGAAGTGATGAAATTGGACATTTTCTATCATTTCGAAGACGAAATCTAAACTCTTAAAATCTTGAAGAACTAAAAACAAACTTAGCCAAAATTTCAAAGACCAAAAATATAATTTATCAATGAGAGAGAGAGAGAGAGAGAGAGAGAGAGTTACAAAGCAATTTTTTAAGTCAAATTTGCTTAGCTGCACATATATGGATGTGTGATCGGTTTCTAGGCATTCTTATCATTTCTAGTAAATGACTATAAGTTTCTGTTAATTTATGAACAATGACAATGAGACCCACTAAGTAGCACCTGGCATATTGTAATCGATTGTTTTGCACAAATTACATGAACTTTGTGGTACAATAGCAATTTAGGATTAAAAGAAAGTTTCCCACTCTATAGGGTTAACTTAAGAGCCTTTCTTTCCCCCAATGTCTTAGGATTCCTTGGGGGGCAAAGGTCAGGTTCAAGTCTCTAAGAGAAGTGTATCAAAAAAAAAAAAAAAAAAAAAAAAAGCTCATAACCATGGAGAAGTGTAGAGCTACAACTGTTTTTTGGAGTTTTCTTGTTTAACCATTTTACCATGTTGTAGAGCAGACTAGTTAGATATGGTATGAGACTTAAGGCTATAATTTTAAATGATATTTTTATATATTTAAATATCAATTAAGTAATATTTATTTAGCTTTTTGTATTATAAAATCTTACTTAAAAATCATTATTCTTACTTTTTTTAGATTCAAATTTACTAATTAAGTTTTGTTTTTTAGGTTTTGTTAATGTTTCCTTTTCAATTGATAGTAGCTAACACTTAATCATCTCTTGGCATAATTGATTTTTGAGTAATGTTCAATCTAAAGTATTTTTTTAGTAAAACAATTTAGGGTTTCAATTGGGTTGAATTTCTATTAACCCAATATTTTAGGGTCTTCTTAGAGGTGGGGGAGAGGGTGAACAACTTACTTTTTTTCTTTTTCTTTTTTTGCTCTAATAGGTTTAGTGACACAAAATTTTTCATAACTCTTTTCACAACTATTAAAGTGGTATGTTGAAATTGATGCTAATAAAAGGTGTTTCACTAAGGGTTTCATGCAAAAGTAATATTATCTTAATAAAAACTTGCTAAAAAGAATTAATTATCTTCTCATAATCTTGAGCCTTTTTTGTAATTGGGGGCCAAGGCTTAGGTCTAAAGCTTACTATGCCATGTTGCTACCATTTTTTCTTTTCTTTTTCTAAGGATGGTGTCCATAACTTTTTGAGCATTTGAATATTTTTAGGGTCTATGTAGTCCCCTATCTCTCAAGCACCATATAATTATAGGCAATCGCAGAACTAAGATTTTTGTTTAGGAAGGGAAAGATTATAAAAAGACAAACTTGAAAGAAAAATTAATCTAAAAAACTGTATTGACATTAACAAAAATAAGTATAACAATTATATAATAATGTATTCATTAATACAATTTACTTTTCATGCAGCCTAAAATTAGATCTTACTCAATTCATAACTAATAATAATCAATTTAAGAGATTAATATAACTGTAAAGTTGTGATTTACAACTATGTATTTATTGAATTCCATATCAAATTTGATTGTATTTTTGTTCAATCATTTCCTTGTATTTTGTGGGATTTAATGTAAGGGTTGTATGTGAAAGTTTGGTGAAGAATCTGTGAAGAAGTGATTTTTGCGACTTGACTCTCGACTGACTCGCAATTGCTAACCCACGAAACAAACCATGTGAGAAGCATATGCTGTAATTTGAAGAGTCATTGACGGGCTGGATTTTGCGAGTGACTTGCAACTCAGGGCAAGCTGTGAGTGACTCGCGAAACTCACTGCCTATTGCTTTTTGGAGTGTGACTTTTACCATTCTTTACCAATACTATATAAACCCTCATTACCCACGAAATGTGAGAAGAATGAGTATTTTCTGAAGAAACTTTTGAGAGAGAAGCCTTAACCAAAAACTTGAGAGTTAGAGATTGTTTTATCCACAATCATCTACATCATTTCTCTAAAGTTTCCATCTACTCCCACCTAGGGGTGGCAAATTGAACACGACCCGTGACTCTGACACGACACAACACAAAACTAATAGGTTATGGGTTGAGACTTAATGGATTCGTGTCATATTTTGGTTGATATGACTAACTCGCTTAATAAACGGGTTGAGTTAGTATTCATTACATGGAACCTAATTAACCTGTCTGACCCATTTAATTAAATGACATTTTACTTATATATCCTTCAAACCCTAGGTATATAAACTTATTATTGTTGTGGTTTATTTTATTTGACATATTATGGTTGATGTTTGTGATATTGAGACATACTTTAGGTTTGAATGATTATTTGTAATGCAGTTACTCTTTAGTTCTGAATTTCATATTAAAAATATTTATTTGTTTGGTTTTTCATAATTCATATCAATTTGGTTAATACTAAAATTAGTTTTTTTTTTCTTCATTTTGATAAAATCTAATATATAGGTCAACATGACTAACCTATTTAATAAATGGATTGTGTTAGTGTTTAGGAATCTTGATCCGTTTAATAAACATGTCGGATTAGAGTTGATCCATATAGTCGAATACTCATGAGTTGACATGACATGAACTTAACACATGAACACAAATTGAAGCCCCTAGTCTCACCTCTCCATCTACACATTCTCAAGAGGTTTTTAGCCCAAACACTTATCTCACCCACTCTGAGTGTTGAGAGAAGTTTTGGTGCCTTTGGGAAGTATTGGAAGAAGCCATTGAGTGGCGGATGCAATTGTGTAGAATTGCGGGATCCAGACAATTAGTGAAAACAAGACTTCGAGAAGTCCGTTGGTAGCAGGAGTTTGAAGAGCTCAAGTACATTAGGTAGACTGGGCTTGGAAGGTCTTTTTGATATTTGTGTACTCCAACTTATTAACTAGTGGATCGATTTCGGCTTGGAGGGTCATAGAGAGGTTATTCGCCAAATACTTTGGTTTCCTCTTCAATAACAAGTCTTGGTATTATTTTGTGTTTACATCTCTTTTCTACTTTTTAAGCTTTACATTTATTGCTTATTGTACTTGCTTATGGCTTACAGTAGTGTTTTATTTTATTGCGTGTATTTTACTCTTGTTCCGCACTTAAATAAGTTAGAGTAAAAGCAATTAAAATATATTTTAAATTTGGGGGTTTAAACGAGTATTAGTGTTTTCACACTAATTGAGACAACTACATACTTTTCAGTAATTTGATTAATCAAAATAAATTGGCAAAAATAAAACAAAGTAAAAGGGTTAAAAGTATAGAAATATACCTGGAAAATTGAATATCCTCATTGTCTTAATTACTTTGAAAAAATATGTAGAATTCAACTTTCTTTCTCTATTCTTCTTTATATTTAAATTTTGAGTTTTTAGCAAAAAACCAAAGTTGAAACAATTTAAGAGTCCAGAGGATGACAAGGAAAAAACAAATAGTGGAGGGATAGACATAGACCGATAGAGGCATTAGGAGTTTAGGAGAGTGTGTGTGTGTGTGTGTTTTTTTTGGAGATATTTTTATGTTTGAAATATTGGTCAACTACTCAAAGTCTTTGAGTTATAGTAAAATGAGAAAGATGATTTTTTATTTTTTTATTTTAAGAACGGGAGATGATTACAATATTCTGCTAAGTGCTAATCCTACCGTTCGAACCATTTTCTCCTAAATTTCGAAGTATTTTGTGAATGTGGAGGTATAAGAAAGTTGAATATCAACTATTAAAGACATGAGTCATCTAATCCTTTATCCAAAAATAATGCTGGGAATCATGATTCTCTCATATTATATGTGTGTGTGTATATATATATATATATATTTCCCCTTTTAATTATAAATAAAATCTCATACTTATCTTCTTCATTTTTTCCCTATATATCTTTTAAGAAAGGAGGGTTACAAAGTAATGGTTGGAGGGGCAAACTTATCTCCTATATTAAATTAAGAGCATCCACATCAGTTGGTGGATAGTTATGTATAATACAAAAATTTCTCAATTTTACACATTTTGAGCAAAAAATCACCTACATCAGTAAGTGCAAAGCTGTGCAAAATTGTGAAAATTCATCCATGAGCTACAGTAACCATGTAAATATACACGGCTACTGTAGCTCATTCATTTATTTTTTTATCAATTTCCGGTTCGCTCGTTTTTTTTTCTCTCTTTTCCGAGCTCAACAAACTCAGCAACGTCTCTCCTCATCTTCTTCTTTTTCCTCAGATGCACACAAACACACCCACACACAAACACATCCACACAGACAAATCAGAGAATCAACGCAGAGATACACATTTGCTCAGGGAAAAAAAAAACAGAGATACACAAACACAGATTGGAGCTTAATTGGAACGATCGGTGTTTGTGGAACGATTGTGGGTCTTGCTTGATCGGAGCTAGGAAGATCTCGAATCTGATCAGCACTTGTAGATCGGAGTTAGGGAGATCGGTGCTCGTCAGTTGGGGGTGAGAGGCGAATCGGCGCTTGTGGATCAGAGCTAGGGAGGGGTGAAGGAAAGAGAGGGCTGAGGCGGCGAGCTGGATCAACGGTGAGGCGGGCTGGGTGAGGCGGCTGTGATGGAGAGAGTGAGTGAGTGAAGGAAAGGAACGGGTGAGAGTGAGAGTGAGAGTGAGTCTGAGTATGAGTATGAGTGAGTGAAGGAGAGAGAGCTAAAAATGTAAAATGGTGTACTGGTGAGAGTGAGAGTGAGTATGAGTATTAATAAATAATAATAATAATAAAATAATATTATTTAATTAGAATAGAGGTGTAAAATAGATAAACTGATGTGAGTATTTTAGAAATGTGATAGTGTAAAATAGAAAAAGTAGGTTTTTAGTATATAATAGACGAAATTTTTAAACGGACTGATGTGGTTGCTCTAACACATGCGCTACCTGTGCATTTGTTGTAGCCCACCATAACCCATGCAAATACACCTGGCAGTCCAAACATAGGCCTAACAGTTGAGCCTTGACCCATTTGCACACCAAGTGAAGGGCTCACATACCCTGCACATTGCCACATTGCTAAGCCCACACAGGGCTTCCAAGGTTGCACATACTCTGCCCAGTGCCCACAACGCACATAACCCTTACCTGTCAAGGCCAAGAGTCTTGTGATTGGAATATAGTCATCATGAGTCATGACCATATTACAATCACAATTCACAAGACCACCAACACACTTACAGCTTAGAGCATTTGTATGAAGGTTGTATAAAAGTTATAATGTTATTTTAGCATCTAAAACACTAAAAAGCAAGCTACAACAAAAGTTGTATTCTTAAAAAAAAATAGCAACTTAGCTACCGTGAGCTTTTTAAGATGAAAGCTCACTATAAATCATATCTTAAAAAAATAATAGTATTTTAATACTTTCTCTTTTTTCTTCCCTTTAAAAAAATTTTTTTTTTGGAAGTTTTATTTTATTTTAATAAGTTGTTTATATTATTTTAATGAGATAAAGGTAAAAGTAGAATATTTGATGTTGAATGTATTGTAAAATAAGTTGTTAAAATTGATAAAATAGTCCTTTGAAGTACTGAATGCTAAAATTTTTGAAAGTCTTGATGAGAATGCTCTTAGCCAACTTGAGTATGCTATGTCTACCACAGATGGTGCATTACAGTGTTTTTAACTGCTCAAAACCTTGCTCAATCCATGACATACCTCTCTTTATGTCCATGGATTTGTGTGGTTAGTATGGGTTCAATGTACCATCTTGAAAATGAAGGGTAATACAAATAATAAGCCCCCACCAAGTAATGAAACATATTTCCAATAATGTACCTATACACATAAGAAAAAAATGTCTGCATTTTATAGTATACTTTGTATTGCATTATTTGTACGAATTTCATGTACAGAGATTCCCTTGGCTTGTTTGGGTTTTTGAAAGTTGTTATGCACAGAACAGTACAGGCACATGGCATTTGGGAAGTCTAAAATTACTTTTAAATATATTCCCCATCTATGTGCCTTTTCTTTTCAAACCCTTGATGATGCAATAATAAGCCCAAACACCAAAAGCCGTTGATGCAAGGAATTTAAAGCCATCAGATCTGTCTAAATAATTGGCATGTCACAGTTACCGCTTTGGACTCAACTGGAGAGACCGAGCCAAAACACGGAGCCATGTCGCCGTTAAGTAATACTTTCATTTCTTTCTTTAGACAATTAGACTTCTTGTTTATTTTTTTGATTATTGTGCATCACGCAAAACTCCCATTTTTGGACCATCATAAAAAGGCCCTAGTCTTATTTAAGATGGAGCCAGAAGTTTGAGTTAAAGGGGTTTTACTATTTTGTAGCGTACAAAATTCCCACTTTTGAACGGTCAAAAAGAGTCATAGTAAATAGTCTTATTTAGAACAGAGCTAGAAGTTTGAGTTAGAGGGTTTTACTATTAGCTGTGTATGACGGTTTTAACTCTTAACTTTACTAGTACTTAATTGTTGAGATTTTTTTTTTTTTTATGGGTAAGAACAAAATTATTATTTTTTATAGTTTTTTAAAGGGAAAAGTTGTTTATTTTGAATAAAATTAATTAGTTGAGCTCATTTTTTTTTTAGTTTTACTGGTAATTTTTATTGTTGAACTTTTTTTTTTTGGCTCGTATATTTTGTTTTAGATTTTAGATCTATAAATTTTTATGGTCGCTAAAATGAGAAAAATGCTAGAGTTATAATTTTTTATTATTTTATCTTATAAATTACTGATATGATAAGTGGTTACTAGTAAGTAAAAAAATGATGTGAGTGATAGGCCCATTATGCGAACCAATAAGAATTTTCTACCAAAAAAATTTATAAAAATGTTGTAAAAAATTTTGTGAGTGTAATATTACGCTTAAAACAATCAATGATATTTTTTTGAGAGAAACAAAATGTAATTTTATAGAACAAAATTACTAAAATTAGTACATATATATACTAATATTTAAAAATAATTTGGGGGAGGTCGTTGCCCTATAGTTCATAAATAGATCCATACTTGATCTTATTTCCAACCCATTATAAGTATTTATCTACTACTTACAGAAGGATCCACAATTTTTTCTCTACTATTTATGGCTATGACAAAAAATTGTAAAATAGTTTATAGTTTTATAATTTTTCTAATGAATTTTAGTTAGTTTAACTGGTAGAGTATCTCATAATTAAATAAAAAATTCAAGATTTAATCTTTACTTAAAAAAATTGTCAACAATATCAAAAAGTTGTAACAAAATACGTGCCGATATTATCATTATTGACAAGACTAATCACTAAACTTATAATTGAATGGATATAAAAAAAAAACTTATAATTGAATGTACTTAAAAATAAAATAAACAAAGAAAAAAAAAAGAAGAAAAAAATGTGAAACGGTCAACGTCAAGGTGCAGAAGAGATTCGCTGAGTCTACCCAACTTAGCGCTCTGATTGTCTGAAAACACTGAAGACTGACCCAAACCCTCGTGACGTTCGTAAACAAAATAACTTTTTCAATTTTTCATTTTGGCCCTTTCCTAAATATCACTTTCACTTCTCTCACTAGTACTACTAACACTTCTTCACTCACTCACTCACTCATTCCCATAACATCTTCACAGACTCACTTCCCACTATTACTATTATTCTCATTACTATCACCCACTCTTCATTCTGTGGCGTCTCGCTCGCGCTTTCCCATCTATACAACAATATTTTACCGATACTTCCTTCTCTTTCTTTTTCTTTTTAATTAATAAAAATTAAAAAAAAAACAAAATTATTCTCTCTACTTTTTTGTTTCTTCTGCTTCTTTTTAATTGAAAAAAAAAAATTATAGGTTATAATAATTTCATCGATTCTTTTTTGGAGCTTTTTTGATGTGCTGTCTCGATCAGCGATTGAACATGATCCGATTGTTATTCAAGTCGGATCGAAGGTGAACCGCTTTCTTCACTTATTGGAATCACCTCTTTTTTTCTTTTTTTCATTCGAGATTTGTTTGCTAATATGTAATAATGGTCTGTTTGGTTGCCGAGAAAAAATATATATAATATGAATGAGTGAAATGTGGAGAGTTCCATTTAGAATGGTGAATTCAACTGAACTCTACGGATCTATAAATGTAGTGTGATATTTCTTATTTAAGTTTCTAATGGCTTTTTAGCTGTTAATGCTGCAATGACTGTCCATTTTTTGAGATTAATGTGTATATGCACATTGACATGCATTGCATTTGCATGTTCACTTTCATATATGAGTTTTTCTTGCTGATCGATTTGCACAGTATTGAAGTAGCTTTATGCTATGGTCATCTTTTTCACATTCATATGGTTTTCGTCAAGGGCATTCTTGTTTTGAAAGAAACTTTCATTTTGGATTTTAATGAGTGTTTTTTTTTTTTCTTCTGAATGTGTATGCAGGTTTCATTTTGTACATTCTGGAAATGCATTTGGATCTTAAAAATCTGTTGGTAAGTTTTTTTTTTGTTTTTTTTTTTTTGATGTTTGTGATTGTGAAAGCAAATTTTTTGGATTCATATGAGTAAATAAGTGTTTTGTGGAATTTTGTTTCAGAGTGAAGAGGTCTGTGATGCAACTTTTCGATGGATTAACTATTGCCTTTGAATAAGTAAAATTACATTTGAAAGCTCTAATTACTGAGGTTGATTTTGGGATTAGAAATTTTTAGTTTGGAGAAAAAAAAACACATCTGAGCTAAAGAATTTTGATAATTTATATATATTGCAAATGACTACATATGAGCAAGATCCTGATGTTGTTCGATGGGGTCTTCAGCTATTTGACAGCGATCCGTATTCTAGTTGTGGGTATTATGGCACCATTATGCAACCTGATGTGGATTATTATCATGGACAGTATTTTAAGGAAGATAATTATGATACAGAATGTGGAAATTTAGAAAATGATGAGCTTGTTGCTCAAGCTCTTGAAGAGCAGGTAGCACAACTTACAATTGTAGAATCACCCGGATATCCAGATGAAGAATTGGAGCATTTGCAAGTATCTGCCTTCTCACAAGATTGGGTTGAACAATCTATGGGAAACTGTAGCTCTGGTATTTCTATGTTTCAAGAATTTAAAAAAAAAAAAAAAAACTAATTTATATTATTAGTTTGGTAGGTTTTGTGCCTTGTTGTTTGGTTGAGTTTATATTGTTCATAAATTTGTAGGGCAGGAGTGTGACCGTGAAGAAGTTGATGATATGGGGCCTTCTACTTCATGTTCTTCCCCTGAAGAAATTATGTACTGTGGGGATGAGTTGTTATATTTATTACATTTGACAGATGAGCATACTCTTGATGGAGAAGTGGGGAAAAGGTTGAATCAGATGGTTCCTGTTCCTGTAAGTGTAGCATCAAAATAGTTCTAGACTTCTAGTTATGCATTTATATGAATGTTTTTTTTCCATTTTTTCTCCCTCCTAGGACTTTTATGGGCATTTCAATGTTATGCTACAGCTGATATTTTGATTTTGATTTTAAAGTTTTTTTAAAGTAATAAGAATACATTAGAAGAGGGCAAAAAGGGTGCACCATTCTTGCACATGGGAGATACACGAGTAAACACAAAAATAATTAACTTATGAAGTTTAGTAACTCTGAAATCTAACATCTTAGGAAAAGAAAAGCAATCTGTTGCTGCACTGCTACCGTATAATGTCTGAGGAATCTGAAGCTTCATATCTAGAATTGTAGTGTCACATCCTTCAAATGTGAAAAAAATCTTATTCTCAAAGTACAATGTTCAAAATTATGACATTTTTATCGCCCCAAACAACCTCTCCAACAAGAAAACAGCTCTAACACCAACCAAGGCATGATTTGCATAACCCTGAAAAGAGAAAAAAATAAGTGACCTAAGTTCTCTTCAATTGGAGCAACAACAGAGTAAATGATTCACAATCTCATTGCCATTTTTACATATGCAATATTTGTAAATTTTTTTTTTTTTGATCAAGAAAAGTTTATTGATCTCAAAAAAGGAGGAACGCCCTAGTACACAGGTAGTGTACAAGGGGTCAAACAATCAAGAACAAAAATTACAAGAATTTAAGAAAACAAGAAAGGATGAAAAGGATTGGTTCCGCAAGGCAGCCAACCAATCCATTAAAGTTCTAAAGAAAAATAGCTTCAAGTCTGATATGGATCTCTCCTTATCTTCAAAGCACCGACTATTTCTCTCCCTTCAAAGGCACCACAATAAGCAATGGGGAACCATAAGCCATATATACCCATTTCAATGGCGACCAAAACTTCCTTGCCAACATGCTAGAAGCCCCACTACAGATTGCGGCATAACCCAGCTCACTCCAAACAACCCGAACACCATAGCCCACATATCCATTGCAACCGAACAATGAAGAAACAGATGACCAACCGATTCACCATTACACCTGCACATATAACACCAGTCCAATATCCAAACCTTCCTATTTCGTAAATTGTCAATCGTTAAGTATTTTCCTAAAGCAACAGTCCAAACAAAGAAAGCTACTCAAGAAGGAATCTTCTGCTTCCAAATGCTTTTCCAAGGAAAGCAATATTCATTAGAGTCCACTAAGAGATTGTAATAATCCTTAACCGTGAAACCCTTCTCTCTATCAGATTTCCAGCACATCTTATCCTCACCAAGCCCTCTCACTGACGCACCATATATGGTATACATGAAACCGGCCAGTGCCTCTAGTTCCCGAGCATGCACACCCCTAAAGAAACTTACATCCCAAAACAAGATTCTGTTATCAAACTTCATAGCCTCAGCCACTCTAACCTCTTGATCTCGGCAAAATCTAAACAATTTAGGATAACTGACTGCAAGAGATGTTTCACCACACCAATGGTCTTGCCAAAATTTCACCCTAGATCCATATTTGCAATATTTGTAATATTCAAAACGTGTTGAAATTTTATGCATTTAATGCCTCATGTAATGTGAAGAATCTTTGGTGTCTTATGCAGATTTTAGTCAAGCTACTGACATTTGGCTAGTATAATACGGGTGTTTTATGTGTATCAATTTAGATATGCAAGTTAAGCCACTAAGGGATAATCTTCTACTGCTATAGTGTATCTCTGAAATTCAATTACCGTATTGTAGAATGTTGACCTTTTGACCCCTTGCATATTTACTAAGATTAGTATTTATTTATTTTGACCAAATGGCATCTCCTTCCCCCACAAATTAGGTTTGGAGGGTGAGGTCATCGATTCAATCCTTTATTGTTGTCTGAATTGTATTCACATATCTCAAAAAAAAGAAGTGCACTTGTTTGGATGAATTACATGTATCAACTTTCCTCTTTCCTTTGTAGCCTTTCACGTGTGTGTTATGGGAAGGGTAGTTCAGAATCATACTCAAACAGGCTGTTTCTAGTTATACTCTTAAAGTCTCATGTTTGTTGCAGCATGTACCGAGAATCAATGGGGAAATACCCTCAGTTGATGAAGCAACTTTAGATCATCAAAGGCTACTCGACAGGTATTATGCGCTCTTAATATCAATCCTTTCTTCTTTTACCTTCTTTCTTTCTCTCTCATTCGTTGTGTCAGTTTTTGTCGATAAGATTTTCTAGTGAAACTGTTTCATTATAATATGATGCCGGAAATTTTTTTTCCCCTTCTTTCCTCTTTAGATTGCAGTTATATGGGTTGGTTGAGCAGAAAGTTCAAGGAGATGGTAATTGTCAGGTTAGCTTTTTACGCTCATAGCATTCACTTGTAGATTGTGTGTTTTTGTGCTGTCTTATGTCTGATATTACTGAAGCCTTTCTTTGCTTTACCTTATGAAAGTAGACATGGTGACTTATGTTTTTGAATTTCTATATATACATTTTTCAATTATTAATGGGCTTTAACTTTAATTGTTGGGTCTTGGATAAGTGTAAGCTAATGTTTTGAGTTCCATTTTGTTTTTCTTCTCATTATTTGCCTCTTTGTGGGTTTTCTTACATTTCTTTTTGTATATTGATGATTCAACTTTATTCAACAGCACTGATTACTTGAAAAAATAATTATCTCTTAAAAAAGATTATCTTTATTGTCTTATAAAAGAAGCGATTTCCTTTGATATGAATGTAAATCCCGAATGTCATAAGCAGTTTGACTTTGTGATTATCTACTAAGGAAAGCAATGGTTTCTCTTGAAGGTTACATGATTAAAAACCTGTGTTCACTTTTTTGTATTAATTGCATCTTGTACTTGTTTTAAGATTTTTCTTACCATACAAAATGCTTCTAGATTTTAAACTTGTTTCTTTTTGCATTCATAAGAATTCCAGTTTACACTTCTATGAAAGTTTTAGATTAAATTACACTTTTGACCCTTAAATTTTGGGGTTGTTTTCATTTTGGCCCTTAATATAGTTCTAAATTAGCATGACTGTAAATGATACAAGTATATGACATTTTGTTTACTGATTATTGTTTTAAATTTGTTGTCTTTTTTATTTGTCTAACTATGCCTTTAAGGGGGTTGGTGATTGATCAACAATTCACTTCTATGATCATGAACTCCCTCAGTGATTTATAACCTAAATTTGACCTGTAACATTTTAGAACAATGCACGTTTACCAAAAGATAGTGCTTGGGATTTTGTGTAGGCCAATTATATAGACTATAATTTAGTTTACGCCTATTGTAGTAAATGCTGACTACTTATCTATTGCGGTGCTTGATTACTCTCATGATGTCTCATTAGTTCCATATTTATTCCAGTTCCGTGCTCTATCGGATCAATTTTATCGAACACCTGAGCACCACATATTTGTCAGAGAGCAAGTTATAAATCAGGTTGGTCATCTAGCACAGTAACGTGTTCCTTTTAAACCATGAGTTCAAGTTTATTGGGTGTGGTTATTGTTGTGATGTTTATGTGTGGCATATTTTGAATGATCAGCTTAAGACTTACCCGGATATATATGAGGGATATGTTCCCATGGCTTATGGTGACTATTTGGAGAAGATGTCCAAGTATTTTTCTACTCTTTTTAGTTTGCTTAATTATTTGTTTTAGGGTATATTTTGACCTCGCTTCTGCCATCATTTGGATGAAAATAGGAGTGGTGAATGGGGTGATCATGTCACTTTGCAGGCTGCTGCAGACTCGGTATGCTTTAGTGATTTCACATTCTTGTAGTTATGATGGATTTGTATGATTCTTTTCTTTTATTTCTTCCTTCTTCTTCCTCTTTTTTTTAAATGTTTTTCTGTGTAAATCTTACAATTAATTTAGCTTGCATCATTTACTTTTCATCTGTCAATCTCTATACCAAACTAATATTACAAAGTGGTATTAAATAGCTTAGAGGTCAACACTGGCCTTTTTCCTGTGTAGTGCTTCTGTGCTTATAATCAGGGGTAGCGCTATGTATGATCCAGGGTGGTCACAGGATAACCCTGAACTTGGGAATTTTTTTTAATACCTTAAAAAAATGAATTTTAAATTAATATGGATTGTTGACCACTCTAGAAAAAAAACTTGACCACCCTAAAAAAAACTTGAACATCCTAGATAAAAATTTGAGCACATAAAAAATAGAATTTGACCTCTCCAAAATTTTGGTCTGTTAAAGATTGAACCAAAAAATTGCAAAAAATGCTATATTCACAATATTTTTACAACAAATCTTAAGTAGTAAGTTGTTACTGTGAACAAAAAAACAATTTCAGTGATATGTAAATTAGAACCAATAACAATTGCCAACTAGGATTTGTTGTGAAAATTTTGTGGAAATAACATTTCTCAAATATTGTCCAAACAAATAAATTAACCTAAAAGATCAAATCAAATGTTTAATTGTAATATTTTAAATTGTTTTTTTCAAAAGACGTATTTTTAAATTGCTATTTTTATATATATATAAAATGCATATTTTCTAATAGCTAGTTGGTTAGTGCTTGCTTTACTCTTTTAACTAAATTTATTGGATTTAAGTGATACATATTGTACATACACATGCACTAAAATAATGTTTTAATACTTTATTGAACATGATTAATGTAACCGTCTAATGCCTGAGTTGAATATTTTGAATGAACTTATAATTTACCATTTATTCTTTTGTTAGCACTATTGACAAAATTCTTAAATGAAAATCATTTTTATTGCAAAATTTATTTTCTAAGCAAATTCATATTCAATCTTCTTTCAGATCCTAGGCTATGAGAAAATGTCTCATCTTTTCATCCTAATGATAAGAAGAAAATAAATAGAGCATATTTACAACAAAATTCTTGTCAACCTCTTAACCATGATTTCCCTAAAAAAGAAATTAGTGGAGGATTGCATTGATTTAATCCTGATTAGTTTAAAGAATACAAAATATTGGTTGGAACATATCATAAAAAATGATGATGCATTTTGTTTATATTGTTACTTATTTAAGCAAGATTTTCATAATTGAATGAGAGATTAGTAGTTTAATGATTACTTGGTTGTGCATTGAAAAAGATGTAACTGATAACATTAATAATGAAGCTATTATACAGCAATTTCAAATATGAAAAACTCATAGAAGAAAATTGTAAAAGGAGATTTTAAAACTTTATGTATTTGATTTTTTTTTTTTTTATGTTAATATATTCAAGTTTTATTTTTATTAAATTTTGTTTAATTTAAGTTTCTTAATAACCGCCTTGAAAAAAAATTCCTGGAGCCGCCTCTGCATATAATGACTATTTTTATGGGTGAAATGGTTTGTGGAAGGTATTACAACATAAATTATGAGGCATTAAACCCAAGGGTTAGCACAATTGGTTAGGGACCATGCCTCATGAAGCAGAGGTCATTTGTTTGAATCTCCCCTTTCCCCATCCCTTGTGGCCAAAACTCACTTATCCCAATAAAAAGAAAAAGAAAAAAGGAGGCATTAATCCTAAACCCTCATCTCCATTTTGTACGCGTCATCAGTCTTAAGCTCCATAATTTATTTTAAACATCTTTGGGGAAGGGAAGGGGATGCAGGATTGGAGAATTCAATCCCTTTTCTGATTGGCTGTGAGACTAAAATGTAATTGTAGCTCAGGATACTGTCTACCAATGCTGCATATGAGAATACCACCTCTGATGGGTGACTGAATTCTTTCTGGACTTTATTTGATAACATTGCACTTAGGTCTGCTGTGGAGGTGTACCTTATAGGCACATTGTAATTGTTAGATACTATTTTCAATTTGCCCATTCCCTACAAATTCTACATATAGTTTGCTTATGTGAAATCATGTACTGCCTATTTTTAATTCCATTAAATCTTGAACGCATCAAGTGTCCGTGGGCTTAAACTTGTTTTTGGACGCAGTGCTCACTTTTTGGGCATTTATTCTTCTTTCTAATGTGTTCGGTGATCTACTTGCAGTATGGTGTTAAAATATTTGTCATAACATCTTTCAAGGACACCTGCTACATTGAGATTCTTCCTAATGTTGAGAGGTCGAAGCGAGGTACTCTTTATGGAGTTATGATCTCCCAACTACAAACATTAGAAACTAGGAATAAATCTATATTGGTGCATTGTTAAACCATAATTTGCTTCAGAAGGTGTTTCATCAAGTGGTGATGTATTTGAAGTTCAAAATAAGGTAGAGCATGTCACTTAGTTGAGAAGGATGTTTGCTGGACGCATGTGCATGTTTTAAGGCATCACTTAGCTGTAGACCATTTTTGGAATTAATTCGCAACCCATGAAAAGGGTTTTTTATTTCTCTTATTTTTTTATGGACGTTTTTATTTCTCTTTGTTTTCCCATTAAAATGAATTTAAATGGTTATTAGCTATGATTGCTAAATTGCTAACAAACCCCCCCCCCCCCCCACCCCTCTCTCATTAAAAAAAAAAAAGCCAGCAAGCCTTTTTTGCCATAATTTAACTTCTTTGTCCTGATTAATCAATTCTTGGGTTTAAGTTCATGCCCAAGGATTTTTCTGAGTGGTTTTCTTGTTCTTCGTTGTTCCATTTTTATATTAGTTTTAGCTTAGCTTAGCATTCCCAAATGCTCAAAAGAAGAAAGAATGTCTCTTTCTTGCTTAGCCTTTTTTGTTCTGCATAATGTGCAATGAAATGAAGATAATCGAGTCTTCTCTTTTTTGCAGTAATTTGTTTGAGCTTTTGGGCAGAGGTGCACTACAACCCAATATATCCTGAGGAGGGAGGTAAAAATCCACATCTTTTATTACTTGGTATTATCCAATCCATAGACACTATAATCAAGAAATTGAAATATTGAAATTGTTCTTCTATGGGATGCAAGTTGGTATATGCTACTAAATCAAAGAGATTAATCCCTACTATTAGGTCCTTTTGGTCCATATTCTAAAAAAGTCTGGGGTTTAATTAGGGAAGCTACAACATTTTAGAGGGCCAAACATAGGATACAATTACAGTGCCACCACATCCCCACATGTAGCAAATTCCTGCATAACTTCAACTACTTTAATGCCCCTGCTTGGTCACAAGCTCATGTTACTAAGCTCGGCATAAAAAGATTAAGGTTGAAAGTAGTAGTTGATGCCACCTAATAAAATTCTAGAAGTATTCACGTTAAAACTATCACCAAATGAAATATCACTAGAAAACTTTTAGATTTCCATGTGTATCTTTGCCACTAGAAAACTTTTAGTTTTCCATCTCAGATACTGTACATTTCGGGGCTCTCTCTCACTGAATGAAATATCACACATGAGAGGACAATGGTTCTTTTATGGATACCTTTTTGAAGAAGAAAATGATTTCAAGATAAATGAATTGCATGGGTAGAAAATTCTAAAGAAACTGGAGTCACCGTTTTGGCGGCATAAATTCATACGAGGAGCTTAAAGTATTCTGAAACTCCCTTCACAAGTCTCCTACACTGCTGTATAGATGACTTTAGATAAATCTATACCCCATCAAATGATGATATTTGATTTTTTCCCTTTTTAATATCTGTTCCACTTTCTAGGCTTCTAAGTTCTAAGCATGCTGCTGTTAAGTTTCCTACAAAAGGAGGATACAGGAGGAAAGGAAAGATAAATAGATTTGTATATCTCTAGACAAGCATAGTTAATGCATCCAACAATGTGGAGGCTTATATCAGGCTTAGTTTTAAGAAGGTGTTGAATTTACCTTATTCTAGGTGGTCCTGGATAGAATTCACTGAAACATATAGAATTCAAGTTGATCTATACCCTAAAGCTTTATTAAGTTGTCTGAGCATTTGATCTTTACACAGGATTATTTTAGACTTGGTTAGTGAATTGATTGTTTGGTACTCGTGTGGTTGGGTTTAGTTGGTGCCATTAAGATTATTTTCAGATCATATCATCTGAATAAGCCATTTTTTCTATAGTGTTCAAAATTTGGTAATGCTTTGCTTTGTATATGTTATGGTTTTAATCCAGATGAGCTGCCGGCATCTGTGGTTAAGAAGAAGAAAAGAAGGTGGATGTTGAGAAATAAGCATTTGGAGTCACTGGATCAAGACTGAATGGTAATTATAGACATTGCTCTGTTATGTTCTAGCAAACAACTTTTTTCTCATCTGCTTCTGAAAGACTTTTGTTGCTCTCTTATAGCATTTTTCACTGGATTCCTCTGAGAGTGGATTCTTAAGAAAGATACCAAAGGCGTGAGTACTGCTATGCTTAGCCTCACTTGTACATCTCCTTTGATGCAACTCTAGAGACCGCATTCTTTTCAAAAATTACTTTTCTATGTAAAACTCTCCTTTCAGCTCAGTGTTTTTTTTTTTTTTTTGAACTGTTCCAACTTGTGTACAAGTAATCAGAGCTTGTGTGTGCCATCACTGTCAGAGGTACAGGAAATTGAGATCCAGGCTGAGATTAGAATTTAAGGCTGCATTTGTTTGGACTGAAAACTCTTTTAGGAAATCATTTTACGCGTTTACGTGTGTTTGGCATCCACGGAAAATTCGGTCAATGGAAAATCATTTACGGTTTGACCGGAAAATACGCCCCTTCCGACGGAAAATCATTTACAGTTATATTTTACCTTCAAACAATTTCCGGAAACCACACCAGAGAGCTTGAGCACACTCCTCACACGGTCCAAAACCCATCTCCAAACTATTTCCAGAAAAACCCATCTCCAAACCATTTCCCACGGTCCAAAACCCATCTCCAGAAAAACCCATCTCCAAACCATTTCCAGGAAGAAAAAAAAAAGGAAAAAAGAACCGAACCAAGATCGACTCAACGCCGTGCAATCTCACCGTACGGGCTGTGCCTCTCACCGCCGATCAAGCAAAGATCGATCCAACACCGCGCGATCAAGCAAAGATCGATCCCCATCGCGCGATCTCGCCTTCGCCGTCCATCGCGCGATTGAACCTCCGCCGCGTGTCTCGCCTTCGCCGTCGATCGCGCGATTGAAGCCTCCGCCACATGATCGAAGCCTTCGCCTTCAATTGCACGATCTCTCCTCTCTCTCTCTTCCTTCTTCTTTCCCGGATTTGATGATTTTTTTTTTTTGGGTTTTGTTTGTTCTGTGTTTCTTTGAGAAATGATTTTTATATATTGATTGGAAGTTGAGAAAATGTGAGAAAATGTGAGCAATAAGGAGAAAATGTATTTTTTATAATGTTTTCAAGAACACAACCAAACACCTGAAAATATTTTTCAAAGTATTTTTTAAAATGCCACCAAACACCTAAAAATATTTTTTTTTTTCAAAAATATTTTCACCTGAAATTATTTTACACTCGAAAAATATTTTACACCCAAACAAACGCAGCCTAACTTTTTAAAATTTTCCCTCAAACCTTGGGTCGAGACAGTTTTTAAATTGAGAAAGTTTTTTGATCCAAGGATTAAGGAAAAATGTTAACTTTTTAAAACTCTTAACCTTACCCCCTGAAAGAATTTGCATCATGCGCACAGTGGATCTCAATCTTGGTTGAATGGGATTTGAACTATTAGACGTCTCCGTTAGAAACACTAAGAAGTGCCACTTGAACTACAAAGTTCTTTCTTTAACCTTTCTACGAATGTGCTTCTTGGGTTTCCCCCCACCACCCTTGAATAACTTGCTTCTTGGTATTAGCCAAAGTTTCGATAGAATGTTGACACTTGAAACAACCAAAAATGTTACATTCTCCGGCAGCTCATCATCATTTTATTTCTTCATAAAATTTTATATTGGGTTTGTGTGAAATAATTGATGGTTGCATGGATAGTCTAAGACTCTAAAATGATGAAATTTTTATAGTTACAATTCCATCTTTTGAAATCCAATCAATTATTAATTATTCGGATAAAAATGTACCTAAGAAGAAAATCCCATTCATCCTTAAGTTCTTGACCAATAATTCGGTCCACATCATTTTCTCTTTTGCATTACCCGAATCTAAAAAGCTCCAACCCTCATTTTTTTTCATCTCCAACCCCACCCCCCCCCCCCCTCATCTCCAACCCCCCCCCCCCCCCCCCACACACAACACACACACACACAAAACCCTAATATTATCTCCAAATAACTGAAGTTGGAAAATTCAAATCAAACGCAGACTTGTGTATTTTGAACTGAAAATTCGTTTGATTCACAGAATCAAAAACAATTTCAAAAAATAACTCAAAATTCCTTGATTCTTAGAACAAGAATACGGGATTTTTCGTTTAAGAAGTGTACGCTCCTTTTTTTCAGATGAAAGTGTAGTAGTGTACACTCTTTTGTTTGTTTGTTTATTTATTTTTTGGGAATGTTGAGATTTCAAAATAGAGTACTCCTTTTCTTTTCACTCTTTTGCCTTCATCTTGTTCTTGCAATTTTGTCATCATTTAGAAATTCAGGATTGCGCCTCTGCCCGACTGTGAAGCAGCAAGTTCCATTCTCTTAAGGGTTTAATTATGTTTCGGAAAGAAATAAATTTGTTTCGGTTGAAAAATGAAAATAGATGCCAAACCGTTTGCAAAGTTAACTTTTGAATATTAAGATTTCAGTGATATTTGATGCAACTCATATGCCAAGACTTGATTTCATGGATTCAAATAATCAAATTATATTCGATTACTTTCTCGAAAATTTATATTGGATTAAGAAACTTGCAGTGAGTTCCTCCAAAAAATAAAGCTTGCAGTGCGTAGTTGTAGGCTCCTCGGACAAGATCTTGGCTTTTTAGGGTCCAAAATAGATTAACAAGTGGAATTGGGTGAAGAAATTGTTGTATATAGGTATATACAAGGATAGGTTGTAATAATAATGTTTGAGTTTGGAGAATATTGTTTCATAAAGTGAAAATTCAAATTCTGAAAAATTTTAAGTGAAACTTCGAAATATAACATTTTCGATTGGAAACTTTGGCTTGATCGATCAAAATGATAAAGAAAAAAATCCTAGAGTTTCTAGATGGTTCGATCGCTATTCAATTCCTGTTCAATTGATTGAAAAGAGCATTCGATCAATCGAAAGAACCTCTCGACCTATTGAAACTCGAAAACTGAATTTTCTCCATAATTTTTTTAGTGACTGTTAGGAAAGGTTGAAGAGGTTTCAAGCTTTGTGAACGGTTTTATAAAACATTTTAACTCTCCATATGTGCCTTTTGATGAAATATAACCCTATGGGTATAAATAGATGGTTATGTTCACTTGAAAAACACTAAGTTAGAGAAAAACACAAGAAATCCTGTGGTCATTCTCCAAAATTGCTACCTGTAAAATCTAACATTTTGGTTGTATCCTGAGGACAAATTTGCGATAATTATTAGTAACAATAGTATGGGGGGCAAATCTTGTCTAAGGAAAACGATATATTGCTTCCAAGTTATCTATTTTATGTTTATCTTTTGTGTTAATCTTATTCTTCCATTATTACTTTGTGTAATATCCCAACAGAAATTGCAAAGGTGATTGCCCCCTTTCTTCCTAAATAAGGTTGATTTAATTTTCATGCTTGGCTTTACGAGTACAAGTAGGCAAAGGTTCTTATAGATAAAGAATGCGAATTTGGTTTTCAAAGAGCGGTGTTTTTGCATTTAAGCCACACATAATGGTCAACCTATCCCTTTATTTTGTCAATAATATTTCTTACATAAACTATTTTACACAGTTTTACACACAGCCCAAAATTAGTGTTATAGTCTTGTAGATCGACATTTAATACCTATAGGGGACATAGCATAGCATAGGCATGGAAAGAGCATAGGCATAGCATGGCATGGAAAGAGCATACATGGGACACCAGTTTTTAAGGCTGAGTTCATGCCCAATTAGCAGCAGTCAGAGAAGCCCTATACTAAGCAAAGAACAAGGGATTTCAAATAGTAGTGATCCTGATCAAAAACAAAAAACAAGTATGCTAAAGACATAATAAGTCAGGCTGTCAAAACACCATGGATTTGCTCTATCTTAATAGAGCAAGAATGCCTATGACAAAGAGCAGATCTCTCAACAGAATCCACAAATAGGGAGTGACAGCTAATCATCAAGGTGGATAGCTGCAAGAATAGAAGAACTAGGAGGTGTGGACAAGCTTATGAAGCCAGAAGAACTAGGAGGTGTGGACATGCTTATGAAGGCTGTTCAGTGTTAGTGTATAGCTTCGACTAGTTTAGCCCATTGGGCTTAGCTCAGTATACTTAACTTGTAGTTTACTAATATTACTTGTACTGCACATATACCTAGCCTATATAAGGCTCTCTTTTGTACATTATTATATACACATTAATATACAAACTATTCAGTCTTTCTCTCTCACTTTATATTATTAACATGGTATTAAAGTCATTCCTCTAACTTTCTGATTCTTGTGGACATCTATGGCATTCTTCCGCTGCCCTCGCCTTCATTCAGTAGTCACTGTCAGAATCGAGTCACCGTTGTCACACCCACAGCCCCTAGAACACTCGGATTTCGTTAGTTTTGTTGATCAAACTGCCAAAGTCAAGGCATAGATTGAAAGATCTTCTGCCCGAGCAAAACCCAACAAAGAGCTGCTAGAAACCACCTCACACACGTCAACTGAAGTTTCTGCCTCATGAGCACACCGCCACACGCAGTCTCCCTCTCACACGCGCCAGGAACAGCGCCGTCACACACTTCCAAGTGCCTACTCCGTTTCACGTACTGCCATGTTAGCCCTAGGGTGACATCACACTGCCACATCATCACACGAGCCGTTGACTTTGACTAGACCGTTGACCATTGACTTTAACCAAAGTCAAAATTTTTCAACAGGACCTGTCTTGCTCAGTTTTTCATGTAGATTCCAATTTTGGGCTCCGTTTCTGCATTTGAGGTCTCTAAATCCCATTTTTTGGTCATTTTCCTCATTATGGCTTAACAAAATGAACGAGATATCATACATCCTATCACCATTATGTTGGATGGTCCCACTAATTATCATGCATGGTCTAAAAATATGACTGTCTTCCTCAAGGGTCGTAAATTGTGGAGATATGTGACTGGTTCAATTCCTAAGCCAATACCAAACCCTAAGTTTAAAGCCACAGCTGCTGAAGATGCCTCCAAGACTGCTGTTACAACAGATGATTATGAAGAATGCCTAGAGGAATGGGAGGGTATTCAAAGTAAGATATTGTCTTGGTTTATCAATACCTTTATTCCCTCCATTCACAATTTTCTTCCTCATCTTGAGACTGCTAAGGTTGCTTGGAAATTTCTGGCCAATTGCTATAATTGTACTAATGATTCAAGCCTGGAGTTCCACATTGAATCAAATCTGATCAAATGTGCCAAGAGACAGGTTAGTCTATTTCTGATTATTATTCTTAGACATTTACTGTGTGGGAACAACTCTCTGCTGCAGATCCTCCACTAGTGTGTTCTAAGGACATTGAGCTCTTTGTCAAATATTAGGATCGCCGTAAATTTATGCAGTTCATGATGGGTTTACGTGAGGATTTTGAGCCTACTAAGGCTTCTCTGCTTAGCCGATCTCCTACTCCTTCTCTTGATGCTGAAGTTAAGGAGCTCATTTTTTAGGAGAACTGTCAGCCTACTCATCACATGTCATCATTTGATCATGTATTGGATAAATCATCTCCACAGCCTCCCATTGCTACATTCACTGCTCTTTCACGAATAAACTCTAGGCGTCCCACCTCTCAGGCTTCCAAAGGTACTCACTGCGAGTTTTGCTATGCCAAAGGCCATGACATCTCAGTTTGTAGCAAACTGCAAAAATTAGTGCAAGAGCAGAATAAAGCTTCTCTTCATCGGGCATTTGCTATATGTCCTTTAGATCCATCGGTTCCTACAAGTCCATCTTTAGCTTCCTTACTTACTACGGCTGATATTGAGGCAATTGTTCAACAGGTTTTATCCCACACTTCCACTGCCCTTTCTGTCACCTTAGGTAAACAACCTTGGTTTTTTGATACTGTATGTTGTAACCATATGACTCTTGATGAATCCTAATTTTCTGATGAGGCATCCTTAGAACATCCAATCACCACTTACACTGCTGATGGAACTCCTATGCCATAAAGGAACAATCTCTTCTCCTTGTTTATCCCTTAGTGACACTTTTCATATCCCAAAGTTATCCCTCAATTTGCTTTCTGTTGGTCAATTTTGTGAATTAGGCGTAGATCTTCTATTTATTAATCATGGTGTGGATGTGCAGGTTCCCCAGACGGGCTAAGTGCTTGGGACAAGCCGTAAGGTTGGTCGCATGTTTGAGATTCATGACTTGAAGATTCCTTCAAAAGTTGTTTCTGCAACTGCTACCACTGCCACCCCCTCAACTGATCTATGGCATGCTCGTCTTGGTTATCCATCCTTATCTCGTCTTTAGTTGTTAGCTTCTCAAGGTCATTTAGGTTCAGTTCAGTTTCAAAATTTTGATTGTACTTCCTATCATTTTGGCAAACAAAAAAAATTGCCCTTTAATAATAGTGACTCCTTTTCTTTTGCACCTTTTGATCTTATACATTATGATATTTGGGGTCTTGCACCTGTTCCCACTAAGGGGGGATCTAAATATTTTGTCATATTTTTGGATGATTTTTCTCGATATAATTGGATTTATCTGCTTCACCATAGGTCTGAACTTGTGTCTATTTACCAAACATTTCATAAAATGATTGAAACACAGTTCAATCGCACTGTCAAAGTATTTCGATCAGAAAATGCTCAAGAATATAATGATAAATCTTTCCTATTCTTTTTAGACAATTATGGTACCCTTCCTCAGTGGTCTTGTCCTTACACCTCTCAACAAAATGGTTGTGCCGAACGAAAATATCGTCACATTCTTGATGTTATTCGCACCCTTCTTATTTCTACCTTTCTTCCTAAGCACTTTTGGGGTGAGGCCGCACTCACTGCTGTGTACACCATTAATCTTATTCCTTCACCAACTACACACAACAAATCACCATTCGAGCTTCTCTATGGTCAAACTCCTGACTACTCCTCTCTTTGGGTTTTTGGTTGTGCTTGCTTTGTCTCTCTTCCTTCTCATGAACGAACAAAGCTCCAGTCTCGTGCTTGTCTCTGTTGTTTCCTTGGTTATGGTGTATCTCAAAAGGGGTTTCGTTGCTATGATCCCATTTCTCATCGCCTTAGTGTCCTCCGTCATGTTGAGTTTTGGGAACATCGTCCTTTCACGAGTCTTCAGCAGTTTCCTGCGTCCTCTTCCTCAGAGTCTCCCATTTTTACTAATCTTTTCCTCCCTCTCTATCCTGAACTTGTGGAGGATTCTTCAACATCGGTTGCCTCTCCAGACGACTCATCTCCGGTTCTGTCCCCAGCATATGACCCGCTTATCTTGGATCCTGTGGCACCACCCTCTCCTAAGTCTCTTGTTGGTCCTGAATTTCGTCGTTCCACTCGGGTAAGCATTCCTCCTCCTTATCTCACTGATTATCACTGCTCTTTTGCTCTTGCCACCCTCTATGAACCTCACACTTATCATGAGGCCCATACTGACCCTCTTTGGCCGCAAGCTATGAATGAAGTACTAGATGCCCTTCATAAGAATTACACTTGGGATATGGTTGATTTGCCTCCTGGTCAGTCTATAGTAGGTTGTAGGTGGGTTTACAAGATTAAGACCAAGGTTGATGGATCTGTTGAACGATACAAGGCTTGCTTTGTTGCCAAGGGCTTTACTCAAGAGTATGGCATTGACTATGAGGAAACATTTGCTCATGTTGCTCGCCTTACATCTGTCAGATGTCTCATTGCTGTAGCTACTGTTCGCCATTGGCCTCTTTATCAAATGGATGTGAAGAATGCTTTCCTCAATGGAGACCTCCAAGAAGAAGTGTACATGCAGCCACCCCTAGCTATCCACACTTAGGCAGTCAAGTTTGTCGTGCTCTTTATGGCCTCAAGCAGGCTCCTCGAACTTGGTTTGAAAAGTTAAACTTAGTTATTGCTCAGCAAGGTTTCACTTTGAGTCCTCATGACACTGTTCTCTTTGTACGAAGATCCTCTGCTGGTATCACTGTTTTTCTTCTTTATGTTGATAATATGATTATTACTAGAGATGATTCTGCAGGTATCCGCTCTCTTCAGCACTTCCTTAGTCAACATTTTGAGATGAAAGATCTAGGCACTCTTAGCTATTTTCTTGGTCTTAAGGTTACCTCATCCTCTGATGGATACTATCTTTCCCAAGCTAAATATGCTACTGATCTTCTCTCTAAAGCCAGTATCACCGACAACAAGACTATTTCCACTCCCTTGGAACACAATGCAAAGCTCACACTCTTGGATGGTGAACCTATATCAGATGCTACTCGCTATCGTTAGTTGGTTGGTTGTCTGATCTATCTCACTGTTACTCGTTCGGATATTTCACATACCATGGGTATGGTTAGTAAGTTCATGGATGCCCTTCGTTTTGTCCACTATGCTGTTGTCCTTCGGATTCTCCAATATGTCAAGGGCACACTTTATCATGGTCTCCATTACTCTTCTAGATCTTCTCTCGAGCTTCATGCTTATTCAGATGCGGACTGGGCAGGTGATCTAACTGATCGATGCTCTATCACAGGTTTCCGTTTCCTATTGGGTACTTCTCTTGTCTCGGGGTGTAGCAAGAAGCAGGATGTGGTTTCTCGTTCCAGTACTGAGGCTGAGTATCGTGCCCTTGCCGACACCACCTGTGAGCTTGTCTGGCTTCGCTAGCTCTTGGTTGACACAAATGCTCCACAACCCACTGCCACTCCTCTTTATTGTGACAATCGTAGTGCTATCTACATTGCTCATAATGATGTCTTCCATAAACGCACCAAGCACATTGAGATTGACTGCCACATCACTTACCAGCATCTCAAGAAAGGAAATCTTAAGTTGTTCTCCATCTCCTCTGTTGACAGCTTGCTAATATCTTCACCAATACTCACCCGCCTGGTTGTCTTCGAGATCTTATATCCAAACTCCAATTGGCTTCCTCCTTGCCACCTTGAGTTTGAGGGGGGATGTTAGTGTATAGCTTAGACTAGTTTAGTCCATTAGGCTTAGCCCAGTATACTGTACTTGTAGTTTACTCATATTACTTGTACTACACACATACCTGGCCTATATAAGGCTCTCTATTGTACATTATTATATACACATCAATATACAGACTATTCAGTCTTTCTCTCTTACTTTATATTGTTAACGTCCAGAAAGCTTTGATGGAGGCTGTATGGAAGGAGAGAGAGCTTGGTTACCACAACATCATCATTCACAATGGAAAAAGAAGGTTGGAGTAAGTTTACAATGCTAAAAGAAAACCCAACTGGCAGGAAAAAAACAATGACTATAGACCTACATAATCAGATAAACTTACTCAACATGGAATGAACTTCATCTCCATTTTTGTTCCAAAAGTTATCATGTCAAAAGTTTATAAATTGGCTTCTATAGCTGCTAAAAGGCCTATCCATTGTTACTGGGTACACACAGCAGTTTTGTAATGATCTTCTTGTCTTGTATATCTCTGTACTGGATTCTAGTTTTCCTATGTTAACATGAGTATATAAAAAATGGAAGATTTGGATTACTAGAGTAGAAGGACTTGTTTTTGCATGTTTAGTAGTCATTATAAGATTTTAAGTTCAGTTGTAAATCATTCAGCAAAGAAAAAAAAAAAGTTAAGTTGTAAATCAGAGATGAACAAACATCAAAGGCTTTTGTGAGTTATTTTGGTTATGATATGTAACTCAACTTTCTCTATGCCATCAATATATATATTCTCCCCTTAGAGCAATTGCACCGGTCTATGTAAAATAGAAAAAAAAAAAAAAATCACGTGAGTTATTTTGGTTATGATATGTAACTCAACTTTCTCTATGCCATCAATATATAAATTCTCCCCTTAAAGCAATTGCACCGGTCTATGTAAAATAGGAAAAAAAAAAATCTCACATTTGAGTAGTCCTATATTTACATAATCACTGTACCTTTGTATTTCATTATTTTAATTTTGTTTCCTCTCAGCTCTTGCTCTCATTAGACTCTCTCTTTGGCCATAAAAATGTTTTTCTTTAAACTCTAAAATCCACTCAAAAAGCACAAATATTATTGTATATAGCATTAATATGATTTTCTTTCCAAAGTTAATTGAAGTTTCTGTCATTAGCATTGTAGTTCAATTCATTGGCTCCTCTAGCACTTTCAATGGAGACATTCAATATTCAAATCCTCCAACCTCATTGCAACTATTAAATTATCAAAAATAAAGAATAAAAAGAAGAAGAGAGATAGAAGTTTTTTTGCTTCCATCCATGTATATTAACCCTAGAATTATCACCACTATCAATATGCAATCCAATTTCACAGTAATTAGCACTAAACCGGAACTTAGAATTGTTAAAAGTCAATTTCAGTACTCTTTGTTGTAATCTTTGTCCAAAGGTTCTTCATCAATCTTCATCACTGATTGTATTAAGGCTATCTCTGTAATTGGTGGAAAATTCCAAATCAATTTTTGCAAACAATTCAAAATCAAATGGCTGCAACACTAGCTCTACCCTTGAAACCACACACTCTTTAACCTTATTCATAATTTCAGAAATAGTTTATGCCTTGTAAGAGCATTTGCAGTTGGCATGGTATATGCTATATCTTGCCAAGATTTACCTTTTCAACACAAAAAAAAAAGTAAAAAACTGGTCTGCTAAAGCTAAAGAAATTTGCAATACTGCTACAGTACCATCGTAAATTTGCAATGGTACTGTAGCAACATTCTAAATCCAAAAATTATTATTTTATTCTACTTACAAAAATCTGCCTACTCTCTCCACTGTCTCATTTTCTCTCTCTTTAGAATATATTATTTTATTTGTGTAAATATATTATTTTAATGTGTAATATGGTAAAATAAAAGTTGGGATGTTAAATGTATTGTAAAATGGTATTGTATAATTAATAAATTAGCTTTGTGAGATGGTAAAATAAAATAAGATGAAATTATCAAATGGGAATGCTCTAAGAAAAGGTCGAGAAACCAAAAGACGAAGCAGGAGCCACGCCCTTGTCACTTGCACCATAAGTAGTGGAAACCACACCATTGCATGTGGTAGCAATAATGGATGGCTCAGCCTTGCTTAAGAGCCACTCTATGGTCTCCCAGGGGCAGCAACACTTGTTGTTTAGGGGTTCAAATGAACTTTCCCTGACTTCAAAAAAAAAAAATTATATATGAAAAAAAAATTTATTAGTTTATTTTATGCTTAAAAATATTTTTGCATAAATTGGCTGAAATCTTGCACACCAGGATCATAAATCAACATAACCTAAAAATAAACAACAATTAAACATTTTGTATATTATTTATGTTAGTACGTAATTGAAGAAAAAAAAAGTTAATAATTGTTCAAATATTTGATTGGTTAAGTTGACACTTAGTGTAATATATATGTATGGATGAATATGGACGTGTGGGTTAATAAATAATAGTGTGAGTGGGTTGCATTTTGTCATTTTAGTTTAAAATATTTTTATAAAAATAAATAAATGTTATACAAACTTAATAAATTAAAATGGTCACACTTAGCCACATTGACAATAAATAATAAAAACTGATAATGAACTATCATGTAATGATTTAAAAATATGCAAACTCGTAGAATTTGTAAAATTTCATATATTTGCATTTTTTATGACTTGATATATTCAAGTTTTTTCTCATTAAATTTTATTTAATTTAAATTTCTTAATGACCGCCCCTAAAAAAAGTTCCTAGAGTCGTCACTGTAGTCTCCCCTTTAGTTTTGTGACCCAACTCATGAGTGAGTTGAAAAATCTGAGCAATGCATATTGGGGGCAAGTAGATATGACATTCATGACCACTCACCTTGATATATGGCGGTCTTTTGGTGCTTTACAAGGAGGAAGCTTGTCTTTTGAGGTACTTGGGGTGGTTTCAGATTTGGGTTCGCTTTGCTTGGTTGAGGAGCCAGAGAGTCTCATCTCCAAATTCATCTTCCTTTGGTCTCAATAGGGTTGTGATACAACTAGGGTTTATATAATGTGTGTGAATGTGAGAGGGAGAGAGAGAGAGGTTTGAATGTTCTTTGTTTCTACAATGGGAAGATTGGATAGAAAGATTAAAGGTCAGGATGAGTAAAAGAAGCAAGATTAATTCACAAATGGCCTCAGCCGTGGTACAACGATGGAACTAAAACAATTATGAAGTGTTTTCTCTACTTACTCCCTATCTTACTCTCTATCTTTCTCTATCTCTTTTCTAAAAACTCTCATCCTAATCTTCCGTGGACTAGAGGTCTCCCATTTATTCTCCTTTCTCCCCTCTTTCCAACTGTGTATATTTTCTAGCTAGATGTCAGAGGAAGCTAGTCCTATTAGACACCTCTTTTGCCACTCTTTGATCATAAATGAACTTCTAAAGTGTTTCTACTATTCAGGTCAGTCATTCATCGTTTAATGTAGTTGACATTAGTTAGAAACATTTAATTAATGGAGATGTGACTACTACTTTAAGCTCTCATCTTTCTTATCATGTCCACAGCAAGGATTTTGGGTTGAGATCTCATCCTTGGCAACTCCATCAAAGTCTTCCTCGGCTTGGGGGTTCTCGGATCACCTCAATAGATAGTTCAGGTCATTCGACTCTTCCTCAGACTTGGACTTACGATGTTGAGATTTGGGCCCAACCTTTCATCTCTAAGATGCTTTTCCAATAGTCTTTCTTCAACTTGCAATCCACCTGGTCGTGACAAACCCCCCACAGTATACTTTATAAAATACTAATTATTTCTCTCTCTTTATGCAAGACAAACATAAAGAGAGCTCAACAATTTTTTTCCTCAGTAAGAATAAAAAAAAGTAAGAATCAAAGAAAACATACACTTTAAGTTATTAATAAAATATAACTCTAATTAAATTCAATTATCACATGTTTCAAAAAATTAATAAGAATTTCATTTTTTATTTTACAAATGTTTTAATCTTGGTTTTTTTTAATAAGTGGCGTGCATTTGTCTTCTAACTTGTAATAATTTATGTTATTTCAATTTTGTTATATATTTTTTTAATTAGTACTTGATTATATTATTTATATACTTCTATAATAATGTAAATATGATTCTTGATTAAAGTATACATTCTTTTTTTCTTCTTTTAGATAAAGTAGTATTTCAAGCTATGTCGCCTATTATATGATAATTGTTTTTTATCATCGTGCTAAGATTATTTGATACGTACACAATTTTTGGAGAGGCAAAATATAAATATTATAGGACAGGGAAATAGAATTTCAGTTGTTTCTAATGAAACACTTGATACGTAATAAGAACAAAAGATAACAAAATGATACACTTTGATTGAGAAAATCCTGACCTCTGTGAACCTTTTAAATTTGATTGAGGAAATCGTGACCTATGGAAACCCATTAGAATCTGATTTGATTAAATTTACCTTATATCTTTATTCAATAATACTTGGCTGGTTTTATTGCTACAACTTAACAATAAAAAAATAAGGACTTCACTACGTTTACAATCCAAAAGCAAGGAACTGTCTACAACGTAAGCTACAATGACTCAAACTCAACTATCCAGCGTATTAGGACTCTTTAACAACTAAAAACAAACTCTAACATTACAATAAATAAAAGATAATTATAACAATAGCAAATAACAAATTCTAACATTAAAAAAAAAATAGTAAATAAACTAAATTAACAACAGTTCTCACACACTTAATTGTTGGACCTCACTATTTCTCAACAACCCAACTCTTTCAGTGTTACCCGTGTGAACACCAACTACACAAACACACGTTCCTTCGTAGAAAACCACACTCCTACAATTACTCTAAATTGCCCCATAATTCCAAATACACGTACATATCATTATCAATTGAGCTAAGACTAGTGGCATTTCAAATTACATCTTTTATTCAAAAAAAAAAAAAAAAAAAATTTACTAACTGAGGTAACAAAAAGCCACATGATTAGAGGGTCGTACAGACACTATTAAAGAAAATGAAAAACACATACGGAAATTTCACACTCGCATCTTCATTCTTCTTCACAAGAGTCTCTCTCTTTCGCATCTCGGTATCGATAATGCTAGAAGCGAAACGACGTCGCGCCCCAGTGATACCAGAAAAAACAGAAAGTAAAAAACAAAACTTAAAAAAAGAAAAGAAAAACAGTCGCTTCGGAAAACAGAAAAGAAAAGTGAAAGCACAAAAAACAAAACAGTAGCAAAGCAAATTCACCCATTCCCAAAGGCAAAGAAAAAGATACTTCTTCTCTCTTCCCCCAAGTAAACTCTGATCAAAATGATAATCTAGGGTTTCCAATTCCAGAACCAGGTAACTCTCTCTCTCTCTCTCTCTCGCTCTCTCTCCAAAAACCCATTTCTGCAAAGTTCGAATCTTCACTCTGTTGTTAAATCCATACCCAGATTTTCTTTTCTATTGTAGTTTTTTTGCTTTTGTTTTAGGAATGTAATTTGTGAAGTGTTCTGCTTTAAATGCTTTCTGTTTTTTTATATTTATATTTTTTTATATTGTAAAAGTTTAAGGTTTGTTTACTTTGAAGTATGACTGTTCTGTTGTAGTGCGTAGAATGATAAAAACCTAGTACATCTCAAGTTGTTTGTTTGTCTGAAATTTATGTACTGCTGCTTTGGTAGATTGAGTTTTACTCACTGTATAAGTGTTTGCTGAACATCACTACTACACTACCAAGAAATGAATGAGCTATGCAAAAAGTTTGACTTTTTGATAAGTGTGTTTTGGTCCAAGGGGAGAGAGAAAACTAGTGACCTTTGCTTCATTAGGGGTGCTTATTAGTAGCCGGTTGTGATTCGGCTCGCGGTTGCTCTTGTGGGAGGCTTTTCGTAACGAAACAACCCCAAATCATTTTCTAGTATTAATTTAGTTTTTAATGATGTTTCTTTTATCCTTCTGAACTAGTTAAGCTTGGCGTTTTCATTAGTCATTGCCATTGTAGCCTCTTGATTAATATTCTGTGGCTCATAATTGAATCTTAGACTTGTCATGGACCCAAGTTATGTTGCATTATTGGATTCAAAGCTCAGATTGTGTAGTAGGTTTTTTGTGTAGACTAAGAATAAAAGAAAATTTAGTTGCCTTACTGCTTGAGAAGGCCTAAGTCTCACTGATCTTCTACCCCGTAAAACTGGCCCCTCTCTAACTTTAAACATTTATATGGAAACCAAAAACGAATTTTTTTTTCTTTTGTGGGTATAGGAGATATTATGCCCTACCAATGCAGAATTTTTTTATTTTCATTTCAAGGAAACCAGGACAGTCATTTGTAAGACTAAAGCCTAAGAGTCGATGCATCCTTTGCCAAGAGCATTGTAGCTCAACTGGTTGGCATCTTCTATTGTTTCCAAAGGAGATATCTACGTTTCAAATCCCCCCTCTCCCAATTATTAAAAAAAAAATGGTGACCTCTCTTCACTAAAGGTTTGTCTTCTTACATAATTAACAAAAATAATTTGTATAGAAACTGCATTGCTCGATCAAACGTTAAATTTCTTTATGGTTGTAGATCAAACACATCTCTTTTTCATTTTCTTATATGCCTGAAACATCCCACAAAGGGGTATACAAACCTGCTAGGAAGGTTTGGTTGTGTAAATGTTATGATTGTCATGCATGCCCTAATGGTATCATGGATGCTGAATCTTTGGATTAAATTGATAGAAAATTGACTTCTGGAGACAAACTCTGATGACCTGATTTGCTCAAATGAATTTTTTCCCCCTCTTGATAGATTTTAAAAAGAATTGTCTGTGGTAGTGTTGTAGAAGTTGTGGGATGAGGCTTTGTTGAGTTTGAGTTGACTTTGGTAATTTCAATGTCTTGGAACAATGCTAATGTTCTGTTTTATAATATTTTGCATAACAATAACAGATTTCCATGTGATAATTGTGCTTTGAATTAGATGGATTCCAAAAGGAATGGCATTAAAGTTGATTTTGAGCCTGATCCTGCTACTTGGACAGCCACAGAAGAGAAAATTTTCGTTCAACTAATGGTTAAAGAGGTTCAGAAAGG
The DNA here is from genome assembly GCF_040712315.1 of Castanea sativa. Classification (NCBI taxonomy): domain Eukaryota; kingdom Viridiplantae; phylum Streptophyta; class Magnoliopsida; order Fagales; family Fagaceae; genus Castanea; species Castanea sativa. Next base: position 36,497,715 of record NC_134020.1, read on the forward strand.
GAATAGATCCACGACAACATTTTTGAGGAAAGGTTGGAAAAATATAGAGCAAGAGTTCCATGAGAGAACTAGTAAGAGGTACAACAAAACTCAATTTAGAAATAAGTTTAATCAACTGAGGACTCGTTATCATGATTTCAGTAAGTTGTTGCAAGAACCTGGGTTTAGTTGGGACCCTGTGCTCAATACTGTCACTGCTGCTGAGGGCATATGGGAATCATATATTAAGGTGATCTATATTTTCATTTGAACTTGAATGCATTTTTGTATCCTGGCATATACTAAATAAGCTATGTTATTTTTCAATGTAGGCAAACAGAAAGGCCAAGAGATTTAGGAAAAAAGGATGCCCTATGTTTAATGAGTTAGTGGTCATATTTAATGACTCATCATTGAAGTACAAAGATGTTTTTCCATTAGCCCAGTATCCCATGGTTAATGAAGACAACTTGGATTTAGAAGATTCATCAACAAATGCCACTCCATCTGCTTTCCCCTGCAACAGTAGTGAGGGTAAAGGTTATCCTTCACAAAATACACGAAGACGGCAACGATCTCCCACTCCTACAAGCCATGTTGGAGGGAAGAGGGAGGCAAGGATGGTTGAGATGGGTGAAGCTTTAAAGGAATGGACTGAAGTTACGAGGGCAATGACCCCTACAACCTCTACCTTTAACAAAACTGACACGTCAGCCCTTTCTAGTGCCTTCTCAATTACTAATTGTGTCAAGTGTCTAGAATCTATTGAAGGTTTGGATGGGGCTACCTACTTAAAGGCAATCAAGATGTTCAAGGATGTGGACTGGAGGGAAATGTTTATGGCAATGTCTTCTGAGAGAAGACTGATTTGGCTGGCAAGCTTGGAGTGATTTCGTTCGATTGATCTGATGTTTGAGATGTCTTTGTGCCACTTTCATTTTGTTTTTAGAAGAAGGTGCTAGAAGAACATAATTGTGTTGTTTAGGGACCTGCTTGATTTCTGCTGGTTTTCCCAGACAACGGTGGTTCTTTTGATAGGACATGTTTGATACATTAGATTACATGTATATAATTTTCATACTGAGCTCCCTGTTTTAACTATTCTGTTTAAAACTTAATTGCTAATCTTAATTGCAAATTGTGCATACTCCAAGTAAGGTTGCATCAAAGAATATATATAAAGTCATATCCAATGTACAAAACTCCCAATTTTGGAATATTTGAAAGGGATGATTGGTAGGCAAACTTATTCCTAAAGTTTTTTTTGTTTTGTTTTGTATTTTTTTGGAAAGGCTGACTCCCTAGCCCCAAGTCCATGTTAAACCATTCAAGAAAACATCATGCTTGCATTAACAACAATGTAAAGGACATGTTGGCATACCACCTCAGTTTTCAGTGACGACTCAGGCTCTATTCCTACCGAAAATTATATCCTATACCCGGCATATATGCCGGGTACAGGATATACCTTCTCCTATTCCTACATTCTCAAGATCCAAAGAAGCCATTGTGGGCAACCAACAGAGTCAGCATCAGTTGTGGTAGTGTGAACTGTGATGCATGGTTATCAAAAACGTATTGACCCGGTGGTAGTTAACAGTCAAATTGGTGAACCTCGCTGTATGAAAAAAAAAAAACCGCGCTTGCAATATATATGAGTTAACTCTTTAGAGAGGAGCACCAATGTGACATCTCTATTTGGACGTTTGATTGTATTGAAGGATACTCATGCATAAAAATAAGCTTTTTTTTTTTCCCTCCTAGAATAATTATATTTAAATACATGATTGTATTGATAAAGAAACACCAACAATGCTACATATCTCAATAATGATTAAATTCAAATATATATATATATATATAGCTATATTGAAGTCAATTAGAGTATTTACAATGAGACTGCTTCAAAATTTAGCTTTTAGCACATCAAAAAGCTATTTTATTTATTTTACTACCTCATATTATAATACACCCAACATCAAATATTTTATTTTTTTAGCACTTCATTTAAAATAATATAAACAAATCATTAAAATCAATCACTCACAACCAAAATCCACACCTAAAATCAATCATCGCCATCAAACCAACAGCCACCAAACTCATATGAACACACATAAAACAAAAGCCCAATCACAACCAACATTAGGGGTGTGCAAAAAACCGATGAACCAAAAAAATCGCTTCAAACCGACCGAATCGATACAAAATTTCGGTTATGTTTCGGTTTCATTATATAAAAAACCAAAAATTTCGGTTCGATTTTCGGTGGCAAATTCTAATACACCGAACTGATCGAACCGAACCGAATATATTAAATAATAATTTGTACAAATTATTTCAACAAAGTTCTTGGTATCCTAGCGGCAAGGACACGCGCTTGACCCAAGTTCGACCCTTAGTAATAGCCTTTTTATTTTTCCTCTCCTTATTACCAAAACTATGTCATTTTGGGGTTTCCTTTATAACCCTATTAACCCTATTTTTAGCATTTGCCTCTCACTTTCTTCAACAGTAGCTGCTCTTCTCCCCTTTCCCTCTCCAGTCATTCTCTTCCTCCCCATCTCTCTCTTTCTGTCATTAAGATCGAATAGAACCCGACCAATGAAATCATCCTTGACAAGATCCTTATCCTTCACAGTAACTTCAAGCACCGAAGACTGAAGCCAATCTTTCGAGAAAGCGAACACCTGGTTCCACTCAAGATTTGACTTCTTCTCAAAATGTCGAGTTGTACCCTTGTAGTTCCACTGCCACCACCTCCAGACGAATCGGCCTCTGTCGCCACCTCCACACGCCGGCTTGATCTTTTCATTCTCAGTTTGACATTTCTCGATAACCTTCTCTCTTTTTTGTATTTTGGGTTTTGTTTAATACTTTCTGTGAATTTGTGATTTTGGTTTTGAGTTGTTGTTTTCTTATTGAAAAATCGATAACCTCATGTGATGTTGAGTTGTTTTTTTCTTTTTGTGACTGTGAATCTGTGATGTTAATTGAAACTGAACACCAACCAAAAAACCGACCGAAACCGAAACAAACCGAAATCGACGGTGTTTTGATTATTTCAGTCGGTTTCGATTGACAACTTTGGAAACCAAAAATTTCGATTTTGATTGGCCAGTTAAAAAAAAACCTACCGAAACTGAATCGAAACACCTCTAACCAACATATACCCAAATTTTGATCTCAATCACTATCGTCACAACAAAGAGAGAAAAGAAATGGTCCACAGTGGCAAAATGGTGGAGAGAGAGAGAGAGAGGTGAGGTGGAGAGATGGAAAGATTGAGAAAAGATGAGAGAGAAGAGACCGAAAGACAACCACTAGAGAGATAAGTGGGATCAACGGTGAAAAGGTGGTGAAGAGAGAGTGAAAGAAATGAATAAAAAAAATAGTAGTAACTTGCTACAATGACCAGTTACTAGTGTGTATTTTGGTTATTGAAAAGATGAGATCAACGATAAAAAGGTGGTGAAGAGAAAGAGTGAAAGAAATTAATAAAAAAATAGTAGTCACTTGCTATAGTGACCTATTACTAGTATGTATTTTGGTTGTTAAGATGGTAAAAATAGATGACATAAGTTATATACGACCCCCAAAACTATATTTTTGTAAAAAAATTAAGGACGAACATAAGAAATGTCCCTAAATGAAAAGTGTTACATTCATATTCTTTCACAAAAAATAAGTTATTGTTAGTTTTTCCTCTATTAAATATTTATTATTGATTTTGATTTTAACCCACAGTTGAAATCATTTAGAATTTATTAAGAAAATGTTGACTAATGTATGTTACCCTAAAAAAATATCTCAAGAAACAGGAGACATGAAGAAAATGAGCCGAGCCGAGCCGAGCCGAACCCACACAAGGCAACAAAAAAAACAAAAACCCATAGTCTCAACGGTTCTGGAGTAGGACGAAACTTCTGGAACCTCCTCTCATTTGCAATAAAATTAAACCCTAAAACACAAAGCCTTCAACCCTCCTCAGTTGCCTCCTTGTTCAACTCCTTATCCAAACTGTGCTTCAGCACTCACTCACTCTCTCTGGTCTCTACCTCACTTCACAAAACAATGGCATCAACCAACGCTATTTCCACCGCCTCCATTCTCTGCTCCCCCAAACAGGTACCCACCTACACCTAGTCCTATCATTTTCTGGGTTTTATCAAGAAACATAATTTGATTGCTTTTGTTTGGAAACGGTGAAAAACGAAGTCTGTTTCGATGGATTATCATCTGGGTCTTTTTTGTTTATTGATTTTTTTGATGGGTTATTGTCAATGGTTCATAATATTAATCTTCTTTGGCAGAGCTTGAGCAGGAGTGGGAACCAGCAAAAACAGAGCAACAGGCTCAATTTCAGGCAATCGAGTAGCCGGTTTGTTGTGAGGGCTTCTGCAAAGGAAATAGCATTCGACCAGCATTCAAGGTCTGCATTACAGGCCGGAATTGATAAGCTTGCTGATGCTGTTGGCCTTACTCTTGGTCCTAGGGGTAACTTCTTCTTCTTATTCTTATTATATGCCGTTGCTCGTCAATGATATATGCAATTCAGTGTTTATATTCTGTTTTTTATGCTAAGTGGTGTTTAAATTCGAAAGAAATTTGGTGGGGTTTGATAAAATTAGTATCTTTAGCATTTGGGTTGAAACTTGAACTACTAGATAAGCTCAAGTTGAGGTATGGGATTAGATATGTGTGTCCGTTTGGTGACGACTTATCTAGCTTTTTGCTGAAAACTTTTTTTGTTGGAAGTGTGCTAAAGTATATTTCTACTTAGAAAAAGTGAGAAAAAAATGAGTTTTTAAAAGTTGTACATAAAAGATAAAAGCAAAAAGCTGAGCTTATAAGCTCATGCCAAACGGATATAAGTCTCAGGCTCCTAATTGCCAAGGAAAGCATTTGCCTGATTATTGTTGACGTGGAGAACAGGGTAGAATTTCATGGTGACAAGTTTAAGAATTGACAACTGTTTTCAATGGTTTAGATATCTGTTGTGGTTGTTTGGTTGAATATTGGCAACCAGTTTTGAAAGTGTGGCCCTTGATATAGGGGGATGCTTTTATCTCAATATGTGAGACTGGTGACTTTATTGACATTCAAGTTAGACCAAAAGTGTTTTTGGTCCTCAACTTTTAGGGCTAGTTACATTTTGGTCCATAGAAAATAAATTGGGCCACCTAAATGCCTTTTTATTTTCCTAATTGTACTTGAGTGACACAAAAATAATCTGTTAGCTGCATAACATTTTCCCCAAGTTAAATGACAACAAGGCTAGTATTTAAACATGTTCAAAAAGCTAAAGAAACACAACCTTTTTAGGAACCATTATGAAATTGGAACTAAGTGTTGACAACCAAAAGTGCCTTTTACCTACAAGTTAGTCAATAGAGATTACATATATGTAAATTTGTGGTGGTGAAAAGAAATATCTTTCTAATCTTTGTAGATAAATTGCCACATGAGCTTTTTTCCTATGAAAAAAAGGAAACGATGAATTTAATTACTATTCTAACACTCCCTCTCATGTGTGGATTTTGGACCCAAACTCCACCTTAATAAGTGGGTACCAATATTGGGGATGTTCAACTTTTTGAATGGGAGGTGGAATGGAGATAGGGTTCGAACTTAGGATCACTTATTCAGATGTGATAATAAATTAGTACTTGATCTCAAAATTTTAAGCTCTTAGGAAAGAGTGAGTTTAATCATTTAACCATTGTTCTAACAATATCAAAAGAAAAAATATGAGCCATATTGATTTTTAACATCATCTGTTTTTCTCTTGGGATATCTTGAGTTTTTGTGCTGTTATTCGGATGTGTTAAGTTTTTTAAAGGTAATATATGTTATGCTGTTGTTTTCCATGGTTCTATTTTAAAAATAGTTTGTATTGTTTATGGCAAATGCTCAATTTGGTTTGTGTTAAAGAACATCAGTTTACATAATTGGTGCTTTCTTTTGAACTTTGAAGGGAGGAATGTTGTCTTGGATGAATTTGGAAGTCCTAAAGTAGTAAATGATGGAGTCACAATTGCGCGAGCTATTGAGCTCCCCGATGCTATGGAAAATGCTGGTGCAGCTCTCATTAGGGAGGTTGGACCTTCATCTTTACCTTTCTACTTGAATTTTGTTAAATCCCTTATAATAGTAATGTATTATACATGAAATTGAAATGTTAAGTTGTATTTGTTGGTTTGGTGTAATGTATAGGTTGCAAGTAAAACAAATGACTCTGCTGGTGATGGGACAACGACTGCATCAATTCTGGCAAGGGAAATAATTAAATTGGGTCTTTTAAGCGTCACTTCTGGTGCTAACCCAGTCTCAATAAAGAAGGGGATTGATAAAACTGTTCTAGGGTTGATAGAAGAGTTGGAGAAGAAGGCTAGGCCTGTTAAAGGTCGTGATGATATCAAAGGTATTGAATAGCCTCATGCCTGTTTGTTTCATCCCAATACCAAATTTGTGTATCTAGTGAGCATCTCTTACTTCTTTGATTTTGATTTTAATTCTAATTGTTCCTTTTGCGCTTGCTTTCCAGCTGTTGCTACCATATCTGCTGGGAATGATGATCTTATTGGGACAATGATTGCGGATGCAATTGACAAGGTTGGGCCAGATGGTGTTTTGTCCATTGAGTCCTCATCTTCATTTGAGACAACTGTTGAAGTTGAAGAAGGAATGGAGGTTAGTGTCTTTCTTTAGAGTTGAAGCTGAGTTTTGGTGGTGTCATAATTGTGCTTTAAATTGTTCAGGGCTCATCTGTGTTTTGCTTCCTCTTCTCCCGCAGATTGACAGAGGTTATATCTCCCCTCAATTTGTTACAAACCCGGAAAAGTTGATTGCTGAGTTTGAAAATGCTAGAGTCTTGGTTACGGATCAGAAGATTTCAGCAATAAAGGACATAATTCCACTGTTAGAGAAGACCACGCAATTGAGAGCCCCTTTGCTTATAATTGCAGAGGATGTTAGTGGGGAGGCCTTGGCTACTCTTGTTGTAAATAAGCTACGGGGCATTCTCAATGTTGCTGCAATTAAAGCTCCTGGTTTTGGTGAGAGGAGAAAAGCTCTCCTTCAAGATATTGCCATTTTGACAGGTATATAAATTTCTTTGGAATTAAATGTTGTGATTCTACTTAATTTGCTTGCATTATGGTTGATTGATATCTGTTGGCACCTGAAATGTTCTTAACCTATTTCACAGTTAGATATTGTTTGGCGTTGGTGTCTTTCTCTTTCTCTAATTGTAATGACAGTCACTAATATGACATTCTGATAAGGCTAAAAAAAGAGGCCAAGTCCTCCCTTGAAATCATGTTCTTATAAAACTTATGCATCATTTGGGTTTTATCTTTTAGTCTTTCCTACAATGCAATGCAGAAGGTAGGTGGATACCATATTTTAGTAATTTCGTTTTTTTTGCATAGTGGATGCCTGAAAACTTCTTTCATTACAAGACAATGTTAATTGGTGGTGCTAATTTCTGCTTTTGTTTTCTATATTTCAGGAGCTGAGTTCCAAGCCAGTGATCTGGGTCTGCTTATTGAGAACACCTCTGTTGAGCAACTTGGTTTAGCTAGAAAGGTGACCGTCACCAAGGATTCCACCACCATTATTGCAGATGCTGCATCAAAGGATGAGTTACAAGCAAGGATTGCACAGTTGAAGAAGGAATTGGCAGAGACAGATTCAGTTTATGACTCAGAAAAACTAGCTGAGCGAATTGCCAAATTGTCTGGTGGGGTAGCTGTAATAAAAGTGGGTGCTGCAACAGAGACTGAACTTGAGGACCGTAAACTTCGTATTGAAGATGCCAAGAATGCTACTTTTGCAGCCATAGAGGAAGGGATTGTGCCTGGTGGTGGTGCTGCATTGGTTCATCTCTCAACTATAGTACCTTCAATTAAGGACAAGATTGAAGATGCAGATGAGCGACTAGGTGCTGATATTGTGCAGAAGGTAAGAATTCATTATATCCCGTGTTTGAGTAACGAAGTGATGATAACATATGATTTACAACATCTGTCCAGGGCATCTGCTAATTTAAGAGTTGATAGTAGTTTAGAATAAGACTGTAAAGTTGAAAAATGTAATCACCTGTTTCTAAACCTGCTTATTGGAGTTGATCTGTGCTAAACACCAAGTTGGTGTAGGACTTCAGCTTTCTACAGTATAAGCTGCAGCAGCTTTTAGAAGCTACCCTTAGGTTACCCTCTCAAAAGTGCCTAAATGAGTTCATCCTGCTTAATAAAAGTGGCAAAAAAGCTCCTTACTATTGGGGTGGATGGTGGTTTTACTTTTCTAAAACTGAAGCACCCCTGAAAAAGTCATGAAAAGCCCCACTAGATGCTGCCTAAACTTGGACCTGCACCATAAAATCTTCCTGGCTCCAAGAAGCACGTATGACAATGAGTTGGATTTTGGCGCAGGGTCCATTCAATTTAGCTGTCCATGGTGCATGGATGGTTTATGTTGATTGGATTGTAGTCTAATCATTCTTTGCTCTTGGTAAATAAGCACTTTCTGTAGTTCTAATATTTGGTGAACAATGTTTTTTCATTGTAGGCACTGATTGCTCCAGCATCACTGATAGCTCAAAATGCTGGAATTGAAGGCGAGGTAGTTGTGGAGAAGATAAAGGTTAGGGAATGGGAAGTTGGCTATAATGCCATGACAGACAAGTATGAGAACCTGGTGGAGGCTGGAGTTATTGATCCAGCCAAGGTGACTCGATGTGCGCTGCAAAATGCTGCATCAGTTGCAGGAATGGTCCTGACCACTCAGGCCATTGTTGTGGAAAAGCCTAAGCCCAAGACACCTATGGCTGCTCCCCCACAAGGACTATCTGTGTAATCTTAAGCCTTTTGTTATTGTTTAGGCTTTTAGGTTTGAAGAGTGGTTTTATTGCGGTGATTGAAGAGGAAAGGACACAGGACAGGACATACAATAATTTTCATTACTAATTTATTAGCTTTTAAATGTAGTTCGGCTGAGAGTAATACATCAGGGAACTTGAATATTTTCGTTAGTTTGCCTTGCAAGTTCCATGGACATTATGTAATTGCTACGTCTCTGGCCCATTTTTAATGCTACCTCTAGGTTGAGCACTTTAGTGTGCGTTGAAAAAAGTTTACATCTTTTTTTTTGTCCTTTTTTAAAGTTTTTTGTTATTTTTATTTTAAATAATCTAGCTTTTAATTTTTCTTGAAATAACTAATTTTTAGCCTTTTGTAATACATTTAAATATAAAAGTTACTAAAAACTATATCTTTTAATAAATACACCATGCAAAGAAGTAAGTAGAAATAAACAATTTTCACCTGTCAACTCTAAACCCTAAATCTTAAACAATTGCCATGTGTCGACTCTTGGGAGCTACCAATCCTCTTCTGGCTGACCACTATTTTGCAATCTATGGTGACCCAAAACTAGAAACTTTACTAATAGAAACGATGGATTTGGGCTCTCAATTTATTTGTTGGTGAGTTTCCTTACTATCTTAGAGGTTGTGCCTCAAACATAGCCCTTATAGGCTTACAGCCCACTGATCAAGCATCTCTCAAAACTTTGACCCAACACCTTCTTCCCATGGGCAGAATATATGGTCACTATATTATCCTCTACTCCCCTTGTTCGCTCCTTCCTTTCAAGTTTGTACTTTCCCTCCTCTCTCTTTTTTTCTTTCTCTAATTTTTCTCCCAAATGTACCAACCACCCCATTTGCATGCCCTTAGTCTCTTATATAGCCTTCCCTTAGTGGGACTTAAATTATTACCTTTTATTAGTTTTCATACAATCCTACTTTTACTTCTAATCCCCAGAAAAATCACGTTTTCTGAAGATTCTCTTGAAACTTGTTCCAGACGCCGAATAGTATTCGACAGCGAATTTTCTAAAGGCACTAACTGCGGCTAGCTTCTGACCTAAATTTGCCCCATCTTGTTGTTAGATGCCCTTGGTTATTCTCTTGCACGGAGCCCAACATGGTCCCGAACGTTATAGTTTGACCTAGGCATGTCTACCAGTGGATTGGTCCTAGCCCAATGGCGATGGGCATCAGTCACATGGGTTGTTTTGAGTTGCTCGAGCCCAAGGGCCCAAACTCCTACACAATCAATGATCCTTATTATGACAATCATGACCTAGACATGAATTTTGATGAAGAGTGGTACCAAGGAAGAGAAGGATGTGACTAATAATGTTCAACAATTTAAAAAAAAAAAAAAGGTCTATCAATCTTATTCGAATCTGTCAGAAACTTTTATCACGCTCAACCAAACTTGTCAGAAGACTTGTCAGAAGGTATTATGGCACTCAGCAGCAACTTTGTCCATTACCAATGAAGCCCATACAACTTACTATATTGTCAGCAAGATTTTTTGTAAATTATGTTTGATTTTCATTTGAGTTCTGTGGTCTATATATAGCTAGTCAGTGTTTGAAGGAAGGCAGAAGAGAGCCTTAAGTGTTTCAAAACCCCTTTCTTCCTCCTTATGTAAAAAACCTTGTTCAATCTAATAATATCAGCTAATCTTATAATATCAACCAATCTTATGTAATCTTTCACTCTCCTTTATGCTTTTAAGTAATGTTTTATATTTCTTTATATGCTAGTCTTACACCTACTGAACTACGTCTTCTCTGTGCCTTCTCATATCTGGTATCAGAGAGGGGGCTTTCAATCGATTTGATTTGACAATGTTGTAGTGTAGATGTAGCATTTCTTTTTGTTGTGGCTTGCAGTTTGCTGGCTGCTAGTATCCAATTTCTTGTTGGATTTTGGTTTTAAATCTTTGGTGTTTGAGTTTAGTATATTCTGACCACATTTCTCCTTTTATATTTCTTTTTATATATTCTATATTACCTTTATGCTCTCCTCTTCCTCCCCTCCCATCGAACTACAATCGTTTTGTTTCATTTCCTTTTTTGGTTTTCGTTGGTTTATGATAGGGGTATAAAAGCCCAAACTATTGTTAGGCCATTTGTGGTGGCCCCGGGAATAAGTGCCTTCAGTCCCGACTAAGGCCTAAGATGTGTCCCGAGGAAATGGTTGAATTTGGTTCATAGGAAGAGCTGGGGGTTTGACAAATGATATTACTTTTGTTTGGCGAAATAAAAGTTGGGTATCCCTGATAATATGAAATTGGCCCATTCATGATAAACATGAAATCTACTTTAAAGGGTTTTATAAAAAATGGTATAAAGGAAATGCATTCAACACTCCAATGAAAGATTATTCAATTTTATGATTCTCTTTACATTTTTTTCAAATTTTGTTTGATCATAACACTTGTGGTGTGGGCTCTGGGTTTGATTTATGGGCCAGACTAACCAATTTACAATCACACAAACTTATAGACCTGATCGTTTTTTTTTATTCCATTTCCCCAAGTGATAAGATTAGGATATCTTATTCTTCTAGTCACATCAACCAATCACCTATGCAACTCAAAATTTCAAGACCATAATTGTGATATGTTGTTGAGTGAGTAGAACAAAACTGATGTCTTTAATGTATATCACATATTGAGGATCCGTTTTGGGGTGAAAAAGTAAGAGGATAAAAAATGGAGAGAAGATAAAAAAAATTTAATTTTCTCTCATATGTATTTGGTTAGGAGGTAGAAAAGTGGAGGGATGAAAACTCTTTTGTTTGGTTAAGAATAAAAGTGAGATGGTAGAAAATAAAGTATATATAAATTTACCATTATATCCAATTTAGGTAAAACAAAAATAATACATTATATTTTTATTAAAAAAATGTGTATGAATGATTTCTTCATTAAAAAAATAAAATAAAAGGAGGATAAGAAGTTGAAGAACCCAAAACTTTTTTTTCAAAAAAAAAAAAAAAACCAAACAATTAAAAAATGAAAGGATGTAGTACGAACACAAAAGAAAAGAATTAAAAAAAAAATAAAAAAAAAGGGAGAAAAGAAAGGAGTCAAGGACGTGACTCGAATGCACACGAGTTCCCATGATAAAATAAAAAGAAAAAAGAAAAAAGGAAAAAACCTACATATAATATATCAACTTGGAGATGGGTAAATATATAATTCAAGAGCTAAGCTCCTATTTTCTCTCTTTTCTTCCCAATTTTCATCTCAAAACGGGAGGATAAACATTTGTGGGCTTGGGTGGATTTTTTTTCCAATGTTTTCTATCTTTTGTGTTTTCTCTCCTGTTTTCCTCTTTCTTTTTCACCCTTCCTATTTTCACTCCAACCAAACGGAGCCTAATGACCTATGAACCCTAAAGAGAAAAAAAAAAAAAAAAAATTTCATGTCTAGGAAACCTGAGGCCGTTTGTTGATTAGACAAATAAACCAAGTAAGTGGTCCTGTACTCTTACTTGATTGGTAATAGAGAAAATCATGTCTACACAATCTATATATAGTCATTTCTCTATCAAGAGGTAAAGGCTTGAAAAGGTTGCAATGGTCCAATGCTATGGTCCTTCAAAACCACGTGTTCACCAAATTAATTAAATGCTGCTATTAATTAATAACGGTAGCATTAATAAGTTAATAATGATAGTATTTAATTAATTAGATGAACACGTGACAAGTTTTTATTGGTGGAGTATAGAGTGGAGCAGGACAAGTGGGACAGAAGATTTGGACTCAAAAAGCTAGAATTATTTGAGAAATTTGGCCGTGCCCACCTCTAATAAATGCGCATGAGTAATGACAAGTGATAGGTCGGATTCGTTTTTTTTCGTTTTCTGTATTTGTAGATAAATGGCTTAACAACAAAATAGATTCGAGAGTAGAATCTTCTTTTGAAAAACATCACAAGCATGTCAATTTTTTGCTTTGTGGCTCAGTAATTTTTTAATTAACTCCACCCCACCTATTGGTCCACCGTTCCCTTCTGATTCCTAATTTTAGAAAGAAAATAAAATGATATAATACAAGAAAATGAATAGGCAAGGTCCTTTCTAGGCTATTCCGAAAAGATGAGGTTGAAAGGAAGCATTATTGGGGGGTTCAGCTAGCGAATGGTTGTCCTAGTGTTAATCATTTGCAATTTTCGGATGATCTAATAATATTTATGGGAAAAAGTTAACAAATCTCCACAACATTAGTTTAAGAATTATTTTTTAAATTTTTTTATGAGAAAATGAAAAAATTATTGATTTTTTTATATAATTTTTATATTTTCCATCAAAGTGGTATTAAAATTTTCTTAAAATAGTTTATTAACAAATACTTTAAGGACACTTGTTAACTAGATCCATATTTATAAAAACTTTCCAAAAATATGCAAATAAGGTTTAGGAGTGTACGACTAAATATAAAGAGTGGTCTGAGCAAAGTCTGAGTTTTAAAAAACCCACTATTATGTTTAGTAAAAACATGTTTCTAAAAAAATGTTTAGTAAAAACACTTCAGAAGGAGTGAAAGGCCAAATCACAAACTTTTTCAAACTCAAGTCAATGGAATTTGAACTTAAAGTCCTTAGGGATTCCCCTATACAAAAATGAATCTAGAATGAATACATTGGAACAAGTTGTAGAAAAAGTGCAACAAATTGTACGAGGGTGGAAACAAAAAAGTCCTACTCTATGCCTTCAGAAGCACATGCCCTATTAAAGTTGTAGCGGCTGCTACCTCTATCTACAATCTATACAATGTCCTTAAAGCTTTTTGAAGAAAGCTCTAGAGAAAATTGACTCTATTCTTAGAGATTTTTGAGGGGTAAGAAAGAAAATAAAAGGTCAATGTATCTTAAAGTTTGGGATGATATTTGTAGACCAAAATTTATTGGTGGCCTAGGCTTGAAAACGATGCAACATATGAACTCTGCCCCTAAAGTCAAAATTGGGATGGGGCATGCTCATTAAAAAGATAAATTGTGGATGAAATTATCTCTAGCAACTAAGCAAGTATATATCTATAAGGGAGACAACTATGGTATGTTCCTAGGAAAAAAAAAAGAGGATCTTGGGTTTGGAATAATATTATAGTTCAAGACAACTCTTAGAAAAATGTGATTGTTGGAAGATAGGAAATGAGATTGCTCTAAACGTCTGGAATGGTCTATGTGTACCAAGTTTGGAAGGATTTAAGCCATACCCTAGAATATCCTCTCCTAACAACCCAATTTGGGTCTCTCAAGCTTATTTTACAAAATCTAATTAGATGGAATCATTATAAAATTAGGAAAATACTAGAAATATAACCTATTTTACAATATTTTTTTTATTATAAATTGTTGATATGGTGAGTGGTTATTGGTGAGTAAAAAAGTGATGTTAGTAGTGAGCTCAGATAAGAGCCAGTAAGAATTGGCCACACCAACAGTTTGTAAAAATGTTGTAAAATAATTTGTGATCGTAGCATTACTTAAAAGATTATCGAGAAGTTTGAAAGAGTAAAAAAAAAAAAAAAAACCAATTCAATCACCCAATACCAACCTAGAAGACTAATTACTCTAGCTAGGTTCCCAACCCTTCAGACAAATTCTCAATAAACTAGAGAATAGTCCTATGGATAACAAGGAATTAAAACTATCTATGGAACTTGAAAATCCACGAGAGACTTATTAAGCTACCATTGTGGAAGTTTGCTTGGCAAATATTTCCTACAACGTCAGTAATTAGGAAAATGATCCAAATAGACGAAAAGGTGTGTGTGCTGTGTACTATGTCTATGTGAAGCTAAGGAAGAAACTTTAGAACACATATTCATTGACTGTCCGTTATCAAAAATATATGGGCAAATTTCCCTTGGCCAATAAGATTTTTTGATATGCAGTTCAATTCCATTTCTGACTAAGTTACATAGATATTACATATATATTACAAGTAGAAGAAAAGTTGAAACTCCCATAAGAAGAGGCAGGCAATTTCTTATTATTTATAGCTATTTGTTGTGATATAGAAATTGTGTCCTTAGTGGCTAAGAGCAACTGCATTAGTCGATGCAAAATTTTTGTCTATTTTGCAAAAAAAAAATTACTTTTTCCATTTTACACACTTATTTTTACAAAACACTCACATCATTTTATTTATTCTACATATTTATTCAATAAAATATTTATTCTATTACATTTTTTATTATCTCCTCATTCACTACCTGTCATGATCCAAACCTGTACTTCAGAATTTAGAGCATGACCGGCATGTTAATATCAAGTTTACCTTAATACTAACACAAACCAACTTAAGCTTATGGTGTTTATCAAAAATTGTTTCCTGTGTTCCTTTTTATTTTCTTGCATAAAAGCCATAATATACAAAATTGATAAAAACCTTGAAACTTCATTTCATTTTGAACTTTGCAAGATTACAACTTGGCTGAAACTTAAAGTATTTGTGTAATTATTACATAACTAAACATTTAACAAAACTCTTATTTACAAGCCTAACCCCAAAGACATACAATTGGGATTCAAAATAAACTAAAGTTCTGAATTACATCTGTACTCAAAAGGATCAAGTATATTTTGATTCCTCATATACAACAAAAGAGCTAAACTACTATACAACAAAAATTATACATTCTAACAAACGAGAATCACAGATTCATTGCCACCTCTAATACTCTCGTTGCTTCCAGGAAAGAACTTGTGCACTGAAATATAATAGGGTGAGTTGCAAAGTCTACTAAGGTTTTAAGCTCCATGAGCATTTAATAAGAATGCATGTAAATCAAATTTTTTGTGGATATGTCAGCTCTGATAAATAGCCTTCAATAGCACTCATACCCTTCTTAAACTAACTTTTGAATTTTCATATATTAATAAAAGGCCGTAATAAGGAATTTAAACATAATTCAGTAACCCTATCCTTAAATGGACTATAAAATACTTTATCATAAACTTTCGATCAGACTTATAGCACATTCAATATTCTTTTCTTATAATTTCCAAATAACTTAATAGCTCATTTATAATACATATTAGTCAGTCCAATTGTAAGTCTGTCACAACTTTGGGAGGCTATTAGCATATTGTGCCAGGCATCCAGCATTCTCCACAATGCTAGGAAATCCTAGGATCATATAAGAAAGTATCACCATTTTCGGTGTGATCATATCATCAACCATGGGGGTCAATTGGTATCCTCCACAAGTTGGCCGTTCCCAACGAGGGTAGGTACAGCAGAGTTCTCATCACTTATAATGGCCAATCAAAATCTTCATGGAAATGCTAGTACTATAACCCCTACTGGCTGAGTTCAGATCATAAAATTGGAATACCTGAAAACTATATTTTTCTGATAACTATGCTTTTACATAAATATTTCATAACAATACCATATCTACTTCATTCCTAAATATTATGTTCATGATACAAGTAATAGCATCAATATGCTAAAATTATCATATATATATATATATATATATATAAGATTGAACAACTCACAAACATATATCTTTACTTAAATCATGCTTATATATATAATATCTTTAATTAAAAGGTTTTAATGCATAATAAATTTTTCTAAACAATCCTTATACTTATCAAACGCACATGTCACATATACCTTACCTGAAGATAGAAGACGTGAGAGATTTGAATAAAAGGAGCTCAAGTATCCACGTTCTTGTTCTTGTCACCTAAATGAAAGACCAAAACTTATTATTGACAAATTCTTCCTAAGTATTTAAACTTAGACGTGAATCACAACCTAACTCTCAAACTCAAGAAAAATTTTAATTCCCATCCCAAAAGGTTCCCACACAACACATGATACATTCATCAAACACATTATGTACCAAACCATAGAGAAACCAAGTCATGAAAAATTTATCTATGATCCAGACATACCAAAAGATGAGCATACTAATTTATAGCTCAAAACATTCACCCTAACTTTAGAATTAAATCTTCAAAGTCAAGTATATCATATATTGTTTACTGCTTATTTCAGCAGCACATACCTCATATATAAAATACAAATGGGCTATCCATTCACATCCAAACTTTATGAAATTTCAGTAAGCCACTCCTTTGGATGTCTAGTAGATACCGTATAAATTTCAGAGTCAAAGTATAAAACCATGATTTATTAAAAATCATACAAGACAACATGCTCAAATCTGTTCTGACAGAATTTCATGCAAATTAGAAATTAAACCATTCTTTTTATATTGATTCAATTGTTGTGAGGCCACTTCCATTACAACCATGTATCTCTTAGAATTCATAAGAGCTACTCCTAGAATCCTAATTCACATAATATGATATAATACAACTTTTTCATGTTGTAAACACTAAATCTGTCACAGAAACAGTTTTAATATATTTTCTCACAAAATCCTCAACTAATTGCAAATGGCATTCGTTTCGTGTGGGTATTTTTATACCTATACCATACATGTTAGAATACATTAATAAGCATCCAATTGACCATAATATCTTCAATCTTTCAAATTACTAGCATAAAACCACAAATTTCAGCTTATAACAATCAGATTAGAGAACATAGAAGGGAAACTAAAAAAAACAATTACATCATCAAAATACCCGAAATAAGATAAGTTTTTATTTACTTGCCCACAAACTTTTAAGCTGAAACTTTAGTGTTAATCTTTTAATTTCTTCTTTAGAGAGAGATATATGGTTTCGGTGAGAAAGGGAAGGCTGTTGGTGTGAGAGATGGTGCTGTCGTGTAAGAACAAAGGAAGATGAACAGAGAAACCAAAGAATGAATTCAGTGTAGCAAAGAAGACAAGGGATGGTTGATAATTCACCCTTTCAACTTTTTAAAATTTACTTACCACCCTCCTCACAAGCTTACATTCTAGAAATGCCCAATCAATAAAATAACTATGCATATAAATCTTTACCTTTATAAACTTCTTTTCATGAGATGACATAAAAAAAAAAAAAACCTATATCTTTTATAACATCAAAATATCAAAGTCTTTTGCACTTAAATTAATTAAGATAATACTAAGTATATAAATCCATAAATTAATCATGTAATTAGGCTGGGATGTTACACTACCCCTCTCTCTCACAGACCCAACACTACCCAACGATTAATCCACACCCACCATCAGCCCACCCAGCCACCATCAATGAGATCAACTACCATCATTAACCCTCCTAGCCACCATCATTAACCAACCCAACCACCATCATCAACCAACCAGCCTCCACCATCATCAACCCACCTAGCCACCATCATCATCCACCCAACCACTATCATCAAGGAAAGCTAAATACCCGAAAACCAATTTAATCTGGCCAAAACATCCCAAATACCCGAAACCTCATTCAACCCAAAGGAAAGCCAAATCAACCCCATTCAACCCAAAACCAACTGATCAAACAACGAGAAACAAATTAAATCGATTACCAATTGGAGAGGCTTCAACAAGAGATTGGATTGATCGGAGATTGACGATCGATGATAGTGGATAGAGGAAGATAGAGGAAGATTATGAGATGAGAGAAAGAGAGAGCTGAGAGGGTCAATGGTTTTGCCGTTCTGATTTGATCAAATGAGAAAAAGAGAGAGTGAGGTGAGAGTGAGAGGGACTAGAGAGAAGGAGAGAGGAAAAAAAAAATACTAAAATATTAAATGCAAAGCTACATTAACAGTGCATATATTCACAATTTTGCAAGCACTAATGTGAGTGTTTTTTGAGTAAAATGTGTAAAATTAACAACTTTTTGTATTTTGCACAATTTTGCAACCTCTGATGCGGATGCTCTAAAAGGGCTCAAAGAGAAGTGTTGATCCTTTACTTTAAATTAGAGAAATTGATAAAGGGAAAAAGTTAACATATACTCTAAGAGTATTAGTTTGAAAAATATTTTTAGAAGCTTTTTTATGGGAAAAGAAAAAAACAATTATTTTTTATGTCTTTTTATATTTCTCATGTTTTAGAAATCAGTGGTTAAATGATTAAATTTACCATATTTTAATAGTTTAAGCTTTTGGGACAACCGGTAATTTAACACCATGAAAGTGATGTCAAAACTTTCTTTAAATAGTTTATTAATAATTGTCCCAAGGACACGCATTAACAAGACCCATTGATAAAATATATTACGATTAGTTCTAACTTATTAGGAATTTGTAGGTACACTGATCACAAGGAGCAATGTATGTATGGAATCCCCCCTCCTCTATCCCTTATTCAGTTAAAGTTAACTTCGATGTAACCATCAATAAGGAAAAATCTTGTGTGGGGAGTCGAATAGTCTCTATTCAAGCCTAGAGCCCCAGAAGTTATTGGGCCACGGGAAAGTAGTTGGGCTTGGCCTTTGGGCTGAGGGGAAAGCTTGGAATGATACAATTTGTGAAAAAGTTGAAAGTTGGGTCATCATGTTGAAGACAGAGTTGGATACCACGGTCAACCTACTCCCTTGGAAAAGGAATGCACTAGCTTTCTTGGAGCACGAATAATCAGTATACGATCTCCAAGAGACATTGGTGACCACGGGAAACTTGTAGAATGTGCATGACCTCCGCATTAAAGAAGGGTTTCTTACCTAACCTCTGCTGCATTAATTGTGCAAAAGATAGCCTGAATAGTACATGCAACCTTTGGGTAGTTAGAATTCCAAGATAAGAAGGAGAGGAAACTAATAAAGTAAGAAAAATATCTCTGAGGCTCTAAAAAGGAACAAGATAGCTGGAGGGATAAGAACAAAGGTTGAGGCTATAAGAAAGGGAGGTGGAAAAAGGTGAGGGGATCCAAGAATAGTGAGAAGAGAAAATCAGTCTGAGAAGAAAAACAAAGTGAGAGTGAAAGATATTGAGTAAAATACCACGAGAGCAAATATAAAAAGCTTCCTAGAATCACCCTTTGTAATAGTGATGGTAGCATATATGTGGTCAATAAAATCCATTGTTTGTATTTCCCATTGTAGAGTGTATATTCCCTGTTGTTTATTTGTATCTTGTTTGCGTGGATCATTGTAAAGAAAATATGCGGAGTGATCCTTGGGGATTAATTTCAATGTCCCTACAATTAACGCCGTTTGTGGGAAACACTTTACTAAGTAGTAGATACAAGAGTTGGATTGTCTAAGACCATGGCTAACTGATCATGAAGTTGTCCTGCACATCTAGAGTGGCCTAGTATATCAGAAGAATCTGTTCATGTGGATAGACACGTGAGGTCTGAAGTTCATAGGGATACTCAGCGGCACCCTAACCCACCTCCACAGTGTGGGGGGTTGGCAACCAATATGGAGGGGCCAACCTATGCGAATAGGGATATGGAGGTGGAGAGGTTGAAAGAGCAAGTGGATTTGTTGCAAAGAAATGCTGAGAATGATAAAGAGTTGCTACGTCGTAAAGACAAGGAGCTGCATTACCAGAGGAGACCGAGTCCAGTAACTACTTACTCTCAAGGAGATGAACGCCAAAAGGGTGATGGAAGTAGGAAGAGGGATAGGAGATCACCTCATTCTCGTGGGGAACAAGAGCAGACTCCTCCTAGAGAGAGAACAGTTTCTCCACCTCTTCAAAAGGTTAGGAGAGAGGAGCAAAAGTGGAGTAAATTGAAAGGCCTGGTTTCAAATCTTCAATCCTATTTAGCTTAGGGTGTTTCTGGTGAAGATGCCATGACTAAGGCTTTGCATCAAATATCTCAATCTCCATTCTCGAAAGAAATAGAGAAAACAGATTTACCGAAGAGATTTACCAGGCCAACTTTTACAATTTATGATGGTAAGACGGATCCCGTGGACTGTGTTAGTCATTGCAATCAAAGCATGGGCATATACTCGAAGAATGAAGCCCTGATGTGTAAACTTTTTCCTTCTAGCTTGGGCCCGATAGCTATGAGATGGTTTGATGGGTTGGAGAAAGGAGCTATCCGTGGTTACGACGAGCTTATCAAAGCGTTCAGGGCTAGGTTTGTGACGTGTAGTAGGACCCCGAAGCCATTTTCCTCACTCTTCACTTTAGTAATGAAAGAGGGCGAGACCCTTAAAGCTTATTTGGATAGTTATTGGGAGCTATATAATGAGATCGGGGGAGATAATGAGGGAATTGTGGCAAGTACTTTCAAGGTGGGCCTTCCCATTGACTTTGATTTGAGGGCTTCATTAGCCTTAAAGCCAGTTACGGACATGAACAAGCTGATGGAATGGGTTGAAGAGTGTAAAATATTGGAAGATGATTAGTTGTAGGACAAAGCCAAAGCAAAGGATCCCATTAGAGATAAAAAGGAGGTCATGATGGATCAGACTTCACAACCTCGGAGAGAATTTTTTCCCCAAGCTCAGAAACAAAGGACAGAAATGGTTAGCTCATTGTATAAAGATGTTTACCGAATTGTCGAAAAGATAAAGAATGAACAATATTTTCGTTGGCCGAACAAAATAAGTGGAGATGTTACTAGAAGGAATTAGAATATTTAATGTTCATACCATTGAGACTGAGGACATACAACTAAGGATTGTCAAACTCTGTGAGCTTGGCGTTGGACACAGAGTTAGAAGGGCTCGTACGTAAGAAGAGTCGTTGGGAGGACGAAAGCATTGACCTCACGGGAAAGGACCTTAGGGACACAATTCAACCCCATGAGGATGCCTTGGTAGTTACACTATGGATTAGGGGATTCGACATTAAGAGAGTCATGATAGATCATGGAAGTGGGGCAGAAATAATGTACCCAAATCTATATGAGGGATTAGGACTTACACCCGAGGATCTAACGAATTATGATAGTCCTTTGGTGGCTTTTGATAGGAGTATTGTGATGCTAGCAGGGCAAGTGACTCTTCTCGTGGAGGTGGAAGGGCGAAAGGAGTTTATCCATTTTATAGTGATGCACTCATACTCTCCTTACATGGCAATTCTAGGACGCCCTTGGATTCATTCCATGGGCATTGTACCTTCCTTATTGCATCAAAAAGTGAAGTTCCCAACTGAGCAAGGCATTGTAGAGATACGCAGAGACTAGTGTATGGCACGAAAATGCCAAATAGCTGCTGTGGGGCATAAACAGGAGGCCGAGTCTAGAATAGCGAATCCTACCTAGCAACTATAGTCCTTACCCGAGGATACTTGTGAACAGCTGGAGAAGGTGCCTATTGACCTCGGGGATAAATATTTCCAGTAGAAAGCCCCATGAAGGCTTAGGTGGGGATGCCAAAATGACAAAGGGAAATAAACCCAGAGGTACTAAACCCTGTCTTTGCTTCGGGTAAGTTTTAAGCTGATTTTCTTGTCTTAGCCTGACTCCAGGGTCACTATCAAGAAATAAAATTAAAACTCCGCAAAAATAAACACGAGATACTAGACCCTGTCTTTGCTTCGGGTAAGTTTTACATTGAGTTTTTTTGTCTTAGTCTAACTCCAGGGTCACCATCAAGAAATAAAATTAAAACTCTATAGAAGTAAGCCCCGAGGAAACAGAATTAGAACTTTGAAAAAACTAACATCGATGACTTTGGACCCTATTTTCACTTCAGGAAGAAGCTGAGTTTCTTACCTTAGCCTAATTACAAAGCTATCCAGAAGAAAAAAAAGGGTGGAGTTTCAAAAGAGCTTTGTTGAAAAGCAGAGATGCAATCCGAGGAAATATGGGAGTAAAATTCCACAATGAATGACCCATACCAATACTTCGGTAAGAAACAAGTTCAACTCTTACTTATCTTAAATATATCTAAGATATAATAGTTGGTTTGTAAATTAAACTCTAAGGAACAAATGAAGTAACTTAGTTGGGATGAGTTATGGATAAAAGCTTAATTTTCAAACACTTAAATAGTTAAGAAAGCATGGACAAGAAGTATAGAATAAATAAATAAAAACTTGGAAGTATGCGTAGCAGATAGAAGTCTAAAGTACTAAAAGAAAAAAAAATAATTACACAAAGTTGTGGCCCCCCAAAAACCAGGCAAGATAGACAATTGTTCAAAGCAAATATTCAAAATAAAAGCGTTCCAAAATAAAAAAGGGGGGGGGGGGCTTGATATCGTTTTAAAATGTATACTTGTTATATATTTATGTGAGCATTATCTCATTATTACTATGCTTAATTTGTATAATTAAGCCATGATTTGCATTAGTCCATATTATTTATCTTTACATAATTTCTTGAATAAGATGTTGATGATGCGAAGAAAATCAGTAGGCTGAATGCTTCGGATTTCAAAGGACTAGCAACCGCCTTAATAGCCTGAAACAGAAAGAACGGTTGATCAAAGGTGACCGGGGTTGCCGGCCAAGAACCTTCCGATGCCAAAGTTTTCTCTCTTAAATTTTGGAGTTCCAACATTTTAGGAATTGTAAAAAGCGTTCCTTTGTCTGGTCTGAATGAGTGTTTATATAGTGTGCCCTAGAAACGGCTATTAGGCTTGTAACTTCACCTATATTTGACGAGGTTTGAGAGTTCAGGGATAACTTCTACAACCGTTTAAGAGTTACATTTTTTTTCATATAACTATCATTGGAAGTTATGCATGTGATAAGAAGTTGTAGTATTGAACCTGGATTTTACTCATGTCTTGGAACACTAGCATGTAGGCAAGTTCTTGCTTGGAAATTTTCCTAAGTGTCAGGGGTTCATCCAGGAGTCTTCTTGACGAGCGTACCTTGCTCCCACAGAAGGTCGTTCTTCTATGGACGACCTTCTCACGGACGGTTATCTTTACATGGACAACCTTCCTACGTGGGATGCATCTTCTGTAGGCAAGCATCTTCCTACACGGACGAGCTTTTTACAACGTTCACTTTCCCGTCCTCATCTTGGAAGACCGTCATGGACGATATTGGAGTCGGTTGCCCCATCAGTTGCCCCCTTGTCCATGGGTCGTCTAGGGAAATGTATAAGCTAACGTCATCCTTTGAATGTGTGCACTTATGTTAGCAGTTAGGTGTGCCACGTGTCATGATCCAATTGGTGATTGGTCACGTCGACTCATTTTTCGAGGAACATGCCACGTGTCACCTTTTGGCTGGTCGTGTCGCTTCGGATACTAGAGTTTGCTGCCTATAAATAGTGGAATTCCTCCGCTACCCTTCATATTTCTGAAATTTTCTTCTTTGACACCTCTCGTCTTAGCGCCTCGTCTAGAAGTTTCCTGCATCTATAGTCTCCCTTCGTCTAGATCCAGGTATTTTCTCCATCCTCGTCCTCAGGTTTTAAGTTTTCTTAAAGAATGTCTGAGGTTGTCCTTTCTTTGTCTAGCAATTATGTCAATAAGGCCATAGACGAGTATCATGATACTAGCAGTTTTAGCGGTTCTAGTGATAGTAGTAGTAGTAGTTGCAATAGCAGCAATGGGGGAAACACTACAGACGAGTATATGTTTGGTGTCCTTGGGGTTCCCTCAGAGGTACTTCAGGAAGAACTTAGGACGAGGGCTGAGTCCGGGTCTAGGGTTGGTACAAGTGCCCCCTCGTCTATTGTTCAAGATGAGGATGAGATAGTTTATAGTTGTGCCATTGGGATCGCCTCTAAGACAGACCAGAAAAAACTAGGCGTCCTTAAGGCTTGGTACCAAATTCCTGAAGACTTGAATCCTAGGTTACCTGTGCGTGGGGAGTGGTGTTGTCAACCCCATTTTAGCGTTGGCATTTATGAGGCTTACCTCTTGGGGGGTTTGAGGTTTCCCTTTAATGCCTTCGCTAGGGAGTTGCTTACTAGGTTAGGTTTAGGTATATGTCAATTCAACCCCAACGCATGGAGGCTAATTGTCGCTATGCAAGTTTTGTGGAAGGAGGTGTTTGAGGTGGATTGTCCTCTTACTGTGGACGAGTTCCTCTTCTACAACAAACCCTCCGAGATTAACCAATCCCTTGGCTTCTATCAGTTCACAGCCAGAGGGAGAGATTATAGGCTAATAAAGTCTTTAGTCACCTCGGATAGGAAATGGAAGACGGAGTTCTTGTTCGTCTCTAGTTTTTAGGTTGGACGCCCTATTGAGGTTGATAGGGATTTATTCCCTCCATACATTAGAGAGTAAGGGAACCTTCGTCCTGAAGGTATGTCTGGCCGTTATTTTATTATTTGTTAGATTTATTCTTAATTGTAGTCGTCTAAATTTTTTTTTTAGGTGTTAGATGACCTCATTTGAGTAGGTTCTATCTTGAACGAGTCCAAAAGGCGCGTCTATATACTGACAGGACTTTCCATTCTTTGGTGAGTCTTCAACATCTTGCCACTTGGGGGTTAGGTCAAGAGCCATCCACTGAAGCTATTGCTTATGAGCTTACTGTTCGTTGACGTGAATTCTCCTTTTCTCTCCTTTTTTATTTTTTTTTTTTCATGACTAACGTCTTTCTTCTCAGGAATGGCAATGATGAAGGAGAATAAGGGCAAAGAAGTGGTAGACAAGGCAGCTGGGTAGGGGGTGCAATCCCAACCTCGTCTATCCACTGGTGATAAAAGAAAAAGCATGTCACAAGGAGTTGACTTGAGGAACCTTCCAAGCAAGCGTAAAGAGAAAAAAAGCTAAGCATAGGTCTTCCAAGCCTCGGGACGCCCAACCCAATCCTTTCCTCCTCCCCCATGGTCACCCCGTCCAGATTCTGGATGTTGATACAGAGTCCAAGGATCCCCCGTTTGTGCAAATCCTGTCCACGGTCGATGCACCTACCTCGTCTCAACCTTCTCAACAGGTGCCTCAAAACCTTCTTAAAAATGAGGACTTGGCTTGGGAAAGGTTCGAGAAGGTTATGACAGACGAGGACGTGATGGCATGTTATGACATGTCTTTGAAGGACTTTGAGCACTCTGGTTTTCATGACCTTTTTAAGGTATGTACTCTTTATATATGTATACCTCATCTTGTCAACAATACACATGTATATATTGTAATAAAATTTTAATTTATGCAGGGAATGTCTAAGTTCATCGCCGCGTCCAGGTAGGCAACTGAGCTAGACAAGACGAGGATTCTATTGGAGAAAAGGGTCCAAAAGGTGAAGGACGAGTCTAAAAGGTGGGCCGAGGTGGCTGCCAAGGCCAAGGATGAGGCAAAGGAGCTGCAGAATCACGTCAAGGAGTTGAAGACTGATGCCATAGAGAAGGATGCTCGTCTTGACCACCTCCAGAAGAGGAACGACGAGTTGAGTACCCTTCTCGAAAAAGCTGAGGGAGATGCGATTGCAGAGTTTAAGGCGTCCAAATAATTCACCGATTTAATGGATACCAACTATGCAGCTGGGTTTGAAGATTTCAGGATGGATGCCATGGAGAAATTTCCTGAGATTAACTTTAGTTCTATCAAACTCAACCTTGGTGGGGCTGCTACAAGCTCCCTCCTCCAGACGAGTTCAGAAGACATTAATGTAGAGGACGATGCCACTACACAATTACCTCAGGATGACCCCAATGCTGATGCCCCTCCTGCCTGAAGACGAGACTTTAATATTTTGCTTATCTAAGTGTTTTTTCTTTTTATTTTTATTTTTGAGGTCTATTGTTTTAGGACCATTTTTAAGACTTATTCGAGTACATTTCACTCGTCCAGAGTGCCCTTGGACGAGTTTATTTAACAGTTGCCCTTTAAGGCTTACTTTATAAGGGTTTTTGGACGGTAGTCGTCTACTCTTTTTAAACTTTGATGAATGTTTATTTTTACCCATCGTTGAATGTTATTGTATGGACGAGTCCATCCTTTGTTTTTGTCATTAATGTCATTGGCTTCTAAATGGCCCGTCCTCTCCTAAGTGTTGGAGGGTCGTCCATGCATTTTTCTTATGGATGACCTGCCTATGCATGGACGACTTTGTTTGCCATTTAAATTTTCACAAGTATAACTCATCCTAGAAGTGGTAATGACGGCTTTGCCAATTCTTTTCCTTGCCCATGGGCTGGAAAATTTGGCATTCACTCGTCCAGAACACAGGATCGTCTTAACTAGACGCTTGTCTATGGACTCTAATGCTCACTATATGCTTTTTCTCATCCACTACTTGGGCGTTATGTTTACAGTTCTTTCTCATCCTTTTCTTTGGACGAGTATAGGTTTTCCAGTCTGTTCTTTAGACGAGTATGCCTTAGCTTATTTTTGCTTTATCCTTATTTCAAGGAAAGCTTATGAACGTTACTTCCCTGCGTCCAGAGACTTTCATTCGTCTTAGGCTTTAGCCTTCTTGTGGGTACTATTATGGAAATTAGATTCATGCATTAAATAGATTGGAAATTCAAACCATATTTATTACGTAAACATCATCCACAAATATGGCACATGCTTAGAAGCTAGTGCCTTAGGAAAATACTTATATGTACACAACCTTGTCTTTTACAAATTTGCCTGTAGATGGTGCAAAAGTTTAGGAACTAGTGCACTTTTTATTTTTTAAAACACATAATAGTAATAAAAACATTAACAGTAAACATGAGTAAACACGTAGACCATAGCTGTAACCTTGTCCATAGCTCTCGTCTCCGGTAATTCTCGTCCAAGTTCATCATTAATAGTACCTCCTCAGATGCTCCACGTTCTAAGGATGTTCTCACTTCCTTCTATCCAGAGCTTCTAAGTAATACGACCCCTGCCTCTTGTAGTTGATTACCCTATAGGATCCTTCCCAATTGGGTCATAATTTCCCATAAGCTGGGTTCCTAGTTGCCAAGGACACCCTTTTAATAACGAGGTCCCCAATGTTGAAACGCCTAGGTTTTACCATGGCATCATACTGCCTAGCCATAAGATTTTTGTATCTTGCTGTCCTTTGTTCCACATCCATTCTTACCTCGTCAATGGGATCGAGATCAAGATGAAGTTGTTCCTTATTTTCTCTCTCCTGATACTTCATCACTCGATGTTTAGCCATATGAACTTCCGCAGGTATGACTGCTTCACTTCCGTAGGTTAGCTTGAAGGGGGTTTCCCCTGTCGGGGTCCTCATAGTCGTCCTGTAAGCCCAAAGAACACCTGGCAACTCATCCGGCCATACCCCTTCTGCCCCCTCGAGTCGAGTCTTGATAATTTTCAGCAAGGATCAGTTTGCTACTTTTACTTGTCCGTTCGCCTGTGGGTGAGAGGGTGAGGAATAGTGATTCTTGATTCCAAACTGCTCACAATAGTCCCTGAAAGGTGCGTTGTCAAACTATCGTCCATTATCAGATACTAGTACTCTAGGTACTCCGAACCTACATAGAATGTTCTTCCAAATAAAGTTCTTAATATTTTGCTCAGTAATTTTTGCAAGAGGCTCGGCCTCCTCCACCCACTTGGTAAAGTAGTCAATCCATACTACCAAAAATTTTATTTGTCTGGTTCCTAAGGGGAAAGGACCTAGGATATCCAATCCCCATTGTGCAAAGGGCCATGGGGCCATCATTGGGGTCTGGTATTCCGATGGCTGTCTAGGAACGTTGCTGAAGCGCTAACATTGGTCACACACCTTGACATAAGCCTTAGCATCTGCTTGAATAGTAGGCTAGTAGTAGGCTAGTAGTAGCCTGCACGGACGATCTTATGGACGCGCGATCTTGCTCCCGAGTGATTCCCACATGCTCCCTCATGGACCTCCCTTAACGCATAGTTTGACTCGTCCAGAGTCAGGCACCTTACGTAGGGCTAAGAAAAGTCTCGCTTGTATAGCACTTTATTTATGAGGACGTACTTGGCAGCCCTGACTCGTAGCTTCCTAGCCTCGTCCTTGTCTTCTAGAAGCCTTCCATCCTTAAGATAGATTATTATTGGACTCATCCAATTTTCTCCTCCTCCTATTTGTTGTATATCTGGAAGGTCTATGCTCGGCATGTATTGGATTTTTTCGTACTTGTCCATAACTCCTCCTTCTGAAGCTGCTCTCACTAAGGCATCTGCTTCCATATTTTCCTCCATCGGGAGTTGAACAAAACTCACTTCTTTAAACTTTTGGACAAGCCGCTTCACCTTGTTGAAGTATTTCTTCATTCGATCTTCCTTGGCTTCACACATTCCATTCACTTGATTGATGACTAGTTGAGAGTCTCCCTTGATTATTATTGATTCCACCCCTAAAGACTTAGCCAATTCCAACCCTTTGAGTAGAGCTTCATACTCAGCTTCATTGTTGGTGATTTGGTACTGTAAATGGGCTGCGTACACTAGGGACTTTAGTATGACTCCAATCCTTCCTACATATAGTGTGGACGATCCGTCTACATTGATAACCCACCTTTCAGCTCATATGTCTTTGTCCAGCTCGTCCTGGCTGGGGGTGAACTCTGCAATAAAATCTGCCAACGCATGTGCCTTTATCGCGCTCCTTGGCTAGTATTTGACATCAAACTCACTAAGCTCCACTGCCCATTGGATTAGCCATCCTGCGGTTTCCAACTTGTTCATTGCCTTCTTTAGGGGATGATCCGTTAAGACGTTGATAACATGAGCTTGAAAATAATGCCTCAACTTTCTAGAAGTCGTGATCAAAGCAAAGGCAAGCTTCTCCATCATCGGATATCGTCCTTCCACTTCTCTTAGTACCCGGCTGGTATAGTAAACTGGTTTCTGAACCCGCCCTTCTTCTCTAACCAATGTCGAGCTCACAGCGTGCAGGGACACTGCCAAATACAAATATAATTTCTCACTAGGTACAAACTGGCTCAACAACGGTGTCGTCGTAAGGTAAGCCTTCAGGTCTTGGAAGGCCTTCTGACACTCGTCCGTCCATTCAAATGCCTTCCTGAGGACTTCAAAGAATGGTAAACATTTTTCGGTAACTTTTGAAACAAACCTGTTAAAGGAGGCAATTCATCCGGTAAGAGACTGGACTTCTTTGATGTTCTTTGGTGGTTCCATAATTAGTATCGCCTGGATTTTGTCGGGATTTGCCTCAATTCCTCTATGTGAAACCATGAACCCCAAAAACTTCCTTGATGAAACTCCAAAAGCACACTTGCTTGGATTCAATTTCATGTTATACCGTTTAAGTGTATCAAAGGTTTCTTAAGGGTCGTCTAGATGCTTCTCTTCGTTCAAACTCTTTACCAGCATACCATCTACGTAAACCTCCCCATTCCATCCAATTTGAGGACGGAACATGTTGTTAACTAGTCTTTGGTAAGTTGCCTCCGCGTTCTTTAAACCGAAAGGCATTACCTTGTAGCAAAATAACCCTTAGCTAGTAATGAAGGAGGTCTTCTCTTGATATGTCTTGTCCATCTTTATTTGGTTGTAGCTTGAAAAGGCGTCCATGAAACTCAGTAGTTTGTGACCTGCCGTCGAGTCCACCAGTTGGATGATGCATGGCAATGGATAACTATCCTTGGGGCAAGCCTTGTTTAAGTCAGTAAAGTCCACACACATCCACCACTTGCTGTTGGCCTTCTTTACCATGACTACATTCGCCAACCAATCCAAATAATAAACTTCTCGGATAAACTCTGCCGTGATCAGCTTCTGGACTTCTTCTTTGATGGCATTGTCTCGCTCAGGAGCAAAGACCCTTTTCTTCTGACGTATAGGCTTGGAATAAGGATATATGTTTAAACGATGAGTAATGACATTTGGGTCAATACTCGGCATGTCCTCGTGACTCCATGCGAACACGTCAAGGCTTTTCTTCGAAAACTGGACCAAAGTCTGCTTTGTCCTCTCTTCCATACTTGCCCCAATTCTGGTAAATTTCTCAGGATTGCTCTCATCCAAAGGAATATCCTCTAGTACCTCGGTGGGCTCCGTAGTAATTCTTCTCTCATCTATATTCATCGTCTGCACATGCTCATCCATAGCTAGCATGGCTAAATAGCATTCTCTGGCAGTTAGTTGATCTCCTTCTACTCGTCCCACTCCATACTCAGTCGAAAATTTGACAGACAAATGGTAGGTAGAAGTCACCGCCTTCCAACTATTTAAAGTCGGCCTTCCAATGATAACATTGTATGATGATGAACAGTCAACAACAAGGAAGTTTACCTCTTTGGTTATCTGTTGTGGGTACGCCCCGACTACCACAGGTAATGTAATGGTGCCCACAGGTTGTACTTTCATCCCTCCAAATCCCAGCAAGGGTGAATTCACAAGACGGAGTTGATCTTTTCCTAATCTCATTTTTTGGAAGGTGGGGGTAATACAGGATGTCTACTGAACTACCATTGTCTATCAATACCCTTCTGGTTGTATAATCAGCGATGATTAGGGTAATGACGATCGCGTCGTCGTGTGAGTGGTGAACTCTTTCAGCATCCTCGTTCGTGAATGTGATGGCCTGCTCGTTAGCTTCCCTCATCCTGGGAGATCGTCCAAACAGCTGGACGTTTTGCACCACCTTCAGGTTTGTCTTCCTTGATTTGGATGACTGAGCTACTAAGGTTCCTCTTATAATAACTTTTATTTCTTTAAGTAGGGGTTGTGATGACTCTTCCAGCTTGGGCTTCAACTTCTCATTCTTGTGGTCCTATCCAAGGAAATTCCTCAACTTCCCTTGCCTAATAAGATTCTCTATTTGCTGCTTTAATTCAAAACACTCATTCATGTCGTGCTCATGGTCTCTGTGAAAGCGACAATACTTATTCCTATTGCGCTTGTTAGGATCTCCTTTCATTTTCTCTGGCCACTTCAAGGACGGATCATCCTTGATTTGCATAAGCACTTGCTCTAGTAGTGTATTCAAGTGAGTGTATTGTTGATGTCTCGCTGAAGAACTTGCCTTCTTACTATCTCTATCTTTTTTCTCTTCTGTCCGAGCATTCTTTGGTCAAGGACCTTGATCTGGATGACAGGGGTGACCCACTTCCGAATGCTCTGCTCTCTTCCTCATCTTCGCTATGGTCACATCCTCAGCATTCATGAAATTTTGGGCCGAATGGACAAGTTTGGCCATAGTTTGTGGTTCTTGCTCGTAGAGCTTATGAATGAACAAATCAGAGTTGACCCCATTATGGAACGCGGCCAATAGCAACTTGTCGTCCATCTCATCCACCATTAAGGCTTCTCTGTTGAAACAGGTAATGAAGGACCGTAAAATCTCATTTTCCCCTTGCTCTATAGTTAGCAAATTGGAAGAGAAACGCTTATGGCATTGTCCTCTAATAAAATTATTGACGAACAACTTACTTAACTCCTCGAATGAGCCCACCGTATTTTGGGGTATCTTGTTGAACCACACTCGCGCTGGTCCCTTGAGGGTGGTAGGGAATACCCTACACATAATATAGTCTGGAACCCCTTAAAGGTGCACGGTAGTCTTGAAGGTAGCGATGTGATCACACGGGTCATGAGTTCCGTCATATGAATCCAAGGAAGGCATTTTGAACTTCGGGGATAGGGGATGACTGTTGATGGGTGCAGAAAAAGGAGAGTCCGTTCGGTGGACTAAGTCATCCATGGGGTTCACCCTTCTCATATTCTCCTTCATTTCATCCATAACTTTTCTCATCTGGTTCATCTCCCTCTCTAAGTGTGGCACTCTTCTTGAAGCAGTACCCCTTGATTGATTCTCAGACTCAACGTTTTCTCCTCTGCCTTCTTGACTCTAGGCTTGCCCTTTTGCATGTCTTTTATGGTGTTGCCTCCTTAAATTGATCTCCCTATTCAACTCTTGATTCTGACGGGTTAGCTTCGCCATAGCGGCAGCCATGGACCGTATATGTTGAATGGAAGGCGGTTGCATGACAGGTGCTGACTGACGATCACGATGGGGATTATCAGAAGCATCCCTACTCTCCAGGTGGTCTGGCCTAGTAGCCCTTGATCTTGTCTAAACCATACAGCCCTTTATCTGGGAAAGGCGAATTGTTGAAAACAAATAATCAAACGAAAAGAACTTTTCCCACAGACATCGCCAACTAATGATGTGAAGAAAATTAGTAGGCTGAATGCTTCCCATTTTGAAGGACTAGCGACCGCCTTGATGGCCTGAAATAGAAAGAATGGTTGATCAAAGGTGACCAGGGTTGCCGGCCAAGAACCCTCCTATGCCAAAGTTAGTTTTCTCTCTTAACTTTTGGAGTTCCAACTTTTCAGGAATTAAAAAAAACGTACCTTTGTCTGGTCTGAATGAGCGTTTATATAGTGCGCCCTAGAAACGGTTATTAGGCTTGTAACTTCCCCTATATTTGAGGAGGTTTGAGGGTTCATGGATAACTTCTATAACTGTTTAGAAGGTACATTTTTTTTTCATATAACTGTCATTGGAAGTTATGCATGTGATAAGGAGTTGTAGTACTGAACTTGGATTTTACTCATGTCTTGGAACACTAGCATGTAGGCAAGTTCTTGCTTGGGAATTTTCCTAAGTGTCAGGGGCTCGTCTAGGAGTCTTCCTGACAAGTGTACCTTGGTCCCATGGAAGGTCGTTCTTCTATGGACGACCTTTTCACGAACGGTTATCTTTACATGGACGACCTTCCTACGTGGGATGCATCTTCTGTAGGCAAGCATCTTCCTACACGAGCGAGCTTGTCACAGACGAGCTTTTTAAAATGTTCGCTTTCCCATCCTCGTCCTAGACGACCGTCATGGACGATATTGGAGTCGGTGTATTTTATCATACCCCATCAGATGTCATTCATTGTGTAATTTTTTACTTTCAAGAAATCATGTGAGAAAGATGTGTTTATAGGAATTTTTGAGAGAATGGAGGTCATACTAGAATTAAAGTGGAGCTAAAGGACCATGCTTAAATGTCTAAGGAGGTGCAGATGGAGTGCTTGGATCGTCTACCATGATTGGAATCTTCAAATAAGGAAAGAAATCAAAGAGGTAGAATCTGAAATGGAAAAATCTAATTTGAGCACTGATTAGTATTTTGGGTGTATCACTCTCCTCAAAAATGCAATTGACACAAGGATGGATGGGTTAGCCCGTGACTTAAATATCTACAACTTTCCAGTTTTGAGTTCTTCAAAATTCTCAATTTTTGAAGGCCGAAATTAACTCACAAGTTATTACTGTAAACCTGGACGGAAATTAAAATAATAAAAGTTTTATTTTCTTTAGACACTTTTACGTTAGGGTTTTGAAGAGAGGCTATGTATAAAGAATTTTGGAGAAAAACCTTGTATTTTTCCTTTCTCTAATGGCAACCTAAATTCTTTACTAGGGCTAGAGGTTATGTTTATTTTATACGGTATGAATATTCAATGTGATTCTCTCTAAGATTTTAGACAATAACATATTTGATTATTCAATTAGATTTATTTTGATGTATTAGTTCTTCCATGCTTTCAATAAGTTCAATAATGTTTTTCTTATCGTTTAGATGAATTTATAATAGTTTCAAATAGAAATCAAGTTTTAAAGTGAATGAGTTTTTCTGAAAACTATTCTAATCACATTATTAATCGAGGTTATCATATGTTCTTGAATTGTCTCACTTCAATCGAATCATAAGTTTTTAATTGTATTAGAACAATCAATTATGAAATATATATTTTCTTAGATCACAAAGAATTTCATATTGATATAAGGAAGCACCCCAATGCCCTGGTATTTATATTATTAATTTAAATCAATTTTTATTATTATTCATATTAACAATCACCAAGCAAAAGTACTTTTCTTTTTCACCCAAACTGTTGTTTAATTATATTGTTTTTGAATTTACCCTGCTCTTTGTGGTTCGACCTCAGTACTCTGAGAATTATATTGCTACAATTTCTTGCACTTGGGAGTGAGCAAGCAGGGCTTAAGCACGAGGTGACTCCCCGGTGGTAGGCACAACTGCTGGGGTGGACATATCTCCTCCTAACCTTGCGGTAAGACCAGCTCCTTCAGCTTCGCGGACAAGAGATTCATTATTGATGATTGTCTGGATCTCGGGCTTAGGAATGATGATGGGTTCTTTAGGGAACAGGATGCCGCTTTCTTGCCTAAGGGAAGAAGAAGGTTCCACTTGTATCTTATCAAACACAGAAAACCACCCTTTAGTGAAGTAAACTTGAAGGTTTTACTGCACTTTGGGCTTCACGGAGGAAATGCAGTCAAGCTGGCCTTGGTCATAGGACTCTTGAATCATGGCCTCATCAACTGCCACGTAACCTTTCAACTTAGCCTCTTTTTCTGCAAGTGTTTTCTTCATTTCCTTAAGCTCTTTCTCCAAAGCTTCTTTCCTTTCAGTAATGGCCTTGGTGTTCTCCTTAGCATCAACTCTAAGCTTCTCGGATTCAGAACCTTTATTCATCAATTGAGATTTTCTTCAGAAGATCCTCATTGTCAGCATGCAACTCTTCAGCCTTAGTCTTGACAACTAGAAACCTCTCCTCAATGACCGCGGAGCATTGGTATCCTTGCCAAAAGTTGTAAAGAAAAATTGATTAAATTTGTAAAGCTCTCTACAAAAAAATAAGAAAGGTAAAGAAATAGTTGATTACCATGATGGCTTCCCTCTTCATGTTCAGCAATAAGGTATCATTATCCCACTTCGCCCAATGCTTCATGTCCTTGGGAAGTAGAAGAGTCTTCCCCACACATTCAGCAACTTTTCCTCCACGCCTATCCCTCCAAGGCCTCACTTTGTCTGTGGCAGGAAGAACTTCCCCGTCCACCATAAACGCCTTTATGTAGGTTGGTGCACCCAAGACATCAACATGAGTGTCACCTAGGTTTGGAGGAGAGTTCCCTGAGTCAAGAATTGTCAAGGGTTGCTCAGAACTTGCCCCTCTAGGTCGCTTCCACCTTGCCCTAGTCTCATGGGTTGGAGCAGTGGTTGCTGCGACAACCGGTGGAACGAGAGGAGGAGTAGAAACAGTAGTGGTGGGAGGAGGTGTTTGGCCTTGAGGCTTAACAGAA
The DNA here is from genome assembly GCF_040712315.1 of Castanea sativa. Classification (NCBI taxonomy): domain Eukaryota; kingdom Viridiplantae; phylum Streptophyta; class Magnoliopsida; order Fagales; family Fagaceae; genus Castanea; species Castanea sativa. The sequence continues at coordinate 36,533,297 of NC_134020.1, forward strand.
GTAGCCAAAACTTGGGCAAGGGTGACCCGACTTCTTTGAAGTGTCATCTCAGCAGAAGGATAATCCAAGGGAATAGTCGCTTGAATTTTGAGTTCTTCACGGGATGGAGAAGGGTCGTTGGTTGTGTCAAAATTTGTTTTCTTCCTTCAGTGTCTCTTAGTGCGGTCAGATAGAGTAGGGATGACAATGGTAACTCCCAGGTCCTCGAGAGTAAAGGGAGGAGGAGAGTTGCTGCGATATCGCCCTTCTTCTCGGCGAGTGCATTTAGAGGGAGACAATATATACCCTTTACAGCGCACGTCAATGTATGGAAGCAACAGATGCTTTAATGTAATAGCATTGCCCACGGCTTGAAAACTACGATACATGGGAGAGTACCCAAGGATCAAATAAGCTGCGCAAAGTTGGCTGTCAGGATGAGGGTAGATTAGAGATCTTAACAATCTATTCAAGTCCATGAAGTTGATCAATTGCCTCTTCTTCTTGAATGCGTGCTTTTTTGAAAATGAGGTAAATGAAGGTTAGACATTATAAATGCTAACAATAGCTCGGGAATGGAATAAACTAGAATACAATAAGTTAGTAAAACAAAGTGAGTAAGTCCTACAAAATCTACCCACCTGCTTTGCCCGCCTTAGTAAGGCAATGGATCCCGCTAGGGTACCAGTTCCCCGAGATGACCAAATAGTCTCCCTCTGTTTCTCTATTAGAATCCGAAAGACTAGAAATGAGCCTCACTTTCTCGTAACGGATCTTAAAGTAATACCCCGAGGTCTTACTATCTTGGAAACTATACACATAGTTGATATCATGCTCGGTAAGGTTCAATCCGAACCTTTTGTTGAGGGTGTCTACACTACTAATGATCCTAAAGACATTAGGGGTACACTGATCGAGACAGACCTTAAAATGACAAAGAAAATTGGTAAGGAGGTCTCTTATAGGAATCCTAACTCCTCCTTCTACTACAGCAACAAGTGAAAGTGTTAGGACATTTGTGGAAATTTTTATGTACATATGTCATTAGAATTGGCTAATTCTTTGACAAAATGCACTTTACTTGTATTTGGGTAGATTTAGGATGGTTTAAATCTTCAAGCGACTTTGTGTTCAAGTCAAGAGTTAAAGCCATGCAAATCTTTTCAAGACACAAGTGAAGAATTGCTATATTTTAAAGCTCGACAGATATCTCGACAGATTGAATCTATCGAGGTTTAAAAGAAGCTTTTTTCTCAAAGCTCGACAGATTCTCGACAGATCGAGAATCTATCGAGATTTATGAAATCAAAATTTTCAAATCTGATTTTCGGCCCATGCTAACATGTATGTTTAGGGTTTTTTTTTTCTCTCAATCCTAGACATAAATAAGACTTATTTTAAAGGCCGTCACATAGGAGAATACAAAGAGAACACATGTAAAAAGTAATCGAGTGCCTTATTCTCTCTAAAAGAAGCTACTACGTCTTTGCACCTTAGGGTTTTGTAACCAAGTGCTTCTTGATCTTCATTGTTGATGAAGTGAAGAACTTTGCAGCCATCAATCTTCTTCAAGTTGGTAAGTTAGTCACGTACTGAGAGCTGTGCATCTTTGGTTAGTCATATACTAGGATCCGTGCAAAAGGGTGACATTCATATATTGAAGAGTTCAAAGGGTCTGAAGCGGTAGGAGGTTTTTACTGTAAGTTCATTTATAAGGATTGTGGAGTCCAGGGACAAAAGTTTTGTACTAGATGTGAAACTTCTCTATATTATAATTCCTTTTCGGGAAGGTTTCCCTCCAGGTTTTTTACTGTGAAACTAGTTTGTTTCATTGGTTTTCCTGGGTCATCATATCTTGTCTTATTTACTTTTCCGCCGTGCATGATATTGACATGATATTGATGTTAGTTTGTTTTAACAAGGTTTATTCATAATAAATCTAATTAACAACTTGGGTTTAAAACTTGTTTATTATATCAATCAAGGTCTAAATTTCCTAATAGGAAGTACTACCCTATCCTTCCCTCTTGAGAGTATTGCCTCGTCTTCCGGGCAGTATCTCACCTCAACATCATCAAAGAAGTTATACTTCCTCCTAAACTTAGCTAATCTCTCTGGTGTATCAACCATAGATTTGAACTTCCCTATAGTAGGCAAAGTAAAAATAAAGAAGAAAGAGATGGTAGCGATTAAATCTAAAGAGTGAAGGAGTAGGCGAACTTACAAGATAATGAGAGGGTAGATAAAAGGAAGGTCGTTGGAAGTCGCCTGAAGGTCGTTGGAAAAGAAGGCAGTGAAGAGAGGAAAAGAAAGAAAAATTGAAGTGTTTGAGGAGAGAAAATTCTTAAAAGGAACCAAAGAAGGGGTCTGAGGTCTCCCTTATATAGGAGAAATGGGGGAGAGGAAGGGATAGAAGAGACCCTTCCTTTCCTGCCCTTTTTTTCTGTTTTCCAAAAGGCCCATCTGGCCGTTCATTCAAAGACACACGCAGAAGATCGTGGGGCGAGAATCTTGGGCGTTTCTGCAGTATTTAATACCTGACGCTGCCACTATTCATAAATGCCAGTTAATGACTACCACGATTCCCTTGAACCCCGATCCTCATGCAGTAATGATGACCTGAAGATCGTGGGGGGCTATTGTGGGGAGTGGAATAGTCTCTATTCAGGCCTAAAGCCCAGGAAGTTATTGGGCCACGGGAAAGTAGTTAGGCTTGGCCTTTGGGTTGAAGGGAAAGCTCGGAAGGAGACAATTCATGAAAAAGTTAAAAGTTGGGTCATCATGTTGAAGATAGAGTTGGATACCACGATCAACCTACTCTCATAGAAAAGGAATGTACTAGCTTGCCTGGAGCATGGATAATCAGTGTACGATCTCCAAGAGACGCTGGTGACCACATGAAACTTTTGGAATGTGTAAGAAGAAAGAAGATCTTTTGCCTCCGCATTAAAGAAGGGTTTTTTACCTAACCTCTGCTGCATTAATTGCGCAAAAGATAGCCTGAACAATACATGCAACCTCTAGGTAGTCAGAATTCCAAGATAAGAAGGAGAGGAAACTGATAAAGTAAGAAAAATATCTCTGAGAATAGGACAGCTAGAGGGATAAGAGCAAAGGTTGTGGCTATAAGAGAGGGAGGTGGAAAAAGGTGAGGGGATCCAAGAATAGTGAGAGGAGAAAATCAGTCTGAGAAGAAAAACGAAGTGATAGTGAAAGATATTGAGTAAAATACCACGAGAGCAAAGATAAAAAGCTTCCTAGAATCACCCTTTGTAATAGTGATGGTAGCATATATGTGGTCAATGAAATCCATTGTTTGTATTTCCTATTGTAGAGTGTATATTCTCTGTTGTTTATTTGTATCTTGTTTGTGTGGATCATTGTAAAGAGAATTATGTGGAGTGATCCTCGGGGATTAATTTCAGTGTCACTACAACTTGCATAGCGATGGTAGGAAGAAATCACAAATGAGAAGTCATTTTTGTATGGATAGAGATTATTGAAGAACAAGATCCTCTTGTAGCTAAAAGTAAAAGAGCTTATTTGGCAGTAGAGAAACCAGCGGTTGCAAGATTTAATTCTATAGGAGTTTATAAAATAAGAAAGAAAGCAAAATGAAGTATATAATTTTAGAGAAGTATTGTGTCCACAACAAATCATATTATTATAGGTGATAAGTTGTGACAGGTTCAAATTTTTATTTATCACAGAAATTACTTTTTTTTCCTACCAGTAATAGCCAATTACAATCCATCACTTAAAATTTGTTGTGAATATAATATTCTTGTAATTTTATTGTATTTGCATCTTCTTTATTTATTTTTATTTTTTTCAAAGAAAAAAGTACTTCTTTTAATTAATTAATTAGAAAGAATAAGAGTATTCCATCCAAAATGAAGCAAACACAAACAGCCAATAAGAGCATATAAAAGCTTAATTGGTGGAATGATGGGTCTACCATAAAACCTTTCCTTTCTCTTTTCGCGGATCCCCTCTTCTCAGTTCTGACACGTAATATATAATAAAACATGGGAACCAGAGAGAGTGGAAGAGTTAAGTCCAAGTATATGTCGATTTTAAATATCATCAATGAACCATATTATAAAAACAAGAATCTGATTGAGAAGACCTTGTGAAAATGATTTTTAGCTGTCAAGCGCTGTTCCTAGCTGGAACTAGAAGAAAAAAATAAATTTTAAAAAGTAGGGTTTTTTTTTGGGTATAATAATACTTCATTCAAAGGGGCCAAAGAGAAGAAAAAGGTCTAGTTGTTGAATTACTCTGCAAAATATATAGGTTTGAAAGACAAATTGCGCTTTCACCTAATCAAACTACTATTTTCTTGTCACTTATGTAATAGCTTCTTCATAAGGAAATAGAAGTACATGAATCAGAACTTCTATGAAATAAAAGAAATTGAATTGGAATTAATAATGTTACTGTTAGAGCAAAATCTAGTCAGTTTCATCTATCTAGGCTTGTGATGGACGAACCCTACAACAAGAAACTATCATGATTTTATGATTTGGAAAATGGTGAGGCGTCTGTAAAAGACCCTCGGGATGATTTTGTTAGCATTAGTAAGACTAAAGGTTTGTTTGGATACCGCTTATTTTGCTAAAAAGTGAAAATTGAAAACACTGTAGTAAAATGGGTCCCATGATACTATTCACACGTTTAAAAATTATTTTGTTACAGTATTTTTAGTTTTCAATAATAAACGGTATCCAAACAAATTCTTAATATCGCATGTTTATTTGGTTGACGTAACATCTGAACCATTAAATGGGGTAATGACTACAAACAATGACTATTCATCCATTGTTTGTAGTTAATTGTAGATTTTTGGTCGTTATTCTTCTTTAAATGCAAGTAATTAATGATAGCATATTTTTTTTATTTTATCGGTTACTCTTCAAATGACAAATGTATAATATTTTTTTCCACTGATAATCAAATAGTTGGGGAGAGAACTGAGATTTAACCAGTAAACGTTTCAGTTGGAAAAACCATGAAAATGAAATGATGGTTGGACTCAAGTTTCTTTATACGCGTACAAGACTTGACTTAGAAGTGTTGATTTTTTTTTTTTTTTTTTTTTGAGGAAGTAGGAGTGTTGATCTAAATGACAATTTTTACATATGATGATAGCAAAATGAAATTTTGTGCTGTTGCCATGTGTCCAATTTTGAAGCTACGGCACTAAAATTACCCCGATTCTTACGCCAAATGACTTACAAATACTAACATTATTTAATAATGTTCTTGACAGTTAATGTTTCTTCCATATTTCTAAGTCTCTCTTCGAACAATTTTTCTTATAAGTGAGTCTTCCCTACACTCTTTTCATATTTCTTCTCAATCGACCCTTAATCTCTCTTCTTCTGCCTCTAAAATAGACAGTACAAACCACTTCTCTCAGACACTGTAATCTCATTCTTCTTGAGCTTTCGCAAATCTCTTCTTTGATCCACTGCAATAAAGCGAGTTCCTGGCCCTATTATCAGATTACAAGACGTGCTGGCGAATTAAGGTTAGTACACGTACGCTTAATTTGTTTCAGCTTTATTATGAAAATATTTGTATGATTGTATAGTTTTACTCAAATTTTGGTTTGTGTATGTTAATTTCTAAGTACATGTGTTTCACATTCCATAAATTAAACATCTATTTTTCCCTCTGTTAACAGATTAGGTTATATATTCTTCTTTTACGTATCACTTTCCACGCAGCACCTCAAGTTGCATGCTTCCAAGCAAAAAATAAACACAAATTAAGTTGCATGTTCATATATAAGCATAGGTTATTTAGTAATTTATTTATATAATCCGTATAGTTTTTTATATTATACTCATGAATATATTCTGAACTATATATGTCTGAAATAATTAAGATTAGTAATACAATTATATTTAAGTTCTTGAAAAGTATATCTTCTATCCTTACCCCAATTGGCATTAGATATGTTAAAGGGAGGGACATCTGTAACCCAGTTGCTGTTTAATGCTATGTTCCAAAATTTGAGCTTACCCGAAAAAAAAAAAAAAAGGTCTTGAACACACAATCACACATACACACACAGTCTAGGGTTAGGAATTTAGGATGACACAGATTGGTTTTAGCGTGTCTACTTGATAATTTTATGTTTAAATAAATAAATAAATATATATATATATATATATATATATATATATATATATATATATATATATTTTTTTAAAAAAAAATTATCACTACAAAAAAATCGTTCGTCCTTACTGCTTTTTTTCCCGCTTTTAAAAAACGCCGTAATAGATAAGTCCGTACCGCCGCTTTTAAAAGCGCTGGTATAGGAAACCCTATTACAGAATTCAAAACCGGCGCTTTATAAATCGCTGCAATAGGAGACCTATAGCGGCGGTTTTTAAAAATGCTGGTATAGGATGCCCTATTGCAGCGTTTTATAACCGCCGCTATAGGTTAGGGTAATCTTTTTTTTTTTAATTAATTTAATATTTGAAATTATCCTATCCCGGCGCTTGAAAAGCGCTGGAATAGGGTTCCTATTCCGGCCGCTTCAAAAAGCGCCGGGATAGGGTCACCCCATAAGGAAATGGAAAAAGGGGCCTATCCCTGGCCGCTTTTGAAGCGCCGGAATAGGGTCACCCATTCCGCCGCTTCAAAAAGCGCCGGGATAGGGTCACTCCATAAGGAATGGAGATAGGTCTATCCCGCCGCTTTTTGAAGCGGCCGGAATAGGGTGACTATTCCCAGCCGCTTCAAAAAGCGCCGGGATTGGGTCACGCCATAAGTGGAATGGAGAGAGGCCTATCCCGGGCCGCTTTTGAAGCGTCGGAATAGGTAATTATTCCAGCGCTTCAAAAAGCGCTGGGATAGGGTCACCCCATAAGGAAATGGAAAAATGCCTATCCTGCCGCTTTTGAAGCGCCGGAATATGGTCACCCTATTCCGCTTCAAAAGCGCTCGGGATAGGGTCACTCCATGTGCGGAATGGAGATAGGTCTATCCTGGCCGCTTTTTGAAGCGGCTGAATAGGTGACTTATTCCGCCGCTTCAAAAGCGCCGGGATAGGGTCACCCCCATAAGGAAATGGAAAAAGGCCTATCCCAACGCTTTTGAAGCGCTCGAATAGTGGTCACCCTATTCCCAGCCGCTTCAAAAGCGCCGGGATAGGGTCACTCCATAAGGGAATGGAGATAGTCTATCCCAGCGCTTTTTTGAAGCGCTCGAATAGGGTGACCCTATTCCGCGCTTCCAAAAAGCGCTGGGATTGGGTCACGCCATAAGGGAATGGAGAGAGGCCTATCCCAGCGCTTTTTGAAGCGTCGGAATAGGGTAACCTTGGCTAGCCGCTTCAAAAAGCGCCGGGATAGGGTCACCCCATAAGGAAATGGAAAATGCCTATCCCGCCGCTTTTGAAGCGCCGGAATAGGGTGACCTTCTATTCCGCGCTTCAAAAGCGCTGGATAAAGGTCAAAAAACGCTGCAATAGGTCCTTCGTACCATCGAAAAATTTCGTACTTCCTCTTATATTTTTTTAGCTTGGCACCACTTTGGCCTCTCATTTTTGGTCTCCCACTTTCTTTCCTTCCGTACCTTTCCCTCTAACCCACCCTTTTCTTCCTCATTTTCATGTTGGTCTCTCTCTTTCTCTCTCTCTCTCTCTCTTGTTTTTCCCGTGTCAGCCTCTCCTTTCCTCTCACCCAAATCTTACTCCCTCTTCATCTCTCATAAATAGCCACCGTTAGATCATCCCTCTAGCCTCCATATACTCCTTCATTTGTGGCTTTTCCCAACAAGATTTTAAGGTAAAAATCTAAGCTTTTTGCTCAATTTCTTTTATGAAATCCTTTGGGTTTTGCTATTCAATGATTATTATAGTAAATACTTGATGGGTTTTGGTGAATAATGTTAGATTAGAGGGTTAAGATGATTTTGGGTACCAATGGCTTTGTTAAAATCCGAAAATTTCATATCATTTGAAGAGTTTTTGCTTTGGGTTTTGCTATTCAATGATTATTATAGTAAATACTTGATGGGTTTTGGTGAATAATGTTAGATTAGAGGGTTAAGATGATTTGGGTACCAATGGCTTTGTTAAAATCCGAAAATTTCATATCATTTGAAGAGTTTTTGCTTTGGGTTTTGCTATTCAATGATTATTATAGTAAATACTTGATGGGTTTTGGTGAATAATGTTAGATTAGAGGGTTAAGATGATTTGGGTACCAATGGCTTTGTTAAAATCCGAAAATTTCATATCATTTAAAGAGTTTTTGCTTTGATAAAAATTTTTGGTTGATTAGTTTGCTAATGGGTATTTGAAGGTTGGTTTGCTAGATCAACTATATGGGTCTTGTTGTTGCATATGTTGATATGAGTTGATTTTTGGAATTTATTCTTTGCATTTTAAATGACTTTGGCAAATATGGGTGTGAGTGAAGTGATAATTTTTTATGGGGTTTCCATCTTTGTTGATGGTTTGGGTTAGAAGCAATTAGTTAAATGGGTTTTAATGAGTAAATGAGTTTCATAATTTGGTGATATTAATTAGTCTCTTTTACGAGGAGAATTATAATTTAATAGTGATTATTCAATATTTTAAGAATATAGTGATATATTCATATGGTATTTCTTATTTTTATGTAATAATTATTTTTACTAATGTAAAATAAGAGAGCACAAAGTCGTTTTATTTAGAGAACACTTAATAATTTTTCATAATTTGGTGATATTAATTAGTCTCTTTTATGAGGAGAATTATAATTTAAATCTCTCCTTTAGTTTGTTGTAACAATTGAATTATCAAAATAAAAAATAATCTACCAAAGTATTTTGAGGAAAAAAACACACTATAAATTACTTATTATCATCTCTTTTTTCTTTTCTTTTATTTTTTTTTGGTTTGAGGGGTGTCTTTGTCAACAATTTTTTTTGAAGTTTTTTTTTATAATTTATTTATTTATGTATTACTTTTTAAAACATCAATTATTTTTAATAATGAACAATATCTCCAAAAAAAAACTCGATATGTATTAAATATTATTATGTATAAAATGCTTAAAGAAGAGTACTAGTAGTTTAGTGGTAAGCTAAGCGTGGAGTAATATGTTGCCCAAGTTCGAACCCTAATAAACACATTTAATTTTTTTTTCTCTCTCTTTATAACATAAAACTACGTCGTTTTATACAATAACTTTAAAAAAAAAAAAAAAAAAACCCTAATCTCTACATTTCTCACTTCAGCCGCCTCATTATTTTCTCATTTCTCACAAGCAAACCTCTCTCTCTCTTTCTGCTCGTTTCTAGATTAATCTATTCCGATCACTCCACCACCCGATTGCACACACAACTCACCGGATTCGTCACTGGAGCTTGGAAACCCCGTCAGCTTGGTGTCGCCGCCATCCCAAGGTTTTTTTTTTTGGTTAGTGATTTGCCCTTTTTTTTTTCCAATTTGGAAGAGATGCTTTTTTGACAGGGCAAAGAACTGTACCAAACGCCAACAGCATCGCCGCACTCGGTTAGTCTCTTCTTTAATACTTGTACAATATGTTTACCTATTCAACGTTTAGATGACTCTACCCAAACTCGTTGGCTCATCCTAGCATAAATTCCCCACTATCACACACTTCTTATAATTACTAATTTTATATTTATATACTTATTTATGCTTCGTCACAACCACAGTGTCAATTTGTTTAATTTCTTAAAATTTAGATTTTTGAAAACTCCTACGCTAGAATCAGCCTTTTGATTAAATATTAATGCAATACGAAGCTACCACACAGTTTTAATTTATTAATCCATGTCTTTTTCTCATACCAAACGAGTAAATAAAGTTGTCACTTGCTATACAAAGTTGGTTAAGCTCAATTAATTTCACTAGTGTTTGCCTATTTTATTTCCAACCTCTGCACATCAAGCCAATGAGGAAATAATATATACTTGCATGCTTTATGACACCCATTTCTTATTTTGTTTTTCACACAATTTGAAGCCAAACCTTGGTCGCAGGTATGATTTAAGCATATTAATTAAACTAATCGGCAATATGAAATCCATAAAATGAGCACCGTATTTTACTCCTTGACAATACCGGCTACCTTAAATTTATGTGTGTTGCTTCATGCATACACATCTCAAGCACACAGCTAAAAAAAAACAAAGCCCATGGGTGATGTTATATGAATTATCTTGAAGTTAATATTGAGATACTTCGAAATGGCGGTGGCTTTGTTTTATTAATGACCGCGTTAGAATGGTGGCCGGTATTTGTGTTTGGTTTTAATTAAATATGCTTGGAATTTTTATATCATAGTCTCGGAATTCTTTTTCATTCTTTCCAAAAGATCTAGAAGAACCGGAGCCTATATTGTAGTTGCTTACGCGTAAGAAGCAAGTCTCCGCCTCCTTTGCAATCACTTGAGAAGTAAGGCGTATATATTTCCAAGTTTCAATTTTTTACTTGATTTCAAATTTTGTAATACTAGTCTTGTTAAGTTTTTTACTTTTATTTTGTTTTATTTATACAAGATTTTATTTTAACTTAAGACTTAAATTTCAGCCCTTGTCCTCTAACTCTATAAAAACTATGGTAAACCGCTTAGGTAGGTTTTGATTTAGGGTTTGGATCAATATGGTTAGGGCTATTGCACGCACCATGCAATTACCATCAATTATCACCTTTGAATTCGGAGTTAAAAAAAGAAAAGAAAAAAAAGCAAAAGGTAGGCCATTGCCACATGTTAATCATCTTTGGAATGGTGGAACTTTTAGTGGAATATCCACATATGCTAACCCATCCTGCAGAAATAGCCCAATAGCGCAATGCCTACTAAACTTGGCTGCATAATTTAACTTCTATGTTTAATAAAAGTTGACATTTCCCCCCTATTATATAAACTTCTTTGAAAGTTTGTCTACAGGATGCCATAGGGTTGAAATTCCTTCGTATCTATTAAAAAAAGAGCGAGTAGACGACTCCACCTGCAAAGATATGGATGGAGCTTGCCACTAATTGGGCCTTAAGACCTAAGCCTGATTAATTAAATGTTTAGGATTTATTTATTTAATTGGTTTATTTTCTTTTCCTATTTGGCTTAGGAGTTTAATTCCTTTTCTTAATAGGGTAGTAAAATTATTTTCTATTCCTACTAGGATAAGAAGATTGCAACTCTATTTAAGGAACCCCGGGTTCAGCTTTATTATACAGTTTAATTGATTAATGAAATATCTCATGGAAATTTTTCAATGGTCTCGGTTTTAACTTTAACCAACACTAGGTGTCTAGGTATTTTTTAATCTTTCATTTTCTATTCTTCAATTTTGTTGTTGCATCTGTGTTCAATCTTTCCAAAACCTATCAATGGATTCCTTATGCACATGGAGTAGTGCTTCATCAGTATTTTTCTTACATATGTTGGTAGTTTTGTAAAACTTTATCTTATAATTTTTCTGTGTGATGTGACATATGGGCCTTGGACCAAATGGCACCTCTCCTCATAAATAAAGGCGTGGGGATGAGGTGAAGGATAAATATCGCAATGTGTGTTTGTATCTACCTGTAAATTTATTTGATGGGTCAAGCTTCATGGAAAATAATGTATGCCATTTGCTTGGAAATAAATTGCTATTAGGTCTATCAGATTTATGCATTTGAATTTCACATATAGTGTATGCAGCTAAATGAAATAGCTCATAGGCTTGCCTGAATCCAAAAAGATTACACAAATTCTTGTGCATGATAAAAATACTTAAAAAGGCATCTTAGATGTTCAAAATGTTAGCCTTGGACTCAAGATCTTTGACTCTTCTCTTGGCCAAAAGGCTTTTTGACACATGTACAGATTGGTCTTGCAAGCCCACATGGGGAAATAAGATCTCATATAAAAGTTTTTGTAGAGCCTATACGTGCTTAATTGTTGATGTTGATGATTCTAGGATCACTTCGTGTCTTCATATCATCTACTTAGTGACTCTTGGCACAATTGAATCGATGTTTTTAATTTGTTGCATATGCATTTAACCGGACAAGTAATGGTTTTAGTTTTTGTTTCGAAAACTACTACATTCTACTTCGAGAGAGAATATTTCCTCTTGAATTTCTCGTTCGAAAGGGTGTTAGAATATTTCTTCGAATTTGCAATTATTATTCGAATGCCGATCAAAGTATGTATTTTTGTGCTTCTATTCCGTGTCCTAGAAAGGGTTATTAAGTATCGGTGGAATGCATTGCTCGTGGAATAGCGAGATGTAATGTAAAATTACATATCCGATGTCATTGTGCAAAAGTGCACTTCATATAGTGATATTTTTTCTCCCCAGAGAGGAGTTTTGTTAGTTTGTGTCTTTTCTCGTTGGCATCACATGCTTTCACAACTATATTTATTCTTACCTTTTAATTTTTCTTGCACAAATTTTCTAGTAATGAGGCCTCTTTTCGAATTGAACGATTGTATGTCAACAAACTCAATGTTGTATTGGTTTAGGTAGATTCTTCTTTATCCCCCTAAGTTTTGTTTAACTGATGATAATTGTAGCCCTTGGTATTTTGTAATTTGTTGTAGCAAGCATGCATGATGGTTTATGATGCCGGGAGATGCTTATTTTATTTTATTTTATTATTTTGGATGGAGGCATGTTTTGCTTGTTTGTAGCTTTAGCCGAGCAACGTTGATCGCGTGCTCCTTTGCATTATTGTTAAATTACCACTTGTCTCAAAAACTTAAGTTGTTAGGAATTGGTGAATTTAATCATTTAACTATAATTCTAACATTTCCATTCACGTGTGGATTCAAACTCCCCCTTAATGGTATCAAAGCCAACCAAGTATCCCATCGTTGTATGGCCTTATAAACAACTATAAAAACCTTATATTGTGATTGGAATAGTTCTTTTGGGTTGTAATGCAAACTTGGATAACAATATTTCTTGTTTCGTTATAGAAAACCCTTTGAAGGAGAACCCAACCTTCTTTTAGGCTAGACTAGGGACTCCTTCAATTTAAATTTTAGATTTTTTTAACACTCCTTCCATCAATGAGTTATATAGGTAGCTATTGTTTAAGTATTCATGTACAACATAAAAATGAGGATGGTGTGGCTATGAAAGAAATTACACCATCTCACATTTACAAAGGGCATTAGAAGCTTCCTATGGGTTCTTGATAGTGGAAAAGTGGAGGAAAAGGGGTTGGAGTTTCAGCTTTAGCGGGGTTTTGTCACGGGGAACGAGAGAGGGAGAAAGGCCAAAAAAATCAGTAGGGAATTTTTGTACTTGATTTTTCCAACGGGTGTGGGGGTATTTTGCCAAGTGGGGTGGGGGGGAGGTGACATACCCACTTAGCTGCCCCTCTCAAATAGGCTGCTTGAGGGGTGTGGTACCTCTACATCACCTAATCTTATCCACTTGTCTTTATATTGTTGTCGTGATCCTATAGATTGGGCCAGGACATTCGTGTAATCCCAAATTTATTATTTTGAAAATCACATTAAGTTAGTTGGTGCATTACTGCATTGTATTGTATTTATCTATGCAAATCATCTACTTACTTCCAACTCTATCTTTCCCGCTTTTAACTATTTTTTTTCTTATTAATTTTCTTAACTTATTGTTACACTTTCTCAAACATTTCATCCTCCCTTTTAAACCTTTTTGACTCTATGCGTGTGTTTATGAATTGTGAATTTTCTATAGAACTAACTTTGTTTGGTTGCTGGGAAAATTGAGTAGAAAAGGAGGGGAAAATAGAATTCATGACACATGTTTAGTGTTTTGTGTGTGTGTGTGTGTGTGTGTGTGTGTTTTGAAAAATTTGGGAAATTAAACTTACCTATGCTGAAATTGTTGTGAAATGAGAACTGTGAAAGAGTAAGGAAGGATGGTTATACAAAGAATGTTTTAGTTTCTGGTTTTGGGAATGGTAATTATGCTATTATGGTTGCCGATTCTTAATGAATAATGTTTCTTTTTATTCTCGTTGTTGTATCTAACTCTTGCTGATTTCCATTGCGTGTGTGCTTTGAAGGTACCCTTTCTCGTTCTTAACAAATGGTAAGTCATTTAAGTGATTCAGTGATTCATCAATAGAAATTTTAGGAGCTACTAAGACGATGATGGGCTTATTGTAAAGATATATGTGATTATGGGGTTATTAGTTATGGTTTGTGAGGTTGATATTGACAAATATGCAATGCCGTATATTGAACCTTATGGGGTTATTAGTTATGGTTTGTGAGGTTGTTGTTCAATTTGTTGTCAATTTCTCATATTTTGTCTAAGTAAATACATATAGTAGTGGTGGGTTGTTGTTTAGGAGTAAGCGGGTGGCTTGCACGGAGAGAAATGGAGAGAAAAGGTGGAGTATTTTCTATTAGGAGTGTTTTTTGTTTTTTAAACTCAATGTGCAATGGTGAAATTGTAGTGTAGGTGCACCTCATAACATTCTAGACACTTGGAATGTATTATTTTGTGTATAACATTCTAGACATTTGGGATGTAATTATTGATATGGTGTAATTAAATATATTTAGTTTGTTGGTTTAATGTGGTATTGTATTTGCTATTGGAAAATATGAATTGTGGTTCATTACAGGTTTTATAAAATATGTATTGTAGGTACATTTCAGGTGCTATAAAATTAAAATTTTTTTTAAAAAAAGGCCCTATAGCAACATGAAAAGCGCTGCAATAGGGTCTTTTAATTATATTCATTGAAGACCTATGCCGCCGTTTTGAAGAACGCCGGAATAGGTGCCGCCTATGCCGTTTTCAAAAGCGGTATAGGTCTTTTAAATTATATTCATTCAAGACGGCGCGCCGCTTTTGAAAGCGCTGGCATAGGCATTACCTATTCCAGCGCTTTAAAAAGCGCTGGAATAGGTCTTGAATGAATATAATTTAAAAGGCCTATACCAGCGCTTTTTAAAGCGCTGGTATAGGGCATGTCCTTTTCCGGCGCTTTTGAAAAGCGCTGGTACAGGTCCAGCGACCCTATACCGACTATCACTGTGCGGCGGTTTGAAGCGTCGGGAAAAAAAACGCCGGGATAGGAATTTTTACCCTATCCCAGCGCTTTTTGGGGCTATCCCAGCGGTTTTAAAAACGCTGGGATAGCCCCATTTTTTTGTAGTGTATAGTGATGAGAATGAGATGACAGATTTGGGTATAGAATGATTGAATATCCGAATTAAAGAATATAAATCAAACCAGTGACAAAGCCAGGAAATTTTCTCAAGGGGCCGGTGAATACATTTTTATGTAATTTTTAGATTTATTACCAAATGTAAAAAATTAAAAAAAAAAGAAAAAAGAAGAAGAAGATTAATGGAAAATTTCAAGCTAGGGGGCCATAGCCTTGGCACCCCCTAGCTCCGCCTATAAATCAAACATGAGATGACACCTCTCATAGTAAAACATGCATGAGCTACAAATTAGGTTAAATTAGAAAAATATTTTTTTTTGAAAAAATTCTTATTTTCTAAAAGTAGCGAGGGTACGTAGCAAACAATTTAGAAACGAGAGCTTGACAATTTATAAATTTAGACTCAATAATTGGCAATTCTAACAAACAAAGAATTGTGAAGATTCAGTCGAAAATGATTACTAACACAAGATATAATAGTATATATGATTACTTTGCAAGATATAATACACAACTTATCAAGTGTCTCTGTTGACTTATGAGAGATAGAAATACAAGTCTTTTTACGCAAACAAGTTTTTCCATCACATATTCACATTCCAATAATCTTCAGTTTGTTTTATCTAACATTAATATTCTACCCCTGCTAGTCAACTAGGGCAAGTCCATTCCAAATTGATTTGGGGTTAGGGTTTCATCGTGTAAATTACGATCCGATATCGGGTCTTCGAAGCCATTTGGATTAACACGGAGGTTTTTCAAAACTTAGATTAGGTGTATGATACTTATTTCGTTGGCCTTAGTGTCTTTGTCACTCTCCAAGCTTAATTTCATGGACCCCAGTTTCAATTCCACGCCTAGATTTCATTTTCAATGTTTTTTCCCACTAGTTCTATGTGCATGTTCCATCACGGAAACACGTTTGTTGGGAATTAAATAAGAGTCAGTTTCCCCATTGAAGACCATAACAAGAATGATAGTGACCTCTTCGAGAAAGACCAGCAACAAGAAAATTAATTACTTATCATCATACATATATTAGGCTAGCTATGGTTAAGGTTGCTTTCATATTCCTCTACTTTTTTTCAAAATATTTATATTAGGGTGCCATGCCTTTTTGGACAATGGATTATAAGTATTCCACAATAGATTAAGTTACTGTAGCAAGTGTCTAATTTTTTTTAAAGAATAAACACCTAGGTGTTGCTTGTTTTATGTTGTTTTGAGGGCAAAAATAACATTTTCCTTATAAGTGCCACACAAAAAAAAAAAAAACACAAAGAAAACAATACTTCTGATCGTACAAATACTTCCCTAAACCAAAAAATAAGTGACATTTTTCTTTACACCGAAAATGAGAAGCATCTCCTACGCCCCCTATTATACGTTCCAAGATGGATTATTATTTTCCGAAGTACCAAACACGCCACAAGTCTCATGGCTGGTCGTTTGGGAAATAATACATACGTACAAACCAATTCACCAAAGCTTAAAAAGTTAAAAACACAATGACGACTATGACCTATACTTCCTGGTTCAACTATTGAACCAAAAGTCTGATGTATTGATATTTTCAACACACAGTGTCACAGTCCATTGACAAAGGTTTATTGGCTTGCATGTATATATAGTTTGGTTGGAGTCAACATTCTAATTAACAAGTTTTAATCCTCAAAGGTCCAAAGTTTCTTTGAACGCTCACCATCAACCGACTAATGCTAGTGGCACCCAGTGAGCAGGTTGAGATTAATTTATGGCTTAATCCAGCTGATAGACAGAGAGTAGTGCCTGCTGCTATCTCCATTTCCCATCCTTCAAGCATGGGTTCCTACTATATATGTTCACGCCCAATTATGGTTTTCCATTATGTATCGAGTGAGGATTTGTTGTTTGGGAGTTGTGTTAAACCATTGATGTACTAGTCAAAACAAAAAACAAAAACACACACACAATATATATATTGTATTAATGGGCACCGTAAAATACCCGCTAATAATAACTTTTTTACTTTCTTTGTACAGTTTTTTGTCTTCTCTTGTAATTTTTTGCAACTTTATACTATTTTTACACATTTTTACAACTATTTGCAACTTTTTGAATAAAAAGTACATTCTTAACCAGCACTACAACCGTGCTGGTTAACATTTGCCTATATATATATATACAATAAGTTTCAAAGAGAACTTATCATCCCAAACTTTAACAACTATACGAAAGTTATTTAATTAGATATAAATATAAACAAAAAATTCTAAAAAATAATTTAATATCTTGTATCAAAGTTATGCTTATTTAAAGACAAATATAAAAACAATTTTATCATAAAAAATGAAATTTAGACAAAAAAGAAAATGTCATATCTCTATAATTATTGGGGTAGCGAACCGATTATTCTTTTCTTTTCTTTTTTAAGTACCATTGGGCAAACTTTTGTTTACGAGGGGCAGCTCAGTTTTGGAGGCCAAAACTGTATAAGTTTAATAAATATATATAGTCTAATTTTTATTTGGCAAAAAAAAAGAAAAAAAAACACCATGGCCCACCATCATGGCGATAGCTCCATCTCTGAATGTTGCAAAACCGAAAGAATCTTTAATATTTAAAAACAATGCTCTCTCATCTTGTATAAATGGTTGGTTTAACCATGAATTTAATTAATGAGATCTATTATTATGTGTGTTCGAATATATGAAATAAATATACAAAAAATACAGTGAGAAGATAGCACAAATGGATTATATGGTATGGACTGGTAGCCTATGTCCACAAAAGAAAATCTTGGGTGGCTACATCTTCACTATACTGAATTACATATTACAATGGATTCAATATAGGGTATTTTTAAGAGACTACCTTATACTAACCACAAATCAAACCAAAGTTATTAGACTAGTAGTACAAATAGTATTCTTTACTTCTACGTGAAGGATTAGACTTGAGTCGAATTGGGCTTGATATCTTTAATATTCCTCTTCAAACTCAAGGTGAGGGCTTGAAGACAACTTGAGTCTTACCTTGAGTTTGGAGAGTAAACTCATGAAATTGCTTTGAAGATCCCTTTAAGATGTCTTGAAAATAACCATGAAGATGGATTAAGTTGTTTGGGTTGATGATCTACGTTTGCAAAGAGTATTTTGGAGGAGTTTATATATGAATTATATATTGCAATGAATCTATTATGGGTAATAATTTATAACAGCCTAAACCTTAAACTAACTATACGTTAAACCATAGTTAATAAACTTTTAGTACAAGTAGTATTTTTTTGCCTACACACCAAAGATTGGGCTTGAACCTCGACTAAAATTATACTTGATATCTCTAATAATATGAAAGGGGAGAACATTGTTTTGGGAGTACTAATAATTACTCCTTAAAAAAATTATATAATTATTTTCAAGAGCAAAAGTGAGCTCATTTGAATTTGATTATATTCTCTTGGATTGTGGTACCAATATTAAATCGTACAAATGTCAAATTAATCTTGCTTATCTCATTCAAAGACATGTCTAAGTAATGTGCTTTCACACTTTATTTTTTATTTAAAATTTTTGTTGCTAAGTATGTGCTTTCACACTGTTTTTTCTTATTGTTTTCCGCTAAATATGAGCTTTCACACTTAGATCGGCAAATTAAGCATCATTCCAAAATTTGAAGATACCTATGTAGAAAGTGGAAACTCAATTTAATAATATACTCACTTTGTCGAAGAACTTGTGCCGATTGGCTTCCTGTCCTCGTACTCAAAAACATCATTACAAACAAAGAAATAAGTAGAAGCCGTTAATGCAATGATTCGTCATTATAGATGCCTTCTTTAAACAGAATCTTAAAGGGAAATTTGAGATTTGCTTGGCTTCCTCTGCTGCTTGACTCTAGAATAAATTTTACGAACATTTGATGAATATTTTCATTTATTTTACAATTTTAATAAAATTTCCACCGTTCGTTATTATTTTTATTAATATTTTTTGAGGATCTTCCACCGTTCGTTCTGTGGAAACTTTATTGTTCATATTGACAACTGATAGAATATATATTCACAACTACTAACAAAATAAACACATTTTTTTTAGTGGGAACAAAATAAACACATTATTATTCATCCATTGAAATATTCTTGGTATCTTTACTACTGGATTACAGCTCTAAATCAAGCAAGCTTTTAGGCCATAAAAGAAGCATCCATTGAAATATGATTGGTGTTTTTATTAATAGTTACCAATTTTTTAGGCCTTTTAACTGTAGTTATAGTTCTGTCAAAAAAACTGTAGTTATAGTTAGCTCAATATATGTTCTTACCAAAATCCAAATAAGTTTTTTTTTTTTTTTTTTAATTTATTTTAGGAGAAGGTTCTATACTTGGGGTTTAGCTTACCTTAAGTATTTTTTTAACTGAAATTTCCTTTTGTTTTAATGAAAAACTGTTATTGTGTAGAGATTAAAACTCACAACCACTTATTATTGTGTATTTAAAACAAAAAAAGAAACCTCCACTTAAAAAAGTACTGGAGATAATCCAAACCCATATACTTGTATCTTTATTACTAAAAATTAGTCAAATCAGCTAAAATTACATCGCACCAAGAAACACCCTCCATCTGCTCATCATACTAACATGTAATACGATGAGTGGTAGAATTACCATATCTTTTAACATGTGAAAAACTACAAACAACAAAGTAACCAACAATGGCTTTCACCTCTTCAATCAGATGATCATAAGCAGAAAGAGATACATCTCGACTCTTCAAGGAGTTAATAATAATCTTTGAATCTCCCTCTAGAACAATAGAATGAAGATCAAAATCCAAATAAGTGATCTAGGCTCAATATAAGTTTTAAATTCTATTTTACCCTTTATTATTATTATTATTATTATTATTATTATTATTAAGCTGAACCATTAATCCTGTTACAAAGCTTTTGACAATTCTATTTTACTTGTTGGTCTAGGTAAGGTATATAAGAATCAAGCCACTTCTTTAGACTTTTTTTTTCACCTTCAACACGTCTTTGTTCAAACAATTTGCCCCATACAAAGGGCTGCCTTTAATCTTTTCTATATTTAGATTAATGTATTCCAATTTCCAACCAGTTTCTTCTATCTTTATCTAAAAATAAATATATAAAAAATCCAACCAGTTTTTCTATTATTTTTTCCGTTTCAAACGTACTTTAGGAAAGTAATATAGAAAAGGAAAAAAACAGAACACCGGTAGGTAAGTTACAAAGATCTAGAGTTATATTAAAATAATCCTAACTTTTATCACATCATTTTTCACGACCATTTTACATGACAAATTGTGATTAATTGTCTGTCATTTTTACATAAATTCACAATTTTTTTTCTTTTTACTCACCGAAAGCCACATAACATAATTGTAGCAAAAAGTATAATAAATGTTGTGATCCTTGAATTATTATGATAACTACCGACGTGCAAGAATGTAACTAGCAAAGTTGTGAGTGAGTCAAAGTTCTCGAAGGAAGTGTGTAACTAGAAAAGTTGAGTCCGTCAAGTCCTTGAAATTGAATACAATGAATAGTATTGTAATACTAGCTTTGGATTCCAAAACAAAGTCTCCGACTCTTTATAATATTTTAGGGCAAGATTTAAATCAACATGCAAGCTTGGATTCATTAGTTTTCTTAGTGAGGAACTTATGATTTGAAACTAATAAAATTATAATTTTTTTTTAAAGAATAAAATTTTAAATTTTAATTTGTGACAATCGTCTCAATTTTTTTTTAAAAAAAATTAATAAAAAAGTATAAGGTATAATTTGAAATCATCCTTAAAAATTAAAAATTAAAATGTAGCTTATTTTGTTTCTTTGTAATTTCTTTTTATATTTTTCATTTTAACTGACTTTTTATATATAATATTTTTGAAAACGACTTTTATTTTGGTGCTTACTGGTTACTGCTCACGTGTTCTTTTTTGAACAATTCGGAATTCCAGACTGACTCGTTGTCAGCACAGAAAAATGTACTTAATGATTAATTAAGAAAATAAGAATGCGTCAAAAGAATTAGTGTCAACAATGTCCATTTTTCAGAATTTAATTACAAATGTGCCATCTCATGGTCCACGTTCCTTGCATCCCCCCAAAAAAAAAGTCCACGTCCCTCACTTTGAAGTTTGAACCAAAAAGAAATCAGCCATTATTCTAGTTTTTGTTTTTGCTTTTGCTTTTGCTTTTTTTCGAGGGGGAATTAAATTAAAAAGGATAAAATAAAACAGTTATTGAAAGTTGGAAATCACAACTTTTAATAAATCTTACCCCAACCCCAATTTAGTAATGAAGAAAATCGTGTGTTCGTAACTCCTAGACCAGTTGAATTCATGCATGGCATGAAATCACTTGAATAATAATGGGTTAGAGATATATTATTCTCAAATATTTAATTCTCAAACTTGCAAATATGACGAGTCAAAAATACTTCTTTCATTTTTTATTTTTTGATAAACGAGTCAAAAATACTTCTTATCACTAAATTATATCTTAGACACAAATTTAGTAATTAGTGGCATCATAATCATGATAGTTTGATGATTTGATAGATTAAGTTTGATGTGTTTTAATTATGTACAATTAAATTAGGCTTTTGTTTTTGTTTTCTATGATTAAAAAGTAGTTAAAAAAACTTGATGATGGAGTGGTTGAATAGTCCATTCCCTCACCTTTTTATGGGAGGTGTGGCCACATGGATGGATTTGTCGACAATTAGTTGTTTAAAAAAGGGTTAGTTAAAGTAGTTACTCATTAACATAATTAGAGCCGTGGAATCGGCATTCAAATCCTCCCTAAGACCAAAAGATAATACAACTTTACTTGCCCCTTTTTAGTTTTGACTCATTCAATTTTATCTCTTCCAAGTTCTAATAACTGAGAAGAAAAAGGAAATGACAAATAAAGCACAAAAACCAGGTGCCAACTTCTGCCCTGATCATCGTCAAACCTTAGAATTCAACATCCTCGGTTTAGTTTAGGATTAACAACATCATCCACTCAAAATTTTCATTTATCTACTTAACACAAAAAGTAGAGAAAAAATCGAGTAATTTTAGGACCACATCATTTTAAACTGTGACTATTTTTGGGTCACTTTCAAAAGATTCATATATTTTTCTTTACAACTCATAATATGTTACATAAAAATTATGACACAACAGGGTGTGGTCGTATTTTTGTTTTCAAAAACACCCAGCCATACCCATGCACTTGATAATAGAATCAAAAGCAAAAAAGAACTACACTATTGAGTTTCCTTGGAAAACAAATTAATTTGCTTTAAACTGTGATGCTGTTGAGTGTTGAGGCATAAATTATTACTACATGAATCCCCAACCTATTGTTCATATTGTTTCCCTTTTGCACAATCACAATTTGCAAGTGGTACGGTTTAACATTTTAAATACTTCATAAATATATAGCGGATGAAGGACCAGATCGTATATATGTTCAACTATGAATGAGTGTTCAAAACACTGACTTACAGAAAATAAGGAAAATCACAATTTTTTTATGGGAAAAAAAAAATTATTGAGTTATTGTGGTTTGATATTATTGCAATTTAGCAGATAGGACCTTTTCATTTAAGTTATATAAATATCATGTATTGGGCTCTAGTGCTTTAAGTAATTAAGAACAATATGATGATTAAATTATTAAAATTTGTTATTTCTCATCGTACAAATTTTGATCTACTTTCCCTTTATCGAGAACGGTTTTTTCGTATTGAAGATAAGTAACTACGTTAATTAATTATAATAACAATGCAAAATAATAACAAAATCAATGGAAATTATTGTTCAACTATGCTACCATGAATTGGAAAACAATAATAACTACGCTACAATACAATGCACAAATTAATCAATCCATGCTTGCTTTTATGCTGAACATGAAATTGTAACAATATGATAGTTACACATTTAACTAAGAAAAAATTGTTTACTTGTATAATGCCTTAACAAGACTACACCGTTGGGTGCACCACGTGCACAAGATCTATACACGTAAGAAAATTTAAAAATCAAGAGAAATGTCTCTTACATACACATGCTTATTATATGTGCGCATACACACACCCACTTTTTTGAACTAAAATCGTTACTTCTTACTAACCTTTAGGGATAAAAGGATAATAAAATATGGGTTTTAAGTGGTAATTTGGTGACAAAGATGTATATAGTTATAAAGATCTACTTTTATTTTTTTGTACCTTCTAATAATTATGGATTGGACTGTGAGAAAGAGTGTACAGATGTTCTTTTGGCTAATGAAGAGTGTACAGATGTTAGTCATTAAATGTAGTTGGTCTGGGTAATAAAGTCAATATCTGTTTCTTTAAGCTAGCATTTTTTATTTCCATTCTGAGAGATTCTTTAAGATAGCATTGATTGGGATAAATAAAGGATAAAACTTTCTCATTTATTTTTTCTATTTTAAGGAGAGTTTGGCTATAGCTGAAAAGGCAGTTGAAATAACCCCTCCCCCAAATCCATTTTATAATGTGTTTTTTGTGTAGTGTAGTGTTTATAACTAATTGGCTGTAAATATAAAATACAGTTGACAACGATAGTGATAACTAATAAGACATTATTATACATTATCAAAAAAAAAAAAAGACATTATTATACAATATCTGCCAACTATATAAACGGCTTTAATCTCCAATTACAGGCTAGTGACAGTACATATGCGATACATGCAAAAATTCAATAAAATATGTTTTTTTTCCTGAATAAAAAATTTGATAATTATTAATAAGAATTAATTATGATTATTTTTATACAGAATGATATATCTATTTTACCATTTAAATAAAATATGATGTAACAAGAATCTAATGAAAGATATAAAAATGTAGGACAATTTATAATATGGCATTATTATAAAATTTTAAATCAATCAAAAAATAAAAATAATCATGTTACGAAATATAGGATTTTAAAATCTTATGCGGTAACATGAAAAAGAAGTAAACAATAAGATATAGATTACTGGATTCGGAAAATAAGAATATATATACTATTTAGAAACATGCAAAAAAATGTTCAATAAAATACGATTATAACTAGTCAATATCCCATGCAATATTTGAGAAATTTTAATGAAATAAAATTTTCTTTATTTTATTTTTTCTAAATATAAAATTTGATAATCATAGTAGTTATTAATAAGTATATATTATAATTGTCTTTGCATTAGAAAATATTTATGAATGTATTGTAATCAATAGTTACAACTTAAAAGAATCCCTCCCCAAAACTCCTTCTTAAGTAATAATAGGACTTACCTCTCAAAAAAGAAGGTGACAATAGGACTTTTGGTCAAGAAATAAAGGTATTAAAAAAAATCTAGTAATAATTATAGGATATATTAAAATGTAAGTCCCCTACGGCCTTCCCAAAAAATATATAATATTAGCTTAAAAATTAATACTCACAACAATTTAAAGTAGCATTTCACATTAATTGAAACTCTTCTTCTCAAAAAAATTGAAACTCAGTGCCCCATATTTCATATCGTTGCATTTTTTTTAGTCCAAAGCAAATTGGTCTTCTAAAGTCGTGTCTTAGTTTCTAACCATACTAAATCCTTAATGCCTCCAACCTTACATTAACCTTTTTCTCTTCCATCTCTTGTCCATTCCATAGTTTTAAACTCTAAATTTTTGCTATAATCTAAAATTTAAATATTTTGAAGAATAGATCGAGAAAGAAAGATTGAATTTTACATAATTTATTTAAGGCAATGAAGGAATCAAAGTGTGTATATAACTCTCCAACTATAGTTCTATACTCTTAACACATTTATATTGATTTATTTCCTCAATTTATTCTGAGTAATTAAATTATTTGTTTAAACTTTGTGTATATGGATTAATTTCTTTAATTGATTGATATGCTATGAATTGATTATTTTTGTTTCTTTAGTTTATATTATCGTTTGTATAATAATTACATTATTATGTAATTATTTATTTCTACAGATTAGTATTTATATGACTAATTTTACTTTCAATTTTATCTTTTTATCTCACCTCTCTAAACTATGCAGCTTTAACATTGGTGTAAATATATGAAATTTCTAGAAAATTTTATAGAATTTAAACTCAATTTTAATGATGTAGAAGAATGTTATATGTAATTATTATATATTATAAGTTGCATATTAATACTAGTACTAGTATGCCCCTATGATACAAGAATTAATTAAAAAAAGTATTTGTAAATTAAATAAACTATATTATTAAAAATTAACAAAATCATCTTGATAATTAATGAGCCACAAGGAAAAAACACAATAATTTTTTTTAAAAAAAATTTATTCATCTTTTATAGTGAAATTTTAATTAGAGTGGTATTCTAAAATTTTGAAACTTTGATTAAAAAAAAAAACTTTTTAATAATTAATGAGCCATTCTAGGCGTATAAGTATGAAAAATTCTTCGCCTTCGTCCACCGCGGTACTAAACCAGTAAGATATTTGTTGAAGAATTAAAAAAAAAAAAAAAAAAAAAAAGGACCCCACTCCTATTCCTTAATCCTTGCGCGTTGTGCTAGAACCTACCCCACTCCACCCCTGACCCGAGACTCGTTGATAAATTGACTTTCAAAGGAAGGGCAAATCCGTCAGTTCGGAAGTCCCCCCCGATTAGAGAGAAAGTGCCAAAGCGAGAAGAGAGAGAGAGAGAGAGAAAGGGAGAGAGAAGCGTAGTAGCAAGCAGTAGTAGTAGTCGTGGAGGGTCGGACCTTGCGATGCGTGGAACGCAGGTCACAGGAAGTGTGACCAAAAACAATAAACAAAAAAGACAAAATCATAAAATGGCATTTCCCCACAAAACTTCAGATTGTGTTCGTTTTTCTCGCGACACCAATTTCTCCCCTTATTCTCCACTTCTTAATTTTTTAATTCTTAGCGACTTTTAAATTCTAACCCCCACCGCTTTCCTTATTTACCTCTCCCTCTCTGTTTGTGTTTCTTTCTTTTTTCAGCTTCTGATCTTCTCTTCTCCGAATTCATCAGCATTGCTTGCAAATTTTCCTTTCTCGTCAAAAAATATTCCTTGATTGTTTGCTTGATTCACGTTTAAAACGTGTGTTATAATTTCAAATACCATAACCAACCAAACACTTTTTTTTTTTTTTTTAATTCTTTGATCTCTAATGTGTGATTTATTCAATATACTTGTATAAATAGGAAAACAGATTTTAGTTATAAAAAAGAAGAAGCGGTAGAGAGAGAGAGAGAGAGAGGAGGAATGGGAGAGGTGGTGAAAGTGCTGTACATAGTAGTGGTGGTGGATCAAGATGAAGAAGACAAAGGGAAAGAGTCGTTTAGATACACGCGTCCAGTTCTACAGAGTACTCTGCAGCTCATGGGATGTAAAGCTCGACATGCTTTTAAGGTAACTTCCACATTTTCTCTCTCTCTCTCTCTTAATTTCTTCTTCTTCTTCTTTTATGTATTGCTTTATTGAAGAAAATTTCGATTTCTGTATGTTAGGGATTTGTATTTCCATTTGTATATTGTTGATTTCTAAGGAATTTTGATGAAAACGGGTGAGGTTAGGTGGTAGATCTGGGTTGCACGTTACGCGTTCTGTGAATTTTCTGGATTTTTTTTTTTTTATTTTGTTTTTTTTCTTCTTCAAACTTCTTTTCCACGTCATAACTTGTAATTCGTTTATAATTTCATATTCAATTCCTCAGTGCATAATGCCCCTGTTCATGGTCTTTATTTATTAGTTTATATAGCTGACTTAGCTGACGACCGTCTCATCTTTTCATCCAAATGGCCTATTAATATTTTTACCAATACACATTTTTGTTAATCTTAAAATAATTTATAATCACTGCTCACTCGGCAACGTGGTAATCTCTTCTCTTACGTAATAATGAGTCCTACTAATTAAATTGATGATGAGAGCAATGCTAGGAAGCACGGACACTTTATTTTGGGGTGGGGTTTGTGTCGCCTTGTCGTACCCGTACTTGTACCTATACTGTGTCCGTGCTTCCTAGGTACTATGTAATTTGAGAGACCTAATAAAGTAATTTCCCTTTGTGAATTTGAAGTCAATTTGCAGACCTTGTTTGATTATGGGTGTTTTACTGTGCTATAAGCTAATGGAAATACATTTGCTGTTCTCTCTAGACTGTCTGTTATCATCTATACCAAAGAAAAAATTTACTAATATTATTTAAAGTATTATTTTAGCAATTATCTTTGGCCAATTGAATCTCTGTACTCGACACTTTAAAATTTTGAAAGAATTGGATAGGAAGATGAGGTTGATGTTTTTATGTAATGTAATTCAGCATTCAAAGCATTGTTTATGAGTTCCATTCCATATGTGCTAGGCCTGTATTGTATTATTTGGTGACTGTAAGGCTCAGAGTTCTAACAATGAGCTTTACGTAAATCAATGGAGTTGTGATCGTATTCCTAGAGTTCAATCAGATGGCCATTTTGAACCTTTTAGGAAAATCATGTTCCTTGGAAAGATTTTATATCATTGTAACAACTCCAAGCTCAAAGTTACCGGTGCTCTATTCTAGAATCATGTTCCCTGGTCTTTCTGTTTTGTTTATTTTTTAATTGATTTATATTTTATTTACCTTTGTTTGGTGTTGGACGAGTGATTTACTTCCCTTTTTAAACTTCTACATTCTTTGCCTATTGGTGAGCTGATGATTTATTTTCCCACCTTACTAAAGAAATTAACACTTCTGCTGAATGTATTTTCCCTCTGATCAGATAAGCCAAAGAGTATTTGAAATGATTAAAAGTGAAATCCCAAGTGATGCTTTGCTTCCAGAGGAAACAAGTACGTCAAGATTGGATGCTTCAGTAGGTTCTGAGAAGGTAGATGGTTGTCCTACCAGTGGTTGCTTGGATAAAACTGAGGTAGGCAACCATTTGGATGCAGGGAAAGGTGGTAGAAGTAAGAGCGTACCATTTCAGTTGTACAAAAGGCGGACGACAATAGTTGTCAGAAGAGAAAGTTTCCTTGATGTTGTTTGTGATGCTCTGGCTGAGTATAAGTATGTGGGTCCCAACCAGAGGGCTGATTTGATTTTGGCATGCAGGTATATCAACATCTTATATCTTTTGAGAATATATGTCTATCTATTTTCACCTGAAGAAAAGTTGATTCTCATGGAATCTGCTTATGTTCCCTCTGCTGGAATTCTTTTCTTTATTAGTGATGACTGTAGATTGTTTGGCGTAATCAGTGATCTTCATATTTTCCACTTTGTATATATTTTCACATCTGTCATAGATATGCTGCATGAAATATGAGCATTGTGCCACTGCAATGTGTGTGTGCATATGCGTATTTATTTTTTATTTGGTTGTTGACATTGGTTGTATGATTGCTTACCATTGCATGTTACAGTGGACTGTGGCTTTTGAGTTGTTTTTGTACCCTTTTGTCATTGGCCTGGATAGACCACACAATTTTGTTTTTAGTAAATTGATTCAGCTTATGGCCTAATATTTTCTTAGCCTCCGCTGAATGTTTCCTGAATAGACTGCTTTTTTCTTCATGAGTTTTTATGTTTGTGAATTGTGAATTCTAATAATCAACATGCAAAATCTTCATGTGACTGTGTGGTACACTATATGACAACTGCGAAACTGTAT
This sequence comes from Castanea sativa, assembly GCF_040712315.1. Taxonomy (NCBI): domain Eukaryota; kingdom Viridiplantae; phylum Streptophyta; class Magnoliopsida; order Fagales; family Fagaceae; genus Castanea; species Castanea sativa. The sequence continues at coordinate 36,562,088 of NC_134020.1, forward strand.
GATAATTAGTCATTTAATTATTGTCATAAAAACATTCACAATGAAAGTAATATTATACAGTTCATGTCCAAATCATATCATAATATATATTGTGGTTGCGACAAGTGGCTACCCTTAATTAAAGACACATGTAAATCACATAATTCCCTTATAGTTTGTGGTGGTTTCAAATCATCTCATAATGTATAACACTATATAATAAAAGTTGGATCCTGAAAGTTTTGGTTGCACCAAGTGGCGACCCTTAATTAAAGATGTGTGTATCACATAACTCCCTTGTAGGTTGGGATGGAATATTTTCACCATGTGATTCATTATAATTACACTAAAACTATTGCCATAATATACTTAAGTGAAACTCAATTATGAAAGTTTAAAAAATTAAAATACTACTCTGATTAAATTATTTTATAATATATAATAATTTTTGGTTTTTTTTATAAAATCTAGGAGTCACACGATATGCATTCATCAAGTAACTTAAAAGTAATTTTTGTTCTTTTATTTTTACTATCAATTTTATTATTCAACCTTAATTATATTATTGAAATATTTTTTTTAGTTTACATATGGTTCTTAATTAAGTTGTGGATCACACCGTCTTCATACTAGTTTTTCTAATTTTATAGGCACAGGAATGATACAGGGAATAATCTAACTGATCACAATAATTGTTTCAGAGTTAACGCTCATAAATTTTTTTGAATTACTATACTTACACCCCCCCCCCCCCCCAAAAAAAAGAAGAAATTTTGAATTATTGTTCTTTTTTATGGCCATCAGTATGTCTTAACAGAAAACTACAATAGCTGTTTAGGATTGAGCCTGTAGACCATAAGATGTCTTCTTCTAGCCTACGGTAAAATGTAAAGTTTAGAATCCTGTTGATTTGAAACTAGATACTCAATACTGCACTGTTCTTGCCACATGACCATAGATGAACTAGTGATCCAGATACATTTTCATTTGGCATGCACACAAAATGAGTAATTTCTGTTGACCTTTTTTGACTGAGATTGAAAAGTGAGTTGTTTTTCTCAGGAGATGTCTGAAGGTACTTCTGGTTTTCAAGTTTCTCTTTTCTCTAATGTATTCTCATTTCATGCCCACAATTACTGCTTTGTGGCTGATCAAGAGAATACTGACTTGAATTTGTGTCTTTTGGGTTGCCACCATCAGCATGCCCCATTTATTTTTCTTTGATGTCTGGGTAGATTTGACAATAACAACCTTCAATTCCCAAAGGTCTATCCTTCTCAACAAAGGAGTCATTATGATCTTAGCCTCCTGCAAAAATCTACTGGAATAGTGAATGCCCAAGGCACATTTTGTAGCATAATGTCATCACCACTTCTACAAGTTACTTATGTATCTTAGTTATAATGCCTCTAAATACCAGTTATTTCTTTCCAATCCCACCATTTAGTATAATATTGCTACTGTCATCTTTATCATTTTTGTTCATACTTCCTCTGGATAAGTTCTGCATGCATTTTCCCTGCTGGTCTAGTCCCATGGACTGCTTATGCTTAGACATGTTTCTTCTGACATAGCTGGGTTTTCTTTTATGGGCTTAATTGTTATGTTCAATGGATGATGAATTTTCTTGCTTATAATGCTGATTCTGGCCATTCATGGGAAGTACTTTTGTTTAATTAGGAGTTAACAGCTGCTGATGAGAATTCTGGTTTGGAGTTATGGATCTTATTTTGATGCCCCAAAAAAAAGTTACAGAAGTTACTCTGAAGCATATTTTCTGGGAAATTTAGTTTAGGCTGGAAACCAGGTTCTGGGAACTGTTTGCAATGTTCAAACAAAACTTTGAGAAAATGTCGAGGGCCTTATGAATTTTATTATCTTTTTTCCCCCTTTAAAACCAATTTCAGAAATTTCCCTGCTTCAAATATTCCCGCTTCATTTTTATGTTGGATTCTTTTGGATGAGATTTACTGCTTCCTTCTCATTCTGGTAACTATGACCTGAAACGTAATTGTTGACTATTTGTGCTATTTTTTGGAAAATAAATTCTTTGCTTTCTCCCTAGCTGAAACTTTGGGCTTTGGTAGGATAGGAATGAGACTACACTGGTAATCTTGGGATTAGGTTGGAGCTTTACCTCAGGATTATGTTCTTAAAACAGGCTTTACAGAATTTTCCTTTTCATTTAAGGAGTATCCATTGCCTGATTTATACCTTGCGATGTGTTCTGCCCGATATATGTCATTCTATAATAATATTTTCTCATTGCAGAATCCGAGAAAGGAAGGAATCTGTAACTGTACTGTTGTGTGGAACTAGTGGCTGTGGCAAGTCTACTTTGTCTGCATTGCTGGTATACTATGCTGACTAAACTAATTTTCATTTTCACAATTATTTGTAGTTTTTTCCACAGTTGTCACTTTTATTCATTTTATTTCCGAGCATGGCATACATATATATATATATATATATATTCTGTTTGCAAGAAAGCATGAGGAAATTTGAAGTTCATGCATAAATGTCTTGCAGGGTAGCAGGTTGGGAATCACTACAGTGGTATCAACTGACTCTATCCGCCATATGATGAGAAGTTTTGTAGATGAGAAGCAAAACCCTCTACTCTGGGCTTCAACATACCATGCAGGGGAGTTTTTGGATCCTGTGGCCGTTGCAGAAGCAAAGGCCAAAAAGAAAGCTAAAAAGTTGGCAGGCATTTCACACTCACTTTCAAAGGATGATCTACCTGATGGTACAACAACTGGGAAATCTGATACTCAATCATCTGAGGTGGGTTCTAGTACAACTGAATTGATCAGTCCAAAGCAGATGGCTGTTGAAGGATTTAAGGCACAAAGTGAGATGGTAATTGATAGTCTTGATCGTCTGATCACTGCATGGGAAGAGCGAAAAGAATCAGTTGTTGTTGAGGGTGTTCACCTGAGCCTTAATTTTGTGGTATTCCTCTAATATTCTTTCATTAGCAGTCTTCCTTTAAAAAAAAAATGAATAAAATTCTTTTCTACGCTTATGTTTCCTAACTAAATGTTTTGATCCTTACCTGTAGATGGGGCTTATGAAAAAACATCCTTCTATCATACCATTCATGATATACATCACAAATGAGGACAAACACTTGGAAAGATTTGCAGTCCGTGCTAAGTATATGACACTGGACCCAGCAAAAAACAAGTACGTGAAATACATTCGAAACATCAGAACAATCCAAGAATATCTATGCAAGCGGGCTGACAAGCATCTTGTCCCCAAAATAAACAATACCAATGTTGATAGGAGTGTAGCAGCCATCCATGCTACAGTCTTCAGCTGCCTTCGTAGGCGTGAGGCAGGGGAACAGCTTTATGATCCTACCACAAACACTGTTACTGTTATAGATGAGGAGTACCGGATCCAGTGTGCTGCCAATTCATTGAGTTCCAAGGGAATGTTTCAACTGCTTCAGAGGAAAGGTTCCTCCAGGCATCTCATGGCTCTTGTCAATACTGATGGATCTGTTGCAAAGGCTTGGCCTGTTGATTCAGTTGATAGTAATGGGAAGCCTATTTTGGGCCATGGGACTCAGATTGGTGAGGCTGAACCAGTTAATCTTCAGTTTGGTCTCTATGGGATCAGTGCTTGGCCCTGCGGTGGTGCTACTAGCCGTGCTGGAAGTGTTGATGAGTCAAGGGCTGATGGGACTGATACTGGCAGTAAATATTTCTCTTCTTGCTGCAGCTCACCAAGAATGTCTGATACGCCTTCCAAGGAGGTATTCACAGACACTTATATTTAGTTATTTCCAGAAAACTTTCCTATGATTCAGGTTGTTTTGGAATTATGATCAGTGTTATACGAAATGAATATGTGAATTGATACCAAGCTTGTGGTTGAGCCCTTGTTCAAGGTCTACTGCATTGGTTATAAGATGACATTTTTGCTTTTAGATAGACATGCCACTATCTGCTTGGATATTTAAATGTTTTCTTTTCATTCAGCTCAAGGAGGAACTTTCAGTGCATGGTAGTGATGAAGAGGTTGATGAGCCACCTGAGGTGGGTAGTGACGATGATCTCAGTGATGATGTTGACAAAGAGGTCGATGAAGAGGTATGGATTTACATCTTTTTTTCACCAGCTTATGCTGATAGGTGAATGGTTTCATTGGCGTTTCTTCTTGTTTTTATATATCAAATAGAGTTATAGTTATTTTATACATAGGGTGTTTGATATTTAAAAATGGGTCATGTTAACAGATACCCTTAAGGCATTTGTTAATGGATCAATTTAGGAAAATTTACCTTCAGCATATTGGTCACAAGTGAATGATTTGAAAAAAGCTTTTAGATATACACCTATAGCCTAGGAATCCTGGCTGAATTAAAAGTCTGAAATTTTGTTTGATCCATCGGAACATACACTGAAAAAAATTTCTCTGGCGTACAGATTGGCTCTGTTGATGAGGAGTCTACAAAGTCGGACGAAGAGTATGATGATCTGGCAATGCAGGACATGCAGGAGAACGGCTACTGGTCAGATGATGATGAGGAGGCCAAAGATAAGGTCGTGCCTGGTTCTAGGGACCGAAACCTGGACAATTTCCATAGAACTAAAAGTGAAACTTTATCAGAGCCATGCTCCTACTCCTCTATTCTCTTGGAGAAGAATGAGAGGAGAAAGCCTAGCAATGGCAAAATGAGAAGACGCTCCCTCAGCATTCCAGCATTTAGAAATCATGGGGCGTTAATGGATGGTCCTATTCTTTCTGCTGCTCCTAAGGGGTAGTGGAAAATTTTTGTCTCAGTTTTTAGTGTTTTTCATTTGCATTAACCGTTTTCCCCGTTTTCCCTTTCTAGCTTCTTCTTCTCTTTCCTTACTAAGAGTATCTACCAATGTAAATAGTATAGCTTGGTACGGTTGAATGACTTTGAGCTCGCTATAGTCTATAAGTGTTTTTTGGTTTTGTAAATGCAAGTGTTCAATCTATATGAATGTAGAAGGGACCCATTAATCCAACCATTTAGGAAACTTTTTATGTGAAATTGAAAAAATTGTCAAAAAAGTTGGTCACTTTTTCTTTTGCTCATAAAAAATTTTCTAAAAAATTTTACTATTGTATGCTTTAAGGGCATACATCGCTAAAATCCATGAATCTTAAGGCATACATTAGTAAAACTCATGAACATTTAATTGCGGGAAATGGATTGGTTTGTTTATGTAAAGACAAGAAAAGGAACAAGCGAAAAGATATCTCATCTTCCCAGCGCATACAAGACTTTTGTAGGAACAGGCAACCAGCAAGGACTGTCAATAGGATGGGTGGTATTCGTGAGTTGTTTAGCTCTTAACTCAACTGATTGGTACTATTAGTAATATTTGGGGGAATCCTACTCAACTTAAGGGCAAATTTCCAACTAGCAATGTGCCATTTTCAACTGCAGTAATAAGAAAAATTGAGAAAGAAATTGAATAATAAGCCATTTAGTTTGACCTCAAATAACATTTCCTCCTCATTCATATATATAGTTTCAATTTATGATATTCGCTTTTAATAATAATTTTTTATCACAACCAAAACACCAATCTATATTTAATGTAGACAGAAATTAAATTCCATATTTTTTATTTAACTATTAAAATTTTTACCAATTAAAGATTTTACCAATGAAATTAACTGGAACTTACTTTATAACAGTAATGCCACGTAGGGTGAAGACTGAAGTTATGAGTTAAAAAGTTAGAGTGAAACTTGCGTGTGAAACTTACCGCTAGAAAAATAATGATGATGAGGATGTTGACCATAGAGGAACTCTTGGGGAAGCAGAATTTGAACACTCCTTCCAAGGTTGAAGCCTCTCTGCCAAAAGCGGAAAGGAAAGGAAAGGTTGCTTGAAGCTGAGAAGATTTTCTGACCTCTTTCTCTGTGTTATTTGAGCTAATTCTCTCTCTTTGTTTCATGCATGAGCAAAATATGTTGCTTGCAGGTACGGAATAACACTAATTTATAATAGCAACTCTTTATCAGCGCGGCTGCACCTACCTATGTTTTTTTCTCCGTGAGCGTTTCTCAATTTAAACCAAATATTACCTTGTGGCACCAACCGCATGAGTGTCATCATCACCATTAACTGTCAATGTTCTCTCTCTCTCTCTCTCTCTCTCTCTCTCTCTCTCCTGAGTCCTGGCGTATCAACTACGCATACAAGAGTCATGAAACACGTCTAGCGTCTCTCAGTATTGTTTTGCTGAAAAAAAATGGTCCAGTTTATGTAAGAGCACATTCACCATTTATTTTAGAAAATATTTTATGAAAAATTAAATAAGCTTGTAAAAAAAGTTAAATCACTATTTTGCTACTCCATAAAAAAAAATCTTAAAATAGTTTATTAACATATATCCTAAAAACATACGTGAGTAAGAGCATCCACAGCAGTGGAGCTAAAAATTTAGCAATTTAGCTCCACCAAAAGTTACTTTATCTATTTTACTTACACACATGCTGCAGCAGTGGATCTATTTTAGCTTTCAACACAATAAAATAATATAAACATCACAATAAAATAATATATCTACCACAATAAAATAATACATGTCACTACAATAAAAATACCACAATAAAAAAGTAATGTGAACGCAAAATAAAAAATTAATTAATTTTTAGCTCTCATGAACAGTGCACATCTATCTATAGATGTGCACTGTAGCAATGAGCTAAAAAAAAATAGATTTAGCTCCACTGCTGCATGCTTCTTTTTGGTATTTTGGTGAAACTAAAATAGCTATATAGCTATTTAGCTCCACTGCTGCAAGTGCTCTAAAACCCAAGAAAATATCTAATATTTCAAATGTATGAGTATTGCTAGGACTACGTAAAATTGTACAATTTTTGTCACAGCTCACCATGTGTCAATGTATGAGTAGTAGATATGTGGTGGTTGGTCCATGTAAGAACACATCTCTACCAATAACAACTCGTCATGCAATAAGTTGTGGCAAAAACTGCACAACTTTATGCGGTCTTATCATTACTCCAAATGTATATATAACATTATACTCAAAATATGTGATTCTTATCTATCTCTAAGATCCACATATTGTGAGTTTGATTGTACGTACATCCAAAACACTAGATTCACATATTTTAAGTATGATGTTGCATGTATCTAAACACTAAGGGTAAGTTTGGATACCGATTATTTTGCTGAAAACTGAAAACATTGTAACAAAATAATTTTTAAATGTGTAAATAGTTCCGTGAGACCTGTTTTTAATGAAAAAGTTGCTAAAAAAAGAGGTTTGTAGGTCTTGTGAACAGTGCACGAAAAGAAATAAAGAAAACACAGACTTGGATACTGTGTGAAACACGATATCCAAACGGATACTAAATAGTGTAATTGTGTAGATAGTGTAAAAGTGGGCTCTAGGGACTCCATAGAAGTGGTAGTTATAGATAAGGTATTCTCAGTATTGGTTACGACAAGAATGGTTGCATTAGAGGAGAGGGTATTACATGTATCGACCCTCTCTCATGGGGGCAGACCCCGTATTTATAGGACTCACCCCATGTGAGATAGTGGATGTATACATTGGATACATGATAGATTTTTTTTTCAAATTAGAGAGGAAGCATGAATGGAGATTTTTAGTGGTGCGGCCCGGACGCCAGTAGTAAGAACATTAATTGTTATAACAAGATTCTTAGAGGGAGCAAGACGAGAACCTAATTTCTTGGAGTGCTCTAATGAAGAAGTGAAAGAGCTAGATGATGGAACAAATTAATAACATAGTGCTGCTGTTTTGAGACCACATATTCTATAAACAAGTCTATGCATCTCAAACAACTTTATTGAGATCCTTGTCTAAGGAAGGAAGACGAGAGCGATAAAGGAGTTGGTTACGGACAAGCTTGAAACAAGTGAAGCTAATCTTAGTGAGAAACGTACTTATGGGCATCCTTGGTGAATTTCTAGGGATAGAAATTAAAAAAATTTATACTTGGATTAAAAGAAATACCTGGAAAAGCTGCTCAGAGGATTTAACATGCTGAATTATAATAAAAAGATAGGTCTAGAAAATGAGTTTTTTTTTTTTTTTAAAGGTCCCCCAAATGTTAGTAGTCGCATGTGTTGGAAGTGGTAAACCAAAAGGTGCCTCTTGATATTTCATAACAGTATGTGTCTTTTGTTTTTTTCATAACTATTTGTGTCTTTTGTTTTTCCATAAAGTTTGTGTCTTTGAGTCTTCTACATTCTAGAATTTTCTATTTTAAAACAAAGAGTCATGACAATAATGACAGCTCTTGTAACTTTACCCTATAAAAGGGGATAGATGTGTGATGTGAAAGTGTGTGAGAGAAAAGTTGTAGTGAGCTCTCAAGGCAATAGACTAATCTCTTTGTTTGTGAGTTTGAAGTACTCTAATAAAATTTGCATTCCTCTCTTTCTTGTGAGTATTTTGTTGAGTTTTAAGTCAAGGTTTTATAAAGCCAATCAGAGCGAAGTTCTTAGAGCCTAGAGTCTTTGTCTACACCATTAGTGAAGATGTCTTCTAATATGGTGCAACCACAAATTCCTAAATTGACAAAAGAAAATTATGAGAGCTGGCAGATTCAAATGAAAGCGTTGTTTGGATCACAAGTGCTATAGGAGCTTGTCACTAATGTATATGTAGAACCCACAAGTGAGTAAGAAGTCACCTACAACGCAGAGCAAAAAAAATTGCTCAAGGATCAGAGGAAGAAACACAAGAAGGCACTATTTCTACTCTATCAAGGGGAGGATGAGTCAACTTTTGAGAAAATTGCCAAAGCAAAGTCAAGTAAAGAAGCATGGGAGTTTTCAAGGGTGTCGATCGTGTGAAAAGAGTTCGTTTGCAAACTCTTCGTGCCGAGTTTGAAGTTGCTCACATGAAAGATGGTGAAACTATTTCTGATTATTTTTCATGATTACTCGTAATTGTTAATTTTTGAAAAGTAATGGAGCGAGTATTGAAGATGTTTGTGTGGTAGAGAAAATATTAAGATCTCTTGCAAATAAATTTGAGCATGTCGTGGTGGCTATTGAAGAGTCCAAAGATTTGGAGACTCTATCAATTGATGAATTAATGGGATCTCTTCATATGATGCCCCAATTTGATTGATTGTGTGATGTGTGTGGATGTGTGGATGTGTGATGAGTCCCACATCGGGTATTTACTGGGTAGATCTGGGCTTTATTAACAACTGCAAGGAGCCTCAATAGTGACTAGTCCTTTTGAGGTATAGCGCAGATGTGGCTAGCGCTTTTCCTTGGGTCGTTACATATGGTATCAGAGCCGACCCGGTAACCCCGTGTGGGCTCGGAGACACTACCCCACAAAGTGGGCCCTAACGAGGACGTTAGGGATTTAAGTGGGGGAGATTATGATGCCCCAATTTGATTGATTGTGTAATGTGTGCGGATGTGTGATGAGTCCCACATCGGGTATTTACTGGGTAGATTTGGGCTTTATTAACAACTGCAAGGAGCCTCAATAGTGACTAATCCTTTTGAGGTATAGCGCAGATGTGGCTAGCGTTTTTCCTTGGGTCGTTACACTTCAAGTACATGAGCAATGTATGGAAAAGAATTTCAGCTCTGTAGTCATTGAGCAGGCTTTAGAGTCAAAATTGACTCTAAGAGAGGAGAAGCCTAATGGCTTTCGTGGAGGATATACCAATAGCAACCGCGGCAAGGGTCTTGGAAGAGGAACATTCAGAGACATATCTGCTCATGGACGTGGAGGTAATAGAAATGTCCAATGTTTCAATTGCAACAAATTTGGAAATTATGCATCAAACTGCTAATACAATAAATCTGAGGAGCATAATGAACAATCTAATCTTGTTGAGGCATCAAATGTTGAAAAAGAAGAATGTGCACTTCTTTTTCCACAAAAGGAGGCAAATAATTCGCAAGAGATGTGGTATCTTGATTCTGGAGCTAGCAACCACACGAGTGAAAAAAATGAGCTCCTTGTTGAGCTTGTTAAAGGTGTTCAAGGTGATGTTTGCTTGGGAGACCCATCCAAATTTCCCGTAAAAGGTAAAGGAAAAATTAGAATATGTCAAAGGAATGGTTTTTTGCAATTTATCTCTAATGTGTACTATGTGCCCAACATGAAAAGCAATATTCTAAGTATTGGGCAACTCCTAAAAAAGTGGTATATTATACACACGGAGAAACTCTCTATTGTTTTGAAGGATGCTGAAGGAAGGCTTGTTGCAAAAGTTCAAATGGGTCACAATCGTATGTTTCCACTCCATCTTAACTCAACAATGGAGAAATGTTTCCATGGGTTTGGTAAAAAATGAGTCATGGAAGTGGCATCTTTGCCTTGGGCATCTCAATTTCAGTGGGCTTAAACTATTATCCACATCAAGCATGGTGCATGGATTTCCTAGTATTGAAAAGCCCGAATATGTATGTGAGATATGCACTCTTGGCAAGCAACAAAGAAGTCATTTTCCAAGTGGGAGACCATGGAGAGCACCTAACCCATTAGAGCTGGTGCACACGGATATTTGAGGTCCATTTGATCCAATTTCTGTCGGAGGTAGCAAATATTTAATCTCCTTTATTGATGATTTCAGTAGAAAATTATCTGTTTATCTTATAATAAAAAATCTGCAACTTTCACTATATTCAAAAGTTTCAAGGCACATGCTGAAGTGGAAAGTGGTTGTAAGATCAAAATACTTAGATTTGACAGAGGTGGTGAATACACCTCAAATGAATTTCAAGATTATTGCAGGAAAAATGGCATCAAGCAACAGTTTACAACTGCATACATACCACAGCAAAATGACATTGCAGAGAGGAAAAATCGAACGATCCTTGATATGACAAGGACCATGCTCAAAGAAAAATGTTTGCCAAAGAATTTCTGGGCAGAAGTAGTGGCATGTACAACCTATTTACTCAATCAATGCCCTTCAAAAAGTGTTGAGAATATGACACCACAAGAGGCGTGGAGTGGCTACAAACCAAGTGTGTCACACTTAAGAATTTTTGGATGTATTGCATATGCTCAATTGCCTGAGACTAAGAGAAAGAAGTTAGATGTTCGTGGGGAGGAATGCATCTTCATTGGGTATAGTGAGGAGTCGAAAGCTTACAAACTCTACAATCCACTTACCAACAAAGTAGTGGTGAGTAGAGATGTCATTTTCAGTGAAGAAGAGTCATGGGGATGGAATGATGACATCACAAGTAAAGAGAAGCCACATGAGTTAGAAGGGCAAGAAGAAGATGCGAATTATGAAGGTCCAGAGAGACCTTCCTCAACACCCCACCACTATGCATCATTGACAGGCACTTCATCAATTTTAAGCCTAGATAGCATTTCTCCATCTCCAACACCAATCAAAATGAAAGGCCTAGAAGATATCTATGCACAAACTAAAGAGTCAAATCTCTTTTGTTTGTATGTGGACCATGAGCCTTTTACTTTTAAAGAAGTTATGAAAGAAAATTGTTGGAGGAATGCCATGCAAGAAGAAATTTATGCCATTGAGAAAAACAACACATGGGAATTGACTACACTTCCTCTAGGTCAAAGAACCATAAGTGTGAAGTGGGTGTATAAGATTAAGCACATAGCAGATGGGAGAATTGAGCGCTATAAGGCAAGACTTGTAGCTAAAGGTTACAAGCAAAAGTATGGGGTAGACTATTGAAAGTTCGGATTTGTGTTAAAAACACAAGAGCTATTTAGACCCCAAATTAAAAGATTTCGGCTCGGTTGATTTTACTCTTACTTAAACTAAGTGCGGAAACAAGAGTAAATGTGCGCAATGAACCAATACTACTCTAGTGCATAAACATGAACAACAAACAATAAAAGTAAAGCACAAGATAACACAAAATAACACACCGATGTGTAATCAAAGAGGAGACCGAAGAACTCGGCGAAAAACCTCTCCGCCGCCGTCCAAGCGGTAAATCGATTCACTAGAGAATAAAGTTGGAGTACACGAATAACAAAAGACCCTCCAAGCCTAGTCTACCCATGTACTTGAGCCCTCCAAGCTTCTGCTACCAACGAACTTCACGGAGTCATGTCTTCTCTAGCTTTCTAGATCCCGCAATACACCCGATTGCATCCGCCAAGCCTCACCGGCTTCTTTTGGAAAATCCCCAAAGCTTCCCAAGTTCCAAAACACCCTCTACACTCTAAAAAGGTGTGAGTTGTGTTTGGGTACAAATCTCCTCTCAAGGTATGACAATGGGAGAGGGAATGAGAAGAAGCTACAATGATTTCTCACTAAGAATGGGTAGCTCTCTCTCTAAAAGATGGATGTGTGTGTTGTTGAAAACCTATCTAGGGTTTTTCTCTCTGAATGGTCTCCTTACACATTTGTGGGTAATGGGGGTATATATAGTATGGGTGAAGGGTAAGAAAGTCACACTTAAAAAACCTCTAGGCAAAGAGTTTCGTGGGTATCTCGTCAAAAAGCCTTACCCTCGAGACACTCGCGAAATTGACAGACTGGCACAACTCTTTAGCTTCCAGCATGTGCTTCTCACGTGCCCTTTTCGCGGGATACTCTTCTCACAAGCCAATCGTGAAAATGCACTGATTCTTCATTTCAAGCTTGATTCTTCACCAACTTAATACTAAACCCAATACAATAAAAACAAATTAAATCAAATACAACACTTTTTGACATGGAATAAAGTCAACATAAAACATAGTTGTAAATCACAACTTTACAACTATGAAGAAGTCTTTACTCCAATAGCAAGACTTGACACGGTGAGGATGTTGATTTCTCTTGCAACACATCATAATTGGAAAATATACCAACTAGATATCAAATCGGCATTCTTAAATGGCATACTTGAAAAAGAGATGTATGTAGAACAGTCTGAAGGTTTTGTGGTTGAAGGAGAAGAAGACAAGGTGTATCGTTTGAAGAAAGCTTTATATAGGCTAAAGCAAGCTCCTCAAGCTTGGAATTCTCGTATTGACAGCTATTTTCAAGGAAGTAGTTTTGTCAAGTGTCCTTATGAGCATGCAGTCTACATCAAGAAGAATGCCCATGGTGAAATTCTTATAGCTTGCCTATATGTTGATGATTTGTTATTCACAGAAAACAGTCAGCAAATGTTCCATGAGTTTAAACAAGCTATGTTCAAGGAGTTTGAGATGATTGACTCTGGACTTATGTCATTTTTCCTTGGGATTGAGGTACGACAGCAATTAAATGGCATTTTCATATGTCAGAAAAAATTTGCAAAGGAATTGCTTGACAAATTTAATATGAAAAATTGCAATGCTGTCAATACACATGTTGCAGTGAATCTAAAATTGACAAGAGAAGGATATGCGAAAATTATAGATCCAATCTATTTAGGAGTTTGATTGGAAGTTTAAGGTACCTCTCAATCACAATGCCAGACATTGTTTATAGTGTTGGTCTTTTGAGCAGATATATGGAGAAATCAAAGGAATCTCACTAGCTTGCAGCAAAGAGGACCCTAAGATATATAAAAGGTATCATGGATTTTGGTATTTTATATTCATATAATAATGATGCCACATTATATGGATATTCAGATAGTGATTGGGGAGTTGATTAAGATGAAAGGAAAAGCACTACCGGATATGTTTTTTATCTTGGATCAACAACTTTCACTTAGATGTCCAAAAAACAGAGTATTGTAGCTTTGTCAACATGTGAAGCTGAATATGAGGCAACATCCTCTTCTGTTTATGAAGCAATATGGTTGAAGAATTTATTAAAAGAATTTGATCATTCACAAGAAGAATCCATAATTATTTACATGGATAACAAGTCTACCATAGAACTTTCTAAAAATCCAATTTAACATGGAAGGAGCAAACATATTGACATGAAGTATCATTTCCTAAAAGATTATATGAAATAGAAAGTTGTGAAGCTCCAGTATTGCAATACAGAAGAGCAAGTAGCAAACATTTTTACCAAAGCCTTACCAGTTGATAGATTCAAAAGTTGAGAGCAATGCTTGGTGTGAAGATACTTTTGGTTTAAGGGGGAGTGTTGGAAGTGGTAAACCAAAAGGTGCCTCTTGATATTTCATAACAGTTTGTGTCTTTTGTTTTTGCATAACTGATTGTGTCTTTTGTTTTTCCATAATTGTGTGTGTCTATTGTGAGTCTTCCACATTCTAGAATTTTCTGTTATGAAACAAAAAGTCATGACAATAATGATAACTTGTGTAACTTCACCCATATAAAAAGGGATAGATGTATGATGTGAAAGCGTGTGAGAGGAAAAGTTGTAGTGAGCTCTCAAGGCAGTAGCCTAATATCTTTGTTTGAGTGTTTGAAGTACTCTAATAAAATTTTCATTCCTCTCTTTCTTATGAGTATTTTGTTGAATTTAAGTCAAAATTTTATAAAGCCAACAACATGTATATAGTGACAACATCAGATATGATATTTGTCATGCAGTACTTAGATAAGTTAGTAAATTTCAATCTCATCTTGGAAGGGTATATTTGCAGCAATGAAGTGGATTTTGGATGCCTGCAAAGCACCAAAAGTATGAAATTATGCTTTAGATAAAGTAAAACTAGAGAGAACAGGATACACTGTCGTAGATTTTTGCAAGAAATGGTAGGTTTTCTTATTCAGTGGAATGATAGTTTCTTGGTTAATTAGTAAGAATTAAACAAATTTGTGTTATGAAATATACTATGAAAGCTGAGTATATAGCCTACAACAGTGGTATGTATATAGCTTGCATTGATGCAATATGTTATTTGGTCCAAATAATAGAGTTTTATAAATAATTTAAACTAAGATATATACTTAGGGTCTGTTTGGAATCCGCTTATTTTGTTGAAACTTTTTTTTTTTGTGAAAGTACTGAAGATAAAGGTAAAAGTTAGCTGAAATAGTATAGTAAGACCTATAAAGACTCAAATTGGCCCAAAGCCCAACAGATATGAGCAAGTGCCCAACAGGCCCACAACAATAGATTTATAAGAGAGTGGGTTTAACAGATGAAGAATTAATGAATCAAATGTAAATCACAGTGGGTTGGGAATGATGGAGAAGTACAATTTGTAAAGAAAATCGTTCCTCAATCAAGTTCGAGGAAGATGTGTTCTTATGTATATATTTCAGACTGGTACAAATTCAAAGTTCTTAGTTACATTCAGTTCTTTTCCTTTTCTCTCTTCTTTTTCAGATGATCCCTTTGTAAAGGAATCCTTTTTCCTTTTATACTCCTTCTCCTTCTCCCATCTTAGCCTTCCACTTGTTGATCAAACAACTAATCTTCTGAATGCTTGTCCCATTAGAACCTTCTTGAAATCTCTTTGTGTGGCTGAAAAGCTGAAAGTCACTGTTCAGGTATCACCTCCACATTAATGTGACCAATTGGTTAGGTGCAGAGTATTCAATGTGGTGGTAGCAATTTTCTTCTTAGACATTTCTCAATTCTCTGTTGACTCACCTCTCTGTAGCTTATCATCCCAAGCATGATTTCCTCTTGCCTAGTATTTGCTAGGTGGTCGGGCCTCTGATCTCCGTTCTATCATACGAGGAAGTTTATATCCTTGGACAACATCGCCTGTTTATTACTACCAGCCCTCGTCCTTGGCCTAGTAACCTACTTGTCCTTATTAATACTTAGTTCTCTTCGGGCTCTTTGGCATCCTCGAGTATGGCCCACGGCCCAATACCCTTATCCGAATTTCTTATCTCCACAGGATCCATGAATAATACTAAAAAGTGCAATGAAACTTATGAATAATAGCAAAAATAAGCTGAATAGTAAAATAAGCTAACTTTTTAATTTGGAACTAAACGCACACTTAGCAGAACAATCAATATATGCTTTGTAAAAAGAATTCCACATATTGTCTTGTTAATAAAATGCTAGAACTAATAATTCTAAACCATGCACATTGATGTATCACTGTATACCGGATATAGTGAACATGAGTGAAATCAAAGTTGGTTTTTTCTCATTGACCAAGATAGTGGTCGATCCGTTGATCAATGGACTAACACTTTAGATGAATTCAAAGTGCATTTAGCAAGAATGGGAGTTTGAAGTGAAAGACATTTACGAGGAGACAAATACTCATGACTCCCATGAATGAAAATTCCATTGAATACATATCTTGTTGAAATTGAGTGACATCTAGGTTAGTAAGTGTGAGAAGACGGCACTGTTAAAAGTCATTTGAGGAAAATTTTTAGTGTAAATGGCTTGGAAATAAGTACTGGACATAACATTTGATGCATGTCAACACATATAAGTGTGCAACTGAAGCAGTTAATGGTGGCATAAGGTGTGAACTATGTTTCCGGCCACAACTCCATTCTAGAACCAATAGTCACTGACGTTGTTTGCTTATTTGAGAGTAAATCGGAAGTCATTTAGACTGTACCCTTGTAACTATTAGTACATGATAGGGATGCAATAAATTTTAAGTGACAAAGTGTGCGCACATATAGTCAAGTTTTTATTGACACCGATCTGTGTGTGTTAAGAGCTAGCATATGGCAAATATTAAAATCATGCTGGTATCATCCAACTAAAACAAAATACTTGTGTTATGTTGTGCTCAAGTGGGAGATATGAGTATATGAGGGTGATCACATCATAACGTGATGCACCTTCATGTGATTTATTCCACCATTGAAATGATGGTTTGCTTTACAATACATTAGAGTTTTTGGTGATATGTTGCAACCCTTAAGAAAAGATACAACTCTTCAAAAAAAAAAGTTGTGACTCTAGCTGAAAAGGTGGCCTTTGATGAGTGGATGTTGAACATCTATGAAGTAGTGCATGCTCATTAATAAATATATAAGAGGATGTGTGCTTAGTAATGCTACTTGATAAGAATAATTTTGTAGTTAAACCATGAGGAGAAAAAAGGGGTGACGAACCCAATGATCTCGTCGGCATCGCTTGCCACAAACAATTGCATCATGAAGTCTACAACTTCATAACAAAGCTGACGACCCTAACAAAGGGACGACGTCATAAGCTGATGAGAACAAGTTGAAGAGGGTAAGCGAATCTCTATCTGGTCTGATATAGCCTTACTTGATCTCCACGCATACATGTATAAGAAGACTTCTTGCGCCGCACGCTTAACCCTAATCAAGAAGACTTCTACAAGGAAAAGAACTCTAGGAGATATATAAAATCCAAGACGTTCTCTTCTAGAAGGAAAGAACTTCTTGGCCAAGGCACAGATGTCAACCCCACACTACTATAAATACCCCAAAACCCTCATAAATTAAGGCACGCATAATTCCTCCCAGCTCTGGCACTCTAGAGTTATGAATAAAAGATTTCTCTAACTTGACCGTCGGAGGGTATTTGGCCGGTACTATACCGATACTCCTCTTAAGGTTTTCAACTTTTGTGTTGTGCAAGTTCTCTATCGAGAGCACATAAGGACCATGTGACTTACTGACGATTTTCGGCATCATCACTTCTTAATCCCTTTACATGTGATCACCACCCTCATGAAATATTTCCATCCTTGTCCCATACAAACAACCTTCATGTCTGATAGAGAAGAATTTAAGCATTTAAGGATTCACAGACCACCTACACCACTGTCGCCAGTAGCAATCATGATGCTTAAAAAGTTTTTCAATTGATATATATATATATATATATATATATATATATATATATATATATATATGTGAGAAGAGCTTGTCTAGCTGATTGACTATTTGATGGCAATTTGATTCAGATGTCCAAAAGTGATCGTCACTCTTGAGTCAGCTTCCCATTAGTTCATTTTATGAATTCCTTTTAACACCTTGGCATTGGTTTGACAATTATATTTGTCAGTGCTCTGATCATCAGTC
The DNA here is from genome assembly GCF_040712315.1 of Castanea sativa. Taxonomy (NCBI): domain Eukaryota; kingdom Viridiplantae; phylum Streptophyta; class Magnoliopsida; order Fagales; family Fagaceae; genus Castanea; species Castanea sativa. Next base: position 36,579,916 of record NC_134020.1, read on the forward strand.
TAACAATTATGAGAGAGAGAGAGAGAGAGAGAGAGAGAGAGAGAGAGTATATGAAACAAAAATTGAACAATGCTTACTACTTTGGGTCCAATTAACTTCGAGCATACTGTAAGGTCGCAATTCGTGCCAAGGCCCAACAAGAAGGAGGGTATAGGCCCAAAGAGCCCAATAGAATAAATTTATAGAGTGTAGGTTAGAAATCTTGTTTCTAATGAATTTAAACGGTAACAACAATGACCCAAGATTACAACACAATAAGGATGAACAAGTTTATATGATGAAACTTATCCTCGAACTCAAGCCGAGGACCAAATGCTCATATTTCTCCTCACTTAAAGATTAATTACAAATATCCAGTCTACACTGTTTTTCTTTCTATCTCTCGATCCCTTTTTCTACAAGACCTTCCTCCTTCTTATAGTTCCTCCTCCCCTCCATTCTTACTCTCCACGTGTAGATTCAGACTGCTCCCCTTGATACTTGTCACATCAGCCTCTTCTTGAAATCCTTAGGTAATAGTTATAAGGTTGAAAATCCCTGCTCGGGTATCACTTCCTCATAAATGTGGCCAGAGACTTAGGTACAGAGCATTTAATGCGGTGGTAACATCTTTCTCTGAGATATTTCCCAACCGCCCTTGCTCTCTGTGCCCTTATGAAACATATCTTCATCCCTAAGACCTTCCAAAATATCATTCTAATCAACATGACGCACCACCTAATTCTCACTACACTTAGCCGAGGAGGTACTCCTCCTCGGATTATTTACGTTCACTTCGTCCGCCACACTTGCTTTTGGGGGTTGTAAGTTTGATATCATTATTACCATCAATCCATCCTCAAACAAGTAAGCGTCCTCGGACCAAGCCCATGGCCCAAAAACATATCTTGGGCCTTTTATCCTCACACATACATTAATCATTTATTTTAGAAAAATTTTATGAAGAATTGAGAAAGCTGTCAAACAGTTAATCATTTTTTCATTTTCCCTTAAAAAATTCGCTAAAATGATTTACTAATGTATGTCATTTGTAAAATCCTTTAACTTTTATAAGAGTCCGGTTAATGTGTGCCCTTAGGGTACACATTAGCCATTCATTTGGGAAAAGTTTATTAAAAATTGAAAAAATTGTCAAAATAGTAAATTATTATTTTTTTTTTTTTAATTTCTAAAGTGATTTACTAATATATACTCTAAGGATACAAGTTAGTAAATACCCTGGTATAAACATGATATTGTTTTTAGCAAAAAGAAACATGTTACATAGTTGTTGACGGATGACAACCATGACTTGAAAAGCCTAGCTTGGACAGTATGACAATTCCATTAGCTGGAATCCACCACCTCACAAAAATGAAGCCTTGGTTTATTTCCATGGCAGTAGAGCCGAGCTGGTTTGTCTGTCTGTGTTACTGTTCACCATGGCCGAACTTGTTTAGCACGTTTATTTTCTATACTCCATAATTTTAGGTTTGATTTCAGAATCAAACAATTACTGCATCCTGAAAAGTTGGTGCGATTTTGTTGTCCAATGAAATCTTTGTGCATGCGACCCAAGATTGTCTTTCACTTGCATGTCTGCCACATGTACACCCCACTGGGGTGGCACCAATGGGACCACAAAGTACACATGGGGACCAATAGTGCTTTTGGACTCATCCTCTCAGAAACTATTTGAAAATAAACAATTTTAGTTTGAGAAACGAAAAAAAAATTAATTTGCATGTATAATTCAGTTCCTCAGAATCTTCTACTTATCCAAGAACAAAAAAAAGAAAAGAATCATCTACTAATCAGTACTTCTAACATGTAAAGCAAAAGAAAGAAACAGGAATGTGCCTAAATATATGTATATTAGCTGAGAAGATCTACCTAAGTATACAGTAATACAAGAACAGAAAGAGATTCAGCGAATAAAGGTGGACATTTTGTAAATATGGAAACTCTGATATATGTATTCATTTTACTATTACAAAGAAAAGTAGAAAACTTGATATTAAGTCAAAGTGAAATAGTGAATAAATTGGTTCTTAGCATGAGCAGCTCAGATATGTGGCTCATTTTGCTACTTATCAAACCGACATCTACATGGCCCTTGATAGGAAAAATCACTGAATTTCACTTTCAGTACAGAGCATCTTTTGGTACCAGTTGAGTCTTATATCATTGGGAGAATAAGTGTACATTTCAAGTAATAATTAGTACTGCCAGGTGAATGTACAACCTCCTTCATATTCAACATGGGTATAGATTAGAATCTCAGTAAACACAATGAAGTATATCACGGGGGGGCAAATATATATATAATAATGGCCTAGGACAATTATAATCTAGTATTAAAAAAAAGGTTCCTTAGCCTTAAAATTAAATCTACATATGTTTAGGTGGAGAGACAAAATGAGAAAAGATAGTGATTTACCACATACAGAGACAATTAGCTTGCTCTTCCATTAGTACTTGCTTTTCGAGTAACTTATCTCTAGGATTGCATTCAGTCATTTTCCTTGATTTTTAAACAATCCTGATTTATTTTCTCACGCCCACAATTGGATATGTTTGATGAAATTTGATCCTATACTACAAATTTTTTTTTTGATTGGTCTACACACAGTTACCTAGTAAATCTTGAACCCTCGAACCTCATCCTCCAACCTATTATTATGAGAGAAGGAAGTGCCAATTACTTGAGTTATAACTCATTGACCTCTACGACTACAAAATTTAAACAGGTTAGAATGGTAATTTATTCTAAAACTTTCTTCAAGATTCTAGATTTAAGAATAATATCTTACAAATTGTTGTATACCCACAGATTAACAACAAGAAAAGTGGGCACTATGAAATGTAAGGAGTAAAACATATCAGATATTGGATGATAGCAACAAGATAGTAGATGAAGGCCCATTAAATATAAGACATTGATTTGAAAGTAATTGATTGCAGAGTTGGAAAAAGTTGCAATCTTCTAGCTTTCTAAGTTGTGGCTCAAAAACAAAGAAGGAATATAGAAATTATAGCTGCCTATTCTTTCAAATTAACAATGAACCATGATTTGTACAAGTAAGAGAGAGAGAGAGAGATTTTTTTTTTTTTTTAACTTTGGTTTCCAATTTTTTATACACAACTAAACGTATGGTTGCCATACAAACTAGATACAATTTCTGTACATTAGGATGTTAAATATAAATGAATAAAAATCCCCTATTTGCCAACAAAAAAAAAAGAAAAGAATTAATGAATATAAATATATCATATGTTACACTCCCTAGTAGAGGTTTTTTCTGATCCTTTAAAATCATGAATATTTAATCCTACCAAGAAGTCAAGTTCAACAGAATGTCTATTTTTATTATTTGATTTTTAAACTCGTGGCTAATGAGAGTAGAATGAGATGGTTTTTGTCAAAAAAAACTTCTTGAGATGGTTTTTTTTTTTTTTTTTCCATGTAATGTATCAGGAAAGAAATGTGCTATTTGGGGACTGCCCGTTAATGACAGGTTTATCTGAGTAATAACTTTATCCTACAAAAATCCTAATATTTATAAATGAAATGTAAATTGTTGTTAGTTTGGCTTTCTGGTACACCTGATTAGTGATTTTGCATTTGGAATGCGTTTCATATTCTTCTCCTAAAACCATAATGCGTTCATAGATCTTTGAGTAGATAGTGGTTTGAGGTTCTTTTCGATTAAAACACTAGCTAGTTTCTCACAAAATAAACTCAACTCTCATGAGTTTATAGGAAGTGAATAATACTTGCAATGCTAGAATAGCATGCAGTAAGTCTCCGGTAAACATTGAATATTCTTATAGCTAGATTAGCTACTGAGTGTTAACATGACATAACATATAGTCTAAACATCGACTGAATAAGAAGAAGAAATACTAATAATCCTCTACATGACAACAAGTAACCAGTCAAAAAATACATCAAAAAGTAACTTGTCATCATTGTGAAATCCAAAACCCTAAAAGTTTTGCATGCTAGATAGACAGAGTGCTGCCATCCATAATTGTGCCCTGCTAAGAATATTTCATGGTCTAATCCTGCTGTGAGTCATTAAGCACATACCAAAAACCAACCACTATAATTTTTTAGTTTTGTTTATGAACAAAGGTAGAAGCAGAAGAAGCCATAGCAAGTTAACCACCACTCGATTCTGTTTCTAAATTTCTCTTAAGCAAAAAATATCATTATAAACTGTTTGATCATTGGGCCTAATACTTGACTGCCTTGCTTAGAGTCAATAGAGTAAGCATGGAATTGTACCCTACTGAAGCCCCATATAACAAGTTAATCAGGGCTTGGACAGTGATAGAGGCACACAGATCTCCATACTCTTGAAATTACAATTATCTGCCATGAATGAAGAAACAGAAAATAAAGATATTTTTTTGGTACACCATTATTGGAAAGGTGGTAAATAGTTGGACTGAATCAGAATGTGTAAGCGACAGGAAAGAGAGTGAGAGAAAGAGGCTGTACATGACAAAGGGTCCAAGTTGCAGGATGCCTGGTCCACCAACAAGAGTGGTGAGAGGAGAAGCCAACAATGGCAGTGACAAACAATAACTTCCCATGGCCATGATTTTTCATTGCATATCCAAAAACTAGTTCCAGTCATCAATCATTTACTTAATTCCACAGACAAAACCACTTAGAAGAATGTCCATATATAATAAAATAATCAATATGTAGTCTAAATCATGTAGTGAAGACAAAAGCCGGTGAGAAGGAAAAACCAAAACTTGAGATCATCAAAAACCCCATGAAAGAAGCAAGCGTGGAAGGTTCTTTTTTACCAACCTTAAGTTCTTCTCAGCTTCTGCACAAAAATAATTTTCCAATCCATTCTTAGCAAACTCATTAGATTAGTACAGTTCCCTCCACGGCTTCACTTGTGACTTTTCTTTGCCTTTCTGTACATGAGCCATAAATGTTCATTCTAATGAAATATAGAAATTCAAGGATCTGTGGAACCAGTCCATGTTTGGATCTTAAACCAACAAAAAACCACACAAAATCACCACACACAAAAAAAAAAACAAACAAAAACAAAATAGATAGCGAAAATTCACCTTTTGAAAATATTCTGAAGGTTCATGCAGAATCATCAAGTCAGATTCTCTCTCTCTTTCCATTTAGAGACAAAGTCCCATCTCCAACAGGAAACACTCCCTGAAAAGATACCATTTTCATCCTAGCTAGAAAATTTTGCTCAGAAGAATAATCACAGATCTGCAAAAGGTCAGCAAAACAAAAGGTCCTTCAACAGCAAGGTTCTATTCTTTCTTCTATTATATATTTATATATGCAGTGTGCAAAAGAGAATAAACATTTAAAAATACAGCAAATCCATTGACTGATTGCTTTAATTTAAAAGGGAAAAAAAAAAAACTCCCAGAAACTAGAAATTAAGAAAGCCCACCTGACAGCAACAGAAAACAACAGAAAGTACTTAATAGAAACACACTTAGCCAAAAAGAAGGGTAGTTAAAAGAAAGAAAGAAAGAAAGGATCACCTGGTGGGTTCAACTGTTCAAATGCAAAAGTGGCAGTGTTGAGTATTGCGAGAGAATCCCCTTTTGTAGAGTCGTTTATTGCCGATGCAGCATCATCAAGATTCTCACTTTCAAAGAATTTTGGCAGAGAGATTTTAATTAAAAAATTTTAATTGCATCACCTGCCGTGCATTTGCATGTGAATCTTGATGATGCTACACCCGCAAACAACGACTGTCAATCTATGATCATCCTTGTACAAAGCCTACTAATTAATCAATAACAATATATATGTACCTATATGTATGTTTCTATATATATATATATATATAAGGAAAGCAAAGAAGAAAGTACTACAACCAAACTTTTCCATAGGACGACCTTCGTCAACAACAGAAAAAACACACACAAAAAAAGGACTCGGAAAAATTCATGACTCTCATCAGATCATTTCATGTACAACTTGGTCCAAAGGTCACGGGCATTATCTGACGTGGCCAGTTACCAGTGGTTGGAACTTGGAACATAAAGTGATTTTATTACATTAAGGGGGCACCCGAGAAGAATCTACCGAGTCCAACACTAGCACACGACCATAGGAACAAAACTTTCAATTTTTGAATAACAAGGACTTGTTGGAACAAAACAAAACCCTATTCTTAATTTTTTTTCTTTTTGAACCCATCAAGGTTTTTCTTTTTCTTTTTCTTTTTCTTGCAGTACTATTTGCAAATCATGGAAAAATCAAACTGAGCCAGCTATGTAGCATATAGACACAATACTTTCAAAATTCATAGTTTTGATATGTGGGCCAAATTTCTCCGATTAGATTCCGGCATCAGAAAACAGTTTTAAAAGAGAACCCAAGTCGGATTTTGTCACAGAAGAGAAGACTCGATCGAGCATCAACAAAAAAAACACCACAAAATTAACTGAAAAAAAAAACACCCAGATGAAGTAACCAAAAGGAAAACACTGAGTATACGAATAGAGAGAACAAATAAGCAATAAACAACAAAACTGATTAGGAAACTGAGAGCTAAAACAAAGGGGCTGTGCACACGTTTGAGATCTATCTCTTGGGGACAAGAAAAGAGAGTCAAGAGCTTAGAAAGAGAACTCACAAGGTTATAAGCAGTGAAGGGAAGAACTGTTGGAGAGAGAGATATAAAAACATGGCAGAAGCGAGGTTTTGATTGGCTGTCTTAAGTGTTTACCATCTTTATACTATGATTGGTTGATGCTTAGCTGTGCAGTACTGCCCCAATATGTGCGCAGTTACACGTCACCATCTTCTCAAAAACCCTAGTGTTTTTTTACCTTGGGCACTGGTTGGTGGGGCTAATCAGCCAAATGAATCTCTCAATTTGCTTAACTTGCTTTCAAAAACAGACATGGGTCAATTCACATTCAAGATTTTATTTTGATATCTCGCGTTATATTTAAGTTCTTTTTTCTTAAATTTATTTCTTTAAAATTAAGATTTTCACCTGAAACGGATTCTATTTATTTGGAAAAAAAAATTTTGGAATCATGGAGAGAACTTTGTCCTCATGCTCCTATGTTTATCATGTTTTTTTTTTTTTTTAATACTTAATATAATATAGACTGTTGGGGAAAGAGAAGTGTGGTTCAAATCAAAGACATGCATATATGGGATACTATAAAAAATGTTATGATAGTTTTTTTTTTTTTTTTTTTGAGAAAGTGATGTTATGATAGTTAGGTTATCACTTAAACTCATATATATATATATATATATATGGAAGTTTTGCATTTAATTTTGTTGCTCCACTTCATCATCCACCTCATCTCTTGGACAAATCGATGATTCTCCAAACCTATTAGAGTAGAATCATTTTCCTAAATGCGCACATTGATAATATGAACTATGCATGATTGTAGTGATTAAAACAGTGAAGTGGAGTAAAATAAGACGGTGATTAAGATGTTTTATTTTTTGTTGACCTCATAATATTATGTCATAGAAGCTTTTTCAGCCTTATGATTTTACACGTCATTATTTTAATATATATATATATATATATATTTATTATATTTTATTTTATTCTATATTTAAACCTTTATTAGAATCTTGACATATCATATTTTCTTTAAAATGTTATAATTCATAGTTTCATATATAATCACAATCAAAATAAAGGCCTAATGTGAGAATATATAATTCCATGTACAAATACATTCATATTAAATGTTTATCAATACTCATAATTATCGAATTTTATATGTAGAAAAAATAAAATAAAAGTAAGAAAAAAATATTATGTTAAACTTTCCTATGCATTAATTGCATAGGTTACCAACTAGTGATCTACATAAAACAAAAAATATTTGACTTTTAATTGATCTCATAATACTGTGTCATACAATTTTTTGAAGCTCACAATTTTACACATCATTATTCTAATCAATTTTTTTATTGATTTTAAATTTTATTCTATATTTAAACATTCCATTAGAATGTTACTACATATTTTTCTTTAAATGGTTGAATATGTAGTTTCATTTATTAAAAAAAAAATATATATATATATATATATATATATAATAAATGCTTATTGATAATTACAATAATTACCAAATTTCATATTTAGACAAAAAATTGAAAAGAAAAAAAAATCATAGTTGAACTTTTCCATGCATTGAATGGGTTAGTAATTTGTTGTTCTATATTCCAAAAGCAAGGCTTCGTCGTCTCAAATAATAGTAAGTTCCACTAATTAAATACTTAATAGGACCTACTATTTATGTGAGAGAATGAAGCATTATTCCAAAAGTATTGAATAAGGATTGTGCAATAACTCTAAGAAACAATCTCCAAAGTTATGTCTGGTAGCTAGAAATTCACAATAAAAATCCAAATGTTGATCTTATAATATTGTGCCATACAAGTATTTGAAGTTCACAAGTTTACACATCATTATTCCAATTAATATTTTTCAATTGATTGTCTTGGGTTGAAGAAGGTTGTGAATTTGAAGAAAGTGTCTGACAAAGTGTGGAAATACAGTCTTCATCTTATTCCGCAAAAGCATATAAAACTTTTCAACAAAATGTCTCATATCTTAAACTAATTAGGAAAAGGCCCTTGTTTTGAAACTCGATTTGTTTTGAAACTCGACTTTCTAAAAATTGAGTTTCAATTTAAAACTCGATTTTTAGACAATCGATTTATAGCAAACTGAAAAAATTTTAAAAAATTCTGGAACTCGAGTTCCAAAAAAAAAAATTTCCTAAGTCCACATTCACTATAACTTGATGTTCCAAAAATAGAGTTTTACATTTGAAACTCGATTTTTAGAAAATCAAGTTTCAAAATAGGGGCATTCCCCTAATTAGTTTCAAACATAGGACATTTTGTTGAAAAATTTGTGATAAAGGGGTAAAAGCCCATTTTGGCCTATAAAATCGGAGGAGGTTTGGTGCTTCATCAAGTAAGCTACTCAAGTTTAGTTGGTAGATTGCTTGATTGGAAGGATTGTCGCTTTTCTCTCTTAGCTTAGCTTGGCTGATCATGAGCAATGAGCTACTTGAATATGAAACCCTAAGAAATCAACCTTAACAAATATGATTGATCATCGCATCATATTTTTCTTTAAATGATAGAATTGATAATTTCATTTATAAACACAAATATAATTAATACCTAATAATAATTACAACAAGTACCAAAATCTCACATTTAGACAAAAATTTAAAAAGAAAAAAAAAATCATATTTTTTTAAATGAAAAAAAAAATCTTTTGAACTTTTTCATGTATTGCACAAGTTACTGACTAATTATTTCATATTCCAAAAGCAATACTCTCTCATCTCACATAATAGTGAATTAATTCCACTTATTAAATTCTTGATAGGACCTACTATTCATGTAAGAGAATGAAGCTAGAGCATTGAATAAGGGTTGTCCAATAAAATTTAAGAACTAATCTCCATAGTTGCGTCCGGTAGCTATGAAATCCACAATAGAAATCAAAATCATGGATGAACATCACCTCAATTAAGATTAGGTAATTATGGTGTATATATATGTGTGTGTACCGTATAATGGCTCAATAGGTAAATGTCCCAAAAGTCTCAATTTTGATGATATGAAAAGGGTCAAACTGAAATTCATAACCAACTAAGATAAGAAAAATTAATTAAGATTTATAAGCCAAATCATAACCAACTAAGATAACAAAATTAATCCCGTACCCTACATTCTCTTATACCCAAAAAAAACAAATGTTCCTTAATCACCTAATTCTAAACCTAAAAATAAGAATAAATAAATCTTTAAGAATAAAAATAAATTGATGAATTGATGAATATAAAAATGAGAGAAAAATGTAACTTCGAGAAAATGAAAAAACCAAACATTTTGACATGAAATTTGCAATTCCAATCCAACTTTATTATAACTCTCAGCATTATGTTTTACTCAAAACTACAGAAAGTGATATATATGGTTTTTAGAATATAATGTGAATCTCATTATCTTAGCTTTCTCAACAAGCAAACAAACATACATAGTTATAGCCTCCATTTTCTTTATTTCTAAATTATATTCCTATAACTAAAATAAAAAATTAAAAGATAAAGGAAAGAAAACTTACATTTTTCAATTTGAAAGTTTAAAGGGGTGTTTGGTAGAGTAGTTTAAAATGAGATTTCTGTATTTTTTGAAATTTGTATGGGTGAAAAGTATGTAAAAATGTGTGTAAAGTTGTTTAAAATGTAAAAATGTGAGTTTGAAATTGCATAATAAATGGGCCTAAGTATTTTATGGTCAGAAAACAAATGTATTAATAAAATCGACCCAACACCCCACACACACACACACAAGAGAGAGAATAGGTACATTAGGGCAAGAGCCTCCATACCAATTGATATCGCACGTAGCATTGAGGATCTCGAGATACAAATAGTCTGTACACGAGTACTAGTTGACAATTTTCAATATGGTAGCACGACTTGAATTTTAATATTTCTTAACTAAAAAGTTTTTTCTTTTTATATAGAAAAAGGGCCATTAGTGAGAGTCAATTGCTTACTTCCATTGCTTGGATCTCTTTTTGGGCCTACATAATTTTTAAGAGAGAATGACGTATAACACTATAACTTATGAAAATTCAACTTAAAATTTGAACTCTATATATTATTAAAATGAAAATTAACTTCAAATTTGAACTATATATATATTTATATACTAGTCGCTAACTTGTGCTATGCACGGGAACCTACCTATTTGTGAGGTAGACTAAAATAATTTTCTAAAATCTTAAATTGATTAAGAAGCTACACCATTACATGATTTGCTCTTGTATGATTTCAATTTGTATTACAATTTGATGAAAAAACCATTACTTGAACGTTCAATGACTTACAAAAAAATTTTCAAAAAAATTCAGATAATCAAATGATTCACTGCTTAGAAATTATTGAAACAAAACAAAATATATACGACTAAAAAATAGAAAAATAGAAGAAAAAGATTGGATTACATTCGAAAGAATAATCCATGGCTATACGTTTGCACCCTATCATAAAATATCACATTAATGAAGTAGAGAGATAATAATAATAATAATAATAATAATAATAATAATAATAATATTAACGTTTGAGTTTGAGTTTAAGTTGGATTTGTTAAAGAGATAGAGTTCTACTCCTTGATAAGTTTGGATTAAACAAAAATAATTTTGTTTTTAAAAAATGATGAGTTTGAATTTAAGTTGGATTTATTAAAGAGATAAAGTTTCACTCCTTATTAAGTTTGGACTAAACAAAAATAATTTTATTTAAATATTGTTCTAACGTGGAAAATTGTAAAAGCTTCATACTTTCAAAGGTTTCGGTTTTATATATATTTATATATATATATATATATATAGATTATTAAAAAAAAAAAAAAAAGGCATTGGGGAGGTCAGGGGGCCATGCCCTTAACATATCAGTCTATCCCTAAATAGCTCCATCCCCATAGGATATATATATATATATATATATATATATTTATATATATATATATATATATAGATTATTAAAAAAAAAAAAAAAAGGCATTGGGGAGGTCAGGGGGCCATGCCCTTAACATATCAGTCTATCCCTAAATAGCTCCATCCCCATAGGATCTTTTAATTAGAGGAATAGAAATATAGATTAAAACTGGAACTCACAATAATAATGACATGACATGTCTCTATCTTGTCTGCATGAGTTCCGAATATTGCTAAACTGACTAATTTTAGAGGTATATATGTGCTCATGGTGAGCACGTGAGAACACCGTCTGAATAATTTTTAATATTTTTTAATTTGTTGTCGTTTTCTTATTTTCAGATATAAAGTACAAATAATACTCTCTTTTTTTTTTTAAATAATAATATGTAAAGTGCTCCCACACGGGTTTAAAAAAAAAAAATCGGTGGCTTTCTGCTTGAGGTTTTTCTCTTTTAATAAGCCCTCGTGCTTGGTATCTTTACCTGGTCCTGCTGGTACAGCTTGCCTCCTCGTCTTTTGCTTCTGATCACTTGGCTTATTAGCAACATTTTGCCTGTTTTTGTTCCTCCTACTTTTTTTTTTTTTACTGCCCCAAACACGTCAGCCACCTTGTTTCAAGGAGCAAATTTTACTGTGAGCTCATCCTAGTCACAAATGGTGCGCTGTAAAAGACAAGAATTGCATTGCGTTCCAATTAGTAAAAAAAAATTTCGTTAAATAAGTAAATTTTTTGTCATTGAATATAGGATGTGACGTTCAATTCATGTTTATACTAAAAGTTAATTAGTGTTTTAATTTAATGATAAAAAGCAATCATTACTGCATGGACACTATAAATTTAATACTGCCAACCCAAAAAAAAAAATATTCAAGAATTGTATCTAAGGTGAGGTATGTGATGTGAGTTCAATTTAATTAATATTATTAGTATTCCTTGCTTGCTTACGAGTATTTGCTTGGGTCAAATGGCATCTTTTCTTCGGATGAGATTTGTGAAAATGAAACCCAAATAACTATATTCAATCATCTTTTAGCTGTAGCACCCACTCATCAGGTCTCAGATTATAAGAATCATACTTAAAACAAAAAATCGTGTAGAGGAGGAAGAATAAGAACTATAAGAAGAAGTGGTTGTCTTTGTCATCACATTTTGTCTATCAGAACTCATTACCACAGAGTTGACAATTTGCTCTGCGACCTCATTATATATTTTTGTTCTTATTAAACCACGAAGGGAATCCGATTTTGTAGATTTGACCTAGACAGCCACCATGCCCATGGCTGCTCCGGCACCATCACCGGAGACATCTAAGCTCGGCGGGGACTCTGTGTAGGGGAAGAAGCTTTGGTTTGGATTTGAATTCAGTGTTGTAGTCCCTAATCTTTTATATTCAAAAAGTTGAGGTGGCAAATCATTATGGGGGGATTTAATATTTTATTTTTACACCATATCCTTTATTTAATTTATTCTCTTTTTAATTTTAATAATTGTAGTGATTTGTAGATCCCACTTCTTAGTTCTTATATGTTAAATAAGATGTTGCCACCATATAATCACATTTTAAATATGTTGCACGACAATGTATGTACTAACACTCTTTGCAATGTATGTACTAATACTCTTTGTGTATTTTTCTCTTTGTAATACACACTGAAATAATTCCAAACAAAAACCTCTTCTCATGCATAATGTCATTGCTGAACTGAGAAGTTTTGGGCAATGCCACTGGAGTAGCCATGTGCATGGCAATCTAGGTCAAATTCAAAAACTTGGACCCCCTTCATGGTTCGGGTCTTCTTCGGATTTGGGTTTTTTATGTGATAAAAAGCTTCTTCTTTGGCTAAAGTTTTAACCTTTGATTCTTTCTCTTCTTTTTCTTCTAATTCTTACTACCTCTGATTCATTTTCTTGGATATGCTCAATTTCTTGAACCAACATGGGCATATAATGTTCCATAACCTTGGGCTTTGGTGGCATCATCAAAGGCTTCTCTGCTTTGGGATAGTTCTGTTTATGAGAAGAAGGGGTTGGGATCATAATTCAGTAAAGTAGTTACTAATCTTTCAAATGCAAAAAACTGAGGTGACACATTATTGCTGGAGGGTATAAAAGTCCATTTTTATACACCAAATTAGGCCTGTTCAAGAATTCACTAGCGCCGACAGAACCACCTGGAACCGCTCCTATCCAACCGCTGAAAGCTCCACTAAAGGTTTTCAACGCGGTGGTCTGCAAGCCTTTACCATTATTGAAGTCATCCGGTGCGATGGTTGGCAGCAAGATCTGCAAACCGAAGAGAAATCAAACCGATATATACATATACATATATATATAACACACACACACACACACATATATATATATAACTTATACATATATAATATATAATCATTAGTCAGTTTTAAAATGAGAGAGAGAGAGAGAGAGAGAGAGAGAGAGAGAGAGAGAGTACCAGTTTGGTTTCACTGGTGTGAAACCAAGAGAGGCTTGAAACTGAGAGAAGCAAAGGAAGAAGAAGGAAAAATAGGGTTTAGGTTAAGTTAGTTACAAATGACGCCATTTCACATAATTAAAAAAAAATGATTCAAAACAACGCCATTTTGGACCCAATATAAAATATTAACATCAGGTTCAAAACGGCGTCATTTTAGTGTCAGAATTTAAATATAAAAAAAAAAATTGGAACACTAGGAACAACGTCGTTTTATTTAGAGTTTAGCTTAAATTTGAGAAATCTTTAGTTAGACCTCTCTCTCTCTCTCTCTCTCTCTCATCTACCTCTGCCGCTCACCACCACTCACCAACGTCTCTACAGCTTGATGGCAATGTTCTCCAAGTTTTCCCCTCTCTTCTCTCCTCTGTCATGGCTATTATATAGAAATTTCTAGAGTATGCTTTGATGCTCTATAGTAGGTATGTGAATTTGTATAATGCTCAATACCTAGGCTACCTCTCCTTGGCTCCTTGCTATGCTTCTATAAATATTAGGAATTTGTTTGAAACTTTTGTGTGGAAATGAGATATATATATATATATATATATATATATATATATATATATATATATATATATATATATAGAACATGTTTGTTAGGTTTTTGTTTTAATATTTGGGTTGTTTTTTAATTTTGTGTGGCTTGTTTGATGATTGATTTTAAAAAAAATTTATATGTTTTTTTAATTTTTGCACTGAACTAACCACCCCGCACCACTAGGGTGAATCGAAACTGGAGTAGACCGGTTCTTGCTCCTTTACATGTGAGGTGCGGTTAGGCATGAGGGAAACTGCACCCTATAGGTACAGTGCAAAAAATCCCCCCATAACCGGCCGCACCGCAACGTGTACCGCCCTATATCAAATTCTTATTGAATTTATTGTCAATTAAAAAATGGCAGTTAAAGCCCTACGGTGACAAGTGTCTTAGAAAATGGAGGGTGGAGCCCTACACCAAACAACTTTCGAAGTCTCAAATAAAGATACACGTCCCAAACTTATTCCTCTTGTTATTTTACTTGTAATTGATCACTAGTTTCGAGTTCTATGTTGTCTTATTAAGGCATTAATAATGCAATTAAATAACTTTGTAAGTTTTAGTTTCTTAATTAGAACTTTAGTTACTATGATAATAATGTTATCTTTATTTATCTTCTCAAATAATGGCACCAATAGTTTAAGTTTCATTAGTTTAGATTCTTAATCACATTATAGCATAGTTAGAATAAATTTGTTTGTCAACTTATTTTAATTTTTTTTTCAATTTTCAAATTATTGTTGGGCATACCCCCTCTCAAATGTCAGTGGTTGGCACTTTAGAGTGCTATCTTTTGGGACTCTAAGTTAAAATAATAATAATAAAATTGGGATTTGGGTGTTGTCATGTAGTTATTGAATACACCTAAATGATGCACTTAGATTTTTTTTTTTTTTTTTTACTATAGATTAAAATAGTGTTTGGCATATTAAAAAATATATTTTTTTTTTTTGATTTAAAAAAAATATAATGTTTTGTATTTATTTGGCCATATTTTTTGCAATTTTACCCTTATATCTATTTTCATTAATTACAAGGTTATTAAATACCATATAAGCTCAAAATGACATAGTTTTAACATGCTTAAATTAGGTTGTTTGGAGCAGCTCAACTAAAAAAATATTGTTTAACATTCTTCTATTTTTATTATGTTCATTTTTTTTCTTTTGCTCCCTTTTTTCCAATCACATATCAGCAAATATCACAAAATCAACTCCAAAGTATGAAAAAAAAAAAGAAAAAAAGAGAAGAAGGAAGAAAAAAGAAAGAACAAAGTTTAGCTACAAAACTGGTTGTAGCCTAAAGCTAGAACTTTACTCAGTAAAATAAACATTACTATATATTTTGAAAATCTAACCGTTGAATTGCATATTCTTTATGCTCTTAATACACAAGTCAAATTTTATGTCAATCGGATATTATTTACCATATAATCTGTAGGGGTAAAAGTGCTTAAATGCGTGTTTGGGTCTTGGGCCTGGTTAGTTGGTACAAGTCTGTTCAATCAGAGTCTTCGAGACCCACAGGCCAGTCCGCGCTACAAGGGGCAGAGGAGCTTGTCCGAGGAGAAGTATCTCCTCGGATGGGCGCAGTAAAGGCCATGGGACGTGCTAAAAGATTTAGAGAGAGAATTCTGGAAGATCTGTTGGGTAAAGGCGTGTTCCAAGCACTCGTTAAAAGGAGGAATGTATGAGAAATATCTGAGAAAAAAGCTGCTACCACCACATTAAAGGCCCTACATCTACCTCCCTGGCTGCATTAATGGAGAAATGACCTCTGAACAGTAATATTCAGCCTTCCAGCTATTACTGGAAGACTTCAAGAAGGTGGTGGATGTGACAAGTATCTATGAGAAAAATCTGTGTTACACGTGGATGAAACAGGGAAGAAGAAAAATTTTATAAGAAGACGAGAAAGGAAAGAAGAGGGTATAATTTTTCTAGAAACTAAAAATTGTAATCTTTTGCTTAGAGAAAGAAATGCTATACAAGTGGTCATCAGCCTACGTCCGAGGAGAGCTTTTTGTCATACTCATCTATTATTTGCATAGATTGCGGCATTCTAGCCTGTTTATCAGTTTCTCAATATCCCTAACCTAGGTTTCAAACTCATACTCTACAAATTTCATTGTATAAGGCTCTTTGGGCCTGAGTCCATCACTCGTTTGGGTCCAGGTACAAATTGTACACTTACAATTGGCGCCGTCTGTGGGAATCTAGTGTTGAAGGAATTGGAACATCATGGCAGACTTAGGTTCGCATCATGCAGAGTCTTAGGGGTCCCAGTGCGAAGATCATTTTGAGCGTCTTGAGCGTCGGAGGGATCAAGAGGGAAGTGTGCATACAGTACACCCTGATGCAAGCCATTCGCGTGGTGGAAGCAGGGCCACCCATGAGGATGATGCCAAGGCCATACAGAGGGAGATTGACCACCTTAAGAAAAAGCTACGCCGTGTCAGACGAAGGCGGGCTTCACCTCAATCTAATCCTTCCTCTGGGGGGTCCTGGGAAAGCAGTTATAGTCTAAGGTCCAGGACTCCCCCTAACGAAACCTTCTCTTACGAGGAGGATGAACTTCCAAGTCGTAAGCATAAGAAGTTTCCCTCTAGGGGCTTGGGAAACGATGCTATAAGCCGAGCGTTGCACCAACTTTCCAAGTCACCCTTCTCACGCAGAATCGAGAAGGGAAGGCTCCCACGGCGATTCACTCAGCCCACCTTCACCATCTATAATGGCAGGACAGACCCAGTTGAACATGTAAGCCATTTTAATCAGAGGATGGCGGTACATTCTCAGAACGAAACCATGATGTGCAAAGTCTTTCCTTCTAACCTGGGACCTGTTGCTATGAAATGGTTTAATGGACTAAAGCCGAGGTTTGTCGATTCTTTCATGGAACTCACCAAGGCATTCGCGTCTTGATTCATTACATGCAGCAAAGTCCCTCGGCCTTTGGACTCATTGTTATCCATGGTCATGAAGGAGGGTGAGACTTTGAAAGCGTATTCTGACAGATATTGGAAAATGTTTAATGAAATCGACGATGATTTTGAAGAAGTGGCGATTAACACTTTCAAAGTGGGCCTCCCAATTGATCACGATTTAAGGAAATCTCTGACCAAAAAGCCCGTGCGGAGTGTACGTCGCCTCATGGATCGCATCGACGAGTACAAAAGGGTTGAGGAAGATCAACAACAAGGTAAGGGTAAGGCGAAGGTTATCCCTCAGGAGAGAAGGGATTTCAAGTCGGACAGGTACCATAACAATAAGCCGAGGAGAGATTTCTCTAGGCAATCTGGTTCAGCCACTCCTCAAGTAGTTAATACCGTATTCCGAGAACCAGTGCACCAATTGCTGGAGAAAGTCTGTAAAGAACCCTACTTCAAGTGGCCCAGTAAGATGGTGGGGGACCCCACGAAACGGAATCAGAACCTCTTTTGCCAGTATCATCAGGATGTGGGTCATATTACCGAGAATTGTCAGACCCTTTGGAACCATTTAAAGCAGCTTGTTAGTGAGGGAAAATTGAAGCAGCACCTGTATCAACCCAACGGACAAGGAAATCATTCGAGTTCAAATAATCAGAAGAACAACTCATCTCGACCGCCCTTGGGAACGATTAATGTCATCTTCGCTACACCTGACAAGACCGGTTCCTGTCCTACAAGGGTGATGGCGGTATCACATTCCCAGGCCGAGGAGTCTGGCTCGAGGCCGAAGAGGATCAAAGGGAGTACGCCTATTTTGGGATTCTCTGATGAGGATAAGGTTGGGACTATTCAACCACATGACGATGCCCTGGTGGTCACATTGAGGATAGGAAATTATGACGTCAAGAGGGTGATGGTCGATCGGGGTAGCAGTGTGGATATTATGTACCCTGACTTATTTAAGGGGTTTAAGTTAGAGCTGGAGGATCTCACTCCCTATGATTCGCTGTTGATAAGCTTTGAAGGGAAGACTGTCATACCAAAGAGACAAATTCGATTGCTCGTACAGTCGAGCTCGAAAACTGTCGATGTAGATTTCATTGTGGTCGATGCATATTCTCCATACACGGCCATCGTCGCCAGGCCTTGGTTGCATGCTTTAGGTGCTGTCTCCTCGACTTTACCTGTTAAAGTAAAATTTCCCTCGGGTGGATTGATTGAAGAAATTATTGGTAGCCAATCAGTAGCAAGGCAATGTATATCGGCCGCAGTGCTGCATCAAGCCAAATCAGAATCCTCAACCTCGGCTGTGGAAGACTTATAGCAATTAACAACTCTGGATGCGCCCAGTGCGGTGACAGCAAAGGAGGCCACGTGTGAAAATTTTGAAAGATTTCTCATAAATGATGACCCCAAAAGGTTCTTCTAAGTTGGGATACGACTACCACACCAAGAGAAGATGGAATTGGTGATGTTTTTGAAAAATAATATCGATATTTTTGCATGGGATCCCTATGAGGCTCCGGGGGTTGACCCAAATTTCATTTGCCATCATTTGAACGTCAGCCCTGCCGTTATTCCCAAGAGGCAACCACCTCGGCGTTCTTCGAAAGAACATGCCGAGGCCGTCAAGGAAGAGGTGCTCAAGCTCAAATGGGCTGGGGCTCTTAAAGAAGTTTTCTACCCAGAATGGTTGGCGCACATTGTCGTAGTAAAAAAGAAGAGCAGAAAGTGGAGAATATGTGTGGACTTCACAGACCTGAACAAAGCCTGCCCAAAAGACTTGTTCTCGATGCCTCGCATCGATCAGCTAGTGGATGCTACTATTGGGCATCCTCAGATGAGTTTTTAGATGCCTTCCAAGGTTATCACCAAATACCCTTGGCGTTGTGTGATCAGGAGAAGACTGCCTTCATTACTCCTACGGGGAATTATCACTATAAAGTGATGTCATTCGGTTTGAAAAATGCAGGGGCTACTTACCAAAGGATGATGACTAGGATGTTCAAATCGCAGCTTGGAAAGACCATTGAGGTATATGTGGATGATATGGTAGTGAAGAGTAAGACAGTACCTATGCATGTGAAAGATTTGGACGACACCTTTCAAACACTTAGGAAGTACAAGCTGCACCTTAACGCCTCAAAGTGTTCTTTTGGGGTGGACTCCAGAAAGTTCCTAGGCTACATGGTGACTCATAGAGGAATAGAGGTAAATCCGGCACAAGTCAGAGCCATTCAGGGCTTGCAACCACCTCAGAATCCGAAGGAAGTTTAGAAATTGACCGGGATGACTGTTGCTCTCAGCAGATTTATCTCTCAGTCCACTGATAGGTGTAGACCTTTTTTCCAATTGTTAAATAAGTGGAAAGGATTCTGATGGTCCGAGGAGTGCGTTTTAGCTTTTTAGCAACTTAAGGAATATCTTTCCCTGCCACCCATCATGTTTCAGCGGGAGGTCGATGAAATCCTGTTTGCATACCTAGCTGTAGCTATCCATGCAGTCAGCTTGGTTCTGATAAGGGACGACGGTGGAATACAAAGACCAGTTTATTATGTTAGCAAATCTTTGAATGAAGTTGAGGTGCGTTATTTGCCTTTGGAGAAGGTAATTCTGGCCGTAGTCCATGCTACATGAAAGCTTCCTCACTACTTCCAATCCCACACCATCGTGGTTTTAACTTAACTGCCTCTCAAGTCAGTATTGCGAAGTGCTGACTACTCGGGGAGGGCAGCCAAGTGGGGAACTATTCTAGGAGCTTTCGATATCAAATATATGCCGCACACCTCGGTGAAGGGCCAAGTTCTCGCTAATTTGGTAGCAGAATTCACCAAACCATCGTTAGAAGAAACTATAAAGGAATCGCACATGGATGAAAAATCAGTTGGCATGATCACATGCAAAAGGCCTCCAATTTGGAAAGCGTATGTTAATAGGGCAGCAAACCAGAGGGAATCAGGCGTTGGACTTGTTTTGGTATCCCCTGAAGGAATTACCTTTGAGAAATCATTGAGATTAGCGTTCTCGGCCACTAATAACGAGGCTGAGTACGAAGCTGTCTTAGTCGGTATGGATATGGTACGGAGAATGGGGGGAAAGGCAGTTCATATGTCCTCAGATTCTCAATTAGTTGTGGGCCAAGTGACGGGGACCATGGAGGCTAGGGATCCAAGAATGCAAGAGTACCTGACCCAGGTTAAATGTTTACAATCCAAGTTTGATTCTTTCATCCTTTCGCATGTTTCTAGAAGTGGAAACATGCATGCGAACTCATTGGCCACTTTGGCGACGTCTTCGGCTCAGTGTTTGCCTAGGATTATCCTCGTCGAAGACTTGTTGAAACCAATTTTAACCACCACAAGTGCCGTCCATATCCATCTGATAAGGCCCGGACTTAGCTGGATGGACCCCGTGGTTTCTTTTCTAAAAAGCGATGTTCTGCCTGAGGAGAAGTCTGAAGCAGATAAAATTCGTCGAAAGGCGCCTCGATTCTGGTTGTCTGAGGATCAGAAGTTGTACAAACTCTCTTTTCCGGACCATACCTGCTATGTGTACATCCTGAAGCAACGAAGACACTTTTGGAAGAATTGCACGAGAGAATTTGTGGAAGCCATACTAAGGGGAGATCCTTAGCCCATAGAGCTCTAACTCAGGGATATTAGTGGCCCAATATGCAGAGAGAAGCTCAGGACTACGCAAGAAAATGTGACTAATGCCAAAGGTTTGCTCCCAATATTCATCAGCCTGGTGGTGTCCTTAATCCTTTGTCTAGTCCTTGGCCATTCGTTCAATGAGGACTGGATATAGTTGGGCCTTTTTCGAGGGCTATGGGAAACAAAAGGTGGCTACTCATGGGAACTGATTACTTCACCAAGTGGGTCGAAGTTGAGCCTTTATCAAATATTAGGGATGTGGACTCCAAGAAATTTATCTAGAAGAACATTATCACTAGATTTGGGGTACCTCACACACTTATTTCAGATAATGACGAGCAATTTGATAGTAAAGCTTTCAGGAAATATTGTAATGATTTGGGCATCACAAATAGATACTCAACCCGCTTATCCTCAGGGAAATGGGCAAGCCGAGGCCGTTAACAAAGTTATAGTTAGTGGACTTAAGAAGAGGCTGGATAACACAAGGGTAGATGGGTAGAGGAATTGCCACACGTTTTGTGGACATATCGGACTACGCCGCAAAGATCCACTGGAGAAACACCCTTCTCCATGACTTATGGGGCCGAGGCGGTGATACCTTTGGAATTTGGGTTTCCCATATTAAGGACGAGTTCTTTCAGCTTGGGAAATAACGATAACCTCCTGGAAAGAATCTTGGATCTGGTTGAGGAACGGCGAGAGGCCGCCATGGTCCAAATGGCTTATTATCAGCAGAAGCTCAAACGAGGATACGATACTCATGTGAAGCTAAGGCCACTAGCACCTGGGGATTTGGTGTTGAGGAAAGTCATGGGTACTTCCAAAAATCTAGCATGGAGAAAGCTAGCACCAAATTGGGAAGGACCATACCGAATCATTTCTATAGCAGGCATAGGATCATATTGCTTAGCTGATCTAGATGAAAAAACTGTACAACGCCCTTGGAATGTAAATAACCTACAAATGTATTATTATTAATAAAAAGCATTTTTGTCGTTCGTTGTTCAAATTATCATTATGCAGTTCGATCTACTTATTGCTAAATGTCAAACAGAAACTTGGTCATGCATGGTCCTCGGACCACATACCTTGTGGAAATTGATATCTTATTGACTGTTAAACAGAATCTTAGTTATATCGGGTCTTCGGGCCCTCTACTTTGGGGAAATTAGTAGAAACCATACCACATGAGTGTTGATGTGTTGATGAGCCACAGTTAGTTTGATGGATTGCTTTATGCCCCAAACTAAATGCTAAATTAAATTTTAGATTGTGTATTGTTGTATTACATATATTATGGTTTTGAGGCATAATTTACATATATATACTAAGTATATGTACTTTTATTTGAAGTTACTGTTAGTCGAAATGTTGTAAAGACTTTATTATGTATTAAGGGAATGGAATTAATTGTTCCACTCATGTAATTTTGCGCTAAGGAGAAGCGAAGTAGTATTGTTGTATTGAAGGTTGAAAGCCTGTTGAAGATCAAACCTTTCAAATTTCTCATTAATTTTTGTCAATGGGTACATTGGAAATAAAATTTTGAAATAAAAAGGTTAAAATGAAAGTCCTAAATACAAAAAACTTATCACGTAAGGAAAAAGGGTCCTAAGTGGCCTAAGCCTTAAGCCTTGGTAGGGGGGTCCTGCTTGGATGTGCTGGCAGCCCCTTTTGCTTTGTTGTCCTCCTCTATTTGTTTTAGCTCTGCTTCGAATGAGGCATGGACTTGTTTTCCTTTGTCTTTGGCCACTGGTGGAGGAACATTGGGCTCGGCATTCTTGCTCGGAGGCTTCTCGACTTCGTCGCCTTGTTCCTTCTCTTTGTCAGAACCAGCAGGTTCTTTAGAAGTTGGAATGGGCAACGGAATCATGGATGAATGCGTTGAAGGCGCTATCTTGGGGGTAGGTACGACAGGAGGAAGCTCTTCGAGCACTTGGATATCCTGAGGAAGCCAAATGTTCTCAGGCTTCCTCAACTCGGAAGTTGTGGGAATCCCTGCCACATTTAGAGCTTCCACCCACACTTGTTGGCAGTACTCCCGGCATAGCTCGGCGAACTGCTCTGTCAGTTGATTTTCTGTCGCCTCAACCCCTTTTTTGTATGCAGCCTTCTTCGCAGCCTCCATGCTTTCCTTGAAGGTACGAGCCTCTTCCCTCATTCGAGTAAACTCCTTCTTCAGGTCGGAGTTTTCTTGTTGGGCTTTGGACAAGTCCTCGTCCTTCTGACGCAGAAGTTTACGTTGCCCCTCCACCTGAGTTCTCATTGTTTTTAGGCTGGCCTCGGCACCATCTCTCTCCCTCTTCTCCTCTGTCAGCTTCTTGGTTAGGTTCCCGTTCTCCGCAAGGGCTTGGCCTAAGGACTTCTCGGTCTCTTGTTTGACCTCAAGTTCAACTGCAGCTTTCTTCCGAGAGTTTTCCACCCACTTTTCTGTAGTAAAGACTTCTTGAATGACCTGCGTTAAAGTATTAAAATAGATGCATTATTGTTAAAGCAAAATTCAAAGTACATGTGAACGATTTTTTCGTTAAAGTGTAGTGAAAGCAGTAAGGTGGGGGTAAACACGAGACACTCACCAAAGCCAAGTCCCTTTTGAGAGAGAGAAAAAGATGTGGTTGGGTCATCTTATCTAGGGCATCCATGTCCTTTGGTAGGAGAAGAGGTTGTTCCAAAGCCTCAGCCAAGTGGTAAGCGTATCCTTGCTGGAACGCCCTGATGCTGGATTGGCAGGAGATGGATGCCCCATCTAGCTTCAGTTCGGGAGTCCAGTTGGCCTGTGTATGGCGTACCTCGGCCAGGTCACGGTTCTCCCCACTCTCTACCGAAGAGGCACGTCCCTTACCTTTGCTTACTTTCGGTTGTTGTTGTTGCTACTTTAGTTTCTTCTGCCTCTCCATTTCTGCCTCCTTGGCCTCGTTTTTCCTCTTCTTCTTAGGCTCCGAAATAGGAATCTTAGGATCGGAGGGAGGAAGGGGCGGTGGCAAAGAGGGAGGGATCTGTGACTCACCCGTGTCCTTTTTAGAGGCTTTCGTGCCCCTCTTCGACATCAACTTCCTAAGAGTGGACATGTCGTCTTCTTCGGATCTAGAGTCAGGTTGTGCTATTATTAAACCTTTTATGCCGGAAGTTTCTGCAGGCACGTGCTCTTCGTCCGAGAGGATGACGAGGTGATCCTTTCGAGGTCTCTCAGCTTCTTCAAGGCAAAACTGGTCAATCTCCTCGTCCAACGATTGTTGCGAGGACGCAAGTTCTTCTCGGATGGCTGTTGTTTGGGAATGTGCCGAGAGAGGAATTGCTGCGATGGGGCAAGAGTATAGGATGATGGAGGGGTCGTCTAGGAGGTCGTGATCGGAAAGGAAGCCTCGTCGTGAAATATCTATCCTTCTGCGTCGTTTGTCTCCTGCGGTGATCGCGTTGCCAATCTCTTGGAAATCGTCTGATAAAGGATCGTATCCTAATATCAGGTGGGCTGCTCTCACTTGTAGGTCTTCGCTAACAAAGACTTCGGATCGAAGAACGCGATTGAAGTCTGCGACGCTACAAAGACTTAGACGCGACCGTACGTGTTGTTTATCTGTGAAAAACACCCGAGGAGACGAGCATGGTTAGATTAGCGTTAAATATCAAAGAAAAGTGTAGTAATACGCAATGTAACCAAAAACGGTAAAGATAATGAGACTAAGTCACAGGTTAGGGAATCTAACTCTTATGGAGTCACACCTGGGTCTCCCCATTCGACTGGGCAGTGAGGGCCGTCAGACCAGTTTCCCAAGGCGATGAGATAGTCGTCTTTCATGCCTTTGTTGGATTTGGGGAGACAGGATATGAGCCTAATAATGCTAGATTTGGATTTAAGGTAGTATCCTACGCTTTTAAGTTTATGGCACTCGTACATGTAAACGACGTCGTGCCATGTGAGGATCAGACTCATTTGTTCATTTAAAGTGTCGACACAACCCAAGACTCTAAATATATTCGGTGTGCACTGGTCTGGGCATAACCTATGGTTATGTAGGTATTCGTTGGTTACGTTTTTCATGGGAAGGGTCATCCCACCTTCTAGGAATGCGATGATGGAGATGATAACTTCTACCTCTCTTCTAGCATTACCTATGGCTTTTACTGAACAATATCTCAAGCCTACGTCTTGGAGAATTTGATATTTGGCCCCAAAACCCTCCATACCGGCGTCGGTATCTACTAAACACTTAAATCTACCCATTTAGTGAAAGTGAGAATGAAAGTTTAGAGAAGGGGAGGGGTCTAGTTGGTGGCCGAGGACAGAAGCCGAGGAGAAATGAGTAAAGGAAGTTGAAAACTTACGGGAAATAGTTAGGCGATTCTTCACGAGCTTCTTGAGAGGAAAGAGAATGATTAACTATTAGATTTGATTGATTTCTGAAAGGATGGATGGAGATACGGATTCCTAGGCGTTTTGGCGTGTGGGAGGCGGCTTGGAATCAGAATTATCCCGCCCAATTTTTTAGAACGAACCTGGACTGTTGGATGCATATCTCACCGTTAAACGTGGGGGACAAGACGTAACTTGCAGTCATTAATGCGAGTGTTCCGGGTTTCAAAGCGTCAGAGGCGGTTTAAAGGAACAAAAGGACCCCTACACGTGTGGCGGTTTGCAAAGTGTGTGGAGGGTGCGCTGTTGGTTCAAAACTCCATTTCTCTCCTCGAACGAGGGGAAAAATGAAGTTTTGAGGGGCTATTGTGGGGAGTAAAAATGCTTAAATGTGCGTTTGGGCCTTAGGCATGGTTAGTTGGTACAAATCTGTTCAATCAGAGTTTTCGAGGCCCACAGACCAGTCCACGCTACAAGGGGCAGAGGAGCTTGTCTGAGGAGGAGTATCTCCTCGGACAGGCGCAGTAAAGGCCATGAGACATGCTAAAAGATTTAGAGAGAGAATTCTGGAAGATCTGTTGGATAAAGACATGTTCCAAGCACTCTTTAGAAGGAGGAACGTATGAGAAATATCTGAGGAAAAAGCTGCTACCACTGCCTTAAAGGCCCTGCATCTACCTCCCTGGCTGCATTAATGGAGAAATGACTTCTGAACAGTAATATTCAACCTTCCAGCTATTATTGGAAGACTTCAAGAAGGTGATGGATAGGACAAGTATCTATGAGGAAAATCTGTGTTACACGTGGATGAAACAGGGAAGAAGAAAAAGGTTATAAAAAGACGAGAGAGGAAAGAAGAGGGGGGACTTTTTCTAGAAACTAAAAATTGTAATATTTTGTTTAGAGAAAGAAAGGTTATACAAGTGGTCTTCGGCTTACGTCCGAGGAGAGCTTTTTGTCATATTCATCTATTATTTGCATAGATTGCGGCATTCTAGCCTGTTTATCAGTTCCTCAATATCCCTAACCTAGGTTTCAAACTCATACTCTACAAATTTCATTGTATAAGGCTCTTTGGGCCTGAGCCCATCACTCGTTTGGGTCCGGGTACAAATTGTGCACTTACATAATCTGTAAACTTATATTTTATGCATAATTTTAAATTACAAAAACTTACAATTTAAACAATTTATTGATGATATTACTATTGATCATTAATTTTTTAGAAACTTTGCAAGCATGGATAATATAAAAATAAAATGTAATCTAATAGTGGATATGTCAAAATTCACCTCCAATAAAAACATATTGAGTAAGGTTGTAACCTAAGGTTATACAACCTTGCTCAATAAAATAAATATTACTACATATTTTGAAAGTCTAATTGTTGAATTGCATATTATTTATACTCTTAACACACATGTCAAATTTTGTGTCAATCAGATATTATTTACTATATAATTTATAAGCTTATATTTTATGCATAATTTTAAATTATAAAAACTCGTAATTTAAACAATTTATTAATAATATAGCTATTGATCTTTAATTTTCTAGAAATTTTGCAAGTATGGAAGATATAAGAAAAAGATATAATCTAATGATAGGTTTGTCAAAATTCACCTCTTATAAAAAGATATTTAACTACAACTAATTTTGTAGCTAAACTTAGTCCAAAAGAATATCCAAATCTAAATAAGCCAAGATGACTGTAAATTGTTATATCATCAATTTTGTTACATTTTGTTACAAAAACTTACAAATTGTTTGTAGTTAACTACAAACAAAATTGTTACATTTTGTTACAATTTAAATTGTTATATTTAACTACAAACAATTTCATTATTTTGTGTTTGGGTAATGAAATTGTGGGTGCTAGAGTTGGTTGGCAACAATATGGGTACCTCATCTTGGCTTTACGGCCAAACTTACAAATATATCTGAAGATTCTTCTCACCTATTTAGATGCATTCTTAGTTACATTTTTTCAGATTTATTTAACATCTTTTTTTTTTAATATGACTAATTCTCTTAATAATTTTTTACATTGTTGATTTTAAGGTCTATTTGGATACCACTTATTGCTGAAAACTGAAAATACTGTAGCAAAATAATTTTTAAATGTGTGAATAGTATTATGAAACCCATTTTTAATGAAAGTTTTGCTGAAAAATGAGGTTTGTGGTCACGTGAATAGTGCACAAAACCCATTGACAGACGCTGGACGCAGCTGAAAAATCATTTCAATTGTATCCAAACGTTCACTAAATATGATTTTATCAATTTTAATTTTGAGAAAATACTTCTACATAAGCAACTTTAATAGGAATTTTCAATAAAGTGATGCACGCATTTGAGCAAATTAAAATCTTGTCTACTTATATAATTTACTATGTCAATTAAATTTTTTTTATTCATAAAAATTATTTTAGAAATTTAGTTTTTATAAATCTAACGTTTCAATATCAAAATAAAATAAATTTAAAATGTAGAACAATAGAGTTTGATTTATCAAGTTTCTTATAGTTTCACTTAACATTATAATCTTCCAATAATCTCAACCTTAATTCACTTTCAGCACAAAAAAAAAATCTCAACCTTCACAAGCAAAAACCATATTCACTTAAAATCAACTTTACAATATCATTTTTCACATCAATCATATATAAAACATGATGGAGACGGGTTATCAATGGCGATTTGCTTATCTTAATTAAACATGACCAAAAAAAAATTAAATATGACCAGTGGCAAAAGGTTTAGGAGTAAGAGAGAAAAAGAGTGGGTTGATTGTGATTGGTTATCAATAAATGCTTTTAGAGAGAGAAAGTACTTTTTTTTTTTTTGGAGAAATATAACAGTAGGGCCTTTATTTAATAGCCAAAAAATTAGAAACAAGGAGATTATAAATGTCAACTGAAACTTCATCTAAGGGTCTATTTGAATATTGCTTATTACTGAAAATTGAAAATTGAAAACATTATAGTAAAATAATTTTTAAATGTGTGAATAGTGCCGTGGGACTTAGTTTTAATGAAAATTTTGCTGAATTTTGTACTTGTGGGTCCCGTGAACAATGCACGGGACCTATTGTTTAAAACTCAAACGCACTGAAAAATGTTTTCGGCAATATAAACTAACACTAAGTCCAAAGTGGAAAAGAAGTCATTGCTCTCTTTGCTAAAGCATATGTCACAACATTGTGTTGCCTACAAATACAAGAGAAAAAGAACCTCTGAAGAGAGCATGCGAAAGACAAAGTGGCTCTTAATATGTGACTAAAAGAAGAATTAAGCTTGTGTCCATGATAAAGAGCATTGATAATAATCTCTAAATTCCACCTTCAATATGGGTTTGATGGACATTGGTTATGAGAGTTTCTTTTATCTAGCAAAATCAACCAAATTTGAAACTTGATTTTACAATCCAAAGTAACAAGAAATCCAAAGCATAATTCAATCCATTCATTTTCTCCTTCAATGTTAGATATACATGTGTCAATGAAGTTCCACATTGAATAATAATTTCAAAGATAATAATAATAATAATAATAATAATAATAATAATAATAATAGGTGAAACTGAGAGAAACTCAAATTAGAATTCCAAATTAGAATTCCAATTTTGCGCCATGTGTCCTAAATTATTTATTCATAAAGAGTTTTATTACTTAATTTTAGAATCAAATGTGAGACCACATCATAAATATTCCTCCAAGTAAGTTATCAAGTACAAAAATTAAAAAGTCTAAAATAAATGAATCATAAAAAAAAGTGTTTCACAATAATTTTTTTTAAAAAATAAACAATTTACGTTTTATACTTAATAATATCCTTACAAATTTTTTTAAAGAGTTAACAAAATATAAAAATGATTATCGGTAATATTTAAATTATATATATAATAATATATTATGCATCTTATTGTATATTTTTAAATGTATTAATATATATGCATGGGGTTACAAGCTAATTTATATAACATAGTTCGGCTCAAATTTTTTGACTTAAGCTTTTGGATTAAGTAGTATTGTTTCTATATATTATAGTAACCTCTTAATTGAAGTCCTTTCAATGTATTATCTTCCCAACAAATGATATCAAAGCCTATGATAGAGATCAAAGACTTATCTTTATTCTCCAACTCTGCAACAAGTCCCAAATTTGTTCATCTGCATGATCTTCGAGTGGATCTAAGTTGCTTTCCAAGGTCCCTTCAAAGAACATCGATGGATCTTGGGATATTATACTTACTCTAGCTAGATGGCAAATCATTCAGTCCAATCAAGGAAATGTTGATGCCATTTATGAGTGGGACAGAGGAAAAATGAGTTTTAATTTTTAATTTTATTACTTCTATTTTTAATTTAATAAACTCTGAAACATCAAACTATATGTTATTCTGAATTGAAGTAACTAACAAATTCAAATAATGAAATCGAACTGAATGGAATACGGATCCAAATTAGAGCATTGAAAAATATGAAAATGAAAGAAATTAAAGTTACAAGACTGGTTTAAAAATTGACCACAAAGTTAAAGGATATAATTCAAAATTTAACATATATATATATATATATATATATATATTAAAAAGTAACGATGGATGCATGGATTTTGACTTTAACATGGCAAGTGAAAAAAACAGACATGGCCGGGGAGGATGAGAGGTGAGCGGGTGGTGTCACATGGGGGGCCACGGGGTGTTGTTGGTCAAGAGCATGAAAATCGTACGGAAGGGGGGCCACGGGGCCACATTGCCACGTGATGGGCGATGGGAAAGGCACATAGTATTTTCGATTGTCTTTTCATTTTGGTTTGTGGATATCAACCCAAACTCTTTTTCACACCTTTTTCTGCATCCCCACGCTGTCGTTACGTGCTAGAGCTTTCATTAGAAAACCAAATCATAAGTTTTTTTTTTTTTTTTTTAATGCAAATAGGCTGAGTACTCTTATTATAATAAAAAAAATATTATATTTTAGTCAATTAAATTCAAAATTTACCCACAACAGCTTATACTAAATTATAGAAAAATACATGATTGCTACAATAATGGTATAAATTTATAAAAATATTGACATTGTTCATTTTAAATTTAATTTTTTATTTTTTCTTTATATATCCAAGTAGGAACAAAGAAAGTAGATGATGATTGTTATACATGAAAAAAGTGAAACAATTAAAAAAAATTAAAATCTTTTTAATAGTTTAATGAAATGTAGTGTAAAATAGATAAACTGAAGTAGGTGTTTTAAAAAGTGAGTAGGTAAAATAGAAAAATAAAATTCTTATATTAAGAAAAGACAAAATTGCTGATACAAATGCTTAGCTTAATCCTCTAATCTGAAATTTACTTTGTTAAGCAACATATATGCTGATGGTGGTGGGGTCAATATACCGTCTTCATTGACGAATAAAATCCATTTAGTTCAAATGTGAAACCCATAAAATATCCCAATCAACAAGCATCAAATGATTCAAAGCCTCCCCCACAAACAATGCATGACAGGAATACTCTATAATTGATGGTTTTTTTGACTACGGTCTCTTATTCCTTTGTTTTTATTATAA
The DNA here is from genome assembly GCF_040712315.1 of Castanea sativa. Taxonomy (NCBI): domain Eukaryota; kingdom Viridiplantae; phylum Streptophyta; class Magnoliopsida; order Fagales; family Fagaceae; genus Castanea; species Castanea sativa. The sequence goes on from NC_134020.1 coordinate 36,610,965, forward strand.
ACAACAGGGCCACCATCGTATGATTAAGATGAACTAACACTATAGATTTTTAAAATATTATGGTAATCATAAGAACTCAGGTGGTACATCAACTTTTCATTTCATTATTCTTCTCTATTGAGTTCTTGACTCTAGAGAACAACCTCATAAAATCAAAAGAAAATAAAAGAAAACCCTTTAACTTCTCAAATAGATTAGTATACTCTCCAAAATTACTTAATTTAGTGTCAAATGAATTTTTTTTTTATACAATATATAATTTTACTATAGCCTAATCTAAGTGTATATGTATGTGAATTTTCTTCTTGAAACTTGAACCATGACTTTTGTCCTCTCACCTTACAAAAACGAGTCCAAATCTTCTGTCCCACTTTTCCTGCTCCACTCTATACTCCACTAATAAAAACTTGCCACGTGTTCACTTAATTAATTAAATACTACTATTAATTAATAACGGTAGCATTAATAAGTCAATAATGATAGTATTTAATTAATTAGGTGGACACGTGGCAAGTTTTTATTAGTGGAGTATAAAGTGGAGCAGGAAAAGTGAGACAGAAGATTTGGACTCTACAAAAACTAGTAACTATCACGTCAAAATTGCCCAGTAGTAATTAGAAATGAATGCTAATTCAACTGCTTTATGATCATCTTGTAAGACTTTTTTTTTTTTCTTTGAAAGGTAACAAAATATCTTGTATGACCATGTTGAAGGGTGGAATTTATTAGGTTTCGTGCATCTGTAACTAATAAATCAAGAATCAAGAACAAATGGTCAAATATATGTATGTGAATTTCCTTCTTGAAACTTGAACCATGACTTTTGTCCCCTCACCTTACAAAAACTAGTAATTATCACATCAAAATTGCGCAGTAGTAATTAGAAATGAATTCTAATTCAACTACTTTATGATCATCTTGTAAGACTTTTTTTTTTCTTTGAAAGGTAACAAAATACCTTATACCTTGTATGACCATGTTGAAGGGTGGAATTTATTAGGTTCGTGCATCTGTAACTAATAAATCAAGAATCAAGAACAAATGGTCAAATATATCTTTTGATTTGTAAAACTCACATGTTAAACGCCCAAAGTTACAAGTGAAGATATATATATCTGTACTAGTAACATTTTTCTTTTTCAAACTTTCTGATTTAAAAGACTATTTCAAAAGCCATTTATTACTCAAACAAAGCCATACCACAAATCGCAGATACATCATCCATAGATTTTTTTTTTTTTTTTTTTTTTTTGAACCCTATATATGCATACGAATATGGTGGGGTAAGACAGTAGAACCTTTAAAAGTATTGTTCACTAATTGCACACGTGTCTACCAAATGGTGACCATACGTGGCTTAAGTTATTCCATTGAGTGTGGCTGACTGAGTCGTTTTACTAGGAACTCTGGAAAATCCAAGACAAATTTGTAAGAAGATCACGTCACTGTTACCCTTGACTGGTTTATGTGAGGAGCTCAACATGAATTGTTGTCACCTGGGAAAATTTTTGATTTATATATATATATATTAAACTAACCAACTGATTGATATTATTATGAATTTACACTTCTTTTAACCAACAGTTTATCAATTTTAGCAATATTCTTCTCAAAAAAGTTTAGTTTGGTCAAGGTGTTCATAATTATTTTTCTAGATAAAAAAGGTGAAAGAAAAAAAGTGTGCTCAAAACATATAAAATTTATTTTACATGTTTTCTTGCTACTGCTTTTTATTTTCCCACGATCGGGATGTTATGTCAAAAACGCTCATGTTTTGCAATTTTCATTTACAAAATGTTTTCGTCGCCCTCTTTTTAAATTGCATTTTTCAACATGAAAATGAATTTCTTTGTTTCTTTTATTGTTTCGCTAAGAACCATAGGACAATTAGGCAACAAACGTACGTGGCTAACAAAATTAGTCTTTTTTTTTTTCTTTCTTCTTTTTTGTGGTTCCCTTTTTCCTTTCTGTCTTCTAAGTCCTACTCCTCTTAATTAGTTCAACCATCTCATTTATTGTGTTTGTAGAAGCTTGCCATAACAGGGTAGTGACTAATGAGCTCCATTTTGGGTACTACCAAAGTGAGGTTTGATCCTCCCTGAGACACCTATCCATGATTTTCTTCTCCTTTGCATCCGCCTTACACTTCTCCTGATCACATTTTGTGTGAACTGTTATTATTTTGCCTAAAGGCCGATAGCGAGGGTCTTGTGTGAGAACTATCGTCCAAGTGAATTGAGATTTTTAATTATTATACATCGTTAACGAATCTTATGGTTGAGATTCAAAAATGAATATGCCTCCTATTAAAAAAATTGCATAATAAATTTTATTAATAAATGAAACAAGTTACAAAACTTAGAAAAAAAAAAAAAAAAAGATTTAAGCCTTGCGTCCTAGGTACAAGTAAATGAAAAGAATAAGAAAATTACACAAGGATAAAACATAATTTATATTATCAACACTAAGTTTAGAGGCCAAATTATAAAGTGTGAAGATATTAGGTAACACACTCACGCATTCACCGTTCATCATACGAAAAAAAAATTAAAATCAATAAAACAAAGAAACAAATAATTGAATTTGAAAATGATATACAAAATAAATCAAATGCATGAATTTAAGCTAATCACAATTTTATGCACATAGAATATGCGTAATTCTAAAAATGTATGAATGTCATCATATTGTGCATTGGAATGCATGATCATGTGAAAATATTAAATACAACCATTTGTTAATGGGGTAGTAGGTTCTTTTAAAAAAAAAAAAAATCATTATGCCACATTACCCAATTTCTTCAAGCTATATATCTTTTTTACTTTGAATAATAGCCTTATTATTTTATGTAAATTGTCTTATATCTCATCTAAGGAACATGAATGGAACTAATCTACAGGCGAAGATGGGCAAATGCCCATTTCGCGCAAAAAAAAAAGGGCAAATGCCCTCTTTATTAAACTAATTAGGGAAATGCTCATCTTTTGAAACTTAATTTTCTCAAAATCGAGTTTAAAAAAAATTCTAAAGCCCTATAGTGACATTTTAAAGAGCCTATAGCGACTTTTTAAGGACCTATAGCGGCGTTTTGTAACTCGAGCTCCATGAACTCAAGTTCCATACAAGTTTTTTATTATTATTATTTTTTTTACCTATAACTCGATTTCATGAAGCTCGAATTCCAAAAAGTCGCTATAGGTCTTAACTCGATTTTGAGAAAATCGAGTTTTAAAAGAAGGGCATTTTTCTAATTAGTTTGGGAAATGGGCATAATGCTGTTTTTTTTTTTGCGCGAAAAGGGCATTTGCCCATTTGTGCCCTAATCTACATGTAAGTGATGTTTTAGAATTTTAAAAAAAAATTATTTTGATTTTTACTTTAGTTTATGTGATGCAAATTAAATGATCACTACATGTTAAATTTCAACAGTTGTGCAATCTTTTTTCTTTTTTTTGTGTAAAATGTTTCCAAATTTTTTATGAGACAAATTTTATTTACATTATGGACGCATGAAATTAAAGATGTATGAAATAAATCTACTAAAAAATCCTAATCTAATATGGCAGAAAATTAATCATATTTAATGATTTCCTAGCATATTATAAACTATATAGATCGCCACTTCATGCATATGCAAGAATTATTATCTTTCTATAAAGTTCCTAATCTACCATGACCTAATACGTTCCTAACGAAATTATGATGCATGACGCAAATTATAAATTATAAACTACCGTGACCTATTATGTTCCTAATCTACCATGACCTGGTATGTTCCTAGCATATTATAAACTAGATCACCACTCCATATTATATATTATGATGCATGATACAATTATTTATATTTTAAAAAAATGAATGTGCAAAGAAACAATTGAATAAATCTACATCAATTGGGTACTGAAAGGGTCATGCCCCTAACTTGTATTTGAATCTCAAGATGACATTAAAATCTCAAGATGGATTTGAATGGAGGAGATGTCACACAAGCTTGGATCAATTAGGCATTGAGAGTACCATGCCTCTAGATTAGAGAGAAAATGAATGCTCAATAGACTAATTGGACATTGAAAGAGAAGGCCAAAATGGGCAAATGCCCTTTTTCGCGCAAAAAAAAAAACAGTATTATACCCAATTTTCCCAAACTAATTAGGGAAATGTCCATCTTTTAAAACTCGATTTTCTCAAAATCGAGTTAAGCCTTATAGCGACGTTTTAAGAAGCCTATAACGACATTTTAAAGAGTTTCTAGCAGCGTTTTGAAACTCGAGCTTCATGAAATTGAGTTATAGGTAAAATCTTTGAGCTTGAGTTACAAAACGCCATTATAGATCCTTAAAACGTCGCTATAGGCTCTTTAAAACGTCGCTATAGGACTCCAGAAATTTTTTTTTTAAACTCGATTTTAAAAAAATCGAGTTTCAAAAGAGGGGCATTTCCCTAATTAGTTTGAAAAATGGGGCATTTGCCCATTTTTTTTGCGTGAAATGGGCATTTGCCCATTTTCACTAAAGAGAATGCCTACAATTTTAAGGTTGCCAACTCAAAAGGCCCTCGGGTGAATGATTGCAGAGTCAACATGACATTTTCTAGAGAGGAATTTGAGTGGATGTTAAGGTTGATTGATTGGTAAAACAATGGCTTGAAATTTTGTGTCAAAAATGAGTGATTTACAAGTCAAGAAAACTAGGGTACTCTGAAGTTTCCTGAGACCATCCATCATTTGTCTTTTTGCTCTAGCTTCTCCCTAGTCATCCTTTTTTTTCTAGGTTGCTCTTTTTTTCTCCAAGGAGGAATATTTCTAATGATTTGGATCATGCATACCTAATTAATGTAACAAAAACTCAAGGAGGACTTTGTATATAAGTTGTATTGTCGACTAGGTTTAGGTCAAGAAATGGTACGTCGGTGTAAATGGTTCAAAAATCCAATTTGATATTTCCCAAGCTTGCATCATGTTTTGAACATGAAGTCTTACACCCGCTGTTTTTTTCTCTCTTTTTCTCTAAATTCAATTTTTTTTTTCCATCTCTTTTGTGTTGACATTCATGCATGTTAGACTTTTTTTTTTTTTTTTAATGGGATAAGATTCCCTCGTTTTGAAATTTGAATCCTCCAATCCCTTCAATTTTTTTTTTTTTTTTTTAAATTAGAAAAACTTTCAATTTTTATTTAAAGGTAAGAAATGTAGCATTTAAAGTTCAAATAAATATCATATGTCATACATTCAACTAAAACAAAAGGAAATTGAAGAATTCATTTTTTTTCTTCAATTTCTTTTTCTATTTCGTCACTATTAGATATTGACATAAATCATATCTATTAACAAATTTAAAGATGAGATCATGAGAGTACTTCAAACATGGTTTTTCTGTAAAATCATGAAATTCTAACACAAAAACTTCATATATATATATATATATATATATATATATATATAAAAGTTTTTCTCCGCCCAAGGGTAGGTTTATGGGGTCAAAAAAGAAAGCCAAAATGTATGAATGCTTAAATTGGCTGACAAGGGATAAAAACAACCATGTAAAAAAGGTAATGATATTTGGTTAGGCTAAGGATGGCCTCCTATCATTGGAAATGCTAACCTTTGGAAATTGAGGACATGCACGAGTTCTTTTGATAAATTCTCTTAGGAGCAAATTTTGTCCCTTTTTTTGTGCCCTAATTTTTATTTACGTTGCCATTTTGGTTTTTCAACTTAATAAGGTTTTTTTTTTAATTTTATTTTGCACATGGACGGCCAAATTTAAATACAAGATTGTGACCCGGACTTTTCCCAAAAAAGATTTCAAGGAGAACATAAAAGTTGAGATCCAAGCATAAATGTAGAAAGTCCAACATTATTTTAACAAAGATGGTGGAAAATTTTCTCTCTAGTGACGTATCCTAGTAGAAAAAGTGAAAAACTGATGACTAAATGGGAATTCGGGAAAGGAGAGGTTTGGGTGCAAAAGTCTGGAGATTCCCCATGGCCATGGATATATTTTCAATTCCTTGCTTGTCCCTAGGGTGCTTCCTTTTATTGTTTAAAGTGATGACTAAAGATCCTTACATGACCCAGTGACATGAATCCCTTCTCGATGCAAATTGAATATTGGTCATGCAATGAAACATCATGATGTGAAATTTATTTTGGGAGAAAAACAATTGGGTGAAAAAAATGACCACTTATATGGAGGTCAAAAGCCTTAGTAGAAATTTTCAATTCTCAGTTTGAGAGAAAATTTTCCAACAAAAGTCCCCAATCCCACAAAAAAAATGCCTTTTAAACTGAAGTCTAAATCAAAGAATATTAAAACTGTGTCCCTTGAATCAAAGAACGCCCACTGAAAAGAGAAAACCTAGCAGTTCACATCAATTTGGATGATGATGAAGAAAAAGAGAAAGAGGAAGAAGCTCCTTCATTGATTATTAGAAGGCCAAGCAAAAGAAGCAAGGAGTTGAGCTTTGAGGGAAAACTTAAAAAAGTTATCTAAACCCTAGCACTTCACATCATTGTTGTTATTATTATTATTGTAAATCCACCATTAAGAATACTCAACTTTTCTTTTCTTATGAATATAGCTTTAAAAAATTTTGAGAACTTTTTTGGTTACCTTGATGGTAACCACATGCTCACACATTTTGAGAAACGCCTTAACTAATCTTTGGCATGCATTGTGACCTTGAAAATACTTGACTAGTATAGGTGTGTTGATGCTAGATCAATGATGACCTTTGGTGCCTTAAAAAATGCTTGTTTGAATTGTTACTTTATGTTTTGAACGTTAACATTATGAACCAAGATTTTTTTTTTTTTTTGAGAAATTATGAACCAAGAAGTTGGGAGCTTGAAAGTACAACAAAACAAGTAACTAGCTAGTAAGGCAAGAAAAAGAATTGATGAATCAAGAAAGTAATCGGCTCATCGGCACTAAAATTGAGAGAATTAGATTTGGAACTCTATCATGAAGTGTCTTGACTTGAAATTTTATTCTCAAATTCATCCGAAAAAAAATTCCGAGAATTTTAATCCATTTTTCCGTTGGCTTAAACTCTTGTGCACCAATTGGAATCGATCATGAAGACACTTAAATTCCTTAGAACTCCATTTTTATTGGATTATTTCATTAAGACTCCGTTTGGGGGAAGAAAATGAATAGAATGAAAGTTTTGGATTCTGAAACATCCCAAAATAGATTAGAAAACTAATAAAATAGAATGAAAAGAGTATGATTAAACATACACATACTGTGAAACTTTTTCCAAAATAGAAATGGTTTTAATTTCTCCTTTATATATTCGAACCCCTTCATCTTAGTGAAGTCACTAATTTGATCTTTTACTACCTATTTCTCAAATAATAATTAAGTTGCAACTTAATTAATTAACTTGTCTTTGAATATACAAGTATTTTAACATGACTAAACAATATGAGAAATGATATGTTCACAATATTTTCACAACATTCTTACAACAAATTTTAAGTGACAGGTTGTTACTGGTTGTTATTGTTGAGGCAAAAAAATAATCTTAGTGTAAAGTTCAAATTTGAACCAATAATAACTAACCACTTATGATTTGTTGTGAAAATATTATGGACGTAGTATTTTTCAAGAGAGATGCTACGTCCACAACATTTTTACAACATTTTTACAACAAATCATAGGTGGTTAGTTGTTATTGGTTCAAATTTGAACCTAACACTAAGATTACTTTTTTGCCCCAACAATAACAACCAGTAACATCCTGCCACTTAGGATTTGTTGTAAAAATGTTGTGGATATATCATTTCTCATTTCTCAAACAATATTTGTATGGATAAGGAAGACAAAAACAACCTTAAAGTAACAGGAAATGCGCTACTGCCTAGAAAGGGAAATGATAATAAGTGAATAACTTTTTTTTAGAAGAATAATAATTAAATAACTTAATCACATGGATATTATCATATTAGCATAATCTACTTTTGGACTAAATTATAGCATAACTCTACTTTAAGGATATTTCCCGGAATCAACGACAATCATTGGTTAGACAAACGCCGACCAAGTCGTCCTCTTTTGTCCATTTAGCATCGGGAAAATTAATCTAAATACCTTGGTTTAAGGGGCAAAATAAAAAAAAATTTATCCTTAAGGAAATTTAACACATTGTGACAAAAATATTTTGTCAAGAAGGACAACCACTTAACAAACTTTTCTTTTTTACTAAATTAGTTAAAATTAATTCGCTTCTTCCGATGTCAATAATTCATAGCAAAAACAAAACAAAACAAAAAATTGAGGTTTGAAATGGATAAAATTATAAATGTGAAGAATTAGGATGATGAAAAGCCGAAGTTAACCTATTGCCTCTGTGAGGACTCGAAGATCCGAAGACCCGAGGATCCAAAGAACTGAAGACCCGGAGACATACTGGAAGGTATAATGAGCAGAGGAGAGTAAAGGAAACTGCCCAAGGACAAAGTGGGATGGTCGGGTAAGGAACAAAAGAGAGATTGATGATGTATGGGACATATTGCAAATATATGGGTGGGGTTGGATAACTATGATCATTGCATTGAATGTTTTGTACCAACCATTCTGGCCGCATTAAATAAAGGAATACTAGTTTTGTCCGCTGCATTAATGTAGACATGACATGAACAGTACAAAACACAAAACTAAAGTTTTTCTCCATTACCGACTACAAAGGATTGGACAGGTGTCAGTATAAGGGATTGAGTAGATGGAGAGGTGTAGGGCTGAGATAATAAGGGCAAATGGTATAAATAAAAGAGGAGAGACACAGAAGGAGGGGCTTTTGTTGTTGTTACCCTCTCTACAAATTCATTGTATTTGGATCTCTAATCATAAAACGTATATTGTGGCAGTCAGTTTGTTATGTGATTTTTAGTCCTTACAGCCTCCAAATGACATGACATATTATTTTTTTATAAAAGTATTTAGTATAAATGGACTTACGTAAAAAACGAGTCAACCTACTTTAACATGAGTAATAATTATATCAATTTCATGTTGACATATTTAACCCACAATCAAATTGGATCACTCATTTCATTATTATTTGTGTGAAGGGAGGTTGGCCCATCTTGAAACAAACCCATTTAACTCATATAAATAAACTTTATTTGTATCCACTACCCAATATAAATTTGAATTTTAGATATAAAATTGAGTAATTAAAAAAACTGTAATAATTATATTGGTAAAGTCATTATTAAAACTCTAAAGTCCCATTCCCTTTACCAAAACACAATCAAAAAAAGAAATGGCTTTCATTTCATTTCATTTTCCTTAGGTTAGTATTTCTAAATTTGGGTGGAGTTTCATTGATTTGGAATGAGAAGTTTTAAATTATATGTAATAAGTACTTTAATTTTTTTTTTTTTTTTTTTGGAGAAACAAACACACACACACACACACATATATAGAGAAAGGGGGATAAGATAAAGGAATACACTCACATGCCAATACTAAAACTGCATGCGGCAGTTAGTGTCGCGGAGCAAGTGATAAATCATTTCTCAATATCACACCTTACCAAATAAGTACTTTAATTGATGTTATTATGATATACAATTTGTATAGAATTTATTTGTATGTAGTTAGTATAATTTATATGCTTACAAAATATATAATATTTAAATGATTTTGGATCATATATTTTTAAATGAGTTGAAATGAGTTGGATTTGTGTTAACCCAACACAATCTATTCGTTAAACAAGTTAAAACAGGAAACATCATTGTCAATTCATATAAAACCTGTCTATTAAATAAATAACATGGGTCATATCAAGTCATATTAAAGTTGAGAGATTTTAACATAATTATTAAATGGATTATGTTTGGATTGACCTATGTAGCCGAGTATTCCAATCTCAATATGATTAGCCAATACAAATTATGACCCTTACCCCCTTCCTCGGGGGAATCTACACACAACCCATGCCAAACAAGGGAGGCCCGTTGTTGTGGTCCTTGTGGACTAGTGAATGCCATAGGGATCCACTGCCTTCACAAGCACAATAGGAACAAAGTTTTAACCATTGCCAGCCCATTCCTAGTAGCTTGGCAGGCTGACTACTATGTTAGGCCTGGATATCAATATATGGGCTCAGTTGATTCATGACCCCATTTATGGGCTTACTTGGGCTCGAAACCAATGCCATTAGTCTACTACTATTCATAATAAAACGGGCCCATATTGAAGTGACCATGTCATGGTCAGTATGTTTATTCAGCCCAAAAAAAAAAAAGCGATGAAACATGGTGCTTAATGGATTATTAAATCTTAACAATGTATTTACACTATGAATTTTTTTTAAAAAAAAATGTATTTACACGCAATGTTTGTCTCAAAAAAACAAAACAAAACATGCAAATTGTGTGCTTTTTTTTTTTTAAAGAAAACCTTATACTCTTATCCGTATTCCCATCATAATAAAAGTCAAATTTTATTATAATATTTGGGATCAAAATTTTTTTTTTTTCATATATATATATTAGTCAAATTTTAAAAAATGGAGTGACTCCCCATTGGCAACTTTAAAAAGCAGAAAACAATCGTGAGGTATTGAACTCTCTAACCATCATTATTATTTAAACTAGTCGCTAACCCATGCTATACACGGAAACTTACCTAAGGTAGACTAAAATAATTTTATAAAATCTTAAATTAATTAAGAAACTACACCATTACATGATTTACTCTTGTATGACTTCAATTTGTGTTATAATTTGATAAAGAAGTCATTGCTTGAACGTGTAATGGCTTACAAAAAATTTGTCAAACAATTTAAGATAATACAAAAAATAACTTAAAAATTCAGATATTAAACTTCTGAAAGACCAAAAAATATTAAAGAATCAAATGATTCACGGCTTAAATATTATTGAAACAAAACAAAATATATATGACTAAAAAATAGAAAAATATAAGAAAAATATTGAGCTGCATTCAAAAGAACAATCTATGGCTATAAGTTTGCTCATTATCATAAAATATCACGTTAGTGATAATAATAATAATAATAATAATAATATCAATGTTTGAGTTTGAGTTTGAGTTTAAGTTGGACTTGTTAGAGAGATAGAGTTTCACTCCTTGTTAAATTTGGATTAAACATAAATAATTTTGTTTAAAAAAATGATGAGTTTGAGTTTAAGTTGGACTTGTTAGAAAAATAGAGTTTCACTCCTTATTAAGTTTGGACTAAAAAAAAATAGTTTTATTTAAATAAAATGATAATTTTATTTAAATAGTGGGCTGACGTGGAAAATTGTGAGAGTTTCAAAGGTTTTAATTTTATAAATAAATAAATGAATATATATATATATATTATGATGAGCTGAGAATTGAACCAACTCTAGACTCGTCCAAAAGAGTCGTCCAGGTCTAGTAGATAAAAATGAACGTCCTTAATAGGACGGTCATCTAGGGGTATAAGGGTTGTCCATGAGTCAGGTGCCTGGACGGCCCCCGACACTTGGAAAATTCCATGGAGGTTTATCCACAAGATCCAATAAATTGAACCATATGTCATTATTTCAAGGCATAAATTAACTTCCAACAAGAGCTATAGAAAAAGATAAAATATTGGCGTAAATGCACTTTTAGTCCCTACATTTTGACTTTTTTCCATTTTAGTCCCTACATTTTATTTTTACCACTTTTAGTCCCTAAAGCAATTAACGCCCTTCATTTAAGTCCTTGAAGCATCATTCCATCACCAAACTAACAGGAAAGCTGATGTGGCTGACAGATCAATTAAAAAAATCATTTTTTGTACACGTTGGTCAATAAAATAACAGGAAGAAATCAGACTCACCAAGCAATAAAATAATAAACTCACGTGAAGCGCTTACCTTCCTCTCTAGCGCTTAGGTAAAGAAATCAAGCACACTGCAGTTGACACGTGGCTTTCCCGCCCCACACGTGTATGTCACTCAACTACCTCTCTAGCGCGCAGGTAAAGACCTTTCCCAAATCAGACTTAATCCCTAGTGAAGCTCTCTGCCTCTGCCTCTGCCGAACAACCATCATCATCAACCATAAAGAAAAATCCCACTTCTCTCTCAAACCACCATCATCATCATCAACCATTTCTCAAAACCCATCTCTGAAAGACACTAACTTGAAGCACCATCATCATTAACCATCTCTCAAAACCACCATCTCTGTCAATCTCTGTCACTTGATACCCACACTTTTCATATAGTGGAGAAAATGAAAGCTAGGAGACCTCTGTCTTTGTGAAAAGGTCTTCTCTCTCTTCTCTCTGTCCTTATTTATAGCTTTACAATAAGCTTGTTGGCTTTTTTCTAGTAGGGGCCACAATGCTTTTGTATATTTTGGCTTTTTGACTGTTTTTTGGTCCTTGCTTGCATGTGTTTGTTTGTAGTTTACATTGTGTTCCCTGTGTATGACAAAACTACTCTTCTCTGTTTCTTTTAGTATGACAAAATTATTGAAGTAAGTGTTGTATTGTTACTTAAATATTTGATTAAGTGTTGTGATCACCTAATACTTTATTAAGTGTTGTGTTGTGTTGTTTGCATGCAGAATGAAATATTTTATTAGGTATGAGTGTTGTTTTGTTAAATATAATATATATTTTGTTCTAAATAATATGTCGTTTGTTCTATAACTAGTATTGTTTAATTGGTTTTGGGGTTATGTTGCATGCAGAATGGATGAGCTATTTAGTATATTTGTACATCATGGTGGCCCTTTTACTGAGAATGGCCGAAAATATATGGGACGTGCAGTAGATGTAGTTGATAATTGTGACCTTGAAAGGTGGTCCAAGGTTGAGATAGAGAGTATATGTAGAGGCTTTGGGTACACATCTGTTAGCAGGCTGTGGTATAAAATGCTTGGAGTGGACCAAGAACTGACAGACTTCCATTTGATTGTTGATGATAGTGATGCCATCTACCTGACAGAATTAGTGAGGGGTCACGAAGATATTCATGTGTATGTAGAGCACCTAATACATGACCCTATATTAGTTGATGAAGGACAGGATGTTGGTAAGGGCAAGCAGCCATTGGCATTGGAGCAAGACTTTACAGGTTATTATGACAATGATGATGACAGTGAACATGATGACCATGATGGGGATGATTTTTACAGTTTTTATGATATTGATAACATGTATGCTAATGATCAAACTTTTAACAATGAGGGTGAGCTTGAGGTTAATGTTAATGTTCCTACTGAGGTGGCTGTTTCTCAAGTGGGTTCAAGGAAAGTAGGTAAAGAACCTATCATTGAGCACCCACCTGAGGTCTTTCATATAAGTGATAGCAGTGATAGTGTGGGAAGTGATGGTGGGGGAAGTGGCCTAGAAGATGATGTAGAGTTGAACCATAGTGTTAGGGACTTTGTTGAAGATTATAGTGACAGTTGGGATGGTAAGGATGATGCTGATGTTAATGAACTAGGCCAAATGGGTTCTGGTGTAATGAACTCTAATTATGAGAGTGAGGAACTGCACAGTCTTGTGGAATCATCATCTGATGATGAGCTTGGGTATGATAATGATGATAAGTCTGAGGATGATAACATGACACATGTGGGAGATGAAAAGGAACAGAAAGAAGAGCAAGTGAGGAAGTTCCCTGTGTTTAAGCCAATGGCTAAGGCTGAGCATATTTATTTTGAGAAAGAAATGTTGTTTACTACACCTAAGCAATTCAAGGAAGCTATAACAGATTATGCAGTTCATGGTGGATGGAGAATCAGATTTGTTAAAAATAACCTACAAAGGGTAAGAGCTGTCTGCCAAGAAGGGTGCAAGTTTGTTGCCTATCTAACAAAAGTGACAAGGGAGAGGAGCTACCAACTAAGGACATTGATATTGGAACACACCTGCTCTAGAAGTTATAAGAATCCTAGGTGTACTTCATCATACATTGGGAAGAAGTTGATGAAAAAGGTGAAAAGACAGCCTAATATCAAGCTGAAAGACATCCAACAGGCTGTCCATGACAAGTATACCCTAAACATAAGTGCAGGAAAAACAAGTAGAGTTAGGGATAAGGCTCAAGAATATGTTGATGGGGCTTATACACAACTGTACAACCAGCTGTGGGAGTACTGTGAGGAATTAAGGAGGGCTAGTCCTGGTAGTACCATACTTATGAAGGTACATACCTTCCATGATGGTGATCTAGCAACTGAGATGGATTTGGTGTGTGGGGTGCCTTATTTTGAGAGGCTATACATATGTTTGGAGGGCTCCAACAAGGGGTTTTTGGTTGGATGCAGGCCATTCATTGGTTTGGATGCCTGCTATTTGAAGAACAAGTCAGGGGGGCAATTGATTACTGCAGTATGCAGAGATCCTAATGAGGAGTACTTCCCACTTGCATATGCAGTGGTAGAGGTTGAAACTAAGGACTCTTGGACTTGGTTCATCAATCTATTACTTGCAAACATAGGTTAAAATAGGAGATGGGTGTTTATGTCAAACCAGTAGAAGGTGTGTAGTTTATTCTCTATTTGGTTGTTTTTTTTTCTTTATTTACTCATTGTATCTATCTCTAAGACATATTTTCCTTTGATACTGTTTGTGACAGGGGTTGGTGCAAACTTTCATTGATAGCTGATCACAGTATGAACATAGGATTTGCTGCTAGCACCTCTACAACAATTTCAGGAAAAACCATCCTGGTGTTCTGATCAGAGAACTGTTTTGGAGGGCAGCCAAGCCAACTTATAAAGAAGAGTTTGATAGGGTGATGGATGAGCTGAAGGGCATTGATGCTTATGCACACAGTTGGTTAGATGCTCATTCAACAACAAAATGGGTCAAACACATGTTTAGTGAGGATGCCTTGACTAACACTATAGTAAACAATATGTGTGAGAGTTTCAACAATAGGATTCTTAAATTCAAGTCTAAGACTATAATTAGCATGGTATGAGTCTTTGTGATCACCTACAGTTAATTAGGTTCATTGTTTGGTACTGTTTTTAGCAGGTCTTGCAATTAAAATCTAATGTTTCATTGTACTTGTATGAGCTTGCAGCTTAAGTGTATCAGGCTATATCTCATGACTAGGTTTCAAAACAATAGAGAGAAGATTTTGAGAGTAGAGTAAGATATTTGTGCCTAGGTTTTGAAGAGGTTACACAAGGAAAAAGTGGCAGCCAGTAGGTGGTTAGCTTGTTAGGCAGGGCAGACCCAGTTTAAAGTAAAAAATTGTCTGCAAAGTTTCACTGTTGACTTAGCCACAGTGCACTGCAGTTGTAGGAAATGGGATATAAGTGGCATACCCTGTGCTCATGCAATCACTTGCATATTTTTCAACAGACAAGATGCTGAACAATATGTTCACCCATGTTACCATGTCTCTACATACAAGACCTGCTATGAACCAATCATAACACCAATCAATGGACAGAATATGTAGAGAACTAGTGGTGTGACCCCAGTTCAGCCTTCCATCAAAAGAAGACCACCTAGCAGACTTAAGAAGAAGAGAGCAAGGGAACCTAATGAGCCAACAAGTAGGAGAGTTGGCAAATCCAAGCAATGCAAGGCATGTGGTAAGTTAGGGCATAATAGAAGAAGTTGCAAGGGTGAGATTAGAGGGAACTATTTACTGCCAGGCACCACAAACAGAACAAGTACATCTAATAAGGTAATATATGGATATGTGTGTGAAATATTTGCTTTTCAATATTCAATATTAATGTGTGTGAATTTATTGTTTGTAGGCCAACATGCACAGCTTCAGCTCCACTCCAAGTGCACCACCTCAGTCTAGCATACATAGCCCATTCACTCCAAGTGTACCATACCAGTACAGAATGCCCAGCTTTAGGCCAGGTGCACCACCTCAGTCTACCATGCATAGCCGAGCCACTCCAAGTGCACCATACTAGTCCAGCAAGCCCAGCTTTAGGTCAGGTGCACCATCTCAAGCCAAGACAAGCTCAGCTACTCAATTTGCACCATCTCAGACCAAGATGCACCAATCCAGTCCAAATGCAACACCTCATGCTAGGAGAAGCTCATCCAATCCATTTCAGGCTAACAGAAACACATTCATCCACTCATATACACAGCTGCACAACTCCATTCCAGCTGCACCACACCAGTCAGGCAACACCACACAGAATCTAGGTGCACATCAAAACTCCAGCAACAGGAATCCAAATCCAAGGCAGAAAAAGACAAGGGTGATCACATCAAAGACTCTAAAGGCTTCTAAGAATGCATCCAAATACATGGAAGCAATTAGACATGGTGGGTGTCAATCATCTATGCATGTTCCAAGGAAATGAAGAGAGCACAAGTTCATTTTTCCTTTGCTTGTTTTGTGTATTTATGGTGATAGGGTTAACTATGGAACAATGCCCTTTGTTTTGTAGAAAGTGATAACGTTATATATGTTTAATCAATGCAGCAGAATTTTTATTTGAAGAAATTTGCAGCATGAATTTTATTTGATGCAGCAGCATTTACTGAGTTTGTATTTATTGAGTTTTGTTTGAGGCAACAGAAATTTGCAGCCCTTTGTTTTGTATTTACTGAGTTTTGTTTGATGTAGTAGAAATTTGCAGCCCTTTGTTTTGTATTTACTGAGTTTTATTTAATGTAGCAGAATTTTTTTAATTCAACATATTTTATTTGCAGCAGAAATTTGTATTGCAGAAATTTTTTTGTATGCTGAATGTATTGCAAATTCTGTATTGCAGCAGAAATTTGTATGCTGAATGTATGCTAAAATTTGTGTGCAAATTTTGTATTTATTGTATGCTGAAATTTTTTTGTAGCCAAAATTTGTATTGCAGATTCTGTTACATGGGTTTCCTTTAGATTTTTTTGTATGCTGAATGTATTTTTGGATAACAAATTATTGGGGTTTCTCATGTTTTGTGTGTTTGATTAAATTTCTAATTTTTTTGGATGTGCCTTTGTCAATCTGTATTATTACTAAGCAGAAATGGAATCAAGCTCAAAAAGTTTGGTTCAAAATTGGTTTTTTGTTGACTAGGATTTTTCCATGAGCAATATTCAATAATGGGTTTATGTACTTATGGATGATAGTGTGTGTAAACAATATGCTGTAGATTGGCTAGTGGGTGTTTGGTGTTTGTGTTTTGATGTGTAATCATGTGTTTTAGGATGGATAATCTCTTTTGGTACTTACTAGGTTTCTTCTATAGTGGTAATTGGTAAATGTTTGGGATTCACTTCAAAGGATTCAGTGAGATCCCTTTTGATTTGAGTCACGCCTAATGTGTGGGGTAATATTATATGGGAATTAATGGAGTTAGCTTTTCTTAGACCTTTTTTAGTAAGTAAAATAATTTGAGTCAAAATAAGAGTTAGCTGCAAAGTTGACTCAATTAGCTGCAAAGTTAACTACATGCTTTATTTGACTCAGTTAGCTGCAAAGTTCACTTCTATCTTGCCAAATTCTCCACAATACACAAAATACTACTACATGCTTTATTTGACTCAGTTAGCTGCAAAGTTGGACATGTTTAATAGATCTTTTTCAAGATGTGTTTGAACTACAGAAGAGGGAATATAGTATTACCTTAATTAAGTATCATTTACTCTCTTTGACTTTGAAATTGAGACTTACTATAAAATTTCATATTCACATCTCTTTTTTCAAATTGGTTATTTAACTTTGTATTTTTTATTTTATTAAACTGAAACCAGTATGAATACTGTTCATAAACACATTCCAGCAGCCCCACATTGATGAATACAAAACAAATGTTAAGCACACAAAAATTCCAAATCATTCAATGTGACAAAAAAGTTACAAATGAGAGAATGGATCATTATTAATATTTTACCATTGAACAACACAATTAGAAAATAGGGGTATTCATTTCAATCCAGGAATGGTACAAAAAAAAAAAAAAACTAGCAGGTGTTTCCATGTTAACTGCCTAACCAAAAAATTTACACACTGCCAGCCCTATGCATTAGCAATTACAGGATATTGAAACTCCCACATCTATGTAACATGCTAACCAAACATACACTTCCACCACCCACCTAACCAAACATAAACACTTCCACACTTCCCACTTGCTGCCTAATCAAACTTCCACTACCTGTCTAACTACCCATACAATTAAAGAGACAATTCTCATATATCACCAATAAGAATGCCAAAGCCACAGTGTAAAACTTCTCTCTCTTGTAGCCTCTAGTCTGATAATTTGTTGCCTTTGCTCTGGCATGAGCACCTTACCACGTTCACATATCTCATCACCACATCATTGGAAGAATTTACACTTTCGCCCAACCTGAAATGCAAACCAATTTCTTCATCCATCAAGTTACTTAATGACCAATAAGTACTGTATAATTAACATGAAATTGAAAAAACATTGTTGTTTATATATAACCATAGCAATCCAATTTTTAAGAAAACATTAACATTGAAGATCAACATCATTTAAGCATGCACTCCATAGCAAAGAAATAACTCAACTTCAGTTTATTAAGTCCACACAAAAAAAATGATTAATTACTCAAATATTGAAATACTCAAAACCTACATTCTGCTAACATGATTATAAGTTGAGGGTTTTTTTTTTATATAATTGATATCCATTTATTTTACTTAGCAATTAAAAAAGCCATAAACAAGCCAAACTTTTAACAGCACATTAGAGCAAAAAGCCAAACTCAAATCCAATGATTGGAGCATTATAATCATACAAACCTTAACCAAAAGCTCAAAAACCAATATTTGTCAAATTTTTGGGGAATGCCAACAAAATTAGACCAAAAAGCATAGAATAGCTTAGATATTTTAAGCAAATTACCCAACAACAACTTTCTATTCACACAACGAACTTCATGTCTTCATGGTCTCCACTACACATCATACAATAATTATTCGAGCTTGCTTATAAAACGTCTCAATTATGAATTAATTATAATATCAAAAGAAAATAATTGGTATCGTATATAAATTTTGGTCACCTAAGTCCACCAATGATCAAACTTTTGGGCATATACATGAAAAAATAACAGAAAAACATTGTCATTATAACCAGCTAGAGTTTCAGAAAGGGTAGGTCATAAGGGTCATTACTCTTTTAATATTAACTAGGTGGTGTTCTGAGAGGGATTGCACTTGACAACCAAAAAAACCTTTATACACACACATTTCAAGCACCCAACTCAAACAGAGCGCAGAACAGAATCACAGCTAAAACATTTTAAGCACCCAACTCAAAGATTCCAAGAATTACCCATAACTCCAAGGCTAAAACAAAATAACATCAATAACCCACCAACAGTAACAATGCTTGAACTACCCAGTAGAAAAAACATGATTAATTAAAAAAAAAATACTCAAATATTGAAATACCCAGTAGTTTGGACAGCCATAAAACCTTCTGCCAGGGTTGTCTGGTGTCCATGAAACGACTAACACTGGTTTTTCAACATAGTAGCACCTAATTGGAGCTCTCCTCCTTGGGCTTGAACTAGTTGAAGAGTTTGCTTCCATCTGATCAAGGACTTCGAAATGGTTGAAGATCTTGAGAGATGGTTAATGATGATGGTGGCTTCAAGTGGCAGAGATGGTTTGAGAGACTGATGGTTTGAGAGAGACAAAGAGGCTAATCTAGGGATTAAACTCTAATTTGAGTATTTTTCTTTACCTCTGTGTGCCAAATTGCTTCACGTGAGCTTGGCCAGTTATTTTATTGACCAACACGTAAAAAAAAATGATTTTTTTAATTGATCCGTCAGCCACATCAGCTTTCCCGTTAGTTTGGTGACGGAATGGTGCTTCAAGGACTTAAATGAATGGCATTAATTGGTTTAGGGACTAAAAGTAGTAAAAATAAAGTGTAGAGACTAAAATGGAAAAAATTCAAAATGTAGGGACTAAAAGTGCATTTACGCCTAAAATTTTCTAACTCCTATAGTGGTTATGGAAGTTAACCTTGAACCCTCTGACCTCCTCAAGTATAGGAGAAGTTACAATACAGGTAACCGCTTCAAAAACACACTATATAAACACTCATTCACATTAAACAAATGTAAGTTTTTTGCAACTCCTGAAAAGTTGGAACTCTAGAATTTGAAAGAAAAACTAACTTTGGCATCAGAGGGATCTTGGCCGGTCCACCCCAGTCATCCTTTTAAAGTTCGATGCATCCAGGCTACTGATTTTCTTTGCATCATCAGTTGACGCCGTTTGTGGGAAGTTCGATCGATTGTGTTTTGCAATTTAACTTTCCTCGATAAAAGGTTGTATGGTTTGGACAAGATCAAGGGCCACTAGCCTAGGCCACCAAGAGAGTAGGGATGCTTCTAGTAATCCCCATCGTGATCGTCAGTCAACACTTGTCATGCAACCGCCTTCCATCCAACACATACAATCCATGGCAGCCGCCATAATGGAATTAACCCGTTAGAACCAAGAGTTGACTAGGGAGATTAGTCTAAGGAGGCAACACTATGAAAGACACGTGGAAAGGCAAGTCCAGAGTCAAGAAGGTAGAGGAAAAAATGCTGAGCCCGAGAACTAGTTAAGGGGTATCGCTTCAAGAAGGGTGCCACACTTGGAGAGGGAGATGGACCAAATGAGGAAGGCTATGGACGAGATGAAGGAAAACATAAGAAGGGCAAATCCCGTAGATGATTTAGTTCATCGAACGGACTCCCCTTTCACGGCTTCCATCAATAGTCACCATTTACCTCCTAAGTTCAAAATTCCTTCCTTGAACTCATATGATGGAACGCACGACCTGTGTGATCATACTGCCACCTTCAAGACTACCATGCACCTTCAAGGGGTTCCAGACGAGATTATGTGCAGGGCTTTTCCTACCACCCTTAATGGGGCCAACACGAGTATGGTTCAGCAAGATACCTCCAAACATTGTAGGCTCGTTCGAAGAATTCAGCAAGTTGTTCGTCAACAATTTTATCAAAGGACAAAAGCATAAACGTTCCTCATCTAGCCTGTTAACCATTGAACAAGGGGACAATGAAAGCTCGTGGTCCTTCATTACCCGGTTCAATAGGGAAGCCCTAACGGTGGGCGAGATGGACGACAAGTTATTGGCAGCTTTCCATAATGAAGTTAATTCTAATTTATTCATTCATAAGCTTTATGAACAAGAGTCTCAGACCATGGCTGAACTCGTCCATTCAGCCCAGAACTTCATGAACGCAGAAGATGCAATCATAGCCAAGAAGACGAAGAGAGCAGAGCACATGGAAGCGGATCTCCTGCACCATCCTGAGCAGGTCCTTGTCCAAAGAAGGCCCAAGTAGGGGAGAAGAAAGATAGAGATAACAAAAAGACAAGTTCTTCAGCAAGGAGTCAGCAGTATACGCCCTTGAATGTGCCACTTGAACAAGTGCTTATGCAAATTAAGGACGACCCATCCTTAAAGTGGCCAAAAAAAATGAAAGGAGATCCCAACAAGCGCAATAGGAACAAGTATTGCTGCTTCCATAGAGATCATGGGCATGATACAGACGAATGTTTTGATTTGAAATAATAGATGGAGAATCTCATCAGATAAGGAAAATTGAGAAATTTTCTTAGACTAGATAACAAGGACGAAAAGTTGAAGGCGAAGGTAGAAGAGTCATCACGACCCCCACTTGGAGAAATAAGAGTTATTATAGAAAGAACCTTGACAGGTCAATCATCCAAGTCAAGGAAGACTTACCTAAAAGTGGTCCAAATTTTCCAATTGTTTGGACGATCTCTAAGGAAGAAAGGAACGGACGAGCAAGCCATTACATTTACGGACGAGGATGCGGAAAGAATCCACCACCCACATGACAACGCAATCGTCATCACACTACTCATTGCTGACTATACAACTAAAAGAGTGTTGGTAGACAATGGGAGTTCGGCGGACATCTTGTATTACCCCGCCTTCCAACAAATGAAGCTTGGACGAGATAAGCTTCGTCCAATAAACTCGCCCTTGGTATGATTTAGAGGAATGAAAGTGCAACCCATGGGTACCATTACGTTACCTGTGGTGGTAGGAGCATATCCTCAACAAATAACCAAAGAAGTAAACTTCTTTGTTGTTGACTGTTCATCGTCATACAACAGCATTATTAGAAGACCAACTTTAAATAGTTGGAAAGCAGTAACCTCTACCTACCATTTGTCTGTTAAGTTCCCAACAGAATATGGAGTAGGTTAAGTGCAGGGAGATCAATTGGCCGCCAGAGAATGCTATCTAGCCATGTTAGCCATGGACAAGCACGTGCAGACGATGAGCATAGACGAGAGAAGGGTTGTTGCGGAGCCCACGGAGGTGCTGGAAGACGTTCCCTTGGACGAGGGTAACCCCGAGAAGTTTACTAGAATTGGAACAAGCATGGAAAAGAAGACAAAGCAAGACCTTGTCTAATTTTTAAAGAAGAATATTGATGTGTTCGCTTGGAGTCATGAGGATATGTCAAGTATTGACCCGAGCGTCATTACCCATTGTCTGAATGTATATCCTTCTTCCAAGCCCGTACATTAGAAGAAAAGAGTTTTTGCCCCTGAGCGGGATAATGCGATTAAAGAAGAAGTCCAAAAGTTGACCATGGCTAAGTTTATCCGGGAAGTTTATTACCTTGACTGGCTAGCTAATGTGGTAATGGTCAAGAAGGCTAATGACAAATGGAGGATATGCGTAGACTTTACCAATTTGAATAAGGCCTACCCCAAGGATAGCTATCCATTGCCACGTATTGACCAGCTGGTGGATTCGACTGTGGGTCATAAATTGTTAAGTTTCATGGATGCCTTCTCGGGCTACAATCAAATAAGGATGGATGAGGTGGATCAAAAGAAAACATCCTTTATCACCAGCCAAGGCTTGTTTTGCTACAAGGTGATGCCCTTCGGTTTGAAGAATGCGAAGGCAACCTATCAAAGGTTAGTTAATCATATGTTTCATTCACAGATTTGACGAAATGTGGAAGTTTATGTAGATGATATGCTGGTAAAGAGTTTGGACAAGGAAAAGCATCTGGACGACCTTTAGGAGACGTTTGATACGCTTAGGCGATATAACATGATATTGAATCCGAGTAACTGCGTCTTTGGAGTTTCGTCAGGTAAGTTTCTTGGGTTCATGGTTTCACACAGGGACATTGAAGCGAATCTTAATAAAATCCAAGTAATACTGAACATGGAGCTACCAAGGAATATCAAAGAAGTTCAGTCTCTCACCGGACGAGTTGCCGCCCTTAACAAATTTGTCTCAAAAGCTACTGACAAGTGTTTGTCATTCTTTAAAGTTCTAAAGAAGGCATTTGAATAGACGGATGAGTGCCAGAAGGCCCTCTAAGACCTCAAGGCCTACCTCACTACTCCTTCCCTACTAAGCTCGTCTGTACTAGGCTAAGAATTATATTTGTATTTAGCGGTGTCCCCACACGCAGTGAGCTTGGCATTGGAGAGAAGAAGGGAGGATACAGAAGCCGGTTTACTATACGAGCCGGGCGCTAAGAGAAGCGGAAAGACGATATCCAATGATGGAAAAGCTAGCCTTTGCTTTGGTCACGGCTTCTAGGAAGCTGAGGCATTACTTTCAGGCTCATGTCATCAACGTCCTGACAGATCATCCACTAAAAAAGGTAATAAACAAGTTGAAAGCCGCAGGATGACTAATCCAATGGGTCGTAGAGCTTAGTGAGTTTGATGTCAGGTACTAACCAAGATGCGCGATAAAAGCACAAGCATTGGCGGATTTCATTGTGGAGTTCACTTCCAGTCAAGACGAGCTAGACAAAGAGGAAGAGGTTCAAAGGTGGGTCATCAATGTAGATGGCTCGTCCACGCTATATGCAGGGAGGATCAGAGTTATACTCAAGTCCCTAGAAGGAGAAAAGTTGAAATACACAACCCGTCTACAATACCAAACTACTAACAATGAAGCTGAATATGAAACTCTTAATAAAGGATTAGAATTGGCTAAGTCCTTAGGGGCGGAGTCAATAGTCGTTCAAGGAGATTCTCAGTTGATCATCAATCAAGTGAATGGAATGTGTGAAGCCAAGGAAGACCGGATGAAGAAGTACCTCAACAAAGTAAAACGACTCGTCAAAAAGTTCAAAAAAGCCATTTTTGTTCAACTCCCAAGGGAAAAGAACATGGAAACGGATGTTTTGGCAAAAGCAGCTTCAGTGGGGGGAGCGATGGACGACCATGACTAAGTCCAATATATGCCGAGCATAGATTTTCCAAAGGTACAACAAATTGAAGGAGAAG
The DNA here is from genome assembly GCF_040712315.1 of Castanea sativa. Taxonomy (NCBI): domain Eukaryota; kingdom Viridiplantae; phylum Streptophyta; class Magnoliopsida; order Fagales; family Fagaceae; genus Castanea; species Castanea sativa. The sequence goes on from NC_134020.1 coordinate 36,635,209, forward strand.
GAAATTGGATAACTCCAATAATAGCTTATCTCAAAGATGGAAGGCTTCCGGAAGATAAGGACGAGGCTAGGAAGTTGAGGATCAGAGTTGCCAAGTATGTCCTCATAGATGAGGTACTGTATAAGCGAGGCTTCTCTCAGCCTTACTTAAGATGCTTAGCTCCAGACGAGTAGAATTATGTGTTGAGGGAAGTTCATGAAGGAGCATGTGGAAATTATTCGAGAGCAAGAGCACTAGTCCATAAGGTCGTTCGTGCAGGCTACTACTGGCCAACTATTCAAGCAAATGTTAAGGCTTATGTCAAAGTGTGTGACTAGTGCCAGCGCTTCAGCAACATCCCTAGACAACCATTGGCGTATTTGACCTCGATGATAGCCCCATGGCCCTTTGCACAATGAGGACTGGACATTTTAGGTCTCTTCCCGCTTGGAACCAGGCAGATGAAGTTTTTGGTAGTAAGGATCGATTACTTTACTAAGTGGGTGGAAGCCGAGCCCTTGGCAAAAATTACTCAACAAAATGTCAAGAATTTCGTGTAGAAAAACATTGTATGTAGGTTTGGGATACCCAGGGTATTAATATTTAACAATGGATGACAAGTTGATAACACACCTTTTAGGGGATTTTGTGAACAACTTGGAATAAAAAAAAACAATATTCCTCACCCTCCCACCCACAAGCGAACGGCCAAGCAGAAGTTGCAAACCGATCCTTGCTGAAAATCATCAAGACCCGGCTTGAGGGGGCAAAGGGAGTATGGCCAGACGAGCTACCAGGTGTTTTATGGGCTTATAGGATGACTAGGGGTGTGCAGTCAACCCACCAACCCGTCAAAATCAACCGAACCCGCCAGGTTGGGTTGGTTTTTAGGCCTTGGTGGGTTGAGTTGGGTTACAAAAATTTTTTTGATAGTGGGCCGGGTTGGGTTTGGGTCATAAAATTTCAAATTCGCCAAACCTAACCCGACCCACCTATATATTTAATATATATATATATATTTAAAATATATTATATAATTAATAATTTTTTTAAAATAACTAGCTTTTTCTATCGTTTATAAAAACCAATTAATTCACACAAATCCTAGTAAATTACTATTGTAGTTTAGTCATTAATGTTGTTTGCCTTTAATGAGTTACATTGATACTAATCTTTGAGTTTTTTTAATATATTTATATTTATATTTTTTTCTACTCAATTTAATAATAATAATAATAATAATAATTTGTCCAACCCATGGGTTCAACCTGACCCAACCCAACCTATGTGGGTTGGGTTGGGTTGGGTTGGACCTATGTGATGGATTGGGTTGAATTTTTTTTGACCCACCATAGTGGCTTGGGTCAAAAACTCCCCTCAACCTGGCCCAACCCAACCCATGCACACCCCTAAGGACGATTGTGAGGACTCCTACGGGGGAAACCCCTTTCAAACTAGCCTATGGAAGCAAAACAGTCATACTTGTAGAAGTATAAATGGCCAACCATAGGGTAATACAGTATCTACACAAGGAGAAGAACAACTTCGTCTTAACTTCGTTCTCATTGACGAGGTAAGGATGGATGCGGAGCAAAGGACAGTATGGTACAAAAATCTTATGGCTAGGCAATACAATACAATGGTGAAACCTAGGCGCTTCAACATTGGAGACCTCATCCTTAAAAGGGTCTCTTTGGCAACTAAGAACCCAGCCCATGGGAAACTGAGACCTAATTGAGAAGGACCCTATAGGGTCATTAATTGCAAAAGACAGGGATTATACTACCTAGAAGCCTTAGATGGACGGAAGCTAGAGCACCCTTAAAACGTCGAGCATCTAATAAGGTACTATCAGTGAAGGGCCAGCCTGGGCGAGTGGCGCCATGGACGAAGTTGAAGTGTTTCCCTCGTCTTTATCCATGTTTATTACTCTGTTTATTACTACTACTGCGTGTTTTAAATATTTTGATTCCCTAAAAAGTGCATTAGGCTCTAACTTATGCACTGTCTAAAGACAAGATTGTGGTGGACGAGGTTACAGGCTTAGTCTTTTTTATTTCCCTAAGGCATTGGCTTTTAAGCATGTGTCATGCTTGTGGATGATGTTTTATATTTTGTATATGCAGTTTGGATTTCCAATGTATGTGATACATAAATCTAACTCTCATAATTTCTTCCACAAGAAGGCTAAGGCCTAAGACGAGAAACATCCTCGGACGCAGGGATGTAACATCTACAGCCTTTCCTTGAAATAAGGATAAAGCAAAGAAACAAAATGACATATTCGTCTAAACAATAAACGAGAAAATGCATGCTTGACCAAGGGACGAGATAAAACCTCAAGCATAAGCGTCCAAGAAATGGACGGGAAATGCATGCGTATAAGAATACTTGAAATCCATGGATAAATACAACCAGCCAAGACGATCCAATTTTTGGACGAGTTAAATGTTGGGGGCGTCTTACCTAAAGACAAAAGTAAGCTGTCCAGCCTATGGACGAGGAAAAAGAGCTGGCTAAGTCAAGTTTCTGGATGAAAAAAGCTAGTAAAGGCAATGCCATCTATAAGACGAGTTATATCTGTGAAATTCAAAGAATAACAAAAATATTGGACATAAGGGAATTCTTGAACAAGGACGAGCTAAACACCATGAGTGGACGGACCACACCTAAAAAACCAGTATAACATGGAAAAAAGTTCGTCCATACAACAATACATTCAATAGTAAATAAAGCAATGAAAATAAACATTCATTTATAAAAGCTTAAAAAAGGGTAGACGACCACCATCCAAAAACCCTTATTAGTTAGAGCCTAGAAGGCAATTGTTTGAAAGCTCATCACAAAGACTATAGACGAGACAAATGTACTTGAATAAATTTAAATGGCCCAAAACAGCGGACCTCATGCATAAAACAAAAACAAAAGAAAAATGACAAGATAATTTTTCAAAGACTTTTCATTGAGGAGGATTGTTTCCACTGTTAGGCTCATCTGGGGGTGGGCTGGGTGGTGGCATCATCTTCAACATTAACATCTTTTGAGCTCGTTTGGAGTAGAGAGCGCAGCACCAAGGTTGAGCTTGATGGAGCTAAAGTCAACTTCAAGGAAGTTTTCCATTGTGTCCATATGAAAGTCTTCAACACTAGCTGCGTAGTTGGTGCCCAACAAATCAGTGAATTGTTTGGAAGCTCTAAACTCCACTACAACGTCTTCTTTAGCCTTGTTAAGAAGGGCGCTCAACTCATCGTTCCTCTTTTGAAGGTAGTTAAGACGAGTGTCCTTCTCAACAACGTCAACTCTGAGCTCTTCGATGAGGTTCTGCAGTTCCTTGGCCTCGTCTTTAGCTTTGGCTGCCACTTCAGTCCAGCCCTTGCAATCATCCTTAACCTCCTGAACCCTCATCTCAAGTAAAATCCTTGTCTTGTCCAACTCCGTAGCCTACCTGGACGCGGCAATGAACTTTGACATCGCCTGCATAAATGATCAAAAACTCTGTTAAAAAAAATGTATATACATATTACTATGACAAGACTAAGGAAAAGTAATTACATACCTTGAATAGATCATGAACACCAAAATGCTCAAATTCTTTCAAGGACATGTCATAGCACACAACCACGTCCTCACCTGTTATAGACTTCTCAAACCTTTCCTAAGTTAAGTCCTCACTTTCCAGAAGGTTCATAGGAACCCTCTAGGAAGGCTGAGACGAGGAAGTCGCAGTGGTTTTGGCCGGAGTGACTTCAAGGGGAATGGACGAGTCAACATCAAAAACTTGGACGGACGGTTGAGAGGTAGGAAGACCAGGCTTAACAGCCCCAGGCCTGGACAACCCATGCTTCGCCTTCTTTCCTTGACGATTGGGAAGGTTTCCCAAGTCCAGCGTCTTGGATAAATATTTTCTTTTGTCCCCAATGGAAGGACAAGGCTGGGATTAAGCCTCAGGCCTGGTCACCTTGTCCACCACCTCCTTTTCCCTATTCTCCTTCATGGTTGCCATCCCTAAAGGGAAAAATATTGGAGTTTAGCTAAAGAACATAACCCAAAAAACACAAATAAACTCCAATTAAAAAGAAAACTCACGTTTACGAAAATTGAGCTCGTGGGCAATAGCTCCAGCAGATGGCTCAAGGCCGAGTCCCCATGTGGTGAGACGTTAAAGGGTCACCAGCGAATGAAAGCTCCTATCAACGTATAGACGAGCTTTGTGGACGCGATCACGATGAAATTTACTTAAAGATGGTCGTCTAACAGCTGAAAGAGAAAGAAGAGAAAAAAAAGGGTTAGATGATTGTAAATAAAAGATAAAACACTATGTAAAAAAAACAAAAGGTGAAAGCAAAACAAAACACAAACATACATTCAAGATGAAGGTTGCTTAGTTCTCCAGTATGTGGGGCAAATGGATCCCTGCCAACCTCTACAGGGCGCCCAGACCAAAAACCAAAGACGAAGAAAAACTCCGTCTTTCAATTTCTATCAGATGTTACCAATGACTTGATTAATCTACAATCTTTGCCCCTGGCTGTAAATTGGTAAAAGCCAAGGGACTAGCTAATCTCTGAGGGTTTGTAGCAGAAGAGGAACTCGTCCATAGTGAGAGGACGGTCCCCTTCAAATACTTTCATCCACAAAACTTGCATAGAGACGACTAATCTCCATGTGTTGGGGTTAAATTGACACACTCCTAAACCTAACCTAGTAAGTAATTCCCTAGCAAAAGCATTAAGGGGTAACCTAAGTCCCCCTAAAAGATAAGCCTCATAGACGCCTATCCCAAAACGAGGGTTGCAAAGCCACTCCCCACGGACAGCTAACCTAGGATTAAGGTCGTCGAGAATTTCGTACCAAGCCCTAAGTGAATTAGGCATCTGTTCATTCATTTTGGAAGGGATGCCTACAACGTAACTATCAACTGTCTCCACCTCGTCTAAAGGAGGAGATGGAGGGACGCTTGTCGAGGGACCAACTCGAGACCCAAAAGCTGCCCTCGTCCTAAGTTGCTCCTGAAAGACCTCTAATGGAACCCTAGGGACGCCGGATGTGTATTCCTCGTCCGTAGTGTTTCCCCCAATGCTGCTAGTACTATCACCACTACTACTAGAAGTATAACTAGTTGTATCATGGTACTCATCTATGTCTTTATCAATACTATTGCTAGACGAGGAAACAATAATTTCTGACATTTTGGAAGAAAACTTAAAACCTAAAGACGAGGATAAAGAGAATACCTGAGTCTAGACGAAGAGAGACTATGGACGTGGAAAAACTTCTAGACGAGGAGCTAGACGACAAATTTCAAGGAAGAAAATTTCAGAAATGTGAAGGATAGGAGAGGAACTATTTATAGGTAGTGGAATTTGGCATCTGAAACACATGACCAACTAAAAAATGACACGTGGCATACTCCTCGAAAAAGTGAATTGACGCGACCAGTTACCAATGAGATAATGACACGTAGCACACCTAACCGCTGACATAAGGACACATGTCCCAAAGAATATTGTTAAGCCATGCAGTACTCTAGACGACCCTTGGACAAAGGGGCAACTAATGGTGAGCTGAGAATTGAACCAACTCTAGACTCGTCCAAAAGAGTTGTCCAGGTCTAGTAGATAAAAATGAACGTCCTTAATAAGACGGTCGTCTAGGGGCATAAGGGTTGTCCATGAGTCAGGTGCCTGGACGACCCCAACACTTGGAAAATTCCATGGAAGTTTATCCACAAGATCCAGTAAATTGAACCACATGTCATTATTTCAAGGCACAAATTAACTTCTAACGACAGTTATAGAAAAAGATAAAAATATTCTAACTTCTATAGCAGTTATGGAAATTAACCTTGAACCCTATGACCTCTTTAAGTATAGGGGAAGTTACAATACAGGTAACCGCTTCAAGAACACACTATATAAACACTCATTCACATCAAATGAAGGTAAGTTTTTTGCAACTCCTGAAAAGTTGGAACTCTAAAATTTGAGAGAAAAACTAACTTTGGCATTGGAGGGTTCTTGGCCAGTCCACCCTAGTCATCCTTTGATCGTGTGTTATTTTTTTAGGCCTTCCAAACAATCACCAGCCCTTTAAAGTCCGAAGCATCCAGCGATTCCAGCCTACTGATTTTCTTTGCATCATCTATATATATATAGATAATATTAGGTTTCATGGGTCCGCTTTTGATTATGTTCTAATAACAATATGATACACGTTATATTTAGAGTGTTGTCATGTAAAAATTAGTTGATAATTGATTCATAGATGCCCTCAACTCAATCCAATTAATTTGAATAACAAGTGTAGAGACTACAAATTTTACAACTATTAAGTTGACAAATGGTTATTGGTAAATATAAAAATAATGTCAGTGATGAATCAAAATCAAAACTAATAAAAATTGTCAATTTAACTATTGTGAAAATTATTGTGTTTGTGAGATTATTCTAGATGGAGAGATTGATTTATATTTTCCATAACATTTTTCACAACACTTTTACAACAAATCTTAAATAGCAAGTTGCTATTGATGGCAAAAAAATAATTTTAGTGTTGGGTTCAAATTAGAATTAGTAATAACTTAGCACCTAGGATTTGTTGTGAAAAATATTGTGAATGTTACACTTCTCAAAAAGCAAAAAACAAAAAGTATAATACACAAAAAAATTCACAACTTTTTTCATAATAGTTTTTTTTTTGAGAAACTTTTTCATAATAGTTGAATTGACAATTTTTTACTAGTTCTTATCTAGGTCTACTATTAGTGTACATGGTTCATGTTAATTAATAGTAATTTTGCATTTATTAAAAGACAATTAATTTTGTTCTTAGGCCCCAAATGCATCAAGCTACCCCTGCCTTCAAATTAAAAACAAGGTTTTTAATTTTTTTTTTTTTTATAAAGAGATTGAACCTATGATATCTACTCATGATGATAGCTCTTAATTATCACACCAAGACACTAATAAGTTTATAGTGTAAGTGAGAATTGAATCCTAAAATCTCTTATACAACTACTTTACCAGTTGAGTTAATTAAAATTCACAAATTAAAAACAAGGCTAGTTACAACAATCGAGTGCAACATATTTTCAATTTAAAAATTAATTACAAAAAAAAAAGTTTAAAGACAAAAAAACCATAATTAAGATTTTCCTATAAAAAAGAAACTATATTTAAGATTTTTTTTTTGGATGTAACCATATTTAAGATTTTAAAACAGAAAAAAGAGAAAGTAACATGTAAATTTATATTATAAAGTTAAATACATCAAAAGTGGTAAATGTTATATATATTTATAAAATTTGAATAGAGGAAAATTCAGCTTTTATTAAGTTCGCTTTAGCTTGAGATGTACTACTTTTATCTTTTTATCTTTTTTATTTTTTATTTTAGGGAATGTACTACTTTAGTTTTTTATCTTATCCTTAATAAAGTTGCTGCCTTTTCATCAAAATAAAATAAAATAAAATAAATGAATATGCTATATTTTTCATTTTTATAATTGTGTACAGCATCTATCACATTTTTTTTTTGTTTGTGTTTACATTGCACATAATAAAAAATAAAAAAATAAAAATTTCGTCGCTACATACACTGTTTTCTACTCCTCGTTTTTGTACTGAAGTGAAATAGTGAATACTGATTTAAGAAAACTAAAAAACAATATTCATGTCGGATTCTCGTTGCGGATTCCCCTAGGAAAAACAGTCCCTTCTATTGGTTCCTCTCTTTGTTCTTCTTCTTTAACTACCATCTCTGAATTGTCAGGCAAGATTTTTGTTTTCTTCTACTTTTCATTATTATATCTGGGTCTCCTTCTTTTACTTTTACCTTTTTTTTCAAAGCATAATATATAGAAATCTCTTCTATTTTTTGGGGTGGGGGGGTCTTTATTTTGTTTTTGTTTTTGTTTTTCCCTCCTAAAGTTATGGTCTTTCGTTTACTATTTTGACAAAATTGAGGTTTTGGCTTGTAATTGGTAGGGTTTAAGACCGTTGGAGACTTTGTTTTGTTGAATTATTTGATGGGTTGCGTTTGATTTCATCTGGGTTTCACTGGTTTTTGCAGATAACCCTTTGCTCTGGGGAATTTTGTTCTTCTATTAGTAGAGGACTGTGGCACTCAGAAGCTATTGGTTGGTGATTGCAGTCCTATCTGGTCAGTGTCTTTTCTTTTCTTCACTACAAAATTTAATGTTTAGCATATTGTAGCTTTTTTATTTTGTGTGGTTGGAGCAGATTAATCTTTGTGCTTCCAAAGTTGATTACTTTGAGAGATTGTGCATGCTTTTTTGAGGATATTTAGGTTTGCTTAGGAATTCTGATACATGGAAGCTGAATCTTGTTTAAGGGAAGTAGGAATTCTTTGAATCAATTACCCTACTTGTTCTTTTTGATTTCTCATTGTTGATGCACATTTATAAGTGGGTTTTCTTTATTTATAAAACCAGAAAGAGGATGTTGTTTTGATGCTTGGAAAGAAAATTGTGATGTGCAATTAAGAAGATTGCTTACATTGATTCGTGAAGGCAAGCCCATCTTAATTGGGATTAAGGCTCAGTTGAGTTATGTCTCTTACACCAAAGCCATGTTGATATTCAAGTTGTGTTTAACTTATACTTCAAAATTTGGATTTTCCTGTAAGAATTGAGAAATTTGACAACATTCCAACCACACTACATTTCATGTGTTTTTGCCTACTTTATAAGTGATTTCCTTCAAGTACTTTAAAGAGAATGTGGCGATTATTTTGTATAAATCAGCTCTTACTGGATGTTAGGTTGATTCATTAGCTTAAATAAATGTGTGTCCTACAATTATCAAAAAAAAAAAAAAAAAATGTGTGTCCTACCAAGCACCTACAAGTTTGCAATTTAAACTGTTCCTAGCCTTTAGTGTATTACTCCATTTCTTGTACTATTTTGTTATGGAGCTACTATTTTATAATGGAGCTTCTTCCATTAGATTGTGAGGGTAGATCTAGTTGCACTCGTATTCCAGTTCTTAAAATTCTCTTATTTTCAAGAACAAAACCCCCTGATTTCAGCATTTAGTTAATGCTTTCAATATTTTTCTTGTCTGGCCCTCTTGAGAAAGAGGGATCATACTGCACTCATATTATTTTCTATTAAAAAAAGGATCTTGAATTAAACAAGAAGCTAGTCATTTCAGCTTCGCTTTTATTCTCAAAAAAAAAAAAAAAGTATAACAAAATTTAAAGGATACATCACCGTTGTTGAAGCTCTATTTGACTTGTTCTTTTTTGTAATTTCAAAAAAGAAAATGAAATGGTGAATGCTTATAGAATGCCAACTACTTAGTGAAGACTTTCTGCTTCATTTAAAATAAGGGAAGGGGAGGCGTAGTTTATCCAAGCATTGTTGAACGATATAGTTCCATTTTATTTCTAGATATATTAAATTTGAGGGAGGTTGGACCTTGGTGCAATGGCAAGTGCCATCCATGCAAGGGATTTGTCATGGGTTTGAATTTGGGAATCGGCTTCTTCAAAATTAGGGGTAAGGTTGCCTACCAACTATCATTTCCAAACCCAGTAGAAGCTGGAGCCCTGTGCACTTAGTACTAGCTTTTTAGATTTATTGAATTTGAGTTTTAATTCTTTGGGAGTGGATAGATACATATCATGTGTATTTGAACTATCTCCTCTTTTGAATAGAATTATTTTTACTTATAAAATAATATGTAATTCCATTTTTGTGTTCATATACGATTTCTTCCCTATTTCATGGTTTTAAGTTTTTATTTATTTATTTTACATGTTTATGGATTTGGGGTTTTTATGTTTTCTTTATGAGATATGTCTACTAAGCCAATCCCCCCATCTCCTATATCTGGTTGCTTCTTGCCTACCAAAGTGTTTTGTTTTCCTAGGAGTAGCAGCTCCTTTTTCCTTTCTAATTTCTTTGTAAGAAAACAGTTTTTTCCTCATGTCCTTCCCTGACCTTATATGGAAAATGAAGTGCTTAAGGAAAAGGGCCCTCCATGCTAACACAATCCTCTCCATGCTAACACAATCCTCATGAATGTGATTGAAGTTTGGTGATTGAGTTTCAAACATAAATGGATTTAGATGAGTAGCTGATAGAGAATTTATTGGGTTTTTGAATGAAAGGAGGGTGTGTGATTGGTGTGTTTGTGATGGTGGGATTGGATGCTCTAGCAAACTGTCATGTAGTTCTGATGACTGAGAAAAGGGGAAAAAAGTTTCTTCAAAGTCTGAAACCAAAATAGCTCCCATCTTCTTCCATCAGTTGCTCCCCAAGATGTAATCCCAGTTTTCTATCACTTTCCAAGTCAAAAGCCAAGCATGGGATTTTTTTACAACTAAAACTGAAGGACGATCTTAAAGTATTTGACAATGTCTACACTTAAAGCATGAATGACTGCTTTTTTGTTGTATGTTTCTTTTTATTTTCTTTATTTTTTGTTTTCAAATATATATGGGTGCTGATTCCGACCCTTCTCGCCACTTCACTTTTTTTTTTTTTTCAAATATATATGGGTGCTGATTCTGACCCTTCTCACCACCTCACATTCTTCTTAGGAAGTCTTTATAGCAAATAGAGAGATAGAGAAGAGCAGAGAGCTGTGGGGGTTGGGGAAGGGGGGCTGTATGATCCTAGAAAAGAGATAGAGGAGGCTTCAAAGACTGATTTGAATATAATTTAAATACTATTGATTCAAAAGTTATCCCTCCAATTGACTTGGTGCTTTGAAGACTCCTTTTTTGCTTTCTTGATTGAATATTCTTTTGCTCCAAAGATAACGCCAAAGGTTACACTATGATTTGAGTAGAACTCAAATACAGTTCCACAAAAACTTTTTTTTTGATAAGTAAAATAGAAATATATATATACGAAAGGCTACTCTATGCATGAAGAACAAAGAGCAAACCTAGAAAAAACAAGAAGAAGAAAACAGAAAAACTACAAAAGAGAAAGGGAGCTAAAAAAAGAAGGGAGAGAGTCACTAGTCGTGAGTCCCTAAGCCCTAGACCAATCAAAAAGAGTCCCACTAAAAGAAGCAAGCAACTGATCACCGGTGCTATCCAAATCCTCAAAAGTCCGCCGATTCCGCTCCTTCCAAACACACCATAGGATGCCCAATGGAACTAAATTCCAAATTTGAGATGAGTGCTTCCCCAACCAATTCCACCAGCCAGTTCCACAAAAACTATGCTTTAAATAAGATTTATTCTGAATTTGCATGGATAAGTTAACTTTTGAAATTTGAAATGGCTAAAATTATTTTTCTTTTCAAATTGTGGCTCTTAGGAGACTGTTACTCTTGATGCTATTGAACTTATGCATATCTCCCCCCCCCCCCCCCCCTCTCCCCCTCTCCCTTCTTTGTCACTAATTTGACTCATTTTTCCCTTTATTTTCTATGTTTTGTCATTTTCCCTACAGCTAATAGTGGATACTCTGCCCTGGAATAAGGGCTAACCCATGTCTTGGAATAATGTTTAGGAATAAAGTTTCTCCACCTCAGTACTTGATGCAATGCAGCACAAGTTCAGAAGGAAATTGGGAGAGGCAATAGAACAAAGAAAACAAAAAGGGAGGCCTAGGAATCAGCCCCTAGGTGCTTAGAAGCACTAAGCAGGAAACCTAGCAAACACTTAATTTGTCAACAATCAGCACCCAGCTGTTAGAAAATTTCAATATAAAAATTTATTCATCAATCATTTGTGTCCCTTATCTTTACGGTTTACTGGAGCCTCTTTTTGAATAGGCTTCCAGGAAACGTCAATAAAAAAGATTAATTAAACCATAAACATTATTCCACATAAGCCTAAGTCCTAATTAAGTGACATTAGTGGAAATCAAATTCAAATTAGCAACAATTGTGGTGTTCACACCAAAACTTTTGGTCTGAGAGAGACTTGACTCTATTGAGTATAGCTCTGATTCTTAGTGAAAACAATTTGTTAATACAAAATAGCATCGATATGTTCTTTATGTGCTGGTGGAGGGTTTAGTACTATTGGATTATAGGGTTTTCAATTGGGTCATGAGGGGAAGGCTCATTGAAAGGAGTGTCTAGAATGACTATTGGACCTTTATAAGATGTAATATCAATGAAATAAGTTTTAAATCACTCTAACATGATTTAAAACTTTGAGTGGTCTAAGAGAAAACTGGTTGGGCCTAACCTGTGTTGACTTTGAAATAAGATCTATATAGGCTTTATGGGTTTGTAACCAAGCACTTCAAAGAGTCACATGCCTATGGCTCTATTGACAGAACTATTGGGGGTGCATTGGATTACAAGGAGAATGGACTCCTTATTGGATGGTTTTCCAGAATTTTTTGGGCTTATGGTGTACAGGTACTCTTCTTTTGTCACTTCTTTAGGTTGTGATAATGCTCACTTAACTTGATTCAACTTAGATGCCTTAACTTCTTTAGGTGTCTCAACTGTTCACTATTACCCGTTCATTGGTGTTCCTAGGTTCCCTAGGGTTAACATGATTTGAATAGTTTAAATTGAGTCCTAACCTGGATTCCTATTGAAATGGGTCTAATAGTATTTCTTAGGAGGTAACATGCCCTCGATATCAACGTTATAACTTCTCATGTGGGAAGCTTGATTTGGTTTGTCACAAATCATCATGTTGAGGGAAGCTGCTACTTTATCTAAGTGAGCATTATTCCTAACAGTTTCTTGGGTCAGTTCTTGGATGGCTTGGGTAGCTTTTAATATGGTTTGTAGGGCTTGTTCCATGATAAACTAATCAACATTAACAACTAATTAGAGTACAAACCAATAATAATTATAGTAGTGGACTTTCTAGATCAAATTCACTGAGCACTACAGAAATATTAGAACCATTTAGTATAATGACAATTGTGTCCACAAAGGGAGGGGGAAAAGGGGGAAGAAATCAAACCTTGGTTGTGATATCTTTTACCTGGATCACAATTGGAGATGGCTCAGCTTGTGGGCTTGTGTTGTTCTGGGAACAAACTTGGCCATGCTATTGTGGTTGTTGTGTTGCAGACTAAGGCTAATGGGCCCCAACAATGTTAATGTTTACGGACAACATTAATGTGTAATAGTACCGAGTGGCCTAATGAATTCTTCTTTGACTTGGCACAATTACTATGAGGATTTCCCAGTTTAACCCAAAATGGTCACTCAGAGCCCAGAGGTTGAAGTTGATTCATAGAAGCGATTGAGGTGTCACAATTCTAGAGGTGATGAGAGGAGGTAAGGAGTTTGACAGATTGTGAGCAGGCTATGGGTTGTTGCTTAGGGGTTTTGTTGGAGAACTGGATCGAGGGTATGCCCTGATTCCAAATTGATGCATTTATAAGTTCAAGAGGAAATTGGGAGAGACAAGTAGAATAGAGAAGAGAAGGTAGGCTTAGGAATCAACATCTAAGTTGCCTGGAATCAGCACCAATCAGGCAAACCTAGTAATCATTGTTGCCAGGAATCCACACCTAGTCATTGGAAAATTCAAACATAAAAATTTATTCATCATTCATTTGTGTCCGTTTCGTTTCTGGGGACCTTTTAAAATAGATTTCTAGGAATCCTCTGTATGGAAAATAATTAAACCATAAACATAATCCCACATGATCCTCAATCGTAATAAAATTACATCAATGGAATTGGAAATTAAATTCTAGCAATTGGTGTCTGCACCATGATGTGTTGGGCTGGAATAAACCAAATGTAGCATAGAGTTACAAAGTAAATTTGTAGCTAGGTTAGATTACGGAGTTCTATTTAAACAATACACTTGAAAGGAGAACTGGGATCCCTTTTAACTTTAAATGGTTGCTTCAAGGTCATGTAATACATTAGTTACATTCAAAAAATTACATTGATAGATAGTAATAAGAGCTGGAGCAAATTATTAACAGAAGAGTTGGCCATCTCTTCCTGGATTAATTGCATTTCACTAGGTTAATTCTTGTCTTATAAGTCATAATACTAGCTTGCAAGTCAAGACTATTCCTTTTGTGTTTGTGTGTGTATGTTTTCTCTTGTTTGGGTTGGAATCCCAAATATTTGAAGTTAATATACATGAGTGACGTTGGGCCTTTAGATTGTCTTGCTCCTGTTTGTTAACGCTGCTCTGTTGCAACCTGCAGTGTCTTCTGTTTTTCATTCTTAATGAAACTAAACATTAGCTAAGCATGCCATGAGAACTGCAGTACATAAACTGGCTTTTTTAGTGAGCTCCGCAATTTATCTCTCTGTACTAAAGGAAAATCATATTGAAACTCAAGGAATATATCATTTTCAATTGAAGATTATGACAGCATAATTTTGGAATTTATAGAAAGAATGTCATGGGTAGTGGGTACTATTCAGTATAAATGTTGTTATCTGAGATTAGATCATCCAGATCAGTAGCACAGAAATTAAAAATTATAAAAAGGGAATAGAGCCAATCAATGTCATATATCTCAATATAAGGACGTGAATAAATCTTTTTTTTTTTTTTTTTGGTAAGTAAGAAGAGAATATTATTAATAAAAGAAAAGCAAGAAAAATACAAGGAGTTCACGGTAGTGAACGAAGGAAAAAAAGAAAGAGAAAGACAAAAGCAGCTCCTAATCTATTCTAATAGATGAAAGAAAATCCATAAGGGTAGAACAATCCAAGAAACCCCAACAACGAGACCAATCAAAGAGGGTCCGTTGGCAAAGCTCTAATAACTGAACCACAGTTTTTCCCTCATCCTCAAAAGACTGCCGATTCCGTTTTGTCCAAATGGTCCGCAATAAACAGTCTGGAACCAAATTCCAAATATCAGAACTATGCTTCCCAAGCCAATTATACCAACAAAATAATAAGTCCGTCACTGAACTTTGCATGACCCAATCAATCCCAAACAGCCGAAGCATATACATCCACAAAGAATGAGCTATCAGACAAAAAAGTAACAGGCGATCCACAGATTCTGCATTACAGCAACACATACAACAACGATTTGCCAAAGGGCGACCACAAAGCATAAGGTTATGCAAGGTAAGAATCTGACCATGAGCTGCTATCCACGTGAAAAAAGCCACCTTTTTAGGAACCTTAGCTTTCCAAATGCCCTTCCAAGGTAAAGTGGAAGGTTCTGCATTTTGAATCCAATTATCGTGGAAAATATAGTGATTTTCTAATCATTTTTTTATTTATTTATAAATTTTTAGTAAGTTTATCTAATCAGACTCTTTACAGAATTAAGCTTATATTGTTTATATCAGCAATATAGTTACAGAACTAAAAGGGCTTTGAAAATTGTAATATTGATTGGTTTCTAATAATCACCAAACTAGGGGAAGAAACATATGATTTATTATGTGGGCTTGGGATTTAAAGCTGTTGATCCCATGATGTAAAATTGTTTAGTTGTTTTTTAGCCTAGTGCCTTGTAGCTCAACTGAGATCTCCTAGTGTTTCCAACGGATATGTCTAGAATTCAATTCTCCCGTCTCCCATTGTAACTATTGAAATATTAAAAAAAAATTAGTTTCTTTTTGACGAAATTTATTGTGAACTATATTAGGGAACTACAATTTCCAGAACCATAATGGCTGGGACCCTCCATGTGAGAGCTGGGTGTGGAAATAGACATTATAAGTGCAGAAATAGCATGTCCTTTATATAATAGGATGCAATTGAACTCCACCTTTGTTGTGTGAAAAGTTTTATATATATTTTTGTAACAAAGTTTCTAACACAAAAAAGAAAGTTATGTTACGCAAACCACTAGCATATAACCTTCTGTTGATCTTTATGAGAAAGAATTCTAACAAAAACACAAATTTCTGTGTCTGGCTGATTTTGAATAGTTGATGGTAAGTTTTGCTGAATGGAATGGATTTGCTAGTTGTAGAAAATAGTTTATGTAATACAATTCACTACCAGTATATCTTGATATGCTTACAAGATAAATTGCCATCTTTCCAGGCTCCTCAGTACAACAATCGCCATAATCTTCCTCAGTTGATGATTTTCTGCTGTTAATTGGGTTCTTGTTTCAAGATGAACAACCAGTACGGTGAAGAGCATGTAAGGCATGGAACCTGGGTGTTTGATTACTAAAATCAAAGAATCTTAAACAAATTAAATCCTTTGTGCAGGATGAAGCAACTGTTGCTGGATTTGAAGTTCCAAACTCACCAGATTCAAGTTACAACAATGCGTACCCTGGTAATGAAGATGAGGCACGGGACCCACCTGTTGTCCCTCCACATCTGCAAAACACCTTGCTTAGCTACCCAGCAAGCAGAGATACTGCTGGAACTATTCCATTACCACAGAATGTGATTCTCAACCATCTTTACATTGAGAACAGGGAAGCCCCAAGATCGGTAGTGGCTCTTGGTTTCACTCACCGTTTCCGTCAAAAATTTGTTACAGTTGTGCTTTACAAACCAGTTCATAGAAGGGGAAGTACAAGTGCTTGACTTGCATATAGGAGAGAAATCATTAGGTTGCTTTGTTTGACCTTGTTATGAAGCCATTAATCATGATTGACCCAAATACAAAATTAGCCGTGGAGGATATTTATTGCATCACAGCAACTGATGCACTTAGATTTGTTTTATTAAAGTTCTGTTTAGACTTGAGTCATTGATAGTGTCATGAGGCTAGACATGCTACACACACTGTTTTCCTCCATATTTTTTTTCTCACTTTTATATGGTATTGGTTGAGCTATTATGCTTACCATGAAATGTGAGAATTTATTTGTAATGCGTGGTATTATATGCATCCATCCGTGGAAATTATGTCCTATGCAGGTCTATGTAGATTAGCATGCCTTTGCTGATGACAAAATATTCTTGTTCTGGTTGTACTGGGTTTTTATTTTTATTTTTATTTTTATTAGTACTATTATTTTTTAATAAAAAAGGTTTCGGTGTACCATTGGGGCCTTGATGGGGCTATTATCATGGACACAATTATTCGTTAAAGTGTCATTACACGTACCGCTCAACTCTTGTCAAGTATCATGTAAAGCGATACAAGGACTTATACCACCATGCCATACCACGCGGTAGTGGTTGTATTGGTAGCTTGTGTTGCAACCAAGTGTTTGGTATTATTCAACTCTCAAAAATAGTACAGGTGGGCCAGACCAACAGACTCACAAAACTTATTTAGGACAGATGCAACCATACAAGACACTTTTTTTTTTTTTTTTGAGAATGAACTATACAAGACACTTGATTTGATTGTTCATATACTATAAGAATTTTAAAAATAATCTTAACTAGTCAAGCATTTACGGTAGGTACTTATCACATCCCGTACCTAGACATGAGATTAATTTATACAAATGCATTATTGGCTATTGTGGAATGCTTCAGTCAATTCCCCAGATTGTGTTCAATGTTTCGGTCTTCTGGGATAATTTTCTCTCTCCTCTTTTATTCCTAAAACAAAAGGAGGGAAATGTATGCATTAAAAGTAGACTGGAAACATGCTTCTTCTTTTACAGAAATTTCTTGTGGGGGAGCTGAATTTTCCAAGGCAACGTTTGTATCCTTTTTAATTTCTTTCATAGTATTACAAACGTTAGGATTATGAGATCTTCCTTATTTAAGTTACTTCCCAACAGCTCTATAGGAAGATTTAGGAACCATTTGAGTCCCTATGCAGTTCTATGTTTATTTAGATATTGTAAAGTGTAAACGACCAAATCAACAGTTAAAAATATCTTAAGAAATAAATTTCTACCAAAACCTAGAAAATGAACTTGGCAAAGAACATTATACTTTTAAATTTCACAATTTAAAACATGCAAATCTCAAGGGAAAAAAATCCAACACTAAGAACAGCAAAATCACTACTTAAAAAATAAATCTCTACCAAAATCTTCGAAGTAATTAACATTATACTTTCAGATTCAGAGTTTAAATAAATTGAACAAATCCTATAGTTTTTCCCCCAAACGGAACCACTTAGGTTTATAGAGAAACAAATTCAATATAAAATGTATCATTTAAGATTGAATTTCCAAATCAAAGAAACCGGCTGCGGTACGGTGGTTTGATGGTGGCGGGGGCTTGGGCTTTGGAGAGTATATGGACTTGCGGATACCTTAGATCTCTCTCTGCATAAAGAAATACTCACGCGCGTATACTTTCCATTCATTATAATTTAGGATTAATATATTTTTCAATCACAAAAATATTTAGGGAAGTCATGTGATTTATGTGTTTGTGGGTGAATTAATTTTTTCTCTCATTATACTTTTAAGTATTTTGTGACCGGAAAATGTATTAGCCCTTAATTATGATCAATGAAAAGTATTGACCTTTAGAAAGAGGAAAAAAAAAAAAATAGAAGACCATGATATACACTTAATAGAGGAAATGTGGAAGAGCCTTCTATATATGTATGTGTAAATATAAATATATATATATATATATCTCTTTTTTTTGGGTAAATATATATATATATATATATCTATTTATTTATTTATGCATATTTTTGGCTTCCAGGTGGGCCATTATCTTATTTGTTACTGATATACTTAATTACATAACTTAGAACTAATTAAAGTGGTGCATAGTCACGTACACATAATGAATCCAACAATTTTTTTCTTGCTCACACCTGGCCATTTTAACATGTTAATTGGAGTTAATGAAAAAGAAAAAGGAAGGAAAAATATGTGTTTTATTTTTTGGTGGCAATCTATGTAATTTTATGATAGCAATTGATAATTTTGTTGTTTGGAGTGCATGCAACCATGCGGTCCATATCTCCCTAGCATCCTGAAATGGGTGAATTCAGTCACAGACCTCTTAGGCACATTGCCAAATGTGTAGCAAACTCTAGGAGATGGCAGTTCAAAGAATGAGAGAAAATAAAAACAAATAGAGCACTTGCAACCCAAAGAACTAATCAAATCGAAACCAAGTAATGAAAAAGGAAAACATAGATGTAAGCACAGGTGGGTATAACAATGAAAGCACACTGTCAACACACTTGCAGGTCTTGCTCCTTTGATTTTCTATATTGATTAGAGTTTTACAGCCAGCGCTCTACAATTGAACATGTAGAAGCCATACACACACACACAAAAGAAAAAAAAAACACATTCCCATTTGGAGAAAACAAAGAGATGTCAGGAATAAGGATGTGGAGAAACAGATTAACATAGTAACTGCTACATAATAACTTGGGAATTTTGAAAATACACAAACTTAAAAATAAAAATTCAGAGAATTATAGGAACAAATGGACAAAACCAACGGACAAACTCAGAGGCTATTCCCAATTGCCGCAATCTTCTCAAAAAATGATATGACAAAATTCTAAAATCTAAATAGGAAAAAAAAAAAATGAAGAGAATTTGGCACAATAAAGGTCTAGTAGTGCAAAAGAAATGCTATATTGGATGATTTTGCAAACTCAACCCACTAAACAAACACAAAGAAGGATATGAGATGAGGAGGATATTGGGATGTAAACGGCTGGTTTTTTTTTTTTGCCCGTTAAGCTAAATTTGTAGATATTTTAGTTATCTAATCAAAATTAAAATATATTAGTTATGTGACCATTTTTAGAACTCTATGACTCTAGTTCCATGAAAAAAATCATGCGATGAAATTTTTTTTTTACAAGTTTTTAGTGGAACTCGAGTTTCAGAGACTCGAGTTCTTTACATTAGAACTCAAGTCTTTGAGACTCAAGTTACAAAAAGTTTTCACATAACTAATATGTTTGTAAAATTAACTTAATTGGTAAAATTAACTTAATTGGCAAAAATGCCTTACAAATTGCCGACACAAATGTGGGTTAATGGGCAGTGGGGGCTGTAGAAATTTTTTTAATATGGTCAATAAAACTTAAAAATTATACAATATCTAATAAAAAGATAATTTGAATATATTAATGTCACAAAAAAACACACAAATAAAATAAGTAATACAATTTTTTTCTACTAACAAAGATAAATTTTTTTTAAAAGGATTGATAAGAGGTAAAGTGGAGCTGAGAATACTGAGATGAAAGTAATAGAGTGAGAGAGAGTCTAAAATGATAGTTTAGACTATAGAAGAGAAAAAATGAAGAGAGAGAGAGAGAGAGAGAGAGAGAGAGAGGATATTGCTACAAATGTGAACTGAGTCGTTAATGAGAGCAAATTGTTGTGAATGCAAAGCTAAAGAGGGTATAACTGCTAGCAATGTCATGAAGAACTCATAACCACAATATTTCTCTTGATACTTTTTTTTTTAAGAAAAAAAATGAAATTAGATTTTTTTTTTTTTTTTGTAATGGGTTAAATGAGTTACAAATTTGAATGATTATGGATATTTATATTGTTTTTGAATATATATTTTTTGAATAATTTCTTTATTTGTATTTAGTTTAGACCTTTTTTGGGGGTTAATTTTGTTATTTTTGGGCTAATTATTATTATTATTATTATTTAAGTTTTTTTTACTTGTTAAGGATTATGTTTTAGGGGCCAAAAATATTTTTGGAATAATGTTTCATCTACAATATTTTCATAACAAACCTTATGTGGCAAGCTGTTATTGGTGAGAAAAAAAGTGATGTCAATATTAAGCTCAAATTAGAATTAGTAACAACTAATGATATATGATTTGTTGAGAAATTATTGTGAAAAATTATGGATATAGCGTTACTTTTATTTTTGTTGAACTCAAATTCTTGCGATTCTCAAGTCATAGTGGTTAAATATAGGTTAATTTAGTATATAATTTTTTTTTTTTTGTATATACACACACATTTTTTTGCAAGTTAGGGTGGTCCGTAACCTCCCTAACTTAAAAAAAGAGTTGCCCCTAATAGTGGGTCGCTAAAGTTTGGATTTTATTTTATGTATTTATTCCGTTAATTGAAAACTTGTAGATGACTAAGATATTTTTGGCATTCGAAAGCCGGACTCCAGATATGAGAAACCTTAAATAGTAGTATAGGCAACAATAAAAAAGGAAAAATTAACAAATGTCTTAATGTGGCGTTTGGTACAGGGAATCCACATTACTCCTGGCATCCAGATTCCTAGGAATGTGATTCCTAGGAATCACATTCCTAGGAATGTAGCTATTCCTATGTTTGGTTTCATTAGGAGATTCCTAGGAATGTGAGATGATAATGTTTGGTGTATTCCCAAGAATCTTAAATGAATTATTTGTTTTTCCCATTTTGTCCTTAGATTTGAATGTGAAGTACCAAGCCCTTTAAAAAAAAAAAATCTTCCTTTAAATAAATAATGAAAAAATATATATAAACTATTAATTAGTCCTTAAAAAAAAATATCTTACTCTAAATAGATAGATAAAAAACATTATATAAACTATTAATTAGCAACACATTCATTAAAACTGTGATTTAACATTACAAAATGACAAGAATAATATAAAAATAACTATTAGCAAAGTTATTTATCCTGTTTATGTTGTTTTGGCGGAAAAAGATAAAGACAAGAGAGAAGATATTGATAATTTGTTTTATAATTTATCTTAATTGCTTAAATGATAAGGAAAAATGGTTAAAATTGTCAATTTATAAAAAATACAATTTCTTTTAAGCTTGGGAATCTGGATTCCCACCTGTTTTAAAGGAATCCACATTCCTGAGAGGGTTTAAGGATTCCATCGATTCCCTAGCGTAATTTGCAACCAAACATGGGAATTTTTAAACATTCCTAGGAATCCTAAAACATTACCCCATACCAAACGCCACCTAAGTGTATTGATTTAACAAATTTTTTTAAAAATTTATTAGAAAAAATAAGTAATTGATTATTTATTTATTTATTTATTTATTTTTACAGCTAAGATACTGCTTGTGTCTAATGCTATTTTACACTAAACACAATACAAATGGAACACAAAAATAGCATTCGATACAAACTTCACTTTTTTATATTTTCTCGGAATAAAATAAAAAATTTCTTAAAACGGTTTATTAACAAACGCGCCATTCGACAGCGGATCAATATATAAAAAAAAAGAAAAAAAGAAAAGGTGACGTGGCAATTTGAATAAAAAGTGAAAAGACATACCAGTACATAATTTTCAGACATTCACAAAATCTGTCGTTTTTCATTTTCCTATTTTTTTTTTGTTATTTTCAAAAACCCTAATTCTATTACGGACAGTTTGAGCCTCGAAATACCTATCTCCCTCTCTCTTTCTCTCTCTCTCTCTCTCTCTCGCTCGCTCGCTCTCAATCTCTCGCTCTCGTTCTCTCTCTCTCTCTGTGAAGAAGCTCTTAACCAGTGAACCGCGATCCCTCCATCGATCTGCTACCAAACTCACAGGTTCGTTGCTTCGCCTCTCTCTCTCTGTCTCACCAAATCGCTTTTTTTTTTTTTTTTTTCGATCTTGTTCTGTAAATGCTAAATTCTTCGATTCGTTTTCCATGTCCTTTAATTTAATTGAATTAATGAAAATTCCGAATTTATTATTATAGGTTTTTTTTTTCAATTTCCGCTTTGCTTGTGTTCGATTCTTTTGATTTTGTTTCTTTGAGATTTTGACAATTGACTTCAATTGTTCCTGTGGATCTACCTGCGTGAAATATTCTTAGCTTTTTCTTCAATTGGCCGACTCGGACAGACTCAGTAGTCATTGCTTATTCTCACTTGCATGTTCCTGGCAATGTCTCCAAATAACCAAACATGTGCTGTTTAATTCAATCAATTATTATGATTCTGGTTATTATTATTATTTTTTTGGTGATAAATATGATTCTAGATATTGCAATTGTGCATACTCTGCCTATTAATAAAAATAACGGGCAATCACTCCGAGCCTAGATATATAATTCCAATTATTGGTTTATTATAAGCTCTTGATATTGGTAGCGAGCCACACAGTCGGTAGTAAAGGATTCAAGTCGTATTTTATAGTGTTAGTGCTTTTTAGGAATTTATGGAAACATTTTATAGGGCACAAATGTTGTTTGTGAAAGAATACATTTTCAACGAGTAATGCTACGTCCGCAACAATTCCACAACAAATCCTAGGTGGTAACCCGGCAATTACTGGTAGGCAAGAAAATAATTGAAGTGGTCGGCCGAAATTAGAACCAGTAACAACCTGCCACCTAGGGTTTTTTGTAAAATTTTTGTGAAAATATTGTGGATGTAGCATTTATCATTTTCAATTCTTTGTTCAATTACTGGTAGGCAAGAAAGTAATTTAAGTGGTTGGCCCAAATTAGAACCAGTAACAACATGCCACCTAGGTTTGTCATAAAATTGTTGTTAAAATGTTGTGGATGTAGCATTTATCATTTTCAATTCTTTGTTAGAAAAATTTATCCAAAAATTGCTAAGTTGGTATCTTAGTTTTTCCTAAAATGTGGTTATATGGCACATAATTTTTTTTTTTTTTTTTGGTGTGGGTAAAGAATATTGCTACCTAAGCCTGAAGTAGCTAACCTTATCCCTCACCTTGATTGATCGACAACTTTTATTATGTTGCATGTCAAAATTTTCAGTAGATGTCGTTTCTATTTTGTTTCATTTTTTTTTACCCATGGTTGGGTAAGCTATAAAATCTATCCTCAGAAATTCCAAACATCTTGCTGCAACAAGCTGTTGTTTTATGAGTGAATAATTATATAATATCTTGTTTAAGGTGTGTTAAGTATGTCTGGTTGTTCACACAAGTGGAGTATGCTGAAACTTTTATTTCAACCAATGTAATGCTTGGCAGACACTGAAAGCCGATGCTATGAGGTCTGTATATTAGTTGTTGAAGGTAAGGGATTCTGTTACTTTGATGATGACCCTAGTTTATTTTTGTCGTACCTAATTTGGAAATGTTCCTTTTCATGACCTTGGTCAACGGTCCATAGACGTTGCTGCTTTTACTGGTAATGAGCAGCCACAAGAAGATTTTGACCACTTGGATGGAGTATTTGATTGTCAATTACAAATTTATGGTGGAAGAGGAACCATCAGCAACTAGTCAGGCCATGTGAGTGTTGGTCTGAGATTTCTGATTTTTATATGATTAGTGTGAGAAGTCTGTATGTATGTGGCTGGGTGTTCACAAGTTTGTGCATGTTGAGTTCTTAGTACCGATGGTACCTTATTATGGTATTTGGACCCTGCTTTTTACATATTTGAGCTTTGCCATACTATTGATCAAAGTTGTGTATCACAATTTAATTATAACATGTTTAAACAAAATTTCATCAACTTGGGCATCATTATGTTTGGATGAGCTTATTTTGGCTAGGTATCTTACACAGCCTATTTTTTAAACAAAAATAGGCTAACAAAATTACACTGATCCAAACACACAAGTTGCCCTGATGCTTTTGGGGAGTTGATTTAATGAAACATAAACAACATATTAGACCTCAAAAAGAGCAACACTTCAGGTTAAGAAATGCTCACTTTGAACTGTGACTTGCTTCTGTGAACTTAGTTAGCAGTTGCTGTATACCATAGCTGTATTGCACGTGTTGTATGTCCATCTTAAAGCAAACATGATGGTGAGTATTTTGAGATTACTATTTTTTTTTTCCCAAATGGATGCTCAATTACCTTATGCATTTGTTGGGTTTGGAATTTACTACGTCACCCTTCACCCTGTACTTGCAAGGGGAGGGGTTGCCATTTGAGTTAGAGCTTGTTAGGTCTCAATTACCTTAAATGCTTAGCAAGTAAAACTATTTCTTAAAACATGTTCTGGCCTGACTCCCAGGATTTAGTGGAATTTAGTATGTTTTGTAATGAAAATTATGCTGCTTAGTTGACTAGAGGATTTTACTAGAGGAGACTCGTGTAAATCTTCGTATGTATCCCTAAGCATGGAATAAGAATTTAAGAAGTTAATTATTATGTGACAAATATTTTTGAAGCTTCTCATTTATAAAGGTGTGGTGTTTAGGTCTTAGCTTAATCTTTCCAATTATAGATAATTTTAGAACATCTGTTTGTGCAGGGGTTGTTGGTCTATTTGGTTAATCATACCAATAAAGAACATAAATAGTGCTATGTCTGTTTATTGACTTATGGAATTTAGTCTGAGTGGTTGTACCGTAGTAGATTGATTTGACATTTATGTTAATAATTTTCAACTTTATATCTCTCTTACTGATTGCTAGTTTTTGTATAGCTCTCTCTCTCTCTCTCTCTCTCTCTCTCTCTCTCTCTCACACACACACACACACACACACACACACACACACACACACACGTACACACATTTTACATGGACTAGTTTGTCAATAGATTAGATGGAATAAAAATATTTTGAGAGCAAATGCGTTTTGATCAGTGGTTAATATGAAGACAGGCAGCGTTGATTTATTGTCAGTCAAAATCTTTCCCTTTTTATGTTCCTTACTATCTTAGGGTCTGCGTAGAGAGACTTCAGTAATTAATTTTTAATGGGTTATACTTTGAATGTCCTTGCACCATGAAAATTTTAGAAAGATAATTGCCCCTAATTTTACTAGTATCATAGGATGCTCTTTATACTTTTCTTTTTTAGCGGCGGTCATTGGTTTAAATCTTCCCCCTCTCCTTCCCTTGGGAGTTGGGACCACAACAAACTATTCTCTTTTAGCCTTTGCAATCTCAGTGTATCACTATGTTCTTGCTTCTTTAGTGCCTTTAGAAATTTTTTTGCCTATTTGTTATATGCTATTTTATCATTAAATAGGTGATCTTTTTCCCTAGAAGTTTATAAATGAGTTATGGATATTGAAAGGACTTTTTTTTTTTTTTTGCCAATGAATAGCTTCACTGGCACTTCCTTCTCTCATTATAATGGGATGGAGGTTGAGGTTGTGGGTTCAAGACCCACTGAGATCGTGTGTAACTTACTGATAGAAAAGACATTGAAAGGCTATTTTTACAATTTGGAATTCATCTACTTATTTTTCTGTAATTCTTAAAACATAGTTTAGGCAAAATGCTTCGGTATTATGGCTTTTAAATTTGGGTAACGCGAGTTCTTATTTTTTCTTTGAATGTTTATCATAGCTTGTGTTATCTTAATAGCGCATGGCATGTTAGTATACTTCCCATCTTGTTAAATTGATTAATCCAGCAAAGCATGAGGAAGCTAATCTGTTGGGCATTGATCAAATTATGTACTTCACAAAAATTGCAAGATATGTTTGATTCATATTAAAGCATGAAGTAGGAAGCAGTATAATTTATGGACAGCTGAAATTCTGTCAAACATAAAGGCTGTTTGCAGTATTAGGTCTAGTTGTGATAAACTATTATATTGTAAAAGGAACTTCTCTCTGAACAGCTATAATGCTAATTGGAAAATAATTGATAATTATAACAAAGGCAGTAGATGGGCAGTGTATTCAGGGGTTCAGAGTGGCTGGAAGGACAGTCAAGTTGCTGATGATTTCAAGTCTTTTATTTGCGGATGATACTTTGGTATTTTGTGGGAATGATATAGAATAACTTTGCCATTTGAAATGTGTTTTGTCGTGTTTTGAAAGCATATCTGGTTGCAAGATATCTGCTCTGCCTATGAAATGCTTGGGGTTGTTGTTGGGGGCTAGTTACAACTCCAAAGCGATATGGAAACAGAAGTGAGAAGGATGGAAGAAGCTTTACATGTCAGAAGGAGATAGAATCACCTTAATAAAGAGTACGCTCTCAAATTTGCCCGCATATTTCCTATCCCTGTTAGCATTGCTAGTTGCTTAGAGAAATTACTAAGAGTTTTTTTGTTAGGTGGATAGGAGATGATGTTAAGTTTCACTTGGTAAATTGGAAGATAGTTTGTGAGCCAATTCAATGTGGGAGTTGCATTAGAAGTTTTGGATGTCCTAATAGTGCTTTGTTTGGGAAGTGGCTTTGACATTATGCCATGGAAAAAGACACATTATTGAGAGCTTTGATAGATAAAAAAAATTTGGGTTTGAGGGAGGCAGCTGTGTTTCGGGGGTAACCAATGAACCCTATGGTGTGGCCCTTTGGAAACATATTTGCAATGGTTGGGACAGATTTTCTAAACTAATCAAGTTTGAAATGAGCAATTATTATTATTATTATTATTATTTTGGCATGATCCATGGTGTCAGGAGGGGATTTGTAAGGAGACCTTGAGCAATTTTGAATAGCCCGAGATGAGGAGGCTTCTGTGGTAGGCCAGATGGACTAGTGGAGCTATTCATTGGGACAATATGTTCACTAGAGCTGTCCATGATTGGGAGTTGTCATTTTTACAATCCTTTCTTAGCCTTCCCTATTCCACTAAAATTACTAGGGCTGGGGAAGACTGGATGTGTTAGACTCCCACTAGGAGCAATATATTTGGGGTTTTACTAATGAAAACCCTCATTTTTCTCCCATGGAAAATCATTTGGAGGGTAAATGTTCCTACCAAAGTAGCTTTCTTCATGTGGACAGCTGCTAGTGGAAACATTCATACCATGGATAACTTGCTAAAGAGAAATATTTGTATTGTAGAGTGGCGTTGCATGTTTAACAGTGTAACAACAATGGGGAGTTTATAGCCCATTTACTTCTTCACTGTGATTATGTGCAAAGCCTATGGTTATTGGTGTTTTAATTGTATGGACTCCAGTGGGTTATGCCTAAGAGGGTAGTGGATTTGTTGGGTTGTTGGAAAGGCGGTTGTGGCAGACATCATTTTGCATGACTTGGGGGAAATTCTATGATGCCTCATGTGGACTATTTGGAGAGAATGAAACCAACATACCTTTGAAGGGATTAAGAGTTTGCAGTTAGAGTTAAAACTGATTTTCTAATGCTTCATGTATGATTGGATGGCTGCTTTGATTGGAAACTCCTTTTCTACTGAAGGAATTTCTGGATTTATGTAATTTTCGATGATACTTTTAGCGTCCCTAGCACACTCCCTGTCTACATGGGGTGTATACTGTTTTTAATAATTCAATTAAATTCTTCAATTACCTATAAAAAAAACTGATAATACCTGTGTTGTGTCAATGCAGAAGGGGAATGTCCCTTTTTTAGGGGACTTCTCTCATATGAAGCCCAATTATTTTTTCCCCTTCAAATAAGTCCAGATAAGATTCAAAGTTGTCATGGAAGAAATTTGTCTTTTTTTTTTGGGAGAGTTTTAAGTTCATTACTACTCTGACCAAAAGGGGAAAAAATAATTACTGGTTTCAAATTGTTTTGTTTTGTTTTTGGAGTGAGACTACTTACTCATCAATGAAGGTACTTTTCAGAATTATTTTCTTTCATATGCAAGCATTGATTTTGTATGGATGCTTTTAAAATGTATTCATACCAATGTGGATATATGGTTCGGTATTAAAAGAAGAGAAAGAAATTATATAATTTGATATATGGCACCTTCTTGATTCCCCTGAATTCGTCCTCCCCTTTGTCTCCCTCACACACTCTGCACTAATGTCATGAATCTTATTGGTACTGTAAGAACTTTGGAGCAAGTAATTTATAAATTTGTAAAATTTGCTTCATAATAAATTATTATTATGACCATCGCAGGAATATTTTTGTTTTACTAAGATGTCTCCAGCTTCCAGATCTAAGTCCAAGGACAAAAAGGTCAGCAAGGAACCCCAGAAGCCTTCTGCAAAGTCTTCAGTACCTGCTAATGCAGGTAGTGGTATCCCAGCTAGTGCATACAATCCACTTTTGGGAACATTCCACACCCTTGAAATGTCACCAACATCCTCAGCTTCACCTCTTCACACTAATGGTCGCTTTGGGAACATAGATGAGACAGATGAGCATCCTGGAGGCTTGCTTGTAGCTGGGGTTGAGTATGACTCTGTCTCCAATAATGGTAGCTGGTCTGGCGAGTCAGAAGACCATAAAGAAAAATCATCAAACCTTCCCATCCGGCAAGAAACAATACCAGGTGCCGATGGTGACAAACGAGAGAAAATCCGCCAGAAGAATGAAAGGAAGCATCAGCGTCAAAAGGAGAGGCGAGCTCAGGAATTGCATGAACGTTGCAGTGGCTATCTCATGTCCAGAAAGCTTGAAGCACTTGCTCAACAGCTTGTGATAATGGGATTTCCACATGAGAGGGCGACAATGGCCCTCATACTGAATGAAGGTAAAGTAGAGCAGTCGGTAAATTGGCTATTTGAAGGTGGTGAAGAAGCAGAAAATCATAGGGATCAAAACCTTGCTGGGAGTAATCTGAAAATTGACATATCAGAAGAGCTTGCTCGCATTGCAGATTTGGAAACAAGGTACAAGTGTTCAAAGCAGGAAGTTGAAAGAGCTGTTGTTACCTGTGAGGGTGATCTTGACAAGGCGGCAGAAACTTTAGAAGCAATGAAGGAAGATCCACCATCTGCTCCACCGAAACCAGAAGAAACTGGTGATCCTCCTACTCTTAGTAATGGCAAGTTTTCAGTTGCTGCTGCTAACATAAGACTACAAATGAAACCAAATCTTCCTACAATACTACAGAAAAGAGATGATAAGGATTTCAACTACACAAAAGCAGCAGTTACAGTTGTAGGGTCTTCAGAACCTGGGAACAAAAATGTGCAGCAGCTTTTGAAGAGAAGTCAACCAAAGTTGGATTGGGGAAAACCCCAACAAATTGTGATGCCAGCAGAGAAAAGGTGGCCAAATGGCGGATTAAATGCTTCAGCTTCCTATTCTTTGGCGTCGCCATTGCAGGTGTCGACTCCACCAGCCAAGACAGAACCCCGTTATGTGGCCATTGGAAATGAATTCAAGAATCTTCAGCCTGGAACAGTGAGGGAACCAGTTAAAATGATGCAGCGGCCACAGCCTCTCAATACAAAGCAGATTCCAACCACTAGCATGAGCTCATCACCTCCTGGAACAGCTGCCAGTTGGTATCCTACTAATGGTGTCGAAGTTATGAAGCCCAATGGCTTTTTGCAGCAAATTCCTAGCACTAGAAGTCTTAGTCCAAACAATCTGAGCTCAAATCAGATGTACCACCAACTTCAATATAAGCAACAGCAACAGTATATTCCTAGCGGTAACCCAGGAGATTCCCCGGGAACCAGTCGAGGGAATGGTTTGTGGAGTAGAACAGGTGCATCTCCTACACTTGCCGCTGCTTCATCCCTTGGACTCTTCTCTGGGTTGGGTTCAACTGGCTCATCAGGGGCATCTTCTCCGGTAGACTGGAGCACTGGTAGCTCAATGTCGCACCTGGATTACTCAAGCATAGACTGGACTTTGGATAGAGGTTTGTCTTCTGCAGGTCCCAACGGGTTGTGGCTAGGGATGCCGTCTTTTATGAGGAACAATACCCACATATATGATTCAAATACTTCCCACATATATGATTCAAATACTTCGGGAATTAGTGCTCAGCCGGCCATGAGATCAGTGCCTATCACAAATGGTGTGTCAATAGCAGGGTTGCAGGACGGTGGAGTGGTCACATCTGATACATCTGCTTCTGGTTCGAGGGAGTGGAGTTCCCCCTTCGAAGGGAAAGATATTTTTAGTTTATCCAGACGGTTTGTTTCTTCTCCGTCTCTGTAATGGGTGAGGGGAAAGGGTTTTAATGAATAAAATGAAAAAAAAAGAAAAAAAAAAGGAAGACCCCAAAAAAAATGTGCGTGGATTTGATCATTGTTGGTTCTTATGATGCTATGGTGTCTGTGATATTGTTGGTGATAAGCTTTTAGTGAAAGAAAACATCGAAGCATCATTTGCTCGATTTTATTTTCCCTTGCATTGTTTAAAACAAACAAATGAGAGAGAGAGAGAGAGAGAGAGAGAGAGAGAGCTTAAACCCGTTAAAAAAAAAAAAAAAGCAGTTTCAGTATCTAGAACTGCCGTTAAACCTCTCTTAGAGCCATATTAAAACCTTTAATATGGTCCTGATTAATGGCTAAAAAACTGAACAGATAGTCCTATCCCAAAAAAAAAAAAAAACTGAACAGACCCTCACTAATATTAGTTAACATTGGCCTACATGCCCACTCGACCTTTGACGAACTAGAGTCAACTCAGAAATAAAGCACCTTGGAGTCTGCTCCTTCACCTTCTTGTGTCCCTATTTCAACAACGGTCTCTCATCATCTGTTCCATGCCACTCGACCTGGCTGGAAGCATTTGTGGAGTACGAGAAATTGTCTGCATTGGGTGCCTTTTGAGAGGAGAGCAAATTACTAACCGAGCAAAATAATAAGAATAAAGGGCATGGCATTAGCTACTACATTGTGTTCTTTGAAATTAGATGCAACTTCACTAAATATTGCAGTTGTTTTGAACATTCACACTCCTTTCCCAATGGACTTGAAATCTAGGAAGCCAATGACTTCTCTGAATGGCCATAAGAGGGCAGTCATGAGATGGGGTAGCACTTGGTTCCAAAATGCCTTCATCATGCTCCTCAAAATTGCAGATTCTCTTGAATGGAACCCTCAGATTTCCTCGATAAGCTGCTATTGATATCTTAATTATGTTTTTCCTTTTGTAATCATATTTACAGTTATATTCTCAATGGTCTGTGGTACAAGGTTGAAGCACCCGATCAAAAAATCAGACGAGAAAAAGTACAGAATTACAACCACAACTGAATTTTGGTATGCCTTTATACAAGCTGACCAATGCACGATTCAAACATTTAATGTTACCACTTATCCATGATCAAAGTCATTTTTAACCGAATAACATTTAAGCTCGTCCGTTTGAAATGAAAATAGAGAGGATAGAAAACAAAAGGAGGAAAATAGAGTGAAAAATAGTATTTTCCACTGTTAGTTTGGAGTGAAAAAATAAGAAGGATGGAAAACCGAGAGGAAAATTTTCCTCCCGGGCCCACAAATATTTTCCTCCCAAATTGGGAGGAAAACGTTGAGATGGAGGCTTTTACTAAAAAGCCCCCATCCACCTGATGCTTCTCATTTTTTTTTTTCAATGTTACTAAATGTTTTTTTTTTCAACACTGAACATTTATTTTTTTCCCAACGTGACCTAATCTAATTTTTACATTATAATAATAATAAAAAAAATTTATATATATGATGTGATAAATTTTATATTATGTAATAAGGAAAAATAAATCTATTTCTTAAATATTATGTAACAAGGGTATAATAGTCAATTTATATAAATTACATTTTTCATTCTTCCATTTTTCTCTCCAATCGAACAAAAGAGTTTTCCACCCTCCCATTTTTCCACCTCTCCAACCGAACACATAAGAGGGAAAACTAAATATTTTTCATCCTCCCACAATTTTCTATCCTTCCACTTTTTCACTCCTTCAACCGAACAGACCCTTACAGAACACAGGCAAACATAAATTAGAGTTTTGAATTATTAACTGATACAAATATCATGATTTACTTCTCATCTTACAAAAGGTTGTTCACTCAATAGACCGGGAAAAATTGGCGGGTGAGGTACTAGCACTTGTTGATGCAGGTTCTCTGTACCACTGATTTACTTCACGAGTGAGAAAGTTTGCCTCTGCATTTAAAAAGAACACTGAAGTAAGTACCATCTTCTTAAGCAAGCATACAAACAACTGGAGAGGGAAAGGAAATTGTAGGATATTGGTTCAATTCTGTTAACCATAAACATTGGGAATTGCACATACTATTTAAGTCTGTCGGGAACTCTCATTTAATAACCTGCCCAGGAAGTGACAACTTTCTGTTTCAGCAGTTGTCTTTTCTAAGTTGAGTGAAAATGTACATTGTAAAAATACACTTCCCTCTCACATCTTTCCTTCAGAA
The DNA here is from genome assembly GCF_040712315.1 of Castanea sativa. NCBI lineage: Eukaryota > Viridiplantae > Streptophyta > Magnoliopsida > Fagales > Fagaceae > Castanea > Castanea sativa. The sequence continues at coordinate 36,667,856 of NC_134020.1, forward strand.
ATAAATGGACCTCTTAAAATATTGTAACAATAGGGATGTCAGTGTATGAGTCATTACATTGCTGACACCAGCATACAACTAATTAAAGCCTGCTGTATCATGCCATGAAGAGGCTTTGCCATCATTCTATCAAACAAGCAAGCAGATTTCAGTAACCCCACTAAAATTTTAACTGAGGTTCGAACTTCGAAACAGAATGGATCTGAGAGTATCCATGAGAAACCATGTATGATTGCACAAACACACAAAAGAAAAGGGAAAAAAAGTGAAAAGAATAAATTGCTTTCACCAATCACAGTAGGATTGATTGTGTTCATAGTTAATAATCTGGATCATCACATCACTATGTCAAAGTTACCTATCAAAAAAAAAAAACATCACTATGTCAAAGTTCAACCCATGTTCCATTTTTGACCCAAATATAAATGCATACACAAGTCCAGATCCTGGGATAAAAAACTCATCTAATTGGATTTCAAATAAATCTACCCTCATTTATATGAAACTCAACAACGTAAGATGAATCCTATAACTGATGTGGTAGCTTGAGTATATTCCTCAAAATGATTTAACAAAACAAATTTCAGATGAATTTTTGTACTTCATAGAAGTTAGGTATTGACTTAAGGCTATAAAAACATTTTTAAGACAAGTGTTCAACTATGAGGCATTCTTTTCCAAGGCTCACCTGACAAAAACACATCATGATATTCTTCATCATCATATACAAATTGTGGAGGATCTGGGGAACCAATTCCAACAATGGTGCTTCCACTGCATCAAATATATTGCAAAAGGTAAAATGAGTTTGTGATAATAAAGAAGATGAAAATGTCAGCATCTGCTTTTCTAAATGCAAGACTTCAAATCATTGACGTGCAATATTCTTTCTGTGAGCTACATACACAAAAGCAATGACAAAAATAAATACAATAAAGATCTAATAAATTATTCAATGACACAGTTGATTACTTGAAAATTTTAAACAAAACAATCTTCTCCTTTTTTTTTGTATTTTTTTTTTCAGCATAACATTTTGACTGGGGCTGAATGACAGATATAGAAGCATGTGCAGTCAATAGCTCACTTTGCCACAAGAAATCTTCAAATGAACAGCCAAAAGAAGTAGGGGAAAAAAACAAATTATGTAAGTTGGAAATATGTAGTGGGACAAAATATGGGATATGAGAGGTACTTTTTTTTTTTTTTTTTTTTTTTGTGTGGAGAAAGAGATATGAGAGGTACTTAATTGTGCATTAAACAAAGGAATATCACTTAGTTAAGTAGGAGAACTTTGCTTTTCTATCCAGATGGGAGGTTTGGCAATTAGGACATTGGTTGTCCCCAGGAAGGCTCTATTGTGAAGGCCCAAGATTAGCCTTTGGAGGAGGGTGGTGCAGTGGAAGTATGGGGAAGGGAGGGCAGGGTGGACTACAAGTAGGGTAAGGAGTACATGGTTAGTATACTGAAAGTCATTAGAAGTAGGTAGTTTGAATTTGTTGAAAATATTTGGTTCAGGTGGGAATGAGAGGAGGTTCTTTTTTTACAGGCTTGCAGGGAGGCCCCTCTGAAAAACTTCTTCCTAAATCACTTCTATAGCTGTAAATAAGAGAGCAATAGTTGCAGATTATTTGGTATAGATTGGAGGTACGTTGCATTGCAATCCAAGGATTGTTAGACACTTTCAATATGGGAGTTGAAACCCAGTGACAACCTGTTGGGAATTCTTTATTAATAACAATACTGTGGTGTGGATGAGGATTCAAAAAGCATTGGTAACTGAGCAGGAACCAATGCTTGAGCTTAAATCCAAGTACAATATTTTTGTGGTATGTGGGGAAGTTGGTGCCATGGAACAACCAATTGATGTCCACGGGGGCGTAATAACATGGTGGGTTCAGGGACCATGGGGCTAGAAAACTTTTGAAATAGTTTCCATTACATTTAAGGATAAAGTTTGTTATTTACCAAAAAAAAGGTTTGTTATAAGAATGTATGTAATACGGGTAACATTGTGATATTATTGTGATATTAGCGCAATTTTCCACATATAAATAATATATATGTATGTCGGGGTAAATTAATGAACCCTAAACACACTTCCCAAAAACATGGTATAAAAGGCATAGAAGAAATCTATACCGGTCACCAACGCTGGCAATCCAGCATGAATTCACCCTGTGACTCCAACCACCTAACCTCAACCCATAAACCTGAGCCTTAACCCTCTATCTGTGCTGACGACAAATTAGTCACCAGTCACGACATAATTGCAGTAGCTAAACCTTGACTTGCATGATTTCTTATAGCTATACTCAATGGGGTCGAGTCTCTCCCACCCTGGGAGACTTGGTGCAGAAACTTGATTAAAGATAACAGATTCCCTTGGTCAAGATTACGGGATTTGAATTTGAATTTATTTTGAGGGTCGTATGGGGATTTGATTGTTATTTTAAGTATGATTTGATTTTCCTTACTTATGTTATGTAATTTGGAACCCTATTTATAGACCCTAGAGGAAACATTATTGGCATGTTTAATTTGATGAATAAAATTGAATCGATATTTTCCTCTATAGCTTGGTGGTGATCCCAAGTAGCCTTAGGTGTTTAGGGTCGGTTATGCTCTTTCTTTCCAAATCTCTACACACATTTCTTTACAACCCTTTTCGCTGCATCACTCTCTATTTTTAATTTTAAAACTCTTTCAGATATGTTTTCAAATATTTTGATGGCCATTTTACTTCTAAAACCTAAAATGAACTGAACATAAAATATCTAAAAATCTATAGCATGAAAATAATTATTTATTTGTTTATTTATTAACTGTCACGTCCCCAAAATTTTTGGGACCAAGACTTTGTAGTTAATTATTGCCATGCCCTTGATGCGTCATGTCCTATTTTTTCATGAATTGCTGTGTCGTTGTGTCTCACATTGTGTTGTGTTAGTGTCCATGCTTCTGAGTCTATAATTTAAATTGAAGACCATAAACTATAGATGCTGTTGAAAATAATGTGAGTGATTGACAGGATTTAAGACTGTATTCTGTATTGTTTTCTTTTGGGCTTCTATGGAAGTAACTTGAGACTTAAAATTATCATTGTGACCACAAGTTTTCTACTCTTACATATCTCAAGGAAATTATAGTGATAGAATTGTAAGAACAATGTTACTTATCAATGACAAAGCCATAATATATCTCACTTTTTTGAGTGCAAGATTGTCAATCTTATTTTAGTATGAACAAAACAAAACTCTCTCTCTCACTCACACACATCATTTCTCAAAATAATGCTAATTGTGGAACTCAATATGAAGATCTATATAGGTATGCCAAATTTTTACCTCCCAGACATAAAAACAGCATCATATTGTCCACGACTAGCTGCATTTACACGCTGTTTTAATCTTCTAAGAGATGGGAGAACTTCAAATGCGGGAGGTTCTGCAAAGAAACGCATATTTGATCAAAGCTTGTTAAAGAGGAAATTGCAACTTGAACATCTAAAGATGAACACTACAAGGAAGCTGGCCATACATAAGTTAGCTTGTGTGATCAATCTTTCATTTTTATTTTTGTTGCTGCTTTGTCTCTTAAACTTAATATGTTTGCTACTTTAGTCTTTTATGTAGTAAATCAAGTGACAATTGCAGGACAGACGTAGAGCCTTTGGATTAAATCCGAACATGAGGTAGTGATGGTTTATTTGCAAGGGAAACATTCATTTTTCTTATTTAAAGATTTGTGGAAGTTGTAACAGCAGCTTTGGAGAACTATTGAATGGAATTTCAGTCAACATTTTTGGCTTTTTCTCTCCCTTTCTTTTAGGGATAAAATGCAGTGTTCTTGCTAATTTGATAAGTAGAATTAGTTCTTTGACATTCGTTCTTAAAATCATTTATTCTCTAAATCTCATATATATTGCATCAATATTAAACAAGAAGAAAAGGTTGTAACAACTATAAATAAATAAGAAAAACAAAAGCAAAAACATCTAAATTCAGACCTTATTTTGATACTATCAGAACCTACTTCAGCTGAATCTGGGATAGGTATGTTTATAACAATCACAGCAACTTTGATGTGATCAGAAAGGCAGAAGGATTGTTTTGACGTACAAGCCTATATACTTAAATATTTCAAAGTATAACTGGTCCCTAAATGAGCCAAATTAGAAGCCTAAACTGAATTTATTCAATGGAGCAAGGAAGGTAAATTTATACAAGGCAGGAGGAAATGTAAAGGGAAAAGAAAGGAACAAAAAAAGAGGGGAGGTGGGGGGGAAGAGAGAAAGCAAACAGAAGGTCATGCATACCCAAATCATTTATACAAACATCTTGAGATATTCCATTTGTTGAGATCTTCTCCAGCAATGTTAAAGGATCAACCTTGCTAGTTTGATCCAACCGAAGGTGCTGAAAAATCAATGCTAGTCTTAGAAAATTTATGACTGCATAAAATAAGTGCAAATTGTAATTTGTTGATTACCTTCAAATCTGCACTACCTTGTAAACTTCAGCCGTGGAACATGCCTGCTGGGGCTTTATGAGAACCATTGGAATGTCAAGAGGTACTGGTGGGAGAATATTCTGAACAACCTGGATAAATCGAAGTAAATATTTAGAGGGAAATGCAGCAGACTATGAAATTCACATTCAAGCAAGTCCAGTAATACATTTCAAGTTCCTTTTGTAATATGTTTGTGTTCATGTGGCTCAGGGGAAGAAGGAATCCAGATTTTTTTGTCCGAAAAAGGTCAAGAGTTTCCCTTTTTGTCCATGACAAGATGATCTGACAATGCCTGGTGGTGTGATCACAAGAACCTTCAATTTAGATAAAGGTTTTTCATGAGGCACAAAATTTTCCTTTAATAGCTAAAATAATATAAACGTGTGTTTATTACATAAATTTTAAAAAAACCTTGCAAATGTGTGGTACCAAATTGACTAAAGTTACGGTAATACCACCAGTGCTCCTCTCTAAAATTGGTATTCCATGGGTTTAATTTCTATACAGCACCCCATCCTAGAACCTCTAAAAGAGGATTTCTTGAAACAGCATGAACGCAAGGAAGAGCTAGACTTCCAGGTATTAATCTTCCAAAATTTAAAGGACAGGATCCCTAACCAAACTGTAACAGAAGAGAATGAATAAATAATGATTTTATTCAGTGATGTAAAGTGTACTTAGCCAAGCCCTTATGTAGGAATAAGTAGTGCAACGATAGTATAAATTATAAAAGTAGAGACAAGCCAGAGAATACAAATAAAGAACGGAGTTTTAGCTCTCTACAAGCAGAGTACAGAACCCACAGTGTACAAATATAAGAATTGCTTTCTCTAAAGAGGAACAGATGTCCTGATTGATTCAATAATTTGATGATGCGTCCATCTAGAACAGAGGTATTGAGTAAAACCCTAAGACTTTCTTAGAATACATAATTTCCAATATTTGACTCCTAATGAAGTCCTTTATACAATCATATTCAACTCAAAGCTAACAGTCACCAGAGGAAGAGAACTGAAATCATAAGGCTTTTGAGGATAGCCTTGTGTGTCCTTACACATTAATGAAAGCTGAAATCACAGGGCTTCATAGGAACATGATAAGAAAATAGACTAACATCTCTGAACTGCACTTTTATGAGATAAAGACATACCTCACCTCGACCAGTACAATATGCTGCTCCTTGAGAAAAAAAGAAGGGAACATCAGAACCAATCTCACTGGACCATTCTTGGAGTTCCTTCTCAGTAGCAAGACAACCATTAAACTGATTAGCTGCCCACAGTGCAGTTGCAGCATTGCTGCTTCCACCACCAAGCCCCGCCCCAGTCGGCACCTTTTTGTCAAGATGAATCTGTCGACAGTTTTTTGAATGGGAATTATACATACATGCAATATACAAACAAATGTTGAGACCTATAGCCAAAATATTTAAGAATCAAGTAAATTGTTTCTTACCCAAAAGAATTTTTCACTGCCAGTCTTCTTCCTGTAAAGGTTAAGGGCCTTAATAATCTGCAAAAGGAAAGTTCCATTGCATAATATTTGCAAGATTAAGAACATGAGAATATTAAAAGACACAGTGTAAGTTTATACTTTACCAAATTTCTATCATCAAGGGGAACTCCAGATACATTGGTTGACAAACTATCCTTAGTTTTAGATGGTGACAAAGAGAACTTCAGTATATCTCCTAGACTTATAACCTGGGGGAAGAAAAGGGAACAAAATGTGAGTTTTATGGAACAACAGGCCATATAATTGTGAAAAATACAAGTGAACCCATCAACATAAATTTACAATAAAAATGAGTTTAAAATAAACTTATTATTATTTGCAGTAGAGCATTCAAGCAGCTAATAGCTTTAATTTAAAATTAACTTACATGAAAAAGAGATGCCAAATCATGAAAGCCATCTTCCCTCTTGTTGGTTATTCTTAGGAAAACATTAACCTGAAGCACATACATAGACCACTAAATTCAACATATAAATTGAGAAGCACAAAACTTAGCACAGTTTATTGGGTGTTGTACCTTAGCACATACATAGGCTACCATATTCAACCATGTGGTTGCATAGACCAATGAACCCATGGTTGAACTTAATTGTCTTCAAAAAAGATAACACAGTCTTTGTTGTATTGGATAACACAACCTCATGATTGAATTTAATTGGGCACCTAAGTTTTAAAATCTAAAGAACTGTAGCTAAGTTTTACTGAAACCGAAATGCCTCAAAACTTCAACTCAAAGCAATGGAAGGTGATTACCTTGCAAGGTGAGAAGAGAGTCAGCCTTGAAAGGGGCGCCTCCTTGTCCACTTCATCTGCTAACTTGTTTATCCTTTCTTCAGGATTATATACTACCTAATTACCCCAGCAACTAACCCACAATTTAATAAATAAATAAATAAATAAAAACTTGAATGAAAGCATGATAACAATAGTGATGAAAGAAAACACCTCTACTTGTCTTCTTGTGGGAGTGTTTGATTCAGAAGCCATGGCTCTGACCCTTTTGAACTGTGAGTTTGAGTGAAAAGAAGATGACCCATTTGGCTTAATTAAAGAGATATGGCTCTGGCTCTGGCTCTGGCTCTTCTTGAAGGAATTGTAAGAAGGGAGGAAGACATGGTGACTACAAAGGAAATGAGAGGAAGCCATGGATGGGACTGGGCTGCGAGGGTAAAGTAAGGTAAGGCCTCTCTAGTTGGAGTTGTGCATTTAAGAGCTCAACCAATCAGTGCGTATTTTTTTGACTTTTTAAAGACAGAAATTTGAACAGGGAAGGAGTAAATAAGGTATCAATCTCTTTATTTTACACTCATCTTTCTGTTCTTCATCCTTGTCCTCTTCACTCTCAGATGGTGGTTGGTTCATGTCGTGTAGGGCTGTTCTTGTTTTTTTGGACAAAAAGGTTCGTCTATTGGGCTTCTTCATTGGGCTTTTATTGTGAGTTTTTGTGCCCTGGGGTTGGGGTTAAGTAGCGATGGGTTTTGTGGAAGGAGGAGAAATCTAAGCATATTGTGGGTGTTGGTTGCAATAAGGAGCAGTTATGTATTTTTACAAAATTTTGCATGATTTTTTTTTTTTTGCATGATTTAATATTGGTAAATTTTGGAATAAAATGTGGTTATTTTTTATTATATAAGCACTTATGCGAGTGCTTTAATGTGTGGTAATAGTATATATTATGTGTACGAGAAACACAAAATTATGAAATTGTATTTTCATCATTTCATAATTATAACCGAAATTAAACACGATTTTACAAGTAGTATGATCGTGTGTAACTAGCTGTGTATAATAAACAGAGAAGTACTATATTCACAATATTTTTACAACAAATTATAAGTGGTAAGTTATTAGTTCTAATTTAAACTTAATATTAAAATTACTTTTTTTATCCTACTAATAACAACTCGTAACAACCTGTCACCTATAATTTGTTGTAAAAATGTTATGGACGTAACTTTTTTTAACAATAATTAGCGTTTCTATTTAATAAATGACACTACTCGTGCGCTTACTTAACACAACTGTTTTGTTTCAACTAACATATCGCTGTTAATTGTTGTGGTCCACATTATCTTTGTGGAAACAAGGAAACCATCTATCTCAAATCTCAAACATAGAATAGTTGTTCTGTTTATACAGTTTCTAAAAAGCCAGAGCAAGGTCCAGATAGAGTGAGAGACACGTAAAATGGCAGTGTATTGTGCTACTGCTAGTAGTATCAAGTTTCCAAACTTTCTTCTGCCAAGAAAACAATGGTTGCAGCTGCACACTCACCAACACCGCTATAATCATTATTCCTCTCAACTTCAATTCCAATTGTCTGGCACTGGCACTGGCAGGTCAAGAACAACACATCACAATCTCAAATGCTTCTCCCAGAAGCAGAAGAAAACCGAGTCCGAGTCCACCACCCAACAAGAAGAGAATGAAGAATTTGAGTTTGAGCGCCTCTTCTCCAACCTCAACCAAGCTACATTGAAGAGAGAACCTGGTTTCTTTTCTATTAATGTTACAAAATTTCAATGCACACCACTATTATATTGTCATTATTATTATTGCTCTCTGCTTTTGTTTTGTCACACTCACATTTTCTCTTGCTTGTTGAGCTTAACTTAAGTCCACTCATTTTTATTTTATTTATTTATTTTTCCTTGTATTTCCAGGAAGTCTAACTAGTGCAATTTTCCTGGTTGCGGGCACCACGGTAAGCGCCTTTTTAACCACAAAATTTATATGTATATTGCACTTAAACTATGTTAGAATTTCATAGGCAGTGTATAACGTGCCTAAGGATACATCATATGTAAGTATGACACATCAACATTTGCTTGTAATGATCAAATTAGATCAATATTCTACTTCTGAACTGTAGGGATGAAATTAGAAAACTAGATAAACTTCTAAGGACTAAATGTACTTTTTGCTCTCAAAGATTATAGCCTGTAGATTGGTACTTTGAAAAAAGCTTTCAAATGAAGCCTACAGAATTCAAATCAAACTCTCTCTTAAATTTAATTATTCTTTTCATGATTTTTTTCTTAACACTTATACTTTTTAGTTGTTGTTTTGGCTTGATGTATGCTAATTCAAACAACACATTGGTTTAATTTGACCATACATTATCTTCAATGCTATTAATTAACAAATATTAGGTGGGTGCGGGAATCCTTGCAATTCCTGCTGTGACACAAGAATCTGGATTTCTAGCCTCTGCAGTTACATGCATCCTTTGTTGGGCTTTTATGGTAATTCTTTTAGGCTTTGTGTGTGTGAGTTAGTACTCATTGAAATAGGGAAGTTTGTGAGAAATTTAAGTCACTCCAGGTTGTGACGGGGCTGCTCGTTGCTGAAGTAAATGTCAACACTATGTGTGAGCTGGGTTCTGGTGGTGTATCATTAGTAAGTTCTATTTCTATTTAACATAACTTGCAATCAGTTCCCATACTTTTATATTTATATGTTCCCTTTCCTAAATGGGGAAAAAAAATAAATAAATAAAAAGATGCATGCATACACATAACCTTTGTCTCGTTGCTGAAGTAAATGTCAACACTATGTGTGAGCTGGGTTCTGGTGGTGTATCATTAGTAAGTTCTATTTCTATTTAACATAACTTGCAATCAGTTCCCATACTTTTATATTTATATGTTCCCTTTCCTAAATGGGGAAAAAAATAAAAAAAAATAAAAAGATGCATGCATACACATAACCTTTGTGACTTGTAGCTAACCTGTGCATCTCTATTCCTATCTGATGGGGATAAGTTCTTATGAATGGATAATGTGTAAAAATGGTGTTATGTGATACACATTATGTGAGTTGTAACTTTCAAAGCTGGATACTGTATTGAGACTGCATGTGATGGTTTATTTGTTCAAAAGACTGATTGGAATTCATGTCTTTGAATGTGAAAGGAATTCATCACCTTACTGTTTAAGCACATTAAGTTCACTAAATTTGCTATTGGAATTTTTTTCATTTTACAGCTCCCATGAATTTCTGGCAGTCTTACTGCATCGATTTCTTAGTTTTTATAACTTAATTCAGTATGGAATATCAGCCTATCATTTCTATTCTTTGTTTCCTTCTAGCATCTCTTGCAGAATGGTTATGAATGATTAATTTACAAATATAATGTGTGCAACATGATTACAAGACTAAAATATTATTCTTGACCAAATTGCGGTGCACACCTATTTAGGCATGCAACAATAAAAGAGCCCTTTTCAAAAAAAAAAAAAAAAAAGAAGAAGAAGAAGAAGAAGGAAGGGTATGTATATTTCATTTATAAGAATAGGTGAACATGTGATTGTGCCTGGTTGGCATAGCTGATTCAGGTCACCATCTACTCCATATGCAAGTTTTGGTTTGTGGAGCTGTCGGTCAATGTTAGATGGTCTGTTGTTTGTTTGCTTTCTTCTGCATCATGCAACAATCACACTATTTGGTCAGATGGACAGCAAGGTTATATGTTTAGGATTGATTTGTCGCCCTGTGATGACTCAACTGATTTCCGGAGTGAAAAACCATATCATGTAGTGTGATTGAAAATGTCATTGTAATTGAGTTTCATTTACGCCAGTCCTGTGCTAATAAGTTGCAATATTGATGCAGGACAACCAGAACAAAATTGAAACAACAATAAAATAAAGAGATATAACTTAGGAGTCAGCACCTAAGCCTTGCTTGGAGTCAGCACTAAGGGGGGAAACCACTAGGAGTCAGTACCTAGGGTGGACCTAGAGTCAGCACCAGACCAAAAGAGACCAAACAGCCATTTTTTAATTCATCAAAATATCAGCTAACTGCTCAAGGAGTACAATAGGTTGCTTATAAAGGATTGCTAAACCCTAGTTCTAATTGGCTAGGAAACTCTAATTGCCTTATTACAAAAATAACCTTGCTTCCAAATTAAAATACTAATAGCTTAATAAACTACTAGGACCTAAAACATAACAATAAAATTGACTTGCAAACATAAATAATACTAAATAATAATCTTCTTGCGTCTCCCGCATCAAATACTAGAAGGAGAATAAAGCCTTAACATATTTCTTCTCTAAAAAGTCTTAATAGTTGTGGTTAGACTTGCTGAATAAATTACTAGTAATTTTTCCAACTTCTTTCTGTACTACTCTTTGTAGTGAGAGTTGGGTTGCTTTTAACAAATGCTGTTTAACGGTTTCCCCTGATATATGATTAAAAAAAAAAAAAAAGGAGTATAGGCTTCTGGAAATGAATGTGCTAAAATATAGAAATGAATAGGGAATCAATCATTTTCTTGTTCATCCGGTGTTATTGAAATAGAGAAGTTTATGGGACCAAGTTATGGCTGGATGCTTTGATTCTTGGATTTGTAATGTTTGTTTCGAAAATATTGGTGCTCTACTTATTCTTGTGTGTATGTGTGTGCATCTGGAAGGCATTCCTTTTCCTTTGGCATTTTGCCAAGAAAGATATAAAAGCTTGAAAAAACTGCTTGTGTAGTTGGTAGACACTTGTGAGTTGTGATAGGTCTTACTCAATGTCACTTGTGATAGCCACTTGAAAAAACTGCTTATTTAGTTGGTAACATATTTTACATGATAGGTCTTACCAATGTCTTATCACCAGTTTTTGGCTTCATCTGTAAGAGTTAACCATGTAGGTTTAAAACATGAATTCCTAATATGTCAGAGTGACTAATTGAGCACGACCAAATATACATTTGTGGTGTGTGCCCCTGCACTTTTTCTGTTGTCTTGTACGACAATTCCAGGATAGCTGGCAGAAGTTTAACTGTTTTTTTTTTTAATAAATAAAAAAGTTTTGACTGTATTTTCTTTTTGTGAAATGTAATGTGTTCAATATATATGATGGTGTAGGTTTTAAATTTTGATTGTGTACATATAAATACACACGCACATACATATATTAAGTTTTTGATTTGTCCATTGCCAAGAACAAATTATTGGTGTATCAATTTAATTTAATTTTTTTTTTTTAAGTGGACGTAGTTTATTCACCCTGTGAGCGATTTCAGGTATCAATGGCCATGAGAACTCTGGGGACAGCGGGAGTTCAAATTGCTTGGTAGGCTTACATACATCCTTTAAACTTTTAATGCATGTGTGAGTGTGTGTGTGGCTACTTGTTGCAAGCTAACGTGCAAAATACTGAGACAAAAGACAAGAATTTAGAAGCCATGTGATTTTGTTAATCAGTTACTCTTCTTCTAGCTTTGTATCAGTGATTTTTAAAGTTTTACATGTTCTTTATATAATTAATAATTATCTTCATGAAATCTTGCTACAATTATACTATTGATTTTGCTTTTCCACAAAAGCTTGGTCATGCAAAATAGGCTTTAGGTGAACAAGAAAAAATTGAGATATTGATCAAATTTCCAAAAAACTGGTGCATTCCCTGGATAATAAATTGGCAACTGCAAACTAGTCAACATTTAACAACTTTTAGATAATTTATAAATTTTACAATTTCTATTGGAATGTACACCTGCTTGGGACATCCATGGCAATCTGAAGAAAATTAACAAATAATGCTTTTATGACACCACCAACAGCATCAGGCTCCTGATGGTTATGGATTCCCCTTTTTTTTCGTAAGTTTCTGGATGAAGAGGCTCTACCTCAAGTATGCAGTGGTACACTAGATGAGACCTGTAGTCTTTCAGATGGTTTTAGACAAATTCACTTCTTAATAGTGACACAAGTCTAAAATAGTCCAACAATTATATTGCGGTAATTGCAGACTTATGAATGTTTCACTAATATCATGTCACCTATTTCCAATAAAAAGGTTTTACAGGGAGCCATTTCATCAATTTTTTTCAATTTCATTAACATTAGATCTTTGATTAAATGTGATTGCCACAGTTGAAAATATTAATATTTAGGGCCTTCATTGTTGAAAATAGAAATGTAAGATCTAAATTGAATTGTAAGTTGTAACTTTCCCCAAACTATAGGCGGCAAAATGTACTTGAGCCATAATAATTAATGTCAATCCTATTTGAGCCACGTTACTATGTCCTTACAATGCTGAAACAATCTTAATTAATGGTCTTTAAAATTGCATTTTCTTCAGTTAATTGTTAATAGCAAAGAGTGGACATAGTCAATCAACATTAGCAAGAAATATATATTTTTTAAGCAGCTCCCTTTTCTTCTTAAGGCGTTTATTTAATTTAAGTGGCTCTTCTTCTTTTTCCTTGTGGCCATTAATTTCTCTAAAGATGAATCTATTCATGTGCATTATTTCATCAAAATTTATGGCCATCCTTGTTGTTTTGCAGTTGGTCTTACATCTTTATACATTATGCCCTTCTTGTGGCCTATGTGGCTCGTTCATCAGATATTTTGACAAACTTTCTCGGCATTCCATTGTACGAATAAACTATTTTTCTGCTTTCCTAAAGGCTGCATTTGTTTTTGTGCTTTCCAAATCTGTGGTTCTCTGAGTGGCAGTTTTTATGTATTATAGTTCAAGTACATTTTGTATGTTATTTAGGTGTTGATGGCAGCATTATGGTTGCAGATGGGAAAGTGCAACTTTGTTTTCATTGATTTTTGGATGCATATGCTACTTCGGAAGGTTAGTTTTGCTTTCTTCCCATTCTCTTAGTCTATCAATTTCTTCTGTAAGTTGAGATATATACCTAAGAACTAATTCAAATCAGACTTGGTTTTTAATTGAACTGACGCAAATTAAATTTTAGATTTCAAAGAAGAGTGAGATTTGAGTTTAGAGAAAAGTAGCAGGTCCAGAAAAAGAGAAAATCAGATCTCTGTTCTGTATTAGAAGTAAAATTCTTATTACAACTCAAAACTGATTACAAAATGGCTAGGACTTGTCTATTTATACACTCATATAACCAGTAATTGGTTATGCAACCCTCATACCCTGGTTGCTTAACCAAGTTATAGCCTCTTAACAGTTAACAATCATCTATCAAACAACTAATGGAAGCATGCAGCTAACAACAGCTAATAATTAACAACAACAATTAGACAACTTGGAAAAACAGAAGGTTTTAGAATTGTGAATTTTCCATACTTCTACATTAGAAATTACCCCCTATAGAAGAAACTTGTCCACAAATTTGTACAGTGTCAGAGAAATCTTCCTCAGCTGCATAGTAAAGTAGTAAGTGCTTCACATTGAAGACATTTGAAATGTTGAAGTGGAGTGAAAGCTGCACTTGTTAGTTGGTAAGCATTGTCATTGGCTCTGCTCAAGACCTTGCAACGACCTACTTTTCGAAGATCTAGCAGGTTGCCTTTATTGACTAAAAAGTAAAAACCACCTACACGAGGTCTCCTTCCTTGAAGAGACACTTCTTTCAATGAACATCAGCTGCTGACTTGTACTTTGCATTGGACACTTCAATCTTGGATTTCACTTGGGCGAAAACACTCTTCATAAAATCTGCCATGTCTATAGCCTTATTGTTTGTCTTCTTAGGAAGTGGCAAATGAGCCATATCTGTGACACTTGTAGGCGTGGAACCATATACCTCCTCAAAAGGAGAGGTATTGATGGTTCGGTTGAGAGAAGAGTTATAGGCAAACTTAGCCAAGTGAAGAGTACTTTCCGAGCTTCTAGGATTCTCATCAATTAAACATCTCAGCAGCTTGCCAAGGCTTCTATTGATCACTTCAGTTTGACCATTGGTTTGGGGATGAATTCAATTGTCCCCACTTTCCTCTATAAAGTTCTCCAAAAGTATGTAAGGAACTTGGCATCTCTATTGGACACAACAAAAGTAGTTATTCCATGCAACTTTTAGATCTCTTTGAAGAAGAGATTTGCAATTTTTGAGGCATCCATGGTCTTCTGACAAGAAATGAAATGAGCTATCTTGGAGAAACGATCAACTACCACCATGATTATGTCATTCTTCCTTTGAGAAGGTAAAAGACCAAGCACAAAATCCACGTTGATGCACATCCAAGGCCTGGTTGGTATGAGTAGAGGCAGATATAATCCAGCATTAGTAGCTGTTCCCTTCCCCTTTTGACACACATGGCACCTTTGAACATGTCTTTCCACATCCCTGGTCATTCATGGCTAAAAGTAGTCACTTTGGAGTAGATCTAGGGTCTTATCTCTTCCAAAATGACCCAAATTATGTTGTTCCGCAAGTAACTTCTCTTTTAAAGAGCATTTAGGAACACACAACTTCAATCCTTTCAAATCAAATCCATCTTTTAACATGAATACTGGATAGACAGCCCACTATCCACATTGTAAAGACTGGACAATCTTTTCAAATAAGGATATTCAAGATATTTGTCTTTGACCTCCCCAAAACCAGTTACCTTAGCTTTCATGGTAATAGTTTGGCTCCTTGATTCAACTCATCAGCCACTTTATGAAAAGCTTCTGACGTATGCTATGGCTCATACATCATATTGAGCTGATATGGCTCTTTGACTATGTATTGTGACAGCTAGGAAGTGATCCATAATGCTTTGACTCCAACGTTTCATGAGCGGCCTAAGCATATAGAAGTGGATTGTCATCTTGTTTGGAAAAATGTGGAAGAGTTATTGCTACCCATATGTTTCTACAGGAGACAAATTGCAGATTTGTTTACTAAACCCTTGTACAAGACTAGAATGGATTTACTATGTACAAGCTAGGATTATATGATATTTATGTCCCAGCTTAAGGATTTTCTGAGGAGGTTTACATACTAAGGGTAAGGGGTAAACATGTAATAATGTACTAGGTTTACTAGTATAACTTCTAAGCATATGTGTTAGGGTAAATTAAAATTCCCTAAACACTTTTCCCATACACAACGCTACCTTTCATCCATACTAAAATTTTTATTATGTATATAAATCATTCAGTCCAACAGAAACATTCCTTTAGTTGGAGATGTAGAGCAGTAGATCGAATGGTTGACTGATATAGTATCTTTTAAGATTTTAAAACCTCATCATTAAACTACCAATAAATTGAACCTATTAACCAGAGCTCCTGTAAGGAAATTTAAATCTCTTTTAACATTCTTTTCTTTGGGGCTTGAAATTGACCGTTAGCTAATCTTCAATTGTAGCCAGCGCTTTATTGGTGCCATTAATGGAGTTCTTGTATCTGGAATCATCGTTTCTTTTGCAGCTCTTGTGGTAATTCTCTCTCTTTATAATATGCTTTTATATGATACTGCACCCTTTTTGTAATGTAGGAGTTTTTACAAAGAAGACAAGTCCAAAATCATGCTTTAACTAATTATATACTTAAATTTGAGCAGTTCAAGATTAACAGTTATTCATTAAGAATTTGAAACAGGGCAATATTATGAATTCTTAGAATAATTCTCTCTTCTGATGACTTGGAATTTTTCCTAAGTAGTTTCATTTGAATTTTTTTATTAGATCCTTGACAAAATATGGTAGGCTCATTCAAATTCCACAGGACAACCAAAAGGGCAAATCAATTTAAAAAATAAAAATAAAAATCACTTGATCCAGTGAATTAGAGGATGTTGAGGATGATTTAGACGTCCATTCTCATCTATCTATCAGCATATATGCATGCAAGAACTTTAGGACCAAAAAATATAGGGGTTTCTGCATGTGTACAAGACTGATGAAATTATACTGTTATTGCAAATTTTGCAGGTTTATTTTAAATTTTACAATTTTAAGCTCTAGTAATTGCATTAGTGAAAACTAAAACTTCTATCAATCTGGCTTGTGTTGTAAGGAATTAGCTTAAGATAGTACATATCGCTATCAAAATTAACCAACCCACCCCCCCCCCCCCAACCCCTTTTTCTCTACAGCAAAAGGGGAATAGAAACAAAATAATAAAATATTCAAGTTAGAATAAGGGACATAAAAAAATCTCTTTTGCATAGTTGCTCACATCCGTTTACTTGTTTGTTCTTCTGTGCATCTACCATAGTTTCTATGCATAGATACACATGAATGATGTATTTTGGTGGTGAGTTTACTTTTTGTGCATATTTCACTAAGCAGGAAATAAATTTTTTCTCAGGCTGTTGCAAGTGGAGACTTGCAGTGGGATACACTTCTGAAAGCCAACTTTAAAGCGGTTCCTATGAGTATACCCATAATTGCACTTTCATTTGTTTACCAGGTAACATTACCAAACCTACAGTAATTCAACACTGAAGCAGTTTTGACATTTCATATCTTTATTTTTTTCAGAATGTAGTACCTGTTATTTGTACGGATCTTGAAGGAAACCTGTCAAAAGTAAGGTGATAAATCTTATCATCACCATTTCGCTTGATATTAAATTTAACATAGTCTGATGTCATACATTCTAAAGAAAAAGTTTATTATAATTTTAACACGACAATACAGCACACATTTTCTTGGTACTATTTTGAACAATTGTAGATTTGGTTTGTTCTAATGAGTGATGATGTATCTAAAATATTAACATGTTAGCTCAGAAATCCTCCTCATCATTATATTTCACGGAATTATACTAAAAATCATTGTAAGACAGCAATGATGGGGATATCACCGTTAGTAAATCATTGAATAATGTACAAGTGAGATTGTATACCTTAACAAAAAGGACAACTTTTTCATATAAACTTACTAAGGTTACTCATTAATTTTAATTTTTAAGAATTTCTAATGACTAGTACACTTTCTTCAACATTCTTCTATGTCATTGATTACAATAATGGACCACTGTAGTCCTAATGTCCATGTCTTTTCCATACTTTTCTTGGATTGAAGAATGGATTTTATTTTATTTTATTTTTACACCACGTCTCTCTTTTAGTTCAAGAGATGGAGAATTCTCTATTAAACTTAGGGAGTCTGGATTATTTTCAAATTTAGTACTAAATTGAATTATAATAGAGCATAAGCTGCCAAACATCATTCTAAAAAGATGAATGTTATATAATACATGTATAACAGGGAAGGGGCTTACAAACTTCAGCATATCAAGTGGTTTATATCAGAGAAGAGAGAAAATTTAAAATTTGACTAATCCTTTCATAAATGAACTTGAACCTATGACTTGTATGGCACTTAGTTATAGAAGTGCCATACAAATGAACCTATGATTTGACTGAATTTTTTAGTGGAAAGAAGTTTGAGGGTCTAATTCATTCTAGTCAAGAAATGTATGCATAACTGTTTTCCTGTTCATGAATCTTCTGCATGCAAGAAACACTGAAAGCAGGGATAAATATATAGCTAATATAATGAATTCACAAATGCATGCATACATGTGTCCCTGTGTCTATGTTTTCGGAGGTCACTGTGTTTGTATCAAAACACAATGTTCTTGTTGGCATCCTCAAGTAATAGGCTGAGCTTGTCTTATCAGCAGTACATGCACGCTAAACAGAAACCTGCAAATGTAGATATCCATGTGTTAGCGGGTAATTGTGTCAAGTTTTAACATCAAAATGTAGATTTCTGGGCCAGCATTTCCAAAGAAGAATGAAACATTTATGTTATGTGCAAAGGCTATAGCTTGTCATTTTATTTTTTCTTTTTATTTAATAATTATTCAAAATGATGGGTGATGTAAAATAAAGATCTAATTCCCAATCTCTTGCAACATCCTTTAAATAGAAAATACCATCTTTTAGGCTGGTGTGGGGAACAAAAAAAAATTTCTCAAGTAAGATAAAGGTTGGGACTATTATTGTATTAAGGGTCTAGAATGCTGAATGGAAGCTAAAACACATCTGGTATATACTATATAGAAAGAAGAAATAGAAAGAGACCAGCATCAGATTAAGTTCCCTTGGCATTTCTCCCAGTTTTTAAACATCACACAAAGAGAATATGCATTACACATCAAATGCTATCCATTGGTTCTCAAATGTCTTCATTATCAGCTTCAGATATGTCAATGCAAGGCTTTCTGTTTGTGCTTGGTGAGTAAGTATGTTTGAGGACCAGGTCAAATTGGGGGCTAGTATTACTTGGATTTAGGATTAAATCCACAAAAATTGCCCCACCTTAATACAAAAACTCACAAAGGAATCTCACGCATATAGCCCACCTGACCGGCTATAGGCTCAACACAAGGAAAGGAAGAGCCCAAATATTCTTGTTTTAAAGACTTCAAAATTTGACAGTAATGTTTCAGCTCTCTAAGTAAGCTTAATTGTATGCTGCCCTCAAACTAGCTTTTTGCTGATCTTGTAATATTTTACCCACTTGTCTGATACATTGTTTGCTTCAAAGAGGCAAGATCTTAGGTAGCTTTTCTTTATTTTCTTGAGCACAGCCATAGTGATAGTGCAGTAGTAAAAGGTCATGGGTCTTGATTTGCAGGGTAAGTGTACCCAGACCCTTCAACTTGCCATACCCATGTAAACACAAGTTGACAAGGGTGCTCCAAAAGGTGGAAGATCTGTGCAAAACAGACAAATCCGACAGTCAGATGTGTACCCTCATGCTGCATCTGAAATTTAGAATGCCCATCAATATATGTACATGTGAATTGTGTAAGGAACTAGCTGGAGTCTCTCCTTTTTTTCTTGACTTCCTCATTTGCTTTTTAACATATGATTTTTATTAGTTAGCCATAATTTGAAGAGGCTGTCATTTGTAAATGAGAATTAACTGCCTCTCAATTCTTTCCTGTTTCATGAGTTATATAGTGTTTGTTTTATCTATTTTGAAATGGCTGTTAAAAAATTTGTATGTTTAACATCAACTTGTTATTTTGCAGGACTGCCATAGTTCTAGGCACAGCAATACCTCTTGTTTTATTTCTTGTCTGGAATGCTGTTATTCTGGGAAGCATTACAAATAATGCCATGGGCTCAGGTAATATCATGGACCCATTACAACAATTGCAATCTACCAATGGAGTTGTTGGAGTAAGTAAAGCATGAATTTTTTTTTAATTTTCAAGTCAGAATTTAAAATGATGTGCAATTCAAAGTGATGATATCCTTTCTTTTTCTTTTTTCTGGTTTCATTTATATAATCTGCAGCCTATTATTCAAGTGTTCTCACTTCTTGCAATTGCAACATCGTATATTGGATTTGTTTTGGGTCTGGCTGACTTTCTTGCAGACTGTAAGTGCCCTTTACATCCCTTTTGATTAATCTAAGATCATGTCCATTTCTAGATAGCAGTGTATTATTGGCATATCGCTTCCGAACTCTCAGTTATGCATCACTGAACCTGTATTCAGTGACAATGAAACCATTGGCATTAGAAGCCACTTCTTGGCTTTGCCATTAGTCAAAAAATTATTAGAGGTAGAGTTATCACTGAGCGTGTTGGTTTCTATATATCTATCTATCTATTTGAGTTAAAGATAGAATATAGGATCCATTTTGGTTTCTTAAAGATCTTACCATTTTCAATTGGTGAATGTTCAGTGCTGAAACTCCCAACAGGAGAGAGCCAGCCTCTACCATACCTCTTAACTTTGATTCCTCCACTGGCACTATCTTTGCTGGACCCAGAAATATTTTTCAAGGCCTTGGATTTTGCTGGAACATATGGAGGTACTTCTATGTTGTATATTGTTTATCTTGTTGGCCACTGTCATAAATTTCTACCAATTTAACGCAATGCCGAATTGGAAGATGCTTGTAATAGCTGTGGCTTACACCTTGCAAAACAGCTACAAGATGATTATTCCCTCCAATCTATAGCAATCCTTTTTAAAAGCCATAAAATTAAGTTTTTGAGTAATTGCTTCTGTGTGTTTAGTTGACTCAAATGGTCCAGGGGCCACCCCATCCCAATAATTAAAGCAAAAAAAAAAAAACCAATAAAAAGGAATTTTCAATTTGGGTTCTATTTTTTAATTTATGCATTATAAATTTTGATTTTACCTAATATGGCTGGGCTGTTCCCTGTTTCGTGTTTTTGTTAGTATTGGTACTGTTTGGAGTTCTTCCCGCAGCAATGTCCTGGTCAGAAAGGTACTCAAATTCATCCCCATCTATGAAACTGCCACAGCTGGTTCCAGGAGGAAGGGTAACTCTTTCACTCATCATTGGAGGGGCAGGATGTGTCATTTTGTCTGAAATACTTGAGAACCTTGGGCACCCCTAGTATCAAGAATGAGAATAATTTTGTTGGATATGATCATTGGAAGCCTTGAAAGCCTATACTTAGAGTGAGTTATGTCCAATTTGATTATCATTTACTTCTATTTTTTCCAAAAGCAAATGAGAGCCTTGCACCATATTGTTTGGCCTGGTCTACACCCTGTCTTGTATATTTTGTTACCATAAAGGAAGTCTTTTATAGTGAGTTTATATTTCTGACTTTGACATGGAGAGATCAATATAACATAGGTAACCAAAGAGCTTCCCCTTTTCATATGATAAATCTTTTAGATGCTGCATATAGTGTTACTAACAGAGCATAACAAGACTTAAAAGAAACACACACATACAAACAAGACTTCCAAGCAATTACTTAGAAAATAAGACTTAAAACATATTTTCATAATCCTAGTAACATATCACATAGAAACCAACACGTTTAAGTAGCTTCCCAATACAGAAACTGTCCAAAAAGCTGCTACAAGTTGTGCAAACAATTGTCCAAGTTGTCCTAATAACTGTGCATCACACTATCCAAAATTTGGTCCAATATGCTTTAGCAAAAACCATCCAAAATACCTCAAAAGTTTGTATCATCCTTTGATGTGGCATAGTCCTACTCCTACACTACATAATTATATACTATATATCATAATCTTAGAAAAAGTAATAAATAAAAGCACATGTTAAAGTTTTAAGCTATAAAAATTAGAAAGTACTTGATTCAATTGTGTAGAGCCAACATGGGATAATCACAAGACACCTCAGGTGGAAAAAATGATGTTTGAGCATCTCCTAGGAAAAAAAAGGAATAGAATCAAAGGGTTAAAATCAACAGGTAAAACTAAGAAAAAAAATATTTCAAATAATAGAATTGAACTTACCATTCACCATTGAACTAGGTTAGAGAACTTGAGAAGTGGTTGCACCTTTGACTTCTTTCCTTTTCCTCTTTTTCAGCTGATTTTTTATTCTAGCATTGGCTATCCCTTTCTTTCTCACAAGTGTCTGATCAATAACTGGTTTATCACCAACTAAACATGGTTGCAAACCATCATCATTCACAAGATCTTTTTGACGACATTCTTTGCCAACATCTTTTGCACTATTCGTAGCCGACATCATCTTGACAAGCTCCCACGACAACTTTCTTAGCTCATTCATAACAATTTTGGTCGTATAATCAGTCAATGAAGCTTTCACAATAAGATCGTGCCCCAAACGACATAATTGACTCATGTGCAATGCATGAGCAAATTCCTCATTGTCCCCAGCCACATCAAGTACATTTTTTGAGATTACATTGTCATTATTTTCCCCTTCATCATTGTCCCCAACCACAGTAAGTACATATCTTGACAAATCCATCACATTAGTCTAACACCAAATCATGAAAAAAGAGTATTGCAATTAGCATAAACAATCATAAACTGCTAGTCCTCAGCTATGAACACACGCACACTCAAATGGGTTTCGCACCCATTATCAAAATATCAATTTTCTTCTTTAGATAACTCAATCAGTAACCAGATATTTACAAAACTTTCTCAAAACTTCAAAAGAAAACAGATATAATCAAAAGTATGAACCAAGCCCTGCAAGGAAAAAGTTTAGCAATTTCATACATTAGTTTGTATGAAACATATAATCAACTAAAAAAAAAAGAAAACCACACAAATAAGCACCAAAGAATATAACATACTATTTTCAAAATCAGAAAATTACATCTTCAGAATGTAAAAAATAATATGTTAACAAACTACATTGTGAGAAGCATTCAAATAGACACTAAGCTAAAAAAGTAAGAATTGATGAGGCATTTGGCATTTAAGATTTACTTATTTGGAAAAGTTTTAAAAGAACATGGAATGTGTCTAAAACTGTACAGTGTGGATGACCAAAGATTAACAAAAAATATTTACACAGAGAAATTTGGAAAGGGAAATGAGAGAGAAAACTACCGGATAGTGGGGCGATTGAGTCTTACATTTGACATTTGAGAATATGAGATGATGAGAGGAAAGAATTGGCGGGGGTTTGAATTCTTTTAGGGGTATAATGGTCTATTTAGGTATTTTTGTGCCAGTAGCTCGGTTGTAAATGAACCAAATTGTTCATAAATAGCTCAGGTTTGATTTGATAAAAGATTTGTTCGTGTTTGTTTGTTTATAAACGAGTTAGGTTTAACCTTTAATTTTAGACTTGTTTAATAAATGAGTTGAGCCGAAGCAAAAAGATTTGTTTATGGACAGACTTGTAAACAATGGAGCTCGATAAAAAAAAAAGCCAAATTTTGACTGATTTATGAGCTTGAAAAATAATTACATACCTTACTAAGCTTATAATTAATTGGAAGTTAGGACCACATGTCTAAAGGCTTCATAGAATTTTGATTATAGCCCTTCAACAAAAGCAAGCTAGATCTAAAGTTATAACTATTGTGCTTTCAATAAGTCCACCACACAACAAATTTCACAATTATTTTTTTTCATAATAATTAAGTTGGAAGGTTTTGATTGATGTCTAGTCAAAGTAATGTCAGTGATAATTTTACGTGAAAGTGATGTTGCACTGATCATAATTTATCATCTATAACATATAAAAAAAAGTTGTGAAATTTGTTGTTTTTGTAATTTATAGCATTGTTGAAACTTAGTCAATTAGCCATATAATTTATGGTTTTAAAAAAATTTAGGACTGCAACTTTTTATGCTATAATTTTGCCACAATTCTAATATAGCAAGCTATGAGTAGTGAAGAAAAATAGTGGGTTGATATGAAATTAACAAGTAATTAGTCACGATTGCTAAAAAGGTGTGCCCCTAACATTACCGGACTTTACCACTATGCATGCAACCAAATGTTCATGGCCAATTTTTCAACAAGCATAAAATATTTGGGTCAAGAAAGAAAACACCATCACAATCCACATGCCTTGAGTCCAAAATGCAATTAAAAGCCCAATTTTCAACACACCAAAGGAGATGGGCTTTTTAGAGTGACTGGCCCAGCCATAGAATTGACAAGATCGTTTGGAGGTTCTTGTTGAATGGGCGGGCCTCAAACCCATGATATAATTTTCATTCTCTCCCAATATGGTCCAAATCCACATAACAAGGCTTGAAGGCCATGGTAAAATTTAAGAGTTGTGGTTTGGACTTTGGAGGATAATGGAGGAATTCTTCTTTTGAATAAGCCAAGAACGCATAAGACTAAAAATCAACCAAATTCCTTTGATCGGTATAAAACTAGATTAGCTCGTTTTCCCACAAATCTAACTACTCAAAAGCTCCAATTTTGCCAAAACTCACTAACTAGAATCGTTGTTCACCTTTTACTAGAAAAAAAATTTATAATGTATCTGATATATGTATCCATCCTTTTATTTGTGAGACTTACTTTATGTGAGAGAGTAAATACATGTAATATCACCTCACTTTTACTGGAGATTTTTCATGATACCTTTGCATTGCTATTAAGCCCAACAAGCTCTAGCATTAAATCATCTTACTTAACCTCAATTTTCATTAATTTCGACACAAATAGCTTTTGTAATTCACATTCAGAAAATGGCAAAACTAGTTTCCATTGTGACTCGATTTTCCCAATTAGAACCCAGGTCTAAAAATAAAAGATAAGCCAATCAAAATTTGACGCCTGACAAAGCAACAAGAAGGACCGAAGTAGAACAAGCAAATTATCTGTCATACTATACTAGTGCCAAAATTAGTCTACCTTCCCTTTACACATGAGAGTTACATTCCTGTCATCCTATAATGCTTCTCTATAGTTATAGCCATATAGGGAATCTGTTACGAGTTATGAGCCAAGATGATGTGCTGGATAATTGCATTTGAATTAAAAGTATTTAATTTAGGATTAGTGATAGATCTTATCTAAATAAGGTAGTCATAGATTAGTAGTGTTATTTGCTTGTATTCAAATTGATTTCTATGTTCTAGGATAAGATTAGTTCCTATGTTTTAGGATTTGTGTAGAATCTGTAGATTAGTAGTGTTATTTGCTTGTATTCAAACTGATTCCTATGTTTTAGATAAGATTAGTTCCTATGTTTTAGGATTTGTGTAGATTAGTAGTGTTATTTGTTTGTATTCAAATTGATTTCAATGTTTTAGGATAGGATTAGTTCTTATGTTTTAGGAGTTGTTGATGAGGTTATCTCGTCTTAGCTATTTACGTACGCTAAATACATTAATGAGAATTAAGCAGAAAATTAACTCAAAAGTCTATTATCTATCTCAAATTCAGGAGACTGGTTATCTTGAATTGACTACACTATTAATTTATATCTCAGTTCACAACGGACTCCAACATAAACAGTTGAAGGTTCCCACCCTTCAAAAGTTACTGAAAAAAAAAAAAAAAAAAGTGTCCATAAAATGTCAGCAACTACGTAAATAAAGTCAGTACTGGCAGCCCCTCTCTCATAAAATTCATTAATCCATATACAATCCAAAAACCTATGGAATAAGGCTATGACAAATCTGTTCTCAAACCAATTTCAGAGGTAAACCACAGCTCTTGCAATAGGACATTACTAAAAAGGATGGTCAATAGTCTCCTTATCCTCACCAGTCACCACACAAACTACAGCAGCAATTGCTATTCTCCTTTTATGCAACTCTGCTTTAACAGGTAAGGAATTCAAAAAAGAAAAGAAAAAGAAGTAGCTTAGTAAAAGAAGTAGCCCCATGAAGGGAAGCAACATTTGGATTTTGGGGACTGAAGAATCCCAGTAGCTGCAGAGCGTTTAAATCACGATAAGCTGGAAGGATCAAGTTTCTACTTCTATACTCAAAACCTGATTTTCCTTTCTTAGGATAGCATTCGACTTGGGATCCTACAATCTTGGCAACCCATTAATAAAGCCTCTAGTCACATCTCATATATAGAACTCTGTTCAGCCATTGTGGTGGATCTGTGGATGGGTTAAAGACAGGTCGGCTTGACCCTACGTCAATTCTGAGTTTTGATTGACACTCCACTCATCCTGCAACCCCTGACTAAGTACCTTTTCTTTGGAGGATTGAAATTCAAGGGTACCCCAAAGGGCCCAAACCAAAATGTCACCATGTACCTCTTTCTTAACCTCTTTGTCAAAGGACAAGGAGGTGCCAATCAAGCTAGAGTTCATCAGAAAAATCTAAAAACTATTCTGCATTACATTCCAACTCCTTTATCCCTAATCATGCATTCAAATTTGTTTCAACGCATCCAAGCACAAAAGCCCCAACCAGTTTACCCCAGGGCTGATCTATATGGTTATGATCAGTACTAACAGTAAAAGTCGAAAATACATGAAGCTGCATCCACACCAATGGTGGAATGGGCAAGGTTGAAGATAACATACCCATCAGACTAGGCCCTGTGCTATCTGGATATCACATAAAAAAAAAAATTCATAAAATGAGGGTAGCTCATCAAAAACACATGGAGGATAGGATGGAAAAAAAGAAAGAGCATAATTTTTTCTTTTTTAAAGAGGAAAGCCATGAATAAGTATGACAAACATAAAGGCTTTCAAGGAGGTTGACTTTATCTTACATTGTTGGCAAATTGGATACATACAAATCAGGCGATACTGATGCATGATCAGTAGCGACGGTGGTGATGTAGTGCAATAGTGCAAGGAGGCAAGTAGATTTCAAGACCAACATCATATCATCAACATACAATTCAATTTTTTTTTTAATATAAGTAACCTAAGAAATTTTATTTTGAAAAGCCAAGTACACTGGAAGTGTACTGTAGTGCCACAACTCAAGAAATCAACAGACAATTCACGTAATTTTTTTTTTAATGATCTGACTATTTGCAGCAAGCTATAGATAATAAAGGCAAGGAAGAGAAATAAAGCTGACTTACTAATGCAAGGAAACCATGAACACACCATGCTCTTTCAAAGAGAAGCTGAGAAGCACTAACTCACTTGGCAAAAATAAGATGCAAAAAGTACTACTGAATTTGTAATTTCTTTACAATAATATTTTAAACTATTAAAACCGGTTCCACTCCACCTAGCACAGTATCATATACAGGAGTGAACTTTATCAAACTCCTATTGACCTCCAGCTACCTTTCAATCATACATTAAAGTTTGAAATAAACCACTCCCCAAAACCAGTTCTGCTTCACCCACTTCATTTCACTACCTATAATTGGTAACCAAGCACACTTGACAAGGAAAGCCAACCAATCATAAGGCCATAAAGGATAACTCCTCTCATTATTCTGTTGATGAGTGGCTGAGGTGTGCCTCCTCTACTTCAGCATGATATGAGCATTTGACTTTGATTAGTGGAATGGCCAAAAAGGCCATGCAGTCCTCCTTCCCTGATTCTGCCGACTACCAGAGCCGCCATAGTCACTGCTACTGCTGCTGCTGCTGCTGCTGCTGCTGCTGACATTGTTCCCTGTGCCCCTACTCCGACTACCACGAGTACTATCATTCCCATGAGGAGGCAGCTCAAGGCGGCAAACAGGACATGAGTTGTGCTGAACCAACCAAGGAACAATACAATCAGTGTGATAAATATGGTTACATGGCATCAGCCTTGCTTCAGAGCCCAGCTCAAATTTTTCCTTACAGACAGGACAGTGTGAGTCAGTGTGCATATGTGCTTGTGTAATCCTAATAGTGGGCATTGCATCAATTGAAGAATGAGATGCTGGAGGTGGACCCTGTCGATCATTTGTAGAAAGATGTTCGATGAATGCTTGAAATCCAGGGCCCATAAAATAGTCATCAAAATCAGCTCGCCTAGGTCCACTTCCTGGACCGCCATTAGAGGATGGACTGGGAATGCGATTCAGTACAACATATTGACCAGAGCCAAAAGCATTCCAACCCTGTTCAGGAAGCAAACCAGATCTCCCCCTAACATCGATACTAGTGTTTCCTCCAGCCATTCTACTCTGGTTCAAAAAGCCATTAACAACATCCATAAGTTCCCATCTTGGGTCAGGACTCCTCTGCCTCATCAATGTGTACATGAGTTCAAATAGATCAGGTACTGGTTGAGCAGAATCATCTTCTGAATTGGGATGGACATCTTCTGGTATCTCATTGAGTTCTTCAACAAAGCCTTCTGCACAGTAAGGGCAGGCAATTGCTCCCTCAAGCCTTAATCGCCGATTGCATTGGTAGCACCAGTGTGTGTATCCAACATTTGACATATCTTCTTTCTAATGAATTGTAATACCAAAATCCTTGGATGACAATGTATTAATTTGCCTGCTTATTGTGCACCCTGGCAATAATCAATAGAAAATCAACAACAACCTAGTAACAATTAAAAATTGCTAAAATTTCAATAAGCAACACAAGCCAATTAAAAGCTCAATTATATGCGTGTGTGTGTGTGTGGAGGTCAGGTCTTGGTGTGATGGCAAGTGCCTTACCCAACGCAGCCTGTTGTATGTTCAAGTCTGGAAATCAGACTCTGCCGTTTATCCTCAAAAAGTCTGGAAATCAGACCTTCCAAAAACAAACAAACAAACAAAAATTTGAGGGTAAGGCTGCCTATCAGCCACCTCTCCCAAACCCCGCACAACTTTTATAAATATGTGCGTGTGTGTGCGCTCACATGCGCCTGGTTGTGTGTCACTCCATCTCCACACAAGCCAAGAAATCTCCAACCCAAATCAAATTTTTACAGCTAAACAGAACTCTTAAAACTGATTAATCAAAGCAAGAACAATTGCATAACTCCCTAACACTACACACCACCGCTGAATATATCAATTCTGCTCATACTATTGCTAATAAGGCAAGAACAATAACATAGCAAAAACCCAATTGCTTTGATTGTTATTAAAGCCACATTCAACATGCCCAAAATTCAAAAATACAGAGATTCTCATAAATAAGAAGCATAAAATATATTGACAACCACAACCCCCAAAATAAAAAAATCAAATGCAATCATGGAAAAATATGAAGCAGAACTGAAACATAAAATATGATAAATCCATAAAACCCACTTATATAGAGGAAAAAATAAAGTTAAAAAATAAATAAAATATATATAATAATACTTGAGTGAAATTGAATATCCAGCATAAGCAAGATAAAAATAATATATAAACACCCAATTTATGTGATACCCACAAAACAACAGCAACAGTTTAAATTCAAACAAAATAAACAAGACCCATTAACTGATTAATCTTCACAACAATGAAATAAAAAAACGAAATCAAATCTGAAACAAAACAAACGATTGAAAAGCACGTACCGAGAGAGAACAGGGTCTACGACTCAACGAAGAACATGGAGATGGAGAAGAATTGAATTCAAAGGTTGGGAATTTCAGAAACCCTTTTTCATCGTAATAAGAGAATGTGTGCGTGAGAGAGAGAGAGAGAGAGGAGACCAAGTCTACAGCCTGTGAGTTGTGAGTGGTGACTGTGCGAGAGGAAGAAGACCTCTAAGATTTTATGGTCTGTCTCTTCTTTTGTATTCTTATTTTCTACGTGTGTCGATTGGAAACCTTTTTGGCCTTTGCCCACTCTTTTATCTTTAACATACTTTTCTAAACTTATTAAATGCTTCATGTGTGTTCTGTCACCTACCCACTTGGAAAAATCTTGCTCCCTATATTTATATTTATATAATTCAATTCAATGGGGGAATTATCCCTCAAATATGGGGTTCATGCATTTCTATACTTTAATCTGTTTTTTATGTTTTATCTTTAAAAGTTGAAAAAGGTTCTCCTTTTTATTCCAACAATATTATATATATATTTTTTCTTTATTAATTTGGGAAAGGGAACCATCTTTTTTCCCATATATTTCTTGCTGAAAGCTTGGAATACTAAAAGTAGCAAAAAAAATATTGGTTAACCAATCCAAAATAATCTACATCTGCCTCGATAGAATGCTAGAAAAAGAAAAATGGTAGGAAATGAATAATACCTCGCTTAAGTTATTAACTCATTGAGAGAAAAAACTTAGGTGCTCGGAGCAATGCTCTCTCCTCTCACATGAGGGGTGGGCCCCACATGTGAGTCCCACCATGAGGCCCACCCCTCATGTGAGATGAGGGAACATTGCTTCCGAAGCATATACGAATTACCCCTCATTGAGTACTATTCATTGCCAATCCAAATTTAAAAAAAAAAAAAAAATTGTTCTCCCTTTCTCTCATGCAAGGATTGGTTGAGAGTAACGTGGTGGGCTATGGTGATGGTTTTCAATGGTGGTGGATGGGTTTCAATAGTGTGGGTGGTTTGGTTTCGATGGTGGTCTGAGTGTTGTTTTGAAAGAGGGTGGGTTCATCAATATTAATTTCTAACCCTTCAAAAATAGTTATCTTTTCAGAAGTTGTTCTATTTTAAGAAATTATTTCCATGCATTATGATCTAGTTTATCTCATCTTATTTCAATAAAATAAAAATTATTGTCCAATCTTGATCACACGCATCATCACACTTGTATAAGCTTCGTGTTTAAGTGCTAAGCGTGCTACACGCTGTGACGTGAGATCTAGTGTCACGTATCCATAGATTTCCTTTATTATTTATTTGGAAGTATTTGTGTTACTTTATATGCTCCCATAAAGCTTTGTAAACTTTCATGTAGTACAAACTTTTTAAAAACACAAACCTACTTCCTTCCGATCCATATAACAAAAACATCTCTTTTTTTTTAAATATAAATATAATTAAGTACTTTAATTATAACAATGGGTTTTAGGATAATAAACACCCCTTGCATCAACCAATAATTGGCTTACAATAAAAGAAAGAGGATTTAAAAACAATTTAAAAGGCTCCCTACAACTACTCCCTCTACCTTCGCCAAAAGATATACACAAAAATTCTCTTAATGATAAGAGTGTTAGAGCTGCTGAGCCGCAAAATTTTAAATGAGTGATTTATAATAAGAAATTAAGGCACTACAAGGGTGGTATGTGTCATCTACGTTAGAATACTGCAATAGAATATCTACTACTAATTTTGCTTCCACTTTAAAATGATATTTCGAATTTGCATTCTATGGGCTAATTAGAGCCCGTCTCTTAGAGGCCAAAATTCCCCTATGACTTTCTTTGTGCATCCAATGTATCTAGCGAAATTTATTACCCAAAGACCCCTAATATCTCTTGTTAGACCTCCTACACCTACACTTGCTTGGCTTGAATTCCCTTATATTGAGCCATTAGTGTTGAGTTTGAAGAAATCCAAAGGTGGTGTATTCCATCCAAATTCACCAAGTTGTGATGGGGAATATGTCTTTCCAAGGAATTTAAGGGAACAACTAGTTTTCAAGATGGAGCTAGTCAAGTGCTTGATCCACTCCCCCCACATTTTGGTAATTAAATTTTAAGGGGGTTATGTGCATATTTTTATCCATTCCTATTCCAGTGACAATGAGGTTGTCTTGCAAGATATGTAAGACTATTCGTAGAAATTCCCCATAGAGGGAGAAACTGTCATCTGTGATGATTTTCCTTCTTATTATAAATTCTTTTATTGAAATACCTTCCTAACAAGCAAACCACACGAGCAACTTCATATAAACAATAGGCAAAACTATAAATGAGGGATTGATTTGTCCATTACATTTATCATAGTATTTGGAGTGTTAAGGTGCCATGCTAGGTCTCTTATTTTGCTTGGCATGGGGGAAGGTTATATGTGTGACAATCTCATTAAGCAAAATTATACATTAATAGGGTAGTGTTGTATGTGTCGGTGTAGTGGGGAGGTAGTGACTAAACTACACTATTGCGTTTGAGTTTTAGAGATTGAGTGAGTGTATTTGAGGAGGGACATTGACCTCTTGTTTGGTTGGAGGAATTGGGTTGGTAAGCATTTGTCGAAAATTTGGAACTTATTGTAGTTATGTTTGATGTGGGCAATCTAAAAGGAACACACTGAAGTCTGAAGATGTAAAAAATATAGGGACTTGATTGTTAGCTATGTTTATAGGTTCTTTACTTGATTAGTCTCGTGTATAAGGGTCTCACTAATAACACCTCTATTTCGGAGTTCATAGAATTTTTTTTATTATCTTTTTGTACATAATTATATCCTTTTGTAATACTTTACACTTCCTCTTGTTCCTTGTACATGAAGCTGTCCCTTTACAATGATAATTATATATATATATATATATATATATATATATATATATATATATATATATATACACACGTATATGAAAAAAAGGAGTATCCTAAAAATCAACCCAAATTCCATGGAGTGATAATACATTTTGGCTTTTAAAATTTAAATGATTGAAAAAAAACTTTTTAAAATTGAGACCAAAATTAAACTGAAACTATATTTAAGGTGACAAAACATGATGTTCTCTAAAATTAAATTAAACAGATTTTCTTTTTTGGTAATTTGATAATTACAACGGGAAAGAGAGATTTTTATTTTTATTTACAAATGAGGGTGTCCAGATCTCTTCGAGTATCTGATTATTCTCTCAAATGTATGTAATCTCTCATTTTACGTTTATCAGATTATTACAAGGAAGAATCCCATAGGGTGGCCCCAAAATACTAGTAAGAGGTTTTAAACATAAGATCTCATAAATATCATGAAGTCTTAGAAACCAATAAGTCAACCCCATAGGATTGGAAAAAGAGAAGTAAATCTTGAATGTTTCTATTGGATATACAATAAGCTGTTAACCAGTTGAACCACAAGATTCTTTTTTTTTAGGAGGAACTACAAGACTCTTAGCAAAATTACATTGCCTTGCATGTGAATGAGAGAATCTATTAGAGAAATAATGTGAAATGAAAGAATCTATTAAACAAATAATGTGAAGATAAAAAATTTAAAAAAAAAAAACACTAAGAAATAATTGGGTGGAAAAACCAGAAGGCTTTTGACTCTTTTTTAATCAAAAAAAAAATACTACCATATTCGACTTTAACATTTTTTATTTTCTGAACTATGAAGAATTATTTTCTCAATTTTTTAAAATGCGAAACTATATAGTATATTTATAACAGTCAAATGGGGTAAACAATGGTTTTATTA
The DNA here is from genome assembly GCF_040712315.1 of Castanea sativa. Classification (NCBI taxonomy): domain Eukaryota; kingdom Viridiplantae; phylum Streptophyta; class Magnoliopsida; order Fagales; family Fagaceae; genus Castanea; species Castanea sativa. The sequence goes on from NC_134020.1 coordinate 36,700,944, forward strand.
GCCTTTTCTCAAAAAAAAAAAAGGTTTTATTAGCCGATTACGCTACTTGGAATCCACGTAATGCTTGCGAGTTGTGAACCTTTAAGCTCATTTCACCGTAATATCGCGAGAATTTAATACAAAACAATGGAAACTGGTGCATCAAGATTTGTCAAACATACAGTTTAAATATAAATAATTTTTTAAAAAAAAGAGGTAAGCATCATGAGGTCAAGTTATGCTTAGGGCAATAGAATAAGAATCAACTTCCTATATAACAAGGTGTGAACGCGGGCTAGTTCATATTTTACATTTTTTTTTTGAAAAAGTTTCAACCTATGACGTCCGCTCCTAATAATAACTTTTTATCATCAGACCAAGACACTAATCAGTTTTTGGTGTAGGCGGAGATTGAACCCTAGATCTCTTATACAACCATCAGAGACTTTACCAATTGAGCTAACTGGAACCCACCATATTTTACAAATTTATTTCTTAAATAATGACTTATTCTAAGTCTTATAACTTATATTATAATTCAAGTGATACTTTTCAATATATTTATTGAGATATCTAGGATACAAATCACCCAAAATGATTAAAAAAAAACCCCATTTTCCAACTATGAGATTATTAAAAATAAAATCGAATTACCATTGTAATGACACAATTCGAACTCCCGATCCACAATCCAAAGGGAAAGGGCTTGAAAGGCCTTTTTACAATAAATTTGTAGAAAGTGGACTTGATATTTAGATTTCGAAGGTGGTTTAAACAACAAAAAAGGAAAAGGCTTTAGGCTCAATGGCACAAATAAGAAGTTATATGAAATAATATGAATGAAAGCTCCTCCTCGGACACAATCCGATGATAGTTTATAATCTTACTTCTTAAGGTCGATTACAATGGTTTATACTATTCTTTCTCTTCTCAAAGAAAAGCCTCCTCTTTTCTGAAGGTCTTTTCTCTTATTTATACTTCTTCTTTCTCCATTCTCATCTTCCATCTCATGGTTATAACGCTGGTTTTAGATACTTGTTCCATCAAACTTCCCTGAAGTCCTCTAGGATCAGGGACCAAGTTTTAAACCTAATGTTCAGGTCCCATTTCTCCATTAATGTAGTCAGTATATCAATTGCAGAGTCTTTAATGTATGGGCGATGGTAGCAGCTTTACCTTAGATATCCCACTGCCATTCCTATTATCTTCCACGTGTACTGTGTCTTCCCGTAGCCATAGGAATTTCTATAACATACCCTGGGGACCTCTCTTCTTATGACCTCGGCTTTATTATCTAAGGACAAAGCTTTCCTCAGACATAATTTGTCCACATGTTATCACATCTTCACTTAGCCTTTTCTTTATGAGGTACATTCATGTACCCTTAGCTCATTTGATATCCTCGGATTGAGTTTTTAGCCCAAGAGATTTTTTGGGCCATCCTTTATAAATTACTGGGCCCAATATCCCTACAACCATAATATTATTTTTTTTCCAATTGGAGGAAAACTAGAACCCACCATATTTTACACATTTATTTCTTAAATAATGACTTATTCTAAGTCTTATAACTTATATTATAATTCAAGTGATACTTTTCAATATATTTATTGAGATATCTAGATACAAATCACCCAAAATAATAAAAATCACCAATTTTCCAACTATGAGATTATTAAAAATAAAAATGAATTATCATAATTTTTTTTTTTTCCAATTGGAGGAAAGGAGGGATTTAATCTCATTACTAATACTATTGCCAAGAAATGCCCAATCAAACTAAGTCCATACTTGATTGTCTTTCCCTACCAAGAAATGCCCCCATCAACCTATAAAGGTTGTGTTAAACGTCCTTTAAGATAATTGTTAATAAACTATTTTAAAAATAAATTTACAGTACTTTTATGAAAGATATAAAAAGCCATTAAAAAATTAATTATTAATTTTTTTTCCATAAAAGAGTTTATAAAAATCTTTTTTAAACCAATACATTTAGAACTTTCATTAACTTTTTCCGATAAGTAATAACTAATAACCACAAATTAAAAGTCCACTAATACCAAAAGTCCAAAGTTGTCTGCCGATTAGAATTGGGTACATTGGAAGTATACTTTTTCCCTCTCACACAGAGGTGAGCTCCATTGCCATGAAGTTTGAAAACAGCCATTTCTTCAAGTTTGAGACGAATATACTCTAAAAATACCCAATAACAGCCATTTCTTCAAGTTTCAACACCACATTGCCATTAAGTGTGAAAACAAATTGAGAGAGAGAGAGAGGAAGCAAAGGCGTGGAGGTAGAGAACGTTTTTTCTTGTTCTTTTTTAATGTTGAAATTCAATTGAATCCCTTACTTCAATTGTCAAGTCAGTGCTTAAAATTTTTAATTTTTGTCAATATAACCCCTTTACCAAAATGAATCAATCCGGTCATATTCTATCCAATTCCATTAACAAATGAAACTGCTTCATTCTTTAAAAAAAATCAAATTTCATCAAATAATAAAATCTATTTAATGACACATTATTTAAACACCGATATTCAACTTTCACACAAGTAGAAGAGCTAACATTAAAATCCCATCCAAAGAACCAACTAGGCAAAGGATAGTATTTTTCATTTAAAAAAAAAAATATAATTAGTAAAGAATTAAGAAACCCTGTCCTAGCCCAAATGGTTTAATTTTCTTTTCCACTGAAAAGATGACATTACTAGACAGTAAACACATTTGGTTGGGAAGAAGAAGAGCAGACTTCCACAATCACATAATGCTTACAGGAGAACCCAACAAAACCCATGTTATGTAGATGTTCATTTTTTATGGGGGCGCTCTTTCACGATGGATAGAAGAAGACATACCATACATGCCTACAAAGGCTTCAATTAGAGTATATCATTAGGTAGACACGATGACAAGGAGATTCAAAATGTTCAATTTTCATCTCTCACCATTATAGAAAACAAAACCACAACAAAAGCACATCAAAAAAAGACACCAGTAACTGCAGATGACAACTAACGACAAAAAAAATATATAGCCGAATGAAAATGGCTACTACCCTGAACCAGTAAGATGTTTCTTAGATTTTGTTGAAGGCAACAATGTCACAGCTTTGGATATACTCATTGCAAGGTTCGACAGTAAGACGCTCCTCAATTAGGTCATCCACGGATACAAGGTCATCCACAATGGTAAGCATGATCTGGAGCTTCTTTATCCCATAACCAACTGCAACCAATTTTGCTGTAACAAACAAAATGTATTAGTTTTTACATTAGAAAATTGGAAATTAGAAGCACCTTTATGGAGAAGCCATATATTGATAAAGAATTAAACCGTACATGCTCCCCAAAAGAGACCAGGAATCTCAACACTGCGAACAGCCTCTTCCAGCTTCTTCATGTCAGTCTCATCATCCCAAGGCTTCACATCCAAAAGAACAGAAGACTTTCCACCTAAAATGATTAAATGTTAAAATACTAAATGAAGAGGCATATAAAACAACACTTGCAGGTAATGTCATTAGTTTTGGCAGGAAATAAGGTAAGCAAAAGTTGAGTTAAGGTTACGTTATGCGAGTCCCACATGATTGAAAACTTCAACATGAACATAATGCAAATTTATTTTAGGGAAAAATACTATTTTGGTCCCTAAATTTTACCAAAAGTTTGTTTTTCATCCCTAAACTATAAAAAGTTCATTTTTCGTCCCTAAACTATTGAAAAGTTCATCTTTCGTTCCTAAACTATTGAAAATATTTTTTTATATCCCTAAACTTTACTAAAAGCTTGTTTTTCATCCTTAAACTATTGAAAAAAAAGTACTTTTTTCATCCCTATTTTTGTCTCTAAACTATTGAAAAAACTCCATACAAAGTTTAGGGATGATAAAAGAACTTTTTAAAGTTTTGGGATGAAAAAAAAACTTTTGTTAAAGTTTAGAGAACAAAATAGTATTTTGCCTTTTATTTTAATTCATTATTGACAAGTACTTCATGTAAGTCGGATAATTTAACAAATAAAACTTACTCTCTTTCTTTTTGGCTGGCTTCTTAGCTGCCTCCCTCTCCTCTGCAGCCTTCTTGTCCTCCTCCGTCTCATCACCAAAGAGGTCAAGGTCATCATCATCTCCAGCAGCAGCTTCCTGAAAATTTCAAATGAGAATAAGAAACTCTACATGTTAGACAATACAGACACGGTGCTGCTTTCAACACAAACTAGAACAGCATAACCAGTAGGTCACTCTCACAGAATGAGATTATATGTATACTATGGAAAAGACATCCATAGATGAGCTATACATGAACAAAATGAGTAAAAAGAAAGAAAATTCCAGTTCCATTAACACAAATAAGTAAAGGCCATTGGGTAACAGTATTCAACCAAGACATAAACTTCTAAAACCCCTTTCAACTTTAATACCAATTTTAGGAATGAGAAACCAACAACAACTGTAGTGACACTTTTATGACCCGGTTGCAGCATTCACATTTATTCCCATTTTCTATTCTTGTGGGATTGGATTAAGTCTCTAAGGTAGGGAAGGGGTTACAAAATCCTTACAGAAAAAGAAAAAGACCCAATTAAAAATTAGAATGCTCTTATGAAAAAAAAAAATTCACCTCCTTTTATATTGAAAATCATTATACACTGATCACAAAACAACCATTAGTGAACTACACCGATCACTCTAAAGGAGCTAATGCCCACGAACGAACTAACAAAAATCTTTCTTTTGTTGACCCCTGTCTAATCTGTTGACTGATCTGTTCACTTCAAATGCACTAACACACTAGAGTTAATGCAACATATCACATTCCAGGATTTATAACCATAAGTCTATTAACATCTTATTCATAAAAACACACCACACCACACCACACTACACAGAATTACTATTTTTGTAAAATACATAGAGACCCAAGTCTTGGAAAAGTGTTACATGAATTTTCAAAAGACTAAAAACAAAAAATTCACAATCTTGTAAATGTGCACAACATACCTCCTTGGCAGGAGCAGCAACAACTGGGGCACCTTTGCCACCTACTCTCACTCCAACAGCTTTCCCAGGGAAGCTAACAATAACAACAACAATTGACAATTAACAAAAACCGAAACTAAATTAATTAATAAAAACACATTAAATAGAGAGAGAGAGAGAGAGAGAGAGCAAACCTTGCAGCGAGTTGGGAAGAAACGGCGTCGTACCACTTGCAAACATTGGGGAAAGAGTCACCGGGTTTCACCAAAACGGCAGCGTATACCTTGATGTCATCCTTGGTGAGATTGTCTCCGGAGACATAAGATTTTCCGGAAAGAAACTCGTCGAGAGATTTGAGGCCTGATTCGGTGTGGAGATCTGAGAAAGTGATAGCCATTGGATTTGGATTCGATCTGATCTGAGTTTGGAGTTGAGTTGAGTTCAGTTGGACGATGCGACTTACGAGGGAGGCGGAGTTTAACAAATGAGAAAAAGCAAAGAAGTTAAAGAGAGGAGTGTACGGGGCGATATGAGTGAGTATTTATAGTGTCCATATTTATTCGCTAACCCTAAAACGGATATTCCCCTTACCCAACCCACACTATTCTCTTTCCAATGTGACTCGGGTGAGGAATTATTTTTGACCTCCTACGTTATCTTCATACCCCAAAAAAATAAAAAATTTATAGGGCCCAAAATTTATTTTACACATATTTTCATAAATTATATGGAATCACATTAGTGGAAAAAAAAATGGTGAATTTATGTGAAAATGTTATATGTATGATAATTGTGAAAATGATTATTGGAAGAAGTCGTATTTTTGGAATAACTTGGTGTTAAAACATGAGTGTTGGGCGGAAATTATATTTTGATAAAAAAAAAAAACATATTGCCAAGTATTGTATTTTGAAATTTATTTGAAAATTGTGATACTTTTTTAGAACGTGAGTTGAATTCATCATTTCATGTTGACAAGGTCAACAACACTTGCAGAATTATAGAGTATGTATAAATCCTAAAATTAAGAGAAGGAAAAAAAAAAAAAAACCCAATGTACACTTTACATAATATAGTAAATAATCACTAAGTGTATATTGTATTATTCATGTAAAGTGTACATTGTAGTTTAAAATGATTGTACACTTTTCTTCCAAAGTGATAAATATTAGCCACATTGAGAGAATGACTGTATTTTTTTTTGGATGGAAAGAATGAGTGTATTGAGTGGGTACAATTTACATGAATACTAAATGTAAACTTATCATTGTCTATATATATTTGAATATTTTATCATCGTATACTCTTAGTACGATAGTCACTCTATAAGTATAAGCGCTTCTGGAGTATAGAAGGTAAGGGTTAAGGTTCAAATCTCAATAAGGGAGCTTCATACACACATATACATTTAAATTAGATTAGAGTATAATTTTCTATTTTGTGTAAAAAATAAAAAGGCAAAAATGCAAAACTGACCCTCTAACTTTTACATTTTTTCATTTCAGTCCTCTAACTTTCAGTATTATCATTTCAGTCTTCTAACTTTCAATTTTTATCAATGCAAGACTCCATTAGAACTCAGTTAGTGGCTACCGTTAGAACTCCTGAAATGACGCTATTTTGCATTTTTTTTTTAATTCGGAATTAAAAGAAAATAAGAAAAATTTGAGAAAAAAAAATTTCACCTCCCTTCCCTCTTCTTTGTCTTCTGCCTCGCGTACTTCGCCTTCGTCAACTTCTGGATCTACATCTACTTCACCAACAAGCACTCTGTTCATTGGATCCATCTGCTCATGGCTGGTTTGCTACTCATGAAGGCTCTGAATCTGATCTACACCACCGAGGACAAGCATTACGTTAAGGTCATCGACACACCTCACGGTTGGGACGTGTTTTTCTATATCTTCCAGTTCATTAGGGTTGTGCTGCTGTTCACCGGAAATGCTTTTGCTGGATGAGTCCTTGTCGCCTTAGTCCCTCTCAACTCACTCACTCTCTCTCTCTCTCTCAAATCGACTCACTCACTCTCTCTCAAACTGACCCCCAAATTTACACGGTTAGGGATTTGGGTGTTCTTCAGATCTTTTTTTTTTTTTATTTTTTTTTTTTTTACAGATTTTTCTTATTTTCTTTTAAATTATGAATTAAAAAAAAAATGCAAAACGGCGTTGTTTCAGGAGTTCTAACGGCAATCACTAACTAAGTTTTAATGGAGTCTTGCATTGACAAAAATTGAAAGTTAAAGGACTAAAATGACAAAATTGAAAGTTAGAGGACTGAAATGAAAAAATGTGAAAGTTAGAGGGTCAATTTTGCATTTTTACCTAAAAAAAAAACTTGAATATTTCAATTTGCTACACCTTTTTTTTGAGAAGGCAATTTGCTACACCTTAAATGGGCAGATGGCTTAATACTCCCTATGATTAATGTTATTATCACATTGCTTCCTAAATTTTTAATTGTCACACTTTACATCGGACTGAACAAAAAATGTTAACAAATTTTTTTTTGTCCGTCTTAATTGGATAGAATTTCGCACTTGTGGTAGACCAACCCAAGATAATGATGGGGTTTATGGACTATGGTCTATTTCATCTTCCTTTTTTAATTCCTCCTCGTCATCCCCATTTGGCCGACCTCTCTCTCTCTCTCTCTCCCCACTTGGCCAAGCCTTCCTTTCGACTTTTCTCTCATGAGCATCATGTTGTGAAGGTTCGAGATGTGGTGCACGTTAGGTAGTGTTTGGTGGTTTAAGTGGTGTTGAGTATTGATTTTTTTGGCCATTTGTGCTGTAGTGTTTGCCTTAGGTGGTGGTTGGAACGGAGTCAGGATTTAAAGTTAGTGGGAACAACTTTGTTGTTGGTTGTATGCTGCAGCTTTAGCTTCTGGCTAGGTTGCTTAACAGCTAATGGGTCTTTTTATTTTATTTTTTTTTTTTATGTATGCATCCAGGTATGGACAAAATTATTTTGTTTAAAATTTTTAAAGGGTCAGGTTGTTTGTTTTGGGTAAAATTGGTTGATTAAGGTTAATTGTTTTTAGCTTTCTATTGGTAAATTTTGTTGTTGAATAATTTTTTTGGGCTTGTTTATTTTGATTTAGATTTTAGATCTGGCTTTTCAAATGAGGAAAATGCTAGAATTACAGTTTTTTTTTTATAAATTATTAATGTAGTGAGTGATTATTAATAAATAAAAGTTTGATGTAAGTGATGAGCCTAGATGTAAACCAATAAAGTTTTACTACCTCAACAGTTTGTGAAAATGTTATAAAAAAATTTGTGACTAGAGTAATACTATTAAAAGAATCAATGATAATGTTAAGCAGGGCAAAATGTAATTTTATAGAATAAAATTACTAAAATTGGTGTCTATGTATATATTAATTGAAATAAAAAATTTAGGGGGCATTCCCCCCTAGTCCAAGTCTCCCCCCATCCCTGAGTGGTGGATGTCTATGTGGTGGTGATCTAAAGATTGATAAGGGTTTATGTCGATTTCAATGGCTTTAAAAGTGGCGATAGATGATGAATTTTAGGCCATTGTGATGTGTGGTTGGATTTTGGGAGCTTCGTTCCATAGAGGGTTGGCAATGAATAGGGTGTCGTTGGCGGTGCTTAGGATTTGCATTGGGAATCGGTCACACTGTGTGTCATACATGTGAAATTCATGGAATAGGCAACAATGAAAGTTTAGTCCAAGGGGCAATATGATAATCATCCTAACCAACGTAAAATTATTCTTTTATTTAAACTTTATAACTATTATTGTGTAACCTCATGCATATGCATGCGTATAATAAAAAAAATAATCACAATTATACTGTTCAAATTATTCATTTTAAAAAAAGAGGTTTGAATTATACATGGTATTAGCTTATATATTTTTTAAACCATATATTTCTATATTATGTAATGGTTTATCATTATATATATATAATTTATAAGTTAATTGGTTTTAAACTCTTTGATTTTTGTACCCAATCATTCACTTGCCACAAAAATTAAAAACTTAGATGGACATGTAACGAAAAATTGAATTCTAATTGAAATCCAATTTAGAATCTAATTGAATTTGAACTCTTTTATTTTTACACTCAATAATTCGCTTGGCACAAAATTTAAAATTAAATGAAACACATGACACAAAATTGAGAATCCAATTAAAATCTAATTGAATTTTCTTTGAGCTTTGGCTATATATATTACAAAAATGATAAGGATATAAGATCTTCAATTTGGGCCATAATTTGCCATCAATCTTGTTCAATTCATAGTAATGACCTAAGTAAACGCTAGCATTTGCGTGACATTCATTTAGTGGTTTGTGACACAATTTCCTAACATTCAATAACATAGGTAAAAGGGCTGATGGTTACAAGGGGAAAAAAAAAAAAAGTAACTACTCCTAATTATCTTAAATTTTCAAGGTTTCTAATAAGAAGCATCACGGTTCTTTTATTTCTTATAAACTTTTGTTTCAATTACATCTTTACCTCTTTCTCAAACAAAAAAAAAAAATACATCTTTTCCTTAAGTATGCTACACAACTTATTTATCTATCATTTCTAAAATCATGCAATACAGTTATTCACAAACAAACCACTTCGTCATTATTTAAGCAAAATGATAAGGATTGTGCATTTCATATTTAGATTTCACTCTATGCCAGCCCTGATTCATCAATTTCACTCAAAGTATTATATCCCAATATCTCAACATTTTTTTAATACATCATCTTCTCTATCAATGCTTGGTTTTCCTCTTGAACAAAATATTGATCCACTTCTTGAAATATCTCTTGTAATTCTTGATGTTTGTGAGATCTACAATATTCACACAATGAGAGAGAGAGGTTAAAAAAAAGTGCCATACATTATAATACATGGAAGAAAAGTACTTACATTTTAAGGACATTATTCATGATTTATGCATTGGACTCTTTATCTAAGTGAGAATATTTCACAACTAGATCAATGCATGGGTTGTTCCTCAAAAAAAAAAGATCGATGCATGTGTAATATTGTGAATTTGTGATCATTGGGAGAGTTAATGTGGCCCACATTTGATTTATTTGTATAATTAATTATATGTATTTATACTTGCTTAATAACATGAGAAATAAATAAAGGCTATCCTATTAAGATTTTTTTTTTTGGAGAAACATTAAGACTATGTTTGGTAACGGTTTTTATTTTATAATTTCAAAAACTTATTTTTGGGAATATAAAAAAAAAAAATTTCTTGTATTTTTCAAATCAAAAACATGTTTGGTTAGTTGAAATTAAAAAAAAATAATTTTTTGAAGAAAAAAAAATAGAAAATACTAAAATATGATGTTACTAGGATTTGAACTCTAATGTTAACTCATTAAATGAGACAGATTCATTAAATTAAATGTATGTTTTCATTGACTTTTGAATATTAGAAACTGAAAACAGCCTATTGCATGTTTTCAGCTTCCTTTACAAATTGAATTTTGAAAACAAACATACCCTAAATATTTGGCCTTCTGCGGTGATAGCTGCAAATTTATGAATTACTTATTATGTGGCGTTTGGTACGGGGAATCCACATTACTCTTGGCATCTAGATTCCCAGGAATGTGATTCTTAGGAATGTGATTCCTAGGAATGTAGCTATTCCTATGTTTGGTTTCATTGGGAAATTCCCAGGAATGTGAGATGATAATGTTTGGTGTATTCCCAGGAATCTTAAATGAATTATTTGTTTTTCCCATTTTGTCCTTAAATTTGAATGTGAAGTACCAAGCCCATTAAAAAAAAAATCTTCCTTTAAATAAATAATGAAAAAATATATATAAACTATTAATTAGTCCTTTAAAAAAAATATCTTACTCTATATAGATAGATAAAAAACATTATATAAACTATCAATTAGCAACACATTCATTAAAACTGTAATCTAACATTTCAAAATGACAAGAATAATACAAAAATAACTATTAGCAGAGTAATTTATCCTGTTTATGTTGTTTTGGCGGGAAAAGATAAAGATAAGAGAGAAGATATTGATAATTTGTTTTATAGTTTATCTTAATTGCTTAAATGATAAGGAAAAAAATGTTAAAATTGTCAATTTATAAAAAATACAATTTCTTTTAAGTTTGGGAATCTGGATTCCCACCTGTTTTAAAGGGAATCCACATTCCTACTGAGGGGGGTTTAAGGATTCCCCTGGCATCTGATTCCCTAGCGTAATTTGCAACCAAACATGAGAATCTTTAAACATTCCTGGGAATCCTAAAACATTACCCCGTACCAAACGCCACCTTAGTGTTTTATCATGACTTTCATAGTACCATCCATTAACAAATGCTGCAAAGATACCTTGAGCTGCCATCACAAACACCAACCTTGTGATATATATAGTCATGTCATCAATCAATTGTTAAAATTCAAATTTTTGTAGTTTAAAATAATGCATAAAAGATGAATTTATGGATGAAATGGTAAAAACATCCGATTGATATGAAAATTGGCATGCATGTTAAGAACATATATGATATGTAATTCAACGGTTGGATTTTCAAAATATTAATTCAATAACAAGTTATTGGATGGTGTAACATTGCTTAGAGTTATACCACCCAATAACTTGTTATTGAATTAATATTTTGAAAATTCAACTGTTGAATTACATGTTCTATATGTTCTTAACATGCATGCCAATTTAAATTGTACAAGCTAGTGAGTCTTGCATAAAAGTCCATTGAGACCCATTGCTTAAGCCTTTCAGAGTGACCCTACATAAAAGTCCACCTTCATGAACTTCAAATTTAACTTAGGAGTATAGTTATGTGTAAGTTCAAAGTTTTGTAACCTTAAAGTGGATCATAACTTGCCCACAATGGATTCCAATGGCATCTTCCAATGGACAGGAGGAAAGAGAAGGTTTGGGCTTTTAGATACCTAAAATAATTTATGCATTATTTCTTGCAATGCTAGTGGTGATGGATTATTTCTTGGTAACAATGCCATACTAATGAATGAATGGTGATAAGTGATAACTGAAAAAAAAGAATTCACTCCATTTCAAGTATTTCACAAATCAAGATAAGTATGCCTAAGAAATTCTATAAAGCCCAATAGTATTTTAGAACACATTTCCTAATGTTCCATTAAGACAAACTTATCCAAATAAAAGTGGTTGCTTCCATCTACAGCACAACAGAAAATAAATATTATTATAGAATTTTGTACATTCACACACTACTTTCAGAAAATTGGCCTTTTAACAGCCAATTATGTTCAAATTGCACATTCCAATATTTTATAGGAACAAATACCAAACAGCTTTAGAATGAAGAGTGTTAGGAATGTTATAAGTATATGGATAATAATTGTTGTATTGAGATTTAGTTAGTTAGTTAGTTAGTTACAATTCTAAGCATGTTAATTACATTTAGCACATGTTGGAATTATTAATGCACATGGGGAATAATAGAAACAATAGAACGACGCCATGTGAGCCAATGAGATTAGAGCTAGTCTCCTATAAATACATGATTGTAATCCAACATGAGATATCAATTGAAGAATAAACCAATTTCTTAGTGCATCAATGCATCTCTCTCTCTCTCTTAATCTCTTTCTTTCTCTATGGAGGGTGACTACCTCAAATTAAGTCAATTTCCCTACAATTTTCATTAATTCTCCTATAATTCCCATCAATCCCCATTAGGAACCATCGGGTTCCTAACAAAGAGTTCGTAAAAATTTTGCGAAACCTTGAGGGAGAGAGAGAGATAAGTGCTTTGTGGCACTAATAAGTCTTCAACAACAAAAACATTTCATTACTATTAGGGCTCTCTCAGACTTAGCTAATAGAGGCTCTATTGACTCAAATGAGGCTCACTCTTATCATTATAGTTGAGATGCTAAACTCTCAAGGACAAAATTATTTTGATAAAATTTTTAAAAGGACTGGGTTGTTCGTTTTTGGTAAAATTGGTCAATTGAATTTAATTGTTTTTAGCTTTTTTATTGGTAACTTTTGTTATTGTGGAAATTTTTTGGGATGTTTATTTTGTTTTAGATGGGTCTAAATGTAATAATAATTTTATGAAACAAAATTGCATAGACACTTTAGTTGGGATGGTTATACCCGTGTCAGACATAGTCATTTGGGACACTACCGCATACATGGATCTAATGAAAATGCCTAAAAAATATTAAACGTAATAGCCTTGATTGATGACTATTTCATATTGGATCTTTGGATTGGATTTTTTGCATAACTTGCTAATTGTATAGTAACCCTATTTCCAGCCTTAGACACCACAATAAACACACAACTGTGATTAGGTTGCAAATGTTGCATAAGAACAATTAGAGAGCACATAAAGTTATACATCTTCAGCTTTATAGTATATATAAATAATAAAAATATAAACATCAAGAGAGTGACCTCAACTATGTTATTTTATAGGGAGGTATGCCCTTGAATGTGATGGAAGCTACCAAGGGAGATACGTAGGAAGTTAATTGGTATATTCAAATATTTGTGAAAGAAACCAAGATAATTCTAGCTGTTTTTTTGTGAACAAAAGTAATTATTGTGGTTGGGCTGATTTCTTGGGATTTTTTTTTTTTTTTTTTTACATTTTAGATCTAATATTTTTAATAACTTTTAAAAAATTACCATCGTGATGAGCAGTTATTAGTAAGTAAAAAAATGACTTTAGTGGTGGGGTCAAATGTAAAATTATGGTCAGATGTGATATTGGTACTACCTACTGTGACGATTGAACTGTCAATTGTAAGGAAAAAAATAGGGTACTACCGAATGTGACAAAGGTACGGTCAGAAGTAATGTTGGTACTGTCTAATGTAATAATGAAATTGTCAAATTTGAGAATAAAAAATAGGGTACCACTAAATGTGACAAAAATAGAGTCAGATGCGATGTTGGTACTGCTTAATGTGACAATAGAACTATCAAATTTGAGAATAAATAAAGGAATCACTATATGTGACAGAAGAATTGTCAAATTTGATATTGGAACTGCACAATGTAATAATGGAACTATCAAATTTGAGAAACAAATAAAGGAACCACTAAATGTAACAAAGTAACTATCAAATGTAATGTTAGAATTGCACAATGTGAGGATGGAAGCGTTAGATGTGAGAAAAAAGTAAGGGAATCACCAAATGTGAGACAAGAATTATCACATGTAATGTTGGAACTGAACAATTTGAGGATGAAATCGTCAAATGTGAGAAAAAAATAAGGGAACCACCGAATGTGAGAAAAGAATTGTCACATGTGATGTTGGAACTACACAATATGAATATGAAATCGTCATATGTGTGAAAAAAGTAAGGAAACCATCCAATGTGACAAAAGAACTATCACATGTGACAAAAATAAAGCAGATGCGATGTTGCTACTGCTTAATATGACAATGGAACCATCAAATTTGAGAAAAAAAATAAATGAACCACTATATGTAACAAAAGAACTATCAAATGTGATATTGGAATTGCATAATGTGATAATGGAACCGTCAAATGTTAGAAAAAAATAAGGGAACCATCAAATGTGATAAAAGACTATCAAATGTGATAAAAGAACTGTCATATGTGATGTTGGAACCGCACAATGTGAGGATAGAACCGTCAAATGTGAGAAAAAAATAATGGAGCCACCAACTGTGAGAAAAGAACTGTCACATGTGATATTGAAACTGCACAATGTGAGGATGAAACTGTCAAATGTGAGAAAAAAGTAAGGGAACTACCAAATGTGAGAAAAGAACTGTCACATATGATATTGGAACTGCACAATGTGAGAATAGAACTGTCAAATGTGAGAAAAAAGTAAGGGAACCATCAAATGTGAAAAAATAACTGTCACATGTGATGTTGGTACTGCACAATGTGAGGATGAAACCGTCAAATGTGAGAAAAAAGTAAGGGAACTACCAAATGTGAGAAAAGAACTGTCACATGTGATGTTGGAGCTGCACAATGTGAGGATGAAACCATCAAATGTGATAAAAGAACTGTCACATGTGATGTTGAGATTGCACAATGTGAGGATGAAACCATCAAATGTAAAAAAAAAAAAAAAAAAGTAACCTGGTATAGCAAATTACCTACTAGTGAGTAACATCTTTATTTGCTAATATTAGTTACTTAATTGTCACATTAATAGTCTTCTTATTTTTTATTCAACCCGAAGGCTTAGTTCTTGGCTTCATACATCTTTATTTGCTAATATTAGTTACTTAACTACAAAAAGTAACTTATGCCAAGATCTTTGTAGCTAAACTGACATTCATTAGTATTTTCAACAGAGATATAAACCCTCCATTGTAATCATTATAAATATTAAATAAGTAAAAACTTATAAGATAACTTACAATAACAAAAGCACTTCTCCTCTATGCATTTTGCTCCAAATGAGATCTCCATACCTATGCAAATAAGTTGACATTCATAAAGTTCATCCAAAAAAGGTTTATGGTATGTTTGGATACCACTTATTTTGCTAAAAACTGAAAATTGAAAACACTGTAATAAAATAATTTTTAAATGTGTAAATAGTATCATGAGACCCATTTTTAATAAAAGTTTTGTTGAAAAAAGAGGTTTGTGGGTCCTATGAACAGTGCACGGGACCCACTAGAAAGCTGAAATGCGTTTCTCCCAAAAAAAAAAAAAAAAGGCCAAAACACAAACACTATAAGCTTATCATCAATATAGTTCCGACATTTCCCTTGAAATTTTTCACCCTAGTCAAGATGCACTAACGAAGGAAACATGATTAAAAATCAAATTATTATTAAAAAAATCAAATTTAAATATTTTACGGGGTTTTTTTTGTTATTATCTTAAATAATACCGTAACGTACGCACTTGACAGTTCAAACCTGAAACCACCAGTAAAAATACATAAGTTCCACAAAGTTCTTTAAAGAGGAATAAATCAATACAATTTAAATCAATAATAAAAATACATAAGTTCCTAATATATGAGTTATTATTGAGAATTTCGGAAGTATACTCCTTCCCTCTCACATTGGGGTGAGTCTCACCCTCATGTGAGAGGGAGGGAGTATACTCTTGAAGTATCTAATAAATTTCGCTAATATATATCCTTTTAGAGCATCTCCATTTGAAAGTTGTATCCTATCTTATTTTACCATCTCAAAAAGTTACTTTATCAATTATACCATACCATTTTACAATACTCCCAACATCCCAACTTTTATTTTACAATATAACACATTAAAATTATATAAATTATACAATAAAATAAAATAAAAAATTTATCACTCCCCTCTCTCTCATTTCTATCCCTGTCTCTGTCCCCCTCTTAACAACCAAGCAACCCAATCACCACCATAACACCACCATGCCCACCACGCCCCCATTGCCCACTTCCCACCAAAATCCCACCGGAACCAAAACTCAATTTTACAGCCCTCCTAACATCCCTCTACCCCAAGCACCGGCCATAAAAAAAAAAAAAGCCACCATGCCGCCCACCGAGAAACCTACCAATCTCTACAATCCAAACCCACCAATCTCCACCGATCCAAACCCACTCCACCACCTGACCCATGATACACTGATCCACCAATCCAAACCCATTACCTAGCCCACAACTCCAAACCCACCACTTGACCCATGACCCACACTGCTCACTGATCCAAACACAACCCACCACGATCTCCAATCTCCGTCGATTCTCGCCGATCCAAAATCCACGCCGATCGCCATGCTGTGACCACGAACTCAACCCAGCTCCAGTGCAAGCTTTGAACGAGAAAGAGAGATGTGAGATGAGAGAAAGAGTGAGGACTAAGGAGGGAGGAGCTCTGTAAGAGAGAGAGAGTAAATGAGAAACACTGAAACAGAATTGGTTTTAGAATCTGTGAGAGAGAAAGTAAATGAGGACCTCTATGAGAGAGAAAGCAAAAAGTGAAAAAGAATAAAATAATATTTTTTGGTTTTACAATTGAGCTACCGTGTGATTCTACATTTAGAATCGCACTGTAGTACAATTGCAAATTTTTTTACAATGGTCAGATTTTACAAGTCCGGATGACGTGGGGGTTTTGGGCTTTTAAGCTAAATTGAACAAACATATGGCATATGTCATATGCCATATCTTTTCATTCCTAAAATATTGGAATTTTTTTTTCATCCCTATTTTTGTTTTTAACTATTATAAAACTCTTTACATTTTTTTTTGAGAAACAAACACACACACACACATAGGGGAGAGGGGAAATGATTCTAACACAAAGGCACAAAAATAAAAAAGAGTATTTTACCCTAAAATTAATTTTATGTACGTTTACATAGCCCATCACATTTTAAAAATTCAATAATAGGGGGTAACTTCACCTGACCCTCAAAACATGTAAACCTTAGAAGGGGGCTGATTTTAGAATCCGGCATCAAAAATTTGCATTTTGCACTCATAAAAAGTAAAGTTTATTTACGTTGAAAAAATGCATTGGTCTTTTCATGCTAGCTTTATACTGTTTCAATTTGCAAAAGAAAATTATTTTATTAAATATGATTTAACTTAAGGATACACTATCAATTTATTCTCATAATAAAAATATAAAAGTTAATTAATATATAGACCATTTTTAATTGGAAAAACAAAAGGGAAGAAATTAATGTAATAGCTTAAAAGGTTAATAAAGAGTTAATCATCCTTTTTTAAAGAATTAAAATTTATTTAATGCATTTTTATAGTATTGATTTTTTTTTAAAGATTTAGTTAACCCTTTTGGTATATAAATGAATAATTAACTTAATTAATTAATTCCTCTAAAAAACTTAATTAATTAATAATCTTTGGAATGTCCAACCGTTGATGACCCTTTCACAACTTAACACTACCTATGCATCCACATCCCAAAAAAAACAAAAAATATCTAAGCATTAGATAAATCGACCTATGCTATAAAGACTTCATTTTTATCATCTTATTTGACACAAGCTAGACAGTTATGGCTAAAACTACTAAATTTCTTTGTGTGTTTGTTATTCTTTTTATCTTTTCCTTCCATAGTTTTGACGGTTGATGGTCAGATGGTGACAAGTGGCGCCAACAGAGAAAGGCATCAAGCCATGAGTTCTCCACAAAGGTGTTGAGGGACTTTAGTAGTAAGATTTTCAGAAAAAAATGCTGCAAAATTTGATAATTTAGTGCCTGAAGCAACAACTGCCAACCGGATATTGGATATTCAAGTAAGTTTTGGACAATTCAGTGTTCACAAAGAGATTAATGCCTTATGGTATTGCGCATTGACTAACTCTAATTATTCATGTAGGATCTATTGATGAAATCAACTACGGATTTGTTGTTCCAACTTCCAAGTTGCATTTGGAATTGAATTAGACAGCATGTGTGGATCAGATGAAGAAGGCAAGAATTTCTGCGATGCCTTTAATGATTCAAGTGCTATGACCCTTTGGCGTTATGTTGATATCTTTTGGATGATCAAGAAGATTCTAAAAATCGGATCAGAAGCAACCTTAAAATGAAGCACCAAACTTGTTAACAATTTCGTGTTTTAGCTAATCCACAGCAAGATCGCGCAAATGAAGAACTCAGAGGACGAATCTTCTGTGGGTTGATTTTAGCTAAAAGTTCCTGTTTCGTATTAGTTTGTACAGCCATGTGATAAATTTGTTTTAGCCCTCACTATTTACTTATCAAAAAAAGCCATGAGATAAATTTGTTACCATGCACAATGCAGATGAACAGAGAAGACATTCTATCAAGGTTTCTGCAAGTGACAGACACTGATCCAACATACTTGAGATATAATTCTTAACTTCATCATAGGTGGAAAAGACACAACAGCAACCACAATTGCTTGGTTTATTTACATGGTCTGCAAGCATCCTGCTGTGCAGTTGAAAATTGCAAAAGTAGTGAAGGAAGCTACTAATATGAAAGAGATCACAAACTATGCAGAATTTGCAGCCAGTATTAGTGAAGAAGCTCTAGAAAAGATGCAACATCTCCATGCAGCAATCACTGAAACTCTCAGCAATCCAGAGAGCCCTTTCAAGTTCACAGCCTTCCAGGTTAGTGGAAATTGTGTTGGGAAATATTGCATTTCTACTTTTTCTATTTTCATGCTTAAGGCTCATCTTCATCATAGACATGTTTTAGTTTTGTGGCTAACATTGAATTGTATTTGAAGTAACATAAACATGTCACCATACAAATTTACTGCAAAAATTACATATATACAATTTTCCTTTGATGCAAAGTCACCTCTAGGGTAGAAAGTTAAAGACTGTTGTCTGCTTGTTGGAGAAACCAAAATTAAATTTCTTTTGGCTTATGGGCAGGGCCATGAATTTGTCTAGGAAAGGAGTTTGCCTACAGGTAAATGAAGATCTCCTTGGCTGCCTTGTCAGGCTGTTAAATGCGGTTAAGCAACCGCATTAGTATGTCTAAAAGATTTAGTCTATTTTACACTAAAAACTTACTTTTTCTATTTTACACCATCACTTTTACAAAACACCCATATCAGTTTATTTATTATACACACTTTTTTATTAAAATAATATTTTTCCTCACTTTTTCTATTATTTCCCACCTACCCCCACCTAACCCTCAAACTCTCCGCCTATCACTTTCCCCTAACCCACAAAGTCTCTGCCTCTCTCTCATCCCTCAAAGTCTCTGCATCTATTTTTTTTTTTTTTTTGACAGTTCAAAAGCTACAAGGAAGAGAGAAGATGATGATGATGATGAAGAAGATGAAGATGATTGAAACATAAGGAAATCCCTCATCCCTCTCCTTAATTCTCAGATCCCTCAAGTCTCTGCCACCATTGGGTTTGTATTTGATTTTGGGTTTGGGTTTTCAGTTAATAGTTTAATTTTGAGTTGATTTTCTGTGGATTTTGGGTTGATTTTGGGTTTGCGTTGTTTTAATGGGTTTTGGTGGTGGTGGTTGTTTTAACGGGTGATGGTAGTGGTGGTTGGGTGGTGATTGTTGGACAGGGTGGGGTGGATGGTGGGATCTGTGTTTTGGTGGTGGTGGTGCTCTTGCAAGTTCTGTGAGACAGTGAGAGATGGTGGGTTCTGGGTTTTGTGTGTCTCTATGTTGGTTTGTCTATGTGGGTGTGTTTGTGTATATTATTAGAGGAAGAAGAAGATGATGAGGGAGAGAAGAAGTATGCGTTGGTTTTGCAGATGGAGAAGAAAGAGAAAAAGGGAGCGAAATGGGAAATTAATAAAATAATAGGATACACAACTACAGTGTTACTGTAGCAAATGTGTAAATATGCACAATTTTAAAAGGATTGATATGGAAGATTTTTGGGGGTAAAATGTGTAAAATTGGTTGCTTTTTATATTTTGCAAATGTTTACATCCATTGATGTGGATGCTCTTATGAGTTCAAAATGGCCAACGAAAACAAAACTGTCAATTATAGGAAAATGATTAATCTTCACATAGATGGAGGTCTTGAAATTTGTGCCTTCCACAGGCATTGAAAATAGCATGGTATCTTATAAGCGTGGAAATAAAAACCATCCAAACGTATTAGATAGTTGAGTTCAAGTTACACCACCCAATAACTTGTTATAAAATTCATATTTTGAAAATCCTACCATTGAATTACATGTTCTATATGTTCTTAATTTTCATGTCAATTGGATGTTATTTATCATTTAATCTATAAACTAATCTTTTATACATTATTTTAAACTACAAAAACTTAAATTTAAAAATTGATTGATGACGTGGCTATAAATCTTTGATCACCTTGAATTTTACAAGTATGAAGAATATATGAAGATAATGTAATTTGAAGCTAGATTACATTATCTTCGTATATTCTCAATGCTCACAAAATTTATAGATGATCAAAGACCAATAGCCATGTTATCAATCAATTGTTTAAATTCAACTTTTTGTAATTTAAAATAATACATAAAAGATGAATTTATGGATCGAATGGTAAATTACATCGGATTGGCATGAAAATTGGCATGCATGTTAAGAACATATAATTCAACAGTTAGACTTTTAAAATATGAATTTAATAACAAGTTATTGAGTAATATAACATTGTTTAGAATTACATTAGGTGTAATTTGAACCCAACTCTCTCTCTCTCTCTCTCTCCATATATATATATATATATATATATATATATATATATATATATATATATATATCTCCAAGAATCCTTTCTTCTATACAGATTCTTTATATTCAGTATATTCATTTTTTAATGGCAACCTTCTAGCCAAAAACATTACAATTCCAAACCAGAAAGGTACATCACATTAGAACCAATGTGCTCACAGCAAACCCACCATCGGATATAACAAACTTCGGAGAGCCTTAGACTCATGGTGTTGCTTCTTTGACATCATCTTGTGGAACATTTGAGACTGAGCGATGGTTGTGGAGTGGAAGAAGGAAAACTAATCTAGAGTTTTTAAGAGAGAAAGACCTCTCTCTGGAGAGACAAAGGTTTTTAAATTCATGTGTGTTTTCCCGGTTAATTCTTTTTAATTGGAGTTTAATTTGTGTGGTTAAATCTAACATGGGTTTGGTTTTTGCTTTGCCATTTAGGAAGCTGAGTCAGCATTGTTTTAAATAGGTGGCCTTTTATTATTGGTTGGGACTACTTAGGAGGATTATCTGTTCCCGTTGACCTAAGTGCTACATCAGCAGATCAATAATACACAATTTAATTAATACAGTAAGTGTTTTTACTTTTTACTCTACTTAACTATTACTTCATTTAAACCTATTCTCTAGGTAATGGTTTTTAATTACAATTCTGGATCGCGCAAAGACATAGCAACATAGATAGCTTGACTGGCCAAAGTGATATTTTTAGAGAGAAAGAGTGATACTGAGAGAGAGAGATGCATTGAGAGAGAGAGAGAGAGCTAGAGATTGAGATGCTGAAGAAGAAGCGTAGCTATTGGGATCTTCAACCTAACCATAACAAGGTCAACTACTATCATCGTTGCCCTTATTACTGTACACTACACCAAAATAAGTCTATTACATCAAGTGTTAATACAACAAAATTAGTATAGTGGTATCAGTCACAAGACACATTATTATATCTATAAGTAAAAAGTCATTGCAATAGTAACTTAAAAGTGGTAAATTATTACATTAATAGTAATTAGTTGCAATAAATTATAATTTAATTTGCAATAGAGGTTTTAATATAAAATTGCATTAGTTGCAGTAAATTATAATTTTAATTTGCAATAGAGGCTTTAATATAAAATTGCATCAGGAAAATTTGTTGTAGTAACTTAAATTTGTGAAATTGTTGTAATAACTTGATACCAATTATTTTTACAATCTATTACAATGAAAATTTTAAAGTAATATCCTATTGCAATGAGTGTATAATTACAATAACTAAATATCAATTATTTTATAATCTATTACAGTGACAAACATGAAACTGCAATGAATATATTATTATAATAATCTGATATCAATTATTTTAAAATCTATTGCAATAATAAACATGAAACATGAAACAATTATGTATTACAACAAAGATATCATTGCAATAATTTAACTTAAATTATTTTTGTTGCAATCTATTTGCATCAAAGTTGTCAATAAAATATCTAAATTTTATTTAAAAAAAATTTGTTATTGCACAAACCTATTATATATAACTAGCCTCATCACACGTGCTTCGTGCGTGCGATGAGACTTTTTTTTATTTGTTTAGTGATAGTAGCAAAAAAAAAAAATTATGTTTTTTATTATATATATATATATGTGTGTGTGTGTATATATAATTTTTATTTTGAGAACCATTAGGAGAGTGATTTTGTTTTGTAGGCAACATTTTAGTGAGAGTTAAAAATGTATCTACTTATAAAAAAAGGGTTTATATCTATTTAGTTTTGTTTTTTTTTTTGATATTTAGTTTTGTTTTTGGATAAACATGGGGTGTTTTTTTTAAGGAAAAAAATAGCAGTGGGTTGTTTAACTTATTTTTCTATTTAAAAAAAATAAAATAAACGTATAGTTATTTTGAAGAAGTGGGTTAGTGGAAGAGTGTTCCTATTTTGTAGGCAATGTTTTAGTGCAAGTTAGACATGTATTTTTATTAGACTATCCTTTAGTTCTGTCTCTACTTAACCTTAGGGAAATAAGGGTATTTTAGATTAAAAAAATCCGGTCCAGACAGGGAAACCCGTTAATTAATAGTATAAATAATAAGTAGAATGACTTGTAGCCTATCATTTTAGTACTTTGGGGAGTTTCATGGATGATTTGTTTTTTGTTTACCATCTATAATTTTGCACTCAGTTACTTTCAGAACTTATCATAAATGCTTGTTTTTCTCTAGTATTGAACTAAATTTACCATGACGGCATCGTTATTTGATGTTGGTTTCAATTTTATTGTGTCAATTGATATTGGACTCCTTATCAAAAAAAAAAAAAAAAAAAGATATTGGACTCAGTTGCGAAGGTTATATCTTTTGGTATTTTGCTTTGTTGCGGTGAAGAGTACTTCTTGATGATTATTTGCCAAATTCTACATTGAACTATATTTACTATGATAATATGAATTTGCAACAGCATTTACACTTTTTGTGTCAATTGCATTGGTTCTCTTGCCAAGTTTGTCATTTTTGAACTTTGGAAGTATTTCTATTTAAGATTTTGGGTTTTGTTTGTCTGTTTGACTTTGTGGATATTTAATTATGTTTACAGGTTTCGTATCAACTATTTTGATTCATCTCCAAGGTTGTGTCTCTTTTGAGGGACCAAATTTTTTAAATAACTATAAAAACCAAACTATATTATTAGTTAGCCAAGGTTTGAAACAAATTTGGTATATAACAAATCGAGTCCTTTGGACTCGATTTTGGAATGCTAAATCGAGTACACCGAACTCGATTTCAACCTCATTCGTAGCTGATGTGGACACCTGGTCCATGTCAGCATAGAAATCGAGTCCTGTGGACTCGGGTTCTGTGAAGTAGAAAACGAGTCCTACGGACTCGATTTTGTACCACCTAAACCGAGAAATCAAAACACTGAAGAAGAAAACGCTGAAGAACTAGAGATGAAAACCCAGGCAAAAACCCAGAGATCAAAATGCCGAAGAAGAAATCCAGAGATCAAAACACCGAAGCAAAACCCAGAGATCAAAACACCCAAGCAAAACGCAGAGATCAACAACCAAAGATAAACAATGAAGAAGAAAGAAGCAACGATGCAAATCGGATCGGGCGCCGAATCAGTCGATGGAAATCGGATTAGGCATGTGGTTTCTCGCCGCCGCCGCTCTAGTGGAGGAGAAGAACATGTACCCAGCAACCCAGGCGCCGATTCTGACCAAACCCAAGCGGCGAAAACTTCAAGCGATGGAAATCGGATAGTGGTTTCTCGCCGCCGCTCCAGTGGAGAAGAAGAACGTGTAGATTTGTTTTGGGTTTTGTATTTGGTTTTGTTCATGGGTTTTGGGTTTGGGATTTTTAGAAATGGGTTTGGATTTTGAGAAATGGGTTTGGGATTTTGAGAAAAATGGGTTTGGGATTTTTGGAGGCTTGGCAGAAGGGAAGAAAATGTGAACAAGACCTAAAATTGAGAAAGAAGGGAAGAAGAGAACGGGACCTGAAATGGAGAAAAAAAAAAAAGAACGA
This sequence comes from Castanea sativa, assembly GCF_040712315.1. Taxonomy (NCBI): domain Eukaryota; kingdom Viridiplantae; phylum Streptophyta; class Magnoliopsida; order Fagales; family Fagaceae; genus Castanea; species Castanea sativa. The sequence continues at coordinate 36,725,576 of NC_134020.1, forward strand.
AGGGAGAAGATGATGAACAAAATGAAATCGAGTCCTGAGGACTCGATTTCTATTTGACAGAACTCGAGTCCAATGGACTCGAGTTCTATGTCTACGTGGACCAACTTTTCACATTAGCTACGAACGATGTTGAAATCGACTTCAAAGCAGTCGATTTAGCATTCGAAAATCGAGTCCAAAGGACTCGATTTGTTATATACCAAATTAGTTTCAAACATTGGCTAACTAATAATATAGTTTGGTTTTTATAGTTATTTAAAAATTTTTCTCTCTTTTGAGCTTTCTTATTGTTTCTGTATAAACTTTAGTGTTCCCCATTTTATTGATGTCAATTTCAGTTTTTGTTTTGGGTCTCTAATGGCCTTGCACATTCTCTAGTCCGTTGGGCATTTTGTTCAACTTTGGGGACCCCAACCCATCTTAACCATCTTCCCGGATTTTTTTGTAAAGATGATGATGGGCATGTTCCCTTCTGTTGTCCTTGTCCCCTTTGAGCTTTTGTAAGAAAATTTTATCACCTTACTCATCAATAAAATAAGGGATAATTGATGTTATTCTTACTTTTCGTATCAATTGTATTGGGTTTTGAATTTTGATTGCCAAGATTATATCTTTCCAAAAGTTTGGTAGCATTTCTACTAAATTTTTTATTGTTTTTCTGAGAGATGTTTATGTGTTTTATTTATTTATTAATTTGGTTGGGCTGCTATTGTGACGAATTGCTTAATGGGTATTTGCTAGTTTCTAAATTGAACTAAATTTACTATAATGGTAATGGACATACTAATTTATTTGCATTTTGTGTTCAGTGTAGTAGGTTTTGTTACCAAGGTAACATCTAAGAAATTTTAGTACTAGTATTTTTTCTTAATTTTTACTTTTCCCTGGCCAGGTTTTGGGTTTTGTTTGTTGGGATGCTTTTGTGAGGAATGATGATTAATTGGTAGTATTTATTAATTTTAACATTGAACCATAATACCAGTGGCATGGCATTCTCACTTTTTGTTTGGGAAGCATGGGTGCGGCTAAATGGTAGTTGCACTTGTGTTAGACGCAGTTGGGACACAGGGTTCAGCCTAGACATGGTTGAACACGTGTCCTACACAATTTTTTTTTTTCCGATACAAGTTTTTAAGCTCAACTCTTCAAGCTTTGACCCAACTTAACCTGCTCTTCACGGTGACATGCACAAAGTAACAAAGAGTGAAAGAAATGAAACTGAGAGAGAGAGAGAGAGAGAGAGAGAGGGGAATAACCGAAGAAATTAGCAATGGTTTTTTGAATTAGATGCCATGTGATATCTCTCACTACCATGAGGAATGAATTCCTATCATTTTGGATCTGTGCTATGCTTTGTTATAACATCACACTTTGAATTTTTGATGCAAATGGAATGGCAAGTTAACAACTAGTTTAGGATGGGCCTCTTGCTTTTCAAGATAAGGAGTGTTTTGAAACCAAGCACCGGGGACACAACGGGCCTCCACTATCGCACCAAGGGTGTACTTTTAGACTTGAGTACTTCTATTATATTATTTATTTATAACATAATAGTTATAAATATGGTAATGATAATATAATTAAGTTCATGACCAAATAAGTTTTAATTTTGGCTTTTTTTCTTGGTAAAATTCTTCACCTCAGATGTTTTTTTAATATTAAAGGTGTGGCTGTTCTTTTCCTTTTCATTTTTTTAAATGTATTTATTATTAAGTCTGATAATTATTAAATGTTTTCACACATGTCATTGTTATAGGCTTTGATAAAGGGGCACGAGTCACCATTTTGTGTATTCAACAATTATATATATATATATATATAAGGCTTTGGCCACATAATGGTTTATATATTATTAAGAACTAGTTCAACATTGTTTCGCATTGATGAGACTACAAATAAAGGAAACTATGGGCCTATATCCACATAAGATAGCGCAACTACTTGAATGAAGCCTATTGATCCTGAAACCTCTAAGCTCTTTCTTAATTTTGATTTTGATTATGAAAATAAATAAACAAATATATATGTATATATAAATTTATGATGCTTATATATGTACCACAATATTTGTGTAATCTTGGTAGAAGATGAGCCAAGGTCAATAGACCAATTTTGATGGATAGGCAACATTCTCATTTCTCTAACAACAACAGCAACAAATTAGGAGAAATCCCAACTGAAAATTTAAAAGATTATTATGAACATAGATTATTAAGTATGATAACAGAAAATCCAAACTCCAAGATGATACATAATAAATCGCGATAAAACAAATATCACATCAGAAATTAAATCCTCACATAACATTTGAGATGCTAAAAAGCAAGAGGTCCTCAATTTTGTAACGCAATTGTACCACCATCCAACACAATAGTTTTTTCTTTTATTTTTTTAGTATTGTAAACCTTGTAATTGAACTAAATTATTAAGGACATTTAGACTAGACTTGTGTAGTAATTAGGGTTTGCCGAATTGAGGGAATGGTTCACAATGTTGGTTTTGGTAGAGTTGGAATAGTGGGGATAGACAGTAGCGTTGGCTTGGGAAATGGTGGTAGCGTTAACTTTGGCAATGTTGGCAATGGAGGCAACAAAGACGGCAGTGTTGACTTTGGCAACGTTGAAAATGGAGGAAGCAAAGGTGGCAATGTTGGCAACTTTGGCAATGTAGGTAACAAAGGTGGTAGTGTTGGCTTTGACAATGTTGGTAATGGAGGCAGCAAAGGTGGTAATGTTGGCTTTGACAACTTTGGCAATGAAGGCAGCAAAGGTGGTAGCGTTGGCTTTGGCAACGTTGTCAATGAAGGTAAAGGTGGTAGCGTTGGCTTTGGCAACGTTGGCAATGCAGACAAAGGTGATAGTGAAGGCAAAGGTGATAGTGTTGGTTTAGGCAATGTGGGTATGACTGGCAAGTTTGGTATACTAGGTTGAGAAGATTGTAAAAGATGGCGAGTTGCAAGGGTAACATCAATACTAAAAATAGATATTGGAATGAATAAAGCTAAGATGAAGCACTTAAATGCCATCACTATTGGAGTACTTCTTTGTGTTACAAAACTATAACAAAAAAAATGTATGTATTGTAACAACAAAGTGGGAGGGGGTTGTGTTTTAGGTGGGGTCGCAATGGTGAGTGTTATATACTGGGGTTTTGATGATAAATATAACTTACACTTTATTTTCATTTACTGACTATGAACATTAGATGGAAAGTTACTAATGCCTCTTGTTTTGCTGAGAGTTAACCAAATTTACTAATGCCTCTTAATTATAGTTGTAAATGTATTTATAAATTTTAAATATATATTTTTTGTTTTAAACCTCTAAGAGTTACAAAAGTTTTGAACTTTTTTTCATGTTTCATAAGCATTCTATATAAAAATTATTAATAAATTTTTTTAAAAAAACTTTAACACAACCTGTTCTTTACAAACTGAAAATTCAACTAATGGAAGTCCAACTTAACAGAAAAAATCTAATATTCTTAATTTATACCGTTATATATATATATATATATATATATATATATATATATATATATTGAGAATTACTCAAGAGCCATATTGAATGGATAAATATAGGTATGAGTGTATAACAACAAAAATTTCTTCTATTCTTCTTAAAACAAAATTTAAAGTTTCTTACTTCCATTAGCAATTATGGCAAAGATCAAAAGAAGAACGAACACACAAAGAAATTCAGTAATTTTAGCCATAACAGTCCCCACTTGTGCCAAATAAATTAACAAAAGGAAGTCTTTATAGCATAGGTCGCTTTGTGAACTCTTCTCCAAAAAAAAAAATAAATAAATAAATGAGAATATAAGGTTACTTAGTCGCTCAATAACAAATATGAGCCAAAACTTTTGAGCAGTTCTTCATTGTGCACCACTTGCCTTCGTTGTCTAAAACATTAGAGTGGGAAGTGATCTCGAGTCTCAACTCTCCTCTTTTGAACTTGGGTCAAAAAAGCCAAAAACTCATTTGCATATCATCCTTAATTAGTCAACCCCGACAAGGTTAAGAACCATTCTTGGTTATGTTAAGCTTTAGGATTTTGGATGACAAAGAGAATGTACAACCTTTGTAGGACACCCTTTATTCCATGAGCTCGTCATAATCTCTTAATTTGCTCATTTTTTGGGGAATGCATGATTTGATTATGTGACAATGAGTTTTTCCACTGCCCGTCAAATTGAGGTTAATGCCCTTATTATGTTGCCTTACTTGCCACGAAAGATGTACAACTTTAATTTTTATGCTTAAACCTGATGCAATGTCCATGCAAGTGAGCAATGGTTTTTGAATTAGATGCCATGTGATATCTCTGACAACCATGCGAAATGAATTCCTTATCATGTTGGATCCGTGCTATGCCAATGGAATGACAAGTTAATGCCCAAAAAATTTCTTATTGCTCTTTGAGGGTGAAGCTGTGATATTTCCAATGGATAAGAAACAAGAAATTCACAGATTTCGTCACTGCTCTTTTTTCTTTATTTTTCCCCCCAGACTCATTGAGTGTGAAATCGAGTATTTACAGTTACTTTCTTGAGTTATGTTAGGTCTACTAGATACTGCATAACCTTATAATAGTTTGCAATTATTGTTACTTCATGAGAGGCCAAGGTTTACAGGATCTAGATTCTAGATTTTAAATAAAATTGGTTAGAGTATTGGATCTTAGGATCAGTATAAGGATCATTTCCGATTAGAAAAATATATGAAAAAATATTTATAATCATAATTCATAATATACATTAAACAAAAATAATTTTTGACACGAGTCTATTACTACATATATAATTGCAAAAGCTTATTTCTAAGATACATTAAAAAAAATTTAAAAACAAAATACTGCATCACTTAAGGGAACCATTATACTTTTCATATGTACAAATGCCGAACCAACGTAATTATTCGCTCATTAATATACCATCTAAAACAACTATCAAAATTCAAAAGATCCCATTGCCAATATTGCATTTTCATATTGTTTCTACTTTCTTTCAAACACTAAGAAAGTCGCTTAATCTGGTATTTCAATCTAAGTTATGATGGACACAAGGCATATTATATTTCAATTAAATTTGATAAAAATACTCTGTAAATTTACTTCAAAATTTGAGTCACAGTTCACATAGTCATCTCTACTATCAACTACATTCCCGTGTGCTATTGTGTAGACGCTTAAAATTTATCATTCTTTTTATATTATGATGATTGTAAATTATTTATTTTTAGAAGTGATCTTCCTTCAACTTAAAGGGTCATGATGGTGAAATTTTGTAAATGTTAGGTCTTGGGCACTATACTGTATGTGAGTTTTACGATAGTGTTAAGTATGTTCATGTGGATATACAGGTCTTTTTTTTTTTCTTTTTTGTTGAGAAACACACACACACATATATACAGGGGAAGGGGGATGAGATAAGGGAATACACTCACATACATATATACAGGTCTTTTATTGCAAGTAAGATTTATTGTAGAAAGTAAGTTGGCAAATAGCTGGGTTTGATTAGATTTCTCATAAATCCTCAGAATTTAAAGTATGTTCCACCACAATTTTGTTAGATGAATATGTTTTGTTTTTTTTGTTTAATGTTATTGAGAGCTTCCAATTTTCACAAGATGTTTCTCTATTGTTGAGATATAGATGATTTTGATTCCCACTGCATGAATCATCTCTCTCTCTCTCTCTCTCTCTCTCTCATCACCTCTTTATTATTTCCCCAATTATATGTGTTGGGTTAAAATAAATTGACCCCTTGCAAATTAATTAATTAACCAAGTTAATTAATTTGTTAAATTACATGCAATAGCGTGGTTGCACAAACAAATCACCAAATAACTAAATGCAGTGAAAATTAAATTTGACACAGGTGATTTGTTTACGAATGAGGAAAACCACTGAGGCAAAACTCCACCGGGTGAATTTAAGGTCACCACTCCCGAGAATCCACTATTATCAATCACAAGTGGTTACAAGTACAAAGAATCTAACCAAACCCTTTGGCATATCCTGAAATATCAACTTACAGTTGAACCCTTACCCTGATACTCAATTGGACTTGTATTATAACGGCAATCTCTCCGTTTAATGTACGAATCCCAGTATGTGACTAACCAATGATGCACGGATCCCAGTATGAGACTAACTTCACCAACTTGAAGAAGATGTTGGCTGCAAAGTTTTTCAGTTCATCAACAATGAATATCAGGAAGTTCCTTGGTCACAAAAACCTTGGCGTAAAGACACAGTTGCTTCTTCAGAGAGAATAATGAATCAGACCACTTTTTGCTTGTATTCTCTTGGCATACACTTTGCAAACTCTGTGCATCATGCAACGGCCTTTAAAATAAGCCTTATATATGTCTAAGGTTGTGAGAAAAGAAACCCTACACAAATACATAAACATATGCGTGTAATCCCATTTAAAAAGTTTGATTTCGTAATTCTTGATAGATACAGCTTGTGTCGAGCTTCAACATTAAATCTTGATAGAAAGGATTCTGTCGAGATATCTATGAGCTTTAATGAACAACACTTCCTTCATTTGTTTTTTTGTCAGACTTGCATTGCTTCAATACTTAACTTGAACACTTGTTTCTTGAAGTACAAAACTCATCCTAGATCTACCAAATTACATGTAAAGTGCGTTTTGTCAAAGGATTAGTCAATTACATAAATATGTCTCTAACAATTTGTATAGTGATTATGACATAATTATAATTATGAAAGGATGATATTGTGAAATATCGGTTTACTCAAGATTAAAGAAGAGATAAATCAATACAAAGAATTTATGTGATTCGGTAGTGCGCTTACATCTATTGGAGCGAGTGACAAATAACAACTATATGAGAAAATAGGATTACTCAATCGCTCAGTAACAAATATGAGCCAATGCCAACCAATTAAAGTTGTTGATAATCGTTTTTGTGAGCAATAACTTTTGAACGGTTCTTCATAGTGCGCCACTAGCCTTCGTTGTCTAAAACATTAGAGTGGGGAGTGATCTTGAGTCTCTAACTCCCTTATTTTGAACTTGGGTCAAAAAAGCCAAAGAACCATTTGCATATCAAGACCCATTCTTGGTTATGTTAAGCTTTAGGATTTTGGATGACAAAGGGAATGTACAACCTTTGTAGGACACCCTTTGTTCCATAAGCTCGTCATGAAACTCTTAATTTACTCTTTTTTTGGGGAATGCATGATTTGATTATGTGACAATGAGTTTTTGCACTGCTTATCAAATTGAGGTTAATGCCCTTATTATGTTGCCTTACTTGCCATGAAAGATGTGTAACTTTGATTTTTATACTTAGACCTTATGCAAAGTCCATGCAAGTGAGCAATGGTTTTTTGAATAAGATGCTATGTGATATCTCTCACTACCATGAGGAATGAATTCCTATCAATTTGGATCCGTGCTATGCTTTGTTATAACATCACGCTTTGAATTTTTGATGCAAATGGAATGACAAGTTAACAACTAGTTTAGGATGGGCCTTCTGCTTTTCAAGATAAGGAGTGCCTTGATACCAAGCACTGGGGACACAATGGGCCTCCACTATCACACCATCACACCAAGGGTGTATTTTTAGACTTGAGTACTTTTATTGTATTATTTATTTATAACATAATAGTTATAAATATAGAAGTGCTAATATAATTAAGTTCGTAACCAAATAAGTCTTTTAATTTTGGCTTTTTTTCCTGGTCAAATTCTTCACCTCAGACGTTTTTTTTTAATATTAAAGGTGTGACGGTTCTTTTCCTTTTCATTTTTTTAAATGTGTTTATTATTAAGTCTGATAATTATTAAATGTTTTCACACATGTTATTGTTATAGGCTTTGATAAAGGGGCACGTGTCACCATTTTGTGTATCCAACAATTTTATATATTAGGGCCTTGGCCACATAATGGTGTATATATTATAAAGAGCTAGCTCAACATTGTTTCATATTGATGAGACTACCTTATTTTTCAGAAAGAGCTTAGAGGTTTTGGGATCAATAGGCCTATTGATCCCAAAACCTCTAAACTCTTTCTTAATTTTGATTTTGATAATGAAAATAAATAAATAAATATATATATATATATATATATATATATTGTAGGGGCATTGGGCCCAGTAATTTACCAAGGATGGCCCAACGAGGTCTTTTGGGCTAGAAACCCAAAACCGAAGACATCAAAATGATCTTGGAGTATCTGAAGGTATCTCATAAAGAAATGCCAAGTAAAGATATGATAAACGAATGACCAATTACGTCCGAGGAGTAGATTTGTCCTCGGATTGTTAAGCCGAGAACATAGGAAGAGAGGTTTAGTGTCCCCGGGCTATGTTATAAAGAATCCTACGGCTACGGGAATACACAGTACACATGGAGGACAATAGAAAGGGCGGTGGAATATCTAAGGTAAAGCTGCTACCACCGCCCATACATTAAAAGCTCTGTAATTGATATATTGACTGCATGGATGGAAGGATGGGACCTGAGCATGAAGTTTGGAACTTGGTCCCTGACCCAAGCGGGCTTTAGGGAAGAATTGATGGGACAAGTATCCTAAACCAGCATTGCAACCATGAGGTGGAAGACGATGAAGAGAAGAAAAAGAAGTATAAATGAAGGGGAAGACCTACGAAGAAAGGGAGGCTTTTTCAGGAAGAAAAAGGGCCAATAGTGTATGATAATAATTGTATCCAACCTTAGAAATACTATTGTAAACTATCCTCAGATTGTGTCCGAGGAGGAACTTTCAGTCTTACTCTTGTAGATAACTCTTTATTTTTGTGCCATTGGGCCCAAAGCCCGTTCTTTTCCTCGTTATCTAAACCATCCTTGAAATCTAGATTACAAACCCATCCTCTACAAATTAATTGTAAAAAAGGCATTTTAAGCCCATTTCCTTCCAGTCATAATTTGGGAATTTGAATTGTGTCCTTACATATATATATATATATATATATATATATATATATATATATATATATATGAATGTATATATTTATGATGCATATATATGTACCACCATATTTGTGTAATCTTGGTACAAGATAAACCAAGGTCAATAGACCAATTTTGATGGATAGGCATCATTCTCATTTCTCTAATAACAGCAGCAACAAATTAGGAGAAATCCCAATAGAAAATTTAAAAGATTATTATTAACATAGATTATTAAGTATGATAACATAAAAACCAAACTCCAAGATGATACATAATAAATCGTGATAAAACAAATATCAAATCATAAATTTAATCCTCACATAACATTTGAGATGCTAAAAAAGGAAGAGGTCCTCAATTTGGTAACGCAATTGTACCACCATCCAACACAATAGTTTTTTCTTTTATTTTTTAGTATTGTAAACCTTGTAATTGAACTAAATTATTGAGGACATTTAGACTAGACCTTTGTAGTAATTAGGGTTTGCTAGATTGAGGGAATGGTTCACAATGTTGGTTTTGGTAGGGTTGGAATATTGGGGATAGACGAAAATGTGGGCAATGGTGGTTGCGTTGGCTTTGGCAATGGAGGCAACAAAGGTGGCAGTGTTGACTTTGTCAACGTTGACAATGGAGGAAGCAAAGGTGGTAGTGTTGGCAACTTTGGCAATGGAGGTAGCAAAGGTGGTAGTGTTGGCTTTGACAATGTTGGCAATGGAGGCAGCAAATGTGGTAATGCTGGCTTTGAAAACTTTGGCAATGGAGGCAGCAAAGATGGTAGCGTTGGCTTTGACAATGTTAGCAATGGAGGCAGCAAAGGTGGTAGCGTTGGCTTTGGCAACGTTGTCAATGAAGGTAAAGGTCGTAGCGTTGGCTTTGACAACGTTGGCAGTGAAGGCAAAGGTGGCAGTGTTGGTTTAGGCAATGTGGGTATGACTGGCAAGTTTGGTATACTAGGTTGTGAAGATTGTAAAAGATGGCGAGTTGCAAGGGTAACATCAATACTAAAGATAGATATTGTAATGAATAAAGTTAAGATGGAGCACTTAAATGCCATCACTATTGGAGTACTTCTTCGTGTTACAAGACTGCTATAACAAAAAAAAAAAAAAGTTTGTATTGTAACAACAAAGTAGGAGGAGGTTGTGTTTTAGGTGGGGTCACAATGGTTAGTGTTATATATTGGGATTTTGATGATAAATATAACTAACAATTTATTTTCATTTACTGACTATGAACGTTAGATGGAAAGTTACTCATGCCTCTTTTTTTTGCTCAGAGTTAACCATATTTAATAATGCCTCTTAATTAGAGTTATAAATGTATTTATAAATTTTAAATATTTTTTGTTCTAAACCTCTAAGAGTTACAAAATTCTTGAACTTTTTTTCATGTTTCGTAAGCTATCTATATAACAATTTTTATTAATAAAAAAAAATGAAACCTTTAGTACAACATGTTTTTTATAAACTGGAAATCCAACTAATGGAAGTTCAACTTAACAGAAAAAATCTAACATTCTTAATTTATACTATTTTATATAAGTATGTGTATATATATATATATATATATATATATATTCTTCCTTTTACTTAGCCCCCCCCCCCCCTCTCTCAAAATGACACTTGCTGAAGTGGCAATAGGTTCATTGATTTGAATTAGTATAGGCCGAGGAAGAGCATGTTTAGCAATCACATCTTAAGCAGAAGCTTTGAAAATAATGGAAGACCAAGTCATTTATTAGCAAGTATATCTGCGACTTGATGACAACTAGAAACATGCATAGCCTTGATTATACCCTCTTGATTTTATTTATTTTTTTGATAATCAAGCAAAATTTTATTGAAATACACAATTACAAAATTCACAAAAGCCAAAAGACTTCAGATTCAACCACAAGTCTCAAGAAGAGACTAACAAAAAATTGCAACATGATAGCCAAAAGCAACCAATAAAAGATTATAGTCTTTTGAATTGTGTCAGGAACTAAGTGACAATCTGTTAGGACATATGTGGATATTGTTAGAACATACATTATGTAAATTGGCTAATCCTTTGACAAAACACACTTTACCTATAATTGGGTAGATCTAGGATGAGTTTAGTATTTCAAGGAACAATAGTTTAAGTCTAGTATCGAAGTTATGCAAATTTGTCCAAGAATCAAGTGAAGAAGTGATTTTCATTAAAACTCAACAAATATCTTGATAGATAGATATCTATCGAGGTTCAATACTTATGCTTGACAGAAACAGTGTCTATCAAGAATTACGAAATTTAGATTTCCAGATCTATTTTCACGTATATCCAAGTGTATTTGTGTAGGGTTTCTTTTCTCACAACCCTAGACGTATATAAGAATTATTTTAAAGGCTGTCACATAGGGAATCAGAGCATCCCTTCATGCATTGTGTGATCGGAGACAAAAGTTGACCTAGTTCATATTTTCTTTGAAGAAGCTACTGCGTCTTTGTGCCAAGGGTTTTGTAACCAATGAGTTTCTTGATCTTCATCATTTGGAAGAATTAAAGAACTTTGCAGCCAATATCTTTCTCAAGTTGGTGTGTTAGTCACGTACTTGAATTCATGCAAAGGAGTAAGTCACATACTGATATCCGTGCATCGATTGGTTAGTCACATACTGGGAGCAGTGCATTGAAAGGAGAGATTGTCACTACATTACAAGTTCAATTGGGTATTGGGGTAACGGTTCAACTGCAGGTTGGTATAAGGTACCAGGATTCCTTTACTTGTAATCGCTTGTTTTTTATAATAGTGGATTCTCGAGAGTGGTGACCTTAAATTCACCCGATGGAGTTTTGTCTCAACGGTTTTTCTCATTCGTAAACAAATCACTTGTGTCAAACTTATTTTCCGCTGCATTTACTTTAGTTGGTGATTTGTTTGTGCTACCACGCTTATTGCATGTAATTAAATCTAATTAATTAACTTGACTAATTAATTGATTAATTTACCAAATGGGTCAATACATTTTTGGCCTATCACAATCAATTTTTATGTATTTCGTACATTCATGAAACACTAGGTTAGCCATGATGGTAATGCAACCTAGCTAAGAAAGTGTCATTCCATAAGTTGAAACCAAACCAAACAGAATATATTGAGAAAAAAAATTGTATTAATAAAATAACATCCTTTAAAAATCTAAAATAAAAGTAGTGCAATTCAAGCATGAAAAGACCAATTGCATTTCTGATTCATTTTTGTTTCTAACTTAAATTTAAAGGTTTTAAGGGTGTAAATTGTCATTATTGGAAAATGAACCAATCCCTGGCAAGCTTTGATGTTTTAAGGGTGAGAGATGGAGTGTCCACCAATCATGTAATATCTATTGTTGTGGTTGTGAGCGCTCCAAGGGGTGACCTGTGAATGCTACTACACTTGTTACCTATTATAGACCTATTATGACACATGGGTCCTAGAGTGTGACATTGACTCTAGGGTTATAATGAAGATGGGTGTTAGCCCCTAATTATAGGTCTATGAATCACTATTTTGACCCCTAAACATAGGGCTAACTTAATTGGACGGTAAGTCTAAAATTAAGGTACGAACTTAACAATAAGAGAGTTAATATTGTATCGAAGACAATTTCAATTTAACTAAAGAAAATTTTGGGTTCTAATTAGCTTAACTGGTAAAATTTCTGATAGTTGAATAAGAAATTTGGGGTTCAATCTCCACTTACACCAAAAATCGATTGGTATCTTGATCTGATAATAATGTATCGTTTTAGGGTTAACACATTTAAATGCAAATACAAATTTCATATAAATGTGTTAATATTTCAATAAGCATCATGAGCTAATAATAAACAAGCAAGTCTAAATCTAAGCACCCAAATTGATCTATGAGCACGAAGGATTATTTTTTTAGCTTGGTTTAGAAATATATATACATAAATAATATTTAAAAAAAAAAAAAAAAAACTCGATTCCAATTATGGATACTAGCATTTGTCATGATGATGTTTTCGAGTCACTACAAAACAGATCACTTTTACAAAGACAAAATTGATGCGACTTCAGCATATTCAGCACCGAACATGCAGAGAGTGGGAAACTGTCCACTAAGACAGATATTTACTACTTTGGCGTGGTTCCACTAGAGCTGATCACAGGCCGGAGGACCACGCGCGGATAAGACGCTAGGTAAAAAATGCCTTGTTGGATGGGTAAGAACAAAAATACCAACCATTTATACTTCTAGAAGAAACTTCTAGTAATTAGCTTACCAGAAAGTAGAACGAATAATGAGATGATGACTTAAGACTATCTTGAGAGAAAAGTTTCAACTTGCCCATATTATATACTACATCTTATTTCCAAATCGGGTCACGGTATTGGCCTTAATTCATAAGGATCATATGATCCTACTTCCGATTAGAAAAATTTATATAAATATATTTATAATTATAATTATAATTCATAATATACGTTAAAGAAAAAAAGAAAAGAAAAAGATGGACACAAGTCTATTGTACATATAATTGCAGAAACTTATTTCTAAATTATTTCCCATTAAGCCACGTGTACATTAAAAAAAATTAAAAAACAAAATATTGCAACACTTAAGCAAGCCGTAATACTTTTTATATGTACAAATCCCGAACCAACATAATTAGTTGCTCATTAATATACCATCTAAACAACTATCAAAATTCAAAAGATCCCGCTGCCAATATTGCATTTAATTTCATACTGTTTCTTTCAGACACTAATAAAGTCGCTTAATTTGGTATATTAATCTAAGTTATGATGGGCACAAGGCGTATTATATTTCAATTAAAATTTTATAAAAATACTCTATAAATTTACTTCAAAATTTGAGTCACAGTTCACACAGTCATTCCTACTATCCACTACATTCCCATGTGTTATTGTGTAGACGCTTGCATTTATCATTCTCTTTATGTTATGATGATTGTAAACCATTTATTTTTAGAAGTGATCTTCCTTCAACTTAAACTTAAACTCTTAAAGGGTCAAGATGGTGAAATTTTATAAATGTTAGGTCTTGGGCACTATACTGTATGTGAATTTTGTTAGGATTTGTGCCCTTAAATCCTATTGTATGATGCTATGTATGATATTATGTATGACATTATGTACGACATGATGTATGACTTAATATTGTGTTTGATAAAGTTATTTTATTATTATCTAAAATAATGGTAACATGAATATGAGACATTATCATATAGTCCATGAGATGCATTGTATGTGATTTATGTGAAAAGTCACAGAAGATGTAAATCACAAGTTCTTTGTAAACTCAGAATTTATAGTTCGTAGTCGGTGATGAAATTGGGCATTTCATCTGCGAAGACTATAACGTGTCGACTAAGATGATTTGTCTTGATCATGGAAGTGGAAACTTCTAGTTGATATGTTGATATGTTTTAAGAGTTAAAATATATTGAACAGGACCGCTGTGAGATTTATTATTTTCCTAACGACTGTCAAATGAATAATAAATCTCATGACTTCTATTTGCATGAACTCTTAATCCTGAGAGAATAATGGACCTGATCATGAAGTGTAGGTTGCTTTGATATATCAGGAGTGAGACCTGAAGTGACGGTCAAAACCTCAGTATGTTGGGCAGCCACATTTAGTGTTGATGGAACATATATTCTCAAGATGGAATTCATAGTCTCTTGATGGAGATATAAAATATTCTCTTGAGATAAGTTTAATGGTTTCAGTTATTCAGAGAGTTAGGCCTAACCACTTTAGTAAGAAATTACTAAAGTATATATATTTATGAAATTGGATTTCATAAATATATAATGAATAACTTTAAAGAATTAAATCGGGTACTCAAGGATAAGATGTAGTAATTTACAAAGTGGCAGTCTACATTTATGACTTTGTGTTACTACGAATATTTTATGAAGGGGTTACGTGTATAATAAAGTCTTGGGATATAATTTATTAATAAGGCCTAGAGTGTAATTATATTTATATAGTGGTATTAAATATAATTAATGGTAACTTTGGACTTGTCAAAAGTTGACGGAAAAGCCCAAGGCCCATTGGAGCTAGTGTCTTATTGGTCCATTTTGGTCCCACTCCAAGCCACACACTAAAGCCCAATTGGAAAGGCCCAATAGGCCAGCCCAATTAGATAATCAGTTAGTTATAAAGGGAGAAACATACATAATTTTTATTAGAAGAGATTAGAAAAGAAAAAGAAACGGTGTGTGAGAGAGTGTGAGACACACTTTCATTCTCCCTTTGGAAAACTGATTGAGAGACTACACATCTTGGGCGTAAAGTGGAATTGGAGTGAAGATTAAAAGTGTTCCCAAGTGCTTCTAATCTTTGTTTTGAATTTCTCCACACCAAGGTACGCTATCTTGTTCTTAAATTCTGAAATTTACATTGTACACGTTATCAATCATGAATGAAATAGATTCTTATTCGTTGCTTCCGCTGTGGGTTTTGCATGAGATGCAAAACCAGAATTTTTCCTTCAAATTTTACGATAGCGTTAAGTATGTCCATATGGATATACATGTCTTTTATTGCAAGATTCATTGTAGAAAGTAAGTTGGCAAATAGCTGGGTTTGATTAGATTTCTCATTTAAAGTATGTTCCACCACAATTTTGTTAGATGAATATTTTCTGTATTTTTAGTTTAATGTTGTTGAGAGCTTCCAATTTTCACAAGATCTTACTCTGTTGTTGAGAGATAGATGATTTTAACTCCCACTACATGAATAATCTCTCTCTCTCTCTCTCTCTCTCATCACCTCTTTATTATTTTCCCAATTATTTGTATAGTGATTATGACATTATTATTATTATGCAAGGATTATATTGTGAAAAATTGGTTTACTCAAGATTAAAGAAAAGATAAATCAATACAAAGAATTTATGTGATTCAGCAGTGCGCTTACATTTATCGAAGCTAGTGACTAAGAACAACTATATGAGAAAATAGGGTTACACAGTCGCTCGGTAACAAATATGAGCCAACTCCAGCCAGTTAAAGTTGTTGATATGCATCTGGTCAAGCCATTCATAGACAGAAGACTGCCTTGTTTTTTAGTAAAAATACAAGAGATGAGGTAAAGAGGGAGATACAACAGTTGTTTGGAGCAAGGATTATGAATGAATGTGAAAAATATCTTGGGTTACCTATGGCAAGTGGAAAATCAAAGGTTAATACCTTTAAAGAGTTGCATGAATGAATAAATAAGAGAGTCATGGGTTGGAAGGAAAAATTTATTTCTAAAGTTGGGAGAGAGATCTTGATCAAAACTATTGCACAAGCAATTCCAACTTACTCTATGAATCTCTTTAATATTCCACAGGCAGTAGGTGATTCTATCAACTCTACATTGGCTAAATATTGGTGGGGACAGACAAAAGATGAAAGGAAGATCCACTGGATTAATTGGAAGAAATTGTGCTGTCCGAAGAAAAAGGGAGGTATGGGATTCCGAGATATATATGCCTTCAATCTGCCGAGATATACATGCCTTCAATCTGGCCATGTTAGCTAAACAAGCTTGGAAAATGATGCATCACGCACTCTCTGTTTTACCGGGTTTACAAGGCTAGGTACTTTCCTAGGTGTTCATTCTTGGAGGCTGAATTAGGATATAAACCTTCTTATGTTTGGCGAAGTTTGTTATTTGCAAGAGATGTTATATTGGAAGGATCAAGATGGAGGGTGAGGGATGGTACAAAGATTTCGGTCTCATCATCTAAGCGGTTATCACATAAACCGATTTTTAATGGAGAAGAGAGGTTGTCGTGTATGGTGTCTGACTTCATTGATACTAATACTTGGCAATGGGATAGAGCTAAAGTTTATGAAATTTTTGCTCCCAGGACTTGGAAGGAAATCTTAGCTATTCCACTTAGTCGAAGTCGTATGAGGGATGCCTCGATATGGAAAGAAAATGGGAGACATGAGTTTACTGTCAAGTCTGCATACCAAGTTGCTTTGCGTTTGAAACTGAATGGTGATGTTGAACATTCAAAAGCCCATGAAGATTGCAAATGGTGGAAACTGATCTAGAATTTGAAGGTACCTCCTAAAATTAAAACCTTTTTATGGAGAGCTTGCTCAAATGTTCTCCCTACAAGGGCCAATCTTCATCAGAGAAAGATACAAGTGGATCTAGTTTGTGAATTGTGTCACCAGAAGCCAGAAACAAGTGCTCATCTGCTGTGGGAATGCCCATTTGCAAGGAATGTGTGGGCGATGGTAAAAGGTAGAGTGCAAAAGTGTAGCAATGAAATCTAGGATATTTTCATCTATTTGGTATGCTGGTGGAGAAGTTGACGAGGAAGGAGCTTGAACAATGGGCTATTATATCATGGGCAGTGTGGAGTGCTAGGAACAAGGTCTACTTTGAGAAAGTCCAACTACAACCAAAGGTAATAGTTGAAAGGGTGTTGACAGCACTGGAAACTTACCAGAGGGTCTCTGTCTCTCAAGAATACCTCTGAACAATGGTTTGAAGAAAGACCTGGGGATATGTAGCTTTTTGAATGTATAAAATGGGGATTGGTCTTTTCTTGTTAGTTTGTGTATTTCTCTGTTTGGTTTGGTGTGTTTTTGTGGTTTTTATGGAGTAAAGACAGATTGATGTTTCTCCTTTATACTTGTGTAACTTGTTTACTTTTATTAATAAAGTTCTGCCATTTTATATAAAAAAAAAGTTGTTGATACTTCTTTTTGTGAGCAATAACTTTTGAACAGTTCTTTATAGTGCACCACTAGCCTTCGTTGTCTAAAACATTAGAGTGGGGAGTGATCTCGAGTCTCTAAGTCCCCTCTTTTGTACTTGGGTCAAAAAAGCCAAAAAACCATTTGCATATCAAGACCCATTCTTGGTTATGTTAAGCTTTAGGATTTTGGATGACAAAGAGAATGTACAACCTTTGTAGGATGCCCTTTGTTCCACGAGATCGTCATGAAACTCTTAATTTGCTCATTTTTTGGGGAATGCATGATTTGATTATGTGACAATGAGTTTTTCCACTGCTCGTCAAATTGAGATTAATTCCCTTATTTTGTTGCCTTACTTGCCATGAAAGATGGGTAACTTTAATTTTTACGCTTAAACCTAATGCAATGTCCATGGAAGTCAGCAATGGTTTTTTGAATTAGATGCCATGTGATATCTCTCACTACCATGAGGAATGAATTCCTATCATTTTGGATCTGTGCTATGCTTTGTTATAACATCATGCTTTGAATTTTTGAAGCAAATGGATTGACAAGTTAACAACTAGTTTAGCATGGGCCTCATACTTTTCAAGATAAGGAGTGTCTTGATACCAAGCACCGAGGACACAATGGGCCTCCACTATCACACCATCGCACCAAAGGTGTGCTTTTAGAATTGAGTACTTCTATTGTATTATTTATTTATAACATATTAGTTATAAATATGGTAATGATAATATAATTAAGTTTGTAACCAAATAAATCATTTAATTTTGTCTTTTTTTTAATATTAAATTTGTGGCGGTTCTTTTCCTTTTCATTTTTTTAAATGCATTTATTATTAAGTCTGATAATTATTAAATGTTTTCACACATGTCATTGTTATAGGGTTTGATAAAAGGGCACGTGTCACCACTTTGTGTATCCAACCATTTTATATATATAGGGCCTTGGCCACATAATGGTGTATATATTATTAAGAGCTAGCTCAATATTGTTTCATATTGATAAGACTACCTTATTTTTTAGAAAATAAAGGAAACTATGGGCTTATATCTACGTAAGATAGCGCAACTACATGAATGAAGCCTATTGATCCTGAAACCTTTAAGCTCATTCTTAATTTTGTTTTTTATAATGAAAATAAATAAACAAATATATATGTATATATAAATTTATGATGGTTATTTATGTACCATCATATTTGCGTAATCAGGGTAGAAGATAAGCAAGGTCAGTAGACCAATTTTGATAGAGAGGCATCAATCTCATTTCTCTAACAACAACAGCAACAACAAATTAGGAGAAATCCCAATCGAAAATTTAAAAGATTATTATGAACATAGATTATTAAGTATGATAACATAAAATCCAAACTCCAAGATGATACATAATAAATCACGATAAAACAAATATCACATCATAAATTAAATTCTCACATAACATTTGAGATCCTAAAAAAGCAAGAGGTCCTCAATTTTGTAACACAATTGTACCACCATCCAACACAATAGTTTTTTCTTTTAGTTTTTAGTATTGTAAACCTTCTAATTAAACTAAATTATTAAGGACATTTATACTAGACCTTTGTAGTAATTAGGGTTTGCAGGATTGAGGGAATGGTTCACAAAGTTGGTTTTGGTAGAGTTGGAATAGTGGGGATAGATGGAAATGTGGGCAATGGTGGTAGTGTTGGCTTTGGCAACATTGGCAATGGAGGCAACAAAGGTGGTAGTGTTGACTTTGTCAACGTTGACAATGGAGGAAGCAAAGGTGGTAGTGTTGGCAACTTTGGCAATGGAGGTAGCAAAGGTGGTAGTGTTGGCTTTGACAATATTGGCAATGGAGGCAGCAAAGGTGGTAATGTTGGCTTTAATAACTTGGGCAATGGAGGTAGCAAAGATGGTAGCGTTGGCTTTGATAATGTTAGCCATGGAGGTAGCAAAGGTGGTAGCATTGGCTTTGGCAACGTTCTCAATGAAGATAAAGGTGATACCGTTGGCTTTGGCAACATTGGTAGTGAAGGCAAAGGTGGTAGTGAAGGGAAAGGTGGCAGTGTTGGTTTAGGCAATGTGGGTATGACTGGCAAGTTTGGTATACTGGGTTGAGAAGATTGGAAATGATGGCGAGTTGCAAGGGTAACATCAATACTAAAGATAGATATTGTAATGAATAAAGCTAAGATGAAGCACTTAAATGCCATCACTATTGGAGTACTTCTTCTTGTTACAAGACTATAACAAAACAAATGTATGTATTGTAACAACAAAGTAGGAGGAGGTTGTGTTTTAGGTGGGATCACAATGGTGAGTGTTATATACTAGGGTTTTGATGATAAATATAACTTACAATTTATTTTCATTTACTGGCTATGAACATTAGATTGAAAGTTACTAATGCCTCTTTTTTAGCTGAGAGTTAACCAAATTTAATACTGCCTCTTAATTATAGTTATAAATGTATTTATAAATTTTAAATATTTTTTGTTTTGAACTTCTAAGAGTTAACCAAATTTCTTCTTGAATATATCACTATGAGATTTGTTTGCAGTTTCAGTTCTTTGGGCTACAGTGTTTTTCTCTACTCTTTTTCTGATCCCTTCTCTCCGAGGGACCTTCTATCTTATATAGACCCTTTTAGACGATCCTGACCTTCCATTTATTGATCACGCTGGCCACCACTTAAATGCTAGTCCCATTAGGCACATTCCTTAAACCCTTGTGAGATGCGGCAACCAAGACAGCACTATTCAAGGGTCTTCTCCACATAAATGCAGTCAGGAGGTTTGGTGGGATGCATTAAATGTGGTGGCATCTACTAGCTCTTCAATCACGTCAGTGCTAGTCCCTTTCCCAAAGCTCTTTCTGTACAGTAAGGCCTCCTTTGATGACGTATTGATGACGTGATCATAAAATCCGAGGACGTGGACTTCTTGGCACAGTAACTACCCTTCTCGGCCATGCTATGACACATGGCGTAATTTCTTTGCTCGGAATTCTAGTACCCCACAATAGCCCCTCAAAATTCCAATATCTCCTAAAAGTTTTGCTATCAAATTGAAGGCCGTTGTCCGAGATGAGGGTATGAGGAATCCCAAATCAAGTAAAAATGTTTTTTCATACAAATCTCTTGGCGTCCACATCCCTGATGTTTGACAGGGGCTCGACTTCAAGTCACTTGGTGAAATAATCAGTGCCAACCAAAAGCCATTTCCCGTTCCCTGCTCCTTTAGGGAAAGGCCCCACAATATCCAATCCTCATTGCGCAAAGGGCCAGGGACTAGAGAGAGGATTTAGAACACCCCCAGGTTGGTGAATATTTGGGGCGAATCTCTAGCTCTGGTCACATTTCTTCACACATTCCTGCACATCCTTTTGCATATTTGGCTACCAGTACCCCTAGGTTAAGGCCCTGTGAGACAGCGACCTGCCCCCGTATGACTTCCACAAATCCCCTCATGCAGCTTTTCTAGGAGGGGGTCTACTGCCTCAGGATGAATGCACAACAAATACGGTCCAGAGAAAGAGCGTTTGTATAACTTTTAATCCTCGGATAGCCAAAACCAAGGGGCTTTTCTTTGCACTTTATTCGCTTCGCCCCTTTCCTTGGGCAAGATGTTATCCTTAAGAAATAGCACAATAGGATCCATCTAGCTAGTAGGAATGACAACGGGTTCGGTTCGGGCCGGGTTTTTGCATACCCGGACCTGACTCGCGGGCCAAGATCGCGACTCGAACTCGGCCCGATTATTAATCGAATTTTTTTTTGAGGCCCAGACCCGTCCCGCCGGGCCCCGTTTATCTTCTTGGGCCCAAATTTGGCCCAACCAAAAAAAAAAAAAAAAATTGAAGCCCATTAAGATTTTTTGCCTAGAAACAATTGTTCATCATGCATTTACTAATAATAGAAAAATCATCAAATTTGATCAGTTTGGATTCATAAAATGCAACACCCATCTACTAGACTACTATCTCTAAACCAACAACAAATTATGAAACACTTCAACATAGTGGCTGTTCAACAACAATGTGACTATCTGAAACACATTTCATAGCAACCTCAACAAACGAAACCCAGATCTGCAAATCCCAACAATGCTCCTTGCCACAAACAAAGAAAATTAATAGAATCATGCCATTAAAGAATCTGATCCTCCCCTTTTCAAGGTAGCTTTACACCAATGTAAATAACAAATATCCAACCAACTCCTGCTAGAATCTCTTGCCAGAAATTTCCTATTACCAAAAAAACAAAAAAGAGAAATGGAATGAGAGGCACTGAGGTGTGGCTGCGTGTTAAGGCACTGAGGTGTGAGGGCGTGATAAGGTGTGGTTGAGGGCCTGAGGCGTGGCTGCGTGATGAGGCGTGAAGGGCTGAGGGGCGTGAGGGGCTGAGGGCGTGAGGATTGAGGAGCATTGACTGAGGCAGTGAGGCGTGAAAATGGAATGAGAGGCGGCTGGGTTAGTGCGTAGTGACTTAGGGTTTCATTGCTACAATGATATATATATATATATATATATATATATATATATATATATAAGGGGGTTTTAGTAATCTCACCTATCCGGGTTTTATTCGAGTTGGGTTTTCAGGCCGGGTTTCGGGTTTTTTTTTTATAAAACCCGGACCCGACCTGGACCCGCTTCGGGTTTTTTTTATAAAAAAAAAACCCATACCCGACCCTATTCTTTATCAGGCCGGGTAAAATCCAGCCTATTAGGGTCGGACCGGGCTGGGTATCCGCAGGTTGGATCTAAATTGCCATCCCTACCAGTTAGGCCCCACCCTAATTTGGTGAAGAAGGATCTTCTCTGTTACGCCCTTAGACAGCTTGTGCAGATCTTCAACTAGGATCACTTGAGGCAAATCTCGCGCCAAGAAGGTTGCAAGAGTGGCAAGGGAGTCAGCATGTGTGTTTCTGCTCCTCCGGACTTACTACAGGGAGAAAGACTCAAACTTTGCCTGCAAGTGCTTGACTCGGTTCATGTAGTCCTACATTCTTACGTCTTGGGCTTCCAACTCTCCCTACGACCAATCTTAAGTCTGAAAATATCTCCATTGCTCGTCCTCCCATCTTTCGTACCATAGTCATTCCTACCAACATAGCCTCATACTCAGCCTTATTGTTCGTGGCCGAGAAGCCCAGCCTTAAGGATTTTTCAATGATAATCTGCTTAGGAGACACCATAACTAGCCCCACTCTGGATCCCTTGATTGACCACACCATCCACGTACACCTTCCACGGTGGAAGCTCCTATACGGCAACCATCCCAACTGATTTTCCATCCATAGCTGGCCTTTCCTCATTTTCTACTAACGAAGGTTCAGCAAACTCAGCCACCAAGTCCGCAAGGATCTGGCCCTTCATGGAAGTGCGTGGCATATATTTGATGTTGAAAGCTCCTATAATTGTCCCCCATTTTGCAATCTTCCCCGTGTAGTCCGCAATCTAAAGTAGTGATCAAAGGGGGAGCTGGGTTAGTAACACAACCGTATGTGCCTGGAAGTAATGCGGGAGCTTTCGTGTAGCGTGTACAATTGCCAAGATGGCCTTCTCGAGGGGTAAATACCAAACTTCTACCTCATGTAGTGATTTACTCACATAATAGACTGGTTTTTGCACTCCATTATTGACTCGTATCAATACTAGACTCACAGCGTGCGATGCCACTAGGATGTAGGCAAATAGAACCTCCTCCTTCTCGGGTTTGGATATAATGGGTGGCCGAGAAAGATATTCCTTCAATTGCTGAAAGGCTGAGGAGCATTGCTCCGTCCACTCAAATCCCTTCCATTTGTGCAATAGCTAGAAGAAGGGCTGGCACCTGTCTACTGATCGGGAAATGAAACGATTCAAGGCGGCAGTCATTCCTATTAATTTCTAGACTTCCATAGGGTTCCGAGGGGACTGTAGGTTACTGATCTCCTTGATCTGATTAGGATCGACCTTAATCCCCCGATGGGTAACCATATAGCCTAGAAACTTTCCAGAGCCAACACTGAAAGAACACTTCGAAGCATTAAGGTGCAACTTGTGTTTCCTTAATATTCCAAAAAAAATTTCGAGGTCGTTTATGTGCTCGGATTCCACTTTACTCTTTACTACCATGTCGTCTATGTAGACTTCAATACATTTGCCTAGCTGTGGTTAGAACATTCTGGTCATCATCCTCTGATAATTGGACCCTGTGTTTTTCAGCCCGAAGGGCATTACCTTGTAATGATAATTCCCTGTAGGCATGACAAAGGAAGTCTTCTCCTGATCCTCTAGGGCCAACGGTATCGGGTGATATCCCTAGAAGGCGTCTAGAAAGTTCATTCGAGGATGACCCACAGTTGCATCTACTAGCTGGTCTATCTGAGGCAGGGGGAAGGGGTCCTTTGGACAAGCCTTAATTAAATTTGTGAAGTCCACGCACACCCGCCATTTTCCACTCTTCTTCTTTATCACTACCATGTTAGCTAGCCACTTAGGGTAGAACACCTCCTTTATGGCTCTAGCCCTCTTAAGTTTGAGTACCTCTTCCTTGATGGCGTCGAAGTGTTCCTTGGATGAGTGCCAAGGTGGTTGCTTTTTTGGGGCGACAGATGGATTGACATTTAAACGGTGGTAGATGAAGTCCGGATCCACCCTTAGGGCCTCGTAAGGGCTCCATGCAAATACATCATCATTTCTTCTAAGAAAATCTATTAGCTCATCCTTCTCCTGATGAGGGAGTTGAATTGACTTGAAAGAACTTCTCCTCATCATCTCTAACAATAACCCTTTCCAGTTACTCACACTCCACCTCACTTTCCATCACATCCATGGATGACGTCGGCGCCTTTAATTGCTATAAACTCTGCCTGCCAGGGGCCAAGGGCTCTCTTTCGGCTTGATTTCTAATTACAGCCACCAAGTATTGTTTAGCCATAGATTGGCTTCTCACCAGCTCTTCGATCTAATCCCCAGATGGATACTTTACTTTCATGTGTAGGGTGGAGGGGACGGTCCCCATAGCATGAAGCCAGGGCCTCGCCACAATGACGCTATAAGGGGAGTAGGCATCCACCTCCACTACTTCTAATCTTGCCTGCACGGGCAGTCTAATTTGCCCCTTTAGGATAACAATCTTTCCATCGAAGCCCACCAAAGGGGAATCATATCTAGTTAGGTCATCTGGCCTTAGTTTCAGCCCTTTGTATAGGTCAGGGTACATGATTTCTGCGCTACTGCCCTGATCTACTAGCACCCTCTTGACATCATATCCCCTAATTTGTAGGGTAACCACTAGGGCATTGTCATGTGGTTGTGAGGTTCCAACTTTATCTTCGTCAAAGAAGCTCAAGGCTGGTCCGACCTCCACCCTGCTCTTCTTCGGACTAGGGGTTAAGTTCTCGGCAAATGGCCGATCTATGGACATTACCCTGGATGGAAAGAAGCCAATTCTCCTCGGAGCAGAAAGGATTACGTTAATTATACCCAGTGGGGGTTTTGAAGAAGCATCTCTATGCGCTCTTGGCCTAGGATGGCAGCCTTATTCATTAGGTTGATACAGGAATCGCCTCAACTTTCCTGCCTACACCAGCTGCTCCAGATGGTTCCACAAAGTCCTGCAGTCCTCGGTGGTATGCTCACGCTCTTGGTGGTATTGGCAGTAGAGACTCTGGTTATGCTTTGCGGGGTCTCCTCCCATCTTATTTGGTCACTTGAAGTATGACTCATTCTTAATCTTTTCTAAGACCTGGTGCACGGGATCTTGGAGCACAATACTAACTGCCTGGGTAACAACAGGACCCGAGGGCCTAGGGAAATCCCTCCAAGGTCTGTTGTTATTATATCAGTCCAACCTGAAATCCCTCCTCTTTTAGGGGATCACCTTAGCCTTTCCTTTTCCTTGCTGCTGGTCTTTTTCGAACCGCTTGTACTTATCAATGCGATCCATGAGTTGGTGCACGGTCCCAACGGGCTTTCTTGTCAAGGACTTCCTCAAGTCATGCTTGGTGGGCAAGTCGACCTTAAAGGTGCTGATGGCCACGTCATCGAAGTTTCTTTCAATCTCGTTGAACATCTCCTAGTACCTGTCGGAGTATGTTTTCAGGGTCTCCCTTTTGCGCAGCGTCATGAACAACAGTGAGTCCAAAGGTTGAGGAACCCTGCTGCAAGTGATAAAACAAGCCCCAAATGCTTAAGTGAGCTCCCTAAAGGAGCCGATTGAGTGTTCCTTCAAGTTGCTAAACCACCTCATCGCCACGGTCCCCAAACTAGAGGGGAACACCTTGCACATTAGGGCCTCGTTCTTGGAATGTACAACCATTCTCTGGTTGAAGTGGCTTACATGCTATACGGGGTCTGTCCTACCGTTGTACAGGGTAAACGTGGGCTGAGTAAACTGGTGAGGGAGTCTCCCTGCCTTGATTCTACGCGTGAAGGGCGACTTGGAGATCTAGTTCAATGCTCTGCTCATGGCGCCATTCCCTAGGCCTTCGTGGGACGAGCTCCTGTTTTTGTGCCTATGATGGCGCTCCTCCTCCTTTGAGAAAGACTCACTGATAAGAGTCCTTGATCTGGGCTTGTAGCTACCATCTTGGTTGTCTTCGGAAGAGTGGTCAAAGTATGAGGGAGTCCTTTTTCATCTCTCACGGCGTAGCCTCCTGCGAAGGCGGTCTATTTCCTGCTGCATGCTTCTGGTATTTTCCTCGTAAGAGATGTAGCTCCCTCCTCGAGATTGGCTCTTGCTAGTATGTGTAGTATGCACACTAACCTCCCTATCCCCTCTTCGTTCAAGGTTAAGGAAGCGGTCCTGGCGCTGAGGGCCAACAGACTCCTCCCGGTTTGGCCCTGAGCCTACCATAGTTAAACATTTAAACACCTTGAAGTTCAAGCCTCCCCACAGACGGCGCCAATTGTAAGGACTGAATTTAGCTCTTGAGCCCAAAAGACTGAAGGACCTAGGCCCAAATAGCCCAACACAATGAATTTGTTAGAGAGTGGGCTCTAAGACTAGGCTTTTATGGGTGAGATAACGCTTACTGTAGGCCAAAAATAACAAGGAGACAAGTAAAAACAAAGGGCAACCACAATATTGTGAAGGATAATTCTCCTCAGTCAAGTCCAAGGAGATTTCTTCTTGAATATATCACTATGAGATTTGTCTACAGTTTCAGTTCTTTGCGCTACAGTGTTTTTCTCTGCTCCTTTTTCGATCCCTTCTCTCCAAGGGACCTTCTATCTTATAGACCCTTTTAGACAATCCTGGCCTTCCATTTGTTGATCACACAGGTCACCACTCAAGTGCTAGTCCCATAAAAAACGTTCCCTGAACCCTTGTGAGTTGTTGGAGCCAAGACAACACTGTACAAGGGTCTTCTCTACATAAATGCGGCCAGGAGGTTTGGTGGGATGCATTAAATGTGGTGGCAGCCACCAGCTCTTTAATCACGTTAGTACTAGTCCCCTTCCCAAAGTTCTTTCTGTATAGTAAGGCCTCATTTGATGACATATTGATGACGTGATCATAGAATCCAAGGACGTGGACTCCTCGGCACAGTAGTAACATTCTTAATTTATACCGCTATATATATATATGTATATATATATATATATATATATATATATATATATATTCTAAAACACTATTGCCCTAATTACATGATCTCTTTATCAACATCAAAATCTGCGACCTGCTTAATTTCGACCATTACTGCAAAACCCTTTCAACTATCACAGGGGAAGGGGAGTAAATACAACATTGGCTATTTTGAATTGAACCCATATATATATTTACCCCCATATATATTCTTCCTTTTACTTAACCCCCCCCCTCAAAATGACACTTGTTGAAGTAGCAATAGGTTCATTGATTTGAATTAGTATTGGCTGAGGAATAGTATATGTTTAGCAATCACATCTTAAGCATAAGCTTTGAAAATAATGGAAGACCAAGTCATTTATTAGCAAGTATATCTGCAACTTGATGACAACTAGAAACATGCATAACCTTGATTATACCCTCTTGATTTTATTTATTTTTTTGATAGTCAAGCAAAATTTTATTGAAATATACAATTACAAAATTCACATAAGCCAAATGACTTCAAATTCAACCACGAGTCCCAAGAAGAGACTAACAACAAATAGCAACATGATAACCAGAAGCTACCAATAAAAGATTATAGACTTTTGAATTTTGTCAAGAACTAAGTGACAATCAATTTTTATCTGTTTCGTATGTTCAAGAAACACTAGATTCGCCATGATGGTAACATAACCTGGCTAAGAAAGTGTCATTCCTTAAGTTGAAACCAAACCAAACAAAATATATTGGAAAAAAATCGTATTAATAAAATAACTTCCTTTAAAAAGATAAAATAAAAGTAGTGTAATTCAAGTATGACAAGACAAATTGCATTTCTAATGCATTTTTGTTTCTAACTTAAATTTAAAGGTTTTAAGGGTGTAAATTGTCATTATTGGAAAATGAACCAATCTCCTAGCGAGGTTTGCATGTTTTGCGGGTGAGAGATGAAGTGTCCACCAATCATGTAATATCTATTGTTGTGGTTGTGTGCACTCCAAGGGGTGACCTGTGAATGCTACTACACTTTTTACCAAATATAGACCTATTATGACACATGGGTTCTAGAGTATGACACTAAGTCTAGGGTTATAAAGAAGATGGGTGTTACCCCCTAATTATAGATCTATGAATCACTATTTTGACCCCTAAACATTGGTCTAACTTAACTTGACGGTAAGTCTGAAGTTAAGGTACGAACTTAGGAATAAGAGTGTTAATGTTGTACCAAAGACAATTTCAATTTAATTAAAGAAAATTGTGGGTTCTAGTTAACTCAAATGGTAAAGTCTCTATTAGTTGAATAAGAGATCTGGAGTTCAATCCTCGCATACATCAAAAACCGATTGGTGTCTTGGTCTGATAATAAAGAGTTTTTATTATAGGTAAGATTCGAATCTTACATATAACAAACTATAGGTTTAAATTTTATTATATCTATTAAAAAAGTTTAAAAATATAGGTACAATAACAAAAAAACTGAAGTTACTTATTTGCATGTGCAGGAAAGTAAATGATAAAGAAAATAGCAAAAATACAAAGAAATTTTAGTAATTTTAGCCATAACTGTCCTACCTTATACCAAATAGAATAAGAAAAGGAAGTCTTTATAGCCATAAGTCGCTTTGTCTCCGGCTTAAGTGATTTTAATGCTATGTTTGAATGGGCTATCAACCGTTTTGAATCTTTTGATATTCCAAAAGTTATTTATCGACCTTTTAAGCTACTTAGTTAACACTAAAGACTCTCAAATGTTGATTCCCTTTTGTTTTTTAAATTTAAAATAATTTACGACAACTTCTATTATTTATTATAAGAAACTAACGTTATATCCTTAAGCTTTTTTTTTTGTGGTTGAGAAAGAAGACCTTAAATGCTTTTATTAAACCGAAGAAAGTCTGGCAAAATCAGCCTGAAACACAGAGAAAGAAAGTGGTGAAACATCATCTATCAATATTAATAGCATGCCTGGCCAAACTATGGGCAAGTCTATCCCCGTCTCTCTTTATATAAGAGCATAGACATGGCAAAACGGGTGGGTCGGGCCGGGTTCGGGTCAGGTTAATCAGGTTGCAGGTCAAACGGGTCACGGGTTAAAAACGGGTCATCTTAAGCGGGTTAAAAACGGGTTCAGGTCAATTGGGTTGCGCGTCGGGTTGGGTCGAGTTGACCCGTATTTTTCATATGAATTTTTTTATTTTTTATTTTTATAAATAAAACAACATGTATTTGTCATTTGGAAAGTTATGCAACAAATTATTTGATATAAAATGCATTATTTTGACTTCACCACTTATATTAAGAATGAGTTCAGTTAAACTTATTAATACTTATTCAATAATTTTAAAATTATACAAATCCTAACATTGCTATCTAAAACAAAATAACACAAACATAAGTAAAACAAATACACATATTTTATTTCTACACAATATCAACATTCCAAAATATAAAACAAAATTACAAATGACTTATTGGATAACTCATTTGATAAAGAATAAAAACATATAAGAAATTTACAATCTTGAAAATTAGTTTTATAATCTATTATCAATTGTGGTTGTCACTCTATTTCAATTTGAGATATACATTAAAATTTGATTGCTTACTTATTTATACATGGTCTCTTTTATGAATATCATATCATTGTTAAGCAACACACACTCTAGGAAATATCATAATTTTTTTTAAAAGCCGTTTATTTTGGACATAAATTGTTAAAAAATAAGTCTAAACATTCATAATTTATGCTAATTTGATACTTTGGCTTCACTATTTTTACACTTGTGAATGTTTCTCACACATGTCTACAATTTTAAATCTATATTTTTAACTCTATTGTAACCATATTATCTTGGCATGTACTTTGTTATTTGATATCTAAAAATCTTTACTCATTACAGAATGCTCAACCATTTATCTTTCAATTAATTTGTATATGTAAATGTATCAATTGTTTCCTTAAAACTCACAATAAACAATTAAACTACTATTGTCTTAATTTTACTTTTTTTTTTTATCAAAAAAAGAAAGTTTTAAAAAGGTGATTCGGGTTGCGGGTCGGGTCGGGTTGACCCGTAAAAAAATCAGAAAACTCTGGTCGGGTCACGGGTCAACCCATTTTTGTTTCAAGTCAAAAAAATCGGGTTCGGGTTGAGTATTTTTCGGGTAGAGTCGGGTTGGGTCAGAAAATTTTGACTCGTTTTGCCATGTCTATAAGAGCATAACAATTTAGAAAACGAAGTAGAAAGGTGAACAACATCCTTAATTAATGATCAATTGAGGCTAAGGACACTCCTTCTTCTAGCAAAGCTGTCATGACCAGCTCCGAGTCTCCCTCTAGAACAGCATGGCAACTCCAATTTCTGACCCAAACTCAAAAGCACGAGCCGTTGCCAAAGCTTCAATTTTAGAGCTTGATATACACATGGAAGTTGTTGATAGAGAGATGCAATAACAAGACCAGCTTGATTTTAGATGACGACCTTGATACCACTCTTGTTCTCATTTCAGAAAACAGCACTATCGAAGTTTATCTTAAACATCTCATTTGGCGGAGGCCTCCTTGCAAAACTAGGCTTTAGAAATTGGGGAGGTTTCAGTGGGAGGACAACCTTAAATTCCTCCAGCCTCTCTCTTGAAACCTAGGCAAGATGATCAACATTGTAGCTAGGGAGATTCAAATAAGTCGTTTAATTTTGGCTTTTTTATTGGTCAAATTCTTCACCTCATACCTTTTTTAATATTAAAGGTGTGGCCGTACTTTTCCTTTTCAATTTTTTTAAAAATGTATTTATTATTAAGTTTGATAATTGTACGTTATTAGACCCCTTAAATATAAGTTGTTTAACTTAGTTATTTAGCCAAATGAATACTTAGGTTTATTATTCAGATATAGTGTTAGGACATATGTGATTTTATGTTAGGAAACATATGTCAACATTTTATATATTGGCTAATCCTTTAACAAAATGCACTTTACTTGTAATTTGGTAGATCTAGGATGTGTTTAATACTTCAAGGAACAAGAGTTCAAGTCCAAGTATTGAAGCCATGCAAGTGTGTCCAAGAATCAAGTAAGAAAGTGCTGAATTTAAATCTCAACAACTAGCTCGACAACTAGTATCTATCAAGGTTTAAAAGCTGCTAAAGCCCATGGCTCAACAGCTAGCTCGATAGATGGCTATCTATCGAGGTTTATGAAACTCAGTTTTTCAGAGCTGTTTTTCATCCAATCCGTGAGTATGTATTTAGGCTTTCTTTTCTCACAACCCTAAACATATATAAGGATTATTTTAAGGGCTGTCTAGGATTGTGCGAGTATTGAGCAAAGTCTTGTTCATGCAAATTGTGACCGGAGACAATATTTGCCCTAGTTCATCTTCAAAAAGCTGCTCTGTTTTGCCCTAGGGTTTTGTGACCAAGTAACTTCATGATCTTCATTGGTTGATGAACATAATAACTTGCAGCCAAGATCCTTCTCAAGTTGGTGATCAAGTCGCGTACTAGGATCCGCGCATCGATTATTTAGTCACGTACTGGGAGCCGTGCATTGAAAATGAGAGATTGTCCAATTGGGTATTGGGGTAAGGGTTCAACTGTAGGTTGGAATAAGGTACTGGAATTCCTTTACTTGTAACCGCTTGTTTTGATAATAGTGGATTCTCAGGAGTGGTGATCTTAAAATCACCCGGTAGGGTTTTTGCCTCAGAGGTTTTCCCTATTTGTATACAAATTACCGTGTCATTTAGTTATTTGGTGATTTGTTTGTGCTACCACGTACATTGTATGTTAATTTGATTAATTAATTAAATTTAGCTAATTAATCCATCACAAGGGGTCCATTTTTGGCCTATCATCTAGATTAAACAAAACAATCATATCATGCAAAGTAGTGGAAAAATAAATAACAAAACAATATGATGACCCAGAAAAATCAAACCGGTAAAAAACCTGGGGAGGATTTAACCTAGCTATCCTCAAGGTAAAAAGTAAATCCACTATAGAAAATCGAATTTTACAATAAGACTTAGACCACTAACATCCTATTGCTACCACATGTAGAACTTACTGACACGACCACATGTAAGCTCTGAATCCACGGATTCCTTCTCTATTAGGCCTTTGCAACACAAGCATCCACACTTGTGATAAAAAACACAAACTCTCCTGTTTGTGACTCCAAGACCACCCTTGAAAGTTTAGATCATCAGTACCTTTGATGACTAGAGAAGGCAGAACTTCTACAACACCGGATTTTGAGATTTTTCAAGGAATAACACCGGTAGAAGACATTAGAGAGCTTTTGGGTACAAAACCTTAGATCTACAAAAGAGGCACACTCTTCTCTCTCTAAAAAGCCTTATAAAAACATGCTTAGGTTTCCTTTATATACTAGAAGTGTTTTACTTGAAACCCAATACGATTAAGTAGAGTTTGAGCTAAAATAGAATTTTGTAGATACGTGTTTCGATCGGTCGAGCCTGTCTCTTGATCGGTCGAACTAGGCAAATTTCAAATTCTCTTTTCTACAGCTTGCTTGTTCTTAAATCTTGACTTGAATCACCTTGAGCATTGTCTAATAATACCTATAGACTCTAAGATCTATATCTAAACAAGTTCGTGTTCACGATTTGCCAATTGTTCTAAATTTTTAGAACCTAACAATAATTATTAAATGTTTTCACACATGTCATTGTTATAGGCTTTGATAAAGGGGCACGTGTCACCATTTTGTGTATCCAACAATTTTATATATATATATATATATATGGCATTGGCCACATCATATTGTATATATTATTAAGAGCTAGCTCAACATTGTTTTGTATTGATGAGACTACCTTATTTTTTGAAAATAAAGGAAACTATGAGCTTATATCAGCATAAGATAACGCAACTACTTGAATGAAGCCTATTGATCCTGAAATCTTTAAGCTCTTTTTTTAGTTTTGATTTTGATAATGAAAATAAATAAATAAATAAATTATATATAATTTATGATGCTTATATATGTACCACCATTTGCGTAATAGTTTGTTGTGCTTAAGGGAGTTTGTGATGAGTAATTTTTATCAAAATTGCGTAATATTTTGTTGTGCATCATGGGAGTTTGTGATGAGTAATTTTTATCAAAATTGTACCCTATGACCTAGTTCTTTAGTGGTGGTGATAGCCTTTTGATGTTATTGTCTAAATTTGTTACTTACTTACTTTATATATTTTTTCTTAATTGCCCCCTTATTTTGGCCTTCAAATCCTTAATCTTGGTAGCCTTTTGATAAGCCAAGGTTAATAGACAAATTTTGATGGATAAGCATCATTCTCATTTCTCTAATAATAACGGCAACAAATTAGGAGAAATTCCAACCGAAAATTTAAAAGATTATTATGAACATAGATTATTAAGTATGATAACATAAAATCAAACTACAAGATGAACATAATAATTCGCGATAAAACAAATATCACATCACAATTAAATCCTCACATAACATTTGAGATGCTAAAAAAGGAAGAGGCCCTCAATTTTGTAACGCAATTGTACCACCATCCTACACAATAGTTTTTTCTTTAATTTTATAGTATTGTAAACCTTGTAATTTAACTAAATTATTGTGGATATTTAGACTAGACCTTTGTAGTAATTAGGGTTTGCGGGATTGAGGGAATGGTTCACAATGTTGGTTTTGGTAGAATTGGAATAGTGAGGATAGACGGAAATGTGGGCAATGGTGGTAGCGTTGGCTTTGGCAACGTTGACAATGGAGGAAGCAAATGTGGTATCGTTGGCTTTGGAAACATTGGCAATGGTGGCAACAAAGGTGGCAATGTTGGGAACTTTGTCAATGGAGGCAGCAAAGTTGGTAGTGTTGGCTTTGACAATGTTGGCAATGGAGGTCGCAAAGGTGGTAATGTTGGCTTTGACAAGCTTGGCAATGGAGGCAGAAAAGAAGGTGGCGTTGGCTTTGGCAATGTTGTCAATGAAGGTAAAGGTGATAGCGTTGGCTTTGGCAAAGTTGGCAGTAGTGAAGGCAAAGGTGGTAGTGTTGGTTTAGGCAATGTGGGTATGACTAGCAAGTTTGGTATATTGGGTTGAGAAGATTGGAAAAGATGGCGAGTTGCAAGGGTAACATCAATACTAAATATAGATATTGTAATGAATAAAGCTAAGATGAAGCACTTAAATGCCATCACTATTGGAGTTCTTCGTGTTACAAGACTATAACAAAAGAAATGAATGTATTGTAACAACAAAGTAGGAGGAGGTTGTGTTTTAGGTGGAGTCACAATGGTGAGTGTTATATACTGGGGTTTTGATGATAAATATAACTTACAATTTATTTTCATTTACTGACAATGAACATTAGATGGAAAGTTACTAATGCCTCTTTGAGTTAACCAAATTTACTCATGCCTCTTAATTATAGTTATAAATGTATTTATAATTTTTAAATATTTTTTGTTCTAAACCTTTAAGAGTTACAAAATTCATGAACTATTTTTTGATGTTATCGTAAGCTATCTATATAACAATTGTTAAGAAAAAAAAAAAAAAAAAACCTTTAGTACATCCTGTTTTTCACAAACTAAAAATCCAACTAATGGAAGTCCATCTTAACAGGGACGGAGCTATTGTTGGACCTGGGGGGGCAGTCGCCCCCCCTAGATTTTTAAATTTTTTTTTTTTACTATATATGTAATCTATTATTTTTAGCAATCTGTTTCAATAAAATTGCTATTTACCCCCTCAACAATATTATTGATATTTTTAAAAGCTATAAATATTAACTCAACAAAAAAAATTAAGCCTAGACATCTGCCCAAAACAAATAAACACAAGCAAAAAAAAATTCTAACTAGAAGGGGATTTCTAAGCCAACTTAAGGCAAGACACACTATATAATAAAAGGGAAAAACAGGGGATTTCTAAGCTACTACCAAAAAAAAAAAAAAACCTAAAACCTAACTTACGGCAGAAGACCTCAAAACTGAGGACTTGGGCAGCGGCACTGCAGCAAAAGCAAAGGCAGAACAGTGCACCATGCCTGACATCATCGGCCACCACTAGTCCACCACAGCAATCGGACCGCCCAAAGGCCCCAAACCCGGTAACATTTTATCCCTCTCTGATATATGATTCTATAATGCTTGGTTAGTTGGTTGTTTAACTTAGTTTTAATCATTTGTGTTGACAAGTGTTGTGAAGAAAATTGAAAGAGAAGCAGAGCTGAGAGACTCATCCGAAAATAGAAGAACAGACTAGAAACATAGAGTCAAAGAGAGAGAGAGGTAGACTCTGACTTGACTCCATCTTTAATCTTTTTCTTTCAATCTATAATAAGGCCAAAGTTATATATATATATAATAAAGGGTGGTCAGGTGGTGTCTTGTCTCTAGTCTAGGGATTAACAACTGTAAACTATGTAAAACAACACAATGCCGTTCTGTGCACTTTAGTGTAGATTTGTAGTTTTGTTTGGTAGTGTTGTTGTCTATTAGTGTCTTTTGAATTTTTTTTTTCAGGTAAATAAGAGATTATTTACCACTTTAAAATTTGTTGGTTGTT
Source organism: Castanea sativa (assembly GCF_040712315.1). Taxonomy (NCBI): domain Eukaryota; kingdom Viridiplantae; phylum Streptophyta; class Magnoliopsida; order Fagales; family Fagaceae; genus Castanea; species Castanea sativa. Next base: position 36,761,377 of record NC_134020.1, read on the forward strand.
TGTTGACTACTTGTGTGCATGTTATTTGTTTATTGTGTGAAATGATTATAGATTATTGACCTTATAATAACATGATTATTTTAAATTATATTTTATTTATAAATTATGAAAAAATCCACTGTCATGTTTAATTTTTTCAAAATAAAAACTTTAAATGATTTAGAAGCTAATAATAGTGGTGCAACATTACCAACTACTAATATTGGGAAAAATTTAATGTCTTATTTTCATAAATAATTGCATTGTAATATTTTAAAAAATAATAATTTTGTGTATTTTTCTTTGTTGATGGTTTATAAAATGAATATTTATTTAGAATTTCAATTTTTTTTTGTTTATACTTTTGCCCCCCTTAACTTCAAGTCCTAGCTCCGTCCCTGCATCTTAACTAAAAAAATCTAACATTCTTAACTAAAAAACTGATGCCCTAATTACCTAATCTCTTTATCAACATCAAAATCTATGACCTCCTTAATTTCAACTATTACTGCAAAACCCTTTCAACTATCACAAGGAAGTAATACAATATTGGCTAAATACAAGAATACAACATTACATTGATTAGGAAGTTAATGAGATTAAAATGATGTGATATATTTTATAATTTTAAATTATGATAATGTTAGAAAAAATAAAATAAACCAAAAATCTTAATGTCACATCTTCATAATGTGCATAAGATCAAGGGCATATCGAACTAAACGTATCCTAAAAGTGATCTTGTGCCATTCACATGAATCTCTACTTATGCGAAGTTGCTGTTGTTGTGTTTAATGCAGAACACGACTTGTAGCTTACTGTTTTTCTTTCTTTTACTTAACACTCCCCCTCAAAATGACGCTTGCTGAAGTAGCAATAGGTTCACTAATTTGAATTAGTATAAGTTGATGAAGAGAATATGTTTAGCAATCACATCTTAAGCATAAGCTTTGAAAATAATGGAAGACCAAGTCATTTATTAGTAAGTATATCTGCAACTTGATGACAACTAGAAACATGCATAGCCTTGATTATACCCTCTTAATTTTATTTATTTTTTTGATAATCAAGCAAAATTTTATTGAAATACACAATTACAAAGTTCACACGGGTTTGACTTACCTCCAATACTTTTTTAACTAGACATGTCTTTTTGTTTTAAATATATAATGATAAGTGGTAATAGGTTTTAATCTTCATCTTTTTTTTTGTTAGCAGATGACGTGACAGTCTTTCATTAAAACAAAAGGAGATTCCAATTAAAAAAAAAAAAAAAAACTAGAGAGATAAGCCAAATCCAATTCACACAAGCCAAAAGACTTGAGATTCAACCACAAGTCCCAAAAAGAGACTAACAACAAATAGCAACATGATAACCAGAAGCAACCAATAGCAGATTATAGACTTTCGAGTTTAAATGTCAGTTACTAGTGACAATCAATTTTTATGTGTTTGGTACATTCATGAAACACTAGATTAGCAATGATGGTAACACAACCTGGCTAAGAAAGTGTATGTATTGTCTCTCTGTCATTCCTTAAGTTGAAATCAAATCAACAGAATATATTGGAAAAAAAAATCGTATAAAATAACTTCCTTTAAAAAGCTGAAATAAAAGTAGTGTAATTCTAGCATGACAAGACCAATTGCATTTCTAATGCATATTTATTTTTAAGTTAAATATAAAGGTTTTAAGGGTGTAAATTGTCATTATTGAAATATGAACCAATCCCCTAGTGAGGTTTGCATGTTTTGAGGGTGAGAGATGGAGTGTCCACCAATCATGGAATATCTATTGTTGTGGTTGTGGGCGCTCCAAGGGGCGACCCGTGAATGCTACTACACTTGTTACCTAGGGTCCGTTTAGATACAGCTGAAAACTAAAAATTGAAACTGAAAACTGAAAAACAATGTAGCAAAATAATTTTTTAATGTGTAAAAAACACTGTTCACGCCTAAAATCACTGTTCATTGGCCTAAATTCACTATTTATGGCCAATGAATAGTGAACGGTGCGCATCCCAGCAAAAAAAAAAAAAGCTGAAACGCAGACGTGCGCGTTTCAGCTGTATCCAAACCCTCTCCTAGTATAGGCCTGTTATTACACATGAGTCCCAAAGTATGCCACTAGCTCTAGGGTTATAATGACCCTAATTACAGATCTATGAATCACTATTTTGACCCTTACACATGGGTCTAACTTAACTAGATGGTTAGTTTAAAGTTAAGGTACAAACTTAGGAAAAAGAGAGTTAATATCATACCAAAGACCATTTCAATTTAGCAAAAGAAACGAAATATGCCAATATTGGTTAATGTCGATGTACCGTTTTAGGATTAACACATTTAGATGCAAACTTAGGAAAAACTTAGGAAAAAGAGAGTTAATATCATACCAAATACCATTTCAATTTAGCAAAAGAAACGAAATATGCCAATACGGGTTAATGTCGATGTACCGTTTTAGGATTAACACATTTAGATGCAAATACACATTGCATCTGAATGTGTTAATATTTCGGTAATCATCATGAGCTAATAATAAACAAGTCTAAATCTAAGCACCCAAATTGATCTATGAGCACGAATGATTTTTTTTAGCTTGGTTTAGAAATACATATACATAAATACTATTTTTTTTTTAAAAAAATCGATTCCAATTATCGATACTAGCATTTGACATACATATGAGTCACTACGGACGAAAGCTAACAAAAAGCAACATCTATATCGAGATGATGACTCCTCTTCCATTTTCAAGCGGAGATAGAATCTTGAACCGAAATCCTCCATTTTCAAGCGGAGATAGAATCCAGTGTCACTTTTTTTGTTAGATAGCATGAGCAATTGTCGAGGATTCTTCTTGACTTATTCTATTTAAAAATAGGAACTCCCTCAAGAAAACTTTGTTTCTTCCATCAGAATTAGCCAAACTCTGTGTCTCTATTCTCTAGCTGTCTTGCAGTTGTATATAGTAACATGAATAGGATAAGACAATGATTTTTATGAAGAATGAAGAAGATGCTCAGCTTTGGTTTTAACAATGGCTACAAACCTACAACCTTAAAACCCATCATCTCATTCCTTTCGGATATACCATATGCGCTTGGAACTTCATTGATGTTCTCCTGGAATCACCACTCTTCGTATTCTCGTATATTCATTTTATACTTGACCTGTTCAACTTTAATCTTTAAAGGCATTTAGCTAAGCAAGTTTCAGTTCTATTTTCAATTTTTCTTTAACCTTTTGTAAACTTACTAAAAGTTTTAATTTTCTATGGTTGCCCATTTTCCACACATTGCTTACACTTCAAAAATCTAATACCAAAAAGTGAAAATAGAAAGATTGTCTAATACTTCAACCGATGATGATGACTCCTGTGTCCTCTTGCTGTAGGCTGTATGTACTACAATAGTATGAATATCAATCTTTTTATACTGCATTTGTTTTCTTTTCCTCTCTAAATTTGACAAAAATAATTGTAACTCAAGTAAAGAGTTTCGAAACGATTAACTATTTCCATGGAAGCACAGAGGGTGGTGGTGATTCAGGATGCATCAAGAGAAGTTAGTTCAAGCGCAATTGGGCGGGCACTGCATGGCCTATCACTTTCGCCTGGAGATAAGCTCACCCTTCTTGCAGTCATTCATCAGGTTAAAACCCCTAGTACGTTATCTATCTTGGGAAGCAGAAAGCTTTGTAAGCATTCATGTTTTTATCTCCTGAAAGGAAGGAAGAAAAGCAAATCAACTAAAAGAATAGAAATACAATGTATAGAGTTCTGTCAGTAGTTTAATCAAGGCGAAACTACACTATTGGTCCCTAAAGTTTACCTTGTGTGTGTAATTGTTCCCTCAAGTTTGAAGCGAGCACAATTAGTCCCTTAAGTTTTAAAACTGAGTTGTATTGGTCCTTTTACTAACTGCTATTAACGGTGTTACTTACGTGGCTAATGGAACAATGATTTGGCATTTTTTTAATGACTTGGAATGTTTTTAATTAAAAATTTTTTTAAAAATAATTTCCACGTACCTCTGATATTTGTTTAACTTAAGGCAAGGAGTGTTCACATGTGTACAGTAGCTTCAGGCGTGAGTTTCTCGAGGAGAACTTGTCAAGGCTAGGGTTGAAGAAGCTGAGCATTGAGGAAGTTCACAAAATGCCATGGCAGGACCTCGAGGACGAGATCCAATGCTGGATCAAAGCTGCTAATGTCTCTCTTCGAATTCCTTCCCTAGCGAGCGTCGACTCTACGATCGCGTCTTCTTCGGCTTCTCCTCCGCTTCCAATCTCTCTTTCATGTAGGTCTGTAGAGGATCGACGATTCAGCTCTTGAAATTTGCCGATGCTGTTGCTATCGAAAGCCGGAGCGGTTATTCAAAATCCTTGACGTGTTCGAGACTCTGAGAGATTTAATGCCAGAATTCGAGTCTATGTTTTCCGATCAGTACTGTGTGGTTTTAAGGAACGAAGCTATAACGATTTGGAAGAGGTTAGGTGAAGCGATTAGAGGGATTTTCATGGAATTAGAGAATTTGATCCGTCGGGACCCGGTTAAGGCCGCTGTACCAGGCGGCGGTCTCCTTCCAATAACTCGATACGTGATGAATTATCTCAGAGTCGCTTGTCGATCTTACCAAACCCTCGAACAAGTCTTCGACGAGAATGTGGTTCCATCAAAAGGAGTGTCATCCTCTTCGTCTTCTTCGTTGTCAGTTCAAATGGATTGGATTATGGAGCTATTGGAGGGTAATTTGGAGGCAAAGTCGAAGATTTACAAGGACTCTGCTTTGTCCTCTGTTTTCATGATGAATAATGGGAGGTACATAGTTTAGAAAGTAAAGGATAGTGAATTGGGCGCCTTATTAGGAGAAGATTGGATTAGAAAACACAATGCCAAGGTGTGGCAATGCTACTTGAACTACCAGAGAAGCTCGTGGAATAAGGTTTTAGGAGCATTGAAAGTAGACAGTAGCTCGTTAGCTCCTAATGCGGCCTCAAAGACATTGAAAGAGAAATTTAAATTGTTTAATGTTTACTTTGAGGAGATATGTAAAGTTCAAACTAGTTGGGCCATTTTTGATGATCAGATGAGGGAGGAGTTGAGAATCTCGGTAACTAAGATATTGTTGCCTGCGTATGGCAACTTTATTGGGCTATTTAAGAATGTACCTGAACTAGGAAAGAATGCGGATAGACTTATTAAGTATGGTGTGGAAGAAGTGGAGGCTCGGATTAGCGACTTGTTTCAAGGTCGTGGTGGCCGGAAATGAAGGTAACCCACCTTCAAATGCTCACCTCCTCTCTCCCATTCTCTCTCGTTGTGGGTTTTACAACAGATAGAAAGTATTTATTTTGTTCTCCATCGGTGGCACCTAGGGATTTGGTCTCCACCGGCGGCAGCTAGGGATTTGGTTTCCACCGGCGGCTAGGCATGTGGCTGTCAATCTCTCTTCCCCTTCTCTCTCTCCGTCATGCCTTAAGTTAAACAAATATCAAATTTGTTTTTAATCAAGTCAATGCTTTTTCAATTTGTGGAATTTTTTTTTTTTAATTAAAAATATTTAATGTCATTAAATAATGCCAAAGCCAAATTATTGTTCCGTTAGCCACGTAAGTAACACCGTTAATAGCAGTTAGTAAAATGACCAATACAATTCAGTTTTAAAACTTAAGGGACTAATTATGCTCAAGAGACCAATTACGCACACATGGTAAACTTCAGGGACCAATATTGCAGTTTTGCTTTTAATTAATTACTTTCCTACACTTTCTTTTCCTTTCTTTTTTAGTGGGGTATGGAAGCAGAGTGGACTCCAGTTCAATGTTCGGAGCAAATGAGAGAATCATTGGCAGGGAAGTAGCTAGGAAGAAGAATGAGTATCAAAACCACATAGAACTTGTTGAGATTTCTAAGCTGTATGAAGCAAAACAGGTACTGTTGAGATCAACTACCAGAATCTAAGTTTTAGAACTTTAAAATGTCACTGTTATCATATCATACAATTTTATGGAAATTAATTAAAAGTCAATCTATATCATTGTGAATTCAAATATATGAATTTGATTTTGCAATTATAGACTGCTCATATTCAAATTCAAATATATATACAATGACACCTAGCTAGCAGATATGATTAGCCAAATTATAATCAATAGTCTCATGAAACTCTCCTTGCAGGCAGAGAATGTCAACGTATAAGTTGCCTTCAATTAAATAGAATTCTTGATAAAATAAAATGAATTGGTACTGGAAAACATAGGATAAACCTCATGCAACAATTAAAGAAGCTAAACTATTTAATAAAATATGAAGAGACAAAGGTGAAGAAGTATATGGTTGTCAAAATCCCGATCTGGATCCTACGATTTTACGATCTCACCTGTCCAAAACGATCTGGATCTTTCAAGGATCTTTGCAATTGTTCAGGATCGGTAGGATCACACGATTCTGACAATCCCAAACGACCTTTATTTCTTATAATGTTTTTTAACTTGACAGAAAGCTCAATTGGACTTAAATGAAAAATAAAATCCTAATAAACCAAGTTTTTTCACTCAAATGTATAAAGAGTGTCAGTTGGACCCAAATAAAAAATATTCCAATAGTGTCATGTTTTGAGATTTTTGGCATTTTTAAATGATGCTTACAAATGGATATAGTGATGTATGGTAATTATATCAATGAATATATAATTTATGTGATTATTTAACATACTAATGTGTATTTTTTGTTTTTTTTTTTCAAATAATGTAAGATCTTATGATGCACGATCTGATCCTATGATCTACGATCTCACCTACTTCCCACAATTCTACGTAGAATCCCGATTTTGACAACCTTCAAGCAATGTCTGTTTTCTTTTTCTTTTTTTAAAAACGGATTTTCTAAGAAATATTTGCTTACAAATTTATCAATCATTTCTAAGTATATCAATAAGTTGCCTAAAATCCCCATAGTATTGCTGAAAAATTTTAAGAGTTTTCCATGATTTTTCCTTCAATTCCCCCAAGGTTTTGCCCAGAAAAGGACAGGGCCCAGACAATTGGCTTCACACCTAAAACTGATTTTGACGTGGCTAATAAACTTCAACTTGCTTCAAACAAAGTTCCACACGTTTCTACTAAGGAAGAAGGCATATCTTTGGAGAACTTTTTCCAATGCACTCTCATAGTTCATAGCAATTACATGTGAGTAGTCCACCTTCTAGACCTTACTGACACTAATCAATTAAATTAAGGTGGGTTGGTTTCAGATTTATGAGATGCATCTGAAAATAGAAATGGGAATATATGGATGCTTCTGAAGGATAATCGCTCTGAAAATTCATCATGTATTCAAGCCAGAGTGAAATATCAAGCTGCAAGATGGTCAATCTCCCTTGAAGGATACAACGGTGCTTCTTATCTTTGGTCCTCGAGTCCCCACAATATGTTATTTATATTGCATTAATTAAATTATAAATAAATAATATTTTATATGACCATATGAGTGCTATTTTGCCCGTTTAAAAATATTTTGTTTTAAAATTCATATTTGAAAGAGGAAAAAAAGAAAAAAAAAAAAGAAAAAGGGAAATAATTCTTTGGGCATGGTATCGTTTTGTTCAGCCACTCGCCTACTAATTCCCCTCCAGAAACACATCTCTAGGACTACAAACACATCTCTAGGACTGAAGTAGCGAATGGACCCAACAAGACTGAGGTGGACTGAAATGGGCCTAATAGGATTGAAGTGGACTGAATGGACTGAACAAGACCAAAGTAAATCAAAATAAATTGAATAGGTTGAAGTGAATCGAAGTGGTTTGAATGGACTGAACTAGGAGAATTGGGGGGCGTTGATTTTGCCAACATATTAGTTAAAAAGCTGCACTTATCTTTAGCCCTCACGGATGCAGAAATGGCTTTCTTAATGGCCAACCAAGCACCACACCGGGCAAACTTGTTTATGGTCAATCAATAACTTTTAACATTTTTAATTTTTACATTATACTTTTACATATTTTTTTATTAATTTTTTATAATAAACTCCAATCTTTATTGGAAGCAGAAAAAACTAAAAAGAATAGCAATATGCCTTACAAAGATCTTATAGTTGCAGGTTTCTCAAAAAAAAAAAAAAAGATCTTATAGTTGCATAATTGCACTATGCAATTATTTCAATCATCCAAATCCATGTTGATATTATTATTATTAACACAAAAGCATGCCATAAAATTCATTTTATTGATATTGCATTAATTAAGCATGACTTATGAGTTATGAGTACTATTTTGCCAGCTTAAAAAAAATTGTAATAAAATTCATCATAAATTAATCAATTTTGTTATTAATAATCCCCAAAAATACTACTTTTAAAAAATAAATAAAAAAACCTATTTGATTTTTTTTTTTTTTTTTAGAAAAAAAAAGGTTAACAAAGGAAATTATATAATTCTCAATGAACGGTGTCGTTTCATTGAGCACTCCAGAACCCCAATAGTGCACTGCAAAGTGCAAACTACAAACACACCCCAAGCCAAGCCAAGCCAGCCCAAGGGTTTTGTTTGGGTTTTCGACTTTTCGTTTTCCCTCTGAACCTGAACCTGAACCTGGCCGACTTGTAGTTGTAGTTGTAGTTGTAGTTGTAGCTAGTAGCATTAGCAAAACAGCAAGCCAAATAAATTTTTTTTTTTAAAATGTGGTATCTGTGTATGTTCTTCCACAGATTGTTAGATTACAGAAAAGCAGAGGTCGAATCTCTAGCACAACTCTTCTTAGACGACAACGACAAGTGGTCTTCGTTGGAGTGGAGGCTTCCGCTTCATCACCACCCTGACTCTCCTTTCCATTACGTCGACCTCCCTTCCGAGGATGTCGCTCGTAACATCGCCAATCGAAGTACTCATCACCCACCCCTTAACTATGTCTTTGTCTTTGTCTTTGTTTTTGTTTTTGTTCTACTATTTTCAATATGCTTTTACAATTACTCCATTTTACCTTGTTGGGGTTTGGTAAATTGTAGGTATACTTGTGAAGGGCATGTATGAAATTTGGGGAGAAGGGAGTAGCTATGAAGAATTGGAAGAGTGTATACGGAGCTATCCAGATGAGAGGAAGTTGCCATATTTGGAGCCTGGAACCACTTTCAAAATTACTGTTGATAGCTTTGGGAAAGTCATTAGCTTCCAAGACCAAAATGATCGAATTCAAAGATTTACCTACATTCCTTTCAAGGTAATATGTTAATGCTCCTGTTCATTGTTGTTTTTTTTTTGTGATTTTAGTTTTCGAGTTTTAGGATAGGCTCAACCCTGCATCACATAGTTGAATTTTCCGTCATTGTACGCGTATTTCATTCCTTGTAGTTCATGAGTTATTCACTATATTATTGATGGGTCTGTGAGAGGTCATGGTAGGCAGCTTTAGGGTGCGTTTGGATAAGCTGTTGCAAAACGGTGTTTTGGGTTTAAAATGAACTTTTGTAAAAAAAGCTATAAGGATTTGCTGTTACAAAATGGAGTTTTGGGTTTTAAAAACGCTCTTGTGGGCTCCTAAAAGGCCTAACCAAATGGACCCTAATCCCCAATTTGTTTTGGAAAGGCTGATTGCCGAACTCAAACTCACGACTGGTTGCTTTTGGTGGAAGGCACTTGCCAGTTGCCATTGCGCCAAGGCTTGACCTCTTGCATTTTGCTTAGATTGAAAAAGAAAAAGTAGATGTCTTTTTGCAAAAATAAAATTCCTTAATGTTTCTTTATAAACTCAAAAGAGAAGGTGTGATACATATTTATACATGTATGTATCTATGTTTTAATAATTGTCATTGGTAGCGGTTTTGCTGACCTATATAGGCTGCAGGGTCAAGTTAATTTGAAGAATCCAGACCATAAGTTTTGGGTTATGGAAACTGATGACTATGGATCCAGTAATGGACTTCCACCAGTTGATGGAAGGAGAATCTTTTTTGGTCGGGAAGTTGGGGGTGCCGATAGGAGCCTTTTGCCAACGTATCAGTTAAAAAGCCGCAATTATCTTGGCCCAACTGCCATGGATGCAGAAATGGCTTTCTTAATGGCCAACCAAGCATTGGCCACACCGGGCAAACTTGTCTATGACCCATTTGTTGGCACTGGTAGCATTCTTGTCGCTGCAGCACACTTTGGAGCAATGACAATGGTTTGTATTTCTTGCTCTTTTTCTGAATTCTGAATCATTTGAACTATTTGCATGTAAATACTTTTCTTTCAGTATGAACTGATGTAAATTGTTCAGGGTGCAGACATAGACATTAGGGTAGTTCGTGATGGGCGAGGCCCTGATTGTAATGTTTGGAGCAATTTTAAGCAGGTATATGTGCTTTACAATTTTGGATTTCGAACTTCTTTTAGTACTTTAAAATGCTTTCCGTTATCATCAACAGACAACTAAAAAGGAGAAATTTGTAGGTTGAAACTCCCTGGTGTGACTAAAAGTCAATAATGAGACTTTTTAGTCCAATAATTCTAGCTAATCCCATTCTTTTTGCAGTATGGGTTACCAATGCCAGTTGGTCTGTTGAGGGCAGATAATAACCTTCCTCCATGGCGCCCTGGATTGAAAGAGGTCATTTCTTGCAAACTTTCTTTTTACTGTTTTATATGAGTCATTACCTTGTTTGTTTTCTTGTAATTTATACGGTTCTTTTTCAATTCAAAATGCGTCCTTAACCTATCATTTATGCTATGCTATTCAGAGTTTTGAATTGTTTCATTGTAACTGCTTTTCCTATGATATTATTTAATACTTATTATCATTTGAGTGAAACATATCAGCATACTAACTTTTATTTCTTGATAATGACGTTATGATAGATTATTAATTTTGATTATCGCAAACTGATAAAAGCAATGAGACATGGCATTATGTTAAAGGTCCAAGAAGACCTATAGTTGCATAGCACTTGATTCTCTTGTGGTTTGATATTTTGTATTTTACCATTGTGATTCTCCATGGAGCCCCAACTCTAGCTGAGAAGTGCCCTCCATCCACTCCCCTTTTCTGTGATGATGGTATGAGTTGGGTTTGCTGAATAGCAGTGCAGTCATTTTGATTATGGACATTTACTACTCAAAGACAAAGTGCATTGAACCTTTTTCAACATCTAATAAAGTATATAATATGATAAAATTTTAGCAGTTTGTTTGGTGAATCCCAATGGCTAGTTCTTTCAAAATGTTTCAATTTGGTGATTTCATAGATGCTGATGTTTGGCAGGGTTTATTTACAATTTATTACACCCACCTTTTTTTTCCTTTGAAGTGTAATCACAGTATTTGCTCTTTCCTTTAAGATGATTTTTTCTCATTTTTTTTCTGAAGATTTGATGGTAAAACCATGAAATAGCTGATTTAAGGGATAACGAATGTGCGATTTTGAGTAATTTAATGAAATTGATAAAACTGTAAGTTTTGTTTAGTTAGTAATAATTACTGTGGGTAAAATTCTAAGGCTGAATATAGGCCTGGCTGAGGATAATAAAGTGGTTTATCATTGTCAAAAGGATAATGGCTAGATGTACTATATAATACCGTTACTTCATTTATGTCCATGCATTAAGATTTATTATTTTTTACTAGATTAAGCCATGAGCTGGATTCTAAATGAATGAGCTGGGTGATCAAGCATTGCATTTTCTTTCGTTGGTGTCACTGATTTTTACTGGATGAGTAATTGATATGTATGACTTACTTCAATTGATGTTACATATATTAGGGTTCAGACCTGGTTTTAATGTGATATTTGCAAATATGGGCATGGATGAAGTCTTCCTATTTAAGTTGGCTTCATGCCTTCTGAAGATATAATTTCATGCTACGTCACTTACAGATCAGCACACTAGGATTTATCACTTTAATTTGGCAATTTCCCCTATCCAACGTAACAGATCTGTAGGGAAATGATTCTGTGTCTAAAAAAAAGGAAAATTTAAGAAGAGAATGTTAGATAAGAATTTGAATTTATAGATTGTTCAATTATTTGGTGCAAGGACCAAGCTCAAGAAGATAAATAAGATTTTCTAGTAATTCTAGTGAATAAGGAGATAGTTTACAACAAAGTTGTATGTTTGCTTCTCTCTGTTCTGTTGGAAGCACCTGGTGTAATGATGAGGAAATAAAATCAGTTTGGATCATGAGACTTTGGCAGAGATAAATGGGCTAGTAGTATCTATCTATATATGTGGATGACGTTGAGAGTCACATTTTGATATGGAGATCATATAGTAATGTTTTCTGTGAGTGAGTAATCAATGTTAAACTCATGGCAAGGTATTCAAATATGGAATTAATGGATATGCCCCAAACTTGCAGAAGCATGGGCTATCTATTTGAATACTCTCCTTTGATTAAATTCATCCCTCCTCTTGGAGCAGAGTGTTCTAATTTAATTTTTGGTAAATCCAGATTCCAGACTGTATGCTAGGGAAGCTGATAAGATCATAAGATGCCTTGATGTGGCAGTGCTACTGGGTCACCTAAAAAAACTAAGGGTATTTCACCTGGCGTTGCTTAATTATATGTCAAACTGATGATGCTCCAATGTGGTGGTGCATGGCATTAGAGGTAACGTGTGGGATGGTGATTGTGACCCTTGACAAATATACCATGTACCATGGTAAGAATAGGAAGTTCCCTATATATCAAATAGGGTAAATCTAAGATGTTCAACTGTGCTATACTGTCCTAGTTTTTTTGCCAGGTAAATAGGGGGAGATGCTGGTGGGGTTTGAATTCCAGTTCCCTGGCTCTGCAAGAGGTGTTGATACAACTGGGGTATTGCTCAAAACCCATGCTATACTGTCCCAGTTTGGTATCATTCAAACCTCATGCCATACTGTCCTAGTTTGTACTAATATCTTTTCTCTCCTGTCTGTAAAGCTTTTGTATTTTTATTTAAGAGGCCTTAGATAAACTTATGATTCATGGAAAGCTAACTTAGTTTTAATTGGAAATTTGGAGTTTGGACAAATTTCAATCTGCCAGATTCATGGAAGGTAGTTTCTTCCCGAATGGCTACTTCTTTCCAACAGAATTTAGATTTATATAGAATGTTTCATATTGACAGCTTTGGTTTAAATTAGCCAGATTCAGTAAATGCAGCTTCTTCACTCTTTCCATAGCCAGTTTTAAGAAACTGATAATAGCACAGGAAGTTATCAAAAAGGGGTCACCCAATGTGTGCCAATTATTCATAAAAAGGCTTACTAGCCTCTCTTTTTTTTTTTTTTTTTGCATTTCATTGTGAAATAGTATATCAATTCCTCATTCAGCTTTATCTTGTATTTTAGTTACCCACATGGACTTATCACAGGATTTCACCCTGATGCTTGGGGAAGAAAATGACTAAATATGTTGACCTAGAACTAAATTTTGATGCTGAATAAACCATAAGGCTTGAGGGTGCATTATGATTTTAAAAGTCTAGACAGAGAAGAAGGCATGTAGTTCCCTCTACCTTGGTGTGGCAATGTAGACACTGGGGTACCATCCTATCTTCCCCTAATCTAATGGATTTGTGGGGTTCTTATCTGCATTAAGAGTGCATGTTAAAGTTCATGAGCATGTTTTGAATGGTTTATTGGGCTCATGGTTGGGACTTGGGAAGGTCAAATGACCTGTGACCTGAATGTAGCTGGATGTGTGAATCATTTTGACATATGCAATGATGTTTTTTTTTTTTTTTGGAACATGCTATTGTCATTATTGCTGCAATCTTTTCACCTTTTGAAATTGAAGAATTTCAAGTTGTTTGTTTTGAACAATCTGAACTTACTAGGTTCATTTCATTACATTGGGTTGACGGCTCTATCTTTCAAATTTAGCTTCTTAACTTGATTTTTTTCTGCTTCTTGTTTAAGATGAGACTTGACATGAAACTGTAAGACTTATGGTGGCATTTTATGGTCCTTTTTGCCAGGAATCTTATTGCCTACTTTAGAATTTGTAGCTCTACAATTTTATTTTCCATTCAGTTTGCTGCATCCTCTGTGCTGATTCATATGCTTTGCTGTTAGATATTTGATGCAATAATCTGTGATCCTCCTTATGGAGTTCGTGCTGGGGGACGTAAATCTGGTGGACGTAAGTTGCTGAAGGGGACTGTGGACCCTTATACCGTTCCTGATGACAAGAGGACAGACCACATACCATCCACTGGAGCTTACAGCTTAGTCGAGTGTGTCCATGATTTGCTTGACCTAGCTGCTAGGATGCTTATAATGGGGGGCAGGCTTGTTTTCTTTTACCCTGTATTGAGAGAAGATGATCATGTAGAAAACCATTTCCCAGAGCATCCGTGTTTCAAACGGATTGCTACTTCCGAGCAGATATTGAGCTCACGTTATAGCCGTGTATTACTGACCATGGTCAAGATAAGTCCTTACACTCTGGAAATTGCAGAGGCAGCTCGGATAAAACATATAGATTTCAGGGAAAACCATCTGAAGTGGTTAGAAGATGGTAATCTTCATTCTGCAGTTTTCAGTCCAGATCCTCAGTTAACTGCCACTGGTGATTCTAAACTCAGTAAAGAACCTAAGCCAAAATATAGAGGGAAATACGTATAGGCTTGAAAATTGCCTGCTTTCAAAAGCTGTGTTAGCTTGAGCAATTATGCCTGCGACATTTATATGGCCTTCCATGTATCTCTCATATTTGAAGAGAGAGAGAGAGAGAGAGAGGGAGCTTGATGCATCCCTTATTAGTTTTCCTTGTTTTATGGTCATTTGTATTTGTAATTTACCATGGTGATTAAAGCCAATATGATGCACCTCTTGTTTTCAAATTTTAGCTAATTTTGATGAACCCTCCAACTGGCGTGTTATCAGTTAAAAGTTAAGCTACAATTTATTTTGCACCACTTCGGGAATCAACCGCTCCAACAAAATAAAGGAAGGGGAGTAAGACTGTCTATTATGAGCTCTCTTAAACTCTACAAATGGGAGTTATGTATTTTGGGAACCACTCAAAGTGATCACTTTTGGGTTGTTTACATGATATGCAGACATGCATGGTGTTGCAGTCTTTTTTCATCTTGTGGTCACCAAAACCACATTTGTGAGTCTGTAACCGAAGTTTTTTCCCTGTGCTCTTCCTCTCCGTGCAGCCTAGGAAGTCACCTTGTTGACCTTACCAGTATAAATTGGGTATCTCTTGTATTGCCACGTTTACTTTTTGAAAGTTCTTACTTTTTTTCTACGTTAGCATTTTTACTTAGAGGACTTCAGTTTTTTTTTTTTAAATTTAGAGCATAAGATTATTAGTAAATCATTATATATTCGTTGAAAGTTGAAACCAATTAAGACGAATACTCATGTCACGATTTTTAGTTTTATGTGAATATTACTTCAGCGGTAAATAAATTTTGATTAAATTATTCTTTGTTGATCCTTCTTAGGATTTCCTCTTGTATTCCCACACTAGCTTAGTTTGAAACCAATTAAATCTCAAAATCAATGTGTTTTGTATCAAACTTGTGGGTTTTTTTTTGATAGTACCCAGGCCACGTAGAAACAATGATCTTGGGCCTCGTGATTTGGTGGACTGAGCTTGGTTCATCACAGTTGCATTGGGCTGATTACGAACCAAGTTGCGCACAAAACATAATTCTTACAATACATATACATTTATTCATACAAAACATATACGTATTGTACAGTAAGGAACTATAAGCTGTATTGGGCTAATTACGAACCAAGTTACTCACAAAACATGATTCCTACGACACATATACATTTATACATACAAAATATATACATATTGTACCGTAAGGAACAGTAAAGAAAAAAAAAAAAAGGTAGATAAGACGTCATGGATCCTCAGAAAAATAGAATGATATTTCATTATATTAAGTTCTAGTATATGGACCATTCTTTTCACTAGGATGTGTCACAAGGTTCAAATAAATTCAAAAGTCACAGACTTAGATAGCTCTTTGTAGGCTTCCAAGACTTGTGAGGTTTGAATCTCCTTGAATTCAAGTGTATCCTCTAGTATTTGTCTCAGGATCCCTCACAGTTTTTTCCCTTTTTCTATTTTTCTGAGATTTAAAAAAGCTTTTCAAATGATCTTTTTGCTTTGATTCTTTTTTGCTAAATGGTTTTTGCTGATGGCTTCACCCCCTTTTATAGTACTTTCCTAGGGTTTTGCTGCCCTGGGTACCAAAATCAATGTTGTGTCAGCAACATTAGTGGCTGATCCCTGCCTTATTTTCTCACTATATTCTCATTTTAAGGTTTCCTCCCACAAAGTCCCCAGCTGACATTCCTCTTTTAGGGGGTCTTAAGAGCTCCTTATTTTCTCACTATATTCTCCTTTTGAGATTTCTCCCCAAAAGGTCCCTAGCTGACCTTTCTCTTTTAGGGAGTTCTAAGAGCTGACGTTCCATCCTCTCTTCCCAATGCTTCTAAATGCTCATTTTCAAAACCACCTTTTTGGTTGTTTCACCTTTTGTCATTTTCTCTAAATGGGAAGATTTCTCTCTGTCAAGCTGAAAGAACCCCAACCACCTTCCTTCATGGTCCACCTTACTACGTTCCCCAAGGTTCCAAGCTTCTTTTCATAAAGTGTTGATTCCTAAGCCATTAGCTTTTTTTTGAGCCGTAAGCGGTTGATGAGCATCCCTGTCTTCATTCCTTGTGTCCATAAGCATGCTCCCCTGAGCTGTCCACATCTCAGCTGACTCCTTCCTGTATTTCCCGAGGATCTCATGGTTTTGGTAGTCCCAAGGTATCCTGGTCCAGTCCTTTTCTGGGCTCCCCAAGAAACTCTCTTTACAAAATCTGGGCTGAGCTTCCTTTTTCATTTTCCTTCTTTTTCTAAGGCCCAAAGCTTGCCCATTCATGGGTTTGGGCCTCCTCTTACTCATTTTTAAGTGGGCCTTGGTTGGTGGATTAGACCTTACCTTCCTTTGAGGACCTTTTTAGTTTTAGATTTCAACACTTGTGATATTTTAGGCCTCGACACAATGCTTGTGATATTTTGGACCTCAACAAAACTAAAGCAATTTAGAGCTATAGAACTTTTAAATAAATCAAGTTTGATTTTCTTGAAATAAATTCTATTATATAGATTATAAAGTAAATAATAAAATGACATTTGGTGTGCATTTAAAAAAAGAAGAAGAAGACAACCCTCCTATTAAAAAAAAAAAAAGACGACCTGTAATTTAACAATAGGATTTTCAAATATTAATGTAATAAATTTTTTTTTTTTTTTTGGAGAAGACAATAAAAAGTTATTAAGTGGTATAATGTTAAAAAGAGCGAAAGAGTTACATTAGGTGTGCGTTTGGGAACCAATGAAAATTATAAATTATTTCACTATTCAGCTTATTTTTGATACTATTCATGGGCTCTACTGCACTTTTTGATACTATTCATGGGCCCCATTGTATTATTCAACTAACTTTTACCTTTATTTAAAGTACTTTCAGTAATAAATTCTCAGTTTTAGCAAAATAAGTACTATTCAAACAGACCTTAGGTATAACATGATCATGACCTATCATAAAATATTAATTATTTAACTCTTTTGCATAGTGCATATGTGTGTTACTGTGTATCTTTACATATATATATATATATAATTATTCAAAATATATATGCTTAACAAAATGGAGAAATTATGCAATATTTTGATTAGTGTATAATAAAAGTAAATTTAAAATGCAAAACTCACAATCTATATTTTACTATAATTCATTTCAATTTTCTATTTTTGCTTTTATTTATTTCAATCATTTAAGTTTCAAATTTATTTAATTAAAATCTCTCTATCAACTTTTGTTAAGTGTTGCGGTTAATTGTCAAAATTTTTAATTTTTTCTTAAAATTTTGTAAAATTATAAAAATCCAATTAATGATTGAAAAAAAAATTTCAAAGTGTTTTTCAAATAAATTTTGAGGGGAACAATTAATTTTCATATAAAATGATATGAGTGCAATCTCCATAGTCCATACCAAATAAATAAGCGTGGGTGTATAACATGTATGTCTACGCATAACTAGCATACATGTTCCGCAAAGCTTCTTTTTTTTTTTTTTTTTTTTTTTCAGATAAGAAAAGCATGTTCTAAAATCTAAAGTACCACATGTGGTAATTAAGCTTCCCAACAATTATTAAGAGTGCTCCCCTAAAAAAAAAAAACAAAAAACAATTATACGAGTGTGTATTGGTCCATCATTTTATTTGGATAGCACATAATTTTTCTCTTATTAATTAAGTGTTGGCTCTACTCACTAGGGCTGGCAATTCGTGTTCACATGTAGGATTTGTGTCGTGTCATCTCATAAGTATCATACTATATAGGTCAACACTAATCCGACATGTTTATTAAACGTGTCAAGATTCTTCAACCCTAACACGACTCATTTATTAAACGAGTCAGTTACGTTGATTTGTTTATCAGATTTTATCAAAATGAAAAAAAAAATTATAAAAAAAACAAACAAGTAAATATTTTTAATATAAAATTCAGAACTAACGAGTAATTGTATCACAACTAATTATTTAAAACTAACACATATCCCAATATCACAATTAATCAATCACAATATGTTAAAGAAAATAAATCACAATAACTAATAAGTTTATATACCTAAAGTTTGAATGATATATTGATAAAATCTTATTTAATAAATAGGTCAGACAAGTCAAACGGGTTCTATGTGTTGAACATCAACCCAACCCGTTTATTAAACGGGTCAATTGTGTTAACCTGAATATGATATAAACTTATTAAGTCTCAATTTATAACCAACTAATTTTGTGTCGTGTCATGTTGGGTTCACGGCTCGTGTCTAATTTTACCACTTCTACAACTCACTATAGTTTATTAGTTTGAACTGTACCTAATTATGACATAACCGGGCCAAATCAACTTAGCACGAACCATTCACTAAGACTCTTCTAAATTTAAAATTTCTTCTTTTATTGATTCGGTTTTAATGGATTTCTAAATACAATATAAAGTCATATAAGAAATTTTTATATAGTAACAGCATTACTTTTTCTTTTTCTTTTTTTGGAGAAGGTATAACTTGTTAACTTGATGTGTAATTCTCAAATATATATATTTTCTTTGTCAGAACTACTAATAACGTTAAGAAGTTTTTTTTTTTTTTGGTAATTTGATTTTAGACTCCCTCTTAATTATTTACCTTTTTTATTTAACATATTATATTTTATTCTTAAAATTCTCTCTCTCTCTCTCTCTCTCTCTATCTCTATATATATATATATATATATAGCGTGAGTTTGAATTACTCCTTTTATTTAAGCTTTTTAGGTTATATGCTTCTATAAAACTTCCTAAAGCCTTAATTTTTGTTAAGTACAACTATACTTTTGCCAAGCAAACATATCCAAAAAGAAAAACTATGCAAACAAACTTTTAGCAAAAATACTAATCCAAATGCATACTTAATTTTTTTTTTTATATATGATTTAACTTTATTTTATGTTTTATGTATAGCATGTATATGCATTTTCTTTTCTTATTTTGTAGAATTGTTGCACTATAAGATTATTAGAATTAAGATTTATGTATTGTTCCATATTTTTAGCTTTGAGTACTGTAGACATTAAAAAGTATGAAAAACTTTATTTTTCCCTTTTTTTGTACATAAAAAAAGGGCATATGTAGTTGACTCGACTCATTAAAGGTGAAGTAAGAGTTATAGAAAAACTACCACTGTGTACCTTTGGTGCAGTGGTCACTTCACAAATATAAGTGTTTATGGGTTGTAAGGGACAAAAGTTGGGGTTCAAGTTTTCAAGAGGAAGTTTCACACATATATACACTTAAATTAGGTTAGAGTATAAATTCTATCTTGTATAAAAAAGAGTTATAGAAAAACTAACAAACAATTTTAATTTGATAAGTTTCTAATCCGTATCTTAATTGGATCAAACCCAAATCAATCCGACCCAACTCATTGTTAGGTCTAGTATGTTTACAGGATTTAACAATTGATTAGCTGAAGCAAGTGAGTAATAATGGGGATTAAGGTAGGAGTTATGATTCAAATGGGATTGCTAAAATATCAAGTAGAATAAAAGAAGATAGAGGATGAAAGTGGAGACATGCACCACGTTTTTAATTAGTTAAGTTGCTCTTAATAGTATTCTTATTGGGATCAACACAGAAGATAGAAAGGCTTGTGGTTCATCATTTATGGGTGGTTCCTCGAAAAGATGTAGGGGTAGTTCATAACTTAAGTACTTGACCTCAGTCAAACTTCTCTTGGAGAATGAATCGGTTTAGCTGTGGCTGATGAAAATGATCAGTTGACGGCTAATTCAGTTGTTTGGTAATGTTGTGCAAAAGCTGAGGTGTGTTTGAAAATGGAGATAAGATGTGAGACATATGTGCCATTTATAATTTGATAAACACAATCTACCAAGAAAAGAAAATGATAAACACAAAAACAGCTAGAGAAAGAGAGAAAAAACCGGCTCTAAGCTCTATTAATTAGTATATATCCATATACCAAAAGAAAGTTAACAACTTACTATATACTATTATTTAAATAATGCCATCTTTTTTATAAATTTATAGGCAAAATTTAAGTACCTCAAGAGAGATATCCAAGGTTCAAATCCTCATTCCTCTAACTATTATGCAAAAAATCAAAATCAAAATACAATTAATTCTTTTCATAAAAAAAAAAAAAATTCTCAAACTCATCATATCTTGAAGTTAAAAAAAAAAAAAAAAAATTCCACATGAACCAGCATAATACCTATGTTTATCTTTATTATATATATATACACACACACACAACACTGTATGTTTATAAAAATATAATAATAAATAACAAGGTGTGATTTCAAAAATAAACTATATATACTATAATAATAAAATAAAAAAGCTATATATGTAATAGGTTTAAATGGGAATATTGTGGGATACTGGAATAATGTACATACCTTATGGAAACCGAAGCCTAAGAGCTTTGCCATAGAAAAGTTGGCAAAGAAGACTACATGTATTAATTGTAGGAATAAAAGTCATTCATGTGCAATGGGAAATCTGTTACACTTTCGGAAATTTAATGAATACCGACTTATTTGCACATATTTTCTGAGATATTCTCGCTATATCACAGTCCAAAAACAAGTCCTCCTCGCTTCCCAAATCTTCTTATTCTTCTTCCATCTTATGAAACCTTTTCCTCTTTAAGTCTTATAACCTTTGTTTTCAATCTCTCTCTCTCTCTGTATCTCTCTTTCTTTGCTTCTTAGCTGTTTATTCCTTTTTCTCGTGCCTTCTCTTTTCTCCTTCCAATGGATTTTGATGAGCAAGAAAACCAGCTTGACGAGATGGAGAAGGTGAAAGGGTCATCTTCGTTAGAGACTTTGGCTTATGGTGAAAACAAAAGGCCAAAAGCCACAAAAGAGAGCGAGAGCGATCAGAATATTCATCAGGATATACGTATCTGTGACTTCTGTGGCAAAACTTTTAACGGTGGAAAAGCTTTAGGAGGCCACAGAAGATCTCATCTTCAAGCTATGAAGCTTGATCTTTCCAAGAACAGCATCAAGAAACATGTCTTTCAGGGTCATACTGATTCGGGTTTGGCGGCGAAGACTGTCAATTATGATCTGATGGCTGATAAGCTTACGTGCTGTATATGTAACAAAAATTTCCCATCAACGAAATCGCTTTCTGGACACATGAGGTCTCATCCTGATAGAGATTGGAGGGGCATTCAACCTCCTCCCATAGCTGATCAAAACAGTCCTAGTACTAGTTCGGGCAGGTCATATTCTGAGGACCATGAAGTGGATGATGATGATGATCATCTTCATAATAGCTCAGCTGAGACATACGTGAGATCTGGTGTTGATCTTCTGAGCTATGTATCTAACTGGTCCAAGTCTGACAAGAGAGGAAGGAAGTGTATTGATAGCACCGAGGCTGCACAGAATCTCATGTGTTTATCTCGTGATAAGAGTTTCTTTAGTCTCAATCCGTACATAGCTGCAAGAAGTAATAGTTGTGGTAAAGAAGGACAAGAAAAGCACATAGTGGAGCTGACTGAGAGCAAGAAAACTAAAGGTGGCAGTCCAGGTAAACCCTTTAAAGATAGTTATGAAGTTAGTGGAAAAAACATGAAGAAGAAGAAAGTGAAGAATTGGAAAAAGATGTTGAAAGATTTAGAACAAGAAGATCTTGGCTTGATTGATGATGATAAAGGCAGCTATAAGTGCAGCGATTGTGGTAAACCTTTCCCAACTTTCCAGGCATTGGGTGGTCACAGATCAAGTCACAACAAAGAGAAGAAGAAACAAGCAACAAATGCATTATTTGTAGATGATGAGATCGAAGAAGAAAGCATTATTAAGACATTCCCTATGAATGGGGATCTTGATGACGGGCATAGAAGATGTGATTCTACAGGACTAGTTGAAGCTCCTCCATCGAGTGAAGTAGTATCACCAGGAGGTACTGATGAAGCTAAAATAGCATCCTCTGGAGAAGTCAATCAGAGTGGTCAAAGAATATTGGATTTTGATCTTAATCAACCTTGTAATCTCATGGACGATGAAGGTATTGAGTCTACCTTCAATCTGTTGTAAACCTGTGATATCTTGATATTGGTCATGCATCTTCTTTCCTTGCTAGTTAGTGATGTTATTGAACTTTCTACCTTTGCTGCTTGGATTTTAGATTCAAGATTTAGTTTTTCAAACTTTGGCTTCTCATATCTAGTTATACATGTCTCTTTTGTTCTTGAATTTAGTTGTTTCTGTATCACAGACAAGATTGTTTTTGTTATTGATTGCTTGGAGGAACCGAGCCTAATGAACTACTTGATTAGCTAATGATTTGTAACTTAAAAAATCATGATTATTTTATGTTCATTGTTAACAATGGTTTTATACAAGATTGACTTCCAATTCGATTAAAGATAAATACTATCTTCCTATAAACAATCAACAAAACTTATCATGATTTGAACTAATCCTTATCCAAACTAATTGATTTGAATGAATACAATTTATTTTTATTTATCCAATACTAATTAAAATATATTAGGCACATAAAATGCTACTTCCTAAAAGCTTCTTATCCTTTCAAATTTAGAGGTTTTTTTTTTTTTTTTTAAATTTTTATATTGGTAAGTTAAAATTATACCTGTGATGTGTTTTGTGTTTGAATCCACGACTTCACTCTCCACTTAACAGTTAACACTTATAAAGGGATAAAGTGTCATTTCTTGTTCTTATTGACTTGGAAGAAGTGTCAAGTTGAGTTATAAGTTTATTGGCATTTTGAATTTGGACTTAGCCCCTTCACTATTACTTGTTATGCATAATCATGTGGTCAGGTTTTGCTACAAAGAAAATATCCAAAAGACATCTGATTCTTTCTAATTATAATGAAGATGTTAATTAGCCAGAAGAACATGTTCATCTTTGGTTATGTATTTTTGTTATTACCTGCTGAAATTTATTTTGGGATAGCTCTGATATCCCTTTGGTTTATCTGACTTTGTTTCATGATGTTCGAGTATCAGTACTGAAGATGATTATTGAAAGCAAAGTAGACTATTTCCTTTTTTTTTTACTATTTGGTGGTGATATCAAAATATCAAATGCTCATCTACTTGTAATCTTGTATAAGCTTTCACTCAACAGTAGATATTACAGCTGGTAGAATTTCTGGAGTGCACAACAGGTTTTGGTGAGTGCGTGCACACCACTCAAATTTTTAAAAAAGTTTAGAGGTATTTATTGTATATGAAAGAGATTTTAAATCTTATAATTAGCCAATTAGGGCATGTTTAGGGGGTAAGATTAGATTTTGTGAGTTTAAACTCCTTACCTTTTGAATTACTGGTAAATCATTATTCAGAAAGAGCTAATTTTAGATATTTTGAAATTTTAATCTGGATTAAAAATAAAATAAAATAACTTATTTGACCATTATGAATCTATATATGATAGGTGAACTCTTGATTTTTTATAAGTGCAAAAAAATAAATTCTTATTTTTTAGGTGAGATTTTTTTTTTTTTTTTTAGATGGTTAAATATATTTACCTTGCTCTCTTGGAGAGGTACCAACTCACTAAAATGGTGCAGTAGTTTTTAGGCGAGAAATTAGAATCACATATTGTGGTATTGAGACAATTTTTTCATATGTTTATGGGTTCCTTTATATTAAAAAAATAATATATAAAAGTTTTGGGTCTTAAAACTCCAACAATGCATAAAATTAAACAATTGCTGTCAATACTCAATAGTAGGATTGAGTTTCTTTCATTATAGTACCAAATCAAAAATATGAATTTCAATCGTATAATTTGATTGCACCAACGAAACATTAAAACTTTGATAATAACAAAAACAATTTTCATTATTTATTTCAAAAAAACTGTCTTTTCAAAGAATTTGAAACTCACAAATTATAACTTGTTAAACACTTAAACTACACCATGATAAATTACTTAGCAAAATAGAAGAAAAAAAAAAGTGTAGAAGCTGTCAATTTAGTCACTGTCTATCGTTGAATATTTACACATGCTTCTAAGAAAAATAGACAGCGACTAAATTGAAGATATTGTAAAATTTTTGGTGGCATGGTGAAATTTGTAGAGAGAATATCACAGGTGCAATTATCGTTTGAGTCTGCAAATTGAGGAAATATTGAATGGCAAAGCATGAAAAAGTAGAAGTTCAATGTTATATTATTGTTATTATTAATGTATGATAATTGCATTTGTGCCTTTACATTTTCTATATAATTATTCATTGCAATTTTATAGAGCATATTTTTTTCAGCAGAGAAGCCTGTACATTAGCATTTAAAATCTAAAAGTAATTAAGAAGAAGAAATAATAACCGGTTAAGAATGAGAAGTTCAGAGAAGTTAAAACTTAAAATTTTAAGTAAAAGTTTGTCAATAAAAGGGGATTAATGAGACTTTTTTTTTTTTTTAAGAGAGTTTCATCAACCTATGGTTTAATGAGACTTAAATGCGAGGTATTGGGATAGTAAAAGTCAATTGTTTGTTTGCATTTACATCAAATTAAATGACTCTTTTGCCTCTCTTTTTTTTTTTTTTTTTTTTCTCTTTTTATCGAATTCTAATTTGTCCTTTAACCTTTGTCAAAGTTTCTCAAAAAAGAAATTTGTTAACCATTTGTGAAAATTATTTTTTGTCCTTAGTTAGTTTTTTTTTTTTTTTAAATCAATTTGAAGTTAACATTAAGGGTATTTTGAAAATAATGAAAAATGTACATCAAGAGTCATATTTTCTTAACATATAGAGGCACTCCAAGATTTTCAAACTTCAACTGGGTAAAAATCCTAGTAAAAAGAAAAAAACTAGGTAAAAATTAATTAGGGAAATTTTTTTTAGAAGAAGAAATGTCTTTGAAAAAAAAATTAGGGAAATTTAAGTTTCTTTGAAAAAAACCAATGTATCGAGACATAATTATTACAAAATTTTCACAACTTCTTAAAGTAGTTGACTATGAATGGTAGACAACTACTACCTTTACATTGATCTATTACTTTTTTTTCCCCCCACTAATTACAGTCAATTGCTTTAGCAAATTGTGGAATAAGTTGTGTCCCTAAATTAATTTTGAAACAATAATATTGTTTTTTTTTTTTGTATTATTCAATACAATAATGTGGGTATATCCAATTAGGAAACTTAGGTACAACACTTAAAGAATTGCAGCTATATTTTGACCAATTTAACTTATTATACCCATTCTCTTCTCAAAAAAAAAAAAAAACTTATTACACCCATAATTTTAGTAACTGCCAAAAATTTAAAATTCTCACCAGCCTAGAATAATAATTTTACAGTTGCATCGATTGAAAAGAATTTTGTGGGGTCAATGATGAGAAATTTATTGAAAAATTAGGATAATTTTTCAATTTAAAAATGTATGAATAGATTACCTTACCATAATATATATATATATATATATATATATATATATATATGTATGTATGTATGTATGTAGTTATATGTATATATGTATTTTAAGGTGGTTCTCCTGCTAGGGCCTAACAAATTAATAAATCCATTGATCATAATTCCTGTGTCCCCCTCTTTCTTCTAAAATCAATTGTGCCTTCTAGGCCTTTTTATTTACCAATAAATAAATAAAAATTTTCTTGTCTTCTCCATAAAAAACCAAATCGGCAAAATCCCCATCCCGAAACACCAAGTCTGTTAAATCTCAATGCTAGACGTGACCTGTTGCAAAGTTGTGAGCGGAAGTTGTGTTTGTTTTGTTGAGAAGGTAAAAATTTGGACAATAGATGCTGTTAGATAGCATTTACAAGGGGAATAAAGGGATGACTATAATTTTTCCTCTCTATAATAAGTATATGTAAGATTAAAGGAAAATTTCAAAAGCTAGGGGGAGCCATGGCCCCCCTTGGCACCCCCTGGCTCCGCCTGTGGGCCCCATGTACTCAATTGAGTATTTTTTAAAAAACATTATTCACTTATAATTAAAAAATAATAATAATAAAGTACATGTATTTAATTGTGATTATTCTTAATTGAACTTGTGCATATGACATGGTTATAACTTAATAAGCTAGCAATCTTGTCAATTCTACTTAGGTTGCCATTTCGGTTTGTCTATAATTTCTTCACAGTGCTCTACCATATCATTTATTTATTTTTGAGAAATAATTATAACATGCTGTTAACCCCGCAGCTCGAACCCTTTCTCCTCTAAACTCCATGCACTTTGTATATGAGGAAGTGTCAATTCAGCAACAAAGCCTTTGGCTACCATATCATTTATTAATTCAAAATCAAATAATACATGTTTATATATCATCATTATATAACATGTCAACTATGATAAAGTAAATTAAAAAAAAAACACACATTCTTAATGGGAAAAAAAATGTCATAGGTGAGTTAGGTAATGAAAAAAGAAAAAGTTTTAGCAACCAAAAAAAAAAAAAAAAGAGTTTGCACGCAACTCTTGGGCAGAACATGTGCATTATATTATTACTAAAACCATGTCTTCCAAGTTCAGCACCGAAGTACAACCAACCAACACCATAATGTGCAAAGGAACAACAATACCATAAAAACTTTCCACCAACAGCATAAAGTTTGAGAATAAACTCCCTATCAAATATAACAAATAGTTTCAAAGATGACTAAAGTTCCAGGAAGATTTCAATAATCTCCAAAAAGTTTATAGGAGTCAAGAAGAGTTCTCTCATGCGCAATATCAAAGTCACATCCTTTCTTAATATAGGCAACAGTCAGAGCACCAATTTGCTAGTAGCCATTGCTATATTCTTCACCAAGAAGTGCCCCTATGGCATCTGTAAGAGTGGACTGATTCTTACCATGCTCATTATA
The DNA here is from genome assembly GCF_040712315.1 of Castanea sativa. NCBI lineage: Eukaryota > Viridiplantae > Streptophyta > Magnoliopsida > Fagales > Fagaceae > Castanea > Castanea sativa. The sequence goes on from NC_134020.1 coordinate 36,788,741, forward strand.
ATGCCCAAACCAACCCAGGTCAAGTAAAGCATCGGGCCTGGTAAAGTCTCTCTGAGTTGAAAGTTCTTTCTTAATGACATAATGGGTTCGATCCTGATTGACTGTTTCAGGCATACTACTGCACCCTGCATAAAACATGTGACAGACTTTTTCAGCACAGCTATATTGTTCAATCTTAGAAAGTTAATGTGATGTAAAAAATTCTCACCCAGCACAGTTTCGACTGATTGGTGTTCGTCCATGGAGCTTCCACTTAGAGGAGTATATTCACTGAATACTGATGCAGCAGAATGACCTAGAGGTGAATTTGGCTCACCATGTGCTTCCCATTTTGTCTTATTACAGGGATTCATGGGCGAACTTTCCACCACATCTGCTGGCATGAAAGAAGTGTCTGATGTTTGCTGGGGTGAGTTCTTTGAGCCTTTTAAAGTCTGCGACTCATAGAGTATGGCTTCCAACAAACCACTGCTCCTTGGTGAAAGACAATCTGAATGAGTCTGCTCTGTTGGAGGAGACTGGATCAAACTATCAACAGACTCAAGTGAAGGCAGTGGGGAAGTAGGGGTGCCCCAGCTGCCAGGTTGAGTTTCTGAATATTGGAGTGAAGGGAGCTCCAACTTCATAGCCTCAGATATGGGCTCGGAAGAAGAAGAATTGCCATTTAAAAGGGCATGGCTGCCAGGAAGAACACCTGATGGTAACTGGTCATTGGTGTTATGATAAGGAAAAGTTATAGAAGGCAAGTTAAAGGGTTCAGCAACATTCTCATAAGTATTATCCATGTAGTGACTGAATATTGGAAGAGCACCACTGACACTGACATCCGGACCAGGGAACATGGTCTCTGACCCTCGGAGGCGTTTGAAGGGATAAATTGTTGGGATCTTGAAGTTATATGGACGGGATGAACCAATACCTTGTTTGAGCAAGCTGCTTGCAGGAATATCAAGAAGTTTTGGCGAATAAGAGAGATACTCACGATCAAGATCCAAATCTTTGAATTTCACATCAGGAATCTCCAAATCGTCTCCCTGCAAGTGATCATGATGGTGTGCGTCCCCCGTTGGCAAAGTACTCTTTTGGTTGTCTCGACTCCCATTCAATACTTGTAAACACACTTCAGGTGGATAAATTGGTGCGCCAGCTCGTTGCAGTCTCTTAATCCTTGTATTCCAGTAATTCTTTATTTCATTATCAGTACGTCCAGGCAACTGTTAAACGGAGAGAAGGAGAAATGTGAAAAGGGAGGTCAGTCTATCTCTGACCATATGCAAATACATCACCAAAATGAATAAACAACCAAGTCAGGAGGCCTTAAAACCGAATGACTACAAATTAGAAGAAATCTAGTGTTGCAAGTACTAGTAAAAGATGAAACATAGTCAACATTGTGCTCTCTGCACAACTATCTTTGGCTGCAAGGATTAAAAATGTGGAATTTTCAGTACGACAACCACAATTATTTTGACCAAAGCAATTAAATGAATAAGACTAAGTGGACTTAATTTTCAATAATGGATACTTAATTCTCTATTTACATAGAAAGAAAATCAAGTCTACAAAAATATTGGAACCAATGCAAATAGATGAATTATGTCATGTATGATTAATAAAACCAGAATGTTGGCTATATTACTCAATTAAACATCCTGATGGGACAAGCTAGGCAGTTTGAGAGGGTTTACAAGAGATGGGGATCCAACTTCTAAAGCACATATTTCATTTGTGAGCCCGCCTGAGATTTATCTATCTAGTTTGCTTGTTTGAAGCTTTTATTTTAATGGGATCTTATGTTTGTTTCTTAGTTGCAGCTTATTTAATGTATTCTTCTTAAAGTGTTTTCTTCTATTTGAAGTCAGTTAGCATTTTAGAACCTTTCTCAGGTAGTTTTTTATGTAACTTCAGTACAAAAGCATATGCAGCCATCCTGTTTGAGGATTTAGATACAATATTTTTTTTTGGAAACCATAAAATGGTGCTTCCCACAATTGAATCATTGTTTGGCTAATATTTTCTGAATACAGTATTCAGAAAATTATTTCCCTATTCAAAACAAGATTTTGAAAACAATTGAGAGAATGTGTTCAAGATACAGAAAATGTTTTTAATGGCATAGTTGTAAATAAATTGAAAATAGTAGACTCCACAGATTTTCCCAAACTCTTTTATTTCTTAAATTACGAAGCTTATTTTTATCACCAAAAAAATTCTCACGTTTTAAATTTCAAGCTTATCATTATCTAAAAATAAAGAAAGAAAGAAATGTACATTAGTTCTATTCCCACACTTCAATTTAAAGCTTATCATTATCCAAAATAATAATAATAATAATAATAATAATAATAATTTACATGTGTAAAATATAATTTTTTTAATCTCAAAGTTGAAATGGTCTCCCCAAACCATGGTTTTAAAAACCAGACGGGCCGGTCCAACTGGTTTGATTGGGAACTAGGCAGAAGTCTGGTTTGATAAAAACCCTCAAAACCGGTAAAAGCCAACCCAAAACCGGGTTGAACCGGGAACCGGAGGCAAAAACGGTTTTTGCCCTGGTCCGGTTTTTAAAACCATGCCCCCAACATCTTTTTTTTTTTTTTAATTCTGTTTTAAGTATTTTGAAAATTGTTCTTAAAAGTGGAAGTCAAACACATAAGATAAAACTTATTATCTGAAACTGTTTTGAAAACAAACATTTTCTTCCTCTTGTTTTCCCTTTTCTTTATCTATTTTTCTGACACAAACTGTTCACTATATCCACAAATCCAACAATTTTAGTACTCACCAGAATTTTAATCCTAAATTCCTGAAACCTAAGTTAACATCCTAATCACTAACCCTAATTATAGACATAAATCCTTATTAATCCCGCTGGTACTGTGCCACATCCTCTTCAAAGAAGGAGGTTGTAAGCTCTTCCTCATTTTTTAAGCACAAAAGCAATCGTAGTCTGACAGTTTCTAGAATACGTTTTTGAACCAGCTTCCTTCAATACAGATAGGGTCCTAGTGTGAAGTGACCCAGGAAAAGTGGTAGATAAATTTCTTCAAAAGATAATAAGAACATAAGTTAAAAGCATCACAGGAAGATTTTCATATGGTATATCCAAAAACTTTGTAAAAAGAGAAGAAATCCTGAAATGTAATTAAGTTGCATGCATCTGTATATCATATGGTTTATAATACTGGAATAAGGTTAAAAGCCAGCCAATTATTCATACATCTTACAAGAATTATTACAGCCATTCTCACCCAACAGAACTCTTGTAGTATTTAAAGCAAGACTTCCAAATTTCAGAATAAAATATAATAAACTTCAGGCCCTTCAATTATTAAAGAAGGGCAAGTATCTGAGAATGAGGACAGATGCTCAAAAATCCAGTATATTTGTTTGTGCTGGTGACATGTGTATGACATGCTTTGAGCATCTAACCCCATAAGAAATTTTGTTCTTATGTCTGCCAAACAAGAGACTATTAAGTGGTAAAGCCAGCCCAATTCTGAAGGGCAGCTCAAGAACCTAAAGAAGCTCTGAGATGGAAATTTAAAAGCTGCTCTAAATGAAGTGTGAATCAGTCTGATGTTGACGAAAGCTTGCCATAAAATCAGCATATTTTAAAATTAAGCACTTCAAAAGAGACAATATAGAAAAACAATGTACAAATATTATAGTTACATAGAGAATTGTGCCGTTTTGTGATTCAGACTAGCAATATTGTTTAGTAGCAAAGTACCAAAACTCTAGCCATGGGAACACCACATTAGTATTAAACACATCATACAGAGGCAAAACAAAAAAGTGAGAGAAGCGGTCAATAACACAATTTAAAAGGCATGAGAGTAATTTAAATCAGAGTTTCTATCCATCATTCAAATAAATTTTTTTTTTTTAAATAATCAGAGAAAACAAGTGTTAGTGCCTCTCCGCCAGAATCACATTATTGAATCCATTATAATTGTGTCAAGAGCACCCAAAAGGTGGTATCACAACAACAACAACAACAACAACAAAAAAAAAAAAAAAAAAAAAAAAAAGAGCACCCAAAAGGAAAACTGGATTTATGAGACTATAGACAATTATATGGCACTATGTTCACATCAGACATCATGTTCAGCATAGTACTTTCTGGACATGACAAGGTATATGTTTACTGCCTCAGACACGCCTAAAAATCAATGTCCCTCTACCTTGACATATGCACGTCTAGCCTTACAAGAGTCCATGAACAAATTAAAAAAAAAATCTGGTTTTTAAGTATAT